>NC_137238.1:24622278-27481158 GCF_051294905.1 Botryllus schlosseri
TTCCTTCCTGTCACGTCAAGTTTTTGCTCCACGACATTAAGTCCAAATATGAAAATTTTCACGAATTTAGCCACATTACTTTACCATACCATATAGAAATCCACAAATTCTTCAACATAATAAGTAGGGTCAAGTTTTTCGTTGCACTAATAATCGCGAGAAAAGTTGCACTCTCTTAATCCTTAGACAAATGTTGCAGTTAACACAGTTGAATTTCATAAATGAGGCATGTCTTACCGAATACAAGCATTGAACGTTTTAGTCTCATCAAATTTGATTAAACAGTATAGTTCTAAAATAGGGGAATGATCGTGTTTTTCTTGAGGTAATGTAGTCAGCAAGATTTTTAACAATAATTTCAAATCTGTAGTAGTCACTGACATCCGATCAAGTTGGGAAAATGAAAAGCAAGTATTGATTACTAGTCCGTATCTGTTCAGCATAATTGGGATTATTTGGATACCTAAACTCTTGGTAATAAAATTCCAGGAATACTTCGTGGGTAACTTCACAAAAGATCGCTCTGATACGTGAATTCGCAGCAACCTTCGCCCACACGTCAAACATAAAATTTATTAAAAATAATAGTGACAGTTTTAAACTTATCAGTCGTACGTAAGATATCTTAAGTATTAAATCATCTTACGCGTGTTGAGGGTGTTATTCAGATCCGTGATATTATCCTTGACTTCGTCCAGTTTAACATCGTCTGAAAAATATCAAGTCCAACGTTATACCTTGATACATTTATCGTGCAAACATAACTTCATGATTCGCATTTATAAAATGACCATGCCTACGCATCAAGAAGATTGGTGGGACTTTTGGTATTCCCTAATACGAGTGTACGATGAAAGTATAATTTTCGGTACTTCGTGGTATATGGTACATTCGTTGCCGCCGTATTAGCGGATTTTTCCTAATATAAGTTAATTGTATATCACGACATACGATGTTCATCCCTTGAAAGTGTTGTTTTTTGACGTAAACAATAAGCTATAATGAAATGACTGTCAATGTATTTAGTAATATTTTTAGTAAACTGTTTCAGTCTTTATTATCTACATCAGGGGTCACCCAGCTGAATTGGACAGCCAGTTGAATTAGACATTTTTAAATGACACTTTGCGTCATTATCACTTGCATATATTTCAGTTTTTTTTCAAAATGCTGGAATCTTATAATTCAAATGGCATCTATGAGATTGATGCAACCAAAAAATCTACAGGTCGGACTGGTCCAATTCCTTGTAGCGGCAATTGGATATTTGTGCAACAAATTTTTTGAGCTCGTGGAAACCCACCAAAATAGCAATCGCATCGGAATGATAAAAGTAGGCCAATTCTGAACAAGCTCAAGAAGCACATCGAACATGGAATAAATTTGATCAGTGAGGCAACCACAAATTTTTTGAGTGTAGTCAACAAAATCTATTAAGCATCGCAGCATCTTACGCGTTTTAAGGGTTTCCCTCATATTACTGATGTTGCCATGGAGCTGTCCCAGGTCAGTGCCATCTGGAAAATAACGAATTAACATTATACGAAACTAACTGAAATGTATTTTTCAAGCAAATTGATCAGCTAAAGCAGCCGATGGATGCGTCAAATAGTCTCAATTCTCAAATGTTGAATACTACGTCGAGCGATTAGATAATTTATTTGAAATTTAATTAATAAACACTGGAAATCTTCTGCACTTTGATGCGCTACAATGAAACCGACGAACACAGTGGAGGCTTGGGATCGAAATCGAAACTCCTTCTGAAAAATGACATCGCTATCCTAAAAATTTATAAATCGATTCATGATTAGGCAATTGGTGTCACGCTATGAGTTTCAACCGAACATTACGGTGACACATTTTAAATTGCAGCCTCCCATTTCCTGACTGGTATCTAAAAACGAACAGCAGAAGTCACAAATATTCGCTAAATAAATTCATCATGATATTTTCGTTTTCTGTGAAAATTATTTTTGTTTGTTTTGTTCGTTTGGCATTCTTTTGACGCACGTTTTTCAATGGCAATCAGTAAAACGAACATATCAAAATGACCAGGTCGTGAAAGGATGTTTATGATTGCATTTGACGTACTCGCAGTAATGACATAAAAATCATAACTTTTGCGGGATAAGTGGACTGGACATTACTGTATAATCACATTTTCTTTAAATGCATCAAACATTATCAAATGGGTAGGTGAGAACTAGACGTATACTTGATCATTGTGTCTATCCATTACAAATGAGTACGTGGATGAAAAAATTATTTCCTGCAAAGTTATAGTCATATTGTGGTTACTTTCAAGTTGAGCTAATCAAAATATTCCAAGATTTTTTGTTTCAGTTTATATGCAACGAAATTGGGATTATTTGGACACCTGAACACTTGGTAACAGTATTTTATGTGTAACTCATGGACACCATAACTCTAACAATCGTTTCGGTGATCGATTCCGTGCAACCTCAGCACACACATTGAACATCTAATTTACAATAAAATCAATAATAATCAGAGTCTCAAATTCATTCATTGTTATGTTATACTCAAGGCTCAGGGATATAGCTTTTACGTCCTTAATTTCTAGTTCTAATTGCGACATAAATAATTTTGACCATGTGCGGAATGTAGATTCAATATCAAATATTCATTGACTCACTAAATAGCTGATTCGGCATTTTTGTGGTGGTCTTATCGAGTCTATATTAAGATATCCCGACAGCTTCCTAGATACTCGGAGTCTATGTACAATGATGTTTCAGGCTGTTTGGCGGAATTTTATAGTGCAACTTCTTGCAACTTTTCTCTATATTTAATACCAATTTTTTCTGCAACTTTTATCAAATATTGCGTAAAACCGTAAAGGAGTGATTTAAAAACATGCTATACACTATTTCTACAATGGTTCTATTCTCTTTGATTTGCATATCAAAGAGCTATATGATGTATTAGCTGCATTTCACCATGTTATCTATGACACAATGGCTTGCAAGCAAGAAGTTCAGCCAAGCACGAGCGTGTCCGAACAATATGTAATACATTTTCACTGGATCACATTATTCATGCTATTGATTTTGTTAAAGTCGCCAAGAGTGAGTTGTTTTTGCAACGCCTTGCGTCAAGTTTGCAGACCTAGGGGGTTGGGGTGTGTTAGTTTACTTGCTTCAGAAGAGGGGGTCAACGCTATGCAGTTTGGCTTTTTTGGGGAAATTTATTCCCGCATTGCGTAATTTTTTGGCTGTGTAACGGGGAAAAATGAATTTTGCTGGTCTCGGCAGAATGTCCGTAAAATGGAAAAGTAACAAATTTGACAGCTCTGCGTGAACTAGATTATACAACGGAACCTTTCCAGTATCTTATACCCTACTAATTCAACAAAAATTATAAATTCAACTTTTTACTGCAACTTTTGTCAAAATTAAGTGCAACTTTTCTCGCGATTTTAGTGCAAAAAAAACTTACCCTACTTATATTATGTTAAAATTGTGGATTTCTATATGGTATGGTAAAGTAATGTGGCTAAATTCGTGAAAATTTTCATATTTGGACATATGTCGTGGAGCAAAAACTTGACGTGACAGAAGGAAAACCAGCGGCTTTTTTTAAATCAGCATACTAAAATTAGCCTAAATCAAGTGAAAAAGCAACGTCAACAAATTCCTGGTTCAAAATTGTTGCCCAGTGTTTTTCTTTCCCAACAATAAGTTAATTCAATTTTTGTCCCTCGATTTTCATCCATTCTTACAAGATTGGACACTCGTCTAAATCCATAACTAATGCATATTTATTACCACAGTGAATTCATAAATGAGGCATGTCTTACCGAATACAAGCATTGAACGTTTCAGTCTCATCAAATTTGATTAAACAGTATAGTTCTAAAATAGGGGAATGATCGTGTTTTTCTTGAGGTAATGTAGTCAGCAAGATTTTTAACAATAATTTCAAATCTGTAGTAGTCACTGACATCCGATCAAGTTGGGAAAATGAAAAGCAAGTATTGATTACTAGTCCGTATCTGTTCAGCATAATTGGGATTATTTGGATACCTAAACTCTTGGTAATAAAATTTCCAGGAATACTTCGTGGGTAACTTCACAAAAGATCGCTCTGATACGTGAATTCGCAGCAACCTTCGCCCACACGTCAAACATAAAATTTATTAAAAATAATAGTGACAGTTTTAAACTTATCAGTCGTACGTAAGATATCTTAAGTATTAAATCATCTTACGCGTGTTGAGGGTGTTATTCAGATCCGTGATATTATCCTTGACTTCGTCCAGTTTAACATCGTCTGAAAAATATCAAGTCCAACGTTATACCTTGATACATTTATCGTGCAAACATAACTTCATGATTCGCATTTATAAAATGACCATGCCTACGCATCAAGAAGATTGGTGGGACTTTTGGTATTCCCTAATACGAGTGTACGATGAAAGTATAATTTTCGGTACTTCGTGGTATATGGTACATTCGTTGCCGCCGTATTAGCGGATTTTTCCTAATATAAGTTAATTGTATATCACGACATACGATGTTCATCCCTTGAAAGTGTTGTTTTTTGACGTAAACAATAAGCTATAATGAAATGACTGTCAATGTATTTAGTAATATTTTTAGTAAACTGTTTCAGTCTTTATTATCTACATCAGGGGTCACCCAGCTGAATTGGACAGCCAGTTGAATTAGACATTTTTAAATGACACTTTGCATCATTATCACTTGCATATATTTCAGTTTTTTTTCAAAATGCTGGAATCTTATAATTCAAATGGCATCTATGAGATTGATGCAACCAAAAAATCTACAGGTCGGACTGGTCCAATTCCTTGTAGCGGCAATTGGATATTTGTGCAACAAATTTTTTGAGCTCGTGGAAACCCACCAAAATAGCAATCGCATCGGAATGATAAAAGTAGGCCAATTCTGAACAAGCTCAAGAAGCACATCGAACATGGAATAAATTTGATCAGTGAGGCAACCACAAATTTTTTGAGTGTAGTCAACAAAATCTATTAAGCATCGCAGCATCTTACGCGTTTTAAGGGTTTCCCTCATATTACTGATGTTGCCATGGAGCTGTCCCAGGTCAGTGCCATCTGGAAAATAACGAATTAACATTATACGAAACTAACTGAAATGTATTTTTCAAGCAAATTGATCAGCTAAAGCAGCCGATGGATGCGTCAAATAGTCTCAATTCTCAAATGTTGAATACTACGTCGAGCGATTAGATAATTTATTTGAAATTTAATTAATAAACTCTGGAAATCTTCTGCACTTTGATGCGCTACAATGAAACCGACGAACACAGTGGAGGCTTGGGATCGAAATCGAAACTCCTTCTGAAAAATGACATCGCTATCCTAAAAATTTATAAATCGATTCATGATTAGGCAATTGGTGTCACGCTATGAGTTTCAACCGAACATTACGGTGACACATTTTAAATTGCAGCCTCCCATTTCCTGACTGGTATCTAAAAACGAACAGCAGAAGTCACAAATATTCGCTAAATAAATTCATCATGATATTTTCGTTTTCTGTGAAAATTATTTTTGTTTGTTTTGTTCGTTTGGCATTCTTTTGACGCACGTTTTTCAATGGCAATCAGTAAAACGAACATATCAAAATGACCAGGTCGTGAAAGGATGTTTATGATTGCATTTGACGTACTCGCAGTAATGACATAAAAATCATAACTTTTGCGGGATAAGTGGACTGGACATTACTGTATAATCACATTTTCTTTAAATGCATCAAACATTATCAAATGGGTAGGTGAGAACTAGACGTATACTTGATCATTGTGTCTATCCATTACAAATGAGTACGTGGATGAAAAAATTATTTCCTGCAAAGTTATAGTCATATTGTGGTTACTTTCAAGTTGAGCTAATCAAAATATTCCAAGATTTTTTGTTTCAGTTTATATGCAACGAAATTGGGATTATTTGGACACCTGAACACTTGGTAACAGTATTTTATGTGTAACTCATGGACACCATAACTCTAACAATCGTTTCGGTGATCGATTCCGTGCAACCTCAGCACACACATTGAACATCTAATTTACAATAAAATCAATAATAATCAGAGTCTCAAATTCATTCATTGTTATGTTATACTCAAGGCTCAGGGATATAGCTTTTACGTCCTTAATTTCTAGTTCTAATTGCGACATAAATAATTTTGACCATGTGCGGAATGTAGATTCAATATCAAATATTCATTGACTCACTAAATAGCTGATTCGGCATTTTTGTGGTGGTCTTATCGAGTCTATATTAAGATATCCCGACAGCTTCCTAGATACTCGGAGTCTATGTACAATGATGTTTCAGGCTGTTTGGCGGAATTTTATAGTGCAACTTCTTGCAACTTTTCTCTATATTTAATACCAATTTTTTCTGCAACTTTTATCAAATATTGCGTAAAACCGTAAAGGAGTGATTTAAAAACATGCTATACACTATTTCTACAATGGTTCTATTCTCTTTGATTTGCATATCAAAGAGCTATATGATGTATTAGCTGCATTTCACCATGTTATCTATGACACAATGGCTTGCAAGCAAGAAGTTCAGCCAAGCACGAGCGTGTCCGAACAATATGTAATACATTTTCACTGGATCACATTATTCATGCTATTGATTTTGTTAAAGTCGCCAAGAGTGAGTTGTTTTTGCAACGCCTTGCGTCAAGTTTGCAGACCTAGGGGGTTGGGGTGTGTTAGTTTACTTGCTTCAGAAGAGGGGGTCAACGCTATGCAGTTTGGCTTTTTTGGGGAAATTTATTCCCGCATTGCGTAATTTTTTGGCTGTGTAACGGGGAAAAATGAATTTTGCTGGTCTCGGCAGAATGTCCGTAAAATGGAAAAGTAACAAATTTGACAGCTCTGCGTGAACTAGATTATACAACGGAACCTTTCCAGTATCTTATACCCTACTAATTCAACAAAAATTATAAATTCAACTTTTTACTGCAACTTTTGTCAAAATTAAGTGCAACTTTTCTCGCGATTTTAGTGCAAAAAAAACTTACCCTACTTATATTATGTTAAAATTGTGGATTTCTATATGGTATGGTAAAGTAATGTGGCTAAATTCGTGAAAATTTTCATATTTGGACATATGTCGTGGAGCAAAAACTTGACGTGACAGAAGGAAAACCAGCGGCTTTTTTTAAATCAGCATACTAAAATTAGCCTAAATCAAGTGAAAAAGCAACGTCAACAAATTCCTGGTTCAAAATTGTTGCCCAGTGTTTTTCTTTCCCAACAATAAGTTAATTCAATTTTTGTCCCTCGATTTTCATCCATTCTTACAAGATTGGACACTCGTCTAAATCCATAACTAATGCATATTTATTACCACAGTGAATTCATAAATGAGGCATGTCTTACCGAATACAAGCATTGAACGTTTCAGTCTCATCAAATTTGATTAAACAGTATAGTTCTAAAATAGGGGAATGATCGTGTTTTTCTTGAGGTAATGTAGTCAGCAAGATTTTTAACAATAATTTCAAATCTGTAGTAGTCACTGACATCCGATCAAGTTGGGAAAATGAAAAGCAAGTATTGATTACTAGTCCGTATCTGTTCAGCATAATTGGGATTATTTGGATACCTAAACTCTTGGTAATAAAATTTCCAGGAATACTTCGTGGGTAACTTCACAAAAGATCGCTCTGATACGTGAATTCGCAGCAACCTTCGCCCACACGTCAAACATAAAATTTATTAAAAATAATAGTGACAGTTTTAAACTTATCAGTCGTACGTAAGATATCTTAAGTATTAAATCATCTTACGCGTGTTGAGGGTGTTATTCAGATCCGTGATATTATCCTTGACTTCGTCCAGTTTAACATCGTCTGAAAAATATCAAGTCCAACGTTATACCTTGATACATTTATCGTGCAAACATAACTTCATGATTCGCATTTATAAAATGACCATGCCTACGCATCAAGAAGATTGGTGGGACTTTTGGTATTCCCTAATACGAGTGTACGATGAAAGTATAATTTTCGGTACTTCGTGGTATATGGTACATTCGTTGCCGCCGTATTAGCGGATTTTTCCTAATATAAGTTAATTGTATATCACGACATACGATGTTCATCCCTTGAAAGTGTTGTTTTTTGACGTAAACAATAAGCTATAATTAAATGACTGTCAATGTATTTAGTAATATTTTTAGTAAACTGTTTCAGTCTTTATTATCTACATCAGGGGTCACCCAGCTGAATTGGACAGCCAGTTGAATTAGACATTTTTAAATGACACTTTGCATCATTATCACTTGCATATATTTCAGTTTTTTTTCAAAATGCTGGAATCTTATAATTCAAATGGCATCTATGAGATTGATGCAACCAAAAAATCTACAGGTCGGACTGGTCCAATTCCTTGTAGCGGCAATTGGATATTTGTGCAACAAATTTTTTGAGCTCGTGGAAACCCACCAAAATAGCAATCGCATCGGAATGATAAAAGTAGGCCAATTCTGAACAAGCTCAAGAAGCACATCGAACATGGAATAAATTTGATCAGTGAGGCAACCACAAATTTTTTGAGTGTAGTCAACAAAATCTATTAAGCATCGCAGCATCTTACGCGTTTTAAGGGTTTCCCTCATATTACTGATGTTGCCATGGAGCTGTCCCAGGTCAGTGCCATCTGGAAAATAACGAATTAACATTATACGAAACTAACTGAAATGTATTTTTCAAGCAAATTGATCAGCTAAAGCAGCCGATGGATGCGTCAAATAGTCTCAATTCTCAAATGTTGAATACTACGTCGAGCGATTAGATAATTTATTTGAAATTTAATTAATAAACTCTGGAAATCTTCTGCACTTTGATGCGCTACAATGAAACCGACGAACACAGTGGAGGCTTGGGATCGAAATCGAAACTCCTTCTGAAAAATGACATCGCTATCTTAAAAATTTATAAATCGATTCATGATTAGGCAATTGGTGTCACGCTATGAGTTTCAACCGAACATTACGGTGACACATTTTAAATTGCAGCCTCCCATTTCCTGACTGGTATCTAAAAACGAACAGCAGAAGTCACAAATATTCGCTAAATAAATTCATCATGATATTTTCGTTTTCTGTGAAAATTATTTTTGTTTGTTTTGTTCGTTTGGCATTCTTTTGACGCACGTTTTTCAATGGCAATCAGTAAAACGAACATATCAAAATGACCAGGTCGTGAAAGGATGTTTATGATTGCATTTGACGTACTCGCAGTAATGACATAAAAATCATAACTTTTGCGGGATAAGTGGACTGGACATTACTGTATAATCACATTTTCTTTAAATGCATCAAACATTATCAAATGGGTAGGTGAGAACTAGACGTATACTTGATCATTGTGTCTATCCATTACAAATGAGTACGTGGATGAAAAAATTATTTCCTGCAAAGTTATAGTCATATTGTGGTTACTTTCAAGTTGAGCTAATCAAAATATTCCAAGATTTTTTGTTTCAGTTTATATGCAACGAAATTGGGATTATTTGGACACCTGAACACTTGGTAACAGTATTTTATGTGTAACTCATGGACACCATAACTCTAACAATCGTTTCGGTGATCGATTCCGTGCAACCTCAGCACACACATTGAACATCTAATTTACAATAAAATCAATAATAATCAGAGTCTCAAATTCATTCATTGTTATGTTATACTCAAGGCTCAGGGATATAGCTTTTACGTCCCTAATTTCTAGTTCTAATTGCGACATAAATAATTTTGACCATGTGCGGAATGTAGATTCAATATCAAATATTCATTGACTCACTAAATAGCTGATTCGGCATTTTTGTGGTGGTCTTATCGAGTCTATATTAAGATATCCCGACAGCTTCCTAGATACTCGGAGTCTATGTACAATGATGTTTCAGGCTGTTTGGCGGAATTTTATAGTGCAACTTCTTGCAACTTTTCTCTATATTTAATACCAATTTTTTCTGCAACTTTTATCAAATATTGCGTAAAACCGTAAAGGAGTGATTTAAAAACATGCTATACACTATTTCTACAATGGTTCTATTCTCTTTGATTTGCATATCAAAGAGCTATATGATGTATTAGCTGCATTTCACCATGTTATCTATGACACAATGGCTTGCAAGCAAGAAGTTCAGCCAAGCACGAGCGTGTCCGAACAATATGTAATACATTTTCACTGGATCACATTATTCATGCTATTGATTTTGTTAAAGTCGCCAAGAGTGAGTTGTTTTTGCAACGCCTTGCGTCAAGTTTGCAGACCTAGGGGGTTGGGGTGTGTTAGTTTACTTGCTTCAGAAGAGGGGGTCAACGCTATGCAGTTTGGCTTTTTTGGGGAAATTTATTCCCGCATTGCGTAATTTTTTGGCTGTGTAACGGGGAAAAATGAATTTTGCTGGTCTCGGCAGAATGTCCGTAAAATGGAAAAGTAACAAATTTGACAGCTCTGCGTGAACTAGATTATACAACGGAACCTTTCCAGTATCTTATACCCTACTAATTCAACAAAAATTATAAATTCAACTTTTTACTGCAACTTTTGTCAAAATTAAGTGCAACTTTTCTCGCGATTTTAGTGCAACAAAAACTTACCCTACTTATATTATGTTAAAATTGTGGATTTCTATATGGTATGGTAAAGTAATGTGGCTAAATTCGTGAAAATTTTCATATTTGGACATATGTCGTGGAGCAAAAACTTGACGTGACAGAAGGAAAACCAGCGGCTTTTTTTAAATCAGCATACTAAAATTAGCCTAAATCAAGTGAAAAAGCAACGTCAACAAATTCCTGGTTCAAAATTGTTGCCCAGTGTTTTTCTTTCCCAACAATAAGTTAATTCAATTTTTGTCCCTCGATTTTCATCCATTCTTACAAGATTGGACACTCGTCTAAATCCATAACTAATGTATATTTATTACCACAGTGAATTCATAAATGAGGCATGTCTTACCGAATACAAGCATTGAACGTTTCAGTCTCATCAAATTTGATTAAACAGTATAGTTCTAAAATAGGGGAATGATCGTGTTTTTCTTGAGGTAATGTAGTCAGCAAGATTTTTAACAATAATTTCAAATCTGTAGTAGTCACTGACATCCGATCAAGTTGGGAAAATGAAAAGCAAGTATTGATTACTAGTCCGTATCTGTTCAGCATAATTGGGATTATTTGGATACCTAAACTCTTGGTAATAAAATTTCCAGGAATACTTCGTGGGTAACTTCACAAAAGATCGCTCTGATACGTGAATTCGCAGCAACCTTCGCCCACACGTCAAACATAAAATTTATTAAAAATAATAGTGACAGTTTTAAACTTATCAGTCGTACGTAAGATATCTTAAGTATTAAATCATCTTACGCGTGTTGAGGGTGTTATTCAGATCCGTGATATTATCCTTGACTTCGTCCAGTTTAACATCGTCTGAAAAATATCAAGTCCAACGTTATACCTTGATACATTTATCGTGCAAACATAACTTCATGATTCGCATTTATAAAATGACCATGCCTACGCATCAAGAAGATTGGTGGGACTTTTGGTATTCCCTAATACGAGTGTACGATGAAAGTATAATTTTCGGTACTTCGTGGTATATGGTACATTCGTTGCCGCCGTATTAGCGGATTTTTCCTAATATAAGTTAATTGTATATCACGACATACGATGTTCATCCCTTGAAAGTGTTGTTTTTTGACGTAAACAATAAGCTATAATTAAATGACTGTCAATGTATTTAGTAATATTTTTAGTAAACTGTTTCAGTCTTTATTATCTACATCAGGGGTCACCCAGCTGAATTGGACAGCCAGTTGAATTAGACATTTTTAAATGACACTTTGCATCATTATCACTTGCATATATTTCAGTTTTTTTTCAAAATGCTGGAATCTTATAATTCAAATGGCATCTATGAGATTGATGCAACCAAAAAATCTACAGGTCGGACTGGTCCAATTCCTTGTAGCGGCAATTGGATATTTGTGCAACAAATTTTTTGAGCTCGTGGAAACCCACCAAAATAGCAATCGCATCGGAATGATAAAAGTAGGCCAATTCTGAACAAGCTCAAGAAGCACATCGAACATGGAATAAATTTGATCAGTGAGGCAACCACAAATTTTTTGAGTGTAGTCAACAAAATCTATTAAGCATCGCAGCATCTTACGCGTTTTAAGGGTTTCCCTCATATTACTGATGTTGCCATGGAGCTGTCCCAGGTCAGTGCCATCTGGAAAATAACGAATTAACATTATACGAAACTAACTGAAATGTATTTTTCAAGCAAATTGATCAGCTAAAGCAGCCGATGGATGCGTCAAATAGTCTCAATTCTCAAATGTTGAATACTACGTCGAGCGATTAGATAATTTATTTGAAATTTAATTAATAAACACTGGAAATCTTCTGCACTTTGATGCGCTACAATGAAACCGACGAACACAGTGGAGGCTTGGGATCGAAATCGAAACTCCTTCTGAAAAATGACATCGCTATCCTAAAAATTTATAAATCGATTCATGATTAGGCAATTGGTGTCACGCTATGAGTTTCAACCGAACATTACGGTGACACATTTTAAATTGCAGCCTCCCATTTCCTGACTGGTATCTAAAAACGAACAGCAGAAGTCACAAATATTCGCTAAATAAATTCATCATGATATTTTCGTTTTCTGTGAAAATTATTTTTGTTTGTTTTGTTCGTTTGGCATTCTTTTGACGCACGTTTTTCAATGGCAATCAGTAAAACGAACATATCAAAATGACCAGGTCGTGAAAGGATGTTTATGATTGCATTTGACGTACTCGCAGTAATGACATAAAAATCATAACTTTTGCGGGATAAGTGGCTGGACATTACTGTATAATCACATTTTCTTTAAATGCATCAAACATTATCAAATGGGTAGGTGAGAACTAGACGTATACTTGATCATTGTGTCTATCCATTACAAATGAGTACGTGGATGAAAAAATTATTTCCTGCAAAGTTATAGTCATATTGTGGTTACTTTCAAGTTGAGCTAATCAAAATATTCCAAGATTTTTTGTTTCAGTTTATATGCAACGAAATTGGGATTATTTGGACACCTGAACACTTGGTAACAGTATTTTATGTGTAACTCATGGACACCATAACTCTAACAATCGTTTCGGTGATCGATTCCGTGCAACCTCAGCACACACATTGAACATCTAATTTACAATAAAATCAATAATAATCAGAGTCTCAAATTCATTCATTGTTATGTTATACTCAAGGCTCAGGGATATAGCTTTTACGTCCTTAATTTCTAGTTCTAATTGCGACATAAATAATTTTGACCATGTGCGGAATGTAGATTCAATATCAAATATTCATTGACTCACTAAATAGCTGATTCGGCATTTTTGTGGTGGTCTTATCGAGTCTATATTAAGATATCCCGACAGCTTCCTAGATACTCGGAGTCTATGTACAATGATGTTTCAGGCTGTTTGGCGGAATTTTATAGTGCAACTTCTTGCAACTTTTCTCTATATTTAATACCAATTTTTTCTGCAACTTTTATCAAATATTGCGTAAAACCGTAAAGGAGTGATTTAAAAACATGCTATACACTATTTCTACAATGGTTCTATTCTCTTTGATTTGCATATCAAAGAGCTATATGATGTATTAGCTGCATTTCACCATGTTATCTATGACACAATGGCTTGCAAGCAAGAAGTTCAGCCAAGCACGAGCGTGTCCGAACAATATGTAATACATTTTCACTGGATCACATTATTCATGCTATTGATTTTGTTAAAGTCGCCAAGAGTGAGTTGTTTTTGCAACGCCTTGCGTCAAGTTTGCAGACCTAGGGGGTTGGGGTGTGTTAGTTTACTTGCTTCAGAAGAGGGGGTCAACGCTATGCAGTTTGGCTTTTTTGGGGAAATTTATTCCCGCATTGCGTAATTTTTTGGCTGTGTAACGGGGAAAAATGAATTTTGCTGGTCTCGGCAGAATGTCCGTAAAATGGAAAAGTAACAAATTTGACAGCTCTGCGTGAACTAGATTATACAACGGAACCTTTCCAGTATCTTATACCCTACTAATTCAACAAAAATTATAAATTCAACTTTTTACTGCAACTTTTGTCAAAATTAAGTGCAACTTTTCTCGCGATTTTAGTGCAACAAAAACTTACCCTACTTATATTATGTTAAAATTGTGGATTTCTATATGGTATGGTAAAGTAATGTGGCTAAATTCGTGAAAATTTTCATATTTGGACATATGTCGTGGAGCAAAAACTTGACGTGACAGAAGGAAAACCAGCGGCTTTTTTTAAATCAGCATACTAAAATTAGCCTAAATCAAGTGAAAAAGCAACGTCAACAAATTCCTGGTTCAAAATTGTTGCCCAGTGTTTTTCTTTCCCAACAATAAGTTAATTCAATTTTTGTCCCTCGATTTTCATCCATTCTTACAAGATTGGACACTCGTCTAAATCCATAACTAATGTATATTTATTACCACAGTGAATTCATAAATGAGGCATGTCTTACCGAATACAAGCATTGAACGTTTCAGTCTCATCAAATTTGATTAAACAGTATAGTTCTAAAATAGGGGAATGATCGTGTTTTTCTTGAGGTAATGTAGTCAGCAAGATTTTTAACAATAATTTCAAATCTGTAGTAGTCACTGACATCCGATCAAGTTGGGAAAATGAAAAGCAAGTATTGATTACTAGTCCGTATCTGTTCAGCATAATTGGGATTATTTGGATACCTAAACTCTTGGTAATAAAATTTCCAGGAATACTTCGTGGGTAACTTCATAAAAGATCGCTCTGATACGTGAATTCGCAGCAACCTTCGCCCACACGTCAAACATAAAATTTATTAAAAATAATAGTGACAGTTTTAAACTTATCAGTCGTACGTAAGATATCTTAAGTATTAAATCATCTTACGCGTGTTGAGGGTGTTATTCAGATCCGTGATATTATCCTTGACTTCGTCCAGTTTAACATCGTCTGAAAAATATCAAGTCCAACGTTATACCTTGATACATTTATCGTGCAAACATAACTTCATGATTCGCATTTATAAAATGACCATGCCTACGCATCAAGAAGATTGGTGGGACTTTTGGTATTCCCTAATACGAGTGTACGATGAAAGTATAATTTTCGGTACTTCGTGGTATATGGTACATTCGTTGCCGCCGTATTAGCGGATTTTTCCTAATATAAGTTAATTGTATATCACGACATACGATGTTCATCCCTTGAAAGTGTTGTTTTTTGACGTAAACAATAAGCTATAATTAAATGACTGTCAATGTATTTAGTAATATTTTTAGTAAACTGTTTCAGTCTTTATTATCTACATCAGGGGTCACCCAGCTGAATTGGACAGCCAGTTGAATTAGACATTTTTAAATGACACTTTGCATCATTATCACTTGCATATATTTCAGTTTTTTTTCAAAATGCTGGAATCTTATAATTCAAATGGCATCTATGAGATTGATGCAACCAAAAAATCTACAGGTCGGACTGGTCCAATTCCTTGTAGCGGCAATTGGATATTTGTGCAACAAATTTTTTGAGCTCGTGGAAACCCACCAAAATAGCAATCGCATCGGAATGATAAAAGTAGGCCAATTCTGAACAAGCTCAAGAAGCACATCGAACATGGAATAAATTTGATCAGTGAGGCAACCACAAATTTTTTGAGTGTAGTCAACAAAATCTATTAAGCATCGCAGCATCTTACGCGTTTTAAGGGTTTCCCTCATATTACTGATGTTGCCATGGAGCTGTCCCAGGTCAGTGCCTTCTGGAAAATAACGAATTAACATTATACGAAACTAACTGAAATGTATTTTTCAAGCAAATTGATCAGCTAAAGCAGCCGATGGATGCGTCAAATAGTCTCAATTCTCAAATGTTGAATACTACGTCGAGCGATTAGATAATTTATTTGAAATTTAATTAATAAACACTGGAAATCTTCTGCACTTTGATGCGCTACAATGAAACCGACGAACACAGTGGAGGCTTGGGATCGAAATCGAAACTCCTTCTGAAAAATGACATCGCTATCCTAAAAATTTATAAATCGATTCATGATTAGGCAATTGGTGTCACACTATGAGTTTCAACCGAACATTACGGTGACACATTTTAAATTGCAACCTCCCATTTCCTGACTGGTATCTAAAAACGAACAGCAGAAGTCACAAATATTCGCTAAATAAATTCATCATGATATTTTCGTTTTCTGTGAAAATTATTTTTGTTTGTTTTGTTCGTTTGGCATTCTTTTGACGCACGTTTTTCAATGGCAATCAGTAAAACGAACATATCAAAATGACCAGGTCGTGAAAGGATGTTTATGATTGCATTTGACGTACTCGCAGTAATGACATAAAAATCATAACTTTTGCGGGATAAGTGGACTGGACATTACTGTATAATCACATTTTCTTTAAATGCATCAAACATTATCAAATGGGTAGGTGAGAACTAGACGTATACTTGATCATTGTGTCTATCCATTACAAATGAGTACGTGGATGAAAAAATTATTTCCTGCAAAGTTATAGTCATATTGTGGTTACTTTCAAGTTGAGCTAATCAAAATATTCCAAGATTTTTTGTTTCAGTTTATATGCAACGAAATTGGGATGATTTGGACACCTGAACACTTGGTAACAGTATTTTATGTGTAACTCATGGACACCATAACTCTAACAATCGTTTCGGTGATCGATTCCGTGCAACCTCAGCACACACATTGAACATCTAATTTACAATAAAATCAATAATAATCAGAGTCTCAAATTCATTCAATTCTGCATAACATATTAGTATAATAAAATCTTACGCGTCTTGACGGTGTCATTCAGATAAATTAAATTGCTGTTGACTTCCTTCAGTTTAGCATCGTCTGAAAAGATCGTGATCAGCTCTATACGTGAATACTGCTATAACGTAAACATATAATTTCACTCTTCGAGTTTGTAAAATGGAAATATGTTATAGAAAACGAGGAATAAATTAAGTACTGGTGGGATGTTTGGCCAATTCTGATAACAGATGTGCGATGGAAGTAGAATTTTCATTTAAAAAACAGAACTCAATTTGGAGCAAATATGTTTGTATCATGTTTTCCATATTTTTTAGACATGTCGTCACGAACCTTTAGCTGGGTTCTTACGTCACAGTGGATAAGTAGCCTTATCCGAATAGATGTGGTGCACACCCTTTATGGAATTCAACGAATCACTATGGCAATCTTCAATTTATTTCGTAGTGAATAAAATATATTAACGTATTGGAATATCAAACGCGTGTTCAGCGTTTAATTCTGAATAATGGTATTTTTTCGACAGTATCAAGTTTAACATCGTCTGGAAAATACCGAATTGTCACGTGAAAGGTATGAGGTAATCGAAACGATGCCGTAGTGTTATTTATTTGAAAATATCGCGGTACAGATGACAACGAGATATTTGGGCCACTAAAATCTCACAATTCAAGTGACAGGACATAACTCCTATTTTGCTTACAATGAAACTGTTTGGACGAAAGTAGGTATATCAAATATGGAATTCAATGAATCACTAAGGCAATATTCGGTCAATTCCGTCGTGCATAATTATATTTCTATGTAATTCAATATCTTACGAGCGTTCAGCGTTTCGTTCAGAGTATTGGTCCTGTTTTTGACGGTATCCAGTCTCCCATCGTCTGAAAAATACCAAATTGTTATACGTCAATATGAGGTAATCGAAACAATGACGTAGTACTATGTCAGTGTACCCAACCGGGAGGGGATTTCCCACTTGGAGGGAATTTTGAAATTTTTATGGGGGAATCTGGCTTAATTTTTTCAGGGAAAATCTGGCTTTGGCATTGTATCGGAAGATACACTGGGTTCACAAGGTTTTTACATTTTCATGGTATAGAACTGTTACGTAAAAATTAGTTCGTTACAATTGTATATTTCTTTGGCGGATTTAAAGCTAGGTATATGTTTAAATGTCTTCCGTATATATTACAACCCCTCTCAACTCAATTGCTACTAAGCACGAAAACGTCAAGCCGAATTCAGCACAAGGCCGCTCGTGAAAATGTTCACCTTTTTAAGCCAACATATCAGCTAACGTGAAAAACATACCGTACCAAATTAATCGTTTCAACTCAAGTCCACAGCAAGTGTACTGGGTGATTTATTTTTCTTCAGCGGCTACCCGACCGGTCAAAAACAGTTCAAATTTGACTGTACTTTACCAATGTTTAGTGCGGTCTGCATTCGCCCTAGTTCGGAGATATCTGAATATGTTTGGTCATTAATTGCTCAGTCAACAAATGGTTGCGCGTCAAAAATCACATTTTTTTAGTCACAGGCATCTTTTTCATAGTGGGGGGGGGGGATTTTAGCTCAAATATCGGCCATGGAGGGGGTGGTCGCGAGACGAAAAAGGCTAGGAACCACTGTACTATATATTCGTAAATTTCGCGCTACAAGTGACAAGGGGATAATTGGGCTACTAAAACTCTCACAATTACAATTACAGAATGCAACTACTAACTGCCTAACTATAAAAAAAAATTGGTCAAAAGTTGGTGCATCCAAGGAGATAGCGCAGCCGTCGTTTGTGGAACTCAATAAGTTACTATGGCAATCTTCAGTCCATTCCGTCGTGCATGAACATGTTTCAAAGTAATTAAATATCTTACGAGCGTTCAGCGTATCGTTGAGAATAATGGTCTTGTTTTCAACAGTATCCAGTCTCTCATCGTCTGAAAATTAACAAATTGTTATACGTAAATATGAGGTAATCGAAACAATGACGTTGTACTATATAATCGTACATTTCGCGCTACATATCACAATGGGATAATTGGGCTACTAAAACTCTCATAATTACAATTACAGGATGCAACTACTAACTGCCTTACTAACAAAAACTTTTTGGTCAAAAGTAGGTATATACAAAGAGATAGCGCACCCGTCGTTTATCGAATTCAAAAAATCATCAAGGCAATCGTCCATTTCGTCGCTCATAAACATGTTTTAAAGTAATTGAATATCTTACGAGCGTTCAGCGTTTCGTTCAGAGTATTGGTCCTGTTTTCGACGGTATCCAGTCTCCCATCGTCTGAAAAATACCAAATTGTTATACGTCAATATGAGGTAATCGAAACAATGACGTAGTACTATGTCAGTGTACCCAACCGGGAGGGGATTTCCCACTTGGAGGGAATTTTGAAATTTTTATGGGGGAATCTGGCTTAATTTTTTCAGGGAAAATCTGGCTTTGGCATTGTATCGGAAGATACACTGGGTTCACAAGGTTTTTACATTTTCATGGTATAGAACTGTTACGTAAAAATTAGTTCGTTACAATTGTATATTTCTTTGGCGGATTTAAAGCTAGGTATATGTTTAAATGTCTTCCGTATATATTACAACCCCTCTCAACTCAATTGCTACTAAGCACGAAAACGTCAAGCCGAATTCAGCACAAGGCCGCTCGTGAAAATGTTCACCTTTTTAAGCCAACATATCAGCTAACGTGAAAAACATACCGTACCAAATTAATCGTTTCAACTCAAGTCCACAGCAAGTGTACTGGGTGATTTATTTTTCTTCAGCGGCTACCCGACCGGTCAAAAACAGTTCAAATTTGACTGTACTTTACCAATGTTTAGTGCGGTCTGCATTCGCCCTAGTTCGGAGATATCTGAATATGTTTGGTCATTAATTGCTCAGTCAACAAATGGTTGCGCGTCAAAAATCACATTTTATTAGTCACAGGCATCTTTTTCATAGTGGGGGGGGGGGATTTTAGCTCAAATATCGGCCATGGAGGGGGTGGTCGCGAGACGAAAAAGGCTAGGAACCACTGTACTATATATTCGTAAATTTCGCGCTACAAGTGACAAGGGGATAATTGGGCTACTAAAACTCTCACAATTACAATTACAGAATGCAACTACTAACTGCCTAACTATAAAAAAAAATTGGTCAAAAGTTGGTGCATCCAAGGAGATAGCGCAGCCGTCGTTTGTGGAACTCAATAAGTTACTATGGCAATCTTCAGTCCATTCCGTCGTGCATGAACATGTTTCAAAGTAATTAAATATCTTACGAGCGTTCAGCGTATCGTTGAGAATAATGGTCTTGTTTTCAACAGTATCCAGTCTCTCATCGTCTGAAAATTAACAAATTGTTATACGTAAATATGAGGTAATCGAAACAATGACGTTGTACTATATAATCGTACATTTCGCGCTACATATCACAATGGGATAATTGGGCTACTAAAACTCTCATAATTACAATTACAGGATGCAACTACTAACTGCCTTACTAACAAAAACTTTTTGGTCAAAAGTAGGTATATACAAAGAGATAGCGCACCCGTCGTTTATCGAATTCAAAAAATCATCAAGGCAATCGTCCATTTCGTCGCTCATCAACATGTTTTAAAGTAATTGAATATCTTACGAGCGTTCAGCGTTTTGTTCAGAGTATTGGTCCTGTTTTCGACGGTATCCAGTCTCCCATCGTCTGAAAAATACCAAATTGTTATACGTCAATATGAGGTAATCGAAACAATGACGTAGTACTATGTCAGTGTACCCAACCGGGAGGGGATTTCCCACTTGGAGGGAATTTTGAAATTTTTATGGGGGAATCTGGCTTAATTTTTTCAGGGAAAATCTGGCTTTGGCATTGTATCGGAAGATACACTGGGTTCACAAGGTTTTTACATTTTCATGGTATAGAACTGTTACGTAAAAATTAGTTCGTTACAATTGTATATTTCTTTGGCGGATTTAAAGCTATGGTGTATGTTTAAATGTCTTCCGTATATATTACAACCCCTCTCAACTCAATTGCTACTAAGCACGAAAACGTCAAGCCGAATTCAGCACACACTGTAAAAAATAATCATGGGTGTACCCATAGTCTAGACCTGGTCCCACCTGAGTCATGTTGACATGGAAAAGGCCCATGATAACTTGTCGACATCCATGTAGACCTGTTGACATCCATGTCCCTACCCATGTCCTAATAATGCTTAGATTGACCTTTCACCTCTATTAATGTACACAAACCCTGTGGTTAGATGTATTTAGCTGTATTTGACATCTGGAATGTTTGCAAGAAAATCTGCGAAAAGTTCAATGAACTCGCTGACGCTGGCGCAAACTTCATGTTGAAAACGCAATATGTCACCACTGTATGATGGAAACTCATTAGTCCATCGACAGATTCCCAAACGAAATGGATTGTCCACTTTTTCTGAAGAGTATCGCACTTCATCGTCGGGTTGACATCCTTCGGATCCTATGATGAATATAAATGTCATTACCATGCATGCACTATTCAAGGCACACGGATTGATAGAATACATATGAATAGTTTCCAAGGTGGTTTGAAGTTGTATCGATCACAGCCAGTTAAGATGACAAAAATCTATTAGCACCTCATTACAATGACCTTGTCTATGAATTGTCTCGGTATGTACAAAATCTACTTTTCACTTGACAATATCAAGTATGCACACATGCACAGTCTTCCATTCCTTTACCTCTGCACCACTATACTATTTGATGCTACGACCTACTATTATCCAATTATTAATAAATTTAAAATCAGGAGCTTACGAACTAAATCACAACTAACAATATCAATGGTTTTTGACTGGTTTTCCCGCGAGGCAATGGCGCACACTAAACTCACATTGTTTGTAGGGCTGGGCATAATGATTCGAGCACTTGAATCTGAATTAACTATTATTATTATTATTGTAGTATTGTCTTGTAGTATTATTGAGCAAACCAGTTTTGGCCATTATCAACAACTCACCTTATCCACAATCAGGAAGCTGTCGAAGCGTTCATTGAAAATGGTGGGTATGCCGACCACCCAGTCCAATTTCTGATTACCTGAATGAGAAGTGAGAGATCAGCTCAAGTGGAACATTCGAGAAAAAAACGGTTTAAAAATTAAATAAATGCAGTTACAAAAATTAAATGAATGCAGTTACTGTTTGTGTAGTGTGAACTGCAAATATGGGCGTGGCAAAAAATATGCAAATTTCAACATTGCCTTAGGAACCAGACAGTTTTAAAAATCGGCAACTTGAAATACCCTATTTCTATAATATCCTACCAAGTAATGACCTTTATAAATCCGCAACTAACGAACTATAATACATCGAACTCAGCCATGGGCAAAGTGAGCCCCGCTATTTTGAGAAGCACGTGTGGCCATTTTTTGGAATTACAAACATAAAACCTACTTTTGAACATTGCTGAATAAAACCATAAGCTGGATAAACTGAGCTGGAACGGAAATTGATTTACTTTGAAACCTGCTCAATAATGTATCGCGATAACATAGCGTACGTCCCTCCCAAGCTTGTATGCGTAATCCAGATTTAAAATCAAGTCAATGTAGCAAAGTCGTAACAATAAGTCACAATAAGTTACTCCTTCCGTATAGTTTGGTTCAAACCTTCTTTGTTGCCACTGTCAGTGCGCGTTTTGACTGCGACCTCATCATACATAAAGGGTGAATGGACATATCATAAAAAGAATGTCGAAAGCTGAAATGCAAAGAAGGTATGGAGCACTAAACGCAGGGCCGCAACTGCCGCATCCCAGATCCCTCAAATGGAGAGGGCCCGAGCTCGAAGCACCAAAAATTACTTCGTGAATGGACATAAATCCTATAATTTATGAAATTTAATTCAAATTTTTTTCACGCGATATATAGTGACTAGATGTTTTGATAATAGTACTGTAGAATTTGGTCTAAAAATGGGTCAACCTAGAAAAAATTCTTATAAAGACGTATGATATACCGTTGGAAAGGTAATTTTATCAGCTTTTCAATGATAGGTTTTGTCATTTTTTTCACTTTGGGGAAAAAAAGTTATGACCAAAAACGTGCGAAGGGGTAGAAATTGAAATTAGGGAAAAAATTGACATAAACATATGAACAAAAGGCTAGAAACTAATGAATTATCAACAGAAGAGCAGGATATAGATGCAGAAGCTATAAATGAAAATGACAGTAGAATGATATATCTGTTTCAGGGAGAAAGGGTGAGCAAGACGGGGTGGGGGGGACGTTGGGGGAGGGGGGGCACCAGTAGAGCTGTCGTTGTTCGTTATAACTTCATTCTGTTAATTCTTATAAAGACGTATGATATACCGTTGGAAAGGTAATTTTATCAGCTTTTCAATAATAGGTTTTGTCATTTTTTTTACGTTGAGGTAAAAAAGTTATGACCAAAAAGGTGCGAAGGGGTAGAAATTGAAATTAGGGAAAAAATTGACATAAACATGAACAAAAGGCTAGAAAGTAATGAATTATCAACAGAAGAGCAGGATATAGATGCAGAAGCTATCAATGAAAATGACAGCAGAATGATATATCTGTTTCAGGGATAAAGAGTGAGCAAGACGGGGAGGGGGGGGGGGCGTTGGGTGAGGGGGGCCACTTGAGCTGTCGTTGTTCGTCATAACTTCATTTTTACCTACTATGTTCAGCTTTGTATACCTTGTGTGGAAACCTGAGGTTTCCAGAATATTCTGTATTTGCCGTCTAGAAATTATGTTGAGCGTGGTACGGCTGGAGACCGCGTTTGGACTTAGTAGAGTAAGGGAGTTGGCTGAGGGCGTAGCTGAAAATGGATGCGAGTGACTATAGTCCTGTAGAATTTGGTCTAAAAATGGCTCAACCTAGGAAAAAATCTTATAAAGACGTATTATATACTGTTGGAAAGATAATTTTACCAGCTTTTCAATGATAGGTTTTGTCACTTTTTTTACTTTGGGGAAAAAAAGTTATGACCAAAAACGTGCCAAGGGGTAAAAATTGAAATTAGGGAAAAAATTAATATAAAAATATGAACAAAGTGCAAGAAAGTAATGAATTATCAACAGAAAAGCAGGATATAAAGCATGATATATATGCAAAAGGAATATATGAAAATAAAATAGAATTATATATCTGTTTCAGGGAGTAAGAGTGAGCAAGACAGGGGATGGGGGGGGGGGCAAGTAGAGCTGTCGTTGTCCGTTATAACTTCATTATGTTATTGTTTACTTACTATAGTCTGTTTCATTTACCTTGCTTGTTTTTTAGATAGTGCTTAGTCAAAAAAGAAACCAGCAGTTTGTGTTAAGTGTAGAAAAGGCTATCGTACTGGAGATTCACTGTGTCATTCGGGAGCTCATTTCTGCGAGAGTGATAGTACCACACACTCTTTAGACTAGGGTTGCATATAAAACAAAAATCAATTAAAAATAAACATACTTAAAACAAGGCCCTAATTTAAAACATGTTTTTCATTGGTTTTTTGTTTTTAAGCCATGACGTTATGAATATTGAATTGTGACGTCATAATGGATATAAATTGACCATTGAAAATATAGGGTAATATAGCCCCTTTGACAAAATATCTGTACTACAACTGTTGAACCGACTATTTTTTAGGGTTCCAACCATCCCAACGATATACGTCGGCTAAATTTGGTGGTAATTGTCCGTGTGCTCATACAACATGTTTTTGGAAAGTATTTGCACAATTCACAATTATGGCATAATTTTATAACTTGAAAAAAAATACAATTTTGTTTTTTAATAAGGCTTTCGTTTAAAATATGTTTAAAAAAAGTGTTTCAAAACACCGTTTGTTTTAAATGAAACCCTACTTTAGACACTATAATTGGTCATGCTTTGAAACTGAATTGTGAAACGCTGATCACAACTTTTCAGAAAAATTAAGAAAATGGCCATAAGACCTACAGTACATCCACACACCATGCCGTAATTTATTGAGAAACCGTGCGAGATCCAAGAAACGTTTGTGGAGGCTTTATCGAAAATTCGTATTTCTTCTCTGGCAAATAATTTCTCTCTGAGAAATGTTATTTGACCTGTTGGGTTCAGATTGCCACGATAAAATAATTAGACACGAGCCATCTAGGCAGCTATGGAAAATTAGATAGGCTTATATTTATTTCGAAGTTCCCGGTCGACATAAGGGCAATCCTTTTCGGCTAAGGTTTTATCGCAGGCGATCTATTGGCACACTTTTCAGAGTATCATATTGGCAAATACTTCGTATGTTTTCGAGCATCGCGGCGTGGTAATGGTCGACGCCAAAATGCCTATTTTTATTTTCTATAAATCATGCTTTTTTCGTGGGGGAAGGGTACTCAATAATCAAAAATTTGGCAACATGAAATCGCGACCAGCGCGAAAAAATTTGAAAAGAGTTGCATAAATTGTCGATAAGTGATGTATAAATAATTTATGTTCATTCACCGACGTAATTTCGGGACCCCCAATTGGACGATTTGGGGTGCGGCAGTTACGGTCCTGGTAAGAGGTCAAAGTCCGGTCGCTGTTTTTCAGTTGAGATTTTACTATTGGAAATATTTTGCGCTTCAACCGGCTATTCGATTTCAATCCACCCTCGCGATGACATGTGTTTTTCAGTTATTGAGCACCTACACAACTGCGAAGCTGGAACAAGAATTACTCACTTTCCGAAACCCGCAACTAAAATTTGAACTAATCATTTTTCACAATCCGCGACTA
This sequence comes from Botryllus schlosseri, assembly GCF_051294905.1. Lineage (NCBI taxonomy): Eukaryota > Metazoa > Chordata > Ascidiacea > Stolidobranchia > Styelidae > Botryllus > Botryllus schlosseri. The sequence continues at coordinate 24,647,944 of NC_137238.1, forward strand.
GAACTACTCGACAGATATTGACCGCCAACTAACTAAATTTGCGAAAGTATCTTACTTACCCATAACTTTTTGAATTTCTATCGGAATTTCTTGCGGTTGCAGGAGACTGAGTGCTGAGCTTCAAGTCTTTTCCAAAATCTTTGAGGTCAAGTCAACATCCAAACAGGCTTGATTCAGGCAACATATTTTCACTTCTTCCAAAATCTGAACATTGTGACAGATTTACATCATAGCTAATTAATTAAGTTTGTCTGCAGGAGCCTTTAGTACTATCAGTAGTCTCAATTTAAGCACAGGTCGGGCTTGTGGTCGAGGATATGTCACAACTATCGCAAATTATTTCATGAATATATATATGTAGTTTGTTTTGTACTATCATAGCATTCTGTAAAACGAACACTTTGTGAGTTTGTTGCAAAGTCGCAGGTTGACTCGATCATGGCAATGTTGTGTTTGAAACCACTGCGTTAGATTGTACCTACCAAGGGAGCATGGGTCCAAACTGATCTTCATTCTCCATCAGTATTCTTGCTGATGTTCCATTTACGACACTGTCGCGGCCTGATTTAAAAGTTCTTCTCATTCGATCTTGCAGCATCTCTTCATCTGGCACCCTCTATTTCCACTCTGACTTATTTCCTTTTGATGCTCGTCGACGCTAAGTTCGTCTTCGGAAGGGTAGATGTGTTGACTTTGCAAACAGCTTTCTCTGCACAAGTATAGAAGAGTCACGATAATACTTGGCTTAGCCATGGAAATATCTCTTCAGCGCAAAAATAGCAACGTGCTTGTAAGAAATCGATTGCAAGGTTGAAATTAAAGGGGCACCACTCTAAATATGATGTGGTCTCTCAAGAAAAAATCTATAAAAAAACTCCAATTATGATACCCGTAATTTTCCATGTATAATGCGCAAAATTTTCACGATTTTTTGCCCTAAAATCGGGGGGTGCGTATTATACATGGGAACAACGCGCTTGAAAAAAATCTCCCTCGATGAAAAACTTGAAATCACACCTATCTTCATTCTTCATGTTTGTTTCCAATCGCGCATCACTTTCAGCCATCGCGCGTAGTAATAAGTGGGAAGCGACGCGTGTATCCAATTAACGAGAGTCGTGTGCAAAAGCACGCGATCTCTTGCTGAGTTGGTTTGCCGTTTGTACGCGAGCAAAATTAGGTCACTAATAGACACTCGTGCCTGGCAATTCTCGCCAATTCATCGCGTCAACGACCGGCCCGAACAATCGCATACGCAATTTATACATACACAAGAGGCCATGGGCGCAAGATATAATCGCTTGCGTAATCAATCGCATCTCCAACAGACCTGTTGCGCATGACATAACCGTTAGCCAAGGCGCAATCGCATCTATAATAGGCATCGTGCGCAAGATGTCGGTTCGTTGGCCTAAACTAACTCGCTGCCGGCGTCGCAGGCTTTGGCTGCTATCTACTATCGTTTAGACACAATACCGTTAATTTTATAATGATTAGCAATCGCATCTGTAAAAGGTCTTCTCGTGCTCAAGATGCTGTGTCGCTAGCCTGAACTATCGCGCCGCCCGCCTCGCAGGCTTTGGCTGCTATCTACTATCGTTCAAAGACAATCCCGCTAATTGTCTAATGATTAGCGATCGCTGTGCAATGATTGTTCAAGAGTGACATCGCAAAACAGAATGACATCGTATACGAAATCGGAACTATTCATGTACTGAAATGCAGGGTGCGTACTATACATGGGTACAGGCTTTTTCTCAGAATTTACATGCTATTTTAGGGGTGCGTATTATACATGGGGGCGTACTATACTTGGAAAATTACGGTAAATGCAATTACCCTAAATATAATTATTTTACTGCATTTTGATTTAATACAGTGTTCAGTATAACAAGTATATTTAATTTCTTAGCCGTTTTTTTTTTATCTGGACCATACAGTGAAAATGTGACGTTCGTCAAAATAACCCCATGGGATATCACCAAAACCAGAGACAATTTGAAAACACCAAGGTCATATTTGGAATCAGTGTCGTTCGGAACCCCGAAACAACTCTTCGAATATGCGTTAAGAGTGTAATCCTAGTATAGCAGCCTACCAATTTATGTGTGGTAATAATTACTTACTTTCATCGTCTGTCAAGATTAGTCGTATTACTCCTTTATCTTGAATTGTCGAGAGATCATACGAGGCAAATGCCTCGTCGTAATATAGAAGTTGAATATACTGTCCCCGATATTACTCCGAAATACAGTTCTCACAGTTTCAGCTATCTCAGATCTGTGATCCACTGTAATCACTCGTTCAGTCATTCATGATCTCCAGCAGCCTCATTTTCAATGTCACAAATATCACAGGAGTAACATTACAAACAACTGCAGTATGTGTATCTGTAAAATACGAATTTACATCAGGTTCTTATGTTTCTAGGGTTTTCAAATCTTGAATCAAAGGCTCGAGTATAGCAAGATATCCCATATTTTTTAAAGATGAAGTTTTTTCAATCACCTCAGGATGAATATTCCTCCAGTTGGATAAATACTTCACTTTAACATTGCCCAGTACGGTACATAATAAAAGCAAGGAAGCTTGTGAAACGTCTAGGACTACTAACGCATTACCAACTACCACATGATCTACAACTACATACAAATGCATACGCAGTAAACTTTGATCACTATTTGCAGCCGTTTGGCAGTTCCCGCTATATGCCGGTATCTGACTGAATACGACTAAGTTGCTTCAGGTTCGACTATACCCAGTGACGCATTGCAGATTCGGCGGATATATTACAACGAAGACAGGAACAATAAAGACATCAATACTTACCATCCAATCCACGGCTTAATACAGCAACAAGCCATAAACTTTGCAACTTTCACAAAACAACCTATGAAATGACCGACTCCATCAAACTTCCTCTTTTTTGCAATCCTTTTGAATTGAGCGCTACGTCTATACTGTACGCATGACTGGTTTTGTAACCAGATAATCCGGAGTCATTATGGCTCCGTAACCGAACGGCTATGTTTGCGTGCGATGATGTAGCTATGTACGAATCTCGATGTTTGTGTATTGCAATATATCCTGTGAGGATGTAACGATGTTTACTTGTCACTCAGCTGAAATAGCGATATAGGGAAATGGTAAAGCGTCCTGCTTCTTGATCGGTAGGTCATATGATCGATTCCCGGCCATGTCAGACCAAAGACTAAAAAACTGGTATTCGTGGCTATCCGGCTCAACGTTCAGCATTCAGGGATAGCATGGTTATCGCATTTCAATCGTCAAAGCATCTCAATGGTGAAAACGAGAATAAGTCTGCCCATCTCTCTCCCCTATCTCTCTCCTCCCCTCCCCCTCCCCCCTCTCTCTCTCTCTCTCTCGCTCTCCTTTCTCTATGCTCCCTTTCCCTTCTTTCTCCCCCTTTCTTCTTTCTGCTCTATTCTCTATCTCTCCGCCACTCTCTCTCCCCTATCTCTCTCCTCCCCTCCCCTCTCCCCCCTCTCTCTTTCTCTCTCTCCTTTATATATGCTCTCATTCCCTTCTTTCTCTCCCCCACTATTCTTTCTGCTCTATTCTCTATCTCTATCTCCTCTCTCTCCTTCTCTCCCTCCTCTCTTTCTCTCTCCCTCTCTTGCTCCTCTCTGTCTCTCTCCGTCTCTCTCTCTCTCTCTCTTCCTCTCTCTCAGTGACGATGGTGATGATAATTATGATGATATCACTAAAGCTCAACGTGATACTCTTACTTGATAACCATAGACATGGCTCCCATCATGTCCCATCATGGAAGTTTTTGTCATGTCAACATGAGATTTTAAAACCATGTCGGTGTTTTCATGGAATTAACATGAGAAAGAGGAAGTCATGTCATTTCCATGATAAAATCCATGTTTATTTTTTACAGTGCAAGGCCGCTCGTGAAAATGTTCACCTTTTTAAGCCAACATATCAGCTAACGTGAAAAACATACCGTACCAAATTAATCGTTTCAACTCAAGTCCACAGCAAGTGTACTGGGTGATTTATTTTTCTTCCGCGGCTACCCGACCGGTCAAAAACAGTTCAAATTTGACTGTACTTTACCAATGTTTAGTGCGGTCTGCATTCGCCCTAGTTCAGACATATCTGAATACGTTTGGTCATTAATTGCTCAGTCAACAAATGGTTGCGCGTCAAAAATCACATTTTTTTAGTCACAGGCAACTTTTTCATAGTGGGGGGGGGGGGGTTTTAGCTCAAATATCGGCCATGGAGGGGGTGGTCGCGAGACGAAAAAGGCTAGGAACCACTGTACTATATATTCGTAAATTTCGCGCTACAAGTGACAAGGGGATAATTGGGTTACTAAAACTCTCACAATTACAATTACAGAATGCAACTACTAACTGCCTAACTATAAAAAAATTTTGGTCAAAAGTTGGTGTATCCAAGGAGATAGCGCAGCCGTCGTTTATGTAACTCAATAAATTACTATGGCAATCTTCGGTCCATTCCGTCGTTCATAAACATGTTTCAAAGTAATTAAATATCTTACGAGCGTTCAGCGTTTCATTGAGAATAATGGTCTTGTTTTCAACAGTATCCAGTCTCTCATCGTCTGAAAAATAACAAATTGTTATACGTTAATATGAGGTGATCGAAACAATGACGTTGTACTATAGATTCATACATTTCGCGCTACATATCACAATGGGATAATTTGGCTACTAAAACTCTCATAAATACAATTACAGGATGCAACTACTAACTGCCTTACTAACAAAAACTTTTCGGTCAAAAGTAGGAAAATACAAAGAAATAGCGCACCCGCCGTTTATCGAATTCAAGAAATCATCAAGGCAATCGTCCATTTCGTCGCCCATAAACATGCTTTAAAGTAATTGAATATCTTACGAGCGTTCAGTGTTTCATTCAGATTAATGGTCCTGTTATCGACAGTATCCAGTCTCCCATCGTCTGAAAAATACCAAATTGTTATACGTAAAGGACTTGCAAGGCAATATAAGCTTACGCGGTAACGGTCTAGGCCAGATTGCGGACAATGCATTCGGCGACCGAGTATTGCGACGTTGATATTGAGCAGAGCAAAAACTAGGCCTAGACTACTTACAATTTTACATACTTATAAAAAGTTACTTTTACTGTTTCTTGAATAGAAATTGACGCCGTTATTTATACTTCTGCTTGAGTACCTGTTGTAGGTACTTTGATCACCTCTGGTGATGTCACAATGGTTATGGCTAGGACCAAACAGCAAGGAATACGTCACAACCAGGCTATTTATAGCTCTGAAATGCAAAATTTTCGATCACAGATTCTAAAAAATCTTGAAGTGATAGAAAAAAGTGACGTCATATTCGTAATCAGCTTAAGAAAACTGACCTGATAGTCATCATTAGGACAAGTTTTTGTTGCACTAAAATTGCGAGAAAGTTGTATTCAACTTTGACAAAAGTTGAAGTAAAAAATGGCATTTATAATTTTTGTTGAATTAATAGTGAATGACATACTCGAAAGGTTCTGCTGTATAACCTAGTTCCTGCAGAGCTGTCAAACGTGGTAATTGGCCCTTTCACGGACATTCTGGCGAGACCGCCAAAAATTATATTTTTTTCCGGTACACAGCAAGAAAATTATGCAACGCAAAAATAATTTTCTCCAAAAAAAGTCAAACAGCATAGCGAAAATTTTTTCCCCTAAAACAAGTCAAATACCTCACTCAAAACGCCCTAGGTCTGCAAACATGACCCAAGGTGTTGCGGAAAAAATTATTCCTAATTGGCGACTTTAGCAAAATCAATAGCCTGAATAAAGTGACCAAGAGAAAATATAATTTTCGGCTGTGTCACCTGCGCGTCCGTGAAATGGGGAAACTGTCTCGAATTCAAACGACAAAATGCAGTATATTCACATTTTCTTTGATTCCATCACACGTTAACAAAATGGGTACATGTGAACTAGACGTCTACCTGATCAATTTGTCTATCTGTTGCAAAAGAGTTCCCGGATCAAACAATGCTGTCGCGCAAAGCAATTGTCACTCTGTGGCTACTTCCAATTACGGCTAGGCTACATATTCCAGAATGATACTGGAAAACCTCTTCGAATTGATATATGACTGTTGCACATATCTTTCACACAATATAAAATTTATTCTCGTTTCGCTATTACAGTCCTTCCTGATGAGAGACATTGATAAATCTCAAGTCGTGGAAACTCACGTTCTCCATCGACATCTTGTCTGACTTGTGTTTCATTTGTCAACGCCTGGTTAACTGAAAAAAGAAATCCGATTTATTACTGTGAAATTGCGATTTTGCCAACATTATGTATGTCAATAGATGAAACACGACGAAAATGAAATTTACGCAAAATGCCCAAATGATAGTTATCGTTGTCTCGGAACATAAAAAGGCCTCAATACTATCTGTTGCGCAATTTTATATCAATGATTGTCTATTTTTAGTATTCTCATACACTACTAGTATACCAAGACTTGCTACCGGTAATATGGTAGGCCTATATTAGGTGCATTTTCAGATTCGGGACACGCGCAATATGGATCGATTTTTATTCTATGCGTATTGACAAACACATATACAACTCCTAAATGAGGTGCGCAGTGTCAGTTGTGAACACCCAACGACACAACCTTGTCATCTCTCGAATATATAGAGATCAATTTGCGGTATTTCCTAAGTAAAGCAGACCGTAAGAAAGACCCCTAGTAGTTTCTAAAACGTGGTAGTCACAGCAAAGTTACATATGTCCCAGTTGGTTTTGCTTCATATACTGATAGAATTCGTAAATCCATTGAAGCCCGTCGGATTATCGGCTCGTCGATAATATCGATTCGATATCACACTTTGAAGGAAACAACATATGCATATACATATTTTCAACCCCCGCCCGCGTCCAAATAAATACTGATCTTGAGCCCACCATAGAATCATCGATGCAACTTCTGGATGGCTCACTACATACATCGGCTTTCAATATGCATCTGGTCGTTAAATGTTTAGAATGAAGTCTGTCCATGACATTGATTCTTCTGTATATTACAATAAAATTTTAATCCACTCTCCGACCACGTGATAATAGTCAGCGGGTGGGCTGGAGGAGGATGATGGCTTGGAAAATGCAAGAATCATAATTATACTTACGCGTGTTGACGCTGTTATTCAGATAAATGATACTGCTGTTGACTTTCTTCAGCTTAAAATCGTCTAAAAATATCGAGAGCAACTTTTTACGTAAATACTGTTATCATGTAAGCATGATCTCACGCTTCATGCTTGTAAAATTGTCATTTGTCAGAATAGCATGGAAATCAATAATGTTGATGGAATGCTCGGCAAGTCAGATAACAGCTGTGTGATGGAGTAGAATTTTTCACACCCTATGACCTAGTGTTAAAGTGATCGTCTGATGCAGTGGTTCCCAACCTTTTTCGACTAATCGCCGTCTTATTAACCTTGACACAACTTTTCGTCCCCAATATTTACCGATCCGAAAAACAGGACGTATAATCCGGAAAATTATTCACCGTAAGTCTGATCTCTGGTGAACTGAAAAAAGACATTTTCCGAGGTGGCAGGTGCACGACCATAACAGCACTTGTTCAGTCCCGCCAAACAACTTGGTCGTAGTCCTCCCACAGGGTGATAGACCAAACTTCCGGGGGCTTCCCCCCAGACCTCCTTCAGGCTATATGCTCTTTGCCGTCAATTATCGTCTATATTGGGTGCCCGTTTAGTGAGAGAGCTGGCATCGCCTAAACGCACCAAGCGCGAAAAATTTCTATAATTCATGATTGAATCGTATATATGATCATGAATTGCAGATATATTGCTTTCAATTTTCACCCTATCTTTACTTTCGTAAGCAGATTTACCGGTAGAACTGAGTGAGTTGTGTTGGAAAAGGAAGGAACCCTAAATATTTAAACAGCCGTTGGTATAATAACTTCGTTACATGATGCTATTTCCAGACCTCCTATCTGCTCTGACAAAAGATATTGAAATCACCCAAAACTCAACTAACACAGGTACATGATTTCAAATTGGTATTTCTTTACTGGGTGTTCTCTCGAGATGCCATTTGTCTTGTGGGGTTCAGATCGCTAGGAGAGCGATATTCGGCGGTAGCCATTTAGGCGCTTTTGGAAAATTTACCATATAAAAAAGTTACGACCCTGGGTAGGTTCTGGCAGAACCGGTTTCCGCGTCTACTTTCCTTTTAGTTGACTTTTTTTTTCGCGTCATATACAGAACAAGGTGCCATTTTTACCGTGTTACTTCAATATATCTCTCTGAACGTTTTAACATTTTTGTCCCTCATCGGCCCCAGTCGCCACCTTTGGTTTTATCGCCGCTTGTTTCTCAAAATCGCCCACATTGGGAACCACTGGTCTAACACAACATTCGTCAAATAGGGTTGTATACGTGTGTATTCTGGGAAACAACTTTTCCGTGAATACAGAATGGTTCATCCGAGCGCGTGATAGGATTTCATGATGATTGTCGCGAATGTTTAATCATGTTACCATAAACTTACGATCGATACTCGTTGCGTTGAGTTCAGTGAGGTTTTCCTTAGCATCGCTCATCTCGTCAGTTTTTGGAAATGCAATATTTCATTGTTACATCCCTAACGTTGACAATGTGCTGAAAGCAGCCTTCATATCATTCTCATTCAAATTCAACTGGTCCTTTTGCGAGCTTCGTAGATACGTTTGACAACAACTCTAATTTCAGTGGAATCCATTCAGCATTGAACGATTTTATTTGTGTTGTCATGAAATAATGTTAATGATGCAAAATAATAATTGGATTGCTTGATATTTTGTAGATCACCAGTAACGTGACCAACTGTATCATAACCATATCATAGCTATGGCTGCCACGTGCTTCATGTAAGTTCTCCGAAGTTTCAAATGTGCACCAAGTCAGATGCCATATTTATTAAATATAATCTGATATCAGTCAGGCTCTAGTCATGATGTGGTAGAATCCGTTGGGATTCATTTTGTCCGAAGCGCCGCAGATTACACCTCATATCAGCTCTTGTTCAACGGGCCTTGCGCCTCTGTTCGCCAGAAAAATTGTCACGCGAATTGAAAGAGATCAACTTTATGCTCTAAAGAATGGCCAGCCATATCATCTATTAAACCGTTCCATGACTGGAGTGGTAAAACAATCGAAGCTAGATTCCAAATATGGAACAGAAAAATGCCCGACGTTGTATACCTACATTGCCTAGGGAACTCGCCCGAACGTTTTAAAAAAACTTAATGAATCGGCTATTCGTCGTTCTTTTTTCAGCGTTAAAACACATGTGGTGTATACAACAAAACCCTTGAAGGTCTTAAATATCAGATTTATCGGTATCTGCTCTTACATCCGATGTCAGTCGTACTCTAGTTATAATATGGTGGAGTTTACCAAGTTGAATAATGTATTCGCACGCTTGATTACAGATCGATATTATCCTCCATATTTATATGAAATACTTTTTATTAACATTAAAATTTCATAAATAAATCAATGCTGTATCGATTTTGAGCACGTAACATTTTGTCACCTTTTGATGAAACATTTGAGTTTCAAAAATATGTAGATGGGCCTGGTTTACTTTTGAAGCAAGAAAGGCCTTTGTTAGTTTGAAAGCTGCGACTTTAAAACCGGGGATACAATTTCCTGGTGAGGTATATGCTTTACAGATTAGCTTTACATTTATTGTCGGCACATGTTTTCTGATGACTGAATGCAAGGTCAACCTTCCTTTTCAACGTCGAATTCATATTTCTATTTCATCAAAACACTGAAGCAATGTGGTCGTCGTGACGGTAATATCAGTGGATTATTGGTCTAATACAGTGGTTTCTTGTCTTCGTGGACCTCGTTTCAACCGTCACGAACCCCGCGGACCCCCTCAGGTTTTCGTCCACATTTGACTCATTTATCGTGCGAACGTAGTCTGCCTTGTGCACATATTAACTGTAGACTTGTGGGAAACAGCCACAAAATGACTTTCCGTGAAAATAGCATCATACTATATGTAAAAATTGAGTTTATTTATATTATTCGGAAGCGGATTTTGCAGCTGTATTGAAAATCGTCGTCTTCGACTTGATATGAACCAGTGCCGAAAATATAACCATAAAGATAGGTGCCGGGAATGTAAAATTAACGCGTAACGTTTCCGACGACACCGTTTGGTGTGATCGCAACCTACATTACACCGTAATTTAGAAACAGAGTTTTTAATGAGCATATGACGTCCAGCCTAATCATTTCTATCTAGCATTTCATCTTGTAGTTATTCTGCAATCGTGGCTATGTATACAGCAGAAAATGGACTCCGTGGCGCGGTTTCAAATCCTTCATTGGGACGGACTGAGAAAAACATTCAGGAATTTTAATTTCAAATGACTCCATAACAAAAACTCTCGAAACAATAATACGTTTGTATCAGTGGGCTCCCGGCAATTTGGAAATTAAAATGAGTTTGCACTATAGGATATTTTGTATCACACGACTATACTGATGATGTGAGTCCTAACGTTTTAGCAAATATGAAGCGAAACTGTCTTACGCTGTCCCTAATTTAAAAAATTACAAATTATGTTAATAATCATTTTACAAATTTGGAGCTATCGCGGACCCCTTGAAAATGCTTCTCACACCCCCGGTTGAGAACCACTGGTCTATATCAATTAGTCGTATCTCGGGACTCACGATCTCTATCCTTTTCTTCCAGGTCGGCCACCGTATTGTTGAAAGTGTTGCTTTCTAAATTCAAAACGTAAGTAGGATCAGTCGCTCTCTACATGTTGTAAACTGTTGAGTTGATAATGTCTAGATCAGAGGTACCAGCATATCTATATTTTATTTTCATCAATTAATCAGCTTGATCACTATGAATTCTGGTTGTCCCGAACATTTGCGTCATAACGTGATGTGCCTCACATGTTACTAACAAATATCCATGCTTTATTTTCATGAAGTAACCTACATTTAAGATCCGAATATAAGGTAAGGTAAATTACAATTTTTTGTGGACTTCTATGCAGCCAAATTGGGATGATTTTGATCCTTAAACTCTTGGTGATAGCATGACTATTTATAAATTGTGGAGTCCTTTAAAAACAATCGGTTGGAGAAGTGAATTCCGACCGACCATATAGCACACACACTGAACCTAGAATTTAACAAAAATTAATAGTGCAAGCGTTAAATTTATTCATATATAGATATTTTAAATGTGCTGAGCCTATTATTAAGATCATCGATTTCCTCCAGATTAGCATCGTCTAAAAATATCGTTTGGGTGATCAATTCCGAACAATCCTAGCACACAGATTCACATATTAGTATATGAACATCTTACGTATCTTGACGGTGGCATTCAGATAAGTGATGGTGCCGTTGACCTCCTCCAGTTCGGCATCGTCTAAAAATATCGCGATCAACTTTATACGTGAATACTGTTGTCATGTAAACATATAATTTCACTCTTTGGGTTTGTAAAATGAACATCGCACAGCATGTGAATCGAAGACGTGTGTCTCTATGATATTGCCGGGTAATAACCATTACTCAAAGTACACTTGGTGCAATTCGTAAGATGTATTTCATGAGGATGTGACTTCATTGCAAAGTTTCATCTTTTGGTGTTATAGAAACTCGTTGCTGAAATTTTGAAAGATCCGGGCTCCTTTTGCGTTGGTAAGAGAATCGCATTGGCACCCGGCAATATGGGGGTAAATTAACTATATTTCGCTTGACACCAAAATACAACATACCAACAAGTAGAAAGGGGAAGGGAAGTGCAGCTCTTTCCTTACAGTAATATTATATGTAAACTATCTGGGGAATTGTAACGTCATCGATTCTCATCACTTTACGCCTATGATCAAGACGCAGCGCAGCCTTCGTGGCAGTGACGAAAGCTCGAGTTTTGTTATGAAATAAAAATTTATAACCGGTATTTTTATCGTGACTAGGCACCGAAAAAGTTTGGTGGTATGTTTCGCCCATCCCATTAACAGGTGTGGGATGCAACTAGAATGTTTGGCACTTCATGTTATAGAGCTCAGCTGTTTCTGTACATCCACAATCTTAAAGTACTGTCGGATCCGCATAGCTTCTGTGGATCAACTTTTCGTAATCTACAGTCCATTTGAAGACGGGACATAGTTTTCTGAGGTTTTTCGCGGCTGTTCAATCAGGCCATCTTTCCAGAAACTTACGATCAATAATTGTGTTGTTGAGTGCGGTGATATTTTTCTTCATATCGTTGATCTCTTCTGTATCTGAAAATGCAAGGTTTCAATGCTAAAATATCAAATTCGTCAATGTGCAAAAAGTGACTTTCATATGATTCTAATCCTGAGTTCACAGGTACTTTTTTGAACTTCGAAGATACGCTGTGCAACAACTCTAATACGACTGGAATTAAGTCAGTATTAGACCATATTATTCGTGTTGTCATCAAATTGTGCTAATAATGCAAATTATCAACTTGATAGCATGATATTTTCGAGATCTGTAGTCACGTGACCAACTGGATTATAACCATAGCAGAACAATTGTTGGCATCATATTCACGTGAATACATTGGAGTTTTTAATGTGCGTTAAGTTAGAAGCCATATTTGTTAAATATAATCCGAAATCGGTCAGGCTTCAGATATGATGCCGTAGAATCCTTTGGTATTCATTATGCCCGAAGCGGTAAAAATTAAACCTCATATCAACTCTCATCCGACAGTCCTTGCGAATTAGTTCACCAGAATGATTATCGCGATAATTGGATGAAATCTACTTGACTCTCTCTAAAAAACTGGCTATCAATTTCATATATTAAAATGATCCATCACTAGGGTGTTAAAACGATCGGATCTAGCTACCCAATATGGACCAGAAAACGCCCGCGTTTTTACACCTATTTCTGGCTTGGTAACTTATCTAACCGTTTTGAAAAACTTTTCAAATCGGCTGTTCGTCGTTGTTATTTCAGCGTTAACACGCATGCGGTGCATAAAACGAAACCCTTGTTGCCAAACTGTCGAAAAGATGTACTATCTGCTTTCAATGCATGTAATGATGTCCACCAATACAAATACCACTGTAATAGTAGGTTGTGGTATGCAGGCTACATCTCAACGATTGTTTGAGCGTAGAAAGCGGCATATTTCCAAATTCATTCCCAAAAAAACATTTAGAAGTGGCCGCACGGAGCTCGCACACCAATGACAATTATCTGCCAAACAGATTGTTATGGCGATTACCATGTATATGCCGTGCCAATTGGTCAACATTTAGGTGAAAACCTCGCTTCCCCACGACGCTATGATGACAATATGTCCACTGTCAGTGCGCGCGAGGCAGATCTTGGTATAATTTAACAGTGTTGGAGTCTACCATTATCCAATAGGTTAAACCTATTTTATGCAAACAAAAATATATCCTCTATAAATTAAAATTTCTCAAAGGTTTGTTATGCTTCGTCTTTTTAACTGTATATTTACAAATTGCAAGTTAACCAATTCTATTCGTTTTCCCGTTACATATTTCCAGAGTACAAGCTGTTAACGTCACGTTTTCGAGGCTCGAGCATTACAATGACTGCAACGCTGTGCAAGTAAATGGTCTGAAGTTTTGGAAAAGTGCCTTAAGCTAGATGCCATAATTCCAAATGCTGGCTAATTACATCGGGCTGTCGGTAAAGTTGCTTGAGATCGGTTTTATCGGGATCGGCACAAATATCCTATATCGGCCGGGCTCCGGTTACATGGTGGAAGCTACTACGTACATTTTGAAATTCGGACCAAGTTGAGGTTATCAAAAATATTTCAGGTTTTTGGTGATATTCAATGCATATAAATTTGTAATATTTGAATACCTAAAATCTTGGTAAAAGCATTTTTATGTATAACTCGTAGACACCATGGCTCAAACAATCGTTTCGATGATCAATTCCGTACAACTCTATCACACGCATCGGAATTAGTTATAATGAGAGTCTCAAATTCATTCAGTCTTGCATAACATATTAGTATATCAACATCTTACGCGTCTTGACGCTGTCATTCAGATAAGCGATATTGCCTTTGACATCCACCAGTTTAGCATCGTCTAAAAATATCGTGATCAACTTTATACATGAATACTGCTATAAAGTAGCCTAAACATATAAATTCACAATTCGGGTTTGCAAATTGGACATATATTAGAGAAGCCTATGAATCATTAAAAGTACAGGTGGGACTTATTAACCGATAATACTAATTACTCACTTGCAAATGAGGAAAGAAATATTGGAGATAAGATTGGAGTTACAAAGAGGCGTGGTTTCCAGTTTAAAATTGAAGGATTTTCATCATCGAAAATCAACCCGTGACTACGCCACTATTAGTAGTGATGACTCCGTGCTAGCAATGGCTGCAAGCACATCACAAAACATAAGACCGGTATCATCATTTACGCTGAATGATAACACTTGTTTGCTAGTTATGCGGCAACTAAATTATTTTCAAAATCTGAAACTACAATTGGAACAAGTAGATTTTCAAAATCCAAAACTCGCACTAGAAGTAATGTCGCGTGATCTTTGCCAGGAGCGCAGAATCTGCTGCTCGGAAGGAGGATGCGAGTGAACGAGTGCAATATTCGCTCGCTGGATTACGTGCAGAACTACAAGATGGAGAATATATACGACGACCACACAAAGTTCGTGCTCCTGACCAAGTTGAGTAGAAGTAGCGTAATGAGCTTCAAAGTGGCAGTTCTTTCACACCCATTCAACTTGTGAAAAACATTGCCGCTTGATCGGTATCAAAGCACTAACCACAACGTTTGAACCACCGTACAACAAGCAAGGTCTGCCCACGCCGTGGTTGTCCTCGAAAGGCATCTCCCTAGCACACACATCGAACATCTAATTTTCAATCAAATTAATAATAATGAGAGTCTAGAATTCATTCAATTTTGCATAAAATATTTATTAGTACATGAAGTATACTTACGCGTGTTGACGCTGTCGTTCAGATAAGTGATGTTGTCCTTGACTTCCTTCAGCGCATCGTCGTCTAAAATATCGAGATCAATTTTATGCGTGAATACTGTTATCATGTAAACATCATTGCACTCTTTAGGCTTGTAATATAGGCATTTGTTAGGAAAGCACGGGAATCAATAAATCGTTGATGGGATGTTTGGCTACGTCAGATAGCAGCTGTGTGATCAAAGTAGAATTGTGGGCAAAGTGGGCACCAGGGCCCCCCCCCTGGGGACGTTTACGTGCGCGAGGGGGCGCTGGCCATGAAATGATGGGCGATTGAGAAGAAATGATTCCGACTTGCAAGTAACGATGTCTACCGATACAAGTGCGGCTATGATAGTAGGTAAGTAGGACGTACATCTCAACGATTGTTGGAGCGTATAAAGCATACTCCCAAATTGATTCGCTCAAAAACATGCGCAAATGACCGCACGGTGCTCGCACGCCAATGGAAATAGGCGGCCAAAACCTAATGTTATGGCGATTACCAAGTATATGGTTCGTCGATTGGTCAACGTTCAAGTGAAAACCTCGCTCGCCCACAATATCATAATGACAATATGTTCACTGTCAGTGCCCGAGGCAGATCTTGGTTTCATAAGTGCTGGAGTCTACCAATATTCAATTGACCATACCTATTTTACGTAAACAAGAAGATTTTATCTATAACATACAAATTTCCCATTAGTTTATTCTGCTTCATATTTATAACTGGTTATTTACAAATTGCAATCTTACAAATTCTATTCGTTTTTCCATTAAATATTGTTTTATTGCAAGCTGTTAAGTTGATCACTTCATATTTTCTATATCGACGGCCATGTGTCCAACTATGTTAATAGTTAGACCATGCACCGACCGCAATATGCAAATAATAATAATATTTATAATATTTATTTAGGCAAAACCTACTTGAGTACCCTGATGAAGTAGAGTTGCTGGGTTACTAGCAACGTATGTTTACAGATGGCCAGATGCAACCATTGTAGTTTTTTTCATTTCATATCCGAGCATGGCAATGGTTACAAGGTTGCTCAAGTATATGCTCGGAAGTTTCAGAAATGCAACTTCAGAAAGATACCAATACATTTTTAATATCCACTCAATATATCTGGATTATCAATGAAGGTCTTGAATATCAGATTTATCGCTATCTACTAAGTAATCCGATGTCAGTCGTACTCTAGTTATAATATGGTGGATTTTACAAAGTTGATTAATGTATTCGCGCATTGATTACAGATCGATACTATCCTCCATGTTTATATGACATATGTTTTATTAACATTCGAAGTTAATAAATACGTCATGCTGTATCAATTGTGAGCATGTAACATTTTGTCACCTTTTGATGGAACATTTGAGTTTTGAAAATATATAGATGGGCCTGGTTTACTTTTGAAGCAAGAAAGGCCATTTTTAGTTTAAAATCTTCGACTTTCAGGCCGGGGATCCGGTGTCTTGTTGAGGTATACTCTTTACTGATTAGCTATACAGATAGTATCTGCACATGTTTTTTGATGATTGAGTGCACGTTCAACCTTCATTTTCAACATCAAATTCATATTTCTATTTCATCAAAACACTGAAGCAATGTGGTCCTCGTAACGGTAATATCAGTGGATTATTGGTCTAATACAGTGGTTTCTTGTCTTCGTGGACCCCGCTTCAACCGTCACGGACCCCGCGGACCCTCTCAAGTTTTCGTCCACATTTGACTCATTTATCGTGCAAACGTAATCTGCCTTGTGCACATATTAACTATAGACTTGTGGGAAACAGCCACAAAATGACTTTCCGTGAAAATAGCATCATACTATATGTAAAAATTGAGTTTATTTATATTATTCGGAAGCGGATTTTGCAGCTGTATTGAAAATCCTCGTTTTCGACTTGATATGAACCTCTGCCGAAAATATATCCATAAAGATAGGTGCCGGCGAATGTAATATTAACGCGTAACGTTTCCGACGACACCGTTTTGTGTGATCGCAACCTACATCACACCGTAATTTAGAAACAGAGTTTTTATTGAGCATATGACGTCCAGCCTAATCATTTCTATCTAGCATTTCATCTTGTAGTTATTCTGCAATCGTGGCTATGTATACAGCAGAAAATGGACTCCGTGGCGCGGTTTCAAATCCTTCATTGGGACGGACTGAGAAAAAAATTCAGGAATTTTAAAATTTCAAATGACTTCATAACAAAAACTCTCGAAACAATAATACGTTTGTATCAGTGGGCTTCCGGCAATTTGGAAATTAAAATGAGTTTGCACAATAAGATATTTTGTATCACACTGCTATACCGATGATGTGAGTCCTAACGTTTTAGCAAATATGAAGCAAAACTGTCTTACGCTGTCCCTAATTTAAAAAATTACAAATTATGTTAATAATCATTTTACAAATTTGGAGCTATCGCGGACCCCTTGAAAATGCTTCTCACACCCCCGGTTGAGAACCACTGGTCTATATCAATTAGTCGTATCTCGGGACTCACGATCTCTATCCTTTTCTTCGAGGTCGGCCACCGTATTGTTGAAAGTGTTGTTTTCTAAATTCAAAACGTAAGTAGGATCAGTCGCTCTATACATGTTGTAAACTGTTGAGTTTATAATGTCTAGATCAGAGGTACCAGCATATCTATATTTTATTTTCATCAATTAATCAGCTTGATCACTATGAATTCTGGTTGTCCCAAACATTTGCGTCATAACGTGATGCGCCTCACATGTTTCTAACAAATATCCATGTTTTATTTTCATGAAGTAACCTACATTTAAGATCCGAATATAACGTAAGGTAAATTACAATTTTTCGTGGAATTCTATGCAGCCAAATTGGGATGATTTTGATCTTTAAACTCTTGGTGATAGCATGACTATTTATAAATTGTGGAGTCCTTGAAAAACAATCGGTTGGAGAAGTGAATTCCGACCGACCATATAGCACACACATCGAACCTAGAATTTAACAAAAATTAATAGTGCAAGCGTTAAATTTATTCATATATAGATATCTTAAATATGCTGAGCCTGTTATTAAGATGATCGATTTCCTCCAGATTAGCATCGTCTAAAAATATCGTTTGGGTGATCAATTCCGGACAATCCTAGCACACAGATTCACATATTAGTATATGAACATCTTACGTATCTTGACCGTGGCATTCAGATAAGTGATGGTGCCGTTGACCTCCTCCAGTTCGGCATCGTCTAAAAATATCGCGATCAACTTTATACATGAATACTGTTGTCATGTAAACATATAATTTCACTCTTTCGGTTTGTAAAATGAACATTGCACAGCATGTTAATCGAACACGTGTGTCTCTATGATATTGCCGGGTAATAGCCATTACTCAAAGTACACTTGGTGCAATTCATAAGATGTATTTCATTAGGATGTGACTTCATTGCAAAGTTTCATCTTTTGGTGTTATAGAAACTCGTTGCTGAAATTTTGAAAGATCCGGGCTCCTTTTGCGTTGGTAAGGGACTCGCATTGGCACCCGGCAATATGGGGGTAAATTAACTATATTTCGCTTGACACCAAAATACAACATACCAACAAGTAGAAAGGGGAAGGGAAGTGCAGCTCTTTCCTTACAGTAATATTATATGTAAACTATCTGGGGAATTGTAACGTCATCGATTCTCATCACTTTACGCCTATGATCAAGACGCAGCGCAGCCTTCGTGGCAGTGACGAAAGCTCGAGTTTTGTTATGAAATAAAAATTTATAACCGGTATTTTTATCGTGACTAGGCACCGAAAAAGTTTGGTGGTATGTTTCGCCCATCCCATTAACAGGTGTGGGATGCAACTAGAATGTTTGGCACTTCATGTTATAGAGCTCAGCTGTTTCTGTACATCCACAATCTTAAAGTACTGTCGGATCCGCATAGCTTCTGTGGATCAACTTTTCGTAATCTACAGTCCATTTGAAGACGGGACATAGTTTTCTGAGGTTTTTCGCGGCTGTTCAATCAGGCCATCTTTCCAGAAACTTACGATCAATAATTGTGTTGTTGAGTGCGGTGATATTTTTCTTCATATCGTTGATCTCTTCTGTATCTGAAAATGCAAGGTTTCAATGCTAAAATATCAAATTCGTCAATGTGCAAAAAGTGACTTTCATATGATTCTAATCCTGAGTTCACAGGTACTTTTTTGAACTTCGAAGATACGCTGTGCAACAACTCTAATACGACTGGAATTAAGTCAGTATTAGACCATATTATTCGTGTTGTCATCAAATTGTGCTAATAATGCAAATTATCAACTTGATAGCATGATATTTTCGAGATCTGTAGTCACGTGACCAACTGGATTATAACCATAGCAGAACAATTGTTGGCATCATATTCACGTGAATACATTGGAGTTTTTAATGTGCGTTAAGTTAGAAGCCATATTTGTTAAATATAATCCGAAATCGGTCAGGCTTCAGATATGATGCCGTAGAATCCTTTGGTATTCATTATGCCCGAAGCGGTAAAAATTAAACCTCATATCAACTCTCATCCGACAGTCCTTGCGAATTAGTTCACCAGAATGATTATCGCGATAATTGGATGAAATCTACTTGACTCTCTCTAAAAAACTGGCTATCAATTTCATATATTAAAATGATCCATCACTAGGGTGTTAAAACGATCGGATCTAGCTACCCAATATGGACCAGAAAACGCCCGCGTTTTTACACCTATTTCTGGCTTGGTAACTTATCTAACCGTTTTGAAAAACTTTTCAAATCGGCTGTTCGTCGTTGTTATTTCAGCGTTAACACGCATGCGGTGCATAAAACGAAACCCTTGTTGCCAAACTGTCGAAAAGATGTACTATCTGCTTTCAATGCATGTAATGATGTCCACCAATACAAATACCACTGTAATAGTAGGTTGTGGTATGCAGGCTACATCTCAACGATTGTTTGAGCGTAGAAAGCGGCATATTTCCAAATTCATTCCCAAAAAAACATGCAGAAGTGGCCGCACGGAGCTCGCACACCAATGACAATTATCTGCCAAACAGATTGTTATGGCGATTACCATGTATATGCCGTGCCAATTGGTCAACATTTAGGTGAAAACCTCGCTTCCCCACGACGCTATGATGACAATATGTCCACTGTCAGTGCGCGCGAGGCAGATCTTGGTATCATTTAACAGTGTTGGAGTCTACCATTATCCAATAGGCCAAACTTATTTTATGGAAACAAAAATATATCCTCTATAAATTAAAATTTCTCAAAGGTTTGTTATGCTTCGTCTTTGTAACTGTATATTTACAAATTGCAAGTTTACCAATTCTATTCGTTTTCACGTTACATATTTCCAGAGTACAAGCTGTTAACGTCACGTTTTCGAGGCTCGAGCATTACAATGACTGCAACGCTGTGCAAGTAAATGGTCTTAAGTTTCGGAAAAGTGCCTTAAGCTATATGTCACAATTTTAAATATTTGCAGATTATATCGGGTTATCGGTGAAGTTGCTTGATATCGGTTTGACCGGTATCGGCGCAAATATCCGATATCGGCCGGGCTCCGGTTGCATGGTGGATGCTACCACGTACATTTTGAAATTCGGACCAGGTTGTGGTAACCAAAAATATTCCATGTTTTTGGTGATACCCAATGCATGTAAGTTGTTAATATTTGAATACCAAAAATCTTGGTAAAAGCATTTCTATGTAGAACTAGTAGACACCATTACTCAAACAATCGTTTCGATGATCAATTCCGAACTATCCTATCACACGCATCGAACATGTGATTTTCAATCAAATTAGTTATAATGAGAGTCTCAAATTCATTCCGTCTTGCATGACATATTAGTATATGAATATCTTACGCGTCTTGACGCTGTCATTCAAATAGCTGATATTGCCGTTGACATCCACCAGTTCAACATCGTCTGAAAATATCGTGATCAAATTTATACATGAATACTGCTACAAAGTAGCATAAACATATAAATTCACTATTCGGGTTTGCAAATTGGACATATATTAGAGAATCCTATGAATCGTTAAAAGTACCGGTGGGACTTAATAACCGATAATACTAATTACTCACTTGCAAATGAGGAAAGGAATATTGGAGATAAGATTGGCGGTACAAAGAGGCGTGGTTTCCAGTTTAAAATTGAAGGATTTTCATAACCGAAAATCAACCCGTGACTACGCCACTATTAGTAGTGATGACTCCGTGCTAGCAATGGCTGCAAGCACATCACAAAACATAAGACCGGTATCATCATTTACGCTGAATGATAACACTTGTTTGCTAGTTATGCGGCAACTAAATTATTTTCAAAATCTGAAACTAGAATTGGAACAAGTAGATTTTCAAAATCCAAAACTCGCACTAGAAGTAATGTCGCATGATCTCTGCCAGGAGCGCAGAATCTGCTGCTCGGAAGGAGGATGCGAGTGAACGGGTTCAATATCCGCTCGCTGGATTACTCGCAGAGCTACAAGATGGAGAAGATATACGACGACCACACAAAGTTCGTGCTCCTGATCAAGGTGAGTAGAAGTAGCGTAATGAGCTTTAAAGTAACAGTTCTTTCACACCCATTCAACTTGTGAAAAACATTGCCGCTTGATCAGTATCAAAGCACCACAACGTTTGAACCACGGTACAACAAGTAAGGTCTGCCCACACTGTGGATGCCTTCGAAAGGCATCACCCTAGCACACACATTAAACATCTAATTTTCAATCAAATTAATAATAATGAGAGTCTAGAATTCATTCAATCTTGCATAACATATTTATTAGTATATGAAGTATACTTACGCGTGTTGACGTTGTCATTCAGATAAGTGATGTTTTCCTTGACTTCCTTCAGCGCATCGTCGTCTAAAATATTGAGATCAATTTTATGCGTGAATACTTTTATCATGTAGAAACATATTTTCACTCCTTAGGCTAGTAAAATAGGAATTTGTTAGAAAAGCGTCGGAATCGTTGGTGGGATGTTTGGCACAGTCTTTCATCAGCTGTGTGATGACAGTAGAATTTTTCGTACCCCATGAAATAGTGCTTAACTGATTGTCTAACGCAGTGGTTCCCAAAGTGGGCACCATCGCCCCCCTGGAGACGTTCGCGACCGTGAAGGGGTGCTGGCCATGAAATACGCGATTGAGGGGGCGCTGACAATGAAATTGGGAGCATGGGGGCGCTGAGAGCAAATGAGGGCGGTGTAGTTTCAGAAGGTAACTGCTCCGTGGTTTTGAAAGGATTGATGAATAAAGCAGCTGAATATGCAGTAAAAATGCAAAATCGATTCACTCAGTGCAATTTAGAGTCGTCCGTCCATTTAATCAGCTTTACCGGAAAGTCCATTGTTATTAGCCAATGCCGATCCTGCCCATCAATGGACTAATTTAGCAGTCGACATCATCCATGAAAGCGTGGTTCATTGTGTGCTGGGAGAATTACTAAGTATTTGAACAGTTATTGCTCTCTGCAAGGTGTGAAGGTTTTTTGGGGAACCTGCCTTGTTTTATTTTAATCTCTGTTTCAAACGATTGTAGATTATCCACAGTTCTGCCTTCGACATGACGTTCTGGTTCAGAGAAGCGATATTCCTTCTAGGCCTAATTGACGGGCATATTCTCCAAAATTGAGTAGGATATTTCCGTTCATAGTAATAATGAAACCTGATAAAGACAAAAACGGCTACGTCCGGATTCAGAGAAAACCCCGTGCTCTTTCACCGAAATTTTGCGAGACCTGAGCTGTTCCAATTCTCAAGATTGCATTAGCTACCGGCCAGCACAAATACCCGATTATGAGGGAGGAGCATAAACCAATCCTCTTAGAAAACTGCACAAGGATATCGTGTTTGATTTCAGGATATATTCCAGTTGGAAATTCTTTGCGGATTTTCAATACATTCCGCAAAATTTCCGAGCATGAGATGATTGAGAAGCTGAGTACATTGTAGTGTAGGTAGAACAACTTTGTTTTCGAACTCAAGTTCAATATCTTTAATTAATCATTCAGGATGCTCAATTAAATTGAATAGAATTATTCTCACTGGAGCCCGGTTGACTTTTTTATCGTTTCCCTTCCAGCTCATATTTAATAGAACGTGTTTTCAGTGCCGTGACAAGGTTTCTGACTCACAGCAGAAACCGACTTGACAGTACGAGACGTGGAGACTGGAGATTCTAGTATGAGATAGTTCTTATCAAATATCAGACCCAATATGACGATGACAATGATGTTAATAATACACCAGCTTGATCCGTCTCATTATTAGCTATAAAAAGGCGGAGCAACATTCGTTTGATTTAGGCGTGGTGGGGGAGAGGGGTCGGGTGGCGCTGAAATCTTGTTCATTGTCCAGAGGCGGTAGCTCAAAGACGTTTGGGAGACACTGGTCTAACGCAACGTTTGCCAATTACGGTTGGATCCGTCTGTATTCTGAGAATCAACTTTTCCGTGAATACAAAATGGTTCATACGAGCGCGGGGTAGGATTTCATGATGTTCGTGGCGAATGTTTAATCAAGTTACCAAAAACTTATGATCGATACTCGTTGCGTTGAGTTTTCTTTAGCATCGTTATCTCGTCAGTTTTTGGAAATGCAATCTCTCATTGCTACATCATTAACTTTGACAGTGTGGTGAAAGCAGCCCTCATATCAAACTCATTCAAATTTACCTGGTCATTTTTCGAGCTTCGTATGTATGTATGAGTGGTTTTATGGTGCTCGACTACTAAGGTTTTGTGCACCAGGCCTGGGGGAGCGAATAGTTGAGTCAGATACGTTTACACAATACAACAAATTCTACGACCGGAATAACCATAGGGGATCAGTAAACAGACAGTCCAAGTTAAAGCTCACACTGCTATGTTCAGCTACATTTTTTAAATATTGTCTCTGGTGATAGTATCGAGGACACGTCAGTAGGAAATGTTCGACAGTTTCTGGTACGCTGTACGTTTCGCAGAGACCACTGTGACAACTCATGCGATGGAATAGATAGTTCAATTTACAGTGTCCAGTTTGTAGTCTCAATATAATTGATGATTCCCTTCGTAGATACGCTTGAAAACAACTATAATTTCAGTGGCATCAACTCCGCATTGAACCATCTTATTTGTGTCGGCATGAGATAATGTTAATATTGCACAATAATACCTTGATCGCTTTATATTTTCTAGACCAGTAGTCACGTGACCAACTGGATTATAAACATAGCATAGCAATAGCTGCCACGTGCTTTATGTAAATTCTCCAACGGTTTAAATGAACGATGAGAAGATGCCATATTTGTTAAATATAATTTTATTCCGGTCAGGCTCTAGTTATAATGTGGTAGAATCCATTGAGATTCATTTTGTCCGAAGCGGCGTAAAAACGTATTTTCTCTATAGCAAACAAATTTTCCATTAGTTATGTCAGCTTCATGTTTGTAACTGGTTATTTACAAATTGCAAATTTTCAAATTCTATTAGTTTTTCCAATAAATATTGTTCACAGTGCATGCTCATAAATTGATCACTTAATATTTTCTAGATCAGAGGCCACGTGTTCAACTATGTTAATTGTTGGGCCATGCACCGACCTCGATGTAAAAATATTTATTATATATAATATTTATTTAGGCAAAACCTACTTGAGTACTCTGATGAAGTAGAGTTGTATCGTTACTTGCAACCTCGGTTTACAGATGGCCAGATGCAGCCGTTCTGTTTTTCTTTATTTCATGTCAAAGCATAGCAATGGGTTCAACGCTGTTCAAGTATATGCTCTGAAGTTTCGGAAATGTACGTTCAAAAAGATGTCAATATACATATTTTTTTAACATCAACTGAATATATCAGGATTATGAATGAAGGTAATGAATATCAGATTTTTCGGTATCAGCTATAAAATCCGATGTCAGTCGTACTCTAGTTATAATATATGGGGGAGCTTACCACGTTGATTACTTTATTCGCGCATTTGATTACAGATCATTATTATTCTCGATATTTATATGAAATACATTTTATTAACATTGGAAGTTCATAAATACGTCTTGCCCGATCGGTTGTGAACGTCAAACATTTTCTCACCTTTCGATGGAACATTCGAATTTCAAAAATATATTGATGGTTCCGATTTCCTTTTTCAAGCAAGGAAGGCCATTGTTAGTTTAAAATCTTCGACTTTCAGGCCTGAGATCCTATGTCTGTCGGGAAATATGCTTTACAGATTAACTTTACGGTTAGTATCGGATAGGGTTGCATTCAAAACAAAAATCAAATCAAAATCAATCAATCGCACGAATTTGGTTTTCATGATACAATAAACATATGAAACCAAGATTGACCCCGTACTCTAGCTAGATTTTTCACATCAGACAATGATATCAATTTAATTGATTGGTTGAATGAGCATCATTCGCTGACTCTCTACATGTATGGTGTATTTCGCTCTTTATGTTGCGTGATTGCAGTCACTAAATATCCGAACAAACGTGGTAACAAATGAAGTCAAATTTTCGAGATTGTCAAGGTGCATGCCCGTTTGGTGTTGATGTTTTTATGCTGCCAGTGCCATGCATATAGCCCTCAGCTATTGACAAGCAATAAAGTCAACCAGCGAAGGTATAATTAAGGGAAAATTGTAATATATGAAGAGGTTCACAGTGCATAACCTACCAAGGTTCGTTTGTGAACGTGAACCTCTAAATTTCTGTGGTTCACATGCAGAACGCGAACGTGAACAGCATCCCCAGAAAGTGGGTAGACTTTTATTATGTTGAAGCGGATTTTGCAGCTGTATTGAAAATGTGCGTCTTCGGTTTGATATGAACCAGTGCCGAAAATATTTTAACGAAGATAGCTGCAGACGAATGTAACATTAATGCGTAACGTTTCCGACGACACCTTTTGATGTGATCGGAAAATACACAGCCCGAAAACTATGAAAACAATGTTTTTAATGAGCATTTGACGTCCAGCCTAATCTTTTCTATCTAGCATTACATCTTGAAGTTATCATGCAATGGAGGTAGTGAATGCAGGAGAAAATAGACTTCGTGGCGAGGCTCCAAGTCCTTCATTGGGACAGATTAAGAAACAACAAGAATTTAAATTTCATATGACCTTAACCAATCGTCTCGAAACAGCAATATGTTCGTATCAGTAGGCTATTGGCAATTTGGAAATTAAAATGAGTTTGCACTGTAGGATATTTTATATTTGACGACTATACTGACGATGTGCGTCCTGAACTTTTAGCAATCATGAGCGAAACTGTTTTATGCTTTCCCTAATTTTGAAAATCACAAATTATGTTATTATACATTTTACAAATTTGGAGGTTACGCGGACCCCATGTTGAGAACCACTGGTCTAAATTAATTAGTCCTGTCTCGTGACTCACGATTTATATCCTTTTCTTCGAGACCGGCCACTTTATCGTTGAAAGTGTTGTTTTCTAAATTAAAAATGTATGTAAGATTAGTCGTTCTACACATCTTGTAAACTGTTCAGTTGATAATGTCTAGAACAATGGTACCAGCATATCCACATTGTATTTTTATCAATTAATCAGCTTGATCAAGATGAATTCTAGTTTTCCTAAACATTTGCGTCACAACGTCATGCATCTCACGTGATACTAATAAAGATCCTTGTTTTTTATGACGTAACCAACATCGGACTAATTTATGGTAAATTACAATTATTCGTGGATTTCTATGCAGCTAACTTGGGATAATTTGGTCCCCAAACTCCTAGTAATAGCATGACTATTTTTAACTTGTTGAGTTCCGTCAAAAACAAGCGGTTGGAGAAGTCAATTCCGAACCACCCTGACACATACACCGAACCTACATTATGATAAAAAAAAGAATAGTAAAAGCCTCAAATTTATTCGTACATGAACATCTTACGTGTGCTGAGCCTTTCATTCAGATGAGTGATATTATTGATGACGTTCCCCAGTTCAGCATCGTCTAAAAACATCGTGATCAACTTTATACGTGAATACTGTTATCATGTAAACATATAATTTCACTCTTCGGGTTTGTAGAATGGACAACTGTTGGAAAAGCCTAAGAATCGATAAGGTTCTGACTAGGATGTCTGACCAATTCTGATAACAGATGTGCAATGAAGCAGGAAAGGTCATGGTTAGTTTAAAATATTCGACTTTCAGGCCTGGGATCCGATTTCTGGTAAGGTATATGATGTGCAGATTTGCATTACAGTTAGCATCGGCACTTGTTTTCTGATGACTGACTGAACGATCAATCTTCATTTTCAACGTCAAATTCGTATATTCTATTTCATCAAAACACTGAAGCAATGTGATCCTCGTTAAGGTAATATTGGTGGATTATTGATATAATACAGTGGTTCTCAACCTTCATGTCTTCGTGGACCCTTTTTGAACCGTCACGGACCCCCGCTGACCCCCTCAAGTTTTTGTCTAAATGCGACCCATTTATCGGGCAAACGTCATCTGTCTCGTGCACATATTAACTGCAGGCTTGTGGGAAACAGCCACAAAATAACTTTTCGAGAAAATAACATCAAACTATGTAGGAATTGGGTACACTTTTAGTATTTCGAAGCGGATGTTGCAGTTGAATTGAAATTAACGTCTTCGATATGATATGAACCAGTGCCAAAAATATTTTCATAATGATAGCTGCAGGCGAATTTATTATTAGCGCGTAATGTTTCCGACGACACCTTTTGGTGTGAATCAGAGTTTTTATTGAGCATTGAACATATGACGTGCAGCCTAATCATTTCTATAGCATCTCGTCTTGAAGCTCTTCTGCAAAAGTGGTTAAGTATACAGGACAAAATGGTCTTCGTGGCGAAGGTTCCAAATCCTTCATCTGGACGAATTTGGAAAAAAATTCAGGAATTTCAATTTCAAATGACCCCAACAAAACGGCTCTAAACAGTAATGTGTTTGTATCAGTAGGCTGCTGGCACTTTGGTAATTAGAATGAGTTTGCACCGTAGGATATTTTATTTTAAACGACCATTTCGGTTATGTGAGTCCTGAAGTTTTAGCAATTATGAATCGAAACTGTCATAAACTGTCAAAATAGTACAAATTATGTTATCAATCATTTGACAAATTTGGAGGTTTCACGGACCCCTTGAAAATGCTTCGTAGACCCCCGGTTGAGAAACATCAGTTCAATAATAATTAGTTCTATCTCGTGACTCACGATTTATATCCTTTTCTTTGAGGTCCGCCACTGTATCGTTGAAAGTGCGGTTTTCTAAATTGAAAATGTAAGTGAGATTAGTCGTTCCATACATCCAGTAAACCAAGGAAGGTCAATATACGACCCGCGGACAGTTCCCCGTCTTACATGATAATGTGGGCGATGGCGCAAGTCTGCCGAGATTCTCCACTGCTTGGTTACTACATCAAATTTTAGTGACTGTATGCTATTATTACGTGTGTTCGCAGCGTGCGAGAGCGAGAAGACTTTATCGGCATTATTAGCATTTACGATGTGCTTAACCCTAGTGATTTGATATCGAGGTAAATTTGGGGTAACGGGCGTATCGAACGCCTTGAAATCTTAATTAGGGATTGTACCTTGTGTTAATTGACCAGAGAGAAGCAGACATGGCGGCACTTATATGACAATGCTGTTCTCAAATCCACATTGTCTTCGTCATTGTCCGCGAGAAATGGATTTGAAGTGACATTGTTGTTAAAATACATATACCATTTATTTCTTGTATATGTGGATAAATGGGCGAATAATGTATCAATTCACCAATCCGTTCCGCAAGTACTCAATTTTCTTATATCCGGCCCGCCGACCGGAGAAGTTGCCCGCCCCTGTTGTAAGCTGTTCAGTTGATAATGTCTAGAGCAGTGGTACCTGCCTATCTATGTTTTATTTTTATAAATTAATCAGTTTGATCACTATCAATTTTAGTTTTCCTTAATATTTGCGCCACAACGTGATGCTTCTCACATGATACTAACAAATATCCTTGTTTTATTTTCTTGAAGTAATCAACATCCGACTAAGTCAAGATAAATTACAATTATTCGTGGACTTCTATGCAGCCAAATTTTGATAATTGTGATCCTTAAACTCTTGGAAATAGCATGACTATTTATAAATTGTGAAGTCCCGTTTAAAAACAATCGTTTGGATTAGTCAATTTCGAACAACCCAAGCACACACACCGAACCTAGAGTTTAATAAAAAATAATAGTGAAAGCCTCAAATTTATTCGTATATGGACATGTTACGTGTTCTGAGCCTGTCATTCAGATGAGTGATATTGCCGATGACGTTTTACAGTATAGCATCGTCTAAAAATATCGTGATCATAAAAATTTGATTTTACGTGAATACTGTTATCATGTAAACATGATGTCGATCTTCGGGTTTGTAACATGGATATTTGTTAGAAAAGCCTAAGAATCAGTAAAGTTCTGGCGGGATTTTTTTTCCAATTCTGATAACAGCTGTGCCATAAAAGTGAAACTCTCACATTACATATAGTGCTCAACTGTACACTGTACACCGTACAATAAAATGACGTGAGTCAAGTCGGGTCACGAGAGATCTGCGGCTCGGGTTGAATCATGATGCGAGGTATAACACCCATGTCACGAAAGTCTTATGATTTGATCGCGATTCCGCGACTCTAAACAAGGGCAATCCATACTGGAAGGAGCATCATCAACGTTCCTGCATATTGCCCTCTAGATTCGTAATGAAATCGACAAAGCTCCGTGAGTTGATCCCGACCAATGATATTTTTGGAGATATATGAGAGCGAAAATTTATTCGCAATAATTTTTTTTATAGGGATGTTTTGATAGTCGGGATCATGTATATAAGTGTTTCGACAAAGCTATTACGGATTTCGAAGTTCACAAAGCAATATGCGTATAATATTGTGTGTTCGCGCAATTGTCGTAGCGATATCTGTACGGTAATATAGATTGTTTACCGTAACTGTAACCAACATTTGCATCACTCGATAAATGCGAACAAAACTTGAATTCGTCGATTCATACTTACGGTCGCGCACCTCGCCTTCAATGGCGGATATGAATAAAGTCAGGCTTCCGTTGTCTAAACAAAAAGTTGCTCATTAAAAAACATTGAGTTCAAATAACAGTCCTTCAGTGAACACATATGGCCTACTTTGCAGAGATGAGCATGGGTTACGATTAGGATTTTTAAAAACGGATTTGTGAAATTTTGTCGGATTTGGATTAGATTAGGATAAGAGACTTTTGCACACTGGATTAGGATTCGGATTGGATTTATCGATTTTCTAGGAGATTTATATGTCGTGTGGCGAATGGCGTCAAACTTGATTCAGATCAGTTAATAATGTACTTATGGTACAATGCACTATGGTACACTCGGGGCCAATGAACATGAACGGTGCAGCCTTATGCTGTTATCTTGAATCAACAGGATTGTTGAATACGAAAGAAACATTTCTAATTCCTTCCTTGCATAAATTCACATTTTTTATGTATTTCAAGTTAGAATCAAATTAGGATTTGACACGAATTTAAATATACAAAAGTTCTGGATTCGGATTTGGATAAGGATTTGAAGTTTCGGATCTGGATTGCATTAGGACATAGAAATTTCCAATCCGCTCGTCTCTGCTACTTTGACGTATGCCGTCTAAAATTGTGGGCCGCTGTTCCAAACAAGAAAATATATACCATGGAACACAAAACATTATACGCTGCTACGCGATGGATCAACTAAATGTAAGGGTACATTGTGAACCGTATTTGGACCGACAGCGCTATCCTTTAGTTTTCGCATTGTTGGTATTCTAAATCATTCACAAGGCTTCGATTTGATTGTGAAGTAGAAGTAGGGCAACCAGCTTTCCCAAATTCTGTCGTAAATTCGGGAGCGAAATGCTTGAGCCCGTGACTGAAATGATACCTTCTCTTTTAAAATCTGTTGGGGATAACATTCTTCGGTTTTGCTTCGCAACAAAGTGCGTAAGGGTCGACTTATATGGATCGAAATCTAAATCACCAACGAAATGCATCGCATACATCCATTTATTTACTTTCGCTTGTAATTGGTTATTGATCTCATATTAGCTTTTCACCAATATAGTACACCGTTAGTAAAAAGAGTGTGTATACAAACCCAATGGACCAAAAAGATGGTACGCGAAAACAGGACCAAACTCAGAATTATATCTCGGTCATACATTTCATTTGCCTATGTGCATTCCTATGTGCATTCCTTTCCACGTTCCTACGTGTATTATTATTAATGCTATTATTAATAATGGCACATTTACAGTGGCGCTTATCGCCTTTTTCCGGCTTTGTGCACCACGACGCGAATATTTGTAATGTTCATAATTCTTTGCCTTTCGTATTCTTGAGGACGACTTTCACTCTCTTTCTCACTCAGACGTGGTCTTTGCTGCCGACTTGGAGCGCGGCTCACTTTCAGTCTGGGGTTTTCAATGCACTACGGTAGTATTGAGGTCGGCGACGACGAGCCCAGAGAAACCTCCGACACGTAAAAGATGGTAAGAACCGGGATTCGAAACCACTACCATTGGTGTCGTGACTGCAGTGTTTAACCAACAGCCCCAATTCCTACGTGTACGTATAATGAGGATAAAAATGTTGTACGCGATTTAGGACGCAGTATAAGTCTGAGGTAGGTTCTGCTTTCGTGTGCATATATTCACAACCGAATATGAGAGGTGGTGCACGGGTGGAAACACCCAATTTTGTCACTAAGAGGGTATTTGAAGTACTTTTGTGTTTACAGGTTTATTTTGAACGGACGTATATATATTAAATGTATGCTATACGCGCAGGCCTAATTTCCCGTCGTGAGGTTGTGAAGAAGTATATCGACATCTTTCTCAAGTCACATAAGTTGCTGGCCAGTTACGTCTATGCCACTGAGTATTCCGGTATTATTTACCAAGTACTCACTTTTTGTAATCTTTCCAATCAGCTCAGTGTATTTCTCATACAGCTCTGTAAATTAAAACGTTAGCACATTCAAAACGTACGCCGTGCTTTACGAAGAGAATCATATAATAACTTACTCGTCGATTGCTTCCGTTCAGAAGTTTTAATCGAATTGGCGACTGTAATTGTTGTAAATTGTATTTTATTGGTAACATTTGCAATGTGTTAACCGCTTAACTAGTGCGGTGGCCCTATAATGCAGACCGGTGGACCTACATGTGCGGAGGTGACGTTAATTCTATTTCGAGTATGTTAAAACGGTTATGATCAAAAAAATACTCTTATGCATGGATCAACATCAAATGTTTAGGCATTATTAGATGCCTAATGAAAGGGAATTTGAAGCAGAATACAGTACTACAACAAAGACATAAGGTATACAGGATATCTATCTTTACGATGGTATGAGTGGGACTTGAAACATTTGTTTCGACGTTCCATAAGTCTCTTACTGTGATCCTGCAGGCTGGATTCCATTTCCTCGTTATCTGAAACACGCGAACAATACGGGAAATTTATAGGATATTTAAGAAGGTGTGCATGTAGTTGATTTCCCACCACATGAGTATGTAATGTGCTGCCCGCGTGCCAAATGTGGCTCTCAGATAAAAATTGATTAGTTTTTATGGTGTGCGTTCTGCTAAAACCGTTTCGAATTTACCTGATATATTGGCGCATCTGAACTATGATTGAGTGGACAAAATAGCGGCGATACATTCACAAAAAAGCTATGATGGGACAATCTTGACTTGCGTGTTTTGTGACTTGGCGCGATTTACCTCCGGACTTACAATATTCAATGTTATGCATAGTCCAATATCAAGCTTTTTGGGACGTCGCGCGAGCATTGTAACCAATTACTGCTGCGAACATGCGCCTGACAACCACTAGTAATGCTATGCCCAGCATCCAGATTCGAAAATGAACCAACCGGAGAACGATCGACTACATGGCGTGTACTAAACTCTATAAGTCTGCAACAAATCAACTTCTAAATGTATATAGCCTATGTGTGTTCCGCACATTTGCTACTCTGATGACGAACGCGAATGAAACGTGCATTAAAACGTGAATGAATCCCATAATGACAGTTGAGAGTGCTTGGACTAGAACACAGTAAAGTACTATGATCCTAGGAACTAACATTATTATCGTAATTTATGGTCGTTGTACACTTACTTGTTTTCTCCGCAATATTCAAGCCTTCAACTTTTCCGTCAACAACTTTAATCTCTGCAATAGAGATATAGAGCATGTTGGGCGAAGAACGCTATAAATTTGCATCACAATGTTTTATAAAATCCCACAATGTTAACGATAATGTTAGTGATAAACTTTAAACAGCGAAATCGACAAAGAGAACGTGGTATTATTTCGTTAACCGAGTATGGCGACTCCCAGAAAAAAAAATACGCACAGCCAATATCGTTAATGCGCAGTATTGGGCGTTAATGATTCAGGTTTAAATGATTCCTATAGCGATAACGTATCTTGTTACGTATCTATATTAAGTAACATAATGGACACAGTCAACAGCGATCACAATCTATTTCAGTGCCCTTTACAAGCCTGCACACATGAGAAGATTCGCGGCCGAAAGTAAGTCTATCCTCATTAAAAACTTCATACAAACTATAATGTTTATCAATGATCCGCAATGTAAACCCTTACAAGGGAAAAGGGAATGATAATTAGGAAGATTATAAGATATTAATTACGAAGTTTACCATTCAAGTCTTGAAATATAGGATGCTTTCAAGAAATTAACTTTGCTGCGACGATATGCCAAGAATATATTTCCGGCGACTCAACTAGTCCCATCGTGGTGAGATAGCGCAGTGGTATAATCCGCGGCTGCAACACCAATGGGTGCGGGTTCGAGTCCGACCGAGGTGTCGGAGGTTTACCTAGGCTCCTCCTCGCCACCTCATCCGCATAAGCGGTGTCTTACAAAAGCCTAGATGTGGGCCGTGCTATAAGTCGGCAGTTACGGAAAATAAGAAGCATATCGGCCTGGTGTAAATGGACATAGTAGTCGACGAATATCATGAATAAAAAAATAATAAAATAAAAAACTAGTCCCATGTCTTGGAATTTTAGGAAACACAGTAAAGTCATGAACATATCGCGACCGGGTAACAGAGAATAAAATATATATATAAAGAAGTGTGGTTGCTGCTACCCGACTTTACAGTGTTCGGAACACACAAGAGTTGTGAGTACCAGTACATCACAGACCGGGGTTATTTAGTTGCAAATATCATCTTACGGGCTTCAAGCTTCTTCTCGAGCTCCAGTACTTTTTGTGTCACTGAAATATACCAAGGTAATTCATTATTCGCAATTTCACAAACTCTCTGCACATCACGAGACTGTAATTGTTGAAAAACTTCATTTTGTTTACGCATATTACTTGCTCTACAACTTTTAGTATTATGCGTTTAAATATGGCTATGTTCACATGGTCATTGCACAGTTCGCTTTTTTTTATTGTCGAAGTATTGTCAAAACATCTCCCACGCCATCGACGCAATAGAACCACAATGTAAAATATCGATTCCTAAATTGCAAATTGCACAGTAATCAAGTTTGCTAATTGTATTCAAAGCGGTGTTAACATCTGCGACAGCACAGAAATCTATATAACAGATGCACTTGCCCAATTATGCAACAGTTATATATCATGCGTTTCGTATAGCCTACATACCATGTGTGTAGTTTGTATTATGTCTGTATATACTGACGAAGTAGGCTACTTCTTTTGTCTTCATATGGTAATTGAGATGATTGCCTTTACAAAATCACTTATATTTCGGATGAAATGAAGAGTTTGATCATAGTGTCCTATATGGTGTGGACGGAAGCAAATTTCACGGCTCAGTGGACTTGGTCTGCGTCAGACTTTCCATTTGACAAAAGGCAATTTGACGGTAATTTTTGACCGGCTTGCCGACCTTTAAATTTGATAAAACGGGCATCAATCGAAAGCTGCCGCGGTACTGATTGCGTAAATATATATTTCATTCTGCTCGTGGTCCTGGAACCCCCCAAATCAGCCTCGAATGCTGCATTGTAACGGAGTTTGGTATTGTGACGCAACCATTGCGCATCAGCAGCTCAGGAGCAAGTGCTCACGAGAGTGAGAGTGGGAATGCTAGATCGGTTAAGCAACGATGGCCAATACGCTTGCGGTGTGCGCTGCTGCACACCTGCTCCCAGACGGCATGGTTGCGTCAAAATTATACCTATATCCGTTACAATGCAACATTCGTGGCTGATTTTGGGGGTTCCAGGACTAAGAGCAGAATAAAATTTATATTTTCGCAATCAGTACCGCGGTAACTTTCGATTGATACCGATTGTATCAAATTTCGCGCTCGGCAAGCCGGTCAAAAATTACCGTCAAATTGACTACAGCCACATGGAAAGTGTGGCGCTTACCAATTTTAATGAGCCGTGAGATTTGCTTGTGCCCAAACCATATAGGACACTATGGTTGGATGGTGAATAAATCCTTAACAATGTATATTAGTTGTTTGAAATCACATCAGCACGATAACGAAATTCGAACTCGTAATTCTAGAAAGAATGTGCCCAAGAATACAAAATTTCCGTCTAATCTACAACAATGAAAACTCTCTATTACTGGATGTTCTGTATTATGGTCAAACCATTAATTAATATTGTGTTTCCTATAAAACGATAGCATCTGTATGCACTAAACCAGTGGTTCCCAACCTGGGGGGGGACGAGAAAGC
The DNA here is from genome assembly GCF_051294905.1 of Botryllus schlosseri. Taxonomy (NCBI): domain Eukaryota; kingdom Metazoa; phylum Chordata; class Ascidiacea; order Stolidobranchia; family Styelidae; genus Botryllus; species Botryllus schlosseri. The sequence goes on from NC_137238.1 coordinate 24,683,775, forward strand.
ATATGAAGGGGGCGCGAAGTGCGGTCAACTGATAAATCTTTTCGCGCTTTGCGTGATTTACCTCAATTTCACGCGTCTTTCTCTATATATAGACCGAATTTCCTATTTTTGAATTCTCACATCAACAGTCATAACTTTCCATGCCATCAAACAATGTGTTGGGGTTGCCAGCATCCGGGTTGGATTTTCTGATATGACGATAAGGGGGGTGCAAAATTTTTCACTATCATTAAGGCGGGCGTGTCTAAAAAAAAAGGTTGAGAATCACTGCACTAAACGAAATGATATGATTTACTACGATAGTTTCAGCAATTAAATGAATTGACATGGTCGTCCAAACTTCCGTCTTTACAAAATTTACTGCTCCGTAAGTTATGATTTACGACAATGAAGGATCCAGTTTAGAGCTGCCGTGCTCGACTTCTAGCATCCTTCGCCATGGCAAATATACCAACTAACGAGTATATATTACAACAGCTGTGGAAATTCATAACGAAAACACTGAGACAGTACAGCATCGTTTACTTGGATGGATTGTGTGATTGCCCCATATTTATTTGATTATCACCTGATGTATATATTGTTGTTGTATGCGCCACTCAAATTCTTTTTAAATATAATAATAATAAGCGAAGGATTCATTTTCGCAGCACAAGACCAATCGCTTCCTACAAAATACTATCGCAAAAGAATTCTGAAGCAAAGCACAGACGGCAAATGCAGAATGTGCAACAACCAAAATGAAACTGTAGCACATCTCATGTCCGGCTGTGGTGCACTTGCAGCTACCGAATACACATGGAGACACAATAGGATTGGTCACTACATTCATCTTGAATTATGCAAACATTTTAACATCACCACTTCGACAAAAAATTGATACGATTACAGCCCAGCACTCAGTGACAGAAAACGAACAAGTAAAAATTCTGTGGGATGTACCAGTTATAACTGACCGCGAAATCAGGAGCAACCGCCCGGATATAATCGGAAAACTAAAAAAGAAAAGAGAATGCTTATTCATTGAACTGGCTGTCCCAGCTGATCACAACCTACTGCAAAAAGAATCAGAAAAACACTCCAAATACGCAGACCTCAAAATGGAATGTGAGAAAATGTGGCGATGCAAAATAAACATTGTACCGATAGTCATTGGTGCTACAGGGGTCGTGAGCAAAAAACTCATGAGGCATATCCAACAAATTCCGGGTAACGTTCGATTCGACATGATCCAAAAGATCACATTATTGGGCACTGTGCACACTCTTCGGAAGGCCTTGAATGCACCACTGGACTGAAATTACACTTGTGAATCACAGCATAATTTCTGTAATTTCGATTCTTCATCTTCAATAATCTCTACCTCTGCTCTGTAACCCTTGCCAATTCTTCATCTGCTGCAATTCTGTAATCTGACTTATCCGTGTATTGCATAGGAATAACAATTTGAATGTATTACTGGAATTTTAAAAATTTACTCCAATCTCGCAATTTACCTTTGGGGGCAGGTTGCTCCCCGGATTATGTGTGTCTCTACCAGTTTTACTGTGAATAAAGACTATAATAATAACAAAGTCGAAAATTGTGATGTTATTATACTTCTGCTTGAGTAGCAGTGCTTAATACTTTGACCACATCGGCGTTTCTTTACCGGTTTCCACTATCGTTAATATTTTGACACGAACACTTACAATTCCGGTCGTCGTTCTTCAGTTTTTCAACATGCTGGGTCAAAAGATTCGCATCTGGAAATAAAAAAGTGGCGACACATGAACCTCTGGTGCAAATCGGATTTCAATGAAATACTCACGTTTCTCCGTCATCTGTCGAACTGTCAAAAAGATTCAGATCATTTAGTCCTATTCTCGAGCGACGGAACGAAGATATTGCATCCTCAAAGCAGTGCTGAGATCAAGTCACTACCTTCGAGTCACGAGTCATCTCGAATCATTGTACATTTTGACTCGAGTCAAGTCAATCTATTTTTGAAGGTGACTCGAGTCAAGTCAAGTCACCCGTTTTTGGAGGTGACTCGAGTCAAGTCAAGTCAATCGATTTTCGTAGGTGACGCGAATCAAGTCAAGTCGTTCGTGTTTTAGAGGTGACTCGAGTCAAATTGAGTCAAGTCAAGTCAAATCACAATTCAAGTCAAGTTGAATTTTCGAACTGTGAGTGATGTTGCAAAGTCATTACATTTTGCTAACCGGGTGAACGACGGATTAATTGGGCACTTCTCTTAAATCAAATAACGAATTTAAAGGTAAATATACATGCCAAATACGTAGCATCGCTCATGCACACGTGGAACTGCTAATAAAATACGTGAGTAACTGTATAGCTACATGCTACAGTTGCATAGGAGATGTACAGCTTTACACACATCTAATATACCGGATGAGAAGGAATACCTTTTTATTTGGTCGCTGCCAAATATTCGATTTGAAATTTTTTCGTTGCCCCTCTAAATATGTCAAACTGATTACTAAAACCGGTACCCACAGATGTCCCGACATATTCACGGGCCTATTTGGGGAGCCTATTACTAGGGCTGGGCATAATGATTCGAGTACTCGAATCGGAATCGAGTATCAATTGTACTTATTCGAGTCGAGTAGTAAAAGTCGATTTTTTTCAAGTACTGAAATTATACGCTCCTCGGCACTCGAAGTTAATTTATCAACGAGAATAATAGTCTCGACGGTAATTTTCACTGTTGAAGCCTTGAAACCTTGATTGGCCGTATCGTAGCATGCGAAACATATAGTACAAATACAAAGCTACGAACGTTCCTAGAACCAGCACATTCCCGAGGTCGTGATCGTCCCACAACACTGTCACTAAATTCAATAAAATCGGAATGGTCGAAAAAATACCAAAAGTATGTTTAATGTGATGATGGATAACAGGCATTATATTCTTTGTGGTGGCATAAAAGGTACGTATTCGAGCTTTCATATATTACGTTATATTATGACGTCATATTGAGTGATAATCGATTACTCGACTCGACTCGAAGCATATTACGTGATTCAGAATTGAATCACTCTAGTACTCGATTTTGCCCAGCCCTACTTATTACTAAAGAAAATGGCGGCACCTTTACTTGCCCCTGGTTGAAAACAGCTTCTCTATACCACGAAAGATCTGTTACCTACTGAAAACAACGTGGTGGTGAGTCACGAATGGCCATGGCATATACGTTGAAAACCGCTGAACTCTAGGGTCTTGGCTCAGTAACAGTTTGCCAACTATACTACCTTTATAATGACTTCGGCCCAACTAATGGAGCTGGCCCAATATCATTAGCGCAAGTGCATCTCATGACTCGAAATACTTCAGTGTTGTAAATTATGTACGATATTATCGACCGATGCTTACAGTTCTGGTCTTGTTCAGTTTTGAACGCATGCAGATCCGCTCTCATTCTCTTGTTATCTGAACAGAAGTGTAAACAAAAGAGAATTCAAATTCAAGGAACTGCTGTTCTTCGTGGATAATGTAAGAAGTTTCGTTGGGAAAGTGTCTCTCTGTAAAGATCATTTGGCCAACAAAAACAACGGGTGCGTTTCCAAATACGTCTTTGTTGCCTAATTTCCTGGAGCATGTTGCGTCTATCGAACATACTAGCGTTACTATAGAAAATTGGATTTTACTTCGATGACTGATTTCCGGACACATAATTTGCAATGATAGCATAGTTCAGTTCGTTCCATTGATCGCAAAATTTTGAATATTGAGTCCGGAAGTGGCTACCATATTGCTTTTGATATTGCGGATGTTAGACAACTTTCTATAGTTCAAGTACTCTTATTATTATACCGAGTGTATATTGCAATGGTTTACGATGTCATTTAAGATATGCATATTTCTGTTTGAAATTAACTGCGGTGAAACATTCTTCATAGTCCGAATTGCACCATTTTCGGAAACAATATAGGGATAGGCCTACATGTATAGTGAAAACCAATGAGAACTTTTGGTTCGGGTGAACACGAACTTTTATTAGGATTTCACTGTAAATATGAAAGGAAATACGAGCATAGTATTTAACAATAATTGCTTATTAAGATCGAATGCGTGTTATTATCTTCGCAATAACGAATATGACGAGTCAAAATATTTCTTTATTCTCGATTGTCAGACTACAGCAGAGATTGGTAACCTGCTGCCGTAGATGGAAGTTTCTGCGGAAGTGGACACGTGGTTCAATTAGTATTTATTGGCGACTGTCGATATGAAAATTGAATTTACGAATGGACTCCCGAATTTTTGAGAGATTTCATTTATCTTCAAATTTCTTTTTCGCGCCACGCGCGAGTCAATGCGACTGCATTATTCGAACGTAATATAGCAGTAGCCTGATAGTACAGATGCGAACAGCGGAGATAGATGATGCGCCCCATATAAAAATACCAATTAAAGAAAATAGTTTCTGATACGTTTGAGAGATTCCAATATCTTACCGCTATACCGACAATCATGAGAGTTTAGAAAATAACAACATGCAACAAAGTAACTAATAACAATTGGCCCCCCAATATGCATCTTCATTTACAACTTGCCATAAATTTTTCGAACACTCTCTCCACCAACGCTACCGGTGGTTCTGATCATATGGGCAGAGAAAGGATAAATATTTTATATTAATGTGTGAAGCTACTAATATTATTGACGAAATTCATTCGTGAATCTGAAAAAGTTTCGCGATCATAACCACTCCCGGTAACTATTCCTTGCGTGACCAGTAGCGATTTCTATGCGTAGCCTATAATAAGACGATATGAAAACGTACATTAGTACGGAGTTAACCGGAAATGGACATGGACAGTTTAACATGGGTATTCGGTGTCAAGTTAGTTCATGGCAACAATATCCTGGAATGCGGCGGTAGGCTACATAAGTAATGGAAATGCGGCCGTGAATAGCAAAATATAGTTGCCCTCCACTGAACTACAGCTATACTCAGAAGCTAGTGAAACGGCTGACAAATTATCATTTATTCGTGAGCCGCATCAGGTTGCGAGGACAGGATTATAATCAGCGGCAACCAAGCCTCTTTAGCAATATTGAATAGTCTCAAACCCACATGTTGAACAGAGCATCCGACAACTCCACAAGCGACAATAGTAAAAAAAAACAATTCGTAATTTAGAATGACCTGCACATCTTGACCCGTTTCTGTATGTTATAGGTCTTTTCTTAGGGAGCATGCCGATATGGAAATCGCGAATTGTCGTAACAGTGAACCGCGAAAAGCGCCAAGAAAAGCAGTCAAGTTGAGTAAAAATCCTAAAATTATTACATTTTAGGTCGATCTGTACGAATTAATTGCCCGTTCTTTCTCGTTCACCTCTGAATGCGGGAGATTGGAGTGCATCGGTAACTGCTCTACAACCAACTCCCAAGTATTAGTCTTTAAAGTAATACCCAACCTAAACCAGAACTAGAATCCATAACACATCCCTGAACATACTTCGAACGTACATTTGCATGTGCCGGATGATCCCATGGCCACATACCAGTTGTAGCATATCATAGGAATTTCCCGCGTCAATCGAAATACCATAGGAACTATAAATATATTCGAAATTGAGCTTACTTATGAACACCAAGATGATCAGGAGAACTGCTATTAGCAAGAGTGCAATGGCCACCAACGTCAGGAATCCCAACTGCTTCTGCCTTTTCCTGACCAATTCGACGTATTGCAAATCGACTTTGGGATTTTTTCCATCGCCTTGTTTGCGGCCTGAATGAAATAAAAAAAAATTTCATTGTTTTAGGAGAATATCGGTAATTAAATATCGCACGCACTTGTTGATTCGACCCACTCAGATACACGATTGATTTAAAAGTGAGTATGTAAGCAGCCGCGTTTCGGTAATAATACAAGGGATGGTGTGAAACTCTGAAAGGTTCAGGTTCGCGTGAACGCGAAGATTTTTGAAAGGTTCTGCGTGAACGCGAACGTGAACTTCATGACGTCAAGTGACGTCATATTGCTAATTCCAACCCTATATTTCAGTGAAGTGATATAATAATGTACACGATACCTAGCAACGACTCGGGCCACATAGCGCCACAATGCTGAAGTATATATTGAAGTTTTTAAAAAGTCGGTAAATGTATCAACTAAGGCAGAAAATGATATAATATTCCCATAAAATCAATATCTTCCGGCGCTTTGCCAACAATTTCGACGAGGACTGGCATGGGAATATATGCTTACGCTTTAACGGTATAGGACAGACCAGACAATTTGTTCGCCGTCTGAGTATTTTGCTACGTTAAAATTAACCAGAGTGTAAAACGGGTTTCTATACTTGCTACCGATATTACCTCTTTAACAAGTTATACAGCAGTAGCCAACACACCAATCGCACGGATTTGATTCTTATGATACAGTGAACATTATGGATGGTGTGAACGTGAGGTTCACGTTCGCGTTCTGTGCATGTGTGAACCTCGGAAAATTTGAGGTTCGCGTTCACAACAGAACCTTGGTAGGTTCTGCACTGTGAACCTTTTTCATATATTGCAATTTTCACTTCTTTATAACATCTTTGGTTCAAATTTATTGACTTTCAACTGCGGGCCACTCTATGTATGGAGCTGACAGCATAAACATTCAACACTAAACGAGCATGCCCCTGACAATCTCAAAAATTTACTTGTATTGTTACAAAAGTTTGCTCGAAATATCCAGCATTCCGTTTGTGCATATTTAGTGTCTCTGTGCTGTGAGCTTGACCCGCAAGCACATGACATCAAGAGCGAAATACACTGTATTTTGTCAGCAAATGATCCTCATTCAACCAACCAATGAGATTGATATCGTCTTCTGATGTAAAAATATAGCAGGCGTACGGGGTCAATCTTGACTACATATGTATACTGTATCATAAAAACCAAATCCGTGCGACTGGGGTGTTGGCTATACTGCTGTATAACTTGTTAATCGGTAGCAAGTATAAAAACCCATTTTACACACTGCTCAATATCCATGTGGCAATACTCAGACGCCGAACACATTGTACGATCAGGTCGAAATTGTTGGCAAAGCGACGCAAGATACTGATTTTATGGGATTATTATATCATTTGATTGCCCCAGTTCATACATTTGGCGACGTTTCAAACGTCAATATGTACTTAAGTACTGAGCTATTATGTGGCCCCGAGTCGTCGCTCGGTATCGTGTACAGTAGATTAATATCGGCAATCACCTAATTGAAATGTGAGGTTGAAATTAGCAATATGACGTGACGTGACGTCATGAGGTTCACGTTCGTGTTCACACAGAACCTTTCAAAAAGGTTCACGTTCACACGAACCTGAACCTTTCAGAGGTTCACACCATCCCTAGTAAACGTACGTAGTCAAGATTGGCTCCATACGCCTGCCGGATGTTTTACGTCAGACAACGATATCAATCTCATTGATTGGTTGAATAAGCATCATTCGCTGACTACATGTAGTGTATTTCGCTCTTGATGTTGTGTGATTGCGAGTCAAGCTGACAGCAGAGAGTCACAACGGAAAGCTGGATATTTCGAGCAAACTTTTGTAACAAAACAAGTTGAATTATTGAGATTGTCATGGTGCGTGCATGTTCAGTATTGAATTTTTATGCTGCTAGTACCATGCACAGAGTGGCTCGCAGTCGAAATGCAATAAATTGTAACCAAAGATGTTATAATGAAGTGAAAATTGTTATATATGAAAAAGGTTCACAGTGCAGAACCTATTAAGGCTCGTTTGTGAATGTGAACCTCTAAATTTCTGAGGTTCACACAGAGAACGCGAACGTGAACCTCATGTTCACACCATCCCTAAATAATATACTATGACTATGTATCGATGAGGGGTTTCATGCTGCTTGATAACCACAATCCGATGCACCAGGCTTGAGCTAGCTATAATTAGATCAGAAACGTATACTCTTTGAAACAAATTCTACGATGTACTAAACCAGAAGTATAGTAAAAAAAATTAACCTCCTTAAACGGAATGTCAGCTGACATTCGAATCGTGAACGGGGGATTCTACACTTCTAGTCAACCCAGGACTGAACAATAATCTACAGACTACCCTTTCGCCTCCCCGGCCAAGCTACGCCAATGAAAATATGTGATTAAAAAACCCTTCTAAACATAAGTGAGTCTTCTCAGTTAAGTGGACAGATCAGCTAAAACATATCGCAATCGCGTATTTCATCATAACTTCATGTATGCATAAGGCAAGGGATGCCCACAATTCGAAGACGCTATCTTTCAGGAATGGTACATTCACGTGAAGTGACGCATTTATTATGCTTACTATATCGCCGAAATCGGATGTGTAATCTAGCGTAAAGTCGTGCCAACGAATTCGAATTTCTGATGCTATCTTGCATATTTCTATTTTTTAAATTTTAAATCCATCTTACAAAGCCATCACTTTAACGTGAATTTATCCAACATAAACCAATTTTAAATATGCTCATATACTAATATATACCATTACAGTCATGACCGCCCACACAAGCTGTTTATGTGCAATGCCATACTGTACGCTTAAGTAACACCACTTTATCATAAATTATTTTAAAGTGGACAGCATTATATATTTGAATTCGAGAAAAGGCTGGAAGATTTGCCTGCATGGTACGTATACTTAATGTGGATAAAAGATGAGTTGATATGATTTTAATATGGGAATAGATATTGAATCGACTAAATTATTTTGTATTACGTTTATAGTACTGGCTAGCTCGAGCTGCATCATACTGCAAAGCCCTAAATTATTATGGTTCTCATTACATACTTTAGGGCCTCCTCGCCACCTCATCCGCGTCAGCGGTGTCTTACAAAAGTCTAGAGGTGGGCCGTGCTATAAGTCGGCAGTTACGGAAAATAAGAAGAATATCGGCCTGGTGTAAATGACCATAGTAGTCGACAGACACCATGAATACCCCCAAACAAACAAACAAACAAACAAACAAACATACTTTAGGGAGAACATTGGAATCATATCATTTCTAGTCATGTATGCAGTAATATTGAACGAGATCCGTTGACATCGATATAAAATATGCCTATAATAACGACAGTATGTCGGATTTGTCACACGTCACGGGATTTGTATATTCTTTCGAAGATCCCGGAGGATCCCGGAACGGTTATGGGGTTATGAATTGTGTATATAGTCGATCTGTTTGTTTTTTGGGAAATAGTTAGAGATTTCTTGGCAGACTCCATACTAGCTCCAACCCATCCGTTCAAATTGGCAAATCGCTACTTTTCGAAATAGATTACACTGGTCAACAAAATGAAACAAAACTATTTTAGCGGAACATCTAAGAGCCGTTTCTGGGGCTTTCAAAGTTGCTGATTACGAATATCACATTAGTTTTGTCAGATTGGCTCTAAAAATATATATTTATACCCCTAAAAGCCTTAAAATCACGGTTTTGTACTCTTGTTAGGAAGTAAATCTTAGATTTTTCTACTTTTATACTGTGCATTAATGGATAATTGACTACGATGAACAATGAACACTCATGTCGTTCACAGTTATTCAATCAATATTAACATGACCCGATGCGAGAACTTTGTTTGGTAAAAAAGCAGTTTGCAAGACTAAATATTGTACTTCTCCACAATGGAAATATATTTTCTCCTGTACCAATTGGTCATTCTACCAAGATGAAAGACGAGTATAAAGCTATCAAGTTTGTCCCTGGAAAGCTTAACTAAAATACTCATATGCGTCTCATCTCTTTTCACTTATAAATGGATAATATTCCGTAAAGCCAACAAAGTGAGTACACCTAGTATCCATGTCAAACGAGAAGTTAAATCTGAAATCTTTGGTGGATCTCAGATTCGAATACGGATTAAGGATTACAATTTCATATTGAGAAAGATGTTCACTGCATGGAATCCCTTCTAGGATGTAGTAAATAAAGCTTTTGGGAAGATCACAAAGCACCCAACTACAAACAGTTGGTACGAGAATTGGTATCTGCATATGGAAACCTTCAGTCATCATGATATATTTTCTGATAATATTGTTGATTAGAGGGAATAGAAAGGGGGAGGTTCCACCAATACATAAAAACACCAAACGAAAGATATCAGTGCAAATGTGACGAACATATTATGGCAGATTATTGCTGGAACCTTTCGAAAAACTGCACTAAATTTCTGACAACCGAAAATAGTACAAGAACCACTTTTGCTTTAAGATAACTTAATATTATTATTTTCCAACAGATTTAATTAATGCAACGTTATTTGAGTATTTAGGTAAATACTTATATACATGATTGAAGTTTATTTACGTACATGATCTTCGTGAAAGTCTTCAAATATGATAAATCTAATACCCCGAAATATAATTATGTTGATGTATTGTGATTTAAAACAGTCTTCAGCGTGTAAAAATAACAAATATATTGAATTGCTGAACTTCATAGTACGACTGAGCCGATTTTTCATCCAGCCCATACAGCCAAAATATGAGATCATATTCGGAATCAGTGCCCTTCAGAACCCCAAATGCCACTCTTAATTTGTCTGCCTAAAAATATGTGTTGGCCAGTGTTGCTATAGATCGTGATTGATATAACGGTACCATGACAAGTTACCCTATACGACACTATGATTGCATCAGATAAAGAGTGAACACGTTTTCTTTCTCCACAACTCCAGCAATAAATTTAACAATTTCACAAACACCACCAACAAAATATATTAATTTGCAGTACAAGCATATGACTCGCATGCAGAGGTGGTCAAAGTAGTCAAGAAAGCTACTCAAGTAGAAGTAGAAGTAGCGACGCAAAAATCTACTCAAGTACGAGTAGAAGTACTTGTTCTATAAGCAACGTAAAACTACTTGAAGTAGAAGTAGAATTGACTGACTTTAAAAGTACTCAAGTAAGGAAGTAGTTGTGAAAACGATCCTAATTCGTTCACATGGATTATAAAAAGGTGCAAATTGAGCTATGAGAAAGGTGACGAGCTTGATTCATATTGTTGCATACCAACAGGTATCCAATTTTTGATAGCATAAGCATTCATCCGCATCATGATAGTATTGATATGGAAATGCGATTCTAATCCTCTGTTTTCTCGAACAGCACGTTTTAGAAAATAGCATGCTACGGCTCCATCCCCAATATGATAAAGCCCGTAGTTAAGTCGAAGAGCAATACGGAGACGTTTTGGAGGATACGGTGTAAGCACTTGGCGCAATTAGTAAACGTTAATAAAAAATATACTGGACCGTAAAAATGCCATATTTTGTAGCTTTATTTCCGGAAATTAAATGAGTTACTACACTTGCTTCTATACTTCAACATGTATGTTATCCAGACAAAATAACTGATATTAATTATAACTCAAAGTATATGATGGTAGGAATTAAAAGTAAAATATAAACACTACTCCTAAAAGTGGAATATGTATTTCATGCCTTTAGTCCAGAATGTTTCAAAAGTTGTATGCTAAAACAGCTCCAAAACTAAAAGAAAAGTCAAAGTCCACTTTTCCAGATTAGGACACGCCATGGACATGCTAGATTACGATATGACAAGTAAATGCTAGATTGCGGAACATCAGTTTCAAACGTTATGAGGAGCCATATATAGCGTGATGAATTATTTCATATGAGCGAAGGGGAACAATGTGGTGTAAACGGAACCACACCAACCCGCGACCTAAATTATATTCACTGATGCTTTCGTAATATCACACTGGTCACTCCGTATCCACTGCGCGCGAAGCGCGACGAATATTCTTGGCTTTACTCTACTTTTATGAAAATTAAATGATGATACTCCGTGAAAACAGCTCCGAAATTTCTTAGGCTATCTTCCTGATTGGAAGATTGAACTACTTCTACTTGACAAACTGAAAATAGCGAAAAGTAAGTAAGTAGATCACAAAATTTTACGAAGTAGAAGTAAAAGTAGCGAAAATCAGATCTACTCGAGTAAGTAGCAGAAGTAGAGGAAAACTACTTGAGTACTTCGAAAAAGTAGAAGTACTTCGTTACTGGCCACCTCTGCTCGCATGTAATATTAGCCTTCACTAGAGAAAGTCGATTGTATCGACATTTGTGTTGAAACGCAGTCAATAATTGCTCCGTATCGTTATTTTATGAGAAACGAGTATGGGCAGCTGTATGGCTACGAAGTTAACTTGAAACCTTGTCGTATACATGTCTCAATATGTTAACATCTTCAATGTAACTATGGTTAACATGGCATGAAAATTAATGATTTTGTTGGACGTCACAAATCCATTAAAATAAATAGGACACATAATGTCTCACGTGAACTCGCAGCTTCCATTGCGACTTGGTCCTTGTCGGCCTTTATTTATTACGGATCTTGTAGTTTCAGAAGCAGGGGAATTAGCAATGTAGCAATTGCATCAAAAATACGAGTTCGATCCAAATAGATTTAGGACAACTGTATGGATATTTTGCTGTTGAAAATCATGTGTGATTAGTGATGAAAAGTGATTAGAAAACCTAACAAACGTTAACTGCTATGTAGTTGTATTAAGTGGGACCGTCTAATTCAGTATCTCTCAACCGGGTGTCCGCGGACTCCTAGTGGTCCCCTTGCGGACCACTAGCAATTTCAGGGGGTCTGCAAAACCTCAAAATTTGAAAAATGCGTGATAACCTAATTTATATTTATTTTTTGTAATTAGAGAAATTGCGAAACAGTTTCCCTTCATAACTGCTAAAAATTCAGGACTCACATCAACAGAATGGCAGTCCGAGATGAAATTATCTACTGTGTACCCTCATTTTAATTGTCAAATTGCCAATAGCCTACTGTGCTGCTGTTTATCACTAGCCTACAGTCAACATTTGCATATAGCACAGATGACGGTTCCACGATAATAGAGCCGAATTTGAACTAAAACGTGGGGGTCCGCGGGGGTCCGTGACGGTCGGTAGGGGCTCCACTCCACCAAACAGGTTGAGAACCACTAGTCTAATTCTTCATAAAACCAAACTGGGGGATACGATGAGTTTGCTTTAACATCTTATTACTTTGTATGGGTTAAGACGCTTTCATAATTATGATATTGTCTTGCTCGCATACATTTCTGCCACAGTAAAAACGGCTAGTGTGAAGGTAACGAGTTCAAAATAGCTGGTCTTTCAAATCATCGAGTTTCCATACACCGAGTCTCATCATTCGGCAGTGTACACAATGGCAAGCCATTTAAAATGCGGTGTCAACCGGCTATTTTCATAACCGTGAGGTCTTCGAAAAAGTCATGACGTTGAGAATAGCGAGCGTTAAAGCAACAATCAAACAAAATAGTCAAGTGCAGGGTTGGGGTTTGCTTCCAGGTTAGATTGCGTTGTACTAAAGCAAGATCGATAGTTATAATAGGATTGGGGTTGGTGTTGGGGTTAGATTTGGACACTCGCTATATTGAACACGTACCGATCTTCCAACCCCGGTATACCTTCGGCCCAGTAATGTGTTGTTTAAGCAGCTGAATATCCTTGAGGTGACACTGTGATGGGGGGATGAATGAATAAAACTATAGTGCATGCACTCTGGTACTTACAAAGTTATCAACGATTTTACACTTGGTTGGAAGATCTGAACAAGTAAAAATAGATAGCAATATTCTTTACATTCCCCGGAATCCTTGTGTGGAATACATGATCTGACAATTTAGAGGACAGGGTTCACATCACATTGGCTGCGGTCACCTTCAAACCTAACCATCGACACACTTCATTCCTACATGCTACAAGTCGGCAGACCCGGAATCAAAAATGCAGAACATGACCGTTGTAGTCGATAAACACCATGAATACCACAAACAAACAAACTGTATTCAAATGGCAGTGCTAAGCACGGAAATGGGTTGGATTGCGCAGAGATGAACATCTGGCATCACAGATTTGGTCAATTGGGCGGTGACCACCACTTACACATATAAAGACGATTGATACGTAACAGCACCTATTAGTTGTAACGATTCGATAGTGCTACATAAGATCTGATTCTTAAGCGACTACATTTAGAAACCCCGCAATAGACTGAACAACCACTACCTCAGGCAATTGCATTCGCACCGTGAGCAGCATTGAAATACTTACACTCTTTGCGAAAAAGCGTGTATGCAAAGTGCAGAGTGCACACCCGTGTACCACCACCCGTGATATATGGGTGTGAATATACATTCCTGGCATATGAAAGCAGAACATAATTCTTACTTACACTTCGGTATAACTCAAACTAGGGCTGTAATGACTCGAATCACTATTTTCTGATGACTCGACTTGACTCGAGTCATTTTCTTAAAACACGAATATCACTCGAGTCAATCGAGTCACTCGACTCGAGTCAATCTGTGTAATGACTCGACTTGGACTCGAGTCATTGCGCATGACTCTAACCAAGTCATACAACTCGAGACTCAGACGGCCAAGACCTACATTTCATTGTATTTTCGAAGAATAGTAAAGTTACCACACTATATTTGGATTTCGTCAATTGGTACTCGTACTTGAAAATGCGACAAGAAACTGCCAAAAGTGAGTAAAGTAGTATAATAAAATTGCGAACCATTCGATATCACCAAACAGAGTTATAAAATTGGTTTTAACAAGACTTTATCTGGAAACTGAGCAGTCACCACAATGACTTAGACTCGGACTCGAGTCATAATACCATGACTCGGACTCAACCCACTGCTCGCTGACTTGGACTTGGACTTGACTTCGGTGGAGAATTAAAATTGACCCGACTTGACTCGAGTCAAAACTATAAAAGTAAGATAGAGTTGTGACTCGAAGCCTTGTGACTTGGTTACATCATTGACCTAAACACAACATTTTAATCCGAATGACGCTCGCTCGCTCGCTCGCTCCCTATAGGGACTTGGGACGATATTCACGTATTCCCGAAGGATTTATAACTGCGGTATAATTCTCAGTTGGGTTCAGTTTTCGTTCAAGACTATGAATACACCCTATACACTAAGAGTGTACACATTCCTTTTTAAAGGATTTGACTTGACTGAAGTTCCCACCCTAAATTGACTTGACTTGACTCTGACTCGTCATATGGGAAATAATAAATTACCCGTTTCCCGTGTTCAACTGTCATTTGAATATGGAAGTCGTAAAGTATTCTACTTCGTAAGATATTCTGAACCTCCCAACCGAACTGAGAAGTTATCACCTCGTCAATTCTAACCATTACATTTACTTGTTTCCATTTCATTTGTCGTGACGCGACTTGAAAGATATACAATAAACTTGACTTGACTCGAGTCCAAATCTGCATTGAATCGATGAGACTTGCGACCTGAAGGTAGTGGCTGGATATCGACACTGTACGTGCCACTCTGAACTCTATAACTATAAATGTGTACTGCCATCTCTCTCCATGATCTTATATTGATATCGACGATATCGTTGCATATATACATCATCAAGCTTATTGTTGCGCAAGCTTTGATTGAAATTGTTTCGAGTCATCATTCTTCATGAAAGACATGTGTTTTATTGCAATGGTTTCTATTATGTACACGCGGAGGAATTTGACACACAGGATTTAGCATGAATGGTGATTAGAAAGAAGAAGAAAATTACCACATCCTTCATATTATTGCGTCCATGCTACTAAAACAAAGACGCGCATTCAAATTAAAGCTCGAACAATGACTTGTGGAAAGTCAGCAAAACTCCCAATAATATCACTATTCATGACACAAAGGATATGATATTAGGGAATGGATTGTTATATCGTTGAAATACGAATTTGAATCATGTTTCGGACAAAATCCATATAATGAGAATGCGACGTAACTACCATAGAATTAAAGTATTAATGAAAAGCAGCGTTGGTATAGTTTCAGTGTCTCGATTTAGTATGTATGTGTCCTCCGCGTATATGCAATATAGATGCGTGTAGATTGGTTGTACACGTGATTTGTTGTAAAGAACCCAAGTGTACCTCTCAAAACAACTTCCTTTAGAAATACATTCATAACAGAAAAATATCGCGAGCCTCATATTCAGAGCTAACGGGATAACGCAATAACGTCAATTAATGAGATACATACTGATATATATTGTATAATTGAATAATATATTCATATATAAATCAACCCCAATGGTGTCAGCTGAAACTCACCAGGGGTAATCACCCGCAACAAGTAGAGAATTGAAAAGAAAATTATAGTAAGGGCATTTTATGAAATATTTCACAAATCCGTGATCTTTATTGTTACCAAACAATTTCTTCGTCAATATGTCTGTTGAGGTCTCTTATAACATGTGTTAAAATGTTGAAGTTCAACTCTTGTGGGAAACCCAGAAAAAAGCTATTAAATTTGACAAATTTGAAAAAATAAAATAAAAATTGAAAAATTGAAAAAATAATTAATCGGCTATAGGTAACTATGGATGGGTTTAATAATGGTTTTTCGTCATTCTCGATTGATTGGTAAAATTTACATTTTACTACAGACTGTTTTGTAGAAATATATGTAAAAGTAATGGCACTGATGACATAGTTATACCGTTATAAGTACACTGTTCAGTAATTTGATACCGAGCGATTCAACAAATTCTGTATACGGTAATACTGGATAAGACAAACATATACAGGCTTGAAACCAGTACAGTAATTCCTCAAATACAGTACTAAGCCATGCAGCAAGATGGAAGGTGGACGCAATTGTACCGAAGTAAAAAAGCGAATATGAACCGAGCACGGCCTTGTGAGAACTCATTATCGATTGTTACTGAATGCGTCGTCGCTGTTTCGCCATAATTTCTGATCTTCGGCTCATGGATCAGATTGGATCAGCCTCTCATCTATCCAGTTAATTCACTATTAGCAGCGGTTTGGGTTATTAAAGTCAACGATCCTGAGTTTCAACATTTCAACTGGAATGGCTGGAGGAGGTAATCAATGCTAATGATGCAAAACAGCGCACACAGATCGAGTTCCTACCAGTTATTGAACAAGACCCTGATGACCTCAAACCTTCTTCACCACTTTTAAAGAGTGCATACAGCTCGCTGGGCTCGCTATAGTGACCTTCGATCTTCCGATTCGGCTGAAGGCTATATATCTAATGAAGTAGACAAATTTACCAGTCATTCTAAGGTTGGGTGGTTCTCACGTATTAAAATCTTATCTTGGATCAATTGGTAACAACATGGAATAGTCTAGGCTACTTGCTATATGTGATCCAGTTAATCTATGCCGAAATCGCAACAACCAGACCAGCCACATCATGGATGAAGAATGCCCTGACCATAGGCAATCCGCGCTCAACCTTCTCATCGATGCAGATATCTATCAACATATCATGGAAATAGCCATAACGGAGGATAAGCGGGTGACATGAAGTCATTCATTGAAAAGGTGGCTGATGGAGAAATGCGAGCCAGACACTGTGACCCAGTAGTGCGAATGTTTGGAGAAACGTGCAATCGATTCGCAAAAAGAAGAAAAACACCTGCACTCTGGGTAGAGTACCACTACATGGTCGATATGGCTAAGGTTTTTATCAGAACCCAGTGACTCGCAGATCATAATGGGAATCTGTCCTGCATCGTTACCAAGATGCTTCACACCTGCTGGCAAACATCATTAGTTCTCAAACTCTTGTCGACACGCCCCTTGATGATAGTAACAAATTTCGCCCCCCCCTCTTATCGTCATATCGAAGAATATGAAAAAGAGAAACCAATATGTTTGCAATCCCAACGCATTGTTTGGTGGTACGGGAGGTATTATGGCTGTTGAGACACTTTTCAAATATGGAGTTCCAGTTTAATACTTTAAATAATTTATTTGTTTGTTTTTGTGGTATTCGTGGTGTTTTTTGACTACTATGGTCATTTACACCAGGTCCATATTCTTCATTTTCATTCCGTAGCTGTCGACTTATAGCACGGCTCACTTCCAGGCTTTTTGTAATAGACCGCTTACGCGGATGAGGTGGGGAGGGGGAGCCTCGATAAACCTCCAACACTTGGGTATTTGAATTCTGAAGACGACCTCAGTCGGACTCGAGCCCGCAACCCATTGGTGTTGCAGCCGCGGATTATACCACTGCGCTATCCGCCACTAAATAATTTATTATACATTACCATGTGCTTGTGCAATGATAACATATAGCACATTTTAGCGATTTTGGTGCCTAAACCGTTCTATGGCACTTGAGCTTAGCTCGAACGTACCTGACCATAACCTAAATCGAAAACCTATATGGTAGCTACACGCATTTACGAGTTTCACTTCATTCAGGGACATCTTCTTATCAGTGTAAGCTTCGGTATCACTCAAAATCTAGCATCAGTGTGTGGATGGTACGGTAGAATTATGACATTTCAAATCGAAATATAGGCCTAATTAGGATTATTGCCATTGTTGAAACTTGGAAGTTTCAGCACAAATTAAACCCATTCCAGATGGAGAAAATCATTTCTCTCACGCGGCTTCGTGCCTTCCTTCAGATGCTTTCACGACCCCCAACCCCAGTTTGTGAACCGAGCAGAGAAAGAATGAGCAACAGCTTTTCCGGGCACATATGTTGGGTGATCACTCTCAGTCATCTGTCAGATGTCAACCGGCGAATATAGGAGGACGTCAGTAGACATGTAGGCCTACTCGTTCATAGAGAGCTTACCAAGACACAGATGAAGCGAGATGCAGGAGCCATTGAACTTGACCTAAAACGGTTTGAGGAAATGAAGCCATTCGTCAACGATGGATAAAAGGGGTTGCTCATGTATTTCTCAACTGGATTCACAAATACGGGTGATGACGTAGTTGAAATACTGAGGGAGCAGCTGGAGTTAGGATGGCCATGCAGATCAACCTGGATGGAACCATGGTTTTCATGTCAAAGGTGAAAGCTCTGTCATTGCAAAGAAAATTTCTCAAGGTTTACGAGTAAAACATTCACATTGACTCATTGAAGTTGTTACACCATCATTTTTTACCGGCGGGATATGGATGTTGCGACAAGCTTACAGTATGAGTTCACTCCTTTTCCGCTGTCCCTGTTCAGCAACAAAGATCAGAAGATGAACAAGGCTACCAATACAGAATTCTCGAATACAACCCTGTAGGCCTTAACCTACCCACTTGACTTGACTAACCAACCATGCTGTACCCTCGTAATTGATGATGGATGGCTTCTGTACGTGGTGAAGTGGGAACAACGTCAAACATGACAGGGTATCGCCCCCAATTACCCAAGCTACGTGCAGTATCTGGGCCGTTGCTTTCAGAATGTCATTGTGGTCTTTGATAGTAACAACAGTTCACCAAAAGATACAACATGTTCTCAAGCAAGTCAGCGGCATGAATGATCAAACCAGAGACACTACCTCTAACAGAGGGTGCAGCAGCACAACGTTCACTCCGCGAGTACCTGCAGACCCGGGATTGGATTATTTTACAGAACATGTCTCCGAATCCCAGCGATTACGGATGGACAATAGGCGTGCAGCCGTGCATGGATATGAGCCAGTTCGAACACTGGAGCCGTTGGCTCCTGATGAGCTATTGCAGTTCACAAGCTGTAGTTGTCATAAAGATTGCAGCGACCGAATGTACAGCTGCAAGAAGAATGAGGTCACGTGCATTTCGGCCTGTGGAGTATGTAGAGGCCTTATAATGCAAAAATTGCAGTCACGATGATGTTGAGTCCGATGGGCATTGGCATTGCCTGTTGAAATGTCTAATATTGTGCATGAGAAATAAGCTACCTCTTCAGTGAACATAGCTATGCGAAATAAAGGCTATTTTGCGCATGGATATTGAAGTGGGTGTGGCGTTTTTCACAAAGCAGAGTCTGTAGTGAAATATAAGTGTTACCAATCAATTGAGAAACATGGAAACCATTAATAAACCCGTCCTAAGTTACTTACGGGCGATAAAGATTTTAAAATTTTTTAAAAAATTTTTTCAATTCGTCAAATTTAACAGCTTTTTGGGGGGTTTCCCATAAGAGTTGAACTTCAACATTTTAACACATATTATTACACACCTTAACAAACATATTGGTGAAGAAATTGATTGGTAACAATATAGTTTACGGATTTTCCTAAGTTTCCCTTAAGGCAGGGGTAGGCAATTATTTTTGTCCGCGGGCCAAATGAGAAGCAAAAATATGTTGGCGGGCCGAGTCAGAAATTTTAGAATATCCAGCGTATTGATTTTATTTCTAAATTGAAAGCAGTGTATTACACGAATTGGTGCTCAGTGGATGTGTTGATATTGAGAAATGACAAAGTGACGGTTAATTACCCAAAAATTTTTATTTGCCGTCATATTTTGAAACAATGTTAAACACGATATATTTTCAACTCCCCCACGCACGATGCACGAGATGTCTTGTATACACTAATTAGCAACGCCTGCGCCCTAATGGCGCGAAGCGCGGAATTTTTTTATGATTCATGATTCAATCGGTCAATAATACTGGTAATTGGAAATATCTTGCTATATTTTTTAACGTCTCTCAGCCCACGTAGTGGCCTACTCAGTTTTACCGCTAGAGCGGAGTAAGTCTTGGAAATATTCAGGAGGGCCCGTTGGTATAATTACTTCGTTACCTGTTGTTATTTCGTGACCACCCGTCTGCTATGTGAAAAGATATTGAAATCGCCGAGGCAGGCAACTAAAAAGACGACACCCATTCCCGATTGGTATTTCCTTACTGACAAATATTGCCTATGGACAATAATTGGACTTTTTGGTTTTCGGTCAACATAAGGGCAGTCATTTCCGGCCAAGGTTTTCTCGCTGTCGAGCTTTATTCCCTTTACTTATAGTTAATTTGATCAGCAGTTGCAATTGCAGTGCCTTCTCGGAGTCCCGTGTTGGCCTAAAGGTCATTTATCTCGGTGCTCATTACACAGACCGTGTAATGCGGAATGTGACAATGGCACCAAACAAGGTTTGGTGACTTCTGGTGACTGTAATTCTAACGGCATAACTTGCTACAACTTTCGTTTTAATCTGGATTAGGCATATGTGGTACATATAGGCTGCGTAATCACGGTATGTTAATGAACAGGCTTGATAGTAAGCGAATTTCCGGTCCAGCTCATACATCGTATGGTTTTAGTCCACGCAGCAACATTGAAAGGTAGGTTTGATATTTTAAATTTCAAGCAGCCTTTCGCGGGCCGCACAGAATCACTCGGCGGGCCGCATTTGGCCCGCGGGCCGCACTTTGCCCAGGTCTGCCTTAAGGGTTGGCCACACGTACAATATTCACTAGCGACGCCACTCGCGACAATCTCACTTTTTCACCAAGACGTGTGTTATGTCATGATGGGGTGGGAAAAGGTTACTGGTGATAGTTTTCATCAGATTTTGTTATATCCTCGTCCATCATTGCACGGCCCGTGTCGTTGTATTATATACCTTGTGTTCTAATTTAAACATTTGAATTCTTGTTGTTGCAAGAGCCAAATTAGCACCTATTTCAATATCATAAGATTCGTTTTTGTTATTACAAATGCCATACAGGTCTATATGCTACAATGTATCATTTACTAGGCTAGGCCCGTACACGGCGGAGGTCTTCGAACAACTGATCCATATTTCACAATAATTTTTTTCTCAGCTGTGACGTAATAGGCCTACTGTCACAACAAGATTCACTAGCGAGCTCGCGAGTGAAACGCATCGGTAGCGACTTCACTAGCGGCCTCGCTAGCGACCTAGCTAGCGCTCGCTAGCGAAGGAGTGGAGCAAAGAAAGAAACGAGGCCAATCGAGGCTTGAACTCAATGTGATATCTTTATTTTATGCACTAATTTCGAATGTAGGATATTCGAAAAGTAGCAGTATAACGGTTATGAGGTTTTTATACCCATGTAGACAGGATTCTGGTTATATGGTATATAAACTATTAATGCCGAATGCATCAAAGAAATTCATTTTGCTTTATGGAATGGATATAGGATATGGACTAAACGACCGTACCGTGCGACTGTGCGGCATGATACGGTAATAAGATATTTCCGTCATCTGATCGATCTGCGAATACATTGTGGCTCAATTCTTAAACGTGGTCATACACTGAATATACTTTCAGTACTGGTATAAATATAATAATCAAAGGTATAGTCAGTAACGATGTACTGATAGGTTCTTGGAGTAGGGGAGATGTGGTACCGATGGATCAAAAATTGCAAAATGACCTCTGGCCCTCAAATCTTCAGCCGAGAATAGCAGATCTTTTGCTGTCTCAACACTTCGATACAAGCTCTACCTATTGCAGACATTTACATGAATATCCGTATTTTCGTAAAATATCTATAAACGTTCAAAATTTGTTGCTCGAACGTGTCATCGGTCCCCACCCGGTGGGTCCGAATTCACACGACCATGGGACCTATGAGACACAAGCTCAAGAATAAAATAGATTATATCATATCAACTCAAATGTTGGCATAAAATCTTGTTTTGATTTACGCTAAAATTTACAAAATTAATACCACATACATATTACCCGCAAATCGACATTTTGACTTTCAAATACCTCGTAATATAGCGATAAAACACCACAGGTAACTATGATTTACAGCCTATATATATATAGGCGAGTTTCTGTTGTTAAGTGATTAGTTGGTCCATCTATTTTGCTTGATGTTGCCATGGTACCATAGGTCCCCCACCCCATAAATATTGTAATTGACTTGAAAATAGTCCACTCGAGGATGGTATTGGTTAAAAAAATATGTGCCATTATATAGCCTGATACAAGCCCTATATACTTCACATCAAAAATTATGGCGGGTTTGTTAGTCTGAAAGATGATATAGAAAAATGCAAATGTCGTTCGAAATTTACTTTACACCCCCTAAAACGTAAATCATTCGTCACAGACCCCATAACTCACGCAGGTCGAATTTTTTTGCATGTGAGGAAAGATTCTGGCAGCATGCAATTGTAGACAAATTCACGGAGTGAAATCATGGAATTATCATGGAGAACTTCTCAAGTATTTTCGGTCCCAGTGATCCATCGGTACCACATCTCCCCTACTCAAGTATATTTTACCTACTTTCATCCATTATTTAAGTAGCCCCGTGGACTGTAGAATGTTCAGGTTTGTCGTAGGCGCAATAACACGAGGTAATGCAGCGGTATAGACCAGGCAGGGTGCGGGTTTAAATCGTGCTGACTTCAAGTTTTTACAATTGAATTTTTTTATTTCAATTCACCCGCGCTGATTGTGTCTGTTTTATTTTCGGGAGAGATGCGTGAAGTGGATCCCAGTCAACAAAAGTGTGTATATTTAATGCCGAACCAGGCGAAGAAAGTGCAGGAGAGAAGTGAACGCAACCGTTTTGACACTACAGCGAGGCGGCACCAGACATGCCACTCCTGGGTTTTTCCACCCAGATCAGGTTTTTTGAGCATCATCTGGGTTTCTGTTTTTTTCCATGAAATCTGTTTTTGTTTTCAACATCATGTTCGTCAGGTCAATTTACGCTGGAAGATTAATTATTAGATTAGTTATAGTTAGATCATAACGTCGTAAAATGAACGCAGGCTTCAGTTCGGCATTGTAAGGATAGCTATAGAATTGTCGATTGATTTCATTGTAATTGTAATGGCGTAACGAGTTATTGTTACGGAACGCTGTTTCACTAATAAAATGATAGGCCTTGGCGCGATCCGCCATGCAATGAAGCTTCATTGAATACCAACTTTCAGGTCGCAAAAAATCATGTTCAGAGGGCAACTCAGCGGAAACGTTTCCTTACAATTTAAAACGATTCAAGACTTGAATGCTTAGAATCAGTCCAATAGATTTGTCGTCCATCAACAAGTAACATGTAACTGTGCACATGGGTATCTGAGTATATTCACTTCCAACAGGAATACTGAGAGACAGTCGGTCACCCCCGTAATGTTAGTTACAGGCGTTGGTTATCAGCACATTTGAATATACTCTGAATTTCATGATTGGACACTTGGACAGTGTTTTCGACTAAACATCCCTTCCATATTATCGCATGGGTCAATCGACCGAAAGCTACTTTCAACTGGTCAGATCACTGCATGAAAACACCCGAAAATCACCCTCAAACATGAGGATGAATGGCATTGTTTCGAACATTCGCGACGCGGTGATATGCACACTGTACCAGGGATGTCAAACTCAAATTACTTGGCGAATCGGATTCAAACCTTCAAATCGCTCGCGGGCCGCACAAGTCCACTTATTCCAGAATGCTATCTAATGCCCCTGCTTTTCACTTGAATACTTCATAATCAAGCATATATAAACGATACTACATCGTATCACATACCATAGGGGTTTATTCGCGAACAATGGAATTGGAAAAATACGATGAGAGGCGTGTTGCATACATTTATAAACAGCTAAAGCAGTGACGGTAACGACGATATAAGTCGGCATATTTTTATGCTGCCTTTGCTTTAGTCGTATTCTGGCGTTAGCTATATGTGTGCGTTGTGAGGACTACAGGAGATTCAACACTGTAGACGCGGACATTAGGCTCATTATTATTAAATAGTGATTCAGATTTCTCCAGATTGCGAGTTGGAAGTGACACGGCGGTGCGACCACAGATATTTCAATGATATTTTTGTGTAACATATATATTCTCTATGTAAACTGCATGTAATGGTTCCGCTTTGGCGTTTCCGCTTCTCTGGATAACTACTTATTGTTCCATTTTTTCATAAAACTCTTATCTCAATGTGCACTTTGTGTCTTCTCGAATTGGATGTCAATGCGATCGTCTTGTTCCTAGTGGTGACTAGAACTAGAGTGAATAGCCGCAACACCGTAGCCGGGTAGTTATATTGTCGTTTATAAACATACTGAACATTTGCTTTCCCGATGGATTATTTTATGGAATTGTTTTCTTCAAAGCATCTCAACATTTGTTACAAATGTGCGTGTACTGGATAAAATAACAATTTGCCGGTTTACTCAGAATTGCTTCGCGGGCCAGATAAAATCGTCTGGCGGGCCGGATGCGGCCCGTGGGCTGTATGTTCGACACCCCTGCAGTACAGTGTCCACTATTGAGTCTTGACGCCGCGCATCAATTGTTTCATAGCAATGCGTTGAGAGGAAAGCAAAATTCTTTTGTGGGATTTGCTGTGCTCACCGAGCAAATTCTAAAGTATCAACATTTGTAATTTCGATATCACGGGCTAAATCTTAGTTCTATTACTGCGTGACTGTAATATTGACTGTCAGTTTTCAGTTTCATAGCTATCTTATAGCAATTTCGGTGTAATATAGGATCTGGGTTTTTCTGGGTTTATTTGGCGTCCATATCTGGGTTTTTCTGAAATATCCCAGTGGCGTCTCTGGGCGGCACCTTTGATGTACAAAAACTGATCGCTCTCGAATTGAGAAGATCGATAGTTCTCCTTTCCATCGGTCGGCCAGAGAGATGAGTGTCAGCGTTAATAACCGATCTAATAGACACTTACGTGACCTTTGACACGAACCAATCAGGTTGCAGCAGGATGTAAACAAAGAACAAGGCCGGGCAAGCTTACTATGAGCTCTTATGGGAAAAGGTTGAAAAATGAAGGTTTTAAGCAAAATTACGTTGAATTGGGGATGACTGGCCTTAATGAATACTAATAGCGTAGAGCTAGTATGTAGTTGCAGCTTTTAGTCTAGGATGAACATGAATGGTGGCAAGTACGCATCAGCGTGCTGTGTTCAAATGCATGGATTTTTGACAACTTTTCGGATTAAGCGACGATTGTTGTATACTATACTATAGGATTGTGGTAATGCATATGTTGACGATTTCATAGGCTCCAGGTCTAAAGCGAAATTTTCAAGCATATCTCATGTTCAGAAATATATGCTATAAAATACAGCTTCTGCCACACATCACAATTTTAGTGTATTGATTATGAAACTTGAAAGCTATGGAGATTCTATCGAATTTCTGGATTTGAGTGGAACGGCATCTTCTTCTAACACCGCGGAGAAAGCTACGAAGTATTTCATGGAGCGCTATGTACCCGACTTAGGGACAAAGATTGAGGAGACAATTCGCTCTTTGTGGAAGTGTTATTCTAGTGAACAGCCAATGTTATCGCAACTTGAGGAAAAGAGAGATACCACACTCAATGGAAATACACATTCTCAGAAAATCCATTATTGATTCGTCTTGCACTTGTAAGACAGGGTAAGTAAGGAAAAAGACATTTTGTCAGAGACTCCTGCAATAGATATTGTAACCATGATTTATTTTCACGTTAGGTTCTGATATATGCTCTCATGCATATGCATTGATTAAGACAATCCAGCACCTGAAGCTACAAGGACTGCATTGTGATTTGCATCAGCATCAGTGAGCTCGATCGTGATTGACAAGCCATCTCTCGACCGTACTCGCAACCGATCAACTCCTGCCTCAAGGTAGATTTTGGTGCGTATGTGGTGTCTTCAGTTTTATAACATTCCACCAAACACACATAATCCTGCAACATTTTCACCTGGAGAATTGTTCATTCAACAAATTGGGCATCTAAATGAGCTTCAATGCAAACCACTGGAATATAGTATGAATAGACATGCACTGTTGGTACACATTGACCATGGCACCGCACAATTACGATCCGTAGCATGCTATTAGGCATTACGATATTCACAACGGAACTGAATTTTCACAATTGCTGAATATGCTGTATCGTTCATTTTTAATTTTCAATCTTGAATTAGAGTAAGCAATTAGTCCATATTTGGTTAGTTGATACACAATGCTGCATAGTAGGACACCAGACAAAATTTTATACTTGTTGATTCTTCCGATCAGCTGTTCAATATGAATACGTTGTCTCACCATCTTTCTGGTTGTGGAACAGTCTGGCTCAGGCATACAAATCATGTGCAGGAATATTTAAATCTAGA
The DNA here is from genome assembly GCF_051294905.1 of Botryllus schlosseri. Taxonomy (NCBI): domain Eukaryota; kingdom Metazoa; phylum Chordata; class Ascidiacea; order Stolidobranchia; family Styelidae; genus Botryllus; species Botryllus schlosseri. Next base: position 24,710,715 of record NC_137238.1, read on the forward strand.
TTCAATTTCTTGATTTCAGACTCAATGGTGAATCACTTTTCTGCCATGATAGCATTTCCTGGTTCACCATAGCTGAATTCCATCATTTTCTCACATTTCTTGTCGAACCCACATATTTCACTAATATTTCGATCTGAAATGGTCTCTGTGAACAGTTCCTGCACAAAAGTAAGTGCACCACAACCCATCAATCCTTTCAAAGTTGTATGTGATTTATTTATTGACAGTCAGTAATCATTTTAGTTTTGAGAAATCATGAATGAATGCAAATGGTGCATTTTTAAGAACCACATATCTACATGGCCAAATCGAAATTTAATGAAGCTTACAGCAATAGGCCTACTATAAATTTGACGCCAGTAGGATAAGTTTGGCAATTCAGAAAGAATTTATTGTAGTCTAGCATAAAATTTCAGCTTCTCCGCATCTTTTGACATTATGATGCTCATCTGAGAACTGAACTTCACTAGCAATAATTGTCCGTCAATTTGTAATTTTCCTGTACGAGTTTCCTGTTTTGTGCTTCTACTTCTTCCAGAAATTTGATTTTCTTGCGTTTTATCCATCGACTTCCTCTTTCTGCAGCTTCATTAAAGATATCCATCACGCCTGCACAAAATATATAATATGTTTATTTTACAGAGCAACACTGCTGTGCAGGCACCTATCAAGGCGTACTCGTCCGACTCATGCAACGTATCACCGCTACCAATTCCAACTATTCATCTCATTATTGAATATATTGCTCTCAACAATTTCAACCCACACCATCATGCAGCAAAACTGTGGAATAAAACGAGACACACACCACGTCGATTGTGGCATCAAGTGTGACTGTATTTCAGATTAGATTCATTCTGAAACACAGAATTATTTCATCTTAATTATGTCACGATTCAATATTTTTGGTACAATAATAGATATGTAATTTTATTAATAAAATGAGAATTCAGATGACTACAAGGAAGTCCACATGCCTTTATCCAGATTTTACATTCTTCCATGCATGTTATTGGCTCTGGGAAAGGTACAAGCGCACACCAGGAACGGTCTGAGTAGCCATCTGTAAGTTACACAGGCTATTAGCACAGTGTTTATCCGGCATTTGTCCTGATTGATTCAATACATGAGCTAGAACAAAAAATGACGATTTCAGCTGGGAACGGATCATATTGCCTATCATATTAATATGATCATTGAATATGCAGACAAGTAAGTGTCCAGTGTAACAGTAATTTGCTAGATAATGATGCAGACTACTATATACGATTCCATAAATAGAACGCAGATAACGCAAAGCCCACATAATGAATACCCCACATATCCTGACTCAAGATTAATCTAATACATGCTATTCGGTACGACAGTCCTATAGTATAGTATACGACTAAGGATAATACAGCAATAGTTGCTTCATCCGAAAAGTTGTCAGAAATCCATTTATTTGGACATACCATGCTGACGAGTGCTTGCCACCATTCATGTTTATTGTAGGTTAGAACACTGCAAATACATACTAGCTCTACGTTATTATCATTCATCAAAGTCAGCTATTCCCAATTCAATGTAATTTTGCAAAAACCTTCATTTTTCAACGCTTTTCCATAAGCGCTCATAGTAAGCTTGCCCGGCCTTGTTCTTTGTTTACATCCTGCTGCAACCTGATTGGTTCGTGTCAAAGGTCACGTAAGTGTCTATTGCGCTTGATTATCACGCGGCTTCACCGTGACGTTTCTTCTGCCGAGCTTTGCCGGGTTCGTGAGCGCTTGAGCGTGGAGTGATGGTGATGTCATAAGTCATCGGATGTTGTTTACCGCTGTGCACTTAGTTTGAATTATATTCCGTCCATACCGCCAAATTATATTTTCTCGAGATTATACCATAGCGTTGAAAGGGAATATGAATGAAGTTCTTCGTTGAGATGAGTTCAGCAAGAGATATTTCGGGCTATTATTGAAATTTTTTACATGCTTGCTTAGATGTGTACTGATGGTCAAATGGTGTTTCGAATAGCAGTTCAGTCACATTAACTGCCTGTTTGCGTTAGGCTTCTAAAATAGGACTTGATATAAATAAATGCTTATAGTCTTCCGTGGCCTGAAATGTCAGATTGGCGGCAGTGAACAGCGTGATACTTGTCAAGTCATTAGTGCTGTGATCGTAATGCGTACTGCCGGTCCATTGATATTTTAATGCTAAACCGCGGAAGAGTGTCGGTACCCCTCATCGGATCTTGGCGTGTTGTGGTAATGGCTTTGACATCATTTGTTAGTGCATTCATTATACATACACATCACCAACCCCGACAAAGGTTCTGGTGTTGTTATCTTGAACAAACAGGATTACATACTAAAAATGAACTCAGTACTGGGTGATGAATCGATATTCAAGGCCCTGGGTCCCGCTGCTAATTTTGACGATACCGCGAATATTGAAAGACGGATGCAACGCCGACTTTTCCGCCTGAAGGAAAATGGCTCCATAACATCGGATTATATTTACGCGTCCATCTGGCCAGTCGGATCGCGGAGGCCACGAATGTATGGACTTCCGAAAACGCACAAACCCAACGTTCCCGTTCGGCTAATTCTTCCCATGATTGGATCGGCTCAGTACAAGCTCGCGAAATGGCTGATTGATATTTTAGAACCAGTGCGTTCATTGTATGGCTCGCACTGTGCCACCGATTCATTTACGTTTGCGCGCGAGGTGAAAACCGCCAACCTGCCGCATTCGAACATGTTCCTCGGATCTTATGATATCATTAGTCTTTTCACGAACGTGCCATGCGCATAATACGCCGGTCGGTCGCTTTCCAATTTGTTGACCGGGTTGTTATCGGACAACCATGTACATTGTACATAAACCGGACATAGTTTATCGCAACCAGAGACCACTCCAGGGGCTGCATTACAAAACAACTACCGCACTGCGGAATCAACATTTACCGTCACAATTCGAGAGAAGCGGACAATCGCGACTACAAAACCCTCAATAACGATGTCTTCGAGAGCATTTTTACCGATGAAATTGACTTACCGCAAAACGTAGGAATCGAGAGAAAGCGTGAACGATCTGCGTCGCGAACGTCACTATCCGCGAAGTTCGGTACATTACAAAACTGAAATTAGCGGAGATTTCTCGCGGTAACTTACCGCTTAGCTTCTAGCTGGCGGAGTTGAATCCGCGCTGGAAATTGCAGCTTTTTGAACTGCAAAATCTTAGTATTCTACTTCAATATAGAAAAGAAGCGAGGCAGTAATCGATCTAACAGGGCATGTCCTGTAAGTTACCCAATTGGGTTATATTTCGTAGGCCTAACTGTTAGTAAAATCAAGAGAAATAAGGCAGTGGCGATATATAACGCTTATGAAATGAATTCACATATACGGACCAGTAAGTGCGCGGACTGAGTAGGCTACCTCGCGATTTAAGGCCGGTATGAATATAACGGGGACTTGAGTTCTATGTCGGAAGCCTGCTATTATAATCTTAAATTATATATTACTAACATTTGTAGGTTAGTAATCTATCGCCAAATACATTGATTTATCATCCACTTTTCAAGTTTGGCTAGCATATCGTGTGGTCGCCTTGTCAATAAGTAATTCGCTGCCGAACGGTTGCATTCAGTCCGATTCGGTAGGCCTATTAAGTCGTTGCGAATTGCGAACAGGGCCATGTTTCCACAATGTTATACATGTATTGCTCCAACTGTATCCTCATACGAAGTTAAAACTCAATGCACGGGTGATACTTGACGCAGCGGCGTAAAGCAGACAAACTATAATGTACCGTACGCCTGTATTTTTGTTCTCTTCTGAGCAAATACCACACACAATTAGGGTATTTCCATTTCCCTGTTTGTGAAAGATTATCGCAGCTAAATTACAAATCGTTGCTGACCACACAGCATTATAAGCCCTCATTTGGTGTCATCTTTTACTGAGATTATCGACTTGGCGAAATCACAAATTAGCGCGTTGATTGCGAAACGTTGTGTTGCGTCTGGAATTTCGAGAGTTTACGTGAGTTCAACGCGCTCTTGCGTGAGCTGGCCGCAAAATGTTTTGAAATACCAATTTTTACATTATGCGGTAATCGCATTCGAGAGAGCTCGTTACCGCTGGCGGAGTTTCTGATTTACCGCATTGTTTTGTAATGCCCCCACAGATATCATCAATTATACTTATGATACATATGTTATTCAGAGATGCCACTCCTGGGTTTTTCCACCCAGATCTGGGTTTTTCGAGCATCACCTGGGTTTCTGGGTTTTTGTGCTTGAAATCTGGTTTTTTTTTCAACATCATGTTTGTAAGGTCAATTTTACGGCGCAAAATTGATTATTAGCTTAGTAAGATCTTATGATATCGACGGATTCTACTGTGATTGAGTCTAAAGAGACCGATTTACTATTAAAATGGTCGTGGCGTGATGAGAGAGCTTAATTGAATACTGACTACTAGGTCGCACAAAGTCATTTTCGCAAGGCAACTCTGGAGCATTTGTTTTGCAATTCAAAACGATTTAGGGTTTGAATGCTAGCGCTGCAACAAATTCGCTGTGTGTCAGTAAATAGTATGTAACTGCTGTAAAGTATGCAATTAATGCACATGGAAAGACCAAATGTTGATCTAACTAATTTACCATGTTGACATCAGAGTATATTCACTTTCAACAGGGACACTCAAAGAGACAGTTTGGGAACCCGGGCAAGTTATTCAGAGGGAGAGGGGTTTGTCAAATTCAAATGTACCCTTAATTTCATGATATGGCAGTTTCTTCTTCGACTAAACATCCCAGATAAAAGTGCTTGTCCCAGGTTTAATGAATCGAAAGCTATAATCTATCTGGTAGGGCTGGGCACAATGATTCGAGTACTCGAATCTGAATCGAGTAATTATTTTGATGATTCGAGTCGAGTAGCAAAAGACGAATTTTCAAGTACTGAAATTATACGCTCCTCGCTACTGAAAGTTGTTTTGTCAACGAGAATTATGATTTCGATAGTATTTTTTCACTGTGGAAACCTTGAAATCTTGATTGGCCGTATCGCAGCATACGAAACATATAGTACAAAGCTACGACCGTTACTGGAAAAACATTTCCGAAGTAGTGATCCTCCCACAAAATTGTCACAAAGTGCAATAAAGTCGGTAGGGTCGAAGAAATACTGAAGTATCTTTAATGTGATGGATAACAGACATTATATTCTTTGTGGTGACACAAAAGGTACATATTTGAACTTTGACATATTACATTTTGTTGTGACGTCATAATGAGTGATACTCGAATACTCGACTCGAAGCATAATACGTGATTCAGAATCGAATCACTCAGGTACTCGATTTTGCCCAGCCCTACTATCTGGTCAACTCACAGTCACTGGAACTACCCTAAAATCATCCTCATCATAGATGGGTATTAGCATTGTGACAAACATTACGAATATATAATAAACTACGTATTGACCCCCCTCCATACCGAATGCCCGTAGCAATGTGTCGAGAGGAAAGCATCATATTGCGATGGATTTGCTCATGTAACCGAGCAAAATGTATACGGTAGTATGAAAATGAATAGTTGGGATTTCAATATCAAGGGCTAACACTTCTTCTATGTCCGTATAACTGTCATTGATGACTCTCAGTCACTGTTTTGCAGCTATATCATATAAATTTGAGTGAAATATAGGATCTGGGTTTTTCTGGGTTTTTTCAATGTCCAAATCTGGGTTTTTCCAAAATACCTCAGTGGCATCTCTGATGTTATTGATGATTCCGATTTGAGTCGATATTTGGGCTGACCGAAATCTAGTATCTGGGGGATTCGATTCTGAATCGGGTATTAGGCTTCTAGTCAAGTATTCGAGCATCACACAATATTGAAGTCACAACTGTATAAATGACATGGAAAATTTGAATATGTACACTTTCTGCGATTACCAAAACATAATGTCAGTTCTATATCCTGACTTGAACTAGGACTTGACTCTGTGGTGACTTGAAAATGACTCGACTTGTCTCGATTTGAAATGTGAAAGTGAGATTGACTTGTGACTCAGAACCTTGTGACCTGGTTACAACCCTGCTCCAGCGATACTCACCATGTCTAGGAGCCGGTTAATGGCGATTCTAGCGACCCAATTATGCCAGTGAGATTTAACTTTGTTTACTATAGGATAGTGATTCCGAGCCGAGCATTATTGGAAATCAAAATATCATGATTTGAATTATTGGTTCGATCAAAAATGATTTTAATCACAGGCAAAATGATTTTTATCAGAACCCTAAGACCAGGGGTGCTTATTACATCGGACGCGATATACCGCTGTAGACCGATACATTGAACGCCGTATCGTTCCAACATTAAAGTAGACGAAACAATCTGCTTAAGCGCGTATTGTTTAGAAATATGCGTATATCATTCGAGCTATGTGAGATGATTCTGTTAATTTAGTTCACGAAGATACAGAAACTGCATTGGACAAGCACGGTGTTGCATTTATGTACCGATAGGTTTTTAAACCTATCAATGCGCATGCGCAGTCAAGGGAAAGCTGTTGCTGTAGTTCATTCTACAATAGCAGAGCACAATTAAACCGTCATTTCTCTGTTTTACGATTGCGTCGACCTATATAGAAGATAGTCTCCGAGATCCTGTTTATAGGTAATATTCACGATCAGACTTATCCAGTAAGATATTGAAGCTCGCCAAGATGATATTTGCCCTACACGAATAATATTGTTTCTTCTTGATATTTTCAGTTTATTCTTATGAACGCTTAATAATGCTGCATTTAAGAGGTTAGTAAAATAATTGTTATTCAATAACCGACAAGGCGTGCTTCTGCGCCTGCTCAGATGAAGGATATGACGCCGATACGGTCAACTACGGATGCCAGGAGCATGCCTTGAGTCTTACATTATGATTAATTCCGCCAAGGCAGGGCTGACATCGTGCTTAGCATGAAATTAGCGCTTCAGTACGAATAACACTTGGAATGTATCTCTGTATAGCAGTGGTCGGGAACCTATGGCTCGCGAGCCATATATGGCTCTTTTGGGTATAAGATATGGCTATTCGCCGAATATATATTTTTGTACTGAATTGATCAATATTGCAGCGACTTGTTGGTAAATTTTCATCACGGCCAATATAATTATTCTCGTGGCAGTATAAACATGTCTTTGGGAGGTAGAGACAATGCCGTCTTCAGATTTAGGGGCTCGGACCCCCTCTTTTGAAAATGATCAAATTTAAGTAGCTGTCACGCCGGCGGCCAATGTCACTCGCGAATTTTATGTACCCGACTCGAAATCTTGAATAGTGCGATACGTTGATTAATGAAAGAGCATAGCAGGCATGTCGACGCCCATTTCAAATCGCAGTTTTCAAATACACATTGTCTTGCTGACCTACGGCGCGAAATGAACTGTTGTGCATGTAACATTCACAATTACAAACTCGAATTACAAACAACACCATAGCTATCCCCACGTTCTTGATTGGTAAGTATAGCTCTGTGTAGTACCGGCGATAAATTGTATGCGTGTAGCGCAACGTTATGTTACCGCCGAATACTTTGAGAATTGAGAAGGTTATAAGTATTTAAATTTTCGGAATCAGTGTGACAGTCACATTCGATTAATATCACTTATTATAAATTTTAAGCTACTTATACGATGAATTGTGTTATCGATGGTGAGGCTTGGCCCGCCTGATGTGCCTTACCTCTCGTTTCGAGCTTTATTTTCGAACAATAAATACCAGTTTTTACAGAGAAAATATGGCGCACACGAGGAATCCCATGTAGTGAGTTCGAATTAGTGCTACCATGATGTCACGAATTTTCACTTGTGACGTAACGGTTGATTGTCATCTATGGCTCTTTGGGAGTTGAGATTGAAAAATAGGGCCAATATGGCTCTTCGAACAAAAAAGGTTCCCGACCACTGCTGTATAGGATGGCTATATGCGTGACCATGATATCAACTATACCGTAACGATAAATGATATGAATACGGTATTGGAAAATGCAACTGATGCGAAGTACAATACCTAAATATGTGAAATGTATCTTGCTTGTGAATTCACTCTCCCCAGTAAGGTTTAGATATGATGGGGTTTGGACAGGGATATCTAGAAACTTCGGGATGGGACACGAAGCGCGTGACGTCATCCTCAGTTACCCAAAGCTGGCCTACGCATGTACGCGATCAGCTGTCAGAAGCGAAGGAAGTGCTTGTTCTTTGTATGATTTCCGCGATCGGTGTGTGCTTTTGTCGCTTTTGTTTACATGTGATCAGGTCAATTCTTACACGGTCAGCTGTCCGAAGTGAAGGACATGCCTGCAAGTCGTTGAATTTCCGCGAACTAGCTTTGTGAAGCGTATAGGTGCATGTACGATTTGCAATACAGGTGTAGGTTTGTGTTGTGAAGTTAATATATATCATATTCGTGTCATTTTAGATCAGCTATCACCAGGGAAGTCTTATATGGTGCTGATAATGTTCATTGTCACATTTTCTTGCAGCACTATAATGTAAATGCTACAGTATAAAAATGGGTTTTAAATGTTGTGTTCCGGGATGCAGATCTGGTTACACTAAGACAAAAGATGAATCAGAAGGCAGCACTGTTGTTTCATTCTATAGCTTTCCAAGTGATCCTATCATGCGGAAAAAGTGGATTATAGCAATCCCAAGAAAAGGTTTGGCCGCTTCATGTTCACAAAGAGTTTGCCGGCTTCACTTTTCGGATGATGATTTCGAACATTTTTCATGTGACAAGCAGTCTAGGCGCAGCAAACGTCGTGGTTCCGTAAAACTATCGAGATTACGCCTCAGATCTACTGCTGTTCCTCATATTTTCCCAACATTGCCCAATTATCTAACAACCTCGAATCCGCGACCTCGAAGCAGCAACTGCTGCTCATCTGCTCGTCTCTCCAATGGAAACGCCCGCATAGAAGAATGCAATAATAAGTTTATTCAGCAAGAATGTGTGGTTGATCTTCTCTCTTTAAAAGAGAAGTTCCAGAATGAGCATCTCCCTGCAGGATATGTCTTTTTTGCTGATAATGAGACATTACAGTTCCATCTTATAACTTCCAAAAAAGATATTCATCCGCCACCTGTGCTCGCAGCCTCTGTGATAGTAACGAAGGACATGAAGATTCATTCATTCATTAAGGGTGTCCCTGTTCAGCCTTCCAATTATGAGGACTGGTTAAATGCAAGTTACGTTCAGAAGACATCCGAATTGAACAACGTTCTTGCTAGATGCAAGTCAATGTCCAATGGTGACAATAATTTTAACCGCATGGAATTGGCCATATCTCTATTCGAGGAGTACCTGACTGCGTCGTCTGCAAAATCTGAAGATTTCAACCCAATGTTGATCAGATTTGTTATTGAACAATTGTCACTCTGTCAAGTTACCCCTACTTCACTGAGATACTCTACAGACCTTGTAACCACTGCTTTCATGTGGAAATCTACCAGTCCAGCTCTCTATAAACAACTGCTGAACGTTTTCGCTTTGCCTTCAGTACGCCACCTGCGTAGACTATGATTGTGAAGATGTGACAGTGACGCCAGGCAAACTTGATACGAGTTATTTGAAGCAAAGGACTAAATCTTTATCCGACCAAGAAACAATTGTAACCTTAATGATAGATGAGGTTTATACAGCACAGCGCGGGGAATATACAAGTGGTTCTTTCATTGGTTTAACGGAGAGTGGGAATACCGCCGAGAGGGTTTTAACATTCATTGTGCAATCACTTTTCGGGAAGTACAAGGATGTGGTTCATCTCATTCCGGTTGACAAACTTGACACTAAGACGCTGCGAACATTGTTTGATATAGTAATGAAAACTATCAACGATATGCTACTGGTGATAGCAATATCAACGGACAATCGTGTCTGTAAACGGAAATTGTTCATGGATCTCTGTAATGGAGAACTTTGTCATAGCATCGAACATCCTCATCGACCAGGGAAAAAATTATTCTTGATTTTGGATTTTACTCAAAATTTCAAAAGCATCTTCAACCATTTTGTGAATAAGAAGCAGATGCATCCCCCTATTAAAGGCAATGAGGATATATTTGATGGGCCATGCCATGCAAAGTTCCTCCATATCAAAAACCTCTATGCTATGGACGAAGGCAAGACATTGAAAGTTGCACATCAGCTCAAAAAAGTATCTCTTGACCCCAGCAGCATTGCTCGAACTTCGCGTCAGCACGCTTTGAGCGTGTTTAGCGAAGCAACGGTACTGGGACTAAATCACTTCGCGGAGGGTGGACATCTAGAATTTAAGGAAACTTCACGATATGTTGAATTCATCCTCACCATTTGGAATATCATGTCTGTTTAAAGCCCAAGTAAAGGTAAGTTACATTATACACGTTTCTCGCTGTAATTTGACTTCAACCTAATGCAACAAAATATTCGTTTCAGCCCTGCGGAAGAGGAATTCATTTTTTACGCCACTGCGCATGGGTGAAGATCATCCCGGTGGTACCTATTTAAGAAGAGCCACAGACATTTTCAAGGATTGGCAAAAATCGGGTCGTGCTGGTCTCAGCAATGAAACATTCATGGCCTGTATTCAGACAATGGGGGCTGTGCTATCGTTGACGGAGTATCTTCAAGCAAACCACAATGTGGAATGTTTATTATCAGGAAAAGTAATGTCTGACCCGATCGAAGCCCGATTTGGGATGTACCGCCAGAGCAATGGCGATAACTTCTTCATGTCTGTGAAGCAATTGCTGCTGGCAGAAAAGAAAATTCGGTGTCTAAGCCTGCTGCGACAGGACAGACTGTCCAGAGCAATCATCAGTGATGAACCGGGCGAGGAAGATACATTAAAAAAGTTGATGTGTTGTATTAATCAGCGCAATGTTTTCTTAAATGCAATGCGTCGTGTTGTGTATTCTTCTTCTGTTATTTGTCGCCTAATAGAAGTCGAATGTGAATCTAGTAATTCGAACTTCAATCTTATTGTGCAAAGTGCTTTTAATTGTTTTGCAAAGAATCACCTCAAGCGTTTGAATAGCAAACCGATGCTTGAAGAGGCACCGAAGAAAAATTTTCGCAAGATCCGTAAACTGACCTCGAAGGCTTCTGCTAAATGCTAGGCCAGTGTCCGATTTTCCATTGTGACGTCACCATCACAACTGTGACATCCTGGTCATCATTTATTATGTTGTTTCCTAATAAACATGAACAAAACACATGTCCTGGATGTTTCTCAGTACTTTTTCTAGGTACATGGCTGCATCGACATAGGCCTGCTATGGGTCGCCCCTTAAAACCGTGTCCCATCCCGAAGTTTCTAGATATCCCTGAGTTTGGATAACGCTAGTAACAATTGCGGTCAGACACGATAACTCGCTACTAACTTGCATGTCGTAGCCATCATATCAGTTCGCGTGGTGTCGTCCTATTGTAGATATCAACGTCCATGGCTATTCAGTTAATTCAGAATTTCACTCTTCGCATTTTAAATACCTGGTAAGCATTACACTTTTATGATTCCCCATAAAATAGTTTTTGAAGTAATTCCCAGCCGACAAGCCGTTTTTGGTACAGAGCTGAACAAGATCAAGAACTGTGGATTTCGACAGGATCCGGAAAGCGTATTATTCTTAATCTTATTATTAATAAAAGTTTAGAGTGGCACTTATCCCCTGTTAAGGTCTTATTTTCCACGGACTACATCGCAAACAAATTCGGGTAAAACGAATTAAAATGAATACACTACGAGAGAGAAAAAAATCTGCAACAACGGACAATAGGGCAGGTTGAGATAAAAGATCAAACATCGTAGAATGGAGTTCGAGACTAGTACTGTCGTCGGGAAGAAACCTGCGATGAAATTGATATTCCGGACAGAAAATACTGAAATTATACACCGTTCCGGGTACATGACAACGTTGACAAAGGAGGGTAGAGAGCGCATCCGATTTTAAACAGATGACTCCGGAAAGCGTCGGCCATATGGTGCACCAATGTGTCTCATTCTTTCGAAAGGGGCATATCCAGATAAGGACAGGAATTTTAAATTACAATTTGTGAATGTTGATTTCACTTTGCCTACTTTAAATGTATCAATAATCCTGAGCTCAGAGTATTACCACTATGCAGTACGAGATTTGCACCTCGATATCCAATTTTAAAGCCTTTCCAAGGCTTTCACTGGCTACTGTCGAGACTCAATCCATTGATAGATAGTCAAAACAGGATCGAGATTCGAGGGGTTTGATTCTAGTCCCGTAACAACGTGAGCAGGCGTATAATAAATCTGCAGTCATCACGAATCACGACCAACATCTAATAGTCAGAGAAAGAAGGTTTTGAATGATATGATATTTGCAAGTCATATGCTGTCGTAGTCTGGGCCTGTGGTAGCGATAATACGTTTTTACGGATTAAATTCATTTGTAATCATTTTACCACGATTCGATGTATAGGCTTATTCCCAAACGAAAAATAGAGAGTCACGAAGAGTGCGATTCCATAAATTGTATATAGTATGGTTACCATATTTTTGGCTCATATTCCGGACGCGCTTTAGCGTCTACCAGCGGGTTATGCATGAGGTATGAACACATTGTCTGTCAACATGACCTCGCAATAACAAAGCTTCGCCTATCGACTGTATACAGGAGTGGAGAGTAACATTGGGCCATCTATAATGTGAGCTCTGGCGATGCTTGGGTCTGCAACAGATTTCTTCACGGGCCGGATGAAATCGTCTGGCTGGCCGTATCCGGTACTCCGGTCGTGTGTTTGACAGCCCTTCTATACTGTTAGGTCGGTGTGGCAATCTGGTTGTGTGTTGTAACCAGGTCCGAATAAACCTTTTTTCAGCCCACTTCCGCCCCAAAAAGTGCAGATCTTCGGCCCACCATACAATTTTTAGGGGCTGGTTATATTCATCTGCGTGATTGTTAAATATTGTGAATGAATTCTGTCAATAATATTGGTTCTTCCATATAGTACTATAAAATGCATCAGAGGGTTGTACTCGCAAGTCGCGACCTCATTTCTAATTTGAAAATGTTCCGTGGTCCAGCTCAAAAATTGATAGGCCGATTACTGAAACAGGTCTGCATGCCGAGACTTACTCGCGGCCTATTTTGGAAGCTGATAACATCCAACATCTCCGCGATCCCCACATTAAAGGCAAACGACCTCCAGGTTTAGAACAAACGGCTTTAACCAATTCTAGGGATATACCGTTATCTTATAATTGCTAATAAAATTAGATTTATTTCAGTAAATGATGGGTATTTTCATTTATTTCTAATTGCATTTTCTTGCGAGGGCGGTGCGTTGTCCCCATATTAAAATCAACACACTCTACACTAAATCGCGCGAAGCAAAATTTCACATAGCTTAAATCTCCTTAAAAATAATATTGTTTATGATGATTTACGAAAAAAATTTAGTGTTTCTTCGATATACCCCCAAGATCAAACATATCTAAATGTATAAGCGGAAAAATAAATTATTCGTCGTGTTGGGATTGGGATGAGATAGGAGTTGTGGGTGCTAGATATTAGGGTTGGAAGTGGGTTAGAGTTAGGGTTTTGATTAGGGTATCCCAATATTAAGGTTTTGGGTGGAAGGTATTAGGGTTGTGGGGGAGGGATATTAGGGCTGTGGAGGAGGGATATTAGGGTTGGAAGTGGGTTAGAGTTAGGGTTTTGATTAGGGTATCCCAATATTAAGGTTTTGGGTGGAATGTATTAGGGTTGTGGGGGAGGGATATTAGGGCTGTGGAGGAGGGATATTAGGGTTGTGGGTGGGAGATATTGCGGTTGTTGGGAGGGATATTAGGGTTGTGAGTGAGAGATATTAGGGTTGGAAGTGGGCTAAGGTTATGTTGGGGTTGGAGTATCCCAATATTGGGGTTGTGGGTGAGAGATATTAGGGTTAGGGGATGACAGATATTAGGGCTGTGTGAATGAAGTATATCAGGGTTGGGCGAGAGGGATATTCGACCCTATTACGTCGAACACAAAGGGGTTATGAGGAGCTGGCGATGTAGCAACTGTTTGCTGATTACAACGACAAATCGGGCTGGATTGCTTCATTTCCCGATCTACTTTCGCAAAGACTTTGCAGGAACGAATGAATTTCAATCTCACGCATAAACAATACCGCACTGTCAGATTTGACGCTCCAATCAATGTGACTATGACGAAACTCTGGATCATGAATTCTTGTGAGCACGGCAACGTGGCTTGTGGCGTTTGTGGGCGCTACACAATTTAATTTGGAGGAAGATAATGTGCATTCACTCTTCTAATCCTAGGAATATAAAGTGTTTGGAATATTTGGAAAATTGAGTACGAAAGTGCAACATTTAAAACGTACTTACGACCCACAAGTGTAGTGGTTCCCCCAAGCGGGTGCCAGCGCCTTCTCGGGGCCGTTTGCGAATGTGAAAGGGCGCTGGCCATGAAAGGGAGGGCGCTGGCTATAAAACTGGGTGATAGGGGGGACGTTGAGAGAGTATTGGGGTGCAGTAGGTTTAGAAGGCAACTGCTGCGTAGTTACGATTGATAAATAAAGCAGCTAAATTCGCTGTAAAAAATGCAGAATCGATTCACTTAGGTAAATTTAGGGTCGTCCGTCTATTTATTTGGCTGTACCGGAAAAGTCCATTGTTACTTGACAATGTTAATCCTGCCCATAAATGGACTAATTTAGAAGTCCGCAGTATCCCTGAAAAGCGTGGTTCATTGTGCGCTATGAGAACTACGAAGTATTTGAGCAGTTATTTCTTACTGCAAGACGCGATGGTTTTTTACGAGAAACCGACTTGCCTTTTGGTGATATTTCACCGAAATGTTGCGACAAGTGAACTGATCCACTTCGGAAGCTTGCATGAACTACTGGTGCAGCTCGAATATCCGATTTTGATGGAGAAACATAAATCTATCATTACAGAAAATTGCAGGAGGATATGGTGATTTGATTCCAAGATATATTCCAATTAGAAATTCCTCACTCGATAATTAGTCCATTCTGTGAAGAGTCCGAGCATGAAATGATTGAGAAGCTGATTACATAGTGTCAGAGAGTAATTTTGAGTTCAACTCAAAGTTGTTTATCTCCAATCATTCGTTCTCAATTCACAATTGAATGAAATAGAAATACTCTCATTGGAGTCGGGTTGACTTTCTCTTCGTTGCCCTTTCTCGCCCATATTTCATAGGACGTGTTTTCAGTGCAGTGACAAAGTTTCTGACTCACAGCAGAAACCGACATGACAGTAGCTTACAAGGCGCGGACACCGAAAATGTTTGAATAAGATTGTTCTTATCAAAACTCAACCCCAATATGACACGGATCATGAAAATAACACACCAGTTTCATCCCTCTCATTATTAGCTGTAGTAAATTCATACCAACTTACGTTTTATGATTAGGGCGTGATGAAGGGGTATCGGGGGGACGCTGTCACTTTATTCGTTGTTCAGAGGGATGGCAGCTCGAAAAAGTTTGGTAGACACTGCTGTAGTGGGTCGCACCCACCGGTTGAGAATCACCGGCTTAAGGCTTTGGTCTACTGTCGCGGTTCTTACTTTGGGGTTGCTGTAGTTGCCGATGAGACTGCGTTTCCGCAGGAATTCCTGACTGATTTAGATAAACAATTCGGAGGGGAATGGCTAGCAGTGGTTCTCAATTTCCCATGTATAACTAGTCGCATTTTAAGAGCAAAAAGTGCCGCGAGCCGCAGAAAATTGGTATGACGTAATCGCAGGCTACTATTAAATTCACTGTTTTAAATTTGGTACAGGACTCTGGCCCCATAAATTCAATATCAAGATGGAGCAGGCCATGCACATAGCTTTACAACCATGTGTTTAAAATTTTACCACTGCACAACACTATACCTTGACACATGGCGACGGACATAGATACCAGAAAAGAAATAATATTTTATTAACGAAATACAAATACAACAACAAATATCATGATAATCACTTTCATTCTATTTTGAACTATGAACTGCGCACGATACCTGAGAACACTATTCAGCGTTTATAGAATAGTTATTTGGATTACCAATACACCTTAAATGCTGGAAAACTATGTCCTCGTAGAGCTTGATCTCGTGGGAAAGCCCCAAGTCATTTTCTAAGCGTCTCAGTGTGAGCAGCGTCTGAGCCATAGCAAGACAATATGGAGGGACTTTCATATAAGCTAAATCTTCCTTCATTTATTGCTATTATCATCGCCGAAGCCGCATCAGAGAGTGGGGAATATAGTGATGTTGGGCACAGGAGAATATAGCTTACGGTGAATAACAACAATATTTTCAAACTGAAATCAATTTCAGCATTTCAAATTGAAATCGCATGTTTACGGTCGCACAAGATATGTTTGGTTGAGTTGATGCATTTTGGCCTGTCCATTGAATCGCTATACTTCCTGTTTCATTTGAATGGAAATATATGGCAAGACTTTCAATTGGGTGGCTTGAGTATCAACAATGACCTCTGATGAAGACTATTGTTTTCTGTACTAAACGATAGTGACAGCACACTCATTATTCCTCTTCAAAAACAGTAAAAGCGAAAGGGAATGAGCGATATTTGGAGCCCGTATTTTTTCGAAATAAAAGACAAATTTTGACGACATGGAAAACATTCAACAGTATGACGTATAAGAGCATTCTGTAAAATTGAGTTCATCCGCGGAAAACACTATCTTCATAGCTTGGTGGCATTTCCGGGCAGTACGAGGAAGACATTTTTCCCCAATCATTTCGAACTACCAGGTAACGTACATCATTCCATAGATACCAGTATTTCTCATGAATTTTAATTTCATTCTGCGCCGCGTCCTTGCAAATCAGCCATCTAGCTTGGACAGAATATCCACTTAGGAGTGACGAGGTAACGTTTGCAGATAAATTCGTATTGTCTGTACATATACTCTCGATGGATTCGTACAGCGAATTTGTGCTTGCCACGTACACGACTTCCTTCTTCGCTTGCTCAATATTTTGGTGGTCAGCCGCAGCTCAAATATACCCTCTCGCGGTACAATCGAATGTCGCGTGACATCCGGATGGCGTCGTAGCCCGATGCAGCATCGCCTTGCGACAAACTTTCCATCTCGCGGATCCTTGATTGTAAGGATCGTAGTCCACTCGGACCACAGTCCACTCCACTTCCTGCATAACGGTGAGTCGGGATGTGTATAATTTCTCTCAATCTTCATGTTATATAGTTTCAATACCGTCCTGGCGATGATATGATGGAAATCTCGGAAGTCTGTGAAATTAATTTAAGTAAGATGTGAGCTGTATGCAGGACCGTAACTGCCGCACCCCAAACCCCCAAATTGGGGGGGCGAGCTCGAGGGGGGCCCAAAATTATTTCGTGAATTAGCATAAATTATAGAGTATTTTCTGAAAATTTATGAAGCTTTTTCAAAAAATTTTCGCGCCTTGCGCGATTTCAAGTTACCAAATTTATTATTTATTGGGTACTCTTCACCCAAGAAAAAATACGCAAGATTTACAGAAATGGGCATATTGGCGTTGGCCATTACCGCGCCACTACGCACCAAGATATAAAGTTTGAGGCCATGTAACATGCGACTCCAAGAGGTGTGCCAGAACGATCGGCAGCGAGAAAACCTTGGCCGGAAAGGACTGCGCTTATGCTGATACATATAGGTTTCATTGTCCATAGGCGCCTAAATGACTGGTGACGAATGTTCCTTCTTGGAAATCTGAACCTCACAAGACAAATACCATCCCGCACGGAAAAATTATATGCCGGTGAAGAAATACCAATTTGAAATCGTGTGCGTCTTTTAGTTTAGTACGTTAATACGATTCTTCATTTTTTGATATTGCTGAGGTCACGAAATAACATCATGCAACGAAGTCATACCAACGGGTCCGCCCGCCCGAAGATGTTTAATTATTATTTACGGGCCCTACAGTTTCCAAGGCACCTCAGTCAGCTCTACCGGTAAACCTGATTACGCGAGCAGAGAGGACAAGAAATAGATAGCAATATATATGGAATTCCCAATCTTTTCGACCGATTTTATTATGAATCATTGAAAATTTTCGCGCTTGGCGCGTGCTCACTAAAGGGTGCAACTAATTTCGTGGTAAAAGCGAACAACGTGATGTGGGGGGGGGAGTCGGTTTATCATCCTATGGGAGTCCAAGTGCCAAGTTTTTTTGGGGGCCTGGAGATGTTTAATTATTATTATTGAGTGGTCCTACCTTTTCAAACACACCTCACTCCGCTCTACCGGTAAATCTGATTACGTGAGCAGAGAGAGGATAAAAATTGAAAGCAATATATATGAAATTCTCGGTCATATTGACCGATTCAATCATGAATTATACAAATTTTTCGCGTTCCGCGCAGTTACTCGAGAAAATGTTACTCACTAAACGGACACCCAATAAAGATGATAAGTAGCGGTTAACTGGGTACAGTGGTAGGAGGGTCTGGGGGGCGTAGACCCCCATAAGTCCAGTTTATCACCCTATGGGGGGCCAATACCAACGTTTTTTGGGGGGGCTGACGAAGTGCTGTTACGGCCCTGGCTGTATGTTGCATGACAAACTAAAATCCGTTATGAGAAATTATTCAAAGGTGGGTAAAACATGACACCATAGCTTGTTTCAGGTTTTTGGTTGTTTTCAATTCGAAGAGTATAGCTATAGACAATCGATGGAATAACAAAACTTACAGTCGTTCCATTACTTTTTGAAGTAGGTTATTCATTACGCTGGTTCAAGCGTTTTCGAACATTTACTGGTTTTATCACCTTAATAAAATACAGATCTCGTCAGTAAAGATATACTGCTAAGTTTTCGGAATAGAACTATCTCAAGTGCATAGGAGTTAGCTCTACTTCTGTCAGAGCAGTTTATTTTACTAAATACTCAAATTTTACACTTTGGATTTCCAAAATATTAGAAAGTAGTGCATTCACGGGTTTGCATTACTGTCGTGAGTGTAATCACTATGAATGTCGGCTGAAATAGCCCCTGTATCAATGTAACTGAACATATAAGCTATGTTTGGATCGCACCGTTTCGTTGTATCATTATAGTCATTTCGTGTTGCTCTCGAACAAGCACTCTGCAATTACTCAAGTAACCAGCTTCGCTTAACTGCTGAAGGCGCGCAATTAAGATTGCATTTAAAACAAAAATCAATTTAAAACAAACGCGTTTAAAACGAGGCCCTAATTTAAAACATGTTTTTATTGTTTTTTTTTATGTTTTTTCAAGCCATGACGTCACGAATGTTCAATTTTGACGTCATAGTGGATTGACATTGGCAATTGTAAATATAGGGTAAAGATAGCCTATTTGACGAAATATATGTAGGCTACTATTGCTGTTGAACTGACTATTTTGAGGGTTCCAACCATCCCATATCGATTTACGTCGGCTATATCGGGTGGTAATTGTCCGTAGGCTCATACAACATGTTTTTGTAAAGTATTTACAGAATTATGGCACAATTTTACAACTTGAAAGAACACAATTTTGTTTAATCAAAAAGGCCTTTTTTTAAACACTGTTTAAAACATGTTTTAGACAAAGTGTTTTAAAACATCGTTTGTTTTAAATGCAACCCTATACGCGCCACCCTTCGGATAAATCTATTTTTGAATCTACTTTCTCCAGTACTTTGAGACCATTCATTTGCCACTACCGCTAGAAGTAGATTTGGCATGCCATTGAAATTGACCGACAAGATAGCGTAATGGTGGAGTGTCCGGCTTCTTGATTGGCATAGGTCCTGGGTACGATCAACGACTTGACACTGGTATCTATGACTTCCCCGCTTAGAGCTCACTATTACCGGGATAGCATGAAGGGGAGGTGACTTGAAAAGCCTTACCAGGCTATTTCTGCACCTTCCTCGTCCGGCGGCATGTGCACATCATGAACTCACGGTATGCATATACACAAATCGTGTGTATGTTAGCCTATATCATGAGTCAGTGTGTATGGCGCAAAACATCAATGACAAAAATAGACAGCGTTATAGTCCTTGAAATACCCACTTGTACGTCTACTTGAGTGTCAACGTTAGCAAATTTGACCACGAGCGCTCAAACATTTCTGAAGTCAAATTACTCAATATAGATTGTACTGCCGAGAAAAGCAGTTGATAGTTTGACCTTCCGCAACATAAACATTAAACAACTATCTACCAGGTTGATGTAATATGCAATATTAATTTTAACTTGGCCACCGATAGTGCTGGAAACACCACACAGTTGACAAGCATTACCACAGACCACCCAGCTATTGATAGCATAATTCATTGCTGAATCAATATCTTTATCTGTTTTAAAACCATAATGGTTCCACAACGTCAACGATCTAGTAATAACTGTATATTCTTTTCAACCTAAGAATGGGTCGCGATTCCCGAAGCTTACCGCGTGTGCGGTACACCACACATTCGTTTAACTTTGATTTTTGCTGCCTCGTGAGATTACTGTCCAACTTCGATGATATCGGGTATACTACCACCCGTTTCGCAAGACTTTACCAACGTTTTCACAACATCAAGTGTGTTGGGCCGTCAATATGGCTCGTCTCCCGACTTCAGCAAATTTCTGATTCACTGCGAAGGATCGGTGTGCGTATAATACACACGGCTTTCAATAAATGAGGGAAACATATACTTCTAGACTTCTAATTTCACATAGCAGTGGCATGTATTTATATAGATGTTTATGTATCTGAGATACGATCTTGATTTTCAGTTGCTAAGGAGCGTAATAGATGTTTAGCACTCGCCATGGCGGCTCTTGTCTGCAGCACGGGTTTGATGACCTGGTGAATAATAAATTATGGCTATACTCTGCTTCGATGGTTTGTTTGGCATTCATGGCGTACCGACATCAATGGTAAATGGTCATATTCCATCGAGTCGGTTGTTTGGTACGACTCCAGAACCTTCTACAGTAGCTAGGGACACTTTTATTACAGTCACAAGCAATGTCCCCTCTAATTTTTGACGAGTCTGCGCACGCTCACCAACGCACTGCGCAGACCCTTGGAAAACAATGCGTAACGACTGCTAAAAGGTGATCACTTCGGATTTTTTGTGCGCAACTTAGATTTTCTGTGCGCAGAGACCGTGGAAGCACTGCGCATTTGCGCACGTGCGCAGCTTAGAGGGAACATTGGTCACAAGCTTTTCATCGGGACACTACTTAAGCTTTCACGCGCACATCAGCTGTGTACCTTCGGGGCCAAAGCATTATCAATTGCAGGCCGTGGGCTAATTACTAGATATCGTTATCTACATATTACAAATTGAAATCACGTGCCATAGTAATGATCGGATTTTGACCACCAATAACTTCACAGTGTACCGCAGAACTTATATATATGTACGTCCGCCAGTTGCCTGATGGCACTTCTATAGACATGTTCGGATATTTCAAATATCTTTTTTCTTGTATATACCGCGAATTCCGCCATGTTGAATTGCTTATCATCTTCACGACCGATGAAGCATAGCTTGATACCGGTTCAGTGTCACCTTACACTAATATGGTCGGATCAAATATCGTGGAAATATTCGCATGGAAGGGTGTGGACGATGTGATGGTTGCATGCCTCAACAAGCTCTGAAGCAGTGCCCAGAAAACGGAAATAGAGAATCTATTACTGCGTTACTGCATAACTAAACGAATAAATGTAATATGACCAGTGTTAGTTCATACCAAGATAAGTAATCAAATTTCAGATGTTGTTTCCCATGAAGCAACCTTATTGGAATTTCCAAAGTTGGTACATGAAGTTAAAATCACAGCACGCGTCAGCCCCATGGATCAGAGCCGGATTGGATATCCGGCCGGATTTTCTCATTTTTTTCGGAACCGGATACGGATCAGGACTTTTTTATAATACGGACAGAATTGTCGTTGATGAGCATGACTGTGGCAATTAGTAACCACCAACCACACTTGTGTAGTATGTTAATTTCAACATTTTATAAAAATCTGTGAGTTTTTAATATCGCGTTTCTTTTGTTGCAATATATCCTACATAACATACCGTATGATCTATTGTTTTTGTAGTTCACTACAAATCGACACTTGTAGATCAATGCTTTTCAACCTGTGTGACGGTTCGCACTAGTGCGCATGAAAGAAATCGCGGTGCGAAGGACAAAGGTATGGTGCGAATGAAAATCCGGATCAAGTGCGAATGAAAATCGTGAATAATTGTTAATTTTTCTGATGTGGAATACTTCAAATAAACCTAATAGAAAATTTAAGGTCAGTGTAACTTTTGTAGTTGCGACGCACTTGGAAAAGTTTGTGTAACTTACGACGCACAACTAATCGTAGCTCTCACAATCGTAGTGAATTAATGTTTTCTCTCTATAATTATAACGTAATTAAAAGCCTGATTTAGATGTTAGTGTAGTGGCAAACATACAGTATATCAGCTCGTCAGCCAGCGACAGACTGGAAAAACGTCGTCAAATTGACTTTCTGATTTCTTCAACTAAACAATCGTCAAATTTTCGTAATGACTGTAGTAAATATCATCGTTACAGACTCACATTTGCAAATTACTGTAACACAAATTTTACCCCTTCAAGGCTTATTATAGTATGGACCGCAAAGGGTATAATTTTGGGTCAACGCGGTGCCAGAGCTATCTGTTAATATGTATGTAAGATTTGTAAAATTTATTGCCAAAAATTCTGTGATGGTCTTTACATATCCAAGGTCACTGTGTTCGATACTGTAGCCAGTAAGCGAGACACGCAGAAAATATGGCTTCGTCATTAGAATTCATAGTAAGATTTGTCCGACTAGTTTTTCTGGAAAACATGGTCCAAGACCGATTGGATGAACTAGTGTAGGGGTGAGCAACGAGCTAGGCCAGGCCTTCGAGGCTCATTCATTTCGAGGCCAACCCCCTCTGCGTCGGGGCACATATAAAGACGTAAAGTTTTGGCCAACAAACCGCAGATAAAATACTGCGCCAAAAACATAAGCGGTGACAAAACCTTGGTCTAAAAATGACCTATACTGGATGACCAAACATTTCGATATGGATATACTCCGTTTTCGGCACGGAATAGTCCCGTTCTTGCTATCTGAGTAGATAGTAGTACGCAGGGGACTTTTATACGTCATGATTTGAAATCGCGTGCGTCCAACATGATTTTTATAGCATTGTGGTGTTCGCGTTCTGTATGTCATACATGTCCGTAGAGTCGTAACATACAACTGTAATATTAAAAATGAATTACTTTTCATGGGTGAGGCTCGGGTCGCGAGATGCCACAAAAAATCAAATTCAGATTTTGGTGATAGTCTAAAATGTGCTTTACCGTTATTAAACTGTAATGAATTCTCAAGTGAGACTGAGCTAAAGAGCAGAACACATACGCGTAAGCGGTGTCTTACAAAAAGCCTAGAAGTGGCCGTGCTATGAGGCGGCAGTTTCGGAATAAAAATGAAGAATCTCGGCCTGGTGTAAATGACCATAGTAGTCGACAAACACCATGAATACCACAAAAACATACAAACACAGTATCGTGAGTTTATTTGCTCTTCTCATACTCGCGGGACAGAAGTTGGAGCAACGTATGATAAGGTAGCGGGCTTTAATGTGCCTATATTCTCATTGATGGTTTCGCACCTTATGTTCCAAAACGTAAGGTAAAAGCCACAACACAAACATGTGGGGTTTTCACCTTTTCTACAAACTGGAGTCTCGGGTACTTTGTGTCAACTCTCAAAAACGGTTTCTGCCAGCAAGCAATTTTCACTCGCGAAAAATATGCTGCCTGCAAGCATTAGTATATGTTCTTGTACAAAACCCAACAACATTGTTTGGCCGAGAAGGGTTTTAGTGACATATTTGACATCAAAACGAGCGAAAAAGATGCCTTAAAAATGAGACACTGGATAGCTTAAGCTACATTGTAGCCAATTTGTTGCACATCTGAACAAAATGTTGTTAAGTATCTTCATCTTCTTTTTATATAACAATTTTCGATTAGTTTGTGCGAATGAAATTTATTTTACAAATAAAGTGCGAATGGAGCTCAAAAAGTTTGAAAAGCACTGTTGTAGATGATTATTTTCATCATCATCATCATCATCATCATTGGTTTATTAGCAATTTTATCAGTTCAATACACCACAAAAAATGCGATACAATGAATAGACAGGAAGATGTCGAAGCGACTTGGATTTGTCAATGGAATCGGACACCCACCTTGGCCTAGGCGTAGTAAAGAGGAGGCATGCACACTGAATGAAAGTAAAGAATACAGTATAGAAAAAGAAAGCGACAAGAAATAGGGCGGCATGTCATGGGAAGCGAGATCGATAGGTCAGTCGTGGTCCGGTAATCTTGAGGATGGACTGTATTTATTTAGTAGTAATTGCTTGTATTTCGACTTGAATGTGGACATGCTCGTCGACTGTCGGATGGCCGGCGGGATACTGTTCCACACATCAGGTCCGGCATATTTGATGGAGCGATGATCTTTTCGGTCGATCATATGATATTTCGACGACGTGGACGCGCGTGTGTTGTACTTGTGCGCTTTTGATTCAGAGGTAAAGAAGTCATTGAAATATTCGGGGCAACGACCGCAGTGAAACTGATACATAAACTTGGCGATTTCTAGTTTCCGCATATCTTCTATGTTTAGGACGCCGAATCTCTTCAGCAGCGACTTATTGGATGGGCAGCCAGGCCCCTTTGGGGCCCTAGCTATGATTCGGAGCACTTTATGCTGTAGTTTCTGCAGTGGCTTGAGTGCAGTTTTACTGGCAGCCCCCCAACAGAGGATGCCATAATGTAACTTCGATTGGATTAAGGATTTAAAGAGTATCAGGAGAACCCATGCTGGCATGAAGCGCCCAAGGCTGTAGAATTTTCGGAGTTTTTAGGACCGTATTACGGTCATTTCAATAATCCAGCATAGGAATCGGATCTGAGTCGGACCATGAGAGAATTGAAAGTCAGAATCGGAGTAAGACCAGAGAATTTGTCGATCCACCGCGCACTACAGTATAGTGAAATGAATGAATCGTGACAATGTAAATGTTCGCAAAATAATATCATTTTGATATGACAATAAACGTCACAATCGCCGAGTCTACATAATATATATTACACGGCTGAATTGGTGATATTTTCAAATGCACAATCCCATTGCATTGATTTATAAAATTCATCAAAAAATTACATCCGTACAAACCCACTTATACTGATGGGTCATTGTAGTCATTGAGCACACAAGCCTTTTAAATTTATATTCGATAATGGAAATTGCGCAGGGTTGCAAAAACATGTGATGTGGGGATCGGTCGACGGCTGAATTCGACCTCTGGCTTGTAATGTGGATACAGAAACCTGTCAGACGCCATGGGTA
Source organism: Botryllus schlosseri (assembly GCF_051294905.1). Lineage (NCBI taxonomy): Eukaryota > Metazoa > Chordata > Ascidiacea > Stolidobranchia > Styelidae > Botryllus > Botryllus schlosseri. Next base: position 24,736,178 of record NC_137238.1, read on the forward strand.
CGATTGTCGCGGTCTTGACTCAGAAATAGTTGGATTATACACTTGAGATAATCGGATATCTAGCATCGCGACGGAATATTAGTTGCCAATGTCATGAGGAAATAGCCAACACATAAATTGTACCTAAAGAGGTGGAAGTTTTATGCGACTTTGCGGGGTTGGGGTTTGCCCGGACGACACTTTGTACGCGTTCCTACTAAATAATGAAGAGCAGGGGAGTCAAACTCAACTGGCGCCGCGGGCCGGATTTGAACCTTTTGATCGCTAGGGGGCCGGACCAGTCAAATGATTCCAAAATGTTGCCTCAAAATCTAAGCCCTTGTTTCGCACTTGCATACTTTACTATATACAATAGCATATTACATTATATTACGTATCACTGGGGTACGAACCTAACAACAACTTTATTCGCAAACCGCGGAATTGGCAAAAATTCGGTGATTGACCGATTGAATGCAGGTATAAATGGCTAAAAGATGGCGCTAACGACGATATAAGCTGACATGTGCCTGTGTTTCCTTTGTTTTGGTCGTATTATAGCGGTAGTTTTGCGCGTGTGTAGAGAGGAATGCAATAGATTGAACTGTGAATGCGGAGGTGAGGATTGCTTCATGATTATTTATTCGAGATTCGGGTTTCCCTAGAGGCCAGGAATTTTTCTCCGCAGTCAGAAGTGATACAGCAGTGCGACAACAGATGTTTGAAGTATATATTTTTGTGTAACTATCATATTCCCCATGCAATCACGGTTTCGCATTGGAGTTTTCGCTTCTGTGAATAATTATGTTTTGATCGATTTTTCATCAAAAATATGAACGCAGTTTGCACTTTTGGGCCTACATGGAGTAAACTCGTTCCTAATCATGAACGGAATGACATCTGAACGCCGCTGTCTGATCGTTATGATGATATTTGCTGTCTTGTGAAAATACTTGATAGATGACTTCTAATAATCACACTAATTGTTAGAGATGTGTTGGATAATACAGCCATTTTTCAGTCTACTCAAAATTTATTCGCGGGGCGGAATAAATCGCCTAGCGGGTCGGATATGTCCCGTATGTTTGACACCTTTGTTGTATAGGGCCTATCTATGCATAGCATGCATGAAATATTATTTTCACCGCAGGTTCCTGATTGCGAAATGTGCCGAATTCAAGCCATTTTTTGTTTGACGGCCTTTACTACCTATAGTAGCCAAAATATTAATTACCAAATGCACTGACGAATTCATGTTGACCTGTAACCGTCAGTTACGATTTTTGCTATTTTCCCCAAGTAAAACTTGTAAAAAATAAATTTCTCGCAATGCAATGTGATCATCGGCCGTGTTGCAAAAATTCAACAACTACAACAACAACAAAAAAATTTGTCGACACCAAAATGAGCCTTGTCAACAGGACACAGTGAAATGTACGTTCTAGGTCTGTTTGTAACAGCCGATATTCTGGGAAGACCCATGACTCCCGAGCAAAATATTGTTAATTAAACAGACATTTCGTAGATTTCATGGCATTTTAAAGAAAGCAATACTTGTTTTTCTATAGGCCTGGATAATATTTCGCGAGACATCTTAACCTTTATATGCACCGCTGACCATTGCCAACGTAAATGCGGTTATGAAGTTACGCACATACAGTAACACTAGCGTTATAATGCCGTAGGTGGGATATCATAACGAAGGTTGAGGTATTCGGGTTCTGCATTCTTAACGCGGAATCATGCAACCGTAAATTTGTCGAAACAAAAGTAAACACGCACGATTATCGGAATTTGGGGGTCTTAGAATCAGAACCAGATACATTATAATTTACGTCGCGGATGATATGAATCCATGAGGTGTTGCACCCGTAGTTGCATGGTTCAATTCTAAGTTAATTTAATCCACAGCCAAGGCCATGTTTCATCACATCAACAAAACCACAACATAGCGATGATATAGAAAAATAAAAACACTGAGAAACGAAGAAAATCATTCAATCGGCGAAGCAAAATACCAGACACCGACCGTTGTACAAAAGTGAATTGAGACACCGATTTCTGTGTGAATCAAATTTCCGGAAATGTTCACAGTAAGCTCTGTGTTAAAAATGTATTAAATTTAGAACAAAAGGTTTTAGATAGATTTTATTGCTTCATTAGACTTTACTGCCCCTCAATTCATGTATGCACGGAGGATATATTCCTTTTAATCTAGGCTACCCTGCGGTATATAATCTCGTAAGCACTGTAGCATTGGCGTAGTATGATTTTATTCCTTTATTCTAAAATGTTTGTGTGCCGAACAATATTGACGATTGCTCACTAACATTCGGTAGACTTATCGTCATCGGGGTAATCGTTCTGCGAGATGATTATCCTTACGGTGCTACCGAAATCAATCGCACTTGCGAAATTGTTTTGAACATGGCGAACCATACTAACCGCTAGCTAGCAGTAGTAATCCGTGCCCGTGTTCCAGTGATTTGAATCTTTATGAATATCCGTCTTCCATCGTCTCCAGTCGACAATTCATCAGTGTTGGGATCAAGTCACTACCTTCGAGTCACGAGTCATTTCGAGTCATTGCACTTTTTGACTCGAGTCAAGTCAAGTCAATCGATTTTCGAAGGTGACTCGAGTCAAGTCAAGTCACTCGATTTTTGGAGGTGACTCGAGTCAAGTCGAGTCAAGTCAAGTCAAGTCACGAGTCAAGTCACAATTCAAGTCAAGTTGCCTTTTCGAAGTATGAGGCATGATTACGTCATTGCATTTTGCTAGCTGTCTGAAATACAGATTGAGTGGTCATTCATTCCGAACCGATGAACGAATATAGAATTAAATATACACGCAAGAATGCGCTGTATCGCTCACATATACGAAGAACTGCTAAACTACGGAAGTAATTACATATCCTCAGTTTATAGTTACCAATCAAAATAGAGAATTGAGAAACAAATTGATAAGATGCAGTACATTACCCATTGACAAATTGATATGATACAATTCACGCCTGCACCAATGGTTGGAGGACTATATAAACCATATTTGAGTTCAATTTCAATAAAACAAGAGGTTACGTTAAGGTAAGAACATAGAACGGAAATAGACATTGTGTAAATTGTATCACTTTACTACTAGTTTGCAACAACGTAAGCTGTAAGCTTCGATCACTTTGTTTGCGGTCAATTTTTTTGTGAGAGAACAATGGAGGTGAAACGCACAATTATTGAATAATTGGTCGCTCTCACGAATTACACCAGCTCACGAATTACACCAGCGTTTCGCGAACAATCCGAACATATGCAAGATACAGTGATTTTATCGACACCGATTACTTGATGACTTGAAATTGACTCGTGAATTTTGCTCCGAGTCACGAGTCAATCCACATTTCTGGTACGCCGAGTCAAGTCAAGTCATTTTAGCAAAGTGACTCGAGTCAAGTCAAGTCATACGAAAAAGGTGACTCGAGTCTGACTCGAGTCAAGTCGTGACTCGAGTCATCCCAACACTGCAATTCATCAGCACTAAAAGATTAAGTATTTCAAAGTTGTGATCGCCAATATTGGAAAAAATAACTTCTGCTCAAATCCTGTTGTGGTTAGCAGTATATGCGGGTATATAAGCTACCTTTTATCACCTTTGAAAAAATTGAGGAGTTGTGCGGCTTCATCCCTTGGGATTGGTTACTAGCGATGGTGTAAACGTGAGGTTATTGTTCGCGTTCGGTGTGTGAGCCGCAAAAATTTAGAGGTTCGTGGTCGCAAACAAAATTTGACAGTTTCTGCACTGTGAATCTTTTCATATATTACAATTTTTCATGTCAATATAACATATTTGGTTGAAATTCTTTCCATTTCAACTTCGGACCACTGTCAGTATGGCGCTGGCTGCATGAAAAGAATTTAGGAATATACGAACATCCACCATGATAGTATCAAAAACTTCATTGGCTTTATTATAAAAGTTTACTCGGAATGATCAGCTTACCGTTTAAGATTATTGGTGACTCTCTGCTACGAGCTTGACCCGCAATAACTATTAATATTTATCATTGATTGATATCAACGAAATTGAAAGAGAATAGCACATCGTTGTTTGGTGTCAAAATCTAGCAAGCATACGGGATCTAACTTGATTTAATATGTTTATTTTAACACAAATACCAAATATGACTGATTGGGTTGTTGATACTGTATAAGTTAATGTTTAGGTAATATCAGAAGCAAGTATAGAAATCATTTTTTTTTTACTCAGACCAATATCAATGAAAAAATAAACTTACGTCCGAAGCCTAGACCGTTAATGGGTAAGGTTATATTCCCTTCCACGTCGCTGTCGCAATTGTTGGCAGAGCGACGGAAAATATTGGTAACGTGGAATCATTCGATTGTTCCAATTGATACAATTGTTGATGCTTGAAATGACAACTTCAACTTCAGCATTGTGCCATAATGAGGCCTGAGTCGTAGCAGTACATTAATGTATTGCTTTACTAAAACGTAGGGTTCGAATTAGCAATATGAAGGCACAAGGCGTCATAGGTTCGTGTTCACGTTCACGTTCACATAGAACCTTTCAGGGGTTCGCAACATCCCTAGTAGTCACATAATCCACATAGACGAATGTGCAGCATCTTCTTCCGATATCTATTATCTATGCCTCGGTGAAAATCCGCTTTTGAAAAGGTTCAGGTCGAAGCAAATTGTCCTGTAAATTGCTGAATCATAACAAGTCTCCACAGCGTATCATTCTTTTCTTCGCAAGGACATGCGGTATGCTCTTAATATCAATGTTATCATTCCACGCCAGAGAAACTTAACAGATATAGGAAGTTTACAAAGTCGGTATAGCATAGATAAATAATTGACTAAATGGTTCCAATCGACGCCGCGAATTCGCGAAAAGTATTTACACTGTCCGGTTGATTGCATGCCCGTTGTCCGCGCCGCGTGGTATTTATTTTGATTAAAAGCGGATCTTTGGAGCATACGCCGTCTGTGAAAATAACACATTAAACGGTGGCGGTATCATCACAATAAGACACGGAAAATAAACATTTGAAATGATTGACGTTTTGGAGAAATGTCACTTTCGTGAGCGCGCGAAAAACGATTTTACGCGATGCTCAATAAAAAGTTATGAGATAATTTATTCCGTTGGGAATTTGACCCCGCTGTATGTTTCCATGAGGTAAGTCGTCTCTCACCGGGTATATGACTAACTAGGCAGGAATTCGATATTGTAAAGTCGATATCCTGATATATATTCTATTATTCTGTAGAATTTCTATATTGCATCCGTTGTATGGCTGGCTATTAGTTAATGTCAGTGCAATGCATGTTAGATTGCATATTAGCACACTAAATCATGAGATACAATGATAAAAACCACGATTGACCGTGTTAATTAATTTACAGAGATTGTTAATATATCGGTAGCGAGGTTCCGCTAAGTTGTTATTGTTGTTTGGTGCTTGTGATGCTTCGACATCAGCAGTCACTCCACACTATGCCGAAAATTTCGTGTTTTGATTCCTGAACTGTCGTCTTATAACACGTATCGGTCCTGTTATAAGCTTTTGTAAAACACTGCCTATGGTGATCGGCAAAGTCTGACTTTATATGCCTTTAGATGTTGGCTATCTTCTTACCAGCTTTACAGTCTTCTATCAAGTATGCCATATATCAGGTATTGGCAATGAATAGACGATATTAGTCCAGATGTATTACGGGATGGTTATCGGGCGGTTTGAAATATTACCTGAAACTATGTATTTATACTTGATTGCGACATGTTAGCACCGCGGAATATACATTAGATTCAGACACCGTGTAAGAATTTTCCGGAATGAATGCAGATATAGTGTTACTGATCGCCGTACCCCACCCAACGTACGTTGGTACACGTTTTCTCTTACATTATTGGTCGCGATAAAAATTACCGTTAGGATTCTGACGTCATGTTGTTTTTGGCGGTATGGACTAACCGCGACGTTGGTCAGTCGCAGTAATTCTGCCACTCGGGTTTTGTATTGTTACCTTGTCGCCGGCATCTGCCATGATGCAACAGAAATGTGTCTGCCTTTAGCTCCTAATTACGCAGTAATCCCCTCGTAATAACCAGTCTTACTTCTGTTAGGTGGCGGTGATTTATGGCCTTCACATCGTATCCCAAACGTCTGGTGCCGTGTAGCACTAACGAGAATGCAATAGCGGAAAATAGCTCATAAACATTACAGACATGTTTTCCCGGGTGACCGTTAAGACACTCCTACGTCTGACAGATACGCGCTACACGGTTTTTATAGTCTCAAGTGCCGTTACACCGTAAATCCACATTCCACTCGCTGCTGCGTCCTTACTCTGTCATTTCTATAAAATCGATCCTACGATGAAGCCGTCTGACAGTTTCAAAGTTTGAATTTATTAGTAATAACTTCGTCGAATGCGCTCGCATGACGAAAATAAAATGTGCGGCAGTGATGGACGGAAACTCAAATAAACGTGTGTCGACTGACAGAAACGAAAGAAAATATATAAATTATTTATTCAATAAATCGTTGAACATCGTCGGCGTTACGTAGTTGCACTGTCTCCACCATCTAATTTTACAGCCGCTCGGTGATCGTTTTGCTACAGTCAGCTTTAAATACATGGATTCATGAGATGAATAACTGACTAATATCAAATTGATTCGAATGAAGTACACAAATTACTACGGAACCAGTGACTCTGAAGGTCAAATCTCGCGTAGCAATAGTTCTTAAAATATCTCTATTCAGATTCAAAATCGTTGTCAATATCTTGGTGCGTTAAAATCATGATGATTCACGTGGTGAATAACATTTTAGCCGTTGAACATAGCTATTGCAGTAGGTGCGTGAGTTGTAGTGCCACGTACAGTCATACAAAACGTGTGGTGAAAGGGCCATTCTGGATGGCGAGCTGTGCGACAATTAAAGGCAAGAACGCGGCCATAAAAAAACTTGGTTGTTTGAAGGGAATGTGTCCTTGCTCGGCACTTCAAATACCGAAGTAAATTTTACTGAGGGTTCGTATTATATCACAGCTGTATCCATCCAACGATACTAAATGTCGTATTACTATCTCAACACGCAATAGAAGGATTATGGCGTTGTCCATCGGTATATATAGCACGAGGCATGACTGTCAGATGGCGGACTGACATTATATGCAAACGGACAAAAGGTATTGTTGGTCATAGAAAATATATGTGTCATAATCGGAAGATAGGACAACTGCGGAGAAGATAGAATGTTCGCTGCGCGCGCAGGTACGAAAAATCACAGTCTCTTCGGGATTACGGCAAAATGCGTTATCTCCATTCCTTTACTTCGCTTCAAATCGCCCTGTTGCAAAGCACCGGTCATCAGATATCCGTTCTGAACGTCGCTTTGCGATATGCGCGCGGATAAATGTAACTTGAAGTCCGGGCTGTTCCTTCGCTTGAAGCGGCCGGTTATGGTTAATGTCCCGTCGCGGTTTTGGGAGATGCGTCCGACCGCAGAATAAGTTTGCGAACCGCCGAGGCTGCTCTCGACTACCGTGCAATATCTCTTCCACCATCTAAACAGATGAAATGATGCTTATACAGTGTCCAAGCAAGCATAACAAGGAGAATGATACGTAGGTATACGTTCACTTTCATTTCGTTTATTGCTATGTGCCGGAATTCACAACGTCGTTATCCGTTCAGTAAAACAACGGTGGAATTAGCTATTCTGCCTTCTTACAGATCACTCTGCTCGATAGGAAGCAAACATTATCTGGGTCGATTCTTCGTATACCTAACACACATTTCACAAACGGCAGACATATATCCAATTAAGTCGTGGATCGAGTTCTCAAAATGCACCTGCGCATATGGGTGGTAAGCTTCTTAACCCGAGTGTCTTGACATACTAGCGAATGACAGGTTATGATTGCGCCGCTAAGTATGGTCCAGTGGACAAGCGGTTGGTTGATTTGGACGTAGGAACTAAACCATGTTAAATGTGGCAATGAGCGTGGAGTAAACGCACAGATATAAAGCGCTTTTAGTACATGCCTATCACTTTTAGGTGGCTAGAAATGTAGTTTTCGATTATCTATCAAGTGAAATTAAGATACACATTTGGATTATGTATAACAATACATCAGCCTATAAATACATGAGTGAAATAATGCGTATTATCCAAATTTCCACCAAACATATGTCATATAATTCCTCCATAGCCGGTCAAAATTGGTTCACAAGCATAAGGAAAAGTAACAAATTCCTAGTAAGTATCCTACGCCTGGTTTTGCCACGAAAACAGAAGAATATGAAACAGAAGTGGAAATAGTCTGATAACCAAGACAGATGAGTGAAGCAGTGCAAGTAGGCAAAAGATGGCTGAGTACTCCAAAAAGTTATTAGTACTCCGTTACTGATCATCTATGAATATCTCGCACGCTCACCTATTAACTTTTATGGTCCATTGCACTGTTTTCGCGTTTTTAGCCCATTCTTCTTCCGGATACAATAACACCTTCGCGGTGGTGCATTTCGGACCTGTCAGCAACGTTTCGCATTGCGACTGCCCCAACGCGTCCCAGTATTCATCGTAGATGCTGCGCTTGCGCTGTTTACAAGGCGGAGGAAAAAAATCGTCTAGATTACAGTTCGTGAATGAGTCCTCAAGGTCCACACACAGCGCAATGTCGTCCGACATTCCGCGCCTGGTTAGCGAATATTCGTAGTCGGAATCGGTCTTCATGCTTTCGACGCTGTTGACGGTTTTAGTGTGATCTTTAACGACAGACTTTCTGTATTCCTTTCGCTTTTTGAAACAGTCCACTTCGAGTCGTACGTTACGCGCGTCGCAGTGTTGAGGGACGTGAAAACTGAATTCGTTGAGCGCCGAAGTGTCACCGTGTCGTTTCGAAGCCCGGTGGGATAGTTGATCCAGTACTCCCATGGTGGTGGCTGCGCGGATTAGTCGCCGGCCGACTTTGTGATGTCTAGCGTTAAATCTGAACATATGCGCGCATGCTGGTTACAAGTGTACTCGAAAAGGATTTATCCGTCTTAATCCGATACATAAAACCGTCTGGTACCGAGGAAGCGTACATGGTGAAAAATACAGGATACGCAAGCCTATCTCATTCGTTTTTGAGTTATAATTCAGGTATTTATAATCGCTGCTGCTTAACTACTACCATTTAGGCACCTCCTTGACTTCCGTCCACATAAGCTATGTCATAAAATAACTCGAATGAAAGGGGGTCGCAATGTAAGGCGGCAGATTACGAATCATAATTAGGGATATCATCGACCTGGCGCAAATTTACAATTGTAGTAACCGTGAACACGAAAAGGGAAAAACAATACGTACTACCATTGGAATTTGAGTGCCGTTTAAAGAGTTTCGCACCACATCAGTTTATTACGTTGATTGTAGCGTTGTAATGCTCATGCATGCTTATGATATGTTCAATCCTTTCGAATTTACAAAGACCCTCTCTCCTCACATACATCCAGTCCAGTGACTTTATCTGTCGCAGCAACAAGGTCTATTTATGAGTGGTCGATGAATAGCCCATAATGTTTATATTAAGTTTCGGACATTAAACATGTCGCAATATTATTGTACAATGATATACAGTCTGTCGTTCATTCTGGTGTGCAATTAATGGCATTTCCATTTGTTGTCCCGTGATTACTCGTACGGGTCATAATAGCCACGCTATCGGTAGTCGGATGTGTCTCACCTTCTCTGATATTATTTGGTTGTGGAGACAATAATGTATCTCACGATTACCATTCAACTATAGACGGAATCATAAATTACATATCGCAGCCATTTAGTGTCTACAATCTTCGAAATCTCACATGACTAAGTATTACAAATTTATTTAACTACCTCGTTATCTGATAGCATACGATTTATTGCAGCGATAAAATTGACAGCTATATGGAGATTCGCAAAATGCAAACATATGCTTGATCGTGTAAAAATGAAGAGCGATAAGATGCAACTTAGTTTATGATAGTCTATGTCTATTTGCGCTGTATAAGCCTCCTTTATCCAATAAGCGTACATTAAACAATGGGAAGTGAAATGTGCAAGCCTAAATGGATATATGCTATTCGTATATGTGTTTGCATGAAATTTGTATATTTACCAACAATAAAGTCAATAATTTCAAGTTAACCATATGCATTCTAATTCGTGATTCTGCAGTCCTCTCCAGACACAACTAAAATACAAAATGTTCCTCAGTTTATGAACCCTCTAAATACCAGTCTACCAGACAGTAAGCTTAAAACTGAATTACTTGGATGCCAAAAAGGATCAATATGCCGTAACTATAGATTCGGATGGGATATGTCCCCTTATTTTACGCCGCACCTGCTAGCCCTGCGACGCCCGCGAAGAAGACTGAAGAGTTTTGTGATGCAACAAGCCAATTTCATGGTGCGGAATCGAGAGATACTCTATGCGAGAGAAGCAACTTTTTTCGAATTGTAATGAGAGCTGGGTTTTTATTTTGGTATACAGTAAATATTCGCCATATCACATTTTCGGCGTTGGAGTCACGCAATTCGCAAGCCTAATTTGATGGATATAACCGTCTCAAATACTTTAAATAGCATACAGTTACGGCTTGTTGACATACATCCCACTATCGCACCTGCCTTGCCTGGAAATATTTTCGTAGACATTTTCAAAGTTGCTGTCCCGATTTTCAACTCCGCATGAATTCCTTAGCTCAAAACGCATTTCTTACAAGTACCTGCTGTTAGTGACAGATTTGAAAGTACTGCGAAAGTAGATGCATATAGCCGTAGTACACAATGCACACCATATTCGAGTACTTTATGGACATTACGCTACTTTTTCAAATACAACCATGATTCTTCTAGGGGTAAATGATAATGCAGTTTGTGATAATTATTATTAGTCAGTACACCAATGTGAAGTTACCTACGGACCTGCCACATGATGCTTGGACTAGGGGATTGTTCATATCTTTGGATATTCTCGGCAAACTTGAGAAAGACTAAACCAGTATATTCTAGAACATGCACCGGTCTTTTAGTCGATCATTTGTTTATTTTTCACCTGTAATTTCATCGAAAATCTGATGTCACTGACGATGAAGTGACATATTAGTTAATGGCATGATCTTGCCGCGGGTGCGTAGTATTACATCAAGTTCGAGTATAATGGAGGTAATCCAATCCAAACTAGTAATAACATGTGTTGCTGTAATATAATTGATTGTTTGATATTTTTTAATGAAAGGTTCTACTAATCTAAATGAACCTTAAGTGTTTAAATGCAATAAAGTGACCTAACATTCAACACAACACGCATGACTTCAATCGCGTATTATGGTGTCTGTGACTTTTATGGGAATCAATAAACCTCAAACAGGTATATTGTTCTGAACGTCACCTCAAACGCTCTTAGATTGCAACACTGTGACGTATATGATCTAATTTTAGAAATATCCTGTATCTGTCGCTTCATTCAGGTGCAATCAACGAAGGAGAACGAACCCAGGGTATATGTCACAATGAACATAGGCGTCTAGTTGACAGGTGAGAACCGTGTCTCCCTGTGCTTAGTAACTGAAATGGTGTGCCACAAAAATAAAATGGTAATCCTGTCTTTTACATATCGTAAATGATAACCTCCAATGAGAACATAGAACCATGTGGAAATGATGTGCTATGAACAGAGGTAGGCATTGACGAGATACTTCCAATTTCACGCATAAGACACGTAACACTCAAGTCTATTCGTACCATTGTCACAGTTACTCTTGAGGTTGATTTGTAGAGTATTTCCACTTCTACTTCGCGATATTTGTAGTCATATAATGTATTGTAGCCTACATGTATGATACAAAATTTTGGTATGGGTTGGAATTTTGTTTGATATCATTTGCCTAAACATATGGCGACATAGCTCATGTATCTATATGAAACGTTTACCAACTAGCCATTTCGTAGCAACGGTAGATACTCGTCATTATATGCTGAGATGCATGTTAAACACATCAAATTTCACACCGCATAACAGTACAGTGAAATCAACCATTCGACGAATGTTCTGCAAGGGTGATTTTGGACTAACCGCTTCTTGCTGATGTCTGATTGTCGTCGCCGTTGCTTGGATTCTTTTGCGATAATGTCACCGCAATACCTCACGGTAATGAAAATCATTCTCAAGCATCTGTACATTTCCACCATTTCACACTATGGCGGAGGTAGTACATTCATTAGGAATACCTCTTTCCTGTTCCTTCGTTTGAAGTATCCTATATTATGGTCAACTACACGAACTCAGGAAACGCGCGCGAGCTATCGATGTCGGTGATTAGATTTCGTTTAATGAATTCGCCTCCATGAAGAGTTGAAGACTCATTGGAATAGAATTTAATCACGACGTCACCGACTGAAATCTAATAAATATTCAGGGAGCACAGCTCACAAAACATGTCGCGTTCGATATCAATGTCAGCAAAATGCTTACATTAGATTGCGTAGTAATATAGTCTCCCAGGGAAACATAAATAATGAAGCTTATTGATCGGGGGTGACGAGCTGTGTCCTTCTATTCCTACATCAATTCAATCATATGAAGTTGAAAACGAAAGGATAAATTTTTTCACGACACTGATAAGAAAGATACAACATGTGCGCACGGCTATATTTGGCATGTTAAAATAGCACAGGGGTTAACCATTCTGCATATTTCATGAGATCAGTTTATCAATGCTTGGGACTTAAACCTGTTCCCAGTCAATTATCGAGGACGTATTGAACACAGTACGCTAACCAAATCAGTTATTTCCTCACACTCTTCGGCCATGAAAAATAATAACCTAAGATATGATTTCATTTAATTAGGGTTACCATATTTTGGAATCGGGAATAGGGGACAGTTTTAACAGATCATAAAAGTTGGCAGACTGAAATTGAAAACAGCAGATTTTGATATATGTATTTGAAATCTTCTTGTGCTGTCTACAAAATAAGGTCATCACTCTGATTCGACTCCCGAATGACCAACTCGAACGTCCGTATCACTTGGTTCACGTCATTTATGCCGATTTTCATTTGACTCTGTCCATCACTTTATCTGTAAAAGATGTAAAGGAGTACATGTAGGCGTCCTCGGAGGACATTTTCTGTTTCGTGAAAAGGAGGACAAATCCTCTTGAAGGAGGACGTATTGTAACCAATGTTCCCTCTAATTTTCCACGAGTCTGCGCACACTCACCGACTCACTGTGCGGTCCCTTCGACAACAGTCCGTAGCGACTAAGAAAGAGGTCATCACTTCAGATTTCTTGTGCGCGACTGCAGTGAGCGGCTGCGCGTTCTTTATTGATTTATGCGTTACAACATACGACTGTAGTGTTTTGTCGGTTTCCAATCCATGTTCGTCACGTATCGCCTAATCCAAAGGGATTAATCATTGATTGTTTATTCCTAACTGACAGGTGCTGGTCAATACCCGCGCATCTACTGCGTGAATAATTTGGAGTCTTGCAAGGTTATACCTTCGTCGTGCTATCGCGCCGGATCCGCCGTCTGGATCAAGGCAGTACCGACGCGGAGTCTGATCCCGTTGGGAGTTCAAGGGCTCGACATTAAGGGACAAATTCAATAAAGTCCCGTGCTTTGTCACATAATCGATGCGAGGCTTTTCGCTCAACAGCGCTTTGGACGAATACTGTCCGCAAAGGAATCGATATTTCTTGGAGGCGTTCGAAATTTTAATTTATGCACGGAATTGAAGTCGATTTGATTTTCCAGCCGCGAGTGTGGTTTGATTCGGAATTTTAATTGCTTAAATGCTGGCGGGCTCCGGAGCTGTTGCGTTGTGTTGATGCTATTTCTCGCATTTAACTCCGTATTTAGTGTGCATTACCCCTGTCAAAATGATACGTACATACAAGGAAACTGACACCTAATTATGAAATCACAGGAAGAAAACTATGATTTCAGGATACTGTCACAAGCACAATTGTACATTGTTCAAAAAAATACAATTTTCCACTCTTGGATTGTTACGTAACGTTGAGAATTATGCTTACTGATGTCATGACATTGTGAACCCCGATTTTGCATTTCACGAACAGTCAGACATAACGATTTTCAATTTTCATTCGAGACGGACGGATAAAAGAATTTTGCTCGAAATGCGATTAACGAGTTTTTAAAACAATATTTGGATTTGGGTGAGAGGGCAACATGGATTTTCTAGCGAATTTCCAATTTCAAGCCACTTTATGAATAAATTGAGAAATATCGGAATTAATCTTCATCTCTCGAAGGAATGAAATTATGTTAACACTTTGATAGTTTAGTTGATTTGATAGTTTTAAATACGCTAACCTTTTTTGTGTATATAATATAGCACGACGGTCGGTGGAATTAACACATTGCGGTGAAAGACTTCTACTCCATAATACATGAGTGCCGTGCACCGAATGGAAGGTTGAAATCAGAGCGACACAGGGCATTACATTGTTATCACCCGCTCAAATTTTATGCTGCGAATTGCGACATCGAAATCTCAATTAACGGTTACGCCATTGACCACTATGACCGAACCACGTTCTATTCTGCCTTTTTTGTCGCGACTCACAATCCCAAGTCTTGGCCACTGTATTTTCTCTGCTTATATCAGAATTTAGATGTGATCAATATTTGTCAAGTGTCAGGAGGGCCTAAGATAGCTCAATAAGTTATCGGAGGCCTCGTGGTAATTGAATAAAAGAACGATAGCTGCCAGTGTTATTTCTCATTCCCTATAGACCGACAAGCTCATTTTATTGGAGCTATACTAGTCCTTTTCGTACATGACATGCTGAGGACGGTTACAATATATGCTTACAAATAGAACTAGGCATAACGAATCGAGTCTATGAATCCCAGTCGGGTGTCAATTGTAATGATTAGAGCTGTGAAGTGACAATCGACTTTGTGTAACGAAAATATACGCCTTTGCATCAAGAGTAACATCTACAAAACTATATAGTTCACAGATTGAATTTCCAACGTTGGATCCTCGAAATCTCGACTAGCTGTAGTCCATCACCGAAAACATGTTGCGGTTACTAATATTCATGGAACGACATTTCTGTCAAGTAGTGATTAATCTTCATAATAGTCACCAAGCGTTACGATATAGTCATGGTCTAGAAATACAATATTATATCGGATGACGTGGAGCTGTCATCATTGTCAATATAGACCCGAAATATATACATATATATATTTTAACTTTTGAGGTTATAGGTACTCTTCTAACTTGTTGAAATTTGGCACTCGAATATTCGACTCGACCCGAAACTTGAATGACAATCCAATAAATCAGATACTCAATCTGACCACCCCCTCCAAATCAAAACAGATAATTCTAAGTCATGTAGCACTAGAAACTTATTTGCTATTTCAATGCAGGAACCCGCACATAGCATTACCACCTACTGGCCAATTGCTGTCAGCATATCCAATATCCAATAGGCATCATGCTTATTCGCTCACCTCCGGTTCACCGCCAGCGTCTTAAGGTACACGTCTTTAAATCACCCCAAAACATGCTCTTCAAACCCCCGCCGGTGATGGATCACAAACGTACCACGATCAAACCCGTTCCTTTTCTCTCAGGGTGGGCCGTGAACATAAGCAGTTAAACACCTTTCACAGTCTGTGATGAATGAGTTGAGACTGACATACATTGGGGACGTGGCAAGGTATATATTTATCGCCGATGTAGCCACAGGCCGCCATAGTATCTTGAATGATCAAAGCGTCCGTGCTCATACAAATAGGTTTATGTGTGGAAAAACTGATGTAATATCTTCTTTCAGACAGTTAAAAGATAACGTAACGTCACATTGTCTTTTTTCATTCTATGAAACGGTTGCCATATTTGCTATATTTCTGAACGTGTGGTTGTGGTCGTATATACTATGACGCCGAAATCAATTATACGTTAGAGGATAGAGAAGTAAACTGCATCATATAGTAGAATATAGTTAACACATATCTGCATAGTCCATAATGAATCTGCACATTAGATAAACCAATGTTCTGCTATCAATGCAATGCATTGTTTCGTCTCGTTTTATTTTGGAAGGGAGATACATACAAGGAGTATAACTCAGTTGGTTCTTTGATACAGAAGCAACGCCGCGTTCTCCTGATGATACCATTACAAAACGGAGCCCCAGGTTATACATTATAGCATTCTGTAACCGATACGCTGGGTTACAATCGGCTGTTGTTTTGTTTCCGGATAATACGTCACTGTATAATTCATATTTATATTTATCTAACATGCACTTCAGTGCATTTCACATGTTGATGACCACAATTTCTCTGACTTCCGATATAATAATAATAGACCGTCCATATTTATCCACTTGCAATTGGAATTTCATCTGATCAGTGCCATAGACATGGAATCATAGTTTTCATTAGCAATGATATATAGCTATGTGAAATTATAATAACTTGAAGTTTACGTAAAATACAGAATTACTTTGCTGATAGTTACGTCTCTTGAAAGCAGTTTTGAAGCGCATGATGTTATTATCTTTCAAGTAAAACTTACTTGTATATTCAACGCCGACTCATACACCATGTAGAAAAAAAAATTTTAGGTCAATGCGGTTCATCTTTATAGGCTTTCATGCAACTATGTCTCGGGACGTAATAATTCAGGGAATCCAAAATCAGTGACCAACGATGGGGGCGTATGAGAATGTATGTTAGTTAAATTTTTATAATGTACATTTTACAACGTAAACAGGTCTCAATCCCTCAATTCCTACTCAGTGTCTGTGATGCAATCCTATTTCACCCATACTAGAGATTCGTTGATAACGTGTGGTGTTATAGTGAAATGGTGTTTACTGACATCGTCATAAGATATCATTCCCATTCACGAAGACCACCTGATAAATCTACATAACTGAGACTTGTTCGAATCATCCCTGCTAGCAATGTGCGTGTTTGTCTGTGATATTACCAGACAGAAAAAAAATCTAACATTTATTTAACAACTCTACCTACAGTATAGACTAGAATTGTTCAAATTGGAATGAATTGGCACAATAAACCATTCTCAATTGCACGCATGATATAGCCCACAGTTATCCATACAGCATTTGTTCATTAATAAATCCATTAATCTATGGTTAGGGGTGTTGACCTTGACACATCTCAAATGAACATGGACAATAATAATCAATTTTCGGACTGTTAATCTCGTCTATATCCCACCCGAATTTGCTTATTCCTATAGGCGTGTTGTCAGACAAGTACAAGGTATATTCGAACCCCTCAATTTACCTCTCAGGTTTTCTGACAACGCTTCGGTAGCACGTTTTCCCGACACATATGCATCATCCAGGGCCGTCACTGTCCTTTCCATCATTCTAATGTATGTCGTTTTCCTTGCTTGGTGGTCCCGTGTCATTAATGGGATGTATCCTAATCAGATAAGACCTTATCGATAGCAAAGATAGAGCTGCCATAGAAAAAAGATTCATGCAACCTTTGTCAGCGCTCGCCACCCATATAACTGCTCATGAAAGACGGCAAGATGAAAGTCCGCACGTGGTTAACTTAAAGAATGGACACACCATCTGTACAAATACGCTTATCGTTCCGATTGAAGGGACGCTCAGAGGTAAAAGGCGCTTTATCGCCTCGAGATATGCATTCGTCCGGCAAATTTGGAAGGATATTTGATTATCCCATCCGCACAGCACATGCTAAAAAGACTGTTGAACAGCGACAATACAGTTCTTTTACATTCCCCCTTATTTTGTTTGAACAATCAGTATATTCTATGAACTAATTTGGTTGTAAAGCGTTTAGTGAGGGTACTGAGGAATTTTACCGATTTGTACCTAGAACGGCATAAATTTGCATACGAGATATGATCATTAGGACAAGTTTTGGCAATTTTTGCAACTTTTTTTACAGCTCCCGACAGCTTCCTAGATATTCATAATCTATTATGTTATGATGTTTTAAGATGCTTGGAGAAATTTTATAGTGCAACATTCCGTAAGTTTATCTATTTTTCATGCAAATTTTTACCGCAACTTTCATCAACTGTTGCGCAGAATCTGACTAAATGATTTAAAAAAACATGCTATAATAAACTATTTCTAGTATGGAACTATATTCTCTTTGATTTGCATAAGAAAGAGCTATGTGATGGATTACGTGCATCTCAATGTTATGTATAACTCAAAGGCTTGAAAGCTAGAAGTTCAACTATTCCAGGCAAGCACTCCGTGCCCGAACAATAAGTAAATATATCGCTTTATTAATCCAGTCTTTTAAATTTGACGAAGTTTTCCATTCCACGAACGCCAAGGAGAGAGACGAAAATTACATTTTCACTGGGTAACCGTTTTCAGACTATTGATTTGGTTAAAGTCCCCAACGGTGAGTTTTAATGCAATGCCTCAGGCCAAGTTTGCAGGCCTAGGGGGTTTGGAGTGTGGTATTGAACTTGATTTAGGGTGAGGGGACTGGTGGATTATCGCTATGCTCTTTGGATTATTGGGAAAGACTATATCCGCAGGATTCAAACCTAAATAGCGTAAAAGTATACGCATGATGGTGATCGATTGAATAGCGAGGAGAGAGAAAGAAGCACTCAAGAACGGTGAATTGAATGACTCAATAATGATGTCATTAAGTCGCATTATCTAAATATGCGGAATCAAATTCATCTAGCGTGCCGTACTTGCCATTCTTGAAATCAATCCAACGCTGGGTGGTATCACGTCATTAGGATCAAGTTCTAATAATATTGATGATGTGGCAAATAGCGTAGCAGGCCTAGTACCTTTCATTTCAGCAACACCAATGGATTGCAGGTGCAAGTTCGACTCTAAAGCCCTTTCCTAAGTATCTGGGTCTCCTGGGCTCTTAGGCTCGTCGCCAATCGACCTGCATGCGGGTTTTTTTACAAAAGATTAGCATTTGAAGAGCTTCTTTGAGGTACAGAAATACCATATACAATATAAAAATACTCTTAAAAACTTAAAATGTAATTTGAACGTGCTGTAAGTTGGCTGCCAAGTAATCAAAACAAGAGTATTTTGAAAGGGGTGAACGACCATTAATTCCGTAACACCACGAAGATTAAGCCAAATAAATCAGTATTGGTAAACCTGGAATATATCGCACTGAATCAACAAATCGCGCATGGTAATCGGTCAGGCGACAATTATATCAGCTGTTATCGGATTTTCTGTCAAACAGACATACAGTACGTCAATAAATATTCTGTTACAGATTTACAGTAAAAAAACTATTTGTGTCATTCGGCGAGCGTGCTCAGGTATGACGCGATTTACGTGGTTTGCGAAAAAGACGTCACGTGACTCACGACGTAGTTTGACGACCGTAACACGGGAGTTTTCACGATTGTTGACGTGTCATTTGGCCAAACTGACGATTGATACGTTGGAGTCCATTTTGAGATCTTTGAAAATTATTGGTACCGACAGCAATATCAAAATAGCAGCAGTTACATCAAAATGCTACCATGTTTTTGACGTGGAACCGTCCGAGTCGTACAGCATAGCCTACACGCTTCATTGATTGCTTGTCAATGTTGCCACGAATTGAATTTGCTCCTATTTCTAACTAACGAGTTAGAAATTTTTACATTGCTGTTATCAAACTTGGACATTGTTAAAGCACTATACTTAGTTAAACATGTCCACAGGTTTCCGATTCATATGATTAAATAGTGTTAAACTATACGAGAATGAGTGGGAATTAAAACGCAAAGGTATATTTCGGCGAACTGGTCACTGGTACGTTGACTGATATGCTGGCACAGATTGTTGATTGACCGTATTTGTCAGAGACTGCGCTTGAGTCTCATCTGCCAAAATGTCAGAGGCTTATCCTGCCCCCTCCGTCACTGCGTCGTCATTTCGAAAACTTTTTTACGACAACAGGTCCAGGGAAAGTAAAAACAAAGGAAATATATAATGATACGAATGAAAACGGTCAGGAAGCGACATAAAAAAGAGAGTTAGAAGATAAATGTTTCACCGGCCATAAAATGATACTTTTACATCCAGTAGACCGCGTTTAGGCAGCCTCCTATATGATCATTAAATTACATAATGTATTGTACATCCCGTTGAGCCATTTCCATATAAATCTTCCGACCTGATCAGATAGAAATAATAGAATTATGATTATAGCTGCAAGACTGACACTGCTGAGCAGCGTTATAGTACGCTAAACCGACTTATTCAATACACTTTACACCACTCCGCCAGTACGGATTCAACCTTTGGACTTTTACAGTGTTATTCCATGCTTTTATCTTTCAACTGATGGTAAAAGTTCCCTAGTCTTTGCGAGAAAATAATATAGATCATCGAAATCCTAATCCGCATTCAAACATATATTGTTTAACTTTTGCTCACAGAATCGGATTAACGGATCGCTAGCTGTTAATCTGATTCCGATTGTCCGCGTCGCGTCGCTCCGTTTGATTCCAGCAATACGGAAACTCGTACGATACTATTTCAGCGTTCTAGATTACGGGCGCATCGACTCGCGGCTTACAGTCGGCGGTGACGTATCGAATGCAGACAGGACAGCGTGGTCCTTTTGTTGCGTCGTCTCGCCTTGCATGTGGAGTGCCAGACCCCCATCCGCACGAAGTGAAAGTTCAAGAACGGGATTCTTTGATTTGCGAGCTTGGCCAAAGTTCGCTTGGGTTCGTGGTATCAATCGTGCGAAACTGCATGGGTGGGTGTTAGGTCTGCACATATCATATTGCGCTTAGGTTTGGTAAACTTTATGTATTGGCATTTAGTGATGAGATGTCACTCATCCCCAGTAAATATATCTATAAAATATTTACTATCACCCTCGGTAGCTTGCAGATTTGTGGAATGGAGGTCCCACTATTCACTATGTATGCTGAGCTCCCATCTCGGCGAATACCATTCGGAATTTCAGGCGATCGAACAGTTCTCATGCAATTATTGACAGGTGGCATCGGAAAGGTTTTACGGAAAAGAATTATTTATGGAATTATTTCAACTAAAATCTACCTGCAAATAGAAAACGTTTAGACCTTGGCCAAGCATTTGCGTTTAATTTGGAATCTCTTCACCAATACAATTATGCTGCATGGTTGAAAATAATTTCTTGGTGATATGCATTCATACGAGGATTCTTATATCAAATCGTGAACGATGCCCGGTGTTTTAACGATGCTCGGGTATCAGTCAGTTGTTACTTTCTAGCATCTACAACATCATGAAATTCGAAGCGATGACTGACTGTAACCCGACCCAAATTACATCATGTTTTCGTATTCCCTGACCCGATAAAAGTTTCTTGAACTGTAAATAATGTTTATCACAGTTTGGCCAAGTCGTGCTAAGATAATCCAGTTAGGTACCAGTGTAGGGAAAGCAATTTTCGAATTTGACCTTGTTTCATGTTCGGCGCTGCAAAAGTTTGCAAGAGACACAGATCTTTGGAAACGCGCGGGACTATAACCAAACACTCTGCTAACTGCAGAAGACGCTGCTTTACTCGATGTATATATTAAACAAAAACAAATAAAATTACCTGACAGCTTTCAGACAGGATCATTTCCTGCAATAATACAGTCTGATGCGACACTGCGATTGACCAAAGTCTGCAGAAGTAACTCATAAGTGAAGGGTCAAGTATACATTCGCGGTGTTACTGGTCGTAGAAATATAATGACAATAGCTCATACAGAAAGGAAATGCCCCTGCAAGACAGCAAAAACTTGTTGAAAGACTATACATTTATAAGTTAGGGTAGTTAAGTGTGAAGCTGTTTATTGAGCCGGCTTTCATCGAAAATGTTAACGGTCGCGAAATACTGACGAAGCAACCAATCGCTTGCTATTGTCGTTGAAATGCTTCCAACATTTATGAATATCAGTTAACAAACTTCACAGTTCTCACCTAGTACTCGTGTACAGGTCTGGGACTGCAAAGCAAACTTTACGAAAAGTACACTGAGCAATACAGGCATCATGCTATAAATACATATAGTGTACTTTTGCCGTAGGTGGTATTGAAATATACGCGTACATTAAATTTCCATGAGCCAATTTATTTTCGCCACATATGACACGCCATAATAGGTTATCCAATGAAATATCTACTAAAGCACGTATTTCGACAATTTCAGTTGTCTTCTTGACATCTGCGAGATCCAAAGATAACAAAATACATGGACGCTTCCATCGTCGCAGTCTACAATGTGGGCGTGGAATCGTCAGCGTGTATATAAGCGATGTATTAATCAATATTTTGTATAAAGTACGACAGAAATCACAAACCGTCGTTGTCTGAAAACAAATGTGATGGTAATACGAATACTCCCGTGTCAAAACTCATTACCAAATGGGTTGGGCATTCTATACATGTAGGTATTGGCGTTGATATGGTATGAGTAATGTCAGGATACTTCTGAAATGCTTGGAGCCAGACTCGTGCAGAACCACGGGGTATATCTATCTATACGTGATTGCGTGATGACTTTCTGCGAATATCAGCAACCCACCAAGTTTTTTGCAAAACTCTATGTTTCGGTTGATCATACGATGAAAATATTTACGTAAAATCTGATTTCTAATTCTTTGATGACACCACTTGAAGTAAAGGACAGCCCCTAATTATAACCATTTTAGATCCATGTAAATAATATTCCTGACTATATGATTTAATTCTCAGTATTCAAAACTTACAGATGTCATTACATCAATGTGCGCAAAAAGATAAGCTTATAATTCGTTGGTAGGATTTATGACTTTGTTAGAATAAAAACCACTCGGGTATTGCCATATTTAACGACACTGTTCTAACTTGTATGTATATGGGATATAGGACGCAGTTTCTGCAAATAGATTTCCTTAACTTAGTTGGCAGATTGAACCCAGTTAATGTTGGGCGTGTACAGGACAAGGAGTACATTGTGTTTATGTTATTGAACTCCATCACAATAATCCCACCGTAAATTTCTACCTATTCAACGTACTATGGAACATTATGTTTGTCTACCAGCCCGTGTGCTATTTAATCCATTACAGTCTACTCACCGGGTATACGTACTAACATGCCAAAAAATGCGTGAAATAATAAGCTGTGGTCTTATATCCTGTAAACATCAAGTTTTGCTCAAATCTCTGACAGATGCAGCCTGTCATTTTGCACTTGACTGGGCTTACGATATCATTCTACAAATGCTTTAAATCTTCAGTCAATATCCCAGTTCATCTTCACACTGTTGGTAATCCGTGACTAGAATGCAGTCCACTTGGGATCAGTCTAAGCCCAATCACTAGTCCCACTAGATTTAAAGAATTCATAATATTTCAGACGAGACTAGTAACTACATACTGAGTAAGAGTTGCCATAGCGAACTTGATTTCATAGTTTAGTGCCAGATCGGGTTATCTGTCGTTTCAATGATCGTGTTTTCGATTATGGAGTTGTTGAATGTCATCAGCTCTCCCAATTCTTTCTATCGCGATATATATTGGATTTCGATGTGGTCACAGGGGTTCAAATCGACTCGCTATTTATCATTCGGGCCTTTTGCTATCAATTCCCTTCGTTCCATAGAATTGTTTGTCTGCGAAATGCGGTATGAGCATGTTAGTTTCAAAGGTTGCCAAGAAACGGAGTTACACGGTAATTTACAACCTTTTTCACGAAAATCATAAAAACTTAACATGTTTGTCGCTAGGAAGCGTATGTATGCACGTTCATTTATTCTCCAGCAAAGACACAATGAACAAATGCTTGAGAGCGCTATAAAATGGAATATATCAACGAGGCCACTGGCCCTGGTATGTCGAGTTACCGAGAAAGTTCACATGCAAGAAGTCCGGTCGTTCGAGGCCGAATTAAATCCACGAACACGGAAACAAATCACACTAATGAAAGAAACCTATTGACGTCAACGTCCCGCTTTATCGTTAACTTCGGATGACTAGTAAGACATTTTAAAGACGCAAACGGCAAATAGAATACTATGGTCTGATATTTCGCTGAATGAATGACGTCACTGTTGGTCCTATATATTAACAATTGCCGTTTATTGACCATTGCAATTGCCCATATATTTAGATTATATCATGATGTCTATATGAAAGATTAAAAGCAGATGGAATGTTGATTAAGTAAAAAATAAGTAGGCTTACACTGCGTTCGTCGGATATTTAGAAAAAGTGTTTGCGCAGTGTGTTTGAGATATATCACCAACGCTCTGCTGAGTACAGCCATAACACTGTCTATATGCCTTATGGCGATATGACATCGCTGCGTGGGTCAGGTGAATTATGACAAACTATCATAGCAAATAAACACCGCACGGACTATTTCTGCACACGCATCCATGTCATCTGCGTTCAGACGGCGGGTCAATATTTGATGTAGCGAGGGTCGCAATAACATTCATTACACAGTGACCTATGTGTGTGTATATCAAAACACTTTATGTTTGAGTTATTTGATATCTTGTAATATAGATCTAATCGGCTTAGTCAGAGGTGGCGCCCTATAATCTTGTTGGATGCCATCATTTCTCAAAGTGCCGACAGACATGATATGGAAACTCTAAACTCATATAGGGCTGAATAGTCTGGCTATGTTTCATTTCGGTGTATTTTATCCCTTACGGAGCCCTTATCACACTGGTAATTGAACTTTGCAGACCGTGACCAAAATCTGAGTTATAATAGCATCTCGCGACCCAAGTCTCACGCATGAAAAAGAATTCACTTTCAATATTGGTAAGATACGTCTCTACAAGCATGTATATGACATCGAGAACGCACAAACAATAATTGTATGCAACGCAGCTCTTAAACATGTCTGACGGACGCGATTTCAAAATCGGGTGCATTACTTCCCCGAGGTTTACATTTGTTCTGCGTGTCTACTCAGATTGCAAGGATGAGACTATTCGGTGCCAACCATTTCAATCGGACATATCGATATCTAAAGTTTTCGCGAACAAGCGACTGTCAATTTGGGTCAAGGTTTCATTGCTGCCTACATGTTGACACCACCCTTTGCCTAGTCATACCTTTGCCAAAACATCATGTCTTCATGTATCCTGGCGCGGAAGGGGTGGGATTCAAAATACACGTGCATCACATCTGGCACCCACTTGTTGCACACCCCTATGACGCATCCCGACAGTCTCACACGGTGTTTTTCCTCAGAAACAATGTCAGATAAATCTTATCTTGAATTCAAACTAATTTGAGTGATACAAAGGTATGCATATTTTCATTATCAAGCCATCTGTGGTCATGACACTTTTCCAGGTGTCGCGCCTATTGGCTATAGTAGGTTACCCAACACAGTGTCCTGGGATGTGCACAAATCCACCACAGGATATCTCACGAAGCGTGACGAAATATTTTTTGTTGCAGGAAATTCAACAAATATTGCATATATTACATCACTGGAGCCATCGCGATCCAAAGTTATACTCTTCGCGACCCACACTTTTGAGAGTCAGTGCTTTAGACTATCGATTTTAAAAAGATCGTGTAGAGACCTCCAAGATGCGAGTGTGACGTCACATACTTTGTTCCAGTCGCGCGTTGTGACGTCATGTACGCTCTTTTCACATAACACTTCTCAATATTGTTCATTGTGACGTTGGCGTAACGGAAGTAATAAATGAATCCATGAATTCGTTTTTAGTTTTATTTGCTAGATCATTCGAATGCATGCATTTGCATCTTGCGAACACTGCGGAGCCAATGACTATAATTCTTCGCAGATATGAAATTCGTACTAATGCAGCATAGTGGTATTGTAACGACTTCATTCGCTGGCATAAGAGGAGGAGCATTTTTATATTTTATGGTGTTTGATAAATTGATTGTAAGAACCGAAGCCAAGATATCGGCAGAACTGCGCTCAGTTTCATTCGAGATCGGTAGTTCTCCGTCAAAAGTGCGTGTTCTCCGCCAGCAGTGAATATCAGTTATATCACACGACGAATTTCAATGCTTCGAATTCCTTATTTCAGCTAACACCTAAAATTGATACATATGTATCGTTTTTTGCATTACACAAGTACCCTCACATCGTATGCAAAGAATTGTTAATGCATTAATTTAAATAAATGGACGTAAACCCTCAACCGCATGCTCTGTCTCCACGATTGGTTAAATTCACGAATGAATGTTAAGGCATATTAAATAGAATTCGTAGCACAGCATAAGAGCATATTCGTCTGGTCATCCACGTACCGTGTCAGTGCTGTTGCCGATCCCTAAGCTATAATTGATTTGGCGGTGCTTTAATCTGGTCCACTGACTAAAAACCTTGGGGCTTCAAACGGTGCCGACGCAACGTGCGAAAATCTAATTGTATATACGTTACTCTCACGCACCATTACGCGTAGATGGAGTCTATTTACAAGGAAAGCGGCTGGTGTTTGGGTAGCGCGCTGCGCCCGCGACAGGAGGTTTTCCTGCCCTTCAAAAGGAAACAATATCAAGCATTAACAAGAGTCCATAACATAAAAGCATAAAATTGTAAAATAAAAACTGAATTTTTAGTGGAGACGCTACTATGGCCCAACTGCGAGGCTTCAAGTACAAATTTTTACGAATGTTCCTCTTTATAAGTAGATCTGTAAGCCAAAATAAGTGTTTTATTAACGCACCTTGTCCCGTGTGGCAAAATAGCGTAGTGGTATAATCCACAGCAGCAACCCCAATATGGGTTGCGGGTTCGAGTCCGATCGAGTTCGACTGCAGAATTCCGTAAGCGGAGTCTCATTTAAAGCCCATAGAAGTGGGTCGTACTACAGACCAGCAGCTACGGAATAAAATGAAGAAAATCGGCCTTGTGTGAATGACCATAGTCGTTGACAAACACCATGGATACCACAAACAAACAATAAAACACTTTGTTAAGCAACTACCGATTCCTAATCCGACGCTGGAAGATGTCAATGTTCACCATGGACATCAGCATTAGAATTACCAACATTGGTACTCAATTACAATTACTAGTAGCAATTTGCAATGTCAAAACTGCTTCAAGTGGAAGTAGAAAATGAATGGTCAGTGAAATACTCTTTTACGTGATTTCAAAAAAGTTTTGGTCCAGGGTTGGTATACTCTTATTACTTAATGGGAGGTAGCTACTTTCTACATTGTAAAGTATATCTTCGAGCCTAACACAAAATGACTAATGACGTAATAGGCGCAATATAATCAGTTGCCCTGATACGGGGGCTATTCCACACGGATTTGATAGGAATTCCAACCATAACAATGATGCAGACCTATAACAAACGACATTGTACTTATCAAAATCCTAAGCCTAAGGCGAAAGTAGTTTGCCTAAAAACTTATCAAGTAGCACAGCATATGATTTAAGAACATAATCGCTTTAGCTAGAAGTCAAAGCCTACTTGAGTACTATGAAAAGTAGAAGTATGACGATATTGGCGACCTCTGTATACGATAACATCATGAATGTGAACGAGGCCTAAATCATTGAAATTAAATCTCTATGATACGCTATACGGTGTACATTTATGTATACAACTGTGCAGCGTACATCGCTGCATTTTCGTTATGCGTGGATTTAAGAGGTTTTTAAATCGTTGCTAACTAGCTCCATAATCTGGCTGTGTAAACTGGGTCGTAGAATGTGCGTCTGGTGTCGTCATGACGCTATACCCTAGGCAGCCACCAATAATCCAATTATGACGTCCAATTCGTTATCAGATGCCAGTGTAGGGATATGCTACTTATGGAAATAGTTATATCCGCAATAACAAGTCGAACGTCAGTCAGGATTAACCAAGGGTCATCGCGATGCTCACGATATGAAACCGCATTGAAAATAAGTATGTATTCGCTGGGGAAGATAACGGCCGTTTGCGACATCAATTCCCGTAACAATGATTCATGTATGTACGCAAGAATATTATCATTGTCGTTTTAATATTGCTACAAGCTCTGCTTGGATCCCCTGCCTATATAGTTAGTATCATACGATGCGGTAATTTCATTAGTTCAACTATCAATGGGCGATACGCCCTAGGTACGCCCCAGTCGAATATGACTCATCACTTGCCCCCCGTTGAGTGTGAAGGGTATAAAAGTCAATTTCCTGTCCACAAATTCCCCGTGTATTGTTGCGTCAATACCGTGGATAATTGGGTTCATGTCTAGTCATGCGTATAGAGCTATTACGTCGAAACGCCGGGTTCATTGAGTGGCATCTGCCTGTGAGTCTGTGTAGTACAGCAATGAAGCGTTGACTGACGCTTATACCATAGGTGACAAAGAAAATATTTAGGTTGAGTAATGATCGATTTTTTATCAACACAATGATATTATTAAATTATAACAAGGCAGATCCGAACGAATATATATTCCATAAACACAGTGAGGTACTTCACGTTCTAAGATTCACCTATTCGACTTGACCGTGCAATCTTGCGAATATATCCGACCGGTATCAATTGCATGCAAGAATTGGGACGAATTTCCATTAATTACAGAAACAAAGCTCCGAAATTGAAATTCCTTCAGAAATGCGGATCGAACTTTTCTGCATCGCGTCGTATTTCTGAGCTTACGTTCTACTTTTGATAAGCGTGCAATCAGCGTCAATACTGCAAATGTACCGGTACCTCCTTTCGGACCAGTTCTATATGTGAAAACTAAGAAGACGTTTCCAGCAAAGTCGAAGTTTTTTCATTAGAATCCGTCCGATGAATCAAAATGAACTCAGTATTCTTAACGGGACTTCGCCTAGCAAAACGTTACTGAAACCAATTATGACACGTTTCATCGGCATGGCAATGATTTTGATTTTCGGAGGTTCACCTGTCCGCAACATTCGCTTTGATATAGAAGTTCGCAGGATACAGATACTTCACCAAAATTCGTATACGTCGGACCCATTACAGTGAATTATATTGTTTTAAAATACCATATTTAAGAATTGTATGGTACGTTATTGTATGGAATGGTAAATTTCCGCACTCCATGCCTGACCCAAACGTTTCATACCATACTTAACAATTTCCATACCATAGCAACATTAATTTTTCAATACTTTGCCAGCTGCCCAACCTTGATGTGTGGAAATTTGCCTGAGTTAATAGTCGGATTATTTTGGATGAATTTAGCCATTTAAACAGCCCCAATTCACCAATTCTTTTCCCAATTCCTTTGTGTCATATCTCAACGACGTAGGTTGCTTAATCATCGAAGTCCGAACGTAAAATATATACGGGAGTGTTTGTTATTCGCGACAAAACGCACTGCAATTAATGATATGGGAACATAATCTACAAAAGTACATAAAACAGAGGTATCGTTCCATCACAATATATGTTACGATTGTACGTTGATGCAATCATTGGGGATTTTGCGACAGCAGGTCAGATGCCCGATGTATGGTTCGTGCTCATAAGCCAACATCGGGGTGTCCATTCATTTGTCGGAGACAACCAGATTTAATGAAGGTACAATGCGTGTTGGGTAACGTAGCTCGTAGATATGCCGTCTGTTTTTTAATTACAATGTTGCTTTATATCAAATAGATACTGCGTGATGATCATGCGAGCAAAGCGCAGGAAATCACTTACAGGTATACAATTTCAACCAACATTTTCCGTACCATGCAAGGAAGTTTCCATACCGTACCATACTTGCACATTTCGATATTACATAACGAAATTTCGTTCCATACCATATCATTACATGCCATAAGTATATTGTACTGTTATTTATACAATACTTCAGCAGCCGTCTAACGCACAGGCCTACTTTAATTAGCATTTAATGGGACAGAACTAAAGTGCGGTGAACCAATAGCATGTCTTTCCGGCCACACGTGCACGCGTTATTAATGCATACATGGTGGGGTTTCATTTTCTGCTGGCTTGAGTGACACCCAGTTTTCTGGGACACTTCCATGATAATTGCACTACGGTACCCATAGGTAATAAGTATTCGCTTTGATGTCAGCGGTCTAGGCGACGACACCAAAATATTCCCATTTCCCATATCTTAGAGCTGACTTATCAGTCAGATTAGGTTTCACAGTCGGTGCGACGTTTGATGCTACGTCACGGAAATGGGCGAGCTACATGTACGAACGTTACGCTATTGCGACGAAGATCTAGGTTTATTTCTTGGAAAGGCTTATGCTACATGTTAACTTACCGTACTTTGTGGATTACGCCACGGTATGTGATGGTATTACTAAATAATCTAGTGCGTTTATATCGGCCAGTTTTTTATGAAACCACAACTTTGTTCTTTTTTTGTTCTATAGACTACCACTATCTTTTGAAGTGTTGCGTGCATATATTGATCCATTGCAAATGATCTTGCGTAGACTGTCCCATTGCCACATTTTCATTACGCTATATTGACATTTCACGTAACTTTGTATAGCAAATGCCCTGCGATATTGCGTCTGTTGGTGTCGTACAATCATTACCCGGTAAGGTATCCTTTTGATGTTGCGTAGTTGATACATTGATGTTCGATATCCAGCAATCCCATAAATAGCGACAAACGCTGGCCGGTAAAATCAGGATAATCCGTCGATTTACAGTAATGCCCGCCAAAAAAACTGTTTGTTCAGCGGCATAAATCAAAACAAAACACCATCAAAGAAAACATCAAACACGATTTCAGACATTTGCCGACGAACGTGTTTTCATAATCTATGTAGCTGTGTATATGTCGCTATACTGGTATCTTTCTGCCCTATTTCGATTGAATGACCATTATTGACCGACCCTTCGTAAAGCTGGTCATTAGATTCGCGCAAAGCTAACACCGTTCACATTTGAACAATACCGCGTTCCGATAGAAGTTATTGTAAGCTTTCAAGATTTATCAGACGAGCATACAGGATCTTCACGAGCACGACCAGCGCACATACAGCTCACTGAACTATGCAAAGCCAGTCGTTTCAAGTGAATCTTCTTGTGTTAGCAGCTGGTATGGCGTCATTTGAATGATCCGTGTTCCGATAAAAACTACGAAATGACATTATAACATAACTATATACCAAACCTTTGTTCAGGTTATAATATTACGAAACAAACTGATGAACCGATCAAAAAGTAGGTCCCACCGAGACTTGAACTCGGATCGCAGGATTCAGAGTCCTGAGTGCTAACCATTACACCATGGGACCGAGTGATCGACGCAGTGTAATAATTCTCATCATATACCTCGGGATATGATTGACTTTTCAAATTTGCTGAGATATTATTGTAAAATTTTGTAGGGAGATGAATTATGGTGACATTCTTGACAACGATTGATTTGTCATTGTTTCGGTTTGTCCAGCTTACGTAATTTATGACATTTAGAGCTCTAAACCAATTCTTTTTCCATTCCATTGGTTACGTTATTAGCAATTACGTTTGCAATAGAACTACAGTAGTAATCGCTTAGTCTGAATAATTGCCTTTTATAAAGGACGCAAATTTCAGGAGCTCAATCGGTAGTCAGGACGTCGACGTAGACGATGCGATAATCAAATGCGACGCGAAAAATGGAAATCATGCTTACACATCTGGTATTTTGCATTATTCTTCGAAATCACTAAACATTCCTCAGCAAAATTCTACCTTTGTACCGTAGCCTATTCATTGTCCCTTGAAAAGGACTTTGCTATCCCGTCCAAAATCGCTTGGAGGTTGTTTGTTATTCAACACATCAATTGTTTATAGTAACAATAGTGAAATTGGATCTAAATTTAGGGGGGTTCTAAATAAATCGCGAGTTTGCGTGCGGGCAATGAGTAAAACGAAATTTCTGCGCTGAAACGGCCACTGTTTCCATTTTAGTGTGTGGTGATACAAATATGTGATGGAATTCTCTTACAATGAAGCGAAGTATATAGTAAACGAGGCGTAAGTAGCCTCAGCTTGGTGTGACATGTTTAGCCCATTCGGGACACAAATATCTCGTTGGGTTGAGCTCTTTGACTTTGAATGGGACGCTGTTTTGTCATGCTATTTTAATCGATGTGGATATCATTTGCTTTTTCGATCAAAAATTCATATTCGATTTCTATTCCTTTTGTCTTCTCATGACAGTGTTCTCGCGTCAATAAATATTTGAAAAATTGCGTACAGAAGGAGTTTGGTATATAATTTAAATTTGGTACGTTCAGCCTAAGCCATTTGTTTCCATCGATTATGCGAATTTTGTGTGCCAGTGATGTCGAATATGGTAATAGGGTTTTTGATGTACAAGTTTTTTCAAAATCTTAACTACAGCTCGTGAAGATTACCCCTGACGAACGTTAGTCTAAAACATTGTGAAAAGTGAGCCAGGCGCTATACGTGTGGTTGCATTTCATGATAATACATGGAAGATAAGCCTTTCTGCTGAATGCGTGTCGCAGTAAAAATTTGCGTTTCCCCTTCATTTCGAGGATTTTCCACACATAGTTGTGTCGACGAATAATGATTCACGTCACAACGGACCACGAAATTCTGCCATACTTTATTGGTGTCAATATGGTATATAGAAGTATCATGATTAGAATAACCTAATACTTGTAACAATGACGACTGGAAACCTCAAATACTGTATATATCAAAATGAAAATGACGTCAGTGACACGTCATCCAGTATCGTGGAGTTTTTAACACTTCGTAACCATGACTGAATGACTATGATTTGGAACCATCGTGAGGTTCGATCTCTACATCACAAACATGTCGACCTATGAATATTGTTCTTGGAATGGTGCAACATATTTTTCGATGCCAAGATTCGGACGACTGAGGTTTCGAGGTAAAATATTACTATTGGCGTGTCTTTATTCCTGATTTCAGTCTAGTGTGAAGTAAAAAATCTCTCGTCACTTGAATAGGAATGTAAAGGTGAGGAGCATTTGCCGAAAATATTCATTTCGCTTCCACAGGAAGTAACTGGAGCGCATTATGACGTATGTACGTGTGTGTGTGACTGATTGTGAAGTCGGACGCGGTAAACGGCCGTTGGTTATGAAAGCAACTATTTTCATCGAAATTAATGAAGTGTCACCATGCTTATACAACGACCCAGAATAAATTATGCTAAATATAGTTTTCATAGAGATATCAAAACATTGAATGTACATGAAAGAGGAACGTGAACGTACTGTACAGGATGGGTACGATGATTTGATTTGATATATTTTGTTATTCTTGAAACCACGTTCCGAATTCAAAATATTATATTTTCGTCCACTTATAGATTTTGTTTAATGCCATATGGCTCAAGCCCCAATCCGACCAATCTAAAGCAATGTAATTGCAAAATAGTATTTGCCAGGGGCGGGCGCCTGATCCGGCCAGCGATGGGATTTAAGCGGCCTGCGGAGCCTTTCCGATCTTATATGATAATGTGATTATTTTCGACTATGAGCAGAACATTAACGAGACTAAGCTACGCTCCAATTCAACTGATCTGCACTCTGCAGTCTTTACTAAGGGTTTTTATACGTCCGACATGAAGCCAGAGTTCAAAGAACTTGTTGACAACTAATAACGACCATAGATGTCTCATTGAGTTCAACAACTATTTAAGTACATTACGTAAATCAATTCATTGAATAGTGTTGTTGTTCTCTATGCTTCAAACTTGAAGTTTATATAAATATGATTTATTCCATGTATAGATGGATAAATACGCGATTGTATCGATCCAGGAATCCGACCCACCAAGTACTTCATATTCATCATTTCAGGCCCGCCGACTGAAGAAGTTCTCCGCCTCTGGTCTATGCGACGTAGAGTGATTGCTGGACCAGATATATAAATAGGGGTAACCTTTTACAAACTGCTTTTAAATTTTCCTGAAGCCATATCGCGTCGAAGGGGTTGAAGAAAAACATTTCGGGTCATGGTCGAGTTGAAATATGAATTAACACTTTCGGGTGCCATCAAAGGTATCTTTTTAACGTTTGTACCAGTCCTGCTAACTCGGGCGGTTCTCATATTTGATTCAACCGTCTTTGACAAGTTCATCTCCGCAGAAAAGTGAATTAATTTCAGAAAAGCTAAACTACTACTCTACCCCGCAAGGATATTAAATATTTGCGTGTATACTGCGTGTATACTGGAACCTATTCGACCGGTTGATGGTGGTAGATTTATGTTGCATATTCCAAATCTACTCGAGGAAGTACTTAGTTACTGACTTATCTCTGATTCACCTTCTAAATTGTAGCTTGTGTAATTTATATTAATACCAGTTAAAAATACAATGACTTAATAGCTCATGATAGCTTATAAAAATATCGGATATCTTCAGGGAACTCGTGGCGTAAAATTACCCCCACCCAATATTATGTATTTTCGTAATGTACCTCATTGGTGTAATGTGTTTCAGACTCCATCGTGCCGTCGTGTAATATGTTGGGCTGTGAATCATTCTGTGATTTTGACCTCAAAATTGCTGATGTCGTTTTCCGTAACCGTCTCTGTTCCCAAGTGTGAACACCAGCACACTGCGCCCTATTCAAATCTAATAGATGAATCATTTTTGCGTTTCTTGGGTTGTTGTTTGACTGTTGTTGTCCATTAAACCTCGCCCGGTCACATTACGTGGACGCCAATTCCAAATTAGGAATTCCTAAGTGAATTTGCTGATCAGAATTCCCATGGTATTAGGTAACGAAAAAGTCTAATTACGATAATGTAGTCATGCTGGCCAAGACTCCCAAATAGCGACGGACACGACTCAGTGATAATTTCATAATTTATTTGAGCTCGTCTATTTAGTTCCAGCTGCGAAAACGTAATCATCATACGTTAATCTTCAGCATTTACGTGTCCTAACGCTTCTGGGATCGTAACACAATAGCACTCCGTGTAATGGAGATTGCGTCGCCTGGAAGCTCCATTACAGGAGATGCCTCGGCAGAAAGGTATTAGGTGTCTTGATGAGGTAATGCGCCGCAGACTGTGAACATTACACTCGTGTCTTCTTCGAAGATAGACGATTCGTCTGAGAACAGCGGAATTCCCAATGCAAATTTGGAGCGTTTTATTTGTCGCATTTATTTTTACCATAAACAAGATACTTCGCAGAGCTGTAAACGTAAACGTTGGGAAGTCTCCGTGTGGTCCCTCGATATGAAATGAATCACTTTACACCGCAATGGGAATACCGTGTAGGGATTTCTTCTCACTAATAATTTTCTATAATCGGTTTGTGGATAAGGTATTTTAATTCCTTATTGAGTCTAGGTAGGTACAGGCACTGATGCGAATTCACACAATGATGCCATTTCACAACCGAATAGGACTAAACATGAACTCTCCCACCGCTATGAAAACTAACTTATACAAAACCAACTGTTCCCATGGCGATCTGCTTTTGAAACACAACCGGTTATTGCGATCTCGCAAGCTCGGGTGTCGAAGATGCACCATTTCGGCGACGTGCCGAAATACATGTTAGAATATTACATTTGCACTCAACATCTGACTTTATTGTAGTATAGCCATCAAATACCAATACCAAGTTCTTACCCTGCATCATGATTTTTTAAGACTTGGTCATCCATTTGAAAGGGTAGGTTTAAGATTCGCGGAGATGTCTGTGAGGTGCGCGATTTAGAATTCGTGACGTCATGATAGCACTAATTCGAACTCACTGCATGGAATTCCTCGTGTGCGCCATACAATTCGCGAGAAATATTGGCCGGCGGCCGGCGGGCGCGACAGCAACATAAATTTGATGATTTCGAAAAGAGAGGGTCCGAGCCCCTAAACCTGAAGACAGCATTGTCTTTAGCTCTCAAAGACATGTTATACTGCCACGAGAATAATTATTTTGGCTGTGAAGAAAATTTACCAACAAGTCGCTGCAATATTGATCAATTCAGTACAAAAATTAGTGTTTGGCAAAGAACCATATCTTATACCCAAAAGAGCCATATATGGCTCGCGAGCCATAGGTTCTCGACCACTGATATAGAGTTATAGACATTTCAGTTATATGCTTTGCATTCATTGCAATTCCATGATTGGTGTGGCGATATCAATTAGGTTGCACTATACCTTTTCAAAAAGAGACTTCGCAACTATCACGTAGAGCAGAAATATGGCTGCCATGCAGTTGCTATGTCGATGACTAACAACGCATTACGTTTGGCGAGACCAAATTTATGTTTCGCCAACTCGAATTGGGTTGAAACTACGTACATCGAAAGTGTCTGGTGATTAGGGTATAGAAAACCATCCACATAATTCTGGGTTAGTCTTTGCGAGTCATTTCGTTAC
Source organism: Botryllus schlosseri (assembly GCF_051294905.1). Lineage (NCBI taxonomy): Eukaryota > Metazoa > Chordata > Ascidiacea > Stolidobranchia > Styelidae > Botryllus > Botryllus schlosseri. Next base: position 24,772,528 of record NC_137238.1, read on the forward strand.
ATAATATATGGACTACACTACATTGTCAAGTTAAAGTGAATGTCTATCTACATACATTAAATTGCTAGAATACTTTGACGTCATTGGCAGTTTACTTTTAGCGTCTATAAAAACCAAGGGCGTGTTATTACCAGCGAAACCAACGGCATCGCGTGCCCAGATCGATTCCTATATCCGAAAATAGCCCATTTTGATACCCCGTAATGGTTGACTGGCGGTCTTGATTAACAGGCTCGAATATCTGGATATCATACGAGGTCTCTAATTTTCGCGATGGCGAGTGATAACAATTTACGTGCTCGTCGCCAGTGTTCGCGTCGCGGCACGGTATGTTATTGAACTCCGAGCTAAATTGCTAGGCAAGTGAAATGGATATGGAAAATGTGTCACGCGACGGGGTTGTTTGCCCACCTAAAAGCCTTATAATATGGCTTACTAATGATGGTACGTCGTCTCGTTATCTCGTACTGCGTGGGCGTCGGTGTTGGTGGTATTGACATTGCTATTGCACGTGCCTAACGCAATATCACTGCCATTACTTAGAACTAAATGTGTAACTTTCAGAGATAATTGTATAACGCTCTCCACCACCAGACTGTTGGGGTTTTCAAGTGATATAGGACTATATATTGTTCATAAATTCGTAAGCCATAGCCTATAGTTTACTGTACGCTACGGAATTATTTGCTTCATATTATATTTAGTTCTTGTTAGTTGAACACATACCCCCAGAACGAAATTTTGCTCATTTGAAGGAAAAGAAGGTGAGTGTAATATCACCATACCTGATTCCAATTAAATTGATAATGATATTAGCAAGCACTATTGAATGAAATAGAAACGTCAACGATTTACGAATTTTTGGACAACTTAATGTTTTTTATTGGTAATTACATCGGTATGTTTTCGAGTATTACATATCCTGATTATTTGCACTGCATTCCGGTGCATATATTGTATTTGTATGGCAGGGGTGGCCAGACGAAGCGCAAGAGCCGCATTTTTTTACTGTTGGTACTGCACAGAGCCGCGCATTATACACAGAGTGTAGCCACACTCTGGACAAGGACTGGACAGGGTATCATGCCACACGCATGTATGCGGGTTAGGGTTGTTCAGAATTGACCGACTTTCAAAAAGTCCAGGTTTTCAGTCCGATTCCCATGCCTCATACCTTAAAAACATATTCTGGCTACTTTTTTTGTAACTCGTCCCCTGCATTCGTGTGCACATTGAGCTGGAAGAATAGCAGCTGAAAATAGGGGATTCCCCTAAAATCTGAGTGTCACGATTTTACCTAGCCTAGTTAAAGTGACATATAACATGGATTTATGCAGCTGTTGCGGTTTGGAGTGCTACAAAACCCCACTATATAAAGCATTCCTAGTTCAGGATATCATTTCCATGTCCCACACAGCCTTAGAACTGCTCAAAACTACCTAAAACTGATAGTCATTTTGTTGGATCACATATCCTACACCCCTCAAACCTCTCCGGCACTGTTCATCAATTTCCTGGATCTCCATGTGCAAGAATACAACTATAAATGTAACATCCACTCACAGCCACATAATAAACATCACAGGAAACGAAAAAATAAGGCAAAGAAAGAGATCAATTTGGCAAAATATTACATAAATCAGGTGGATGAAATGGTTGATTTCGAGAAATCTGCATATCTGTTCCGGTGATCTTCCACAGCTTGTAGGAGGCTCGCTCGCTGTTTTTTGTCATTCGTTATGAACGCAGCATAGTCGGTATTCAATTTTACCACACGCTCTGCTGCATCATTAACTACAGTATTCACAAATTCTTGAGCAGTCACGAAATCCGGACCAGTATGCCATTCCGAAACTGGAAGACTCAACCAATCATGTTCCACATGTATAGCATCAAATAGAAACCACGATTCTGGCCCAATCAAATCGACCATACTCATTGACTCAGAGACAGAATCAGAGATCAGACTGATTGGCATAGGCTACCTCTGCGAAATTTTTCAGGGATTGGCATTTTCAGCAATTTAGCAGCCATCGCTTCCTTCAGTTTGTCAGGAATCTTAGGATTAGCCGAGAACGTGGTAAATACCACCATTTCCTCAGTTAGATACCAATGATGTCTTCGCAATATCTTGTATGCCACATCAGCAACAGTGAGATCGCATAATGAAAAGTTTTTCATGTCATGAAGGAATTTGAGATCATTCCAAGGTGCGTCACATGCAATACCAGTTTTCAACCAAGCTGGAACATAAAACAAAGCAATGAATGTATTGATTCGTTCCAACTTTTCAATGAACTATTCAGAATAGTTCATTTGCTCACTCCACATAAACATTTTTTGACAGTACAAGACTTGACTCATCCATCTAGCACTATGAGTAGCACCAGGCTTGCGAAAACGATGATCAAGATATTTGTCATCCAAAATCGCCAAGGTGCTTGTTGCACATTCTCTGTAGTCATCTCTTATCAAGACTTCTTTCTGCTTTCCATCATTGGGTTTCATCAGTGGAATTAGTTCTTGCTTTACTTCATCAGCTTTCTTCGCCAACCAGCTGCCTTTAATAAACTGCAGCGTTTTATAGCTTCTTGATTTATCAATATGTTTCCACTTCTTCTTGAAGGTATTAAAATCCGTGTTTTCAGGGCCTGTGGTTGTCGATCCAAACAAACACTTCCAAACCTCTCGAATGACTAGTTCATAAATATGATAGCGACAGGCATTGTAGAAAACTTTCCTGTTAATCAATTCTTCAAGTAACGGAACCGCACCTTTGTTTTTACCAGTGTTTGAGGATGTTGTGTCAAACACAAGAGCTCTAACAGATTTTGTTAAATTCCAAAGTTCCAGCAGTTCAAATGATGCATCAGCCTGTGCTTTTCCTGTAGCACTTTAATGATGCAGCAGAGCGTATGGTAAAATTGAATGCCGACTATGCTGCGTTCATAACGGATGACAAAAAACAGCGAGCGAGCCTCCTACAAGCTGTGGAAGATCACCGGAACAGATATGCAGATTTCTCGAAATCAACCATTTCATCCACCTGATTTATGTAATACTTTGCCAAATTGATCTCTTTCTTTGCCTTATTTTTTCGTTTCCTGTGATGTTTATTATGTGGCTGTGAGTGGATGTTACATTTACAGTTGTATTCTTGCACATGGGGATCCAGGAAATTGATGAACAGTGCCGGGTAGGTTTGAGGGGTGTAGGATATGTGATCCAACAAAATGACTATCAGTTTTAGGTAGTTTTGAGCAGTTCTAAGGCTGTGTGGGACATGGAAATGATATCCTGAACTAGGAATGCCTTATATAGTGGGGTTTTGTAGCACTCCAAACCGCAACAGCTGCATAAAGCCATGTTATATGTCACTTTAACTAGGCTAGGTAAAATCGTGACACTCAGATCCCCCTATTTTCAGCTGCTATTCTTCCAGCTCAATGTGCACACGGATGTAGGGGACGAGTTACAAAAAAAAAGTAGCCAGAATATGTTTTTAAGGTATAAGGCATGGGAATCCGACTGAAAACCTGGACTTTTTGAAAGTCGGTCAATTCTGAACAACCCTGATGCGGGTGGATGGGATGGGCATTTTGAATAGGTAAAAAGGTTTACAATGACATGATCCCATAGAATGCATTGTGACTTGACTGATCTGTGACGTTCTAATGCCAGACTCTGAAATTTGATGGAGCAAAAGCGACGATATTTTGGTATTTCAGTATTCGTTTATGGATACCAGGGTTGTAACCAAGTCACATAGTTCCGAGTCACGAGTCAATCATACTTTTGTGGTTTTGACTCGAGTCGAGTCGAGTCATTTCCAATTCATCACAGACTCGAGTCCGAGTCCAAGTCACCGTTTAAAGGGTCAAGTCCGAGTCATGGTGTTATGACTCGAGTCCAAGTCACAGTATTGAAGTCATGTTCAACTCATGTTTTCAATCCTGCTTGGGTGATATCGAATTCCCTGTTTGCGAAACATGCTCATTTTGTCCCTATCAGAGTTTTGGCAGGTGTTTATTTAGGCAGATAACGGACAGGTCCTGGCCTCATTTACCGATGCTAAAGATAATTTGACTAATCTTAGAACTTAAAATCAAATATCTCTCTTGTCAGTCTGATACATCACCAATACAAGCATTCAGTTTTTTATTATGAACACATCGACGATAGCTCACGAATAGCTGATAGAGAACCAACGAATTCACGTCTACATACTATCTGATAGAGAACCAACAAATTCACGTCAAGATACTAGTTGATAGAGAATCAATAGATGCATGTTTATGTAGAGGTATTTACAACAGGCCAGCATGCTGTAAAAGCGTGCATGCAACTATGTGCATTGCGCAGTGACAACAGATACCTTTTGATTATACTAAAGGTTTTCCCAATTGCATTACAGACTACATCGCAGTTACAGCATTGGAGAAATAATTGTAAAATGGGGCTGTTCAAAAACATTTTTTCAAATTTTCCGGCTACTTCTTAAAATTGCTAGATTGCCTAAAAAATCAAATTTGGCTCAATTCCAACCAGTAGAAAGCAATGCTATGAAAGAAAATTTTAGACTAATTACAAATAGAGATTTTCGAATTTTACCGGCTATCTCATGATATTGTTACATTGTGTAAAAATATGATTCATAGCAAATTTGACTCAATTCCAACAAGAAAAAGTGACGTTATTAGAGTAGAATGTTTTGGATATGAAAAAATAGTCGGCTTACTACTATGTAATTATATTATATGAAAGAATTTCTCACTAAGATACTCCATTTATTTTCAAATCCAAAATATTCTCCTCTCACATCATTGATTCCACTTTTTTCAAATTAAGCCAGATTCAGTGTTCCTTTTATGCAACATAACAATTTTATCATGTAACCACCCAGTAAAATAAAAAAGAAGTTATTTTAGAACAGCCATATTTCACGAACATCACACAACATTAGCCATTCATTATTACTCACGTGCACAATGCACATACTTAACAAAACGTCAAATGGACGAGGGGCATTGTGTGTTTTCACAGACAGCAGATCAAATCAATGAGTTACACCTCAAAAATACTAATGTGGAAAGGAGATCCTCAAATATGTTAAGCGGCATGGCCGTAGAATGAATCCACATCTACTGAATACACGTTCCACTAGTGCACTAGATGCAGGAATTGACAAGCATTTTTGAACCATACACTGAAGAGCATTAAATACTCATTCTTTCTAGTCGCCAAAAATGCAAAGAATCATCGCCTTCAAATCTACACATGAGCTTAATAGTCTCTTCACCATCTGAGTCATTTCATTGGTTCTAATTGAACTTTGATTCAATTGTTTGCTTGTATAATTGAAAAGTCTTGAGTACTTTAATTGCAGAGGATCTATTACCTCTTCATCACTGGACGATTTTGTACAATGCATTGCTACTATGTATCATTTTCTGTTGTTTTTACGGCGGAATATCTGATATCAGACAAGTACAACGAAAGCAGTGGTGACAAATAGCGATGTCGGCAGAATTCGTCGGATGCGTTGATCTAGCCATTATGATTCGCAAATTTCTTCATCTTCAAGTCATATAAAATAAGCCGAGTCAATGACTTGGGTCGAGTCATGCGTAATGACTCGAGTACAAGTCGAGTCAATCCAAATATTGACTCGAGTCGAGTCGAGTCATTTTCCCATTTCAAGAAAATGACTCGAGTCAAGTCGAGTCATAAAAAAATCGTGACTCGAGTCTGACTCGAGTCGAGTCATGACTCGAGTCATTACAACCCTGATGGATACCAAACTTTAGTATCATGTCTCCCGCGAGCTGGCGCTACGGCATCGCTATTCAACATCGAGCGCGAACGTACTAGCCAACCGAGTCAAATTTGAGTGACGATGTCGAGTCCGCGATTACCTGGACACATCACTCATATTATCGTTTGGCCTCGTAAAACATTAGTGTGGTCCTTGTCCTTTATTGACGATTCCGTGATTGTGTGAGTGCAAAATGCACCGCTGACAATCTGCGATACATTACCAACACATCCTCACTTCAAATAGACGTTACCGCGCTTTCTCACATAGGAGAGACTTGCGATTGATCAATGTTTATTTTGGATTTGGGGTAGCGCCGTTATGCTAGATCTTTGAAGCTACGCAATTCTGCCATCTGTCACTGTCTGCAATGATTTGGCAGGTGAGAATTTCTACCATATAACGAGGACAGTTATTCTGGACTCATCTGTTGTTGTATGAATGAACAATGAAGACATTAGCGCAGGGGTTGGCAAACTACGGCCCGCGGGCCGCATGCGGCCCGCAACACCGTTCTGTGCGGCCCGCGAGAGTCTAAAAAACTTTTAAAAAATATTGATAAAATGCGTACTAAAAATCGAATTAATGCAGGGACTTGATTAACTATTTCTTAGTATATTTCACCATGATAATTCTAAGACAGTGGTTCTCAAACTGGTGGTCAGACCCCCCTTGGGGGCGTGAAAGCATCTGAAGGGGGCGCGAAGCTGAGCGCAACTGAAAAAAAATTTCGCGCTCCGCGCGATTCACATCCAATTCAAAGTTATTGCTCTGTATTTAGTCTGATGAATTACATATTCAAAAATCTCTCATCCACAGTCGTAACCTTCCATGCCGTCAAACTACCCGTTAGGTTGGCTAGCATCCTGGTTGCGTTTTGTGATATGACGATAAGGGGGCGCGAAATCTTTCACCGTCATAAGGGGGGAGGGGGGGATGCGTGTCTTAAAAAGTTTGAGAATCACTGATCTAAGGTAAATACTTAATATCACAGCAGGATAGCTGCAACGAGATTGACATAATTTGGATCACGATTGGGATTTCAGATTGGACACTCTATTTTTAATTATTTCAGTGTTGTGTTTATAAAAAACGATTCGGGCGTGTCTTAGGTAGCTTCGTTTGTATGCGTAGGATTTGGTATTTATATTTTATCTACACATAGTAGAAGCCTGTTTGAAGCTAACCTGGTTATGATGCTGTCAGCATTGTGAGTCCTGGAACTGAACCAAAAGTGGAATTAGTAAATCTATGAACAGATCGCTGCTCACAGATTTAAATTTCAATCCTGTTCTAAGAATCGGGCCAACCGACTTTCATCTCTATAGTTTTGACAAATTGGTTATTTAGGTTCGCCAGCCTATGAAATCTCGCGACTATATGTTTCTGACGCGTGTACGATATCATCAAAGCAATGTTTGACTTGTTTTAAATAAGCACTTGCGTATATTATCTCCATGTCCTCACTATATAATCAAATATCAATATCGCGTTTTCGTTTATAATCCCAATTTTATATGGTGCGACCCGCGAATGAATTCAGATGTTGAATGCGGCCCGCGAGCTCAAAAGTTTGCCCACCCCTGCATTAGCGTGTGAGGTACCAGAATTCAATGATAGATGTGTGCATACCGTTTTAATTGCTGTATTACAAACATGGTGAAATAAAATCATGTTTACTCCTGGCTAGTTGCTTTGTATTCGATTTCGAACATATAGTGTGGAGATAGCTGGATTCCACGTCTGGTGTGTCTTAGGTATGGACAATTGGACATGGACACTGGTACTATGATAAACCAGATAAAAAGAAACTGCTCAGGAATGCGTTAAAGATATAGCTACATTTCGCTCACACTCTAGTAACGCGCCAGTTGCTCAAGGTGTTCGCAATGTGTCTGTCCATCATTGAAGGGGTTTCCTTGGTTTCGTGCACTTGGTTGCATTGAAATTTGAGTTTAAGCCTTGCCTACTTTTTACTGTATTGACATTCATATATAAACTTGAATGAAAACCCGAATGGATGAGGATGAATATATACACATTCTGCCCCTGTGGTTCTTAAACTGGGGGGGCGCCTGCCTTGGGGGCGTGAAACTAACTGAATGGGGGGGGGGCGATGTCGCAGTTAACTGAAAAATCGTTCGCGCCAATCGCGATTTACATCCAACTAATGGTGTGTACTCTGTCTATTGTCCGAATTTCATATTTGAGAAGACTCTCATCGATAGCCATAACCTATGATGCCATCAAACTATCCGTTGGGATGGCTTGCATTCTGATTTATCTCTTTTTTATTTTGTGTTATCGCGATAACGGGGGCTCGATATTTTTCGCTATCAAAAAGGGGGCGTGTGTAAAAAAGTTTGAGAACCACTGTTCTACACCTTCACCATTTTCTAACACCGATATAAATGTCGCTTGATGTCACTCGTGCATTTGAGATTTGATGGTCATGACTCATGCTCCCGATGGGCCGAGAAAATGAAGAGTGACGATCCTTTTAGGCTAGTGGAAGGAGAGTTACGTCACATTGTTTTTGCTCATCTGCGAACGTGCAATAACACGTAAAGCCGTGATTTTAGTAGGCTGTGTATAGGCCTATATGTATATATATATAACTGTGGTATGTTTCCTCCTCCTTGTCTTTAGTATTCACGCATTAATAATTTATCACATAATGACCTATATTTTTGTCGTGCCATAAATCTGGCTATCACCTGCCACGACCATTTGGACACAATTCCAAAATCCTCCATCCGCAATGTTATCGATGAATATTCGCCAGTATATGGAACGCGATACGTGAAGATTCAGTCGTCTATAATGAAATATCATGTATGTCACATCGGAGAGGACGTGACGTAACGTAGGGTCGCACCTATACATTAGGTCATTATCAATATCAGGGGGATCGACTAGAGCTGATTATTTAGAATATCAAACTTATGCGTTGCACCAAGATAAATTTATGTCCTCGGTTCGGATATGATTATCACTTCGCGAAGGTTATGTGCATTGTTAGTGAATGAGATAATAGCAAAATGGGACCAGTGGCCCCATTTCTCATGAGATTAAGGGTAACTGCAGTAAGATTATATCCATTATCGCAAAACAGATAGATTCTAATACTGTTCATCCTTTTCATCGTTTTTATACGTCCCCATTGGTATGGAACTCAAATGGTTGACTCGACGTTAAGTCCAATATACTGATTTTCTCTTTGCCTGAGAGTTAATGCAAAAGATTTGTCTGGAATAAATTTTCTAATATTCTGTACATCTAGAAGTGTTATCAGCACTAAACACTCAATTAGAGATCGCTTCAACCTATTACAAACTTAATATATTAGCTTTACCAAATCCACGGTAAATTTGATGCCTGAGGAAGAGGCACTGCTGTACAACTTGATACGGGCAATTCTACAAGTAATTTACTTTCCAGTTGACGTGATGTTCCTAACATCATATTTAATTTTTGATTAAGCGATACAATCAGATTGATTATCGCCGTATTATTATATTTCTCTGAAATTACGGCTGCCTTAACAATGTAATCAATATAATTTGACTAGTTAGCGTCGAAGGGGTCGTGAAGCGCGCCGGGTCCATGCTCGCCAAAATTCTGGGCAAAGTATACCGTTCTCGGTATGCAAAGGAAATCAGACTGCGCTTACCGGTAATTATGTCTCGTGATTAATGTGAAATCGCGAATTGCGATGATAATTAAACGGAATTAAATCATTACTCTATTATTTTATGGCTTGCAATCTGTGAAAATCCCATGTTCACTAAACGAAACATTACAATGCTCCGATAAGAGCAGGTATTTGGATTTGCATTTGAAAATGCGGAAATAGAGATTGTCCAAGGAACGTATTCCTCCTACGGATAACGGTATATGCCTCAATTCCGGGTTTTTAGGCCAGAGAATTGCAGTATCGACCGAATAACACTTTTGAAAAACATAATAAAATGTTGAGTTTATGATAACTTTACAATGTTAAAAGTTAAAAACCTTGATTTTACACCACACGTCAGTGCCGTTCATACCAACATGATAGCGTAATGATAAAGTGTGGCTGTCCTGCTTCCGGGTTAACCGGGTGTCACCTAAGACTTCACTTTAAAACTGATATCCTCGGCTGGTCCGTTAGGCCTGCTGCACTCTGGCCAGCATCGAGAGGAAAAGTGATAGTGTTGATTCGATAACCTAACAGTTCTTTCGTCCGAGCAATACGGTATTGCAGATAAATATGAATTTAAGTATCACGTTATCATGAAAGCACCATCTTTACAGTGCCTTAATATCAATGCAATGCGAAACATTTATAAACTTGACTTTCCGATGTTCCTCTATCTTACTGTTCGAAGAGCTTCTCATGTGTTGTAAAAAAGGCCTATAGGCTTGACCGCTAGATCTTTGGGCGGTCGTGTTTACATTTTGTAGGTAAATTTGCAAGTGATATTGACTATAATCATCGCGGCATTTACACCTTAAGAGACCCGGTTCCCACGCCGCCCACGAATTCCAGGCGTCATTCCAACCACTGAGGGTGCCATCTGCCAAATTCTCTTGTGATCACTTTTCTGCGAAGAGCGCGAGAAAACTTTCCGAATCCGCAACTCTCGTCTGTTTACAGATGGTTCGCATTCTTTTGTCATCATTACCTGGGCTAATTACCAGTTGTCCCGGTGCCGTACGTCAGCAGGTTTCTGGTAATATTGTGGTAAATAAATCAAATGTAAATGTCGCGTTCGTGGCCTTTTAATTGGACGTTGTGCAATTAGTTAGAACATGTACCCTCCGATGTGCACAGTGACGTATCTAAAATTTCGAGAAGTCATGATTCTTCGCGAAAATTAACTTCAACGGTCGCAACCCATAGTCACCAAAATAAGTATCAGTACCGGGGGCTATGAAAATTTCGTCATATTTCGTTATCGTTGGCGGTACTTGAATATATTTTATTTAGAAGGGTGGTTGAGATCTTCTTCCCCCTTCAGCATCACGAAATCATTACAACAACGGATCAATCGACTGATTTCATTCATCCGCATCTTGACTTGGCTGCTGTGTTACGCCAGATATATATCCCGTCGCATTTGTCCCATTTCCGCGGCCTGCATTGTAAGTACGTGAGATAAATTAGGTGTATTTCAATAAACTTTCTAGCAGAGGGTAGGGTGAAAACAGGTCTCCTACACTTTCTGGTACCAAATTATGATTTCACTACTGGATTAAACGAATCGAATACAAAAATCATTATGGAGATATATTTTAGGTCTGACCGGCACTGGATTATAGCGGATGCCGCCAGTGGCAGGGCTGAGTGGTCGAATATATAGGTCAGGAGTCACCAACACATGACCCGCGGGACGCATGCTGCACCTGAGGTCGTATTTTGCGGCCCGCCACCTGATTTGAGGTTTCGGAAGACCGCTTGGTAAGGGGTTTAAAATGCTGAAATTGGTTTCATTTTAAAAATACTGTTGTTTTTCAAAATGTAGAATTCGGTATCAGACAGGAATGCTCGATACGATCTTGATGATCAACTAGACTGATCACTCCTGCATCAAACAGGTACACTTGTTTACATACAGTCTGGCTGTAAAATGTTAGTCAAGAAAAGAAAATAAAAAAGGAGTTTCAAGCCGAGCGAGGATGTAGTTCTTCAAGAAATATCGTGTCTAGCTAAAAAATGATCCATTCTTTAGTCGCTGAAGACTGAAGAGTCTTGTCAGTCATTATGCTCTACTCATAGTTCAAAATAGAATCAAAGTGATTTTCATGATATTATTGTTGTATCTGTATTTCTTTAATAAAGTATATTTTCTTTTGTGGTCCGTTGCCCATGTGGGAGAGCACAGCGTTGTACTGACGTATAGTTTTAATAACGTGGTTGTTAAGCTGTGAGGCTTATTTTTATCTGGATGCTGAATTCATGCGGCTCGCGGCCTCTGCGAAATTTGAAAAATGGCTCGCGACCCGTTTTGAGTGTGTGGCCCTTGATATATAGATGGATAGTTGTCCAACACTTTTCCCACGGCCAATGCCGATTGCAAATCTCGAGGAAAGGGGGATGTAAAGTTGATTGGTAACATCGCCAATTAGGTATAAAGGACGTTTGACGGTTTAACGCAAAAAAGACTGCGTTGATATCAGCCTCGATAGTTACCGCATCCGCTATGATCTGGCATTCATCAAGGCTTCCTACAAAAGAATTATAGCAAAGCCGGTAATTATCTGGCGGTTACAAAATTTAAGACTTGATCTACAACAGAAGTATTAGTTAATCGAAGCCTTTGATCCTCATTCACTTCTGTCTTGATAAGGTAAGACACTTTAGTGTTCGATACATGTAACGTATCGCCTGTCAATCATCAACATCCTCTTATTCTCCAACCGCAAAATGGAGTTAATATGATGGGCTGTTAAGTGAAACGATGGTCTATAATTTGATTGATCGAAATTGCATTACGTAGTGTTATATGAATAGGGAAGATGATTCTGCACATCGTTAGCACCGGCCAGCATGCCACATGGCGTCTCTTCGGTGTGGGTGTGTCGTAGGTTATCCGTCAATATTTTATTTTTGCTGTAAAATCTATCTTGATATTATCTGTAATGTTAGATGTAACTTGTAGGTATCTCTCGCGGACATAATGGATAAATTACCCTGTCACGTGTCACCATGTGTATACGTGCATTAAATCCGTCAGCAAACTCTCTAGGCATCTTGATGTCACAATCCGAAGATCACGACACGAATGTTTGCAAAGGTGTCTAAATACGTGGCAGGGTCGTTTCATAGTCTAAATTGAATAACCGGCCAAAACTCGTAATCAAAATTCGACTTCAATTCATGAAAATCTACAATCCAATTTATTAGGTTCGAAATACAAATATATCTTCAGCCGTGCTACTTATTGTGCGCAAAGTACCTCATTGCCAAAGAGATTTCGGTCCATATCCAATCACTTTGATCTTAAGTCTTATATAACCATTCATCCAATCGTTATTTGATCATAGTTTTATCGATTCAACAATGCCACCATTCACGTCTACTATGATAAGAATGTAATACTTCCAGAGCCGTGAAGTGAAGGTATATTGATAAATTTATTCGCCATAAATCGAATTGTACTCAACGGATTACATCACACGCTCATAACGAAATTAGAATTACGCAATGTGGGGAAGTTTTGCAGAAGCTTTGTCGTAATTCTCACAGTTAGTCGCAGTGGATTTTATCGGGGTCAAGTGGGAAGTCTGGATAAAAATAGACTACACTTTCACACAACGGCTCAGTCGGCTTCCCAATTTCACACGAGTTGGTTTACTTAGGCGCAAGTAGTTGATGAATTATCATTCGCATGTTGATTCAATTGCCTTTTAAGATGCTAGATATCCGGTTGTAGAGCAGGCAATTTATAACAGTTCCACTCAAAGATCCGCGGTGATTTACGGTAAATTGTCTCGCGCAAAATAAACTATCGCGGTGATTTGTCTTGACGATAACCATGTTTAGGGTATAGCCGTATAAACGTTTAATATATACTTGGGAAGAACGATTCAGACCTACTTCGAAATCACCAGCACGAAACCGGTTCCAGACATATACCAAACATATGCAGTAATTTATTACGCACTGCATGAATTGCAGTGACGACGTTGGACTGAATTCTAAAACTGCACCTATCCCACTCCACGAGTTTTGCAATTTTAAGAAACAATAACCACAGTCCCTCTCATCATATGAAAACAGATTATGGTGAGTGCTAATATGCAATTCGCATAATCAAGATATTGTGGTTGCATAGTTATTGCTGTTGCTTAGTATCATGGTTTTGGACATCTACGCAGATTTCACAACGGGCTGATTTTAGAATATTGATTACTACTGAGCAACCGATCTATCGCACGGCCGACTTTCGTGTAAAGCTTTTGACAGACATCATCAATGCCGATCGGAGGGTGATGAAGAGCAAAGATGAACTACCAGCACGGTGACATTTAGGGCGTAGAACGCTATCGGACGATCGATGAATGTACCACAACGTTACTCGCCAACACATTTCAAGGATGTAAATCCCCTAGCATTTTACATGGGTACAACATTGTCGCCTTTGCATCTTTTTTCACGATGTTAGAGGGAATACGTTCTACTTATGATATTGCGAAATCGACTACAGGTCGCAATAGGATTACAAAGTCTCCACTTCGTCCACGCGTAGAATGCTATACATATCAGCGATATGAACTACCATCACGGATGTAGTATATTCTTCATTGTACGTACGGGACTGTATGTTACGCTTTTATGAATGTTCCAAGGTCCCCACCGTGGTGTTCGATCTTGGGCGTGAATCCATTCATCCACTGCAGACGGGTTCTAGCATAGATTTTGAAATGACCTTTCGATTTTGCAATAATTTGAGCACAAACTTTACATGAATATTCAACATATTTTTCATGTCGCAATTTAATATGGTTAGACTAGTATGGCGATGGATTAGTTTTGTTCTAGCGGTTGACGCTAAATATATCTATTAGTCATTCTCGGTTATTCGTATGCTGAACACTCGTTCTTGGTGTCAGCTGTCCTATAAAGTCGACATTCAATTCTCCAAATAAGGGTATACTGTATGTATACATCACCAGCTGTTCCCTTGATAATGAGGGTCGGAATCCCCTTCTGCCTACGTCACAAGAAACCGCAATAAGTACCTGTACACGTGATTCGCCTGCCAATTTCGCTAATTGGAATCCCACATTGTTGAAAAAGGCCAGTGCCGTGATGTTTGGATGGTTGAGATTACGTAACTCCTTTAGATTTCCTTGAGATGGTATTGCGCAAAAAACTGATCAACTTCTTGCAACACGCACTGAAATCACAATTTATCGCTTCTGACTTTATCACACCTGATAAAGTATTCTCATAGATATCGTTCTTATGATAATAAACAATATCAGCGGGTAATGCAATTTCATGTACCAGCACAGAAATGTTTTCGGTCTGACGTAGAACGGAGTGTAATAATGTTATACATAACACGGGCTAACAGACACGAATATAAAGTTGTCATAAAGGTATTCTAGCGCAAAATATTATGGTTTGGTAATTAAAGTAATGAAATCAGTACGATGCTTTTGATACACAACGACATTGACGAACTTCGTTCGACAACACCCTGTCTACTTTCTTGATACTATATATAGATTTTATTATTTATACTATCGCCTTTCATATTCCAATCCTTCACTTATACTTCTTTAAATAATTAAAGTATTAGTATAGAGATCACGTCCATACTGACCATATCGGTGGTTGCTGAAAAAACCTGAAACATACATCTCTATATGGGAGTGTGATGAAGCATATTAGTAATTCGAAATCTTTAAATGATGCAGATAACATGCTTCACAGCAGGTCTAATAAATCCCACAATAATTAACGCAAGTTACCAGTATACGGAATTGTGTTTGATCAACTATTCAATAGTTACTATCGTCTTCATTGTCAGCATGAGTCAAAGGTAGTTTGCTTTTTACACTGTAAGAAATATTCATCATCATCGTTGCATTGACTATTGAAACGTCATTGCACTTGTGCACTCTTTTATTAATAGTACCGTTACCTATAATTACTCTAAGATTGTGGCTCCGGAAAAGAAAAATGTGAATGGCCAATTCATTACGTCATCGATAATTCCAATTTACCAGCTCATATATTTTAAAACAAACTGCTAGCTGTAATAGCGCTTTACCGTGAAGGTCTTTTTCTAAGACGCGCGTGACTACATCTACATCTTAACCACCACGTTAAACGAATTCCTAGAAAGACACTTTGTCAATTTAACGACCATTGTCACAGATAGGTCGAAGACGAAAAAGGTATCCCGGTATTTGATGCATGCCCCAAGTATAGATCGTACACGAGGCTGACCGAAATCTTGCGTTCTTCATGATGTAAATATGTGCCACTAAATCGGTCTTGAATTATATAGACCGAAATTACATCGATGACTTTATAATATAAGCGGTGTGCATTACTCATATACAAGTCATGGGGCTTTTTCATTCTGCGCGGAAATTCATACTAAATGGAATGGTAGAACTAGCGCATCGGCTGAGGACCAAAAAAAGATCGCTCACACTGCCATGGACATTGGACACCTTGGAATCTGAGTGCAAGGGCAAATGAATATTTTCGTCTTTCTGATGCCGAGGAAGAAAAGCGCCAGCAATCATACGTAACCCATAAAGATGTAACAGTGATACCACGGGCAGACTCAAGACCTTGGGGTTTCACAATTTTAAGTCGATATGGAATGAGCACTTAGGCAGTACGGAGAACAGAAACGGGACAAAGATATCGACGATACCATCCAGACTTCGAAACGTGAATACCCATCACGAAGAGATGAATTTATTCCGTGTCGGATTACCAAATGAACATTACACACTGAGTGATCATCTTACTCCAATTGATGCTTCTGATTTATTGTACTCGGTTATTGTTGCTCACGAGCTGTATTCCTGCTCTGGAACATCGGTACCGGACACTGAACAACATTTCGCAGAGAAACTATGTTATATAATATTATATTATATAACGAGTGCAATTCCTGACTTACACTAATATTCCACAACATGCATCGATTTCGTATAGCCGCCAATAATGTATAAGTTCTGAATGTCGTATAACGCATGGCAAGAGTAAATCGAATTGTGTGGATTGTTGAAATCAATTAGCGTGTGATGCAAAATTCTTTTGTTTCCATAAACATCATACCACGATTTTATCAATAAAATAATAATAAATTCTGCTTATACCTCCTCACGGTGTGTGTTATTGCCGGACCATTGGTCTCACGTTTTTATTTCGAACCTTCATGTATAATTTCAGGAAATATCTTAAATATAAAAACAAAATATATCTGTATGCACTCTACTGAGCAACTGCTCCATATTGATGAATATTATTTTATTCCCGAATGATGGTCCAATGTTGGACATTGACGAATGCAAATATCAAGTTATAGTTTCTACGAAGATTCTTTTTTCTTTATACCCAAATGGTGTCAGTTGTGATATGTAATAAATGAAGTGCACTATTTTACATTAGTCATGGATGAAATTATCTCTAATTTAATTGTGTAACAAAGTGTGCATTTTGTGATATTCAGGGCGTACCTGGTTCTGTTGTCGCTTGAAAAAAAATTGAGTATATCAACTCATTAACACGCCCAACACAAACACTCAGCTCATTGAACATTTCCTCCACACTCTGCAAACGCAAAACAATACAAAACGAGATTTGAACACGCATTGATGAACCATTACCGTTTCCGGTACAAGTTATAAAAATTCATTTCAAAATGATCATACCTGTTCAACGATACAAAAATCTTGCATCGTCGTTGTCACTGACAAAGTATGGACAGACTTGTCGTCTCTAATTCCAATGATTTCGCTATCGGGAATCTTAGGCCGTTGTTTCTTAGTCTCATTAACAGTGTTAATGATAATGTTGGCGTTCGGTGTATTCCGCGAATGTGGGCCTTACCACAGCACGATCTTAGCCATCTGACGTCAATGGATTCAGCGAATCCCGCTCTAAATTGCAGACAAAGTTAATGTTTCGCTAATGAGCAGCGCGAATTGCTACCTCCGCTTCTCAGACTTGAGAGATAATAACACGCTGTACACATTTTTCGGATAAGAGAGAATGATGTGAAAACGGTATTCTGTCTGTCTTCTTTGAAAAATCTATTACCATCCCTTTGTCGCTTCCCTTAAACGGCTAAATTTTGTCCACTAAACTATTGCTTTTGTCTGGAAACAATACGATTTAGCATCAATCAGCACTGTATAGTGACGTAGTGCGATCACCTGGGTTTTGGTAATCACCTTGCTTCCCTGAAAGATAATATTGGATATCCTGAATTCTTGTAGTTACGGTTTGAGATAAAATGATCTTTTTGCGACGTTAAGTGTTCGAAAGATGAATTGAAATGCAACATCTATGCCAGAATTTTAGTGTAGTTGTGGTTTGGTCGACAGGAAAATATATAATCCCTCAAAATGAAACCAGGTCAAACTCACCAATTGATTTCATGTTTTTAATTGAATTGGTCCCTGAGGATTAGGGTTGGCAACCCACTGAAATTATTCGTTTGAATTAATATACTGACCTCGTCCATTCGTATCCTATAGTATGTATGAATCCAGGTAATCCTGGTGTGTTGAACTGTCCGCTATGGGAGCAGTTCAAGCGTATTATGACTCATAAGTCGGGACGGTTGACACAATCTCCTCCGTGTGAATCTGATGAAAATGGGGATCAATAACTTTGTATAGACTTAATTTAGTTATGGCGAACTTTTCCTTATTTCTACAGCATGCGATACCCTACAAAGTGTCAACGGATTGTCTGGACGTTCGCCACATGACGTTTACGAACCATTGCGCGGGCCACTTGAATGTTGATGACCTTTTTAGTCTTCCAACAGGAATGAACCGAATTTGGTGACGGTGAAAACAAAATCAATAAAAATTATGACATGAAGACTCTGCGTGCAATAACGACGTAGCAGCGCGCAGCGCGAATTCCCTTTCAAGTTAACGAATGCCGATAATAATGTTACTTGCATATATTCCGGGGGTCGCCTCTGCATACCGCTGGGCTCATTTGGCAAGGACAGGATTATCCGGCGCTTGAACTTATAAATACCAAAGATTTCGGATAATTTGCAAAACATCGTACTTTATGGTCATGGTCATATACGACGATCTACAAAAATTGTGGCTGGTCCATGGCTACGCCAATGCGTCGGAACTGATATATATTTCAGTGATATATCATTTGCTTATCATAGAAATGTAACTATATATTTACGAACATCTGCTCTTGATGAAGACCGGGTAACATTGCAGAGTAACGTTCGTCCCTAAAGGAAGTTCTGGTTACCATGTGATAATTGCCCCGGAAGGAGGACAATGTAACAAATGTTGTGGAACGAGTGGAAAATGTTAGTCATCTACATGATTTCATCCAACATTTTGTTCTGCGTCTTTTCGGTGCCCTTACCCCACTGCAGAATAGCAAGATACGTACACCATACAACGTTATAGTATACAACTGATCCAAACTTTAACTTGGTTGCATGAACCCTATGATAAAAAGGCAATGCCATTCACACTCGAGAATTGAAGATATCATGTATCAAAAAAGATTTTGGGGCCTCCGTTTTGTTGATGTCTGTTTTGGTGCGCAGTGTGCAGTAACGTGTGAAGAATACTCTTTTAAACACTACGTGTCTCGTCCCTAATTGGATGGCAGACTTATTGATTTTATTCGTTTATCCACACATGATAAATCTGCTGATCTCGAGATAACATATTCCAACTTGGAAAATTAGCGAATATCATTAAATGTAGTATGGTCGGATTCAATTTACGTCCAATTTACGTCCATATATATATATATGTGTATGTATATCGGCATTGTTATCAAATGTAACTACAACCGTGCGTCGCCGGACTGAATGAAGTGACTATGATTGTTGGTTGAGCGATGTATACCTGTTCGCAGACACAAATCTGCCAAACCATAAACCCCAAGTTGCGGAGTAGCTTTTAGTGGCAGTTACGCCACGCATTAATGTAAGGCAGTCCAAGTTAGCAAGGTATAAGAGTGTACTTGTAGAGTCAGTAACGTTGTGAGCGTGTTGTTCCACACATAAGTGGATTCCTTATCCCTTTATGGCTGAACAAACCTGGTTGTTCATTTCATTGTCTAAAACTGTCATTAATAACTATAACAAACGATAACTATGGAGTTCCTTTGATGTGTTTGCTGTTTGTTGAGTGTGGTGGCTATGAAGTAGGCCTATACAGCAATCCGGCCAGACTGCATTACACAGCCATGGATTCACATGTATTCAGTGAATTTGATAATACATACTGAGGTGAACCTCCTTTGCCGCCCGATACATCTACATAGGACAAGGAAAATAAAGCTCTGTCGATACCATGCACATTTGTCATTACATATGCTGGTTATGCGGCGTGTACTGCTAAAAAAGCTATCAAGCTGCAGTGGAAAGTGGAGAAATAGCATGGGGGCGGTTTTTGCAGTTGTAACAGCTGCGCGTGTTTGATTCCGAGAATGGTCGTCCCAAGAAATGCTACCAAAATGTTACAGGTTTATCTTCTCCTAGCGACCCGACACGCCCAGACCTACTACAGTACAATACCGGGCTCTGCTAAATGTTGACAGCTCAGAAATCATAATAAAATTACCGACCATTCTGTAAATGACCTGTGCAGTGCACCGAGAATGCTTCAACGACAACATATAGTAACGCAGCTATGGCGTAATACATGCCCATTCCTGTTTGACAAAATCCGATTTACGGCGTTAGTAATTTGATAACCAGAAGAATCAAATCCCACGTAGCAATAGTTCTAATGGAAACAAGTTGCTATCATATTACGCAAAAGTGCAATCATGTACGTTGCAGTACTATTCGCCTACCGGGCACCGAAGAGCAATGTTTATGGTTTGCGTATTTATTTAATAACACCCTCGAAAGATTTATCGCGCCAACCATGAAAAATGTGATATCAAACTGTGTGCGGTGTCTGGTTGTATACATCCTCTCAAGTGGTGCGATTTTAAATATTCCTAGACTGATGTGTTTACACGTAAGCAGGCTAATTAGTCACCCATTCCAGTTGGTGAAACTGAAGACGCAGAGCAGGATGTGATAGGATCAGTTCAGTCGCGTTAGTTGGGCGCGCGGTGTTTGAAAATCTCTGCAGTCACGCTGTGCCAACCAACCCGTCATCCGCTACCATCAGTCATCGCGGGGTAATGGGATACGTCATCGTCACACGCAGGCATGGTCAAAGTAAATTTGGTGTAGACACTAAAGTTTTTGAGGGACAGTGTATCATTAGGTGATTTAACGGAAATGGATTTTGAATAAGGTACAAATTTAATCGACAATAAAAGGCATATCAAGGATACGATCGTTGTCCCTGAATTTATACTAGTCCTGTTGAAACAAATAAAACTTATATCTCGCATTGATGGTATTGATGAAACTCTGGTACGGGGCCAGGGGAAGAAAGGTACCAGTTGAGCCTCCAAATCTTCGACCTGGAAATTGTGATGACATACGTTGTCACTGCGTCCTAGTGAATATCTGTGGTGACACGTAATCATTCAAACTTCCACGGTGGCTACGCGGGTAATTTCAACCAACCATATCGAAACAGCGGGTATTTGAGCGCGTCCCTGTGACGTGAAATTGGTAGCCCTTCATGGTGTTTGGTTGCTTGATTATTCAAATGTTTGACCCACTATACGTAAGCTGTAGCGTATTTGATAGTTGCACTGGAATGCGATTCACTCTATCTAACAATACCATGAATAATGCTCCCACTATGATATCAAGGCACCTGGAATTCCGGTCCAACGGAGGAACACTCGGAATTCTCTGCTCAACCGTAAGAATTGAACATGTATACTGTCTAGGCTTTCCATCACCCAGCAATACTCCGTAAAGGAAGTCACCAGCAGAGATTAGCATAGTTAATACTTTCGAATTTACGTGCGAATTTAAATTTAGCATAGATTTCATATTGGCGCTAAATCCAAGCGTCAATTCGGTGATAATGTATTCAGAACTGGCGTGAAGGAGCGAAATCACTAGAAATTACATTATAATAAAACTTGGACGTTATCAAAATTTTCAAATGGAAATCTGTGCCGATCTTTATTGTCTGGCGACATCGTACCGAGCTTTAACTCTTCGTTACAGTTAGTAACTATCAAATCACCCCATAACTCTACCTTTTTACGTGTGAACAGACCGGCCATTGCTTATATCACTATTCTTCTATATAAACTTGATCCATTCACATCGGATATGATGGGTGTGAAACTATAGCGCTTTGTCACAAATGTTTTGCAAAGCCACGTTGGAAATCCGCTGAATCGATATTTTCTTTGGCAGTGTGATTTGCAGTAATCTTTAATCCCAATAACCCGCATGTAAATAAATAAAACAAACACAGTTCTATTGCTAATCATATGTTCATCTCCGGATATTTTTACGTCACAGGGCGATTCCCGCCCGATATCATTCTCATCACGTTATTATTAAGTCGAAATCCACGATGTAAAACTCCGGGTATCTTTTCTCAAGGTCGTTATGCCTTGATATGAACCGTGTTTGATGATAATTTCGCGTATGTCTCATTGTGTCAAAGTTAATGATACTCTTGTATACATGGTACTGTGTCCGTGTGGTTATGGAATTCAAAGTGTGATCCGGTTTCTCCTAAAAACTCAAGAATATTTCGATGCGCGACAGCTTTGCAAGTTTCGACGACCTGCCAGTTTTCGCGACGACGTGAACTGCACGACAGCCGGAAATGTGGTGCGTCGAGTCTGGAAAGCTCATGTCATTATTGTTGTGGTACGCTGTCTTAGTAGGAAACAAGATTTGTCAGTCCCAGTGAGTCGCGCCTTTCGTTAACTGTGTACGCATAGTTAGGGCACCCGTCACGCGTGCTTTATAGGGCACTTGCAATTAGTCAAGCGAGGCCCGCTGCTGTACGGGGCAGCCTGCAATATGTTAGTAAACACAGCGACAGCGTATATCGGATGTCAAGACTAGGTTGTAACGCGCTAATCATGTTGACGAAACGGGACCATATCTTCTTGCGACACCGCTAATACACCCGTGGCATACGGCATTACACAGAATCTCCCGGTATAATTGGTGCTCAATAATGACATACACGATAAGAATATGCGCAAATAATCTCATACGCCGAACCGGGTGCGCGATTGGCGCAAATGTGGATGCGGAATCAATAAGTATTCTAGAATTCATTTCTAATGTTTCTACGGGATAATTTAAAATGATTAAATTGAATTTGTGGATTTCAGCCAGTATTGAAACACGAATAACCGTCCCGATGTACCGATCCTGCCAATCGATTAATTCACTCATGTTGGAAATATTCAATGGATCAGATATGTAGATATGTGTGTGGTTTGTGAACTGTTTCACTATATCACTTTTAGACGGGAATTCCATTTTAATTTTACCCCATTGCGAACATACAGGTTGTGCTCTAGCAAGTCGCGTAAACCAAGGGTCAAGCACTGAGTTTTTTTCAGGAAAGGATACCGATTTAACATTCCTAGTCCCAATCCTAATCCCAATCAATCAGTAGTTGGCGAAATTTTGTCATTTGAACATATATAGCCTACAATAAGAGCTGTAAAAATTGCTTGATTTTGCGGCTAGGAAATTATTTTGGGTTATATGTAAAATCGAGCAAACCACATTGACCATATGCATATCTTGTTCGTCATGATTATCATTTCCAACCGCATGTCCTCAACTGAAAGTTTGAATACATATGCGAAAAGGTCTGGTAAATGATCAAGGTTGATCAGTACCTAATTCCACTTGTTGAATTATTACGTCGAACAGTTGGAAACATAAGTTGTTTATACCGCATAAATAATTTGCATTAAGACTGAAATCCTGTATCTGCAAAGATAGCGCAAAATAGTGGTGCCGTGGTGGAATACGAACATTGTATCGTCATTGCATCAGGAACATGTTTACTGTAATAATCAGCGGGATAAGACGTAAGCGAGGGTGCGTTTAACCTATTTCATTCACGGAAAGAAACGGTTCCACAATATACCGGCCGCAAAGTGGAATCGCGAGCGTGTTAGGTTTTCGGAAAAAATAGTTGACGGAGAGCGAACGGAAAAAAGAGAAAGCGGAGCGTATAAAAAGAGCGCACTGTCGGAGTGTTCAGTTAGACGACGCTCGAAAGTATTGTAAGGGATTTGAAGTAATCTCTCGCATGTACAGCGTGGAAAAGGATGTTTTTCGATTATTGAAGTCACTATTTCAGCATCATCGTTACGATTGAGTGTACCTGTACATGCAAAATTCTAAATTCAACCATCTTTTCAGCAGATATTCATATTGCAACCTCGATAATATAACTCTGCAGCCATGAAATTTTTTGGAGCTAACTCGAAGAGAAAGGGTGGCGAAAGCACAGCCGTTGGCGAATTCAGCTTCCACGTACCGGCGGAGGAAGTGAAGCCTTCCGGAAAACGTATCGAAGTCGAATGCTTCAAGAAGAAGCGCGAGTTCAAACCCAACATGATCAGCCAGCATCTCAACAGCCTGGAAAGTCTAAAATCCGACACTGATGTAACATCAGACTCCGACTACGATTCGATGCCGCGATCCGAAGAGAGCGACATTTGCGTGTCGCTGAGCAAGTTCCGATTGGAAGACACTCTCCCTCATTATTACGAACGAATACCGAGTCCAGCGCATTCCGAGTGTGGCTCTTGCGAAAACACGCATCGGCGCTTGCGCGAAACCGCATCCATCGACTCTAACGACTCTATGATCGACACAGCTCAATCATCTTGCGCAGTAACGAAAGTTATGTTATTTCCCGAAGAGGAGTGGGCCAGAAACGCGAAGTCAATTCAGTGGACCATCAAATTTAATAGGTACGTTAATTTACAATGTTGGTAATCAGATGTATAGCGTACTCTCCATAGCTTACTTAGTTACTTGGTCCGTGGACATATGACCAATTAGCATGAGATACTTGGCCATGTTGGTTAAGGTTAGGGTTGGGTGTGAGTTAAATATATAGTCATTTGTAGTTTTTCATTGATTTTCATGTCTGATGCCCCTCTATGTCTGCAAAATATGTGAGCTTCGAATTTCCCAAAATAATAACAGCAACGGGAACTTCGTTTCAATCGTGATTTTCAATCTCCCTCTCTTTTTATCAGATGGTGGAAGAGTTTATGTATCGTTACCGAGACAAGCGTCGGGGGCTCGTACGTGAAATCCGCCGAAGCGAAGGTCGTCCATAACGCCGACGGCAGCCTCACAATCACCGGCCGCTTTAAGCGCCTCGAAAACCCGGACTTTCGACTTGAGTTGTCGGCGAACTTATCGCGACACGATGTCAAACTCGGATACGCGATGACAGGAGATTTACTGCAAGGCGATCTGCTGCAATTCGGGCACTTGGATGCTACGCACTTTGCGGCGATTAACAAAGACCAATGTTAAGATTGCTGGCGTATCTTTATGCCAATGCGTTCTTAAGTAATGATGAATGCTTAAGTGTGGACAACGCGGGGTTGCCGGTTAATCTTTTCATCCGGCGAAGCAACTGTCACTAAAGTTACGCTGACTCAAGTCCGAAAGTCATCCGTTACATTTCACTGTGCCTTATTTATTTTTCTTATCCTTAAACTTTACTGCTTGTCAGTGCCGAATTTAATATTTTCTCAAAATTCTATGCGCATTTTCCTCAGAACGAATATAATATTTACAAAAAAAAAACTTTACTAGCTTCTTCTACTGATGTGGCGATAAGAATGTAAGTTCACCAGTTGCATTATATCAGGTAAATGAACAGTATCTGGTTCAGGTTTTGCAGACAGCAGAAAATTGTATGTTATGTATTGAGTATCTGCGTAGCAGCGCATTGGATTTATTCGGAGTATTGCTGCGATTCTACACGGCGTCCATTGCATCCTATGAGCCGAGACACGAATATACCATACGCTTCATTGGTTGTCGTATACATAGTCGAGTCTAGTTGGTACGTCAAAATTCGAGTCCATATCGTCTGAAGATAAATATGAAATCATCCAAATCAAAACATTGCACCACGCATCAACAAAATAAAAGCATTCAACTGTGAAATTAGATAAGTCCGTACGGACACATTTTCTGAACAGCAAGCGACTATAGATTGGTGGGATGCAATCAGTCGTGCTAATTTAAAGCATGCCACGCAAGACTAATCCTACAATGCCTAGCAAATCGAGAAGTAAATAATGCGATTGTGACAGCACATTGTCATTTCCGAAGTTGATTTTACACAAAACAGGTATTTTCCAATTCTATTCAAGAGTCCTCGCTTGCAAAAGGATAATTCTGGTATATGTATAAAAGTTTCGAAATCCTTTTGTTTCCTATTCAGCACGAATTGTAGATAAAAGCTCATATCCTGCAATGCCTGGTTACAATCCGATTTAGATATGTATTTGTTGATCTTAGCACAAGTCGATGTTTTGCGATTACAACGTCTGCAGAGATGTAGTTTAGTGTCAAATAATGATGCCTTGCACACCGGCCGCCGTAGTTGATGTTTTGCCGCGTTCGAGACAGTGTTATGGGCAATCATATCAAGGCTAATCCTCGCCGACATAATCCGGACATGACGCTAAATACTTTGATGTCAAATGCAAATATCAAACATAAGATCACGGTAGAAATGTGTATATTGTTTTTGACATGTCCGAGAGTATATAGTAAGTCGTAGATCGTGAGTTTTTTGGATTATATTGGGCACAAAGTACTTTGCTTTCGAAAAACATTCTGCAGCCGAATATCCTTGATTTGCTGCTTCGGTAATCAGCACTCAATAACGACTCGGCAAATCACCTTTGCAGGCATATTGTAGCAGAGGCGGAATCATGGCACGTGTATCGGTCCCGAATTCGATATGGTTGAATCCGGTCCGGGTTATTGTTGGTTGTGGTATTCGTGGTCTTTGTCGATTACTATTGCCATTTAAACCAGGGCAATTTTCTCCAATTTTCTCCAGTAGCTACCGACTTGTAGCAAGGTACAATTCTAGGCTTTAGTAAGGTACAACTTACACGGATGAATTGGCGAGGACGAGCCCAGATAAATCTCCAACATTAAGTAGGAATTCTGGAGTCGACCTCGGTCGGACTCGAGCCCGCAACCCATTGGTGTTGAAGCTGTGGATTATACCACTACGCTATCTCACAATGCGGGACCAGGTTATTGAATCTTCATTTAAGCCCGAAAGCTTCACATTGCTCATTCGCAGAGGGATCATTCTGTCAGACTCAAGCTTAAAAGTTTCCAAAGTCGATCCCGACCGAATTTCCACCACTGTGGTGTGGATAAGCACATCGAGCCCTTTGAACACCAAAGTAGAGTACATTCTTTAAATAAGGAATCGGGAGGTATACTAGAGCCAAGTGTTGTTTTGTCAGAATTGGAATCACAACGGAAAATGACACGTCGAGATTAATTGAGCGTAGTTAACTCCTATCCTGCATGTCAGGTTTTAATGAAGTTTTACACCTAATACTGAAAACAAAACTTTCATTAACTGTTATCGAGCGTAATTCACCGCAAGTTAATAGAATTATACAAAGAAATGACGGACATTCAAATCTCGCATTCGTTTGAAAAATTTAGTAAACCAACACAGGCGTAGCCACAGGGCTGTAAATTACCCTTGTATATCAGTTGATAATAACACACGTACTGCAGTTGGCAGCGAAATTGCACATCGAAATCTAGATACGCATCTGTATCTTTTTCGAATTAGTCGCTCATGATTGACAAGTGGATTTTTCGCTTACACACAAATGTACGTGTCGTCTATCACGTATGTAGTGCTGCAATATTCAAATTTGTATGGTTTTGTTATGTATGGGTTTATAGTGCAACAATTCAATGATTTCAATCCCTGGATTTCTATGTTGTTTAAATGCCTTTATTGCGGTTTATATGTGCAAGTGCATGTGCATGCGAAATATGCACGGCCTCGACACTGATATATAAGTGGTACTCAAGAATTCTGAATGAGAATGATGTATATATAGGATATGTGGGAAATTATAGGATATGTGTGATTGTCACAGCCTTTTCGTGCAAAAATAGAAATATTCTGTATTTGTCACAATATTTTGTCTAAAATTATTTCGTGGCCAAGCGCGTCGATATAAATATAGTCGTTTAGAATACATTTCTCTGTCTGGAAAATTATTCATTCAGATTCGGACGCAACTCATACCTCCCTACAGAAATACTTTCGATCGACTTATGTAAGTGGCCGAGTGTCGTATGATGTTATCACAATCTAATTGGAACCGTCACAACTGGTAGGTTGGTATCCTGTCTTAGGCACGAACTTGTATCTCCTTTTCGTCATATCTATTCATTATAGGTAACGACATATCTGTGGCATGGCGTCTTTGTCGAAAATAAGTATTTACCGTGCCAAAAGAAAACTCATGTTGCCAAATTTATACCGATACTCATGTACATATTACCGTTTGTTGTGATATCTCAGCGTGGCAGTATTTTTCGCCCGTTTCCTATTTGGAATCCTTGTCAGTAGTAATGCGAGAGGCTTAAGCTATGCAGAACCGAACTATCAATGCCAATGCTCTGCGAATGAGTTATTTTAGATATAACATACCCGGTAATCTTATACCGCTTGGAAGCTAACTCGATGTTTCATTTATTTGAATTGAGTCGATTGCTAATACATATTGTTTTTTATATGTCCCGTATCAGCATATTTGATCTTCGTAATGATTCATATTTGGTGGTGTAACGGTGATATTTCTATACTCATACCGGCATGAAATGCGAAAATGGTGTATATATCAAACAATAAATACTTCAAAGTGCAATATGCCTTCAGTTCAGTTTGTTCAAGCGAAGTGGCCATCGTAGATCAGTGCCTCGATATCTGTTCGTTCATTGTACCTGCTATTATTGAACGTCGGTCATGGTATGGACTTGGCTATCCCGCACTTTGATTTCAAAGTTGTTTGCTTAGATTAACTCGCAGTGCTGAGTTTAGGAGTCCATGGACGGCATTAACATATAAAGTTCGTGAAAGCTATTTCCAGAAACAAAACCGTGTGATAATGATGATATCAATTGGAACACCTGCCTTAACTATATCTCGCCTATTGTGAGATGTAAGGTCAGAAGTTTGAACTGATTTGCGCAGGCACGCGTATTTCACTATAGAGACGTAAGCAATGTCGGATATTCATGCAAAATATTTACCGTGGTTACCTACTCCCATGGGACTAAAACAGAAGTAGTTTTACTTTCTTAAGGTGTTCATTAACTCCGTCACGATAAAATGACAGATGACAGACCATACCAATCACGGTTTGATGTATTCAATATTAGTAAAGGTTCATGAATAATATCGGATGTAGAGAAGGGGAGAGGTTTCAACATAGTGAAATATTCACAGACTAATTATATAATTATAGTGGATAGCAACAAAATCGGAACGGCGGCTAAAGGATTTTTTGTGAATTGCTGCTATCATAGAATAACAGCTTCTGGCGCCACTTTCAATATGCTTTACATATCACTGTAGCTCCGAATTATATTTATGCCATAAAGATTGCGTTGGTATCAACGTGACGTGACCCTTCAGCCTTTACACCAGTGGCTCTCAAATTGGAGGGAGCGTCCAACTTAGGGGCGAGAAAGTATACCAAAAGGGGGGCGCGAATCCTCGGTCAACTGAAAATCTTTTCCGCGTTCCGCACGATTTACCTCCAATTCATAGTTATTGCTCTGTGTAGATTCTGAATTTCCTATTTAGGAATTCTCTCACCAATATATAGTCATAACCTTCCATGCCATCAAACTATCCGTTGGGAATGCTGGCATTGTGGTTGCAAGTTGTAGTATGATGATAAGTGGGCGCGAAATTTTTCTCTATGATCAAGGGGGGCGTGTCCAAAAAAGTTTGAGAATCACTGCTTCATACTATAAATGTTCATTTGAATAAGTGAATGGGTGGTTAATATTTTGATCGATTCCTTGCATTACTATGCAGCAGTACGATTCATTAAAACTGCCAATAACTACTATAAATGTTTAAAAATACACCTTACAAGTATAGGTTCGAATTCTGTTGTTCATCGAGAAATTTCGCATTAAAAATAAAACTGCAACTTAGGGCGGTTATCATTTGCAGCCAAAGTCAGGAATATAATTTAAGTGCCATTCAATTGCAGTTCGGTTGATCACAGGATCAGCGATACCATTCGTCATGTACGATCTAATAACGACCCTGAGAAATTCCCTACGTGACAACATGCCTGCGTGCCTGGGAGTTGTCTTGCAACAACACAATACGTAGAAAAGCAATGATAAACATTTAAAATGGTGATGTGTTGACAGTCAATAAATATGTGGCGTTTACGAAGCCTGATCATGGAAGTGATGAATGTTTGGTTTGAAAGTATATCCATAGCCTGTGCTGGATTTGATAAGTGATCGGTTTGCGGAGAGCAATAAAGGAAAACTCACTATCTTGTCCTAGAAACAATTGACTTGACAATACGGCTAGAAAGTCAACATATACATATCTTGCTACTTCAGACGTCTGCGCACACGTTCGCGAGGTAAGCATAATAGGATCACGTTGTTTACCTTTCCGTTGTGGAGTAAGCTTTGTTGGTGCAATCCAATTATAAGGATCGTTAAAACGTCGTTAAAGGTAAAAATTGCAAACCCAACTAGTCAAAGCGTAACCATGTACTCGTGGAGATATTTATGTACTGACATTTCCGTTCCTCCGGATACCATATTCAAACTTCTGGTTGTGTTTTACCGGTGTCTGTCTTCAAATTGTTCCGTGTCGTAATAACGCATATATCATTCTATGGCATCGCAATTGGCGATGGGCAAAAGTTCAAGATGGAACATATAAAGCCCTGACCGTCCAACGAATCGGCATGCAGATTTATGACGGGACTCGGACGAACAAACCCTAATATAATTTCTTCTGTAAATTTAAAATACTCTTCTCAATAAAAGGTAAAAATATGCGTGCAATTTTATTTACCCCCGATTTATTTGCGTTTTTTCAATAAGGTGGTCGGCGAAGTTCATTGAATCCCTGATAATATTGTTTCGGGCACAATTGAATTATTGCATCAATGAAAAGGAGTATGGCGTATTTGAAACATATCAGACCTGGTTCACTGAATTTCAATACGAATAATATATTAGCAATCGGAATTTTAAAATAGGTTTTCACGAATAATCCGGTTGTATTATTGTCCATCGGAGATAAGAATAATAAAATTACCTTGTTGCATTATTTTTGTTTGAATTATGGACCAATTCACAATTCTAAGTTAGTCTCTTATTGACCATTTCATGTAGGATCTAATGATTCTTACGATAATGGCCGATGTCGCTGTATGAACACCCCGCTTATGTGCTGCTGTGACATTTCAATTTGTCTGCATGTACCGTAAATGCAACAATTCATATTGCAGCTGTGAGCAAAGTTGTGATAACTTTGTATACAAGATAGTAATATCTTTTCTATTGTAGCCGCAATTTTAGTCAGTTCGCACACCGTATCCCGAATCCGACATTCATTAAGCCAGCCAAATTTGGCATTACATTGAGTTAATGATAGCTGAAACACTGTGATTACAGAGATCTGATCTTGAACTTTCAATGGGCAGGTATCCAAATTTGGTCAATAAAGCTGAGGATTGGCCTAATGAGAACTAAAAGCAAGGTGGTTACAGAGATCCGATCTATCAATGTTACATGATGGCGCCGCCGTGACATGCACAGATGGTAGTTGTAGTCCCACGTGCTCGGACATGTATACAAAATCACGCAGTGCACGCCATTGTATTCCAACATAATTTTACGCTTTTCGTAGCGCGTGTTGATCTAAATAATCTGCAACAACTATTATTGTATATGAATGCAACAAGGTAAAGAAGAATTGGATTGAAATGCGTGTCAGACATAGGAAACCAGTGCGCTGCTTAAATTGCGATAATTACTGTATTTTCCAGATATGGCTTTTCGACAACGGGGCGTACGCCGTTAACATGCATTTTTTCTATTCTACCCCTGAAAATGAAATAAAATCGTTTGGCTCAAACATTCGACAGACCTCAAGAGACTTCGTGACGGCTTACGTAAGAAATCCGGATGTACTCGATTTTCGGTTCCTGTTTGGGAACGGATGGGTTGTTGGCAATGTTAAAAGCAAGAGATGTCAAGTCAATCATCAACAGACCGTGGAAGCACAATTTTTATTTGCAAGTAGAATCAAACAGAATGCATCGGCACAGGCATTGTGATTGCTAAAATTTAGTCTACTTATAATCTAATACACACAATTCTTCTTTACTGTGTGTTTTACACCAAGCGGTAAATAATTTGATGCTTCATGAAACCCAGCAAAACAATTTTAGGCTCCATCGCTATAATAATTGTCGGCCAAATGATGTTTTACACCATTTCCTTAAACCCAGTCGTTCTCAATTTTTTTTTAGGCACGACCCCTTTATGATAATGACCCCCCCCTCCTAATCGACATATCACAAATGCAATCAGTATGCTAGCAGTCCCAGCGGATAGTCTGATGGCATGAAAGGCATCATGACTGTTTGTCTCAAACATGAAATTCGGACTATACACAGTAATAACTATTAATTGTAGGTAAATCGCGCCGACCGCGAATTTTTTTTAGGTTCACCTCAGCTTCGCGACCGCCTTCAGTTGCTTTCACCCGCCCCAAGAGGGCGCCCCCCAGTTTTAGAACCACTGAAACCCATTGAAAGAAAATTAGAAACTCTATACCTAATACTGTACATTCGGCCTGTTCCAGATTTCGATGAAACGAATCACTTATTCTCCGAATTCTCATTGAGAAATACACGTGACGAACTTCCAGTACTGACATTACGGTACCTTGTTTACCATTTTAAACGATCATGATCAAGTCTCGATGTCACAAGTTCAAAATTCTATTCATCGGATTTGGCTTAGTAGTCATCATTAGCGCGTCAAATGTTACTGAAAACGGCATAGTTGAGATTTAAGTTTATTGAAAGCCGCTTAGTAGAGTTGCGCGTAAATCAAGTTCCAAATGCATAACGAAATATACAGGTGTGTCTAGTGTACTCGCATCGTGCGTAACATTTCTGTAGCTAGAATCTGCGATATGACATCATGCGGATCTTTCCCATGTGGACGTGAATACTGACGAATTCTAAGCTGATTTTATTGACGCAAAACCGCGAAGCTCCAGTGAGAAAGGCCGTGGATATCAGTTCTAAAATTTCGATATTTTTGTACTGCAGCTTACAACATTTTTCAGTGTATCAACATATGGATATTTGAGGATTTTCGGGAAAACGTTTTTGATCGTGACATGACGATGTGATATAAAATAACACAGGCGAATGTCAAACGTCACATGACAAAAATCCATATTTGTTGTTTCGGGAAAAAGCTCAGTTTATTATAATGTCACTAGTTCAAGGATATATATCTCATCACCGGCGTCGATGCTGAATCAGTGGCTGATACGTTTAACGTGCAAACCCTTAGAGATCTTATGCTTATGGGCAATACGCTTAAATAGTCTTAAATAGCTTTTTACTTGAATCTATGTTGATCCGTACAGGTGTTACAAACCTTGTCTTCATCGGAAGAGAGTTGCGACTGCAACGAGTTTCTATACTCGTTGCACCTGGTGGAAAAGGCCATAGTAGCCGATCATCATAACAACAACAATAAGTCTTGCGAAATTATACTATACCAAATAATTGTTCTAATAAAGATTCAGTGATGATTCTTGATCAGAATTAACCGTAATGAAGCATTACTATACTTGTTATTCGGGGTACTAAAATGGTCCTTTCCTTTGCCGTTTGCTTAAACATATTTTCAAGCTAACAATTGTATTAGTTTTGTGACCGCCTGTTCGAAGAACTGTGAGCATAGCTCGGCAATCGGTACTTCTAAATCAGTAACGGTTTGCGGGATTACTCCTAATTCTACTTGAGCGGAAACGCTTTGAGTATCTTGATCATCCATGTTCTTGATCCTAATTTGTGAAAGTCAGCATGTATTTTACAATGTATTGAAAAGCCGATTTTGCCAACGGATTTTAGTCGCGGCGCGCCAGAAAACCGTAAATCGTGCTACATTTGTATATCGGCACCAATCTAGGACCACCATTGACCATGGGCAGAGTGTGACTAGGTAGCATAATTAAGTAGCTCTAAACTTATTGGCAACTCGTCTTGTTAAAATACTTTTCGTTTTGACGAACTCTATATCGCAAGTAATGGCAACAATTTTCATGGAGTAAAAAAGTTTTGGCCATGCTGTACTCATTCAAACATACATCGAAATTAAAATTTTCAAAATCATACCACGATAAAAAAAATAGCAAGTCCCAATCAAAGCAGGAGACTTGTATTTTGATATAATAAAGACCGTGAATTACTATGAGTATATAATGAAATATTCTATTGAAATAAACCCTTATACATTGGGAATACGGTACATTCGTCAGGGGTAATTCTCATCCACCCGAAACATATTCGGGTTTATTTCAATATGAATATATTATTCCATTGCACATTAAAGTTACCTCCACGAGACTCTTCAAAGACAAAGACAATGACAAGGAGTTCAAAGACAAAGTAGTAAGGCTTAACACGGGAATGTTTTTCTTTAATCGGTGGGTGATTAATCCATAACAAAGTCAACTGCCTCTACGGACGTAG
Organism: Botryllus schlosseri; assembly: GCF_051294905.1. Taxonomy (NCBI): domain Eukaryota; kingdom Metazoa; phylum Chordata; class Ascidiacea; order Stolidobranchia; family Styelidae; genus Botryllus; species Botryllus schlosseri. The sequence continues at coordinate 24,806,805 of NC_137238.1, forward strand.
CCAACATGATGAATGTATTCGAAAATCGGTATATGAGGGAATTTTTAAAGCTGTATTACGCAGACGTAAAGGAAAAGTCGTACGAGGTACGCGCAGGCAAACGAAAGCGATACCCTTCATGTGAATTTGAGAAATGACAACCGCGGAAAAATACTTTTCGCTGGTTTAACGCGTCCGTGATCTTTCCCGCGTAGTCACCACGCTGCGTAATGACTCACAAACTACAAACGCGGTGCTTCTTCGATCTGTTATACGGTTGTACTCTTTCTACATCGATGTCGGGAGCGTTCAATATATTCGACACGGCAGTGCCAAGATTTCAGTGCTCGCTGTTCATCATCGCAATACGAATATACAACACCAAGTCACCTTTCTGCATGTATTTGATCAAAAGAATGCCAACCACTTACGCAGCCGACGCAAAATGCCGTTACCTTTACAACCGGAAACAACGTTTAACGATGAGTAATTTACCATGGGCGCAGACCCAGGTCGATCGAAATCCTGTTGTGCATTTTATTTTTGTTGCAATCGAATTCTTTATGATCGCAATTACACACACTTCCCTAATCAAGTTTTTTTACCTAAACGTAAATGTTATGTATTGTGTAATTGACCTCTAACTAAATTTTAGTTTTATCTCAAGAGCCCAACATTAACTGCGTCATAAACTCCAGACTGTATTGTTTTTAACCCAGAATGAACGATAACATCTCGATTCAATTATCCAAACGCAATCAATCGTGAATACCCCGCACACACGGATACCTGAAATGCGTAAATCTGCAATGACAGTGGCTTTTAGGAAACAGCTGTGTAGGTATCTAGAAGGTCATCACATATGTATTGTTGATTTACTACCTTGTCGGGTTTCGGGGCAAGGTGGATCAACATTAACGGGATGATGGCATTCTCTATACTTTATTAATGTACTTTTTGAAGATTACCATTCAAACTCCAAGCGAGGCCGCTAGGGAAATTGTCGTGGTTTCCAAATTGCCAAATATAGAGCGGCTGCAATAGTTTTTGTATACAACAGTACACTGCGTGCTGATAAACTGAGTCGGTTCAACCTCTAACGAAAGTTCTCACCTATTAGAGGAGGCAGAAACCAGAGTTAGCATGTAAAAAGTTATGCGTTTCACTTTTGAATAGGTTTGAGGATCTCTGTCGTAAAGCTGACACTCCCGCTTTCATTCTTAGTTAACAGATGGCTCTTCTTAGATGATAATCTGAGTTTTAATATCGGCATGGGGCCACGCGATTAAAAGGTTGGGGGCAAGCGTGGTAAAACAAGAAAAGACTTCCAATAAGGACGGGTGGGCCAAAGCCAGATTATCCTTCGATATAGTATATCAAATGTTACTTAATGACTCAACTTGTCCAAGACTGGGTGTTCATAACACCAACACTAATACATGCACGCAAAGTGAGAGCATCGAGAATTGGTAATTACGTCACTTTATTTTAGTTCAGCTGTGCCAAACCTTTCCCCTCTAAGGGCAAATAAAGGTGTTTTACATGTAGCAATATGAACATGATGTCATCGACTTAGAGAGCCTTATCCCTTTTGACTAATTGCGCGGTCGCCCACTCCATTATTTTGATACAAGCGCGGGGTTAAGTCGTCAGACAGGATCGGATGTTACTAGGCGGAGCTTCGCGTGTTTACATTAAGAGTCAATACAGATTATTTCGAAATTGAGTAATCATTTCGAGGTCTGATAGCGCTACTTCCCGTTATCTCCGTCTCCGAGCTGGAGGTGATTCGTTTTCTGAATATGTCACAATGAAACTCAACCGACACGAACTGCGGCTGATTGCTTAACCCCATTATGTGCGTGCCATTTTTCGTCTCAGTAAGAATTTTACGTTAAAGTCTCTTAGGCAAGACGGATTTCGAACTCTTATCCGACAAGAATCATCTCACAAAACTATTTTATGTACCGCATTATACTTCGTTGTGTATTTAAAATGACCCAATTTCATGCCCTACATTCCAACACACAGTCTGCATTATTATGGTAAGATCTGAAAACTTAACATATAGAACAACATATGTAGGCACTTTTCTGCCATTTAATGAAGGAGGTATTATATACATTTTACTTTCCGAGACGTCGATCATATATTATCCACTGTCACTGACGCGACATCTAACTGGGGAATATACAGTATACACCATAGTCTAAAAGAGTTCCTAAACCAAGATCGTTCGGTCCCTCATGAAATCAACTAAACTGCTTCCAAAAAGAACATCAAGGACCATGCTGAACGTTAGTAATAATCATGCAACCAATTTGTTATCGAAGACGTGAATTGATTCTGTTGAAATAAGCAACGGGAAAAATCTTATTTAGTATCAATGAACATTTTCAATTCAGCAAAACGTTACTTTGGATATTTGACATCATGTGGATACTTTTATATTTTCAGCTGGGAATGTTTCTATGTCGATCTCTGTTGCGGGGCACCATACACGATTGTCATTAGAAACAAATGCATATGCGATATATACAATAAATTGAGAAATGTCACTGGATCACCAAATCTGATCGCGCGACCTTCTAAATATACGAGAACTCAATGGGCGTGTGAGTTGTTTCCCTACGTCATTCTCCCATGTCGCTACAGTAACGGGTTGCTGAAATTTTTTGCATTTCTGACACGGAAAGGAAATAACACTAGAAGCACAGATCCTAACGTCTGTTTATAATTACTTGCACGCTTACATACTTTCCTGGTGTAAATATTATGTTATCTACCGTCACAGGAGTCCGTGTTCATTGAATATTTATCATTAATAGTGATAATTACAATACAGTATACTGGTATTTTGTAGAACAGGCTGTCCGGAGATTTAAATGCAGACTACTCGTTTACATAGAACGCAATTGACTTGATATCACTATAATCGCGATGCCGTGGCATTTTCAAACATATGAGTGTTATACTGTGATGTATCTCTGGCTGTGTTGTATTATAATTTCGTGGCAGCTAAATATTCGTAACAATAATTAACCAATGGAGTACTGTTAGCTAACTTAATTTGATAAGTCGCCAACATTATAATCAAACAACCACATTGTACCGTTAACAATACCTGGGCAATCTTATTTGGTTTCAGGCGCATCATCGTTTCGTTAATTGCGGTCCTATTACTTTCCAACTGTTACGGGTCGCCTGTTAAACCTATTCCTTCAACAAAACGTAATTTTCTCACGTCATTAAGGAGGTTGATATATACATAGACAGGAATGGAGTCGCGATGTTCTTCCAACTAAGGCAGGGGCGGGCAACATACGGCCCGCGGGCCGGCCCAGACCCGTGAAGGGATTTTGTCCGGCCCGCGGACAGTTTTCTGTCTTACATGATAATGTGGCCCGCAGCCCTAGTCTATCGAGATTCCCCACTATACTTGCTTACTACGTCAAATTTTAGTGACTGTATGTTATTATATACGTGTATTCGCAGCGTGCGAGAGTGAAGCTTACGCGTAAGTTCGTCGAAGTGGGAAGACTTGCATTATCGGCATTTACAATGTACTCAATCCTAATGTCGTTTGTGGTAATCATGGTCTTCGTCGATTACAAGGATCATTTACACCAGGCTGATATATCTTATTTTTGAATCCGTAACCGCCAACTTGTAGCCCGACACACTTCGAGGCTTCCGTAAGACACCGCTTATGCCAGGGATCGCCAACTCAAAACGGGTCGCGGGCCACTTTTCAAATTTCGTGGAGGATGCGGGCCACATGAATCCAATATCGAGATTAACTAGGCAACACAGTTGAACAACGACGCAATCTCGTCACTCACTCAAACCTAATAAATTGATATCTTTGTAAAGTTGGGGCATACCGGGCTTATCGAACGCCCTGAAATCGAAAGGATTGCACCGTGTGTTCATTGATCAGCTGCAAGCAGACATGACGGCGCCTATACGACAATGCTGTTCTCAAATCCACATTGTCTTCGTCATTATCGGCGAGAAGTGGCTTTGAAGTGACATTAAAATATATTCTATAAATACGATTTATTCCTTGTATACGAGGATAAATGGGCGAATAATGTATCGATTCAGCAACCCGGCCCGCAAAGTACCTAATTTTCCTATATCCGGCCCGCCGACTGGAGAAGTTGCCCGCCCCTGAACTAAGGCATAAAAGCACCATCCAAATCGCAGTCATCGACTTGGATCATGTCAATAGTATGCTTACTAAGCTAACAATACAACATGTATAACATCAATCGATTGTCACAGTAAAAGTCTTAAACTACATTGGAATAGATTGATTCTAGTGTGCATCTGTAGACTTACAGTATTCGCTAAAGTAGTTTCAATATTTATCCAACATGTTTATGGCAGTAATGCTAACATAGCTCAATACTGGTCACTAACACTCGTCTGATACGCGACGTTCAACGTTTTAGTGTTGTATAAAGACAATATTTACTTGAATCGAACACAACGGGGCATAAGATGAATAAATCTTAGGAATTCCATTCCCGTAGTACGCGTTACGATTGCTCACGGCCGTAGAAGTTACTACATTGTCTCAACAATGACTAAAGGATATGTAAGAGCGAATTGCTTGATCTGAACCGCTGGAATTATTCGTGCATGTTTGGTTTTGCGAGTAAAAAGCCATCCTTCCTTAGTCGATGCGTTCATTATATTCTTCTAACGACGAAGAAGATCCATTTGATGTGCACGTATTGTGATCAACGCCTATAGATTAGCTTTGATGGTAAATCTATTCGCGATAGCGTTACAGCCGCCTGTTAAGTGGCTTTTTGAATAATAGGCTCGAGTCAATGGAAGTGTGTTAAGATTACCTGATAGCTTATAGCCACATTTTCAAGTGTCTGACAAATTCATAGAAGTTTTTGCAGAGGCGAAGGTAAATGATGAATATTTATGACACTTCCGTAAATTTATAAGCCAAACCAGGTGACATTGCATATAGTTTGTCAGCTAGAAAACAAATGGAAAATATCTGATCTACAACACATTATACAGTAAGAACCTTGAATATGCCTACTCAGACCTGAGTTTGTTCGAATAATCATCAGCCATTAATACATAACTGATGTGTGACGTCAACTCTACACAAGATTATTGCTATTTTCAAGTGCTGAGGAATGAAGGTTATTTTATGCATTATAAAACCAAGATTAGTTCATTGTCAACATTACAACGTCATACAAGCTACACGTAAGGAAATATTGATGGCTATAGTTACCGTTGATATGCACGCTTAACCCTGAGCGACTCTGCATTTGCTGCGGACAGGCTAAGTTTGAGATTCAACCATGGTATATAAAATAGACACACGCTACTAGCGACCCGAGAAAACGCCTAATGATATGGGATGTTGGCACACCAACGGTCGGATATGTATCGGTGTATAGTACATTCCTATCGGCTCTATAATTACCGAAGGCTCATATCGGCCGGTCATAGAAACAGCACACGACTGATTTACTTCTAATGTTGAATTCACATGATCATTTACATTGAACTATGGATACTGTTATATTAAGATTCAATGTACACCGAATCCTCCGAATAATAGTTGCGATTCAAATGTATGAAATTAAGTCGTATCGTATACAACTAATTTTAACGTAATTAGGTCTCGAGAACTTGTAAGCTCTACTTCAGAAATAAATTACTTTTGATTTTGTTTAATACGGAACACAGAGAGGAAGGGATGTCTGCACGTGATATTTATTGTGAGATTTCTCTGGTTTCCTTAGTATTTACGATGACCGCGTGCACGGACAACGTTAAGTTATAAGACTATCAGAGCACAGCCGTCGATATTTTAGGACTGTCTTCCATTTCACCTTTTTGTTTTGAAATATCAAGAGATTATGAATGGCCATAAGTATAATAATGTTCGAGACAGTTAGCTTTAAGCCGTATAAGAATTCGTGTCATACTGCAGACTTCACGTAAACAGCATATAATTCTTACGAAGTACGTGTGCGTCCGATTTATAGAAGTCGATGGAAGTCTTCTTGTTTTGTTATCAAAGTTCATAAGTGCAAGGAGTATTGTCTTGGAATTACGATCAACTTTATCCCTCTGTTAATTTCCTGAACCTGTAACCTCCTCTATTCATTGAATCAATGAAGGAATCAATATTTCTTGTTTCATCTCATCAACGAAGCAATGAATTGTTTAACGAAACCATCTAGTGGAATTTTATCATTCTAGAACACAGTCTTACATTTTCACCGATTGTAGGAATTGTACCTACATATGTTACCAATAGAGCGTTATTTAAAACAAATTATCGATTGTGATCTTGGTTGAAATAAAAGATCCTTTTCGCTCGGAATGCTTACTGAATTTCGGTAAATTCTAAATATGATATCTGTACAAATATAACGATTAACTATTCCTATACCATTGTCGACGTGAATCAGTGATCGCCAGGGCTTTGGATTAGGGCGAAATTGGCATGTTCATTACTTAAGTATATAGCGAGAACAATATGATGGAGCAGACACATATCAGTAATCAGGAAGAGAGTAAGTTGCAATCCATTGTACTTTGTTGTCGGTTTAGGGATAGACAGGGACATTTTCGAAGAGGTCCCTATTTACTTTCTGCAGGATTCATGTTGTATTTGGCAATTAGATATTTGCTTTCCCTATATATTGTGCTATAGATATCATGCTTCGTAAATAAGTGATCTCAAATGATGGTTAGTACACTCTAATTTAAGAGTCCTACCATCAACAACATTGAAGAAGGCATCATACAACATTTTCTATTATGAGAACTCACCGATATCGCGCAATGGTTTTATTCGTGCCTTTACTGTAGATGCGTGGAGATAGTCGCCTCATAAGAAATAGGATTATCTTAAGAATAATAAAATTTAGATATTTGTTGCAGGTTAATCTAAATTTACTATAACCCGCCACCTTACATGATATTACATATAATTTCATTTTCGGTAGTGAATATCGGGTATAAACCGCGTTGGATGAATTACTTTAATGTATTCATATTTTACCATGGTGCTGTTGCGGATGACTTTTTTCGTGAAAGTAAACTAATGAAGATAATCATGTACATTTAAATAAAGAAATTAATGAGCATCATTTTTATATTAGAAAAATGGGGATGATAATAGGCCTAATAATCTTAATGCAATATAAACAGCCCTGATAGACACAATGGCAAATTCAATTTAATAGTATATTCATATTGAAATGAACCTGAATATTTTCGGTTGACACTCTCGTCAGGGGTAGTCGTCAGCAACTATGGAAGAGAATTGGAAAGAACGTACATCAACAATCGTATCACAAAATATGACGCCACCAGCATGATACGACTTTGTGACGTCATATTTTGTGAAAGGATTGTTGATATACAATGTTATTTCCAATTCTCCGCTAGCTGGTGACGATTACCCCTGACGAGTGTCAGCTGAAAATATTCGGGCTCATTTCAATATCAATACACCATTCAATTCTATATTGAAGGTATGTACCTCCAAGAAGCTCTACAATGGCAAATAGGAACATAAACGAATACAACAGCCGTTTCACGGATCTGATTGTTTACTCCTGCATAATATTTGAATATTGTCAATATGCAACGAAGCAAACACAAAATTTCAAACGACGTGTCTACATATCAATTTGTCCATTTGCGCAAATTTCGTTATGCATTTGCTATGCTTAAAATCTTTAATTAAGGGATATAACCCGTCTATCATTCAACATTTTCGTTTATAAGTTTCAACTCTCATCGGCGTATTATCTGAATACGACAACGGGTTATCGGTGCGGCATGCCACATTTCTCTTCGCCATATGAAGACGGATAATGGAATAGGACTCCCGAAGACAGTAGTGACTACTTTGTAATATTGATATATTAAGGTCTTCAAAGCTGGGCCGGGCGCCCGTCGGAGTTATTCAAGGGCAATCGCTATCGCTGCTTGGAATCAATCACAAGGTATGTCATATTATAGAAATTAAACATGGAACGGCAACGACCGATTTTGCAGCTTCGTTCCGCTTCGCAGAGGCTGGAGAGGAGTATTGTTTTGCGTAAGCGACTGTAGGATTTCTGGCAATACAAAAGCTATCTTCCCGAGCGCAGAAATTATTGAATCTGGTCTTGATCGAAAGCTACTGTTGCACCGATTTCGAAAATATAAATTTAAATAATGAGCAGGCACTGATCCACCTAGAATCTGACCTCCAAGTCTGAAATATCGGCATTGTTCAGAACAATCGGGTAACCGCAACACAATGACCATAACAATGACCCGTAGCGACTCTCCGATTGTTCGAACAATGCTGATATTTCGACTTGGAGGACGGATTCTAGGTGGACCAGTGCCTGATCATTATTTTAATTTATATTTTCGAAATTGGTGCAACAGTGGCTTTCGATCAAGACCATATTCATTAATTTCTGTGCTCGGGAAGATAGCTTTTGGATTGACAGAAATCCTACAGTCGCTTACGCAAAACAATTCTCCACTCCAGCCTCGGCGAAGCGGAACGAAGCTGCAAAATCGGTCGTTGCCGTTCCATGTTTAATTTCTATAGTCATATACTGAACAGTAGCCTACCTAATAATGGAAACAAATCAGTGGCATATATTTTGTTTCAAATGCATCGGACGCGATTGCGCGAAAATTTGTTATGAAGTCTCTAATTCACCGGTGGCAATAACGAAAATTGGGTGCTTTGTAATGCTGCGATTCTGTTTGTAATTGGTCACGTATTACCGGATCATGGTAACTCAATTTATGGTAACTCGTTAATTACATGTCGCTATGGAAACTGATAGTTGGCTTTGTACGGCTGGAATTTTCCTAATGTTAATTATCCCGCAGCGCAGTTGTGGTGGTGAAAACGTGACATGGTGATTGAATAGAGTATACTGATTAATTCTGGCTGTTTTCTGAAGCCATGTACAACAGGCCGATGCTGTAGTAATAGGCCTACGTCCGCAATTCTTCATGACTACCCACAAATATTACAAGTGACACTATGATATGAATTGAGGAGTGAAACAGGATGATATACACGTCATACAGCCTTGGAGAAATGTAATCTATCTGCGACTAATGAGGCTTTGATATCTTCCGCTCATGAATGCCTGATATGTCAGTCGTTTGCTGATTATTGATGCATCAGCTTACACACACAAGCCCAACAAGGACATTTTGACAAAAGTTTTGTAGTACATTGCCAATATGAGGTAATCTTGTTTGTGCAATCTCAATATGAACGCAACGTCAATCAATTCCAATTTTGCTTTTACTGTAAAATAATACTAACAATAAACGATTATTATACTTCTTGTCGATTATACGATACGTTATCGTTGATCTCGAGTGTGCGGTCGTCATTCAGCGACGGGCTGTCAATGGAAAGATCTCGCTTACTGGAAGACAGTACTGATAGGCCTTGATACGTTACGACTTTTTCATCGTACTTCGAATCCATAGTCATTTGGCAATAGCTATAGTCGTCCTTTACAGATTATAACGAGCCAATGCCGCTGTTGAAATCTGCAGAACATTTCCTTCGCGATGCGCATATACCTATACATACTACACACAGGGCCATAACAGCACTTCGTCAGCCCCCCCCCCCCCCTAAAAAAAACGTTGGTCTTGAGCCCTTCATAGGGTGATAAACCGGACTTCTGGGGGCCGTCGCCACCCCAGACCCCTCTCAGCCTATACGCTATTTCGGCTACTTATCATCTAGATCAGTGGTTCTTAACCTTTTTTCCTCCAGCGCCCCCTTTCAAAAATTATCGTGCTCCAGCGCAACCCCCTAAAAACGATTGCCTTGCGCACCCATAGCGTGATAAACCGAACTTCTTAGGGCTTCGCCCCCACGAACCCCCTATCGTGATTTCGATGGTCAGCAATGTTTGTGTGGCCTGGTCGCCCTAGGTACCAAAATTTTCTATAATGCATGAATGAATAGGTGGTAATTACATATATAAGTCGCGATAAACTGAGTGAGCTGTTGTATAGGAAGATAAAGGGCATGTAATTAATAATTAAACATATTCGGGCGTGCCCGCAGGTACAATTATCCGTTACCAGCGCCGTAACAGCACTTCGTCAGCCCCCCTCAAACAAAAAACGTGGGTACTGGGCCCCCATCAGGTGATAATCCAAGCTTCCGGGGGACTTTACTCCCAGACCCCTCTTAGGCTGTCCTCTATTTGCTGAAAGCCTGTTAGGTATCTACATTGGGTGTCCATTCACTGAGGCAGCTATTCTCGCCTAGTCGCGCGAAGCGTGAAAAATTTCACTAATTAATGATTGAATTGGTCAATATCATCGGGAATTGCATGTAAATTGAGATTGATTTTTATCCTCCCTCTGCTCACGTAAACACATTTACCGGTAGAGCTGAGTGAGGTGCAATGTTCCCTCTAAGCTGCGCACGTGCGCAGTGCTGACACGGTCTCTGCGCACAGAAAATCTACGTTGCGCACAAAAAATCCGAAGTTATTACCTTTTTTTGGTCGATACGCACTGCTGTCCAGGGGTCAGCGCAGTGAGTTGTTGAGTGTGCGTAGACTCATCAAAACTTAAAGCGAACATTGTGAGGTTTCCTGGAAACTGTAGGGCCCGTTACTAATAATTAAACATATTCGGGCGGGCGAACCCGTTGGTATGACTTCGTTGCATGATGTTATTTCGTGAGCCCCTGTCTGCAATATCAAAAAATATAGAATCGCTCAATGGGGATATCGCCCAACAGGAATATCCCTGTCGCCTAATCGTAATAAACTAAAATACGCACATGATTTCAGATTTGTATTTCTTCACTGACATATAATTTTTCCCTGCCAGATGGAATTCGTCTTCTGGGGTTCAGATTGCCAAGTCATGAACATTCGGTGTCAGTCATTTAGGCGCCCATGGACAATTAAACCTATATTTATTTTGAAGGCTATATGTAACGAAGTTTTCGGTGTTAATTTGCTCTGAATACTCATTAAGGATATGTCCTATCACCTCATCATCTACTGCGAAGCCATTTTTCTCCAGCGCCCCCCGTACCGCCTCCCTGAGCCCAGCGCCCCCCATATCGCCCCCTGAGCGTTTCCGCCCCCTTCAAAATCACCAGCGCCCCCTGGGGGGCGCTGGGGGCAGGTTAAGAACCACTGATCTAGATTAACTGTGAGTAACATTGTCTCGTCTAACCGCACGAAGCGCGAAAAATTTGTATAATTATTGATTGAATCGGTCAATATGATCGAGAATTGCATATATATTGCTATTAATTTTTATCCTCTGTCTGCTCACGTATCAAGATTTCCCGGTAGAGCGGAATGAGGTGGGTTTGAAAAGGTAGGACTACTCAATAATAATAGTTAAACATATCCGGGCGTATACCTGTAGGAAGGAACGAAACAGCACTTCGTCAGGCCCAAAAAGAACTTGGGTCTTGGGCTGCCATAGGGTGATAAACCGACTTTCCCCTTCCATCACGTTGTTCGCTTTTACCACGTAATTAGTAGTACTATTTAGTGAGCACGCGCGAGGCGCGAAAATTTTCAATCATCAATAATAAAATCGGTCAATACGATCGAGAATTGCATATATCTTGCTATCAATTTCTTGTCCTCTCTGGTCGCGTAATCAGATTTACCGGTAGAGCTGAGTGAGGTGTCTTGGAAACTGCAATGCCCCTAAATAATAATTAAACATCTTCGGACGGGCGGACCCGGTGGTATGACTTCGTTACATGATGTTATTTCGTGACCTCCGCAATATCAAAAACGTAGAATCGCATAAACGTACTAAACTATAGCACACACACGATTTGAAATTGGTATTTCTTCGCTGGCATATAATGTTTCCGTGCGGGATGGTATTTGTCTTGTGAGGCTCAGATTGCCAAGACAGGAACATTCGGCGCCAGTCATTTAGGCGCCTATGGACAATTAAACTTATATGTATCACGCGCAGTACTTTTCGGCCAAGGTTTTCTCGCTGCCGATCGTTCTGGGACACCTCTTGGAGTCGCATGATACATCACCCAAAACTTTATATATCGGTGTGACGTGGCGCGGTAATGGCCAACGCCGATATGCCCATTTTTATAAATCTTGCGTATTTTTTCTTGGGTGGAGAGTACCCAATAATCAAGATATTTGGCAACCAGAAATCGCTCGGAGCGCGAAAATTATTTCAAAAAGCTGCATAAATTTTCAAAAATACTCTATAATTTATGCTAAATTACGAAATAATTTTGGGGCCCCTTCGAGCTCGCCCCCCTAATTGGGGGGTTTGGGGTGCGTCAGTTACGGTCCCGACTATACAGCCTGGTTTGCATCGTGGTAGATAAATAGATTTGTCATTAGCATATGCTGACAGACCCTTCAGACGCATTTGATAAGAATCAGAAGCACAACTCGGTCGTTTGTAGAGCTTCTCAGACGTACATCACTACAATATACAATTGAATAGTATCTTGATATTGAAATAGCCCCGAATGGTTTCGACGAAAACTCGTCAGGGGTAATCATCAGCAACAAGTAGAGAATTGGAAAGAACATTGTATATCAAAAATCATATCACCAAATATGACCTCATCGACATGAAATCTCGATTAGTCGAGACGAAGAGATCGCATAAGCTCAATATACTTTTTTTAGGTGGTACACGAACTCCTTCCGTAAGCACAAAGTGGGTTGGCGTATTTCGATAAAAGTCGACTCCAAGACAAGTAAATAAAGGTTGGGACGGGCTCTTCCGACGACGGAAAATCTGTCGTCTTGATATTTAGTCGCACCAACAGAATTATCCAATAAATGGTGGCCAATGGCAGAATTCATGGCCTTTACCTGTTCCGAATCAAGCTTCAGGGAATGAGGTAAGGGCGACCGTTTCCCCAAGCGTGACGATGGTGTACTAACAAATCTAGGGGATGCTGTTTTATGCGGTCCCACAAGCGCTGTTTCGTTCTTCCCACGTAGCTACCACGCACGCTATTAGGAGCTACACGCGCATTCGCACTCAAACTGGTTTGGCAGCACCCATTCGGGATCAATACTTGCGGTTGCGGTGATAATTGCTATAAAACACGTCCCCTCAACCCACCACATATTACCTTGAGGCACAATGAAAACTTGAATCAATATTCATAAAGTCAATATTCATAAAATAAATAAACGAATCAAACAATAAATCCATGATGGTATAAGTATCCACGGGTGATGTATTTGAATTGTTAGAATACGCTAGAATATCATTTGCGCAAGCCGTTAAGCGGTGTCGTAAGAAGAATATTGTACTCTTGTAAAAGACTATAGTAGTCAAAATAACATGAATATAAATATTGAATACGAAGACAATAACAACAATATATCTCAAATCACCGAATTAATAATTAATAATGAAGGAAGGCAGATTGCTGGTAAATGAAGGCCTGGAAATTTTAGGCGTATAGCTAAGAACTCATCTTGTCGCGTCTCGGTGCATATATGACGTCACTGCGTATATCCGTCATTCACATCTTAGCAAGATGTTACCTCAGCCTTTCGTCTGCCATTCGCGACGAACTTGGATATCATGTTCAAAGCGACTCTTTCAGCGATTTCTGTCTTTCTATTTCAAAGGCCGTTTGTTCGCGCCACTCCCATAATGTCATCAAGACGAAACGGTAGATGTTTTGTATACAATAATTCTTGACACGACGAGATTACGTATGCAAAAGATGCGGTGCCTTTGTATATTTTTAAATGAGCAGAAAACATATTAATACTTAATTAGCATCTTTGTTAAATAAACAATGTCTTGTCAACAGAGGGTGATAGTATGTATAGTCGCACGCCGTCAGGGTTACAGTATGTCCAACGACGCCATCAGGAACGTGAATATCCAATTCATCTCTCCCGTTTGCTATATCTCCAGATTTCTAACTAAATGATTAATAACAGATGATATATTTTGTCTAACTTCGTGAAAATTAATTACCCCCAGAGTAATATAGTTTGAATTACAAATGCAATTTTAAATCGTCGATTTGATTGATTAGTACTCATTTATTACAATACAATTATGCATACTTGTGAGACTCTATAAATAATTTATTGAGATATTCTGTGAATTATATTTGAATGTGCTAACAACTATTTCCTGTGCTTATGGTATATCGTATACAAATACTTTTAGCCCTATCACATAATAAATAGGGTAATATGGATCAACGAATTGTAATTTAAAGTCGGGAAGAATAATCTTCTTAATAACTCGGCGTATTAGGAATTTTCTGTTAATTCCAATCGTATTGCATGAGCATGTGCAATTGTGCATTCTTGTAATCTCCGTGTGACATATTCCCGATAATTTTCGTATCCAAAATTTGAACGTGGAATGACGATATACATTTTTCCTGCCTTAGCAGTTGAATGGTTGATTGAAACTATAGCTTCCCGCTCGTTGAATCGTGAATTTTGCAATGAAACCCATGAATCAGATTCATTTTGGACAATTCCTACAATGTTACCGCCATAATGACAGCCTTTCGCCTATTTCTCATTCTAATATATTTGTTATCGAAAAGATTCACTTCTACAGTCGCTTTCGAATAGGCAAATTACAATTCAATGTGTCCACCACTTAAAATTTTCTACTAATAATGAATCATGAGCCATGTCATATTATTCTCCATCCGTGTTGAGAACCCAGAGTTTAATGAGGTGGTCGTGACTCGTGTCAGTACTCATTACACCGTGTAAATGAAGGTAACTATGGAAATTGTATGAAGACATTGCGATGTAATAATGTCCAATTTAAATGAGGTAATATATCTTTCGTTGCAGCAGCGAACGTGCAGCATCAACAGCGGACCAAAGGGACCTATAGTGTAGGAGGTGATTTCATCGATGATTGCCACTGCTGTGTACCGGATGAATATGTAATCGATTAGAATGAAGGTAATTGTACTAAGAAGGAGTGCCTGGTTTTTGAAATGTGCTATTAAGCAATTGAATTCACGAAAATTCAAATCAGCCTTTGTTGATCCAATAGTCCAGATTATAACCTGGAATTCTTTGCAAATTTATGCTTTCGGTCCATTAATTGACATTCAATCCCACATCTTATTGGCAGCATCCTAAATTCCCAGTAGCGCTTCCGTTTCTAGATTTACAATAGACAACTGTGGTCACGGCGTAAGATATACGACAATTTTCTATTCCGAATGCAAAGATTAACGTCCTTACTAACCAACCACAAATCGGACTTTTTCACGAACAATTTTTACCTGAAACGTTTCAACACCTGGGGTTTGATTCGTCTGTCCGTTAATTTACCGTTGATATAATGTTAATGTAGCGTCTGATCAAATTAAACTTGTTTAAATGTGGAAATTTCCAGAGATTAGCAAAGTAGTCACCGTCGATATTCAAGTAGAAGTAGGAGTAGCGATTTACGAGTAAGTAAAACGTAGGTATTCTGGAGACTTGGTTCTGAAAATTGTCAAGTAGAAGTAGAAGCAGTCCAACATCATAGCTACTTGAGGAACTACTGCCAATAGTCGAAATCTACTTCAGGTATTTCAAAGAGTAGAAGTATTCCGTTTTACTGACCACTCGGGAAATTTCGTACACAACAGGAATGACAGCTCTGGCGTGTTAATTGCATTATTTAGGCCAGAAGTCATCAACGCTGTACCCGCATGTGAGCCGGGCCCACCGTAAGGAGCAGATGAATCACACTTGGTGGCAGTAACAAATATTTAAATGACAGATTATAAGGTCGAAGTGAAGAAGGGTTCCATGTGAGAGCAGTGAACATGGGTCATTCGACCCTAAGTAAGAATATTATTTCCGAGTCTTCACGAGGAGATTGGCGCTTCGGCGCCCGGTTCGGCAACGCAACTGAACTCTGAGACGCTGGCGGGGGGACTCACAGAGTCATCTTTTCTGGATAAGGAGCAGACGCTCTCCCGGTGACTGAATGTCAGGAGGAGAAATTCAACCAAGCGTAAACGGTGGAAGTAACTGGTAGCCCTTCGCATTAATCAGTACCCAAGAAGTCGTTCATACTTTGTAAATAGCTGATTTAGGCTATCACTCAACATTACAGTATTTTGTCAATATTATTTCGCTGAAATGAAAGTAGTATATTGCAATTTTAGGGGAAATGTATTAAACATTTGTATCCTGCGCAATAACAAAGAGATAATCTGATAACAGAATGTTGTCAATGATGCTCGCTTCGGCTATAAATTGTCGGAAATAGAGGTAATGCTTCAACTTAGGCGTACGTAGTCAGCATGAGCATGTGCATGCATTCGAGGGAGAGGTACAATTTGTGTGCGCTCCTATTTGCAAGAACGCCTAACTGCAACCCAAAGACGAATCCGTATCACACTCAATATGCTTTAGAACTTTGGGAATGGAAAAAAATATCACGTTCTATCCGGGAAAGTATGCTAACTTGATGATATGTAATGCGAATCGTGGAATCGTATTACATAGTTAAAGTAAAGTTGTGTGAAATAGTATTTTCAGACTTTTCACTTCGTAGATTAAAGCATTCTTGAATGAGACGGGTTAAGGATATTAAAATCAGACAAAAAAACAAGAGAGCTGATTTTTTGTTTGTGGTATTGATGGTGTTTACTCCGGGCCGATATTCATTATTTTTGATTGCGTAACTGCCGACTTGTAGCACGGCCCATTTCTAGAAATTTTGTAAGACACCACTAACGCGGATGATATGGCGGGGAGGAGCCTAGATAAACCTCCAACACTTAGGTACAGGATTTCTGTAATCGAACTCGGTCGGACTCGTACCCACAACCCGTTGGTGGTGTAGGAGTGGAATTACCACTACGCTATCTAGCCACGTAATAGAGTGCTCATTTGATCTGTAGTCAAGCGATGTGAGCTGAGCAATCAACGCAATTCTCACAAGTTCGGCACGATCTTGATCGTGGGTTAACTGAGGAATAATTTCGAACGAAAACACTTCCAACCATATCCCCGCATTTTTAAGGTTAGGCGTATACCACAATTGTCACGTGTTACAACAGCGAGATTTGAAATATGGTATGGAGTCTGTATTAGAATGTTAACCGATCCAGCGCACTTGACAATTAGCGCGGCATCAAAGTCACACGCCGAGACCTTTGGCGTCAAGTCAACCCGCGACAACTCACCGGATCGGTGCTGCCCGCCAACTAATCCTTCCTCCCGAGTCGTACCAAGAATGAAAGTCGTGAGCGCTAAGCGGACGAAATTACAGCCCAACAAGGCCAGGCTATGATTGAATTGTCGGATTCGGGGAAAGTAATTGGCGATTGTTGCCATGTTATGCGAGATATGTGGTTATTTATTGAAGAGCTTTTCGATGGAGAGCAATGTAAGCAAATTAATTGTTTCTCGACTATTGTGGTTTTTCTGCTAAACGACCTCATACTGCGTTCTGTAGCTAACTGACTGCCCACGCGGAATTCGATAATTAGTTCGTGGTAATGATTTTAATAATTATTAATATTAATAACGGCCAGGTGATTATTGTCCGTCCTTTGAAACCATTGATTCGGACCGGGCACAGGATAGCTTCGTGAATTCGTATGAATTATATCAGGCGTTGGGTTGTGAATTTCTATTTCAGTTTTGGAGATTGATGTATAAAGTCATTCTTGTCATTCCCACGTAAGCGTTGCCGTACTAACGCCTAGAACGAACGTGGCCGGTGCTAGAAGTTTGTGGATAGGAAATAATAATATAGAATATGGTTCTAATACAGTGGTTCCCAACCTTTTTGTCTTCATTCCCCATTTCAGATTTATTCCGAGCCTTCATTCCCCACCAGGACCGTAACAGCTCTTTGTCATCCCCGCCACAAAGACGTTGATATTTTTGTTCCACTTGAAGTGTTGCACGAAAATAGAATCCACTCCCTCCCTGAAATATGTTCATCATTTATATCCATTGCCTATTGCGGAAACAGAATGTACGTATTCAATACCCGATAGTTTACTTATTTAAGTTGACAATACTTATAAATTGGATGTTACTTTGACAAATTTGTTTATCTCCAGCGTATCCCTCACATCATGAAGATAAATAATTTGTTTTTGCATCACGGGGAAAAGTTAGTCGTGAAGATGAGGCATAGTCTGTTACTTGGAACTATTTTATTTCTAGTCATTCCATTGGAATCTGATTTCATCAGCAGATCACTCAGTTCGATTATCACTTCCTCACTTTTTCAAAGACGTTATGGATTATCTTTTGATCTCACATAGCATAGCTTGCTTATCGTCCTAAATCAAAAGGCGGGTCCGCAATGAATAAACAATATACATTGTTTCAACACAAAGGATGATGACTAGTTTTTTCTCGTCATCGTTTTGGTGATAAATTCGGAAGCCACATATTCTTGTCGGGATCTGCTGATAATACTAAACGGGAAAAGAAGTCTAGACTCGTGTCTGCGGATGTATGTGGGCAGTGGGCATGGAAACCAATTCCCGGCGTTTGCCTTTTGCTTCAATTGTACTTTGGCTAATACAGACGTGATTCAGTTCTAATTGACAAGATTTAATACATAATCCTAAAAAATAAGTAGGAAATATGGTAGATATAAAAAGGAATACACTTTTTCTTTCACATGCTGTCTAATGGATACGGTTTCCTTCGTAAAAAGTATAGTTTTGGGGTTTTCAGTGTAAATAGTGATTATATGGTAGAAGTCTTATGATACTAGACATGCGCTCCAGGTGGTCCATTGACACACCATACGTGATGTTTGGATTGAATGACTCGGATATTATAAATTATTAGCTATATTTGTAGCTTTTATTTGTGATTTTCACTTTGTGTTGCAGACTTCCGTGTTCAAGGTTGGCTAAAGAAGCGCCTAGAGCTCGACCAGCAAATGCATCGACTATACCAGTGGTTCTCAATTTTTTTTCAGACACGCCTCCTTTTTAATAGTGAAAAATTTCGCGTCCCCCTTATCATCATATCACATAATGCAACCAGATGCTAGCTATCCCAACGGATAGTTTGATGGCATGGAAGTTTATGACTGCTGATGAGTGGATTCTCAAATATGAAATTCAAACTATGAACAATGCAATAACGGTGAATTCGAGTTAAATCGCGTCAAGCGCGGAAAAAAATTCAGTTAAACGCAGCTTCGCGCCCCTTCAGATGCTTTCACGCCCCCCAGTTCGAGAATCACCGGACTATACGCTATGAGGTTTGTATATTTGCTACTGTCGAAAAAGGAATATTTCAATAACTAGTGTGACTAAGTCTCTGTGCGTGCTACTACATAAATTTAATTTAGTGCCTCCTGAAATGTCACGACGTCATTTGTATCCGACTCACGTGTCAAAAAGGTTGCACACAATGCACTGTCGTACACCTCAGATGTAGTTGATCTAATGCTTTCACCTTAATTCACCAGATATCCTATCCCTACGTCTTATTTTGTTCATGTTCTTTATCCATCGTCTAGAAAGGCCTGTCATGCGTCAATGGATTGTAAGGCCAGGCCTAACTTTACGTCACGATTATGATGTGGTGTTCGATAACTAGCTTTTAAACTGATGCTTTATTAATTTACAGGTTTATTATTACGAGGATGCAATATGCAAGCCTGAATTCACAGAAATTCTGAAATATTTCGGAGTTCATGTTGAGAAGTCTCTTGAACCAAATTTGAGTCGCATAACCTGGTAAATATCAGTGCAGATACAAGTGGAATTAACGGAATAACGATTTCTAAGACATGTCAAAACGTCCACAACTGGAAGTAAACTATGACCCTTGAGTAACTCGTGCAAGTGTATGCAGCAGGTGCTTCAGTATTCGGTAAAAGTAGAAGTACTTAATTACTGGCCACCTATGACTGTAATAGTATAATAAATCAATCATCCGAGTAGCAAAGAAGATTAGAGTTGTATCATCCTGGGTATATTCAGGATGTGTGTCACGGTTTGTACACCCGGATTTAAACACCAGTGCCAACTCCAACCGTCAAAATATCTGACAATCTTGCTATGGATTGCACGGCTCGGCCTTTTACCTAACGGCGGCATGGTCGGCTAAAACTCATGTTAATTTATGTATTCAAAAGACGCACAACGTCACTAGCCCACGCCTTCGACGACGAGATGTCTCCCGAATCGAAGCGTCGTGAAAATATTTATCTCCGAAGCGATGTCAGAGGTCAGCAAATCTCAAGTCACACGTTTGTAGCGAGACGAGAATTCAGAATCGGATTAAGTGTGATGTAATCCTTTATAATATTAATAAACACAAAGTTCAAGCGACAATGCTGCAAATACTGCATACTGCTACAAAATAGGTCGGTACCGAGAACTCCGGTATGCTACCCAAGCGCTGGCTCCGTTGTTACTAGCTACATAACCCCGAGTTCAAATTAAAATGCAATGTCTGATGAATAGCAGTCAGAGGTAGAGGCTTACGTAGTAACCTATACTCAAGTAGAAAGAAAAGTGACGCCGTAGACGTCTACTCATTGACAAGCATACTTCGAAATTCCACACACATGTGATAATTACGTCAAGTAGAAGTGTAGAAAACTAGGATCTGAAGAGACCTCAAGTAAGTATCTTCAAAAATTAGATTTGGTTATATAACGTACAATATGTTTTCCTTCGGGAGGATTTGTCTTCCTTTTTCAGGAAATCGAGATTGTCCTCCGATGACGCATAAATGACCTTTTTAGGGAAAGGTCCTCCTTCGTAGCTTCGACAACCAGGCCACTGGATAAGTGGACAGCCACAACTGAAAAACGCCATGAATGACGCGAAATCTGTAATGTGTATGTTCGAGCGGGACTTTCGGGAAAAATGATTTTTCTCTTCGTCAACACAAGAGGATGTCCCCTAAAATTTTCAATCAGTAGTGGTCTAGTCCGGTAACCTACCCATTGTGATTTTTATAAAGTGTCCTTCTGTCCGGATCCCAAAATATGGTATAGCCCTACCAATGACACTACAAATAGGTGTAATATTTCAAGGTTTAATCTTTCACCGTGGTTCAGGGGCTCTTCTGCACATTTTTCACAACGATATAACATGTAAAGAAGATTCAAGCATGTTGAGTAAGTATTACAAGTAGGCAAAATCTACTTGAGCATTTGGATAAATTTGAAGTAGGTTTCTTCTTTACTAGAGCCCTCTCCTATTATTTATCGCCAATTGTGAATACGTCATCCCAAAAAGAACGGATATTACCAACGTAATATAAGGAATTAGCACACCGGATAAAAATTACGACACACTCTTATACAATTTACCGGAAATTGTATAGAACACTACCCGTCTAAGTAGGAAACAAAGACATCATTATCGGATGAGACACGTTGTATGTACTTACCTTTTTTGGTATCGCGATTAGCATGGTATATGAAGGCGTAGGTATGCGACTATGCGTACAATTTCGCAAAGATTTAAGGAGTAGTGAAGGTGTGCGTTCCAAGCTCCTATAGTTATATACATAGTTTATCTTGGATTGATATTTATTAGAGAAAATATAAAAATATATATATTTCGAGACTTCAATTTCTTTAGCGATGGCTACAGGAACGTCACATACTGCACTACAGTATACTGATATATTTTTGCAAATGATTGTATTTTTACAAAGTACCCTTAAAGCAATTTTTACATCTTATTTTTCGATCATAGTCGCTGCCATCAGGAACAGAATAACAACATAGAATTGTAAGGTATAATCCACAGCCTTATCGGAATATTGTCTGTTTCCAATGAACTCATGACTCATGGTACGTATCAATCTCTATTGTTTACTAATTAAGGATATGTTGCGTTGTGTCGTTGAGGATAAAACTTAAAAACCGTGTTGTAAATTCCCGGCCCGTGACTTAGCGAACAATCGTATCAGCGGAATCACGGCTATCGTCGCATTTAACGCCTTTCACCACCGTATATAAATGTGTAATGTGTCATGTTCTAAGGCATTGTATTTCGTATAATTACGGCGTTGGAATCATAACAGATCAATTGATTGCAGCATATTGAAAATATTGGAATCACGTTTTTACATATCTTTTGAAAAAGGGAACCGATTACAAAACACGGCGGAATTTTGGTAGGCAATGGTCCTAAGATGCCAATCAAGATTGAGCAGCAAGTACCTTGAATTAAATATTTATCTTGTCAGCCTTTGTTTCCCGCGTAATTGTGTCCTGCGAATGCTGCGGCCATCAAGTATGCACATATCTCGGAAAATCCACCGCGAACGTGTGTGGTTGAACGATAAATACATTTATAGACAATTCAGGATTCCACTCTCAAGCGCTGGCTATTTTAGGAACTGCTGTCGACCTGTAAAATTTCTCTTACACAAACGGATAACAGAGAATGTATATTTGATTGTTTATAAACGAGTTGTGAGCAGTAAAAATAGCCAGATCTGACACATAATGCTAAGCCCACGCTGTCAATAATACAATCGATGAAGAGTCTTGCTTTTCAACACTGTAAAGACCTGGGTGAAATATAAGTATAATCGCCAAATTATCACTATCCACAGCTGCAGCACCAATGGGTTGCGGAATCGAGTCCAACCGAGGTCGACTGCAGAATTCTTACCAAAATCTTGAAGGTTTATCTAGGCACCTCCTCGCCATCTCATCCGCGTAAGCGATGTCTTACAAAAAGCCTAGGAGCGATCCGTGCTATAAGTCGGCAGATACGGCAAAAAAATGAAGAATATCGGCCTGGTAAAAATGAACACAGTAGTCGACAAACACCATGAATACCACAAACAAACAAACCACCGAAGTGTAGGCTGTAAATCAGGTCCTTGGTTCTCTCTGATACCATATTGTACTTTCACACTTGTTCCAATGGGTGAAAACGAGTGAAATATACCAAACCGCACAGATATATATAAAAGGGGTGTGTCGTCTGCCTCGGTTTTGTGTGCCAACTTATTGCGCCGTCTTGTTGTAGTAAACGAAACCATAACCCGATACATCCCCGCGATGATTCTCAATTTGAAATGGTGCATTTCGCTCAATTAACCCAACTAAAATTAGAGAGAAACCACAAGTATATGCATCATGAAGTGATTTTATTCACACTGAACGGCAGGGGGAATCTATGTAATATATGCTTTCGCTTAAAGTTAAGTTCTGGCCGCACGACTAAAATACCAATTCTGTTCCCCATTCATTAGACTTTGAGTAACGTATACGAAAGGAGATGTTGACAAGATTTATGGCAAGCCCTGTCATCTTATCGTCCGGTCAGTAACACTTAACCCCAGCAGAATTTCACTGAAAAGGTGGTGTCGTCCCAATTCGGTTCCGCACGAAAGTTGATCATGTAGCTAACATCCCCTGCGAGTGCGAGCCGCATATAGGATCACGCTCTAGATCCCATATAATTACCTGATCATTACCGAGTTAACAGCCAATATATGTCATAAACTAGTGATTCGATGCAGAACATTACCAAAAGACGATTAGTAGCGACTTGACAAAGGTCAGCTGGTACATTTAAACAATTGTATCGATAGATAGTATTCTCATTGGAACTGCTGGCATTTAATTCCATGTAACTATAGGTGATTATCTTGATCTTGTTGACAGAATGGGGCACCTATACGACTGGAAACAATTACCATATAGAGATCCACAGAAAACCGTTGTTTATATTTCAGTTGACTTTTAACCCGTAATTAGATGAATTAATAGACCCAAATAATATGCACAATATAACCCTCGGCTATGGAATTCAGCAACGAATCTCTATACGCCCACTCGTTTATTTAATGTGCATTGTGTTCCGACTGCACTGGTCAATGTGCAATGGTTTTCTTACTCATACAGTATGAACCGTCGACATTTAACACAGCCAGTACAGTAGTATCGCTAAACAGTGGTGTTCGACACTATTTTTTGAATCTATCAAATAGTTTTCTGCGTCTTGCTGTTGTTGGCGTCGGCATCTCCAAGATCGTTATGATTGGGCCGTGTAAATGTTCTACCAACACTCTGAGCATATTAATATTTAGTGCATTCAATGCACTGTTTCACCTGCCAGATCATTTCTCGCAGCAACAACCATTTTATAGGTAATCGCGAGTAATGTAAGACCATTCCCACGCCGATTACTGAGGGTATTCGGGTTTCAGCGTCTGGTAGCATTGGCTCCCATCGCCTCCGGGATTTTATTCGTTGCGAAACGTATGGCTTGCGTAAAGAAATTTGACGTTGATAAATCGCCGTTAACATATGATAACAATTATGCAGATACCGCGAAATGCACGTAACAGTACCGTTGACTAAACGTGATGCCAAACGTTGCCATCCGTAATTGCTAAGCCGATTTCTTATATCTGATACGGCCGTCGTGTACGTACCTTCACTAGGAATATTTATAGCCAAGCGTGACTCGAACGCAAAACAAGTCCGCCTATGTGGCTGATTGCCGTGACCTTCCTAGCGTATTCTAATCCTTAGATTACATTAGAGAATATTCGAGACGTCTTTCTTGGTATAAATACATAAATTGATACAGAAGGCACTAATCGGCTCTCGGCATTTGTTTTTATAACCCGCTTCTCGTCAATGACAGTTAATCTGACTGTAATCATCTCAATTGAGACGGGGATCGCTGGTGTACATTGTAGAAGCAGTAAGAAAATTACGGTTTATGGGGAAGTTTCGCTTTCTTCTCATTTGTAAATGAACATTTGAACAAGGTTGTAATGACTCGAGTCATGCCTCGACTTGAGTCGCGATTCTTTGGTGACTCGACTTGACTCCAGTCATGTTTTCATAATACGGAAAATGTCTCGACTCGACCTGAGTCAATCTGTGTATTGACTTGACTTGTACTCGACTCGACCCGAGTCAATCTGTGTATTGACTTGACTTGTACTCGACTCATTACGAATGACTCGGACCAAGTCATATGACTCGAGACTTGGACGGCCATGACCATCATTTCATTGTAATTTCGGAGAATATTTATGTTGCCACACAATTGGTGTTTCGTAATAGTACTGGTACTTGAAAATGCGACCAGAAACTGCTACAAGTGAGAAAAACTAGTATATTACCAGGCAGAGTATGTAAAAAGTGGATTTAACAATTCTTCAACTCGAAACTAAACAGTCAACACAATGACTTGGACTCCGACTCGAGTCATAACACTATTACTCGGACTCGGCCATCTGCTCGCAGACTTGGACTCGGACTTGACTCATTGATGAACTGCGAATGACTCGACTTGACTCGAGTCAAAACTATAAGTGAGGTTGACCTGTGACTCGGGACCTTGTGAATTGGTTACAATCCTGCATTTGAGTATGTTTTTGGGTCCAAATTTATATGAGCAGCTTTCTCTGTGTTATAAGCGGCCTTGAATTCAGCTTCAGCAGTAGCCTATTTAAATACAGTGAAGAAACTGAATAGGCACCTCAGGTGATCTCATGTTATCGATATAATTCCTCATCCTACGAATTCCATGATGTGCACTTACTGTGGTCCACTTCGGGAACGTTTCAGACAAAGAAATTCAACTAAGACTCCTATTACCTCCATCCACTACCCCGTGTTGTAGCGGTGCAGTTCCAAAAACCTCAAATGTAAATAATTTGGAACCTGAAGAATCTCGAGGCTCCAGCTTGGAATCTTGCGAAAATACGCTTTACGTAACCATTTTATTAATCACATGGTACGGACAAAGTTTATAGGCAGCAGCCCGCATGTGCACAATAGCGCTGCACGAAGACATGGTTGTGTAACAGGATTTGAACGCCTAATCGCACGACGGAAAACAAGAGCTGACGTGTTCGTTTAACAATCCCACTGATACAGTAGCTTATATGTTAAATAAAATCAAATATAATCAGATTAAGAATTTTCATAAATATGCGACATCTCTTTCACCACCGAATATTTGTTCAAGCAATAAGGCTTGTGTCGTGTAATTTTAATATTACAAAACAACTATAAGGTGGTACTTCCATGCGGCATGAACTTTTCATAACGTTTCGGGTAAGCAATGATCACAACAATGCCAGGTTATATAAGGATATAATTCGTGAATGCCCACGAAAATATATGTACATTATACATCTCTCACAAATACCCCCAATAGAAAAATAAATATATTTGTCAAGTTTAAATGGATTTATCTCTGTTGCGGATATATTCTTCCAGTACAGAGCAGCTTTTGTGGATCAGGGCGCAGGGATTAGGCCATTAGTGGAGAGGGTTACGTTGCATTTTTGTAGAGACGGCGCGGAGGATCATGACGTGATGTTTAGAGGGTACGTAGCAGTGCGGGGCATGGATAAGGGTTCTATACCAATACCGAGAAAACCATTACCGAGAATGGACATTACCGAGAATGCCATTACCGAGAATGAACATTACCGAGAACGGACATTACCGAGAATGGTCATTACCGAGAATGGACACCACCGAGAATGGACATTTCCGAGAATGGCCAATGTCAAGAATATAGCTTACTGGGACTGACATTGTCGAGAAATTGATACCTGAGCATCGATACCGGATGTGGCAACGCCGTGATGCACTCACACGACCTGTGCATATGCATAACATGCCTGCATTGCATATATTGCATTCTCGGTAATGTCCATTCTCGGTGGTGTCCATTCTCGGTAATGTCCATTCTCTGTGGTGTCCATTCTCGGTAATGTCCATTCTCGGTGGTGTCCATTCTCGGTAATGGCATTCTCGGTAATGGTTTTCTCGGTATTGTCCGGACACCATGGATAAGCAATCGATTGAATATCTGCCGGTTATATTTTTATTATTTTTAGCCGGATCCGGATCGGAGTCGGAGTCATACTTTTTCTGACAATGCCGGATCCGGATCGGAGCTGGATTCGAACTTTACCTGACACGGCCGGACAAATATCGAGTACAGTGTCTCAGATTTAGCCATATCTGGGGTTACAGGATGTCTTTATTTTGCCGAAGTCGGGTAGATACTTCTTAAAATTTTTATACGACCGGAGTCTGATTGGCGCCGGATTCCATTTTGAAGATACAAGATCCTAGCCGGAATGGCGAATTCGTCGATCCGCCTTGCATTAGACCGGAACCGGGGTTGATACTGCACCGATAATTATTTTATTTTGGACCGGAGCCTGATGGGAGCCAGATTCCTACTATTTCCGATGCGACCGGGGTCCTAGCGAATAGTGTGAAGGATTGAACCGGGACCGGTGGGACATTGACAGGAGACGGATCCATGCTTTTTCTGACACGGCAGCAGTCAGATTGGAGCCGAACTGCATTTTGAAGAAACGGGATCGGAGTGGGAAGAGGAGGTCTGCCCATTGAAATTATCTGCAGATTCATCCGTTTAAGACTTTAAGTATTCATATCCATAAACAGTAAATTATGAATAACTCGTCTTGATTCCCTGACGTAACCGCTACATTTGAAGGAGTATTACTACGGATGGAGCACTTCATTTTTTCACATCCCTCACTAGTACCTAATGATGCTAATAATTCACCAGATGCAATTACGCTTAATAGGTTCAAGTGCAAGTAGCGTTAAGGGTAACAGTGATGTCCAGATCCTCTGGTCGCGAATATGTGAAAAGCGGTTATCCGTTGACTCGGGCATCCTATCTCCACTCGTAAATGGTGTCGTGCAAAGGAAAAATAACAATCGATTCATTTTGTTTTCTGTTCTACCAAAATTGACATGACGATTATTCATTCTTTCACTGGGAAAATGGGTATATATTCGATTATAGATTGATTGGGGCATTTTTGCCACGTTAATTTTGTTTCTTGTGCCTTCTATCCTCAGAAATGTAGTCTGTATCGGCTTCAGTTTGAAGCATGTTTTCGTTGCTTGATAAAGGACATTGACTAACAGTTTCGACGTTAATACATCGATTGTTGGAAAAGTGAAAGCAGACGTAATGACGGGTCCGCTCATTATTATACTCCACCCGGATTCGAGTGTAATGAATCTGTCTAATTTTATCGTCGAATCTGGTAGGTCTCATCAAATTACCTCATTCTATCGTATTTATAGTAATTACTGGAAACGTTAGGGTAATACTGAAGCATTTATTCAGCACTGCATTGTGTTATTACCTGAGAGATGGATCGACCCGCTACTAGAAAAATGTTAGGGGTATATGCGTACATTTATTCATACTTCCATTACCTTACATCACGCGGATTCACAGGAATGGATACCCGAATTCCACCGTGTTCTATTGTCGCGTGCTACAGTGTTGTACAGCGCGTTTCATATTCATGGGCATTAATATTTAATTGTTGGCAGATGGTAAAGATGGATAACGAGAGCCAATAATGCCATACTTTACTGAAACAACATATCATATGAGGCCATAATTGATCATTAGCTAGTCATTGGAAGCAACATTTGAATGCAAATTACCCGTACTTGCTGGCTTATCCACGGTGTCAAGGTTTGTCGCATAAGATCAAAGAAACTATTAGTATTTTGTAGCGACATTGGATACGGGGACTTGTAAAATAATGGTACCAAACTGCTGATAAGTATCGAAATACCCGGGACATAGAATGCTAGAATTTGATGTTACGAAAATTGTATAAAGAAACGTACGTCATAGTGCTAGGAATGGTAAGAGGGATTGGCTTTTTCGTAAGGTGAACCCGAAAGGTGGTATGAATTTCAAATCACGATAAGATATATCTCTATACTACACGTTGTTCAAAGACGGCGTTTTAGAATCATAATGGCAATCAAATTTTCTTCCTTTTAATATTCGTTTAAAGCCAATAGAATGACTACTGCAAAATGTAGAAATTTTTCATAGGTTTATGATATTAATCGTATTTCCGTGAAAGGACAATAGATTAATTGGCATAGCACCCAGAATCGGGGAAATTGAACTGTTTTAGCACGCGTGAAAGACCAGCTGTAATCTCGTAAAGACGCTGATATCGAGACTATTGACGCATAAAAGTTTAAAACTTAGTTCAGAATTCATAGTGAATCGTGCATAACCTCACTTTCTTTAAATTCGTAAAAAAGCTTCCGAAATTGAAATATATAATTTCATGCCGATTACATTTTGCGGTATCGTATATCACGATTCTTCCACTGGAAATGTACCGTATCGCTCAATGGAACATGCTAGAATCCTACACATCGATCAGTATCTGCGATAGGTACCTTATCTCAGATGCATACGTTTGAGCGAGTTCCTTAGTGTTGGTGTTCCCATTACATATTCTTTGAAACTAATTCTTATCTCTTGTCATCCCAATTAGGAGATAGTTTCAGTCAACATTTATTTCATCATACACTTAATGCTTTTGACTTCAAGCTGGAATCGTAATGAGCTAAGAGAAAATGAACAAATAATTTAATTTTGTTATTATTGCCTCAACTTTGAACTGTCCTGTCTTCATTTGTTTTCAATAATATTAATAATAATGATATCAATAACCATTATAATTCAATTCGTCACTGTCAGTTGTCTCTAAAACCCGGTTTCCAATTCTTTACTACCGTAATTCTGTAATGTACCTTCTTCATGCATTTCCAACAGGAAAAACAGTCTGACTTTATTACTGTATTCCTAAAAGTTCTTTAGATGACGGTTGCTTCTCTGCTTGTATGTGTATTTACCAATTTTACTGTGAGTGAATGGCATAATAATAATGTTCTCTGTCTTCCAAATGCAATAAAGTCGATGATAATTTGATCATTATAATGATACCATATATGATCGCATACGTCACACTGAAAGCGGAGATGTGCCTATCGAATTTATGCTGATTTCATCCACTAAAAATACCTTGATCTTTGTAACCATCGATTCGGAAAATTGAAGGAAGTTCCAAACGCCTTGGTGTATCAAGTACACCACCATGTGGAGTAGACTAACATATCGGTATGTCATAACAAAATGCAGGTCAATTTCACGCATGATAGAACTGAACGCATTTTATGCAACGCGTATGCCGATCACGGGACGTATTTGCCATCCATGCATCTCGCCGAGGTAGATTTGGAAGTGAGTTACTAAAAGCGTACATTCATTTTGAGCCCGTGCCTGTAGTATCGGATGAATTTCTACATTAAATCGCGCAAATACCGCAAGTCTTTCAACGGCACCTTTACAAACACGCTCCCTTTGACCTCAATGTTTGCTTACTCAAGTCCGGTCCGTATATTTGTGTGGTGCGCATTCCGACGCGATAACTGTCACATTTCAGATGCCACTTCTTTTGTGCGGCCGCCATCAATCTCACATCGTGACGTAAGCCCCACCCTAGACGTCCTCGTCTGGGGATCGGCGTGAGGATAGCTTCTCGCTTCGTATAATTTTTATATTTGCCAACGTTATTGATACGGTCCGGCTGACTTGTGAGGTAGTCCCGCCCGAAATTGTAAACGGCCCGATCACGTTTTTGTGATGACGAAATCGCTGATTCAACAAGCGTTCATTGAACGATAAGGGGTGGTTATTCATAAAAGTCGTGGGTTGCTAACCGTGAATGTTATTATTTGTAAATCGTGAATATGAAAGTTATACGATTTCAAATTCAGATTCAGATTCACCTAAAACGCCGTTTCCGTTCACCTCGTGACACCTATTTCGCTCATAATTTGATCAAAACGCGCCTTACACAATAATTTGCTTTGCCCGTGCAAAGAAATTGGATTGTAATACGTTGTGAATGTGCAAATTACATTAATCACAAAATATTTTATAGGTGTGAAAGATAACAGTAAAATGCCTTAATTCGCCATCAATAATTCTATATCCAATCTCTTGTAGAACACCCTGATCCGAGGCCTACGATAGGTTATCGTATAGTCTCCGACATGATCATAATTAGCGTTATTATGTACTGTATAGAACAGAGTGAATTCTTCATTCTTTATGTCTGGTGTGATTTTTATTCTCGCAATCTAGACGGTTAGCCAATTAGTTAATTATGGGTATCACGGCTCAACGTGTCGATGGTATTTAGTATGATAGTCACTATATATATGATGCAAATTCGGGGTTGAAATTTTGTGGATAAGGGTTCGTCATCCTAATCGTAGGCGGAGTTGTATGTGGTACATGGATTTGAAGCCTTGCGTACACACGAAATAGATTTTGTTGGCAAATTTACACTGTCTTTTGCTTCATATAACAAGTATAGGTATTTATATATGTATAAATTGATGATTTGATTATGGTGTTGGCTATAAATACATGTTCCTGTCACAATGTGGTGGCTGTACGAAGCAAGCGTGAGACGCCCAACTTTTTCTATGAGCTGTCAATAATTCTAGTCGTATTCAGAAATAAAGATTGTGCTTCGTAACATCTGCCTATTACATGAAATTTAGTATGTTTCTTATTGCTTACCTCTCCGTGGGACGAGGTATTAGGTTACAATTGATGTTAGCGCAATTGAGATCACTAGAGAGACGATCGACTTTATAGCCTATGACAATGCAGATTTGAGCAACCCTTATTCAGAATGCGGGACTAGATCACGGCTAAAAAATAACATGGTATTTGATCTAAATACCATCGATACTTACGCAAAATGTCCACACGGACACCATGGTAACGCTGGTCTAGGATTACAATTCTGATTTTAATCCGGCGTGCAGCGAACTGATTGTTGTGGATATAGCAGAATAATGGTGACAGGAAATCGCTGTCGCTGGTACAAGATAAACTCATTACAAATTGATATATTGAAGTATCATTCGCGGTATTTTTGTTTCCAATTGTCACGGTGTCAACGGTCAACCAGTAGACCGTAAACTATTCCGTATGTTTACGTCACGAATCATTTATCTGGTACTCGTTACACCTAAAAATAGTTTCCACTATATATCAATCAAGGAGTGCTAGAGTAGGTTCCAGGCTAGGGAGTCATTCACAATACCAGGAGTTGTTACGGTCGACTGCGGGACTGTCGATTGTTAGATGTCGGGGCCAAAGGGTAAAATTTTCATGATGCCTCATGAATAACTGTTGCCACGGAAACGTTGCGACGACCGGTTTATCACCATGTCACGATTTGACGATTATTATTTGAGTTCAAATAGACACCTATAATTGCTCGTATGAAAAGGAAATCTCGTGGTTAGCGCTACTAGTCACGAAATTCCATTGATAGACTTACATGGAACAAATCATTATGGGCAGCGTGCACCGTGTGTTTGGTAGTAACATCGCTAAGCTAGAACGCTTTCATTTGAATTGTCATCGTGTGTATGTTGAAACGCATTGCTTCATCTGTGCAGTTTTATGCTTAGTCATTACGACCCTAAACGCTTTCTGTTCCCTTCTGTGAATCATAAAAGATAGTTTCAAAATTAATTGGAAACAGGCGTGGCAAGTAATGAAGTACTTTCATTTTTTGGAGTAGCCTACTCCAGTACGTTTTGCCTACATTCGTTACTTATGCAATTTGTAACTATTTTGGTTTCCTGCCACTTCTCCCTAAGAGATATTTCGGAACAACGCCTCACTTTTCACAATTGAGATTATGAAAAGTAGATGGTAGTTTTGTGATAGGTTTGTATCAATTTTATGAATGGAATACTCATGAGAACCACATAACGAATCTTCTGTATCACGTTAGTCGGATATCATTCCGACGACTCTACCAATATTTGTGTGATTAATCATTGTGCGTTAGTCGCAAACGGGACTGTGGATTCGGAGTCGTGGAGTCCAGTTGGGACTTTCGTCAAATCCTCTCGTTGGAGACGGAGTCACAGAAATTTCTTAGCACTCCTTGGAGTCGGAGTTGAAGAAGCACATACTGGCTGGAGCCGGAGTCGGAGTTTGTTAATATGCTCTGACTACGACTTCGAGTACTCCCATGTACTTTAAAATCGATGCAAATGTTACTTAAACATACCGTTGCTATTACAGAAGTTATCAAGTTTCTCACGCTGTCGAACTATCACAAACTTCATTTCCTTCTGCGTTTTCATTATTTCTGCGAACCACACAAGTCTAATAATGCAGTAGATGTAAAATTTTCCGATATGATTTACACAAGAATGTCTGCGTCAGAGCTGGTGTCGGAGTTGGTATATCGAAAAAATCTGGAGTCGGAGTTGGGTTCGATTGTAAAAGGAACCGACTCCATAGCCCTGGTCGCAATGTTACATCTTGACAGTTCGAAAATAATATAAAGTATGTAATTATAAACCCTTTGACCGACTTTACTCTTCAAAAGTACTTACATGGGATAGTTTCTGAACTTTCGTTTTTTTACTGTCGCTTGAAGTAGATACGAAAGGTCTTGGAAATTGCAATTTGTATGGGGCTGGGCAAAATCGAGTACCTGAGTGATTCGATTCTGAATCACGTAAAATGCTTCGAGTCGAGTAATCGAGTATCACTCATTATGACGTCATAGCAGAATATTATTCGTCAAAGTTCAAATATGTACCTTTTAAGCGACCACAAAGAATATAATGCCTGTTACCCATCATATTAAGGATACTTTGTTATTTTTTTTCGACCATACCGATTTCATTGCACTTGGTGACAATATTGTGGGATGATCATGACTTCGGAAATGTGCTATTTCCAGTAACGTTCGTAGCTTTGTACCTCATGTTTCGTATGCTACGATACGGCCAATCAAGGTTTCAAGGCTTCAACAGTGAAATTAGCATAAACTCGTTGATCGTTGATAAACTCCTCGTTGATAAATCAACTTTCAGTGGTGAGGAGCGTATAATTTCAGTACTTGAAAAATAGTCTTTTATACTCGACTCGAATCATTAAAATTAATACTCGATTCAGATTCGAGTACTCGAATCATTGTGCCCAGCCCTAAATTTTTAATCGACTAGAATGCCACGACTTCACTTCCATTTCCACGTGACATGCAACGCATACTATTTTGATCGACTATGATTGGAATCATGATGTGGACCCATGTTATGTCAGGGTCGATGGAATCTATTGGTTGCAATTGCATCTCGAAATGCCCACATTGTACAACAAATAAGTGTTTGTGATAACGACGGGAATTTAATATATATGGGAGGCATTGCTTGCTGACCCTGCACGCTATTGTTGATCACGAGCGGTCTCAATCGTGTGCAAATTTGCTTTCACAATATTTGTAACTTTCGGGTGTTGCACGGTTCAATCCTGAGACATTCTCCCATTCTTTATCACCCCGGAGTCACGGAATAAGTGCACGATTGTAATGCCGGGTGTGTATGTGTGAAGACAAGTTTACCTTCCGTGTAATATCATAGTTACCGAAAATGACAATCCAGGCTGAATATATACAGCGGGTAAATCATCGACGCCGCACATAAGGCTTGATCATTGGGATAAAAACGATAAAAGCACTGTCGATAAACGCCACGTACTACACTGTCGGGGAGTATTTTGAGCTTGTGGCCATCATATTATGGTAAAAGTTCTCCAATTAACAATAGGGTTGATTGACTTTGATGCTAGTCTTCTACGTGATGGCATCACTCTGCATATGCGGCGCCTGTACATAACCATGGGACGATGTTGACATTTTGGGAAATATATATATGGTGTTGGGATCAAAATCCATAATTACTAGATGCCATCACAAAACTACAGGCAAGCAATAACTGCTTATCGACTGAAACAGCTTCGCGTTCTAAAGAGAATAATTTCGTTAACAATTATGTAATACACACACTTCATTGCGAGGAATTCGCTGGAAAATATTCAACTCATTATCGAAACTAATTCATTATGCTTTGTTGAGGAATTTGAAAATCTACTTTATTTTAATTCGGAAACTCCAGTTCATGAAATACCCTCCGTGCCATTTCACTATCGAAATAGCATGATTACAACTTTACCTTTACACATGAAGAACTACAATCCCCTAGAAATGCCCGGGCAGCTACTATCTTACTTCAGCAGAACCCTAACCGCATTTATTTTAGGAACAAATTATACATTCCGATTTATAAAGAAGCAAACATCGCACCTGACCGATCACGCGATCTCAATGTATTTTGGTGACAGTTTGATCTGCTTAATCGTTAACATATTTAAAGGGTGCCCGGTTTATTTCTAGCAGATGAAATCTCGAGGCGGTTCATGTTTATTTTCCCACGAGTAATTACCAACAGCATGTGATTTGAAATAGTCATGGTGGTGACTTCGCCACCTTTCTCGATTGGAAAGTAATACCGTATATCCGCTGAGCGTGGCCTGTCCTTACGAATCGTTTAAAACGGTGCCATTAATCACGAGATATACCATACGCTGTGAACTTAGGTTAATGTGGGATTTAAGGTCGTGTTCATTACTCAGAAAAATATACTTGACTTCATAAATCGACTGCTACGATTTATCAGCAGGTTTGCAACTTTTGCTAACACGAAAGCAGCATTTGCTTACCAACAGATCATTGCATGTACACTGTACAGCGGCTGCAGCTTGTAACTATATTTTCGACGTGACGTCAAAACAACTACTATAGCTACTTACGATGATATCGGTATGCCACAAACTGGTCTTATTCACTACTTACTGTATAGTGGCGAATCCATATTGTAAATTGTGATAGCAATCGGTCAAAATAAATATAATTGATGAATTACGTGGACTTACGATCTCCGTAGAATGGAAGGCAAGTATCCACACTTAACCGTAAACACATTCGGATTGTGAGATTGTCGTTAGCGTATAGCATTGAAGCTCGAACTTCCTTTACAGTTTAGGGACTAGTGGATATGTTTTATTGGCATTGATACTATCTCAACGACATTACATTATTATACTCCACTTATTACACCCTTCACTTTTATCCCGGAAATACAGACCTTCACCATATCTCACCTTGGTTCGGGGCGTTTTTGAAAGATGGTGAGAGGGAGCAAATATACCTGGAGCATTTGAATGGCGATTCTGGAAAGGATCTCTGTCGGACTGAAACCCGTAACCCGTCAGTGTTGCAGCGGTGGAACGTACCGCAACTTCTAATTATCACCAGTAGATCTCGTGCGATTCCTGCGATCAAATAGTTAACGAATACGTCGCAAGGGAATTCTACCCGGCCGGAGGTCTTAGTTGAACTCGTGGTGGTATGAGATGGTATAAAACAATGCATGTAATATCGAGTCTTATATTTTATCGCAGGTTCAATCTGATATCATTACTATGCGGTGCCGACCAGTGTTTGGATTAAGTTACTGTCTTTGGCTAGCACAGTGATTCCCAACCTTTTTTGGCTCATCGCCCCCTCATCATGCTCGACACAAATTTTCGCCCTCCATATATACGGATCCAAAAAACGCGGCATATCAAAAGGATATATATTTACTGGGGATGGTGTGAAGCTCTGTAAAGTTCAGGTTCGTGTGACGTTTAAAACGTCGCCAAATGCATCAACTGGGGCAATCAAATAACATGATAATCCTCTGAAATCAATATCCTCCGTCGCCTTGCCAACAATTGCGACGAGGACTGTCAAGGGAATGTAAGCTTACGTTATAGCGGTCTGGGCCAGACCGGACAATGTAGTCGGCGTCTGAGTCTGAGTATTGCTACGTTGATATTGAGCAGAGTGCGAAACGGGTTTCTATACTTGCTACCGATATTACCCGAATAGTATAGTAGCCAACACCCCAATCGCACGGATTTGGATTTTATGATACAATAAACATATCAAGTCAAGATTGACCGAGTATACGTGTTTTTTTTTACATTAGAGAACGATGTTAATTTCATTGGTTGGTTTAATAAGCATCATTGGATGACTATCTATGGAGTGTATGTCGGATGTTGATTTTGATGTTATGTGATTGCGGGTCAAGCCCACAGCAGAGAGTCACTAAATATTCACAAACGGAAAGCTGGATATTTCGAGCAAACTTGTGGAACAAAGCAAGTACAATTTTTAAGATTGTCAAGGTGGATGTTCCTTTAGCTTTGATTTTTTTAAATAGTTCCAGCGTCATGCATAGAGTGGTCCGCAGTTGAA
This sequence comes from Botryllus schlosseri, assembly GCF_051294905.1. NCBI lineage: Eukaryota > Metazoa > Chordata > Ascidiacea > Stolidobranchia > Styelidae > Botryllus > Botryllus schlosseri. Next base: position 24,843,824 of record NC_137238.1, read on the forward strand.
ATGCAATAAGTTTCAACCAAAGATGTTATAATGAAGTGACAATTGTGATATATGAAAAAGGTTCGCAGTGCGGAACCTAACAAGGTGGGTTTGTGAACGCGAACCTCTAAATTTTTGAGGTTCACACACAGAACGCGAACGCGAACCCCACGTTAACACCATCCCTAATATGTATTCATCTCTGATCGCTGGTGAATTGACTAGAAAAGAAACGTCATTTTCCGAGTAGGTGCTGAGAAAACCGGCTTCTTCTATACTACTTCTCCTTGGAGTTGACATTTTCTCTGGTAAACTTTCGCATCATATGCAGAATAAGCCGTGTTCACGTGAATTTTGTGGCAATGGTAATTAAATATGTCTCACTGGACGCGCTAGCATTTCGCCCCCTGTCGCCCCCCAATCGCCCCCTTTGGTATTTTTCCCCCCTTGTTTCTCAAAATGACACACTGGGGTTGATATCGCCAGCGTTGGGAACCACTGGTCTATCAAGTTCTTTCGAATCAATTCAAGTTTTGACTAGGGTCATACTAAAATCATCTCTAGATTGTTCAAATCATGTGATCTCAAATATTTCGATTTCTAGTATATTTCAAGACAGCGAAAAATCATTTGAGTTAATTTGCGGATGAAAACGCATCTGCTAGAATAGCGGAGGACCCCGCCAAACTTTTCAAAGTTGGTGCGTTGCCATTTTTGGCATACTAAGACTATATGATTCGTGAGTTATTTATGTTTGGACAAAGTTCATAGACGGCAATCAGCAAGCGCACAATACGCCTGTACGGACGTATGATTAGGTGAAACAATTTCAATGCTTAATCGCCCAACATGAAACAAACGCTGACGTGTGTTCGGTTCACAATCCCACGGACAAGTCAATAAACAAATCAATAAATCAAATTTAATCAGCTTTGGGACTTCTTTCGCATCGAATATTTGTTCGACAATTTAAGCATACATGTTTTGATTTGTATTTTACATAACAATGATTAAGCGACGCTTGCATGTCGCATACACTTTACATAACGTTTGAAGTATGCATTAAAATGTTAGGCAGGCACGACAATATCAGGTTATATAAGAATATAATTCTTGAATATTTATAGCCTACACCGTTCGAAAGTCCGTCAAATAAGAAAAAGGGGATTTGCTTGCTTCAATATACCTCTAAGTATAACCTGACATTTAGAGTAAATAGAGAACAAATGTTTTTTCGCACATAACCCATATGTATTCAATGCTGGCTGATCTCATACGGCCCGAATGATTAGACCATTCGGATTAGGGATTACGGTTTCACGGTAATTCAGTAAAACGTGAGGTCGTAAGGGTATTTAATGTTGTTAAACAACCGCAATATAGCCTACAATAACAAATTGCAATTTGACTCTCGAGATATACAAGTAGCAGCTGGAGATAGGTAATCTACCTACCATCATGTTTTTAATATCTAAGGATGTTTATCCATAGATTCAGGTACTTGGATGTTCGTTTAATAACTTTAAACAAATTTCAAGAGTTCGCATTTGTAGTTAAAATTCTCCCGTATCCCTCACAGTGCATCAAGGCTATATTAATAATAGTAAACAAAAACACACCAACTTATGACGTCGTGACCACACGATTAGAACCATTGTTTTATTTATATAAAACTACATCAAATCGGCCAATCATTGTAGATGTGCCAATTACAGTGTTTGTGAATAATGGCTTTACTAGAAAAGAGAACCTCTGATCTATAATGATGAGTAGTATGCATATAGGCTACAATGGAGCATTCGACTGATAACAAAGGTAATGGATTTGGCGCAATAACATTTGGCATCATTTACCAGATCAAACTCCTCTGTAGCGATCGAAACGTTTGAATCCAGGCCACGACCCAAATTGAGTTATATACCACTGGTCAAACCTAATACTCTACTATGGTACGTCGAATCATATTACTCCATGGTACGGCTATCGTGAGTATTTTCCGAGAATTTATCAAAACAGGAAAATATTCAAGATATATATGAACCTATTTGTGCGGCCCCGTATTGTATTGTATCATAATAATAGATAACCGATTGTCACCAATGTATACGGTCGCAAGCTTCTGCTGTACAGTCCGTTTCAATATTCATCCGCCAAAATACCGAATGAGCGACAGCAGTTGCTAATGATGGATCGCAAAAGACGGTAATTCCTCACTTTACTGAAATGTCTCATGCGAGCCCGTAATTTGTCATAAGCCATTCGTTACGACAAACTTATGAAAGCCAATTACCCGCGACTGTAGCATTATGGATGGTGTCAAATATTCTTCGCATAAGTCCAAATAAACTAGTAGGGTGTTATAGCGAAGTTGAATACTATAGGAGTTAGAAATAACGGTACCAAGCTGTTGATAAGTGTATAGCGAAATGTAGAATTCTAGAATTTGATATTACGAAATCTATATAAGGACATGAACGTCATAGCGTTAAAACAACTCGTTAAGATTCAATTTAACGCAAGTTGAACCAAAGAGATTGCATTGAATACAAACTTCGATAGGGCGTAACCCTATACGATATACGTATACTGTAATTCAAAGATGACTTCGTGGAAACATTAAATTCTCATCCTTTCAGTGTTCCACTGACGTCAATAACACAAATACAGCAAACTGTAGAGATTTCTGATGGGTTAAATGATAATGTTGAAGTCTTTGAAAAAGGACAACACATAATTACTATCGCTGACCAATGACATGCTGTCAATAGGAAAAATTAGAACTGCGGCAGCATTAGGCAGATGACTAGGTTAGGCTACCGCTAGGTCTTGTCAGGCATTTCAAACGTAGTGACTTGGCGTTTCAAACATTCTAAGACGACAGTACTCGCAGGATATTTATGTTAGTTGATAATATTGACGCATGCAGGGTATACTCCAAGCTAATATTAGCTGAGTACAATGTAAATGTGAACGAAAATCGGACTCCGAGTCCAGATTCATGCGTAGAGTCAGAGTCAAGTCAAGTCACTGATCATTCGAGTCAAGTGATTTTTCCGTAGTCACTCGAGTCAAGTGATGTCGTTCACAAAGTCCGCGTCCAGTCGTCTTTAAACTGGTTTCTTTTCTGCTGATACTAGCTTATCCAGCAGTCATTGTTCGTGGAATTAGAATTATTCCCGGATATCGGCCGGAATATCAACATTTGTATTCAAGATCGTCCTGGCAAACTATATCAACAAATGCCAGGCCCGTTCAATGATCATTGATTCATCCAAGAAGAGGATACGCATATTCTTCTATGCACTGTGCATCAATATTACTCAGTCAACCACTGATACCTATGCACATTACACAGGTATCCTATGTCAACTAAACTACATAGAGGACTACCATCAGTGGTGGTCAGAGTAGTCAGTATAGCTGCTCCAGCGGAATTAGATGTAGGCCTACTGCAATAAAGTTCCACTGGATTACAAGCAGAAGTGGCGATTTCCAAAACATGTAGCATCTAATTCAAGCGAATGTAGAAATTGAAAAGTCTGACTAGTACTCAAGTAAGTATAAATGAGCAAGTAGATATGGTTGAGGGATCACAATACCTTTGGCAGCAGGAGTGGTGGAAATTTAAAATTACATGATCCACGCAATCTTTGCGACTAATAGAAATTTACTAATGACGCAAGAATTTGGTGCCGTCCACGTAAATAGATTCAGGTACCATGATACAGAGGCTAAAAATTTGACATGATTATTATGAGAATCCCAATGGAAAATGCAATGCAAACTATTCCCAAAACTATTTTCTACTTTCAAAAATCGTAAGTGTGAAAATTTACTAATTTTGAATAGCGAATTGTTATGGAGTTGGAGGCAGTCTATAAACATACAGCCCCGTGGTTACATAGTGCAGGTCGAACACTACGAGATCGAATACACAGCAGTCGAATATGTCAGTGACCTGTGCTCGATTTCATCACCGGAGACAATATTTAGAAATCATAGCCAAAGTAGCGGAGTTGGCTTTATCTTGAAATGTCGATTAACGGATCCGCACATGGTTATTCCGGTCGTCGAATTTAGACGTATGTGATTGTATTATAGCTGGTGGTCCTGGTGCGCAAGCCTCTAGTAGTCAAGCACCGTAAAATCCCTTATACATGCGTCAAAGTGGAAGTGCTACGTTCCTGGCCACCTCTGTCAACAATGCATGTTATGACGAATTATTATTGCCGACCTAATACTCGCACCTGTTAACAATACAGATATAAGCGAGAATCTAATCCGCAATTCATCAACATGTATGCCGGAACGTTGACGAAAGATTTCGACGCTTCGCGTGGGAATGCTGGCACGCTCACACGCAAATAGAGACGCAGGATTATCACACCATTACGTCCTTGTCGTATACTGTGAGTGATCGCGCGACTCTCATCATGTATACGGCAACTACTATTGTTACAGAGTGGCATGATTTATAACAGAAAGCGTCCGCGGCCCGAGTAGACGATGATGTGTCTCAGGTTGTGACATTTACAAACTGCTCCGGTAACCACGATAATTCTCTGATGTAAAGGAATTTTAGATAACATCGAAGATGAATGCCTTTCCAGCAAAACTTTGAGATGGAGCCATTCGTTTTATTTCTCAGCACAGATTGTACACAATACGTCGTGGCGAGAGTTACGTTATGGTAGGTTCAATACTGTGTCAATGCTGCATAATCTATAAGTAATATATAACTTATGGCTTGTTGAGATAAGATACCATACCCGTCACAAAATGGTTTCCATTCAACCAAGCGAAAATATTCGTATGAGTTTTAAGAAGAAATGACCTGTAACAAAGTAGCGTTACTTGTTCGAAGTATTCAAGCAGGATATATAGTCACTGTCACTAATTACTCAGGTAGGTTTGCTCCATGACTACTCTCACCGTAACCGTTTTCCAACTACAAACTACTTACTTTGTCATTGGGAATTCGGTAAAGTATAAAGTAGTTTCTTAAATAGCTTCCATCACTGATATGAAAGAAAATGTCATGACAATCGAGCTAAAACGCCCCTACACCGCGGGAAGTATGGAGCTATTTCCACCGTTATGAGTAATTTCGTGAAGATGCATTTGTCAATTTGGAAAGTAGTCACATCTTATCGATTACTAGAATTATGCTACGCGACGCCTCGATCAAATATGCTTCTGACACTTTTTTTCGACTTCATATCATTAATATACTAATGCATTGAGGACTCCAAATTCGAGGGAAACGTATCTCCGAAATGAATTAATCAGAATGTATTATCTCGCTTCAAGCAAATAGCCAACCTGTTTTTACGAGTAAGCAGGAAATATGTTTACTTGGTTTCGTGAATTCTATTTTCCTTCGATGATTACCAGGCAACAGCGAACGTGTATTCTACGAACGAAATCGCGATATCAAATGTCGTAATCAGGGAATATCTTTTCGATATCACCATCAAGGTACATCATCGGTTTTTGCGAACTTGTGTTGTAACTCACGAAGGTTCGCGGTGACGAGCGTAGCAAATTTCTTCAGAAGATGCAAACTAAGTATTACTCGCACATCAAATTGAAATTATGGATTCCCGCTCTATCTCTAGCATTCCCCTGGAACTTGGGATACTACAAGAATATTGTAGGCAGTTTTTAATTATTGTTTAGTATTAATGACGTATCAAAATCTATACGGTTATATTACACAATGAAGATGTTGCTTATTATGATTCCTGAGATGTTGACTAATAAGGCGACTCATTTTTGTCCTGGACTTTTGGTAGGACATCGCTTATCCTCATCAGACGATGAGGAGGAGTCTAAAATGATGAAGGTTGCGATTGTTGTAAATTAATTTCTCATTTTACGACGCCAGACATGGTGGACCAAACATTTGTACATATTTCCGAGCCTTATCAAATAATTTCTTTGTGGACGCCCGTTAAAAATAGACATCGAAATAGGTCTCTCTTGTAAGCTTTGTCGCGGTAGCTCTTGCAAATTTTGTTCAATCAATAGACGTGTGAACGTGGGAATCTACCGCAGTCCTATCCAGCGGTGCAGTCGTGGCGGCAGATCAATAAAAAAATAAATCTAGATTGATTGTGTTCTTGGTATTCCACATGGAAAAGCATGTACGCGTAGATAAACAGTAAATAAACAAGACCTTTTAATGGAAATGATGATTGAATTCTAGATGAAAAGATGGAGCATGATCCGGATTGTCGTAAACAATGCAAAAGAATAAGATTTAGATTTTCATTTGCAGGACAGTGATTTCCATAATTTAATTGTTTTCATTGACAATAATTATGCGATGTTTATCAACCTTAACTTAGCCGCGTGATAAAATAGCAAGATCCCGCTGTTGGTCTATTGAAACAATACGGATATTAACGCAGTAATTCAAAATATTATGAGTTATTAGTCTTGATTGCGTTTATGCGCCATCAACTGAAATTGTAGTACCCAAATATAGTCAGTAACGAAATACTTCTACTCTTTCGGCGAACTCATGTCGGTTTGCCGTCTTGCATTAGTTACTCGAGGGTTTGTGTAATTGAAATACTTCGACTTATACGTGTATACTGGATAGTTCTGTAGACGAGAATACGAATTATTTAAATTTAATATTTTTAAATGTAGAAAGCAGTTTGGGGATAAGTTTGGATCCCTCTTACGTGTGAAACGGTCACACCAACAGTTTGAAATATCTACCACAGTAACCTTCGAAATACTTTCAAATGTTGTACTTATACTTGTAGCATCATCGTATGTATTTTTCGTTGATTGCGAAGATGCATCTTGCAATTTCCCCAAAAGCCATCGTCTATTAACTGCCAAAAGAATGTGACCCCGCCACCCAATATACTTTTCGAAGTTATTTACGTAAATACTCTACGGATCATTCATTTTTTACTGTCGAATAAATTCGTTTTGACCCGTCTTGGACATCGCTGCTTGTATAATTGAATGTAAATTTAGTATAACTTTACTTCTACCTCTACCTGAGTAGCATCGCTGCTTACTTTGACCAGCTACTTTTATATATAATTTGAGACCCAGCGATGATGTTAACATGAGCTTCGCTAAACTTCGCAATATTAAATTGCCGTTTTTAGTAATGATCAAGTCTTTCACACTTCCCTAACCACAATACCTGATGTGGGGCGCTATACTATATCCGCTATATCCGTGGTACAATATATGTAGGGTAAATTGCGAATTGTAACATTTTCGATGGTAGGGATTATATATTAGTCGATACACATATCGTTTTGGCAATGGTATAAAGAGTCCGTATTTCAATTTAGGTTATGAGCGGCTATGAAAAACAGAAACGATCATCTTCGTAACCGACTGTTCTCAAGTGCACTGTATATATAGATAGCATAGATGTATACATATTTTGACCGATTCCTAAAATATGGCTGCTGTTTCAATGTTATCTATCTCGATATTTTGTCAGTACAGATGGAAACACAGATATTGGATTGAAATCAAGTTATACAACTAGCCTATCTGTCTATAATTCCGCAACGAGGAGAATGTCTGAGGGCATAATCAATTTCCCGGTAACTTATCTTATTTCATCACCATGTTTGAGAAGTATGACGACAATAAGATGAAAATATTTTCTCGATAGACCTGGATGATATGATAGCTAATTGGTTCGAAAACTGGCGCATGAGCAGTGTGACCAGTGGAAAAGTACCAGAGATTGTAATGCAGTTTGATCTGGGATTCAGTGTAGAAACATTGCTCTTGCTTAGATAGGATTTTCGATGTTTTTCAATATGAATGAAGATTTCTTGATTGCAGCATTTTGGAGATTTGAATGTTTTACTGACAACCCTGTGTTTCATCATGGCAAACCCTTTTTGATGCTGGCCATGCTTTCTTTGTTAGGATCTTGTATGATCATGGGATAATATTTCATCATTTTCGTTTCCCAACATTCCTATCTCATTATGATTTGCCTTTCTCAACATTCTTATTTCACTCATTGTGGCGAAAATAAAAGTCTCAAAACCGAAATGACTTTGATGAGGACTGATGAAAAGATAAAAACCGCAGTCGTACATACTTAGCCATTATAAAACCTGTCCAACATATCATGTGGCGGAAACTCTACACTGAAACCATAAAATAGATGTAGTATTGAAATATAAAATTGGTATTTTGTTTCAGAAAATGATGGATGTGGATAGAAGGCCAAATATAAATGATAGAACGTGTAATATATATAATGAATGATGTATTATCATTACCAATCTGCAGAAATTGAATCGTTCCAACACTCAACTAATATACTGACTAGGGTCCACATATGAGCATTGCCTACATTCTTCATACAACAATTCAGTAAATAAACGTCGCTTGCATTGAATTCTACCCCCATATCGTATTCAGCGTGAAGCGTACCATGTGAACCGCATTCACATTCTCAACTTACAGAGGTATAACCAACATAACCAATCCCTTTCTTTGAGTCACAAACATGATCGGTCGATCATGTCTGTAGTCAGGATAAAATCTTAGGAAACCGGGAACCCCGAGACCACTATTTCGGCATACATTTCCACACGGAATGTATTTATCAGCTTTGAACTAGGCCTATAGCTCATGTAATCCGCGTTAAAGTCTTACGTGCAACACACCATCAGGTTTATCGCATTCAGTGAATATACCTTGATACGTTGTTGACAAGATTGCCTTCATGTTTTGGGTTATCGTTTCGGTATGTCCGAATCGTTATCTGCCCCCAAATCCTATGTATACCTTCCGAAATATGATTGACAGTGCCAACAAACACCCTCAATTCAAATTGACGAAAAAAAATTCCCTCGCCCCTAAGTATGTAGCCTACTGGTATGTAAATATGAATGATGAAGCATATTATCACCCTTATATAGATTATAGGAAGATTCTAAGTAACAACCTGTCGAAAATTGCAAGGTAGCGTACAAGTTGTAATCTCACTTGACAACAGAAACTATATTCTCCCGTATCTGCTGTTTAGAAAACCGATTCGTTACGCCGCCGTAACGATGCGACGGTTACATAATAGATAACCCTCTGTTTATTTACACATCGTGATCAATAGATAGCATGTGTTCTTCAAATAGTTTCTTTGTACTTAGACTGCCGCGTACCCTATTCTTTTCAAAAGTGAGAAGACGGCTGTCTAAATTAGCATCGGTCACTTTGAATGAGACAATCGCAATCCAGTTTTTCACGAATGACGTCTTCGGGATCCATCGAGTCGAGACCAGTGATGAGCATCGGAGCGGAGTCGGAGTATATTCGGAGCGGAGTTTTGCCGATTTTGTGACAGTAGGAGCGGAGTCGGAGTTTAGTATAGATATGTTTTCGGAGATTTTCGGAGTGTTGTAACTTTTGTCCCCGATATCTTTGAGTAGCTCCGAAGAAGACACTATTGATTACAAACCAAACACAGACAGTTGCCACCATCTAAAGTTGTAATATGACGGGTAACATGCAAAAATGATTGCCAAGTGCATAAAAATCAGTTATCCGCACTGCAATTGGGGACTGGAGAGTAGACAATACTATAAGGCCAACCATATTATCACATTTATTAAGTAAAACACATTACCACGTGTACCATGCTTGTCACTTTAATGATATCGTTAAAATGGTATATGATTGGCCACGAGCTATCTTAACCTGGTGATTTAGCATGGCATTTTCGTTAAGCAGTGTCTGTAGTGTCTGATTTTTCGGATACTGGACGAGATTCTTCGGAGTATCTCGGAGTCTGGGATTGAGCTCTTCGGAGTCGGAGGGAGTTTTCCTCATACACTAAAGTTGTCGGGGGGATTCGAAGTCTCGAAAAGCACTATCTGCTCATCACTGGTCGAGACCTCTATCTTTCTCGTTAACTACGTCATTCCATAGTCACCGAAGCGTGACTATTCTACTTGCGATGAACGCTTCTTCACTCGAGGGTTTTATGATCGGATATCGGCTGGGGAAACACGCACAGTCTGAGAAAACATAAGTAGTGTCAAGTGGATGAGTAATCAATTGTGATTTAATTGCCTTTCTCAAGGGTCATTGATTGCATGACGGTTAAATACACGGATGTAGCGATATTTGGATTGCATTGGTTTGACATGCCGAAGTCAAAGATTATATCTTCACGTTCATTTTTCAGAGGAAATTCTGCACCATTTACGTCACATATACATAACTCAGAAAGTACAACATTGGTTGCAACAATGTGTTGTAACGCCGAAAAAAAAATAATAATTTAGCATCGAGAGAAGTGTCTCCACATTTCTGGGTATACAGTTTATGAAGATAATTTATAACGGTTTCAGACCATATGATCGCATGTTACTGAAGGTAGTGGTTCTTGACCTTTCTTCCTCCAGCCCCCCTTTCAAAGAATTTCATGGTCCAGCACCCCGTATTATAACGGATGTACTACAGATGAGGGGGCTGGGGGACTGGAATTGCCGCTATAAATGTTATTATATGACCGGCTCAAATCATGCTGTCTCTGCATCTTTCGGGTACAGGTTCAAACCTATTGGGTTCGAGTCCAATATAGACAGCTCGATGTCATCTCAGTAATGGACGATACGGTGCATTGTATTGAGTGTTACAGACCCTGTGAATAATCTCATATTGACTTTGATTTTGGAAAAATAGAGGTAAAACTGCAACCAGTTCTCAATGCAACATATCCATGTTTTTCAAAAACTATAATCAATATTGCTAAACGTGTATTACTCTATATACGAAATTGCGAAGCGCTAAATTAGATCGTTCTTGCACGTATGATGAATACATATATTTAGTACCGATATCGCGTTATTACTCATACATACAAGGATATTTAGCGTATCATTTCACCAGAAAGCTATAAAGTGGGTCTACTGCTAGGAAATAAGGCTCTTCCTCTCAAAAATGGCAACGGGCCAATTTATCAGATTTGGACACAACACGCGCCGCCAGATATCAAGACATCATTCAAAATATTTTTGTGAAAAAAAACAATCTAGTGTCTAAAATAACGTGCAGGAAGCAGGTAATCCGCATTTACATGAAGTAAAACGATCTTTTCATTCCCAAAATCATATTAAATACAGTTAATGCATTTCGTGCGAAGCGTGGCGAAGAAACTTAGGATGGGATTACGTTAGCCGAAAATGTATGCTTCGCGTTTGGTAATTGAGAGAAAGTATTTCGAACTTCATTTCAGCGAAATTACACTACTATTGATTTCAATCTCAAGTTTGTCCCACGTCGAATAATCACTCGAAGGCTTTTTTATGTTTTTTTGCTGCTGCATACTTCTGCAAACCCAGACAATTAGTTGGTCACAGTATTTTATCGGGCGCGTACATAGCATGTCTGGCAGGATATATATTTTAGCCAATAACACTCGTAGAGCGAGTGGGGTGTATATTTATTTATTACGTATTTCATAATTGATTTTGAAAACGCCAGTCCACCGAAACACAATTATCTTTTACTACAAACCAGAGACATATATACGCAATTTCCCATTACATCTATTGCCAATCACATGACGTTGTTCACACATTCTATAGACCAGTGGTTCCCAACTGGTGGGGAATTCCCCACTTGTGGGGAATTCAATGGTTTCTGGTGGGGAATAGACGCATTTGTTGAACATTATATACAGGATAGTCTACATATCTACAGAGACACATGCGCGATTACCGTTACCAGTTAAGTGCTGTGGAATGTATGTATCGAAAATTATAAAGTGATAGTGTCTTCGGAGGACGCCTAAATTTCCTATTTTTTTGGTAATTTATCCCCTCTTTCTCTGAATGCCTCGAAAAATGCGACGCCGACACAGCTAACGTCAGAGTTTCGTAAATAATCGGGAGTCTAGTAAAGTGATGACCTGAATTTCGGTCGAATTTTTTTTAAATATCCTGTTTTCTGGGACTTTCAGAATTTATAAAACGTGTCCTCTTTTTAGGACCTTAATATATGGTAACCCTATTTTAAAGGAAGTACAGGAATTTTTGATAGTGGGGAATGAAGACTCGGGATAAATCTGAAGTGGGGAATGAAGACAAAAAGGTTAGGAACCACTGCTATAGACAGTTCAGATGCCCCTCATTAATGCATATATACATGCGATCGAGCAACCAAATCCACGCCACGATTGTGTTCTAATATATTACATTCTAACGGTGTCCGGTCAATACCGAGAATGCTATTACCGAGAATGCTAATACCGAAAAGGACAATACCGAGAATGGACATTACCGAGAATGGACAATACCGAAAATGGACATTACCGAAAATGGACATCACCGAGAATGGACATTACCGAGAATGCAATATTTGCAATGCAGCCATGTTATGCCTATGAACAGGTCGTGTGTGTGTGTATCACGGCGTTGCCACATTCGGTATCGATTCTACGGTATCAATTTCTCGACAATGTCCGTTACATTAAGCTAGATTCTTGGCATTGGCCATTCTCGGTGATGTCCCTTCTCGGTAATAGTATGGAACCCATTCTAACTAGTATGTCGTGATCGCTGCCAAATAAAGGAGCTAACATACTGAGAGATATTTGGCGTCAGCTACGTTGGACAGTAATTAAAAACGCAACGTCGAAATCGATTCGAAAGATCCTTAGCAATCGATTCCCGGACTCAATAGGGACGATTCTGTAATCCAATCAATGTCCTTCATGCTTAGAATGTAATCAAGCGTATACGAAACCTCAGTAAAAGCCTAAATCCATGCATATGAATATGCAGTTATCGGCAATGCATTCGCTTATGATTGTCTTGGCTAGAAATGTGTATATTCATGAACATCGGATGGCATTGGATGCTTCATGAAACAGGTACTTATCGCGGACATATTCAAGATATAGGTACTAGATAGATGATGTGGGTATGGAATTTTTCGACCAAGAAAAAGGAATGAGTTATAGCCAATACCAGGCGCGCCATGCTCTGTATAGCTTTATTTGATCATGAAAAGCACAGCAAGCACAGCACGATAGAAACCAGAAACTCAGAGTCTATATGATCCAGACAACTACGAAATACACAGGGATGTCACAGTCTTGCTGTGATATAAAATCTGTGACAATAGTGCACTTTTATGTCAACACAGAGACTGTAGCAAAATGTGAAAACCAGGCGAGAAAAATCGCTTCTTAAATTTTACTGCAAATCAAAATTTTGATAAGCTTATTGAAAAAGACTGAAAAATTGATTTTATTTCGACATCATAGCATAACTATGCAATATCAGTATACCGGTTACTCCAAGAAGCAAGGGAGTCAGGCGTGAATTTTTATTCAGTTTTCGCTATTTATACTGGCTCTGACCATCAATAAGTATCAACGTCCCATTATCAAATTAAATTGATCCCGTAGCTTATTGGACTGCCCCTGTAAATCAAACCCGTCCTAGCACAGATACATATATAGGAAATGGGTTTTCGTTTATTGATCAAATTGCCAACAACGGTCAACCTGCGGCTGCGTTTACGGTTTAGAACCCCGGATTACGTTATCGTTCCAACCGTTCCGAGAGTGGATTCATGTGTTTTATGAGGGCTTCACGCCGCGATTCATAATCATACTTATGTCAGTACGAGTGGAGTTAGCTACCGTGCCTCTATTGATGGCGGCGCGAGATGAGTGTCTGTTTATGGAGCTGCTTGTCAGCGTGTTGCCAAAATCTTCAAACGGCGGAGTTATTATACTGAGCTTTACTTCGGGGCCAGAGTTCGCATGAAGCAGGCATATGAGCTGGTGCATTGCACTTGGCTTAGTGGAATATTCGCAAATTCAGTGTCTAGCACTAGGTAGCCTATATTATTTGGCTTAGCAGGTTCAGTGTGGAATAGACTTTGCATTATTGATAGGTTGTGTGGAGAGACTGCGGATAATGTGCCATCGGGGCCTACGATATTCAAATATCGTAGGCTCCGGTGCCATACTAATCATGCATGAGCAGTCGGTGCTTCTGAGTGTAGATCGACGACATTTATGATGCCTACTCGCCGAGCTGACATTTAGCGTATTGTGTAAACTTCTTCGGTCACATTGATGCGGGTAAGTCGCATATTGTATCGGACAGGGTATGGCGCGGTTGCGTCACTTAGGACAAAGTCATCACTCATCAGGGCATATGTTTGGAAAGTAGCCTAAGGCTTTGGACAAGTTACAAAAAGTGTCGCTTATCACAGCTAAATGTTTTTTCCACCACGAAAATAAACAATGAAAATGACTTGCAGTATGCTGTTTCATAAAGATAATGAACGAATGACATGGAATAAGATAAGTATGGAATAGGCTATGAGTAAACATTCAAAATTTATCGACAATACTAAAAAATAGTCAGTTCGCCTGACGATGAATCGCCGCATTGTATCATTCTAGGTTCGACAAGGAGGCTAATGGGCGAATCCTTAATTTTTTCCCTCGCATGGAGGCGCAGTAAGCTGGTTGCAGTTGCGTGTGTGCACTGCATATGTTTCAGCGTGTGTGTGTTGCAACTTGCAACGACATATAGTTTCCGTCCGTTCTGATGGCAATAAGAGCAATATAGTGATAATGATAGAAGATGAACAATAATTCAATTACGAGTCGATAGTTTTATATTTTACCAGCAAGAATAAATGATATTCCTTTCCAGAACATCACCTTGCAGACTTTATATCTAACTATACTTACCTGGCCATTGTAAAATCTGTCTGGATAGCACCATATGATTCATGTATAAATGTCGATAGACACTTGAACTATATGAATTATTCAGTGTGCTCTTCCGCGGATAATTAATTTTCGAAACGCCAGCTAAATTGCATATCCGCAATTGCGAACCACCTGCAGTGCGCCCCGTGTCTTAATTGCGAATTGATTGTCACATATGCGATATTAGCATTCGGCAAGGTAACCATTTTATCAACTGCGCCAATACGCAAACTCATTAAAACTTATTTGAAACTGTGACTGTGTCGAATTCAACAATGTCACGCTGAACGGGTAAACACTTGCCATCCCGCGGTAACTGTTTCAAGGCCGCACATGCAGCTTTTAATGACGAAGACGCAAGGGGAAATACATTCATCTTCGCGATTTCACACTTCCTAATGAAAGTCGGGAAAGTCAAGGAAAGTGTCACGTGATTAACACCGTGACCAATTGTAAGCTGTTTGAAGCTGCAGGGGGTGACTTGTTAATTTACACAGAGGAGGCAGTGATGTGAAGTCATTTAACTAAACGGGATTAGAGTGAAGATGTGCCTTACGCTGAGCGAATTGCATATCCTATTAAACAGCACGGCAGTGTGAGATTTTGAAGGATTGTAGATGAAAGACCAGCCGTTCGTTGTCAGCATCAATATATAGTTGTGGGATATTGAGGAAATTGAGATTGCGTGGCATAAACGGTAGATAAGAAGGGCTCTTCCCATCATATGCTAAACATCACCTTTCTCACGGCGTTACATTTGCTGGAGCTTGAGTTTCATGTTTTCAGTCGACAGCGTGCAACGTAGCGCAAATTTCGACGTGAAGTAATAGATATCGTGATTGGCTGTCCACCTGTGAATGCCCATCGACATATAAAAAAACTGGTTTTGAATGAGAATGCCAATCATAGATGAAAATCGAGATCAAATTAGGTAAAATTCCAAATATCCTATAATTAATCTGTTTTGATATGTAAGTTATATGGCGTTTCGATAAAGATATTTTATTTGGAGACGCATTGTCGATGTTTGTCATACTTTTAGAAGTCTATTCAAAAGGTAGCATGCATCGTGTTGATTGTTGACCTCGTTACGAGACGAGTATGTCATATTTTGCAACTATGGTAGCATGATTTTGTGTATACCATAATCGTCAGATAGATAGGAATCGGAATTTTATTACATTTCTCTACTGTAGATTATAAAATAACCTGTATCGCATTTTGGTACCGAAGACACCCGTAATGCATTCGGTGTTGCGTTACAATGCAATCAGTTTCTCTCTATTCTCGACAGCATGACCAATGAGCTATCACCATGTATATCGATAGTGTAGCGTAAGGCCAATAGAGTTTCGAAATGATCTATCCAATGCCGTGGTAGCGATAGTTGATCACGCCTTCAATTCACACCTCAACACCAAGGTGCATGATTGATACGATGACAACGCGCAGTACTGTTGACGCAGGTGCTTCTCAACGATGCTGAGGATGATATGTTTGCATGCAAGTGTAGCCATCAATTTCAAGTCTTGTGAAATATTAATGGTGGAGCATTTCCGTTACTTAGAAAGTTACCCACTTGATGATTAGCCGTGCTATGGCGTTATCCAAAAACCGTAGAATTTACCGTAATTATTCGGCTCTATTTCTTCATTTTGAACCAATTTGTATTCGACGATAATAATCACTCAGTTCCCCCATCGAATTAATACGCATTTATGTAACATCGCTTCCTTGGTACTTTCATAAATCAAGGAATGCAAACAAATATTTAATTTGGGTCAAGCAGCATAAAACCGTAGCAGTCCAGCTTACCATACCGGTACCTAATAAAGCCGTTTTATTGCATTAGCTTCTACTAGCAATGTAATTGTTGAGATACTGTAAAACTTATTGCTCTAACGGCTACATTCCTAGCAGTTCAATTTAGTAACTCAAATACTTTTAATCTGTGTCTAGTCAAAACTTGACGCCGCAAGAGAGAGGATATAAGATTCAAATGACGACCAGTCTTGAAAGATTTAACGCGGAAACGTAATCATGAAAAGAACGCCATGCGAAATCAGTTTTGCTTTAGGTGATAACGATACGTTATTCATGACAAATAATGTGCGGGGGAATCAAATTATAGAATAGACGGAAAACGCAGTACAGATATAAAGAAATAATTAGTAGTATAATATTTTAAGATTTTCAAGTAACTCCATCTGTCTGCAGAAACCCGGATTATTTATTATAAATGCGTATATACTGTATCTTTGGAAATCGCAGTGAGGAAGTGGCTATCATGACGACTACATCGCAGGTGTAAGCCTACTTAGTAGCCTGGACACCGTGATGCCACCTTCTGTTAACGTCACAGTGAATTTGTGATGTCATATCATCTTTAAATAAAATTGCCATTCCCTCTCCAAATTTTATCTCGCACCCATCAAATTTCCTTTCTAGCTACGCCTATTGGTGTACTTAGACGCACTCATTGATATCACACACGCTGTAACGGGATGCAGATGCAGGATAATCAGCGTCGAAGATATTTTAGTCCCTCCTGTTTGTGTAAGGACTTCTAATGTTAGATGTTTGTTGAGTTTATTACATCACGGCATCCTGTGTCAGCAGGAGAAATTGCATTGTACTTGAAGGGAAGTTGTTTTCATTGGCGTGTCATGTGTCAAATGACGTATTATCCCTATACAGTGATTGGGCAAGTACAAAAGAATGCGCTCTACCTTATCGTGCGATGGACGATATTTGTGCAGATGCCAATATATTGTTTGTATTTCATTCAACAGATTTGTCGCACTGTAAACCTACTGTTTATTGGCCGTTGGATATCGAAGAGAAATGAAAATATTTGGGTCAAGTCCAATCTCTAATAGACGGGGAGAAATGCTTGTGTCGGCAGAGTTTTCATACTACGTGCCGAAAGAAAACGCATCCGGACAACCGCGTCTCGAAGTCGATTGTTTCAAAAGAAAGAAAGAGCATCAACGTAACAATCAATGCGCTTTAAGGAGAAAGGAAAGTTTCGGTAAATCTGACAATGACTCTGATTACGGGACCATGTCGCACGATTTTGAAGAAGATATTTTCCGACAAAATTCACTTCTCACCAACGATATCCTGCCTACCGTGACGCAGTCGCAATGCGAAGGCTTCCGGGTGCAATTACATCCAGAGGAGGAATGGGCGAGAAACGCTAACAGAATTTGGTGGGACGTGGAATTTAACAAGTGAGTATACACGGCACTGTTTGTTTTCTTCTGTTATTGTTCTTCTTTTCATGTGTCGTATCTTGGAATTGCACTGCGCCACCGAAAGTCGTGGATCAGATGGAAATTGCTCTGGATTACGATTGATAAAACACGGCTATGCAATTGCTATTGAGTCATTTTGGGAGAAAAGTCGTTTTTATACCTCATTATTGTTTTAAAATGTTATTTACATTCTTGATAAACGGGTTAAAGATCCAAGCATGTTTTGATATTTTTTCAATTCGGCCATGCCACGAAGGTAGAGATCTATCATAACATGGAAATTTTTCGTCTCCCGAAATTCTTCTCAAACATGCATCCCTCGCGTTTCCATTTAAGGAAATAAATGTTCATTTGATTCTGGCATGGCTATTGGCTATTTAAATATCCGTACCTTTACAGGTAGACAGGTATATACAATGATATATAGAGATATGATAATTCGTATTTTCGGTATACTTGCGTTACTTATTCAAGTGGTTATGTTTTTGACATCATGTCTCAACTCAACCCGTTAGCACGATTGAGAAAAGAATAGAGTAGTTTTGAGATAATTAAGCATCACGCATATGAGTAAGAGTGTCAATAGAACTGCCTGAAATAGTCAAGTCCAGGTAACTCACGATAACTAAATATATATATTCGACTATTGCAGATATTTTGTCATCTTTCAATTTCCAAATGTAGCTATCTCTGAGTTGCTAAAAAGTAGGCTATGCGACAAGTCGTACTAATCAACGTTTGAAAGTGAAACTACTTACTTGAGTTATTCAGACCATAGATTTTCTACGTTTATCTTAAGTAGTACTGACATGTTTTTGAAATCGGGACTCCCGATTTTTATCGAAGAGCAATTTTCTGTGTCACTTCTACTTGACTCACAACTTCGACTACTACTGTTTAATTCTTTGAAATATCTAAGTAAATTGAAAATCCTAAAACCTAGGTACTCGCACTAAACTCACATTAAAATCTCTCACCTCTTCTGCCGACTCTACAGAGTGCAATCTCAATCCATATTGATTTAGCATTTAGTATTCAGAAATTAAGTGTAAAATCACTGGAATATTTTAGATCAGAGGTCTCAAACACGCGGCCCGCGTCGGCATTTTGGATTTTCATGTAGTCGACATTATTTAACCGCCACATATCACTTTTAGATTTGAGAGCATGAATTTCACTCCAAAACTGCCAAAAACCCTAAACCATACTCGTCAAACTTCAATATTGCCACACTTTCAAAGGCTACCGTGCAAGTGACAGACCAGCTATTATGTCACATTACCTGTTCATGATGATAAAACATGACCCGTTGATGATTTGTGACTGAATATTGTGATTTCGACATATCCGCGATCTTCCGTTTGTATTCGGGCTGACTATGGGGTATATATGTGTGTGGAACGCCAGCAGTCTGCATTGCAAGGTTCCGTCAGATAAGGCATACTTGAAAATACATTGAATCCCCCTATAAATGAGGCTGAGGCCCGCGGGGTCTTCAAAAACTATGAAATTGGCCCGCGAGCACATTTGAGTTTGAGACCTCTGTTTTAGATAGTAAATAATGGTCATGGTCTTGAATGGAAAGATGCCAGCTCATAGCTTCGAAGAACTGAGGAGTCAACCCACGTGCAATATGTAGCCGCAATTTCATGACATCATCAAATTCTAAGCGCCAGCCCACATAACTCGACTAAAATATCCGTTCGCTTTCTCAGGTATTGGAAAATTCTATGCGACGTGACGGAATGCAGAGCCGGCGGGATTTGTATCCGAAGCAGCGAAGCGCGAACGTCGCGAAACGGAAACGAAATCATGATATCGGGGAAGTTCAACCGCGGAAAATCGCCAGAATTTCAACTAACACTTTCAACGTCTCTGACAAACGACGACAGGCGTCGGGGGTATCTATACGTCGGAACATTGAAGCAGGGTCGACTCGGCAATCTCGTGTCGACTCATTTTGCGGCGGTTTCGTTGTATCAGCCGTCATTGCGGCCGGAGTTGTCGTGAATTGCTTGAGCTAGTTATCGACGTATGCCCAAATCATTGCTATTGTGATGTCAACGGAGGTGGTCGGCAACGAAGTATTTCTACTTTTTTTGGAGTATCCAAGTATCATTTTCTTACTTGCCTCACTTGTTCTTGTGGTTATGCGGGGAACTTTTATTTAGACGAAACTACTGAGCTTTTTCAATTGGCATTTTAAATAACAGAAAGTAGTTTTCTGAAAAATCCGAACGACTTTGTATGAGTGAAACTGTAATAGGCACAGCGTGAAATAGGTACTATATGAAGATATGAATGCGTTCACGGAGATTTTATCTATTTGAAGTGCCATCACTCAGTCTGCGTAAGTCGCGAAGATGCTTCGTGCGATGCCGAAAGTAGCTGCCTCAGATTAAATTCCATGCGAGTAATTCAACTTCTTCTTGTAACCGTGTAGAAAATTTCGACGCTCCAACTTCTACTTGAGTAGCAATTTTGACTTTTCTGAACATCTCTGGTATTGCATCAATTCTATATGTGTAGAATTGGTGACCTAAGCGAAATAGGTACCAGAACCTAAAGTTGATAAATATACTCGGGGGCTTTACGTGAACAGAGCTCTTCGTGATAGGCCTATCTGCGATAATATTTATATTACCTGTGATTGTATCCTGTGCTTGTTTTCAGTTGCTAACAACGTATGTTTTACCACAATTTACTTCTTTGATATCCCCTGATTAATGATAAGATTTGTGGCGACGTTGATCGGTAAAATGTCATTCTGCGCGTTTAGATATGTGCTTACTCGACCATAGCGAGTGGTCAGTACCTTTTTATTGCATTTGAATCTATGCACTTGTTCGTGAAGGTCGATGTTGTAATAAATTTTATTCCAATAATAATGGATTTCCGTACTTTCTTCTTTTATTGCTACCTCGTACTACTACGTATCGAAAACTTGCAGAAACGTGTCTCAAGTCTTCGCGATAGTGACAGAACAAGGTTAGAATAGGTAGATTTGCCAAATCCCTGCAGTCGACTTTGAAATGGTCGAACTCGGAAAATGTTAGTTTGGATTTGGATAGGAATAGGCTACTTCCTTAGATTTGTTGCATGATGATACCGTATAAGCTGTACGTGCTATCTAGCAGCGTATAAACTCTAGGGATGGTATGAAAAATTGTACATATGGACTGGTCAAGTGGTATTTAAGTGCGAAACGTGTAACGTAGCCGAAATTGTCAAATAGTTTCCGGACATGTCCTCGATTGATATACCGATACATTATGTACAAAGACGTAGGTCAAAGAGTCAGCTTCAACTTTCACTGTCTGTTAATGGCTCCGAACATAGTTGTATTCAGGTTGTAGAATTTGGTTTACTGAATAGACATATCTGATTTCCGTATCGCTCATGCCTGATGCACAAGACCGGAGTGGTCAGGCACCATAAAACTCCCTATACTTACTAGAGCGGGAAATAGACTGGAGCCGGATTGAATATCGGGCCGGAGTCAGATTAGAGCCGGATAATCACTCCTACTTATACCTCCGGCCGCCGCGGGATGCCTAAATTCAAAAAATTTGCAGTCAGTGTTTTACTGTGTGCGCGTTCTTCATGAAACTTAATGTGAGAGAGCACGTACTGCTGACGCCGCGATCATGCGGTAAATCTCTCAAATAATTTGACGTCTCCACGTAGGCGAGACTAAGGCGTTACTGCTCTTTTCATGATTACTTCTTGTGGCGTTTTTCGCGAAAGGACGATATCCAGCTAAATGGAGAAGGTGGTCATTGACGAATTATTTCTACTTCTTAGGTGTACACAAGTTGGTTTTGCTTACTTGCACTGCCGACTCAAGTGTTTGCTTTTGTGACCATCGCTACTTCCACATCGTGGCTTGCGATAACTTATCGTAGGATTTACTTTTCACACTTCGGACTTTGCGAAGTAGAAATAACGTGTGGGCCATGTTTGCATCACATCTACGGGTGAAATAATAATTGTACCTGGCGAAAAATCACGTTAATGGAGCGTATTTCCGGAATTTGTACGGATTTGTGGTGTCATTAGTAAATTTTCGATGTTCGCCAAGATGCACCCGTGAATTTCGAAAGCAGACACCTTCGACGTCTCCACTTCTAATTTGCAAATTCTCATTTACAACCAGGAGTGTAATCAAGTCACAAGTCAATCTCACATTAATAACTTCGACTTGAGTCAAGTCGAGTCATTTCAGTTCACCACCAAGTCAAGTCTGAGTCCAAGTCAGTGAATAGATGGTCGAGTCCGAGTCATAGTGTTGTTGCCCGAGTCATTGTGAGAGAGACATTGTGATCATTGTTCAGTTTTGGGTTCAATCCGGTTCAACCACCTTTTTTCAACTCTGCTCG
Source organism: Botryllus schlosseri (assembly GCF_051294905.1). Lineage (NCBI taxonomy): Eukaryota > Metazoa > Chordata > Ascidiacea > Stolidobranchia > Styelidae > Botryllus > Botryllus schlosseri. Next base: position 24,866,188 of record NC_137238.1, read on the forward strand.
AGTGATATAGTATTTCTCGCATTCATAATATCGTAATTTGCCTCAGCCCTATAACAGTTTCCAAGTATCAGGACTGATAGACGAAACACGTATAACGTGGTGACGTTATTATTCTTCGAAGTGACAAGGAATGTCTGTGTTGGCCGTCCTAGTCTCGAGTCACATCACTTGGTTTGAGTCATGCACAATGTACAACGAGTACAAGTAGACTCAATACACAAATTGACACGAGTTGGACTCTATTCGAGTCAGGACTCGGGTCATTACAACCCGGTTTACTAATTGCACTTGAAATATAGTTTCTGTATGTTTCTCAAATAGCTACTTCTGCCTGTAATTGAGAAGAAAGTAGTTGCGTTAGCTTTTACATCTATATGAGTAGAAACAATGATTACTTTGACCACTTAAGTTAATATGTTGTCTTAAAATTTGTGAGCCGCGCGACCTACATGTTGCGGTATAGCCCTGTTAGCAACTTCATACGTAATTATATGGATCAAACAACGACCATCCCCGTTCTTATAGATCAGGTGGTTTGAGCCAGTAGCACGTCACATAATAACCCGCACACGGTATGAAATTGAAGTTATTTAGGGTTACAGAGTCAATTCCTTAATTTTTTAGTTACATTATTGCTGGGTTTGACAAGACAGGATAACTGCGGTGATGACCCAGCTGTATGTGTAATTGTCTATATAGTGTCCCATGTAGTCATTGTATGGCGTCAAAGCGAGAAAGTTGACTGTGCAAGTCCCATGACTTCAAAATATTGGAACACAATGAATAAAACCTTTTTTGCATACCTCGTTGGCACAGAAATCATAAAATAATAGCAACTCTTTTCCTGCATGCTAAAATCCATGATTCTACTGTTCGTTGAGTACTACAAGATTAATATTGTTGACATTATGTAGATGTGATAGCTATATCCCTGCAGTCATTCGCCATGAAATTTGTCTTAGTGCAATTTGCAATTACTTCTCATGGAAGTGAGGAATTGTTTGTTTATTGTTGTTGTCTGCATTGGAAGATTATTTTCTGTATTCCACATGACATGCATTACCCACACGTCACCGATCTATTACGGATTTAGGTAATCTGTATACCAACACAAATCTGTCCTGTCGACAATTAATATACACGATTTAATCTTAGATAACGTGAGTCGAATTTGATTCAGTTTTCATTGATGAATGTACTGATTGATAGCCTGACGGATTCCTTGGCGAACCAAACTATCGAATAACATGTGACATGTGGATTTCAACAAATGGTTCTCATAGTTTCGAAAGCTAGCTGCAACATCTATCTTCAAATTTGATTTTACATCGAAAGAGTTTATTTACACTTCATATAGATATATATTGCTCCCATAGTGGTACCCATTTCACCGATTTTCCTATATATTGATTCACAATAGTATATTCCGATTTTTACGACACACGCCCCTCGATTACACGATTGTTATTTAATTGAATGAACTAATTCCCAAAAGATATTGAAAACCGTTCAAATCATGTAAATCCTACATATTCTACTTGTGAGATAAACCATAACAGATCCTTACTGCCTCAAACAAAAACAGGATTACAGGCTCTTAACCCCAATATAAGCCAATCACGCTATTCTCTCTCTAATTTTGGGATCAGGTTTGAAACTCGACGCTATGTTATTTATCGAGTTCGGCATATAATTGGTATCATTAACGTACTTTGTTATTTTCAAGCTCCTATGTTCGCTTTAATTAGATGATCTTGTTTTGGCAGATCATTTTCATCGAAATTTGTATTCCGCTTACCAAATTGTCGTGCTGATGTAACACCGATGCTAGTGTGTTATGATGGTGTTGGCTACTGCAATGAAAATGTGTTACGGTGCCGTTGCTCTACTTTCGCGCTCGCAAATTAATTACCGAAACCGGCGTATTACCATGTTCATTTACTGTCAGAGATGAAGCATTTTAGTTATATGTTGTCGTTGTTTATTGATATATAGATGCGCTCAAACTATATCAAACAGTACCTTTTAATGAAACCAACGGATATGGTTAAAAAATGTTACGTTACTAATCAAATAGAATTCACGTTATAGATTTCTACTAAATTCAGGGGAAGTATTAGAAGTAACTGTATAGAAAATAAGAGGTCTTTAAGTTATTCATGTGATTAGATTCTAGATGTAATTTGGTCGACAGATACCAAGCTTTTTGCAGGTTATCGGAGACACTGGCTACATTCCAAATGACTGACACTATCAGAATAGGTATACAGCTGGGGCCTACGATGTTCATCGATACATCGTAGGCCCCGGTACAATCCTCGAAAATGACAATGATAACCAGTAATCATCAGGTTATATTTTTTCATCTGAAAGAAATATACGCAATCTGCAACGCGATAAGACACAATGCGATGTAATGAACAGATAGGGGGATGCTGAACGACCGGTTGCGGTCTCTTAAACTGGCATCCACCTCGATTTAGTACCAGATGTCACAGTTCTTTTTCGACGATACTCTCTATTCTGCGGCTCTATGCTGCTGTTTTTATTCCTTTTGAGTGCGTTCTTTCTTCGGTTCTTTTTATGGGCTTTTTCTGTCGCCGTAAGAGCAGCGACGAATAGCCTCCGATCCGGAATCTAACCCGGGCCGCCCGGGTGGCCGGCGCTTATCGTCATTACTATGTTAAGTCCCCCGAGTTGTTATGATATCGGGGTTATTCCAAGCTGCTTATAGGACAATTGCATTTATAAAAGTGATGCAAACTTATCTATTTTATACCTTTCAAAATCCAAAGTGTAATACCTATTCAAGTCGATGTGGAAGTAGTCCAAAGCATAACAACTCGAGTAAGTGAAACAAGTAGACATATCAGTCATTCTGTAATCAGAAAAAGTAAAAGTGCTTTGTAACCGAACATCCCTGAAAACAAATCCCTACGCCATTGGATACGACAATTTTCAAGGAAAGCCACGCGAATTAGTTGTTCTGAAAAATATTATACGGCACCCGAATGCTCATTCAGGATGCGCCGATTATTCTTATTTGCTATGGGTCACTTTTTATTCCTGCCAGTACATTTCTCCGGTGTCGGTCCGTTGCTTTGGTCGTTTGCAGACAATGAAAATTGGGCGGTCTGTTCAGTTTTGTCAGGCGATGTGGGCAACTCAAGGAATTCAAATATTTGGATTATCACTCAGTGAGTTAATGGCGAGCGTGTCTTCAGCGCAAACTGCTCTCTTTGCAAAGAGCTTTTGAGTCTAAATTCTGAATGTGTTACCCTGTATGCGGAGATCTTATGGTTTTATGTGAATATCCGCAATGACATATAACCCTCGTTCACCATCAAGCGGCGGGATGTCATCGCAGCGCGAGTCCACATACATAGGGTTATCATATTTTGTAAATTTGAAAAGATGACACTTTTTCAAATTTTTTCAGACTTACAATACTGGAGTCAATAAAAAGTCATTTTTCCGACTCCACTATACACTTTTGTTTAATTCGCCGTTGACTAAAAAATAGGTCAACTTAATGGCTCAACTCCCGAAATACCCGCCACAACGCTACTTGAGTACTGATTTCCTATATCTCAGACGCATTTTAACCTATATCTAACCATATTTTCAAAAAATAGGACATTTGGTCGTTCATCGTGGACACTTTCAGAAAATTCAAAAAAGAGGACAAATCCGCTTAAAAGTGCACATTAGGGTTGTCCAAAATTTGGAAAATCTTAAAAATACTCCGTGATTGTGTCTCATTCTATGGATTATCGATAAATAAAAACAATGAGCCAGAAAGAAGGTCACAGGAATTCCGTTAGGATTTCGATCAAAGCGTTTTAAAGTAGCTGCCCAAGAATGGGCGTGCCACCGACCATAGAACGAATAGAAGACTAGTAATCAAATAACCACGGCTCTTGATTGGCTAATCGGCTATGCTTCAATGATCATTTAATCAACCCTGGTGGACATATTGTAACCCTAACATGACAAAGGTAATGAGTAGGTCTACCTATTAAGTTTAATTGTTAATTGACTCTTGCACCTTCGCAGGTTTTCTTAATATTAAACCTAAAACACCACCAAGGTAATTGGCCTGCAATTTCAAGAGGTACCCTCTCCACGACTGTACCTCGTTGCAGCTATCATATATGCAGGACCTGCAGTGTGGAACAGTATCTCGCCGGCTATCCGAAAATCGTCGTGCTTGTCCACATTCAAGTCGAACACAAACAATTTCTATTGAAACAATACTAGTCAGCGCTCTAGTTTACCGGACCACGACCTGACATATCGATCTCGCCTCCCGACACATATGAGGCCTCTTTTTTGTCGCCTGTCTTTTTATATTATCTTCTTTCACTTTTCTTTCAGTATGCAGGCCTCCTTTTTACACAGCCTATAGGCGAGGTGCGTGTCTGACTTCGAAGACTACTCCTGGTCGTTTCGACATCTTCCAATCTTTCATTGTATCGCAGTCTTGTGGCGCAATGAAATAATGAAATTCTTAACAATAAATTGAATTGAATTTTTAATTGCCTCCTCCTTTATCGGCAAGTCTATCAAGTCCGAAAATATCATCTATATTGTTATGTCAATGCATCATTTGATTGGTAATGCGCAATGTGTCACTTTATAACAGTACTTTTATGTCAATTCCTTTTTCATGGATAAATATTTACTCTGTGTCGCATTCCAGCGGATATCAATAATGATAGTAAATTTTGATATCACGATGTAGCGTAGCCTGTGCTTGCAATGCCTCTACTTATTGAAGAAGTAAATTGACTGATTACTAACGCATTTAAATCTGCTTGCGCTACTGACTCGATTAGGTTTCATTAGGTAAATGTATTCCCGTTCTTCAGTTGCCTTTATTCAATTAGCTCTTAACCTGAAGTCACAGACTTAACATTCGGACTTCGATCAAAGAGAATGTGCTGCATTCTCATGCATTAAATTATTGTCGATCTGCAAGGGCGAAGCAAACCCGGGTGTTAAATCGCATTCGTAGGGTCAAATTCGTTGATACCTTTCGCGTTAGCGTAGCAGTAGGCGTAGCAGTAGCGCTGCTGGCGGGCGAGAGTTCAAGTCCGGCGTGTGTACTATACAATCACGTCTGGCTTGCATCGTAACGAGTTCGCTATCCTTCTTGGCAACTTTAGTTAACCTGTTGTTTGTATTAGTACGTTTTTGTGTGTTTATCATCTCGCCTTTCCTATCCCTTTCTATAGCGAACGCCGGTGCAGGCCCCCTAGTCTTTACTTCTGTTATCGTCCAATTTCTCATTTCTCAAAGTTTAATTGTATTCGGAGTTGTATATTAGATATAATATTAGGTCGCGAGATAGCGCAGTGGTGTAATCCGCGGCTGTAACACCAATGTATTACGGGTTCGAGTCCGACCGAGGTCGACTTCTGAATTCCTATACTTAAGTGTTGGGGGTTTATCTAGGCTCCTCCTCGCCATCACATCCGGGTAAACGGTGTCTTACAAAATGCCTAGAAGTGGGCCGTACTATAAGTCGGCAGTTACGGAATAAAAAGGAAGAATATCGGCCTGGTGTAAATGACCATAGTAGTCGAAAAACACCATGAATACCCCAAAAACCAAACCAAGGTCGCGACTCGGTCCCCTTTAGGCCTAGTATTCGCAATCTTGTGATGATAAAATTATCAGAATTAAACTCAACAACTCAGGATAATGAAACAGAATATCGGCGACCAGATCAATCGCAACCCCCTAAACAACAGCAACAACCCGCGTGTAGTGTCATTCGCAATTCTGCGTAGGCCTACGTCGCGACGGTGCACCTTCCAATTCTGAGACAATTCACATCAGACCGACAGCAAAAATTGTACGACTCCACGACCAATTCTACTTTGTACTTACTTCATTACTTTTCATAGCTATAAGGTGTCTGCTGCCTCTTTAAGTAGTTTGGACATGTCTCGTAAATTGCTAATTCTACTTGTTCTTGAGTAGAAAGTTGCGGCGTCACTTCTACTGTTATTTGAATAGCAGCGTTCACTTAGTTGTATACATACGCCTGTATCATATACTTCTGTGGAATTATACAGCACTACCAACTCCTATCCTTGTATGTTGTCCGTTGGCATTATATTGGCTGTCGCGGTAGAGGTGGTCCAAAAAGTAAACACGTAGCCTACTTGAGCAATTCAATATTTAGAAGTATGCTCGTAACGGACTATCCGTGTATTATAGAGCGGGCATGGATAGGCCTAGCCCACGTAATGGATATCCGTCGGATCCGGATACATGTAATTCTATATACGGTCGAAGTACTTGAGAATAGTGCTCGGGATTCAGCCAGACCCGGGATGGCGTCTCACGACACCTTGCTATCGCAGATAAATGCCCGTCATTTCCAAACGTAACTTCAATTCTGACGGACTACCCAGTTACCCGTTACCAGCTGTCTGTGATAAGACCCCTTTGCCACAACTACTAAATATCTTCATCACCAACACTAAATTGCACTCTCCAATATCGCACACAATGTAGCATTCTTTATTCCTTCTTTAATAGGTTAGAGATCACTGCCACAATTCGTACATCCTTACCCCACCCCTTAGTGCACTGCGGTTGGTATTTTCGCAAAGATGAAATTCGCATGCAGAACAGTGGCGCTCGGGACAAGATCCTTGTACACTGTACAGTTTCGATCAAGCTCTTCATTAAGTGATCATTGACCTATGTCATAAGGATATAAAGTGACAATACTACTGAGCGAGTCACCAGAACTGATGGGTGCATACATCCAGTCTGTTCTGTTTTGCAACATGCCCCAACACAAAATAGAAAAGATAAATTCTTATGGCCACTAAGTGAAATGGCATGTTCCAATGTGTTGAAAGTGTCGAATGTGAGAAAACGTCACTACTAAATATCGCGAACCTACGGACTGGTCAACTGACAGGTCAACAAAATGAAAATTTCTCTTTTAACTGGCTTGTGGTTTTATTCTCTGAGCAAGCGGTCGATGTCGCTTGTGATTCTGTAGTCCCGCGGTCCGACTCTCTGACTGTAAGACCTGTTGAGTATGCACAGTTATTATAATTTGATGCCTTCTGGGATTAGTAAGACTTGAGATCAACTATAATCCATGCATGAACAGCTATGGTCATAGAAAATCCACATGAAATGAATTACAAAATCTGTTCCTGTGTATTAACTGCGCCAGTTAATACTTAATAGTTGTATAAATTTCCTCCGCAGTTTCGCGATAAATAGCAATATGCCCTTAAACAGCTTCTTGGAGGTACAGAACTTCAATATACAATTGAATAGTATATACATATTGAAATGAACCGAATATTTTCGGCTGACACTCGTCAGCGGTAATCGTCAGCAACTATAGTAGAAATGTCGAATACGAGAGCGTTCAATGTACTATTTTAAGATGGTACACGAGCTCATTTTGTTGACACAGCCTTGGCTGGTCTATTTTGAGAGAAGTCGACTCCAAGGCCCACAAATGAAAGTGTGAACGACCCTTTCGGAGTATGCGAAATCTGTCGTCTCGATAATTTTTCGCACAGGCGGGATTATCCAACAAGTGTTTGCCAATTGTAGAATTTGTGACCTTTGATTGTTCCGCATCAATCTTGAGCGGATGAGTTAAGGGTGAGCGTGTTCTAAAAATAGTACATTGAACGCACTCGTATCCGACAATTCATGTTGGTGACGTCATATTTGGTTATTTCCAATTCTCTACTAGTTGCTGACGATTACCCCTGACGAGTGTCAGCCGAAAATATTCTGGTTCATTTCAATATGAATATACTATTCAATTGAATATGCCCTTACCATCTCACGATGCCTCGAGTATCGACAAGAAATTTATGGAAATTCCATTCGATGTCAGTGGGACGCATCGGATCCCAATACAGTTTGCTGGTGTAGAGATCCTTTTGCGTCGGCGGACAGTTTTTCTGTTGAAAAAAATGTGCTACTATTCAACACATTTCGTAATTAATCATTCTAATGAAGCGAAAGTACTTGTAGCTAAACGGATTGTAGCTTGAAGTGTCACAATTACTTTTCAAACTCAAGATTTTGAAAAGTAGAAATAGTTTGGATATAGGTTTGCATCACTTCCATAACATAAACTGTCGTATCAAATGGGTCAGATAGTCCGCTTGATGCTGCAACTGAATATTCATTCGAAAATCGCACCTATATTAGTGTAATTCGTCATCTTTCGTTTTTAAAGTATGCGATCCCCGATCCAATCTACTCTTCAAATTATTCATTGGAGTACTTTTTAGAACTTTCGCTCCCTCTTCCACATTAAACAGTTTTAGAATGACTTTCAAATTGCTATTTCTACTTGTAATCGAGTGGAAACTTGAGATGTTATTACTCGTTGAGTACCAACGCAGACCAAATTGACGACCTCTGCATAAACTGATCAAGAGGGCAAGTTTTTGCAACTTTTGAAACTTTTTTAACAGCTTCCGGCAACTTCCTAAATACTCAGAAGTTTTGTAGTATGATGTTTTAAGCTGTTTGGAGGAATCCTATAGTGCAACGTTTTGCAACTTTTCTCCATTTTTTCACACAATTTTTTTCAACTTTATCGATATTTCATGCAAATGTTTGCAGCATTTTTTCGATTTTTCATGCACTTAACTTTTTACTGGAAATATTTGGTACTATATGTAAATGGATCGTTTGATTATTTCACTATCGATTAAATTTGAGGTCCTTTCTGAATTGTTGTATATTCAGGCTAGAACGCCAAAAATTATATTTTCACTTGGTCTATTTTCTCAGACTATAGATTTTGTTGAAGTTGCCAACACTGAGTTTTGCTACAGTGCCTTAGATACGGATCGATTTGAGTATCTCATACCCTCATAATATCAAGGAACTTGCCCGTAAATGCAACTTTGTAGTGTAACTTTTGTGAAAAATCAATGAAACTTTTTACTGCAACTTTTGTGGAAAATATGTGCAACTTTCGTCGGATTGGACTGCAACAAAAACTTGCCTGACTGATCAGCTATGTCCCGACAAATTATCATCTAGGTCGCAACTAACAACCAATAATATCACCAACCTTGAGGTATGTGTAAATGGGACTCTCCTGGTGGCCGTTGACATCAATTTTATGAAAAACTGGAAAGTTCGGTGTATAGCCATGCCCTGGTCGGATATACTTTAAACCTTTCAGGATCTCGTACGGCGCTCCAGGTTCCTTCAAAAATTCAGCAGAATGATATCGCTGTTCAATCGCATTTCAAAGCATATTCCGTGATTTCGTCATATACAACCTACCTGATGTCCAAATTGATTACAAGGAAAGGCCAGAACTTGTATCTTGGAGCCGTATCTCGTTTGCAGTGCACTAAGGTGGGTGTACTGATAGGTTGAACCTCAGTACGTGGCGGTGTTGACGATGAGCAACACTTTGCCTAAAATATATAATTTATGAAGTGCAGTAAGGACTGACTATTGTCAGCAATTTAATACATTTATTGTGTATTCAATATGTAATACTTTGGAATTTACAGGGCGCAGTGTGGATGTTACTGAATGATGACTTGTTTCAAGCGGTATTTGGCACTCTGCAGGTGTTATTTCATGTACTGCCGAGGTGACTCTAGTCGCGAATTGCATTCATTCTTTATTTCATGATGTCTTTTCCAGTGAATCATGGGTGATTAAAATGCTTTGAACCAAAACCTTGAGTCTGGATCTAGCATCAATCGTCAAATACTTCGATGGAACGAGATGTCTTGAATTAGATATGGACCAGTTACGTTGTAACAAAGTGTCATGAGCAAGCTATGTTTAAGAAATACAGAAATATTTCAGCAACGTTTGTAGGGTTGCATTTAAAACAAATGGTTGTTTAAAATACTTTGTTTAAATACACTTTAAAGAGTGTTTTAAACAAAGACTATTAAAAAATTGTGTTTTTTTACGTTGTAAAATTATGCCATAATTGTATAAATACTTTATAAAAAGCCTACGGACAATTACCACCCGATATAGCCGACGTGTACGTATAAGGTGGTTTGAACCCTCAAAATAGTCGGTTCAACAGCTATAGCACGTAGATATTTCGCCCCAAGGAGCTATATTTACACTTTATTTTCAATCGTCAATGCCAATCCACAATGACGTTACAATTGAATATTCGTGACGTAATGGCTTTTGAAAATAACTTGTTTTAAACAAGTGCCTTGTTTCAAACATGTTTTTTTAAATTTATTTTTGTTTTAAATACAGCCCTGGGCGTTTAACTGGCATCTTTTCGCTTGCGTCGGCTGACAGAATGAATTTCACGGCTTTTCACGTCAATTATCTGTGGCGGTACTCCAATACTCAAATAACTTCGTGGAATCGTCGCTAACTAACTGCAGTTGAAGTCATACTGAACAATATTACAGAAATAGATTGTATTGTATCGTTGATGTTTAAACACCGCACATCAGGTGGTTTCCAACCTTTTATGGTCGCGACTCCATTTCCAATTTGAAAATGTCCCATGGCCTAGCTCTCAATTTGATGAGCTGATTACTAATTAAAGGTCGGCACATTTGCCTGGACTTTCTCACGCCCTATTTTGGAAGCTGATTACGTTCAACAACTTCGCGCACCCCAGAATAAAGGCAACTACCCCCAGGTTTAGAACCACTATCTTTAAATAAAGCATCCAAATGGCCTACCCTAAACCGACTCTATTAATATACCGTTATCTTGTAATTGCGATTACAATTAGATTTATTGTTGTCAATCAATGTTATTTTTATTTATTTTTGATCGCAGTTTTTGCAAGGGTGATAGTCCCCATATTAAAACCAATATATTTGATACTAAATCGCGCACGGCGCGAAGAAAATTTTCATGTGGCATAAATCTGAACAAAAATAATACTATTTATGTTAATTTACGAAAAAATTATGAGCTTACTTCAAGCCTTCAAAATTCCGGACATTTAGGCATATTTTCTAAATTCCTTCCGGACGTAGTTTTAGCAGTGAAATTCCGGATATGTCCCGGAAATTTCGGACGTATGGCAACCCTACAATAGACTTGAAATAAAGCAATTGGGTTCTTCAGCACCGTAACAACATTGGACGACGTTCGACAGATTAGTACATCGCTCTCACGAACTGCACCAAGATGCGTCACCGTGGTTTGTAAGACACAGTTCCGTCATAGTATCGGCTGACAACTATCTTGAATTCCTTTTATTCCCGGACAGCTGACTTGTTTGATCTCGCCGACAAAGTGCTACGCTACGGTGAAGAAATGCATGCCAGAAATTTGACAAATGGTGAATGGTTATGAGCGGTGACGTACGAGTGACTGCGATACCTCCGAGATATAGTGGAATGGTAAACATCCCATAAAAATCCAGTTCGAATACGGTGGCTCTTAAGGAGCTGCCAATATACTTTTCACTCCTACAACTTTACTATGAGAATCCATCTTATTTAGAGCTCATTGCCCCTTTAAATTGCGTCTGTAGCTCGTTACTTCATTTGATAACTGTCCCTGGACTAGAGAGTACCAAAATAAGGGCTGAATTAAAGATGGACATGTGTTAGCTGTCGATTTCATCTTGAAGGTCCGTCGAGGTGTTCCGGCGGGGTGGGTTATGTCATTCACCATTCCTAGAGTTTGGAGAGAGATCAAAAACATTATGACGGATGTTATTACTTCTGCATGATAATGGCTCCTAAATTTTGATGAAAAGACTCTCGTGCCCTGATCTAGTTCGTCACTATTTCTTAGACTCTAGCACAGGTCAGTGGTATTGCGAAGGAAATTTCGGTTTTGACCCGTCTACATGGTTACGGTTTATGGATTCACAAATGGCTTAATTTGGCAACGGATGACTGATTCGAGCCCTATGAGTTAATTTTTCTACGGTAGCTGTCGCGATAGCCTCAAAATTCTCTCGTGATCGATGATATTGGTCAACCCTGCTATTGGTGACCGTAAGTAGGTTTTGACAGTATAACTTGTGACAAAACTCAGCGATGCAAGAAAGCATAAAAAAAATTGACAGCATCAGCAAGTCGCTCGCGTGAGATTGTTCATCTATTGAAGTGGTTCTCAAACTGCGGGGGTGCGATCCTTTGAGGGGCGTGAAAGCACCGAAAGGGGGACGCGAAGCTGCGGTCAACTTAAATCTTTTTGCGCTCCGCGCGATTTACCTCCAATTCATAATTGTTGCTGTGTATAGTTCGAGTTTCATATTTGAGAATTCTCTCATTAACAGTCATAACCTTCCATGCCGTCAAACTATCCGCTGGGATCGCTAGCATCCGGGTTGCAGTTTGTAATATGATGATAAGGGGGGGCGAGAAATTTGTCACTATCATAAAAGGGGCGTGTCTAAAAAAGTTTGGGAACCAAATTGCAAATTAAAGATTGTGCGGATCTGCTGAAACGTATGTGGGCGATGAAAGCAGATATATAATCCGATCTTCTCTTTTCTCCACAGCGTGAACTGAATATCACCTGAGTGTATTTAATTGGTCTCTTCGTAGAATTCTGGCATGAAGAAGCCCGCGTAGACCAACTCTACGCTCGTGGCGAAGTTCCCACGCTAATATGACATTGGACAATGTGATATATGCATGCCCATGACGAGACCGCTACCACATCAATCAGCTTGATCAAACTCAAGACAAGTGTTTCTCGCTCTTTGAAGATATGATTTTCTGAGAATCACTGCTGAAGATTGGTCAGGATAAACGTTCTATTCACACTATCGGAATATAGATGATAGATTGGCTTTAACCGGAAACATCGTAATTAATAAATAATTATCACGTGGACTTGTTTGTGATTCCTTGGTTCCATAATTCGACTGACACTTTAATCATATAAGTTTATGGCACTGGGGACTTCAATGTCGAGTGGTATATATCTTGGGTAATTGTGACTTTGTAATTGATGTTCTACAACCCATGCCTTGAAATCGTAAATGTATTCCAAAAACCGATTTCTTGTGCATAAAACTATGCCTGGTATCTAGTATCTATGATTCAAGGTTGTGATGACTCGAGTCATGCATGGACTTGAACCGCAACTCTTTCTTGACTAAAGTCAGCAGGTTCGTAAATATGGAAATGACTCGACTTGTCGTTATAGTTATGTTTTGCGTTGTTCGTGAATATGCACCTTGCAATTTCTGAAGTATATCGTAGCTATAGCCACCCTAGATCGACAGCGACAATTCTAAATATGCTACCATATTCACCAAATCTGCTTTTTAAATTTACTCACTTATGTATTCTTCAGATATTCAATCTCTACTTCCACATGAAGTAGTTCTGAAGTGTCGCTACTTCTACTTTTACTTGTACATCAAATGAAGTAGAAATATACTGCATTACTTCTACTTGAGTTTCCTCAATGACTATAGGCCTACTTTCACCACATAGGTAGTAGAGCCATCACTTCCAGTTCGAACTATAGCGTATGCTATATCAGCTCATCGCATTTCGTGTGTAAGTATATTCGGAGCTAATTCTCTAACGCCGGGAAATACCCCAAATCGTATTCGGTATATATATGCCTGTGGAGCTTCAATTCAAGCAGTCAACACTCGAGTGCTGGACGAGTATATACGCCTCTCGGTTTAGCCTAGATATCACATGCGGGAAGTAGTATTCTGAGGCTATTTTATGCTATGTCAATGAAGGTATATAGTTTAATGAGATGTATTATGCATATATAGGCCCATTAAATAATGTGAATATATTCACAAATATGAATATATTAACATAGGCATCGTTTAATGTCCATATAACCGCATATATTACAGGGAATTCATGATGATGGGCAGGTTTTGTGGATCAGTCGTAATCTTGATGCTCGCCAGTTACTGCTTGGGCATCAGCAACCGCATGATATGTGAGCCTGCGCAGTTGGGCAATCATGAACAGTCAGGAGGTACGGCGCAAATAATTCTTCAGGGTCGACCCGGTAAAAGAGGAGCGGTTGGTCCAACGGGTTTAAGAGGACCGCGTGGTCCGCCTGGACCTGTCAACGAGGAAGCTTTAGCGAGTTTGAAGCAAGGTACGTCATCGCTTTTCATCCGACTGATTAACCATTGCAGCGAAATATTGACGCAAAATTTGTTTCGAAGTATATGATTCGTGGGATGCGTTTTTTTCAAATTGTTTGGTTGGTGACATGTGACGGAAGGTGAGATTGATATGTTAGGTCTTGGTCCCGTAAGCTTGCGGGCTGACAGGGGGTCCGCGAGCTTGAGAATTTCCTGCAAAGAGTTCGTTACTAGAAAACGTGGCGACCATTGACGCACGCATACCGCACCATATACAAAACCGTCGTGCATTTATAATACAAATTTCAGTGACATATCAACTTCATTCAAGACTTTTGTTGTTATAGATATTGTTTCCAAGAATTGCGTAGCGTACAACTGGTTGTCTGCATATTAGCTGTGTCATGCTTCCGCGTAAAAACGAAGCATATACTATACACTAAACATCTACAATGAACATTTTTATATGTGTGAGGCTGAGGTCGCGTTCTAAAAAGTTTGAATATCACTGCTGTAAGGTAATCTAATTGGTTTTGCAGCATGGACTGAAGGGAGGTCCACTACCGAAGACGAGTTGGATCAAATCAGAAGAAGATTAACTCATATCGAAGAAAATTACATTCGCAAAGAATTGCTTGGTGAATATTATGGATAAATTACTATAGTGAAGACTCGGTACAGATCGGAATGCAGTCTAGTTATACCATTGAATAACTATATATTTAAAATATCAGGAAATTCCAGGCTTTTTAATTACGATGTAATGACAGGCAAACCAGACCATTACGTATTTTTATTCAGAATTATGCGATCTCATTTACGAGGAAAAATGCTTTTTCCTACTTATGCCCGAATCCAGAGTAAATGTCCCCGAAGCAGAAGCAGCATGTGTACGACTCGGGGGCCACCTCAGCAATATATACGACCGAGAGCATTATCGAAAAGTGGAAACTCTCATACGCTCCAGATCGCCGACTGCCCACAAATACAATCACATTTGGACTGGAATGACTATAGACGCACAGGTACGTGGAACGTAGCGAACTGCACATTTTAATATATATTTATTGTATATGTACCATATTTGTGCATCGTTATAATCCTCGAGGCCGTGCCTTTCCACCTGTGGGATGGTACGAACTTGTGAGGATAAAAAATTGTTGTACGCGGATGACAAACATGGTGCGGATGAGTGCGAATAAAAGTCTTGAATCCGATTTTTGTTTTACTTTTTTCTGACGTGTAGTAATTCAAATAAACATATTAAGATATTAAGTACAGTGGCTCCCTAACTTTTGTCGCTGCGACGAATTTGTAAAATCTTGCTTCACCAAGGAAAGTGTCGCCGTATTGTCAGGTCGAAACGCAACAGCGTGATGCCAATTGTTTGATTACAATTTCGAGCGCTATCTCCCCTACGTACCACGTTGGCACACCACGTGTACCACCACAACGAATGGCGAGGTAGCGTAGTGGTGTAATCCACATCTGCAACAGAAAAGGGTTGCGAGTTCGAGTCCGACCGAAGTCGACACCAAAATAGTGTAGGGACTTCGGGATCAAATTTGAAACGTTGGTAGTTTGCCCATACCTGCCGTAAGTGGACTTGAAGTTTTGATAAAACGTAATGACTAAACTTGAAGGAAAATACGACCATTAACTGGTCTCGATCTCGGACTCTCCCTTGTTCAGAAAAATTATGAACAACTACCACAATCGTTGGTGTTTCTTCATCTAGGTCGTCACTATCAATCATGGGGCGTCTTGACTTGCACCAATAGAATGTCCTTACTACTGTATTGGAGGGAGCATTTTCAAGGGTTGGATTGAAGTATTTTAGGTTGTGGGGAATGTAAATTTGTCAATCGGATTGTAAAGGAGTCAGTGTCGACAATAGAATGGATGCAAATACCAATGGCAATAACCAATGTTCTTTCAAGATTACCTGACCTGAACTATCGATCTCGCCTTGCGTGACATACCACCACACTGATATTTTTTTCGCCTGCACCATCGAGATGCTTCGACGACGGAGTTGCGATACGGCCGTATAAGGTCATCTAGTCTGCGCCCCCGTTTTTTTCTCCTTCATGCTATCCGTGACTGCCGAGCGCCTAGCAGGATAGCTGCGGATACCAATTTTCGAGCCTTTGGTATGACTCGGCCTGGGATCGAACCCACGACCTACCAATCGAGAAGCCGGACGTATAACCATTACACTATCTCGCTCGTGATCTTGTTGTACTTTTCATCCAGTGTATATGCCTCCTCTTTACATCGTCTAGGCCGAGGTGGGTGTCTAATTCCAAAGACTACTCCAAGTCGTTTCATCACCTTCCTATCTTTTCATTGTATCGTATTTTTGTGGTGGATTGAACTGATAAAAATTGCTAATAAACCGAAGTGAACAATCAATTTATGCAGATTACAGAATTGGCATTGGCTGTCATTCGGCCCGGAGATCAAGATTAAATTATATTTTCTTCGAGCTCGAGCCGCAAATCCAGTTTTGACATGACAGCTTACTTCACACAGCTCACTTAACTATGTATTATTCAAGATTATCTTCTATCAGGCACGCAGGATCAGGCTTACAAATGGCCAATGGGCTCCTTATCAAAAATGGTATCCGAACAGGCCGTTCACGCCAGCTCGAAACAATGTTGGGATTCACACAGATTACGACACTGGATCATCGGGAACCGGTATGTTTGACGAGCATGAAAGCTACAAACTCCTCGGTGGATTTTGCGAGAAAGCCCTTACTTGATCATCCTCCAACTGGACTGGCATCGTCTCTTAGCGGGCGGACGTTTTCAAAAACTTATTTTTATTCGACATCTGATATCATCATTGCATCGATCATTTACCATATTATTGAACGAAACAATAGCCTATATCATGCCGATCGCTGTGAACGTAGCATTTTCTGCGTTACGGATATAATTATGGAAATTAACTAACTCGCATAGGCCTATATGCTGATTGCAAGAAACAGAAAGGTGAATAAATGGATATGGTCATTTTCACAGTTTGTCCTGTTCGTTGAGAACGTTTATTGAGGATAGTATAGATAGGGGTTGATAGAGTCAAGCAGCAAAGTTCTATAGTCCATCAACAGCGATCAATAGTTTTATATCCTCTTATAAATTTAGTAGAAAAACACATTCGCCTGGTTATAATTCATATTTGACTCATGTAAAGTACGTTATTTTCATACAGTGTACTACTGTACAAGTTTCGGGAGTAGGGGAGACCGGGGACAAATGTAACTATAGGGGCTAATGTAACAATCAACCTCACCGCTAGTAGGATGGAGAAATTGCCTTGATATTTTAAGTGCGCATGCGGTAGTTATCTCTTCTATTATACCTGGAGTTACGTTTACCACCATTTATGACGTCATAAGCACGTATCTGACCTATGCGAGGTGTAATTACATATTCTATTAAACTAGGCATTATCAGTCAGGGCTGATGGGATGCATGGAATAGTTATTTCACCACCAGTCAGTCACAAGAAGAACAACATAATGAATTATCAACAAACAACAAAAGTCAATTTATTTAATGCGATGGCTGCATGTTTATTTTCCACTAGCTCAGGGGCGGCCAACCTTTTCGACCAAAGGGCTATATGAGATTTGCGAACCATTGCGCGGGCCACATGAATGATGGTGACCTTATTTTCGCCACCCGATAGGAGCGAACCGGATTAGGTAATGATGAAAACAAGACTTATATTACTACGCATCAAAATCGATAACAATTATGTCATGAAAAGTCAGTCTGCACCTGCACAGTGCATTCATGAAGTAACCGCGCGAAGCGCGAAAAATTTTCAAAGTCAGTGAATGAGTTCGGCCAATACTAATGTCACTTGCATATATTGCGGGTGATCTCTGTATACCACTGGGCTCACTTGGCAAACACAGGATTATTTGAGTGGTACGCGTACCACAGGTTGGGAACCACTGGTTTAGACGAATAGTGGTTACAACTAGGGATGGTGTGAACGCGAGGTTCACGTTCGCGTTCTGTGTGTGATTGTGAACCTCGCAAATTTAGAGGTTCACGTTCAGAAACGAACCTTGGTAGGTTCTGCACTGTGAACCTTTTCCATATCTTACAATTTTCACTTTATTATAACATCTTAGGTTGAAATTTATTGCATTTCAACTGTGGGCCACTATATGCACGGCGCTGCCAGCATAAAAAATTAACACTAGCCGAACATGTGCCTTGACAATCTTAAAAATATTACTTGCTTTGTTACAAAAGTTTGCTCGAATATTTAGTGACTCTCTGCCGTGATCTTGACCAGCAATCACACAACATCGAGGGCGAAATGCGCCACATATAGGTATTCAGCGAATGATGCTTATTCAGCCAACCGATGAAATTGATATCGCTGTCGTTTGTATGATGTAAAAAATCAAGCGGGCGCACGGGGACAACCTTGATTTCATATGTTTATTATACCAACTGGCCTATTATAACAACTGGCCTAAACCAAATCCATGAGATTGGGGTGTTGGCTACTGCTGTATAACTTGTTAATGGGGGTAACATCGGTAGCAAGTATAGAAACCCGTTTACAGTCTGCTCAATATCAAAGTGGCAAAACTCAGACGCCGAATATACATTGTCCGGTCTGGCCTAGACCCGTCAAGGTGTAAACTTATATTCCCTTGCGATTCCTCGTTGAAATTGTTGGCAGAGCGACGGAATATATTGATTTTATGGGATTATTATATCATTTGATTGCCCCAGTCGATACATTTTGGCGACGTTTGAAACGTCAATATGTACTTCAGCGTAGTGGCATTATATGGCCCGAGTCGTCGCTAGGTATCGTGTATATTAATATAGGCTATCACTTCACTGAAACGTAGGGTTGGAATTAGCAATATGACGTCACGTGACGTCATGAGGTTCACGTTCGCGTTCACACAGAACCTTTCAAAAAGGTTCGCGTTCACACGAACCTGAACCTTTCAGAGGTTCACGCCATCCCTTGTTTATTTATGAAATTGTCTTCGTTGTCTGACGATCTTATGCGTCGCGGTCACCGAGAAATCTGATAATACACTCATTGCAGAGTATATACCGCGATTCGAGGTTACATGAAGTAACGAGCAAGGATCAGAAATAAATATAAACACTCACCTAGTAACCTCTATAATACAAATTTAACAATGTAAGGAGTTGTGTGACTGTCACTGAGCAAATCGGGTATTGAAAATCAATTTTAATTGGGCAGATTTATCAACGACGAAACTACGACAAGCAAGTGAAAATGATCCACGCTTTCAGGATAGCGGCGATGACAACAAAAAGAATAATATACCATTCCAGATTCTAAATTGGTTAAAAGCAATTTGGTACCCGTGTGACTTACGCGACGGGAACAGTAGCTATTCGCCGCAATACATTCGAAACGGCATCGAATGATCCTACAGATACTTATTATAACGGACGCACCTCTTAAAGAATTGTAACTGAAAGAGTTGTATGCCGTATTCAATGCACGCAAGGGCGTCCTGCGGAGGATTGAGTATATCGAATCGACTGTCTCGCACTCCATCCTGTCCGTATAATCGAAGCAAGACGCCATTACGCTACTGGACATCGTCATGACCATGGCTGACAAAGCCAGAAGTCGGCGCGCCATAGTTTCGCGCCGGCCCTCAGAACTGCAATATTTCACTGTAGAAATGACATCATTAAATGCGAGTGAGTTGAAAATTGACAATGTCACCCTCATTTCACAAGACCACCGCATGGCGTACCGATGCCGTTACCTGCTTCAGATTAGCAGTTAGTGGGATTCCTTGCTTGAAATGATAAATATAGCAAAACTAAAAATGTTTGTCCCGTTGGTATGTAATATTTTCAGATTGACATATTTTGTCACGCTTCAAACGACAGGTTGCCTTCTTGACTATTTCTGATCTAGATTCCACCTTAAACCATATATATACAACGTAATTAAACCGCCATGATGCGTGAGGGACGCACTATGCGCTGCATCCTGGATAATGCTTCCTGCCTGGCTGCTAATTTCTGCAGAATGAGGTGCTGCAAAAACAAGCAGACTCGTATTCGTGTTACGCGGGTTCGACTTTTTCTTGAAATCGGTCTGCGTTGCCAAATATGGGGCTGAAATAGGAAACCTATCGCTGCCTCTCAGCACTGATTACGAAACTTGTTTACGGTCGGTTAGCAGCTTCTCGCTAAACCCAATGACCCATATTGAACAATCAACTCCATCGATTACTCAGAAACGCCAAGAAGAGCACGTCAACGACTTTCTTGTGCAACCGTGCGAAGGTAATTACATAATATTGTCTTTTTTTCGTAACTCACTTCACAACAGAAGCACCAACATTTAAATACACAATAAACCTCTTCTCATATTTTGCTATATTTGACAGCGTACCCAATTAGTCACATTTGCTGCAACTGTATTGACTTGCAATGTTTGTTGTTTTTTATTTTAATTATGTTGGTTTTGATCGATGGAATTCTATGACACCGTCAACAGAGATTCAGTATTAGTCAATGGGCTTTTCGTGGATTTGACATTGATCAGAAGTCACTGTAAGTTACTCTGAGCAAGAATTGGATTCTTATAACTATTGACATAGCATTGTTGCTAAAATGAGCCGTTGCAACTGTGTTGGACTGTTTTATGGAAGATGTCCTTGACTTTTCGAGCGTCACTAAATTGTAAAATGCTTCTGGCTACGCGCGACTTATTATCGCTGCATATCTTGATTTGAACATGAGTACGTACTCCTCAGCCATAATTTACTCGAGAGGTCTATGATATTCGTAGGCCCGAGTACTCGTAACTTAAGGAAATAGGCATTTCGGTGCCGGTCATTACTGCGCCACGACACAACAAGGCATACTAAGTTTCGATCAACATGTGACTCCTTTAAGTGTGCTGTCAAACATATCGGCGGCGAGCAATCCTTGGCTGAAAATCACCACGACTCGTTGGCCAAAATCTTCGATATATCTCTGTCCAATTGTCCACTATTCATATAGGTGCCTGGATGCTCCTGGCAATGCGAATCTCGCAGTAGAAATACCACCAGGAGCGGGGAATGATTGACCCCGTGAAGAAGTGTCGACTTGTAATCCTGTGCGTTTCACAAGAGAGGGTTTGTTTCGTTTAGTATGGTAGTATTATGCGATTTCACTGTCATTTGACTATATAACAGCAGGGAGGTCATAATATGAGAGCATCGGGTGTTTCCGTAGTGGTGACATCCAGTGCGATTTGCGTAAACAGCCCGCTGGTTCAATTCCCCGACAGAGGTTTACCCTGGATTCCTCTTCCCCAGATCAAGATCAGATGAATAACGTACTCAAACCAAACGTGAACGGGAAGAGCAAGAATGAGTGTCTAAAAATACGCCTAATAAAGGTTAACATCGTAAAAAATGTGACATCAGACCCTAGGACTGAAGTCTTAGCCAGATTAGGATAGTGTTCTGATCATAACACTACTTACGAGTCCCAAGTCATGAATGTCAATGCGCAATTTGACTCGAGTCATATCAAGCCACTCATTTTTAAAGTGACTCGGATCAAGTCAAGTCGCTGGATTTTGAGAGGAGAGTCAAGTCAAGTCAAATCAGGTCCAGTCAAGTCAAATCACAAGTCAAGTCCCAAAGTGATGTCAAATTATCGGTGCACGAGATATGGTTCAAGTCATTACATTTTGCAAGATGATTGAAGTACCACGGATTGAGTGGCTGAATCGAGTTGATTGCACCTTGATCGGAGCGTTGTATGGCTGAAATATTTACCTAGAACTATATTCTCCCCACACACGCTATCACCAAGTAACAATGAACTCGCTGGTAAATGGATGTCTATGCTGGTAAATTCGATGATAAAATGGATGTCTAGGAACAAGATCTACCCTGAATTTTGGTTGATCATTCTATTTAGTTTATGGGAGACTGATGAATTGCTGTTTCGGTTTTAATACACAAATGTGTTAAGTAACCTACGAATTAGTGGTACCGAAGCATTTCCACTTTCCGTCGCGTTGGCTTGTTGTGTTGATCCAATTTATTGGCAGCCCAATACACATTATGGCCGATTAACATTTTTGTAAGAATTCTAGGTCAGACACAATCAGTGAAAACAAGGCAATTTCTCTTCCGAATCATTGTACTTTGTTGCGTTGCGAATTGCGGTAAAAACTTTGCCGTCCTCGTTGGACATACGTTTTAATGTATGCTCGTAACTTGCGCTCGTTTAGTGTCACTGAGTAATTTGTCATTTCGATTCGTTGTTTGATTGATAGTCTGGCTAGTTAGAAAACTAAATGTTACAGAACAATGAACAACTGCACAGAGCGTTGGTGACGATTTTCGATTGAATGCACGTTGTACAACCGCAACCAACGTGCCCAGTGCCCATATATTCACAAATCAGACATTGGTGCACAGAGAGCGGTACTATTTTACGGATATTCCCAATCAGCTTCCCATAGTCCATAGCACCCACTTTCACTCTCCGCGACGCCTTATTCTCCCAGCGCTCCCCGATCGCCCAATTTGTAGCTAGTGCCCCCTTCGAGGTCGCAAACGTCCCCATGGGGCGCTGGCGCCACTGGTTTAGTGTTTACCGCAGTAGTGGTCAGTAAAGAAATGCTTTAACTTTTTCACAAATCCCTCCAACAGTTCTACTGGTAAAACCTACCACTACCTGCCTACTGGAGTACTTCATTAGATACCTTGATTTTCGACTTCGACCTGGAGTAGTTCTGACGTATTTTGGTTATTTCTACTACTTTTATTCGAGTATAAATTCATCGCGTTACTGCTACTCATACTTGAGTGATAGAGTGAGTACCAACAATAACTACTTTCGGTCGTTGGCGATATCGCCACCCAGCGAATGATTTGAAAAACAAGGGACGATCGAGTGGGGGCGATAGGGGGCGAAAATGTTGAAACTTAGAGATGCATATTTAATTGAAACGATACAAAAATGCACGTGAAGCCGGCTTATTCCGCATATGAAGCGGAAGTTGATTGAAAAAGGGTCAACCCAACGGAAAGTAGACGTGGATACCGGTTGCCCGAGAAGCCAACCGTCTCGGAAATTATATGACCTTCTTTTCGTCAATTCACGATCACAGTTAGTTGAAGAATTTCCCCGTTTATATGTCCCTTTTTCAGATCCGAAAATAAGGGGGGCGAGCTTCATAAGGGGGCGATGAGTCGAAAAAAGTTGGCAACCACTTGGTTAGACCGTCTATAGTTTACTCCATATTAATCTTATTCCTTTGGTGTATTTCACCCTGCCAGTAAATGTCTCTGTCGGCTCAATATTCATTCAGAAATAGGGATCGAGCGTGGCACCCATTACTTGACGTATGGTTAGCTGGATGTACAGATCATATCGCTTGATACGGCAACAATTTGTAACATTTTAATGTCCTGTTTATACGTGCTGAGCCTCCCCAGACATGCAGGTTAAGGTTGGGGTACAGGTTGCGTGAGACGTAGGCTACACCTAATGAGGAGTGCAAATATGCAACAAGGTTGCGCAATAATATCTCCCAATGGATGTATGGAAAAGTTGAATTGAATAAGAGCAGATTCCATTCAGCCGAGTGTGATCCCGTCAGGCACTTGTAAACTAACGTGTTGGGTTGGTTTTACGCCGTATATTCATGAACGTGCCTTACAGACATATTGACCGTTTTGCAATACAAATAAATCCATTGTCTCTGTCTCAAGAACACCATCGAATTTTTGACTGCAAGAAAACCGGAGAGAAGAAATACATCTTGTTTAAAGCTTTTGTAATGCATATCATAAACATTTTATCACCTGAAACTCGTATGCATTCAACGGATGATAGCGCCGACTGTTTGTCAACAGCGAAGAGGCGGCGAGAGTACAACGCCCTCGGGCGCAGCGAGCAGGTCGTCACGAAGTCCTACAATAGATTTTCAGAATTGTAAACTTCGCGATTGAATGGGAGCTTTATAGACTGTAAAGACTACGTGGGTCTAAAACCTAACCACATAACATCCTTTAACGAGCGGGACTCTCTGAATCCATTGATTTGAGCAGATGATGCAGTTCGCAAAGCAAGGATAGTAGTGTGTCATATACGTACTCAGGTATAGAACTACTGATAGGTGTAGTTTAACCAGTGGATATTAAAGGGATTCCCTAGTATAGAGGTGTGCATCATACCAATATATTGTATTGTAGTTAACTCTGGGCAAAGCCTGATGGTTGATTCGATTTAGACTAGTGTAGTAAGCTTCGAGTCGTGTCGCGTATTATAGTACCGCTGTTTATGACGTCATACCAATGATGGTGACGTAAAATGTTTAATAATGTATCTTCTTCTGATCACAATAAATTATTCCTATAGTTGCATGTCCTCAAGAATGATTTGTCTTGTGGATTATGTCTGAGAGTTTGACTAACATTGCACGTACACCTGCATGGATAAGTTGAGAATAACTGTAGCGACACAGCGAAAATATCCAGGCCATTGATCGATGACGGGTCTTCGATTAGCCTACTTTGTAACCAATTCAGTGTTCGCCATCGCCACCATCATTCAAGTTGTTGGATAACGATAATCCACGAACGCAATTTTCTGTAGAGACATGTGGCATCAACACGTGTTCTATCTCTTTGGACAAAGTATTCGCACTCTTAACAACATAACCAAAGCGTATAGAATCATACACGCACCGTAGCTTCGGTGTTTGCGCAGTGCGATGGTGTAGGGTGAATTACCGGTAGACTGCGTTTGGCGTGACTCCTACGTTGGCTCATTACGTTGCATGGACGCACTGTTCAATTTCTTCGCAAGAATTTGCGTCATACAGGTTATTTCTCTGCGATGTATATAAGAGCAGTGTGAGCTCTTACGAATTATAATGTACTTGTAAACGGATAATTTAGTTGAAATGAAGTGTTTGTTATTCGCAGTACAGGAAGATGATCTTGACGCCGTGGCGTTAGATAAGAAAGATGCATTGTAAGGTATCTGGAAGCGTTAAACGACGATATTCCGAGACTTTGCGGTATTCATTCACAAATTAAATCACTTGTTTGGACGATACTAGACGACATCGTGAGAATGAGTCATTTTGTTATTATGATTTACCTGACATTTTGGGATCTTTGGACCACGAAAATCGCGCTAGAAATGAGCTGATAGGTTCTAAAGGATTGATCAAACTTTTGTCGAGGTTGATGTTTATCAGTCACTACTCGGGGTCGTAAAATGCCTAGTACTTCGATGATTAGTTGCAATATTTACAAGGGATGCAACAAGTTACGTCCACTGTCCACCATTGCTTCACTATTACATTAGTATAACGTTTCTATAATTAATTTTATCATTTAGGCATAATCCTCAGCTGAGACGTATCTATGCGACGAAAAGTAGTACTAAAGTATATCCTCGACTGAAAAATGCCACTGTGACAAGCATTCTGCGGCAGACGAATTGAGTAGGTGTGAGATCTTTACACCATCGACATCGCAGACCGACCAAAATCTATTTTCAAAGCAATCAGCAAGTGAGCTATACCTGAATGAGCGTGGGCGTTTCGAGTGTATTATAGAGACATATTTTCAACCCTTCGTGTCGGATGATGAATGATGATGCATACCCAACTGTTTAGATCTAGCTTGTGCTCGGCACTGTGCGATTTATGCCTGTTTTTCATATGACAGCGCAACCTGCTCATTTGCTCTTATACCTTTCAAGCAGGTGTACTTATCTCGATTGTTTTAAACCTACGTAATAGCAAGTCTACGTTTCGCTGGATGCATCTGTGTCATGAAAGCTGTCTTTTACAGAACTCACCATGCAGAGATTTTCTAATCTAGATTCCTATCATCAGTTTACTGGAGGTCTATTAAGTTTATAGTTAGTTCTGAGAAGACCGCGCTAGGTTGACACGAAGGTATATAGTAAGAAGAGTTGAATTCCCCAGGTATAATTTTAAGTAAGAGCATACTTATGGCGTATCCCATAATAATTGCGATACTGATTCGCTACGGCGAATCCTATGGAAATTGTATCATGTCTCACATGTGGATGTTTGAGGAGACTGCTAGTGCATCGGAATTGATAAGTCTGACAAAATCCTACTAGTGATGTGGATAAGGCTGTATTCGAAAAAAAAAATCAATTTGAAACAAACACATTTAAAACAAGGCCCTTGTTTAAAATAAATTTTTCTATGCCATGACGTCACGCATATTCAATTGTGACGTCATATTAGATGGATATTCACAATTGAAAACATAGGGTAAACATAGCTCCTTTGACGAAAAAGGCTTCCAACCCCTGTCATATACGGACCAAAAATATCTTTAACCAGAACTTTAACGTCTTGCAGCATTTTCACGGTCGTCGGCGGTCATCATCATCAGTACTAGCATTCCGTACCAATGAAAATGATCTATATTTAAGTACTATAGCTGTTGAATCGACTATTTCGAGAGTTCCAACCATTCCATATCGTATACGTCGGCTATATCGTGAGGTAATCGTCTTCCGTAGGCTCATACAACATGTTTTTGGAAAGTATTTACAGAATCATGGCATAATTATACAACTTAAAAAAACACAATTATTTTTCAGAAAGGCCTTTGTTCAAAACACTGTTTAAAAATGTTTTAAACAAAGTGTTTTCAACAACCATTTGCGTTAAATGCCACCCTAGATGCACCTGAGATGTAGCATTATTACCGTCGTTTATAGATAGGCCTATTGCTTTAATGCTGCTGCCGAGAGCAATTGCGCTCCGCATCACCTCTTGTGAAACCGAAGGCCTTTATATGCTTCGCAGAGTATGTGGAATGTACACAGACATAAAATAGAGTTGGCCATTTTATGCCACGAATTTAAGTAGACCTTCCGCCTATGCCTGGTATATTTAAATAAAATCAATTACTAGGACGCATACGTTAAGTTTAAGAATCATTCAATGAAATTACCAATGTAGGATCGATGGAAAGATATTCGCAATTGCTTCGCTGATGTACTTGTTTCAAGTTCTTGCCTACTTCCGATCAAACTATTAGCAACACTTTAGCATTAGCGCGATTCACTTGTAGACAAATCGTCTGTATACTGAGAACAACACTCGCGAAGCTTAGCGCGTCGTTCTTACAATTCCGATTCCTCTTCGAAATGGCAATGAAATCACAGTTAATACTCGAAACCAGATTTTTCGAAAATACTTGACCAAATTTACGTCCTTTTATCCCCATATTATGTTGCATAAATCAATGACGTCAAGAGCAGAACAGACGCCTGGAGATACGTATGTTGCTAGATGCCGTTATATAATAATTGAAGTAGCAAAAAATACGTAATACGAAGCTTCACAAAATTGCAATCAACATAACAAGGAAATATCAGTCCCAGGAGTAAACAATGTTTCCGTCTTGTTAAATACACTCGATGAATGTCGTGAAGTCTGTCTTTTGGATTGAGATTCCATTAAATGGTAAGAAATCGGCACTGTTGTTTTAGTGATATCAGAAAATGTCCGAGGCCGTCTTCATTTCTGCCACAATAATGTACACAATCATCACTCTATTTAGCAGTGTTTTAAAAGCTTAGGTTGATTTCGTTGTCAACTAGGCCTATATAATGTCGGTTCCCCGACATATGAGCATGCGACACAATGGAAAACGACAGTTCGGCATGGAACAAATCAGCATGCGTCACTTCAGCATGTGACTGTATAACCCAAAAACTTACCCTAACCCGAAACATAGCCTAACCTAACCTAACCTAGCCTAACCTAACCTAAACCCTAACCCTAACCCAACCATAAATCCAACCCTAACCTACCCCTAACCCGTAATTTAACCCACATGCTCATGTGTCGCATGCCAAATTGTCGCATGCCGAAGTCTCGCATGCTGTAATGTCGCATGGTCATATGTCCACGGACCATATTGTAGGATTTCTCGAAAGGTTGTCTCTAGTGTTAACTGGATGAACAGCGACACTATATAGATATATATTAATAGCCGTGAGTGATAGACTAATACAACGATATCGTTAACAGCTATGCAAATATGTGTCATAGGCTAGACTTATTGAATATTAAAAATAATGATTTGGTCATTCGCACAAATTCAAGGTTTTAACGTGGAGGAACGGTAAATACGCATCAGTAATGTACTATTGAACGCTACGCCGAAAGCGAATTGTTGACACATGTCAAGTGAAGTGGAAGACCTGACCGAGAAGTACTTTTTAGAATGCAATCGACATTAAATGTTAATCGCATTGTTCAACTCCATTTTTTCGTTGCCTTAGAATGATTTAGAAGAAAACCATTTAAGCTATTATGCATTGTTAAAATTACTATTAAACGATTGCTTGATGGCGATGAACAATAGTATGAATGTACACTTGTACAGCGATGGCTGGTATAGCCTGGTGAAGAAACAGAAATTAAAATTGGAGGTATGTTCTAGACGAGATTTTGAGTACAGTAAATCGCATCGAGTTGCAGGGATATAGATGATTATTATTATTAGAGGTCTCACACCGTATGCAATGACCTGGGATATATGATACCTGAACGAAGTCTTGTAATCTTTACAGCCACGTTTCGCGTTATAACACTAGTATACATCGCTAGCGGTGCCTATACCATCTCCCGATAAAATCACGGTAATCACTATTTCGGAGCCGATACCGATATAATATTTATTCGCCGGAAAGCCCGCTTTTTTATTCCGTCATCAGAATGTGTCATATTCTGTTCAAAAGTTTCAATGACAGTAATATTGAAATGATATCTCACTTAAACTTGTTTTGTTTTGAATAAAATCCCAGATGAGTAAGTAAGTATTACTTTTTGTGCAACACGCGAAATTGTAGTTCAGAATTAAAAACGTCGCAGCTTTTCCATTAATAACTGTACTCTTATAGTTGTTCTAAATTTATTCAACAGTATTAAAGATCATCTCTCTGATAGCAATTGTAGGATAAATTGTCGAAGCGGACGAATAACGACGAGAGTTTACCGATATCGACATTTATATAGATTCAGGTATGGAGGCTCTACTACCATAGTTAGTTCTGACAATACTCATCGGTACGGTAATTCGCATAGTGCTCACACGCATTTAATGGGATAGGGAGGTCCGATACAAGGTCATGGTGGTATGCGTGAAACTAGCAAAAGAAAATGTGCTGCGTGAGTTTCGTTCCTTGCGCTTCTCAATGTACCATGCAATAGCTTGACGGCATTGTGGTACTGATGGTTCGAGCATGCCTTGAGCAAAGAAACCCTACTCATGTTTTGATATGTGCATTGAGATTATTGCTTCGCGAAGCCCTGCTAAATCGTGCATTCGCTGTGATTCCTTAAAATGAGCCGGAATTGATAGATGTTTGACAGGGACATCTAGAACTAGATATTCCGGTTGTTTGAAGACGCAGCTGATCAGATATAATTCGTTAATATTGTGCGACGAGATCGTAGGTGTTCCGATAGGTAATGAGAGTTTTAGTCACGCTTGAGAGATAGTCCATGTCGTACGCGGTACCAGGCTGCACCGTATAAGAATGTTAAATGATAATACATGAAGTTTGGAATCCGAAAAGCACTCCATCATCAAATCATACTGTCCTCTGCAATATATTACATATTCAATACACCAAACAGCCCATGTAGCTTACCTCAAGGATATATGAGCTCATTGACTCTAAAAATGTTGCCACTGGTATGTTTTTAGATCTGAAAAAGGCATTCGACTGTGTCAATCATTCCAAACTAGTTGATAAACTTGAATTCTATGGTATACGTGGACTTGCAAAAATGTATTTCGAATCTTACTTAAATAATAGGAAACAATTTGTTCATATTGGAACAACGCGTTCACAATTACTACCCATACAGACTGGTGTACCTCAGGGATCAGTTCTCGGGCCCCATGCTGTTCATAATTTACATCAATGATATTGGTCATTTATTTTTAAATGACATCACACTGTTTGCTGATGACACCAGCCTAGTTATACCCGGTAAAAATTTATCTGATGCATTTGACAACATTAACACTAAGCTATCGACAGTGTCAAAATGGATGGCATCTAACCAACTTCAGCTCAATGCCTCCAAAACCAAAACCCTCGTGTTTCATACACAAGTCAATCGCAGTGGAATTATAGTAAATAACGCACATCTTGATACACATAAAACTGTTAGATATCTTGGCATTATCATTGATGATAAACTCGGATGGTCTGATCATATCAACAATATAAAAACTAAAATCTCGCGTGGTGTCGGGGCTCTCTATCGCCTTAAAAATTTAATTCCTCATCAAACTCTCAGATCAGTCTACTATGCCTTAATTCACTGCTATCTTATTTATGGGATCCTAGTTTGGGGACCTGCTGCGAAAAAACATCCGCAGAAATTGCAAGTCTTGCAAAACCGAGCCATGCGAATTCTCTGTCGGAAATCTAGATATGAGAATTGTAATAGCATGTATCGTAGCGTTGGAATATTGAAAGTGGAACACGTTTTCAAATTTGAGGTAATGAAATTCATGCATAGCTATCATCAGGGTGAACTGCCACTATATTTTGATAATCTGTTCAAGATATCTTCAGATACCCACCAACATCATACCAGATTTTCTTCTAACTTGTCTCTGTCTGTGCAACACCACTCTACCAGTCTAGTACAAAATTCAATCAGTTTTATTGGTGTCAATGTTTGGAATAAGCTGCCACCTGATCTCCGCAATTTAGACTCTTGTGCTTTTAAAAAACAATGTTTTCATTCTCTTATCTCTAACTACCGATAAATTCTATTTGTGTTGTACTTCAAATTGGTCCATGATAATGTGTCTTATTTTTCCTATCGTTCGTTGGTTTATTTCAATTTTATTTTATTTTATTTTATTTTTCATTAGTTATCGACTGTGAAAATTGCTCCTGTCCCGGGTGGCTCGGCTCTGAAGACTATGTCATATCGAGCCTCCCGTCTACCTTGCATGTCGCATTTCACTGTTACATTTTTGTAGTGTTGTGTTGATATGTAACGTATGGCCCATAATTGGTAACGTAAAATTTGCTATTTGCTACCATATATCCACATGTCGCAAAACCGTATCCAGAAAACTAGGACACTAACAAACTCTGACATCTTCCTTCTGACATTTCACGACATTCAAGCGAAGTCCGAAAATTATTTCCCGCAAAGTAATTTTAGCTTTCTAATTGAAATTCCAACTTGCCGTTGACAGATAATTTTGCGGTCACCGTACCGATAATTATGTGTTAGGTAAATATTTATCTGAGATTGCTGTATGTAAATCATTATGTATGTGTAGCTGTTAGCCACTCATCACACACTAAGTACCCGTCGTGGTGATGACGTTAATGCATAGCTCATGTCTTTATGAAGTGCTGCTCCAGCGAGTACCCCAAGGTCGTTGGCATTGCTACGATGTAGGTGAACGATCTTGCAATATCCCAGAGAATCCGATACAGGGAACGAGAAATTTCACCAATTCGTACTAACACAATAATTACGATACAATACAATACTAAAGTGAGGAACGACCCGAGACAACTTGGTAATTATATCAATCACACTTCCCCTAGCTAGGAAGAGCGTGTTGAATAGATGAAGAGGAAGAGGAAGGTAGTATACAGGCAGTTTTGGCATACAAAAAGTATATCTTGAAATCCCTAATGGCGCGCTCAAATTTAGTTGGCACAAATTGCTTGAATTTTCAAGCGAAATTAGATGCACCGAAGTCGCTAATTCACGCATACTTTTTGCAGTGAATAGGTGGTATAGGCACCTTCGAAATTACAAGGTGCATCTTCGTCGCGACTACCGCACAATGACGAATAACGCTACGAATAGGTACAATATAGGGATGGCGTGAACGTGAGGTTCAGGTTCACGTTCTGTGTGTGAACATCAGAAATTTAGACGTTCCCGTTCACAAACGAACCCTGGTAGGTTCTGCACTGTGAAACTTTTTCATATATTCAAATTTTTGTTTCATTTTAACATCATTGGTTGAAATTTATTGAATTCCAACTGCATACCACTCTGTGCAGGCACTGGCGGCATTAAAAATCAACATTAAATGAGCATGCACCTTGACAATCTCAAAAAAGTTACTTGCTTTTTACAAAAGTAAGCTCGAAATATTCAGCTTTCCGTTTGTGATTATTTAGTGAATCTCTGCTGTGAGCTCGACCCGCAGTTACACAATAGCGACAGCGAAATACACAACATGTCAGCGAATGATAGTCAGAGTACGACGTAGAAGTCAGCGAATGATGCTTATTCAACCAATCAATGAAATTGATATCGTTGCCTGATGTAAATAATCGAGCAGCAGCAGGCGTATACGGGATCAATCTTGATTTCATGTGTTTATTGTATCATAAGAACCAAATCCGTGCGATTGGGGTGTTGGTTACTGCTGTATAACTTGTTAATGGGGTAATATCGGTAGCAAGTATAGAAATCCGTTATGCTCAATATCAACGTAGCAATACTCAGACGTCGAATACATTGTCCGGCCTGGCCTAGACCGTTAAGGCGTGAGCTTATATTACCTTGCAAGTCCTCGTAGAAATTGTTGGCGAGGCGACGGAAGATATTGAGTTAATGGGTTTTATATATCATTTGATGGCCCTAGTTGATACATTTGGCGACGTTTAAAACGTCAATATGTGTGGCCCGAGTCGTCGCTGGGTAGCGTGTACCTGTACATTATTATAGGCAATCTCACTGTAAAGTATAGGGTTGAAATTAGCAATGTGACGTCACGTGGCGTCATGAGGTTCACGTTCACACAGAATCTTTCCAAAATGTTCTCGTTCACATATACCTGAATCTTTCAGAGGTTCGCACCATCCCTAGTACAATCTCTGACAACAATTGCTCTCAAAAAACTGATAAAAAGTGATTATGCTGCAACCTTGCACTTTTCAAAGCCCAAAGTGTAAAACGACAATAGTTTCGCTTACGAACTCTTCAAGTAGAAGTGTCAGTAGTTTACAAGCGCATCCACTTGAATTACGAATGAACGTAGGAATAAATTACGTGAGTACTTCGAAATAGTGGAAGTATTATGTTACTGACTACTTCTGTGTAAAACTAATGATGAAGTGAAGGTAAACTCAGCAGAACGTGGATATAGTCAAGGATTTAGTGTCACTATTGGTCAAAAACCGAGCTTTGTGTCTGATGCAGATTTACATTACATACCATGACTAACGGTGCTAATCCCTTCGACGAGGATGACGACCCAGTCCTGTACCCGCGTCACAAAGACCCGTTCACGAAACGCACTAAAAGCGTCAAGCAGATGCGGAAGCGCGAGAAAAAGAACGTGAAAGAACAGCAGAAACTGGAGAAGAAAGAAGGCAAAGCAAAGAAAAAGAAAGGGACTATTTCAAACGGCACTGAACCTCCTAAAAACGGCGACAGCCTCATTTCGAACAATAATAAGAACACAGCTGGCAGCAATGATTCGACCCGTGTCGAGACAAGAAATGACTCGTCAAATAGCAATTTAAAAATCAAGCCGTCGCTACCTAGATTGGCTAACGGTTCTTCGACACTTCCCGCGCAAAAGTCACCCGATGGACAAACCAAGTTGCCTCCGCAAGGCTACCAAACTTTGAACGCACGCAGCCCAACATCGGACCCCCAAAGCCCACCTATATTCACCAACAAAAGAATTCTTGAACTGAAATCGCCAGGCACCGCGAGGCCTCCGTCGTCACCGTCGACTTCAGCGGAATCGAGGAACAAAAAACAAACCTACGTCCCAACGAAAACTCCGACTCCTGACAGCAACGTTGTCTCTAAACGACCCGATACTTTGACTCTTTCCGGTAACGCGAACGGCAAGAAAAAGACTACGTCACCTCTTACGGATACGAATCATGTCATGGATGACATCACGCGTGTGCGTCGCTCTTCGTCGGTGAGCAAGCTGAATAAGGAGAAGAAAAAACGGAAGAAGAAATTAAAACGCAGATTGGGGAAGAAGCGGAAGTCTGACCGTGGACAGGAGCTGAACGTTCTTGAAGGTGAATTTAGTTTTTCTCTCGTCACTAATGGCAAACAATGCATGTTCCCGTCGTTATCAATTACTAGGAGATTGCTGTGTAGCAGCGTTCATCGTTGGTACTAAAGTATCCGTCATAGTATTTCCATATACTCTTTAACCTGATGAAGTAGGGATTTTCATGAAATGTCAAAACACTTCGATTGGATTTGGAAAATGTGAATGTGACAAGTACTCAAGTAATCTGCTTAAAATCAAATTTGGTTGTGGCGTCGTAGGATGCATTTGCGCAGCCATAACTCAAAGTGACTAATGTTGCCGCAAATTGGCGCGATTTTCGAACATATGTCCGTTTCCGTGAAGCAAGGTCCATTTCAGCCTGTAGTTATGTCAATTTCACCGAAAAACGCGATTGCAAAATATGCCAAAACGACTTTTGTCAAATAAATCGAAAGTCTAATATGTAAGTATAATTCTACCATAAAAATGTTCAGTAGAGAGGAAGTGGTATCCACTTGAGAACGCTTTAAAAGTAGTTCAAACATACGTGACGACTTGGAAAAGTATTTCGTCAATCACAACCTGCGCGTTTGACCGAACTCCCAAGACCCGTGTAAAAGGTCTTCATAAGACGTTATAGACAGAACGCTATAATTTAGTATACTGAATTGCCGTTGAAAATATCAAATCCCGCGATGTCATTAGGCGCTCACTCTTTATCGGCAACCATATATTTTTAGGTCGAAAATACCACGATCGCTGCACGTCGAAATATAGCATAGGCTTTCTTTCTACTAATGATTTTAACCATATTTGTCACCCTATAACTTGGAACTTAATCTTGTCATTTAGAGTGGTTACGAAAACGTGACCCGGCTTACCATTATGGACACCGTGCATCAACATATTTACCTTTCTTAACAGTCATAATTTGTAAATCATCAAACCGTCGATCGACACTTTAAAAAAGTGATAGGCCATGATAGCTTCTCCATAGCCCGAGGGTGTTACTGGATAATATTCAGCCTTTTAAGTAGGTATATCTAACGTTGAAACGAAGTATTTTTCTAGCGATCAATCATGGCCAATTAAACTTGAATAGGATTATTTGTTTTACTGGCGTGTAAGTTCTCGTCGCTGTGATCGCTGGCGCGAATTATGCACATCGTGCAACGAGATCACTTTAGGAAGCCGTCTGATATCGCACGGTTTGTTTCGAACGCGACATGGTCCCATACATTAAAACAGAATTATGCCGTGCAACCTTTTTGAAAATCGAGCAATGCAAGTAGTATGGTTATATGAAACCGCTGGCCTCGTATACGACGGATGCACATTCTGGAATCTACAAGGTCAACCATACTATTGCGAATTGCTATCGGTGATGGCGTAAGTTATCAATAATGATTGATAGCAGTCTGCAGAACACTACTGCTAAAAGCAGAAGTAAAGTCGCACCATAGGCAAACCGATTGAATAAATGGTGTCTAATTAATATTCATGTGCAAAGGCATTCTTTTAATCCATTTGAGCTATACGCAAGCAAGACAGACTATACGCTAAATTACAAACCGCGACACTTATCCGATGTCCGCAAAGTGATTCTATGCGGGTCGGATGTACGACCATGCTCTAATATGCAACGTGACTTAATATATTTTCTAAAATATCCATATAAAACTACCCAGAGATTTCATGCATTATTATAACTAATAATTATCCTTCACACTTATACATTTGATATTGTGAAGTATGCCATTAACGTGTAACCACCCCGTGACATGGTTAGCACAACTTTAAGGCCATTTTCTCTGGTCAGAGTGTAGTGTGTATGAGATACCGCATTTTCATCTCTGTGAACTACATTAGTCCAATGTCTCACGGCTCATGCTGACTTATGCTTGCAGACAAAGAAGCCATGGACCAAGTAGTGATGAGAAACAAACCAAACCTGGCTAATCTTCAGAAAGAAGTCGAGGAGACCGAGAATATTTTGAGGTCTGCAAGATCATTATATACCTCTCCTCACTCAGTTGTAACACTATCTCCCTCCCTCATTCCCTCGCCATCTATCTGTCGATTTCCATCTCTCTATGCCTCACACATACACACACACACACACACACACACACACACACACATAACACTTGTGCACACCATGAAACACAATCATCATAATAGATATACCGACTCATGGATCGGTTAACTGCTTGTCTGGGCTTTCCGATTCACTATATTTCGAGGTCGACTCGCAGGAGCCCATGTAAAATGCAAACACCTATAAGATGGTCAAAACCTGGAGTAAGATCCATTGATCTCGTGGTACTGCCGTTTTAGTCACCACGACTATTGCATATGTCATGGCGGCCATCGTCAAAACTATGTCCGCAGTTATTCCTACTCCTTTGAGTTAATTTACATGACATCCCAAGTTACGGGTGGCGTTTTTTTATGTCGTTCGTGGTTGTAGGATATGTTTTTATGGCGGTTTTAACTGATTGGCAGTTTCGCCATTTTTACGATAGTAATTCACGGCTTATTTGGCTGCATTTGTTGACAGAGTGAACTCTATACCACCCATGTTAATACTACTTTCAGGTTCATTGGTAATTTCGTGTATACGAGTAATCGTTAAATTGCGCTCTGCCTATAGACGGGTGCACTTCTCACGGCACATTGAAAATTGTGATATGTCTTTTACCTTGTTACACTACCCGCAAATCGCAGTGTTAGGACTACAATGACCATTTCACACTATAGATATTACTATTTTTTATCATCACGATATTAATTTTATGATTATCAAAAGACCAACTTATAGCACGGCCCACGTTTCTTCCAGGCTTTTCTAATAAACCGCTTTCGCGGATCGCACGTCAATGAATGGCCTATATGTACCTCCAACATTTCGCAGGGG
This sequence comes from Botryllus schlosseri, assembly GCF_051294905.1. Taxonomy (NCBI): domain Eukaryota; kingdom Metazoa; phylum Chordata; class Ascidiacea; order Stolidobranchia; family Styelidae; genus Botryllus; species Botryllus schlosseri. The sequence goes on from NC_137238.1 coordinate 24,903,271, forward strand.
TTTCTGGAGTTGACCTTGGTCAAACACAAACCTGTTAACCATGGTTTTTGCAACCGCGCTCGCCAACCCTGCACTACGCACCGTAAAATCAATTTCTCATATCACCTTAGTCATTTTGCATCTATACTTGCGAATTTATCCGCAATTCACGACCAATAGCTTTTGGAATGCGCCACCTGTATTGTGTACATTTTATCTGTCCGTGGTTAAAGCTCGGTTTTTGATATTTAGAAACAGCGTCGTGAACCTTGTGAATCAACGCGACTCGATGCTCGAAACTATGCTGGGTAAATCGGAGCAATTGGAAGAAAGGGCATACGATTTCGCTCAGGTATGAACCACTTTAAGCACGATTGCAGATCTGTTGCTACGACAGGTCGACAACTGTATTCCATGCAGTACCGCTGTTATAAACAATGCATAAATTTTCGCGCATTGAATAACGGAATTACCAGTCATTTATCATTGCTCTTTATCATACCGTATTCGTATGTCGTGCGCATTCACTCTGAACTTGAAATAATAAATAGTATGTTGACGCGTTCCGCCTTGAAATGTGAAAAATCCTATAAGTAGGGCTAACTAGATCATATAAATAATAGCCCTATAATATTATCGGCTGGTAATGAGAGGCCTATAGATAAACCACGATCAGGCGTAGGAATTCTGGAGTCCTTGTCGACAGAACTCCATCCAGCAACCAAATGGCGTTTCCGTACTGCTGTATCAAACGGGACAGTTCGACATCTTGTGAAATCTATGAAAATAGAATACAAAATGGAACTATATTACCGCCATTTGTATGGTGAAATCGTCAATACTCGTGCACTGTACACAGTAGATGCAAAAGGTTGGCGTCTATTCCGCCGATTTGCATCATAGCATAAAATCTTAATAGGTGGTGAAGAGGGTTATGTTTCCGTGTGTCACCTCAAGAAGGCCAAAAAAGTTGATACGCGTAATCATGATCGAGTCCAGGGATATATCTGCATGCAAATTGCTGTGCTATATGTTTGACACGTAGCAACCGATTTGAATGAGTGTGACAGCAAAATTCGGTAACAGCAAGAGCCTATGACCTGATTTGCAGCCTATGCGATAATATGGTGGATTATGGTAAATGCAACTACTTTCCACCTGTGTATTGACAGCGTACAGTATTATGTAGAGATCAATCCGACTTCACGCTTAGAGCTCATGCCTCACAGCACATGCCTTCCTACTTACAGGTTGCAAACGAAGCGAAGCTGAAGCAGAAAGCTAGAAATACCTGTTGCGGTATCGGATCCAAATACCGGATATGTTGGTATATTTGCGCCTGCAACACGGGCGTTCGGCGAAAGAAGAAGTCGTCTAGAGCAGGTTCGCTTTCAATTTCGATATTCGCGCTAGAAAAGCAATACCTTACAAGTCATTCGGCGTATACGTTGCGTGGTCGCTGATATCTCTGACGTACACGTTGTATCATTATCTCGTCGTGCTGTGATCAGTTTGGTAGTAGGCTATTGAGCTTCCATTCTAATTCACCAATCTCAATACACCGCGTTAGATTTTTCTATAAATCAAATTTGATAATCGAATAGATCATTAGCGGAACATAACTTTCAATGTTGCTTCCAGGACTACATTCATTGCAGTGTAATTTAGACGCGAATACTTTCCGTGTGCTCGTTATCAATGTGCAGTGTGCACCTTGTGAATTACATTGATTTCAATTTGAATCTCTGTTCATATACTTTTTATTTTACCGTGAACTATTGATACGAAGCACATGACAATTCCTCCCGTAAAATAAATTATTCTGCGATGAATGTAGTCCCGAAGGCGAATCTTATAACATGAATATTGGGATGTTTCTCTCCGTGCGTAACCAGTTTCGAACACTAGGGTACGAAATCTGATTTAAGCCTAGGAAATCAGCTTCTGTAGTAACCCCTACTCCGTGTTTACATATAATATGAGTGTGGATTGCTTACTTTTTTGACTCCGAATATATAACGTTAAAATTGACGCCATGCTTCGGCATCCTTAACGGCCAAGTTTGCGATTAACAGCCGGTTCCCCCGAGTCTGACAAGCTACTCTCGCCTCGAGTCGCCGCTGACCTCGCCGGTGACACGAAAGATGATTGCTACAAACGAACCACACCACCGAATAAGGCTTCTCCGCAAAAGTCATCGCAGGAGACGGCGTTCAATCACAAGGGCAGATACGGGTACAAAGGGAGCACGAACTCTCTCGCTAACCGGCTATCGCAACTACCTGCCGCTATGAGAGGATCTATGCCTAATTTGTTAAAGAAGGAGTCACCAGGAAAAGATGATACGTAAGATCTGAACCAAAAATTGAAATTGCTATGTAGCATATTCCATGGGTTAATTAGCGGGAATCGAATCCAAAACCTGTGATTATCTGGACAGGAGATGTAACTACTGATATTCACCCAAGATGCCAATTTCTTCACCCCCTAAGCCCACCATTTTAAACATTCTTTCAAGTACGCGTTTTTTCATTACAACCCACTATTAGTGGGATAAAAGATCAATTTATCACCCCGAAAAGTTACATTGACACATAATACATCGTACATGAGTATGTAAATAGTGAAAAGACAGTTTCCGCCACAGTGAAAATCTGGTAAATGCATCCATTTCCACTCATGCATTTACGATGTATTGGTAGGTTGCGCGGCACTGAAGATTTACCGCTGGAGCAACTGACATAAATGACTGGTGACGGTTGGCAAGTGTGTTAGGGGCAGGTTAGCAGTCCAGACTATGACCCGACTGAATCAATTGAATGGAATTCATAAAGTATACATAAAGTATCTATTGTTGTATTATAATCTGAAGCTTCTGGTATTTCCGGACTTTATGCAGTTGCCAAGACATGTTCGTACTGAATACGTGGCGCACAGCTATGTTTCATGCAAAACTTTTACCGTTCGCGTCAGCAAAGTTCAAACAAAGCAAACATATAACATTACCGAAATTACTTGGCTCACAAGGTTTTTCCCTGCGGTTGGTCACACGGAAAATCCGCCTTTTAAGAAATTACTTAGTTATAAACCGTTTACGTGCGTCACCCACCCACAAAGAAAAGTTGATCTCTGCAGAATTTACACTTTCAAGACGCGTCACTGAAACGGCCGCAATCGTACTCGTTGTGCACGTCTAGTTGCGTATTTTTCCGTGATTTAGAAGGAGTAAATTTGTGCTTCAACCATAGTAATTAGAAGACCGCTAGCGATATCTTGCGGCGTATCGCTCTTGGAATGTATGGTTTTGATTGCGGCTGTTCACGGTGTTGAAGCTGCCAATTGCATAGGAATAATCACTGTGCAACTGCGCGTATCTTCAGTTCTATACGCACGTATGTCCAAATATTTTGCATTGAAACGATGTGTGTCACCCATTGGCTTTTGGTTCAAATTGTGATCGAACCCGCTGCTCTAGCCAAATTCATCCCTTAACAAACCACTGATGTTTTGGCAGGGAAGGAATATTTCCACGACGAAAATCTTCTTCCGTCAGTTCAGCGCAGGAGGTCATGAAGAAGATAAATAAGAAACAGCTCGAGAAGGAGAAGAAAGAGAAGGAAAAGAGAGAGAAAGACTATCGCTCTTACGCCGCGGCGCAGTTTGAAGATGAGGAATCTCGAAGCAGGGCGATAAGTTTGCTAAGGATGGACGACAGAATAGCCGTCTGAACATTGACCGCACGACGAACTCATCAGTGATCTGATGTTTGACAACGCCGTACAGATATTTCTCGATTCATATTCAGGGTTCGACTGATATGAGGTCACGCTGAATCAATTCAATACCGCGTTAGAGTTCAAGAATCGCGGCCTCCTGGGCGTTAAGCTCTGCAACTGTATGTATGATGAGAACTGATAATAATAAATAAATACTACTGCACGACGAATATCAAAAATGCCAGACTTTGACAAGACATTCCTAAATTCAGTTGAAACATAAATTCCAGCTGTATAGAAATAATGACTTATTGGCGAGATCAGTGTCTTTGTGATAGTTGGACAAACGGCCTGTTGCCTGGTTTTAGGATTTTAGCGTGTTTGTCGCCGACCAATACGCAATTGCCAGTTGACGCATCATTCCCATTTTAGTAACACGAGCAGATCCGGCCTTATTTTTCTATCACTTGATCATCCGTGTCGTTTGCTTTTGCTGCTTGATGAAAATGCTGGACGCTATGCCTTTACAATATTGAATGGGATCAGATTGAGAATGTCCATGAAAATAATGAAAGTTGCGTCAAATTCGAGTTTCACCGTGTGATGCTGACAATAATGCCTGTAAGAAGTTTGACTCACGATAGGAGTGTCTAACACAGCGGTTCTCAACCGGGGGTCCGCGGACCCCTGGGGGTCCGCGGAACATTCTCAGGGGGTCCGCAAAGCCTCAAAATAATTGATAAACTAATTTTGTTTTAAATTCAGTAAATCACAAGGCAGTTTCGCTTCATTACTAGTAAAACTACAGAGCTTACATTAACAGAATGGCCATCTGAAATGAAATATCCTACACTGCGCGGACTCATTTTAATTGCCAATAGCCTACTGATACAAACATTTTGCAGTTTAGAAATGTTTTGTTGGGAATTGTGGAAAAAAGTTGGATGAGTAAGGTCAATCACGGCGAATTCGAAATGTTTACAAAAATCGTTTCTCTCCTGTGATATACATAGCCTTTTTTCCATTATAACTTCAAGATAGCATCCTGTGTAGACAAGACCAGGCTTGACGGTATATATTCAATAAAAAATGCGTTTGTCAATTTTGGTGCCATATTTGTTGCGATTATACCCATATGCGTCGTCGGAAGCGTTATGTGCTATTATTACATTCGCCACCACATATATTTGTGCAAATGGATTTTCGGCACTCGTTCCTATCAAATCGAAGGCGCAAATTTTCAAGACACGACTACATATATTTCAAGAAATGCAGTTGCAGAATTCGATTTGAAATAATAGAAGTCGACCCGAGCTCTACATGAATAGTATGATCTTATTTTCAAGAAAAGTCATTTTGTGACTATTTATCACTATGCCTACAGTAATCATTTGGCCGAATGTTGCCCGGTCACTTTCTCGAGATGTTGCCCGATTGACATGCATATACTGCGCTGTATATCATATGCGCTTCTAGCTCTAAGGCAACTTCCTCGCCATTTCGGGCAACTTTGTAAAGGGCGACTATGAAGACCATGCATTTGTAACGTCTCTAAGGGGTGAGATCTCGGATGTGCTTAGAGCGTTTATCATAATCTTGCCGGATACGTTACACAGCGCTCGGATTCACTCACTGAGTTACTGAAGAGTTCTTTTGCGTGGTAACGAGCGTCACAAGTCAACCTACTAGTGACAATCTTCTTCTCACAATTTCGTGTATGACTTCAATGTACTATTCTTTCTATGATACGTCAATTTTGGTTTCTCAGAATAATTCATTGGACAAAAATGAGGGAATTCTTGTCTGGTATTCTTGGCGGGTACGCTGGAAAGCCTGTTTCTGCAAGGAGTTCTTGTACCCACCAAATAATGCTTCATGAAATGTCCATAGGACCACCAGATTTCATAAAAAAAACTATTAACTAGCAAGTTAACAGTCTTACTACGAATTCTATGATTCTACCACGTAGAACACGCCTACGTCTGGTTTGGAGGCAAGTTTGATCGAGATTGAAGGTCTTTTGATACAATAATTTCTCTCCGCAGCTGAACCATATTTGCGCAAACTGAAAAGCAGAGAAATTGAACTTTTCAAATTGAAGACTGTATATTTGTGAAAAATTAGGATTATTATATTATATATAATCTGATGATTTGGCATTGTCCAGCCATGCGTAAGGGGATAGACTACACTGCACCCCACCCCTCCTCTCGTATTAGAAAATCAGTCATAACATTTTGAAACGAATGAATCAATCGATCTTTATGAAATTTTAATCATAAGGACGCTTTAGAAAATGTCCTAACGTTGGGCAAAATCCGTCATTATTAACACGATTTGCAGTAGAAGCACAGATAGTCGACAAAATACTAATATTGCTTTCAGAATAGATTCATTGCAGTAGAATTTAGTAACTCGAAGACTTTTCGTGTGCCTATTCGGCACAATATGAAGCATGATTAATTGATTATATTATGGAAAGAGATCCAAACGAAAGCTAAATTGGCAAAGTGTGGCGTAACAATGCAATATTAAAACGGAACGCTAGGCAAATCAGCTGTACCGGTAATCATAATAAAGACACGACAGAAAATCAAATTATATATTACACGGGCAATTAGCGGTAGCCTATATATTATTGGACAATTTTAAGATTGTATAGAAACTACTCCTGCCGGCATAAATAGGCGGGATTGGTCAATTTTAGAGACAGAGACAGATGGGAAGCAGATCTACATTTAGCAATCATTCCTGCGCCGCTAACTATTGATAAGGTGCACACGAAAAGTGTTGGAGTTATAAATTCCACTGCGATCAATGTAGATCTGAAAGCAATATTGAAGTTTATTACCGCCACTCACATATTCAAATAATACGAATGTTCGATAGATAATCCGATGCTAGCTATACTAGACTTGCTCGTATGGCTTCATCTACATCCCAACTTTCAAGTAATTGCACCACAGTAGTTCAATTACTTTCAGTTATGAAACAGACCTATGTCAGTGTGTAGGCTATCGAATAGATTGACGGGTAAGCTAGTCGCATATCCGAAGCACTTGAAGCTTAATAATCAAATCGGAATTTGACGAAACCGGACCAGGACGGGGCTCGTTCACTTTCGAACCAAACTGACTACAGCCTTACGGAGAAAATGTGTTTTTGGTCCGAAAGTGAACGAGCCCCGTAGGTCCGTCTTTTAGTAGGTAGTTTGCAGTATCATATTAAGTCGCCCATTCCTCCTTGTTTAGGCCTATTGCACAAATCAGAGATGACGTTTGCACGATTTGAAGTAAAACTTGGTGGGGGTCCGCGGGGTCCGTGACATTCCGAAAGGGGTCCGCGAAGACAAAAAGGTTGAGAACCACTGGTCTAACATACCGCCCGTGGTTCGCATCTGCCCGCCAGACGAGATCATCCAGCGGCCAGTCCACGAAGCAATTCTGACGAAATGGAAAATTGATTGTATCATCCACCAAATCTTTAACAGAAGTTGCTATTTTTAGTGAGAATTCCTTTCGCGTAAATAATCCACGAAGACAACAAATGTCGAACAAGAAAAAATATTTATGCATTGTCCGCATTAATGTCATTCAACTTAAGTGTCGAATATTTACTCTAGTCGCCAATAGCAGCATGTCTTAAACGTTGAGACGAAATTCAAAGGCAAAAGATCTGTGTACATTGAGTTCAGAGTTTTCTGGAACAACCAACCGCGAATTAACTTTTCAGTGAAACGAAAACATGAATTGAAAACTATTGTGTGTCGGACTGTTGTTTTTGATGTTTGTTAATCGTTGTGTTCGACAGCATTGGACATTTTACACCAGGCGGATATTCTTTTTATTATGATTACGCATTTAACGACATGTAGCAGGGACCACTTCTAGGCTTTGTAGACACCGCATACGCGGATTAGACGACGACGAGGAGCCTGGATATACCTCGAACACCCCGAGAATTTACTTATATAATAGAATTATAGATAGATAGATAGTCTTTTATTCGTCACATCAATAAATAAACAGTATACGAAACAAATATTGCGGAATAGACTGGGAGACGACGAGGGGCCGTTAGGCCTTCAGAGTCAGTCGCCACCCGTTGGGAGTGTTTAATGCATACATAAATAGTTACGTGAAACATATATATTAAATCACACACATATACGTAGAGTCAACATTCGGTAAATATATGACTAACGACACGATATTAAGCTTTAATAAAGGTGTAATAAAGGATAACATTAGAACAAGCATTGCATAAAAGAAAAAAATCAACAGTACGTTTGGAGTAGATAATTCTTATATTTTTTTAAACTGCCATGGCGGTATTGGTATCAGCTCTGCAGGGAGATCATTCCAAGTTTTCGCACCGACAAAATGTAAACTATTGCGGGATGAAGATCGGGACAGGAGAGGCAGCGAAATAGAATTTCTCGACACCTGTCTAGTTTCATATCCATGAGTTTTCGCAAAAGTTGTAAAATGCGAATTAAAGTATGACCTGTTTGTGTGGAAGATGGTGTGCATCATCTTTGCCGTCTCGTACTGAATTAGGTCGGCAACTCTGAGTATACCATGACTTCGATATTCCGGGAGAATTCGTTCAAATATATGTGACCGAATTGCTGGCCTTCAAAGCAACGCAAATGCAGATTTAATAATAAATATAATAATTATCCAGATTCCAGAGTCCGCGTTTACCGTTATTATCTTATATTGCTCATCACAACGCATACGCAGGGTCAACGCCACATCAAAACTAAAACAAATGAAGCGTGATTTAATAATAAAAATTATATCTTCGTTACAGCACTGCTGCCGCCATTTATTGTAGCCTGTTCTAGGCAATTTCGTTGTTTTCGAAATTAAGTGATGCTAGAATCAAGCCCCTATGACACTTAATATAATTTATGAAACTATATTGTGCACAGCAAGGGTGTCAAACATATGGCCCGTGGGCCGCATCAGGCCCCCCAGGTGACTTCATCCGGCCCACAGAGCAATCCTGAGTAATTGATAAAAGCCATCTATTGTCCAGCACATTTCCTACAAATGTTAAGATTTTTAGAAATAATTGTGTCCAATAAATAATCCCACATGACGGCAAATGTCGAGCATGTTCAGTTAATAGGCCAAATTATAATCACCTGGCAGTGCAGTTTTGGTTTCACTCGAGTCACCTTTATGAACATTGAACAAGTATAGGTGACATTGGCACCCAATTACGAGAAGGCGAAATATTGCACACTGGATCAAAATTAGTCGTTCACAGACGCGAGAACGACAATGCGAAACCATTGTATGCAGGTTACATGTAGAATATAATCGTTGCACGAAAGCACAATTCAAATATCTGTGGCTGCGCTGCTGTATCACTTCTGACTCAAAATATATCTGAGGACTCCAGAGCATTCCAAATCGTGATTTATTATTAATGAGCTTAATTTCGACGTCTGCGTAGAGCAGCGGTTCTTAACCGAGAGTCCACGGATCCCTAGGGTCCGTGAAGCATTTTCAGAGGTTCCACGAAGCCTTAAGTTTGCAAAATGATTGATAAGGAAATTTGCATTTCAATAATTAGCGAAATCATGAGGCAGTTTCGCTGTACAACTGCTGAAACCTCACGACTCACATCATACGAATGGCCGTCTGAGAAGTAATATTCTTCTGTGCAAAGTCATTTTTGATTTGAAAATCGTCAGTGTCAGCAAATTATTGAACAGTCGTTTGAAATAGAAATTCCTAAAGTTTTTTTCCTAATCATTCCCATTTAGGAATTGAAGCCCCGAAATCCTCTCGTGTGATGTGCATAGCCACTATTCTATGATAACTTCAAGATTAGATGCTAGATAAAGAAGGACTAGGCTCGAGTGATGTTCATTAAAACTCGTTTTGGTACTCATGTTGCGGCCGTTAAAGGTGGCGTCGGACGCGTTACGCTTGAATATTACATTCATCTCAACCTATCTCTGTGGAATGCACTAGTTCATATCAAATCGAAGACGCGGATTTTCCAGACTTCTAGAAATAAAGCTGCAAAATATGCCTTGAAATAACAATATAGTCAACCCAATTTCTACATGGGATGTTATTTTCAGTAAAAGTCATCACAAGCCCTCAGTTAATATTCGCACAAGACGGTTGCACGATAAATGATCTAAATTTGGACTGAAACTTGTGGGTTCCGCGGGGGGTCCGTGACGGTCAAAAAGGGGCCCACGAAGACAAAAATGTTGAGAACCACTGGCGTAGGCAGTTTAATATATTTTATTCATCACAACGCATGTATGACAGGATCAACCCCACGTTAATCCTAAAAAAAAATAAAGCATATAAATATGCAATCCTATGTCGTCGTTAGAGCCACTGTTTAGCCGTTTATAACTGTATTCGACTAACTAATTATCGTATTTTTTAAAAATTCCATTGTTTGCGAATGCAGGTGTTGATAGAATCCTTCCAAAATATAATGTAATATACTATTATGTATATAGGCTTCATAATAATGTCTTCCATTAAAAAAACACGGGCACGTGTTCTGAGGTAACATTTGGAAATCAATTGACTGGTCCGACCCGCGACCCAAGTTGAGTTCCACACCCCTGGTGTATAGGCTTGATAAATATCGCATTCCAATGAGAAACAACGCTATGTGTTTGGAGGTAACTTTTTGATACCGTTTGACTGGTCTATATCTCGCAAGCGATAAAAGGTTTGAATCCGGCCCGCAACTCAAGTTGAATGTGACACTCCTCATGCATAAGTAGAGGCATAGGTTAAAGTTTACAGTCACTTCACCAAGTAGCGTAAGTATAGCCAAATGCTACGTCAGTACTGCATGCCTGATTATTACACCTGCAAGAACATCAGAGATGAGCGATGAATATGGATTATAGCTTCTATTTGTTCACGCCATGTTAGAAGATTTGATGTCGCGATATTTGCGAAACTGGATTTAGATTCGGACTTGTTTACGCAATTCATAATGATGTCCAATTTCCGTGCGGCTTCCAAATGATAGTTTTGCCACCACTGGATGGGACATTTTTAATAATGAATTCTGGTTTTCGATTCACGTCGGGATTTTAATCGCTAATACGGGACGGCATTTTTGTTGTGAAAAATTCCACCTATATCATTGGCTTCCAACGTGTGGTACGCGTACCACTAGTGGTACGCGAACTTCTCCAAGGTAGTACTCGAGGAGATTAGGTTTTTTTCTACCGAATGGAGTCATTAGTTCAGGTGGTTTATTTCAACCTCGTGGATGAATTTCGTCGATGATATCAGTAGTTTCAGATATTACTGTCAGATATTTATCCATTCTCAGTCCACGTGATCAGACAGGCGCAGCTGATGGAAGGGGTGTCTTGGAAAAACCTTGGCACAAAATTAGTGATGATGCACTTTATTGCATGATGGTATATTTCCTTTCCTTCCATTAGGATTGTCGGTATAGTAAAAATTATTGGAATCGCTCCAACGTAGCAGAAATACCTTTATTCGTGAGACACACACGGTTTTAACTTGATATTACTTTATGCCCTAACTTAAGTAGGTGGTACGCGAACACTGCATAAAACCTCGAAATGGAACGTAGGCGGAAACAGGTTGGGAACCACTGAACTAGATGCTAGCTATGCATAGGGTTACCACACGTCCTCTTTGGTTTGTCCTCTTTTTTCGACTTTTTTGAAAGTGTCCTCGGAGGACGCCCTTTTGTCCTCTATTTTGAGATTTGAACCTGTTTTTTGAAAATTTAGGTCAGATTTAGAGCAAATTGCGAGTGATATGCCGTAAATTAGCACAGAAGTGACGCTCCGGCGGGTATTTCTGAGTGAAAAACGGCGATTTTAGGCCTGGCGGAATGATGACCTTTTTTTTATTTTTATTTTTTAGTCAACCGATCACAAAGTGGGAAAAATTCACCGGTTTTTGAGATTTCTTCTTCGGTTTTGCAAGTCTCAAATTTCTGAAAAAGTGTCATCTTTTTAAATTTCCGAAATATGGTAAGCCTAGCTATGCAGCCACATGAACTTGTTTTTTGGAGGTAAGAAATTGTTTTAGCCAGATGCTAAATTCGTACTGCACCCGCCTTTCTTCCATACGGATGTTGCAGCAGTTGCAGTTACCAATGCACACGTAAGTTTTCTCTTTACTTGCGATGAAGTTGATCTGATACGCCCGATTATTCGCTCTGTAATGTTGATATGATACGCATGATTAACCATACGCCAGAAGCGATGTTTTCGATAATTTCCTTCTGCGCTCAAGGTTTCAACCGATACTCTAGTAGCGACTGGTCTATGCGTGAAACTCGTCTAGAAACATCGGAATTTGAATGTGTCACCGAGACCACTGCGTGCATTTGTCGCTAATGGCATGTCAGAGAATGAAGAATATAAGAAACTGGTTGCTGCCGTTGGGCCAGTTCAACTGTAATAGTTCTAAAAGGAGGGCAGCAGTCCCTTTTGAATTTGGTCCCGTCGTTGCATGTAAATGTTCGATTATGATGTCCAACAAGATAGACTCGCATGGTGTATCTTGTTTGTGATCGAGCCGATACTGCAGGCGGAGGCAGGACTAGCAAGAAAGCATGCCCGTCCAGTTTTGTAATTGAGACAGCATCACGTCTATATCCTTGACTGTGTCACAGCATATTCGTGACCAAACTTCATAGTTAAAGTTTTGTTTATGTCGAGGTTCAATTCGATCTACACTCAGCATTGCTTATTTAACATACCGGTTGGGCTTTTTACCAGACATTGGTACGGTAGTACTAATAAACATACAATTGAATAGCATATTCATATTAAAATGAACCCGAATATTTTCGGCTGACACTCGTCAGGGGTAATCGTCAGCAACTAGTAGAGAATTCGAAAGAACAGCGTATATCAACAATCGCTGTTCTTTCGAATTCTCTACTAGTTGCTGACGATTACCCCTGACGAGTGTCAGCCGAAAATATTCGGGTTCATTTTAATATGAATATGCTATTCAATTGTATATTGAAGTTCTGTACCTCAAAGAAGCTGTTAATAAACATACACTAATAAAGCTTCATAGTAAATATTGCAGCGTGACTGATATTTATAGCATAGCTTGGTCCTTGAAGCAAAACCGCATTTAATCATCGCACGGCACAGTTTGTCACTGAATGTTTGATCAATAAACACATGAAAATCACGTTTACCGTGCAAGCGCTTTGTTTCCGCTGGTATTCATTCTAATAATGCATCCGATAGCGTCAACCAAGCAAGGTAACGAGCGGAAATAGAAACCATTTAGAAGTGTCTACTGTGCTTTTGCAAAAGAATGTCAGGCTAACAAGTAGCTATCTCGTGTTTAGTGTCGCGGTACCTTTCAGTGCATGGCATGCCGACTCAGAAATGTTTGTATATAGCAGTGATTTAATTGGAGTGAACACTGGACAACAGGTATGTATGCGAAACGACCTATCGCCACAGTTTCATGCAGTGCCACGGCGTTGTCTGTCTTCCATTAACAATATAGCAACACACAGAAGTCTAGCAAGCGTTTCTTCATTTGCATATATTACAATACTGGTATTCTTTTCAGATCGTATGCCGTGATGGTTCGTTACAAGGTGTTGCAACCATCACTGATACGATTCACTACTGATACAATACCATGTAACTTCGATAACGGATTGCACGTTAATGCGTGCATTGAAAGCATTGCACAAGGAAGTATCAAACCAGGAAACATCGAACCGATACGAGTGTTCAACCTGAAGGGAACTTATTACACCTGCGACAACAGACGACTGTATGTTTTTCGAGTGGCTCAAAGACTCGAATTACTCGACTATATATCCGTGGCCGTCGTGAGCCCCTGCGAGTATCTCGGTATGATAAAGCCCGGGCAAGACGGATTGGTTGTGGCGTTTGTCGACGGCAGCGAGCCGCACGTACACTGGTTGGATTCGTGGGGATTTCCAAAGGTGATTGATCGGCAAATATCGAACAGCTCAACCGTGTCGCACGAACAGCGGAAGAGTATTTCGGAGAAGGTAATACCGGTTAGCCTAAGCTTCCTATTTATGCGATTCCACACATACGTCTAATTAACCTTATAGTTGAACATTTCTAGGCAAGTAGATATCAAATCACAAATAGACCTATTAATTACAATTCAAGCCTTATGCCAAACTGAACAATAGGGCTCTTCAAAAATGACTTTTTTTCTCAAATCGTACTGGCTACTTGATAAAATTGTTAGGTCACCTAATTTAAGCCTAAACACAAAATTTGGTTCAATTCCAGCCAGTAACCGCTTTGTTACAGGAGCAGAAAGTTTCTATTTATTATATAAAAATCAATATTAAAAGATTTGAAAATTTTCCGTTCACCCCCCGAAAGTGTTGGGCTGGCTATAGAAACGATGCTCACCAAATTTGGTTCAATTCCCACCAGTGGAAGCGGAGTTATTGCCGTCGAAAAATTTGGATTTGAATAAAATAGTATTTACGGTGACCGATTCTTTGTTCATTTATTATAGTTTTGCTCACCGTAAATACTATTTTATTCAAATACAAATTTTTCGACGGCAATAACTCCGCCTCCACTGGTTGGAATTGAACCAAATTTGGTGAGCATCGTTTCTATAGACAGCCTAACACTTCCATGGGGTGAACAGAAGATTTTCAATTTTTTTATTATTTATTCATATATAATAAATAGAAACTCGCTGGAATTGAGCCAAATTTTGTGTGTAGCCTTAAATTGGGTAACCTAACAATTTTATCAAGTAGCCAGTACGATTTGAGAAAAAAAGTCATTTTTGAAGAGCCCTACTGAACAACGCTGTTTGCTGAGCAGATTTGGTGCATTTCGAGGTATGGGCCACTGCTGAACTGTTACATCAGAAGTGTTCATTAACGAAATACTTCCACTCCTTCTTAGTACTATAGTAAGTTTTTGCCGCTTGTAATACTTACATCGTTATCTTTAAAACTACTTACACTTGTTTCAAGGCAAACCTAATTGCTTCTTACTCTTTTCAATTTTATAAAGTATACTTCTATAGAAGTAATTTTAGGGTAATTTCGCATCACCTGTTTTATCGGGTTATCATTTTTGCTCCTTTAGCCGGATTCGTCCTACTTTTTAAGGAACCAAAAATATGTCCTTCGAGAACGCCTGAATGTAATTGTTTTTCGGCAATCCGTCCTCCTTCACAGCTTTGACAGCTAGGCTAATGGCCAGGGTCAACTGAAAATCGCGTGACATGACGCGAAATACGTAATGCGGATATTTGACCGCGTCATTTTGGAGCCGAGTCTAAGTGAAAGTGAAGACCTTTTTTCAGTCAACAGCACAGAACTATCGTTCAAACTGGATAATTTGGGAGTCGCGTCAGAGTGATGAGCTTTTTTATTTGTCAACACAATAAGATTTCCAGTAAATATTTCGAAATCAGCTGTTTCCGATTTCGCTGAACCAACTTTTATGATTTTATAAAAGTGACCTACTTTCCCGATTCCAGCATATGGTAACCCTACTGTTGTATGTGTGAAATTGCCATACAACTGGCCGAAGAAAAACTGCATCAGGGTAGCTCAATTTAAATTCTGAAATTGCACCTATTTGCATTGTTGTTGGTTGCTTCGCGTTAGTCGCTAAGATGCACTGTGTACTTTTGGAAGCAGAATCTTCCCAACAACCGTTAAATATTTACGGCCTCTCGACCAATCCTATTACTCAGTTGCTTTCCTGACTTCTACTTTCTATTTTCACCGGACCTGATTTTGACAAGCCTTATAGTTCTGTAATACCTGTAATTGAGTAGAAAATTATGATGTTACTTCTACTTCTAACTGAGTACCAGTTCTGACTACTATGATCAGCTATGTGTAAGATTCACATTGCTGTTGCGGCAACGGTTCCATTGCAGTACTGGTTTTGAACGTATGTTGTGTTCCCCATATGGATATGGCGTTACATGGACGCCAAAATTACGTTGTTAGTGAACTGGTAGACGGCGTTTCACTTTCGGCTGAACTTCAATACGTGAATATTCCGTGTGGTTGCCGTTCCATGTCAGTAAGATTTTGTTGGGCATGGCTATCTATTCCACAATACGAGAGAATTTGGAATATGAAATGCGTCTGAAGTATATACCTGAATCACAACTGGCCTAACCTGTGAACTTAACAGTGGCTATATATATATGATCAATGATCACATCGGTGTATGATCATTATGATCCGTGGTCTTTCTCTCACTCTAAAGTCGGCGCAATACACGCGTGTCGACCTTGAAGCATATTTGCCGAAATACTCCTGTAACTGGCTGACAAATAGTCCGATATGTGGATTATTTTCGATTGTATCGTAACGAAAGCGTTATTAATGACGTGAATGCAACGCAAGAGTATTCACGCTCTACTTGATAACCGATGACATTTCGAGAATTCCGACTTGCGGTCGGTTTGCAGACTTGTAGAGATTATCAAATTGATGTCCAACTAACTATTGCTTTTAGTAGCTCTTCTTCTAGTTCTAGTTGCGGATTATAAACAAGTGAGTATCCCTAGTCCTACTTTTAGTAGTGCATATAAAAGTAGTTGTTGAGCCATTTGAAAACACTGCCGTCCTTTGGCGTGAGTCGTGATACCGGTCTACTGTTGTTTGATGTCATTGCAGCCATTGCTAACTCAATAGTGATAACTATCGACAGTGGCATGGGAAGGGTCTTGGGGTCGAAAACCCTCTCACATCAGAATTGAAACTTAGCCATTTTGTAACAACGATTCTGTCTCCAATTTTCTTACCAATTCAAGTTAATAATTTTGTATTATCAGTAAGGCGATTTTATTGACCTAAAAAAGAAAGACTTTAACCTAAAAAATGTAAATTTTGACATTTTCTTTACGTTGAAAAATTAATTTAGACAAGATTTTGACCTCATGCATGTAAATTAGGTGATTTCCCACATAATGACAGAATTGTACTACTTATCGTCATTTCTGGTTCGAAGTTTCTGTCCTTACGAAGTAGTTTGGCCTGAAAAACTTATTTGACTAAAATACTGTATTTTAACGAATTCCAGACCTATTAAGATTTCCAGTAGTTACATCATTATGGTAGAAATAATTAAAAAGATACTTTCCTACATTCTCGGGTAGAAGGTGTCTGTCCTTACTAAGTAGCGTACCAAGAGTGGAGAAGGAATATTCAACAGCAGCAGTTGTTGGCTGGCTACACTGAACTTGTGTGTACACTGCTGGTGACACAGCGTGATGCTTCATTTTGACAATATTGTCTACATCAGTGGTTCTCAATCGCCGTTCCGCGGACCGGGGCCGGTCCGCGACGACGTTTCTGCCGGTCCGCCAGATATTTACAATCTTATACCTTAATTTCAAGATGCAAAATGTTCAATTCTTTTGAAGTAATGAGATAAATAAAACATCAACATATTCAGAACATCGTTAGGTAACATTAGACCTGGAAACTGTTGGATTTATTTTGAAGTTGAAGCCGTCTCCTTTGCCGACGTGCGAACGACAACTATAAGCTGACTCGCTAAACCACGCAGATTGTACGATGATTCGTTTTCGATTCATTCCTTTTGTTGATAATCCCGTATCGCTGTTGTCAGTTGTTTTCGTGTGGCGATAGTGGAAAACGAGCAAAATAGCACGTCAAGGTGCTTGGTCCAGTGTTTGGACCAAGTACCTACCTTCTGGTCTAGTCACAAGCAATACTCCCACTTAAAAAAAGGTCATCACGTCGGCTTTCTTGTGCGCAGCTTTGTGCGCAGAGACCGTGTCAGAACTGCGCAATTCCGCACGCGCGCATTGCATTTTCTTACTCTGGAGACAAGTCAAGTCCAGTGAAGTCACGAGTCAAGTCACAAAGTCATGTCACATTTTGGATGTTCGAGGCATGATTCAAGCCATTTGATTTTGCGAGATGTATGAAGTACAGATTGACTCAATACGAATTATCAATCGATTAACGAATATCGAGGTGATTGTACATTCCACGGGGCATTGTATGGCTCACATATATGTAGAACTACAAGGCCACGTCGGTAACTGTCCGCAAAATAGACGACAAGAGTAGGAAATTTCAGAAGTTGAAACAAAATGATATGATCAAATACACAATCCACTACTATCAGGTGACAAAACTCACAAAATATAACTTTCTAGTACCATACTTGCAAAAAAAACGGGCTTAGACTTAACAATTTAGGTTGATTTCAATTTTTATAGGTCCTCCGGTCCGCCAAATATTTTTTGAAATTTTACCGGTCCGAGAGATGAAAAAGGTTGAGAACCACTGGTCTACATCACAGTTTTGCATCATACGCTTCTTGATATAAGAACCAATGTCCACGAAGTCTTGCTTCAGTTAGGATATATTGCGGTACGTTCAGCACAACACCATGTCAACGTATTTACTTAATTTTGCGGTTTATGATTCATAATGAGCAGATAATGGGCCGTCTACAACTGTGGGCCTGTAAAATAGGCAAAAAGCCGTGGAATGTCAAGTGAAAAGTTCACCGACAGTGCAAACATTTACGATACAAACGAAATGCAGGTGGCAAAAAAAACTTGACTTTTTAAACAATTTTGACAATTTCGTAACGCTACAATTTTGACAACATTATGACTTATTTTGACATGTCAATAAATCGCCTTAATCATCAGGTTACAGTTATAGTTGTGTCTTGGTTGATTGCTGACTTTTAACGATAATTTGGTCGAGTTCTAGTTCTAGTTCAACACGTCAGGACTAATTACACTATTGGCGGAGAGAGCGTGTATTTACAGTTCAAATCCAAAGTGCCGAGAAGGGGGTAACACGAAAACAGAACCTAACTCAGAATTATATCGCGGTCGTAACACCTTCGTACCCATACGTACATACCTTCATACGTTTCTACTTGCATGCATATTGCATAACTTAGAATGAAATGTTGCACCAGATCTGTGGTATGTTGTGGAGTCGTGTGCCATGGGTGTGTACACAATCACAGCCGTATATCAGGGGTGGCGCACAAGTTCAAATACACTCTATTTTCGCTGTGAGTGGCATCGCCTCCACTGTTACACGGCATCACGATTATAAGCGGCCAGCAACTTTATGCAAATGCACAACGAATTCTGTATTTTTCAGTATTTTCAAAGGCAGTGTTCTGCTATACTTTCAGAGCATAAACAGCACGTACTCCTCCTCCAGCCGAGATGATTTGATTGTGCGAGACGCGGGGTGCTGTATATGTTGCTGCAACGGCACAACGGAAGATGAAGATAGCTAGTGGGCTTCAATGCTGGCTCCGTATTCCAAAAATCGGTGGGATGTCTCGCGCTACAGTGGAAACACGCCGAATACTGATGCTCATACCGGCTTCATGAATGGCTTTTGTGTCATCGGATTCAATAGTAAAGACTGATCCCAGATGTAGGCACTACACACTGCACAGCTGCCTTAAGGAAGCCATATGCTTGGTTCCATATGCATATGCATACGGTTCATATCGCAATATATCACGTGTACACAGATACATATCTTCTCGTACAGAAGCGATATATAATACCTGGTTCGTTTCAACACTAGGTCCCTAAATCAACACGTAATTGTGACGACGGCTGTTAAAGCAAATAGAGGCATCGTCACTTTCTCAAATTTCACTTTGAAGCATTCGTTCAACAACTCCCGTAGCGCAAACGTAGCGTCCACCCAAGCATTGTGTCTACTGAATTTAGCCTTCACGTTAGAGTTGATAGAATTTCAATAACAGATTTTCTGTCCGACAAAAAGCTTTTGCTTTTCATTCCTGATTTGCTGTGGTATACTTTGATAAAGTGAAAATAAATTTCGTTTCAACCCTTGCTACATGGCTTGGTACTGTATTTGAAGAAATAGCAAAGGCTACTCTTTTAGCCTGGCTTCTACAAACTACCAATCTGGTTAGGTGAAAGTAGTTGAAGTTGTTTGTGGTATTCACGGTGTTTGTCGATTACTAATGTCATGTCCACCAGGCCAAGTTATACTTCAATTTTATTCCGTGGTTGCCAACCTGTAGCCCATCCCACTTCTAGGCTTTTATAAGACAGCGCTTACGTGAATGAGATGGCGAGGAGGGGCCTAGATAAACCTGTATTGATTGTGTAGGAATATCTGGAGACGATGTTGGTCGGACTCGAACCCGTGACCTATTGGTGTCGCAGCCGTGGATTATACCACTACGCTACCTCGACAATCAGTTAGTTGACAGTCAATTACCTACTGAATTTTTTGAGTAGTTCTAGTTGCTCATTTTGAAAAGCGAGTAGTTCTATTTCTGAATTTAGAAAGTGAGTCGTTCTAGTCCTAGTTGCACATTTGGCGTCATGTTGGTGGTTACAGGCAAAACAGTTACAACAACGTACCTAACACAGTAAATTTAAACAGATGTTAAGGGTCGCTGGAGAGCTGTCCTTTTTTCAGTCAGCACAGCGTGAAAAGGCTATAAAAACCGGGTATACACCTTAATACGAGTGTATCGTGCGGAGTTGACCTTGTTCTTTTAGTATTCGCACAATGGAAGAGGGCGACAATGACAAAATGGAACATATGGGCATACCCGAAGGACAGTTTAATTTGAGAAAAGAGGACAAATAAGCGATAAACCCAGTGCAAAGCAATTCATGTCAATGGAGATGATATTTCTGTGAAGCGCACAGCATTGTCCACAAGTGTGATCAACAAAATGTGGTCGAAAGAAATACCCAATAATAATACTTAATTTGAAGTAGAACTGCCGCCATATTATTTCTGAAGGCATAAAACAGTCGTTCTCGAACTGAGGGCGGATCGAAGCAGCGGTGAACTGAACAAACAATACCTTTTTTTCATAGTTATTGCTCTGTGTATATAGTCCAAATGTCATATTTGAGAATTCTCCCATCAAGAGTCATAACCTTCCGTGCCATCAAACTGACCGTTGGGATTGCCAGCATCATGGTTGCATTTTGTGATATGACAAAAAAGAGGAACGAAATTTTTCAATATCATAAAGGGGTGCTTGTCTAAAACAGTTTGAGAACCACCGGCATAAAAGGTAGCGTAACTTTAACTTTACACGTCATGCGTGCGGTTGTGACGTCGTAATGTATGATTCTCGACCACTCTACTCAACTCAGAGCCTATTGCTCGATTCAGAATCAAATAACTCAGATAGGCCTACTCGATTTTGCCTAGCCCTAGTCATGACTATCGATAGTGGCGTAGCCAGGGAGTAAATTTTGGATGTCAAAACCCCTTCCATTTTAAACTTGAAGCCCGTTTTTTTTTTGAAAAGTGAGCCTAGTTCAAATTCTAATTAGGAATTTTAAAAAGTGAGTGGTTGTAGTTCTAGGTAGAAATTTTTAAAATCCAGTAGTTTGTTCAAGTCTGATTTTAACCCTGCATCTGTGTGCTACACAGCAAATAAATAACATGCGATATTTATTGAATGCTGGCTTGATATTGAAATATCGTACAGGACCGTATGACTCTTGTACGGTTTCTGAGACGAAAACCAATTAGCCTACTTTGGTATGGCGTAGCTACAATTCACTTATTACGCAACGGTGCAGTGTTATTAATGTGTTGTCACACCATGAAATGAACAATTATTATTCCGCCTAATTCGGAAAAATACGTTTCTCCGCTTCGGTCGGCCCAAAGTGAATGTCGTGATCTAACAGCTCATGATGTCTACAAGGGGTCAATACGCAGCTAGTACCAAATTAATAATTAGGTCACCATGTTTTGAGATCCGAAAAAGCTCTAGTATACCGGAAAAGAAAACTGGTGATTTTAAAAGTTTTTCGACCAATAGTAGTTTCGTAGTGTTGACTAAAAATAGGTCATCTGTTCCATTTCTCATCCCGAAATACTCGTCGCCCCGCATTTTTCGTTGATTGTCTTGCTAACTCTGGCGTTCGCTACGAAGTGGTCGAGTTTTTGTTCGCATTTTAATACTTTTTTTGTTCTAGAAAAGAGGAGTAATTCCGAAAAAATAGGACATTTAGGCATCCTCCTAGGACACCTTCAATTAATACTCAATATGACATGATCTGGGAATTGTTTGTTTTAGTCGTGTCGCAGGCTTTACAAGCAATTGTAGTTTGTTGCTAAAATTAGATATAGTCAAATTCTGTATTTTCATAATAAAACAACGGATGATAATCATGTGTAATCTGCTTCTGGAAACCAGGAACACAACCGTAAAACGTATGGGCGAGAATCCGTCACACAACCAGGTATATCTTGTTTGGAGATCGACAAATTCCCTCGTTAAACTCCCATCCGTTTGCTCAAAATTGAATCCGACTCCGATCCGACTCTGGTCGTGTAAGGAAAAGTATGAATCCGGATCCGGTCAAAAGTGAAAACTTGTGTCAATATCTACCAGTGTTGGGATCAAGTCACTACCTTCGAGTCACGAGTCATCTCGAGTCATTGCCTATTTTGACTCGAGTCAAGTCAAGTCAATCGATTTTCAAAGGTGACTCGAGTCAAGTCAAGTCACTCGTTTTTTGGCGGTGACTCGAGTCAAGTCGAGTCAAGTCAAGTCAAGTCACGAGTCAAGTCACGATTCAAGTCAAATTGAATTTTCGAAGTATGAGTGATGATGCTAAGTCATTATATTTTGCTGACTGGGTGAAGGACAGATTAATTGGCCATTTATCTTGAATCAAATAACGAATATAGAGTCAACTATACAGGCAAAAATGTATTGTATGCTAATAAAATACGTGAGTAACTGTATAGCGACATGTTACAATCTGTTATTATCAGTCAATATAGAGATTCGAATACGAAGCCTCGAAAAGTTGAACAAATATGTGGCACAATACACTATATACCCATCTACAAATACGTGGGAATATAAACTACATTCGTTCGATTTAAATCATACAAGATGGTTGACTAAGGTTAGCACTGCGCAATGTAAGCACTGAGCAGTCTAAGAAACGTTGCTATTAGATTAATCTACTGCTACTACGAAAACGTAAGCTGTGATGGTTTCGTTTGCGGTCAATTTATCAGTGATGTAACAATGGAGTATCAGTGAAACTTACAATCATTGAATGACTGATTGCTCTCACAAGTGAGACTGGCGCATCGCGAACAACCCGCGAACATGCATAAGATAGGATGATTTAATCGACACCGTTTACTTAATGACTTGAAATTGACTCGTAAATTTTGCTTCGAGTCACGAGTCAATCCACATTTCTGAAGCGCCGAGTCAAGTCAAGTCAAGTCATTTTGGCAAAGTGACTCGAGTCAAGTCAAGTCATACGAAAAAGTTGACTCGAGTCTGACTCGAGTCAAGTCATGACTCGAGTCATCCCAACACTGATATCTACCACGCAACCGACTAAATCCAGCATACTAGTATAGTACCATACATTACTCCGACCGTTACAGTAAAAGTACGAATTCAGCCCCAATCCTAGTCTGGCCTTATCAGCGAAAGTATTAATACGGATGTCAAAAATAAAACTACGACGAATATTTAGTCCGTGGGCCGCATGGTGTTATAACTGTATATTCGGGAGACGAGTAGCGCAGTTTGTAACTGACTGCGCTAAGACACCATGGTGGCTGGTTCGAATCCCAGTTCGGGCTAGTTTCTCTGTGTTGGAAGTTATGTGTGCTCCTCATGGCCGATTCCGCTGTAGCAGCAGTGTATTGAAAAGTCCCAGAAGCACAAAAAGCCACACTGTAAAATGTCGGCAACATAGACCCGAAGATGGATCCATGCGAGAGAGTCTGTGACTGAAGGGTGAAAGTGAATGCAAGCGAATGAAGAAGCATGCAAACGACAAAAGATGCTGAAGGATACAAAATCGTGGAAAGTGATATAGGCTATACAATATCAATATCGCGATGCAGTAGGCCATAAATGGCGATAAGCGTCACTGAAATGCCGTGAATTATATAATAATAATGACTGTATTGTCATTTATACATGACCGATATTTCCTACGATTTCTGAACTGCAGACTTGTAGCTCGGGCAACATGCGCGCTGGGCTCTTTGTAAGAAAAACGCCTACGCGGATTACATGTCGAGTAGAAGCCTTGCTAAACGTCTAACATTTACGTTGGAATTTCAGAGTCGATGTTGGTCAGTGATAACGAATTGGTGTTACAGCTGTGGTAGCTAGTATTAAAGTGAACCATCACTGCATGTCAGTATAATATAACTTGCATCAAAATTAGGGTTATGAGTCAGATATAAATCGCAATAAGTACGATAGTACCCCACGCATATTAACCCCGCAAACTTGTACAAAAGTTCAGCCATTCACTTGTTAAATCGTCGGGTTGCCTAAAAAAGTTGCATGCCAAATTTGGATTAATTCCTACCAGTAGAAGCCGCCGCAGATCAATTTGGAATTTCGACCATTTTTGGAAATAATGGTATATTTACGGCGGCAAATTTCGTCACTACGACATGACAAAAATCGTGTTCCGTGTATACTTATTGGAGAGTGCTGCTTTTTCCATGTGTTTCCATCTTGACAAGGGTGTACGATAGAGTTTGGATAACGACATCGCCATTCAATGAAAAATAACTATCACACTGATTCGCAGGAAAGAGTCAACTCTATCGAAATATCCACATTAAAATATGATGCTACATTTCGCAAGCACAATACTTTGCTCATTGAAATTATTGACCACAAAAAAATAAATAAACTGAAAAGCACATTACTAGACATCACATTACTGATATCGCGTGCTTAACGATTTTAATATTTAACATTTGATACAATATCTCTCTCGCGTGAGTTTTGAAATTCCGAGTTCCAAGATGATATGAAGCGCGCATTTCTCCCGATATTCAGCTGCTGAATACTGATAGACATTGTGATGTGCTGGTGCATCGTTCACGACTCAATTTATTCGACTATAATAATCACCGCTATTTCATTATTCCTTTAAGTTGTCGAAAAGAAAGGTTTATTTGTGTATGCCTCGTGTCATCGCGGCTGAGTAAAAAGACCTACCATATACAGCGGTCAAAACACAGAAAAGGCGCGCATGAGCGCAGTCTAGGGCTTGCACGAATGGATCCAACAAATTCCTTGTCGACGTTTAAATAGAATGAATTATATATGTCGAAGAGAAGGGTTTATTGGTGTATGTCCCGTGTAATCACGGCAAACATAGTAAATAAAACTATCTTAGCAGCATTCAATATAGATATATGTAAATGCAAAAGCTTTTCCATTTTTAGACACTGTGATGTGACTATAACTCCGACGAACACTGCCGAAAATTGTTTATGTGCATACCAAATTTCCAGTCACCCCACGCTGACATAAGATATATGGGATGAGACAAATATTGAGCATTACCTATTTTGAGGTAGCCTACCAACACAGCAAAATTCAGTGTTGAAACTACCGACGAAACTCATTCAATTATAAGTTAATATTATTAATAGATAAAAACTGGGAATAAGTGGCGCTTGTCATAATTACAGGCTTTCTCCGCCACAGAACATTCATAATATATAACGAAAATACAGCATAGTTCACACGTACCCATAAAAATTATAAAAATGTTGTATAACGCTCTTCGTGTCGATCTAACATCTTCAACCACATATTGCATTACTTGTGGATCAGTCAGTAGACTATACATATCGATAGTTACAGCCTCCTCCTCTGCCTGGCGTGTAAACGCTCTCATGGTATTTTCTGCAATTCATCAGATAGCGCTCTACGTTTTCACATATAGGCTACCACATACTTCGAACAGTTGGTGTGCGATGTGTCGTTCTTAATCGCAGAACAATCGATTTATTCATCGATATTACAGTATGAATATTAGAACCTTGTGCCAACTTCCGGTGTCCATTCATGTACTGAGGTTCGCACAAGCCCTCTCAGTATCTGTCGATTGATAGATGCTGCCCCACTCCTTTTTGCAATTCTTTAGCGTTGTTGATTCAGAATGAGAGCGAATGATCATCGTTGATGATCTGTATCTCTCAAGCACGCCATCAGTCGGAAATATATTCGGATGAAGTAACCCGGCAGTGGTCGGCAGTACTCGGCCTCATCAGACAGAATCGCTACTCGAAGAGGAGCATAGATTTTGTAGCATTTAGAAGTAAGTTGTCCTTGTACCGGTAATTTCACACGCACTTTCGCGAATATGAGCAATCATTATGATGTTGATCGAATCTTCTTTTTGAGATCGCAGAAATCCATTCAGCATCTCGCAAACGCATTCAATTTCTAAAGCAACAGCAACAGCAGCAGCATAGTCGTCTTAATCTTTTCCAATTAGTGAGGTTATCTCTTTGTGTTGAGCCATACTCTACCTGGAAACGGTTTTATTTTGTTAATAATTCGATCTTTAAAAGGGAACACATCTCAAATAATGCCGCATATAAAGTGTGAAAGACAAATCCCTTCAGACTATGTATTTACACCTTCAAACATCATACCACTCTCTAGACATTTTTTCGACGCTGTGGGATGCGAGCTTGTCATACTAGATCAGTTTAACAAACGTAAACTATAGTTTGCTCATCATTGTACGTACATGAGCAATATAATGTAGGCTGCAATAGCGCTCCTCAAGAAACCTCCATATTAAACTGATGACACTGTTTCTGAGAGAACTAATCCGACAGCTACTGTATAGGATACGTAGTAGCTCTCATCACAACGACAATAGAGGAACATAAATTCGCTACGCATAACGTAGGCCCGAATCAGGTGAGTAACGTTACGCGGCAGTGGAGAAGTTTGGTTGTATTATGCCTTAATAAACAGTTGATTATCTTATACTTAATTCTCGATTTGCACATAATTCCCAAAGTCACAAGTCAATGCTGGTAGGCGGTATGCGTATCGGTTTGAGAACTGCCGTTGTACGACTGCCAGTTAGTAAGAGCCCAAACCTGGTACTCAAAATTACCGCCGTGCATATGTAATTCATGAATTTTACAATGATCGAAAGCGGTATTCTTCTTATTTATCGGCATGTGTTAGGGAGAACGAGAATATCGCATGGATTTTTTACCAGTGTTGGGATCAAGTCACTACCTTCGAGTCACGAGTCATTTCGAGTCATTGCACATTTTGACTGGAGTCAAGTCAAGTCAATCAATTTTCAAAGGTGACTCGAGTCAAGTCAAGTCACTCGATTTTTGGAGGTGACTCGAGTCAAGTCGAGTCAAGTCAAGTCAAGTCACGAGTCAAGTCACATTTCAAGTCAAGTTGCCCTTTCGAAGTATGTATGAGGCATGATTACGTCATTGCAATTTGCTAGCTGTCTGAAATACAGTTTGAGTGGTCATTAATTCTGAACCAATGAACGAATATAGAGTTAAATATACACACAAGCAGGCGCTGTATCGCTCACATATACGTAATTGCGTAGCCTCAGTTTACAGTTACCAGCCAAGATAGAGAATAGAGAAACGAATTGATAAGATGCAATACATTACCCATTTACAAATAGATATGACAGGCTACCATTCGAGCCTGCACCAATGGTTGAGGACTATATAAACTATATTCAACTTCAATTTCAATAAAACAAGAGTTTTGGTTAAGGTAAGAACAGAGAACAGCAGTAATATTTTGTTATTCTATTACTTTACTAATAGAGTTACGACAACTTAAGCTATAAGCTTCGATCACTTCGTTTGCGGTCATTTATTTGTGAGAGAACAATCGAGTCTCGGTGAAACGCACGGTCATTGAATGATTGGTCGCTCTCACGGGTTACACTAGCGTTTCGAGAACTGTCCGAACATATCCAAGAAACGGTGATTATCGACACCGATTACGTGATGACTTGAAATTGACTCGTGAATTTTGCTCCGAGTCACGAGTCAATCCACATTTCTGATACGCCGAGTCAAGTCAAGTCAAGTCATTTTAGCAAAGTGACTCGAGTCAAGTCAAGTCATGCAAAAAAGGTGACTCGAGTCTGACTCGAGCCAAGTCATGACTCGAGTCATCCCAACACTGTTTTTTACTGCTCGTTTTTTTCGGATACAAATAAATAAGTTACAGGACGCTTTTCGCGGGGAGGAGATGCGACACTTACACTTCGACTATAAAGGCGTGTTTCCGAGACAAAGTCTGGACTCGTCCCGTTGGTACGTTGGTTTAATATTTCGAACGAACTGCAGCTGTTGAGATTGTGTCAATGTTGGCTTCGTTACGTCTCACTCCCGCAAATTAGCCACCACGCGTTCTAACTAACTTTGTATTATTTGTTATTCACGCGGAATGAAATATTATGCGATGACGTGTTTCTTTCGTTACGGTTTCCTAGCCTTAAGAACAATAAAACAATGGCTTCTCATATTACTTTGACTGTCCTGCTGGTATGCGAAAGTGGTTACCTCGATGAGACGACAGTTAAATACCTTGTTACATATGATATAGTTGGGCAGCGTCGCTTCGATAATTCCTTTGTCCTTGCGGCCTTGTTGCGCACCTTCACTAACACATCACATTTGACCAATACATGTGTTCTGAACTGGTCATAAATTTAAATTGTTGTTTTGTGGATACATTATAAGTTTGGAGCTAACGTACGACTTGCAATACTTTAATGTAGGGTAGATGATGACTTGCGGAGTCAAATTTGCACATGTTGCTATTAATCTGTGGGTAGAAGTGCGAGGTATTGAGGTTATTTGAGGGGGTTTCAGAACGCCATTTTCACATTTGGTTAGGATCACACAATATTCTCAACCTGTGATTAAAATTGAGCGCATAATAGAGGCAATCTGTTTGAAACACACATCGCACTTACTGTGTTTGCTGACGGGTGCTCATTCAGTTCCCCCACGTCTCCGGGTAAAGACTCTGGTATAAAACTAATATTGTTCACTCCAGCTCCGTACTGTTTGGTATTGTCCACAAGACGAATCGAACCGCAACGACTTATCACCACTGAGCGCACAGATGGACTGTCCGACCGGTATCGTGACCCAGTCTCATCGTGATGGTCCTTTGAAGTATGAGGCAACTTTTTGTCTGGACATGAACGTGTTGCAGTACGCTTTGGCAGATTACGACCGTCGGTGTTTGAATGTGTCTCATCTAGAGTTTTCGTTGCCAACTGCAACTCTCGCATATCCCCCGGTGATAGTGACTCCCTCCTTTTAGATAACACGCTATCTTTTTTAACGGCCCGTGAACGTGTTGTAGTACGTTTTACTCGATTACGCCCGTCGGAGGGTGTTTCATCTGGATTTTTCGTTGCAAAATGGAGTTGTCGCATATCCGCCTGTGAGAGTGATATCCTCCTTTTTGATGGAGCGCCATCTTCTCTGACTCGTTTCCGACGCGGATTCGCGGTAGTTTGACTTTCAGTGACATCCGTCGGGGATGTATCACTTGACATAATCGACTTTGGACGATAATGGGAGATTTTACTCCGGAGATATTCGGTGGCGAAGAATCCACGTGTCCAGCTCCTTACGACGTGCTTCGCGCACTTACATTTAGGAAATCCGATAGCTCTACCGAGCAAGTGGAAAACATGTTATACTAACTGGAGCTGGAGACTCAGGCTGTCAAACAAGATGACCCAGTGACAGTTCAGGCGATGTAGTAAATAATTCATGTAATGTCATGTATATTGGAAGTATCAACACAGTATGGCGGTCAAGGTATCTGGCATAGCTACTCAAGTGGTAGCAATTTCAAACTAGTAGCGAAAGTAGAAAATGGAGTTCTGAAAAGCACTCAAGTAAGTGGGTGAAAAAAAAGATTTCCACATACTGTCACAACTGCTTCAAGCTGATGTAAAATGTAAAAGATTGTAAAATTACCGAAGTATGTACTCTTGGGAATTAGATGGTGTCGAGGCTTCGCATTTACATACTTTGGGTCAGACCTGGGCAATATGCGGCCCCCAACGCGATTTTGAGCCGTCCGGGAATACTTACCTTTAACTCAGAACCTGAAAAATATTTTGAATGTAATTCCGTGGACTGAAAACATAGGCTCTTTAAACTGAACCAGACGTTAGTTCAGTATGAAGCCCGTTCAATTATTTGCCGTGATTACGTTGCTTGCGTACGTCGTATAACGAGTAATCCAGATTCAACATAAAGCCAATGAAGCGAAGTGTGCCATAACAACTAACTGTTTCCATGTAGCACTTTTTTGTTTCCACCGTCACATTTACACGCTCTGTGTGCTTCAAATTATTATGCGATACGTTTCCAAATCCAAATTCGTGAAACAAGTCACTCAGTGTTCGTGATTACCAGTCATCATCCATAGCCAATGAATGGACGGCACGCCAAAAAAAAGTGAGGGCCGTCGGCGGAAATACCAAGAAGATTCGGGAAAATAAATATTTGTTTACCGGAGCCAGGGGAGAAACTTTTTTTCTGGTTTGTGGCGAGCAGGTGGAGTATAATTAAAGTCGCTACTATCAGAAAAATGCAAGACAGACAGCCGGTTATGGGATGGCAAATTTCGCTAGCACTGCTATAGTTTCCGTCAACAACAAGACTATTCACTAAGCTGCACACTGCTCGGGGGGGCAGCGGCCGTGATAAGCCGCTGATAAGATAAGGTTTTTGAGAATTCTTCTCCGGTTTTGCAAGTCTGAAATTTCTGAAAAAGTTTCCTCCTTTTAGATTTCCAAAATATGGTAAGCCTAGATTTAGTAGATTTGGAACACACTCGCATGCGACCAAATTCTAACCGTACTGCTGACAGGAATAACTTTCGCTGGTACTAGCTAAAGTTGACACCAATTAACTACAATACTTTCGGAATACCACACTGACACGACACTGACACGATTTTCCGTTCAGATGACCTTTCTTTTGGGAGTGGTGCAATGCTGTTCAAACATATCTGTACGTGCTATTAGGTGAGCTACGTTCCTGGACCGGGGAGAGTTAATAACAACAAATTTCTGATACTACGGTGCTAGAGTGAATTCACAAAGTGGTAGTATAATGAGTCCTGATCGCATGTCGTATTGGTATTGAGGCAACATAATACCTTGATCAGAAAAGGAACAATATGTGGTGTTATGTCGTATACAATACCGATTTGTTATCGAACGCCGTACACAGCGGTACACAAAACACGACTCGGTAAACTTTCGTAGCGAGAGAAATACCTACACTGAAACGACATTTTCAATAACCAACCTCTACCCACAGAATTGCCTTATTCATACCTTGTTCACACGGATATCCATAAGGGCTCTTCAAAAATGACTTTTTTTCTCAAATGGTACTGGCTACTTGATAAAATTGTTAGGTTGCCTAATTTAAGCCTAGACACAAAATTTGGTTCAATTCCAGCCAATAACCGCTTTGCTACAGGAGAATAAAATTTCTATTTATTATATACAAATAAATAATAAAAAATTTGAAAATTTTCCGTTCACCCCATGAAAGTGTTAGGCTGTCTATAGAAAAGATGCTCACCAAATTTGGTTCAATTCCAACCAGTGGAAGCGGAGTTATTGCCGTCGAAAAATTTGGATTTGAACAAAATAGTATTTACGGTGAGCACAACTATAATAAATAAACAAAGAATCAGTCACCGTAAATACTATTTTATTCAAATCCAAATTTTTCGACGGCCATGACTCCGCTTCCACTGGTTGGAATTGAACCAAATTTGGTGAGCATCGTTTCTATACACAGTCTAACACATTCATTGGGTGAACAGAAAATTTTCAAAATTTTTTATCACTTATTTTTATATAATAAATAGAAACTTCTTCTCCTGTAGCAAAGCGGTTACTGGATGGAATTGAACCAAATTTTGTGTGTAGGCTTAAATTAGGTAACCTAACAATTTTGTCAAGTACCAGTACGATTTGAGAAAAAAAGTCATTTTTGAAGAGCCCTAATATCCATACAATATATGCATACCCAGTTATGAGTATGATCACCTGCAAACAAATTGCTTCGATAGTCACTGCGAAGTGTTGATGCGCATGGCCAGCATTAGTGTATTAGATTGAAGTAATAGTGATTGTGTCACTATACTCATTAGCGATGACTTGGGATAAGCATAATGGATTTCGATACTCCAAAAGTTAATCGAATTGTACGTATCGTCACATTCTAATATATTTGTTTTGCGGATATGTAGGCCTACATCGAGGCAACAACCCATCGAACCGCAATTCAAATCGATTTGCACATTGAGATGCAAAGAATGATAGCCTAACGAATTCATTCAAAAATCAAGGGCCATTCTTTATTGACCTAAAACAGAGGCGGGCAATTTCTCCGGTCGGCGGGCCGGATATGAGAAAATGAGGTACTTCGCGGGGCGGATTACAGAATACCATACATTACTCATTTATCCACCTATACCAGAGATCTCAAACACGCGGCCCGCGGGCCGCATGCGGCCCGCCAGAGCATTTTGTGCGGCCCGCGACGACATGTTAGATTTTTATTAATTTGACAATATATAAATGTTACATATAGCTTTTCAGGTTATAAAGTGAAAATTCCCTCTTAAATTGCCCCGAAATTGCCTGAAACTAATCATCAAACTTCACTATCACATCAATTGCAAACGCTACCATGCAGTGGAATATTCACCATTTCGGCACATTTCCAATTCACGATGACAAAACCTGACCCTTAGACGACTCGCGACTGAAATTTGTGAGTTGGACTTGGACGTGACCTTTCTTAGAATTACTCAGACTCGGGCTAACTCGATAGCAAAATGAAAATGACTCGAGTGGACTCGGAGTGACTCGGAATGCCGTGAATTTGTTAGAACTATGGACGCAACAAACTAATCGCGTATCAGGGGAATAGTAATAGATCAGAAGGTCGCAGCTTGGTATTTCGCTAACTAAGCAAGTAGCTATGGCAACCATTGGCAAGCTGTTAGTTACATCTTTGGTCGCTAAACCATGTTATTAAGGCCACTTATAGTTATCGAGTACCGTTGTGGTACGCTCCAACGATGTAACAACAATGGGCCGTTCGGCGTTCCGACATTTCAATCACTAGGACACATTCATTAGCATATTTATATTATATTTATATTTTTTTCTGCTCCCATATATTTGAAGATATTTGGTCATGAGATTAATAGCCTACTTATCAGAAGTATACCCAAATCTTGGATTAAAATTACAATGCCCAACTTGAAAATGTTTTGATATCAGATCAGTCTCTAAATTATCAGTCTGGTAAATTCAAAATATTCATAGTAGC
Organism: Botryllus schlosseri; assembly: GCF_051294905.1. NCBI lineage: Eukaryota > Metazoa > Chordata > Ascidiacea > Stolidobranchia > Styelidae > Botryllus > Botryllus schlosseri. The sequence goes on from NC_137238.1 coordinate 24,936,204, forward strand.
TGCAAAATTATAACCTGGTAGCTGGTGTCTATATCTTATAATTAATATATATCAAGTACAACAACAATTCTATTCAAACGGTAATAAATGTGATTATTCTTTTCGTGCCAGGCCTAAATTGATACAAGAGTAAATCACATTTTGACGATGTGTGTTTACTGTCAGTCTGCTGGATCGGCTCACTTTCCATAGGACAATTCATTCCCGCCAAATAAGGCCTAGTTGGAAAGTCATAGAATACCCCTATAAATGCTGCGGACCGCGGCGTCGTCAAAACTGGAAAACTGGCCCGCGAGCACATTTGAGTTTGAGACCTCTGACCTATACAGTAAATAAATCGTATTCTATGCAGGGTTGTAGCCAAGTCACAAAGCTCCGAGTCACAAGTCATTCTCACTTTTATGATTTTGACTCGAGTCAAGTCGAGTCATTTTCAATTCACCACACGAGTCACGTCCGAGTCCAAGTCATCGAGCAGAGGTTCGAGTCCGAGTCATGGTTTCAGTTAAAGTCTCGTTAAACCCACTCTTATTACTCTGTTTGGTGATATCGAATGGTTCGCATTTATAATATGCTAATATTCCTCACTTTTACCAGTTTCTTGTCGCATTTTCAAGTACCAGTACCTATAAACGTAATCCCAATAGGGTGGTTATTTCGGTGTTCATCGAAATTACATTGAAAGGTCGGTCTTGGCCGTTTGAGTCTCGAGTCATATGACTTGGTTCGAGTCATGCGCAGTGACTCGAGACCAAGTCGGGTCAATGCACAGATTGACTCGAGTTGATTCGAGTCATTTCCGTATTTTGAGAAAATGACTCGAGTCAAGTGGAGTCATCAAGAAACCGTGACTCGAGTCATTACAATCCTGATTCTGTAAACTTCAAGATTAAAGCATAGAGACCAAAAAAAGTATTTATTGAAATTATTAACAGTAGCTGTTGAAGTCAATCAGACATCTGTGGCCGGTCGAAGTTGTCAACAAGTTCTTCGATCTCTGGCGGCATGTCGTCTCCCTAGGCAGACCTTGAGAACCATATATTTCTCATTATTTCACCCTCATCCGCTTTATGGATTATGTGTATGGGGGAAGGCCAATCAGACGGATTTAAACAGAATCTGTGTCATCCAAAATCGAGCCATAAGAAATATATGTGGCATAGATTCTAGGTCATCTGCTACTCTTGGTTATTTAGCTCTCAGGATACTTAAGCTACCCGATTTGTATAATTATGAAATAGCCAACCTGATGCATAAATTCACAAACGGTAATATCTCCCCTTACTTTAATAGCTTGTTTGAGCAATCTTCCACTGTGCATGGGTATTCTACTAGACCATCGAAATCTGGTCATCTTTATGTTCACCGTATGAACTCCAGACTGACCCAACAGTCCATTGAATATATGGGCCCAAATATTTGGAATGACGTGCCCGGCAGTATCAAAGAGCTACCTCAGCATGACTTTAAAACACAATACCAGGATTACCTTTTTTCAAATTATAATCACAAATGAGAGTATCTACTATCTAGTACCCGTTGAATTATAAATTATACATCTATTTATTTACTTCATATTGCTTTACCTAGTATGTTGCCATGGCTACTGTCTTTGTTATATATTCGTGCTTATTTTCTTCTATTTGTGATTATTATTTTCTTTCATGTTGCAGACTGTCCACTGTTATATTTATTGGGATGAGTGCACTTGATTATTTCACTGCCATGGAGGTGACGAGTAACAAGGCCTTTATAGGCCATATCGTCACCTCCAGTCAACTTTTTATGTTTGACGAAGCAATAAAATGTCTGTCTGTCTGTCTGTCTGTAGAAACTCTTAATATAGACTGCACATGTACATCAGTCTGACTGGAACGCAGCTTTGTCTTGTTAATGTTCATGGTCGAAAATATATGTACACCCGAACAGAGCAAATATTTGCATGTCCATCTTTCTCAGGTTGGCAAGCTGGAATTCATTCTGTGAAACCTAATATTTGTCAATACTTTGAGAATATAACTTCGCGGTAGAAACTCTCTGCGGAATGGGCAATTCAGCATGATTCACGAATGCTAACACAACTGAATGGCTTGCATATGGGATGCACTATAAGTTGAAACGGAACTCGTAGCTCGAGACATCCTCGGACAAATCAGCGAACAATTATATATCATTGTTAGCAGCTACCATTAGAGATCGCTTTGTCCGATGAGAGAAATACCATTTTGATCTAGACTTTAGCCGTACACCATTGATAGGATTATAAATAAATTTATTACTATTCATTCGATGTGACATGCCTGATTCGAATTATACGACAAGGTAAGTGATTCGAACCGTTTCGAATCGGTGATATGCAGGCCGTGTTATTTTTGGCATTTCAAGAGCCAGATGCCAAAACTGCCAAAAATAAAAATTTGCAAATGCCAAAAATAAGCAATTTTTGGCATATGCCAAAAATAACACGGCCTGCCAAATAGTGTATTTCGTTCATGGTGTTGTGTTAACAGGACCGCGTTACAAGCGAGAAGAGAGTTTGTGAAAGGCAGGTTTCTTAATCTGGGTCCAACCCACCCATTAGGGGTGAAAGTATGGTGTCCTAAATGGTGTGGGCACAGCGAGATTGAACGGCTGACTGCATTTGGTTTACGTCATACTTTCCATTTGTCCAAAGGCAATTTTACGACCATTTTTGACCGGCTTGTCGAGCGTAAATTTGATAAAACGGGTATCAATGAGAAGCTGCCGCAGTACTGATTATTGAAATATAAATTATATTCTGCTCACGGAACTGGAACCCCCAAAATCAACCACGATTTTTGCATTGTGATCGAGTTAAACATTGTGACGCAACAAACTGTCTGGCTATTTCTGATCTGCATAGTCTCGTTTTGCCAGACAGTCTTGTTGCGTCAATGTTCTCAAACAAGCTAACCTTCATAGGACTCTTCCATGCGAGTTGGTAATATTAAAGCCACCTGAAGTGACAAAATTCCTCCGAAAATATATCGGTAGACTGAACGAGAAATAATAGTCGGGCTACTAAATAGAATGTGTTGAAAGACAACACAGGAAACTCCTAGAAAAGTATCGGGAAGAAAATTCTTTCCGCGATGAGATCGATGGCACTGGCGAAGTGATCTCTTTTCATGATGCATGGAAGGCGGTTCGGCCCTCCAAAGATTTTGAAGCTCTGAAAACCTTTTGTGGATGACTGGCAACATTCTTTCCCTAAATGGCTACTGTTGAAGCCGATATTTCCCAGATTCGCTGGGCGAGAAATGAATTTAAGAGAAACTTAGCTGACCTGAGTTTGGAAGCACTGTTACAGTGCAAACGATTTAAGTCTATTCAGCAGCTGTAACAATCAGCTGTTGAGCGTGTTTGTTAGGCTTTTCTTCATTGTTTTTGTGCTTATTGGCACCGATTCCGATGGATACTGCACATTTTCTGGTTTCGTTTGATATTATTAACCTATGAAATCGTTAGGTTTTTTCTTCTTCTTATTGTTTGTTGGCACTGATTATACGTGGATGCTGCACATTTTGTGGTGTCTTTTGACAAACTAGCCCGAATAAAGCGTTTTTGTGACTAATTCAATGCTGAAACTATCTATTTAGAGGACGATGCCAAAACTGCCAAAAATAAAAATCGAAAAATGCCAAAAATAAGTTATTTTTGGCAGTTTTGGCATATGCCAAAAATAACACGGCCTGGTGATATGCCTTGCTCGTTTCTTGGTATGACTATTCTAGGACAAGTTATATCAAGCTAATATTATCGGCTCGCTTCGTTCATTGGCATTTGTCCCTGTGACGTTGTTGACTTGTTATTTCCATTGCCGCTTCTGCTCTATGTGATCCAATGAACACGACTTTGTATATCCATGAAAAAATACAGTAATTGACAGTGATGTTGGAAACGACCGAGATATCCGCTCTGTCATATTATTCGTAAGTCGGCCTGAGTAGGCGCGTAGCTTCATATCAGAAATCCATATTCTCTTAGAAATATAATAAATACAACGGTAATTCTGACACATTGCAAGTTCTGCGGTTAAATCAACAACTTTTAGACGACAGTTATTAACGAATGATAATATGAAATTGACACATTAAATTGGGATAATCGTCGAGTGATAGATTGTAAATCATTTATGGAAGTCTCCAGAACATTTAACAGCATGGTCTGAAAATCCGATCGAATAGGCTTCTTTTCGGCCGCTGAATCAAATCGACATCGTCTCCTGCGGTTGAGGAGGGGGCTCTTTGCCTTGGCATGACAGGTTCCTGAATTGCAAATATACATATAAATCATTAAGTGATATGGATGATAAAATAATCCCATTAGCTTGTGACGCAAATGTCACAATCCGATTCTTTTTATGCCTTTACCTTGGGTAATTTACTTATCCATTTATGGAGGACTGTTACAGCGATACATCTCATTGACAACCGATGTATCATGCGGTGCACCGTGCCAAAGCACAATCGTTATCATTCAGAATTAAGTCTTTGGGCTTAATTTTAACAAATGAGTTTTGCAAACTCTATAAAACTGTCTAGTCTATTCGTAATCCAAGGTGAAACATCAAGCAAATCAACACTATTATTCATGTCGGAAGTTATGATGATATTATTTGTCGCGAGTACAGCATCAATATAATTTGTCCGGTATTTGCGTTCATAAATATGATTACCATATCCGTGATCATGTAATTGTCAGTAAATAAACCTCCTTACCGTCAAAGCTGCTACAACTGGAATGCCAAGTCGGGACTGATGGTTACCAGTAGCAACTGATTGGGATTTTTTTACTTCCATTACCGCGGAAGGGAGATTGTTGCTGGTATGTGAGGATTGCTGTGGACGGTGTTTCGACTTATGCACGCTTGCATCATAGGTCTTGTCGGCTTGTGACGATGGAGTCTTAGACAATCCTGGTTTCTCTTTGTTATTGGCGAAAGCCTTTCTACTTCGCCTGGAGGTCGGTAATGTTGCTTGGTGTCGATGAGCTACATCGGATGGTAATAGTAAACCTGGAACATCAGTGGTCGCACGACGTATTGGCTGCTTAAAGCTTTGGTGTGGTGATGATACCGTAGATTGTATATTTCTCGCTGTATTTACTCGCTGCGAGATATTGTTCGGATTATCTCTCGGCGTAGTACTTTCAGCCTTTACTGTAACAATTCTGTGTGGCTGCTTAGATGTATTCGAAGGCGGTAGATTTCTATTGCCTCTCGCGTCCGCATCGCGTAGCCATTGGCTTTTATAATGCACTAGCGTCGCGCGACGCCGTACTCGTATCGTGATGCCGTCGTTAGGAGTCGTAAATCTCTCCGCGTAGAACTTTACAATTGGCATAGGAATAACCGGTATATCTTCGATGTGACCTTTGTATTCGCAGACCCGGAAAACGTACAGTCGCCGGTTATCGAAACTGTACAGTTTGCCGTTCATTTCCACGATTTTTATCGGCGGAAATTGTTCCGGTGTAAGGTAACCGCGCGAAATCGCTTCGATGGCTTCGTGAATGCATCTTCCGTCTTTGAATTTAGGAGAGATGCTTTCTTGTATGAAGCGTATTTCCGACGGCTTAACACGCATGGACATATCACTAAGTCAGTATTTATAAACTGTCAGTAAAGAGAAAGCGTAAAACCAAACCAATATGTAGAAGCTGATACCATGGCTTCCGGAATGGATAAAGCTCTATCTATGGTACTTCGAATTGTGACTTGGGATCCTACCCAATACAGACGTGGTCAGGGTGAAATATCAGCGCTGCTACTGCATACGAAATGCCACTGCAATAGTCAGAATGGACTTAAGATCACGTATAATTCGCTGCAGTCAATGATGACCAAGTATAGGGCGTGTTGCTAAACAAAACATATGAGTTGCATGTGTGTTTCGACGTCGGGAGAATTCAGGAGCTGTCTCAGCGATCTCCTAGGTTCGTTGAAGCAATGGTTGAGAAGCACTGTCCTACCGTCCTGGTGTTTCCAAGGAACTGGCCCTGCCGTTCTGTGCGACGGCGAGGAACGCCAATAAACCTTTAAAACATACCTCTGATCCGACTGCCACAGCTACAAAACCAACGTGCTGCGGGTTCGCGGTGTAACGAGAATCATTCCAGAATTTCTACCTAATATTGGAGGTTGGCATAAGCTCCTTTATTTGCGTAAGATGTAACTCAATAAACTCTAGAGCGAAAGTGGGATGAGGTAAAAGTCATAAGATTATGAATCGCAATGTAGTAGGCATTATAAGTCTAGTGAAAATTTCCCCCAATATAGTCAAAATACCGTGATATGCTAAAGAGCATTAGAGCACTAGTGACCACAACTTACCAGGGGTATTCTCTTTAGCAGAGGTAAATACAATATAATAATTTATTGCGATTCCATTTGTGGTGATCTATGAATCAATATCACCTACGCACTGTACTTACTATTTACTGACTATCTCAGCATGTCTGATTTCTAATTAATTGCTTGAACCTTCCTATAGTCGTGTCGCCCCAGGTTTGCTCGAGGGGACTGCAAGTGACAGGGTAGCCCCAAGGTTTTCTGTCATCTTAACATATGGAAACATTTCTAAGCTGGCCCTAACCTCATATTATTCATCAGAGTGTAAGAGAATGGCCGTCGATACTTTGGTTCCGGTTTTAATACCAAAAAGTAAATATTTGATGTCTTCATCTAATAGAGGCGTTATCCAGGCTCAATTGTATGCTTAACCTGATGGTTGAGGTTATTGTCATATAATAATTAATATCATCTGTGAATGTCACGTGAGGCTGATTGCAATCTTCACTCCACACGGATGAAAACAGCTTTTCTAATATTTCGCATAGTGACTAGTCACCACCCGTCAGGCGTATTCAAGTTATCACAAAGTGATCAGCAATAGGTATAATGATCATTACATTCTGATGTTCACAAGATGGTGTCAAGTCTTTCGTTGGCCGTGAATTTGCGGTTTAGCCAATTCACCCTCGACCCATACTCGAGGCAAGAATAATGATTGACTTGATTTTACTCGACACACTGCCTCAAAATGATTCAAATTTTCTAAAACCTAACCCTAACCCGTAATTTAGCTCATATGCTCATTGCTCACGTGTCGCATGTCGAGGAGTCGCATGCCGACAGGGCCGTGTTTTTAAAATCCGCGCCTTTGATTTGATATGAAAGAGTGCCGAAAATCCATTTCCACAAATCAAGGTGGTGGCGAATGTAAGAATAACGCGCAAGGCTTCGGACGATACATTTGGGGTATGATCACATCAAATATGACACCAAAATTGACCAACAGTTTTTTTTTCATGAACAAAGAACGTCAACCCTGGTCATTTCTATCTAGCAGCTTGGCTTGAAGTTATTATGGGAAATGGCTATGTATATCACGGGAGAAAATGGATTTTTGCAAATATTTCGAAGTCACCGAAGTCACTGATTGATCTTACTCATCCTACTGTTTTCCACAATCCCGAACAAAATATCTCTAAACAGCAAAATGTTTACATCAGTAGGCTATTGTCAATTTCGCAATTAAAATGTGTCTGCACAGTAGGATATTTCATCTCAGACGGCCATTCTGTTGAAGTGAGCTCTGGAGTGTAACTGGTAATTAAGCGAAACTTCATCATGATTTTCCGAATAAAAAAAAATAAATAAAAATTACCATCCCAGTCCCGCGGTAAATAATATATTAGCTTTCGCCAATGACTGCTACGTGTTTCGCCCGAAAAGGGATTAAGCAGGACGATATATGCGTATATTCCAACGCAGGGCCGGACAACTTCTCCAGTCGGGATATGGGAAAATGAAGTGCTTGGCGGGCGGGATTCCTGAATGGAAACATTATTCACGTATATATCCCCATATATAATGAATTTATAGTGTTGTAAACCTTAAGGTTAAAGCATGAAGACCGAAAACAGTATTTGAAATGAATTTATTAACGTGACTTAGGCTATTTCAATAGCTGTTGGAGTCAATGAGACATATGTGGTTCATCAGAATTCTCAATTAGACCAAAAGTCCATGTTTTTCGCGGCAATTGAGCCTCAATGACTTATGGACCAGTTGCGCAGAGTTACCGGGTAAAAAATCTTTGTCACGCTCAATCAAAGTGAGGAGTGATCTTCTAATAAATGATGTATAGTACCATTGTTTATAGTTTTAACATTGCCTTTCATGGACCCCTCAAAACTTGTCTGTGCTGCCTGAGCGATCTGTGTACCACTGTTAAATGACACCTGGTAGAGAGACCCTGAACCAGAACCACATGCTTGTATTAAGAAGGTGTCGAATAAAATAAAATAGATGAACAACGATACATTCTTCTCTTTGTTATACGTGAGCAATAATTTTTATTAAAATATTTCGGAGTCAAGGTACGATTGCGTTTTCCTTCCGTGTCCGACATGATCAGTGGATAATTTCTAGACAAAGAAGGAGCGAGTCTCCCAACCTCTAATTTTTACTTGAAAAGAAATTGTGTAAACGGAGTTTGGATCAACTACTTAACACGATTGATGTTCTCATTATAGAAAAATCAAAACTGAAATTAAAGTAATAATGAACCAAAGTATTAGCTAATAATAATTTAAAGGTTCATGAGATTGAAGCCAAACAGCAAACGTCGTACGGAAAACTGATATTATGATGATGCTGAGTTCAGATACAGATACAAGTGATGTTGTGAAAGTTCGGTTCACGTTCGCGTTCGCTAGGCGAACCTCGATAAAACAGCAATTGGCGTTCGCGAACTAACCTTGGTTAGTTCTATACCCTGTGAAGCCGTAGAATGTAAAGTAACATCCCGTGATCTCCATATCTGTGATCAAAGATCCTTAAATTTTACCTTCATATCGCTCGCTGTGTCACGGATTCTTAATAATGTTGACAAGCAATATCCAGACTATAACATTTGATAATCCTTCTAGAGAGGAATCACCACAGCTACCATATCTTTGCTTTAGATCAGGGCCGGCCAACCCGTGGCTCGCGAGGTAATTTCTAAAATTAGTAATATTATCAAAAATGGATTGCACGGATTGTGAACTTGCAAGGCCAACCAATAATGTAATTAGTCTGGCCGCAACGCTTGAGATGTGATGAATAGAATATCAGTTCCGACGCATTGGTAGATCCATGCGCCAGTCACATTTTGGTAGATCTCCGTACACTACAATAAAGCAGAATAATTTGCGATAGATCTATCAAAAGTAAAAATTTCTAAACGCTTCGCGCAACATGTTATCATTCGATTTCTTGCTTTTAATATTGATACGCCTTTGTGAAAATGAAAGAACGCCTAATGTATCAGATCGAGTCTAACTACATTCGCGCTTGGTGCGGCTAGCGGCCCACGATATAGTTCGTCAATCAAATGTGGCCCTTTGGCTGAAAAGGTTGGCCACTCCTGCTTTAGATAATAGCTCCTAATGTGGGTATTGCTGTTTGTTGATTGTAGTATTCGTGGTGTTTGTCATTTTCGTTTTTTTTATTACGTTGCTGCCGACTTGTAGACATTTTTAAGACACCGCTTGCGCGGATGGGATGGCGAGGAGGAGCCTAGATAAACCTCCGAAAGTTAGGTAGGAATTCTGGAGTCGACCGCGGTCGGACTCGAACCCGCAACCCATTATTTTACTGGCATTCATAGCGCTACACATCATATTATTACGAATTTTTAAAGTACAAGCCAGTGCTGGACTACTTCCGAGTCACGAGTCATTTCGAGTCATTGCACATTTTGACTCGAGTCAAGTCAAGTCAAGTCACTCGATTTTTGGAGGTGACTCGAGTCGAGTCGAGTCAAGTCAAGTCAAGTCACGAGTATAGTCACATTTCATGTCAAGTTGCCTTTTCGGAATATGTATGAGGCATGATTACGTCATTGCAATTTGCTAGCTGTCTGAAATACAGATTGAGTGATCATTGATTCCGAACCGATGAGCGAATATAGAGTTAAATATACATGCAAAAAGGCACTGTATTGCTCACATATACGTAGAACTGTTGAACTACGTAATTGATTAGCCATATTTTCTAGTTACCATCCGAAATAGAGAATAGAGAAACGAATTGATAAGATGCAATACATTACTCATTTACAAATAGATATGAAACAATTCGAGCCTGCGTCAATAGTTGAGGACTATATAAACTACATTCGAATTCAATTTCCATAAAACAATAGGTTTATTATGGTTAGGGTAAGAACATACAACGGAAATAGGAATTTTGCTATTTTATTACTTTACTACTAGTGTAACGATAACGTAAGCTGTAAGCTTCGATCACTTGGGTTGCGGTCAATTTATTTGTGAGAGAACAATCGAGGCTCCATGAAACGCACGATTTGAATTGAATGATTGGTCGCTCTCACGGGTGACGCCAGCGTTTCGCGAACAATCCGAACATATGCAAGATACAGGAATTTTTATCGACACCGATTACTTGATGACTTGAAATTGACTCGTGAATTTTTCTCCGAGTCACGAGTCAATCAGCATTTCTGATACGCCGAATCAAGTCAGTTCATTTTAGCAAAGTGACTCGAGTCAAGTCAAGTCATGCGAAAAGGGTGACTCGAGTCTGACTCGAGTCATCCCAACACTGGTACAAACTGAATAAAACGATGTAAGAGTGACCTTGAGAGCTTTCTATTATGTGATGCGTAATGTTGCATATTTCTAATAGCAATTAAACCACAGATTAGCACTTTTCGCAGCCTCGTAGAAGTCCGATGGTTCTGCAAAGGCAGTCGAGTTTTGTAAACAAATAGCTAAAGTGACCATTTTGTAATGCCAGCATGCACTGTTAGCATTTTACCATGCCAGTTGACGTAATAAATTTAATCACCGCGTGAATATGCCGTCAAGTAAGATAACTATAATAGTATAGCTTACATCCGGTCGTCGCATAATTGCACATCATAGCACGTATATACAGCTACTTACTAGAGTTGCGTTACCACCCCAACGAATGATTCACTGTCCCGTAGATGTATGTGTATTATAACTCGAATTTGAAAACAGCGGAGGAAATGAACTTGTGTTATATACTTTTACTGGGGATCATAGATTACTCGACAGGTGACTTGTGTTCTGTTACGCTTCGCCGACCAAAATCGTGCTTTGGTAGATTGCGATTAGAAAGTGTGTAATGCGGCCTTTAGGTCACATGCGAACTGTAGCTTGTGTCGGAATAGCGAGTGTGATAACATCAAGTCATTGAAAGTAGTGAGTTACGAAATAGGGAGGGTCAAAATAGATAAGGTTTAGGTACGCTTTGGGGTTTGATTGGGATATAATAGGACAGTATAGTTCTTCATCTTTTTTTAGACATGCCCCCTTTGTGATAGTAAAATATTTCGCGACCCCTCCCTTCACGCCGCCCTTATGGTGATATCACAAAATATTGAAGAGAGCAAGCAGAATGCTACCAACCCCAGCGGATATTTTAATGGCATTCAAGGTTATGGCTGTTGATAAGAGATTTTTCAAATATGAAATGCGGACAATAGACAGAGCAACAACCATGAGCGGTCGGCTGCGCGCCCCTTCCAGATTCTTTCACGCATCTCAGTTTGAGAACCCCTGTAATAGGGATATGTTACTTATTAAATTTTGGCGTGGGTTGGGTTACGGTCATAATAAGAAAGACTCCCGCCCTACAACTGTATTGACTCTCGCTATTTTGATTGACTCGTTGTTATGACACTTGCTATTTTAATGACCTCCGCATCGAACGTGTTCCGATCTGTGAATAATTTCGCGCCAAATACATGTGTATAGGTGCATGCACTAATTATATCGCGACAGAAGTGAATTGAACTACGCAAATGCACTTTTAGCGCAATTCTGTATCAGACGCTATGTTGGAGGAAGGTGGATCACGAAAGGAGACTGCGGGGTTAGTAACGAATAACTCCCATATCAATATCAATCTACGATTGACTATATACTGCATATTGAATCAACAGAACAGTAAAAGTGCGGCGGATATAGCTAGCAGCGTCAAATCACAGGTGAATCCAGGTAACAGCGATATATTATTCATATGGTCTTGAGTCAAGCGACTTGTTTTCTGTTGTCTATTCCTATGATCAAAAATCTGCAGTAAATTATTCCTAAATAACCGAAATCTTAACCCTAAACCTTGCCATATCGGTAATCAAAGTTGTTATTGATAGTACTCAACTACAAATAGAAGTGATGCTATGAATGTCTACCGTAGTATATAGGTCGTCATGTTTGTAAAACATGTCGAAACTGTGTATAGTCTGTGCAATAGTCGATTCGGATACGTGGTTTATGATTTTTGTTACATAGGTGACAGCTTTCGACATTGAAAAGTTTATCTTCCTGTTGTCCGGAGAATCGTTAGCTACACTTACTAGAAACAGGTCCTGTTTTTGCAATTACAATCTGTAACCGCGAATCAACTGTTAAACGCTCTATTTTTATGAGGATTTCAGTCATAAAATTGATGCAGACCAATCGCATGAACTTCTTGCCAATAACAAAAATGTACAAAGTTATTAAGTTTGAATTGAAACTACTAAAGTTGATGCGAAAGCTGCATAAATCATTACTACTGCATTTCCAGAAATATCGTAAAAGCAAAAGTAGACTGCGTTATTCACAGCATATGTGACTTATTCTGCTAATTTCAACTAAGACGGAGTAGCTGAGTGCCTGATTGCTGTACCATTATCATACCTACCACGTAAACGCAGTTGCTGCAAGACAAATATACTTTTAAATACCAGCAAATGCTGAGGATGGGATAACACGGCTCGGGCACTCATCATTGGGATCAGGTTAACATTTTCTACCGTCTAGTTTCGCGTTACATTTAGTTAGGTTTATTTTAAATGCTGCTATCATGACACTCTCTACTTTCACACTGGGTATTTTCAACCAGTCGCTAGGTATTGGGAATAGGCCTACTTAGCGAACATGGCAAACGCTGTTTCAACAATTACGATCTTGAACGCCTCGCGATTATCATGACATCGCTTTTATGAGACTCACTGTTTTGAGACTATAGTATCACGGATGCGTCGTTATTTTGAAAACCGAGCTATTATGACAGTCACCCTTTTGCGGCATTTCAGATGAGATATCTTCGAAGAATAATCTGTGGCCCTGCGCCTCCTGTGTCGTGTTCCATAAACATTACTTTGGAGTTGTGAACTATACATTTGGTTTCAAAGCTATAACGCTGTTGTGTTGGATATCTAACCCGTATTAAAATGTCACACTGGCTGATATCAAGATTTCAAAATCAAGTTCGTAATAAAAATAACATTTATTAACTATAAGACTAATGTTAGCACCTCTTTAGTGTCATCAAGATTTACCGACACGATAAAAGAAATATAACAACGTCAAAAATCAAATAACGAATTATGACCCTAATATATTGGTGATTTCGATCACAAATGAGGAGAAGACGGATACCGATACAACATAAAGGACTGCTGCGATAACTAGGGAAGCATGAATCATAATGTTCAACTCCTTCCTGAGTATACCCGGATCATTGTGCCCAGTCATAATCATCATCTCCCCAGAAACTAGCAATAAAAACTCCAGTGTTACATCTCCAAAAATGCGTTCCTACCTATATCACCGAAGACCGAAGTATATCGAATCAGGTCTATCAAGTCCTATAAGTGACAAATGCACCGGGAACTACAAATGAAATATATATCACAGAGTTAAATACACCATTGCGTCATTCTCAGCATGCAATGAATCCCGAAATCGACGTTACTTTCAGACGTAGAGAAGACATACATCGGAGGATCTGCAACGTATGAGAGTTCGAGAATTGCTTGCAAGGAAAGGGGAAAAAGACTTTGCCGCTCCCGCGAAGTTTGTGCTAACGGCATACCATTGTTCGGAATAATTGATGGGGACTTCTGGGTTGCAGTTGATGGCAAATACAACGAATGGACACAAATAGGAAACTCTCCACGTAATACATATTCTTATTTTCAAAAGAGTAGTGATTTGAAACGCCATGTTCGATTACATCACCAATATGTCATATAAGAGGATCTTACAGCATTAAGCAACGACCGATCATGTGTATACGCTGGGGGTGTGAAACCAAATGAGCGTCGTGGGTCGGATTCTGACCGGACCCGAACAGTTAACTGATGCATATGTGGTTCCTCGAAATTCATATAGGCTACCTATGTCTTTTCTTGGTTTCTATGCTGACACGATCTGTATTCGTAAATGATGCCATCAGCAGAATACAATCACTTGCCGATTGGATACAGCTATAACCATCTAAAATAGCGGCATATATGCCCCGTTATTTTAATCGTTATTTTAGTCGGCGCTGCGTGCGTGCGTTTATAAGAATACAAGAGATATATCTGTCAACTCTTCGAGATCGGTCCGTTTAAAAAATCAACATTCGGGTTTCGGCGACTACAATTTTGGCTCGATGCATACAAAGGCTAATGGACCACCGCAAATCCATTTTAAGGGCATGGGGCTTTTGAGTAAGACGTTATATATCGATGAAAAGTGCACGCTAACTTCTCTACCTTAACGGAATTTGGTGTCGATGTCGATGATGACGGAAGTGAAACCAAATAGCCGTCGGCCTGGTATATTGGGGTATATTAGCTTCTCGGCATTTGCTGTGATGAGGGATTATTGTCGTGGAAGAAGTTCTTCTTGAAAATCTCAACATTTCATGGAAATTCGCTGGATAATCTAGATATTTTTAGATTTACGCAGCGTTTCTTCGTGCTGCGACCCGTAGCCTATATTTGTGACATCCTTAGTATAATCTTTGGACCTCAATTATTATTAGTAGGCTAGCATATGGAAGCTACAACGCTGTAACGTTGTTTCATGGCGCAGATCCTCCTTGCATCAATCACGGCGAGAAATTTGACCCGTCAGCGTGGGGTATAAGAACGAACGGAGAAGACTACACCGAGCTAGGATATGTGTTCTGTTGCCCACTGTATACCTAAGGTTACCAATTGCACGTGAATCTGTACGGCTGTTACACATGTTTGGGATATCATAAAATTGTACTGCCAGTCCTATATTCGTGTGCATTAACAACGGAAGCAATCAGCGAAATCCTTGTGGGTTCTACTTGGAGGAAAATTGTTTGGATAAATCAACAGGTTCGTTCGCCCTCTAGTACAAATATATACGAACAAAGTTTGCGGCGCCACATAGGCCTAATACGCAGTCTCAGTGTCGGTTTAAAACTTTTAATCGTCATATTTCGCAAGCCTTCGAGACAGTGATTTTCCCAACTTTTTCAGCTGATCACACACTAGAAAAATTATAACATACCAGCGACACACTTACGAGAAGAGAAGATGGTATTTTACAAATTCATTTTCATGCGTGCATGTGCTTGTTTATACGAAAATAAAACAGAACCGCATTTCTTCGTCAGCTCCAATCAGTCTCTCTCGTTTTCAGCTCCTAATTTGAGTCAAAATAGAAAAGCTATATGTTTAGATAACCAAGACCATAAAATGACAATAACATCTTGCTTGCGCTAGGTTTTGTACATATAGTGGAATATGATTGGGAACCAGCTGACATCGTCGTAAAACACTTGTCGTTTAGTAAATCAAAGAGCTCGTCTTATTAGACAGCGGAAAGATTGATTGTCTCATTGCTTTCAACTGGATTACCTACCCGCCCTATACTGTAGGCTTACCATACGTCCTCTTTTAAGAGGATTTGTCCTCTTTTTTGACTTTTTTGAAAGTGTCCTCGGAGGACGCCCTTTTGTCCTCTTTTTTGAGATTTTGTCCTATTTTTTGAAAATTTAGGTCAGATTTATAGCAAATTGCGAGTGATATGGAGCAAATTAGCGCAGAAGTGAAGCTCCGGCGGGTATTTCGGAGTGAAAAACGGTGATTTTAGCTCTGAGCGAAAAGATGACCTTTTTTTTTTAGTCATACACCTGGCAATGTGGAGAGAGAAACGGTATTTTGAGATCTGAGCGGAAAAGATGACTTTTTTTTTTAGTCAACCGATCACAAAGTGAGAAAAATTCACCGATTTTCTGGAATTCTACTCCGGTTTTGCAAGTTGGAATTTTCTGAAAAAGTGTCCTCTTTTTACATTTCCAAAATATGGTAAGCCTACTATACTGTGACCATCAAATTGTAAGAAGTAGTAATGTTGACTATAGGTAGTTCAACAGGGTTGTAACCAAGTCACAAGGCTCCGAGTCTCAAGTCAATCTCACTTTTATATTTTTGACTCGAGTCAAGTCGAGTCATTTTCAATTCCCACCGAGTCAAGTCCGAGTCCAAGTCAGCGAACAGAGGATCGAGTCCGAGTCATGGTATTATGACTCGAGTTCGAGTCCAAATCATTGTGTTGACTGCTCAGTTTCCAGTTAAAGTCTTCCTAAACCTACTTTTTCAACTCTGTTTGGTGATATTGAATGGTTCGCATTTATAATATATCAATTTTCCTCACTTTTAGCAGTTTCTGGTCGCATTTTCAAGCACCTGTTCCAACAAACGAAATCCCAATAGTGTGTTGGCTTCGAAATTGCAATGAAATGTCGGTCTTCGCCGTCTGAATCTCGAGTCAATGACTTGCTTCGAGTCATGCGCAATGACTCGAGTCCAAGTCGAGTCAATACACAGATTGACTCGAGTCGAGTCGAGTCATTTCCGTATTTTGAGAAAATGATTCGAGTCGTGTCATGACTCGAGTCATTACAACCCTGTAGTTCAAGTCCAGGCAGTGTGTTGGTGTATCGAGGAAGATGATTGACTATACCATGGTCCTTTGCACCAGACTTGCAGTTCGAGATTTTCCATCCTCTGGCATTAGATTGGTCGGGTATCTAAAACGAATTATGTATGGAGTCAATATTAACACCCGTATATAAGTCAAGTCAATATAATTCCGCCTGTATGGCTACATCCTCAGAATGCCATCTTTTGGAGGCCTGGACTGAACACACCGACGGGAAATGCTCGACTGGGTATTTTACCATGCACTAGTGGCACAGCCGCTGTTCAGGACAACTTATCCGGTGAAGATGGGAATTCAATGAGCAATATCTCGACTTAAGCATCCGTATAATCGAATAGTCGTTTCCGAAAGGTTCCGCGGTAGATAAAGTTCCAGACAATCCCGGAACAGGGTCTCCAGACAACACGATGCACTCAGATTTTCCTGAAAGAAATACCAACAGCTTTGGAAGAAGATACATTTCACATGACTAAGTCCTATAATTTAAAATGAAAACTTTAACATGAGCACATCAGCAGAACACAGTGGCTTTCTTTCCAGGCGATCACGTCACTGAAGTCCTACCAAATCGCCCATTCCATGATCTGTTATATTAAAAAGAAGTTCAGGGCTGTTGTGTAGTCAGTACAGCTGGTGCGTTACGATGGAAAATGCAGTATACATAGAGTATCTTGCAATCACTCTTGGCGCGACAGCAGGTTAAATTCTGGGAACTACCTTCCTGCGCTACAGACGGTGGCTTGGGATGTACGGATTGCTTTTATTCTGAACAAGTTGTTGTTAGCGTTATTTTGCGCACCATTTGTCGCCCTATCGAAGGACTTCGTACTCCACGCGCCTATGTGCTATTCGGCATACGGAATAAAGCATTTTGCAAATATTACTTGTGATATATTCGAGCGGGATTAGCAAAAGCATAAGCGAAATGTATGAATTTTCTTTTAATCACAGATAATGAGCGAATTAGCATTTCTTTCTTAAATTTCCTGCTAGTTCTTTAAATTTTAGTTCCAAAATGATGGGTGCATCTCGAGGGCAATGGTGACATGCGAAATCTATTCTTTTTAAAGTTCATAGTTGACAACGGTGACTCGCAGCTGTAAGTAGAAGCAAACATAGGAGCATTTGAGCTGCTAAATTGCGAAGAAAGGGAACATTTTTGCAAATAATGGATTTGGTTTTGCTAATAAAAGAACTGAATAGGGAATCTGCTAAATTTCAGATTCAACACCGAAAAGGATCCGCATTGGGACCGCGGTCCGACAGTTGGGTAGCCCGACGGCATATTGTCGATGGTATAATCAGGTTATTGTTTCATGTAATATTTTTAAAGTGGTAATAGCGCTACGACCATGAAACGGTTGCCTGCGTTAGTGGAATGGAAGTAACATCCGGTAACATTCATGTCCGTGATCTACATTCCTTTAGTTCTATCTTGCTATCACTCGTTGTGTCACGGATTCTTGCTAATCTCGACAATCAATACCCAGAATACAATAATTAATAATCCTACTCAAGAGCAATCCGGCCCGCGACGGGATTCTGACCGGACCGCGGACAGATTCTACCCTGAAAGAGAAATTAAAACCAGAAGCATGGACAACTTTTTGCATCGCTGAATTAATCCAAATTTGCCAACCTGAGAGAGATGTCCTTGAACGCAGTTGTTCTGTACGGGTCTTCATAAATTCATGGGCAAATATTTTCGATCGTGAACATTAAAAATACAAAGCTGCGCCCCAATTAACAGATGTTTCTACATCTGACATGAAGCCAGAGTTGAAAGAACTTGTTGACAACTTTGATCGAGCACAGATGTCTCATTGACTTCAACAGCTATTGAAGTATTACATTAATAAATTTATTAAATACTGTTTTTGGTCTATTTGCTTTAAACCTAAAGTTTACATTAAATACGAATTATTCCTTGTATAGGCGGATAAATACGCGAATAATGTATCGATTCAGGAATCCGTTCAGGTCAGTAATTCATTTTCCCATATTCGACCCGACTGAAGATGTTGCCCGCCACTGTATTATGTGCACATCTTTAATCGTATTTTAACCACAGATTGGCACTTTTCGCAGCCTTCCAGAAGTCCGACAGTTCTTCAAAACCAATCGAGTTTTGTAAACAAACAGCTAAAGTGACCATTTTATAATTTCGGCACTCCAAGCATTTTACCAATCCAGTTGACGTAGTAAATTTAATCACCACGTCAATGTGCAGTGCTGTGAGATTAGTAATAATATATATAGCTAACATCCGGTCGTCGCATACTGGCACATTACAGCACTGTATAGACCTTCACCTGCTGGAGTTGCTTAATCACTCAAACGAATTTCCCGCGGATGTAGGTGTATTATAACTCGAATTTGAAAACTACGTATGAAATGAACTTGTGCTTTATAGTTTTACTGGGGATCATAAAGTACTCGACAGGTGACTTATGTTCTTGTACGCTTCGCTGACAAATATTGTGCTTTCGTAGACAGCGATTAGAAAGTGTTTAATGTGTGCTTTAGGTCATAGGGAAATTGCAGCTAACGTGAAAATAGCGAGTTTCACAACATCCAGTCCTTGAAAGTGGAGAGTTACGAAACATTGAGTTTCAAAATAGTTTAGGGTTAGCTTTGGGGTCAGATTGATGGTTCGGTTTGGATACCTGCGTAAGTTAGGATTGCAATATGTGTTTCGTTCCATATGAAATTTTGGCCTGGGTAGGGTTAGAGTTAAATTAAGCAAGTATTCTGGATCTACAGCATTATTGACTCTCGTGATTTGGAAAGACTCGTTGATATGACACCTGCTGTTTTCAATGACTCTCCGCATTGGACGTGTTCCGATATGTGGATCACTCCGCGTCAAATACTCGTGTATAGATGGTCGCAGTGATTATATCTCCACTTAAGTGAAGTGAAATACGGGAATGTACTTTTAGCGCAATTCTGTATCAGACGCTATGTTGGAGGAAGATGGATCGCGAAAGGAGACTGCGCGGTTAGTAACGAATAACTTCCATTTCGAAATAATCACTCTCCGATTGACTCATGGATTTTGGGTCAACAGAATAGTAAAACAGTGGCGGATATAGCGCGCGACGTCAAGTCTCGGGTGAATCCAGGTAATAGCGATATTGTTGTGTTGTTTGTGGTGTTGATGGTGTTAGTTGACTACAATGGCCATTTACACCTGACCGATATTCCTTATTTCGATTCTGTAGCTGCCCACTTGCAGCACGGCCCACTTCTAATAATAGTATATGTTATTATGATGGTCTTAGGTCAAACGGCTTGTTTTCTGTTGTCAATCTCTATTATCCAACATCCCGCAGTGTACTTTCGGTAAATTATTTTTAAATGGTCACAATCTTAACCCTGAACCTTGCCATGTTAGTTTTCAAAGTAATCACCGGTAGTACACAACTAAAAATAGAAGTAACTCTCTGAATGTCCACTGTGGTATAATTGGGCATTTTTATAACATGTCAAAACTGTAGTCTGTGCAATATAGTCGATTTGGACACGGGATTATTGATTTTTGTTAGGTAGGTGACAGCTCACTAACTTGGAAATTTGATGTTGGTGATTCTAGAGAATCGCTAGCTACTTCTGCTACAAACAGGTCCAGTTTTCGAAATTACAACCTGTTACTGCAAATCAGGGGCTTGAACCCACTATTTTTATCAGAATTTCAGTCTTAAAATCGATCACATCATTTTTCCCCAAAAACTAAAGTGTAACAAGTTATATAGTTTGAATTCAAACAATTAAAGTAGACGTGAAAGCAGTGTAAAGCATAATCAACGGATATTTCAACAAATTACGCGAAGGTAAAATTCTACACTCACAGCACATGTCACAATTGTCACATATCCGACGATTTATCCTAATACTGAATAGCTAATTGCCTGAACCATTATCACAACTTCCACGTAAATATAGTTGCTGCAAGACAAATATGGTTTGAAATAACAGCGAAGGCATCGGATAGGATAACATGGCCAGGGCATTGATCATTGGGATCAGATTGGCGTTTTCTACGGACTGTTTTGCATTGCAGTTAGTGTGAATTATTTTTAACGCCGCCATCATGACATTCGCTACTTTGACAGAGGAGATATTATAGGGTTGCCATACGTCCGGAATTTCCCGGACATGTCCAAAATTTAACTGTTCAAACTGGCGTTCGAGAGGAAATTTTGTAATATGCCTAAATATCCGGAATTTTGAAGGCTTGAAATAGGATAATTTTGTTTTTGTAAATCAACATAAACGAGATTATTTTTTGGGCAGATTTGCGCCACTTGGATTTGCGCCCTCGCACAAGATGCAATCAAAAATTAATAAAAATAACCCCCATTTACCAAAATAGGTCTAATTGTAATCGCAATTCTAGGAGAACGGTATATTCCTAGATTAGGAAGGCCATTTAGATACTTTAGTCAAAGATAGTGGCTCAAAACATTGGGGTCGGTTGCCTTTATTCTGGGGTTAGCGAAGATGTTGAACGTAATCAGCTTTCAAAATAGGTCGTGAGTAAGTTTGGCAAAGGTGCTGACCGTTTTTCAGTAATCAGCTTATCAAATTTTGAGCTGGGACACGGAACATTTTCAAATTAGAAATGGATTCGCGATATTGAAGGTTGAAAACTACCGGATGTGCAACCTACAGCTGCGTACCGGCATTTAGGCTCATAGATAGTCTTATCAGTGTGACACGACATGACTTTACGATGTATAATTCCGTTCCCTGCATTTTCGAAGTCGTGATCCTCCACCAGCTCTACCGCTAACTATGGTCATGTGCGCGGAGAAAGGTTAACAATTTTATAGTAAGATGTGGAAGAATCCATATTATAGACCAGTGGTTCTCAAACTGGGGGGCGCAGGAGGCTCTCAGGGGAGGCACGAAAAATTGACCAAGTCTGTATGAATTCCGACTAAGCATGTGTTTCACAACCATTCTGAGAAGACGATTGTCGAAGATGAAACTTATTTCGTATTCAAGAAAGCTCGCCAAATTTAAACTCCAGCAGTCGCGCTCAACGGAGTAAAGGCTGATTTCAACTTCATTTGAGCAAATTTTGATATTCTTTGAAAATTTGGAGCAATTACCACGTGTAAGTCATTCATTAGGCCTACTTCGTAGCTCTGGCAGTAGCCTAAATGTCGGTGCTCTGGGTAGCTGTTGTTAATAGCTGTCGAACTGCACTGCCTAAGACAAAATTAGATGCAATATAGGTTGCCCGGTTTCGCCCTCAATTAAGCTACCCTAAATCAACACAATTTAATTCAATTAGAAAAACTGATCAAATTTAGCATGGTAGTACAGAACGACGCCGTGCTCTCCGTAGTCGTCACCAGCATTAGGATTAGTCTCAGTGCAACATACCTTGAAATAGATTGATGTCCTGTTCAATGTTTTCTGCTATTTTAAAACAAGTTTAGGGAAATTTGTTAGAAATGTTAAAGACTCAACAACTGGAATGTGGATTCAAACTTGACGTAAGACATACCATATGCATACTATTAGATCAGGGATGGGCAACCTGCTGCCGTAGAAGGGAATTTGTGAGGCCGTCGACACCCAATTATTATAGTATGTGTTGGCATCCGTCGACATGCAAATTGAAATTACAAATTAACTCCCAAATTTTTGAGAGATTTTAATTAATCTTGAAATTTTCTTCACGATCCGCGCAATTCAACATAACAAAAATTTTCGATTTTAATATAGTAGCGCCTTTCTCATTCTGAGCCGGCATCGGAATCGTGTGATCCTCACGAAACAAATTTGTTTATGGCACATTTGGGCGATTTTAATATATTTCCACTATACCGATATAATCGACAATCCTGATCGGGGATCAACAAATAACAGCATGCAACAAAGTGACTAATAACAATTGGCCCACTCGAAGATGCATTGTCTTTTATAACTTGACCTAAATTTTCGAAAGCACTCCCTCCATGAACCCTACCGGTGAATCTGATCACATGGGCTGAGAAAGGATAAATATTCGATAGTAATATGTGATACTGCTACAATTAATTACGGAATTCATTCGTGAAACCGAAAAATACGACGATATGCAATCCCAGCATCTATTGATAACATTGCTACTCGCGATTTCGGTGCGTACAATAGGCCTTTGTGAAAAGTGTGATAGTCCGGAGTTTACCTGGAATGGATATGAACAGATTAAAATAGGTATTTGGCGTCCAGTTAGGTCATTATGGATATGCCTGGAATGCGGCCTTAGGCTACATAACTAATCGAAATGGGACGTGATTAGCAAAATGGTTACCTACCTCTGTATTAGATGATGTGCTTTTTTGGGGGGGAGGGGGGGAGGGGGCGCGCGATTTTTTTAAACCATCTCCAAGGGGGCTCATGTCCAAAAAGGTTGAGAACTGCTGTTATAGACAGATTTCATTCATAAAATTTAACGAGCAGATGCATATAGGAACCAGATGTATATAGTAAGCCCCCCACAAGTTGCATCGATTACCATATGGTGGGCTCAAGATCAGTGTTTATTTGGATGGGAGTGGGCTGAAAAACCACATAAATGAACCGAAGTTGCATTATAGCGGTTCCTGATGCGGATCGTGCCCACCTCTGGTCGATAGGCGAAGCTTTGCTAGTGTGACGTCATATTGACAGACAATGTGTCATACCTCATTTTAAAATCCACAAGTGGGCGCTAAAGGGTTTCCGGAATTCGCCTCACCAAAATATGGTAACCCTAATATTTTGGAACTGGTCGCAAGCTATCACGAATACTTGACTAATATGACACACGCTGTTTGAACAATCAAGATCTTTAATGCCTCGCGACCATGATTAAATCGCTATTTTGAAACTCACTGTTTTGAAATTAGTATCACGGACGCCTCGTTATTTTGAAAGCCGAGCTCGTATGATACTCGCGGCTTTCAACTTGTTATTTTGACTTTCAGTTTCAGTTGAACATTGCTTGCGTCACTTTAAGACATGCGATAAATTCCTACTCTGACTTTGTTTGTAGTTTTGGAGAATATAGGAGAAACTGCTACGTATGAGAGTTCGACAACGGCTTGTACGAATCAGGGAAGAAGACTCTGCCAATCTTCCGAAGTTTGCACTGGTGGAAAACCCGTTCATGGAGTAGTGAATGGTGACCACTGGGTAGCGGTCACCGACCGATACAACGAATGGACGCAAATTGGAAACTCCCCTCGTAATATTTCTCTTTTTAAATTCGAATTGAGATTACTTACAACACCAGCCAAGCACTGACTCGGTGCCAGAGATGAGCATGGATTAGGATTAGGATTTGAAAAACCGGATTTGTGTAATTCTGTCGGATTAGGATTGGATGTGGATTAGATATTTTTTTCTGAACGGATTTGGATTTGGATTGGATTGACCGATTTTCCGGGAGATTGATATGTCGTGTGGCGAATGACGACAAACTTTATTCAGATCAGCAGTTATTAATGTACTTATGGTACACTCGATGACAATGAACATGAGAGGTGCAGCCCCAAGCTAAGTTGTCCTAAATCCAGAGAATTGTTGGTTGTGAAAGATAAATTTACAATTCCTCCCTTGCATAAATTAGCATTTTTTCTGAATTTCAGGTTGAAAACGGATTAGGGTTGGACACGGATTTGAATATACAAAAGTTATGGATTAGGAATTGGATTAGGAGTTGAATCTTCGGATATGGATTGGATCGGGCATAGAAATTCCAAATCCGCTCATCTCCGCTCTGTGCACAACAGTGATGTCAGACTTAATATTGGTTTACCGGGCCGGATTAACACATTTTGATAGCATCCGGCCATACCTGTGGAATCAACGTCAAATTTCCCTCGAGTTTCGCATGATTTGGTGTCGCCAGATTTATTGATTTCAATATGGGCAGTTGGGCACCCCATTCTACTCGAAAATACCCACTGTATTCGCAATTGTGTGGGAAAGCTTTATTCGTAGTACATCACTTGAGGGCATTGGAGCTCTTGAGATAGACTTTCTATCGTGAAATTCGCGCGATTCCTAGCTAAAAATAAAGTCTGATGAAAGCCATTTGCAGGTAGTTAGACGATGCTATTTGGGCGATGCGTGATTAGTAGGGCATGTTTTTGCAACTTTTATTTACAGCTTGCTGCAGCTTCTTAAATAGTCGGGAGTTATGTAGAATGCTGTTTTTTAAGCTGGATGAAGGAATCTTATAGTGCAACTTTTTGAAACTTTCGTCCATTTTTTTCATGAAACTTTTTGCAACTTTTTCGATTTTAAAGAAAGTTTTTTCGATTTTTCATGTAATCAGCTTTTTACTGGAAATATTTGGCCGTATCTGCAAATAGCTCGCTTGATTATGTCACAGTTGTTTGAGAATTTTAGTGAAATACACGGCTGAATTCGACTGCAATGCCGTAAATCAGCACTGAAGTAATGTTCTAACGGGTATTTCGGGAGCTGAGCCGGAAAGTTGACCCTTTTTTAGTCAGCTAATGGCGAATGTGGATGGAAAACTGTATTTCGGGATTGGAACTGGGAAGTTGACCTTTTTTTAGTCAAACGACCAAAATGTGGTTGCAACTTTTGTGAAAAAATAAATGCAACTTTCTATTGCAAGCTTTGTGAAAAATACTTGCAACTTTCCTCAGATTTAACTGCAACAAAAACTTGCCCTAGTGATTAGTCATGTCGAACTACTTCTTACAATTAATCTCAAATTTCCCAATGAAAATGTGTCGCATAAACAGGCATATTACAATTTACTCGGGGCTGCCCTATTTTTTACATTCCTTGCATTTACATCAAATACTAGCAGCCTGTAACTGGACTTCATCTCGCAGATCCTCCTTGCAACAATCACGGTGATATACTCTCCAGACTTCCGGGATGGGGAACACGGACGGACGGAGCAGTCTATTCTTTCGTTGGCTATGTTTACTGTTGCCGGATTTCAGCCTAGAACTACTTATTGAACATACCTCGTATTATCTATAAGAAAAGTGTATCGATATCTCACAGTACTGAACTCGCTATTGCTCTTTGGGCAGAGGTATCTGTTATAACTGTTATTACGTTACGGGAGTTTCCTTTGGTAATGTCCTTCTCGCACCTTGATTAGATTACCATTTTCCCGATCTCAGTGCACGTCAAAAGTTTCGCAAACTGTTTACAGTTGGCGCGTCAACTGAAAAACTTCTTCGTACCCTGCGCGATTTAGCTGCAATACTTAGTTGTTGGTCTTTGTGTATGGTCTGGATTTCAGATGTTAGAATCCTCTCATCAACAGTCACAACCTTCCATGCCATCAAGCTATCCTCCGGGATTGCAAGCATTCTAGTTGTATTTTGTGTTCCCATTAGGAAACATCCTCTCGAGACGGCTGAATGTGCAGTGAGGTATATTCGTGATTGTTATCGCCTTTGAACAACATCAGACTTTCTTGAGGATGCGAGGATTATTAATTTGTGGTAAATTTACTATAAACCATGTCAAATTTGCAGCGATGTATATAAGTAGCACGAACCACTTACAGGTTCGTTTTCATGTGAAGTCGATTTTTCCTAAAAGGTTCGCCGTGAGCCGAACTTGAAACACGATCACACGCCGTCCTTCGACGTCATAATTCTCATTCTAACGAAAATTCATTTTTTAGCTTCCTGTATGCGTCCATGTCTGTATACGATATTGCTGCAGTCGTCGTGATTAATCGAGGTACGCTTGGTGTCGTTTGGACGACGTCGCTCGATACGATGTCACCGAAGCATAATGTCCTATCATGATATATAATATATTATTGGTTTACTTTTTATTATTACCCGCGGCAATCCTAATTGGCACCAGATATTGTTTCTTTGCTCAGCGGATCTTTTAATCGATGATCACTTTGGCACCTCGGGACTCAAATGAAAATTGTGGTTTATGCGGTATGACCTACTCTGTCTCTGCGCGGGCTACCTCCTTCCCGAACAAAAAACAGTTGTGATGAGGGGGCATTATATACTAGTCAAGGTCGGAGTCCTGTATGTGACTATCGAAAATAATAAATGAGCCCGTTCGATTTACCCTTTAGTTCTCTGTCTACGAACCTTTTCGCAGTGGCGAGATAGCGCAGTGGTATAATCCGCGGCTGCAACACCAATGGATGCGGGTTCGAGTCCGACCGAGGTCGACTTCCGAATTCCGATATCTAAGTGTTGGAGGTTTACCTAGGCTCCTCCTCGCCACCTCATCCGCGTCAGCGGTGTCTTACAAAAGCCTAGAGGTGGGCCGTGCTATAAGTCGGCAGCTACGGAAAATAGGAAGAATATCGGCCTGGTGTAAATGACCACAGTAGTCGACAAACACCATGAATACCCCAAAACAAACAAAAACCTTTTCGCAGTCGCCCCCATGCAAATATTATTGGAAAAATTAAATTAAATAAATTAAATTGTGATGAGATTCAATTATAGTATCTCATCAAAATGTTCACTGTGTAGCGTAGAACAGAAGTTTCAAAACTTTTTATGGTAGCGAGCCAAATTCGAATTCGAAAGTGTTACACCATCCACCTCTAAATTTTGGAAGCGCATTACTAGAAATGTCTGCCGCAGATCCCAGACCTACTCACGGCTCAAGTGAAAAGCTGGTGACAGTGTGCTGCGCAGCAATCAGAGTTTAAACCAGCTCACGAGGATCCGAGTTGAAAGTCGATTTCACTTTCATACTTTTTACTCAATCCAAGTCGAGTGGTTTTCAATTCATTGTTAAATCAATTCCAGACCAAGTTGTACCAAGGTTATAGTGCAGGGGTCACCAATGAGGTGCCCACGGGACCCCAGGTAGCCCGCGAGGACCAGATGAGTAGCCCGCGAGCCTGAGCTATTTAAATATATGTAGATTGATTGATTTAGCATTTTCAGTTGACTGTAGTTCGTAGAATATAGATATTTTTGCGATTTTGGAGTCTTTTGAGCTTAGCTCACACGTAAATCAATAACCAATGGCCCAGACCGCGCGCTAATAAAACTTGAAACTTTTTCACGGAACAAACAATTCTTCTTTACGATTCGCAGGTGTTCGGCAAGAGAATAATCCAATTCAGTACTTTAATGCCGCCTTAAGGTGCGGTTCCTAGAAGTGGCATTCGACAGGATGTGCCCTAACTGAGCATACTCAGAGATGATTCGAAGTTGTAATAAGCCACTTCGATCTAAATCTTTGTTTCTTAGATTCAAAAGGCATATTATACATGGCATATGATATATCCTTATAAGGAAGTATATTATTTAACCATACATTTGTGCCGATCTACGCACTCCACACTGATCCTTGACCGACATGTTATAATAAGCATCAACTATGAGTTACACGACTTCATCGGTTAACCTTAATTTAGAGACCACTTCTGGTCGGTCATCGGTATCAATCAAAATCGAGCATCGGCTTATGGATGGTAAGAGGCAATTTTAACATTTCAAATATCGATATATAAAGGAATATTGCAGTTGTTGAAACATGTTTTCAGTACATATTGAACTCATTTTAAGATCAATATAATCCGTTATCACGGACGGCTTCGCGCACCTTTCAGGTGTTTTCACGCCCCCGGGGGGGGGGGGGGGCGCACCCCATCTTTCAGAACCACGGGTCAAGTTGAAGTTACACACCAAATTACAGCGCACTAGTTGATAGCATGCAATGTCAGGCTTCCCACTGACTGATAAAGAGACAGTTAACATGATGTCCATCAGTCCAAAGTGTGAGATGATTTCTTTAATAATTTGGGTTGACTGTTGTTGCATAATTTGTACAAACAACGCTGTAACTGCCGCACCCCTAACCCCCAATTGGGGGAGGGGCGATCTCAAAGGAGGCCCAAAATTATTTTGCAAAGCAACATAAATCATATATTTTTTAGATTTCCCACAACTACAAATTGCCTTCGCGCCCCAGAAAAAATTACATATCATTTATATAAAAAAACAGGTATTTCAGCAACGTTCATTCAAGTTTTTTTTCGGGGGCCTGACGAAGTGCCGTTTCGTTCCTGCCAACGGGTATAGGCCCCAAGATGTATAATTATTATTGAGGGGTCCTACCTTTTCAATCACACATCACTCAGCTTAACCGATAAATCTGTTTACGTGAGCAGAAAGAGGAGAAAAATTGATCTCAATATACATGCAATTCCCGATCATATTCACCAATTCGATCAATAATTAGTGAAATTTTGGCGCTTCGCGCGTCTAGGCGAGAATGGTTACCTCAGTAAATGGACACCCAATGTAGATGACTAGTGTCAGCAAATAGCGGACAGCCGAATGGGGGTCTGGGGGCGAAGCCCCACGGAGGTTTGGTATATCACCCGATGGGGGGCCCAAGCCCAACGTTTTTCGTTCGGGGGGGAGGGAGTGCTGCTGATGAAGTGCTGTTACGGCCCTGGTAACGAATGAATTGTACCTTCGGGCACGCCCGAATATGTTCAATTAATAATTACGTGCCCTATATTTTCCTATACAACAGCTCACTCAGCGCTAATGGTAAATCTGATTACGTGGGCTGAGAGGAATAAAAGTTTATAGCGACTTATATATGTAATTATCACCTATTGATTCATGCATTATAGAAAGTTTTGGAACATAGGGCGACCAGGCCACACAAACTTTGCTGACCATTGAAATCTCGCTATGGGGTTCTTGGGGACGAAGTCCTCAGATGTTTGGTTTATCAGGCTATGGGTGCGCAAGGCAATCGTTTTAGGGGGGTGTACGAAGTGCTGTTACGGCCCTCCCTCTTACTCATTGTCTTTATTACATTCCTTATAATATGACATTGGGGGGCGCTGGAGCACGATAATTTTTGAAAGGGGCGCTGGAGGAAAAAAGGTTATGAACCACTGGTTAGGCCAACCTGCAACTTCGCGAAGTGTGATACCAAATAAAACCTTGGGCGAAAATGACCGCCGCTTGTTGACCGAAACCATCAATTGCCAATTGTCCATTATCCACAGAGGCGGAATAGTCCTGCGATGTGGTTGCTATCTGAAGTCACCAACTCTTTCAGCTCTGCCAGTAAATGTTATCGCGGGGTTTGAGATAGGTTGAATAATAATTATTAGCATAATATGCGATTACCAATATTATAGACAAAAATCCATCCCGAATATGGAAATTTTTCGCACTCGGCGCGACTACATACTTACAGTCACCACCAGCAAAACGTGCCTTACTGGTAGTGGCAAAACGTCAGTCCTATGCACAATTGCGCAGTACTATGAATATCAAAGTGGAAAATCAGTCTTGTACGAATAAACGGCGGGAGTGAATGAATGGTAGCCCGTCGCTTCAATCAGTGTCCAATAAGTAGCCCTTGGGTGCAAAAAGGTGGGTGACCCCGGGTCTAGTGACTCTTTAATGACTCTAGTCTGAGTCAAAGTTTCCAATGATTAGTCACAAATTCAAGTCACTTTTTAAATCACACTTGTGGCTTTTTGCAAGCGAGGATTTGTTGCGAAAAGCCTTTTAGTTGGGTCGGTTTTGAGTATCTTGGTGGTTGTATACAATTTCAATGATATTTTGTAGAAACAATGAGTAGTGAATTTATTCCTGCACATGGTATTTTTTCTAGCATTGTAGAGAAGGCAGCATTACACAGCCAGCCGCGATGTCTTTAGAAAAGCCTAGAACAGTGGTTCCTAACCTTTTTCGGTGGCAGGGCCAAATTTAGAATTTTAGAGTACCAGGGCAATGAAAGGAACCCTAAATAGTCACCAAAATATCAAAATGGGCATTGTTCCGATCATTCGCTTGACGCCATTGGCCATTGTGTTGCCGCCCTCCCGTTGTTCAGAACAATCAACCTTTGTTGGCTATTTCGGAGTAGTTTTATTGCCCTGGCGAGATTTCAATTTCAAGTCGTATTTTTGGAATCAGTGCGACACGTGCTTTCGATAAACACCGACATATCAAATTATTCGGACGCTTGGGTCGTGAGCTATGGGACTACCAATTATGGTGCTTTTTGCAGGCTAAGCAGTACGCATCTCGGCGTATTCAATCATGAGTCACTTGTTGCACATCTATCCGTAAATTAGGTATCAGTACGCAGGGCCGTAACAGCACTTCGTCAGGTCCCCCCAAAACGTTGCTCTTGGGCCCCCCATAGGCTGATAAACCGACCCCCCCCAAGACCCCCCTCAGGCTAGATGGCTGTTTACCGCTATTTATCATCTAAATCGGGTGTCCGTTTGAGGCAGATGCTCTTGACTAATCGCGCAAGCGCAAAAAATTTCTGTAATTCAATATTATCGGGAATTGCATATATATTGGTATCAATTTTTATCCTCTCTCTGCTCACGTAATCAGATTGACCGGCTGAGCCGAGTGAGTTGTGTTTGAAAAAGTAGGACCACTCAATAATAATTAAACATCTTCGGGCGTATACCCGTTGGCAGGAACGAAACAGCACTTCGTCAGGTCACCCAAAACACTTAGGTCTTGAGCTCCCATAGGGTGATAAACCGACCCCCCGTCCCGTTGTTCGCTTCTGCCACGAAATCAGGATCCCCGTTTAGTGAGCCAGCGTGGAGCGCCGCGAAAATTTTCGATAATTCAAAATAAAATAGGTAAATAAGATCGGGAATTGCATATATATTGGTATCAATTATTTGTCCTCTCTGCTCAGGAAATCAGATTTATCGGTAGAGCTGAGTGAGGTGTCTTGGACACTGTAGGGCCCGTAAATAATAATTAAACATATTCGGACGATCGGACCCGTTGGTACGACTTCGCTACATGATGTTATTTCGTGACCTCCAGTCTGCTATATCAAAAAATATAGAATCGCCCAAACGTACTAAACTAAAAGATGCACACGATTCCAAATTGGTAGTTCTTTATTGGCATATAATTATTCCCTGCGGGATGGTAGCCGATTTGTCTCGTGAGGTTCAGATTGCCAAGACAGGAACATTCGGCGCCAGTCATTTAGCCGCCTATGGTCAATTATACCTATATGTATTTTGTATATACATAACGAAGTTTTCGGTCAGCGTAAGGGTAGTCCTTTTCGGCCAAGGTTTTCTCGCTGCCGATCGATCTGGCACACTTCTTAGAGTCGCATGTTACATGGCCTAAAACATTGTATGTCTTCGTGCGTCGTGGCGCGGTAATGTCCAACGCCGATATGCCCACTTCTATAAATCTTGCGTATTTTATCTTGGTGGAAGAGCACCCAATAATTAAGGTACTTGGAAACTTGAAATTTTTGAAAAAGTTGCATAAAATTACATGAAATACTCTATAATTTATGCTAATTCATCAAATAATTTTGGGCCCCCTTCGACCTCGCTACCCCCAATTGGAGGGCTTGGGGGGCGGCAGTTACGGTCCTGTCAATACTTATATCTATACCTATAGGTACTGCTCGTTCAACTGGAAAGTTAGGGCACATTGGATTGAAACAGCAGTGACGTAATCTTCGCAGTTTACTCACAACTCTCCCGCAATCCTAATTGAAAACTCCAACCCAAGCAAGAGTATTTTATAAATATTTTTTTTTTCTTCATAAATCGATTTCTCAATAGTTTTGTGGGGGCTGCAAGAAGGCTAGCTTGGGGCCGCGGTTGGGAATCACTGGCCTAGAACGAAATGGGCCGTCCAGCAGGTCGGCTGACTAGGAATCATGATTATGAATATGGGTCTGCTGTAAATGACCTTTGTAGCCTAAACACCATTAAATCCAAAACAGTAAAATCCGAACCTCGACCAGTATGGTGATTGTACATATGTTGCAAGTCGTACCGAGAGTCAGTGCCGTTTTATCATGTGGAAACAAAGTGAGTGATGCGGCATATGTTTCCAAAACCGAAGAAAATGGGACTACAAGATTTAGGTCGCGTCGAGCAAGTGCAACAGAGAAAGATATCGAACCAGAAATTTCGCAACGTGTTGAGAAGCGAAGCCGCGACAATTCGAGCGGAACGGGGCGTTATGAAATCATATCAGATCATAACGAAACTAACCTTAGTATTATGCAGTTGATACCTGGCAAGATATCGTTTCATATCTGTTAGGCCTGCTTTTTCAATTCATCTGACGTCTCGGCAAGGCCGCCTCCGGGGCCATAAGTTCAAACCCCGTAATCTGAGCCTGGACAATTTAATTGGTAATACAAAACCTACGTTGACGGCAGGCATTTAAAAGTGTCAGAGTTGTGATAAGACGTGTCCCGTGCTGATGCTGATTGTTGCTTGTATCGACCAAGGGCGTAGCCAGGAAAAATATTTGGGAGGGGCGAAAAATTCGAGGACGTAAATGAACACCCCCCCTTAAAGATAAGTATAAAAGATAGGCAACGACGTTGGTCTTGGGCCCTTATTGGATGATTAACACAACATCTGGGGCGATCGTTATACATATATTCCACTCACAGACATAAAGTGATGTGATAATGATTGCGGTGGCAGTATCAGGCGTCAACACTTTCATGGTTAATGAATGAAATTGGTTCCTTATATGTACTTGCATATTGGAAATACGTTTTAATTATCATATTTACCGGCAGGGCTCACCGATAGATCGCTCACACGCAGGGTCGTACCCACGTAGCCAGACAAAATAAACATTTGTTTTATCCATTGCCCATATTCATCACTACCCTTATATACATACGATTCTTAGA
Organism: Botryllus schlosseri; assembly: GCF_051294905.1. NCBI lineage: Eukaryota > Metazoa > Chordata > Ascidiacea > Stolidobranchia > Styelidae > Botryllus > Botryllus schlosseri. Next base: position 24,969,678 of record NC_137238.1, read on the forward strand.
CACACACACACAAACACACACACACACACACACACCCTATGGAATCTTCAGGTTGCCAACTACAACTTGTATAAGGCGGTCCTTTCACGGACGAGCCAGATCGCTGACACTAGGTGTGAACAATCAGTGTGAATTTTGGGCCTAGTCGCGCCGCAGAGCGTAAATAATATATTTTTGAATAAATGAAAGAATTTGATCAATAATATTGGTGCGCGCGTGTATATGAGCAAGTACTGTCCATTTTTATTAATTAATTCGTTGAAGCACGGTTATTTAGTAAATTCAGGTATAAATTGACGCTACTTCAAAGATTGGAATCGCTGATAGGCCTACATACCAAACCAATTTAAAAAACTCCTTTGATCAGACCAGACATGGGGTGATTACTTCATGAATGTAATCGATTGCGATTACGATTACTTCCGAATGACGCGATTACGATTACGATTACAGCAAAATCAGGAAGTAGTTGATTACGATTACGATTACATTGGAAAAGTAATCACGATTACTCACGATTACATGTTTTAAACAGTGTTTTAAACAAAGGCTTTAACAAAATTGAGTTTTTTTAAGTTGTAAAATTATACCATAATTGTGTAAAAATATGCTTTCCACAATTACCACCCGATTTACCCGACGTACATAGATATGGGATGGTTGGAACCCCTCACAATAATCCGTTCAACAGTTATAGTACGGATATTTCGTCAAAGTAGCCATATTTACCCTATATTTTCAATTGTCAATGTCAATCCACATTCGTCACGTCATGGCTTAAAAGAAATAGAAATAAAATAAAATAAAAAACATGTTTTCAACAAGGGCCTTGTTGTAAACATGCTCTCTTTAAATTTATCTTTGTTTTAAATGCAACCCTATTTTATAGCAATAGGTATTTAGATTCCAGTCAATACCATGCCACGACACACCAAAAGACATATGTAATTTCGACCAACACGCGACTTCACGAAGTGTGCTACTATAGAAAGACTTTGGCCGAAACTTAGGGGATGGGTCCATTGTCAATTGCCGCGCTGGGTGGGCGTGACTACTGATCCGGTCCTTCCAATCCGAGCCCACAATGCAAATGCCCCCCGCAAACCCACAGAGCATTAAAGTCATGATAATTTGTGTGTGAGTCTCACGAAAGTTTTTCTATTAGTCTGCTACGTTTGGGATACAACATTATCTTCTGATTATAGGTCTCTAACAGACCGGGAGTCACGAATGAACAACATACGCTAAAGTAATTATAACAAGATAACAGGCGGTATAATTATGAATTACGTGCCCCAGCTCTACAGGTAAATCTGACCATCGGGGGGGGGGGGGGGGTTGGCAGAGGGAAAGATAGGATTAAAAATTAATATTAATATATTGAACAGCTTCTTGGAGGTACAGAACTTCAATATACATTGGAATAATATAATGCAATAACCGATATTCTAGACGAAATTCAGTCTTCAACTTGAAAATATCACCCTATGGCGGCGAAAGACCAACGTTTGGACTGGGGGACGAACTGCTGTCTTGGTCCTGATTCTAGCTAAAACCCACGTTAACATGATATATAAGATCATGGCTATGGCGGCAGGTCCCAATGTTGAGTAAAGAATTATGACATAACCATTGGCGCCTGTTTCGAGTAGAGTCGTCTGAGAAGAAGATGAAGAAAACATAAAGTTCTGCCTTCAACTTAATACATATAATGTACTGCAAGCAGCCGCTACGAAAAACGGCAAAAACGGCTCGGTTTTGATATATATCAGCAGCTGCTGATTTTTATTGCTTCGGTGTGGAAACCGTAATGTTTTATTTCACGAGTACAAAATTTAAAATCTCTATCCGCTGTACGTACGTATACGTACTACATATAGGCCTAATGCTCGCTAAGCGGCAACGGTCAAACTGCGTTTGCATAACCAAACATTAATACAAAAGTTACTCGGTAGAGTCTAGAGTGGTGATTAGTTATCCTGATGGGGGGTACACTGTAAATTCTGAAGTGTTGCTCAACCCGGAAAATTGAACACGAAACGTGATCCAAAAATTGAACGCCTAGAAGTGTTGCGAAGTGTTTAAATTAAAAGTGTTTACCTAAAAAGTGTTCAGCCTCAAAGTGGCTAGTTGACTAGTCACCGGAACGCAGGGCTCAAAATAAAATCAGATTTTATTGATTCATGAATAGATGACGCTTATAATACCCAACCTGGGTGATTAAATACGTGCAAACATTGAAATTTCCAATAGCTGACACTGTGACAGGGTTTCATAAATTCAGATCAGCAGTTGAAACCGTTTCCGGAATAGTCCATGAAATCACGAACATCACAAATGATCAAGAGCAAACTCACTACAAATATCATGCAACTCGTTCAATCATGAAAATGAATGCATAGGGAATTAGGGATAGTGATAACAAAATATCATTTAGTATCTTTAACTTTCGTGACAATGGCATGGAGTCAAATTCATTGGTTACGTCCGTTAACGGAAAACATGATCAACACAAATCAATAAAACTTATTTAAAATTGATCAAATTATGGCTCGTAAATTTCTAATTTTATTGTAAATAAACAAACAATGAATGTATCAGTTTCACTACCACTACCACGATAAACAAGTAACAAAGTATTTTTTTACTCTTAATGAAATTGGGCCTGCTAACCAGGCATCAAAAATATTCTTGGACTAGCATTACAAGTATTTATATCAGGTTAATGCCAATCAATTTTGTTTAAATAACAAAGAAATCGTTTCTTTGAGTCAATACAAATTTTGCAGATTTACAGAAAAGATTTTGTTGTTATTTACCAGTCTGCAGCAAAATATGAAATCTGGAAGTCATTAGGGCACTGGTTCTTGAACATTTTTGGACACGCCCCGTTATGATAGCAAGAAAATTTCACACACCCCTTATCGTCGTATCATGAAATTAAAAAAAGCAACCAGAACGCTAGAAATCCCAACTGATAGTTGGATGGCAGTGACGGTAATAGTTGTTAATGAGAGAATATTCAAATATTAAATTCTGACCATACACATAAGCAGAAGCTGCCATGTGCGAAAAAGATTTTAGTTGACAGCGGCTTCACGCCCCTTCAAATGCTTTCTCGTGTTTGAGAACCACTCCTTCAGGGTATGACAATCCAATGCATATAGTAGCTCAAAACGTCAACAATGTTTCTGAATACTCCATTTTCACTGAAGCAGTTTTATATTCTTGGCATCAGCTGCGATCCAGGATCGGTCAATCTCTGATTCGTGGCGTGCCATGGTGTTTGCTTCTTTTCTACTGGTCGACTCCAAGTTGCGCTCCTTGAAAATGTGATTAAATTCCAAAGTTTTGAATATGTCAATGAAAATTCTAAATTTTATGCAGAAATAAATATAAATATTTCACACATGCAGGTTACACAAGTGCAGGAAAGGCGCTCGGGTACATGTGAAATCCTATCACTGAGAAGGACTAGAATTCGCATAACTACTAATAAAAATATCTTGAATTAGGTTTGCGTTTTTTTCAATTCGGCCATTTTGACATTTACATTGACATTCAGACGCACAGGCCACAGTGAGAATGCAGAACTGTAACTCAGAATGAAATTTATAGCGGAACGTCTATGTAAATTTGTATGGTCCACAAAACAGAAAGATTACGATACCTGTTCCAATAAGACATGCGCTTGGGTCTTGGATTGTATTAGCTTGTCTCTAAATTTGGGTTGGAGAAGAAGACAGTTGATTTCATCAACCTCGTTTTGCTGAAAATGTAATTGATTGCAAACAAGATCCGAAAATAAATATAGTAGAATCGTTATTCCTATGGGTTTGGATTTCCATTACAATAATTGACAAACGGTAGGCTTTACATATAACTTCGATTCTAAGATTTTATAGCTGCTTTGAATTGAGACAAGAAAATATACCAGACAAAGGACACATTAATTGTCTTTAGTACAAAAAATTTTGTGACATCTTATCGGAGGTGTTGAATACTTTTCCTTCATTGCAGTAATTGTAATTGTTCTCAATCTTTCAAAATCCCTCCTTCCTGATTAAATTTAATTACCGAAATTATTTGGAATTAGCACGACATGGGAAATGATCTCAATTTGATGTTCAAAGTATAGTTCAGTAAGCAGTAGTTTAAATACAAGTTACCCCAGCTCTTTACATTCAAGAACACCTCTGTTCAATGTACACAGATCAAGCCTCTCTTCAGCTCATATCGCATATATAGATAGTTATTGAGAAAATTAGGATTGCAAAAACCAGCACATTACATAATCAATGGTGATATATGAAATTAATAAATAGACTTACATAATCACATGTTTCCATGGGTTCTTGAGGCAAAAGTATTATCGCAAAAGACGACTGCACCGGCACAAAATCCGTTCAGATGACTCGTCACGTCACTATCAACACTGTCTGTTAGCACAGGCACGGTAGAACCAGGGGGTCTTTTCGAAGAGTCGACACCAGTTGGATGAATTTGAAGATCAATACAAGACTGTTGAAAAGAAAATACTTGTTTAAAAAATTTGCAATACAAGGGAACTATTCAATATTCGAACAGCTTCTTCGAGGTGAAAAACTTCAATATAAAATTGAATAGTATATGCATATTGAAATGAGCCCGAATATTTTCGGCTGAGACTCGTCAGCAACTAGTAGAGAACTCGAAAGAACGTTGTACATCAAAAATCGTATCACAAAATATGACGTCACCAGCATTCAGTATTACGCAGATATCAGACTGGATACATTTGTATGTGACAAAAGGGTGTCTTTCATAGAACAAATAATTATTGTAATGGAAAGTTGCAAGTGACAGTACCACCAATTTTACTCCAGCACGAGTAGCATACTTTCCTGGATTGTTAATCATTTTAGTGGAATTTTACCAGCAAACATTCATAAAAATAACCGAATGCAGCAGAATCAAATTCATTATCTAAGGATATACCAGTTTACTTACGAAACACCGCGATGCTTACCAGTATTTTAAACAACAAATGCATTTCAAGAAGGTGCCAATTGCAATACATACTACCTACACATTAGGGCATTTTTCATATTCTTTCCATCAGCCGCAACCCAGGCATGACGAGTCCCTGATTCGTGGCGTGCCATTGCAGATCTTTTTTTTACTGGTCAAATCCAAATGCTGCTCCTAGAAAATACGAAACATTACAAAGGAAAATTGTAAATTTGATGCAGAATTAAATATAAATATTTTACACAGGTAGGTTACAGAAGCGCAGGAGAGGTGCTCAGCCCCCCAGGTTAAGAGCCACTCACCTAGCCCATTATAGTTAAGTAAGCAATAGTTAAAGTACAAGTTACACGAGCTCATTACGTTCAACTACATCTCTGTTCAGTGTTCAGTGTACGCAGTTCAGGGTACACTGTACAGTGTACACAGATGAAGCCTTTTTCAGCTCATATCGAACAGCCCGTAAGCTACTCTGCGAGATAGTTCGTGAGAAAAGTAGGACTGCAAAAACCAGCAAATTAGACAATCAATGGTGATATATAAAATGACTAAATGGGCTTACATAATCACATGTATCCATGGGCTCTTGAGACAAAGGTCTGTATTACATAAGATGACTGTGCCGGCACAAAACCCGTTACGAACGACTCCTCACGTCACTGTCAACATTGTCTGATAGCGCAGGCACGGTAGACCCAGGGGGCTCTTTTCAAAGAGTGGACATCAGTAGTAGGGTTTGGTCAAATTGGTACGCACCAATCAGAGAGCGCCACGTCATCCTAATTGCCACGCCCATTTTCATACCCTAAGGGTACATTCATCTGCTACGTCATCTATGCCACATCAGCAAGCGCCACGCCTATAGTGCCACATCATCCATCCATTGCTATATCATCGCTGCATTGATTGCCGCATCTTGATACTTTTCTCAGATATTGTATTATGTGTATTTAGGACTAATATCATCCATCCATATTTTTTAAACTTGATTTTATGTGTACAAGTTACGGTTTCTGCAGTTTCCACATTTTACGACTTATGATTGCCGCGTCAAAACTTACATTGGCACTTTACTCAGTCTCCTTGAAATAGCATTGTATAGTGTACGAGTTCATTTTATTTCGAAAAAATAGCATATCAATGATATCATTGATCGTTATTGCATCGATTCACTAGCTGAAATCCTCCAGATCGATTGATGTTTCGAGGTACACCGCTTTGCTGCCGTCCGACACTGCGATCCGAGTTCTTGCGTTCGATCTGACCGTTTTGTTTGATGTAGCGATCACTGGCTTGTAGTATATACGATACGAGCGGAAGGTCGGGATTATGAACAACTACGCTAGGTGAATAGATGACGAATTCATCAGCTCGCAGTATAACCGCTACCTGTATAATGTTTGCATGTCGAGTATAAGGGTATTTAACTCGGCACTAAAATGCCAACGGAATAGCCGCAGGGACCCGGTTCTCGTTGCTATAATTAAACGAACACCTTCGCCGCAGGTAGGCGATCACCGACGTTATAATGATAGGGACAAATTAGCCGCATGAAAGCGAGTCTAATGAATATAACGACAGACAACAAGTTAGTTGAAAAGTAAAACTAATCGTGACCGATGCAAGACGGCGTGAAACAGCGCTTTCGCTCGATTCTTGTAGTGACCACAATTCATACGATTCAGTCCTTTTCATGTCACTAGAATAAGGGTGATTAAACCGACAGTGAAACGCCGCTTCACAATTGCAAGTTAGTGTAATGCAAATTTTACCCCTTCAAGGGTTATAAAAGTATGGACGGCAAAAGGTATAATTTTGGGTCGACATGGTGCCTTAGCTATCTATCAATAGGTATGTAATATTTGTTGAAATAGTTGCTATTGATCATAGACCAAGCTTGCTTTCAGAGCTGGAAACTAAACGCATATGAAAATTTACCTAGGTGTTCCCCACACGCATCAAATGTAGGCCTACTCAAGTGTTTATGAGGTGGCGAATAGTTCGACGGTTGTTGGCATGCAAGGACGTCACATAGAATTGTGGAGTTTTCTGTAAACTATAATCCAGTGATCTATTTTCAATCACTATATTTTTCATTAATCTAAACTAAGTACTGTTAGTAGGCAAACCCTAGGAAAGTATATCCTCTGATAAAAGCAGGAGTAATTTGTTATCCGTGAAATAAATAGATGGTGCGACTCTAATGGACATAAAGAAATGAAAATTTTGTAAAGTAGATATTTTTCGGTATGCTAAATTCGGCTACGCGGTGCTAGACTTCTTGGCCGCATGAAATAGGATGTTTTAGCTTCAACCTCAACGCATTAGCACACCGAATTTAAATATAGGCGATAAATAATATACAGTAGCTCCAATTTTAATGAAAAAATAAAAATAAAAAAGCGTGAAAAATTGCATTTATCCTGGAACGCACCAAGAAAAACCGTATGAATTTGTAAAGTAGTTAGAAAACTACACTATTCCGCTACACTAAAGACTTAAACAATCCGGATTTTGTATGGTGTATACTAATTTTACATTGCGGAGTATTCAGTAAAGTTCAATCCAGTGAATTCGCGTAGGCTATGCATACAAATGAGGAAAGTTACATCAGCGCGTGTTAACTAGTTGTATTATGTAGCTTGCAATTCATGCAAGTTTCGAAACTTCCACACTGAGTCTTTTAAAATAGATAGAAACGAAAAAAACTAATCGAAAAAATTTACGAAGTTTGGATGCGGCATATTTAGGTTTTCTAAAAATTATTCATACCCATGACTCGAAATATTGTTAACTAACTTATCATGTTCTGAAGTCTCATACATGCACCGACTCTGTGCATTCAATGTAGGGGTAGCTGACTTGGAGACAGAAAAACACACATATTTGACCGTAACATGGTCTTAGTATGAACCGACATGCATTCGACTTGTGGAAAAATGTGTCGCACACTATTTCACCGAGATTACAACCCTTTCGCGGATATTCGTTGGTGCTATCGATACGGTGAACAGCACGTTATGTATAGCGATATCTCCACAGTCAAATACGCGAACCATGCACAACCATATACCCAGACTTTCGTTGAATATTCACGACACCAACAAATCTGTACATCTCCTTTCCCTCGACATCAATGATAGAATCCTCATCCCAATGCGCGGTACGAATGGTGGGTTCATCGGGTGTAAAATCCAAATCAAATGACACCAAGGTCTGCTTTCTCATTTTCAATATTTCCACAACCGCGTCTTGTCTGTGTCTTAGCACTACCGTGTGAGGATGGCGAAATCTGTGGGTGGTAACACGGATGGACATGATATTCTTCGATATGATCAACTGAAACCACGGATGTGGTGGGTTATCTGAGAGCATCGTCATTATTCTCTAGTCCACGCAATTTCCCTCTTAGTACGTTATGTCTTTCAACAGAGCATTTGAATTGCTATTTGAAAGTATCTGACAACTGTGAACTAATTCTTCAAGTTTGTTCATTGTGGCGTAACGACCATTTTTACCAATCCATAACTGTATCATTTGATATCGTTGCTCGGTTAAGTTATAGCAATCCATGTATTGACATTCGGCAATTTCATTGTCAGATAGCTCAAGTTTTTCGCGTGCAAACCTATACCAGTTCATCAGGTCAATTCGATCCATTATGACGTATATATCATTAGCAGTAATCTTTGACATATTCAATCTACAGCGTACAGCGAATAATCATGTAATAAATATTATACGTTATATATTGCCTTGCACTTGCTTCAACTGCAATAACAAAGGCGATCAACGCAATGTTGACGTAATCATATCTCAGCGTTACTGGAACTAAGCAAAGTCGCTCTCGTAATATCTAAAGTAATCGCATGTGACGTAATCATGAACATGCTGCAATACGCAATTGAAAGTAATCAACTTACGCAATGACGTAATAAATATCTCAGCGTTACTGGACTGGAACTATGTCATCTCTCACACAACCAAAACCTCTCTCGTATTGGAACCACACCCACAGAAAAAAACTAATCGAAAAAATTTACGAAGTTTGGATGCGGCATATTTAGGTTTTCTAAAAATTATTCATACCCATGACTCGAAATATTGTTAACTAACTTATCATGTTCTGAAGTCTCATACATGCACCAACTCTGTGCATTCAATGTAGGGGTAGCTGACTTGGAGACGGAAAAACACACATATTTGACCGTAACATGGTCTTAGTATGAACCGACATGCATTCGACTTGTGGAAAAATGTGTCGCACACTATTTCACCGAGATTACAACCCTTTCGCGGATATTCGTTGGTGCTATCGATACGGTGAACAGCACGTTATGTATAGCGATATCTCCACAGTCAAATACGCGAACCATGCACAACCATATACCCAGACTTTCGTTGAATATTCACGACACCAACAAATCTGTACATCTCCTTTCCCTCGACATCAATGATAGAATCCTCATCCCAATGCGCAGTACGAATGGTGGGTTCATCGGGTGTAAAATCCAAATGAAATGACACCAAGGTCTGCTTTCTCATTTTCAATATTTCCACCACCGCGTCTTGTCTGTGTCTTAGCACTACCGTGTGAGGATGGCGAAATCTGTGGGTGGTAACACGGATGGACATGATATTCTTCGATATGATCAACTGAAACCACGGATGTGGTGGGTTAGAGTCTTGTCGTGATGGTCCGTTTCGAAATGCAAGCGGATGAACTAGACCAAAAGTTTCGAAGATGTGTTTTATAATTGCTCTAGGTGTGAAATAGACATCGCACTCTTGCGGGGAAACAACACGAATTCAGTCTTCACACCGCAGAAACACAGCCGCTTGGTTAACATCACAAAACCGAAATTGAGCTCAAGATTGCCATACACGGAATCGCTGTTAACGATGTCTGACTGCGGCGTTTCGACGAGTAACGAATTCTCGTATTTGGTATTGATTGTGACACATAGTCAAAACAGCGACAGTTTTCACAACCCGATACATACATTGAACCAACTGATGTAAGGTGAAACACTACGTTCGCAGCAAAAAAGTTTGCAGGGTATGACCACCACCAACATAAAGAGTAGTGAGTGAGTAATTATCCTACATACCCCGATTTTACTATATTCCGAGATCCGGATCACGATTCAAGTCTACCTGAGAATCCGAACCACCCTGTGAAGTTGATATATCAAGTTGTGAACCGTGAAAGGGTTGTAATCTCGGTGAAATAGTGTGCGACACATTTTTCCACAAGTCGAATGCATGTCGGTTCATACTAAGACCATGTCACGGTCAAATATGTGTGTTTTTCTGTCTCCAAGTCAGCCACCCCCACATTGAATGTACAGAGTCGGTGCATGTATGAGACTTCAGAACATGAATTTGTAATCCATGATGCTTGTAGTGCCGACCATGATGTTATCCATGATGTATGTAATGTCACACACCTCGTTTACGCGAATACTTGGTATCTATGAACAATCGTGAAGTATTCTGGATGTGTAATGTCTTGTTATTTTCATGGAAACATGGGGGATGTAACATGTTTGAATATTGTTCATTGGTTTGTCGATTCAGAGTTGATATCCGGATCCGGGTCCTAGTTTAAGTTTTAGAAAATATGATACCGACATCCCGACATCTTTCGAAAACAAAACCGTGGTCAATGCTTAAGAGACCATTTTTACTATTTTTCATCGCCATAAGTCATTCTGGACCGCGAAAACGCATTGTACGATATAGATGAAACTTATGCAAATCCTAGGATGCTCATTTTCAAAGTAGCTTAGATCTCGAAATAAGCTCTGACTCGCTATTCTCCTCAAAGCATGGAATTATCACGAGTATCACCTTCGATCACTGAAGAAAAGTATGAAATGATATCCGAAGCATATTCCTTGACCAGGAATTTTATCATGTACGAACTCGACGGCTCATGCGTTAAGGTAAATACGAAAGCAGAGAGAACCTTACGTCGAGTTGGGGATGAAATGTTCGAGCGACATCGAACTGTCCTAAACGCAGTCTCCAAACGTCTCCGCTATGGTGATGTCGAAGTCAATGAAAAATATAAAGAATATTTACCCGATGAGCGAATGTTCCTGATGATAGCTGATGAAATTTACAAAGATACCAAAGAAAATTTGGGTAGGATTGTCTCCGTTTTTGTGGTCGGTAGCATTCTTGCTCGCAAGAACGAGGATGAACATGACGGGGACCATATAGAAGCTATCATACAGACAGTCGGAAATTACATTGCTAGCAGAAGACTAAAGTGGATTATGAAAAATGGAGGATGGGTAGGTGATTTACATGCTTTGCTTAGGAATTATAAATTATCTTTTAGCATGGATATATAGTGTATCTGCTCTCCAGAGCCCATATCATCTCTCAATGATGAAACTCAGCTTTACCCTCCAATTCGGTTCCCGACACGGTAACTTTCCTCCGTACGATCATTAGGGCTTCTATTTTTGTTGCAGGATGGCTTTGTAGGATTCTTTGATAATACCGCTCTCGACTACAATAAAGTTTGGAAGGGACTCGTGTATGTCGGAATCGGACTGACATCTATAGCAATGGCATTATCAAGATAATGGATGTTCGTATGTTTTGTCTCATGTAATATTTAAAGAATAAAATTCTTCATCGTTTAATCGCATCCATTTTACTGTAGGATGTATACAGTTTCTTCTGAGAATACTCGAAGGATTGCGCCATATGGAAACCTTCTTTATACTTTTAATTTTTTCAAATTTCTACAGATAACGCAGTCGAATACCGACTTTTACGCAAATCTGTTTTGCGTGAACATAACAGAGACCTACACATAGTCAATTTTATTTAAATGCATTGCGACGCTGTCACTTGGCTCTTAATTGGGTTGTTTCATCTGAAAGAACTAATTTTGTCTGTTATAATACTTTATTAGACTTGTATGGCGAGGCGTCTGGTATCGAGAAGTGAGATCGCAAGCAATCATTGAGTCAGTCGTGATGTCTGATTGGGAGTGTCGGCCTCTTATATCCAGCAAGTGTAATGTGCCATATTAGGCCATAAGTATCGTAGGCCCCGCGTGAAGTGTACAAATTTCGATGTTGCGCAAATACCACAAACTTTGCTTGCTTTCAGAGCCGGCAACTAAATGCAAGACAGACTTTACGCAAAAGTTGCTATTCTGAAAATTTTGTCAAGGTAATGGTTTGAAAACTTATACTTGAGCACTCGTACTTCTTGAGAATACCCAAGTAGGTTTTTTTGCCTAGATGCACCACATAGTCTCAAGTCCTTATGATATTGGAGTACATCAACTTCATGATAGCTAGAGTATTAAACAGTAATATACCTAGAGTACTAACGTTTTACTTACTCGGAAATGACTACTTCTACCTTATTTTAAAGGATACCTCGTTCGAAGCGAAATTGTATGTGGTTTTGGATAACATCCAAGATGTAGGCTCACTTTGAAGGTTACTTCGTAAAACTCAAATATTGCGCAGTGAGAGTTCGCAAATTCTCGAAGTATTTTTGTTATTTTTATTGCGATAAGTCATTCTGCAGCGCGAAAATGCGTCGTAGGATATAGATGAAACTAGCACCACTCATCAAGACCGCCGAAAACAGTACGTTTCAACATTTAGTAGCAGTAAATTTCTAGTAAAGTACAAGACGTGATGATTTCTGAGTGAGTTAAAAAGTATTGCAGGTATAGTTTAGCTGAAAACCGAATACTCTGAAATAGAAGTAGATGCAGTGTAAATAGTTAATCACTTGATTAAGTTTAGCGCAAACAGATAAAACCTATACTTGAGTAGTACAAAATGCACGAGTACTTCGCTATCGCCTCCCTGCACGTAATAAGTGCTTTTACCGATACTCGTCGGTTTCAGTTTAGATAGAATTCAGAAACCAAATAATTTCATAAACATAAGCTAATTTAATGAATTTACTCGAATGTACTATGCCGCACTGATAAGATTAATTATAATATACTTATCATGTTACAGCGATTTTTTCTAGCGTAGAAAATCTTTAAAATGTAGTAAGCAGGCCAAATGAAGATATTCGTTGAGTTGAATAAACATAAAAAATACTCTAGACCACTTTATCGGTACTTTACAGTTTCAGTTTTAGATAAAATTTGTTACTTTCACCTATAATTACAACTCCTCGCTATCTAAACATGTTTAGAATATATTATTTGCGATGATACGAACCCGTGAAGTACTCAAGTAGCTTTTCGTAGGATATAGATGAAACTGACAACACTCACCAAGACCGCTGGTCCACTGAAAAAAGTACATTGTAGCAGTAAAGTCCTACTAAAGTACAAGAAGTAATGATTTCCCAGTTAGTTGAAAAGTAAGTATTGAAGGTATAGTTTGCTGGAAAAAGCGAAAAACTCTGAAATCGAAGTAGATGCAGTGTAAATAGGTAATCACTTCATTAAGTATAGCGCAATCAGGCCAAACCTATACTTGAGTAGGCCTACTGCAACATGTACAAGTACTTCACTATGTTCTCCCTCCACGTAAAAAGGTCCTCAACATTCAACTAGCCGATGCAATGGTTTGTAAATCTCATGTAGCCCTTTGGCCGAAAAGGTTCGCCACACATGTCCTAGTGTTAAGAACTCCTGTAATAAGTGGCGAGATAGCGCAGTGGTATAATCCGCGGCTGCAACACCAATGGGTGCGGGTTCGAGTCCGACCGAGGTCGACTTCCGAATTCCGATACCCAAGTGTTGGAGGTTTACCTAGGCTCCTCCTCGCCACATCATCCGCGTCAGCGGTGTCTTACAAAAGCCTAGAGGTGGGCCGTGCTATAAGTCGGCAGTTACGAAAAATAAAAAGAATATCGGCCTGGTGTAAATGACCATAGTAGTCGACAAACACCATGAATACCACAAACCAACCAACCAACCAACTCCTGTAATAAATATTGGTGATAGAATCGGCATTTCAAAAGGACGGGGTTTCTATTTTAAACCAATATAGCCTTCATACTTACTTAGGATTGTAAGTAGACTGTCTCGATTCTAGAAACTAAATTTGAGTCCATGAGCAGCGATCTGTTCGCAGATTTACTGATTGTACTTTTGGTTTGACAACAGAACACACAATGTTTTCAGCATGATAGCCATGTTACCTTTAAATACGCTTTCACAAGATATAAATATAAATACTTCTGCACACAAAAAAATGAATCTATCTAATACACTCGCGAATCAGTAATGAACTTGCTCGTGCTTGCAATCACACTCGTGGTCGGAATTAAGTCAGTTACGTTTAAGTTTCTGTGATTTTCTAATAATTGAAGTCCTTTCAAAATACATGGGCCTCGGGGTCTGGCTATCGTGCCATCAATGAAATTAAAAAATAGTATAGTAAAATATCACTTATCAATATCATGTTGAAATATATTATGAAAAGGTTTACTCAAGCAATTCGATTTTTAGTGCGAATTTCCTCAGTACTTTTGGACGTTTCCTGAGGCTTTCGTGGGTCGTAGTCTGCCCGCCATTGTGATAGATGATCTCTTGCCATGTCTCAACAAACTATATATTCGCGTGTCATCTAAATAGTATTATTTCATAAAATCATAGCTTAGTATTTCGATATCTAAGCAAGCTCTTACGGCAACTTTCGGCATTCTGTGATCCCATTGATTCATAGTTTGTTACATCTTGTGTCCCTTAATTCACGTGATTAGCTAGGGTAACCATATTTGGCCATACCAAAAAGAAGACACTATTTTCAAGTTTCAAAAATTATAATATCGGATGAAAAAGGAGTATATTGAATGTTTTTCCGAAGAATATTTTCAGGCTAAAAACGGATAGGTAGTTGCTGGTTTGGTAGGGTCAAGACTGCTTGATGATGCTCTCTCAGGCGCGAGCGTGAAGCTACAGATAACGAGCCTGCGGACACATGCGGTACACGTGATTAACAGTTGAGCACCCAGATGCAAATAGCGATTGCTGGTCGCTTCGTAAACAAATATTGTATGTCAGCGGCTGGACAGCATTATGTCTGGGGTAGATTCTGACTGCATTGTCACTCGGACAGCACGCTTGGGGCATGTTCGGGCTTTGTTGCCACTCGGAGATCATATCTGGGGTATTTTCGCGCTGTGTTCCGAAGAATGGTAATATTAAATGCGAGGGATGAATTCGTTGTGATATCGATCAGGATATGATTAATTAAAGCATTTAGAAATACAACATCACTTATCTTTTCCGAAATCTGAAACCAGGTCGTGGGTGGCAAAATAACACATGTTGAGCCGCGTGCTGGTGACCCTGCCCTACAGGGCGTACCAGAATTTTTAAAGGGTATATCACTCGAATTGGGTGTACTGAATTATACCAGATACACATCACAATCGACCGATGACTAGCCATAACACGAAATAGGCAAGTTTATGCTTCAGAACAGGGTGACCGGATTTGCAACATCGTATAATGTTCATATCAACTGCACGTAGCTTGTAAATTACATTCCTTTTGTGATGTATTAAGAAAATGTCTATCGTCACCATTTAACCGTTAGCAACGGACTCATTGGTTTTGGAGTGAAGAGGATGAATTTGACATGTTTTCAGCTTTCTATATCGGCTCCTAATGATCCTCGAGAAAAAAGTGTGATAGTTCACACATGGTGAATGGGTACGTCCTGCGAAATGGTAACAAATAGTTCTGTGTACATAATTGCAGGAGCGTAGCCATCTGGGTATCAGAAAAAGAGGTGCTCAAAGTAGTCAAGTAAGCTACTCAATTACAAGTAGAGGTGACGAAGCTGAAATAGACTCAAGTAAGAGTAGATGTCGTCATTTTAAAGGCATCCTATAACTACTTCAAGTAGAAGTAAAAGTATCGTCGCCATAATTTACTTAAGTAAGCAAGCAACTAATTAGTTGTGAGAAGCAGTCGTAGATACGCTCTCATGAGCTGTCAAAATCTGGAAACTGAGCCCTGCACTCGGTATAGAGAGCTGGAAACGTTCTGATCAGTACAAAGTTTCCACATATAAGAATTAGACCGTACCGTGGCATGCAAATGATAGTTTTCGTTTACGCCAGAGATAATGTCATCCAGTTGTACCCACTGCAGTATTACAAGGACGGTAGTTGAGACGAAAAGCAATACGGAGTTGTATCAGGAACGGCATTACCGATTTGCGCGATGATTGTGGCGCGAAAAAACAATATGTTAGCTCGTAAAATGGCATTTACATTTAGTTTTACTTCGTCATTTCAAACTTCTACGTGCGTGTGATCCGGACAAAAGAACTCAAATTGATTAGAAGACCTCTCTGTAAGGTTACCGTGCACAAAGAAAAATAAATATTTTTTTTCCCTATTTGAACACTCGCTGTGCGGCTAAATTGCCAGATTACGATTCGATAGTACCAAATATTTTTCTTAACGATATTGCCCGTGATGAAACGTGTCATATGGACAATAATACAGTATGGAAGGAGTCCGCTATCTAAATGACACTGACTAACACTTTCATCACTCAATATCCATTTCGCACGGAAATTCTGAACTTTCCTTAACATTTGTGAAAGGTAAATTATTGTTGGTACTCGGCGAAAAGTCCCTAAATTCATCCGTCTCCTTCTCTCTTTATCTCATTGGAACAATAAAACACTTCTACTTCACAGACTGCAAATGGCGAAAAGTAAGTAGGTAAATCACAAAATATTATGAAGTAGAAGTAGAAGTTGCGAAAAAAATTAGATGGACTTGAGTAAGTACTAGAAGTAGAGGAAAACTATTTCAGTAATTCAAAAAGTAGAATTACTTCGTTTCTGACCACCTCTGCTCAGGGGTCGAGTCTGAGAACCACTGTGTTAGATGGTGGTGCGGAAACCTTGAGCCCCGAATAATATTTAGCATTTCCTATACATTACAGTCTTGCTCATCATTATTCTAGTTGCGCCAGTGAATGCTGCAGTAAAACAATAATTATGCGGTAGTCTACAGATAATTAAATTAACGGTAAAGCGTGTTTTAAACGACGTCGACATGCAATTTGAATTAACGAATGGGTTCCCATATCGTTGAGAGATTTGAGTTCGGCCTACTACTTTTATTCGCGCTTAGTGCGCTCCGGAGATTTTATTATATTATTTTCTTTGCAATCAATCACGCCGTAAAATGCGAACCACAGAGGAAAATAATGTGCCCCATAAAAAATATACCAAGTTGGAACCGCGTGCGTCTCACAAAGGAAGGTTTCTAAGGTTTGTTTGGGCGATTCCAAAATATTTTGACGATCCCTACAGTCCTAATGGCATTTCAAGCATATGCAACAAAGTGATTAAAACAACAGGAAGACGTATCATCATTATTTTGTGGCCGGATTCTTCGGAGAAACCACTCTATCAGCTCTACATGTACATTTGATTGATCAGAATTGATAAATAGTTTCAGTAATATTGGGAACTATAAATATTATCGACAAAATTCATTCAAGATGTTGAAAATTTTTTCGTGCGGTGCGCAACTACAAACCAAATCCCAGTTACTTTTTCTGACATTTATATT
Organism: Botryllus schlosseri; assembly: GCF_051294905.1. Classification (NCBI taxonomy): domain Eukaryota; kingdom Metazoa; phylum Chordata; class Ascidiacea; order Stolidobranchia; family Styelidae; genus Botryllus; species Botryllus schlosseri. The sequence continues at coordinate 24,987,240 of NC_137238.1, forward strand.
CGCGATGTTGGCGTATATAAAGTGTTCTGCTTCAAGGATTAGAAAATCTAATACGCAAGGTGTATCTCAAGAATTCCGTGGTAGCACAGAACGCTATGAGGGCTTTTCGTAATGCAAAGCTCCCATGTAGTCAATTTACCATGAGTATTTGTCGTCCGGATGGACCATGACGACGCTCCGCGGGGATGCGGCCGGAAGCTAGGCTATCTATGTTATCAAAATGCGGCCGTGTACAGCAAAACACCCCTAGTATAACTACAAAATCGGCGTAACATGGTGTCAGGGGTGTACGAGTTTAGAGTAAACGTTAAAACAGTGTACGGCGACGAAAAAGCACTGCCCTAGATGACGAGCCGCGAAATTCATGAAGTTCATTAATGGATTTTGTCAATAACATATGTGCTTGCTTAAATTACGAATATTTATTAGTCTTTCCCGGTCACGTGATGAGGTATAGCGGTGGAGCTGATGTAGGTGGTGTCTACCAAAATTTAGGGCACGTAATTATACATCCTAATGGAGTCGTGGTAATGCGTAACCACTTTTCTGCGCGTTGCGTTTATTGTTTGTAGTATCCAACACAGGGCGCTTGGACATTTAGGAATTACCCACAGGATTTTGCGCGAAGCGTGAAGAATGTTTTGTTGGAAAGAAAATTATCACATATCATATACACGATAAACGTTCGCTCTGGTATACGGTCGCGACCCTTTTCGACCCATGCACGAGTCTCGACCCATACTTCGAAAACTATTATGAGTTCTGCCTGATTGACAGTATTTGCAGAAATACGATTCACTACTTCAAAGTGAGCCGAGTTGAACGCTCTTCCGTGTCGTCATCGCTGTCATTGTCCGTTGCAAATTGATGTGAGCATCTACTGCTACTCTATTTGATCATACACAACAATGTGTATTCACTCTACGTCGCTACTTCTCTAGTGGTATTTGCGCTTCGCTAGTCGAGACATATCATATGCGAGGACTCACGTGGTAAGAAATTCAGCAGACCAAATGACGCGTGTTGCAAAATGATAAATCGAAATTAGACTCTCCATCTGAAAGATTAACAGTGCGAACCTTTTACCACTCATACTTGAAGATGCTGGGATAGCTGGCGCGCCTACGAAAATATGTACACTACGAAAATTGCCAACAAATAAAAAGTAGTCACCCGATCAAGAATTATGACGTCGAACACGTAGAGTAGCTAATGCCAAAGGGCTTGAAGTGAGTATTGGGTGACAGTCTTTGCCACAGTTCTCATTCCTATACCTGCAATTGATATCGTCTATTAATTCCATCCGTGCATCACCCTCGCTGATCTCGCAAAGTGACCTGGTCTAGGAATTCACTACTGGAATTGTAGGATATTCAGAATGCAGAAAAAATCGCTATCCTCATTTGACGATCATAAGCAAAGTATATTTGCTTTGATACGAATTGAACCATCGCTCCTTCGGCAACAGTGTTACTTATAAGTGATGTACTATCGACACACCGGCACGACGATATCAGGCATTCGAATTCGCGTATCAGGTTGAACAAACAATCTCTCTATGGGCGCTCATATTATTGTAATATTATATAACAATGGGCAAATCCACACGAGATAGGCGTTGGTAAGGTTACGCGTCAGCTACTCTACATTTCTCTATAAATCTATTGTCATTACAAAGCGTCAGAGATAATTCATGTCACACTTGTACAGTTTGTACATGCTCTCGCACGGCAGCCTTGCTCCGTAACAATGTTTGTATAATCTTTACGTGGGTCCGCAAATACGATTGGTGAAGGGCCGGTGCAGACTCAAAGTATGTCACCCGGCATATTAATAAAGGCATTCAGCGCTGGTACTCATGTAGAATTATAAGAAACGTAGTAAATATTGCACCCAATTATAAGTGGAAGTAGTGATTTCCAAGCATATGGTAAAACGGTGTCCGGTCAATACCGAGAAAACCATCACCGAGAATGCCATTACCGAGAATGGACATCACCGAGAACGAACATTACCGAGAATGGACACCATCGAGAATGGACAAAACCGAGAACGGACATTACTAAGAATTGACACCACCGAGAATGGACATTACCGAGAATTGATACCACCGAGAATGGACATTACCGAGAATGGACAGCACAGAGAATGGACATTACCGAGAATTGACACCAGCGAGAATGGATATTACAGAGAATTGACAACACCGAAAATGGACATTACCGAGAATGGACATTACCGAAAACATGCATGGACATTACTGAAAACATGGACATTACCGAGAATGGAGATTACCGAGAATGGACAAATTGGACATGGCCGAGAATATGGACATCACCGAGAAATGACATTACCGAGAATGTTTATTACCTAATATGGAAAATGCCGAGAGCCTAACCTCCCAAGATGGACGATGTCGTGAAATCTAAACCTGAAAATACCTAATACCACGAAGTTGTGATCAATGTTTCCTCTAAGCTGTGCGCGTGCACGGTCGCACAATGCTGCCAAAGTCTGTATTATTTCTGACGAAAGATGTGTTTCACAACCATTCTGAGAAAATGATTGTTAAACATGAAACTTATTTCGTATTCAAGAAAGCTTGCCCAATTCAAACTCCAACAGCAGCCCTCAGCGGAGTATAGGCTGATTTCAACGTCATTTGAACCAATATTTGATATTCTTTGAAGATTTAGAGCAATTCCCATGCGTAAGTCATTCATTACTTTAAACCTTCAGCAGTAGCCTGAAGCTCGGTGCGCTGGGTAGCTGTTGTTAATAGCTGGTGAATTGCACTGCCTAAGACAGTTTTATGTGCAATATAGGTTGCCCGGTCTCGCCCTCAATGCGGCTACCCTAATTCAGCACAATTTAATTCAATTACAAAACTGATCAAATTTAGCGTGGCAGTACGGAACGACGCCGTGCTCTCTGTAGTCACTACCAGCATTAGGATTAGTCTCAGTGCAGCCTACCTTGAAATAAATTGATGCCCAGTTCAATGTTTTTTGCTATTTTCAAACAAGTTTTGGGAGACTCAACAACTGATGGAATGCGGATTCAAACCTGGCTTAAAACATACCGTATGCATACTATTAGATCAGGGATGGGAAACCTTCGGCCGTAGAAGGGATGTTGTGTGGCCGTCGACACTTAATTCAATTACTATGCGTTTGTGGCCGCCGGTATGCATATTGAAATTGCGAATTCGCTCCAAAATTTTTGAGAGAATTTAATTATTCTTGAAATTTTCTTCGCGCTTCGCGCAATTCAACATAGCTTCATTTTACGATTTTAATATAGTATCGCCCTTCTCAATCTGATCCGGAATCGGATTCGTGTGCGCCTCATCACGAAAGAAATTCGTTCAAGGTGCATTTGGGCGATTTCAATATATTTCCACTATTTCCATAGGCTTACCATACGTCCTCTTTTAAGAGGATTTGTCCTCTTTTTTGACTTTTTTGAAAGTGTCCTCGGAGAACGCCCTTTTGTCCTCTTTTTTGAGATTTTGTCCTCTTTTTTATGATTTAGAGCAGATTTAGAACAAATTGCGAGTGAAATGCCACATATTAGCGCAGAAGTGAAGCTCCGACGGCTGGAAAGCGCTGATTTTATCTCTGATCGAACAGATGACGTTTTTTTTTTTTTTTAGTCATCCACCTGGCGTTGTGGAGTAAAAAACGTTTTTTTTTTTTTTTTTTTTTTTTTTTTTTTTTTTTTTTTTTTTTTAGTCATCCGATCACAATCTGAGTGGAAATTAACCGATTTTCGAGAATTTCACTCCGGTTCTACTACTTGCAAATTTCTGAAAAAGTGTCCTCTTTTTTGATTTCCAAAATATGGTAAGCCTATATTTCCACTACTGATACAATCGACAATCCTGATGGGGGGTCAAGAAATAACAGCATGCAACAAAGTGGCTAATAACAATTGGCCCACCCGAAGATGCAATATCATTTATAACTTGCTCTAAATTTTTGAAAGCATTCCCTTCATGAACACTGCCGGTGAATCTGGTCACATGGGCCGAGAAAGGATAAATATTTGAAAGTAATAGGTGATACTGCTACTATAAATTGAGGAATTCATTTGTGAATCTGAAAAGTTTTCGTGCTTCGCGCGACAATATGCAATCCCAGCAACTATTCGTACCATTGACACTCGCAATTTATCTTAGACACGAGAATACGCGTTCTTCTCCTATAAGTTGTTTTTACGCTCAAAATTTTTCGTGAACCAGGTTTTGTTACAGTCGTTTTGATTGGAGCGTGAAATTTGAAAGTTTGTCTTTTTTGTGTATGCTTTAAAATTGGAATTCATTCTATCCTTCCTCCAGAGGTTTTGCGAACGGTGATTTGAAAATGCAGTTCGATTACAATTAGCAAACGATTACCACGACTCAGGCTATGCTCGGAAACAATTTGTGTTTGATGTGAAGGAGGAGTATAAAGCTATCAAGTTTGTCCCTGGAAAGCTTATAACTAAAATACTCATATGCGTCTCGTCTCTTTTCACTTGTAAATATATAATTTTCCGCAAAGCCAACAAAGTGGGTATACCTAGTACCCATATCAAACGCGAAGCTTGAAGCTCGAATCTTTGATAGATCTCAGATTCGAATGCGGACTAAGGACTACTATTTCATGATAAGAAAGATGCTCACTGCATGCAATCCCTTTTAGGATGTAGTAAATAAAACTTCTTAGGAGATCACAAAGCACCCGACTTCAAACAGTTGGTCTGAGAATTGGCATCTGCATATGGAAACCTTGGAGCAAACATAAGCATTAAATCTCACTTTCTGTTCAGTCTTCTTGATATATTTTCTGATCATATTGTTGATTAGAGGGAATAGAAAGGGGAACGATTCCACCAATACATCAAAACAACGAAAGAAAGATATCAGTGCAGATGCGAGGAACATCTTAAGGCAGTCTATTGCCGTAACCTTTCGAAAAACTGCGCCGAAAAAAGTACAAGAATCAATTTTGCTTCAAGATAAGTTATTAATAGTATATTCAAATTGATTATTTTGAATTAAATATACAGGTGGTTGACATAAAACTGATTCAATTAATTCAACGTTATTTGAGTATTTAGGTATACTTATATACATGATTGAAGTTTATTAGTGTACATGATACCCGTGAAAGACTCCAATTATGATAAATCTAATGCCCCGAAATATAATTGAGTTGATGTCTTTTGATTTAAAACAGTCTTCAGCGTGTCAAAATAACAAGCAGATTGAATTTGTGAACTTTAATAGTACGACTGAGCCGATTTTTCATCTAGCTTATGCAGCGAAAATATGAGATTTCAGCCAAAATAGCCCCGAATCTTTGCGACATTCCTGTGAATTTATTGCAGTGTCGTTGATGTTTTTTAGCAAAATATTCAATACAATGACACACCACAATGCAGCATTTTTGAAATACCAAATTTGGACAATCCTAATGGCTGTATACATTAAAAATGCTGTCAGTATCTTTGCACGGTTTATCTTCGTGACGGTTGGCGGAATAGGAAGATGTACATGCTTCCGGAAGCCACCGCGATACTGTGACTATTTCACAAACTCTGAGGGGTAATTTGCCTAATATATGAGATGGTATCATATCCCAAAATATCTGTCTACTTTACAAAATCCTAAGTCTAGAAAATTCGGAGATTCACCTACAGAACTACTATGTAAAGGGGACGCAGTCACAAAACATAACCACTTCACCAAGTAGATGGAGAAGACGAAGACTACTTGAGTAGGCTACGGTGGAGCAGTAGAAGTGGGTCGTTACCGACCAGTTTTATAATTAATGCAAATGCATTAACTCGTGTTCCTCAATTTCATATTCTAACCATGTGCTTCGTGATTTGGCTTATCTCAATTACCGAGGTGCAAGAACCCGTAGTGCGAAAAGCACCACGCAATCACTTCGTACATCGCGGGTCGGGAATCTATGCCAATTTTGATGAAAATATGCCCCTTTTTAAATTTCTACTTTGACACTTCATTCGCATTTAATTTGTATATTATCGCAAGTGTTCGATGAATTTCTTTATCAGTCGAAATCAGTATGATATTGGTAGCTAAGACAAGCCTTTATCACGTCATAACAGCGGTGTATCCGGGGGTAGATGGTTAGAATCATAAATATCCCTTCTTAAAATCATGAAACTTATGCTAAATATTGGACACTGATATGCTAATTTATAAACCGTGCATGACTGTTGGTGCAAAAATGATCTGATTTGAGTCCTTTCACGCATGATTGACGTCGGGAAATCTTCAATTCAGACATAAGTGTAAATTTAAATCCTTGCATGACTCTTTTTTTGTGAAAAGTTTCAGACCGCTGTCATATATATAATATTAATATTGAATTATCCCAAGTATTCATATCGTACTCTTGTCCAATGTTCCCTCTAATTTTTCAAATGTCTGCGCAAACACGCCAACTCATTGCGCAGGCCCTCGGACAACAGTGCGCAACCACCCTCCAATAGGGTGATAAAACTAACTACTCTTGGGCATCGCCCCCCATACCCCCCTACGGCTCTGGGCTTCTTCCGGTACTTATCATGTACTTTGGTGCCCATTTAGTAGTAGCGTCCCTAAATGCGCGAAGCGCGAAAAAATTTCTATAATTTATGATTGCATCGGCCAATATGATCGGGAATTGCATATATATATGGCTATCAATTTTGATCCTCTCCCTGCTCATATAATCAGATTTACCGGTATAGCTGATCCAGTGAGGTGTGTTGGAATAGATAGGCCCTCTAAATAATAATAAAACATCTTCGGGCGTACCCGTTGATATAATGACTTCGTTACATGATGCTATTTCGTGATCCCCTATCTGCCATGTCAAAAGATATTGAAATCGCCAAAATGTACTAAAGTAAAAGACGTACACGATTTCAAATTGGTATTTCCTAACTGGAAAATAATGTTCCCTCGATATGGCATTTGTCTTGTTGTGGGACTCGGATCGCCAGGACAGGAACATTCGGCGCCAGCCATTTAGGCGCCCATGGACATGGACAATTACACATATCTTTGTATATATCGAAGTTTTCGGTCAGCACCGGGGCAGTCTTTTTCTCGCTGCTGATCATTCTGGCACACTTCTTGGATTCGCATGTTACATAGCCTTTAACTTGATATGTCTTGGCGCGTCATGGTGCGGTAATGGCCGACGCCCAACTGCCCATTTCTATAAATCATGCCTAATTTTTGTTGGGAAAGGGTACCCAATAATCAGATATCTTACAATATTAAAACGCGCGTAGCGTGAAAAAATATTCCTTAAAATTTTTACAAAATACACCTTGATTTATGTTAATTCTCGAAATATTTTTTGACCCCTTCGAGCTCGGCCCATCCAATTGGGGGGTTCGTTCGTTTCGTTCGTTAATTTCTCGCAGATTAACTCCGAGCTAGCCCATTGTTATTTATAACTTTGTTAAACCTGGTTATTTCGCCTATTTCTAGAAAATAATGCGCTATTGAAATGATATCAGTATCGCTCACGTTTACGAGGCCATACTAAAAAAAAATATTTTCCGTGAGGCGCAGGTCATTGTGAACTCTAATTTCCTCACGGAGCGCAATAGTTACATTTGCGGGGCGCACTTGTACCTCGGTTTCAGACTTCAGTGATAACACTATTTGGCCCTGGCAATGTTCCATCCTAATTTTCACGAATCTGCGCGCCTGCGTGGTCCATTGGACAACAGTGCGCAGCAACTATAAAAAAAAAACATCATTTCTGATTTTTTGTGCGCTACGTGGATTTTCTGTGCGCAGAGACCGTTTCAGCACTGCGCATTTGCGCACGTGCGCAGCTTAGAGGGAACATTGGTGTTGTCCCTTATAGTGCTTCTGTTGTTAAAGATTACATACATTGTATAATGTTGAACGTCATTCGTTTATACTTGCTGCTGTGACACATGCTTGGAATGTATCAAGTCGTGCAAAAAATCGGATTCATTTCCTATTTCTGCAACAAATAGGCTACACATCGAGCGGACCTGATGTATCGAAACTTCTCGGGAGCAATATTATTAGGTTCGTGGCACCCAAACACTTTAAGTACACCAAAAGCAAGATCAGAGAAGCTGATGACTGAAAAAAGGTTATTAACCTACATCATATCACTGTTTCACTCCCGGTTCTGATTCTAACTGTGAAAAGGTGATTTTTTTGGCCAAGCCTCGATATTACGGCCTCACTTTTTTAAGTCATCAGATACCCAAATGGTACTCAAAAATTGGATATCCTTCATTTTTGTTGTATATAGAAAGCAACCCTGTTCACCTTCTCGCGGCACCCCTAAGAGGTACAAATGGCAACCCAGGTTGCGGAGAGGCCTTGATTGGAAATTACTGATAGATATATTGAGGTCACTTCCCTTGCCTTTTTAAATTATGTTACTCAACTGGATTGCAAATCGTCAACTAAGTGGCGCAGAGCTTACTATAGAGCAGTGGTTCCCAACCGGTGTGCCGCGGCACACTAGTGTGCCAATTGGACTGCTCAGGTGTGCCGCGAGCAAATGCGCTAAACTGGGTCGAAGTATAACAAAAATCCAAATTTTGAGTGTGTCATTGTAGGAGTTTCTATTGAATTTACTATATCAAGACACGCGATGTACAATTCGATGCAGTGAACAGATACAAGGATGTCGCGACGGCCGTAGTAACGTTATCTCAATTAGGCATCCCTATCAGGTCATGGATTGGGATTTTTTCTGGCTTTTTATTGTAAAGACGCTCTGATCACAGCAACGTATAGGGTTGGAGAATCTTATAAATCTGCCACGCTTCGTAACGTGCTACTGCACTGCCATGAATGAAACTGGGGCCTCCACCGTCAATGGGTGTGATACGCTAGTTTGCCCACATATAGTAGCATTTGGAACGGTGATAGATAGATAACTAGACTCGGGCTATTGGACCGCGATGTTGAGGTGTGGCCGAAGGTGACCTTTTACTTGTCACCCCATCAGAACCGGAGGTAGAACAGGGACGTGACGTAGTTGATGAACTTTTTCTGTTTCTATTTGTAGTCGTATTCTTGCCATGCCTTCGTTATCGATGATAATTTTATACCATGCCGATATAACATATTTTGATTCCTGAGATGCCAACTTATAGCATGGTCCACTTTTTGTAAGATACTGCTTTTGCAGATCCGAGGACGAGTAGGAGCCAATATAAACCTCCAACACCTAGGAAGGCATCCCCACCATCGAGAAATGTATACTCATTTGGAAGTGAGGTTCACGTTAACAAATTAGAATTGCCGACTTGGCCATTCACATTGCGATTGTTACGTAGCGTGCCAGCATTGCAGGTAAAATGTAGGCTCAGGGCGCAACGTAATGTTGCAGGCAACAAATCTGAGAATTGAGAAGTAATGTTGATCAAATTATATCAGTTAACAAATTTAACCGGTCCTGAGGTTTATCATCCCGGTTTGTTGGAACTGCAATTGAACAGCAGCTGGCTGCCAGTAAGACTCTTGACTGAGGTATTGCTATCCTCCCAGAAGCTATTACACGATCTGCATGGAAACGCGTTTGGCTTCCAAGTATAGACACTAGGGTTGTCCAAAATTTGGAAAATCTCAAAAAGTCTCCGTGATTGTGTCTCATTCTATAGATTATTGATAAAAAACAACTATATAGCCTGAGATAAGCTTACAGGAAAGCCGTTAAGATTTCGGTCAAAGCGTTTTAAAGTTGCTGCTCAAGAATGGGCGTGCCACTGACCATAGAACGGCGAGAAGACTAGTATTCGAATACCCACGGCTCTTGATTGGCTAATCGGCTATGCTTCAATGACCACGGCAGCAGCAGCTTGCTGATCAGGTGTTCAAGAAGTCTGCTACCGGCGGGGATTCTGAGTGCGCATTGTTAGTAGTTTGGCAGGTGATGATTTAAGATTAATTCAGGACATGTTGAGGTACGAAATACATGATGAACAAACAACACCTGCTTCACAGAAGCTTTTACAGCATGACTGTTTCATTGTGAAGGAAACGGCTGAAGCCTACATGTCGTGTTTTCATCGACAGAAAGCAAAGGCGCTTATGCAAGTGTTGAGCGAATTCACCGTTTCACTACGGATCCACCATCAGTGAATACAAATATACAAAGCTTAACAATGACACTATACTTGTGTGATCTTATTGGGCTGCAGCTGTAGTATATAGGTGACGTTTTGAATGCTTTAGGGATCGGCGGAATCAGCCGGTTATGCTTGGCCCTTATCAGATGCTTACAACAAATTGAATGCACTTGTAGGCGTTGTTAAACTCCTTAATGATAACGCAGAAAAGAGGTGGTAATGTACGCACACTCGCACAGGCTGTGCTGGATATGGTATGTCAAAGTCCTTATTGATCCCGCAGAAAAAAAGAGGGAAAGAAAAGCACAGACTGTCATATAGTATCCAGCATTGTTTGGATATCATATCCTGCATAGCCTGTGCTTACCTTAAACCTCTTTTCTGCAGCATCATTAAGGACTGTGACAACTCTTATAAGTGAATTCAATTTGCTGTAAGTATAACTGCCAAGCATAACCGACCGATTCAGTCGATCCCTAGAACCTTCAATACTTCACTATATACTACAACTTGGATCCAATAAGATCACACAAAGTATAGTGTCATTGTTAAGCTTTGTATATTTGTATTCACTGATGGTGGATCCGTACTGAAACGGTGAATTCGCTCAACACTTGCATAAGCGCCTTTGCTTTCTCTCTATGAAAACACGACATGTAGGCTTCAGCCGTTTCCTTCACAATTTAAGCAGTCATGCTGTAAAAGCTTCTGTGAAGCAGGTGTTGTTTGTTCATCATGTATTTCGTACCTCATCATGTCCTGAATTAATGTTAAATCATCACCTGCCAAACCACTAACAATGCGCACTCAGAATCCTCGCTGGTAGCAGACTTCTTGAACACCTGATCAGCAAGCTGCTGCTGCCGTGGTCATTGAAGCATAGCCGATTAGCCAATCAAGAGCCGTGGTTATTTGATTACTAGTCTTCTCGCCGTTCTATAGTCAGTTGCACGCCCATTCTTGAGCAGCTACTTTCAAACGCTTTGACCGAAATCTTAACGGCTTTCTTGTAAGCTTCTTTCAGGCTAATTGTTTTTTTTATCAATAATCTATAGAATGAGACACAATCACGGAGACTTTTTGAGATTTTCCAAATTTTGGACAACCCTAATAGACACCTCTATACGAGTCTGTATTTGTTAATGACGATCGCGATTGGACTCTTCCCTGCGACGGTTGATTACATCGACAACGAGGTAGTGGGTAGTGGCAGACTTTGTCAAGCCAATCTTATGAAATTAACCTCAGCCTGAAGTTTGAACGAGATCTCAGCAGGCAAGTTATGTGGCAACAGAGGTAATGGTTGATAATTCAAAACCTCACACGGATTGAGAGAAAGTCCTTGCAATAAAATTGCAATAAAATTGAATTGAAAACGATCCCTATGTCAAATTATACCATTTGTAGACGTATTTGTGAAATGTCCGCAGCGATTGTTTGTTTTCAGATATTCATGGTGTTTGTCGACTACTATCGTCATTTACACCAGGCCGATAATCTTCATTATGTTCCGTAACTGCCGACTTATAGCACGGCCCACCGCTAGGCTTTTGTAAGACACCGCTTGCGCGGATGAGGTGGCGAGGAGGAGCCTAGGTAAACCTCCAACATTTAGATATCCTGTCGGATTTCAGAAGTCGACCTCGGTCGGACTCGAACCCGTACCCATTGGTGTTGCAGCCGCGGATTATACCACTGCGCTATCTCGCCACCCACTTCCGCAGAGATAAAAGAAAACTTAGTTCTTCTTTGAAGCAGCGAAATGCTTTTGCTTTTGCCGTAAGGCAAAAGAGTTCAGAACCACTGTGCTAGTGTGCCGCGAACTCTTTTTCATTTTCAAAGTGTGCCGCGAGGTCAAAAAGGTTGGGAACCACTGCTATAGAGGATACATTGCTGACAATCAGATGACATGGGATCATACTTACCTTCGGACGTGTGTTGTGTCTAGGGTTTCTTTTAAAACACCTGGTGTTTTAAGACACTTTATTTAAACATGTTTAAACGGAGATTTTTTAAAAGTGTCTTTTTTCGAACTTCGTATAATTATGTCCTAATTGGATGAACACTTTCGAAAAAAACATCTAGCATGAGTCTATGGACGATTGCACCCAATATAGTCGACCTATACGATGTGGGGTTGCTGGAATCCTCGAAATCTTTGTCTCTTCAACAGTTATAGCAAGTTGATATTGATCATTGATACTGAATCGGTTGGCTGATGATGATGACCTCCGACCGCAAAATTCCGCATAACGATGCAGTCCCGGTTAAAGATAGTTTTGGTCTGTTTATGACTGTGGTGTGGAGCTTTTTTAGTAGGAGGACTCATATTTATCCTTTATTTCCAATTTGCAACGGCAATCCACTGTGCCGTTATAATTAAGAATTCGTTTGGAAAAGAAAAAGAAAAAAATTCTTAAACAATGCCCATGTTTTAAACATGTTTATTTTATTTTATTTTTGTTTTAAATGCAACCGTAGTTATGGACGTCACAAATTCCTTCTGCACAAATATTTTTAAATAAAAAAAAAAACAGCATTCGGTGACACATCAGACACACACCAGTGTGTCACACAGTGAATACGCCCGACATAGAATCGATGAAATCCACTACCTAACAAGTGACTGGAAAAAATGCATATTTGTATTTTAAATCGTACGCCACTCGCAATGGATGAGGCAATATTCGTAAAAGTTGCAATAAGAGATCGAAATTTCTAAAAAAATCTTTATTCACTTGCTTTATTCTATTTTTGAAAGAAACAGAAATTAGTCTGTTCAGTCTAGCTAATTGAAAAGTATAAGATAGTCTGTAAAGTATCATTAGATAGCTACGATGGTGCCTTATTGTGTCGCAAAATACTTTGTTGTAGGCAGATCTACTCCCGATTTCGCATCGTTGCATTCCGCAGAACGAAAAGGAGACAACAAGTGTTCGAAGAGTCACTTGGTTTTATTTTGCAGACTGATTGTACCCCAATTAGAAGAAAATGGATGATATAGAACCAAATGTTGCGTACTGCTCATTAACAGATCCGCAAAGTACATCATTTGCAGCAGTACAAATATCCTAGAAAGTCTCTCGTACTTCCATCCGTCCTTGTTCCCCACGACCGGTGGCCGTGTTTGGGACCGTGGAGCGTGCACGTATTTCCTGCACACAAACGAAAATGCAACGTCAGCTTTTATATACCAGAGTCTTTAAATAATCTAATTGCTAATTATACACATTAATACTGGAATGTATGACAGCGGTACTAAACTGGAGCATTGCTTTACGAACGCCAGGAAATTTCTTGTAATGTATTTTACCAACTTAATGACTTTACGAGCGTGTGTATATTTACGTAGCAAACATATTATCAAGAAATTCACAAGCACACCATCAAAATATGTACAAACACATACACAGACACAAACACAGTTATTCAAATGAAAACTAATTAGGCAAAATATGACGCAATGATGTAATTTGAAGAAAAGGAATGTTGTACAGTGTTCATAGCGGACACAATCAGTTGTGCTGAAACGTGTACGAGCTATATTAAACAATGAAAATGTTAGACATTTAGCAGGAAATATTATTGGAAAATCTTAAAATCGTGTTCTTTAATATGACTACACCATAGTAATATAGTTAATCGTGCAGTTGAATTTATGTAGATTTATTTTTCAAGTATGCACTATTACGTCAAATTTGTTTCTGTTTGAATCTTTGTTCATATGCTTGCCATTATGCCACTGGCGCTGGATAAGGGGTATACGAAAAGTTTGGATTGGCGTGGAAAATGCCTGTTGAAAATACGTATTATATGTTACCGTTTGTGTTTCCAATCTGTATCCATTCGTTGTAATGACCATTGATTGCGACCCATTGGTTATGTTTAATCGCTCCATACACAGGTTTGCCTTTGACACAAATTTCCGAGGCATAACAAAGTCGTCTTCCTTGAAGTCGGCAGTGATCTCTGGATGAATCGTATGTAGCGGTCTGTCCGATGAATCGGTAACTTACGGCTGGAATTGCGATATATGTATAACGGTGACTCCTGTTTTAAACGTCCCGAAGGATAAATAGATCGTATCCGAGAAATAGATTCGGAGGTGATCTTTGCTCACTAATTAAATACTAGTTCTGGAGAGTTATCTAACATATTTTGCGTACTTCCTACAACACCTACTGAGCTGACGTGATTATGTTTCAAGACTATTCCAATTCCATTTGAATAGTTTTTGACAAAAATAATTACCATTTACAATTTCCATTTTAAACGTAGAACGTGGTATTGACATACGCTTGCATCAATTTTATGGGGGAAATTGTCATTTTATAAAATTGACATTGTTAGCCAAAACGCACTATTTTTCATTAATTATATAGTGGACGAGGAAATATGGGGATAATATATCAATGTTTATATTTAAAACAAACCAAACATTGATTACATGATAACATACTCGCGGTCAGAAACATTGATAGGTTTATCACTGTTCATCCTTGATAACCAATTTGTAAAAATTAGGGATAGAAGTCGGTTGTGCCGATTCTTAAAAGAGGATATAAAGTTGAATATGTAAGGAACGATATGTTCTTAGATTTGCTGATTCTACTTCTGGTTTAGCTCCAGGACATACAATGCTGACGGTATCGTGTTGCCTCAAATACGCTTTTACAATATATATATATGATATTAATCTAAAACACTCCTACACATTTCGAGAGCGAATCTACCAAACACACGCACGAATCGGTATCTCGAGTACAGCGCTAAATGTAACAAACTTCGTGAACTTGACAATTCAAAATCACACTCTTTGAAGCAAATTATATCAATTCCGTTTCGGCTTTCCATGATGTTTAGCAATAGAAGCTTTTGAAAATGCGTGGGCCCTGCAATCGGGCTATTGCACTAGCAATAAAATATAAATCATAGTAAACCAATACCATATCATTGTCATCTTGAAACATATTAGGAAAAACGGATGTCAAGACGCTGCAACCTGCAATAATTACATTTTTCTTGCAAATTATCTTTTCTTGAGGCTTTCGCGGACCGCATGCAGCCAGTCAGCCGTAACTCACCCACCCACTCCATCAACAGGGTCATAATTAATTTAGTCGTGACGTGTACTGATTTACCCGCTGTTGAAGCAATTGCAGCGCTTTTGAGTCGGATATACCTGTCTGCATGCGTTATTTGTAACAATTATACCGTTCATTACTAATATTCGAAATATATTCGTGGAACATCGGGGCATGCAGCATGCGGGACCCAAAGCTGAGTTTTCTCTCATCTCGCGACCCAAGCATGACTGCATTTTGATGTCAGTATGCTACCAATTTTCCGGCATCTATGAAATAGAGGCGATCTGCCATTTGAACGCAATCTAGCTCTAAGAAACATGTGTGAAGCACGCGATTTTAAATCGGGTTGTAATATTGTCCTGTGCGGGTTACATTTGTAGCGCAGAGCTCAGATTGTAAAGACGAGACTATTAGGTGCCAACCATTTCGAAGACGGAAGTATCAATGTTGAAGGTTTTGCCAACCAGCCAAGGTTTTATCGCATTCATTCGATGTTTTGGCACCGTATTTTGGCCAGCCAGATGTAGACCAAAACTTCATGTTATCCCGTGTGTCTACGTGGGCGGAAAGGGTGGAGTCGACACACCGTTGCACACCCCCTAACGGTATCCAGCGGCGTTACGCGATGTTATGAATATATTGCTCTTTTCCAATCGCATATAAAGTTGATTGATCACTGTAAATTATGCGTATTCAAAAACATATCGAGTGCAGCAGTTACGGCCACGCTCGTTCCCTCACGCTATACCCTGCCTGAGTATTACCCACGCCAGATAAATTTTTCCGGGAAAACCAATGTCTGAGATATTATGGTTACCCAACACTGTGACCTTGCTCATGAACAAACCAAGCGCAGAAGGACGGCGAATGGCGAAGATTGTTGTGGCAAGGAATTTAGCAATTGATTTGGGCGGTCACGACCCAAATTGACACTCCTAACGATCCATGTTTAGGTCGCGACCCAAACTTTAGGAAACCCTGTGAAGTCGGTATCTCCACATCAGATCCGAGTATACGATGTCTTACAGAAGACCAGAGCGAAAGTTGAACGTATTCGGCATGTTCGAGATGACGAAAAAAAAGTTGGTCTGGTGTAAAATGACTAATATAGTTAAAAGAACATTCAGACTCGAACAACAACAATAAGTGTTCGTAAGCTTTTTTGAATTGGAGAATATAAATCGTATTTTGATGTGCTAAATATATATCAAACAATTTCAATATTGTAATAAATCTGAAGGAAAAACACGATGGAAGGGTCATCAAACGGTATGCTCACCCGGCTCTGTATGCGTTGATGTATCTTTACAGCAATACACATATCCCTTATAGGATCTCGGATGAGTATCTTCCCCCCACGACAGGTTAACTTCCGAGTGCCAACACGAAGTCTCTGTATTTAAAATATATTACAGCCATTTCCTTTGCCCTCATATAATTATTCCTCGATTTTAAGCGTGCAATCTCATATCGAATCGAATCGAAATCCAATTTGGTTTCACGTTGCACAAAATGAAATTTCTTGAATGTTCATATGCTAGCAAACATTTTATCTCTCCAGCGCTAAGTAATACGACTACGATCTAAGTTAAGCAAATGGGATATCCCTACTACGGATGGTGTTAGACTGGGACAATATAGCCTACGTTTAAACGTTAAGTGTAAGGAGCTTTATCAACAATACTTACGAAAATTGTCGCCTATTTGGCCCCACCGACGGCCTGCAACCGCCACCCAATTATTTCCAGGAATTATATCATGGATAAATTGCCTCGCACCGTCAATCCACGGGCACAGTTGATCAATCGTGCAAAGAGCCCGATGTTCGAACATCTCGCAATACCCTTCACTGATATCCCAGTTTATTGTTGGGAGGTAGTAGTACCGCTTTGGTTCTGCGAACAGAAATTCATGTGGTAAATTTCTGTTAGAGTGTGTATTTCACCTCGTGCCCGTATTATCCATTGTGTATCAAAAGTTTGCAGTCACCAGATTAATGATTTATGTTGGCCTTGTTTCAGACTGTTTTAGAAATTATACCTAACAAATGGTTATTCATCGTATCTCAACCAAGCGGGCAGCTACATGTTTCAACTACCGTGCTTAAAAGACTTTCAATGAAAATGTTGGCTTGTATTCGACTTGTTCAGGAAGTTTGAGTACCCTAAAATAAGATAATACTGCTTACAAGGCCGCAATATCAATGAGCCGGCTGTTCGAGTTTGTTCAAGTGAAAATCACCATTGCTCTATAACAGAGGTCTCAAACTCAAATGTGCTCGCGGGCCATTTTCCAGTTTTGACGACGCCGCGGGCCGCAGCATTTATAGGGGTATTCTAAGTTTTTCCAAGTAGGCCTTATTTGCCGGGGATGAATTCTCCTATTGAAAGTGAGCCGATTCAACAGACTGACAGTAAACAAATATCGTCAAATTTGATTGACGTTTGTATCAATTTAGGCCTGGCACGAAAAGAATCATCACATTTATAACTATTTGAATAGAATTGCTGTTGTACTTGATAAATATTAACTATAAGATACAGACACCATATGGGCGGACAAATGTATGATGCCATCATAAAAGCTATCAGGTTATAATTCTCAGCTACTATTAATATTTTGAATCCAACGGACTGATGATAGAGACTGATGTGATATCAAAACATTTTTAAGTTGAGCATTGTAATTCCAATCGAGGATTCGGGTATACTTCTGATAAGTAGGCTATTAATCTCATGGCCAAATATCTTCAAATATAGGAGCAGAAAAAATAGAAATGTAATATAAATATATTAATGAATGTGTCCTAGTGATTGAGATGTCGGAACGCCGAACGGCCCACTGCTGTTAGATCGTTGGAGCGTACCACTACGGTACTCGGTACCTTTAAGTGGCCTTAATAACATGGTTTAGCGACCAAAGATGTAACTAACATATTGCCAATGGTTGCCATAACTATAATTGCTTGGTTAGCGAAATACCAAGCTGCGACCTTCTGATCTATACTAGTCCCCTGATACGCGATGAGTTTGTTACGTCCATGGTTCTAACAAATTTAAGGCATTCGGAGTCACTTCAAATCCACTCGAGTCATTGTCATTTTCCCATCAAGCAGGGCTGTGGAGTCGGATTCGGAGTCTGGCTACTTTTCTCTTGATGAAGTCGGAGTCGGAGTCGTGAAAACTATAATGGCTGGAGTCGGAGTCAGAGTCGTGGGAAAAATACTGACTGGAGTCGGAGTCGGAGTTTGTGAAAATGACCCTGACTTCGACTCAGACTCCAACTTCTCTATCATGAAAACATTAGCTTACAAAGGATTTTCAACAGAATTTTTATGTACCACCAATCACTGTTAATAATAACCATACAGCTCAGGTGCGGCAATTCTGTGGCAGGCAGGCCAAATTTGGCACACGAGAAGGTTTGGTGTGGCCTGCGAGGTAATTCTCAAAATTATTTATAACATCAGGTACTATTGTAAGGCCAACCAAAATTTGATTAGCATGACCGCGAATTTTTATGATGACTGAAACAACAGTTCTGATGCATTGACGTATTCAGGGGCCAGCCACATTTATCCCCGATCTTCGTATATGGCCATAACGTAGAATATAGCAGATTTATTTGACTTGAATTTTTTCTCGGTACTTCGCATGATTCCTTGTCACTAGATTCTTTGCATTCGGTATTGAAGCCCCCTTCTGAAAATTATAAATACATCTTATTAACAGAATTGAGTCGAACTGTATTCGCAATTAGGAGATAACGTGTCGTCCAACATGCAGCTTCGCTTGTGCACTCGCAGCGAGATCGTCAACGACGAAACATCATCATCATCATTGGTTTATTAGCAATTTTATCAGTTCAATACACCACAAAAAATGCGAGACAATGAATAGACAGGAAGATGTCGAAGCGACTTGGATTTGTCAATGGAATCGGACACCCACCTTGGCCTAGGCGTAGTAAGGAGGAGGCATGCACACTGAATGAAAGTAAAGAATACAGTATAGAAAAAGAAAGCGACAAGAAATAGGGCGGCATGTCATGGGAAGCGAGATCGATAGGTCAGTCGTGGTCCGGTAATCTTGAGGATGGACTGTATTTATTTAGTAGTAATTGCTTGTATTTCGACTTGAATGTGGACATGCTCGTCGACTGTCGGATGGCCGGCGGGATACTGTTCCACACATCAGGTCCGGCATATTTGATGGAGCGATGATCTTTTAGGTCGATCATATGATATTTGGACGACGTGGACACGCGTGTGTTGTACTTGTGCGCTTTTGATTCAGAGGTAAAGAAGTCATTGAAATATTCGGGGCAACGACCGCAGTGAAACTGATACATAAACTTGGCGATTTCTAGTTTCCGCATATCTTCTATGTTTAGGACGCCGAATCTCTTCAGCAGCGACTTATTGGATGGGCAGCCAGGCCCCTTTGGGGCCCTAGCTATGATTCGGAGCACTTTATGCTGTAGTTTCTGCAGTGGCTTGAGTGCAGTTTTACTGGCAGCCCCCCAATAGAGGATGCCATAATGTAACTTCGATTGGATTAAGGATTTAAAGAGTATCAGGAGAACCCATGCTGGCATGAAGCGCCCAAGGCTGTAGAACAGGCCGCACTTCGGTGATAATTTAGTTTCTAGGGATTGAATATGACTCTTCCAGGACATGTTCGAGTCCAGTAAAACTCCGAGATATTTGGCATTATCTGTGTTGGAAACGGGCTGACCAGCGATATTAACGGTTAGGTTATTTTTTGAATTGACTGTCAGCAATTGCGATTTCGAGGCGTTTATGCAAAGGTTGTTCTGGGCCGTCCACTCATGGACTTTGGGCATTTGGTCACCAGTCAGGGCATCCAGCTCTGCCGTCGAAGATGCGGAAGAGAGGAGATGAGTATCATCAGCGAACAGTGTGGTGTTCAATGAGGAGGTTTCAAAAATGTCGTTGACATATAAGGTGAAAAGGACCATCCAAGTACTGAGCACTGGGGCACACCACAGGTCCCGGGTGAGGAGAGGACAAGGTGTCTGAGATCGCAACCACTTGTTGGCGTCCAGTGAGGTAACTTTTCATGAGCTCAAGTTGTGGGCCCCGAAGTCCGTAACGCGCCAATTTCGAGATGAGAATTTTATGATCTACGCAGTCAAACGCTTTTTTTAGGTGGAGAAAAATGCTACATCCCACATTTCGCTTCTCTGAGATATCATAGTACTGTTCGGCCACTGTCAGGAGGGCATGAGCGGTTTGGTGTTTGTTTCGGAAGCCAAATTGTTGAGGGGAAATGACAGACATTTTGGCGAGGAATGAGGACAGGCGGGAGAGCAGCAACTTTTCGAATACAATCCCGATGCATGGGAGAACGGATATCGGACGGTAGTTGGTGACATTAGTTCTATCCCCAGCTTTGTGTACAGGGACTACTCTGGCTTTTTTTAGATAGCTTGGGTAGACTCCATTTTCTATCTTGAAGTTGAAAAAATGGGCCATATATTGACCGATATGCAGGCTTATCATTTTTAAAAACCATGATGGGATTTGGTCATAGCCGTCGGCCTTGTGCGATTTCAGTTTGTGGATGGCTACTTCTACTTCGTATTTGGTCGTAGGTTCAAGCACAATTGACTGGGATATCGATCTCACCTCTGACCTGGCCGACACAGGTTTTGTAATAAAAGAAGCAATATTTGGGCCTACGTTACAAAAATATTCATTGAAGTGATTCGCGATGGCCGCCGGGTCTGAAAGTTTGTTTCCGGTATCCGAATTCACAATTTCCGAAACAGACTTATGGCCTTTTTTTCGATGTAGGAGAGAGTTAAGTCTGTTAAGTCTGTTAAGTCTGTTAAGTTATGTGTCTGTTGAAAAATCTCTCATTGTACTTTGCTTTTGCCTTGGAAATGAGATGCACGGTGCGATTCTTGAAACGTCGAAATCTTTCTCGTTCATGTTCTGGGCAGTTCTTGGTGTCTATTCGGTTATGCCACCGGTTACGTTTACGGATAAGTTGAATCAGCTTTGTGGTCATCCACGGATTTCGCTTCAATTTTCTTTGACTTCTCGAAAGGCGCTGTAGAGGTGCAAATTGTTCCAGCAGTGATTTGATAGCAGACATAAACTCTACAAATTTTTCGTCGAAGTTGTTTACCGAGATGTGGGGGATGGCTGATGTTTTAAATTGATTGAATGCGGCATCATCGAGCGCTTCTTCGTCCACTAACTCTCGTCGTCTGCAGAGGTGATATGTTTCGGGGGGTGTCCTTTGTTGTTCTTGTGATAGAAAACCAATATGGTTGTGGTCACTGATTGTTGCCGAAATGACAAATGGAATGATTTCCATGTCGCGCGAGTTGGTATATATGTGGTCGATCAAAGTCTTTGACTTTTCGGTTATGCGTGTAGGCTCGGTGATCATTTGGTAAAGACCGGCGGATTTGGCGGCGTTGGAGTATGCGTTGCCTTTGTGTTTTAGAAGGTTTATATTAATATCTCCCGCAGTGAAACACATCTTTTTGTCGCTGTTGACTTTGTCCAGTGAGCGCTCCAACGCTTTTGCGAATTGGTTCATGTTTTTCGTGAGATGACGGTATAATACCGCCACAAGAAAAGATTTGTGAATTCCAATTGGGTGATCAACTTCCAGCCATAGCTCTTCGCAATCTTTGACATTCAGATCGTAGTCCGTGCAAATTTCGTAAGGAATTTTTTCATCAATGTAAAGACCAACACCTCCGTAAGATTTCTTTGACTTCGGTGCCGGAGTATACTCGAAGTTGTAGCCCGATATATCAACGTTTTGCGTGGGTTTGGTTGAAAAGTTTATTTCTGAAATTGCTACGAGGGTAGGTGACTTCAGGTCAACGATAAGGTCTTTTAACTCATCATGGTGGGAATTAGATTGTAATCCTCTGATATTTGTATGAATCAAACTAATTTGTTTACCCTTCGGGGCTTGCAGAATTGATGCCGTCTCGTTGATCGATATTGAGTTACACTTTCTGATCAGTGGGAAACTATTCTTATTCGACATGATTCCGAGTTGACCCAAATTTCCATGTTAGCTTGTCAGTGAATGGAGAATTGGAGATACTTATGCGTTCGCGCAGTTCGATTCACGTCACGCAACGCTGGCTTAATCCAATTATGTGGGCGAAGAGCGCTACAATAGCGCTACAGTAGCGATTTTACAGTAGCATATATCGAAATATATTAGCACCAAACCTTTGGATGAATAATATCAAGTAGAGTTTCGGTTCAAAATTGCTATGTATTTTGTCCAACGGTTGGCGAAGCTGGGTCCAAATCGGTATTGATTGTCTGACGTTTGGTGAAGTATTGCAGCCAATGGCAAATTTCCCGATGTAGCAACCACAGTTCTGTTCAGTCTTGATATCCTATTTCCAAATGATATATCCAGTTCATCAAACTTTTTGCGTCTTCAACCGATTTCTTGCTGTATCGTTGGTGTATCAATTTGATTGGTGAAAATTCTGTCTATCTGCCATCCCAATAAAACATCAGGTTGTCATCAAAGCCACGCTGCAGACAAGGTGGCAACCCTGTCGCTCAGCCAAAGTCGTGCTGGAGTGCCTGAATCTGTTGGATATAACAGTACCTTGCCAAGGGCATCGACTCTCCACCAAACAGAATCATTTCACACATTTTGACTTCATGCGCGTTAAATTTGTCGTGTGGGCGATGGACCGTGTCTAGGTTGTTTAAAGTATGAGTCGCGATTCCAGCAGGGATCGAAAGGGTCTGATTTTTAGGTCGCGACCGTACCAGCGCGAACGTTTATTGTGTATGTAACATGTGCTAAGTTTCATGCAACAACACAGTTCTTATTCACGCTTCGCTTAAAATCCTGTGGGTCATTTATAAATGTCAAGTGCACTGTGTTTGATACTACAAACTATAAGCGCAACGCGCAGAAGATTGGTTATACATTAACATACCTCCATTAGGACGTATAATTACTGGCCCTAAATTTTGGGAGACACCACCTACATCAGGTCTACCGCTATATCTCATCACGTGGCTTTGAAAGACCAATAAATATTAGTAATGTAAGCAAGCACATATGTTATTGACAAAATACATTAATGAACTTCATAAAATTTCGAACTTTGTTATCTAGGGTTGTCATGCTACTCTGATTTAACGTTTACTCATCCGGTCGCATCCCAGTGGAGAGTCGTCATTACATCTGGACGACAAATAAACATCGCAAATTGACTAAATGGGAACTTCGCACCGCGCATAGCCCTCGTATCGTTCTGTGCTATCACCGATTTCTTGAGATACACCTTGCGTGTAAGCTTTTCTAATTATTGAAGCAGAGAATTTCAGCAAACTTACTATGTATACACTAACATCGCGAGTATAAATGTCAGAAAAGGGAACTGGGATTCGGCTTCTGTTCGCCCAATGCAGGAAAACTTACTCAACATCTTAAATGAATTTCGTCGCTAATATTGATAGTTCTCCATATTACTGTCAACAATTTATCAATTCTGATCCATTGACGGTAATAGGTAAAGCTAATAGAGGGGTGTCTTCAAAAAAAAATTGGCCACAAAAATAATGATGATGCGTCTTTCGTTATTTTTTTAATCAGTTTGTTGCATGTTTTCATTGCTTGAAATCCCAACAGGATTGTCTTGAATATGTCATGAAAATATTTTGAAATCACCCAAACCAACCAGAGATACTTCCATTTGGGAGACGCACATGTTTCTAATTTGGTATATCTTTATGGGGCGCATCATTTCCCTCTGCACTTCGCATTTGTACGATGTGGCTCAGATTGCAAGGAAAATAATGTTATATATCCCAGAAACACAGTAAGCGCAAAAATATGAGGACTAATTAAACGATGACAACATCGGGAACCCATTCGTAAATTAAAATAGAACAGCATATTAACGGTCACCGATACACGCTAATCTAATTATGTACAGAGCTGGATCAATTGTAATTCGTAATTGAGCTGAATGTAATTGATCACATTTTTCATGTAATTGTAATTGAAGCAGTTCTATTGTGTGTAATTGTAATTGTAATTTGATACAAGTTTTGCCTAATTACAATTTCAATTACATTGTTATTGAAACCTGCCAATCACAACATAAAATAAATAGCCCATGTACTAGGGTGGTCCTTAAAAAACGAATTTTGGATAGTTGTTGATCTGAACCTGTCAAAATGTTCCTCCAAAACGCCCTGCGTAAAATTTTATTGGGATTCATCGATGTTTAGAGGTGGCTCAATGGATCCGGAATTCTACCCCATAGTAGGTATAGAGCACATGTGATCACTTCATAGTTGCTATTGGGTCAACGTTTGAGAGCCTGGAATACCTCGTCTGGGTAATAGGTGATCAATTGCAGGGCTGCCATAATAACCAATATCATTTTATTTTGCCAATCAAGCTCTGCCTTGGGGTTTTGGAGCACATTTATGCGGAGGTCGGCAACAACCCCAATTGCAAACTGCAGTTGCTCATCATTTTTCGTGATATGGCCATAAACATCCTCGATCATTGCGTGGAACGTTCTGTGTGGTAGTTGGAGACAAACAATGTGAGTGTGAAGCTTTTGGCAGCAATACAACTAGGCTGCTCATTCTACTGTGCTGCCAGATATTCAAGAGAACGACCGGAAAGACTCAAGTCTTCGTAAAATAAGTGTTGTATTATTTGTTAATTTAAATCTTCTCTGAATGCTTTTGGAGTTAATTATCACACACTCTAATAGCTATTCTTCCACTTTCGTCACTTTTATAGCAACAACTATCTTATCCTTGGTGACCGTGTCTAGATCGTCATCAAACAACGCCACACCAATGAACCCCGCAGACGGAAACCACAGTCGCCAAACTATATTCCGCACTGTAGCTTTAGATATGTCTAAAATATTCGCATGGTACTTCTGCTGCAGCTTCAGAAGCTTAAAACCTTCATATCAATGTTGGTTGTTGCCCGTGTTTCAACGCGGATGCGAAATAGGATATGCACACGCACAGTTCCCGCAACCCTCGATGCTAGCTGCATAACTGCCTAAACCACGAACGAAACATCCAGATCTTGGAATATTCAGATCACTTTCGCCATCCATAGGTGTTGGTGCTTGGTTCCGGGAGTTTCAAAGTGGATGCCTCGAAAAGGGACAGCGCAATTAAAAATAAGGGCCAGCTCCAGTAGATCTCTGTAATGGTCTCTCGTCTCAGTGACTTTCACAGTTGTCTCCAATACCTTTGCTATCTCATTTGTCATGTCAGTCACAGCATCGGATGTATATTGATCAGTTGACGAGTCCTCAAATGTAGTGTGGTCAATACGACGTCATCTTCCTTTGAAGTAGCCTACTTGTAAAAGAGAAAATCAGGAGCAGATGAAGTTACCAGGTCTTCCGAAAAGACTGATGCAGGCAGGCCAAGCATCTTCTCTAAAATATGCCAGTTTTTAATGCCCCTCGGCATCGAAGCATACCCCCTGGATCTTTTTGTTTGAATCTCCGTATTTCAGAAGATAGCCTCAGCTTGTGCTTTTCATATCCTATATCTTGATGATAACTTTGGGAATTAGTATTAGCAGTGATTGACCAGTATTTGTCACCAGCATAGGCAGCCCGTCAACAGTCTCCATTCCAGTGACATCCGGGATTAGTTTGCCATCCCCTTGCACAATGAGTGGAAACTGTGGGTCTAACTAATATTTAATTTATTCTGAGATGATTTTACTATTAACTGTTGAAGGAACTATTAAAGCGAGTAATTATGAACTTGAAAAACATTCGGTAGAACACTTCATTCAACTTGATGACGAAAAAATCACTAATTATTTTAAGAAATTCGCGCCTTTCAGATGTTTTTCTTGAATACCAGGATGCTTAGAAAAAGAAGCAACCTAGTTTCATTGCCGCAAACACTTTTATCAGCACATTGGCTGTCACCAGCTTCCAGACTTAACGTTCCATACCCTTTTTCTTGTCATATCACAAAGAATAAGGTGCAACTGCATTTGCATTTAGCGTTTTTGCTGACCAACGCGAAAAAGCTTCATAACACCATGAAGCTGACCTTACTTGGCAATGGCAATTGCTATTGGTCATCATGACACCCCAACCCCTGAACAGCTAATATCTACGCGACGGAATCCAGGCTTAAACGTTGATCGGCGAGCAGCCATAGAAGTGACTATATATGCTTTATACTGCAAAAGGGTGGAATTTTCGATCATTGAGCAACCTCTGAACAGTAATGAATATCAATAAGATTTCACACAGTTTTTTTTGCCAGAAGGCAGCGTCAGACAACCAACTTTCCAAAAGTCGTTTTTAAGGACCACCCTAATGTACATGGGTGTTCCATTCAGATAATTCAGCTCTGCTAAACTGTTTCCCATTCTTCAGCAGCAACGGAAAACTAAGTAAATTACAATATTGGCTAGAGGGGGCGCGCCTCCCTTGAGAGGCGTGAAAGCATATGAAGAGGGGGGCGCAGCTCTGGTAAAATGATTTTTATTTGCGTTCGATGCGATTTACTTCCATTTCATAGTTATTGCTCTGTGTATAGAACGAATTTCATATTGGAGAATTCTCTCATCAACAGTCATAACCTTCCATGCCATCAAACTATCTGTTAGGATTGCAATATTCTGGTTTCATTGTGTGATATGACGGTAAGCAGAGCACGAAATATTTCACTGTCATAAATAGGGGCGTGTCTAAAAAACTATGAGAACCACTGGGCTTAACTAAATCCCAATATTTCAAACATGGATGAACAGGAAATTAGCTCATCTGAAGCCTGTGCCGAGCCATTTCCCACACCACGGTATGACCAGTACGGAGGCTTGCTGCAACAATTGCAGAAAGAAATTCAAGTTTTCGACAAAGGCTTCATCAAACTTGATCACGCATTTGTAAAGATGTTATCTGAAATCCTACCTCCAATCTTGGGCAAATTTACAGGGCCAGTAACTATGCTCACCCTAATCTTCATCTCATCAAATCCAATCCAACAGTTTTTGAGCGAGTAAAAATGTAAATGCGAACCGAAAATTTGTAATTCGTAGTTATCAGGAGCTTTTTTCCTTTTGCATTCATTTAAATTTTACACACCTTATCGGTATATTCCTTATCGCTGACGCATTACCAATTACATTTCATTTGCCTCACTCAGCTCTGAGTATTCGATTGATTACATTTCATCGCCTGTCTTGTAGCTTATTCGCTGTTAGTCGTTGCCAGTCGCTCAAACTTTTGGTTGTTAATAGTCGTTCAATTTTTTTTTCTGTATTTCTATTTTTCGGTATCATGATTGGGAATAGTCGGAATACGTTCGAGTTGTTTTTAATTAAACGGTATTCTGTGTATCATGAATGAAACATGGATAGCTTGATATTGTGGCTAAGTACGTCGCTACAGTTGTCAAAGAGCACCATTCCACCGAATTATTTACTCGTTTAACAGTAATTGCAATTGTAATTGTAATAATTACATTTTTAACAGTAATTGTAATTGTAATTGAACTGGATTAATGTAATAGATCCTAATCTGATGTACATACAACCGCACAATTATTGTTTACGGCAGCATGCCCTATCTTAATCGAAATAAGGATGAGCAAGACTGCAATGTATAGGAAATGCTTAATATTAATCAGGGCTTGAGATTCCCGAGGAGAGGTGGTCAGGAGCGAAGTACTTTTATCTTTTCAAGTAATCAAGTAATTCCCCTCCATTTCTACAACTTACTCAAGTACAAATATTTTTTTTCGCTAGTTCTACTTGTACTTCATAATATTTTGTGATTTACGTACTTTTCTCCATTTACAGTATGTGAAGTAGACGAATTATATTCTTCCAATGAGAGAGAGAGAGAGAGAGAGAGAGAGAGAGGGAATGAGACGAACAAATTTAGGGACTTTTTTCGTGAAATACCGTCAATAATTTACCTATCATAAAAGTCAAGGACAGTTTTGAATTTTCGTCGTGCTTCGCGCAAAATAGATATTGAGTGACAAATAGGTTTTAAGGAAAGTGTTGGTCACTATCTTTCAAGCAACATACCTGTATCTACAGAATTTGAAGGGATCGAAACCGCGTCAGCTAATATGCGGATAGATTATTATGCGACCGAGTCATAACTTTCAATGCGACACCTTACACCTATAGGAACTTCAATCTTTAGATACTAGAAATCCGCTTCGGGCAGCCGTATTTATTATCTTTAAAATTGTATTCGCTTGCTCCTTTTCCTAGCACCGACTGTGTAGCATGGATCCAATAAGCTCGGTTTGTAACCATACGGAGCAGCTACTCGATATACATACCCCATGGATAGATATTACCATCCTAATGCTCAAATCTGCCTCCTGCTGCATAAGCGCGAAGCAAAACAACAACAGTGCCGTAAAGTATATTTAGAGCGTGAAGGCACGTGATGCTCGCGAGTGTCGCATTTACCTTAGTTATCTATAGTATTAGCCAACGTCTGTCCACCCGGGCACTGGGAAACTCGGACACTGCTTTGATAGCCCTCGGCAATTATGTGTTTGCTGGGCATCTTTAAGCGGGCGTACGGTCTTGTATATGGCACGTAGGGAATCCGAGTATTGTAAGTAACTCGCAACATAAGAAGAATACTTACAAGCGACGGTTATAGAGACGCTAAAGTACAATTTAAAGCTATAACATTGACTCCCCCTAAAATTATCTTATTCGAATCAATTATTTGAAGCTTTGAATCAACATCATGTGTGTACGACGTAGTTCCTTCATAACATCGGCTGACCACTATATAAAATTTGATCTCCGCGTCACTGCCGGAGCGTGAAGTTGCTGTGGAAACCTTTTTTTCGTTTTGCCCATCAATTTGAGACCACATCATTTTTAGAGCGCAGTGCCCCTTTAATAATAATTGTTGATAACCCTACTTGCATTTGGTCGTTTTCCGAACAGTGGATTTCGGTTAGGTTTTTGACAAAAAAAAACATGTTCATATACCCATTAGGGTATACTGATAACATTTTGAAACTTGGCACTTTTGGAATATTAATTTCCGCGACAATGGCGTTTCAAAAACATTGCGTTTTGCAAATCAATGAGATCTTCTGCTGTAAAACGGTTGCTCGTTTGGTTGATTCACGGCTGCTATGGCATTCCTTGATTTGATTGCTTGATTTATGGCTTCTGCGGGATTGAATATACCCACTTATATTATTTGCTCGCAGCAAATCTTGAAAAGTATATTGTTGACGAGGGTATGAATTACAGAAAATTTGCTCATGATATGCGGCATGATTTCCAGTTTATTAGTTGATTTGAAACGAATCAAATAATCACCTATCGAAGAGGTTTGACAGCCTTTTTAGTCGCACCTGTGGCCTTATGTTGGATATTATATACAGTGTATTTCCAAAATCCCAGAAAGGTTTGTGGCACACTTGAGTATACGTGGGGGTGTACTGGTGTGCCGCGGCACACAGTTTGGGAATGACTGCTCTAGAGTTTTGAAATTGCTGGAAGGCTAAATATGTATCAGGGTAGATAACCGGGACCGCGGCCTTATTGGTATCGGCTCAAAAATCCGATATTGGCCAGTATCCCGATGAAAGGAAGAAAGTCAGGACGCCCACGAATACAAAGACAAAAAGTCATAGTTGTATTTCGGAAGCTTCGAGGCGGTGCTTTAACGACCATCCGCTAACTGATGGACTTGCATGATAGAAGTTTCCAAGCTGTGGTCGTCAATAGTAAAAAGGCCGAACAGAATACTGCTGGTGTAGTTCGATGTCAAAAGAATTTGACACGAACATCCGACTTGATTCGTTAAATCGTTCCAAAATATTATTAAGGATTAGAACGGGTGGAACTGGGTAATCGGTAAAGGGCTGTGTTATTGTTACGTTGGGTAGTGTCATTGTGTTACCTCTCGATTGTCCGGTGTGTTTGGATCGTTTCAAGGAAGTTAACAGCACACCGTCTGTTTGAGACCCTGCCTGTAGAATATCGTCCAAGATAACAAATAGCTATTTCTTCTATAGGTAGCAGCATCAATAACACAGCTTCGGAGTGCAAAGGTTTAAAGTCGAGGCACTACAAATCGAATACCGAAATAAAAGTCGTGTATTTATTAAAATGACAAATTCGAACATAGGCAGTTAGGCAGTCGACTTTATGCCGAAAATAGTTCTTTACTCACGACTTCTGCGGTAGGTCACTCGCTTATATATTTAATGTTAGCATCGGCCGTAGCTAGAAAGAACAATTTTCCAAAATCCATTTTCTTATGATGTATAATTGCATATAGTCTCATCCGAATCGTCACTCTGGTTAATATTCTTGAAGTAGCTGTCAGAGGAAGCAAATTAGTTGTAATCACTACTAAGTAGAGCAATTTTTTATACGTCAAAAAAGTCAAAATTTTGTCAAAATTGTAGCGTTACAAACTCAAAATATTTTTGCAGCCTGCATTTCGTTTGTATGGTAGATTTCACACTGTCGGTGAGCTTATCATTTTACATTTTACAGCGTGTAGACTTCTTAATAGACCTACCGTTGTAGACGGTCATTATCTGCTCATTGTGAATCATAAACATATGAATGATACAAATAGGTTGACATGGTGATATGCTCAGCGTACTACAATATCCCAACTGAAGCATGACTGCGTGTACATTGCATGGTTCTCATGCCAAGAAGCGCATGGTGAAAAATTGTGATTTAGACACCATCGTCAGAATGAAGCAAGATGGTGTGTCACCAGTGATCATGATCGTGATCATGATCGTGATCCGCATCTCAGATCTTCGCATAAGCGATGACTTAAAAGCCTTGAAAAGGGCGCGGCTACAAGCTAACTGTTCTACAGAATCAAAAATAAAGAATATCGGCCGGTTGTAAATGACCATTGTTGTCGACAAACACCATGAACCCCACAGAATATACAACAGGTCTCCGGGCAGCCAAATGTCCATTTTATAGCTCTGGACGTATCTGGATGGAGGGCCTATACTGGCGCGACCACTTGGATTGCTGCATTGATTTTGATACTATTTTGCTATTTTGACACGATTCTTGTCCTCTAAGGTTTTACTCAACCCTGAAATCTTTTGACCAATGTTATTTTTATTGAATACGCGAGTGTCGAGTAGCTTAGTGGTAAATGATCCAACTCTTTAATTTGTGTGTTCAAGTGGACATAGGTGACCTCACATTATCTATCTAAAGTGTCGGAGCTTTATTCATAATCTACTGAGAGACTTTTCATCGTCATCCGATCCGGCTAAGCATTATGATACCAAATTCTAAAAGAATAGAGGGCCATGCTATACGTCACGAATGTTATATTGTTATATAGGGCTGCTGGTGTAAAATGAGCATTGATATCGAGACACCATGAATAGAAAAATGACACTGAGTACAATAGTAGAATGGATTTCCTTAGTCAAAGAGTATACTGGCGATTCAGAATGACAAACTGAGCAAAAAGTTATCTCGTGACAATGAAAGGTATGGATATTGCGATGGAAATAACCCGGAAGTGTGGTAAAGGCACCGTAACAGTCAACTCCGACACCACGTTCCAGAATAATTATTGGTAAAATGATGGTTTTTATAATATATTTGAGACCATCGTTGAACTGATGTATTGCATATATAAATGTGCGAAGCCGGTTTCCGCTGTTTCTTTGATAGTAACCATATTTACTATTAATATCATCCCAACTGCTCACTTGAATACGGTTTCATTTTGAGCTTGACAATTGCTGTTCATTTGTCACCCGTAAGGCGATTTTTTAAACTTAGAAACCGGAAGATTTTCACCTACAAAATCAAAATTTTGACATTTAATGACCTAAAAAAAACTAATTTTGACCTCACGTATGCAAAATATTTGTTTTTCACGCATAATGTCAACGTTTTACTACTTGTCTTCATTTCTGGTTGAAACTGCTAGATCTTACGAAGTAGCTCGGTCTGAAAAAACGTTTTTGACATAAAAAGTGACTCATTTTTACATGAAAACAACTTGTATTTCAACGAAATTTAACCCTATGAAGAATTCCAATAGTTACATACATCACGCAATAAGGTAGAAATGTTTAAAATTTGTTGTGGCGCAACGAAAGATATACTTTCCTACATTCTCTGGTAGAAAGTGCCTGTCCTTATACCAAGTAGCATACTAAGAATGGAGAAAGAACGTTGAACAGCAGAAATTGTTGGCTTACAACCCTGAAGTTGTGCGTGCACCGCTGGGGACACATCGTGTTGCTTCATTCTGACAATGTTGTCTACCTACATCACAATTTTTCATCATGCGCTTCACGGTATAAGAACCATGGAATGCCCAAGCAGTTTTGATTCAGTTAGAACATTGCGGTATGCTGACCGTAACACCATGGCAGCCTGTTACTTTTCATTAAGTGTACATGTCTCCTGTTTTACATCGCCTTGGCGAGGTGGATGTCTGATTTCGAAGGCTACTCCAAGTCGTTTCGACACCATCTCATCTTTCATTGTAGCGCAGTCTTGTGGTATATTGAAATGATGAAAATTGAAGCAATAAATTGAATTGAATTGACCATTTTTGATTCCCAATGAGCAGACAATGGGCCCTCTACAACGGTAGGCCAATAAAGTAGGCTACAAGCTGAAAAATATAAAATGATGAGTTCGCCGACAGTGTAAAATTTCCAATACAAACGAAATGCAGTGGCGAAAACAATTTTGATAATTTTGTGACCTATCGCTACAATTTTGACAAAATTTTGACTTATTCTGACATGTCAAAAAAATCCCCCTAGTCATCAGTATTGATGGTGGCTCTCTGTTGGTAGTACACCACTTCGCCTGCTGTTGAACGGGTCGCAGGGAAATTCCGCTGTGTATATTGAACTGATACTAACAAGTATCAAGAGTAGAACGGAAGCCGCAGAGAATGGCATATAATTGGGACATCATTAATTACAGTCGAGAACGCTTAATTCGGACACTTTGCCCCCGATCACTCAAGTTATGCGGAAAATCATTGAGGTGGACATTCAGCATATTCGTGGCTACCCAATGGCCAAGCATTTTTGTGGCCTGCCACAAATATTCCGTGGTCGTCCGTGAAAAGTATTTATCATGGCTGACCATGAAATGTCGTTATTGGCCGGCCATGAATGAATTTCATGGAGGTCGTAACGTATCAAGTATGCTACAAGCATTGATGATCAGTAGTCTAATGTCCGTGATCCAATCGTGGTCAAATATATGTTCTGTTATTGGATGACAGTTGATAGCACTAGGTGAGAGTGAAAATATTTTGTTCAGTCACTTTAGTGCAGGGGTGGGCAAACTTTTGAGCTCGCGGGCCGCACTGGATAAAATTGGGATTATAAACTAAAACGCAATATCGGCATTTGATTATATAGTGAGGACATGGAAATAATATGTGTGATTATTAAAAGCAAACCAAACATTTCTTTGATGATACCGTACACGCGTCTGAATCATAGTGGCGAGATCTGTTCCTAGATTTACTGATGCCACTTTGGGTTCAGTTCCAGGACACACAATGCTGATAGCACCATAGCCATGTTGGCGTCAAACACTCTTCTAGTATGTGTAGATAAGATATAAATAATAAATACCCTTGTTCTCTGCATCGAACGAATCTACCTAAGACACGCGCGAATCGATTTTGATAAGCACATCACTATAATAGTTAAAACTGGAGTGGCGTCAATCTCGTTTAGGATTTCTGTGATTTTTGGCGGTTGAAATCTTTCAAGCTGCGTGTTCTTTGAGATGTTCGCACCAGAAATTAAACATAAAAAAATAACATAGGACATATTTACCTTAGAACTGTGGTTCTCAAGCTTTTTAATACATACCCCCCTTGTGATGGCGGAAGATTTCGCCCCACTCCTTATCGTCATATCACAAAACGCAACCAGGATGCTAGCAACCCTAACGGATAGTTTGATGGCATGGAAGGTTACGACTATGGATATAAGATTTTTAGATATGAAATTCAGTCTAAATACAGAGCAAAAATTATGAACTGTGTGTAAATCGCGCAGAGCGCGACAAATTTTTTCAGTTGACCTCAGCTTCGCGCCCCCTTCAGATGCTTTCACGCCCTCAAGGGGGGGGGGGGGCACTTTGAGAACCACTGTCTTAGAATTATCATGGTGAAATATACTAAGAAAAAGTTTATTCAAGTCCCTGCAATAATTCGATATTTAGTATACGCATTTAATCAATACTTTTAATAAGTTTCTTTAGACTCTCGCGGGCCGCACATAACGGTGTTGCGGGCCGCATGCGGCCCACGCGCCGTAGTTTGCCCACCCCTGCTTTAGTGTATGAGAAATTCTTACAAAATATCAGATTACCGATGCAATGAAACACTAGGAAGAAGTCTGGAAAAAGGCATGTGCTATTATTGAAACCGACAAATACGTAGCATAGCGAGAAGAAAAAGGTAAATGTTTCGCACCCTGCATTGAAGAATTGGTCCTGCAAAGTTTTGCTCTGACAAGCTCAAATTGAATAATATCAAAATGAATTCGAAAATATTCGACTACCACTCGTTAGTGGTAGTCGTCTGCAACATAGTAGCGAATTAGTAACAACATTGTAGCCTACACCCAGTGTTGGAATGACTCGAGTCACCTTTTTCGTGTGAATTGAATTGACTTGACTCGAGTCACTGTGCAAAATTGTCTTGATTTGACTTGACTCGGCGTTACAGAAATGCGGATTGACTCGTGACTTACAGTAAAATTTACGAGTCAATTTCAAGTCATCAATTACCGATTTTGATAAAAATGACTGAATTTGTATATATTAGGTTTTTATTCGCGAAGCGCTCGTGTGACCTGTGAGAGTGAGCAATCTCTCAATAGTTGTTCGTTTAATTGAGCCCCCATTGTTCTAGCAAAAAAATTACCACAAACGAAGTGATCGGAGCCTACAGATTATGTTGTCGTAAACTAGTAGTAACGTAATATCTAGTGGAAAAAATAGCCTATTTATCTCTGTTCTATTGGCAGTTCATTGTGAGCGGTGCTCATCTTATGGTTTCCCGTAATAAAATTAGGAAATATGGAGATACTAAATCGCACGAAGAAAAAATTTAGGTTGAATTCATCAGCCCCTTCGTCCCCTATGCTACGCCAATGTATACCCCTACTTATACGTAATTTAGCAGATTTGCACATGCGTGAGCAATACGACGCTTTTTAGGCATGTTTATTTAATTCTATATTCTTACCTCGATTCAAAATAAAGGCGACTTTCAAACAACTATGAAAATGCAATTACGTAATTATGCCTCTTTCTTCAAAAAATCAACTTGACTCTTGACTTGACTTGACTAGGCTTGACTCAAGTCACTTACAAAAATCAACTGACTTGACTTGACTCGAGTTACCTTCAAAAATTGATTGACTCGACTTGACTCGAGTCAACATGTGTAATGGCTCGAGATGACTCGTGACTCGAAGGTAGTGACTTGATCCCAACACTGCCCACACCAAAATATGGTAAAATCTCTAGAAGTCCCACAAAAGATGTGAAGTTCGCGTGAAATGCGAACCACAGTAAGGAATTGTTTCTAATTTTTTAATTCTGTTGAATGTTTAAGTTGAATTATGGATAACCTCAGATTGATATTGTGGACCAGTGGCTCTCAACCTTATTTTAGACACGGCCCCCCTTTGTGATAGTGAAAAATTTTACGGCCCCTATTCGTCTTATCACAAAATCCAACCGGGATGCTAGCAACCCCAAGGGATTGTTCGATGGCATGGGAGGTTGACTGTTAATAGGAAAATTGAAAATATTATTTCGATCGATATGTATATAAACACGTGTGAATTAGAGGTAGAAAACTTTTTTCAGGTTACTGCTTCTTCGCGCCTCCTTCAGATGCTTTCACGTCCCTCAATGGGGGCGCGCTCCGCAGGTTGAGAACCACTGTTGTAGACCATCGTGATTCCTATTAAACAAAAATACACTTATCCTTGACACATGTTGGTGTTTACTTCAGCAGCGGCTTAACAGGCATGCGTAAAGTCATTGAAACCCTCAATACACACACGATTTATGATATTTATTTCCTCTTTAGTTCTCCCTATGGAACTAATTGTGCAAAATTAGTTAAAATAAGTAAATTTTACCTTCGACATCCACATGGGTGAGTCTAGATCTTATTTTCAATGTTGATGATGGCCTAAACTGATCAAATATTCGATTTTATTAACTGCAGGGCAGGGCAACAGAAAACCCATGACATATGTAGCCAACGGATTTCATAGAGATATCCAGGCATGCGTAAGATCAAATAGGATTGAGATATATGAGGAAGAGATGGGAATCGAAGCAAAGGTCGGCGGGAGTGGTGTTCCGGTCGAAGCGGGAGCAGCGTATAATAATCGTAAGCATCTACAAATTCGCAATAATCAACATATATTCTATTCCGATTTTACTATACTTTGTCATTTAAATTTAAATTCCACGATTTTTGTGATCAGGTCAAAAGAAAAAGTATGTGACGCAAGATCCTGGATTTGCAACCATAAAGCCTGGTTCTCATTTCGGATTTGCCGAGTCAGGTGTTGACGGACGTGTCTTCGTAACAATACAAATCGCGTCAGACATCCCACATTCCAACGTTCAAGTGCATAACAACTCGAGTGTACTCATTGATAAGGAGGGATCTCTAAGAAACGTCAAGGATAACAAGATATGGACTGATACCTCAGGAAGAATACACCTCGTGGGCACTCCTGCAAGTAAGAAACGCATTGATTTTATATCAAAACGAAGTACCCCGATGACTCGATGTCAGTGCTCTTCAACCTTTTTGGGGCACCATTGGCACTCATTTGTGGACTTGTATGCTTGAATGCCCTCACCCGGGATTAATTGCCTGAGGTGAATAAGTCACCTTTCCACGAAAACCGTTGTTATTCTGCGCTAGGGCACTTCAAGTAATATTGCAATTGATTTAGTGCAAAAATGCAACATTGAGTTCTCCGTATAATTGCTAGCTACCCGATTGGGCCATGATGCATGACGAACAAGTCACAACTTGATACTCAAAACAAGACTTTGGCGAGTTGAAATTTGCCAAATTTGTGTTAATTTTATTGCGTTCATTCAATTATCCTTGGTATTACCATATCAAATGTTACGGAAATGTGCACACTTTTACCAGTTAATGATGTTCCTCGAAATCGTATTGGTATAGGGAGTTTTAAATGAATCTTTGGGTTATTCGCGCGATAGCAATATCATAGTACAGCGGTTCTCGACCTTTTTGACCTTGCGGTACCCCATAACAGGGTTGTAATGACTCGAATCATGACTCGACTCGAGTCCGACTGAAGTGACGATTTTCCGACGACTCGACTTGACTTGAGTCATTTTCTAAAATTACGGAAATGACTCAACTCGACTCTAATCGATCTGCGTATTTACTCGACTTGGACTTGAGTCATTGCGCATGACTCGAACACAGTCATATGACTCGAGACTCAGACAGCCAAGAAAGATATTTCATTGTAATTTCGATGAACAGTAAAGCAACCACACCATTGGGATTTCTTCTATTGGTACTGGTTCTTGAAAATGCGACCAGAAACTGCTAAAGTGGGGGAAATTAGTATATTATAAATGAAAACCATTCTATATCACCAAATATAGTTAGACTCGAGTAGTGTTATTATGTCCGTTTCGTGCAGGCCAATCATAGAGCGCCACGTCATCCTGATTGCCACGCCTACAGGACGCCCATTGCCACGTCACCCTAAATGCCACGCCTATATGACGCCCAATGCCACGCCTAGACATTCCAATGTTTTGTGAATTTCAATACCGATTTTCCATGTGTATTTAGCAATATGTATTGAATAACTTGCTTCTGAGAAATGAATAACATTCATTATTCGTGAGATGATTAAATTCCGAGACTTTATAATAACTTGCTTCCGAAAAATAAAATAAATATAATTCAGATTATACATAAGTTTCGAAAACTATGATGTCTATGCAAGGCTATATTCGCCAGATAATATTATCATGTGTATTTGGACTTTGTATTTTCAAGGATAATATGAGCAACGCTGAAGTAGGTGTGGTTTAATGATGATATATCAAAATTCTACACATCATCACTAAATAATTAATATAAAATGCGATTTTGAGCGCTGCGAGTTGATAACATTAATCCCTACGCTTCTGATGCATGATTTTTTATGATAAGGACCTTGGTAACACTCAGAGTCTGCAACGATTGTTTTGATATACATTATAGCAATACCCCACATAACTATAGGCGGTTATATTACTGTATTGGTCAGAGATAACTCATCCGTCCATATCTTTAAACTTGATTTTATGTATACTAGTTACGGTCTCTGCTGGCTCCACATTTTACGACTTATTTCCATTAGACACGGGCAAGCGATTCTCAAGTTCAGAGTTACTGAAACAAATCACTCGCATGTGCGCGTTTCGAAGTCGTAACAGCTTCAGTAGCATATACGCAAATCCCAAGGCGAAAATAATCGAAAGAAGTGTAGCCGCAGGCGCGAGATTCGCAGGGCTCTAATTATACAAACACTCTTTCTGCCTGTACGTGAACCCTAGCGTTATAATGACATGGTCCAATTAGCGCATTCTGACGCCATAAATTTATTCAACATCAAGAGATAGCCATCATTTAAAAATGGTAATCGAGTGTGACAATAGCACTCGTCAAGATTATACAAACATAACCTTGAACTAATCTTTACTTCACAAAATATAAAGTTATAAAAGTAAGCAGATTTGTATGAAAACCCTCTACATAGAAGTAAAAGTAGTCTAGAAACATAACTACTTACTGAAAAATCGTTACGTAGAAGTGGGGTTAGTCTACGAACTTAACCACTTACTTACTTTGAAATCTCTACATGTACTTGTATTGGAGCAGTATTGGGACCGATGCATTAATGATTTTATTACTTTGTATTTTAAATTACCCACCCCTATGAATCGAAATGTTCTTAAGTAACTCATGTTTTCAATATCACCTAAACGCAAAGTTTCAAAATTTCAATGTTGATCAAATACTACAAACTTTGCTTGCTTTCAGAGTTAGTAACAAAGCGCATAAGAGAATTCACCCAAAAAAGTCGGTACTCCGAAAATTTTGTAAAATAAAGCTTTTTGGTGATGGACGTAAGTTCCAATGAACCAGTGTTCACGTAGGTTCGAATCCCACACCCAGTACGTTTTACGAGAATTAACATTTTTAGATTCAAATATAGCGCATTGAGTAGTTTTTCAGCGCATTAGAGACGTTTACAATAAGGAATTCGTAAGCTTTACTTGAGTTTTTTAAATTAAGGTAGAAGTAGCCATTTCCGAGTAAGTAAAACGTTAGTATTTTAGGTCAATTTCTGCTTAATACTATAATTATCATGGTGTTGAAGCAGTCCAATACCATAAACACTTGAAAGAATTTGTTGCATGCTGCTAAAAAACTAATTGAGTACTCTGAAGAAGTACAAGTAGCACAGTTTGTGGTGTTTGTATGACATCAAAATTTACGTACTTTGCGCTTCCCTTATGTTAATAGTTTTCCTCGTCTATCTACTTTACAAGATTCAGTGTAGAAATTCAGTAGAAATGTAAACACGCTTGAATATGACTAAAACTCACATAAGCATTACACCATGATTGATTATGTCAATTAGCAAGCATAACAGATGATCACCTAATGAGTGCAAGCGCGAGTTCGCAAGTGTAAAATAAGTCAGATCGTTCGAAATTATAGTCCCGAGTTGCGTAAAGCTAATGTTTTTCCAGTAGCTGAGATCAAGGTTTGCAATTTCGCCTATGGGAATGAGGTATTAGAAAATACCAATTCGAGAGGTTCTCTAGTAGATAGTGCCTAGTTTTCTCTATCGCCAATACCTGACGCTGTCGGATAAGTTTATGAAACTGACACCTCTCATCTAGAGCAATGACAAAAGTACATTCCAACATTTTATTATCACTAAATTTCTACTAAAGTACAGGAAGTGCAGATCTCCTACAAGTGAAAAAGTACGTAATAAAGGTATAGTTTGTCAGATAACTGAAAATAATAAATAAAATTAAAAAATTAAAAAGCGCGAAATATTACATTTTATCCTGGAACGCAACAAGAAAAATCTTATCACTTTTGTAAAGTAGAAAGAAAACTACACCATTCCGATGTACTGAAGACTTTTACACTCCGGATTTTGTATAGTATATACTAATTTTACATTGCGGGGTATTCAGTAAACTTTAATCCAGTGATCCTCCTATTTTCAATCACGCTCCTCTTATTAGTCTAGGCTTCGAACCCCACATCCAGTACGTTTTATGGGGATTAATATTTTTAGACTCAAATACTTTTCCAATGTAGTAAAGTCTTACAGTACGGATTTTGTAGAGTAGATAGAAAACTACTTTTAAGTCGATAGCGAAGTACTTGTTCATTTTGGAGTACTCAAGAATTGGTTTTATCTTGGTAGCAATATACTCAATCAAGTGATTATCTATTTACAGCGCATCTACTTCTAATTCAGAGTTTTCGGTTTTCAGACAAACTATTCCTTCAATACTGATTAATTTACTCGCTCGGAAATCATCACTTCTTCACTTTACTAAAAATTTACTGATACTAAAATGTTAAAATGTACTTTTTTCAATGCCCTCGATGAGCAGCGTCAGTTTCAACTATATCCTATCATGAGTTTTCGAGAATCTTTCACCGACATTATACTCCAAATGCTGCGCACAAATTCCACATAACGTGCAGTTTCACTGAATTCCGGATGCTTCTTACTATAGGTCGTCAAGCCTACAATGGTGGAATCACTGAAAACACCTGCAAAAGAGTCAATAAATAAATACGTCAGCTTAAACCAACATTTAGCAAGTCTACTGAGATAACGCTACACACAGTAGCCAAGCCACACAGAAAGCAATAAACTACTTTTCATCAATATAGCAATCATATACTTACTTAAAGCATGCTTAGGTGACGTGCGAGCGATGTTACTTGGATTCAAAGAAACTTGTTTCAATTCATGAGCGATCTTCAAGGTCCTTTCCTCTTCAAGGGCGTGCAGTTTCTTAATGTGCTGGAAGTCCGCAGTGCAGGACATGCCAAGTATGGATTCATGTCCTACAAATAGAGGGCACATAACTCCTTTGT
This sequence comes from Botryllus schlosseri, assembly GCF_051294905.1. NCBI lineage: Eukaryota > Metazoa > Chordata > Ascidiacea > Stolidobranchia > Styelidae > Botryllus > Botryllus schlosseri. Next base: position 25,028,708 of record NC_137238.1, read on the forward strand.
TGACAAAATTATTGAATATATTCTTGAAATTGTGAGTAAAATCGAACATCAAGAAGAGGCGTTCACCAGTTCGGTAAGGATGCTCGATACTGTATTCCATTTTACCACCACACAATTCGGTGAAAAGTTTCCTAAAAATGAAGAAATTGGTATAATCTGACCCTGAAGAAAAGCATAAGCATTCCCTTTTACCTATTGCAAACACGATTGTCCGTTGAAACTGCTACCACAAAGAGATCTTCATTTATTGCCTACATCACTTTATGGAACCATTTCTTGAGCATTGGTGTGTCAATTCTATCAACAGGAAGCAGGCATACAACATCCTTGTATTTCGCAAACATGGATTGAACCGTGAATGCAAGCACAGTTTTCGTAGGAGTGCCATCCTGCGGTAATCCTTCAAACTTTCCATTCGTATACTCCACTCTTTGTGCAGTATAAACTTCATCCACCATCAGTGTGACAATTCGTTCGCGTGCTTTCAGGTTAGCTGTTCTCTGCTCTAGTTAATCCATGTTCAATACTCCAGTTTCAACAGCAATTCCCTGCGTGAGTTTAGACATGTGACAAATTGATGGAAGAATAAATAGTTGAAGCATTTTTCTGTATAGTGTTCGACTCGTTAACTTCCACAAAAAAGCGGTCATTAACATATTTGTTGAAAACCGGCGACCATTCTTTGAAGTCTGCATTAAACTCAGTTGTTCAATAATGAACTTAATAAGATCAATTCTTGATTCTTCCTTCTCGGTTGCATTTTGTGGAGCGATGTAGTTTTCGAGGAAAGATTTTGTTATTTGCAAGTGCAAGTTGTGATCTCCCTCAATTCGCTTCTCGCTAATACATCTGCATAGCGCAAGAATATTCGTCAGCTGACTGTGAGTTTCCAAATGTCCAGTGCTCAGAATATGTTTATACACGTCATGTGACAAAAGGCAAGAACAGACGAACGGCTTCACCTCCAGATTCTGTGTTACAATAACAGATGCTAAGAGCTTAGGGGCTTCTTTTTGTGCTTCAGAATGATACTTTATGTAGTGGAGCGCAACATCTTCATCAGTTGTGACACAAATATAGCCACATAGGGCTGTTACATCTTGCAGTTTTCTTTTCAACATCATGAAGTTTTCAATGATATCTTTCTTCAGAAAGTCGAAGTTGCGGCGTTCAATAGCTAAATTTCTCCGGACAAGACGAGCTGATGAACCAGTGTTCTTGCTGCGAGGAGATGGGGAAGTTCTACTCAAATAACTTGACAATTTTGGAAATATATCAGGAATAGCATTAGGTTTCAGACAAAATCTTAATAAATCTGCTGATTTACGCTTGCGAGTACGGCGCTCTGTCTTGTCACAGGTACTTGTTACAAAATGGTCCCGACTGAAATGTTTAGAGCAAACCGTGTGGTTCACCGACAGTGTCCAGTTCTGCCTCGGTATCGCCCTGATCCATTTCTCCTTAGATTTTTCGTCCCGTGGAAACTTGAGCAGTGTAGCAGTCGCACCAGTTTCACTACTAGACCTGTACCAAGTGCTGCATTCAGGAATTCAACATGTATACCACATCCTAATTATCAGTGATAGTCATTGTCCCTGGGTTAACAAAGTCAAAATAATAATGTGAACCGATAGCAAGGTAGCTAAATGACTTAGTAGTAGTTATTCATATAAAGACACAGCTTAGTATAAATATACAAATAGGATGGATTGCCTGGGCAGGGATTTCAAGCTACTAACACAATACAAGGAAGCCTTTATATATGAGGAATTATGCTTTCAATTAAATGACTTGATAAACTACTAAACATGCTTCAAATACAACCAAGAGCCCCGCTAGTACAGGTGTTCGTGATAACTAATAATATATCAAAACAGTTGCAGGAAATGTAGCACAATACCGGTAATGTATACTGTATGTTGCCGGCACACTAGAATATGGATATCTGATCATCCATCACATACCATATATTAGTCTACATCCTCAAAATTGATCTAAATCTTGGTAAAATAAACACTGCAACATCTCCTTAAGCGCGAGAACCGTCCGACTCAAGAACTCAGCGAGAGTGAACTCTGAACAAAGAACATGTGGCACTCCTGTCGCTCGGCGCTGAGAGTGAAAACGAGATGGTTCGTCATCCCGGAGTTTTAGATATCCCTGCCAGAAGGTGCTTCAGAAGGAGTTTCACATTTTCATTTGCTGACGATTGCACTCAAAGAGTGTCAGCTCGAAAAGCTTCGGGTTTTTATATATTTCTGCAATGAATATATTATTAAAAAATAATATTATTTCCCGCATTCATTAGTATCTTCGCGACATTTCCACTTTTTTCATAAGTATTTGTCTGAGTCTTGCAATATTTCCTCCTGGATGCCATCCACACCCACGTTTGATAAACAGAAGCAGGTAATGGCAGTTTCCAGATTTTTTTTGCTTTATGAATGTTTAGTGTCTACGAAACAAACCTAAAGCATGACCGAAGGACGAACGCTGCTTATATATATGCATCTGAAACTTTCATAAAAGCTTCATCTTGATGTGTACTGTGTAATGATGTCTACTGGATCCCGATATGACTGCATATGCGTTCTACGAAACAGTAGCAAATGCTCCGTCGAAAATTCCTAGCAATCGCTCTGCAATGAATTGGATATTGACGGTATTGTAACAGCAGAGGTATTGTAAGCAGAGGCCGTCAACCCACACCAGGGCGGTGCAAAACACAATTTCGCTTACGTAGTTTCTATGTCAGCTACGCTATGAATTGCTATGGTAGAACTGTACATTTCGGGTCAAATATCTCATTCTCGGTATTGATTTTCTCGGTGATATCTATTCTCGGTAGCCAGCTATTACTATCTAGTGGTATTAGTAATAGTAACTGCGTCATATTTATCAATACAGATATGGAAGTCATTTCATTGGCCAGAGGACTGCTGAAAAATGCGGACGGCGATCCTCGAGCATTAGGTTTGATCGTGGTTCTGTTTTGGTAGAGCCGGTTTGGCACATCTGGTTCATTTGCCGCTTTCACAATATATACTTACAGCCTGGGTGAAGCCCGCTAACAGAACGGACGCGATAGAAGATCTTCTTTGTCGTTATCGAAACAAAGGACGGTTGAAAAAGTGAATGCCTTCAGTGTCGTCAGAAACCTTTAACTCGTTGAAATGAAATCTATTCGCAGATGTTTCGGGACGAAAGGCAATGCCGTAGGACAGATGAATCATCCACAGGGCATTTGCTCAACGGCCTCTGACGATATCGTGGTCGTAGACACCGACAACCATCGCATCCAGGTTCGTTGGTTGTTTCTACAACTCTTCTATGACTCAACATAATCGTGCTTTAAGATATTCGACGTGAACGGAAAAGTAAAGGGAGTCTTCGGGAGCAACGGAACATCAAAAGGACAATTCAATAGCGTGGCTGACGTGTGTGTGACGTCACGGGGACGTATTGTCGCTTCAGACAAAGCCCGAATCCAAATATTCGACGAACAAGGGAGGTTCATTCGGAAGTTCGGTCGCTATCCTCGAGGTGACGTGTGTGTTTGTGTGACGTCACAACGGACCGTTGAGAAATGACGCATTTTTGGTTCAGGAGATGTAAATATGAACAAGCCTGTTGGAGTTGCAGCGGACGATAAAGGTTTGATCTACGTGCACGCCGGTGACCGAATTAGAGTTTTCTCGGAAGACGGAAACTTTGTTCGGAAGTTCGGATCGAAGATCCTTTATGATGCTGAGAATATTATGCCTACTAGCATCCCGCATTATCTTTCCGTGGCTCCGAACGGCAGAGTAGGCGATTCGTACTTCAATTTGAACTCTCGTGACGTCTAACTCTTTTTGCAGGTGGTCGTCAGTCAGCCAGCCGAAAAAAGAGTTCTTGTTTTCGACTCGCACAGCGGCCGTCTGCTTTTCGAGTTTGGAACGGAAGGAACGAAGGAGGGTCAGTTCAATCACCCGTTTGCAGTCGCCACAGACAGTCTAAGCAACATGATCGTGTGCGACTGGGACTGTGATTGCGAGCACGGCCAGGTTCAGATTTTCACGAGCAGTGGAGAGTTCTTGTCTTGCTTTGGCAGCTTCGGTTTTGATCCGGGACAGTTGGCGTTACCGACAGGAGTTTGCGCTTTGTCAGACGGACAAATCGCAGTGAGTGAGTCAGGCAGCCACAGAATAAATATCTTTTGAACATTCGAATGAGTTTTTCTTGCAGTTCCAATGTATTTGAAATATTGTCCGTGTAGTCTGCATATAACGGTTTCGCATTGATGATCTCACTTCTGCGAATAACTACTTTTTAGTCCAATTTTCCGAAAAAAACTCTTAGCCCATGTTCACTTTTGCCTTCTCGGAATTCGGTGTCAATGTCATATACTTGTTCCTAATACTGTCCAGACTGGATTGAAACTGTAACACTGCTGCCGGATGGGTAAAATGGTGCTACATTTGCTGTCTTTATTTGTTACTTTAATCTCAGCATTTGTTAGAAATGTGTTGGATAATACAAGCATTTTATTTTTAATGAGAATTCATTCGCGAGCCGGATAAAACCATCCGGAGCACTGGATGCGGAACCGGATCAGTTGACTAAAGAAAAAATGATCAATTGGGTGTTGGACAGTTGAGATTGAAATTGCACCAAAGCAAAATATCCCCGACCGCAAGGCCCACGAGGCTGCAGCAAACTTTTGGTTCCTTGTTGACACCGAAAAGTATAATGGTGTATGTATAGCAACTATACATATATATATATATATATATATATATATATGCTTTGTAATAAAGTGTTCAAGTGAGATGCAAAGCGTGCGGCTGGCGATGGCCGCAAGCATTTGGAAGGTTTGAATGAAGCCGTCGACGTAATTTGAGTTTGACACCCCAGGTTTACACACCAGGATATTTAATTTCATACGGCCATTCTTTTGCTGTGGTTACTGAAGCATTAGCAGTTTGAAGCGAAACTGCTTCGTGATTTCCCTAATTTTTAAAAAAGTTACAATTTCGTTTTCAATCATTTTGCAAATTTAGAGGTCTCGCGGACCCCTGAAAATGCTTCACCGACCCCCAGGGGTCCGCTGACCCCCGGTTGAGAACCACTGCCTTAGAGAACGCACAGAGAACGGTTGTAAGCAACGCAGCACACGCTATATCAAAGTCAGGTGTATTATATTCTTCTGCATGTGGATTTTGTGCGACTGTCTACTCAGATTGCAAGGACAGGACTATTCAGCGCCGATTATTTCGACGACCGGACATATTATTATCGAAGAATCCGGCCAATCGGCTACGGTAAATTTTGGCCTAAGTTTTATCGCTTCTGATCTTTTTTGCACTGCATTTTGGGAAGTCGTACTTCATGTCTTTATAAGTCTCCGCCACGGAAGGGACTTGCCTCGAAATAACTGTGTTTCGTAGTTCCGCACCAGCTCGTTGTACACCCTTGCACTAAAGCATCCCAACCGCCACCGACGGTGGTTTCCAGGGAAATTAATGTCAGACAAACTTATCACGAATTCCAATCAACTCGTATATTATTAAGGTCAGCATATTTTCATAATCAAGCCATATTGTATAATAGGCTTTTCTACGTATGTTGCTCATTAGTTATAGTACCCAACACAGTGACCTCGGATATAGACAAACTATCCACAGGAAATCGCGCGAAGACCGAAGAATTTTGTTGTTGCTAGAAATTATGACAAATATTAAATACATATTAAAAGATATCTCCGGTGCCGTTGCGACCCATGCTTTAAGAATCCCTGCTATATACGGTATGTTTACTCCCGCTATAGTGGTGACGAAGGAGAAGACTAGCTATTTCGTAAGCATATCGTACCTTTGTCCGACTGCATGGGTACAATTGTACGCATTCCATTTTTAAAATACGACAGTCTTTTTTCTAGAAACCCGAGAGACCTGAAACTTCCTGACATCTCTACATTTCTGTGTTAGATTATGCAGACTAAATGTCGGCTAAAAATCTTTACACGTTACCGAGATTTAGTGTCGAGTTGTTTTTACACCCTTAACAGGCGGTATGGGTACAATTGTACCCTTGCACATTGTGTATCTAAATAATGCCAGTATACATAACACAAAGACAATTTTTTGAATGTTGAATGAAACAGAGTACAGAAATGATTTATTTGACACAGAAATATGAAAGAAAACTTAGTCGAGATGGATTTAGTCAGTGTCACAAGTAATACACTTTGTTTTTGTTATGGAGTGTTCGTCGCACACAGGCTGAACGCAAGCCATGCGGTTGGTAGAGCGAGCTTCCACTGAAGGCATACTTAGCAGTTTCGTAAGATCTTTCAGGAACTTTCTCCGTTGGTCATTTTTCCTAAACACTGGCTTGTGTTCCCTGTAGATGATAAACGACGCTAAGCCAGTGATGTTGATCATGTTATAGAAAAACGCCAAAGTCCAACGCACTGTCCGTCGTTTTACTGTGTATTCACCCAGCATTTTGTCCATTGTGTCCACCCCCCCCCCCTTGGTTTTATTATAGTACCTGATGATCTCTGGTTTGCTTCATTGGGTTGCTTCGACTTCTCCAGTCATGTGCATGGATAATAGAACCACAACAGCTCTGTTTTTCTTTGGCACATATAAACAGACTGTTTCATCTCGATGGTAGGCGAAATTGGTCGAGTGAAGTGCTCTTTCCTTGCCAGGCTGCATGTTACTTGGCAAAAACCTCTTTTTTCTGACTGTTCCAACTAAAGTCATGTCCCAGGTGTTCAATACTTTAGCTAGCTGCATACCTGTGAAGAAATTATCAGTGGTGACATTTCTTCCAGAGCCTTTATACAAACAGACCAGGTCCAAAACTGTTCGCTCACCAACATTTGTTTGTCGGGGACCATCTATTGGTTTTCCAGTATAAAGCTGACCATGCAGTGGGTAGGCGTTTGATGCATCACAAGCCCAGAACACCTTGATACCATATTTAGCTGGTTTAGATGGTATATACTGTGTGAATTTGGTATGTCCTCGAACTGGAAACAATTGTTCATCTATCGTGATACATTCATGTGGCTTGTAGGCTCTCTCCAAATTTTTATTCAGCATTAGCCACAGATCTCGTATTGGTGCAGCTTTATCTGTTTGCACACGCTCTGCACGTGTATTATCGTTGTCAAATCTGATAAATATGAACATCAACTTGAAGCGGTCACGAGACATAGCTGCACGTTTTAGAGGCAAAGCATCTACTTTCCACATATTGTCCAGATTGTCTATGTTATTCCTGTGTACACCAGCAGCAATAAGGATGCCAATAAATGCACTAAGCTCAACTTCAGTAAAGGGCTCGAATGTTCTTAGTGGTGGCCGTTCAGAAGCATTACGAAATCTTTCTGCGAGATTGTTGTTGAAAGCTTCATAAACTCTTCTAGCCTTCGATTTGTTTGTCTTAGTATGATGTCACACATCTCTGGACTCATGATGGATTTGAACAGCTAAGGCAAGAGACGAAGGGAGAGGACGACTGGCATGACGATAGCCAGGGTTGCCATCGACATGGACCAAAAAATAAGGACAGTCGAAAAATTAAATTAGCATGAAAAAGCGTTTTTGTACATATACTGTATTTATACGAGCCGTGGCATATCACATACCATACTTTTCACCAGAAACAATCTGCTTCAGCAACTCCCTGTTATTAGAAAGTGCTTCATGGATCTCGCGACAGCTCAGTTCTAGGTTTATCTCTATTTAGGGCCGAAACAGCACTTCGTCAGCCCCCACCCCCCAAAAAAATACCGTTTGTGTTGCCCCCTGGGGTGATAAACCAAATTTCGTCACCTCGTTAAGACGAGGCGTCAACCAAGATGGAAAAAGGCCGCACACCAAGTTTAGACAAATCACTTTTGAGCGTATGGAGCAACAACTCCAGTAACAATGCTTGTCGTCTTGATCCTGGCCGAAGAAAACTTATTTGCAATGTTGGAATCGGAGAATATTGCTTTGAACAATTGCGATGTGTAATCGTTGGTGAGGAATGATTGCTGGTGTTTGACAGTATAGAATGCCTAGGTACTCTCTGCAGCTGCTGCCTTGTAGTCTGAGGTCGTTGGTGGTGATCGACTTGTGGAAAAATTATTCATTGACTGGCTCAAATTAATCATCATGACACACTTCTTGTGTTTTGGGGTATCAATGTAAGTTGAAGTAGCGGTCTCTCCTATGGCCTCCAGGTTAATGTCACAATTGCAGATATTGCTATGTGCGAAACACTCGCCCTTCAATCTTCGTTAGATACCGTTAAATTCTCTCTCATAATCGACACGAAAAACGTTTTTACGCCTGTTTATTTCACTAATCAGATTTAGTCTTCTTTGTAGCTAAAACTATATGCGCAAGTGCAATATAATTTGGAGAAATTTATCAATGATTTATAGCTTTACTACTTTTTAACCAATGTGTCGACTGCACTGCGCCTTTTTTCACTACGCAATAAATGCGGCTTTCCCCACAGCTTGAGCTTATTCTGCTGTGGACCAAACAACAGTAACCTGGCATTGCTGTTTACTGCTAAAATGACGTCCGCTGCGGTAGCTTGGTACAGCCGAAACTGCTGTACCCCCACTTACTGCCCTAGCTATCTCACGATTTAGAAGTCAAATCTTGTGGTGTGTACGTCACGAGAGTTCCTTTCATTTATGATGTCATAAAATCTCGACGAATAAGCTTAATTTTAGAATATTATGCAACATGCAACATAGATACCAGAGGAAAACGATCGAAGTTTTGTAGCGGTTGAAAATAAGACAAAATAAGGACGCAAGTCGAAAATAAGGACATATCTTAGAAATAAGGACAGACGACTTTTCTAAGACGTGGCCCTTCAAAATAAGGACAAATCTTAGAAATAAGGACGGTATGGCAACCCTGTAGCTGATCGCGGGGGCAGAAAGGATGATAAAAATAAAAGGGGAATGGAGAGAGAACTGGTGCAGCAACACGTGCTATACTTCCCTAGAGCAAGTATTTAAACGCTCTGACCAATAAATACGGCATAACGTACAAAAAATATAACTAACTTGGAAATTTCAATGGAAAATGTACGTGGGTACAATTGTACCCATGCCGCCTGTTAGCGGTGTAAAAATATGCAGTCGGACAAAGGTTAAATAAAGGTTTACTTACCATGCGGGTGGTCTTTTCCAAGTGCCGGAAATATATATTATTTTGGTTCACAATAATGATTATACGAAGTAATTTCGAGGGGGCTTCATTTTGGTGCTTATATCAATATGTATAATGTATATAGACTATGTAGGCAGAGTGTGTAATATTGGCAAACATTGGTGAGAAATAACGGTCGTTCTGTTGCGGTTTTCGCACCGCACGTGGTTTCTACGTCGAAGTATTTCGTAACTGACTCCAAGAAAGGTTTATTTTCTACACAATCTAACAAGCCGCGACATGGATTTGTAGACTCTCGTCGAAGATTTTGTTGTTTCGTCAGAAGTGTCATAGAAGACAAACGCATACCAGGATCGGGTTTAGCAACGCTTAGCTGGCCTAAAGCTTTGATCGGGCAGGTAATGACATGTGTTCCTCAACATGAGATCCATTCGGAGACGCATTCGGAGACTGTTTAATAAATGAGAATTTTACAGTCATTTCACAGTACAAGTCCCGATGGCATCGGTTTTTTACGACACGGTGATCATGTGACAACACAACGTTGTGTAAAATTCTTCGGTCTGCCAAAGCCCGACCATGCTTGCAACCCAGATGAGATGATATCGCCTTTTTGTACGGTTGACTCAAAAACTGCCTTTGATAATTTTCCAGTTTATGAAACCATACCTACATGGCATATCTTGGCCTATTTAGCCCTGACCGCTACTTCCTTCACTCATAAATGATTAACATTAATCATGAAACTACACTCTCTTTCACAATAACTTTGGCGTCGATAAAGGCTCCTCAGCTTGAAACAAAGGCGATGAGTCACTGGAATCCACTGACGGATGTATGGTTGATACAAGTATATTTTTAATTATTGATATGGCTACACGTGAAGGATTCTGACTGGTGGCAGTACAAGTACATCTTTTCATGTTTTATATACGAGCATGCCTGGATATTAGCGCGGATTTAATTTGATTAGCCAATCTAGCATATCTTGCTTACATACGGCCTGTTGAATCTTGGTATTCGAAATCACTACGCGATATCTCAGTAAAATTTTGTCGGGTGAAAATTTCGCTACTGAATACGGCAATGCGCCGGTAAGGTTTAATGATGAAATTTTCAAGTATGGTATGGAAATTGTTTCCCATATTAATTTCATACTTTGGCAGTTCTGCCAGAACCATGACAATAACACGACTTTCGACTTGTCAAATCGATTGTATACCTACGAAAATCGTTCACTGACCGGTCCATGCTCATTGTTTATATATCAAATTTCGACTCCGACTCACCCACCCTGGTCCACATCTATTTGAAGACAAAAAATTTTACAACATATTATTAAGGATGATAACATTAATGATATTTCTCCCGAATAATGTATCATTACCGCGTTACAGCTTACACCTCCCTCATCGTAACTTCCACTACGTCTAGGGTGAACAACCCGTGACCCGCGTGCCCCATGTGGCCCCTGAGAATGCTCTGAGTTACCCACCCGGTCATTACCGACATATTTATTCAATTATTTGACTTATTCATTCAACTTGAAATTTATTCATCGCTCTACACGTGAATACGTGTGACTAGATTTCTTGCTTTCAATATGGCCTTCCACCTCCAGAAACAAATTAAACAAATTAGTATGTTACAGAATTGCGTTTAACTATGTCAGGTATAACTATAGAAAACGCTACTTATGAGAGTCAGTTGAAAAGCTTCTAGCGAATAAATTAACAATATAAAGTTACTGTTCGTGTCATTCTGGAGTTCTGTACCCAAAATGGCTCGTTTAAATATAGTCATTGTATTATGTGTACATATTTAATGTAGTCATTAAATATGCGCCCTGTCGGCCTCGAACACATTGCAACTTCATCAAATCTGATTATCACGATAGACGAATGGGAACTCCGTTGCTGGCTAATGAAAGTTATGGGTATGACCCACACATTGGTGGGGTAAATCGACATTTGAATGAAAAATCCCTAATGCTCGTAGCTGTGTAAAATTGTATTCTATGATACATTGTAATAAGTCAAAATGAAATTGCATGGAGATAAAATTGATCCATCAGGGCTTATTAAATGGATAATTACTTCCAAAATAATTAAAATATAAATGCTGTAAAATTTCTACACGTCAAAAATAGAATAGTATCTGAGAGCAATGTTCCCTCTAAGCTGGTGCAGTGCTCAGATGGTATCTGCGCACAGAGAAGCTAAGTTAAGCACAACAGTATTGGGATGACTCAAGTCAACTTTTTCGTATGACTTGACTTGACTCGAGTCACTTTGCAAAAATGACTTGACTTGACTTGACTCGACGCTTCAGAAATGGAGATTGACTCGTGACTCGGAGCAAAATATACGAGTCAATTTCAAGTCATTAAGTGAACGATGTCGATCAAATCACCATATCTTATGCATGTTCGGATTGTTCGCGATACGCCAGTGTCACTTGTGAGAGCAACCAGTCATTCACTGATTGTACGATTCACTGATCCTCCATTGTTATATCACAAATAAATTGACCGCAAACGAAACGATCACAGCTTACGTTGTCGTAGTTATAGTAGATCAGAGGTCTCAAACACGCGAGTAGTTAGTATGATCGGTCTGGGGGTGGCATGGGTTCTTATGGGCGGGGTGGTGATGTGCCTGAAAACCCGGGGTGATGATGGTACCCTTTTTGACCCCCCTTGTGGTGGTGATGTGCCATGTGTTCTTATGGATGCGGTGATGATGGTACCCTTTCTGGTATAGGCTGCGGTGATGATGTGCCGTGAAAACTCGTGGTGATGATGGTACCCTTTCAGACCCCCATGTGGTGATGATGTGCCGATGTGGTGATGATGGTACCCTTTCAGATATATGCTGTGGCGATGATGTGCCTGTCATGTATTCTTACGCGATCTCTGGTGATTCACCGTGTGTTCTTATGGATGCGTCGGCATATCGTACTTTCGAGTATAGGCATCTCTCGCGCGGTGTTGAATATGTACGAGTCACCAACAATAACCGCACAAACCGAAACGTGGTTTGTTGTGAGGATTAAACAGTGCGACCTATATTTCGAATGACCTGTGCGCTGAATTATTTCTCGTCCAGCCGCTACTATCGATTATTACACTAGACCGGTCAGTGCGAAATAGTTTGATCGTAAATTATGATATATGATGTCGTAGTTTAGTCGTGTCAAATGACCGATCGTGTTCTCTTTCCTCTCTATTGATTGCTAACTGAATAATACTTTCGGTTTATTCCGCTGTTTCGCGCCTACAGAATAGTCTGCTGTTCACAACCACAACAAGAATCACAAGTATACACATTTACACATTCGTTTATTACTCTGAAATCAAACTCTTCACAAAAGCACGTACAATCGTATCATTAAATTTTTTATCATCGCCAAAATTATCCAAGTATTCCTTAGCTGAATATCCTTGAGCTCTTTTTATCAAGAATGCAATAGCATGATCTCCACACACATCCGAAGTTTTACTCTGTAACTGTTTCCCAGTCACGGAAAATTCATCCGGCTCCAGGAATTCGATTATCTGAGGTTTTAGTGGTCCGAAACCTAGCGAATCATGAAAATGAGTATCGTCATCTCTGTATATAGACACCCAGTGAGACCAAGGCAAACTCGACTCGTCGTAATTAATGATGATAGCGAATTTTCCGCTAATTGGTTTCTTCGGTAACTGGTCTACTGGATAAGTTCCTAGATATAGACTTTGTGTGTCAGGGTGTTTATAGAGAATATCATTGATCTCAGACGTATTCATATTTCGACGACTTGTCTTTTTTGATTCAGCTGTAGAAGATGTTGAAACTCCTTCAAACATAACAAGGTTACGGAGGTTGGTAACGGCTTCGACGTAGTCAAAACCAGATGCACAGTTCCTGTCTTATGAAGTTGATAACATCCCATACTATTATCGGGTGTCAAATCAAACACAAAAAGAGTGTATCCGTTGACATAATCTTTGCGTGAAATATTTAAAGGTGCCTCGGATTCCCAGCGACCTGTCTGAGAGAATAGTGTCATATAACCTTCGAGTCCGCCGTGTTTATCAAAATCGAAATGAAATTCGCGTCCGTTAATTTGACGCCCATCCACACTTAACGAAAGATTTTGAACATCAAAGTGTTTAAAGTTGAATGGATTTTTGGTCCGAACACCGTTAAATGTCGTGGTCTCGACTAAACCAATTACGATCTTCTTTGGCATGGTGCCGCTAACTAACTCTCTATCAATTTTCGATAAACCCGCGGCGAATGTATGAGTCGACATTTGTAAGCGTATCCAGGGGTACTTGGCAGTATTCTTCTGTAATACAGACTTGTGTGCTAAGCTTACACTTTCAGCGATCTTCATCTGTTTGACATACACCTCCATTTCGAGTAAAACAATTTGTACATCTTCCGCATCACCGAGCAGACAGAAATTATCTTCGTTACGTGTAAATTTTAATTTCATGTCGACATTATCCAACATACATCTAGACTGTTCAAAAAGACTCATTCGAATTTTTCCGATCAACTCTAGCGGAGTGCTGTTTTTTGTAAGGTCTTTTCGTTTAACATATCCAGTATTCGCTGCACCAAGAACATCCATAGATCCAGCGACATCTTTATAAAAACCTTGTCCTTGCACAAAACTCTCCGCGGCCCCGTGAGTATCATTCAACAACCGAGAGATATAAGCTTTGTACGCATGACAATTATCCGAATTTGTGATAACCTCATTTGAAATAGTTACATCGATTTGTTTGAAAAGAGAATCCAACATGTTATTGACCAGGCCCACTTGTGTATCGTTTGCTAAATCAGTTCCATCGCGTTTAGTGAGCTTCAAACGTAATCTCAAGAACGTGTTTTGTAGATCCATATATCGATCCGTCCTTGGTAATTGTACTTCCATGACATTACCTAAACTATGGGGTTTGACGACGACATATTGCGATTCCTCAATACTATGGTTTGTGTGTGGGGTATACTAAATATGTTTAATCCGGAGTTATGACATTCTCGGGAACCCGCATGCATCAACATAGTTCTTAGTCGAATATATCCTGTTGTTTACGACGACGTTTGGATGAAGTGTTCTTTGACTTTGTTTTTTTCCTTTTTATAGCTTTTGGGGTTAAAATTTTATCAATCACTCGACCGCCAGCTTGTTTACTTCTCTTGACAACACTAGACTTGATCGAGTTACCCCGTAATAGATCTCTCGCTATTTCACCTCCAGTCCGTAACAATTGACCACCAGCGTATTTCGCAATAGGTGTCACTAAACGACCGAGTGATTTAAACAAACTCCCGATACCGGAACCCGCTTGAACTCCACCACTGAAATATCCATAACCATCGCCTGTCTGGTTATAATGACGATGGACAGAATGATGATCACACGTGAAAACAACTTTCATAATCGCTTCCTAATGTTAAATGTAGCTTGCAATGAGCGACTTATTATATTTATAGGTTCCCCAAACTCATCCCTGAGGTAAAGACATACAGAATCTACAACATCTTTTGAAACAGGGAAATAATACGGATTTGTCGCTACCCAATTATGCGTGACATCACCAGTTGTCAGCGGTATAACTCGTAATAAACGCGCTAACGTATCTCCAAGTAAGTGAGGGTGAATAATATCACAATACACAAACAAATATTGACCAATCGCCGGTTCGGTCAAAGTGAAATCGATATCCATGAGGGCTAATTCACAATATCTCGTCGGGATGTTGTTGATGGTGAGTAGTCTGTGTTCAAAATCAACACCAAGCATAGAGGTGGTTAACGTCACTATTTTCATCGTGCGTGGAGTGTCAATGTGGTCTCTATATCATGTACTAACTGACCGTATTGGTCTCGGATGGTGATTTTTATATCGCGGATGTGGTTAATCGACACTGGGAAATAAAACGGTTTTTCATATACAACTTCTTGTCTCATACACGTCTCGTTATTTACTTGGATCACGCGAAGCAATTGACTCATGTAATCACCCACCGGATGATGTCGTAGTACATTGATATACACAAAAAGATATCTGAGGTGGGGTTGAGTTGGTTTAGGTTTGATCGACGTGACATTACATACTGGTGTCGACACTTGATCAACTACACTGAAATAATTCGTGAATATGTCCGTGGGGTGGAGTGTGATACGTTTCGAGTAACGAATTCGGAAAAGTTCATCGTTGATTCTTTCGGTGAAACAGTGTTTGAAACTTTCAGATAATATTCATCGCGTCAACTCGAGGTTGTTTGCATAATTCCCAAGTGGTGTTAGGTACGCATCTACTATTCGGTCTTTCTCATTATGTAGCTCCCAGAGTGCTTGATCGTGATTGATTATAATTCGATCAAGAGATTCACTGACAAAACTCATATCCATCAACGCGAGTTCATTACAAATAATTTCATTCGGTAACACCGCTGAGAATTCGCCCTGGGTGCCAGACAGCGTGATGTAACTCATATTGAATCAACAGCTCTACGACGGAAGCGTAGGGTCACTGTCACTGGTGCTTTTCGAAATTTAATGGGGTTGCCAGCCGCATCACGTAGATAAATTCGTATTGTTCTAAAATTGTTTTTCGCTAAAGCAAAGAAGTATGGTTTTGGGAATATGTTGATTTGGTTTTCATTCGGTTTAGCGGTTACAGTAACCACCCGTAAAAGTTGTTGCAGCTTGTTACCGTGTGGTCTTGGTTGTATCAGATCACAATACACATAAACCTTATCAATCCGTTCCAACTTTATCGCGGGTGTAAAGATAAATTCTACCACTCCACGGCGACGAGATACAACGCGTCTAAATGTTATTGTATCCAACACAGAACCAAGTGGTATCAATCCGTAAGGCTCGGGTGAATCATGCGTGGTACGGGGTATGTGTTTATCGCTAGAGTCTGCGGTATCGGTATTTATGGGTACACCCCGCTTGTGTCTTTTTTTACTCGTGACTAATCTTCTGAATGTGATTCTAAAGTCTCCGAATCCTTGTAAAATGAAAATGTCCCCCATGTAATATTTCTCGTACCATTCTAACATTTCACCGATGCTGTAATACGAGCCTTCGGGAATATAATACCGATCGGTGTATCCATTCGCATCGACAAATCCAAAACCGATACTTTTCGCTGTCACTTCAATTCGCGGTTGAAAATCATGGGGGAAGGTCAGCTCACATAATCCTAGCTCATGGCGATTCATTTCTAATTCTTTGTAAAGTTCCGTTTGAAAATCTGTGCTAGTATTCGGAAATTTATCCAAACTCGCATTCGAAGGTAGAGTCAACAACATTTTATTGTTTCTTTCAACATATACGGTGAGGTGATGGATTCGGTAATAAATACCCAAGTGAAGAAGACAGTAGCGTTAAATATATTTCACGATCCACCCCGACGGAAATTTGATATAACGAACACACGATTGCACACACTAACATACAAATCTGTACAATGAACACAATCTGGTTTTTCAGACTGTTCGAGACTTGACCCATGCGAGATGAGACGGAATCAGAATCCATAGTTTGGTTGAACAACATTTTCAGCGTCTATTTATACAAATCCGAGACCCAGGAATTAAATTTAGACGGGTAACCCAACCATTTTACAAGATATTGCGTTTTCATTCCTTTCCCGCGAGTAGACAGGATTTTCTCGATATTATAAATATTATTATTTTTAGTTATTGGTTGTAATTCTTCACGTTGGAAGCGACCGTCTATAACTTCACCGTGGTAGTCTTTCAATTGATAAGTGGGAGGGTCACCTTTACGACATTGAGATACGAAAAAGATTTCTTCGCTCCAACTCGCCAAGGCACTTTTCACAAAATTACCACGTGATTTCGAAATCCTGACGGGTGTGCCGATAGTTAGTCTGGGTTTTTTAGGGGTCATGTCACCGTATAACCTATGGAAAATTTGTTCTTGATTTGAATAATTAACATCCGCTGGAGGGCACCCTATAGCCACGTGAAAAGTAGTGTTATACCCCTGGCATATCTCGGACAGGACATCGATATAATTCAAAGTCTTATTATGTGTGAAATAACGGTATAACACTTGCTTCACAGTACGAATAACACGCTCGCATATCGATGCTTTCAGGTCACTATTTGTATGAAAATGTCGCACATTGTTATCTTTCAAGAAAGTCTGAAACGCACGGTTAGTAAACTCAGAACCCTGATCACTTTGAATAACATGAGGTATACGATCCTTGAATATTTCCTTGAATCCACGAATAATACCTTGCGAGGTTTTGTTCTTGAGTGGATACAGATATAAAAATCGGCTGAAACAATCGATCGTCACCAACACATATTTAAAATTGTCGTTTTCTTTTGAAAGATTTTGCATATGCATGAGATCGGTTTGATACTGAACACCAAGACCGGACGTAATCACTCTAGGTCTCTTAAAATTCTTTCGATAGGGAAAATGTTTCGTGTACGCGTCCTTGCTCGAAAGAAACTCCTTGACTTTGACTCTATTCCGCCCTCTAGAGAATACGTATGCACCACGGTAACTACCAGGTAGCCCTGGCGTGAAATACTTAGTATGGCTCCCATCCGTATCGTCTCGGGGTCTTGGGTGTACGACCGCTTTTCGTCGGGGCATGCTGAGTCTTTACTTTGCTTCGTTGGCTACTCGGTGATGGTATAGGAATCCTTGATCGTTCACCCTTGATCAGGCGTCGCAGTGCGTCCAACTCACTAGCCGAAAATAGATTCCTTTGTTCTGATATATCGATTTTCATCGGTTGATTCAATGTGTCGTGTTTTGTTTGATAACGATTTAGTGCATCGTTATATAAGGCTAATTTTCGTTCTTGGGGTATGTTCATCTGTAGTATGTCACTCATACATTTGTCGATATCCAAATTCAATTTCTGAACGTCAGCTCCGTTGACCGGATTCGGATTTATGAAGATTTTTTTAAAAGAAGTCATTTTTTGAAAAGATTACCGAGTAAACCAGTGACGACGGGTAGGATGCTTGATAATAGAGTCATAAACATACCACCATTCTGATTAACCATACGTTTCTTATGTCGAATAGGGATGTCTTTCCTGACAAGTCGACGTAAACTACATTTATGAGCTGATAGTCGCTTTCTTTTATACTTTGAAAGAGGGATGTTACCGTTTAAAATGTTCTTTGTACAATCGCATATACACTCGATCAATTCTTTGCTGGCCCCCGATATAATTTGCTTGCGTATCTCGGGTTTACTTTTATGTAGGAACTCTAGTGTGGGTATATGCCGCCGTGTCCGAGCTGGTACCTTGGTCATTTTGAGTTTAAAGTCGGCTCTGTACTTGGCTATTTATACCATCGGGCTATAAACCACCATGGTTTCACCAGGAAATATATTGGTCATAACGCGTCGATGTTCAGGTGCTTCTTGCGTGAGATCGATAAATAAATAACTATGAGGTTGTCTAGCAGCGTCACGATAAGCCTCTGTTAAAAATCCAGAGTTTGGGTACATTTGTCGACCAAGAAAACTGATCTGCTGTTGGTCGCGCGGATTCTTGAAAATCACCATATACGAGCTCGAGAGACTCAAGTCACGCGCTCCTTTACCCTTGTGATACAGGTTCTGTGTGATATAGCAAATTGGCTTGGCTGAATGATGAGAAAATCTTGTAAAGTAGTCTGCAATTTTCGCTGTCTCAGTCATGAAATCATCCACTATAATCAAGGTGTCTTCAGAGCAAACCTTCAACTCTTCTAAAATATCTAGACCGGCGTGGAATTCTACGTTACGCATCGTCTTGAAAACCTCCTGATAATTATTGTAACAATATACGACCCTGGATACACTTGGTTTAATCATCGATGTCGCATGCCTAATCAGCTTTGCAACAAAAGTGGTCTTCCCACTTCTTGAAGGACCACTCACAATACACGCGAATGGGTGGATCAATTCCATCATTTGTTGTTTATTGAAAACTCGATAAAGTGTATGTGTTTATATATCAACAAGGTTGGGAATATCGACTGTTGTAGTCATCTTGTTCTAGTGGAATATATAATCCCAGTAGAGTCCGATTTAACAATTTTCCACGGGTTATGAAATCTTCATCTGTTTCTCATCGTCAGTGGAAGTTGCAGTGTTACGAATGCTTCAGGTCATCAAGCAGCTGATCCCAATCTGTAAAATAATAAATTACATAAGAGGATTCAAAATACGTTCATAGCGCTTCAAAATCTAACAGTGTTACTATACCAAACTATAGACCTTACCACGGATCACAAGTTTTGGTGGTCTGCTTTTCATCAATCGGGTATCATCGACGTTGGGAGTTGTTTGGTAGAACCAAGAATCATGAACTGTGGTAATTCCCGCTCCAAGGTAATCATCTCTACATGTAAACCATTAAAATCTAACGACACGACAGACTTTAGATAGGTAATAGTGTTATCCATCTGGAAAACAAATGATACATGAACACACAATACAAATAAATCACATCAAACATGCAGTATATACAAATAAATTAAAGTCACACAAAATATATACAAGTACACCACAATAACATTCAATGTCATGCTTAATTTTTTCTTGGGTCACTGCGAAAACGATTGAGACCACGGAAAGATGCATCGGTGTCGTATCTCACTTCCATCAAACCAGGTTGATGAAGATAATGAGCATACGTATCTTTACAGCATTGTCTCGAGCGGTCAAAAGAAATCGGATCAGTCAAGAATTCGTTTCGATGGTTATCACAAAAATAACGTGGAAACCAATTCTCGTAATCACAGTAAAATTCGTTCCTTTTCTCGGAAATGAGAATATCATCGAGCGGTGCTGAATGCGCGATGAAAAACGAGTTGATATCCACCGAAAGTAGCATGAAGCTGTCGGCACGAAAATATTTGCATAAACAGTCATAAAAAAACGACAACATCCGTAACTTGACATTATTATACAACCAGAACGATACTTGAATGCAGTTATCTTGCTCGATCTTTTGAGGGTGCTTCGTTATTTCAAATAGATCTGTGTTTAATTGTTCACACTTGATGAAAAAGCGATCCTCCACATTTGTGTCCAATTCACTTTTATCACAGAACGTGGTTTGTTTGAGTTTACGCGGATTCATTAACTCACGATCATAACAAGAATTCGCAGCGAGTTTTTGCGCTAGCTCAATAATCGCCATGTCAGGATTGCGACCCCCAGCACGTCGACAGTCTGAGACATTTTTTGTAAAGGTAGCAAAACAGGTCTTTTTGGTGAATTCGACAGCCTCATGAATTTTTGATACCACCAACCCGTGATCTACATACCATTTGATCAAGTCGGAGGTTAGCAAGATTTTCTTACCGCAGTACGACGCAACCAACATGTCAGTGGGTTTACTGGGTGATTTCCGATCTACAGCAAGCTGATTCATGTCACTTTTCACGGTATCGCGAGACACTGTGGTATTTTTCAATATCGGGCGGAGTTGAGCGAATTGCTTTTTCGAATGTGGTCGAGTACAAATATCAACCAGCAAACAACCAAAGAAAGTACCATTCATCACCATCTCCATCAATTTCTGTGGGGTGACAGACTTGGTACGAGTCAGTTGTGGTTGAATGCCATCGAGATATCGCACAATATGAGGATTTCTCTTCTCAATATTCCACTCACATTCCCATTTACATACAACCTGATAATTGAGACTTTTGTAATAATCATGAACACGTTTAGCTCGCTCTCGACGGACTGGGTCATCACATCCGAATCTGCAATCGTGGGCGTGAAAATCACATCTAAGGAACGATAAGATTACCCCTTGTCCGGCCGAATTACGATAAAACCCATCAGGTCGATAATTGCGTATCCCCACGTGAATTTCAGACCCGTTAAAAGCGTGGTGAACATGCACCTTATGAATATGAGAATACCAATTCATCCACTGGGTTACAGTCTCTGAGCATTTCGGCGCGGTCTTGACAGGTTTGAATTTAGTACACTCGGCGTCGATTGGTTGCCAACGTATCGCAAATCCAGTTGGACTTGGTCGACTTAAAGCATACAGATAGAGTGAGTCGCTGGTCAAACTTGTTATATGTTGCGCAATCTGTGCATTTTCCTTATAGACATGTTCTTTGATTCGAGTTACACCCGGTTTTGGGTATCGATGGAAAATGATAGATGGTCCACCCACTAAATTATCTCTGAATAGCGAAACCAGGTCTTTATGTTTGTCGTTGAAC
The DNA here is from genome assembly GCF_051294905.1 of Botryllus schlosseri. Taxonomy (NCBI): domain Eukaryota; kingdom Metazoa; phylum Chordata; class Ascidiacea; order Stolidobranchia; family Styelidae; genus Botryllus; species Botryllus schlosseri. The sequence continues at coordinate 25,050,128 of NC_137238.1, forward strand.
ATTGTGAAATCACGCGGGATGCTAATAAAAAGATGTCTCGATACAACCCCGAGCAGACAGACCGCATCCTTGAATATATCCATATTGAATTGACTTTTGAAAGATTGGAATTGTTTTTCTAAAACCTCTATGAGGTCGCGAGTATCGTTCGCGTTGCACCATCCGAGATAATCACGCAGAGAGGTCATTTTGTTGTCGTTCCAAACCTTCAAACAGTTTTCATATTCCGATGTTGATATATTGTAACCTTTTAGTGGGTTATAAAACTCGTCGTGGCTAGGAAGACTCGAGTTATCCAACTTTTCCAAACTAGTCAGAAACTGGTGCGGGAAGTGAGCTTTAGTAGTGCTACATTTGAAGGCTTCCAAATATGAATCATACGAGAACCCGGGTGCCAAGTAATTCACAATATCCAAGAATTTGAGTCTGTTGGTCGTCATTGAGTGAAATTTGTTACCGCGTTTCAGTACACTAAGATTGTCGTCAACGAGAAAACCAAACAAGTACGCTTTGAGCCAGTTCAAGTCATACCGATCACCATTGAACGACAAAACAGGAATTTGACGTAAATAACGCATAAACTCCTCCTGTAAACGTTCAAGGGGTATTGGGTGTTTTGAAGGGTCAAGCGCTTTCATTTCGGTAATTTTTGATTTGAGCATGTCCAAGTAGGGTTGATATTCTGTGAGAGACAATCTGAATGAGTCGCTTTGAATATCATGAAAATGATCAATCATTTGTGCGCCCAAATCGTTTGTGTCACCGCTCGAGACAATTACATGCGACTCCGAGTAACCTTCCACATTAGACGATATGCTAACAGAGATAGGAATGTTCTGGTGCTCTCGCAAAGTTTTAGAGGTATCATACAAGCTCTCTATACTAAACGCGATACGGTATTTGAAATAACGAAGCTGGTGGGGAACGAATACCCCTTCAAGATCGAGTCTTTCGAAAATATTCAGAGGGGGGCTATAAACCCAACCGGGGAACACTTCAACAGGACCCGTTACACATTTGTGTCTGGTCAAATCATATTGTTCAGTAAACAATCGTTGACAAACATCACATTTATAGGTCTGTATATACCGCCTCATATCAGTAATGAGACAGAAGTGTGTATTTTCTAAATGTAAGTACACAGGTTTTGCTTCGTAGGTACTACGCCGGAGTGCGACAGCTTTACCTTCGGTTTTTGTGTACACGAATATGGCCACATTAAACAAGACCTCGATATCATTCAACATGTCAAGAGTTACACCAGATTCTACGTTGATCCCATATACCGAGGTGAATTGTTGAGTCATTTCCTTTGTATCTTTTCCTAGCGAGTGGGCGATGCAGCGAAAAGCACAGAGATTGTCATTATACAGTTTCCGATTTTTTCGTCGTAACATTGTCAAGATGCATTTCGATTTTGTAAGCCATGTCGGCAGCTTAATACTCGCACAACCAATCAACACACCATCGGCAGGATATTCATATAACTGCGGGTTGATCAGACAGATCGATTGGGTATCTTGGAAAACATCCGATCGCTTACGATTGATGACTCGAATATTATACACACGGTTACTGTTCGCTACATACGATTTCACCGCTTGCCAGTTCTGAGATGTAATTTGTTGGTGTTGGTCGTCGATCTCTGGCGCTACATTCCCATCCTCGTGATTTCCCCGTCGTCGACTCATCTGTAGAAGCGATAACACACAGTCAAATTCAGCACTTGGGGAACATTAAACTAGTCTTACTTACAATCTATTTTCTTTGTCGGCGTCTTCCTTGACTCTTTATGCTTAATAAAATCGGCGACATATTAAACTACGCTCGCTAACGTTGTGTTATAGTGGATAACTTACCAGTAGACTTGTGTGTTGTTATTAATCGTTGAGTTTGCTCTGCCTGTTCAACAACAAAAATCGTTACATCACACTCACTAGTTCTGAACAGTAATAACTCACCAATCCAATTCTTTGCTCAAATTTCGATGATTGTTTTGTCTGTAGTATAAACAAATAATAAATTATATTCATAAATCAAAGCACTCGTGGCGAATAACTTACTCATTAAACCCTTGATCCCTGCGTCGATGTAATCTCTATATGTAAACTATTTAAATCTAATGACATAACCGACTTGAGATATGAAATAATGTTATCCACCTGAAAAACAAATGATACATTAACAAACAATACAAAAAAATTCATATTAAACAAACATAATGTACAATTAAACCTCAATAACACCACACCCATTATATACAAGTACAGCACAATAAAATTCAATGACAGGATTATTTTCTTTGGTCGCTATGAAAATGATTGAGATCATGAAAAGACACATCGGTGTTGTAGTTTTTTTCACCGTATAAATGGTGTGGCACATCTTGATTGTGCAAGTCCTGGCGGTATTTCGATATCAGTTCAACCAATCAATATGCCGTTGGTGGGTTATACATAAAACTGTACATTAGCCAGACAGACCGCCCTGTATTTTGTATCTGGTTGAGAGTCTTGTAACACATCTAGTGCCGTTTCCAACCTTATAGATTCAACAAATTCATCGAATTCAGCTAGTGATGTAATCGCCGCTGGGACTTCTAATACGCTATCGATGTTCGCCGACGCATAAAAATACCGAAATCTCCCAGCCGCGATGTTATGTAAAATGATTCCATACGCGAAATTGATTTTGAAACGAGTCGACTCTGAGAAAAATATAGCTTGTATATCACGGAAAACATCCGCTAGCTCCCGATCGATGACTCGAATATTATACACACGCCGACTCTGATTCACTACATATGATTTTATCGCTTGCCAGTTCTGGGATACAACTTCTTGGTATTGATCACCTGTCTCTGGTGGTGTGTCTTCTTCCTCGCGAACACGACTCCGTCTGCGTCGACTCACCGACTTCAGCGACGCCTGGCGCGCTATATCTGCATGGTTTGGTCGCATTTCGATCGTTGCCGTAAGGTCGCGTTCTGCGGATTCAACTCTTAAATCAGACATCATCAGCTCACCAGGATTAATCGCGTCAAAGATATCCGCATTCTCTTCAAATTGCGATTCGAATGCATTTGGTTCATAACCAAATTTGTCAAGATTATCTATCTGAGCCTCGGCCATTGTACAATAATTAATCTAACTGATCCAACCAACGTTTATGTCTGGGACAGAGAAGTATAACAATCAGATCGCGGTGTTGGCTATTTATAGATTTAATTTTCACACGCTTACACAGACCCCTTCTTTCTAAGTGATCGAGCGGTATATTTCACCATTTTAACACCTCGCGGTGTCATGGTTTACTTTTTCAGTTGATAGTTACTCGTTATGGCAACTAGTGTGATTATTGAGAATTACCTTCTGTATTATCATAACTTGACAACCCCCACATTGAGTGAAATGGAAAAATTCATCCACAGAGTGCTAGATTTCTGTGTACATGGAGAAAACGTGAACCGTGTTCGAAAGTGTGATTTCGCCGCATTGGTTAACTCGATTCGGTTATACGGCGTCGACTGGAAGGGCGTTTTTAGTGTCATAAGCATTGCAGCGATGAAAAGCGACATTCATACCATCGCGGTGTACAGAGATTTAACAACAGACATCTTGAATACTCACTACAGTACATTGATAAGTGACTGGGTAAGAAGAAAATTCATTCGTGTCATTTACCACTTGTGAATGGTGTAATTTCCTACAGAATTCCTGTAAAGTCTACTTCAAACCAAGTCTATTCGCACGGATCATCAGCGTTATACAAAGCCTGTTAACCTGTTTTATAACACGTGGTTAATTCTATAAATGACGATTGATTTGCTGATGACTCTCACTTTACCAAACAATATGGCATCGAACAGCGTCAACAGTATGCAAGTCGGAGCAGTTTCAAATTTTCACGTCGGTGTCAAATTCGTTTCGTCACCCAAAAGAGGTGGCGTTTGTCAATATCTCAAAGGTATATTCATCGACAATAATAATGAAGAGATATCTTTCACGTGTTTCAATCGTGATTTGTTCGGGAACATTGAGAAAGCATTCTCCAAACGAAAAAAACTCATGGTCAAATCCGGTTGGGTTCAAATTGATAAATTTACTGGAAAACCCGCTGTATTACTTGGTCGGGCTTCGTCAGTAACTCTACATGGAAAATCGAGACATACGACTGAAGAATACCCATTATTGACCTGTGAATCGGTATACGGAAATAAAGATGAATACGTCTCGATCGCCGCTACTTGTGTTTCTCGAGAGGAGAAGATGGTCAATGTTGGCGTCGGAAAGGAGTTGAAATTATACAGTTTTACATTGAAGGATGATACTGGCGAGGTGGTTTTGGATCAATGGAACAAAGCCTCGCTCGTACCCGGGAAGAAATATCAACTCACTCGTGTTAAAAACTGTGTCGGTAGCTTGAAAATCGATTCGTTAACTAGACTTGTTGAATTGAAAGAATAGTTTGCATATTTGTATACCACAATATTTCATTTCGCGTAAAATGTATGACCTATGTGATTCGACAACTGGGTTAGTGCGGTGTTGCTCTACTGATCGAGGTGTGAAAATTGTGCTATCGCGATGAAGTTGTGACTGTGAACAGCAGACTAATCTGTAGGTGCGAAACAGCGGAATAAGCCGAAAGTATTATTCAGGTAGCAATCAATAGCGAGGAAAGAGAACACGATCTGTCATTTGACACGACTAAACTACGACATCATATATCATAATTTACGATCAAACTATTTCACACTGACCGGTCTAGTGTAATAATCGATAGTAGCGGCTGGACGAGAAATAATTCAGCGCACAGGTCATTCGAAATATAGGTCGCACTGCTGAATCCTCACAACAAACCACGTTTCCGTTTGTGCGGTTATTGTTGGTGACTCGTACATATTCAACACCGCGCGAGAGATGCCTATACTCGAAAGTACGATATACCGACGCATCCATAAGAACACACGGTGAATCACCAGAGATCGCGTAAGAATACATGACAGGCACATCATCGCCACAGCATATATCTGAAAGGGTACCATCATCACCACATCGGCACATCATCACCACATGGGGGATTGAAAGGGTACCATCATCACCACGAGTTTTCACGGCACATCATCACCGCAGCCTATACCAGAAAGGGTACTATCATCACCGCATCCATAAGAACACATGGCACATCACCACCACAAGGTGGGTCAAAAAGGGTACCATCATCACCCCGGGTTTTCAGGCACATCACCGCCCCGCCCATAAGAGCCCCACGCACCTCACGACCGATCATACTAACTACTCACGCGGCCCGCATGCGGCTCGCGAGACCATTTTGTGCGACGGCATTTTGGATTTCAAAGTATTCGACAATATTTAACCACCATCTTTTAATTTGAGATCTTAGAATTCGCTCTAAAACTACTTCAGAAGCCAGAAACTATTACTCGTCAAACTTCCCTATTACATCCCTTTCTAAACTTACATCGCAGTAGAAGATTACCTATCACGTGACATTACTTCATTTTGATGGTTAAATATGACCCGTTGATGATGCGTCCTGAAAATAGTGATTTGTACTTGGGCGCAAACTTTTGTAGAATTAATCGAAGTCGGACTCAACGGGTGATAAAATAAAAACGACTCGAGTTGAGTCGCGTCTAAAAGATACAAGCAGGGAAGGACTTTTGTGACACGGAACGCCGTAACTTGGTACAACCACGGATGCAACAAACCATCAAACCTGCATGGAAACGCGATAGCATTTCTTTTCTCACATGGTGTCTACAACTAATTATGTTAACAAACTATTCCAAGTACAGCAGCAATTTTACTCAAATATCTAAAAAATGTCATTTTTCCGTGCCAGACGTGAATTCACAATACTAAATAACATTCTTACAATGCGTGTGGAATGTCAGTCTGCAAGGTCCCGTCATATAAGGCCTAGCCTACTCGGAAATACATTGAATTCCCCTATATAACTGGTGCTGCGGCCCGCGGCACCATCAAAAAGTAGGAAATTGACTCGCTAGCAAATTTGAGTTTGAGACTTCAGTAGTAGATTAATCTAATAGCAACGTATCTTGTTTCTTCTACGGCTGAGTTCTTACCTTGCGTGGTGCTTACGTTTACCAACACTCTTGAATGATTTAAATCGGACGAATATAGTTTACGCGTTTATATTCTCACGGATGTGTTGATGGTAGTACATTGTACCACATCAATTTGTTCAACTTCTCGTGGCTTCGTATTCGATCCTCTATATTGGCTGATCCTGATAATAAGAGACTGTAGCATGTAGCTATACAGTCACTCACGCATTCATTAGCAGTTCGACCTGTTTTTTTTTTTGTTTGTTTATGGGGTATTCATGGTGTTTGTCGACTGCTATGGTCATTTACACCAGGCCGATACTCTTCATATTTTTCGTAACTGCCGACTTATAGCACGGCCCACCAGTTATACCTGTGCGTGAGCGACACAACACATTTTGTATGTATATTTACCTTTATATTCGTTATTTGATTCAATATAAATGACCAATTAGTCTGTCCTTCACCTAGTTAGCAAAATGTAATGACTTCGCATCATCCCTTATACTTCGAAAATTCGATTTGACTTGAATCGAGACTTGACATGACTTGACTCGACTTGACTCGAGTCACCTCCAATAAAACGAGTGACTTGACTTGACTCGATTCAAAACGTGCAATGACTCGAGATGACTCGTGACTCGAAGGCAGTGACTTGATCCCAACACTGGTAGGTATAGTGGAAATATATTGGATTCGTGTAAACGCACCAGAAATAATTTTTTTTCGCGCACGATTTCAAGTTGGTATTTCTGTATTGGGCGCTTCATTTTCCTCTGCTGTTCGTATCTGTACTGCGGGGCTCAGATTGCAAAAGACGCGATTCTATCAAAATCGAAAAATGAAGTATAGCATTAAATCGCGCATAGCGCGAAAAATATTTGAAGATTAATTCATATCTTTCGAAAATTCGGGAGTAAATTCGTAAATTCAATTTGCCTGTCGACGGCGGCCAACACAACCTAATTACATTACGTGTCACAGCCGCACAAATTTCCTGCTACGACCGCAAGTTGCCCAACCCTGGTCTAATCTGGCTGATTCACGATATATGTTAAGAAAAATCCGCTCCTGTATACATCAATAGGGAAGGCATTGTCAGCGAGACGTCATATGTGTTTATACCCGACAGAAGGCGCTAAAGAGTGTCCGGAATTTGGGCCACAAAAATATGGTATCTCTAATTTACACCAGGTCAATTTTCTTCTTTTTTAGTCCGTAATTGTCGACTTGTAGCGCGGTCCACTTCTAATCCATCATATGACACCGCATACACGAATGACTGAACGAAGAGGAGCCAAGATAAACCTTCAACACGTAGGCAGGAATTCTGGAGTCGACCTCGGTTGAACTCGAACCCGCAATCCATTGGTGTTGCAGCTGTGGGTTATACAATACCCTATATCCCCACCCACTGATGCTAGTTCAAGCAATTGCCTATCCTTGACTGAGTCAATGGATTGGTGACTCGAGCTGTACTCGGTCTCGGCAGAATTAACACTCGATTTGCGATTGCTGCCTGCGCTCTGACAAAACGACTTTCCGGTCTATTCGTAGGATCTGATATAAACCCATTCATACTTCGAAGAATCACATGGCGCGTTCTGTCGTCTGCGGCACTTGCGATCTCTATTTTCTCTGGCACCTTTCTGTGTAATTTCGTTTACGTTACTAACCGTAGTCTGCGTTTAGGTGAACCAAAGGTAGTGACCTGTTACCAACTCCGATAAATACTCGAAATAACTTAGTGAAAGCTGAAGGAATATCTAGCTTGGAAAATGGTCGATGGATGACACAGTTTGAGAATCACTCGAATATACCAACAGATTTAATTGTAATGTATATCTAATATATATGATGTATAATTGTGTACTTGTTACACTGGTCAACACATATTTTTAGGCAGACAAAGTAACAGTGGTTTTGAGGGTTCTGAAACGCACTAATTCCGAGTAGGACCTTAGTCTATTCAAATTAGCTCTAGTTTTGGAGATAGCCCATGGGGCTATTTTGACCAAAATCTCCCATTTTCGCTGTAATGGCTAGATATAAATTCGTCTTAGTCGTACTATAAAGTTTCGAAATTCAATCTACTTGTTATTTTTACATACAGAAGATTATTTTAGAAGAGGATGCAACAACAACAATATTATATTTTTGGGTATTAGATTTATCATAGTTATAGATTTTCACGGATATCATGTACATTAATAAACTCCAGTCATGCATATATTTACCTGAATACTGAAATAACGTTGCATTCGTTCAATCAGTTTAACGTCAACCGCCTATTCTAAATTTTGAAATGATCAGTTTAAATATAATATAATTTATTTCTAAACACAATGTTTTTTTTGTACGATTTTCACCTGTCCGCAATTTAGTGCGGTTTCTCGAAAGGTTCAAACAATGGTCTGCCGTAATATGTTCATCTCATCAGCCCTGATATCTTTTTATTGTTGTTTTGGTGTATTACTGGAGCCTCTCCCCATGCTGATCAACAAGATGATCAGGAAATATATCAAGATTACTGAACAGGAAGTGAACTTTTATGCTCATGTTTGTTCCATGCTGTTCATATGCAGATACGAATGCTCGGACCAACTGTTTGTAGTTGGGTGCATTGTGACCATCGAAAAAGTTTTAGTTACTACATATTAAGAGATATTCCATGCAGTAAACTCTTTCCTAATATGAAATTGGAATCTTTCATCCGTATTCGAATATGAAATCTATCAGAGACACCAGATTTAAGCTTCCCGTTTGATAGGGATACCATTGGTATACCCACTTTGTTGAGTCAGCGGAAAATTATCCATTTACGAGTCAAAAAGTGAGGCGCATATGAGTATTGTAGTTAAAGGAGAAATTTTATAGCTTAGTACTCCTCTTTAATCTTGGTAGAACGACCAATTGATGCAGGAGAATATGTATTTCCGTTGTGCAAAATTACAAATATTAGGCTTGACAAACTGCTTTTTTGACAAACAAATATTTCTCATCAGGTCACGTTAATATTGATAAATGACTGAGAACAGCATGAGCTTTCATCATAGTCAATTTTCTATCTAGTATAAAAATAGAATGAAAGATACGGATTTCTTCCTACAAAGGGAAAAATTCATAGGTAAATATAGTAATATTGGACTTTTTCAGGGGTATAAGTATATTCTGAAAAAGAGCCAATCTTGCAAAACTAATGTGATATTCGCAATCAGCAACCTCGATAACCCCAAAAAACGGCTCCCAAATGTTCTGCCAATTTTGTTTTCTTCATTTTGTTGACCATTGTTATCAATTATTCTTGGCATATAATTTCAAGCTTGTTTTATCAAAGGCGATTTAGGGTTTTCTCCGAAACTTCATTTCAGTAAATTTCATATACCTATCCAAAGAGTGGGGGTTAGGCCAAAAAACACCGGTCCAATGACGTACATTGTACTGTCCGTTTAAATTTGCTCTACTGCAAGATCTATACCACCATCCTCCTTTGTCATCTCTGGCACAGTGGTACGGAATATCTGCATCATTATCAGCATCTTTTGTGGAAAATAATTGGTAATTATGATATTCCAAGGCGTCCGAGGCGTTTCCAGAAAATCCGGACACTATAATCCGGTATTTATCGCTTTCTGGCCGGATTTCAAATGACCTGAAAGAGACAGGACATTTATCACGACGGATAACCTTGAATCCTTTTTTTTATCGCGGTCCTCATCGCAACGCAACGAGTTGCCGGCAAACTCTGACATACGCCGATATCACGCGACGTCGCAGATCTTTGTACTTAATAAAATTTAGTACAAAAAGATAGTGGAGTGTGAATCTGAAACTAATCGCAACTATTACTACATGGTAATGCTGTGATAATACCATTATGCGGAACTTGGTGAAATATGGTGAAATATTTATGAACACATTGAAATAAATTGACCTTTGAGCCTGCATTAATTTGAGAGATGGTGCAATTATCTAATATGTAGCCGACGTATACGTCTTCATAATACACAGTTTGTATTTCTCGATCTGCATGTGAATTTTGTTTCCAGTTCAGCGCACAGCATATAATGAGATTATCAATGTTGTTTTTCTTAGTATCAGCGGCTTAGGGCAGGGGTTCTTAAAAATGCAATACGTCGCCAAGAACTATAAACCAGATTATTCTGCGAGAATGACATCGTGAGTGGGACTGTGACTACCTTGTCCAATCACTAAAGCTATCTTATTTTAGGTATGAAAATGCCTGAATAGAATTGATCTTCATGTCATAACATTCCCGTCATGGACTACTTAAATTTTGGGGGTGAGTAGGCGCAACCACCCACAAAACTCGAATGGGTCCTCGACCAAAAAAGTTTAGGAACCCCTTAGGTAGGCCATTAGGGCACTCTGAGAAATTGTTTAAAACACCGTGCCTATCAGTCCTCAACTCCAAAGTACGACGGGATTGTATTTATGTGAAAACCTTAACTGCGCACAAATTATAATGAAAAAATGCTCACTGTCATTGCGCGAGGAAGATCTTTGTTTCATTTAAAAGTGCTGGAGTCAACAATTCTTCAGTTGACCAAGTCATCTTTATGTAAACTGAAGAAGTTTTTTCAAAACTAGATTTGCCATTAGTTTGTGTTGTTCCTTGTTGTTGTCGTTTCTTTACATTGTATGCTGTTACCATTGTAGCCTATCGTATATTTCAAAGTTTGTTGTTGCCATTGTTACAATGCGAATTTCATGGTGTGCAATTTTGATATATGTCATACTCAGCCTTATTGATTGCTATACAATCTGATTAAATTCTATTAGCGTGCCGATAACTCTTGAAAAGAGGCACACGAAAAGTGTACGGATTTATTAAACGGTTTATTACACATCTACAATGGATGCTGTATTGAAAGCTATCCTCAAGTTTTGTAACACGCACCAGCTATTCAAATAACATATGTTGTCATCGGGTCTATTTGATTTCAAATTTCAAGAACTGGGTAAGGTGTAGCCTACCTTCATCCAAATATCGGTCACGGTAACGTCGTATTCTAGTACGGTTTATGTATCTATATAGAGCAGGGGAGGACAGGGTAACTTTTTAGCTCAAGGGCCGCATTCAACATTGAAATTCATTCGCGGGCCGCACTACAGTGAAATCCGCATTGGAAGCTGAAACGTTATATTTTCTTGAATTATATTGTAACTCAAGACATGGCGATGCATATATATACTTAAAAGAAATCAAATATTGCTTTGACGAAAACGTACACGCGTCAGAAACATGAACGAGATTTTATACGCTGACCCTTTTCAATAAATAATTTGTTCAAAATATGGATAAAAGTAAATGTTGTACCAAATCTTAAAACATGATGGAAATATGAATCTGTGAAGAGAGATTGCGGCTTTTGGTTTAGCTGGAAAACACACAGTGCTGAAAGCGTCATAAATACGTTGCCTTTACATGCGCCTAGCAAATGCATTACTGTGTTAAAATTACCTTCTTCGCGTTCTTTTGTGAAGACGACAGCAACATAATTTTCAATTGTCTTAAACATTTCATTGATTATGTTAATTGGTTTTGTAACTCACTACCCTTATAACTTAGCAATATCATGACGAAATTTATCAAGAAAAAGTTTAATCTAGTCGATTCTAATTTTACTATTAATACCTTCAATATTTTATAACACTTCACGACGCTTTTGCGGGCAACACAAAATGTTGTGGCGGGCCGCGTGCGGCCCGCAGGCTGCAGTTTGCCCACCGCTGATATAGAATCTCACCTGTACTTTACAACGAAAGCAATTCCATCGGTATTAACCATATCGATTCTCAATTCGTATTCACCATCGCTCATCATACGGTACATTTTCTCCAGCCCTGAAAGCAATAATCATCGTGGAAAACTGCGCATAAAACGATCGGATGGAAGAAACTATATTCTACTGTAAATAAGTCACAAGGTTCCGAGTCATAGCTAAATTATACTTTTAAAGTTTCGACTCTAATCTAGTCTAGTCATTTTCAATTCACCACCGCGTCAAGTCCGAGCAAAAACCAGGAAGCAACGGGTCGAGTCTGACTCATAGTGCTGACACTCGGATCCCAAGTCCCAAGTCAGAGAGTTCCCTGTTGATTGATGAACTCACTTCAATGAAACTCTTAGGTGATATTGAAGGCCACATATTCATCATATACTCTTTTTTCTCGCTCTGAACATGTTTAATTAAACAGATCATATAGAGTTTATGCGCCGATTCTTTTACAGCAGGGCTTCCCATCCTTGGGTTCGCTACCTCAATTGGGTCGGCTGCCTATTCTCTGGGAGTAAAGGAAACGAATAAAAATCATATGGCTATTACAAGAATGCCAAGTTACCGGATGCTATCGGAGGCTCATTCCTCAAAATAGAAAACCCACACAATCGCCACCTTACCACGCAGGCTGTCAGTAGGTTTGGGCGAAGGTGCTGACAGTTTTTTAGTAATCAGAACGTCATATTGAGAGGTCTCGGAACAGTTTCAAATCGAAATGTGTCGGCTTGACCACAAAAATGTTGGTTAACCCTGTTTTTTAGTATCGGTCCCGATATACTAACGTTATAAAAAGCAATGGAAAACTTTTTAGAGCCCGTACCCCTTGAGCTGTCATGAATTGTTTCTTTTACCCTCCCCCCTCATTCAGGATCGAAACATGACATTGTCAAGGTACCCTTAAATGCTGGTCGTTGGACCCATATAGGGTTTTCAACACAACTCATGTGGATTTCAGGGACAGGAGACATTTCAACCATTGGAGATATTGATATCGTTTCGCCGATGTGCTGTGATTTTAGGGTACAAATGTTAATCGCCGCCACCGGTGCACCGAAATGTCGCAGGACTTGGCGTTCTCTGGGGCGGAAATTACGGTCAGTGCCAAAATCTCGGAGTGTGATAGTCCCGTCCAGCAGGTTTCAGAGCCCTGGACTAAAGCACTTTAATAGCCTCAAGACACAATTATCTCATAAATGCGAGAAAGATCTAGCTAGACTCAATTCTGTAACTTACGTTATATCGTATATTAAGCCTGCTATTATTTTGTCGGACGGAATGGCATACCCAAATTTAAAACAAGAATGCTTTTGAAAGGTAAGCGCGAGGAAACTTTTCGAGATTAGGAAATCCGACCAATATTTTTCCACTTCATGTTAATTTGCTAATTAATATAGAGGTAATTAAATAGCGTATAATTGCACACTGCAGTTCGTACCCCCTACTTGGGTGTTCCGTACTTCCAAGTGGTACTGTTTTAGATCATATAATATGGTTGAGTCATACGCAATGACTCGAGTACATGTGAACTCAATACACAAATTGACTCAAGTCGAGTCGAGTAACATTCGATTTTCAAGAAAGTTACTCGATTCAAGTCCAGTCAACGAAAAATTGCGACTCGAGTTATTACAGGCCTGGTCATATATGGATACCTGCAGATAGACTATATCTTCTTGGATGTGATAATCAGGATTTAGTAGTATGTGAAACAAAATTCAATAAATTTGAGCGTAATCTTCGTTTATCTTAGTCACATGACCAGGGTTGTAACCAAGTCACAAAACTCCGAGTCACAAGCCAATCTCGCTCTTATAGTTTTGACTCGAGTCAAGTTGAGTCATTTTCAATTCACCATCGAGTCAAGTCCGAGTCCAAGTCATCGAGCAGAGGTTCGAGTCCGAGTCCAAGTCATCGTGTTTGACTGCTGAGTTTCCAGTTAGAGTCTTGTTAAACACACTTTTATAACTCTGTTTGGTTATATCGAATGGTTCGCATTTATAATATACTAATTTTCCTCACTTTTAGCAGTTTCTGCTCGCATTTTCAAGTACGAAGTACCAATAGAGGAAATCTCAAATATGGTGGGCACTTTACTGTTATTCGAAATTACAATGAAATGTCGGTCTTGGCCGTCTAAGTCTCGAGTCATATGACTTGGTGTGAGTCATGCGCAATAACTCGAGTCCAGGTCGAGTCAATACACAGATTGAATCAAGTCAAGTCGAGTCATCAGAAAATCGGGACTCGAGTCTTACTCGAGTCATTACAATCCTGCGCATGACAAAAAATCTCCAAACTTTTCATAATATTGGATATTACCAAGCCAGAAGCTGTCCTCCATGTCACCAAACCCGCGTTTGTATTCATACCAGCTCCGATAAAAGCTTTCAACTCCATCCACTCGTCTTTGGAAAACCTTGCGATGAATGCATTCATTAGTCAACATGTTTGGATGCTGACTTGGGTGTATGGATTATCGTTAAAAAAGCTCACATTCCAACCGCCACCGTCCGTTTTCATGTCGCAATAAACTTGACACATACCGCGAATTGGGTGGTCTAATAAAACCAGTCCACGGTGTTGATTGGTGACTTCACTGCAATATTTTGGATATTGGCTCCTCACGGCTGTAATAATACAAATGTATACGTATGAAGATTTATTTTGACGATAATGCCTTAGGCAATCAACTGAGGCGAATAAAAACTGGAATAGGTGCCATCAAAGCAGTCTTTCTCAACCATTGTTACCGAAAACCCCACGCGCTCCCTGATTAAATCCCATGGTTTCTCTGGGGATGAAGACACGCAGTAAAATCATTCATATGATTCGTGATGATACGCCAGTCATGCTAATCATTGGCTGCAGGAAATTAGGCGCGGTCAGTAGGCCTGGGCTACTATTCAGTAGTGTGGCGATGATTGTGGTACATCGTGTGCACCGGCGTACGCAGATGGAGGTTACTGTTCGACATCGAAATCATGTCCTTTAGAAACTCCAATTCGATCACCAATATTCATATGTTCATTTCGTACATCACGCAGATTTTACTCGTATATTCTTATCATATTGCAATAACACTCACATTTATATTGACATACCTTCATAGGCTTTTTGCTCAATTATCGCTTCAATTTCGTCCATGTCAACCCCGTCATGAGAAGAAACTAATGCTAAGGCCCAGCAAACAAAGACAGCCGACGTAACAGAAATCATCTATAGTAATAATATGAGTCAAGTGTAACGTAGAGGTAAACTGCGCCATCAGTACATGCGAATTTAGGGTCGATAAAATATTTAGATTTTCATTGTTCAGAGACAGTACTGTGAGATGCATCTATATACGACTGGTTCAGAATTGTTATGGTTCGGCAAATAGATATGAAATTTTGAAATTAAATACTATGCTTCTGCGCAAACCTACATGGTCGAAAACAGTCGAAGTCTATTGACGTTGCGGGCCGGATTCACTCCTCCACATCGTTCGCTGGCCGCATCAGATAAATGATTCCAAATCATTACCTCAAAATCCATGCCTTTGTTTAACATTTGAATACGATATTATCAAGCCTGTATTCACAACAGCATATTACCTTAGGCCTATATTACGGATCATAGTGGTTCGATTCTAGCTGCACATTTATTTTCCAAACGATAGAATTGATATTAATGAGATGATTGTGCGTCTAAATACAGTTATAAACCGATGCGACAGCCGCTCTAACGATGATATAAGTTGGCATATTTCTGTATGCTCCCTGTTTTAGTGGTATGCTCGCGCCAGCGCTGTGTAGGCCTATACGCTGTGAGGAATACAAAAACTTTAATTGCAAATGCGGACATTGAAATTTGCTTCATTAATATTATACCGGGATTTGGGTTTGTCTCGAGGCCGGTAACCTATTGAGTCAGAAGTGATGCACCTCACTTCGACCAGAGATATTTTAGTTATAGATCTGTGTAACTGTTAAAATCTCCATATATCCTGCTTGGAACGGTTTCGCATTGGCGTTGTGGCTTCTATGAATAAGTGGTTTTGGTCATTTTTTCCATAAAACTCTTAACTAAATATGCACTGTTTTGCCTTCTCAGATATGGGTGTCAATATCAGCGATTCGCTCCAAATGGTGACTAAAAACCACAAAACCGCTGTCAGGAGGTTAAAATATAGCCCAGGAACTTACTCGAGAGTTCTTGGTCTTTAAGTATTTATTCTTACTAAAAATCTCAACATGTGTTAGAAATCTTGTGGATAATGCACGCATTTTTCAATCTATACTCAGAATTGCTTCCCGGGCCGGATGCGGCTCGCGTGCTTTATGTTTGACACCCCTTGTTTGAAACCAAACCCGCATAACTGGGATGTATATGGGTGACGTAGGGGGGGCTACTTTAAAAAATTCAGCGGATTTAATGCAAAAATAGTGGCGAATGATCAAGTTACGACATTCATCGAAATTGACGGCATGAGCGTTATAGCAGTAACGGAACTTCGCCAAACTGAGGCTTACGATTGCCCATCATTTCTTCCACCTCCTGGCAACACCCTAGCACCCTTATTGATAAGTGGTCTCCGTTTATGTCAATATAAAGTTCGGAACGCGTTGGTGGTGAGCGGAAAGAATATTTTTTCATCATTATTTTGCGAATTGAATCTCTCACATCCTGTCGCTGCTTTCGGAAATTTCAGAAATATCTGCTGTACTGCAACAAATCTCCTTGTTCTAATGCAGGAGTTCAAGAAACTCTTTTTGTCACATGTTGCCAGAAACAGATCAATATGATACTATATATAGGTTATGGGACAATGTAAAAATGGAACTTCCGTTAGTGGTTTATTTGATTAAATATTGAGAAGGACGACGCTGGTCTTGAAGTCAGTATTAATGTTTGCGCGAGTTATTATTTTCTTCGCGGGAGGTCTAGCAGACGGATATAAACCTGTAGATTGTGTTATATAAACTAAGCTATAGAAACTGGATTATATTGGCGATATGGCGTAACCATGATGAATGAAATCAAACAAACTTCGTTAACGCTTATAATATTGAATATAATTTTTTGGCTTTGTATGTAC
Source organism: Botryllus schlosseri (assembly GCF_051294905.1). Classification (NCBI taxonomy): domain Eukaryota; kingdom Metazoa; phylum Chordata; class Ascidiacea; order Stolidobranchia; family Styelidae; genus Botryllus; species Botryllus schlosseri. The sequence continues at coordinate 25,067,103 of NC_137238.1, forward strand.
TTATACTTGAGAAATAAACTTATTGAATTCCCCACAAAATCGTCAAAAACATTCTGCATGTCACAATTTAACGAATTGATTATGATATGGACGTAGGCAATCATGAAAACTATTTTGTTGTAGAGCTTATGAGGCCTATGCTTCCACTTTATTGCCAAATAATCACGCACATTTAGAAAGTTTTAATTGGAAAAAACATTTTCATAAACTACGTATTTAACGACTTACTATCACAAAGCACAAGTGTGGAAAACGGATTTCACAAAATCGACATGGTTGAAAGGCATAATGCTAATGATGAAATTCCCACCAGGACGGGGCACACCCATGAGAGGTAAGGAACATTCCTACTGGTCTTGTTATGCCCTTATGCCTAACACATATTGTTTACGTAAAGCTGTCATTCGCATTGTTAGTCAATAGTGCGTGACTCGTAACAACTTAATCGTTAATGCGGTAACACAACTGACATTGCGCGTCCATCGGGAGAATCGAAAATGCTGCATTTGGAGACTTGTTACACCTGGCCATACAAGCAGTGTTCCCTCTAATTGGACGAGTCTGCGCACGCGCACCAACTCACTGCGCAAACCCTTGTACAACGACTAAAAAAGAAAAAAAAGTTCATCACTTCGGATGTTTTTGTGCGCAACTTACAATTTGAGAGCGCAGAGACTGTTTCAGCACTGCGCATTTTTGCACGTGCGCAGCTTAGAGGGAACATTGCCTACAAGTAGCTTTTTATGTGTTTCTATATATAACTAACCTAAAGAAACACAGGTCCGCTGGGCAACAGGATACGACAAGCAATTTCTGGTCACCAGATAGGCCTATGGCGCGTTTAGGGCTCGGCGCAATGATTGTAGTGCTGTAATGCAAATCCGCAGTGTCATTTGTATTGATTCAATTCGGGTAGTTAGAGAAGATTTGTTGTAGTATTGAAATGGTACACCCGATTCCGTTAATATTTATCTTACCAAGAAGACATATAGCTTCAGTGTTATTTTTTCAACAGAGAAGCCTTGAAATCCTAATTGGTTTTATCACAGCATCCAAAAAATGTTGTACAAAAGCGACGTTCGGGGAAGTGACATTTGTGTGAGGCCGTAATCAATCCACATGATTGTCACGAAGTCAAATAATTTAAGTCCACAATATACCAAATTAGCGTTATTTTTTGTAGAATTGGCAATGCAAAATACTAAATAAAACATGATCACGATATTGATACTCAATCGAAACCACTCACAAAGTAAAAATAAAATTGCCTTTTGGTCTAAACCAGGGGGTCTCAGCCCTTTCTTGGCCGTGGCCCATTTTCCGGTTTAAAAATGTGCTGTGGCCCACCTGATATCTTAGAGTCATAATCCTGTTCGATGCGTGGTCATGTACAGCTCCGATATGCCCAGGTCTCTCGAATATGCGCATTTTTTTCAGCTGATGATATTTAAATCTCGATTTCCCGGGATATGAAATCTCGCGAAGCGCGAAAAAAAAATTAAACTTGAATAAATATCCTCCAACAAACGACCAGCGACATAATCTTGGGCCCCTTCGAGTTTCGCGACTGGTGGTGTGGGTGCGGTAGTTACGGCCCTGGTAGATCATAAGCTATAACTCCTAGGTAGATTATTTTCATCCGCTGCTCCATACGCGTCGCAAAACGCAATGGTCAGATCCCCGCACTGTGTGATTGTGACTTTGGTGATATTATTGTGGGGAATATTATAATCATTCTGGGCCAGCATCGAACAATTCATTGGTGTATGGGGTACTACAGAGAATTGATGAAGAAAGATTTTTCAATATGCATTATGTACTTTGTATGTCTTGTACCAAAACAACTTAATTTGCGATGTCAGAATATTCAATCCAATGATACAATCAATTCCTGTGACTCTTTCATTATGTACAATGATTTCCAGTCCGGACATTTTAAACTGACTTCGAAGATTAATACGCTCCGATGAATCCTCAATCCATTTAGATTCGTTGAGGTGGTGCAGTATACCTTCGCCAGAAGTTGCTAATAATTTGCAATTATGGCTATTTTATCTTACAATAATACGGCCTGCCGAAGTACAGTAAATCTGCACATCAATTTCACTTCATTGCGATTTCATTGCATACCCCTTTCAACAGCATACGGCACAGCATTATCTTCCAGTTATTATACACTTGAAATTATTTTAGTTGCTGTTAGCCGTAGGTTGTCATAGCCAGTAGAAAAAGCCACCGTTTCTCCCTAACGTTATCGATTTGTACATGCTGATATCATACGTGCCACTACGTCTAATCAGGGTCGGATGAAAAGCTTTGTGGCTATGTAGCCTACGTATAATTAGGTAATACGAACATATTTTTAGCGAATAACATGAAAAATATAACTAAACTTACATTAATTCTGAAATTTTCTAAATAGCTCTGTGGCCCACCTCAAAATGCTCTGTGGCCCACCAGTGGGCCATGGCCCACCCTTTGAGAACCCCTGGTCTAAACAATCAACGGGCAACAGAACAACGACTTGTTTACATTAGGTTGAAAGAGATATGCGGCTGTCGTCGCAATCAGTACGGGGCGCTCCGATGCCGATTCCCATTTTAACGGTATGTTTGAAATATTTCGGTGGTCTGACAAAATCGCAATTTATCTTCACGTAATCAGTGTGACAGCATCTTTTGTTTAGATCGGCTGTGATAAATTATGCGTTCAGTTCCCAAGCTTTAAGATTCCTGTGTCTTTTCAGAAGGCGGCCAGAAACCGCTCAACCATACAGTCACGTATTTCTCACCTATCCGTGTGTCAGCTTTCTAATGGGGTGGTTATAAACCGCCGGATGGTATGATATTGTATTCATATTACGTCTGGCGGTAATGGAAAATAGTCAAGGTAGCACGGCAGGATGTTTAGGCCGACTCTGAAATGCTTATTGCCGATAAGAAAACCATCGACTTTGCGTGGTCGGTTAATCCACGGCCTTCGGTGCAGAAGACTGTCATCTAGTTTCGGCGATAGCACGTTTATCTGGGCAAAGCAATTTCACCTCGAATCTGTGATATAGCCGCCTTAAAATTGCATGAAACCAATCATGAACAAAACCATCATAATGTCACTTTCTAGTTTCATAATTGCGAAAATACGGTTGCATACTTTGCATTCTGGCTTCATTTCAATTTTTGAACGTTCACCGGTCCACCGAATATTTTTGAAATTTTAGCTGTCATATGCGAGTATTCCGGTGTATAAATGGGACTTCAATTGAATAAGCCACTCTAGACTATCTGCTGAGGATTGCACCTCACCTTCTGAATAACCATTGGATTTTCTACTTCCTTCATTTCTTTAGAAATCACTAGTCAATTTCTGTTAAGTCTTTCGAAAATAATGCTACAACGACAACAGCACCAACTGAAAAAGGTTTATTCAATTATTTAAATACATTTCCCTCCAGAGTTGCACCTCTCTGTGCTAAACAATTACTGAAAATTCTCCTCGTGATGTTGCGGAATTCATTTTTAAACCAAATTTAAAATAAATTCCATCGGATACATCAGCAATTCGCCGAAGTCGGTGACTGAAAAGGATACACTTTAATTGTGATTGACTAACTAAGTTCGACGTAATTAAATTCAAGTATACTGTACCACAATGAGAGCTATACTAAGCGATTGGAAGTTCCCGACACGTACGAGTCAATATACTTTCCATGGGATATCAAAGAACGTCAAGTGTTGATCTTACCACCACCGAGTCGACTTCACGCATGTCGAAATCTCAAATAAAATACCTGTAACTCCTGCACCTGGACCTTATTAAAACCAGGATGGCACCGCCAACAATCGCTTTGTAACAAGCACTCATAAAAGTCATACATATGCCTACTCATGTTATTGGGAAGTGTCGTAATGTATGCGTGAACGAGTCCTGCTTGGCAGTTCGGCTGCTATACAGCATTTTCAATATTGGATATTTGTAGTGCGTCATGGTTCATTATTCTCTGATATCAATAGTCGTTGAAAAGTTATGACGAGTCAGCAAACAACCGCAGTTATTACTGGAATTTCCGAATTACCAGTAAAATATAACTCAATTCGCGATCTTCAAGTTTCGACCTAACTTCGTGATCCGTACGGGGTAGATAAATCTATTATCCTAATGCACGGGTTCTCAAACTTTATCGAACCACAGATAAATTTATATATTTACAATTGTCCTATTGAAGTGGTTCTCGACGTCTTGACACGCTCTCAAAGGGAAAAATAATTTGGGACACCTTGTAGCAATTCGAGTAACCTGGCGACAAACAAGGTGGTACGCTGCACCTATTCAGGATTCACCACAAATGGGTCATGGGATCGAGTCTGGCGAAGGCTGAATCCAGAATCTATTCCTGAATGTTGGACATTCATCCTCGTCATTCGATCTGCATAATCGGTGTCTTATAAAGACTCAGGAGTGAAAGTGGGCCGTGCTGTAAGTTGGCCTCTCAGGAATCATAACACTGGTCAACACACATTTTGGTGCCAAGAAAGTCTCAACGGTTTCAGGATATTCTTAGGTCGCTCAATCCAAAAATGACATTTGTTTTTCTGAAATGACTCGGTTTTTAAAATATTTCATATTTTTGGTTCGGAAAGTGCGAAAAATACGCAAATTGAGACGTAGATAAAATGCGTTTTGTATGATACTAATCTTTGTATACTATGGATTTAGGGCATTCTTATGTTGCTGAATTCGAAAATGACATTTGTTCTTCCGAACACACCCTATTCTTTGAGATATTCCACATTTTTGTTTGGAAAAATGCTCAACACTCATAAATTTTGGTATAGGGAAATTTAACTTTATACGCTACAACTTGGACGAGTTCACATCTGTCTCTTCAAGTGTGTGCATACAGTATTGTTCTATTTGTGACGCGATATCGTTGAAGACGCAATCGTTAACACATAGAGCCTTCTATGCGCGAGTCCTGTTTCATGTGAAAATCAAGCAAAAATTATAAAATCAGGCGATATTAGCGGTAAACCACATATTTTTGTAAATCAAATACTGGTGCCATCAAATCCCAAACACTACGTTCAGTAACGCTCAAAGTTCAGTTAGTGAGCTGTCAAAGCACGCTAATCAATCATATACCTCCATTTTCAGTAAAAGCCTTTCGATGTCTTAGCAGTAAAATAGTGTATCTTGTTGGCTAAAATACGGAAGTAATTCTTCCTTTCTTGTACGGTAAAATGTTATTCGTGCTCTATTTCGAAACAGTTTTTGTCTATGAGTCGAATTCTTCCTCAGAGTTATGCACAGATCGCCGATAAGATTCTAAATCTGCGTAATTTCAAGTAATCTACTTACGACGATTAAATAAAATAAGTAATAAATGAAAAAATAAAAATATCGATATCTCGAAAAGTAGAGCTAATTCAGAAAATCGGATGTCATTTTCGGACTCAGCAGGCCAAACATACCTAGAAAACAATAAAATATCTTTAGCACTAAAAAAAGTTGGTCAGTGTAATAAGCAATATCGGTCTGTTGTAAAATGACCAAAAAGTTGAAACTTTTTTCAATATGTTCACTAAAAAGGAAACAAAAAAAGGTCACCAATCTACGTCAGTTCATTTTTCAGCCGTCGGTTCAGATGGCGGTTACTAGAAAAGGCTGGACACCAGCACAAGGGCGTAGCCAGAAAAGAAATGGAGTGGGCCAACAATTTGATATATTGGGTACTCAACAATAAAATAAAACTACAGAAATTATATATTGCGCGAAGAGAAATTTCAAGTTGAATACACCCTGCTCAAAATACTCCAACTTACATTAATTTACGTAAAATTTCGAAAAATTTGTGCGGGGTCATTGTCCCTTTCGCGCCCTCCTGGCTACGCCAATGTACCAGCAACGGTGCTTCCCCAAGATCGGGTGGATATTTAATTTTGAACTCCAGATGAAACTGCCAGCGGTGTCTTTAATAAACCTTAAATATCTGAGAAAGCAAATTCACTTTTTCACGTATAGTTGGAAACCCTGTCTTCTTTGCCTAATTTCCCTTTCCTTGTCGTGATCTGTTCAAGTCGGTAGTGGTGTGATAACACTCTTTAAAAGTGTACTAGCAAGCGGGATTCTCTTGAACCAGAGTCTAGACAAAAACCGTTTCTCATAACAAAAACAATTTCAACCCGAGCATATCAAGAAACCAGAACACTTCCAAGAATGTGTCATCAGTAAACAAAACAGAGGCAGTGCGATGAAAGAGCTAAGTAGCCAAATTAACATATAAGAATACTGTATTTTAACGAAATATATTGTTCACGCCATTTTAAGATTTGAGCAATAGGGAGTGTTGTGAACCTTACCTAATTCCCTGAACTGAAACCTGATAATGCCTTTGTGAGTCGCATAATTTTGTCGTGTGAACGTAGATAACAAAGTATAAATCGTACGATGTTTGGTGCATGTAATCTGTTGTGGTTATGATATATGTACGGATGTAATACAGCGTACGTATACATTCATGATTATTAGCTGATTCGGAAGTCGATAGACATATATAAATATTTCGCTGATTGAGAAAAATATATCGCATTTTGAACCGTACGTGATTGGCAAAAAAATTACAAGTCGTGGAGACGGAACAAAATATATTCGTCAGTGTGATCCATCGAATACGTGTGCAATAGACAGGCTTCGTGGTAGCCTACTTCAGCCAACAAGGTCGTACGGCGTGTACGCCGGTCGTCGAACGAAAGAAGAACACGCAGCGAATTGTGAACGCAACCTTCTTGGAGTCAGATATACAATTATACAACTACAAACATTCGCTCTGCGTTAAAGTGGTTGACCTTCCGACGTTCAATCAATCAAGACCGACCGGCCGACCGACCGAAGACAATCAATATAAAGATTCGCCTTGCACGACGGCGAGAAAGAGCAATACAGCAACGGACCACGGAAACGATCAATATAAAGATTCGCCTTGCAAAACGGCGAGAAAGACCATACGCACCACACGACGGTGAAAACGTTCAATCAACAATCAGTTACGAGGACGGACATCAAAAGTAATCGCGACGTTCTCGCACGAAGAAATTTACAAAAGTCATCGCGACGTTCTCGCAAGAAGAATTGACAACGAAGAGACGTTATTGCCAGGAAGAAATGCAGCTGGGTTGTGCTTCCGACGATCAATACGCCAAAGAGAAGACAATAATGAAGGCAACGTTTGCAGTGTCAGAAAGTGGTCGGAAATCGCAGAAGTTAAGCAGATTAGCGGACGGTTGTGCTCCAAGCATGCATCACACGGATTAGGAAAATAAAAGGTAGATCGATTTTATTTTCTTGCACTACGACGTTAGTTGGTTACCGTTATTGGGATATTGACAAAGTATAGTTTATAAAGTGACTTGCAATCATTGGTTTCTAAACCCAGGTAGGGGTCGCATTTCCTGCGAGTCAAATCTCGCGCTGCTGGCAGATGTAGGACGCAGGTGCTTATATAGCATAATGTTTTGATAAGAGATGTGTGCGGGTAAACCCGTAACAGGAAGGCTACCCTATTTATTTGATGCCATGATGCATCCAATAGCTGAATAGCTTTATGTATTGGTGATGAAAAGTGATATATTGCAAGCCTTTTGAAGAGATATTAGGCCTCTGCCATACGACGATACCCTTATGTTGAGTATATCATTGAGAAAATATGCACCGCGGTCGTGCATGATATTTGCAAACATTGCTTTGCATGTAATATAATAAATAGGGCACACTCTCGTTCTGTTGGTATATTCCAATGTTAAATGCTACGTGATATGAATTAGGAAGTTTCATGTCAATTTAGAATAAAATGATTGCAGGTGGAAATTCGATTTTTTTTATTCCCATAACAGTATCTTGCTAATTAGTTCGTGTGCGAGTGATATTATCGGTTCTCTGAATGCCCAATGTAATGTATCGTTTAATGTTGCCGTGATATCGTGTATGTATTGTTTTGAGGTATTAAGTGATGTTTGTGTTTTTTTTGAGCGCCTAATGTTGTTGATTTGTATTTCAGTAGTCTGCCTAAACAGAATGATTCTACTTCGAGTCATTTCAAGATCAGCCGAATACTATGTTATGATGGTATTTCGTATTATTAGTTACTTTTCCCCTGCATATAAAATTGTTAACTGTCTCCAGTCGCTATGATTAGTTATGACCCTAGGTATGACGTTTTGAACGATATGTTCGGTTTTTGTTACACGAAGTTCTTCGGCTGAAAGGGGGGAATTTATAACCGAACATTTTGAACAATATATTCGTTTTTTTTTACACCAAGTTCTTTTGGTAGCAAGGGGGAACTTTTAACGAAATATATTGTTCACGCCATTTTAAGATTTGAGCAATAGGGAGTGTTGTGAACCTTACCTAATTCCCTGAACTGAAACCTGATAATACCTTTGTGAGTCGTATAATTTTGTCGTGTGAACGTAGATAACAAAGTATAAATCGTACGATGTTTGGTGCATGTAATCTGTTGTGGTTATGATATATGTACGGATGTAATACAGCGTACATATACATTCATGATTATTAGCTGATTCGGAAGTCGATAGACATATATAAATATTTCGCTGATTGAGAAAATATATCGCATTTTGAACCGTACGTGATTGGCAAAAAAATTACAAGTCGTGGAGACGGAACAAAATATATTCGTCAGTGTGATCCATCGAATACGTGTGCAATAGACAGGCTTCGTGGTAGCCTACTTCAGCCAATAAGGTCGTACGGCGTGTACGCCGGTCGTCGAACGAAAGAAGAACACGCAGCGAATTGTGAACGCAACCTTCTTGGAGTCAGATATACAATTTACAGCAACAAACATTCGCTCTGCGTTAAATGTATCAGTAGTAATTGCATTAATGATGATAGATGCTGCGGGCCTCGTGTAGAGAAGTCCTGATGACACAAAAGCAGCATCAGCATCAGCATCATCGGTGATTGACCAGATATTTTGAACAGGCATTTCAGTGTACATAATGACGTCATATTTGTGCTATTATACAATTAGTTGAGTGCATGCTGTTATTTGTTATTTTTTAAAAGGGGGTCCCACCATTTTCTTGTATGGGGTAACGATAAGAAAACGGTTAAGAACAACTGCACTATAGTATCGGTGAATATAATTTTGGTAGCGGGCTGGCATGGCTTCGTTCACACCGCATTGTTGCCCTTCGCTATATCAAATATTTCATCACAGTATATAATATTATGGCTCATCATAACGTTTGAAACTGATGTTTCACAATCTAGCATTTACTTATCATATCAAATCTTATCTTATCATATCATATCATATCTAGCAGTCCATGGCGTGTCATAATCTGGAAAAGTGAACTCTGAATTTTTTTAAGTTTTAGAGGTGTTCCCAGTAAACACAGTACAGACCAAAGATGTAGAAAAGCCGTGCCGATATAGTAGATATTAGATCTCGGCAGGTTGTGGAAAGGGGGATTTTGTGTCGACTCAATTCAATGTCTTTTCCATGTTCTTCAATAATGTAAATATTATGCAGATGCTACAGCCTTTAAACATGGTGAGTAGAATGTAGATCCTACATTCAAAGAACATCCTGATATAATAACCTGTTTTCTACCACTGGGCATAACCTGATCACGGCTGCGTACACACACACACACCACATTATCTACTACATATTAATCGCATTTGCGGTAATTTAATTCAAAACGAATTGGCAAGTAAATAATGCCGGTGTAAAAAATGAAACGAACGAAATTACTTGTAGGGCCAAGTAGCAATGAATGAAACTATGAGAACAGTCAGTAATCAGAAGGTTTCATCGTCTGATGATGATAATCCCTCTGGCGTTCTCTTTTCAACACCCTGTAGAAATAAAATGAAAATGACGATTATTAGCTAAGACATTCGTACTGCGAAAATGGCAGAGGTAGCGAGTAACGAATGACTCCTACATTTTTTTTCACCCATACTTACTAAAATGGATTTGATTCTGGACTATTTCCACTCAAGTTTTCAAGTTTTTATTATTATATTTTTTATTGTTATATGACTAGAGAACTGACTTCAATCGCCACTTCTACTTGATTATCAAGATCAACGATGACTACTTCAGCAATCTTTGAAAACAGCCACTAACACAAAAAGAATTCTTAACTAAAATTTCTTCACATTCTGTCAAAAATGATCAATTCAACAATCCAAATGAATCAGTTATTTGGCAGCTAGTTGGAGAGATACATACTCAAGTCTAGAAAGTGGAATGATACTCTGCCTGGAAAGCTGAAGACCTAATAATATTGTGTACAGAGAACAAAACATTTGAGTGGCGGCACTGGTATAGACATTAACAAATTATTAGAATTGACAGCAAGATAACCAGCAAGACATTAAAATGAGAATTAGTGCAGTTTCTTAGGCTGCAGTGATACTCAGCCAGTGATTGACCTAGCAGAGAGCAAAACGTTGTAAAAAAAAGCGAGCGAAACCTCCGACAAATGATACGATAAAACATTAGAATCGACAGTCTTACTAGAAGCAGAATAACAATCATGAGGGGTTAGAGAACAGAAGCCCGGGAAGTGACCATCAGAAATTACTGCATACTGGCCGAACAAATCCATGACCACTAACAAATGGTCTTTTAATAGTCAATATTGATACCAAATGACACCACCCCTATTTCACCGCAACATTTAGCAAATACAGCGCTGCAGTCAACCTTATAAAGCGCTAACCAAACGCCCATTAGTTTTACCACCTACTACTTACTTCGCGCTTCGCGGATGGAAATACGCATTAAAGCGAATGGACGCGACTTGTCACACTCTTGCAATTTCTGCTCCCTTTTTCTCTTCCTTCCTCTTGAGGAGAGAAACAGTCGGCCGCGTTTACGGATCGTGAATTCCCGGCTTAAGGGTGATTCTTCCTCCAATGGTCAGCACCTTGAAAATTGAGAACAATGTTGTTGCAAAATGCATGACAATTTGAAAGTTACATCATTCTAATTATTCCAGTTATAGCCGTGAATCGTTACAAGTGCGGTAACCATAAGAATTATTACTATACTTCAACTACAAATACAATATATTGTATAAAATAATTACTAATTCTTTTACGTTGATCGAGTCCCAAATGGATGAAATATGTCAGAGAAATTGCTAAATTTTTTTGTATAATTTGACAGATTCCGAAATCTTCTCAAAGTGCACCTTTCAAAAATTTGATATCAAGACTCCCAACATTTAACAATTCGAAGTTGGATGGCTTTACCAATACAAGCGAACAGTTTGTATCGCAATTGACAGTTATGTAGGGAACGCTGCGAGACATGTGAGTAGGCCTACTCTAAAACGTTTCTGACATGGACATTAGGGCTCTTAAAAAATGACTTTTTTTCTCAAATCGTTCTGGTTACTTGATAAAATTGTTAGGTTACCTGATTCAAGCCTACACACCCAATTTGGTTCAATTCCAACCAGTAGCCGCATTGCTACAGGAAAAGAAAGTTTCTATTTATTATATAAAAATAAATAAAAAAAATTTGAAAATTTTCTGTTCACCCCATGAAAGTGTTAGGTTATGTATAGAAACGATGTTCATCAAATTTGGTTCCATTCAAACAAGTGGAAGCGGAGTTATTGCCATCGAAAAATTCGGATTTTATTAAAATAGTATTTACTGTGGGTACCACTATAATAAATAATTAAAGAATTGTGTCACGCTGTCATACTGTTTTACGCAACCGTTGTTATGCACTGCATTGTTGCTGTGTTCTGGCTCCATTGATGTTATTTCTAAATTCGACATTAATGCGTCATAACTCTCCATCTGGTTTTGAATTCAACTCTGTGTTGCTTCCTTTATCGTGCCGGTAGCTCTTTAATAGGCATGCGAAAAGTTCTTCGGGTTTCAATAACGTTTATCATGAAGGTACTTTTGAAAGCAGTATTAAAATTTTGTACCACCAACCAGTTATTTAATTACTATTTATCTTCAAAGTAAATGCTCATTGCATGAAGCAGGGTTGTAAGACTCGAGTCAGGATATTCTGTTGACTCGACTTGACTCAGGTCATCTTCTCAAAGTACTGAAATGACTCGACTCATTGCGCATGACTTGAGACTCAGACGGCCAAGACCGACATTTCATGATTATTTCAAAGAATAGTACAGCAAATCGCTATTGGGATTTCGTCTATTGATACTGGTATTTGAAAATGCGGCCAGAAACTGCTAAAAGTAAGGAAAATTCGTATATTATAAATGCGACCCACTCGATATCACAAAAAATATATAAAAAGCTGGTTTAACAAGACTTAAATTGGAAACTGAGCAGCTCGAGTCAAAACTATAAAAGTGAGATTGACTTGCGACTCGGAGCCTTGTGACTTGGTTACAACCCTGGCATGAAGCCTCAATATTTACATGAGTGGGGTGACTAGACAAAGAACACAGTGACATTTGCAGCATATCATGAATGTCTCTTACTCAGGGCCGTAACAGCACTTCGTCAGCCCCCCCCCCCAAAACTTTGGTCTTGGGCCCCCCAGAGGGTTATAAAACAAACTTCCGGGGGGCTTCGCCCCCCAGACCCCCTCCGGCGATACCCTTTTTACTGCTATTTATCATGTTGTTGGGAGTTTGTTTAGTGAATGAGCTTTTGTCGCCTAAGCGCGCTAAGCGCGAAAAATTTCTAGAATTCATGATTGAATCGGTCAGTATGATCGGGAATTGCATATATATTGTTATCAATTTTTATCTTCTCTCTGCTCACGTAATCAGATTTGCCGGTAGAGCTGAGTGAGGTGTATTGGACAAGGTAGGACGACTCAATAATAATTAAACATCTTCGGGCGTACCCATTGGCAGGAACGAAACAGTACCTCGTCAGGCCCCCAAAAACGTGGGTCTTGGGCTCTCATAGGGTGATAAAACGACCCCCCCCCCATCACGTTGTTCGCGCTTGTCACGAAATTATCTGTACTGCATTGTGAGCCAGCGCGAAGCGCGAAAATTTTCGATAATTTATGATAAAATCGGTCAATCAGATCGGCGATTGCATATATATTATGCTATCAATTTATTGTCCTCTCTACTCACGTAATTAGATTTACCGGTAGAGCTGAGTGTAGTGTCTTGAAAACGGGAGGGCCCGTAAATAATGATTAAACATCTTCGGGCGGACGGACCCGTTGATATGACTTCGTTACATGATGTTATTTCGTGACTTCCAGTCTGCTATATCAAAAAATATAGAATCGCCCAAACGTAGGCTTCTAAACTAAGAGACGCACACGATTTCCAATTGGTATTTCTTCACTGGAATACAATTTTTCCCAGCGGGATGGTATTTGTCTTGTGGGGTTCAGATTGCAAAGACAGGAACATTCGGTGCCAGTCATTTAGGCGCCTATGGACAATTAAACCTATATGCATTTTGTATAGCCTATATAACGAAGTCTTCGGTCTGCATAAGGGCATAGACCTTTTCGGCCAAGCTTTTCTCGCTGCCGATCGTTCTGGCACACTTCTTGGTGTCGCATGTTATATGGCCTAAAACTTGATTGTATGTCATGGTTGGTCGTGGCGCGGTAATGGCCCAATACCCTATAATATAGAGAAACGGCTACATGAAATCGCGCGCAGCGCGAAAAATTTTGAAAAAATTGCATAAATTTTCAAAAAATACTCTATGATTTATGCTAATTCACGAAATAATTTTGGGCCCCCTTCGAGCTCGGGCCCCCCCCAATTGGGGGGTTTGGGGTGCGGCAGTTACGGTGCTGCTCTTACTATATGTGATCTTGTTCAAATGGAGGTTGATGAAAGCGTATTTCCCATTCTTTCCGACTGTGCTATAATTTCACCAGACTGGCAACCTTCTTCATGATGCTTTTTGCTGACTGCCAATATTGTCGCCGCCAACGGTACGAGTGCAAATGTCTGATATGTCAATATAGGAACAGAATTAGTTGACTGTTCATGACCGTCCACGTTCAGAGTTGCATCTCAAAGATGCTAAAATAAGCCTAAATAAAATCCAAGCAATACGATCGTCCACTTTGACTGACTGAATTTCTAAAAATAATAAACATAACACCTTGATAGCTTCCACACCTTACGTTTATATATACCGTCTGCTATCGGCAAGCATTTGAAAATAACAAAACAGATTCAACAAATCACATCTCTTGCAAAGGCTTTTGCTTTCATTCAATATGTCATCAAACTTCTTTAAATCCTCCTTTGTGGTGAGTGGCTTCGTTTTATCATATACAATCTATGGCGGAATAAAAGTTTCGGATAATTTCTAAAAGGAACACAATTTTCCACACAAAAGTCAATTGCCACACGAAATGCCAAATGCTACGGTCCCATTTTACAAGGTATGGCGAGGTAACGTAGTGGTACCCTCCATTATAGCTAAACACCAATGAATTGCGGGTTCGAGCCTGACACGTCGACTTCATAATTCCTACCGAAGTGTTGGCCGTTTATCTAGGCCCCTCCTCGCCATCTGATCCGCATAGCCATGTCTTAAAAAGCCTAGGAGTGGGCCGTGCTATAAGTGGGCAGATGGTTGCCGATGAACTCGGCACTTGGTGGAAATTTTGTAATGAAGTGTATTAACAGCTATTAATATGAATTATTAAAGTAATAATAGTATTATCAAGTGATTCCTCAATCTTGTAAGGAGGTCAGGGCATCCGTAGATCACGCAGTCACGGCGTGATTAGATCACGGATTGCGTAGCCACGGGAAATAACGCAGCGCTCATATACCGACCACGCGCGGTTTGCTTGGAATCGATGGCGTGAGTGACGGTCCTGTGTCGTGTAAGTTTTGAGAAGATGGATATTGGCGTTGTATGTGAGATCGTAACTGTGGAAGATCAAGCGGCGCTTCTTCGTTTATCGATCACGACAAGCCAATGTTCCTCATCAACAAATGTTTCGCATGATCACGTCAAAATAAATTATTTTTTGCCTTTGGAGAGACGATTCCACTCTGGGGTTAGGGTGTCTTGATAATAGGGTTGAAGGATCCCAAGATTACGAGATCTACCGCGAGCCACGACACGTTTAAATTTCCTTTTTGATACTGTTCATTCATATTAAATGCATTTCTAATGCGAAGGTGTTCTAGCGCCAATTCCTCCAAGGGCCGAGTTCACCAAGTGAAGAGCGTCGCGTTATTTCCCGCGATTACGCAATCTGTGATCTAATCACGCCGTGACTGTGTGATCTACGCATGCCCTGACCCCCGTACAACATTGACAACCACTCAAAGTGCCAAGTTCACCGGCAAACATTCCAGTAACCAATCATGGTGACCGGTACCGCTACGAGATCTACCACGGCCGAATTCACCAAGTGCCGAGTTTGTGCGGCCGAATTCACTAAGTGCCGAGTTCACTGGTAATCGGGCAGATACGGAATGATAATAGGAAGAACCGGCCTGGTGTAAAATGACCAGTGTAGTCGAACCACCACCATGAACACCACAAACAAACAAACATCTAACATGGAAAAGATATTACCTTTACAACGTTTGACAAACACAGTTACCATTGAAATCAGCAATTTAGGTCTTATTCGAAAGCAGAATAACAGCTGTTTTAGCGGACATATCAAATCAAATGTTGGAAAGTTCATGTAAATTAGCCCAAAATGTTCTACAGGTATGTATCTATATGACTTATATACCTAAAAAATTCAAGCATAAATATTATGATATACCATAGGTATAGGTACCGGTAATTCAGATGTTTGAAGCGACTTCATACCAACATACTTTCAATTCCCAGTATCATATACTTTGAGTTCTAATTAATATCAGTTCTTTTGTCTGGATAACATACATGTTGAAGTATGAAAGCAAGTGTGGAGATGCCTTCAATTTCCGGAAATAAAGCTACACAGTATGCCATTTTTACGATCCAGCACCATATTTTTTATTAATCGCGAAAAGTGTTTACAACGTATCCTAAACAACTTTACCATATTGCTCTTCGATTAAACTACAGGTTTTACAATATGGGCGCCATACTATTATACTTTTAAAAACTGTTCGAGTAAACAAAGGATTAGTATCGTATTTCCATATCAATATTATCATTTCATCCCATGATGCGGACGAATGCTTTTACTGTCAGAAATTGAATACCTCAGGGCAATGCTTTTCAACCTTTTTGAGCTCCATTCGCACTTTTTTTTGAAAAATAATTTCATTCGCACCAGTCAGCCAAAATTTAGTACACGAAAAGAAAATGAAGAAACTTATCACTTTTGTATTCGAAGAGCTTCTTGGAGGTACCGAGCTTCATTATTTTGCATTCAGCGTATCGTATTATTGACTAATCAAGCACTAAAATCACTGCAGTAGAAAAATCACAGTTATCGCACTCCCGTTGTTCTCAAGAAGTTCGTTGCATTTTCAGGGGATATCGTGTAGTGATTTCGTTGGAAGCTTAAAGGGTGAACCCAAGAACAATATTTACTCACAAGTCACAACAATATCAGTTTGCCACTAAATCCACATGTTACGTCATCGCGATGTGGATGTGAATGTGTTTGCATTTAGAACGCACAAAATAGTAAAACTGCAGTTGAATCCTAGCATCAATATTGCGACTAGCACCTTTGGTTTTATTTTTCTGACAACATTCGAAAAGATGCTTCGGGTGCTACGGCTATGTTAGTTGGGGTTACCACGTCCTCCATTAGGAGGACTTGTCCTCCTTTTCCGGGTTTTTGAAAGTGTCCTCCTAGGACGGCTAAATGTCCCCCCCCCCCCTTTTGATATTTTGTCCTCATTTTTAGGAATATTGGTGAAATTTATAGCAAAATTCGACTGAGATGTCGTAAATCACCACCGAAGTGACGCTCCGGCTTGTATTTCCGGAGCTGAGCGAATGTAGACCTTTTTTATTTTAGTCAACCGACTACGAAGTGGTAAAAATTTACCCCTTTTTCAGGATTTTCCACCGGTATTCTGTGTTTGAAAATTTTGAAATACGTGTCCTCCTTTCCCGATTCCAAAATATGGTAACCCTAATGTTAGACGACTGGATGGTACGGTCGGCATTAAAATCAGTTATATCGGCCCGGGTAGCCAACTGCGGGGTGGCTCTTAGGTCAATCGTACAATATTGGAAAACCGACTGAAATAATGCCAAATTATCTTTACTATCCCACATATGCTTATACAAAAAGAGTAATAAAGTTCAACAGTCTAATTGAGCTTAAATTAGGCTGTATAAGGAATATTGTAAGACATACGGCTTGGTGAAATTGATTTTTCTCTGCAGAGGGTGCTCACTGCTCATCTGCTCAAGCTAAACCGGTGGAGTTCGGAGTATTACAAAGTTTGTAGTACAAAGGCGGTAGGAACACGAACCAGGCAAACTTTTCCTATGGATCAGCAAGCTTAGTGGAATCACCAATATGTTATATACAGGCCTATGCCTTTACGATCTAGACTTGGCCTGAGATCATCAGTCCTAGAACAGGGAAGCGTGTCTAAGCCTAAATTGTGGAGTTCGCATTACACACAGGCCATTGCTTTGGTCAGTAGATAAATTGCCCAGTGACTTGATAATTCGATCTGATGCAAGATAAATATATTCATTGGACGTAAGACACTAATGTGCTTGCACTAATTTTATTTATAACAGCCTATAATCCTTGGTTAGGTACACGAGTAAACAACACTTGTTATAAATCTAATGTGCTAATTGTTATAGTTGAAGAAACGCTAAATTCTGCAGTTAACCAACATGAATGTGTGCCAAAATTCCAATATTTTGCATTCAAATATGCCAAATGTCAACACCGGCATCAGCTACTATTACACACATTCCTACAAGGTCCGTATACAATACCCATACACGGTGGATGTATCCGAGCAAGTGAGCAACTAATACCGATCCAACTCCTTATTGTTTCCGTGCAGTGACGTAATATTCCTCTTGCGCTGAAATATTATCTCAAACTTTGCATTATACAGTTATACACGCATCAGGGGCGTTCCTCTCTTGTGAACTAGAAAAGCCTAGCTACCAACAAGTTTTTAGAATTTCTTCCAAACGAAAAAATTTACGTGCTCACTGTACTTAATATCGTGTTTATTTAAAATATTCCACGTCGGAGAAGTGAGAAACATGGACAATTTTCATTCGCACTCATCCGGATTTTTCATTCGCACCATTCGCACCACGCTTGCCATTCGCACTAGTGCGAACCGTCACACAGGTTGAAAAGCACTGCCTCAGGGTATGCAACAATATGAATCAAGCTCTGCACCTTTCCCATTGCTCAATTTGCACCTTATGACAATCTATGTGAATGAATCACGATCGTTTTCATAACTACTTACTTACTTGAGTAGATTTAAAGTCAGTCAATTCTACTTCTACTTCAAGTAGTTTTAGGTTACTTATAGAAGAAGTACTTCTTCTCGTACTTGAGTAGATTTTTTCGTCACTACTTCTACTTCTGCTTGAGTAGCTTTCTTGACTCCTTTGACCACCTTTGATTGGTAGTAAAGTGCACCAAATGATATCACTTAACAACAGTTATTATCCCAGTCAGGGGCAAACAACATTCGAACATAAATTGTCGGTCTTGCTTCAAAATGTCCATATCATTATTATACGGCTCTCATGGAAGTATAATAAAAAACATATGGTTGCAAAAATTTTCCGAATCCCGTAGGTTTGCTAAAGTGTCGCTTGCTCGTCTGTCCTTCTTCAATGTGCCACATACCAGAATGTTAGGTATAGACAGCTTGATTAGAGCAGGATTACAAACATCGCCTCGTTGTGTGGCTCTTTGGGAATTACAATTGTAGATACGAGGCTATTACGGCTCCCGACCCCTTCTGTAGTCGGTAAAGCATCATCTCAGTGATACCTCAGTATTTTATTGTGTCACAAAATAGCTTATTCCCGGGTGTTAATATGTCCTAAGTATCACTGTACTTCACTATACTGACTATACTTTGTATAGTAACCCATGTTGGAAGCGGCAAAGAGAACAAGACTCAGAAAATATTGGAAGTCATTCAGCTTTTATTGAATGGATATGATGATTGGTTTCTTAATTACGTGGAAATAGATCATAGGAACCGTGCATGGTAGCAGATCCGCCAAGTATATTACTTGCAACAGTACACATATCCGACCCAGTTTATGTCGCTTCCGTCCGTCCTTGTTCCCCACGTCGGTTGGCCGAATCTGGGACCGTGGTGGAAGCAGGTATGTTCTGCGCACAAATAAAAATTAAGTTTACTTATATCAAGAATTTTCGAAGTAGCCCAGTTTTTTATTCTATGCATTGCTACGCCCAGAGGTGGTCTACAACGAAATATGTCTATGTTTTTAAGTACAGAAGTAGGTTTTGTACTATACCTACACTACTTACTAAATAGGTTATGTTTTCAACTATTTACGCTTCTACTCACCTGCATGTGAGCCTCTGCATTTTTGATTACGTCAAGACGACATCATATCTGGGTTAGGTTTAAATTACGTTTATGAATTTTATCATTTGCAATTTCGCGTTGGTCGCGAATACGTATCTAATTCCAATTCCGAACGTAGCCACCTTCCATTGCACACTTTAAGTATACAATGCCTCGATTAAGTACACTTTCCGACAATACGTACTCTACTACAGCAGTTCATTGTAAATGTTCCTACGTCATACGTTTGAAATGGCCATTTCTACTTGTACTTGAAGAGAAATACACAACTTTACTTTTATTTTCATTTGAGTACCAACGCGGACTGCTTTGACCAATTCTGCTGATGAGTTTAAGTTATTTCTTGACATAGTTTAGGTTGGCGTGCAAAATATCTACATACAGAGACAAATCATAACATTACCGTAAGCATTCCCAATCTGTATCCATTCGTTGAATTGGCCATATATTGCGACCCATTGGTTGCCCTTAGCTATTCCGTATACAGGTTTGCTCTTGACGCAAATTTCCGACGAATTGCAAAGTCGTCTTTTTTGTTGTCTGCAGTGATCTTTGGACGATTCGTATGTGGCGGTCTTCCCAATGTACCGGTAACTCACAGCTAGAATTAGAATGAATTGTAAACGGTGGCCCATTTTTCAATGACCCCCGACTGTTCGCCGACCATTATTATTTGGTCACTGGATCGTGTAAAATTGTCTTAAAATCAACTGTTTGTGATTGTTTGGTATGGACGTGGCACTATAACTGTTTAAATTTGGGAACATAAAATAGTGTTGTGTATCAGTACATATGTATCAAAAATAATAATATTGTCATAGGTACGTGTGAAGTGCACGATGATTGTTTCCTATCAGCATGCTTACCCGGCAATTGATCTGGCGATGTATCTTTACAGCAATAAACATATCCTTTGAATGCGTACGACACGGTATTCTCTCCCCAGGCCGGGTTAGGCGACCAACGCCATGAGTGCAGGAAGCACGGTGCAGCTGGAATTAGAATACATACTATTGGGTAACTCAAACATCATTTATTTTTTCATTACCCATCGCTCGATTCGTACAAACCCATCTTTAGATATGATTTATCGCTATGATAGGTCGTGATTGAATCTCGAGAAGCCAGCAGATAACACTGTTCACCAACTTTTTGAAAACTTGTTTGCTTCCGATAAAAAAAGTTGCTGCTATATAGATTTTTGTATGGATAAATATAAATTAAAATTGCTGATTAGCTCTTGTTTAAAATATTTATCCTTTTCAATTGTTGTATGTGCTGTTCATAGTCCACATTCCACACTATAGAATACAACCTACTACAATCGGTATAATGACATAGGGCCAATAGGACGGTGATGTGTGATCGCTTCTACCGAAGCCCGTATGGAAAGTATCAACAGCGCAACGTTTCTCTGCGACGCTATTACACTTCGAAACACAAACTCATTGCCCATTGCTGCGACGCCAGCCGAGCACTCTCACTCTCTCCACGCAGCCGCTCATTTGCTCCTGAGTGGCGGTCACGTTTAGCCCGACAGCATTGTTGCGTCACACTGCCAATCTACATAACAATGAATAATTCAAGGCTTATTGTGTGGATCCCCCGGGCACCAGGTAGCCCGCGAGGACTAGACGAGTAGCCCGCGAGCCCATTCTAAAAATAAGTGGAATAGCAAACAATATAGTAAACAATATTACTATTCTGAGTCAGATAGCCGTGAAGTAATAGGAGATTTTCAATATCTGTATGCCCATTACGTATTGCATCTTTTGGCACAGCATGTTTCTCTTACACTCAACGCAGTTCAATATACAATGTTTCTAACTTTCTGTAATCGTTGCTGTGGTCCGGTATAATGAAATTTTGTCATTTGTGGATGCTGAACAGTTGGAGATTGAAATTGTAACACTGCAAAATGACCCCCACCTCAGTCTGCAGCAAACGTTTGGAGCATTGTTGATACGGAAAAGTACAGTGGTGTAGGCGCAACAGCTATGAAGGTTGCAAGCGTCTATGGTTCAACTGATTGTTGTGAATCAGCCTTTTTGGACATGAACTTCATCAAAAACAAACACAAAACACGCTAATTAATGCACATCTGGACCATTCACTCAGAATTGCAGTGTCAAGTTAAATATCAGATTACAGCGCACTAGTTGATATCATACAATGCCAGACTTCCCACTGACCGCTATAGAAACAGATAACATGATGATAACATGACAGTCCTGCTCAATGCTATGAATATCAAAGCGGAAATTCAGTGTGGTGCGGGTAAACGGCGGGAGTGAATAGTAGCCCGCCGCTTCAATCATTACGCAAAAGTAGCTTTCGGTTGCAAAAAGGTTGGTGACCCCTGGTATAGACACTTACAATGATAGTCGCCAATTTCGACCCAATCACGGTCCTTGACCGGCACCCAATGATCGCCAGGAATCACATCATGGATAAATTGTCTTGCGCCATTTATCTTCGGGCACAGTTGATCGAACGTACAAAGAGTCTGATGTCCAAACGAATCGCAAAATCCTTCTGCACTGTCCCAGTACAATGATGATGTGTAGTAGTATCGCCTTGGTCCTTCATAAGCAAACCTATACTGTATTTTACAGTTAGTTTGTTTATTTCGTTACCGTAAAATCTTATGATATGTATGCAGGAGTAGTACGACCGGTCTGGTATATCAAGAACGTACGCAGTTTGTTCATTTTTATTTTCCAGATATCATTAATAGATATTACCAATCATTTATGATGTAGCAATAAAGTGGGTTGTTGCATTTATCAAATACCATTCTTGAGCCCAGGATACTTCTGCTTTCACTTTTAACCGCGGCATGTATTCAAATAGTACAAAAATTTTGAATACCGTTGAATAGACCTATACAACTTGGATTAGCAAACTGAATCCGGACTTGAGATCCTACTAGCCTGAAGTGGTACGGGAATAAATGCGCCTTCAATTCTATAGTTTGAAGAAGCTACACTTCGCACTACCGTCTGCCAGTTATAGTCTCCCAATGTGCGCGCGTACGTGACAGAAATTGTTGCTGTATCCGATTGACAAGTCCCCTCATCGGCATAATTAATACCTTTGATATAAAAAGAACTCTCTCAATGAGCGAAATGTAATATTTACCAATTCATTTGTTTGAAGAGCTTCTGAGAAGCACAGATATTTACTTTAAACTTTATTTGGGGTGGCTTGGAGTCGTTTTGTATCGGAATGCATCAACCTATAGTTTGTGCCAACAGAAGGTGTTCGTGTACGATCTATGGATAGTAGATTTATTGAACTTAAGTCATTTCTTCGCCTCGATTATTCGAAATTTTACAGTGGTGACGTCGTATTTGGTGATAAGATTGTTGATATAAAATGTTCTTTCCAATTCTCTAATAGTTGCTGACGATTAACCCTGAAGATCGCCATCCGAATATATTCTGGTTTATTTCAATATGAATATATTATTCAGTGATCATTTTCTTCAAATATAGGCTATAGGCAATATAGAGTGCTGCTAACAAACATATACAGCGTATGAGATTCAAGCAATGTTTCTTTCACTTTGAAAGATGACCTGCATTTTTAGGTGTACACTTCACACTGTGAAGGATGTAGCCTGAGATAGGCCAGTCGCAACTCACCGGAATCATCCTTCTGCTGACTTGCTGTAGACTGTTCGCTGGCGGCGTTCCATCCACTTACCACCATGCAACCAATTAGCAACAATAAACCCTTTTCCAATTGCATTATCGCTACAAAAGAGAAGTTTACATCTATCGCCTTTCGGGGGTTCCCAATCTTTTTATTGCCACCAGCACAGATTGAAAATTTTTCGCGAGCCACCTCTCAATTTGCTATTGTGATTACTAAGAAAATTGATTAACACCATCGCCAAATCAGACTCACGGCCTGCATAAAAACCTGGTGACTCAGTGTGTATTAATCGCAATTATATAATTCTGAACTCGCCAACCCAGGCCTATCAAGACTACATGTACACAGACGTATGAACGCCGATATGTTAAAATGATTTCTGTCTATATCTAATTAAAGTAATAGCCTATAGAGTAGCATTATGACAAATCGTGCACCACGCGAAACACTACTAATCATAGTTATTCGGCCACGTCAACCGGAACTGTATGTATGATGTTAACCCATAACACTACTGGCTCACTCGTAGTTTTACCCAAACGTGAAATTCTCGTGATTTCTATACATCATTGTTACCTTAGAGTAGGTGATGCATTAAAATGGCGTTTCGACTGATACGATACCTTTTTTCATATTGCATTCCTCCAAAGTCGTCTTTGTCTAATTTGAAAAATGAACTAAAGTTTTCAGAAATGGGCCAACATTAGTATTCAGTCAATTGGCATTCTCGTAACAGTCATTGGTATTTAATTTACACGTTGCAAATCATCCCGATTCGACATGTGTTGGGTAGGTGTAAGGTATTGTGTTCCTAGCTTGTTTGAGTTTCTAGTGCATGACTGAGAAGTTTATTCCTTCAAATCACGACGAACGGGTACATCGATTCACCCCGGATTCATCAGCGGTTTCTATTGTGTGGTCCATACTGCTGCCAATTGCGGCAATACCAATATATCATATTGGCAATAGTTATGACCTGAGGAAATATAACTTCATGCCTTTACTTACAACAACATTTTAATCATCGGCGCGAATTGTTGATATATGGAGACAAAGTGTATTTAGACGATGAGAAAAAAAACATTATACATTGCCGAATGAAGATTACACTATTACACTATTTCGCTGGTAGGTTCATAGGTGACACCAGGGCTGTAGAGTCGGTAAATTTTACCACCGACTCCGGCTCCGACTCCGACTCCACACATTTTCAATATACCGACTCCGACTCCTGAGTTTTGAAACGTACCGACTCCGACTCCGACTCCGACTCCTGGGTCTTTAAACGTACCGACTCCGACTCCCGACTCCGACTCCAGCATTATTACCAATTTACTTCGAAATTTATATGCCACATTGTCGGTTGAATGATTATCCTACAACCATTAAACATATGCAAACATATGATTAACGGTGGCATGCTAAATTGTTTCACGGTGGCACAGCTCGAATTATCCACTATGCAATTAATATTAAAGAAAGATTTGCTAAATATCCTTCCTTTTTCAAGTTTTTATAGCATGGACTCTCTAATATCCTGAAATGTATGAATCATTCAAATATGGCAGATATCCAATCCTGTATTATAAAAATGTAGATAGAAAATCCAAGTGTAGCTCTTGTGTATGAGTCAACAACTAATAAAAAGATTGAACTTATTAATTTTGTCATTGCACACTATCCTGATTACAAGCACTCACACTCTTACTATTAATAGCCATTAGTTAAGTAGTCAAGGACCATAGCCTATGTCTAGTCTACATGTACTTAATCAAGTATTCAAGGATTGGGACTTGCAGTCTTTCTTAATCATTTGTTCGACACAAACAGCTAAGCCACACTACAATCATTTTTAATTTTGTCAAGTGGGAAGCATCGTTTGGTCATATTTACATCATTTTACAATTTTACAAAACCAGCCGATGCATTTGCTCTGTCACAGTATCATGGTATAATTCCAAAAAATGCATCAATTTTGACTGCATCGCGAAAACGCACATTGCGATTTTCTTCCCATGTGCAACTCACTTGTAATTTGCAAGTAATGTCTAATTTGATCTATATCAGGGGTGGGCAACTTTTTCGGCCAAAGGGACACATGAGATCTACGAACCATTGCGCAGGCAACTGTAATGTTGATAACCTTTTTTAGTCGTCCGATAGGAGCGAACCGAATTAGATAACATTGCAGACAAGGCTTATATTAATACGCTCTAAAATTGACCACAAAATATGTCATGCAACTGCGCAGTGCGCAATCAGGCCATAGTAGCGCGAAGCGCGAAATTTTTTTTCAAGATAATGACTGAATTATATCAATAAATATGATGCTAACATACATTGGGGGTCGCATCTGTATACCACTGGGCTCATTTCGCAAGGACAGGATTATTCGACGTTTAGACACAGCAAAATCGACGGTATCAGTGAACATAAAATGCCTCTATCATTTTGTGCAAATGTTTTGTCGAAGATCTCGCTGCGAGTGCGCAAGCGAATCCGCATGTTGGACGACACGTTATCTCCTAATTACGAATATAGTTAGACTCAATTCTGTGAATAATATGTATTTATAATTTTCCGAAGGGGGCTCAAATACTGAATGCAAGAAATCTAGTGACAATGAATCATGCGAAGTACCGAGAAAAATTTCAAGTCAAATAAATCTGCCATGAAATTTTCTATTTTATGGTCATATACGAAGATCTGGGATAAATGTGGCTGGCCCCTGGATAGGCCTACGTCAATGCGCCAGAACTGTTGTTTTATAGTCATCATCAAATTTCGCGGTCATGCTAATCAAATTTAGGTTGGCCTTGCAATTGTACCTGATGTCGTAAATAGTTTCGAGAATTACCTCACAGAATTACCTTCTCGTGTGCCAAATTTGGCCTGCGTGCCACGGGTTGGCCGCACCTGATCTGTATGGTTATTAATGACAGTGATTGGTGGCACATAAAAATTGTATTGAAATTCTTTGAAAGCAAACGTTTTCATGATAGAGAAGCTGGAGTCGGAGTCGGAGTCGAATTCAGGGTCATTCTCACAAACTCCGACTCCGACTCCAGTCAGTATTTTCCCCACGACTCCGACTCCGACTCCAGCTATCATAGTTTTCACGACTCCGACTCCGACTCCATCAAGCGAAAATTACCCAGACTCCGACTCCGACTCCACAGCCCTGGGAGACACCGATTGCATTTCGTTGCTAATTTATTGACTTGTTGTTGATGACCGAGTCATGATCGTGTCAAATGGCATCTGCGTAGGGTTTCATTTAAAAATATACTAAATCAAAAAACATATTTAGAACCCGACCTTTGTTAAAACCATGTTAAAAAAACAAAACAATTTATTTTAACCATAACTTCACGGCTATGCAAGTGTGACGCCACGGTATACTGACGCTGCTATATGGTCCTTGAGGAATTATATGATTTGAAAATATAGAATCAACATGGCTCCTTCGATGAAAAGGATTTCCGACCCACTTTTACACTATTCTAGTCAATGTGTATATATATATATGTAGTGTTTGAAATGTATATATATATATATGTAGCACCGTGCTATGACTGCTGAAATGATGATTATTCCGAAGGTTCCGATCATTCCAGGTCAAATACGTCGACTATACTCTCGCGAAACTACTGTACAGAAGGTACCAATTCCGGTCTGTGGCGCTCAAACCTGAACATGGTGATATCGATGCTATTCAGGATTAACCATTAGTGACAATAATAAGCGTTTGAATGACGGCATATCCTCAATGGGACCTATGACGCATCAGTTCACACTGCGTATAACGTATCTGCATAACTGCTCTGCGATTTCTGCGAACTATTCTATGTTACACGACGTTGTTAGTTTAATTACGACACACCGCGAGTTATCTCACATCACATAGAAACGTAATAAATAATTATATGCTGATATCTTAATGACGTGTTAAGGTTATTAAAAATGGAATCTTAAGTTTCGCTTTACTGTTTACGCTCGCTAAACTGGTTATGAAGGAGAATACTTGATATTTCCGTAGCATATCGTTTAAATAAATATTTACTTGCCAGGCAGGTGGTCTTATCCAAGTAGTGTAAGAACATATTGTCTTGTTTCACAATAATGATACGGATAGACAGTGAAAATGCGTCATTTTGGTGCGTATATCAATGTTCAATATTCATAGACCGTGTAGTAGAATCTTTATTATTGACAAACATTCATGAGCAACAGGCCTAACTATCGACCTGCTGCGGTGTCTTTTCGCATCGTTCGGTTTCTACATCGTAGTAGGCTATATTCCGTTACCAACTCGAAAAATTACTTATTTTGTAATGAATATCTAACCAGTCGCGACCTGTAATTGTTTGCTCTCGTCTAGGATTTTGTTGTTTCGGCATAAATCTTTTATAATCAGGCGACTGTATTAGAATTATGTGACCCTTCGTGCACTTTACAATTTAGGAGAGTAGCCTACATATCCCTACGGAGTTCTGGTTTTGCAACGCTAGCTGACCAAAAGCTTTTATCAGCACGAGTGGCATGACTGCCTCAACAAGTGATCGCTCCCGTGAATCATATTGTAGGACTAATTTAACTAGACCAGGGGTGTCAAAGTCAACTTGATCCGAGGGCCGGACTCAAAAGTTTTATTCGCTTTCGGGCTGGACCAGTAAAATTATTCCAATATGTCAACTCCAAATCCATAGCTTTGCTATTCATTGTTCTGAAATATCAGTGGTTCCTAAAGTGGGCACCAGTGCCCCCCTAGGTACGTTGACGAGCATGAAGGGGGCGCTGGCAACGAAATGGGTGATTGGGGGTCGCTGACTCCAAATTGGGCCGTAGGGGGCGCTGGGAGCAAATGGGGGCGGTGAAGGATTCGATGTCAACTGCTGCGTATTGCTGAAACGATTGATGAAAGAAACAGCATAAAATGCAGTAAAAACTGCAAAATCGGTTATGTCAAGGCAATTTATGGTCGATCCAGGCGTACCGGCAATACCGAGAAATTCGATTGTTACTTATATAGAGGCCTACTGCCCATCAATGAACTGATTCAGCAGTACGCAGAATCACGAGAAAGCGTGGTATGTTATGTGGTGAGAAGTACAAAGTGGCTTCAAAGAAATCTGTCTTCCGCGATTTTACTCTCCGTTTCGATCGGTTATGAACGGTAATGAAGTTTTCACACTGATGTAGCGTTGTCCCACAATAGTTCTGTTGCGAGAAAAGATAACGCTTATAATTGACGGACATAGGCTATTCATCAAGTGTTATGAGTGGATTTTTTCATTTTTTGTGGTAATGATGAAATCTGATCAAGATGAAATGGCGCTGTATGGATTCAGTAATAACCCTGTGTAGATCAGAGAGATTTACTAGGGCGTGACGTTTTCGAAGTCTCAATCTTGCCTGGGCTTGAAAATTTTCCCGCTCGCATAGGCCAATCTAATTTTGACGTAGTAGCAGATAGCAATCAACTCAAAAACTGCACAAGGTTTTATGGTAATTTGATTTCAAGATATATTCAAAGAAGTGCGTCACTGCATAATCAGTACATTCCGTAAAATCTCCGAGCATGAAAGGATTAGCAGCCGTCTACATTGCATAACATTTTTTCGCTCACACCAAGTTTAATATCTCTTACTATGAATCGTTCTGGATACAAAATTGAATCATATAGAATTACTTTCCCTGAAGTCGGGTTAAATTTCTCCTCATTGCCCCTCCCATGCAGCTTGTATTTATTGGAACGTGCTTCCGGTGCCGTGACAAATCTTCTGACTCACAGCATAAACCTCCTTCACATAGCCGGATGTGGAGATTTCAGATTGCTTTTTATAAAATATCAAACCAAATATTATGATGAATATGATGGCACATGTCATTTACTAAGTATTCTCATTATGTTATTGTTGTTAATCAGTCTGAGTCAGTGTTTCCCAACCCCGACCCCGAGTCCGCGGACTCATTTGAGTCCGCGGAAGGTCCTTGGTGAGTCCGCGAACACAGGAATTTTCAGTAACTTAATCGGCTCGGCACACTTTTTCTTCCACTTCCGATATGATTTCGGAACATGTAATTGACAGACCTACGGGGCTCGTTCACTTTCGGACCAAAGTCATTGCAGCCTCACGGAGAAAATAGCTTTTTGGTCCGAAAGTGAATGAGCCCCGTTCTGGTCCGGTTTCGTCAAATTCCGATTTGAGAATTAGGCTGAGTGATTTGCAAAATACCCATTTTGAAATGTTAGTAACCTTAATAGCTGTCATAGAAAATGCATAGATACCTCAAATATGTGACTGGCGGCACTCAACTTCAATAGTGCTTTCAGAACTACATTCATTGCAGTAGAATTTATTACCTCGGTGACTTTTCGGGTTTCCCTTATCAAGAATTAACGGCACCATAAAAAGGATAAAGAGTTTGTATACAATCTTTCAATATTCCATTAATATATTCCGCTAATTGTCTGTGTAACGTCTTCTGAGTATTGTATAATTTGATTCTCTATTATCCCTTTATTATGACTACCGGAGTACTGGTACAGCTGACTTTGGCCAGCTACCGTTCCTTTTTATCATTGCATTGTTACGTCATATTTTGCCAATTTGGATTTTGTTTGAATCTCTTTCTATATGCTTCTTATTGTGCCGTTACCTCTTGTTGATAAGGGGCATACGAAATTGCTGCAAGTTAATAAATTATACTGCAGTGAATGTAGTTTTGAAAGCAATATTAGAGATACCTCAATAAGTGATGTTTGGCCACGTATATTTCAAACGCAAGAACAACGAAACAGCACCACTACAAATTGATCAGCATTCCAAGCATTATTGGTTCGCCTGAGATTTTCTGTGTCTTGGGCAAACCAGTTGGTTGCAAGTATCACAGGCAAAACGGGTATGCTTTGCACATCTGTCGCATCATCCTGGTTTGATACCAACCACGCCAGGTATAAAACCCCTATTGTCGCCCACTGGAATTTTTCAAAATGCCCTACATTTATGTTCGAGGTAGACTATTGCTAAAATTGTCATAAGCAATTCTATCACGGTCATAAACTCTACATTTTTGGTCGGATTGACTTGAATGTAGTACGAATGGACTCGGAATTTAATGCTGCGTGTTCACTATTAACAATTCACATACAAAATATGCCAGGTATAAACCCCTGGAACAGCTCTCTATACACACGTATGCGGGACCGTAACTGCCGCACACCAAACCTCCATAATTGAGGGGGGACCTCGAAGGGGGGCCAAAACTATTCGTGAATTAACATAAATTATAGAGTGTTTTTTGAAAATTTATGCAACTTTTTAGAAAAATTATATCATTACATCATATTCCGAAACGTCTCACTCAGCTCGACCGATAAATCTGAATGCATGAGCAGAGATAGCATAAAAAAATTACAGCTAGATATATATAGATGCAATCCCCGATCATGTTGACCGATTCAATCGTGAATTATGGAATATTTTCGCGCCTCGCGCGGTCTATTTGAAACAAAACGACTGAATGAACGGTACAAAAATTTCGCTGAGAAGTAGCGGTCAAAAGGTTTCGGAGGGGGGGTCTGGGGGTAAAGCCCACCAGAAGTTAGGTTTATGGCCTGTGTGGCCCAAGACCAACGTTTTGTTATTGAGGCGGGCTGACGACGTGCTGTTACGGTCCTGCACGTAGGCACATTGCACAGGTTTCCGGCGCGATATACGCTGAGTGCTGGTAATTGATTATGGCGACTTGTTCACTTACATACTATTTGGAAAATTACAAATCGTAGGGACATGTGCTAATCACAGAGACAATCTATAGTTGTCTAATATAAGTGGAACTCGAGATGTGGACTGCATTACTTAATACTTGCTTGAATTGCAAAGCCGACAGATGTGGAAAGACAGATTTAAGAAAGCTTCCTTGACTCAATTTTAGCTCATTTTTTTGTTGATACCGTATTACACTCTCTTGGATAGAAAAAAATATACTTTTCAGTAATATATAGCTTGAGTCCGCGGGTATACTGGCGAGGTTGAGATGAGTCCGCGGGTAAAAAAGGTTGAGAACCACTGGTCTAAGTCAAAGACTGCTTCGCGTTCCCTCTAGGGTCCGCAAATGAGAGACGGAGAAAACGTTAGCCTGCACTTTATTGTAGAACTGAAAACATCAACAGACCGATGATAAAACATCAGATATTATGAACAGCGTTGGTGGTACAGCGTCAGTCAATCGTCAGATTGAAAGGCTGCCTGCATCGAAAAAAGTTCTTAATTAAATAGCCAGAATCCGGACAGGAACACGAACAATGATGCACAATAATTGTAATTGATGATCCGACGACCAGAGAGTTTGTGCAGCTCACCAATTCGTCATAACATTCCATTTTCCTTGTCTTTCATGGTCTACTAAATAATTTTGGCCTAAATTTAAGGACTAGTGGATACATTGTCGATCATGTGTTATTTAGTTTGCAAATCT
Organism: Botryllus schlosseri; assembly: GCF_051294905.1. Taxonomy (NCBI): domain Eukaryota; kingdom Metazoa; phylum Chordata; class Ascidiacea; order Stolidobranchia; family Styelidae; genus Botryllus; species Botryllus schlosseri. The sequence continues at coordinate 25,098,749 of NC_137238.1, forward strand.
AGTGTTTTTCACGAACCTCGAGTGGTAACATTGGTAGTCGATCGTCACGACATTGTAGATGTCGTTCAAGTTTCCGCAAACAAGTAATACGACTAATCATGCAAATGGAAATCCGATGCTAAATCAGTAAAATGGATGTCACTGGCATCGTATCTAACGATCAGTGGTTACACATAAATGAATATAGGGCCCCACTGCACCTTCTACTATCGTCTAATTCAAAGTATAGCGACTAGCAAGTAGTAACGACGCTTAGTCCTTATCGAAGTGATTGGATCCAACCGTACCACCGTATCTACGGTACCGCGACGTAGGGCGGAGTATTGGCCGGAGCCGAATTGCAGATTGCGGATGGCATGGCCAGACTTTTTAATTTTTGGCCGGATCCGGATCGGAGTAGAATTTGTACTGTTGCTGATACGGCCGGAGCAAGATCGGAGCCGGATCAGAGAATTGAAAAACAGAAAAAGAGTCGGACAAGAGAATTTGTCGATACGCTCCGCCCTCGTAAACGGTTGTTAGAATGGTACACAACGAACACATATTTTCTGTAGGACGGACACAAGAGACCAAAACTGAAAACATCAAAAATCAATTTATTTCCATCAAAAAAAAACTGGTAAATTGGCGTTTCAATTAATTTAGCAGAGGTTGAAATTACTGAACAAAATTCTCCGCGAATTCCTCAGTCCACGACGTCGTAGGAGAATGCATTACTTGCAGCAATAAACGAAGCCCAGGAAACTTCTGTGACTTCCGTCCGTCCTTGTTCCCCAACCTGGAAGGCCGTATTTAGGCCCATGGTGTCCACACGTCGGATTACCTATTCACACAAAAATTCGAAATGAACTGGTACCGCAGGCATTGCCAATTTGAAGATTAGGTTCTCAACACGATTATCACCGACGTCCTACATACTCTCATGCATTGCAATTTCCAGTAAGCTTTTTGGTTCGCCTTCATTGACTCATTTAAAAGAGCATTTAAATTAGACTTAGGTATGCAAGATTTATCAAGTAGATTTCTGCTTCATGAGAGAACGAACTTTTAGGAAAAATTATATGTGAAAAAGAGAGTAATTAAAATCCAGCGATCCCGTATTTCTAATCGCGAATTGCATGAATAAAGTAGTCCAGAGACTTGGCAGTTATCCAAAATCACAACATCAGTGACGTTCCAGAAAATCCGTGATGTGGACTCAACCAAATCGCAAGGCTGACTTAGATTGGAATACCTCATCCTCTCCATTTAAGTGAAAGCAACATCTGCCACAGAAAAAAAAGTTAGAGGCGGATTCAGGGGGGTTCAGGGCCAGTAGAATATACTATAATATAATTTACATTCGCGTCATCAGTACCGCGGTAGCTTTCGATTGATATCAATCTTATCGCATTCGGCGCGCAATCTGCAAGCCAGTGCTGTAAATTGCCGTTGGTTAAATTCAGAGAATGACGTAACTATATCATTGTTGCCACATGCCCTAATTCAAAATCTAAAATCAAAAACTGCTTTGCGGCGCAATTTAAAATGTCACACATAACCAGGTAACTTTAAAGAGAGGTCGTATCAAATAATTTTAGAACAAAAACTCTTGGAAAACTTATAAATTGATGTGAGGTCACCTATGGACCGGAAGTTACAACCATTCATGCGCAGTATGCTTCTGACAATGAAATAATATTGGGAACCCAGGGACATTTTGCTCGATTATGTCGTATCAGATGTAGATAACTTTGAAGTTACCCGCAGATGAAGGCCAATCGGGCAGAAAGGAGTCGTTTCATTATTCACGACCGGCAACATTCTCCCCTCGCATCATATTTGATACATTTTTGGTGTAGAGAGCTCTACGATTTGTGGTAAAGTTGATTTGGTGTTGCCACCAAGTTACAGCGAATGGTAGCAAATTCAAGGTGAAGTTTCATCGCAGATATTTTTTATAAAGGTAGTGAAATCTGGAGTAATATTATTCACGCGGTAGACCGTACTAAGGTTCCAACGTGTACGGAAGGCTTAGAATCATGAGCAAGGTTGTCATAGATAATACAAATGTAAACAGAACGCTCGCAACATTCCCGATGTCAGATTATATTACCGCTTGTTCCAATCTGTATCCATTCGTTATACCGATCTTCGACTGCAATCCATTCGTCATTTCTGACCACCCCATATACCGGTTTGTTTTTAACGCAAACTTCCGATGAATAGCAAAGTCGTCTTCCCTGATGACGGCAGTGATCTCTCGACATGTCATATGTGGCGGATCCACCGATGAATCGGTATGATATGGCTGGAATTTGTAAAAAAATTAAAATACAAACTCTTGTTCTCATTGATTGGTGACGTAGCAACTATCATATGATGTGCTGTAGAATATGCCAGACACTTTTCTATCGTTATCACCAAAATCTCATTATTGCATAGATTCAATCTTGAGACAATGCTTCGTGTTGAAATTCAGTTGAATATTCAGGCATATGGGGTATTCGAAAATATGTCTAGAATTTTAAATGTGCTAACTTGCTGTTGTCTTTGGTTAAGATTATTTGAGCTATTCAGAAATCCTGCAGCAAAATCCAGGAAAACTTGATTTATGGTTTATCACCTCTTCATCCAATGCCTCATTGCAGAAATTTTCATGGTCTGATTTACTCTACATATTTCAAGGGCTGTGCTATAGGCGATATCGAAGAGGACGAAGTCGGATTGGTCTTATCGGGTTTGGACTTGATTATTGGATTGATGGATTTATTGATTATTTAGCGCTTGAATCGTGTACGATGATTCCCTGACTAATTGACGATTTATTCATTGTATATATATATATATACTCTTGAGAAAAGAGTGCGTACTGTGTATTCAAACACAAAGGGTAGAAAAGGGTGATATACGAAAACAGAAATTACCTCAGAACTATATTGCGGTCATAAATCTTATGTGCCTACGTGCATATACCTTCCTACGTTCCCACGTTGTATTAAAATGTTAAACTCGATTTATACCACGGTATAAGTCTAAGGGAAGTTTGCCATTGGGATGTAAATTCACACCCATATATCAGGGGTGGTAACCGGGTGGAAATACAGACTATTTTCGTTATGGGTGTACTATTTGTATTCGGGACAACAAACAAGGCTGATGTAACACACTTCAGGCATGGGCTTACACTTATCGGGTTGAAGCCCAATATAGAAAACCAGATTCCGCCTGTGGGATTTGCGATACGGCTAGGTTGTATTGAGTTTTGTGCATTGCATTTTATAACTAGTGAATCAATTGAAAATGTGGCATAGAAGGGCTCCAATTACCCTAGTCACGATTTTCGGGCAACACGACTTGACTTGAGTCATTTCCTAACGTATGGAAAATGAGTCGACTTAAGCAATTTGTAATAACTCAACATCGAATTGTTGTTTCATATATCAGTAATCGTGTTTATAAAATAGAGCCAGAAGCTAAGTAACGAAAATTACTATGTTATCAAGGCGATGCATTCTATATGGAATAGAGTTTCGAAAAAGTGAATTCAACGATTTCATCTGGCCAGCGAAGCAATTCTGAATAGATTGAAAATTGCGTGTATTATCTAGCACATTTCTATCAATTGTTGAGTTAAAAAATAATGTATTATGCGATCCACAATGAGTTGTTTGTTTGTTTTGGGGTACTCATGGTGTTTGTCGACTACTATGGTCATTTACACCAGGCCGATATTCTTTTTATTTTCCGTAACTGCCGACTTATAGCACGGCCCACCTCTAGGCTTTTGTAAGACACCGCTGACGCGGATGAGGTGGCGAGGAGGAGCCTAGGTAAACCTCCAACACTTAGGTATCGGAATTCAGAAGTCGACCTCGGTCGGACTCGAACCCGCACCCATTGGTGTTGCAGCCGCGGATTATACCACTGCGCTATCTCGCCACATCCACAATGAGTTATAACCAAACGAATGAGAAACGAATTAATGAGAAAAGAAACCATTTTTACACAATGCACATGTAATCAAAGGTGGTCATTAATTCTACTTTTTCGAAGTACTCAAGTAGTTTTCCGCTATTTGCGGTACTTACTCAAGCAAATATGATTTCCGCTACCTGTACTTATACTTTGTAAAATTTTGTGATCTACTTACTTACTTCTCGTTATTTTCAGTCTGTCAAGTAGAAGTAGTGTAATTTTCTAATCAGAAAGATAGCCAGACGAATTTGGGGGCTGTTTTCGCGTAGTACCAACATTTAATTTTCATAAAAGTTAAGTAAAGATCAGAATTTTGTCGCGCTTCGCGCACGGTACATATTTGGAGTGACAAATATGTTTTCCCGGAAGTATCAGTGAATATACTGTAGATAGCGGGTTGTGTGGCTCAGCTCACGCCGCATTGTCGCCCATATGAAATATTTCATCATAGTAAATATGGCCGATACGTTTGAAACTACCATTTCGCAATCTAGAAATAACTTATGATATCGTAATCTAGCAGCCCATGGCGAGTGTTCTAATCTGCAAGAGTCTGGACACTGACTTTTTTGTGCGTTAGACCAGTTTTAGTGGAACACTGTTGAAATTTTCGAAACAAAATACATAAAATATATTTTCCACTATTTGGAAGTAGTAGGCTATTGGTATTTCTATTTCAATTCCCAGTATCATACTTTAAGTTCTAATTATTTTAGGTTATTTTTTTCTGGAGACCATGCATGATGAAGTATGAAAACAAGTGTGCCAATGCCTCTATTTCCCGAAACTATAGCTACAATAAATGATATTTTTTACGATCTGATATATATTTTTAACATATACTAATCGCTCAAAATGTTACCACCGTGTCCGACACAACAGCGTATCTGTGTTGCTCTTCGACTAAACTACGGGTCTTATAATATGGGGGAGGTTGCCATGCCCTGATATGTTCGAAGACGAGGTGTTCGATTAAACAAAGGATTAGTATCGCATTTCCATATCAACACTATTATTTGCATCACATGATGCAGACAAATGGTTAAGCTGTCAAAAAATTGATATCCCCTGGGATGCATCAAGCTCTCTACACGTCCCGCATCGCTCAATTCGCAGCTTTAGACAGTCCATGCGAACGATTTACGACCGTTTTCACAACTACGAACTTACTTAAGTAGATTTAAAGTCAGTCTATTGTAATTTCAGTTCATGTAGTTTTAGATTGCTTTTCAAATAAGTACATGTACTTGTACTTTTACCTTCGTAGATTTGTGCGTCGCTACTTCTACTTCTACTTGAGTAGATTTATTGACTACTTTGACTACCTCTGCATGTAAGTTACTATTGTTACGAAAGTTGAGTTGGCACATCAGATCAAGTCGATTTTCCTGGTCGGAAAATATTCCAAAATGCCTAAAACTGAGGTACAGTAATTTTAGACCAGTGGTTCTCAACCTTTTGGGCTTCGCGGACCCCTTTCGACCGTCACGGACCCTCGCGGACCCCCTCAAGTTTTAGTTCAATTTTAGCTCTATCACGGTGCAACCTTCATCCATCTTGTGCAAATATGAACTGTAGGCTTATGATAAACAGTAAAATAATGATTTTTCTTGAAAATAACATCATACTATTTTTGCAGAAGTTGGTAGACTTTTATTATTTCAAAGCTAATTTTGCTGCTGTATTTCTTGAAGTACGTGGTCGTGTCTTGTAAATACGCGTCTTCGTTTTGACATGAACGAGGACTGCCGAAAATCATTTCCGCAAAGATAGATGGAGGCTAATGCAATATTAACGCACAACGCTTCCGACGATACTTTTGGTGTGATCGCAACATTTATGACACCAAAAGGAAGAAACATATAGTTTATGAACAAATCACGTCCAGCATCTAGCGCAGGGACGGGCAACATACGGACCACGGGCCGGATTGGGCTCGCGACAGCATTTTGATCGGCCCGCAGAGAGTTTCTACCGCCAGAGTGAAATCCTAATCTAAAAGTACAGACAAATTTTATGCGCCAAAGAATGGATCCAAGTTTTCCAACCTGAGAAAGACTGTCATGAAACGACTTGTTCTGTTCGGTTTACATATATATTTACGAGCAAACATTTTCGACCATGAACAATTGAACATTAACAAGACAAGGCTGCATACCAATATAACTGGTGATATGAATTTCAGGGTTGGAGCGTAATGCGTAATGCTTTGATAGCAACGAAACACTCCTTGTTCATCAAAAAACCAGCCTTGTCGATAGGGCATCCGCAATAAGAATGCGCCAACTGTGATAGCCGAGCTTTAAGAGCAGGCATATTATTGTTCGATTTATGACGAGTGTCAGCCGAAAATATTCTGGTTCATTTCAATATGAATTTTGAATATACTATGCAATTGTATATTGAAGTTCTGTACCTCCAAGAAGCTGTTCAAATAGTGGTTATGTATTTCACGGGATGAAATGGGTTTCGTGGCGAGGTTTCAATCCATGCATTGGGACAAATTAGGAAATACTTCAGAAATATTTATTTCAAACGACTGTTCACTAATTTGATGAGACTGACAACTTCAAATTGAGAAGGTTTCGCAGACATTACGTATAGGCACCCTGATTGACGTTACTATCTCCATATTTTTACTTTTTCCACAAACCCCAACTGATCGTCTTTAAACAGAAATATGTTTGTATCAGCAGGTTATTGGAAAATTGGTAAGGAAAATGAATTTCCACACTACGATAGTTCATGTCAGACGATTATGATGATGATATGATTCATGAGGTTTTAGCAGTTGTGGTGTGAAACTGCCTCATACTTTCTCAAATAAAAAAATAAAATAAAAATTAGTATATCCCATTTTGAAATTTAGAGGTCTCGCGGACCCCCTAAAATTGCTTCGCGGACCCCTAGGGGTCCGCGGACCCCCGGTTGAGAACCGCTGTTTTAGACTAACCGCGGTATGCCACATCATCAGTGGCCCAAAAGTTTATGCTTATAAAAATGGTACCATATCAATTGGACGATTGCTGCCATTCCATAACAACGAAAATCAGTACCGTATGAGATATCAACTAGAAGGCAGTATCATTAAGAAATGCTCCGCCTCGAAACCGGAATAGATCCGCAACCCCTTGCTGGTGGGAAGCATTATCTACTAAATAGTTACTCAGAATATAATTCAAATTTCTGTGCTCCACGCCCCACCTGGAATAGATCCGCAGCCCAAATTTCATTGATTTGGCAGCGACTGCGGCGACTCACAATTATTAGAATTGAACCAAATTTGGTTTAACCTGAAAATTTAATCAGTGAACGGCTGAAATCCGAAAAAAAAATTATTTTTGTACAAATTTATTTATTATGCAGCCTACGTATCTCGGATACACAATCCCGATTCAAAATAAAGTCAATATAACAAATTATGCCGTCACTCTTTCAATATAGTTTAAATTAAACCTTCGTTGTTGAAATTGTCAAATTGCGCGATATGTGCTTTATATTGTTTCGTATACCGTTTTCGAATCCCTAATTTGTGAAGCAAGTCAATCAGCGCTCGTGATTGCCATGAGTCATGATCAAGCATACATGATGAACGGGCATGCCAAAATAGAAGGCTGAAAGCTAAAATTCAAAGTGTAAGATTTGGAGCACTAAATATTTGTTCACTGGAGTCAAGGGTAAACCTTTCTTTTTAGTTTGTGCCCAGCAGGTCGCCCAGTATGAGTTTAGACTGTCTTAAGACAACAGCACGAAGATAGACACTTGGGCAAGAGAGGGAGAGTTTCAGAACAACTGTAAGAATCGCTCAAAAACAAGGATATCGCAGTAAGATGCACAGTGCACACTGCTCGGAAGGCAGCGACCAATACAATAAGCTTTGTAGTATCGCAAATACACTGAAATGTCTTATAAATTTAAAATGTGTCATGTTCAACATTGTTTCGAATTATGAAGGCAAATAATTATATGTTTTTTTATTTATTTAACCGTCACTTTCTCATTACTTATCAACGCATCCACTGAGCAGCATTTGTTAACAGTGTGATTCACTGCTTTCAATTTAAAAATAAATTATTGCGCTGCTAGATTATTTTGACTCGGCCTGCCAACGTATTTTCATTTTTTCATTTGGCCCTTGGGGAAAAATTGTCGCCCACCTTTGCTCTTGAGTAATAATAGATGTGTTGACTATACTCTGCTCCTGTGAATCATGTTGTATTATCGCTACCTCGCACATGATATTGTGATATACGTATATAAATCTCTCACGACATGTGCACACCAGTAAAGAAGCGAGACGAAACTATCTTTGACACATTGCAACGTCTCGATAAAATGAAAATATATATTTTGCAGAGCTCTACACATACCCGGAGCAGTATCTGGTGATGTATCTTTACAACAATACACATATCCCTTCCATGGTTTTGGGTCATAAATGTCTCCCCAGGTAGGTGGATTGCCGTGCAAGAAACACGATTTAGCTGTAAATACAGTAGCAAAATCGTAAATGATGGGAGAGCCAGTGAACATTTTATTTTAATCCACATCAAAGGTAAAAATCGAAACTACGGAAGCGGATAGGGGATTAAAAAAAGAACAAGCGGACGAAATTTTCATACTGTCCGTAAATCACGAATCATCACTTAATTATTTTGCAAGATTCATGATTCAATCGATCAATCTCGACGGTAAAGCGATCTAAAATCGTATTATTTTAAATGGTTGATGCCCATGAATTCTATAATAGGAGCATGATCACTCATTTCATCGCGAATACATCGATTCAGCACGAGCAACGGTAATATACATGCATCTTACCAAGTTTTCATTTGTGGCTTTTTTAGTAGTAGATGAATTTCATAACCAGTGACACGACTGTCCATATAAACAGGTTTTTTGAATTATCAGTTGCTGACGACTACGCCTGACGAGTGTTAGCCGAAAATATTTGGGAAAACTTAAATATGACTGTGTTCTCCAAGAAAAGCGAAATATAACTTTAGCAGGAACAAGGGCAGGTATTATTACTCATTGGTATTTAAACCTTCAACACGGTACTCACAGTGCCAATCTCCAATTTCCACCCATCCGCGACCTTTGGTTGCTACCCAGTGATCACCGGGAATTACGTCATGAATAAATTGCCTTGCGCCGTTTTTGATGGGGCATAGATCATCAAAACTACAAAGATTCCGATGTTCAAACTGTTTGCAAAATCCTTCGCTGGTGTCCCATGTTAAAGTTGATTCGTGGTAATACAATCTTGGTCCTGTGAAAACAAATATCGATGACAAGCAATCGCAACTATTTCCACACCGTGTTACGATGTGTCTTGATTAACAGTTATATGGGCAAGGGAACCCCATTTCTCATCAAGCGAAAATGTAGAAACTAAATTCCAGATACGAGATAGTCCTTTACCAGATTATTGAGACAAATTAACACGAATTAACATATATCTGTCCATTTACAACACTAAATTTATAGCCCGACCGATTATCGGTTCGCCGATAATATCGAGTCGATACTACACTTTGAAAGAATTATCGGTATCGGCCATTGGCGGTGAAAAAATATCGTCAATATTCGTGACGTCACAACATGATGGTAAGAAGTAAGGAAACTATAATCCAGGACCGCTAGACTTGGAACATTGCCGCATTTCATATAGCTTAAATTTTCAAGGTGTCTAGATGCAGCCTTTCCAGTTTATTGCATGACCAAGTATGCTCAGATCATGGCTGTAAAGCTGTTGAAACAAGCGCTCTGAAGTTTTGAAAATGCGCCGTTTCAGGTAAATTCTACCTTATTTGAATATCGGCTAGATATATCAGTGTTATCGATGAAGGTGTTATATATCGGTTTTATCGGTATCGGCTCAAAAATCCAATATCGGTGGTTTGGATTATTCAGTGTCTGAATTGAGAGGATTCGGCTACATATTCCATTGCTATCCGACCAGTATTTATCATCGAAATAATACTTTATTACTTCGGAACAAAACGTTATGTCAAAAATTACTATGTCTTAACATCCTCATTGCCGCTAATGAGATTGAACCGCTCGCATAGCTGTTCATTCATACAGTCATGAAAGTATGCCAATGGTATTAAAAAATCTTGGTTTTATTCTATGAAATATCGCAGCAATAGCACTATCACTTTAATATATTGCGTCCAGTCGAAATATTTCCTAGTATTTCAAGCTATCTCCAAATATAACACACGGGCATATTTCATATATTGATACTGTCATTGCCAAAGTCAAGTTAAATCAGCATTAGCTTTTGCCTTCGATCAAATTATTATTGGAACCTATCAATAACAACTTAAATATCATCATTATTGAGACATAGTAATAGCTTTGCTTTTTACCCTTTTTAGCGATCGTACCCCCTGCGCTTCCAATAAGATTTCTCGTGGCCCTCGTCCATTTTCAACACAATTTCTGATAAAACCCATTCGCATAAAACCGCGCGTAGTTCGAAGACTATTTCCCAGTTGAATAAATTGGCGAAGAAAATATTCAACAGCATATAGGCCTATTTCCACAATGCATCTCGTACACCCTCAATTATGTGGTGTTTCGTACAACAATGAGGTCTACGGACGCTGGTTAAGAACCCCTGGAATAGAAATGCCCAATCGGCGAAGAATTCATTCGTGTTTCAGCTGTTGAGCGTACGTCTACTTTAGTCGCCACCGATAATAATATAGATGAAGAAAAGAAACAACACCCAACATGTAGTCAACTATACGTCATGGGGGTCACAGAATACCAATGGTTGCCATACTGACCTGATTAGATAGCTATAGCCTACCCTACGCAAAGCAATCTACGACCTTTTGATATATTACTAATCCCCATGACAGTTTCATAGATTGTTTCGTCCGAAGGATTACCAAGTCATCGTTCAGAGTCGCAAGTCTCCTTCTCTGATTTTAACGTTTGACCCGACTCAACTCAAGTCATTTTTATTTAATCACCCGGTCAATAAGAAATGGAGTAATTTTACGAGAAGGTCGCACCAAACCAAATCACACTTTTCAGTCACGAATCATCAACGGGTCATGTTTTATCATCACGACTAGAAATGTGACGTGATAGCTGATCTTCTACCGCATGGTAAATTTTAAAAGTGATGTGACAGTGGTATTTGTTGAGATTTCAGTGATTTTTCTAGTAGTTTTAGTGTGAACGTTAACTCCTTATATCTAAAACAGATGTATGGCACTTTAATATGTTGTTGAATAGGCTACTGGAAATTTCAAAATGCCGTCGCGGGCCGCACAAAATGCTCTGGTCTAAATGAACTAACTGGAGGCCAAATACCAACGTTAAACTGTCCATAACCAGTGCTAGTGAACTCCGGAATAATCTATTTACTCATATCGATTCATTATGCCCGCTAAATCGTGAGTAGTCATGTTGTGAATAGCCCCAGGGGCACGGTACCTACTCGCGCAAAGCGTGAATTTTCTCCCCCATTGATGAGTGAATTTCGTCATTATTATCACTATAGTTTCACATAATACGATTCAATATTTGTCCTTTAAGATTCACCGGTAGATTTGATATAGGGGGTGGTGTGTCTTCGAAATTTTAGGGAAGTTATCACTTTTGTGCTGCATCTTTGGGTGGACCAATTTTTATTAGTCCTGTTTGTTGCATGCTTTTAATTCTTAAACCCCCATCAGAATTGTCGGTATAGTGAAGAGATATTGGATTCGACCAAACGTAGGCCTACCAGAAACCAATTCCGTCAAGATGAGGATAACACCATTACAATTTGGCGTTTCTTCATGGGGAGCATTATTTTCCTCTGCTGTTAGCATATGCACTGTGGGGCTCAGACAACAAAGGACACTACTCGAAAATCAACTCGCTTGGAACCGCGCCAAGCGCAAGGAAAATTTTAAGAATAATCCAAACCTTTCATTAATTAAGGAGACAAATAATTCGTAAATTCAATTTGCATATTGACGGCCGCCAACACATCATAATCAAATTAAGTGTCGGTGGCCGCATAATTTTCCGTATACTGCCGCAGATTGCCCACCCCTGGGCTAAAGAATCGGTATCGGAGTTAGCTGGACAGGGTACTTGCTGCAAAACTATCTCCTCCTAAAGCCTGGTCTTTAGGGGAGCCCGAAGTCGTTTTCAAAGCGTCTGTGTCGTGGCTAGGGTTGCATTTAAAACAAAAATCTATTCAAAACAGATCGCCATTCGCGTCAGACCGCCGAGGTGTGCGGACGTGTCTAGATTGAGCAGCTCATCCTGCAATCAGCGTCGAGAGCTTGTTGCGAGGTTTTGGTCTTCTGGTGTAAAGGCTTACTTGTAGTAATACTCTAGCGGTACTCGGATAGGATTACGTGCAGTGAGAAGTTAATTGCTGTATAAGCCACCATCCCGCCTGATGGCAGCGGATGTTGGTAACGATGACAGGAATTTACTGTTGTCACGTCAAAACGCAGTAAAAGGGGTTCACAAAGCGAGTCTGATTGTGATAGTCCGCCATTGAAAGCAATGAATAATAAGTCTGATGCAGACTATTCTGGCCGCTCAGCCGATCCAGCTCGCACCGAAAATTTGAAAATAGTTGTTAAGGGTAAAGATAGGAAGATGAAACACTATCATCCTACCACAGTGAACAAGTGCTTACACGCAGTGATTGGTAATTATGAAGGGATCCGTGTCTTCCCGTCGGGAGACTTACTCGTCACCTGCCACAATCGCATGCAGGCCGATAAGCTCCTATCTCTAGATATGTTTACGGACGGAGTAGTGTCAATTCCAATTAATACAGGATGTTACGATGAGAGTAAATTGCATCAGCATGCGTCTAGGGCCGTTATCCGAGGTGTGCCAGCTGACATGTCAGAATACGAAGTTGTTGAATTCCTCAGCGAATCGCACGTGTGCTTTGCTAAACGTCTAAAACGCAAGTCCACTGATGGTTATGTTGCTAGTTTGTCAATGCTGCTCGGGTTTGATGTTCCAACACCTCCAGATGAGTTGTATATTGGATATCTTCGATTCAAGACCAATCCCTATAATCCTCCCCCATTGAGGTGCCACCGATGCAATCGATTTGGTCACACGAAGGCAAATTGCGGCGGAAGAAAAACGTGCTCTAAATGTGGGAGTCATGAGCATGAACATCATCAGTGCGATCAGGAAAAGAGGTGTGTCAATTGTAAAATGCCCCATAGCGCAGCTTACGGTGGGTGCCCAGTGTATAAAAGGGAAGCCAAAATACAAATAATTCGAGAACGAGAGAGTCTATCGTATGTCGATGCTAAAGCCAAAGTATCGCATGCTAAAGCAAAAGCACCAGAAACATCTTCACATACACAATTGTCGCCAGCTCCCAGCGGTAAAACTTATAGTCAGGCTGTACACAGACGGCAGGCTGTACACCAACGTCAGAATGCCTCTGCTAAGTCAACTTCGGCGAAAATCAGTCCACCGCGACAACCCCTTCCAAATGATGCGAACTTATCCTTTTTGGAGACCTCTTCTCATGTAAACGAGGCCACCGAGGCCGCCAGTACCCCGTCCGAATCAGATCACGACTCGTCAATTCTATCTATCATGTCTTCTACACATCCGTTACTATTCTTCGCATTCATATGCGAAATTGTGAACCTCACAGCTAAAACTTGTCGTTCAAGCGATGATATCGATCTTCCGTCATTGATTACCTCCGCGGCTCAGAAGTGGCTAAGCGTTTCTTTCGACCCTGAATCACTGAAAAGCCTTTTGAGCGCAGTTCCACAAAATGTATAAGAACGCTGGTGTTCTTATACTGCAATGGAACTGCAGAGGAATATACAGGAAGTTACCTGAACTGAAGAACTTTATAGAACAACTCCCTACGCCTCCTGATATTATGTTAATTCAAGAGACACATCTTATTGATAAATATGTTCCAAAGATTAAAGGGTACATCATGGAAAGAAAAGATAAAACACTTCGCAGTGGTGGGCTAGCCATTCTAATCAATAAGCAATTGTCTTATCGAATACTCGATATTCAGTCACCCGGTGGTGGTATAGATACGCTGTGCATCGAAGTGAACGGTTTGCGGATCTGTAACATATACTGCTCTCCCGAGTACCGAGTTGTTGATGGTGACTTAGACTTCTTGGGTGAACTGTCAGACAGGTCTTTGATATTAGGTGACTTCAATGCCCATCACTGGTCATGGAGTGTTGGAAACTCGAATCGCAGAGGTCACTTGTTGTATGATTCGATAAATCGGCATGGATTGGTAACCCTGAACGCAACGAGTCCAACTCGCATCAATACTGCATACAACGCAGTGAGCAGGGCCTCACTCATCGACTTGTCACTGGCGTCGGCAGATATCGCACACTCGTGCTCTACCAACGTGACAAACTCCCTATTAGGCAGTGATCATTTTGTCATACTGACATCTTTATTGGCTAAACTACCCCGCTCTAACAAACGTCCGCTTACTTGGGCCCTCTCGAAGGCAGATTGGGCGAGCTTTCGCCAGATCCTTGATCTACCCGAGGTGCCAAATTTAGGGAACAACATTGACGCCATGGTCGACAAATTCACTAGTGATGTATTATGTGCGGCCAGCCTGTCCATTCCAATCAAGAGAAGTCACAGTCGCTCATCAGTACCATGGTGGAACGACGATTGTGCCAGGGCTGTGAGAAAGAAGAAGGCAGCGTTTTTGAAAATGAGGCAAACGTTTGATGCGCAATACATTGCTGAATTTAAACGTAGTCGTGCACAGTGCAGACGAGTGATACTAACAGCGAAACGTGAATCATGGAGATCCTTTTGTGAAACACTTGGCACCAGGGGAAATCTCCAGAAAGTGTGGAGTGTCGTCCGTTCTATTTCGGGCAATCTTTCTAATAGTTCGGTGGCATCTTTGAAAGTTGAGAGCAATTATATTACTGATGAAAGAGGAAAAGCACAAATACTAGCGAAGACATTCCAACGTTGTAGCAGCTCTTTGAATTACCGTCATAGGTTGGACTTAAGAGCTTCACTCCTCATAGAAGTCGAACACCATAGGAACGATACTCTTCTGAACAACCCTTTCACGATTGCAGAGCTTGAGAAAGCACTGAAGTCGAAAAAAGACACGTCCCCGGGACATGACACTCTTTGCTACTCCATGTTCAAAAACTTCCCGCCAGATGCCCTACTCAGTATGCTTTCGGTGATAAATAACTCATGGTGCAATGGGACTGTCCCTCGCAGCTGGAAGCACTCGATTGTTATTCCAATTCCCAAAGGAAACAAGGACCGATCAGACCCACAGTCATATCGTCCTATAGCCTTAACCAGCCACCTCTGTAAAGTGATGGAGACGATGATTATGAAGCGACTATCTTGGTATCTAGAAAAGCACGGCTTACTCCACTCAGCTCAAAGTGGCTTTCGTCGGGGACGGCGGGCCCTGGATCATGTTCTCCGATTACACGATGCCACTTACAAAGCTATCCATAATGGAAGATCGGTCTTAGCTGTCTTCTTAGACATCGAGAGAGCATATGACATGGTGTGGAGGGCTGCTGTCATCCATAAATTACGGGAAATGGGTATTTCGGGGCCTTGTCTTTCTTGGATCAACAATTTCATACACGACCGTACTTTTCAAGTTCGAATCGGGACAACGTTATCCGACATTTTCCTCACCGAAAATGGTATTCCGCAGGGGAGTGTGCTTAGCCCTTTGTTATTCAGCATTATGATAAATGACCTTCCAACAGTTATCGAGTCAGACATGGGGCTCTATGCGGACGATTGTGCCATTTGGGAGGCCGGTCTTGCTGTTGACCAACTTGCTCAAAACATTCAGTCATCCCTTGATCAGATCCATCGATGGTGTGTAAAGTGGGGTTTTATGGTATCGGTCGAGAAATCCGTAGCAATGGTTTTCACGAAAAAGCGAAATTATGCACAACCTGTACTCAAACTTGGAAGTCATCAACTGAGGTATGTGGAATCCTTCAAATATTTAGGTGTCACTTTTGACAAAAGACTCAACTATAAGATACACACATCTAACGTTGCATCCAAATGCGCAAAGCGCATGAATTTACTCAAAATGGTATCCGGCACATCTTGGGGTGCATCCACTCGAACGCTATTAACCCTGTATAGGAGCCTGATAAGATCCATCATAGAGTATGGCATGGAAGCGTACTTCTTCGCACCGAAATCACACCTCACGAAAATAATATCAATCCGCAATCAAGCTCTGAGACTTTCTTGCGGTGCCATGTCCAGCACCCCTATATGCGTATTAGAGGCCTCGTGTAACGACATGCCCCTCTTTCTAAGGCACCAATATCTTTGTCTCAAGTACCGTTCCAAGATCAGAACACAACAATCAAACCCAGCACGCAGTTTACTGGAGGGTTCATGGGAGGAAATGTACAATCTACTCTCGGACCGATTTGTGACTTTCAATCTCTTATCCCGACTTCAAATATTGGATGATTTGCAAGTCAGAGGTGACCACCCTCTAACCATATGCCCTTGGTTATTGAAATGCGCTATGATTGATACATCATTACAAACAGCCCTCGGACGCGATCCACCACGTCACATTGTCGATGCTATATTCAGAGATTATATTTTTGAGCAATACCCAAACAGAATGCTAGTTTACACCGATGGATCTAAAAACATCAACGGTGCTGGGTACTCCTTCTACATCCCCGATCGCAATATAAGAACATCAAAAGTATGTTCGAAACTCCTATCAATCTTCTCGATTGAGCTGAAAGCAATATTCGATGCACTGATATGGATTTCAGAAAATTCCATCGAACGAGTTGCTATTCTGAGTGACTCTTTGAGTGCATTGCTGTCGTTGAAAAACCATCTTGGTGAAAATAACTATATTACCAATCAAATATTAGAACTAACTCACCATCTCTTACATGAAAGCCATAGAGATATTTCTTTTGTATGGATTCCAGGACACTGTGGTATTGAAGGGAACGAAGTCGCTGACCGACTAGCGAAAGAGGCTGCGGCCCATGACTTAGCTGACCAAAGTGTAGATCTTACTTCTAGCGAGGCCAACTCATTGATTTTAGGTCGCTGTAGGCAAGACTGGAACCAACGTTTCATTGAAACCGCCTCTGGAGCACATTTCAAACAGTTCTGCCCTGACATATACACAAAACTACCTACTTTTACCACGCCACGCCGTGCCGAAACCACCATTTTCAGATTACGCACCGGACACTGTCGTCTCAACTCCCATCTTAACAAAATTGGATGCTCCGATACCCCTGATTGTACCACATGCCATGTAGAAGAAACTGCAGAGCACGTTATTATGAAGTGTGCAAAGTACGTTAATGAAAGATGCCAGTTTAGAGCTGCCGTAATGGACCTGAGAGTACCCTTCACCATGGAAAATGTAATAACAAGTGATTATATATTACCTTTGCTGTGGGAATTCCTTGCGAAGACAAAAAGACAATACTAAATGTTTAGTTGACTGTATTTACTTATCGCAATATCGATACGATTAGCAACCGTTACGTCGTGACGCAAAAGACCATAGTTGTTATATGCGTCACTAAAATCGCTTTTAAATATAATAATAATAATAATAATATTCAAAACAGATATGTTTCAAACAAGCCGCTAACTTAAAACATCTTTTTTATTTCATTTTTTATTTTTTTCAAGTCATGACGTCACGAATATTCAACTGTGACGTCATAATGTTTTGACATTGACAATTGAAAATATAGGGTTAATATAGGTCCTTAGACGAAATATCTATTCTACTAATGTTGAACCGAGGGTTCCAATCATCCCATATCGATATACGTCGACTAGGTGGTAATTGTTCGTAGGCTCATACAACATGTGTTTTGGAAAGTATTTACACAATTATGGCATAATTTTACAACTTGAAAAAAAAATTTCAAAAGGCCTTTGTTTGAAACACTGTTTAAAACCTGTCCCTTCGTGTTCTTGTTGAATGACTTATAGTCCGTTACATTTAATGAGCAATGACTATGTTTCGTTGATATAAAATTGTAAGAAATAAATAATCACAGAAAGAAACTTAACCAACCAAGCTCTACAAAACTTGATATTCCATATGTTTCTTGCTTTAATATTGCCTGCTTGTTGTAGCGTATTCGCGGAAGCTTACCAGTATCAACTTCTTGGTGGCTTGTTGCTGTTTGTTCGCCGTCGTCTGCGTATACCTGTACTGCGGATACCAAAGATAACAATGCCAAAATATCTAACGAGAACATTTTATCTAGGCGTGAAGAATTGTGCGAATCAGAGATGAAGCGACCCACAAAACGGCTCGGTTACTGGCCAACACGACTTTCATGAAATGTTATTTCTTAACACGAGCACTTGTTAAATGGCTAATTCAAACACATATCCTTTGTTTTATGCATACTGTGCATTCGTGCCATATATTGTTCGAAGTCAAAATAGTCTGCTGTCAGTGAAGTCCAATCTATCTTAAAACATTTGTTCGCATATTCTTATTAGATACGTGCTTCAGTTCTCGACCTACCTAATTAGGCTGCACAGACAAGATTCGTGGCCGAGGAAGAAAAGATTTTGCACAATTATACTTTGACGGTTGCATCGTGGATACTTACGCCTAGCAATCAAGTCAGCATCTTGCTTACAACCAGAGTAATTTAATACCAAATAGTCCTTTCATGCTGCCACAGTCACGCAGCGACTAATGAATTTTCGAAAAGTACCATGTTCCGGAGTATAACGTTCGCATTGAATACCCTGCCAAGGTTTCTTCGCTAACGAAACATAGATATTATCACGATTGGCATTCCTAACACGAGAAATAACCGAATATTCGCAACATGCAAGCAAAATATTAATAGAACAATGTTTGGATCAGCTAGCCCAACAGCAACTGAATATATTGGTTTCATGTTGTGTATATTGTATAGTCGTGTAAAAGGGCCGCTACATAACCAAACAGGTGCTTTGTTGGGTATGATATTTGACTGACCCCCACTGTTAGTAGGCCTACTGTTTACTTCGTGTGTTTGGAATTCATCGTGTGGATCCAGCCTAAATTGCGCAATAATACAGATAACTTAATTCTAACAATAATATATGTACAGTACACCGACGATTTCCTGCAGTTATTTCAATTTAAACAGTCGTTAGTCATTATTAGGGCAAGTTTTTGTTGCAGTCAAATCCGTGGAAAGTTGCATTTATTTTTCACAAATATTGCACTAAAATGTTGCATTTGTGGACAATTAACTTGAATTTCTTAGGGTATAAGGTACTCGAATCGATCCGTATACCAGCTACGGTAGCATATCTCAGTATTGGCGACTTCAACAAAATTAATAGCCTGGAAAAATTGACCCAGTGAAAATATTATTTTCGGCGATCTCGCCTGAATGTAGGTAAAATCAGAAAACACCTCAAATTTAAACGCTAGTGAAATATTCCAGCGATCTATTTACATATAGTGCCTAATATTTTTAGTAAAAAGCTGGTTTCAATAAAAATCTAAAAAACCAGCAAAAAGTTTCATGAAAAAAGTTGCGTGAAAAAAATGGAAAAAGTTGCAAAAATTTGCCATATAAGAGTCTTCCAAACAGCTTAAAACACAATACTTCATAACTTCTGAGTATTTAGGAAGCTTACGGAAGCTGCCCAAAAAGTTGCAAAAACTTGCCCTCGTCGTTATTGTTGACTAGTTTTTGTGGAGGCGTATTATTTTAGTTAGACCGCGCCGAATTGCTTTCCGAAGCAAATTTCGTCGCTTGTCTAGAAACGGAAATTGCAAATCAAAAATTTGTATACTGTAAAAAAATACTGTACAAATGTAAGCGATTCTCTGTCAGTGACTTGTCTATCAATATTCCAAGGTGGGGTGTAAAATTCAACTTGGGTCGCAGGCCGGATTCAAACGTTTTGAACGCTGGCGGACCGGACCAGTCAAATCATTTCCTAATATTACCTCCAAATCCACATCTTCTGGTTTTACCGGAATGCTATATCATCAAAGTTATACATAATAGTCCAGTACATTATTTTACTCATCATATGGCTCTACGCAAGCAACACCGTTATTCGCAAGCGACAGAATTGGCAAAAATACCATGATTAACCAATTGCATAGATTTGTGAACCTTTGTTTCAGTCGTGCTGCGGCGTTCGTTCTGCGTATTCATTTTGAAGAAAAGAGATTTAATTGTAAACGCGGGTGTTGGAATTGGGTGCATTATTTTGGGATCTGAAGGTATACGACGCCGTGAAAAACGATCTTTGAATTCAAGTCTTCGTTTAACTATAGAATGTAAACATGGAATGGCAACGACCGATTTTGCAGCTTCGCTGAGGCTGTATTAAGAATTGTTATTTCGTAAGCGACTGTATAGGATTTCTGGCAATCCAAAAGTGATCTTCCAGAGCGCAGAATTTACTGATTATGGTCTTGATCGAAAGCTACTGTCGTTCCGATTTCGAAAATAAAAATTTAAATATGATCAGTCACTGATCCACCTAGAATCCGCCCTCCAAGTCTGAAATATCGGCATTGTCCGAACAATTGGAGAGCCGCGACGGGTCATTGTTTTGCGGTTATCCGATTGTTCAGAACAATGCACACTTCAGATGTTGAGGGCGATTTTTCGTCAAAGTCCGGAGCCGGAGCATAATTTATATTTTTGGAATAAGTGCAACAGTAGCTTTCGATTAAGACCATATTCAGTGAATTCTGCACTCCAGAAGATAACTTTTGAACTGCCAAAAATCCTACAGCAGCTTGCGCAAAAACAATTCTGAATACAGCCTCAGCGACGCGAAACGAAGCTGCAAAATCGATCGTTGCCATTCCATGTTCACATTCTATAGTTTAACTATTCAATTCTTTATGTACCTTAGAAACAACGGTTTGCCAGTGGCGTTTTCGTGTCTGCGAAAAACCAGAAAACGGGTGTACAGCGTGCACTTATCTGCCATATCGGATTGCGATGTCAAACTGTCAATGTCACCGACTTACTCATAATGTGAGTGAAAATCTGTCGCCGGATAGCTGTAATGAGACATATGGGCATTCAACTTGTTCGGAGTTTGTTGTCTTGTATGATTATTTTTCGTCAAAGTATTTTCTTTGGAAAAGCGCTGGATGGTACAAGCATTTTTCCATTTACTCGGAATTGCTTCGCGAGCCGGATTAAATCGTCCGATGGCCGGATGCGGCCCGGGCCGTATGTTTGATACCCTGCTTTTAAGCTGTCGTGTTTCGGGGTGAAACTATTTGCAATAAAGCAATTTATTTACGCTTCCTTTTCAAACTATACGTCATTCACAAGAGATTGGACCATGTACGGAATACCTTTCTTCAGCACTGATTTGCAATATCGGGTAAGCCTAAAGCAGGGGCGGGCAACATACGGCCCGCGGGCCGGATCCGTGATACATGATTATGGGACCCGCGGCCCCAGTCTGCCTAGATTCCCCACTACTTGATTAGTACGTCATATTTTAGTGACTGTATGTTATTATATACGTGTGTGCGCAACGTGCGAGAGTGGATCTTACGCGTAAGTTCGTCGAAGCGAGAAGACTTGCATTATCTGTGGCGAGATAGCGTAGTGGTATAATTCGCTGCTACAACCCCAATGGTTTGTGGGTTCGAGTCCGACCCAGGACGACTCCAGAGTTCCTACTTAAGTGTTGGAGATTTGTCTGGGCTTCTCCTCGCAATCGCATTCACGTAAGTGGTGTCCTACAAGAAGTCTAGAAGTAGGTCGTGTTACAAGCTGGCAGATACCGAATCAAAAACGATGAATATCGGCCTTGGTAAATGACCATAGTAGTAGACAAACACCATGAATACCACAAACATCAACAACTTGCATTATCGGTATTTACGATGTACTCAACCCTAATGTCGTTTGTGGTAATCATGGTGTTTCTTGACTTCTATGGTCATTTAAACCGGACTGATATTTCTTATCATTGATTCAGTAACCGCCGACTTGTAGCACGGCACAATTCTATAGGCTTTTGTAAGACACCGCTTATGTCAGGGGTCGCCAACTCAAAATGGGTCGCGGTCCACTTCTCAAATTGCGTAGAGGACGCGGGCACGTATTCAATATCAAGATTAATTAGTCCGCACAGTTGAACAACGACGCTCGTCACCTACTCAACCTTAAAATGAATTGATATCTTGGTAAATTTTGGGTACCGGGCTTATCGAACGCCTTGAAATCCTCATCAAGGATTGCACCGTGTGTTGATTGATCAGGTAGAAGCAGACATGGCGGCGCCTGTATGACAATGCTATTCTCAAATCACATTGTCTTAGTCATTATCGGCGAGAAATGGCTTTGAAGTTACAATACTGTCGTTAAAATACATTCATTAAATACGATTTATTCCTTATATATGTGGTTATACGGACGAGTAATGTATCGATTCAGCAATCCGGCCAGCCAAGTACTTAATTTTCCAATATCCGGCCCGCCGACTGGAGATGTTTTCCACCCCTGGCCTAAAGGGATCTTCAAAAATAAAATTGATAGTAGGCTACACTCTGAATATGTATGCCTGGCAACCGGACTCGTCAGAATAATCAACTCGACCACAAAATATATTACGATGTGATTGATATACCATTGAAACTTACATTGACATGCGGACGATGAAACGTTCTTATATGCACCGGTTCGTTATATGGTTGTAGCCGTGTGGGGATTGTCACTGAACGGCAATATCATATGTACCGTCGGCAATGTATTTTTCACAGAAATAGGCGTCGTTACTCATATTCCTTCGCGGTGGTCTCAACTTTGAGTAAACCGTTTGTTATCGAGGAGAGTATAGGTAATTACATCCGTCCCTATCCGGGGGGCATGGCCTGAAGTATGTGTCTTATTGCCGTTTTAACTATGTCAATAGAAACCTATAATATTTAGATTCATACTGCAGACTTCTTCCATCGTGATTCGGCTTATAATTGTGGTAAGCGAAGCAAAGGCCTAGAGCTAGTGTACGATACGGTATTTGTCTGTTTAATTTGTGATCACTTGTCAATCAACTTTGTTCGAGCACACAGCGCATGAGAAGATACGTGTTATGTTGCCTAATTACACATACGACCGAACAAGATATGTGTGAGTGCTAGTGTTTTCAGGTGCTGCTGTGAACTAAACGGTTACGTTATTTTAGAATCCATCATATGCGTTGAATGGTGTATATATCGACTTTGTTTACTTTCTGCTCAACAATAAACGCCAGCCCGGACTTCAAATTGTTTGCTATCTTCGTTTATATCTAGCCGAAAATAGACAGAATTGAGTAAATACTCGTCAATCGCCGAAACTCACGATATGCCTCAGTACCTTTCGGGTCAAAATGGATGATGAAATGACCATTGTTTTGACTTGGTGAAAGATATCACCGGTCGAGACGTTGTGATGTTCGACGCAAAATAAGTTTTACGTGTTTTTCCGGCTTACAGCGGAAGTTTGGGTTTAAAATCAAAATCTATCCATTTTGAAAGCCGAATAATTTATATTTCAAGGTATCAAAGTGACGCGTATAACCCTTTTACGCCGTGTGCATCACCACATAGATAATTGCACAGTTCAGTGTCATTAAATCCGTACAGTTCAGCATCTTCAACATCGTGTAATGCAGTGTCCTTGACTTTCTCGGATTCATGTTGGACCTTTGGACGAATTTCCATCAGTGTTGGGATCAAGTCACTACCTTCGAGTCACGAGTCATCTCGAGTCATTGCACATTTTGACTCGAGTCAAGTCAAGTCAATCGATTTTCGAAGGTGACTCGAGTCAAGTCAAGTCACTCGTTTTTTGGAGGTGACTCGAGTCAAGTCAAGTCAAGTCACAATTCAAGTCAAATTGAATTTTGGAGGTATGAATGATCATTCAAATTCATTATATTTTACTAGCTCTGTTAAAAAGATCAATTGGTCATTTATCTTGAATCAAATAACGAATATAAAGTTAAATATACATGCTAAAATGCGTTGTATCACTCACGTAGAACTGCTAATCAAATATGTCAGTAACTGTATAGCTACATCAGGGGTGTCAAACATACGACCCGCGCCCGCCAAATGACTTCATTCGGCCCGCTAAGAAATTCTGAGTATATGTTGAAATTGGCGCAATTTTATCCAACACATTTCTCGAATTTGTAGTAATAGAAATACTACTAATAAATATTCCTTCAAGATAGCAAATTTCGAGTATGTTCAATGTTCATAGGCCACATTATAACCACCCGACAGCGGAGTTGTGATTGTAGTCATCGTCAGGAGAAAATCGCTGACGTTGACACCCATTTCCGAGAATGCGAAAAAGTGCATATATTGAGTTAAGAGTTAGTAATATTTTGGAATCATTTGACTGATGCGGCCCGCGAGTGATCTGAATATTTGAATTCGACCCGTGACGACAGTTGAGTTTGACAACTCTGAGCTACATGCTACATTCTCCTATTATCATCCAATATAGAGGATCGAATACGAAGCCCCGAGAAGATGAAAGAAATCGATATCGTACAATACACTAGCCATCTATACACATCCGTGAGGATATAAATGCATAAAATATATTTGTTCGATTTAGATCATACAAGAAGGTTGGTAAAGGTAAGCACCGTACAATGTAAGGACAGAGCCGTCCAATAAACAGGGATACGTTGCTATTTAATTAATCTGCTACTATACGACAACGCAAGCTGTGATCATTTGGTTTGCGGTCAGTGTATTTGTGATGTAACAATGTAGGATCAGTGATTCGTACAACCAGTCAATGACTGGTTGCTCTCACAAGTTACAACGGCGTATCGTGAATAATCCGAACATGCACAAAATACATTGATTTAGTCGACACCGTTTACTTGATGACTTGAAATTGACTCGTAAATTTTGCTCCGAGTCACGAGTCAATCCACATTTTTCAAGCGCCGAGTCAAGTCAAGTCAAGTCATTTTTGCAAAGTGACTCGAGTCAAGTCAAGTCATTCGAAAAAGTTGACTCGAGTCAGACTCGAGTCAAGTCATGACTCGAGTCATCCCAACACTGATTTCCATCAGGCGCATTCACTCTTCAGGTATTTTCTCTTCATGCGCCGTCAGTGGGTCTCGGCCAATGTTCCCTCTAAGCTGCGCACGTGCGCAAATGCGCATTGCTGACACGCTCTCTGCGCACAGAAAGTCTAAGTTGCGCACAAAAAATCCGAAGTGATGACCATTTTTTAGCCATTACGCACTGTTGTCCAAGGGTCTGCGCAGGGTGTAGGTGATGCAGGACCGTAACATCACTTCGTCAGGCTCCCCCAAAGCGTTGGTATTGGGCCACCCATAAAGTGATAAACCTAACTTATGGGGGGCTTCGTCCCCAGACATCCCTCACGCTGTATGCCGTGTATCGCTACGTCTCGTATGCATTGGGGGATCGTTTAGTGAGTAAGCTTTCTCGTCTAAAATGCGCGAAGAGCAATAAATTTCTCTAATTCATGATTTAATCGGTCAATATGATCGGGAATTGCATGTATATCAACTTTTATCCTCTCTCTGCTCACTTAATCTGATTTACCAATAGAGCTGAGTGAGGAGGTGTTTGAAAAAGGATCACTCAATAATAAATAAACATCTTCAGGTGTATACCCGTTAGCAGGAATGAAACAGCACTTCGTCAGCCCCCCCAAAACTGTAGGGTCCATAAATAATAATTAAACATCTTCGGGCGGGCGGATCCGTTGGTATGACTTCGTTACATAATGTTATTTTGTGACCTGTCTGCTATATACAAAATATAGAATCACCCAAACGTACTAAACTAAAAGATAACACGATTTTAAATTGGTATTCTCTACTGGCTTATAATTTTCCCCTACGGGATGGTATTTGTCTTGTGAGGTTCAGATCGCCAAGATAGGAACATTCGGCGCCCGTCGTTTAAGCGCCTATGGAAAATTAAACCTATCTGTATTTTGTATATATAACGAAGTTTTCGGTCAGAATAAGGGCCGTCATTTTCGGCCAAGGTTTACTCACTACCGATCGTTTTGACACACTTTTTAGAGTAGCATGATACATGACCTAAAACTTTATATGTCTTGGTGCGTCGTGGTGCGGTAACGGCCAACGCCGATATACCATTTCTAAAAGTCTTGCGTATTTTATCTTGGGAAGAGTATTCAAGATATTCAAGATATTTCGTTACCTGAAATCGCGCCCCCCGCGATAAAAATTTGAAATAGTTAAATAAATTTTTAAAAAAGACTCTGTAAATTATGCTAATTTACGAACTAATTTTGGACCCCCTTGGAGCTCGCCCCCTCCAATTGGGGCTTTTGGGGTGCGGCAGTTACTGTCCTGAGTAGGTGAGTGTGTACAGACTCGTGAAAATTTAAAGGGAACATTGGTCTCGCCTGCCGACTTTTGAAAGGTGACTTACTCTAATTATTCTCGCCTTTTCAATACAGTTTATGTACAGCGCGATCGGCGATGAGGAGCCAGATTTGATCTCGAATATTTAAAAACACATGTGCAATTAATTAATTGGTATAACGCTGCTGCGTTTCGATCAAACAAAAATATGACACATAGCAAGGCGAAGCCTCGCGTTTATGGAATGGAATTTGAAAGGTAATAAAATAAATCACAATGATTTGCAATAAATATTCGCCACAATTTCTGGTTTGTGCTAAAGTCAGATTTTAAGGATCTTGTTCTCTTAAAGTCCTGTCGATTTTGTACACATATTCCTTATAATAAATACTGTATCAGATGGCTAGTCGGATGTGTGATGTGTTGGATTCATGTATTTATAAGTCAGCGAAAATTAGGGGTACGCCGAAGGCTTGAAGATTTCCGGAGCGGTTCCCAGGTTAGTAAAGGTTGAGAGCTGCTTTCTAGATTAAGCTAAGGCTCGGAAACATTATGTCGCTAAATTGCTTTCACTGTATCACATGTGACGAACATAAGAAACGTATTGGTATTGAGAAAATGCAAATAAAGCAGTGAAATAATGTGAATCTCTAAACCATTTGTTCTCAAACTGGGCCCGTGGTTCCTTTGTGCTCCATGGGACAATTTTCTTGGGCTGTGAAACAGCGATCGCGATTGCGAAGCGAAAAATGTCAAATAGCTTGTTCTGATAAGTGTGATCTATTCGAAGTTATTTTGAAGAGGGAATATTATTACCTGAGTTCACGAAAAACAATCTCCTGGCTTCAACAAAGTCGTTATCAACAACAGGCCGCCTCAAGCAACCGCCCCTGAAGTCATGGAGTGCTAATCAAGGTACACGAACAACAAGCCTGGCTTAAAATGTATGATTATTTTCCTGACTTTTCGAAGAAATCAGCACCTTTATCAACCAAACCAGAAGATCTCATCATGTGTGCTGAGAGAGGGTGAAACAATGAATAGATATAAATGCAAGTATCAATATTTTGAGCAAAATGGTTTCATTACCGACAATATAGAGAAACGGTGGAAGTCGTATGTTCGATCCGTGGCCGATCAGTCGAAAGACCTGACTAGTATCATTTATATCAATGACTGCCCCGTTTGGTGCTCAGCATTATCGGGATAGCGTGGCATGGTGGTGGTAGTGGAACACTTAGTAAGCCTAACAATGAAATATCTGCATCTTCATTATCCAGCGGCATATAGCCTACACACCATGCACTCATGGTACGAATATGGACATATCGCGAGTTTATGTAGATTGTAGATGATGTGTCAGTATGCATGCTGCAAAAACATGGAGGCCAAAAATCGTATTTCTATTGCATCAACCAAAAAAGAACATAAAATTACACTGTTATTTGTAACATTAATATACTGGTGAATTCGGTGGATATAGCAATACGAGGGAAATACATATTTGACTCATTTGGAATGTG
Organism: Botryllus schlosseri; assembly: GCF_051294905.1. Classification (NCBI taxonomy): domain Eukaryota; kingdom Metazoa; phylum Chordata; class Ascidiacea; order Stolidobranchia; family Styelidae; genus Botryllus; species Botryllus schlosseri. The sequence continues at coordinate 25,126,639 of NC_137238.1, forward strand.
TGATAGAAGAAATTGTTACCATTAAGTGCTGATGTTATGCTATGGTGGAAATTTGGTCGATACAAGTAATTTCTTGACCTGTGTGTTCACAATGTAGACCAGTGTTTCGTTGCCTTCTACGATCATGGACCTCTAAACAATGTTTGGCTGCTACATGGACTCCGTAACCGCAAAATGTGGGCAGCTGACGCGCGAGACAAGCTTCGGTCTAAATAACCATCAGGCCCAGTTGTTGCCTTCTAGGTCGATAACTGATGACTGAAAGTTGACAATAAGACAAAATACAGCGGAAAATCATAATTGCTGACATGTACGTCAAAAAACAATATAGTACCAACATTCCGTGTCTGAATACATTCACAGTAGTCCGCTGATCTCAAGGGGGATCATGAATCGCAGTATAAGAACCCCTGATGTCGAGTATGAGTGGAAAAGTGCAAAATGAACAAGTATATCATCTTTTCGTCTCATTTCATGCAGAAGTGTCCATTATAGTATAATTATAATATTTATTTCGTTATTATTCAACAAAAATATTTATTCAGCGTATCAATTAGGTACGGTTAAAATACGTGAAAATTCATTAAGTCGTCATTGGTGAACATGAACACCATCCAAGATTATATATTACTTGCAGCAATATACATAGCCGACCCAATTTATGTTGCTTCCGTCCGTCCTTGTTCCCCACGCCGGAAGGCCGTATTTAGGGCCGTGATGAAGGCACGTTCGTCCTATTCAAAGAATTTGTAGACATGACTACACCAGATTACGCCATATATTGACAATTGTCCGATTGCTACTCCCCAGCATTCAAAGAATATGTTTCCAACATGATGTTAATTCCCATTCTATGCGTTTTACGCGAATCAGTCATGTGATATAATTTCATGTTCAGTCAGTTTTTGTGAACATTGGATAAGTCCCTTTTACAATAACATGTCAACTATATCGATGGTGAACCAATGAAAAGTTAAGGTTCGCTTGGACATGGACTTTTATGAGTGGTTTACGGCAGAGACGAACGTGAGCACGTTCCTATGAGGTCAGATGACCCCATCACGGAACCAAATATATCATGTCCAACCACGTGGAGCAAATAGATATGATTAACCTAGTTTGAGGGAGCAAAAGGAGGACACCTTTTATATGTTACAAAAGTTGTCAGCGGAGCTAAATATGTGGGATTTTTACAACTAATGAAAAAATTTCAGATAAATCTACCGTAAGACTAGATGGGTTGTTATATTTCACCAACCCGGTCGTTCGACATGACGGGGTCCACTTTTCACATATATTATACCAATTCATCGAGAAAAAGATGACAAAATCCGAAGAACAAACTAATTAAACAATTGGGCAATTAGGAGTAAACTTTCGATTTCTTTAAAAAAGAGGACAAATCCTCGAAATATAACTATTGCTCTGCAAAAGTAGGTAAACCCCTTATCAGTTGAAGAAAGTCCTTTGATTATTCACAACCAGCTTGATATTTTAAGCAAAGTTCTCAAAAATCGATATATTCGATCAATTTCACGACGAAACCAGGTTCCTCAGTTTGCGTCGAATTTCATTTCCTCTTGCCAACGAGATGGAGCAAAAGACAGCGAATTTGCATACGGGTAATTCTATCGATGTTAAATAACTAGAAATTTCAGTTATAAAGTTTGTCATGGGTAAGCCCCTACTGACGATCTAGGTATATGGGAACGTCTGCAGCATTACTATTTGGGTTAGCATGCCGAAGACGAATGTGCACGGTACGTTCCTGCCACCCCTCCCCCTCATATAACCTATGTTACCTGAGCTGTCTCCAATCTGTATCCATTCATTGTACCGATCTTTGATCGCAATCCAATGGTCACCTCTGACCACCCCGTGTGCCGGTTTGCTTTTAACACAGACCTCTGATGAATAGCATAGGCGTCGCCCTTGATGTCGGCAGTGATCTTTAGATATGTCGTATGTGGATGTCTTTCCGATGTATCGATAAGCTATGGCTGGAAATAGGACTAATTTGGAATGCGAACTTCTGCCGTCACTACTTGATGAGGCAGCAGCACTGATTATAATACATTTGTTGTAGGCTATGCCTACATCGTGCACTTTTACAGCTTTAACATAGAAAGCTACGGGCAGCTTCCACTGCAATGGGAATTAATTGCTCTTAACACCACGCTACGTAATGCACAGTGTAGTCATCCGTGAAACGAATTACTTCATCATTTGATATTCGGAAATTTGAGGTATTAGAAAATCTGATACGATTCTGCTATTGTTGGTGATTTTGCCTCATTTGTCCGAATGCGGTGTCTTGCAGGAACACATAATGAAAATTGAATATTCGTTAAGGTTCAGCTCTTGATATTTGGTTTAATTAGATGGTATCAAGTTCCATATTCAATATTTTACAGAGTAAGCGTACATCAAGTTGAAACAATTGAATAAAAAGTTTTCTGGTCTCTAAATGGCTACTGATGACACTTTTATCTTCCACATTATGTAAAAAAGATACAGACTAGCAGAATTAGTAACTAGATACGACAACAAACTTTGTCGTTGGAACGTATCGTATGATGAGCACCTCGAAATGTAAATACAGGCAAATGAAACGGGTCAATAATCAGAATATACAGGATAATAGTCAAACAATTTTCTGCACAGTGTGACCAACGCATCCCCGTACATGAAAACATACCCGGAACAGGATCTGGTGATGTATCCTTACAACAATAGACATATCCCTTGTAGTGTCGTGTTTCAGGGACGTCTCCCCATGTAGGTGGACCCCATCTACTTGAGTGAAGAAAACACGGTACAGCTGTAAATAGAGTAGCAATATCCTCAATTTCAGCACAACCAGTTGTCATCTTTATTTTGGTCCGTATACAAGGGGTAAATGAAACTGGTGTTATCGATATGGAAGTTCAATAACAGAAAGGAAGTGAAAACAGCATAGTTTAAAGTTTCATTGTGGCAGGTGGGCCATGCGCTGGAGATCAGTACCATTGCCATACCATAACGAATTCCTCACTTACCACCTGTGACGTAATGAATATTCTACGGCAAACTGCAGTTTAAAATTAGTTACAAATATGATTACTCAAATTTTATTTTACAAAATCGTACGAATCGGTTGCAATATTCGCACGTGATGTTATGACAGCTGAATTATCAGTAAAATGCATACCAGCTACTATTGTGCTCGCATTAAATGCCATCCTCATGTTACTGAATGGAGAAGCAAGCATAAGCTGGTTCACTCCACAAAGTCACGTGTAATTGTGTTTTATAAAAGACTAACGAATCAATCAAATGGCCATAAATAATTGGGATCATCAACGATTGCAAATTGTCACGGTCGTTCATCGTATACGCGAAATTCAAATTTGTTTTAAATTCAATGGCTAAACCTCTGGTTGTTGACCTCTTTTTCAGTTGCGTCCATTTTCAAAATTTTACTACATCTGGTGCCCCCCCCCCACTAGGGCTGTTCCAAAATAACTTTTTCTTCCGAATTCCAGCCATTTACTGATTAAATTATCAGGTTACCCTAAAAAACGCTGCACAACAAATTTGGTTAAATTCTAAGAAGTATAAGACTCCGCCGATCCAATTAAAATTTTTAATTTATTAAAAAAAAAATTTTTAAAAATGAAAATTTTTCTGTCAACCCCATGAAATTGTTTAGCGGTCTTCAAAGACGATACAAAACAAATTTGAGTCAATTCCAACCAGTAGAAGCGGAGTTATCGAGTTTTTCGTTGATAATTCTCGGATTATCCATTATAGTTGGATAATCCAAAAATTATCAACAAAAAACTAAAATAACTCCGCCTCTACTAGTTGGAATCGACCCAAATTTGTTTTACATAGTCTTTGAAGACAGCTCAACAATTGCATGGGGTTGACAGAAAAATTAGAAAAATATTTAAAAAAAAATTTCCTAATAACTTAAAAATTTTAATTGGATCTGCGGGGTCTTATACTCGTGAGATTTGAACTAAATTTGGTATGCAACGTTTTTTAGGGAAACCTAACAATTTATTCAATGAATGGCTGGAATCCAGGAGAAAAAGTTATTTTTGAACAGCCCTACCTCATATCCATATTTTCAGGGCTGCAGTAAAAAACAATGGGTAAGAGGTCAACGTCCGGTTGGTCTTTTCGAGTAGGGACTTAACTATTCGAAATATTTAGCGCTTGAATCACACTCGAGGACCACTCGACTAAATAAAGCTATAATATCCGTATGTGCTCTGTTGGAATCAAATCGAGGTAGGTATAGCAACCACCGGGTACGGGCTCCAGCAATATGACTGGATCCCCAATTCACCTCTGCGATTGGCAATACGGTGAAGGTGGGCTAATTGTATTGGATTTTGTTTTATGCCTTCTTTAACTAGTAAATCAACTGAGAATGTGGTAGAGATCTTAGCTCACATTGAATTTATCACTGCACCTAGTTATTAGCTTTAACATGAATGTGTCCAAACAAAGCAACCCATATTATATAACGTGCATGTGAGGTTGTGGATCACAACAGTAGACAGGAGTATCATACTCTATAATACGATGAACAAATATTCTGAAGATTTAATTTGGTAGCTCTCAATTACCCATACTCTATGATACGATGAACAAATATTCTGAAGATTTAATTTGGTAGCTCTCAATTACAAATGTAATTAGTTCATCAATTTCGCGTGTGTAGGCCCATTTCAAGTCAGAGATATTTAGGCTTGGAACAGCAACTCACAGTGCCTATCTCCAATTTCCACCCACTCACGCCCTTTAACAGCTACCCAATGATCGCCAGGTAGCACGTCACGAATGAATTGCCTTGCACCGTTTCTCCATGGGCATAGATCATCGAAGCTACATAGATTCCGATTTTTATCAAACTGTCTGCAAAATCCTTCACTGCTGTCCCATGTCAAAGTTGATTGATCGTAATATAACCTCGGTCCTGCGAAAACAAATACCGGTGACATTTGGTATCGCACCAATCTACGCATTATGATATGGTGTGTCCAGTGAATATTTACGAGTGAAGCACATTAGTAATAATAGCATTAATAACTCATGAGTCAGTCAGCAGACAAAACAAGGTAAAAGACCCACACGACTCATAGCTCTCGGTATAACATTTGATGTATTTTGGATTTGGGTTCGTCTTACCAATGGGATCGATCTTCAAATGACAGTGCATAATTTGGATAATCACATGTTTCATAGTCTTGTTATATAGGCTACGACAATATTATCCTAACAATGAAGGGAAAATCGAGATTTATCGTATATTATCGTTATACTTCAATATCGGACATTAATTGAACAATGAATTTGTCTCGACGATGCGAATTGAAAGAACAAAAATAATCTGCGAAAGAATATATACATGGCTGCGGCGCAGATATACATTTATATATATATATTTCTTCCTTTAATATCGCCTGCTTGTCTCACCGTATACGGTAACTTACCTGTATCAACTTCTTGGTGTTTTGCTACAGTTTGTAGGCCATCGTCTTCGTATACATGCAGAGCTGCTGTTACAGAAAGCAATGCCAAAATATGTAACGAGTACATTTTCTCTAGGCGTGAAAAATTGTGCGAATCAAAGATGAAGTGGCCCACCAAACGTTTTGGATACTTGCAAACACAAAGTTTGATGAAATGTTCGTTGTTAACACGAGCAGATGTCCAAATTACGAATTCAAACACATATCTTTTTTCCGTTAGGCCTACTGTGTATTCACCTCATGAGAATTCCAGTAGCTACATTACGCATTATGGTACAACTAATTAAAAAAAAATTACATCGAAAGATACTTTACTACGTTCTCGGGTAGAAAGTGTATGTATTTTCTAAGTAACTTGCAAAGAAAGGAGAAAGAATGTTCAACAGCAGCAGCTGTTGACTGACAACACTGAAATTGTGCGACTGTGCGTACACTGCTTGTGACAACCCGTGTTGCTTCATTTCGGCAATGATGTCTACATCACAATTTTTCCTCATGCGCTTCTTGACATAAGAACCACGCAATGCCCACGCAGTCTTGCTTCAGATGGGATGTTGCTGTACGTTGAGATTAACACCATGTCAACCTATTTGTTTCATTTGAATGTTTAGGATTCACAATGAGCCGGCAATGGGCCGTCTACGACGGTCGGCCTATAAGGTAGGCTGCAAACTGTAAAATGTGCAATGATAAAGTTCACCGACAGTGCAAAATCTACGACACAAACGAACTGCAGATTGCAAATAAGTTTAAAGTTTGTGAACAGTTTGACATTTTTCGACCTAACGCTGAAATTTTGACCTAATTTAGACATTTTTTACATGTCAAAAAAAAATCGCCCTACTTATAACATATGTCGGCATATTGTTATTAGATACAGGCATCAGTTCCTGACTTCCCTAATTAGGTTGCATTCGTGGCCGAGGAAAAAAAATTTTCGAACGAATATTTTTTAGTAGTTGAATCGTGAATAGTTAACGAGAGGACTGCTCGCACTGGCTCATTTCCAGGGGCGTATGTAGCCACGGAATCAAGGCAACGTAAAGCTGAATAATTGGATGTTTTAAACAAACTTCAACAGCATACACTCTTAGAAATATTCGTAGATTTACCCAAATTATACCGGTAAATTTGTCCCGTCAGTTATATTAACGGTAAATGCCCGTTAAATTAATATACGGGCACGTCAAAAGTAAATTTACTTGTTTTTAAAGGTTAAAAATATTACACATTGAGTTCGTAGAAGCAATATACGGGATAACCAGTATTTCAGATCTACTTTTTGATTTGTAAAAGCAATTTACTGGATAATCAGTATTCCGGATTTACTTTTGCATTCGTAAAAGCGATTTACTGGATAATCATTATTTGCAACATTGCTATCGTACTTACAATTCGATCATTTTACACGCTTACGGTCTTATTATGGACATATATTTGTGATTTTCGTCATTACATCATGTTTCAATTATCAAGCAAATTACGACATCGATGGCCGTGCTGAATGCTAATCGGTGAATGGTATCCGAACATTTGGGCATTGCAGATACCATCGTTTATATCGATTTATAAATAGTATCCTTTGATACATCAAGGTCTAGCAATAGTAGCATGCCCAGCGAATTCGGTATGTTATGTAGTTTTACTGCAGGTATGATCTTTTGTGTCATTATCTGTTGGACCAGTTCTGCCACCATTGTAGACTCCTTAACGCATGTATGATGCAAACTATATATCGAAACACTGGAGCTGGCGTATAGCCGCCATGCTCCTTGGCCATTGCGACGAGAGTAGTAGACGTCCTTTACCTTTTTCCCGCGAATGGTCTTATGAATTGTTTGATCATGAATTCGTAGCTGCTCGAGCGAACAGTACATTGTGACGTCATATATATTCCAGACATAGTGGCGTCAGACGTCAGACATATCTGAGCCTTAGCACGTGCGGCTGAATGTTCCGAGATAGATATTATATCGACGCGATGTTTTCGTATTGGATAATAACAAGATGCGTTGCTGTAAGATATTGAGGGTTTCGAAGCCACAGCTTAACTCTAGCTTTAGAATATTGCAGGTGTTGATAGCAGATATTGTAGGTATAGCAGTATCCGAGCTCAAATCTGGCAAGTTATTCACAGTCCTGTTTCTGAAGACGTATGTATTTTCGTTACAGGTTAATGGTGAGCAGAAGCTATGGCTTATAAGATTCTATTACATTTTCTGACATTGAACTACACGAAAATGGAAGCGTTATGGCATTATGAATCATGACGTCGAATGCTTATGTGATAGAAAGGGATCATTTCGCCTCTCACTTCTAGCACGATGCCGTGCGAAATACATTGGACGTGCGATGCAAAGGAATATTGCCAGAAAAGTTTGCAATCACGCTGGAAAAGATGATTCAGGTACGAAGTCCTAGGCCATGGGTATCCGTATAAAACTCAACTTGCGTCGCTGGCCGGATTCAAACTTTCAAACCGTTCGCGGGTCGGATCAGTCAAATTATTCGAAAATGTTACGGTACATCAAAACAACCGACCTTACTTTTCGCTTGAATAGTTTATTATGAATCCTGTATACATTTTGCTATATTACATAACATTCACGATCATATCATATGGATATATTCTAGCAGCGCCTTTACTCGCAAACAACGGAATTTTGGCAAAAATTCAAAGATTGATCGTTTGAATTCAACCGCTAAAACACTGACTCCAACAACGGAATAAGCTGACATATTTGTATGCTTCCTTTGTTATATTCGTAATCTGCCGTTAACTCATCGTATGCGCTTTGAGGAACACAAGTGATTTAATTGTAAACGCAGACGTTAGAATTTGGCTCATTATTAATCGTCATTCGAGTTTCTCTGTCTATCTGGGGCCTTTGAGTAGAAGTGATACAGCAGTGCGACCAAATATATTTGAATTGTATTTTTTATAACTATTATATTCTCCATGCGACCTGCATATAACAGTTTTTTTTTCACTTCACGAATAACTACTTTTTGGCACATTTCTTCATAAAAATATGAACTCAGTGTGCACTTTTTAGAGTTTTGGGAATTGGATGTCAGTATCACCAACTTGTTCCCGATGATGACTAGAGTAAAACTATAACACCACTGTCGGATAATCATATCACGGTCTATGATCTTGACATTTGTGGACTTGCGGGAAGTATTTCTTACAATAACATCTCAACATTTGTTAGATAATGTGCTGGGTAATACAGGGGTTTTCAAACTACTCAGAATTGTGCCTTATGTTCGACACCGCTATCCTAGGCCATCATTATTCGAGAAATTGACAAGAATATGAAAAGTCGCAGTATGTCATACTATAGCGTCTCAAAGTTTCCAAATTGTAACTGTGTTGATGACAGCATAATCTTTGTTCAGATTATAGAAGAACCTATACAAAAGAGCATGGCCCAAAGTACAGTCCTTCAACTGCTGCTGAAGTTTTGATGAAGCGTTCTACATTCAGGCAGTTGCTGACTGATGATCTCCACAAAAAAGACTGGATTTTCGTCATTATCCACACTTACTCTTTTTTACGTGTTCCCGCACCAAATAAACCTGATTCAAATTTACTGGTCTCAGGAACGTAAAACTGCTGCAAGGGACCAGACGAGTATATTGATATTACAGCAGATTTCTGTTACCTTTAGTTACGGAAATTTTCCGTAAAATTTCCTACGGTCAGCCTATGTAAAATCATATTACGGGGAGAGTTATTTCAAATTTACTGGTCTCATCGGCGTAAAACTGCTGCACTGGACCAGACCAGTAACTTGGTATTACAGACGTTTTCCGTTACATCAGGTAACAGGAATTTTCCGTAAAAATTTTAACAGTCAGTCTTTGTAAAAATAAATTACGGTCAATAATATTTACGGGAAAATATTTTTCAAATTTACCGGTCTCAGAGTCGTAAAACTGCTGCCAGGACCAGACCAGTAATTTGGCATAGAATATTTTTAACAGTGCACGTACTGTACATGTTCATTTTTGCTATATTGTTTGATACTGAGATTGAGTAGAGTTTGAACAAGGTTTCTTCTTCTTTCGGGGGTCCGCCCACACCGGTAAATGTATATCTGGACATAGCTCTTGCTATGGCAACTATGTTGTGGATGATGGTCTGACAATTAGAATTTAGTAATCGATAATGGATATTTTAATTTCAATGAAGGCTTGTTTGTTCGAGGCTTATAGCAAGAGTACAATAAGATATTGTGTATTATTCTGGCACAACTTTATAGTAAATCTTCGATAACACGTTCTACCACCTTTCTTTGATATTTTCAGCAAACTATATATGGTCTCAGCGTCAATTCACTTTACCAACGGATATTGCATAGCCCTACAATGATAGGCAGCTGATATCGCAAACCACATATTATCGCCCGTTTATGGTAGTTCATCTACGAAATGAGGAACCGAAATTATGATATCAAGTCTACACTGCACCGCTATACTGCAGTACGGAACGTACAGACGCCTAGTTCAGTTTAGTAGCGTTACCATATGTCATCGTTTGGTCGAAATTGTCATTCTCTTTCATAAAATCGAAAATGTCCTCCGCCAAAATCTCCACTTTTTTCGGTAATCGACCTCTTTAATAGCTTTGGCAGGCACAACTAACAAACCGCCATAAATGACGCAAAATCTGCAATGCAGATGTTCGAGCGGTTAAGTCGGGAGTAGTACTAGAAAATTGACCTCTTTCAGGTAACATAAACTAAGTTTTGTGGTTTTTAACTAGTGTTTTCCGTTCCAGATAAAAAAAAACGTAACCGTAGTTTTAGCTACTAATATTACTGGCATCGCTTGCTTGGATTACACATTATGGCGCAATGCGAAAGTCCATGCAGACTTTTTAATCACCATCAAATGTTTCAACCGGAACAATCAAACACAATATTAATTCCATTAAATCATTATCTTCCGTCGCTTTGCCATTTATTTCGACGAGTACTTGAAAGGAAATATAAGCTACCGCCTTAACGGTCTTGGCTAGACCCGACAAGGTATTATTGGGGCGCGGTCAGACTATTGCTATATTGATATTGATAAAAAGTGAAAACAGTTTTATATACTTGAGACAAATATCGAATAAAAAACAAGTTACTCGGTAAAAAACATCCCAATCGGACGAATGTGGTGTTTATTATACAATAAAAAAATCACATCAAGGCAAATCCCGTATGCCTGCTAGATTTTTTTCATTAGACGTCAATAATAGATTGGTTGATAAAGCAGAATTACTGACTATTTAGCTCCTGTATTTCGTTCTTGCTATTGTGTGATTTTGAGAAAAGCTCACAGTGGAGTCACTAAATATTCACAAACGGAGATCTGCATATTCCGGGGTATACGTATCTTCTTAACTAGAGGGAATCTGGCACATCCACAATGTCAGATCCGTAATCAGTAACCCCAAAACACTACCAGATGTTCTGCAAAAGAAATCTTTTATTTTGACGACCTGTGCAATTAGACTTATTCAGCCACGCCAGGCGTGTGTGTATGTAAACTGTTAACACATTGCACTATTGGCCACTGGCAGTTTTCCAGGAATAGTACTGTAGAATTTGGTCTAAAAATGGGTTAACCTAGAAAAAATTCTTATAAAGACGTATGATATACCGTTGGAAAGGTAATTTTATCAGCTTTTTAATGATGGGTTTTGTCATTTTTTTCACTTTGGGGAAAAAAAGTTATGACCAAAAACGTGCGAAGGGGTAGAAATTTAAATTAGGGAAAAAATTGACATAAACATATGAACAAAAGGCTAGAAACTAATGAATTATCAACAGAAGAGCAAGATATAGATGCAGAAGCTATAAATGAAAATGATAGTAGAATGATATATCTGTTTCAGGGAGAAAGAGTGAGCAAGACGGGGTGGGGGGGACGTTGGGGGAGGGGGGCACCAGTAGAGCTGTCGTTGTTCGTTATAACTTCATTCTGTTATTTCTTATAAAGACGTATGATATACCGTTGGAAAGGTAATTTTATCAGCTTTTCAATGATAGGTTTTGTCATTTTTTTTACGTTGAGGGAAAAAAGTTATGACCAAAAACGTGCGAAGGGGTAGAAATTAAAATTAGGGAAAAAAATGACATAAACATGAACAAAGGGCTAGAAAGTGATGAATTATCAACAGAAAAGCAGGATATAAAGCAAGATATATATTCAGAAGCTATAAATGAAAATGACAGGCAAATGATATATCTGTTTCAGGGAGAAAGAGTGAGCAAGACGGGGTGGGGTGGGGGGACGTTGGGGGAGGGGGGAGGGACCAGTAGAGCTGTCGTTGTTCGTTATAACTTCATTCTGTTATTTCTTATAAAGACGTATGATATACCGTTGGAAAGGTAATTTTATCAGCTTTTCAATGATAGGTTTTGTCATTTTTTTACGTTGAGGGAAAAAAGTTATGACCAAAAACGTGCGAAGGGGTAGAAATTGAAATTAGGGAAAAAATTGACATAAACATGAACAAAGTGCAAGAAAGTAATGAATTATCAACAGAAAAGCAGGATATAAAGCAGGATATATATGCAAAAGAAATATATGAAAATAAAATAGAATTATATATCTGTTTCAGGGAGTAAGAGTGAGCAAGACAGGGAATGGGGGGGGGGGGGGGGCGCAAGTAGAGCTGTCGTTGTCCGTTATAACTTCATTATGTTATTGTTTACTTACTATAGTCTGTTTCATTTACCTTGCTTGTTTTTTGGGTAGTGCTTAGTCAAAATAGAAACCAGCAGTTTGTGTTAAGTGTAGAAAAGGCTATCGTGCTGGAGATTCACTGTGTCATTCGGGAGCTCATTTCTGCGAGAGTGATAGTGCCACACACATTTTAGACTAGGGTTGCATTTAAAACCAAAATCAATTAAAAATAAACATACTTAAAACAAGGCCCTAATTTAAAACATGTTTTTCATTGGTTTTTTGTTTTTAAGCCATGACGTCATGAATATTGAATTGCGACGTCATAATGGATATAAATTGACCATTGAAAATATAGGGTAAATATAGCCCCTTTGACAAAATATCTGTACTACAACTGTTGAACCGACTATTTTTTAGGGTTCCAACCATCCCAACGATATATACGTCGGCTAAATTTGGTGGTAATTGTCCGTGTGCTCATACAACATGTTTTTGGAAAGTATTTACACAATTCACAATTATGGCATAATTTTATAACTTGAAAAAAAATACAATTTTGTTTTTTAATAAGGCTTTCGTTTAAAATATGTTTAAAAAAGTGTTTCAAAACACCGTTTGTTTTAAATGAAACCCTACTTTAGACACTATAATTGGTCATGCTTTGAAACTGAATTGTGAAACGCTGATCACAACTTTTCAGAAAAATTAAGAAAATGGCCATAAGACCTACAGTACATCCACACACCATGCCGTAATTTATTGAGAAACCATGCGAGATCCAAGAAACGTTTGTGGAGGCTTTATCGAAAATTCGTATTTCTTCTCTGGAAAAAATTTTCTCTCTGAGAAATGTTATTTGACCTGTTGGGTTCAGATTGCCACGATATAATAATTAGACACGAGCCATCTAGGCAGCTATGGAAAATTAGATAGGCTTATATTTATTTCGAAGTTCCCGGTCGACATAAGGGCAATCCTTTTCGGCTAAGGTTTTATCGCAGGCGATCTATTGGCCCACTTTTCAGAGTACCATATTGGCAAATACTTCGTATGTTTTCGAGCATCGCGGTGTGGTAATGGTCGACGCCAAAATGCCTATTTTTTATTTTCTATAAATCATGCTTTTTTCGTGGGGGAAGGGTACTCAATAATCAAAAATTTGGCAACATGAAATCGCGACCAGCGCGAAAAACTTTGAAAAGAGTTGCATAAATTGTCGATAGGTGATGTATAAATAATTTATGTTCATTCACCGACATAATTTCGGGACCCCCAATTGGACGATATGGGGTGCGGCAGTTACGGTCCTGGTAAGAGGTCAAATTACGGTCGCTGTTTTCCTGTTGAGATTTTACTATTGGAAATATTTTGCGCTTCAATCGCATATATATATATATATAATAATTGCATGTGGTATATTCGGGGTCAAATCAAGGTTGTTATAACAGCCATCGGGGAAGGGTTCATACCATGTGCTTCGAACCAGATGTACGCAATAATCCGAATTCCCATTTGTGATTGGCAATACGGGAAATTAATTGCATTGGGTTTTGTTTTAGTGCTTTGTGTGTCTAGTAAATCAACTGGGAATGTCATGGAGATATCTGCCCACATTATTAATTTTAACACGAATGTATTCCAAACAAAGCTCCGCTCCGCGACGATGTTGACTTCAAATGATTTCATGAATGTAGTAGCCTTAACAGTCCCTAAAGCGCGGTAACTGAATATATTTTCGAATGTTCTACCAATGGGTATTGTGTCATTATAAACATTTTGCGTTGCCCGAGAAGATACATGTTGCGATTTCGTATGTAGCCACCTCCGACTAACTGTCGAAAGTATGCGACCACCCTCCACCCGACCAAATATACTTAGATATTTCTGCCACTTGAAGTAGTTTTCACGTGTCCTAAAAATTACTACTTATACTGTTAATTGAGTAGAAAATATAGGGAGTTACTTGTGCTACTTGAGTAGCAACGCCAATCACTACAAACTATAGTTCAGTGGTTCTCAACCAGGGGTCCGCGGACCCCTGACCCCTGGAGGTCCGTGAAGCATTTCCAGGGGGTTCACGAAGCGAAGCGAATTTACAAAATGGTTGATAAGCTAATTTATATTTTTAAAATTAGGAAAATCACGAGGCGGTTTTGCTTCATTACAGTAGAACTCACATCAACAGGATGGCTGTCTGAGATTGAATATCCTGCTGTGTGGACTCATTTTAGTTGCTAAATTGCCAATAGCCCACTGATACAAATATTCGACTGTATCGAGGTGTTTTGCTGGGCATTGGGTAAAAAATAAATGGTTTGATACGTAAAGTCAATCACGGAGACTTTGAAATGTTCGCAAAAATCCGTTTTCTCCTGTGATATAGGCCTACATAACCATTTCACTAATAACTTCAAGATGAGCTGCTAGATATAAATTAACAGGCTTGACGTTATATGTTCAATAAAAAAAAAATTGTTTGTCAATTTTGGTGTCATCATTGTTGCGATCATACCCAAATGTGTCGTCGGAACCGTTATGCCTTATTATTACATTCGCCACCGTCGTTCTTTGTCTAAATGGATTTTCAGCACTCGTTGATATGAAATCGAAGGTGCAGATTTAAAAGACACGGCCACGTATTTCAAAAAATGAATGCAGTTGAATAATTAGCTTTGAAATAATAAAAGTCAACCCAATTTCTACATAAATAGAATGCTGTTATTTTCAAGAAAAGTAATTCTGTTGCTGTTTATCACTAGCATACAGTTATCAGTTGCACAAGACAGATGACGATTGTACGATATTTGAGCTCAATTTGAACTAAAACTTGGGGGGCGGGGGGTCCAAAAGGGGTCCGCGAATACAAAAAGGTTGAGAAACACTGCTCAAGTTCGTAGTAAAAATATTACGGCAAATCAGAAACCGCCGCAAATGTAAAGCTTTTTAGATCTGGCGTTTAATATTGCAAAACACAAACAAAAAGCCTCGATACCATTTAAAAACATATCTGCCTCTATTCAAGTATGGTATTTGTTCACCAGTGTAAATGTATGGGCCGAAAAGAGCTTCTGATTGGACGATGATAGAGAATCACTGTATTCAAGTTCACCGAAAAACTCACTGATTGTGTATTACAACAACCCAGGTCACATGATAGAAGATTTCAATACCAATATTTGATCTGTTGCTATTGTATGCTTACCGTGATGTCACTAACGAAAGCTGAAATTTGATTAATTTATGAAAATGAGAAAAATTAATACGGAAAAATCTGACGTGACCGAGAAATTAAGCACAGAATCGGAGTCAGCAAACATAAATTAGCCTAAATCAATCATTAAAATTTTTGACGCTTTTTTTTTTCAAAATTCGTAAATCAGTGTTATCTCCGTCTCGGTCAATTTTTGCCCCCTTAACTTATGATAAATACCTCTTAATAAAGTTATGTTTCATTTTTTTGCTGTTCGATTGTTAGTTTGCTTTACTGAGAGTGATATTCCAAGTTATGGTGTTGTATTCTGTTACGAAGGTGTCGTGTTTTAGTTTATAATTGTATTTTAATGTCAGGCAAAATAGTGCTTTACCCCCTGGAACGTTTTTGGTCATAACTTTTTTTCCCCAAAGTAAAAAAAATGACAAAACCCATCATTGAAAAGCTGATAAAATTATCTTTCCAACGGTATATAATACGTCTTTATAAGAATTTTTTCTAGGTTGAGCGCAAATTCTACAGGACTAGAAGGAGATATTCTAGCTATAATCATATTAATTTCTATGTACCCGATCCTTTATTTTTCAGACTGATCACCATACACCATTTTTACGTGATGGCAGGTTGCTCATCAACATGACGATTCGACCTGTATGATGCCTTGTCCGTCGACTCTCATTCCTCCAGAATCGTTTTTTTTTTCTATTTGGAATTGAATCAGACTTTTCGGAAATGAGCCGCCATTAGTGCCCGGCCAGCGGGCATTTGCGTCATAGTCATTGGTATTAATTTTTCGGGTCCGCAACGCCCTGAGAATAAGCAATCGACCCCATCGGTACCGCGACTGACGTTGTTACATGGCTCCTTACGAATTATAATTCAGAATATAAGGTCAACAAGGCTACTTTGACGAAAAAGGTTTCCGACCCCTGTCTTAAACTTATTTCCGTCCATTTATATGCATAACTATGCGTGTTGAACCGACGGTGACTGCCAGGGTCAGAATAATTCCACGTCATATACGTCGACTACTCCCGCTGAACTAGAGCACAGAAATAAGCTATTCTAGTCCGTGGCGCTCAAGCCTGAAATGGTGATATCAACGCTATTCTTGATTTCCCATTGAGTAATGATAAATTCGTGTTTGAATGACGGAAATCCGCAATGTGGACTATGACGTAACAGTTCACACTGCATATAACGAATCTGCATAACTGTTATGCAATTTCTGCGACCTATTCGACATTACACGACTTTTGTTGTTTTAATTGCGACTTATATAGGTACACACCTCAAGGAATTTTACATGATATAGAAACGAAATAAATGTTGTTGTTGGAGTCCTTACAAAATGGAATCTTGACTGTCGTGTATCATGGTTCTGACCAATTCATAAGGTTCCAGGTCACAAGTCAATCTTATTTTTATAGTTTTGACTCGAGTCAAGTCCAGTCATTTTCAATTCATCTCCGAGCCAAGTCCGAGTCCAAGTCATTGTGTTGATTGTTCAGTTCCTGGCTAATGCCATGTGCAACCCACTTTTTACAACTCTGCTAGGTGATTTCGAATGCATCGTATTCATAACATACTAATTTTCTTCACTTTAAAAGCTTCTGGTAGCATTTTCAAGTATCAGTACTGATTGACGAAATATTAATAGTGTAATAACTTTATTATTCTTCAAAATCACAACGAAATACCTGTCTTGGTAGACCCAGTCTCGAGTCATATTACCTGTTCCGAGTCATGCACAATGACTCGAGTACCGCAAGTCGAGTCAATACACAAATTGACTCGAGTCATTTTTCGTTTTTAAGAAATTTACTGGAGTCAAGTCGAGTCGCCAAAAAATCGCGACTCGAGTCTGACTCGAGTCATTACAACCCTGTCGTGTATACTATATATAACAGTAGTTCTTAAACCGCGACCAAAATCTGAGTTTTTATGGCATCTCGCGACCCAATCCTGATATACATCAAAAATATTGCGATATTAATATTAGTTTGCTACGTTTTACTGGTATATGCCTTAGATAACGCAAGAGAACGGTGCAAGCAACGCAACACAAGCTATTTCAAATTCGGTTGCATTATATTCTTCTGACGGTAGTATTTTTGCGACTGTCTACTCACATTGCAAAGACGGGACTTTTCGGCACCGACTATTTCCACGACCGGACATATTATTATAGAAGAATCCGGCCAACCAGCTGCGGTCAATTTAGGCCAAAGTTTTATCGCATTTTGGCGTACTTCATGTCTTCATAAGTCCCGACGCCGAAGGGTCTTGCTCCGAAGTAGGCTAACTTTGTCTCGTAGTTCCGCACCAGCTCGTTGTACACCCTTACACTAAAGCATCCCAACGGACACCGACGGTGGTTTCCAGGAAAACCCATGTCAGACAATCTTATCACGAATTCCAACCAATCCGTGTATTGCAAAGATCAGCACATTTTCATAATCAAGCCATATTGTATAATAGGCTTTTATACGTATGTTGCTCATTAGGTATAGTACCCAACACAGTGACCTCGGATATAGACAATCTATCCACAGGAAATCGCGCGAAGAGCGAAGAATTCTGTTGTTGCGAGAAATTCAACAAATATTAAATAGATATTAAAAGATATCTCTGGTGCCGTAGCGACCCATACTTTAAGAAACCCTGCTATATACTGTAAGTTTATTCTCGCTATACTGGTGACTAAGGAGAAGACTGGCTATTTTCGAAGCATTTCATTTAAAAAGGATAACTTACCATGCGGGTGGTCTTCTCCAAGTGGCCGAAATATATATTATTATGGTTCACAATAATGATTATACGGAGAAACTTCGAGGGGGCTTCATTTTGGTGCGTTCATCAATATGTATAATTGTATATAGACTATGTAGGCAGAGTGTGTAATATTGGCAAACATTGGTGAGAAATAGTGGTCGGTCTGTTGCGGTTTTCGCATCGCACGCGGTTTCTACATTGAAGTATTTCGTAACTGACTCCAAGAAATGTTTATTTCCTACACAATATCTAACAAGCCGCGACCTGAACAGTATAGACTCTCATTGAAGAATTTGTTGTTTCGTCTGAAGTGTCATAGAATACAAACGCATACCAAGATCGGGTTTAGCAACGCTTAGCTGGCCCAAAGCATTGATCGGGCAGGTAATGACATGAGTTCCTCAACAAGAGATCCATTCCGAGACACATATTGCAGGACTGTTTAATAAAATGAGAATTTTATATTAATTTCACAGTACAAGTCCCGATGTTACAACTTCGTTTTGTGGAAGGGATTAAAACAACGAATAATTTCCTTTGAATTACTACAGGCGTGCAAACGGCACCGTGATCCGCTAAGCATGATATTTAGCCCATCATAAACTAGGAAGCAGGCCCTGCTCGCACTGACGTCCCACCTGGCATCGGTTTATTACGACACGGTGATCATATGTGACAGCACAACGTTGTGTAAAATTCTTCGGTCTTCCAAAGCCCGGCCATGCTTGCAATTCGGATGAGATGATATTGCCTTGTTGTACGGTTGACTCGAAAACTGCCTTTGATCACTTTCGAGTTTATCAAACCTTACCTGCATGGCATATCTTGGCCTTTTAAACCATGACCACTACTTCATTCACTCATAAATGATTAGCATTAATCATGAAACTCTCTATCACAATCACTATGGCGGCGATAAAGGCTCCTCAGCTTGAAACGAAGGCAATGAGTCACTGGAATCCACTTACGGATATATTGGTGATACATATATATTTTTAATTATTGATTTGGCTAACCGTGAAGGATTCTGACTGGTGGCAGTACAAGTACATCTTTTCATGTTTTATATGCGAGCATGCCTGGATATTAGCGCGGATTTAATTTGAGTAGCCAATCTAGCATATCTTGCTTACATACGGCCTGTTGGATCTTGGTATTCGAAATCACTGCGTGATATATCACTACAATTCTGTCGGGTGGAAATTTCGCTACTAAACGCGGCAATGCGCCGGTATGGTTTAATAAGGAAATTTTCAAGTATGGTATGGAAATTGTTTCCCATATTAATTTCATACTTTGGCGGTTCTGCCAGAACTACGACAATAATACGACTTTCGATTTGTCAAATCGATTGCATACCTCCGCAAATCGTTCACTGAGCGGTCCATGTTAATTGTTTATATCTCAAATTTCGACTCCGACTCACCCACCCTGGTCGACATCTAATTGAAGACAAAAAATCTGTGCAACATATTATCAAGGATGATAACATTAATGATATTTCTCTTCGACCAATGTCTCATTACTGCGTTACAGCTTACACTTCGGTCATCGTAACTTCCACTACGTCTGGGGTGACCATCCCGTGACCCGCGTGTCCCATGTGGCCCATGGGAATGCTCTGAGTGACCCACCCGGTCGTTAGCGACAGATCTATTCAATTTTTTGACTTATTTATTCAACTTGAAATTTTTTCATCGCGCTACACGTGAATTGATGTGTCTAGATTTCCTGCTTTCAATAGGACCATCCACCTCCAGAAACAAATTAAACAAATTATTATGTTACAGAATTTCGTTTATCCATGTCACGTATAACTATAGAAAACGCTACTTATGAGAGTCAGTTGAAAAGCTCCTAGCGAATAAATTAACAATATAAAGTTGCTGTTCGTGGCATTCTGGAGTTCTGTACCCCAAATGGCTCGATTAAATATAGTCATTAAACTTGTTTCATGGGAATATACGCCCTGTCGGCCTCGAACACATTTTAACTTCTTCAAATCTGATTATCACGATAGGCGAATGGGAAATCCGTTGTTGACTAATGAAAGCTATAGGTATGACTCACACATTGGTGGGGTAAATGGACATTTGAACGAAAAATCCCTAATGCTCGTAGCTTTGTAAAATTGTAAAATTGTAATCTATGATACATTGTAATAAGTCAAAATGAAATTGCATGGAGATAAAATTGATCCATCAGGGCTTATCAAATGGATAATTACATCCAAAATAAATAAAATATAAATGCTGGAAAATTTTCACACGTCAAAAATAGAATAGTATCTGAGAGCAATGTTCCCTCTAAGCTGTGCAGTGCTCAGATGGTATCTGCGCACAGAGAAGCTAAGTTGAGCACAACAGTATTGGGATGACTCAAGTCAACTTTTTCGTATGACTTGACTTGACTCGAGTCACTTTGCAAAAATGAATTGACTTGACTTGACTCGACGCTTCAGAAATGGAGATTGACTCGTGACTCGGAGCAAAATATACGAGTCAATTTCAAGTCATTAAGTGAACAATGTCGATTAAATTACCATATCTTATGTATGTTCGGATTGTTCGCGATACACCGATGTCACTTGTGAGAGCAACCAGTCATTCACTGATTGTACGTTTCACTGATCCTCCATTGTTATATCATAAATAAATTAACCGAAAACGAAACGATCACAACTTACGTTGTCGTAGTTATAGTAGATCAGAGGTCTCAACCACGCGGCCCGCATGCGGCTCACGAGACCATTTTGTGCGACGGCATTTTGGATTTCAAAGTATTCGACAATATTTACCCCCCGTTGATTTTTTAATTTGAGATCTCAGAATTCGCTCTAAATCTATTTCAGAAGCCAGAAGCTACTCGTCAAACTTCACTATTACATCACTTTCTAAACTTACATCGCAGTAGAAGAATACCCATCACGTGACATTACTTCTTTTTGATGGTTAAACATGACCCGTTGATGATGCGTCCTGAAAAGTGTGATTTGTACTTGGGCGCGAACTTTTTCGAACTCAGACTCAATGGGTGATAAAATAAAAATAACTCGAATTGAGTCTCGTCTAAAAAATACAAGCAGAGAAGGACTTTTGTGACACGGAACGCCGTAAAGGAAGGAAAGGAAAGGACGTAGTTTATTATTGTCCTTGATGTTTTTGCGGCATATACACCGACTCGTGATATACATACACACGATCTGCGCATATGCATACCATGAGTGCATGATGTGCATATGCCGCTGGACAAGGGAGTGCAGATATAGCCTTTACGACTTTCTAAGTCATGCACCACCCCTCCACGCTATCCCAGTAATTAGGGCTGGGCAAAATCGAGTACCTGAGTGATTCGATTCTGAATCACGTAAAATGCTTCGAGTCGAGTCGAGTAATCGAGTATCACTCATTATGACGTCATAGCAGAATATTATTTGTCAAAGTTCAAATACGTACCTTTTAAGCGACCGCAAAGAATATAATGCCTGTTATCCATCATATTAAGGATACTTTATTATTTTTTTCGACCATACCGATTTCATTGCACTTGGTGACAATATTGTGGGATGATAATGACTTCGGAAATGTGCTATTTCCAGTAACGTTCGTAGCTTTGTACTTCATGTTTCGTATGCTACGATAAGGCCAATCAATGTTTCAAGGCTTCAACAGTGAAATTCGCATAAACCCATTGATCATTGATAAACTCTTCGTTGATAAATCAACTTTCAGTGGCGAGGAGCGTATAATTTCAGTACTCGAAAAAATCGTCTTTTACTACTCGACTCGAATCATTAAAATTAATACTCGATTCAGATTCGAGTACTCGAATCATTGTGCCCAGCCCTACCAGTAATGCATGAGCGCCAAGCAGGGAAGCCATGGATACCAGTGTTACTAATCAGGTCTTTGGTCTGACCCGGCCGGGAATCGAACCCACGACCTACCGATCAAGAAGCCGGACGCTTAACCATTACGCTATCTTGATCGGCTTGGTACAACCACGGACGCAACAAACTATCAAACCGGTATGAAAATGCGACGGCAATTCTTTTCTCACATGGTGTCTACAACTAATTATGTTAACAAACTATTCCAAGTAAGGCAACAATTTTACTCAAATATCTAAAAATGTTATTTTTTCGTGCCAGACGTGAATTCACAATACTAAATAACATTCTTACGATGCGTGTGGAATTTCAGTCTGCAAGGTCCCGTCATAGGCCTAGCTTACTCCGAAATACATTGAATTTCCCTATAACTGCTGCTGCGGCCCGCGACGCCATCAAAAAGTAGGAAATTGGCCCGCGAGCACATTTCAGTTTGAGACCTCTGTAGTAGATTAATCTAATAGCATCGTATCTTGTTTCTTATACGGCTAAGTTCTTTCATTGCGCGGTGCTTAACTTTACCAACACTCTTGAATGATTTAAATCGGACGAATGTAGTTTATGCGTTTATATTTTCACGGATGTGCTGATTGTAATGCATTGTACCACATCAATTTGTTCAACTTCTCGAGGCTTCGTATTCGATCCTCTATATTGGCTGATCCTGATAATAAGAGACTGTAGCATGTAGCTATACAGTCACTCACGCATTCCTTAGCAGATACCTGTGCGTGAGCAACACAACACATTTTGCATGTATATTTACCTTTATATTCGTTATTTGATTCAATATAAATGACCAATTAGTCTGTCCTTCACCTAGTTAGCAAATTGTAATGACTTCGCATCATCCCTTACACTTCGAAAATTCGATTTGACTTGAATCGAGACTTGACTTGACTTGACTCGACTTGACTCGAGTCACCTCCTATAAAACGAGTGACTTGACTTGACTCGATTCAAAATGTGCAATGACTCGAGATGACTCGTGACTCGAAGGAAGTGACTTGATCCCAACACTTGTAGGCTATAGTGGAAATATATTGGAATCGCGTAAACCCACCAGAAACAATTTTTCTCGCGCACGATTTCAAGTTGGAATTTCTGTATTGGGCGCTTCATTTTCCTCTGCTCTTCGTATCTGTACTGTGGGGCTCAGATTGCAAAAGACGCGACAATGTCAAAATCGAAAAATGAAGTATAGCATTGAATCGCGCATAGCGCGAAAAATATTTGAAGATTAATTGAAATCTTTCAAAAATTCGGCAGTAAATTCGTAAATTCAATTTGCCTGTCGACGGCGGCCAACACGACCTAATTAAATTACGTGTCACGGCCGCACAAATTTCCTGCTACGACCGCAGATTGCCCAACCCTGGTCTAATCTAGTTGATTCCCGATATATGTTGAGAAAAATCCGCTCCTGTTTACATCAATAGGCAAGGCATTGTCAGCGAGACGTCATATGTGTTTATACCCGATTGAAGGCACTAAAGAGTGTCCGGAATTGGGGCCACAAAAATATGGTATCTCTAATTTACACCAGGTAAATTTTCTTCTTTTTTAGTCCGTAATTGCCGACTTGTAGCACGGTCCACTTCTAGGCCATTATATGACACCGCATACGCGAATGACTTAGCGAAGAGGAGCCAAGATAAACCTTCAACACGTAGGTAGAAATTCTGGAGTCGACCTCAGTTGAACTCGAACCCGCAATCCATTGGTGTTGCAGCTGTGGGTTATACTAATACCTTATCTCGCCACCCACTGATGCCAGTTTAGGCAATTGCCTATCCTTGACTGAGTCAATGGATTGGTGACTCGAGCTGTACTCGGTATCGGCGGAATCAACACTCGATTTGCGATTGTTGCCTGCGCTCTGACAAAACGACTTTACGATCTATTCGTAGGATCTGATATGAACCCATTTATACTTCGAAGAATAACATGGCGCGTTTTGTCGTCTGCTGCACTTGCGATCTCTATTTTCTCTGGCACCTTTCTGTGTACTTTCGTTTACGTTACTAACCGTAGTCAGCGTTTAGGTGAACCAAAGGTAGTGACCTGTTTTCAACTCCGATAAATACTCGAAAAAATGTAACTTAGTGAAAGCTGAAGGAATATCTAGCTTGGAAAATGGTCGATGAATGACACAGTTTGAGAATCACTCGAATATACCAACAGATTTAATTGTAATGTATATCTAATATATATGATGTATAATTTTGTACTTATTACACTGGTCAACACATATTTTTAGGCAGACAAAGTAAGAGTGGTTTTGGAGGTTCTGAAGCGCACTAATTCCGAGTAGGACCTTAGTTTATTCAAATTGGCTCTAGTTTTGGAGATAGCCAATGGGACTATTTTGACCAAAGTCTCCCATTTTCGCTGTAATGGCTAGATATGAATTCGACTCAGTCGTACTATAAAGTTTTGAAATTCGATCTACTTGTTATTTTAGCATATAGAAGATTCTTTTAGAACATAATACAGCAACAACACTATGTTTTGGGGTATTAGATTTATCATAGTTATAGATTTTCACGGATATCATGTACATTAATAAACTCCAGTAATGCATATATTTACCTGGATACTGAAATAACGTGGCCTTCGTTCAATCAGTTTAACGTCAACCGCCTATTCTAAATTTTGAAATGATCAGTTTGAATACAATATAATCTATTTTAAAACACAATTGTTTTTTGTACGATTTTCGCCTGTCCGCAATTTAGTACGGTTTCTCGAAAGGTTCCAGCAATGGTCTGCCGTAATATGTTCATCTCATCAGTCCTGATATCTTTCTATTGTTGTTTTGATGTCTTGGTGGAGCCTCTCCCCTTGCTAATCGACATGATGATCAGGAAATATATCAAGATGACTGAACAGGAAATGAACTTTTATGCTCATGTTTGTTCCATGCTGTTCATATGCAGATACGAATGTTCGGACCAACTGTTTGTAGTTGGGTGCATTGTGATCGTCGAAAAAGTTTTAGCTACTACATATTAAGATATCATCCATGCCGTGAACTCTTTCCTAATGTGAAATTGGAATCTTTCATCCGTATTCGAATATGAAATCTATCAGAGACACCAGATTTAAGCTTCTCGTTTGATAGGGATAATATTGGTATACCCACTTTGTCGACTTAGCGGAAAATTATCCATTTACAAGTCAAAAAATTAGGCGCATATGAGTATTGTAGTTAAAGAAGAACTTTTATAGCTTAATACTCCTTTTTAATCTTGGTAGAATGACCAATTGATGCAGGAGAATATGTATTTCCGTTGTGCAAAATTACAATTATTAGGCTTGACAAACTGCTTTTTTGACAAACAATATTTCGCATCAGGTCATGTTAATATTGATAAAATGACTTAGAACAACATGAGATTTCTTCATAGTCAATTATCTATTTATGCACAGTATAAAAATAGAAAGAAAGCTACGGTTTTATTCCTACCAGGGGAAACATTCGAAGGTAAATACAGTAATTTTGGACTTTTTGAGGATATAAGTATCTTCTGAAAAAGAGCCAATCTTGCGAAACTAATGTGATATTCGCAATCAGCAACCTCGAAAACCCCAAAAAAGGGCTCGCAAAAGTTCTGCCCATTTTGTTTTCTTCATTTTGTTGACCATCGTTATCAATTATTCTTAGCATATAATTTCCAGCTTGATTTATCAAAGGCGATTTAGGATTTTCTCCGAAACTTCATTTCAGTAAATTTCATATACCTATCCAAAGAGTGTGGGTTAGGCCAAAAAACACCTGTCCAATGACGTACATTGTACTGTCCGTTTAAATTTGCTTTACTGCAAGATCTATACCACCATCCTCCTTTGTCATCTCTGGCACAGTGGTACGGAATACTTGCATCATTATCAGCATCTTTTGTGGAAAATAGTTGGTAATTATGATATTCCAAGGCGTCCGAGGCGTTTCCAGAAAATCCGGACACTATAATCCGGTATTTATCGCTCTCCGGCCTGATTTCAAATGACCTGAAAGAGACAGGACATTTATCACGACGGATAACCTTGAATCCGTTTCTTATCGCGGTCCTCATCGCAACGCAACGAGGTGCCGGCAAACTCTTACATACGCCGATATCACGCGAATTCGAAGATCTTTGTACTTAATAAAATTTAGTACAAAAGATAGTGGAGTGTGAATCTGAAACTAATGCGAACTATTACTTCATGGTGATGCTGTAATAATACCATCATGCGGAACTTGGTGAAATATGGTGAAATATTTATGAACACATTGAAATAAATTGTCCTTTGAGCCTGCATTAATTTGAGAGATGGTGCAATTATCTAATATGTAGCCGACGCATGCGTCTTCATAGTACACAGTTTGTATTTCTCGATCTGCATGTGAATTTTGTTTCAAGTTCAGCGCACACACTATAATGAGATTATCAATGTTGTTTTTCTTAGTATCAGCGGCTTAGGGCAGGGCTTCTTAAAAAGGCAATACGTCGCCAAGAACTATAAACCAGATTATTCTGCGAGAATGACATCGTGAGTGGGACTGTGACTACCTTGTCCAATCACTAAAGCTATCTTATTTTAGGTATGGAAATGCCTGAATAGAATTGATCTTCATGTCATAGCATTCCCGTCAGTGACTACTGACATTTTGGGGGTGAGTAGGCGCAACCACCCACAAAACTCGAATGGGTCCTCGACCAAAAAAGTTTAGGAACTCCTTAGGTAGGCCATTAGGGCACTCTGAGAAATTGCTTAAAACGCCGTGGCTATCAGTCCTCAACCCCAGAGTACGACGGGATTGTACTTATGTGAAAACCTTAACCGCACACAAAATCATAATGACAAAATGCTCACTGTCACGGCGCGAGGCAGATCTTTGTTTCAATTAAAAGTGCTAGAGTCAACAATTATTCAGTTGACCAAGTCATCTTTATGTAAACTGAAGAAGTTTTTTCAAAACTAGATTTGCCATTAGTTTGTGTTGTTCCTTGTTGTTGTCGTTTCTTTACATTGTATGTTGTTAGCATTGTAGCCTATCGTATATTTCAAAGATTGTTGTTGCCATTGTTACAATGCGAATTTCATGGTGTGCAATTTTGATATATGTCATACTCAGCCTTATTGATTGCCATACAATCTGATTAAATTCCATTAGCGTGCCGATAACTCTCGAAAAGATGCACACAAAAAGTGTACGGATATATTAAATGTTTTACTACACATCCACAATGGATGTTGTATTGAAAGCTATCCTCAAGTTTTGTAACACGCACTAGCTATTCAAATAACATATGTTGTCATTGTGTCTATTCGATTTCAAATTTCAAGAACAGGGTAAGGTGTACCTTCATTCAAATATCGTTCACGGGAGCGTCGTATTCTGGTACATTTTATGTATCTATATAGAGCAGGGGAAGGCAACTTTTTAGCTCAAGGGCCGCAATCACTATTGAAATCCATCCTCCGGCCACACTATATAGTGTAATCCGCATTGGCAGCTGAAACGTTATATTTTCCTTAATTATGTTGTAACCCGAGACATAGAGATGCATATATATACTTAAAAGAAATCAAATATTGCTTTGATGAAAACGTACACGCGTCAGAAACATAAACGAGATTTTATACGCTGACCCTTTTCAATAAATAATTTGTTCAAATTATGGATAAAAGTAAATGT
Organism: Botryllus schlosseri; assembly: GCF_051294905.1. Classification (NCBI taxonomy): domain Eukaryota; kingdom Metazoa; phylum Chordata; class Ascidiacea; order Stolidobranchia; family Styelidae; genus Botryllus; species Botryllus schlosseri. The sequence continues at coordinate 25,154,412 of NC_137238.1, forward strand.
TGTGCCAAATCTTAGAACATGATGGAAATATGAATCTGTGAAGAGAGATTAAGGCTTTTTGTTTAGCTTGAAAACACACAGTGCTGAAAGCGTCATAAATACGTTACCTTTACATGCGCTTCGGCAAATGCATTACTGTGTTAAAATTACCTTCTTGGCGTTCTTTTGTAAAGAAGACAGCAACATAATTTACTATTGTCCTAAACGTTTCATTGATTATGGTAATTGGTTTTGCAACTCACCACCTTTATAACTTACCAATATCATGACGAAATACATCAAGAAAAAGTTTAATCAAGTCGTTGCATTGATTCCAATTTTACTACTAATACCTTCAACATTTTATAACAGTTCACGGCGCTTTTGCGGGCAACACAAAATGGTGTGGCGGGCCGCATGTGGGCCGCATGTGGGCCGCAGGCTGCAGTTTGCCCACCGCTGATATAGGATCTCACCTGTACTTTACAACGAAAGCAATTCCATCGGTATTAACCATGTCGATTCTCAATTCGTTTTCACCATCGCTCATCATACGGTACATTTTCTCCAGTCCTGAAAGCAATAATCATCGTGGAATACTGCGCATAAAACGACCGGATAGGAGAAACTATATGCTACGGTAAATAAGTCACAAGGTTACGAGTCATAGCTAAATTATACTTTTAAAGTTTCCACTCTGATCTAGTCTAGTCATTTTCACTTCACCACCGCGTCAAGTCCGAGCAAAAACCAGGAAGCAACGGGTCGAGTCTGACTCATAGTGCTGACACTCGGATCCAAGTCCCAAGTCAGAGAGTTCCCTGTTGATTGATGAACTCACTTCAATGAAACTCTTAGGTGATATTGAAGGCCACATATTCATCATATACTCTTTTTTCTCGCTCTCAACATGTTTAATTGAACAGATCATATAGGGTTTATGCGCCGATTCTTTTATAGCAGGGCTTCACATCCTTGGGTTCGCTACCTCAATTGGGTCGGCTGCCTATTCTCTGGGAGTAAAGGAAACGAATAAAAATCATGGCTATTACAAGAATGCCAAGTTACCGGATGCTATCGGAGGCTCATTTCTCAAAATAAAAAACCCACACAATCGCCACCTTACCACGCAGGCTGTGAATAGGTTTGGGCGAAGGTGTTGACAGTTTTTTAGTAATCAGAACGTCATATTGAGAGGTCTCGGAACAGTTTCAAATCGAAATGTGTCGTCTTGACCACAAAAATGTTGGTTAACCCTGTTTTTTAGTATCGGTCCCGATATACTAACGTTGTAAAAAGCAATGGAAAACTGTTTAGAGCTCGTACCCTTGAGCTGTCATGAATTGTTTCTTTTACCCTGCCCCCTCATTCAGGATCGAAACATGACATTGTCAAGGTACCCTTAAATGCTGGTCGTTGGACCCCATATAGGGTTTTCAACACAACTCGTGTGGATTTCAGGGACAGAAGACATTTCAACCATTGGAGATATTGATATCGTTTCGCCGATGTGCTGTGATTTTAGGGTACAAATGTTAATCGCCGCCACCGGTGCACCGAAATGTCGCAGGACTTGGCGTTCTCTGGGGCGGAAATTACGGTCAGTGCCAAAATCTCGGAGTGTGATAGTCCCGTGCAGCAGGTTTCAGAGCCCTGGACTAAAGCACCCTAATAGCCTCAAGACACAATTATCTCATAAAGCCGAGAAAGGTCTAGCTAGACTCAATTCTGTAACTTACGTTATATCGTATATTAGGCCTGCTATTATTTTGTCGGACGGAATGGCATACCCAAATTTAAAACAATAATGCTTTTGAAAGGTAAGCGCGAGGAAAATTTTCGAGATTAGGAAATCCGACCAATATTTTTCCACTTCATGTTAATTTGCTAATTAATATAGAGGTAATTAAATAGCGTATAATTGCACACTGCAGTTCGTACCCCCTACTTGGGTGTTCCGTACCCCCAAGTGGTACTGTTTTAGATCATATAATATGGTTGAGTCATACGCAATGACTCGAGTACATGTGAACTCAATACACAAATTGACTCAAGTCGAGTCGAGTAACATTCGATTTTCAAGAAAGTTACTCGATTCAAGTCCAGTCAACGAAAAATTGCGACTCGAGTTATTACAGGCCTGGTCATATATGGATACCTGCAGATAGACTATATCTTCTTGGATGTGATAATCATGATTTAGTAGTATGTGAAATAAACTTCAATAAATTTGAGCGTCATCTTCGTTTATCTTAGTCACATGACCAGGGTTGTAACCAAGTCACAAAACTCCGAGTCACAAGCCAATCTCGCTCTTATAGTTTTACTCGAGTCAAGTCGAGTAATTTTCAATTCGTCACCGAGTTAAGTCCCAGTCTAAGTCATCGAGCAGAGGTTTGAGTCTGAGTCATGGTATTATGTCTCCAGTCCGAGTCCAAGTCATCGTGTTTGAATGCTGAGTTTCCAGTTAGAGTCTTGTTAAACCCACTTTTATAACTCTGTTTGGTGATATCGAACGGTTCGCATTTATAATATACTAATCTTCCTCACTTTTAACAGTTTCTGCTCGCTGTTTGAAGTACGAAGTACCAATAGAGGAATTCTGAAATAGGGTGGGTACTTTACAGCTCTTCGAAATCACAATGAAATGTTGGTCTTGGTCGTCCAATTTTCGAGTCATATGACTTGGTTTGAGTCATGCGCAATGACTCGAGTCGAGCCATTTTCGTATTTAGAGAAAGTGACTCGAGTCAAGTCGAGTCATCAGAAAATCGTTACCCGAGTCTGACTCGAATCGAGTCATGACTCGAGTCATTACAACCTTGCACATGACAAAGAATCTCCAAACTTTCCATAATATTGGATATTACCAAGCCAGAAGCTGTCCTCCATGTCACCAAACCCGCGTTTGTATTCATACCAGCTCCGATAAAAGCTTTCAACTCCATCCACTCGTCTTTGGAAAACCTTGCGATGAATGCATTCATTAGTTAACATGTTTAGATGCTGACTTGGGTGTATAGATTATCGTTGAAAAGCTCACATTCCAACCGCCACCGTCCGTTTTCATGTCGCAATAAACTTGACACATACCGCGAATTGGGTGGTCTAATAAAACCAATCCACGGCGTTGATTGGTGACTTCAGTGCAGTATTTTGGATACTGACTCCTCACAGCTGTAATAATACAAATGTATACGTATGAAGATTTATTTTGACGATAATGCCTTAGGCAACCAACTGAGGCGAATAAAAGCTGGAATATAGGTGACATCAAAGCAGTCTTTCTCGACCATTGTCACCGAAAACCCCACGCGCTCCGTGATCAAATCCCATCTGGGGATGAAGACAAGCAGTGAAATCATTCATATGATTCGTGATGATACGCCAGTCTTGTTAATCATTGGCTGCAGGCAATTAGGCGCGGTCAGTAGGCCTACCACTCAGCAGTGCGGCGATAATGGTGGCACATCTTGTGCACCGGCGTACGCAGTGGGAGTTACTGTTCGACATCGAAATCATGTCCTTTGGAAACTCCAATTCGATCACCAATATTCATATGCTCATTTGTATTTAGACGATTGGTATCACATTACTGCGTTTCGCCCGTGCAATACGATGACACTTTCCAAGAAGAAGCCTCTTATTTCTGAAATGTTTTCTCAAAAGGAAAGCAGTAGTCTAATTGATCTGCAGTGAATATTCAATATTATCTTTTTGTTCTTCAAAAAATCATATTTTAAGGGCTTCGTCTGTTATTTCAGTGCGCTTGTAGCCTATAGTAATATAGTTAGGTGTGTAATGTGGTGGATAAATGGTGGGAAGGACGTGGCGAAGACGGTTTAGAGTCGCCTGCGCGGTGATTGTCGGAATATAATAGCCCACGTAATATATTGTGAGCTTGTAAGGCCAGCCAGAGCTTTTATCCGACTGACTGCGTAATCGGGGATGTTGATATCTAAAAGTACAAGTTCCGTGGTGCAGCGGAGGCCGCGTAAATGGCCCGTCCCCAACATTTGCGGTAATCTTTGTCAATTATACCATAAAGTAGTGTATTTCACGGAAAATTGATGACGATTCTGGTGCGTAGTAACATATAGGTCTTGCGTTCAACTTAATAAAGCTCTAAACCAGTGGTTCTCGACGTTTTTGCCGTCGCAGATCCCTCTTTGACCGGCACGGACCCTCGCGGACCCCCCAAAGTTTTACTTCAATTTTAGCTCAATTATGGTACAACCATCCTCAGTCTTGTGCAAAGATGAACGGTAGGCTTATGATAAACAGCAGTAATATGAATTTGCTTGAAATCAACATCATACTATTTATGTAGAAATTGGTTGGACTAATTTTGCTGCTGTATTTCTTCAAGTAGCCTACGTGGTCGTGTCTTGAAGATCGACGTCTTCGATTTGATATGAACGAGTGCCGAAAATTCATTTGATCGAGAGATGAATGCTAATGTAATATTAACGCGTAACACTTCCAACAACACTTTTGGTGCGATCGCAACATTTACAGTACCAAAATGAAGAAACAGATTTTTAATGGTCCCGTACAGTTTCGTCATTTTTATCTAGCGTCTCATCTTTAAGTTATTTTGGAATAGTGGTTACGTAGGCTATATCACTGGATAGAATATATTTCGTGGCGAGGTTTCATTACCTTCATCGAGACAAGTTAGCGAAAATACTTCAAGAATTTTCATTTCAAACGACTGTTCACTAATTTGATGAGACTGACAACTTCAAATCGAAATGATTTCGCAAACATTACGAAGTCACCCTGATTGACATTTGTATCTCCATATTCTCATTTTGCCACAAACCCCAACAAAACGTCTCTAAACAGCCATATGTGGTTCACGTTCAGGACATATTCGGTTAAATAGTTGGACATTTAGTCTCTTATAGGTCTTATAGCTTTCCTAAACTCTGACGAACAGATCTACGTTATTCTCGAACACTCTGAATAATCTTGCAAATATACGCATACGAATGAATACCGCAGTGAAATATAGTTCTACATAATAACTGGTAAATCACCATGGACATGACTATGAAGAGATTTCATATTAGGATTTGTATTGTCCTTTTGTAAATCACGCAGATGTAACTCGTATATTCTTATCATATTGCAATGACACACACATTTATATTGACATACCTTCATAGGCTTTTTGCTCAATTATCGCTTCAATTTCGTTCATGTCAACCCCGTCATGAGAAGAAACCAATGCTAAGGCCCAGCAAACAAGGACAGCCGACGTAACAGATATCATCTATAGTAATAATATGAGTCAAGTGTAACGTAGTGGTAAACTGCGCCATAGGGCCAACATGCGAATTTAAGGTCATTAAAATATTTAGTTTTCATTGTTCATAGACACTTAGACAGTAATGTGAGATGCATCTATTTACGACTGGTTCAGAATTGTTATGGTTCGGCAAATAGAGATGAAATTTTTAAATTACATAGCATGCTTCTGCGTAAACCTACATGGTCTAAAACAGTGGTGTCAAAGTCTATTGACGTTGCGGGCCGGATTCACACCTCGACATCGCTCGCTGGCCGCAACACATAAATGATTCCAAAACATTACCTCAAAGTCCATACTATATTATTATATTATCAAGCCTACATTCACAACAGCATATCACATTATGCCTATATTACGGATCACAGTGGTTAGATTCTAGCTGCACATTTATCTTGCAAACGATAGAATTGGCATTAATGAGATAATTGTGCTGCTAAATACTGTTATATACCGACACGACAGCCGCTCCAACGATGACATAAGCTGGAATATTTCTATATGCTCCCTGTTTTAGTGGTATGCTCGCTCCAACGCTGTGTAGGCCTATACGCTGTGAGGAATACAAAAGATTTAATTGCAAATGCGGACATTGAAATTAGCTTCAGTAATATTATATCGCGATTTGCGTTTGTCTCGGGGCCGGTAACCTATTTACTCGGAAGTGATGCACCTCAGTTCGATCAGAGATACTTGAGCTATAGATCTGTGTAACTGTTATAATCTCCATCTAACATGCTTCGAACGGTTTCGCATTGGAGTTTTGGCTTCTATAAATAAGTTGATTTTGGTCATTATTTCCATAAAACTCTTAACTAAATATGCACTGTTTTGCCTTCTCAGATTTGGGTGTCAATATCAGCGATTTGCTCCGAATGGTGACTAAAACCCACAAAACCGCTGTCTCGGGGGTTATAATATAGCCTAGGACCTTTATCGAGATATTCTTGTCTTGAATTATATATTCTTCCTAAAAATCTCAACATGTGTTAGAAATCTACTGGATAATACACGCATATTTCATACTATAGTCAGAATTGCTTCCCGGGCCGGATGCGGCTCGCGCGCTATACGTTTGACACCCCTTGTTCAAAACCAAACCCGCATAACTGGAATGTATATAGGCGACGAAGGTTGGAGCTACTTTACAAAAGGCAGCGGATTTAATGCAACAATAGTGGCGAACGATCAAGTGACGACATTGATCGAATTGACGGCATGAGCGTTATAGCAGTAAAGGAGTTTTGCCAAACTGAGGCTTACGATTGCCGATCATTTCTTCCACCTCCTGGCAACACCCTATCACCCTTATTGATTAGTGGTCTCCGTTTATGTCAATATCAAGTTCGGAACGCGTTGGTAGTGCGCTGAAAGAATATTTTCTCATAATTATTTTGCGAATTGAATCTCTCATATCCTGTCGCTGCTTTCGAAAATTTCAGAAATATCTGCTGTACTGGAACAAATCTCCTTGTTCTAATGCTGGAGTTCAAAAAAATATTTTTGTCACATGTTGCCAGAAACAGATTAATGTGGTACTATATATAGGTTATTGGACAATGCAAAAATGACAATTCCGTTAGTGGTTTGTTTGATTAAATAATTAGAAGGATGAAGCTGGTCTTGAAGTAACTATTAATGTTTGCACGAGTTATTATTTTCCACGCGGGAGGTCTAGCAGACGGATATAAACCTGTAGATTGTAATATATAAACTAAGCTATAGAAACTGGATTGTATTGGCGATATGCCGTAACCATGATGAATGAAATCAAACAAACTACGTTAACGCCTATAATATTAAATATAATTTTTTTGCTTTGTACGTACTTATACTTGAGAAATAAACTTATTGAATTCCGCGCAAAATCGTCAAAAACATTATGCATCTCACAATTCAACGAATTGATGATGATATGAACGTATGCAATCATGAAAATTATTTTGTTGTAGAGCTCAAGACTCCTATGCTTCCACTTTATTGCCTAATAATCACAAACACTTCGAAAGTTTGAACTGGAAAAACATTTTCATTAACTACCTATTTAACGGCTTACTATCACAAAGCACAAGTGTGGATAACGGTTTTCACAAAATGGATATGGTTGAAAAACATAACGCTGATGATGAAATTCCGACCAGGGCGGGCACACGTATGAGCGGTAGGGAACATTTCTACTGCTCCATTTATGCCCCTATGCCTAACACATATTGTTTACGTAAAGCTGTCATTCGCATTGTTGGTCAATGGTGCGTTACTCGTAGCAAGTTAATCGTTAATGCGATAACACAACTGACATTGCACGTTCATCGGGAGAATCGAAAATGCTGCATTTGGAGACTTGTTACGCGTGGCCCTACAGGCAATGCTCCCTCTAATTTGACGAGTCTGCGCGCACGCACAAACTCGCTGTGCAGACCCTAGGACAACGACTAAAAAGAGAAAAAATTTGTATGTGCATAGACCGCTTCAGCACTGCGCATTTGCGCACGTGCGCAGCTTAGAGGGAACATTGCCTAAAAGTAGCTTTTTATGTGTTTATATATATAACTAACCTAACAATAGATGCGAAACACGGGTCCGCTGGGCAACAAGATAGAAAAGCAATTTCTGATCACCAGATAGGCCTATGGCGCGTTTAGATTTACATTACCAAGAAGACATATAGCTTCAGTGTTTTTTTTTCAACAGAAAAGCCTTGAAATCCTAATTGGTTTTATCACAGCATCCAAAAAATGTTGTACAAAAGCTGCGTTCGTGGAAGTGACATTAGTTGGCAGCCGTAATCACCTCATATCATTGTCACGGAGTCATATAATTTAGGGTAAGTCCACAATTTACCAAATTATCGTTATTTTGCGTAGAATTGGCAATGCAAAATACGAAATACAATCTGATCACGATAATAATACTCAATCGAAACTACCCACAAAGTAAAAAAATAATGCCTTTTGGTCTAAACAATCAACGGGCAACAGAACAACGACTTGTTTACATTAGGTTGGAATAGATATGCGGCTGTCGTCGCAATCAGTACGGGGCGCTCCGATTCCGATTCCAATTTTAACGGTATGTTTGAAATATTTCGGTGGTCTGACTAGATCGCAATTTATAGTTACGTAATCAGTGTGACAGCATCTTTCGTTTAGGTGAGATTTAGTAAATTATGCGTTCGATTCCTGAGCTTTAAGATTCCTGTGTCTTTTTAGAAGGCGGCCAGAAACTGCTCAACCATGCATTCACATATTGCTCACTTATCCGTGTGTCAGCTTTCTAATGCGGTGGTTATAAACCGCCGGGTGGTATGGTATTGTATTCGTATTACGTCTGGCGGCCGTGGAAAATAGCCAAGGTAGCATGGCAGGGTGTGTAGTACGACTCTGAAATGCTTATTGGCGATAGGAAAACTATTGACTTTGCGTGGTCGGCTAATCCACGGCCTTCGGAGCGGAAGACTGTCATCGAGTCTCGGTGATAGCACGTTTATCTGGGCAAAGCAATTTCACCTTGAATCTGTGGTCTAGCTGCCGTAAAATTGCATGAAACCAGTCACAAACATATTTAGCTACGAGCAAAACCTTCATAATGTCACTTTCTAGTTTCATAGTTGCGAAAATACGGTTGCATACTTTGCATTCTGGCTTCATTTCAATTTTTGAACGTTCACCGGTCCGCCGAATATTTTGGAACTTTCAGCGGTCATATGCGAGTATTCCGGGCTATAAATGGGACTTCAATTGAATAAGCCACTCTAGGCTATCTGCTGAGGATTGTACCTCGCCATCTGAATAACCATTGAATCTTCTACTTCCTTTATTCCTTTAGAAATTACTGGTCAATTTCTGTTAAGTCTTTCGAAAACAATGCTACATCGACAACAACAGCAACTGAAAAAGGTTTATTCAATTATTTAAATACATTCCCCTTCAAGGTTGCACATCTCTGTGCTGCACAATTACTGACAATTTTCCTCATGATGTTGCGGAGTTTATTTCCGAACCGAATTTAAAAAAATCCTTCGGATACATCAGAAATTCGGTTTTCCTAATTTCATTTAGTTTTTATTATTTTCAATGTAGACAATGGGTTAATTAACCGAAGTCGGTGACTGAAAAGGGTACACTTTAATTGTAATGGACTAGTCAAGTTCGCACTAATCAAATTCCGGTATGCTGTACCACAATGAGAGCTACTAAATGAATTGAAGTTCTCGACACGTACGAATCAATATACTTTGCATGGGATATCAACGAACGTCAAGTGTTGAGCTTACCACCGGCGAGTCGACTTCACTCATGTCGAAATCTCAAATAAAATACCTGTAAGTACTGCACCTGGACCTTATTAAAACCAGGATGGAAACCACCAACAATCAATGTGTAACAAGCACTCATAAATGTCATACATAGGCGAACTCGTGTTATTCGGAAGTAAAGTAATGTATGCGTGAACGAGTCCTGATGGGCAGTTCGGCTGCTATACAGCATTATCAATATTTGATATTTGTAGTGCGTCATGGTTCATTATTGTCAGATATCAATAGTCGTTAAAAAGTTCTGAAGAGTCAGCAAACAACCGAATACTTCAAAATCCAAAATGCTGACATGGACCGCAAAAAATGATCGGAGCATGTGTTTGAGACCCCTGGTACAGACGTAGTAGACAAGTTTTCTGAAGCTATATTCAACTCTTCGCAAAAGTATACAAAAATTACTGTACTCTATCAAGTGCATCTCTTTTACTGCGGCCGATTAATCTTATAATTATTTACAATTAGCTTAATATTGCCAATATCATAAAATGATTTGCTAAATGAATCAATTAGCGTGTGGCGTAGTAGAAATTAATTAGCTTGTCATGATTTCATTACTTAATGAAAATACAAATAATTATTTTACAAATTCTGAACCAAAGTTTCAACTTTAGAATGCTCATTTTTATTGATTTAAGCCATACTAAATCCGGAAATAATATATCAACTCTTGGACAAATTTTAAGTTACGTACTCAAAAAGTTGGAACAAATGGACATGATGCAATACACCGGAGTTACCATACGTCCTCTTTTAATAGGATTTGTCCTTATTTTTGAATGTTTCGAGAGTGTCCTTGGAGCTCGCCCAAATGTCCTCTTTTTAAGAATTTTGGTTGAATATATGGCAAAATCCGACTGAGACACACTAACTCAGCACTGAAGTAACGCTCCTGCGGCTATTTCGGGAGCTGAGTCGGAAAGTTGAAATTTTTTTAGTCAACCGACCATGAAGTGCAAAAGATTTACCATTTTTTCAGGATTTTACTCCGGTATTGCAAGTCTGAAAATTTTGAAAAATTGTCCTCTTTTCAGATTTCCAAAATATGATCATGAACGTAGAACATAAATTGACGGTTTTGCTTCAAAATGTCCATATGGCTCTCACCGAAGTAAAATGAAAAAAAAACACATAATGGTTGCGAAAGTTTTTGGACTCCCTCAGGTATGCTAAAGTGTCGCTTGCTCAACTGTCCTTCAATGTGTCCCATTCCAGAATGTCTGCCAGCCCGACTTGATAAGAGCGTGTATACAAACATCGCGTCGTTGCATGGCTCTTTGGGAATTACAATTGCAAATATGAGGCTATATGCGGACCGCTGTAAAGCATCATACCAGTGACACCTCGTTAACTTCTTGTGTCGTAAAAGTGGTTATTACGGGGCTACTATGTCCTAACTATCCCTGTTCTTCACTAATGGATATATTTTGTTTCGTGACACTATTGGAAGCGGCAAAGAGAACAGAACACGTAAATATTCGAAGTCATTCAGAATTTATTACTAGAATATGATTATTGGTCTCTTAATTACGAGGAAATAGATGATAGGAACCATGAATGGTAGCAGATCCGCCAGGCATATTACTTGCAACAGTACACATATCCGACCCAGTCTACGGCGCTTCCGTCAGTCCTTGTACCCCACCAAGGCTGGCCATATCTGGGACCGTGATGGAAGCACGTATGTTCTGCGCACAATTAAAAATTAAACGTTAACAAATATCAATGATTTTCGAAGTAGCCCAGTTTCTCATTCTATGCATCGCTACGCCCAGAGGTGGTCTATACCGAAATATGTCTGCGTTTTTAAGCACACAAGAACGTTTTGTACTATACTTACACTACTTACGCAATATATTATATTATGTTTTCAACTATGCTTCTAGTTTCCTGTATGTGAGCCTCTGCATTGTTGATTACGGTAAGACGGCATCATCTCTTCGTTAGGTTCAAATTACTTTTACGAGTTTTATCATTACTAATTTTAGGAACTAATTCCGATTCCGGATGTAGCTACCTTCAATTGCATACTTAAAGAATGCGACACCTCGATTAAATATAGCAATTCATACGTAAATTTCACCCTCCCACTCGATGCACTTTCGAAATAAACAATACTACTTCTACTTGAAACCAAATAAACAACTTCACTTTCATTTCCATTTGACTATCAACGATGACTGCTTTGACCAATTCTGTTGATGAGTATCAGTTATTTCTTGACAGAGTTTTGCTTGGCGCGCAAAATATCTACATGAATGGACAGATCATAACATTACCGTAATGATTCCCAATCTGTATCCATTCGTTGAATTGACCATAGATTGCGATCCATTGGCTGCCCTTAGCTATCCCGTAAACAGGTTTGCCCTTGACGCAGATTTCCGACGAATTGCAAAGTCGTCTGTTTTGTTGTCTGCAGTGACCTTTGGACGATTCGTATGTTGCGGTTTTCCCAATGTACCGGTAACTCACGACTGGAATTGGAATGAATTTTCAGCGGTGGCTCATTTTTCGATGACCCCGACCGGTCAATTCCCAGTATTGTTGGGTCATTGGATCAAGTAAATTTGTCTTAAAATCAACTGTTCGTGTTTGTTTGGTATATGTGTGACACTATATCAGTTTGAACTTGAGATTATCTGTATCATATGTATCAAAAATAATAATATTGTTATAAGTCCGTGGGAAGGGCATGATGTGAGGTTCCTATCAGCATGCTCACCTGGCAATTGATCTGGCGTTATATCTTTGCAGCAATATACATATCCCTTATGGGCGTACGACACAGCATTATCTCCCCAGAACGGGTTGGGCGAGTGCAGGATACAGGGTACAGCTGGAATTAAAATACAAACTAGTCAGTAACTCAAAAATTGAGAAAGCGAGTGGCGCAGTTGGTTAAACACTGCAATCACGACACCAATGAACATGGGTTCGTATCTTTGGTTCTGACCAACTTCTACGTGTCGGAGCGTTCTCCATGCTCCTCATCGCCGACCTCACTGCTACGGTTGTGCATTGAAAAGCCTAGACTGAAAGTGACTGCGAGAGTCATTTAATGACGTACGTACGAATACAAAAAGCAAAGACCTGAACATTATGAAATTCGTGTCGTTGAGCACACGGGTTAATAAGGCGTTAAGCTCCATTTTGTTGTATCCATTAATACAAGCATACTCAAAAATCATTTCTTTCTTGCATTGCACATCGTTTGATCCGTACAAACCCATCGTTAGATAAAATTTATCATTATGATAGGTTGTGATTGAATCTCGAGAAGTCAGATACCACGGTTCATAAACTTTTTGAAACTTGTTTGCTTTCGATAGAAAAGTTGCTGCTATATCGATTTCTGTATCGATAAATATAAATTAAATTACTGATTAGCTCTAGTAAAAAAGATACATCCTTTTCTATTGTTTTGTGTGCTTTCCACGCTATAGAATACAAGCTACTATCTACAATCAGTATAATAGCGTAGGCCCGATAGGCTGGTAATGTGTGCTCTCTTCTGCAGAAGCGCCTAAAAAAGTATTAACAGCGCAACGTTTCTCCGCGACGCGAATACACTTCTATACACAAGCTCATTGCCCATTTCCGTGTCGCAAGCTGAGCACACGCACTCTCTTCGCACAGCCGCTTATTTGCTCATGAGCGTCATAATGCCAATAACTATAACATTGAAAAGTTTGAGGCTAATTGTTGGGGTTCCAGGGCCATGAGCGGAATTAAATTTATATTTTGGTAATCGGCACAGCGGCAGCTATCAATTGATTGGCCTACCCGTTTTATCAAATTTAATGCTCGGCAAGCCGGTAAAAAATCATCTTCAAATTGCTTTTAGCCAAATGGAAAGTGCGACAGAGCAATCGCAGTGAGTCACGAGATTTGTTTGTGTCCACACCATATAGGACCATGTTGTAAACATTGATTGTTGACAGATTCTGTCGACTGTGAATTTGCAGTGGATATATAGAACTGCTGTTGTTCTATTATAATCATATGTCCCTGCTTCACTCTCTACTGCGATGCAATTTTTCTTTCGCGACCCCTTTACTGCCCCCCGACCCATCGCCCCCTGGGAGTTTCCGCCCCTTTCAACATCCAGATCGCCCTTCGGGGCTGCTGGCAACAAGGTTACGAAAAACTGATCGATATTGTTGACACTTACTATGATGGTCACCTATTTCGACCCAATCACGGTCCTTGACCGGCACCCAATGATCGCCAGGAATCACATCATGGATAAATTGTCTTGCACCATTTATCTTCGGGCACAGTTGATCGAACGTACAAAGACTCTGATGTCCAAACGAATCGCAGAATCCTTCCGCACTGTCCCAGTACAATGAGGATGTGTAGTAGTATCGCCTTGGCCCTACATAAACGAACATATATACTGTATCTTACAGTTAGTTTGTTTATTTCGCTCCTCGAAAATCGTATGATATGTATGCAGGAGTGTTACGCCCGGTCTTGTATATCAAGAAAGTACGCAGTTTATTCATTTTTCTTTTCTAGAATTCTCAAATAGATACTACCAATAATTTATCATTTAGTAATAAAGTGGATTGTTGCATTTTTCAAATACCATACTTGACCACAAGGTATTTCTGCTCTTAACTTTCCACCGCGGCTTGTATTCGAATAGTTCAGAAATTTTCAATATTGTCGAATAGACATATACAACTGTGGATATCAATATTTTCGTGAATCCAGACTTGAGATCCTACTAGCCGAAAGTGGTACGGAAACAAATGAGCCATCAATTCTATAGCTTGAAGAAGCTACACCCCAAATTGCCTTCTCTCCGTTGTAATCGCATAATGCGCGCGTGCACGTGACAGAAATTGTTGCTGTATCCGATGGACAAGTCACCTTATCGGCATAATTAATACATTTGATATAGAAGTAACTCTCTCAACGACCGAAATGTAATAATTACCGATTCATTTGTTTGAAAAGCTTCTAGCTAGGAGGTGATGAACTTTAATTTAAACTTCATTTTGTGTGGCTTGGAGTAGTTTTGTGTAAAAATGAACCAACCTAGTTTGTGCCAACAGAAAGTGTTCGTGTACGATCTATGAATAGTATATTTATTGAGCTTAAGTCATTTCTTCGCCTCGATTATTCGACAATTCACAGTGGTGACGTTGTATTTGGTGATAAGATCGTTAACATACAATGTTCATTCCAATTCTCTACCAGATGCTGACGATTACCCCTGCTGAGTGTCAGCCGAAAATATTTGGGTTTATTTCAATATGAATATATTATTCATATCAAATAATTTCAAATATAGGCCATATGCAAATATAGAGTACTACGAACAAACATATTGAGTATGAGATTCAAGCAATGTTACTTTTACTTTGGAAGATGACCTGAATTTGTATTAGTAGACTTCACACTGTGAAGGATGTAGCCTGAGATAGGCCAGTCGCAACTCACCGGAATCATCATTTTCCTGGCTCGTTGTAGACTGTTTGCTGAGGAAGTTGTATCCACTTACCACCATGCAACCAACTAGCAACAATAAAGCCCTTTCCCAGTGCATTATCGCTACAAAAGATAAGTTAACATCTGTCGCTATTCTGGGGCCCCCAATCTTTTTATGGCCACAAGCACATGCAGATTTCATTTTGAAAATCTTCTGCGAGCCATGCATCTCTCAATTGGGCGTTCTGATTACTGAAAAATATGATTAGCACCATCGCTCAAACCTACTCACGACCTATGTGAAGATCTGGCGACAACGTGCGCATTAATCGCAATCATACAATTATGAACTCACCAACTCCAGCCTATCAAGACTACATGTATACAAACGTATTTAGGTCGACCTTTAGTAGCGATTTCTGTCTATATCCAATTAAAATGATAGCCGAGTAGTATTAACAGAAATCCGGCGCCAAGCGAAACACCGATAATATTTATAGTTATTTGGCTACGCCAAGCGTGTTTTTATGTATAATTTCACCCCTAGCACTACTGGCTCACTCGTATAGTATTCACCGATCGTGAAATTCTCGTGACATATATACATCCAGTCTTTTATTTTTCATAGTAATATTCTGTTATCACGGTTATGTTGTAATAGGTGGTACATTAAAATGTCGTTTAGAGGCTGATAAGCTACCTTGCCTTTTCAGGTCGCATTCCTCCAAGGTCGTCTTTTTCTAGGCTAATAGGTAGGTTAATTGACATTCTCGTAATAGTCATCGGTATTTAATTAACACGCTGCAAATTATCCCGATTTGTCAGGTCTTTGGTCGGCCAGGTATTGTGCTGCTAGCTTGTCTGAGTAGTTAGCGCTGGGCTGCGAAGTTTATCCCAACATCATGACGAAGGGTTCACCTCGGATTATCGGCGGTTTGTATTGTGCGGTAAATATACTGATGCCAATAGTTAGGACAATAGTTATGACCTGAGGAAATGTAACTTAATGCCAGTACTAACAACAACATTTTTATCATCGGCGCGATTTTTTGATATATAGAGACAAATTGTATTTATTCGGTGACTAAATATATAATTATACATGTTTTGTTCACAGAATTTGCCAAATAAAGAATGGTATAGGTGACACGATCACAATTTGTTGCTAATATATTGACTTGGAAGCAAATATTATTTTCGATCGCCGATTTCATCATGTCAGATGCCATCCACATAGGGTTGCAGTTAAAAATATTATAAAATTAAACAAACATATTTATAACATGGTCCTTGTTGAAACCATGTTTTTTTAAAATGATTTTAACCATGGCCTCACAGTAGACTGAAGCTTCTATATGGTTCCTTAAAAGTATATGATTGAAAATATAGGTTCAACATGACTCTTTTGACGAACAAGGTTTCCGACCCCTTTTAAACTATTCGAGTCCATATATATAGCGACGTGCTATAAATGTTAAACTGATGATGATTCCGATGGTTCTGATCATTTCATGTCAAATACGTCGACTCTACTCTCTTTATATTACAGTACAGAAAGTGCCAATTCTAGTCTGCGGCGCTCAAGCCTAAACAATTGCCCATGGACATTGGACATGTTGATATCGGTGCTATTCAGGATTCACCATTAGTAATAAGAATAAGCGTTGAATGACGGAAGATCTTCAATTTGAACAATGACGCACCAGTTCACACTGCATATAACGTATCTGCATAACTGCTTTGCGATATCTGCGAACTATCCGACGTTACACGACTTCGTTAGTTTATTAGCGACACACCGCGAGTTATCTTACATCACATAGAAACGTAATAAATAGTTATATTCTGATCTGTTTAATGTCGTGCTGGGGTTATTACAAATGGAATCTTGAGTGTATTCTATACCAGTGCTCTTCAACCTTTTTCGAAGTGGTACACCCTTTTAAGGTTTGCTCAAAACTCGTACACCCCTGTTCATTAGGGGTCTTCAAACATGACTATTTTTTAAATCGTACTGGCTACTTGATAAAATTGTTAGGTTACCTAATTTAAGCCTACACACCAAATTTGGTTCAATTCCAACTAGTAGCCGCCTTGCTACGGGAGAGGAAAGTTTCTATTTACTATACAAAAATAAATAACGAAAAATTTGAAATTTTTCTGCTTACCCCATGAAAGTATTAGGTTGTCTATAAAAACGATGTTCTTCAAATTTGGTTCAATTCCGACCAGTAGCAGCGGAGGTATTTCCGTCAAAAAAAATGGATTTGAATAAAATAGTATTTGGTCACAGAGTCTATTAGCAGCCAGTTAGGCAGCCCGCCACGCAAATTTAGGCTTACCATATTTTGGAAATCTAAAAAGAGGACACTTTTTCAGAAATTTGAGACTTGCAAAACCGGAGAAGAATTCTAAAAAACCGGTGAATTTTTCGCACTTTGTGACCGGTTGACTAAAAAAAAAAGGTCATCATTTCGCGCTCAGAGCTCAAAATATCGTTTTTCTCTCCGCATTGCTAGGTGGATGACTAAAAAAAGGTCAACTTTTCACTCAGAGCTAAAATCACAGATTTTCACTCCGAAATACCCGCCGGAGCGTCACTTCTGTGCTGATTTACGGCATATCACTTTGCTCTAAATCTGACCTAAATTTTCAGAAAAGAGGACAAAATCTCAAAAAAAAAAGACAAAAGGGCGTCCTCCGAGGACACTTTCAAAAAAGTGAAAAAAGAGGACAAATCCTCTTAATAGAGGACGTATGGTAACCCTACGCAAATTGGAATTTATTTCGTGTCAGAGCAAAAACAGCATGATATAACGAACGATAATCAACCTAAATGTAACAGTATTGGGGGGAGAGTAGGTAAAGCTACTGCTGCAGAAGCGGTAATTCAGATCAGCGATGATAGCAGGCGCACCAGCCTACTGCGCATCAGGCCTGCCACACACCACACACAGTCGATAGTAGCACATGGGCTGCAAGAGATGTCAGTAACCTCAGATCGTATGCCGCTTTCACAGTCTATTGTCGCTAATTTACATCACTTATAACAAAATACTAGATTGCAAATGTATGGCGAAAGATTGGACATACAATCGGCATTTTAAAACAAAAGGGTTTCGATTTCAACATGGAAGCTGTTTCGACCCTGGCTAGCTACGTCACTTCATTTATGTGCATTGCGGTATTTATTAGCGTCGGGTAGGAAGCACGGATTCAAAAAGTCTGAGCTATCGCGGCGGTTTCCTCACAAATCACTAAAAGACAAATGACTAGCTGAACACATGTTTGTTAACTGCATACTTTACAACACCAAACGGAACCACTGGTCTATTGCCGACGGCTAAATGAATAGAAGAAATATTTGCTTATGACATCACAATCAAGCGGTGTACAGTATTACACTTGAGATAATATTGTACCATATTGCTCGTTAACCTGTGCGTCAACCTGTCTGTACTGACCTATAAACCGGCATTTGTGATAGCTAGCCATCGGCTCATTGTTACTCATATCTGGTACACCCCTGTACACCCCATCCGAGTGATACACCCTTTGCGAATTCTGGTACACCCTAGGGTGTACGACCACCCCGGTTGAAGAGCACTGTTCTATACTATATAAGGTAAGTTTACGCTCGCTATACTGGTTACTACGGACAAGCTTAGCTATTTCGGAAGCATATAGTTTAGATAAAGGTTTCCTTAATACGCGGGTGGTCTTCTTCAAGTCGTGTAAGTACATATTATTTTGGTATTTTGATTACACGGCGAAACTTCGACGTTGCCTCTTCTTGGTGCTTATATCAATATGTATTGACTCTGAAGGTAGAGTTTATATTACTCACAAACATTGCTGAGCTATAACGGTCGGCCTGTTGCGGCAAGTTTTCGCATCGCACACGGTTTCTATACTCGGTAAAGACTCCAAGAAGTGCATGCTTATTTTACCCGCACTATCTAACTAGCCGCCACCCGGAATTGTTGACTCTCGTCGACGATTTTGTTGTTTCGTTAGAAGTGTCCTCTAATTAGGCGCCAGTATTAGAATTATGCAACCCTTCACGCAATACATAATTTAGGAGAGTACATACGCCTACTAGGATCGGACTTAGCAACGCTTAACTGGCCTAAAGCTGTTATCGGGCCGGTAATGACATGTGTTCCTGAACAAGAGATTTCTCCGGAGACGAATATTGTGGGACTGTATAATAAAATGAAAATTTCATACTCATTTTACAGTACAAGCCCCGGTGGAGAGATAGCATCGTGGTATAATTCACAGCTGCAACCCAATTGGTTGTGGGTTCGACTACCACCGACGTCAACTCCAGAATTCATACGTTAGTGTTGGAGGTTCATCCAGCTAGGCCATCTGATACGTGTAAGCGGTGAGTGATAAAAGCCTAGAAGTGGGCCGTGCTACAAGTCCGGCATTTACGGAATAAAAAAAGATCAACCTGGTGTAAATGATGACAGTAGTCGACAAACACCTTGAATACAACAAACAAACAGTACAAGCCCCGACGATACACCCTCATTTTATGGTAGGGATTCAAACAACGAATGATTTCCTTTGAATTACTACAGACGTACACACGCCAACATCATCCCCTAAGCATCCAAGGATATTTAGCCCATCATAACCTAGGAAGCAGTGTTGGGATCAAGTCACTACCTTCGAGTCACGAGTCATTTCGAGTCATTGCACATTTTGACTCGAGTCAAGTCAAGTCAATCGATTTTCAAAGGTGACTCGAGTCAAGTCAAGTCAATCGATTTTTGGAGGCGACTCGAGTCAAGTCGAGTCAAGTCAAGTCAAGTCACGAGTCAAGTCGCATTTCAAGTCAAGTTGCCTTTTCGAAGTATGAGGCATGATTACGTCATTGCAATTTGCTAGATGTCTGAAATACAGATTGAATGGTCATTAATTCCTAACCGATGAACGAATATAGAGTTGAATATTCTCGCAAGAAGACACTCTATCGCTCACATATAGGTAGAACTGTTGAACCTCGTATTTGCATAGCCTCAGTTTAAAGTCACCAGCCAAAATAGAGAATAGACAAACGAATTGATAAGATGCAACACATTACCCATTTACCAACTGATGATACAATTCGAGCCTGCGCCAATGGTTGAGAACTATATTAACTATATTCGATTTCAATAAGACAAGAGGTTTGGTTAAGGTAAGAACAGAGAACAGAAATAGACATTCCGCTATTTTATTACTTTACTGCTCGAGTTACGACAACGTAAGCTGTAAGCATCGATCACTTCGTTTGCGATCAATTTATTTGTGAGAGAACAATTGAAACTTAGTGAAACGCACAATATTTGAACGATTATTCGTTCTCACGAGTTACACCAGCATTTCGCGAACAATCCGAATATATGCAAGATACAGTGATTTTTATCCACTTGATGACTTGAAATTGACTCGTGAAATTTGGTCCGAGTCACGAGTCAATGCACATTTCTGATACGCCGAGTCAAGTCAAGTCAAGTCATTTCAGCAAAGTGACTCGAGTCAAGTCAAGTCTTGCGAAAAAGGTGACTCGAGTCTGACTCGAGTCAAGTCATGACTCGAGTCATCCCAACACTGCTAGGAAGGAGACCCTGCTCGGACTGACGCCCCACCCGACATCGTTATTTTTTATGCGTCACGGTAAGCATGTGAAAACACGTTGTTTAAAATTCTTCGGTCTTCCAAGGCCCGCCCGTGCTTGCAACGCAGATGAGATGATATCGCCTTCTTATACGGTTGACTTGAACGTCGCCTTTGATCACTTTCGAGTTTATGAAACCTTGCCTACATGGCATACCTGGGCTTATGTAGCCCTGTCCGATAATTCATTCACCCATGAAATGATTAACAAAAATAATGAAAGTACTTTTCACTTCACTAAATTAGGTATGTAACAAGTGAGTATTTCAGCATTAGAAATCGAGGAAACGGAAGTAGAAGTAGTAGCATACAATCCTAACTACTTGAGTGTTAGTACCAGACTCACTTTAGCGGCGATAAAGTTGCATCAGTTTGTATGGGAGTCGATGGATCACTGAAATCCACCTTCGGATATTTTTGTGATGCATATATATATTTTTATTTGGTGATATCGCTATATCCGTGAAGCGTTGTGACGCGTGGCAATTCAAGCATATCTTTTTATGTTTATATTCGAGTATGCATGGATATTAGCGCGAATTCAATTTACTGTGCCACTTTAGGCCAGTCATATTCAACCTTTTTCGTCGTGGTACACCAGGGGTCACTAACGCGGTGCCCGCGGGCCCCAGGTAGCCCGCTAGCCTGTCCTAAAATAGATCGAATAGCAGCACTTATGAGTAAGCTTTTATTTATTTATTTAGATTAGACTTACGAATGGCAATACACACTTTAAATGATGATATCGAATGTCCTTAATTACAATTAGTAATATACCAACGTCGGCAAGATGTATTCGACTCACAAGTTTGAGGATACGGCTCGCTGCCTATACAGGCGACATTGGAACGCTTCGACGGTCTTCAAATTTCGGGCGGGAGGGGATTTCTAGAGTCCGTTATGTTAGCTCGACGTCCAGGACAATGCCAAAGGAGTAAACAACATTACTATTGGGTAGCGCAGACAGTCGTAAAACACTAGCAGATTTTCGACGTATGTATGCCCATTACGTATTGTATCTTTTGACACAGCTTGATTATCTTACTCTCAACGCAGTTTAGTAGCATGTTTCTAACTTTCGGTATACGCTGCTGCTATCCGGTATAACGAAATCTATTAAGCCTGTATGCTGAACGGTTGGAGATTGAAATTGTAACAAGTACTGCAAAATGACCTCAAGGTTGGTGACCCCTGATATGGACTTGTTATATCGGAAATTTCACAAACAACAAAGCCCTACATTCTCGAAAATTAGTATAATTCTAGGAATTTTGTCGAAAATGTCAAGCTGTTCTGTTAATATTTGTGCGAATAAATGACTCCTGTCCATTAGAGTTAGCGTGGTTAGGTACTCAAGACAGGTCATGATGTGGTATGTTAAGGAATGGGGAATTTCCACACTCCATATCCGCCTCAATCGTTCCATACTAAAGTTACAATTTTCCATAACATAGCAGCATTTTCCATATCATATATATTTATACTTTTCTTACACTTTCGCGTTTGCCCAACCTCTCAGATAATATTTTATTTTTTACGTGTAAAAATTTTATATTCTAATTATTTTGGATAAAGTTATCCATTTAAACAGCTTTTCTGCACCAGTTCGATCCTCAACTCCTTCGTGCCATGTAAGCGATGTCGGTTGTCTATTCAATGAATATGAAACGTAAAACGTAGGGGTTATTTGGGAATCACAACAAAAGCTCATGACATGTTAAACTAGTGGGTTAACGCACTACTAGCAGTAATATGGAGATATCATCAACTGAATTGACATGTTTGTTTGTGGTTACGCACGTCCAAGGTAAACCATATAGTCTATATTACGACAACATGCAGAAAATATGTTTTAAATTTTTAAATCAATTTTCAATTTAATGTTCCATTTTCTCCATACAGGACAATCGCTCAATTTCTTGCATGTTCGAATTGAGAGGTAAAATTCAAATATATTCAGCGGACCGGCCGGACAGGCGTCACGGACGGTCGGTTGAGAGCCACTGTGATAAACCATGAAATAGCATATTTGATCATAATATGCGCATGCATGTTTGCTGACGGAAAACATAGTTGGTGTAGAGCGGAAAAGAGAGTAAACATGTGCTAGTCAGAGATTAGAATTTCTGATCTTAGCGGGCGTCCCTTCAGGGTTTGTCATACACTAGATGTTTATCTAGACCAGAGGTCTCAAACTCAAATGTGCTCGCGGGCCAGTTTTCCAGTTTTGACGACGCCACGGGCCGCAGCATGTATAGGGGCATTCTATGTCTTTCCAAGTAGGACTTATTTGGCGGGAACGAATTGTCCTATTGAAAGTTAGCCGGTCCAGCAGACTGACGTTAAACACACGTCGTCAAAATGTGATTTACTCTTGCATCAATTTAAGCCTGGCACCAAACGAATCATCACATTTATAACTATTTGAATAGAATTGTTGTTGTACTTGATATATATTAATTATAAGATATAGACGGCATATGGGCGGACAACGGTATGATGCCATCATGAAAGCTATCGGATTATAATTTTGCAGCTTGAATTTAACAGATTGATAATCGAGACTGATCTGATATCAAAATATTTTTAAGTTAAGCATTGTAATTCCAGTCCAGGATTCGGCTATTCTTCTGATAAGTAGGCTAATAATCTCATGGCCAAATATCTTCAAATATAGGAGCTGAAAATCATACAAATAAAATACGAATATATTAATGAATGTGTCCTATTGATCGAAATGTCGGAATGCCGAACGGCCCATTGTTGTTACATCGTTGGAGCGTACCAATACGGTACTCGTTACCTTTAGGTAGCCTTAATAACATGGTTTAGCGACCAAAGATGTAACTAACAGATTGCCAGTGGTTGCCATAACTATTTGTCTAGTTAGCGAAATACCAAGCTGCGACCTTCTGATCTATTACTATTCTCCTGACACGCGATTAGTTTGTACTGTCCATGGTTCAAACAAATTCGCGGCATTCCGAGTCCACTCGAATAATTTTCATTTTTCCGTCGAGTTAGCCCGAATCTGAATAATTTTAAGAAAGGTCGCGTCCAAGTCCCACTTACAAATTTCAGTCACGAATCGTCTAAGGTTCAGGTTTTGTCATCATGAATTGGAAATGTGGCGAAATATTGAATCTTCCACTGCATGGTAGTGTTTGCAATTGATCTGATAGTGAAGTTTGATGAATGGTTTCAGGCTTTCGGCATAATTTAAGAGCGAATTTTCACTTTATAACCTGAAAAGATATATGTGACACTTAGATATTGTCAAATTAATAAAAATCTAAAATGTCGTCGCGGACCGCACAAAATGCTCTGGCTAAGTTTGACATACCTGGTGTAGAGCACCCTGCGCAAATTCTGACGCGCCATCTGCTACTAAGTACAATACCTAGTTCGAAGCATTTTGCCGAGAACACCTCTTCCTATTGAGGTGTAATTGTATTAAGGGTGGATAAACTGAGATTTATCAACGTAAAACTCAAATAACTCCGCTTCTACTGATTGTAAGTGAGTCAAACTTGTATTGCATTATTTTGAAGTCACCGCGACAATTTGTATGGGGTTGGCAGGAAAATCTGAAAACAATTTAGTAATTATTTCTTAAAAAATTGAAAAAATCGATTGGCTCTGCCGCGACTTGTTTGTTTGTTTTGGGGGTATTCATGGTGTTTGTCGACTACTATGGTCATTTACACCAGGCCGATATTATTTTTATTTTCCATAACAGCCGACTTATAGCACGGCCCACCTCTAGGCTTTTTGTAAGACACCGCTGACGCGGATGAGGTGGCGAGGAGGAGCCGAGGTAAACCTCCAACACTTAGGTATCGGAATTCGGAAGTCGATCTCGGTCGGACTCGAACCGGCACCCATAGGTGTTGCAGCCGCGGATTATACCACTGCGCTATCTCGCCACCTCTGCGGCGACTTATACTTGTTAGAATTGAACAAAATCTGGTGTGCAGCGTTATTTAGTGTAATTTGAAAATTTAATGCAGTGCTTTCCAAAGTGGGCGATGGCGGTCATGAAGGTGGCGCTGGCGACGAAATAGGCGGTTGGGGGGCGCTGACTACAAATTTGGCGGTAAGGTGGCGCTGAGAGCAAATGGGGGCGTTGGAGGTCTAGAGATAAACTGCTGCGCAGTGTTGAAACGATTGATGAACGAAACAGCAAAATATGCAGTATGAACTACAAAATTGGTTATAGCAAGGCAATTTATGGCCGATCCAGGCGTCGGTCCGTTCAAGCGGCGGTACCGGGAAATTCGATTGTTACCTGACAATATATATATCCTGCCCATCAATGAACTGATTCAGCAGTCGGCAGAATCACGAGAAAGCGAGGTATATTGTGTGGTGAGAACTACGATGTATTTGAAAACTTCTATTGATACAGCGTTAGGTGCGATGGCTCTAAAGAAAACTGCCCTTCGCGATTTTAGGCTACTCTCCGTTTTAAACGGTCGTGAAATTTTTACCCTGATGCGACCTTGTCCCACAATAGTTCTGGTTGCGATAAAAGATATCGCTTATATTTGAAGGACAAGACCATTCGTCCAGTTCTATGAGTCGAATTTATCCTTTCTTAGTAATGATGAAATCTGATTAAAGTGGATGTGTTGCGGTCTTGAATCTGGATTCAGTAATACGCCCGTGCTAGATCAGAGAGATTTACTTAGACGTGAACTTATTCAATTCTCAAGCCTGCCTGGTCGTGATAACGGTTCTGCTCGCATAGGCCTATCTAATATTGACGTATAGTAACATACAACAATCATATCGCAAAACTGCACAAGGATTTATGGTAATTTGATTTCAGGATATATTCCAATCAGAAGTTTGTTATTGAATAATCAGTCCATTCTGTGAAATTTCCGAGCATGAAATGATTACGAGCCGTCTACATTGCATAACAATTTTACGCTTACACCAAAGTTCAATATCTCTTACTATAAATCGCTCTGGATACAAAATTGAATCATACAGAAATATTCTCGCAGGAGTCGGGTAAAATTTGCACCTCCCAGCTTGTATTTATTGGAACGTGCTTCCAGTGCCGTGAGAAATCTTCTGACTCGCAGCAGAAACCTACTTCACATAGCCGGACGTGGAAATTTCCGATTGTTGTTATAAAATATCAAACCCAATATTACGATGAGAATGATGACATATGTAATTTACCGAGTATTCTCATCATGTTATTATTTTTAGTCAGTTCATGTTCCGTATCGTTCATAATTTACTCAATAGTGTTGGCCTAAATTTAGAAACTAGCGTTCATTTTGTCGATCGCAAATCTAGTGTTTTTTCACGAACTTTACGTGTCAACATTGGTATTCCAGCATCGCGAAATTTTAGCTGATGGTTTTTTCATTTCCTGAGTATTATCGTCATGTTATTGTTGTTAATCAGTCTAAGTCAAACACTACTTCGCGTTCCGTTTACGGGCCGCAACAGAGAGTCGGTGAATACGTCGGCCTGCACTTTATTGTACAACAGAGAACATCGTCGGACTAAGGATAAAACATCGGATATAATAAACAGCGTTAGTGGTGCAGCGTCAGTCAATCGTCAGATTAAAAGGCCGCCTGCATCGAACGAAGGTCTTATTTAAATAGCCATAATCCGGACAGGAACACGCACAATGATCAACAATGATGGTAATTGATGATCCGACGTCCAGAGAGTTTGTGTAGCTCACCAATCCGCCATAGCAGTCCATTTTCCTTATCGTTCATGATCTACTAAATAGTTTTGGCCTAAATTTAGAGACTAGTGTATATATCAGTGGTCGGGAACCTTTTTTGTCTGAAGAGCCATGTTACCCCTATATCTTTCATTTCAACTCTCAAAGAGCCATACATGCCAATCAATTGTTACGTCGCAATTTAAAATTCGTGACGTCATAGTAGTACTAATTCGAACTCTCTGCATGGGATTCGTCGTGGGCGCCATATTTTCTCTGTAAAAACTCGTAGGCTCATCCTGTGATAGTGAATTTGTCGTAAATAGCTCAGATTTATGGTACCTGATAGTAATCCAATATATATATAGCCAGGGTTGCCATCGACATAGACCCAAAAATAAGGACAGTCGAAAAATTAGATTAGCAATAAAAAGCGTTTTCTACATAGGCGAGATGTGGTACCGAAGGATCACTGGGACCGAAAATACTTTGAAAATTGTCTATGATAATTCCATGATTACACTCCGGGAACTTGTCTACAGTTGCATGCTGCCAAAATCTTTCCTCACATACAAAAAAATTCGACGTGCGCGAGCTGTGCGGTCTCTAACAGATGTTTTTTTGTTTTGGGGGATGTAAACTAAATTTAAATCGACATATACATTTTTCTTTGTAACCTTCAACAGGAACAAACCAGCAATCATTTTTATCTTGAAGTGTAGGGCTTGTATCAGGCTATATAATGGCACCTATGATTTTTTTCGGTACCTTCCTTGGGTGGAATTTTTTCGATTCATGTATAAAATTCGTAGGGTGGGGACCGATGATACAATAGCCAAATGAAACAAAATAATCAAGCATACTAATCATGAAACAAGTGGAACATGCCTACGTACAGAAAATCTTTATGTAATAATTGCACATGATGTTTTATCGCTATAACGAGGTATTTCGAAGTCACACTGTCGATTTTCGGGCAATATGTATGTACCCTCAAATTTATAAGTTCGAGCCTAAATCGGAACGTGATTTTATGACAACATTTGATTTAATATTCATTCTATTTTTTGACGGTTGCGACCTAACATTCTTGTTTGGCTTGCTGTAGCTTAGATTATAATACTGAGCAAGAAAAATTGTCACGTTTGAGTTTTTTAGGGTATATGTGTCATAGGTCCCCGGGTCGTGGGCCATTGGACCCACTGGGTGGGGACCGATGATACGTTCGAGCATCAAATTTTGAACGTCCATAAATATTTTTTGAAAAGACGGATATTCATGTATATGTGCGCGATAGGTAGAGCTTGTATCGAAGTGCTGAGCCAGCAAAAGATCTGATGTTTTTGGCTGAACATTTTGGGGCCAGCGATCATTTTCCAATTTTGGATCCATCGGTACCACATCTCCCCTACTTATACGAGCCGTGGCCTATCACATTCCATACTTTTTGCCAGAAATAATCTGCTCCAGCAACTCCTAGTTATTAGAAAGTGCTTCATGGATCTTACGACAGTTCAGGTCTAGGTTTACCTTTACTCAAGGCGCTTCGTCAGTTTCCCTACCCCCCGAAAAACACTTTGGTCCTGGACCCCCCCTATAGCGTGCTAGACCAAACTTCTTCTCCTCGTCGTGATAAGAGGCATCAACAGAGATGGAAAAAAGCTGTACACCAACTTCAGACAATATCATTTTTTGAGCATGGAGCAAGAATATTATTTTGAACCATTGCGATGAGCAATCGCTGGTGAGGAATGATTGCTGGTGTTTGACTGTATGCAATGCCCAGATACACACAGTAGCGCAGCTGCCTTGTAGTCTGTGGTCGTTGGTGCTGATGGATTTGTGAAAAAAAAATTATTCATCGACTTGCTCGAATTAATCAGTATGACACACTTCTTGTGTTTTTGGGGATCAATGTGAGTTGTAATAGCAGTCTTTCCTATGGCCTCCAGGTTAATGTCACAATTAGAGATATTGCAATGTGCGAAATACTCGCGCCCTTCAAGCTCCGTTTGATGCCTTTCAATTCTCTCTCATTATCGTCACGAAAAACGTTTTTACGCTTTCTCATTTTAAATAATCAGATTTAGCGTTATTATCAGCTAAAACTATTACGTGCAATATAAATAGATAAATTTATCAATGGTTTATAGCTTTACTACTTTTTAACCAAAGTGTCGTCTGCACTGCGCCCTTTTTTACTATGTAATAAATGCCGCCTTCCCCACAGCCTATTCTGCTGTAGACTATAGCCTACAGCAGAAACATGGTACTGCTGTTTACTGCTAAAATGACGTCCGCTGCAATATAGCTTGCTATAGCTTGGTACCGCCGAAACTGCTATGCCACCAACTATGCCCTAGATATCTCCCTACTAGACGCCACGGGAGTTTCTTTCATTTATGATGTCATAAAATCTCGACATAAAAGCTTTCACAAACAGGTAATACGACTAACCAAGCAAATGGAAATCCGATGCTAAATCAGTAATTTGCATGTCATTGGCATCGTATCTAACCATCATTGGTTACACATACATGAATATCAGGCCGCACCGCACCTTCAACTATCGTCCAATTCACAGTAGCGTCTAGCAAGTAGTAACGACGCTTAGTACTTATCAAAGTGATTGGATCCAACCGTAGACAGTAGGGCTGAGCATCGACAGGAGCCGGATTGGATATCGGGCTGGACTTTTTCATTTTTGGCGGGAATCGGATCAGACACGGATCAGTACTTTTTCTGATACAGCCGGAAGCAAATCAGTACTTTTTTATATGGTCAGAATCTTTATTGATAAACATGACTTTTACCTAAATAATTACCAACCACACGCAAATAGCTGGCAAGCCAGTGCGAAAATAATCGATCCGCATTTATAAATTCACGGAATCACCGTACCGCCACGCAGGGCGGAGCATTGACCGGAGCCGGATTGCAGATTGCGGATTGCATGGCCGGACTTCTTAATTTTTGCCGGATCCGGATCGAAGATGGATTAGCACCTTTGCTGATACGGCCGGAGCCGGATCGGAGAATTGAAAAACAGAAAAAGAGTCGGACCAGAGAATTTGTCGATCCGCTCCGCCCTGGAAAGCGGTTGTTGGAATGGAACACATCGAACACATATTTTCTGCAGGATGCACACAAGTGACCAAAACTGAATACATCAAAAAATCAATTTATTTTCATCCAAAAAAAACTGGCAAATTGGCGTTTCAATTAATTTAATAGAGGTCGGAATTACTGAACAATATATCCGCGCCGTCCTCAGTTCACGACGTCGTAGGAGAATGCATTACTTGCAGCAATAAACGAAGCCAAGGAAATTTTTGTGACTTCCGTCCGTCCTCGTTCCCCAACCCGGAAGGCCGTATTTAGGCCCATGGTGTCCACACGTCGGGTGACCTATTCACACAAAAATTCGAAATGAACTGGTACCGCAGGCATTGCCAATTTGAAGATTAGGTTCTCAACACGATTATCACCGACGTCCTACATACTCTCATGCATTGCAATTTCCAGTAAGCTTTTTGGTTCGTCTTCAATGTCTCATTTAAAAGAGCATTTCAATTAGACTTCGGTATGCAAGATTTATCAAGTAGATTTCTGCTTCATGAGAGAACGAACTCTTGGGAAAAGTTATATGTGAAAAAGAGAGCAATTAAAATCCAGCGATCCCGTATTTCTAATCGCGAATTGCATGAATAAAGTAGTCCAGAGACTTGGCAGTTATCCAAAATCACAACATCAGTGACGTTCCAGAATTGCCGTGGTGTGGACACAACCAAATCGCAGGGCTGACTTAGATTGGAATACCTCATCCTCTCCATTTCAATGAAAGCAAAATCCGTCACAAAAAAAGTTTGAGGCAGATTCAGGGGGGTTCAGGGCCAGAAGAATATACTATAATATAATTTACATACGCGTCATCAGTACCGCGGTAGTTTTCGATTGATCTCAATCTTATCACATTCGGCGCCCAATCTGCAAGCCAGTGCTGTAAATTGCCGTTGGTTAAATTCAGAGAATGACGTAACCATATCATTGTTGCCACATGCCCTAATTCAAAATCTAAAATCAAAAACTGCTTTGCGGCGCAATTTAAAATGTCACACATAACCAGGTAACTTTAAAGAGAGGTCGTATCAAATAATTTTAGAACAAAAACTCTTGGAAAACTTATAAATTGATGTGAGGTCACCTATGGACCGGAAGTTACAACCATTCATGCGCAGTATGCTTCTGACAATGAAATAATATTGGGAACCCAGGAACATTTTGCTCGATTATGTCGTATCAGATGTAGATAACTTTGAAGTTACCCGCAGAGGAAGGCCAATCGGGCAGAAACGAGTCGTTTCATTATTCACGACCGGCAACATTCTCCCCTCGCATCATCTTTGATACATTTTTGGTGTAGAGAGCTCTACGATTTGTGGTTAAGTTGATTTGGTGTTGCCACCAAGTTACAGCGAATGGTAGCAATTTCAAGGTGAAGTTTCATCGCAGATATTTTTTATAAAGGTAGTGAAATCTGGAGTAATATTATTCACGCGGTAGACCGTACTAAGGTTCCAACGTGTACGGAAGGCTTAGAATCATGAGCAAGGTTTTCATAGATAATACAAATGTAAACAGAACGCACGCAACATTCCCGATGTCAGGTTATATTACCGCTTGTTCCAATCTGTATCCATTCGTTATACCGATCTTCGACTGCAATCCATTCGTCAGCTCTGACCACTCCATATACCGGCTTGTTTTTAACGCAAACTTCCGATGAATAGCAAAGTCGTCTTCCCTGATGACGGCAGTGATCTCTCGACATGTCATATGTGGCGGATCCACCGATGAATCGGTATGATATGGCTGGAATTTGTAAAAAAATTAAAATACAAACTCTTGTTCTCATTGATTGGTGACGTAGCAACTATCATATGATGTGCTGTAGAATATGCCAGATAAATGTAAAGTTGTAAACTTTTCTATCATTATCACCAGAATCTCATTATTGCATAGATTCAATCTTGAGACAATGCTTCGTGTGGAAATTCAGTTGTATATTAAGGCATATGTGGTATTCGCAAATATGTCTAGAATTTTAAATGTGCTAACTTGCTGTTGTCTTTGGTTAAGATTATTTGAGCTATTCAGAAATCCTGCAGCAAAATCCAGGAAAACTTGAATTATGGTTTATCACCTCTTCATCCATCGCCTCGTTGCAGAAATTTTCATGGTCTGATTTACTCTACATATTTCAAGGGCTGTGCTATAGGCGGTATCGAAGAGGACGAAGTCGGATTGGTCTTATCGGGTTTGGACTTGATTATTGGATTGATGGATTTATTGATTATTTAGCGCTTGAATCGTGTACGATGATTCCCTGACTAATTGACGATTTATTCATTGTATATATATATATATACTCTTAGCGAAAAGAGTGTGTACTGTGTATTCAAACACAAAGGGTAGAAAAGGGTGATATACGAAAACAGAAATTAACTCAGAACTATATTGCTGTCATAAATCTTATGTGCCTACGTGCATATACCTTCCTACCTTCCTACGTTGTATTAAAATTTTACACTCGATTTATACCACGGTATAAGTCTAAGGGAAGTTTGCCATTGGGATGTAAATTCACACCCATATATCAGGGGTGGTAACCGGGTGGAAATACAGACTATTTTCGTTATGAGTGTACTATTTGTATTCGGGACAACAAACAAGGCTGATGTAACACACTTCAGGCATGGGCTTACACTTATCGGGTTGAAGCCCAATATAGAAAACCAGATTCCGCCTGTGGGATTTGCGATACGGCTAGGTTGTATTGAGTTTTGTGCATTGCATTTTATGACTAGTGAATCAATTCAAAATGTGGCATAGAAGGGCTCCAATGACCCTAGTCACGATTTTCGGGCAACACGACTTGACTTGAGTCATTTCCTAACGTATGGAAAATGAGTCGATTTAAGCAATTTGTAATAACTCAACATCGAATTGTTGTTTCGCATATCAGTAATCGTGTTTATAAAATAGAGCCAGAAGCTAAGTAACGAAAATTAGTATATTATCAAGGCGATGCATTCTATATGGACCAGAGTTTCGAAAAAGTGAATTCATCGATTTCATCTGGCCAGCGAAGAAATTCTGAATAGAATGAAAATTGCATGTATTATCTAGCACATTTCTATCAAATGTTGATAATTTTAGATAATATATTGTGCGATCCACAATGAGATATAACCAAACGAATGAGAAACAAATTATTGAGAAAAGAAACCATTTTTACACAATGCACATGTAATCAAAGGTAGTCACTAATTCTACTTTTTCGAAGTACTCAAGTAGTTTTCCGCTATTTGCGGTACTTACTCAAGTAAATATGATTTCCGCTACCTGTACTTCTACTTCGTAAAATTTTGTGATCTACCCACTTACTTCTCGTTATTTTCAGTCTGTCAAGTAGAAGTAGTCTAATTCTCTAATCAGAAAGATAGCCAGACGAATTTGGGGGCTGTTTTCGCGTAGTACCAACATTTAATTTTCATAAAAGTTAACTAAAGATCAGAATTTTGTCGCGCTTCGCGCACGGTACATATTTGGAGTGACAATTATGTTTTCCCGGAAGTATCAATGAATATACTGTAGGTAGCGGGTTGTGTGGCTCAGTTCACGCCGCATTGTCGCCCATATGAAATATTTCATCATAGTAAATATGGCCGATACGTGTGAAACTACCATTTCGCAATCTAGCAATAACTTATGATATCGTAATCTAGCAGCCCATGGCGAGTGTTCTAATCTGCAAGACTCTGGACTTTTGTGCGTTAGACCAGTTTTAGTGGAACACTGTTGAAATTTTCAAAACAAAATACATAAAATATATTTTCCACTATTTGGAAGTAGTAGGCTATTGGTATTTCTATTTAAATTCCCAGTATCATACTTTAAGTTCTAATTAGTTTAGGTTCTTTTTTTCTGGAGACCATGCATGATGAAGTATGAAAGCAAGTGTGGTAATGCCTCTATTTTCCGAAAATATAGCTACAATAAATGATATTTTTTACGATCTGATATATATTTTTAAACATATACTAATCGCTCAAAATGTTACCACCGTGTCCGACACAACAGCGTATCCGTGTTGCTCTTCGACTAAACTACGGGCCTTTTAATATGGGGGAGGTTGCCATGCCCTGATATGTTCGAAGACGAGGTGTTCGAGTAAACAAAGGATTAGTATCGCATTTCCATATCAACACTATCATTTGCATCACCTGATGCAGACAAATGGTTAAGCTGTCAAAAAATTGATATCCCCTGGGATGCATTAAGCTCTCTACACGTCCCGCATTGCTCAATTCGCAGCTTTAGACAGTCCAAGCGAACGAATTACGACCGTTTTCATAACTACCTACTTACTTGAGTAGATTTAAAGTCAGTCGATTGTAATTTCAGTTCATGTAGTTTTAGATTGCTTTTCAAATAAGTACATGTACTTGTACTCTTACTTTCGTAGATTTGTGCGTCGCTACTTCTACTTCTACTTGAGTAGATTTATTGACTACTTTGACCACCTCTGCATGTAAGTTACTATTATTACGAAAGTTGAGTTGGCACATCAGATCAAGTCGATTTTCCTGGTCGGAAAATATTCCAAAATGCCTAAAACTGAGGTACAGTAATTTTAGACTAACCGCGGTATGCCACATCATCAGTGGCCCAAAAGTTTATGCTTATAAAAAATGGTACCATATCAATTGGACGATTGCTGCCATTCCATAACAACGAAAATCAGTACCGTATGAGATATCAACTAGAAGGCTGTATCATTAAGAAATGCTCCGCCTCGAAACCGGAATAGATCCACAACCCCTTGCTGGTGGGAAGCATGATCTAAATCAGTGGTTCTTAACCTGGGGGTAATTACCCCCAAAGGGGTAATTTGCCAATTTTTTGGGGGTAATTCAAATTGACGTTTTTTTATATACTTATAACGAAGTATTTTCAAACGTAAATATGAATGTAGGCTATCATATATTTTCTAGAGCTTGTATAATGTATATATTTCGTTTCACTTACCACACCATCCTTGCTGTGATATCATAGTAACCATTAGTGATTATGAATAACAGGGCCGGATGCAGTTTAGTATAGTGCTAGGTAAGTCCAAGTTATTTTGCAGTAATGCAGATAATATATTGTTGCGCATGCGGGCAAATTAAAAGGCAACAAGGGGCTTCTGAGTTTAACTTTGAACCTATAATGTAGCAACAATATCGTATAATTATAGTTGTTAGTATTTAAAGTGTAGTGGTCTAGTGTAGTCTATAAAATTAATTCTGAAATCATCAAAATGTCTTTTCGGTTCGCCTTCAAAAGGAATAACCAATCTTTGCCATGATGGCATTGAAATTCTGATTGAATTTCCCTCCAACTTATTGCTGTGATTACATGAGATGCTGTCTATTACCCTACTCTTCGATTCGACCAGTGGATAACACCAAAACAGCAGCCTTCTCATTGACATATTTTTAACAGGCATTTTCGTGCACATTATGACGTCATCTTTGTGCTGTTTTACAATTAATTGATTGCAAGCTGTAATTTGTTATTTTTTGAAGAGGGGTAATTGCATCCCGTCATTTTCTTCCTGGGGGTAATGATATGAAAAAGGTTAAGAACCGCTGATCTAAATAGTTACTCAGAATATAATTCAAATTTCTGTGCTCCACGCCCCACCTGGAATAGATCCGCAGCCCAAATTTCATTGATTTGGCAGAAAAATTTCAAAATAATCGTTCTAATTTTTTTAATAAATTAAAAAAATTGATTGGCTCTGCGGCGACTCACAATTATTAGAATTGAACCAAATTTGGTGTAACCTGAAAATTTAATCAGTGAACGGCTGAAATCGAAAAAAAAAATTTATTTTCGTACAAATTTATTTATTATGCAGCCTACGTATCTCGGATACACGATCCCGATTCAAAATAAAGTCAATATAACAAATTATGCCGTCACTCTTTCAATATAGTTTAAATTAAACCTTCGTTGTTTAAATTGTCAAATTGCGCGATATGTGCTTTATATTGTTTCGTATACCGTTTTCGAATCCCTAATTCGTAAAGCAAGTCAATCAGCGCCCGTGATTGCCATGAGTCATGATCAAGCATACATGATGAACGGGCATGCCAAAAAAGAAGGCTGAAAGCTAAAATTCAAAGTGTAGGATTTGGAGCACTAAATATTTATTCACTGGAGTCAAGGGTAAACCTTTCTTTTTAGTTTGTGCCCAGCAGGTCGCCCAGTATGAGTTTAGACGGTCTTAAGACAACAACACGAAGACAGACACTTGGGCAAGAGAGGGAGAGTTTCAGAACAACAGTTAGAATCGCTCAACAACAAGGCTATCGCAGTAAGATGCACAGTGCACACTGCTCGGAAGGCAGCGACCAAGACAATAAGCTTTGTAGTATCGCAAATACATTGAAATGTCTTATAAATTTAAAATGTGTCATGTTCAACATTGTTTCGAATTATGAAGGCAAATAATTATATGTTTTTATTTTATTTAACCGTCACTTTCTCATTACTTATCAACGCATCCACTGAGCAGCATTTGTTAACAGTGTTATTCACTGCTTTCAATTTAGAAATAAATTATTGCGCTGCTAGGTTATTTTGACTCGGCCTGCCAACGTATTTTCAGCTTTTCATTGGGCCCTTGGGGAAAAATTGTCGCCCACCTTTGCTCTTGAGTAATAATAGATGGTTTGACTATACTCGTCTCCTGTGAATCATGTTGTATTATCGCTACCTCGCACATAATATTGTGATATACGTATATAAAGCTCTCACGACATGTGCACACCAGTAAAGAAGCGAGACGAAACTATCTTTGACACATTGGAACGTCTCGATAAAATGAAAATATATATTTTGCAGAGCTCTACACATACCCGGAACAGTGTCTGGTGATGTATCTTTACAACAATACACATATCCCTTCCATCGTTTTGGGTCATAAACGTCTCCCCACGTAGGTGGACCATTGTGCAAGAAACACGAATTCGCTGTAAATACAGTGGCACAATCGTGAGTGATGGGACAGCGAGTGATGCCTACATTATAATCCTCATCAAAGTAATAAAACGAAACTACGGAAGTGGACGGGGATTAAAGAATAACGAGCGGGCGAAAATTTCATATTTTTGGTTAATCACGAATCCTCATCTGACTATTTGGCATGCCAAGTTGAAGATTCAATCAATCAACCTCGATGGTTCGTTAAGCGATCTAAAATCGTATTATTGTAAATAGCTGATGCCCATGAGTTTGTTAATAGGAGCATGATCAATCATCTTACTACGAATAATCGATCCAGCTCTATACAATATACAGACATGCATCCCACGAAGTTTCATTTGTGACTTTCTGACTAGTAGATGAATTTCATAACCAGTGAAACAAGCTTCGATATACACAGGCCTTTTGAATTCTCTATCAGTTACTGACGAGTACGCCTGACGAGTGTTAGCCGAAAATATTTGGGATTACTTAAATATCACTATGTTCTCCAAGAAAAGCGAAAGATGACTATAGCTGGAACAAGGACAGGTATTAGTACTCATTGCTATTTAAACCTTAAACACGGTACTCACAGTGCCAATCTCCAATTTCCACCCATTCGCGACCTGTAGCTGCTACCCAGTGATCACCAGGAATTACGTCATGAATATATTGCCTTGCGCCGTTTTTCCATGGGCATAGATCATCGAAACTACAAAGATTCCTATGTTCAAACTGTTTGCAAAATCCTTCGCTGGAGTCCCATGTTAAAGTTGATTCGTGGTAATACAATCTCGGTCCTGTGAAAACAAATATCGATGACAAGCAATCGCAACTATTTCCATGTCGTGTTACAAAGTGTCTTGATTAACAGTTATATGAACGAGTGAGCCCCATTTTTCGCCAAGTGAAAATATAGAAAATGAATTCCTGATACAAGATGCCGTAGTCTTTTACCAGATTATTGAGACAAATTAACACATATCTGTCCACTTACAACACTCAAATTAGAGCCCGACCGATTATCGGCTCGCCGATAATATCGAGGCGATATTACACCCCGAAAGCATGCCCCACACCTTTGATAAACTGGTTTGTTTACCAAGGGTTTCACAGTAGTTCTGCCAGCTCTGTTTCTTCGCACTCATGATTGTTCTTCGGCATGCAGCTCTTCGCTGTTTAAATGCTATAACATGTTGCGGGGAGAATGTTCGTTTCATTTTGAGATAAGCGGCACGTCGTAATCTCTGCGTTTTCGCACAATCTTCATTCCACCGAGGTACAGGTATTTTGCCACATGTGACTACTGGCTGCAGAGGTTGAAGGTATGGATTGCAATCCTGCATGAAGCTGGCAGCGTGTAATGAGCTCGGCGCTTTCATTTAATGTTAGGTCACTTGTATTCATGGTTGTAATTTCATCGGCAATTTCCGCAAACTTGACCCAATCCGCCCTCACAAAATTCCATCTAGGAATTTTTACGTTGTCTGATTGTTCAATATTGCAGTCTAAATATGTCAATATGACGCAATGATCACTCCCCATGAAGTGTTCGGTAACTGAGGTGGTAGCCTACATCTGTGAGCGATATCTGAAGATGCGATCGAAAGATCAAACAGACTCCATCTGCGCCTTGCGTTGATTGCCAAGTTCAATCTTGTCGCACTTGTTGTATTCAAAAGTACTAAATTATTTTCGCTAAGAGCACTGTCGATGGATTTGCCCCGCTCGTTCGAGAAGCATTTACTGGACGGCGCCAATCAGTATTTATTCCCACACTTAACAACGGTCAACTTGTTGCATCAAGTAACACAGAAAAGGTAAATTTGTTAGCAGACATGTACAGTCAAGTTAGCAGTGATAATAACTACTCCGGCACTTTTTCGAACAGAAAAGTGTACTTCGATAAAAATACATTTGACTCGCTGCCACTGGAGCTGGAAAATGATGATGCGATTAACTGCCCATTCACTTTGGACGAATTGAAGCGAGCGATATCAAAGAAAAAGCCCACTGCAACTGGGCAAGATGAGGTCAGTTATGAAATGCTAAAACACTTGAGCTCAACCGCACTGGAACAATTATTACGTTTGTTCAATGACTCCTGGAACGAGGGGACGGTGCCTAAGGCTTGGCTCGATTCCATCATAATACCGATACCTAAATCCGGGAAAACGAAGTCATCGGCAGCATCTTACCGTCCCATTGCTTTAACCCAGTGGTTCCCAACCTTTTTCATCTCGTGCCTACCTTGGCCGAAATTTGGGCCAAAATTCCCCCCTTACGAGAAATCTGCTCGAGGATTAAAGAAAGTCATTTTTACCGCGCAAACACCTGTTGACTGGATAATAAGACGAGCGGAACCGAGTGTCTGTTTCTAGAAAGGCTGTAACAACACTTTGTAGACCTCCAAAAACCATGGTCTTGGTCCCAATCAAACAAATTCTGGAAGGCTTGACTCAACAGACCCCCACACTTCCATTTGTGTTTTTCGGCTTACCAAGCACCAATCGCCAATATAACTGCTGTGAAGAATCAGTATGCACAAATTTACTGGTCTCGGGATTTTTTTCTCAAGTTTGCGTATGCATTTGGCCAATAATATTGATACTTTCATATACAGCAGGGTTGACCAGACTCGAATCACCATTTTCTGATGACTCGACTTGACCCGAGTCATTTTCTCAAAATACGGAAACGACTCGACTCGAGACAATCGGTGTATTGATTCTACTTGGACTCGAGTCATTGTGTATGACTCGAACCTAGCCATATGACTCGAGACTATAAGACGGCCAAGACCGAAATTTTCATTGTAATTTCGAAGAACAGTAAAGTAACCACCCTATTGGAATTTCGTCTATTGATCCTGGTACTTGAAAATGCGACAAGAAACTGCTCAAAGTTAGGAAAATTAGTATATTATAAATCCAAATCATTCAATATCACCAAACACAGTGATAAAAAGTGGGTATAACAAGACTTCAACTGGAAACTGAGCAGTCAACACAATGACTTGGACTCGGACTCGAGTCATATTACCATAACTCGGACTCGACTCTCTGCTCGGTGACTTGGATTCAGACTTGACTCAATGGTGAATTAAAAATGACTCCACTTGACTCGAGTCAAAACTATGAAAGTGAGATTGACTTGTGACTCGGAGCCTCGTGACTTGGTTACAGCCCTGATATATAACATACACGTGATCAGATTTCCTGCTGGAGCTCATTGAAATTTGGGACACCCATTCCGTTTCAGCAACATGGCACCAAGTTTAACATGTCTTTTTTCGATCGGGTAGCTGTTCACTAAAAATAAAGATTTGCTAGCGATCTCTTTGACTTGAATAAGTGACGTTGGAATATTTTGTCACTGTCTGAAAATGTTGACTTGAAAATATAAGATACATACTTTCACTATAGGCCTTGTTGTGATAGATTCGGCGCGACATTTGCTCGCTTAGGATATATTTGATTCAGAGGCAGTCACTGGCCTACAAAATTGTCTTGCGAACTGCAGCACATCTGAATTAATTTAAAAAAGGGGGGAATTAGTATGTGAAAAAGACATTTAAAATAGCATTTGAACAAAAACAGCCATAAGGAGCATATGTTCGGATTTAACTGGTTGACTACATGACATGAACAATTTGGGAAATCCGTTACAATTCTAAAGTGGGATTCCTCCCTAAAAATTCCGAAATTCCCCCCAAGGGGGGAATTCCTCCCCGGTTGGGAACCACTGCTTTAACCAGTCATCTGTCTAAGATAATGGAGACAATGATAACAAATCGATTAAAATGGTATCTGCAACAGTATGATATATTGAGCCCCGTTCAGTCTGGATATCGGGCAGGCCGATGCACACTTGACCATATCCTAGCACTACATGATGATATCGATAAAACGATTTACAATCAGCGCTCCGCAGTAGCAATATTTGTGGACTTCGAACGCGCGTACGACACGGTCTGGCGCAAGGGCCTCCTGGCAAAATTTTTTGCCATCGGTCTACGCCCTACGGGGTAAAATCATTAGGTGGTTGTCGTCATTCCTATCGAAGAGAACCGCTCAAGTTCGTGTGGGAAATGATCTGTCACAGACATTCGATATCGAGACAGGCATTGCACAGGGCAGCGTAATCAGTCCAATATTGTTTTTGATCATGATTAACGACCTTCCAGAGTGTCTTTCCACCAAGAACGCTCTGTTTGCAGACGATCTTGTGGTTTGGGAGTCTGGACTGAACATGACCGAGGTATACGACTCCTTACAGAATGACTTGGATTGTCTTAAACAGTGGTGCGATCAATGGGGAATGAAAGTCAATACGACAAAAACGGTGTCAGTTGTCTTTAGCAACAAAAGGAAAATACCAAATATCCAATTTAAATACAGTGGTCAGAACATAGCGACAGCAGAATCGGCAAATTACCTCGGAATTACCTTCGACAAGAGGTTATCATATAAACTACATGTTGAATCTGTTTTACATAAATGCACTGCTCGAATAAACTTTCTGCGGATGATTTCAGGAACCTCTTGGGGAGCTGCAAAATAAACTATGCTAACCTTGTATCGTAGCCTACTCTTATACGATAGAAAAAGTCGAGCGTCTGCAAAACAACGCAAGCGGCTTTGTTGCGGAGGGATGAGGAGCACCCCAATTATTTCCATACTGTCTGTCACTGGACCTACGACACAGGTATTTATGTATGAAATTCAGATCCAAGGTGAATGCTGATTCGCAGCATCCGTGGCGAGAGCAGCTTCTCCAGTTATCGTGGGAGGAACAATGGCCGAAAAGAAAGCAATTCGTTTACTTCAATCAAATTACATATCGACCGAATTGCGACGAAAATGGAGATGGTCTGTTGCAGTTATAACCCATCCACCTTGGACGTTGCGTCGAGCACGTATAGATTTGACATTGACGAGTCTGCAGTTTAAACAATGTTCCTCTTTGTTACCGCTAATCAATGAACATATCTGCAGACGATTCCCGGGATACTTGCAGATTTTCACTGACGGATCAAAAACTACGACGGGCACTGCGGCGGCGTTTTATGTATCGCGAACTATCAACGTCGCAACCACTATCATAAAGGAATCGAGTTCCTTCACTGCAGAATTGGTGGGAATAAGCTTAGCTCTACAATGGGCTGTGGAAAACAGCAATACCAATATACTAATACTCGTGGATTGCTTGAGCGCAATTCAAGCGATTGACAATATTTATTGGCGATCACATCACCTCGTCGCACCAATTTTACAGACGATCCATCGGATATCGGAGGCAGGATACGAGATCGCTATTGTTTGGATACCTGGTCATTATCAAATTCCCGGTAATGAAAAGGCAGATGAATTGGCCAGACGAGCGAGTCAAGCCAGTGTGCAAACGACTGAATTCAAACCTTCCGTACGAGACATCGCTGCTTCGCGTCGGAAGGCGTGCATCGAACTATGAAATAACCGCTATTCACTATCGGATAAGTCACAACAATATAAGGAATGTTTTCCAACCGTCTACCACAGAGCAGACGTGAATGGGCTACCGAAAAGGTATCAAGCGATCATGTTTCGACTACAAACCGGACATTGTGGACTAAAAGCACATCTATTCAAATTGGGAATAGCAGATTCAGCGAATTGCTCAACTTGCCGCCAAGAAGAGAGTGTCGCCCATTATTTATTGACGTGTCGAAATTATAGACACCAGAGAAGAGTTCTCGAGGACACGTGTCGGAGGAAGAATATCGCTCCCACAGTAACAAACGTTTTGAGTGAGACTCATATTTTTCCATACGTTGTGGAATTCGTTCTCGCAACAAAGCCATATATTTGAGTTTATATTTTGTAATGCGATACCCACCCCTAGATGATAAATGACTTTTTGGATATGGCGAACAAAACCACTTTCGTTATAATCGCCAATCAAATAATAATCAACAACAACAACACCCCGAAAGCATTATCGGTATCGGCCTTAGGCGGTGAAAAAATATCGGCAATATTCGTGAAGGCACAACATGATGGTGGGAAGTAAGAAAACTGTAATCCAGGACGGCTAGACTGGGAATATTGCTGTATTTCGTATAGCCTAAATTTTCAAGGTCTCCAAATGCAGCCTTTCTATTTTCTCACATGACCAAGTGATCATGGCTGTAAAGTTGTTAGAATAAGTTGTCTGAAGTTTTAAAAATGCATAGTGCATAGTCTCAATGAATTAACTGGAGGCCGAATACGAAAGTTAAACTATCCATGTACCTTGCTAGTGAACTCCCGGATAATCTATTGACTCATATCGGCTCACTATGTGCGCGGAAATCGTGAGTCATGTTGTGAATAGCTCTAGAGGCGCGGTTCCTACTCGCAAGAAGCGCGAATTTTTTCCCACATTCATGGGTGAATTTCGTCATTAATATCACTATAGTTTCACATATTACTATTACATATTCATCCTTTCTCAGAACATGTGAACAGATTGCAGTGGCGGCTCGTCCTATAGGGCAACTGGGGCATTGCCCCACCTAAAATTCTGTTCAATAACAATTCTTCACCATTTATAGACGCACACCTATCTATATAAACCGAAATCACAGCGATAATCGTATACTTCTAGTCCTTTCGCTTGTAAATGCCCATATATAGCGAAGTCTCTGCGAAAATCGAATTCTCTTCTGTGTTTTCGCTTTGCGAATGCCTAGCCGGGCTTGCCCCGGTAGCGCTCATAACAAGCTTTCACTGTCTATTCTCTCAAAGCCGCGCACAATAAAGAAACGGTGATTTACTCTCTCCTATTCATAAAATTACCGAGCAACCGGGGCACGATAGCTCTGTGCCCTTAAGGTGTGATGTAACAATCGTATCTATAGCTGAACTCTGCTACTGTCATCTGCGTTTAGTCGACCTTTGCTGGTATAGGTCGATTTTAATGGGGTTTCACACCATGAAAACTCTTGAAACTTGTTCTGTCATGTCGTGATGGTGGTATTTAACACTGCCCCAAGTTTCAGGGTTTCTACTTAAAGTTTAGGGTAGTAATGCCGTTTCCGAAGTTGAGTGTGTGCTGATCCGTCATGTATCGCAAACAGATTTTACTCAAAAGCCGGTATTGGTATCCATTGGTTTTGACGATGTTCAACACCGAGATCGGTTATGACATTTGGCACGGAAAGTCTTAATGTTAGTATCGAACGCTGTACCAAGTTTTAAGTTTGTCACTGAACTGTGTTAGTGGTAATTTGGCTTCCTAATTCGAGTGAGAGCTGACTAGTCATTTATCGCTAACAGATTATACGCAAAGCCGGTATTGGTCTCTATTGATTTTAACGATGCTCCTTACCTAGATCCGTCATAAGCTTTTGCACGGTATGTCTTGATTTTAGTATCGAACGCTGTGCCAAGTCTCAAGGTTGACAATCAATGATTAGGGCAGTAATTTCGTTATCAAGGTCGAGTGTGGTAAAGATGTGCTCCGATCTGACACTTTAGCCTACAACACATTGCGGATTTCACGCAAAAGCCGGTGTATCTGCGGTAACGTTAACAGAGATGGTGATATCATTCTCAGTTTGCATTCAAATATTTACTTTGATATCATATTCTCCAATGTCAATTTCACCGTGAAATTGTGGCCTTCAAGCCATTTGCTTACAACCCCCTGTCAAGCGCGATAGTTATTTCGTTTTCGATGGCGGCTAACAGCTGATCACTTGATCAGCCTATTCCTCAGTAAATTTTACGCAAAATTCGGTGTTGGTCTGTTCGCATTAATTTTGACAGTGTACCATACCGAAAAGGGCCATGAAGCCACTTCTAGATAATGTCATGTAACAGTGTACC
Organism: Botryllus schlosseri; assembly: GCF_051294905.1. Classification (NCBI taxonomy): domain Eukaryota; kingdom Metazoa; phylum Chordata; class Ascidiacea; order Stolidobranchia; family Styelidae; genus Botryllus; species Botryllus schlosseri. Next base: position 25,198,757 of record NC_137238.1, read on the forward strand.
AAGTTTAAGGCTTTCATCCACGTATTTATTCGGTAATATATTTTCCAAAGGCGATTTCGCAGCAGACCTATAAGACAGTAATAAAAACGTATGTGTCGTGTTACAGTCTCCAGTTTCAAGGCCAAAATCTCTTATGCTGTACCGACTACTGAGACCAAATTTCCGAGGCTGCTATTCTTAGTTCTTTAGAATGATGTTTTGGATTCAATAGGACAGGCCCAATCTATGAGATAACAATTGCGTATCTGTCCGAATTCGTTGACCTTTCGAATTAGGCTTACGCTATCTCTCGAGTTATAGTCATTTCCATTTCTGCAGATAATTAGTCAGGTCTAATGCGAACATGAACCGTGTTGAATCTTTGTTCCGTACGCCGTTTACGCAGTTACCACACTTCAAGTCACAGCTCACCAGCAGACCTCTCGTGGCACATACGTTAAAATCACTGTTGCCGGGAAATTCATGTTACCGTACCATCATTAAGTTACTTGTTTACGTTGGAAAACGCCATTGTGATGTCATCTTGATAAAAGTCGCTTGCAGCCCTTGCCCCACCGCCCGATATTGTCACGAGCCGCCACTGACAGATTTACCGGTAGAGTTGATAGAGGTTGGGGTGTGTCTTCGCAATTCTAGCGAAGTTATTAATTTTATGCTCCATCTTTTGGTGGACCAATTTATTAGTCCCGTTTGTTGCTTACTGTTATTTCTTAAACTCCCATCAGAATTGTCGGTATAGTCACTATAGTGGAAACATATTGGATTCGAGCAAACATACGCCTACCGTCATGATGAGGAGAACACGATTAAAAATTGGCATTTCTTTATAGGGAGCAATATGTTCCTCTCCTGTTCGCATATGTACTGCGGGGCTCAGATAACAAAGCTCACTACTTTATTAAAATCGAAAATCCACTCGCAGTCCGAGGAAAATTTCAAGAATATTCCAAACCTCTCATTAATTAAAGAGACAAATAATTCGTAAATTCAATATGCATATAGACGGCCGCCAGTACATCCTAATCAAATTAAGTGTCGACGGCCGTAAAATTTTCCTTATACTGCCGCAGATTGGCAACCCCTGGCGTAAAGAATCGATATCGGGGCTAGTCGGACAAGGTACTTGCTGGAAACCTATGTCCTCGTAAAGCCTGGTCTTTTGGGGAGCCCGAAGTCGTTTTCTTCGCGTCTGTGTCGTGGCTAAGGTTGCATTTAAAACAAAAATGAATTTAAAACAAACAAGTATAAAACATGGCCCTTATTTAAAACATGTTTTTTATTTTTTTATTTTTTCTAGCCACGACGTCACGAATATTCAACTGTGACGTCATAGAGTATTGACATTGGCAATTGAAAATATAGGGTAAATATAGCTCCTTTGACGAAATATCTATACTACCAATGTTATATCGGGTGGTAATTGTCCGCAGGCTCATAAAACATGTATTTACACAATCGTGGCATAATTTTTCAACTTGAAAAAAATACAATTTTTATTTTTTTAAAGGCCTTTGTTTGAAACCTTATCATGAATTCAATCCAATTTGGGTAATTAAAAGGTCTGCACATTTTCATGATCAAGCCATATCTTAGTAACGACGTTACGTGTCTGGCTTGTTGGCTATAGTCGGCCTATAGGCCTACCCTGGACAATGACCTCGAACATTTGGCGCTGCCGCGACCAATACCTTACGACCAACTGCAATATAAGTATATTGTCAAGCAATATTGCGTTTTGCAACCAATCAATCACAACCAACAAAATTATTAGCCAGCAAGGTCTACTGAACATACATTTATAAACAGCTGTACCACGAGAATGTTGATTGTATAAGTGCTTCCCACTGCACGCTGACATTTAAAGGTAAATTGTCTTGTACATACTCATTACTTGATAGTGTCTGTCCTGAAATTTTCACAGAGTAGTGACACTAAAATAACGTGCATCTTGTATAATAAGCAGTGACTAAAACAACTTGTTATCTATGTTTGGGGTAGGTGAAGGGGGTATTTACTATACCCGAATTAGAAACCAGGTAGTTATGACAAAAAAGTATGGAAATAAGAATGTAATGAAAAAAAGTAATGAAAACAGAGAGTATGGTACAGTGGTTCTGAAACTTCTCAAAAAAGTTAACGAAACAGTTCCATCGAATTCTTTTTAAATGACTTATTGTCCCTTATATTAATTCAAAAATGCATGTTTCGATAATATAAAATCGCAGGAAAAAAAGTATTCAGCGAAAGAAAAAAATATGTACCTCTGACCAAGATATACAACGCAAAATATTCCATATGTTTCTTGCTTCAATATCGCCCGCTTGTTCTAGCGTAGACGTGAAAGCTTACCGGTATCAACTTCTTGGTGTTTTGTTGCTGTTTGTTCGCCGTCGTCTTCGTATACATGTACAGCGGCTGCCACAGATAGCAATGCCAAAATATGTAACGGGAACATTTTCTCTAGGCGTGAAAAATTGTGCGAATCAGAGATGAAGCGACCCAAAAAAACCGGCTCGGTTACTTGCCAACACGAACTTTCGTGATATGTCCTATCTTAACACGAGCACATGACAAATGGTTAGTGGCAGCACCGTAACTGTCGCACCCCAAACCCCCCAATTGGGGGGAGCCCGAGCTCGATGGGGGCCCAAAATTATTTCGTGAATTAGCATAAATCATAGAGTATTTTTTGAAAATTTATGCTACTTTTTCAAAATTTTTTGCGCTAAGCGCGAATTCAAGTAGCCATTTATCTTTATTATTGGGTATTGGGCCATTACCGCGCCACGACCCACCAAGACATACAATCAAGTTTTAGGCCATATAACATGCGACTCCAAGAAGAGTGCCAGAACGATTGGCAGCGAGAAAAGCTTGACCGAAAAGGTCTATGCCCTTATCAGATCAAAGACTTCGCTATATATACAAAATACATATAGGTTTAATTGTCCATAGGCGCCTAAATGACTGGCGCCGAATGTTCCTGTCTTTGCAATCTGAACCTCAAAAGACAAATACCATCCCATCCCGCTGGGAAAAATTTTATGCCAGTGAAGAAATACCAATTTGAAATCGTGTGATTCTCTTAGTTTAGAAGCCAACGTTTGAGCGGTTCTATATTTTTTGATATAGCAGACTGGAAGTCACGAAATAACATCATGTAACGAAGTCATATCAACGGTTCCGCCCGCGCGAAGATGTTTATTCATTATTTACGGGCCCTCCCGTTTTCAAGACACTTCACTCAGCTCTACCGGTAAATTTAATTACGTGAGTAGAGAGGACAATAAATTGATAGCATATTATATATGCAGTCGCCGATCTGATTGACCGATTTTATCATAAATTATCGAAAATTTTCGCGCTTCGCGCTGGCTCACAATACAGTACGGGTAATTTCGTGACAAACGCGAACAACGTGATGGCGGGGGGGGTGTTTTATCACCCTATGGGAGCCCAAGAACCACGTTTTGGGGGCCTGACGAGGTGCTGTTTCGTTCCTGCCAACGGCCAACGGGTATACGCCCGAACATGTTAAATTATTATTGAGTGGTCCTACCTTTTCAAACACACCTCACTCAGCACTACCAGCAAATCTGATTACGTGAGTAGAGAGGACAATAAATTGATAGCATATTATATATGCAGTCGCTGATCTGATTGACCGATTTTATAATAAATTATCGAAAATTTTCGGGCTTAGCGCTGGCTTGCAATACAGTACGGGTAATTTCGTGACAAACGCGAACAACGTGATGGGGGGGTCGTTTTATCACCCATTGGGAGCCCAAGACCCACGTTTTTTGGGGCCTGACGATGTGCTGTTTTGTTCCTGCCAACGGGTATACGCCCGAAGATGTTTAATTATTATTGAGTGGTCCTACCTTTTCAAACACAGCTCACTCAGCACTACCCGCAAATCTGATTACGTGAGTAGAGAGGACAATAAATTGATAGCATATTATACATGCAGTCGCCGATCTGATTGACCGATTTTATCATAAATTATCGAAAATTTTCGCGCTTGTCGCTGGCTCACAATACAGTACGGGTAATTTCGTGACAAACGCGAACAACGTGATGGCCGGGGATCGTTTTATCACCCTATGGGGGTGCTGTTTTGTTCCTGCCAACGGGTATACGCCCGAAGATGTTTAATTATTATTGAGTGGTCCTACCTTTTCAAACACACCTCACTCAGCTCTACCGGCAAATCTGTTTACGTGACCAGAGAGAAGATAAAAATTGATAACAATGTATGCAATTCCCGATCATACTGACCGATGAAAGCATTAATTCTGGAAATTTTGCGCGCATGGCTCGCTTAGGCGACAAAAGCTAATTCACTAAAAAAACTCCCAATGAATATGATGAATAGTGGTAAACAGCGTATCGCCGGCTTCGCCCCCCAGAGGTTCGATCTATAACCCTATGGGGGGCCCAAGACCAAAGTTTTGGGGGAGGGCTGACGAAGTGCTATTACGGCCCTGGTTAGTGGTTTTCGTTTATGTCAATATCAAGTTCGGAACGCGTTGGTGGTGCACTGAAAGAATATTTTTCCATCATTCCTTTGCGAATTGAATCTCTCACACCCTGTCGCTGATTTCGGAAATTTCAGATATATCTGCTATACTGGAACAAATCTCCTTGTTCTAATGCTGGAGTTCAAAAAACTCTTTTTGTCACATATTGCCTGAAATAGATTAATATGGTACTATATATAGGTTATGGGACACTGTGAAATGAAACTTCCATCAGTGGTTTGTTTGATTAAATAATGTGAAGGACGACACTGGTCTTGAAGTAACTATTAATGTTTGCGCGAGTTAATAATTTCTACGCGGGAGGTCTAGCAGACGGATATAAACCTGTAGATTGTAATATATAAACTAAGCTATAGAAACTGGATTGTATTGGCGATATGGCGTAACCATGATGAAGGTAATCAATCAAACTACGTTAACGCTTATAATATTGGATATCATTTTTTGGCTTTGTATGTACTTATACTTGAGAAATAAACTTATTCAATTCCCCACAAAATCGTCAAAAACATTCTGCATCTCACAATTTAACGAATTGATTATGATATGAACGTATGTAATCATGAAAATTATTTTGTTGTGGAGCTCACGAGCCCTATGCTTCCACTTTATTGCCAAATAATCAAGCACATTTCAAAAGTTTGAACTGAAAAAAACATTTTCATAAACTACCTATTTACCGACTTACCCTCACAAAGCACCAGTGTGGAAACTGTTTTCACAAAATCGACATGGTTGAAAGGCATACCGCTAATGATGAAATTCCCACCAGTGCGGAGCACACCCATGAGCGGTAAGGAACATTTCTACTGCTCTTGTTAGTTGTTAAGCCCCTATTCCTAACACATATTGTTTACGTAGAGCTGTCATTCGCATTGTTGGTCAATGGTGCGTCACTCGTAACAATTTAATCGTTAATGCGATGACACAACTGACATTGCGCGTCCATCGGGAGAATCGAAAATGCTGCATTTGGAGACTTGTTACGCGTGGCCATACAAGCAGTGTTCCCATTAATTTGACGAGTCCGTGCACACGCACCAACTCACTGCGCAGACCCTTGGACAACGACTAAAAAAAGAACAAAAGTTCATCACTTCGGAATTTTTGTGCGCAACTTACAATTTGTGTGCGCAGAGACCGCGTCAGCACTGCGCATTTGCACACGTGTGCAGCTTAGATGAAACATTGTCTACAAGTAGCTTTTTATGTGTTTCTATATATCACTAACCTAACGATAGATGCGAAACACAGGTCCTCTGGCCAACAGGATAAGACAAGCAATTCCTGGTCACCAGATAGGCCTATGGCGCGTTTAGGACTGGGCGCAGTGCTCTAATGCTATTCCGCAGTGTCATTTGTATTGATTCAATTCGGGTAGAGAAGATTTGTTGTAGTACTGAAATTGTACGCCCGATTCCGTTAAGATTTATCTTACCAAGAAGACATAGAGCTTCAGTGTTATTTTTTCAACAGAGAAGTCTTGAAATCCTAATTGGATTTATCACAGCCTCCAAAAAATGTTGTACAAAAGCTACGTTCGTGGAAGTGGCATTTGTGTGAAGCCGTAATCAACCCACATGATTGTCACGAAGTCAAATAATTTAAGTTCACAATATACCAAATTATCGATATTTTGTAGAATTTGCAATGCAAAATACTAAATACAATATGATAACGATATTGATACTCAATCGAAACCACTAACAAAGTTAAAAAAATGCCTTTTGATCTAAACAATAACGGGCAACAGAACAACGACTTGTTTATATTAGGTTGAAAGAGATATGCGGCTGTCGTCGCAATCAGTACGGGTCGCTCCGATTCCGATTCCCATTTTAAGGGGATTTTTGAAATAATTCGTTGGTCTGACTAGATCGCAGTTAATATTTACGTAATCAGTGTGACAGCAACTTTCGTTTGGGTCGGCTGTGGTAGATTATGTGTTCGGTTCCCAAGCTTTAGGTTTCCTATGTCTTTTTATAGAAGGTGGCCAGAAACTGCTCAACCATGCAGTCACGTATTTCCCACCTACCCGTCAGTTAGCTTTCTAATGCAGTGGTTATAAACAGCCGGGTGGTATGGTATTGTATTCATATTACATCTTGTGGTCGTGGAAAATAGCCAAGGTAGCATGGCCGGGTGTTTAGTCCGACTCTGAAATGCTCATTTCCGATAAGAAAACTATCGACTTCGTGCGGTCGGTTAATCCACGGCCTTCGGAGCGGAAGACTGTCATCGAGTTTCGGCGACAGCACGTTTATCTGGGCAGAGCAATTTCACCTTGAATCTGTGGTCTAGCTGCCGTAAAATTGCATGAAACCCATCATGAACATATTTAGCTACGAAAAAAACCTTCATAATGTCACTTTTTAGTTTCATAGTTGCGAAAATAGTTGCATACTTTGCATTCTGGTTTCATTTCAATTTTTAAACTTTCACTGGCCCGCCGAATATTTTTGAAAATTTGGCGGTCATATGCGAGTATTCCGGGCTATTTGATGAGGATTGCACCTCGCCTTCTGAATAACCATTGAATTTGATACTTCCTTTTTCCCTTTAGAAATTACTGGTCAATTTCTGTTAAGTCGTTCGAAAAGAATGCTACAACGACAACAGCAGCACCCGAAAAAGGTTTATTCAATTATTTAAATACATTTCCCTTCAAGGTTGCACCTCTTTGTGCTACACAATTACTGACAATTATCATCGTGATGTTGCGGAATTCATTTCCGAACCGAAGAAAAGAAATTCCTTCGGATACATCAGAAATTGGGTTTGCCTAATTTACTTCAGTTTTTATTATTTTCAATGTAGACAAAGGGTTAATAACCGAAGTCGGTGACTGAAAAGGATACACTTTAATCGTAATGGAATAATTAGGTTCCACGTAATTAAATTCAGGTATGCTGTACCACAATGAGAGCTAATAAGCGAATTGATGTTCTCGGCACGAACGAATTAATATACTCCACATGGATTATAAACGAACGTCAAGTGTTGAGCTCACCACCGCCGAATCGACTTCACTCGTGTCAAAATCTCAAATAAAATGCCTGTAAGTACTACACCTGGACCTTATTAAAACCAGGATGACACCACCAACAATCACTGTGTAACAAGCACTCATAAATGTCATACATAGGCGTACTCGTGTTATTGGGGAGTATAGTAATGTATGCGTGAACGAGTCATGATTGGCAGTTTGGCTGCTATAAGGCATTATCAATATTGGATCTTTGTAGTGCGTCATGGTTCATTATTCTGAGATATCAATAGTCGTTGAAAAGTTATGAAGAGTCAGCTAACAACCGAATACTTCAAAATGCAAATGCTGACACGGACCGCATAAAATGATCGTGGCATGTGTTTGAGACCCCTGGTACAGACGTAGTAGAGAAGTTGTCTGAAGCTATATTCAACTCTTCGCAAAAGGATACAAAAATTACTGTACTCTATAAAGTGCATCTCCTTTACTGCGGCCGATCAATCTTATAATTATTTACAATTAGCTTAATATTGTCAATATCAATATTGATTTAGGCCATACTAAATCCGGAAATAATATATCAACTCTTGGACAAATTTTAAATTTACGTACTCAAAAAGTTGGAACAAATGGACATGAGTCAATGCACTGGAGTTACCATACGTCCTCTTTTAATAGGACTTGTCCTTATTTTTGTCGCGACCTTTAATTGTTTGCTCTCGTCGAGGATTTTGTTATTTCGGCATAAATATTCTTGAATCAGGTTACTGTATCAGAATTTTGCAACCCTTCGTGCACTTTACAATTTAGGAGAGTAGGCTACATATCCCTACGTAGTTCTGGTTTTACAACGCTAGCTGACCAAAATCTTTTATCGACACGAGTGGCATGACTGCCTCAACAAGTGATCGCTCCCGTAGGACCAATTTAACTAGACCAGGGGTGTCAAAGTCAACTTGGGTCGAGGGCCGGACTCAAAAGTTTTAATCGCTATCGGGCCGGAACAGTAAAATTATTCCAATATGTTAACTCCAAATCCATAGCTTTGCTATTCATTGTTCTGCAATATCAGTGGTTCCCAAAGTGGGCACCAGTGCTCCCCTAGGTGCGTTGACGAGCATGAAGGGGGCGCTGGCGACGAAATGGGTGATTGGAGGGGGGCACTGGCTCCAAATTCGGTCGCAGGGGGCGCTGGGGGCAAATTGGGGGTAGTGGAGGATTCGATGCCAACTGCTGCGTATTGCTGAAACGATTGATGAATGAAACAGCATAAAATGCAGTAAAAACTGCAAAATCGGTTAAGTCAAGGCAATTTATGGTTGATCGGGGCCTACGATATTCACGGCATTGTCTGATACATTACACTTGCAAGAGCTAACAGGCCGACGCCCACAAACCAGATATCCGTGATTACTCTTTACGTAACAATGGGCGATTGTTCCGATTGGACGATGACCCTCGACGTGACAATCGGCAATTGTCTTGGTTTTGCTTCTGATACCAGTCTTCTCTCATTTTGATGCGAGTTCTGGGATGGAAGGTTTGTAAAGATGTTTCAAGATGTCGTTTTTACCGCCTTGTACTATTAGGCAGACTACAGTAATGAGATTGAACAACTCTGTAGCAGAACCATCACGTTTGAGATGAAGTTTTTGAGCTGGTCGCCGCGTTTGAAATGTTATAGAATGATGCCATGATTAGCTAATGCTAGGGACTATATTTTGACTGTAGTGGCATTGCTGTTTGGCTGTCGTTTGGGCCGGCTTATAGCATGAGGTAGCATACCGGTATACCGTGGTTAAATAATTCTTTGTGATGCGTATTATGCAAGCTCAGCACTATCGGTGAATCATTCGCGGTGGTATTTCATGTGGCCAGCTTTCTTACAGTGGATTTTGACTGATTGTATACTTGTTACTCGGTGACTCAGGTTTGGCTTTAAGCGAAAATATTGGTTTCCTCAATAAAGGCTCCGTTTATGGTTGTTAGTCTGGATATTAGACAACTAAACAAAAAGTTTCATCGTTTCAATCTTTTCATTGAAGCTACAAAAATGGATGTCTTTTGTGAATAGACGTGATTGGATGCCGACGAAGAATTCTGTCCTGCTTCAAATCAAAGTACATCAAAGACTGTGGCTTGCGAAAAACAAACTGCTTTTGGATAGAAAAGCAGATCCTTCATAATGATCCGAGCAGGAGCTGCAGCAGCCTTCAGTGATCCCGACTGTGAGTACTCACAGAAAACCACCAAAGAGAACAGTATTTCAGAAAGATCTTCACAAACTCAGGGAATGCGATGATAAGCTGGATTCGAATTTACGTGAAGCGCCAATATTGACATATTACTTATTGCTCAATAAGAAGCAAAATGTCAATTTTGCTCTGACTTCAATCCATATGTCAACTATTGTAACTTGCTAAAGTTACTTGCCTCGCAAGGATGATATGGCTTTATTCTTGAGCCTTACCAATGCCCGGTGGACCATTGTCAATTGATGACATAGATTTTCAACAACCGCTATGCTAAAGCAGTGGTTCCACAAGATAGCAAAATCAATTTTCTTCCCGATTTCGCTAGTTGGCTTATAAAATGGAACGGATCCAACCCCCAGAATTAATCCCTGTCCAAGCAAACTTCAGAAGCTCCGATTGAAACCCTGCAGTCACAGTTACAGATTATGGCAGACTTATTTGCGGAGGGGTATATGTTATTATAAGAAAATTCCAAAGTGAACCGATTGAATGAAAGTTCTCACGATATGAACAAATGAGTGGGGGGACGTTTCTGGTGGTTAAACAGAAGTTGCCAACTGTGAAAAGATAATACTGTTCCGCTCCAGCCTGAAAATTGACTCAAGTTACTGTGAGCATAATATTTGTGTGTCGACTTAAACTCAATTTACCATTCTAAACAAGTCATTGATGATGTGGCAGTATAAATTACCGGGTCAGTTCTATCTCCTGACAGTGAGGAGGTGTTGTATGTTGTTTCTGGGTACATTGGTAAGAAGGTCCTCAAAAATTGACTTGACAGATATGTTTCAAGTTGATAATGATTTGGCCTGTAAGATAATGATTTGGCCTGTTATACGAAAGCAATCAGCTTATCCGAGGCGAGGCGTCTGGTAGCTAGAAGCAAAATCGTGCATAAACGCGAATTTCAGTTTGGCGAGCATTGGCCTATTAGCTCTGGCAAGCGCAATGTACCAGATAAGGCCGTGAATATCGTAGGCCCGGGTCGATCCAGGCGTACCGGCAATACCGAGAAATTCGATTGTTACTTATATATACTGCCCATAAATGAACTGATTCAGCAGTAGGCAGAATGACAATAAAGCGTGGTATATTGTGTGGTGAGAAGTGCAATGTCGCTTCAAAGAAAGCTGTCTTCCACGATTTTACTCTCCGTTTCGAACGATTATGAATGGTTATGAAGTTTTCACACTGATGTAACCCTGTCCCACAATAGTTCTGTTGCGAGAAAAGACACCGCTTATAATTGACGGACATAGGCTATTGATCAAGTGTTATGAGTCGATTTTATCCTTTTTGCGGTTATGATGAAATCTGGTCAAGGTGAAATGGCGCTGTATGGATTCAGTAATAATCCCGTGTTAGATCAAAGAGATATACTAGAACGTGACTAGGGTTAGTTCGGATATCGATAATTTTCACTATCCGGATAACGGATATAGCCGTATATTTGGAATTTAGCTAACCGGTTAACCGGATAGTGAATCCTAAGTGAGATAATCGATTTCACGAGGTCTGCATGAAAAATGGATCGCAAAATAATTAGACAGTGTAATTGCAGCTTCCTCCTTATAAAGCACAACGCATCAATAGTACCATCCTGTGGCTGGGACCGGAGTTTTGTAACAAAGAGTCCACACGTATTAAATGGTCTTTCTGCTTCCACAAAATGGGCTGAATTATAGTAAGCAAGGCTGAATATAGTAAGCAGCGCTTCCTTTTTGCCCATTCTTCTGTTTAGGTGTCCAGTACTGGAATGACGAGTAGCTGATACCAGAATTGAGGGCGACATGATAGCTCGATCCAATTCCTCCATGAGAAATTCACGTGATCAGGCCCGTAGCCAGTCGGAAAATAAGGGGGGGTGTTTTAAATAACACGAGGTGGTTTCGATTTTTTTCGAATTTAGTATCAGCGGGAATCCATTACGCTTGCATGCATGAACAAGTTTTCGGAATGCGAACATTGTCATTCAGGTTCGCTATGTCACTCATTAATCACAATCGCTGATCATAATAATATCAGCGGCATATTGTCTCCAAGCCACCAAGAGATAGGAGCCAACGCATGTCAGGCCCGAGACTATGGTTACGCAAGCGATGATATCGTTCGTACCATGCCTATTGCCGATACGATTGTGCAGGCCAGCGATAAAATCGTGGGCACCAAGCCAATGCACATGCGATTATGTAGGCCAGTGATGGTATAATGTCCACAGAGCCTATTGCAGATGCGATCCTGCCAGCGGAACTATATGTTTGTTGAAGACTCGAAAAATCAGGCCAGCAACGATAGCCGAGTTCGCGGCAATCAATGACCTAATTTGGCGATCTTCTCAGCGGGGGATTACGTCGCGTTACATAGTGCATTGACGTATCCCGCTAATCGGCGACACGCTTCTTGCTAATTGGCCGCGCGAAACACTGATAATACGACTTATTGAAGCTTCCTAAAAGTTTCAAACACATTATTACCGATACTATTTTATCCGGTTAACCGGCAAATTTATATCCGGATATCGGATAATAAAAAAACCTGCGGTTATCCGGATAATCCAACCCTAAACGTGACGTTTTCCAAGTCTCAAGCTTGCCTGGGCTTGGAAATGTTCCCGCTCGCACAGGCCAATCTAATTTTTACGTAGTAGCACACAGCAATCATCTCAGAAACTGCACAATGTTTTATGGTAATTTGATTTCAAGATATATTCCAAGAAGTGCGTCACTGCATAATCAGTACTTTCCGTAAAATCTCCGAGCATGAAAAGTTTAGGAGCCGTCTACATTGCATAACATTGTTTTCGCTCACACCAAAGTTCAATATCTCTTAATATAAATCGTTTGGATACAAAATTGAATCATACAGAAAAATATGGGATATCATGCTATACTCGAGCCTTTGATTCAAGATTTGAAAACCCTAGAAACATAAGGAACTGATGTAAATTTGTGGGCATCCCTAAAAGACGGAGAAGCGGAGGCAGCGGAGACAGCGGAGGAAGCGGAGAACGGGCCCTAAAACGCGGAAACAACGGAGACGGCAGAGAGAGCAAAAAATGCCGATTCCTAAAAGACGGAGATAGCGGAGGAAGCGGAGAGCGGAGCTTTCGGTCATTGACCTTTATAGACACGCGCATACGCAACTCTAAAATGTGTAGACGGCGGATCATATAAACTTTCGAGCTAAATGACAATTAGAAGACAACTTATGAAGCTGAGATCAGAATCTATGTAAGCCAGAGGTCTCAAACTCAAATGTGCTCGCGGGCCAGTTTCCCAGTTTTGACGACGTCGCGGGCCGCAGAAATTTTTATAGGTATTCTATGTCTTTCCAAGTAAGCCATATTTGGTGGGAATTAATTGTCCTATTGAAAGTGAGCCGATCCAGCAGACTGGCAGTAAACACACATCGTCAAAATGTAATTTACTCTTGTATAAATTTAGGCCTGGCACGAAAAGAATCATCACATTTATACCGATTTGAATAGAATTGTTGTTGTACTTGATATATATTAATTATAAGATATAGACACCATATGGGTGGACAAATGTATGATGCCATTATAAAAGCTATCGGGTTATAAGTTTGCAGCTACTGTGAATATTTTGAATTTAACAGATTGATAATAGAGACTGATCTGATATCCAAACATATTTAGGTTGAGCATTGTAATTCCAATCCAGGATTTGGGTATACTTCTGATAAGTAGGTCTAGGCCAGTGGTTCCCAACCTTTTTCGTCTAATCACCCCCTTTTGACACACCGATCATCGCCCCCAAATAATTGGGAACCGAAAAACAGCACTTCGTCAGCCCCTCCCGAAAAAACGTTGGTCTTTGGCCCCATGGGGTGATAAACCAAACCCCAGACCCCCCTCAACCAGTGGGCTTTTTGTCGCTACATATCAGCTATACTCTATTTCATGTAAGCCTACTGTTTGCTGAGTCACCGTATTTATATAAACGCGCGAAGAGCTACAAATTTATTTAATTCTTGTTTGAATCGGTCAATATGGTCGATGTGGTATGTTGGAAAAGGTAGGACCCCTAAATGATAATTAAACATATTCGGGCGGAATCGTTGTTATATTGACTTCTTTACATGATGCTATTTCGTGACCTCCTATATCTGCTATGTCAGAAGATATGGGAATCGTCAAAACGTACCAAACTAAAAGACGCACATGATTTCATATTGGTATTTCGTTACTGGCAAATAATTTTTTCCTTGCGGGATGGCATTTGTCCTGTAGGGTTAAGGTCACCAGGACAGGAACATTCGACGCCAGCCATTGAGGCGCCTATAGACAATTAAACATATATGTATCGAAGTTTTCGGTCAGCACAAGGGCATTTCTTTTCGGCCAAGGTCTTCTCGCTGCTGATCGTTCTGGCACACTTCTCGGAGTGGCCTCTAACTTCATATGTATTGGTGCGTCGTGGCGCAGTAATGGCTGACACCGAAGTATCCCATTTCCATAAATCATGCGTATTTTTGTTGGGTGACGGGGACCCCAACATCAAGATACATGAAAACATAAAATCGCGCACGGCGCGAAAAATTTTTGAAAAAGTCGCATGAATTTCGAAAAATTACTCTATTATTCATGTTAATTCACGAAATAATTTTGGTCTTCCTTCGATTTCGGCCCCCCCACTCCCAACTGGGGGGTTTAGGGTGCTGTAGTTACGGTCCCGACTCCAATATAGTCGTTTTAACGCACCATCGCCCCCTATCGCCCCTTCGTTGTTTTCGCGCCCTATCGCCCCCTTCGTTATTTTCGCTCCCCTAGACCGCCAAATCGCCCCTGGGGGGCGATATCGCCCACGTTAGGAACCAGTGGTCTAGGCTATTTATTAATCTCACGGCCAAATATTTTCAAATAATATAAATATAATAATTAATGTGTCCTAGTGGTTGGAATGTCGGAACGCCGAACGGCCCATTGTTGTTACATCGATGAGATGACATAGCGGACGGTTATAATATACTGAAAGCGGCGAGTTTGGGGCGTAGCGAAATATATTTCGAAACAGCAGAGAATAACGGAGAAGTCAGCAATACGAGTTTCAGGCCAATTTGGCGACTGATTGCCCATCGATGAGATGACATAGCGGACGGTTATGATATAGGCTACTGATAGCGGAGTTCGGGGCGTAGCGAAATATATTTCTAAACAGCGGAGAATAACGTGATTCAGAGGCCATGTCACGAGTTTCTTGTGACAATTTAACTGATGATAGTTGTGGAATATTATACTGAACTACTTTCTACTTAACAAAAACCTAATTGCAATGTAATTAATTCATCCAGTCGCCAAATGGGCCTGAAACTCGTATGGCTGACTTCTCCGTTATTCTCTGCTGTTTCGAAATATATTTCGTTACGCCCCGAACTCTGCTTTCAGTATATTGTAACCGTCTGCTATGTCATCTCATCGATGGGCAATCATTCACCAAATTGGCGTGAAAATGGTATGGCTGACTTCTCCGTTATTCTCTGCTGTTTCGAAATATATTTCGCTACGCCCCGAACTCCGCTCTCAGTATATTATAACCGTCTGCTATGTCATCTCATCGATGGGCATTGGGCAATCAGTCGCCAAATTGGCCTGAAACTCGTATGGCTGACTTCTCCGTTATTCTCTGCTGTTTCGAAATATATATTTCGTTACGCCCCGAACTCCGCTTTCAGTATATTGTAACCGCCGCTATGTTATCTCATCGATGGGCATTGGGCAATCAGTCACCAAATTGGCGTGAAAATGGTATGGCTGACTTCTCCGTTATTCTCTGCTGTTCGAAATATATATCGCTACGCCCCGAACTGCGCTATCAGTAGCCTCTATCATAACCGTCCGCTATGTCATCTCATCGATGGGCATTGGGCAATCAGTCGCCAAATTGGCCTGAAACCCGTATGGCTGACTTCTCCGTTATTCTCTGCTGTTTCGAAATATATTTCATTACGCCCCGAACTCCGCTTTCAGTAATTACAGGCCCTCGTATTTCCACTTATATTTCGAGTACAGGTCATGTTAATAGTATTATGTTTCATGTATCATGTGCCAAATGAATACTGTGGAAATAATTTCACAGGCAAACAACGCATGAAGTGGATGTTGTCCTGTGTTGATGTGATTGTGTGGTGCATTCCACGGTGTTACGTGTCTTCATCACTTAATTTACGTCGGTAAGTATCCGTAAAACAAGCTGTCTCATATTCTCATAGTATAACATATAAGGTATATCACACTGAAGAGTCGTGTCGCGAAACCGACTTGAGTGGTTTCAGACGATGAAGTTTTTAAAATGAGAGCTTGACAGCATTTCCGTCGGACAATCGCCGAATATGAATTTTGAGCAACTCTTCACAACATCACGTGAAGAAAAATTGAATCCGCATAGCCAACGACTTGAAGACACTAACGAAACAAGCATAGACGGCAATAAGCTCGTATCTGCCAACCAGTCCACATTCTGATTTTTGTCCAATTTACAATTACTAGACCTTCTGCAAATGACCATAACGAAGGGTTTTGTAGTTGAAATAAGGCGGACTACATGTAAATAACGGGTGGAATAGTTATCGTCAAAATATCCTTTCTAGTGGTTGCAAGCACACTTAAAGAGTTTCGGTACAGACATTAAGTTCCCACATTCGATTCAAAATTTCAATCGTCAAGAGTGAGAACCATCATCAAACTAATTATATTGACGAGCATGCAAATACGCCTTACCACTACGATTAACTTTATTAAAAATCGAGTCGCAAAGCATTTGCGAATCTGAAATTCTTATCCAAGTAGCATCGATGAATTGTTTTAACTGGATTCTTGACGATTGGTGCACCGGTACATGTATATTTTATGCGGCAGCAGCTTGGTTTCGGATTTCGGAAAAGCACGTGTTCAAACTGAATATTCATACGCTGAGAATAATACCAGTTGTCAGTAGCGACAAACATGATACTAATGTCATCTAATACGCTCATGCCCACCACATTGCATGTTACTTTATAAAGAGGCTTATGTCGGTAACACCGCCCTGCACTCGATGGCAAACCGTCTGACACCAATGGATATAGGACTCGACCTAAGTGAAAATACGTCAGACGGAAACAAAGCACGAGCAACGAGCACCCACCACCAACGATAACGCCGCAATAATTTCTTTTGTAGCGCTTTTTTCAGCTTGTTTTCATAGGCTGACCAGTATACATGGTTTTGGGCCTACTCACTTTGAAATTTCAGAAGCTGGGGATAAAAAAACAAGTCATCAGTTGCGCTCAGTCTTAAAACCATAACCTCATATTGCCAACTGGCACAATGTTTCGAATAAAGAGACTGAAGTAAAATTGTACAAAATAAAGACGCAAGTCTAAAGCCACGACATATTCTGTGAAGGACAGTGCGATTGTAGGTAAATTTTCAAGAATTGTCGATCACAGTCCCATTGGGAGTTATTTCGCGATCTCCAAAATGCTCCGTGCAATTCAGGCTACGAATACATGTAGTATCGGGTGCTCGCCGGTCAATGTCATCGGATCTATAGATACACACCGTGTTGTCCTGGAATAGTCTCAACGTGTAGTCCTCATTTCAGTTACACTCAAATTTTATAAAATCCGAGAAAAACGAGCGTGCAGATTGGATGAAAACATAGTTTTGCGGAAATGGGTAACTGTTCGTTTTCCGGACACAATAAGTCAACACCAGCATGTCTTATCGGCTTTACAAGCGGGCCTCTCGATTTCAGAACAAGATACACTGGTAATCAGCTAAGGCAGATTACGAAATACCCAGGTCTGTTTCGAAAGGCAAACAAATTTGTTACAATAACGACTTGGTTTTACAACGGAGATTTTTATCGAATATAAGCGTAGTCATAACATCAATGCTAAACGAAGCCGTCTTTCGCTCGCCACAGGCAGACGAACATTTGCAATCAATCTTGAATAAACCTCGCCTTTTTTGTGCAACTTAAGATTTTCTCTGCGCGGAGACCGTGTCGGCACTGCGCATTTGCACACGCGCTCAGCTTAGAGATACATTGCTCTCCATATTCACTGCAATGAGTCGCCAAGCATCAGGTCTGACTCATAATACAAATTGGTTTCGTAGTTCATATGAAATATATACATGATATTTTCGATTTTTATTCACGCAGATTCAATATAATAAGTAAATACGCTTATAGATCGAGTTACAGAGCAAATCGCTTTCGTGAGTCAACGAAATATCGTAGAACATTTCAAAGGGTTAGCGTAGAACATTTTTGAAAGGTATAACTCGATTATATTTCAATATTGCGGTAGAGCGGTACCAGGTTGTATAAATGGCCCCGTACCCATAAGGATCGAAACTGTGCACCACGCCCGTACGATCTTATTACCGAATCAATATATAATGTCGTATACAATGGATCATGGGTGGAAGTGAGTAGTACTAACAGTGTAATAATACAGCAAAACGTGTATACATGTATAAAACGTGTATATATGTATACAAGTAGCATTGATGAATGCTTTGGTGTTTGGCTGAAATCAGCATGTAATATATATTATCCTCCGACGTAAACTAACGAAGAAGTCTGCAAGCATAGGCCATAACACACAGCTGCTCAGCATAACCATTAAGATATATTATGGTGAATAAGTGTCCCAATTTTGTAAATCTTTTACGTCAGTAAAACCTGGAAGTACTACAGGTTACTTGCAGCAGTACAGATATCCAATAAAACTATGGCCGCTTCCGTCAGTCCTTTGTCCCCACGAAGGAAGAGTGTGCGTTACTCCGTGATGGCGGCAAGTCAGATCTAAAATAGGATAGTTGAAATAAGTTCATGATGAGAGCTTGTACCAAACCAGTCAATAGTCAGATACTGTGGGTACTTATTCATAATTTACCACCACTAGAAGTTCGAATTCAGCACATGCAATTCGCCCTACCGTTCTGCCTGAATCACTCGCAAACTGTAAATTTTGTGGTATAATAGCATGATAAACTCATGTTACTTTGGTGGGTTCCAATCTGTATCCATTCGTTCTCTCGATCCTTGACGGGTATCCAGTGGTCGCCTTTGAGCACACCGTATGCAGGCTTGTTGCGAGAGCAAACCTCCGAGGAATAGCAGAGCCGTCTCCCGTGATGTGCGCAGTAATCACTTGAGGAGTTGTATGTAGCAGTCTCTCCAATGTATCGGAAAGCTACGACTGAAATTTAATTTTCAAGATGTGTCAAGAAGTCGCCAGAATTTCGGATTTATTACAAATTGTATACTGCTAGCTCAAGGGGAAATGTCGTTAGTCACAGGCGGGAATTCACATCATAGTGAAAAATGGTTTTTGAAGCGAGTAAATCGGCGGCCAAATGCTTAAGTGAGGGCCAAAATAATCTCTGCATCATGAATGTCGAACTCAAATTGCGTCGCGGGCCGGATTCAAACTTTAAAATCACTCACGGGCCGGACCAGTCAACGACTCCATAATGTTATCTTAGACCCTTGCTTTTCACTTG
Source organism: Botryllus schlosseri (assembly GCF_051294905.1). Classification (NCBI taxonomy): domain Eukaryota; kingdom Metazoa; phylum Chordata; class Ascidiacea; order Stolidobranchia; family Styelidae; genus Botryllus; species Botryllus schlosseri. The sequence continues at coordinate 25,218,062 of NC_137238.1, forward strand.
AATACTTTATTATCAAGCACACATAGGTACTCACTATCATAATAGTATATATTACACTGCAACCAGAATGATAGTGGGTTATTTTTTCTAGCAACTAGCATAACCTTTATTCGCGAGCAATGGAACTGACAAAAATAAATTGACTGGCGGGTTAAATACGAATATGAGCCTCCAAAAGAGTGACGCTAAACTACGATATTAGTTGGCCTGTTTCTGTACTACCTTTATTTCAGCCGTAATCTGGCGTTCGCCCTGATGCAGCGTATGCTTTCCGAGGAATACAAGAGATTCGACTGTAACTACGGACGTTAAAATTTGGTTTATTATCATTAAATCGCAGGTTTATCTGTAGTCAGGGGACCTTTTAAGTCGGAAGTGACGGAGAAGTGCTACCACAGATATTTGAATTATATTTTTGTGTATCTAATAGATTTACCATGTAAACTGGGTTGTCGTTTCGACTTCTGTGAATAACTGCTTTTTGTCCCATTTTTTCACAAAACTCCGAAGTCAGTGCGCACTGTTTTACCTTCTCGTAATTGGGTGTCAATGTCACCAACTTGTTCCTAGTGGCAACAGAAGGGAAATCACAATACCGCAATCGGGTGTCTAATGTCTATTGTGGCCTATGAACATTGAACTTGGTCGACATCTGTGGCCTCGAGGGATTATTTAATGGATGAATCTCCTATAAGTAATCTTCGCGGACCGGATGAAACAGTCTGAATGGCCCGATGTTTGACACCTCTGCTCTACATCCTCACATTTTCATGCACAAGCTAAACCTGCGTGACGCGGGTGTCTCTGGTAACAAACAATAAAAACGTCAAATTTCAATATCGCATTGCATGATTGCATGCAGTGTCTCTTATAATTATTATGCGGAAATCATGCAATCTTAACACAATTAATTGTCGGTAGCTGACATACAGGTGAGCAGACGTGCTGATTGTCATGTCAGCAAGATTTTAAATGACTTACGATGGACAACGTGTGCAGTGTACAATTTATTGCTGCAATAAGAATACGAATTCAACCCGTAATTTCGGAACAAATCGGTGTCTGAAACGAAAAAGTATAGAGATATGGAGCGCGGGGAAACTGAAGTAATCTTTCGCATCTCTCATTGTATATATATATATATGACACGGAACACGGAAACAGCAACACGGCGAATACTAGCACCAAGACATCACTGACCACGCGTTTGAAATACCAGGTTATAGCCGGCTAAACTATATGTGACCGCATTTACAGGGGTAAACTAGTTATTCGAGGACTTTCCAAACCTTTCACTTTCCAACTGTACTGAAAATAGTTTGGACCAATGTTCCCACTATGGTGCGCACGTGCGCAAAGGCGCAGTGGTGACACGGTCTCGGCGCACAGAAAGTTTGGGCTGCGCACAAAAAATCCGGAAGGGATGACCGTTTGTTTACCAATTGTACCGAAAATAATTTGGACCAGTGTTCCCTCCGAGCTGCGCACGTGCGCAATGGCGCAGTGGTGACACGGTCTCGGCGCACAGAGAATCTAAGCTGCGCACAAAAAATCCGAAGTGATGACCTTTTTTTAGTCGCTACGCACTGTTGTCCATGGGACCGTGGAGTGAGTTGGTGAGTATGCGCAGACTCGTCAAAAGTTAGAGGGAACATTGGTTTGGACATGTCTTAGAAGTCCCTACTTTTATTTGCAATCGAGTAGAAATTAATGTATGTGCTTCCAGACATATATATCCGAGTAACAAACGCTGATTACTTTGGCTATATACCTCTTTGTTCGACGTACACCTATCCAAATAAATTCCCCGCCAACAATATACTAACTGCAAGACGGTCCTTCACTTGAACGTGCCAAGTCATATCGCGTACTTAATATCAAATATCAATACCTGGCTCAGTTTCTTTTGTTTCTTTACAACAAGACACGTATCCCTTCCATAGTTTAGCTTCATCAGTGTCTCCTTGCGTAGCGGGCCTTCCCAAACTGGCGTGTCGGACACACGGCATGCCTGCATAAACACAATGGAATGTCAAGGATACCTCGTCCCTATCTCTGTCAATTTACATCGGGCCGCAGATATCAGAGGTTCCATTACATTGTATGCTATATGTAAACCAATTTTCTTAATGGTGGCACGACATTTTCTGCATTTCTACGTCCGCTCGTAACGTAAAATGAACCGAGGATGACGAGTGAGTATACGAACCATATTCAGTTCCGACTGCTAGCCATTCACGACCGTTAATCGCTATCCAATGATCTCCAGGAATCACATCATGAACGAAGTGTGCTGCGTTATGTATTTGTGGGCACAGCTGCTCATAACTGCAGAGAGCGCTATCCTTTTCTTTGCAGAATCCTGCACTGCTGTCCCAGGTTAAGTTTGATTTGTAGTAGTAAAGCCTTGGTCCTGTGATGATAAACGAAGGCCACCCGCTATTGTTAGTTTATTGGAATGTAATCGGGGTTGTCTGGCATTTCAGCACACAGGTCAATGAAAAACTGCAGTACAACGTGCTGCACTATTACTTTATACCCGTTAACCAAGTCATAACTGTAATCTAACCCTCACCTTATCCGCTATCCGATATACTCAAAGTGTCGTATGCCATTTTGTCGCATGTTTGATATTTCTAAATTATAGATTATCGACATTTGTAAGCTAATACTCCCAGTCCACGAATGGCTGTTGAACATCACGTCTAATTTCGAAATATTTACTTCATATAGTTGTAAGTTGATACTGCGGCTGTGCACAATGAGCTCACAAATTCGAATCGACCAATATTTGCAATGGTCGAGGCGAGCAGTGCGACTCTATTTTTCCGTGTACCGGAATTTGCTAAGCATGCGATTGGGAATTATTTTATCCAGGATAGTATCGTATCGATACTTTCGAATATACTTATAGCCACAATACAGTGGTCATCATATTGTGTCTCTCCAGCTAAATCCGTGTTGATTACGACATGTGTATGCCGACATCAGGACTCCACATAAAGCTAAAAAAATTCGAGGCCCGGAACTAGAAGGGCGGAGCCGATCGACAAATTTTCCGGTCCTATTTTGTAAAGCTCTGATCCGACTCCGGTCCCACTCCCAGGCAGGATTCTATAAATGACCATGATCCAGTACAGAAAACTCCGATATCTATTATCTACTCACAGGATGGTATCGAATATTGATTGAAACAATTCAAACAAAAAATTAAAAACTCGGAAGATTAAACCCAACCCTTGTAAGTAAATATGACCACTTGGACTTTGCATGTGGTTCATTTCCAGGAACGTTTCACTTTAACTATTGATTCGAGGGTGGAAGACGTAAGGCCGTCATATATACTTAGTGACAAGTACTGGTCCTGATCCGATCCGACGCCTGCCGTATCAGAAAAACTGCCGATCCGGCTCCGGTCAAAAATGAGAAAATCCGGCTCCGGTCCACGCTCCACCCTATAGCACCGACAAACCCATTGCGTAGCCAGAAGAAAAAATGGGACGGTAAAAAAATTTTGATGAGCGAAAAGGCAGGGCCGTAACAACATTATTTAGTTGTCCAATACCATGTTTTTTCAACCCCATACGGTGAACTGCTCAATTTATCCCAGAATCACATACCTGTACATATAATTCCAAGACATACACACATAACCACAAGCATTATGTGGCGGACTAAAGAGCTGTTTTACGCGATTCCCAAGCATAGCCGTATTAGGCAACACCGAACGCAAAGATGTATCCGTTTACGTCCATCGGCCTACTGTACGTACTAATAGCAAACGCAATTCATATGAAGAATCATAAGAATTTATCGCCTAGTCACGAAACGCGCAAGGAGTTTCCACAGTCCAATCGTCAATAATATTGGTATACCTCCATATAATCATTATACGTGGTAAGATTCATAGGTAGAGCTGATGCCAATGTTGCTTCCGAAAATTTATGGCACATATGCCGCACGGTCAAAACTATTCGCTAAGTTCTTGCGGGTTTGCTTCGTGTGGATTCTTGATGAATGGAATCGCACACACGTATCTAATCTTAACTAAATGAAAAAAGTACCATATTGAGACGCATGCGATTCAACAATGTCTTACTTCATGGGATGCGATATGTTTCTCTGCAGTCGCATATGAACAGCGGAACTCAAGACGGCGACGTTAGAGGCATATGACGATCGAGCCACGCGGTGTAAAGTATACCTCAACTCACCGATGTTAACTAGCCTGGCCTTTGCCGCATCGGTTGCTTGTCGCTCTTCAGCTTCTCGTCGTTCTGCGAGTATATGTAGCCTATGTGTATTTGTGAAGGGGCGTGCAGTTGCGCATGGTTATCTCAGCAACACCATTTAAATTTTAACAGAGCCGATCAATTGCAAGATAATATCACAAATTCTGTTACTGATGTACTGGTATGGGCATGGCACTAACGGGCATGGCACTAACAGACATATCAATCCACATTGCTTACATTCTTGATAATAATTCAGTGTCGCCAATCAAAGTTGACAACGCGTGAAATTCAACGCGACACAAATGCCAATAGGACAGAGATGTGAAAAGTATACCGTAACTCACCAGCCTCTGCTGCTTCAGCAGCTCGTTGTTCTTCAGCTGCTCGTTGTTCTTCGTCTAGTCGTAGTTCTTCGGCCAGTCGTAGTTTTTCCGCTGCCTGTTCTTTTTCCCTGTCTTGTATTTTCCCCAGTTGGTACCAGTACAAATAAAGATAACGTCCGTGCACATTTGCGATCATAAATAGCAAAGCAAAAAGGCGTAGCGTGTACATGATCTCTAGTAGATACAAAACTATTTGAACTATTACACCGTGTCGGGCCGATGGGTCGGCAGTACGAAGCAACCGGTATTCCATGCGCGCATAAACTATTGGGTCCTAATACTTCCTTATGGCGGAGTCGTGTGGCCGAGTGGTGTCAAATAATTCGGGTGAAAACACTTTTGATAACACATTGGGTTCGTTCAAGATGAAAGCAGCGCCTTTCTGATATAGAATGGTAGTCGACTCCGGCTCCCAACTTCATATAAGAAAGCAACTGCTTTTCAAGGTATCGAAAAATTACTCATATTGAATAAAAATAGGACTTGTATGCACTTGTATGTACCAACATTCACTGATATTAATAACGATCTTGATAAAATTGGAAATTATTGAAAAATTGCAATTCAGTTGCATGAAGGGAAAAACATTGCATGAAGCATCCTCGTGACTAACGCAAAATTTCCGGTGCAATCACAAATCGGTGCATTTTTGGGAATTATTCCGTGATAGTCTAAAAGAGTAAATAAATCGTTCGGTTTTGTAAGTGCCAACATCCCTTGTAGAGCTGACGCAAATAGAACCAGGCTCTGCTTCCCACTTGACTAAATAAAAACTATTTCGAGTCAATAAGTAACTCAGTCGCTTGGGTCGAACAAACCTTCAATAAAGAGTTTATGTAATATATGACTCGTAGATGCAGTAATTGGCACCAGGGAGACTTCATCAATGTAATCGATTGCGATTCCGATTACTTCTAAATCACGCGACTACCATTGCGATTACAACAAATTCCGGAAGTAGTTGATTACGATAGCGTGGAGACGAAATCACGATTAATCACGCTCACATTTATTTTACTTCCATTTACTTGGGCCTTAAACACATATCAATTGTGGCGAAAAAGATGCGAAAACAATTTTTCAATGTAACTTCATTTGCTTGTCACGTAACGATATATCCATTACCCAACTTTATAGCTGGTGATTTTTACCCCAACGATATTATTTCTAGCTGCAATCCACGCTAGGATTGTATAGAAGTGAATTGCTTCGGCGGATGTTACATACCGAATTCTGTAATAGAGACCGCATCTCGATATGAGCAGTGGAATCTGAGAATAAGATAAAGGGAACCTACAATTGTATACCATATTGAATAATATACTGCTGCTCTCCGGTGACATGCAGTCGGGGAAGCAGGTAAAGCAGCGCCTCACCAGCAATAGGAATTGCAGGAATGAATAAATTATAAATATTTTTACACAAAAAATCACAGTATTTTATATATTTGTGATATATTATTGTCGGTGTAACTCTGTTATCCACTGGATCAAATATGAAGGCCACGACAGCACCTGCGAGAAGAAAATAAGAGGCGCCGATTCTTTCTAATTGGAACTTTTCTAATCAATCCTCGGACCATGGTTCCTCTAATCGGATATGTCCTGCTCGTAGGTCGCGATAAATGCTACACAACGTTTCAGTGAGCTTGATTAAGGATAGTTATTCATGCCGATTTTACTATAGAACTCAAAAACCACGACAGATCGTGCAAACGATGAATGCCGATATATATTGCAACAAACGGCGACGGATTGTCCTGAATACAGGTAATAAGTAAGGTCAGGTCTCCCAACAATTATGGCATCCTGCATAGAGACAAACATACACACCGCAGAAACACGAGTCTGCAACTAGCGACTAAAAACAACAACGTAACTAGAGGCATACTGACGGCACACTGAAGAGGCCATCCCAATAAACGGAAGAGTCACGCGGCGCCTAATCACTTAATAATTACTACTGCAGATTCATGGAGTAAAACGACTATAAGATCAGTTGCAAAGCTCCATTATAAGTCTAACATATATAAGGAATTCACATACTATAACTATATCAAGACTATATGTATTCGAAAACCTCAGCGAGTGCGATTTGTAGGCTTTTCGAAATTTCTTTTGGAATGAACATTAGGGATGGTGCAAACGACAGGTTCAGTATTGCGAACCTCAGGTATTTGCGGAGGTCGCGTTCGCAACAGTACCTTGCTAGGTTCTAAACTGAGAATCTTTTTCATGTATTACAATTTTCCACATCATTATAACATCTTTAGTTGAAATTATATCAGTTTTGCACCACTCTCTTCGTGGCGCTGACAGCATGAAAGAAGAAGCTCGGCTCGAAACGACACTCGTAATCATCAACACCACTATCGACTCTGACGCTTCTATCTTGCTTGATTACGGTGACCGCAAGGACCAGATGCGACTTGGCGAACTGAGCCATCTGCTGTTCCCTCGGCAATGATCAATGATCAATTTTTACAGATATCAGTCATCTCCATTTTTGTCAGAAAACGCAATTCCTTCTTCAATAACCTATCAAGCTTTCGTTTCGCCCATACTTATCGACTTTGATATCTGACTATCAGTGATGGCATTTCACAGACTGTCATCTGGTGCTCTGCAATAAAAGCAGCAGTCATGCGTTCTGCTTTTGCTATTTCCTCGGCTTCACTTAGCTTCCTTTTCCCGACTAATAAATCAATACTTTTTACGGTTTGATATACTTCCACAGACTGCATACGCTTGGTAGATTTCCCATGTGCCAGCAGTAGCATCGATTTAATGGTATTTCTTATATTGATGCCACGTTCGACACAAAAACTGAATCCTGTTTTCGCCACTCTTTCAGTTTCTGATCGGTTAACCAACTTCTTTTTAAAATCTGTTTATGCGATCTTTTAACGTTTTAAGGACATAACACAACGGAATTATGACCATACAGATCAGTGGTTGGGAACCTATGGCTCGCGACCCATATATGGCTCTTTTGGGTATAAGATCTGGCTCTTTGTACTGAATTGATCGATATTGCAGCGACAGAGCAACTTGTTAGTAAATTTGCATCGCGGCCATAATAATTATTCTCGTGACAGTATAAACAACTGAACACGTCCTTGAGAGGTAAAGACAATGCCATCTGCAGGTTTAGGGGCTTGAACTCCCTCTTTCGAAAATCCTCAAATTCAAGTTACTGTCGCGCCGGCGAACAATATCACTCACGAATTCTGTGTACCCGACTCGAAATCTTGGATTGTGTGATACGCTGATCAAGGTTAGCGGAAATGGCAACGCCCATATTACAACGCAGTTTTCAAATACACACTGTCTTGCTGATCTGCGGTGCGAAATGAACTGCCTTGCAGGTGAAATTCACAATTACAAACTCGAATTACAAACAACGCCATAGCTATCCACGTTCTTGATTGGTAAGTAGCTCTGTAGTACCGGCGATAAAATGTATGCGGGTAGCGCAAACTTAAGTTACCGCCGAATACTTTGAGAATTGATAAGTCGATCAGTATTTAGATTTTCGGAATCAGTGTGACAGTTACATTCGATTATTATCAGTTATAGTAAATCCTAAGCTATTTACGATGGGTTGTGTTATCAATAGTGAGGCTTGGCCAGTCTGTGCCTTACCCACCGTTTCGAGATTTATTTTCGAACAATATAAATACCAGTTTTAACTGAGAAAATGTGGCGCACTCGACAAATCCCATGTAGTGAGTTCGAACTAGTGCTATCATGACGTCACGAATTTTCAATTGTGACGTAACAGCTGATTTGCATGTATGACTCTTTGGGAGTTAAAATGGAAAAAATCGGTCCAATATGACTCTTCGGACAAAAAGGTTCCCGACCACTGATATAGATGAACTCTCTGTAAGTTCACAGCATGCGCATTTTAGTGCAGCTGTCGGATTCTTTTTCTTGTGTTTTGTAACTTTCAACTTTCAGGACCCAATCTTTGCCATTCATCGTTTCTTATCTATAAGACCAATCTCATCATGGTAAAATGCTGGGATTCTTGTTCAAATTAGTACTGTATTGATGATTGGTACTCTTCTGCCCTCTATCTAAGAGAATCGCGTCGGGTAGTACAGATTTAAACTGTGTTCCACTCACCTCCGCTGGCTTGAATAAATCGCGACAAGGGTAGTTTAACCATCAAAACTGAGTTTTCAACACAGAGTGGAACAATAAATTAGCAATTAAAAAACCCGATGTGTCTTATTTGTCGACAAACAGCTGTCGCAACGAAACGAGGAAGTTTAAAACGACATCATAGACAGTTTTAATCGGAGTTCAGAAATACATCTTGAACGCATCCTAATGTATGATAAAGTTCTAAGACCATGTCGTTTTTCTCGCGTCTTAGGGTGTTGGGTGTTATTTTTATTGAGAAACAGAGCCTCACAAATTTCACAATCACCCCCGACTTCGATAAAATGAACAATTGCACAATGCTTAATTGCCCATGCATCTAGCTACAATATATCACATTACGTATAGCAAGCTTTTTTTTTATCACGAGTTATCTTACCCCGGGTATCATTACAAAATTAAAATTAACCCTAACACTTCGTGACCTTATTTCAGATCTCATTTTGAATAATCAATCAATTCATTTCTGGTTTAATTTTCACTGGTGGGCGAAGAATCGGAACCTTTGTTGAGTACTGCACTGCCGATCACATGTAGGCTATTGCATAACAATTTACGGGGGCAGTAAGACAGCTATGCAAGTAAGCTGATATATTTTGTGGAACTTAAGGAAAAATCGGGATGCGATCGGGGTAGAAATGAAACCGGTCTTGTCGGTCATGTTACACCGCAACTAGATATAACTTCACGTAGACACAATGAAGTAAATTGGTATCACCTAAATTACATTTTGTACAATCAATAATTATACAAACCGATAAAACGGGACTTCATTTTGAGATGTGTTAAAACTTATTGATTACGGTGTATTTTAGTATCCTGGTGATTTCAGGTGATACAGTAGGAGATGGAAAAGCATAAAGAGCAAGTAGACTTTGCGATTTATCCGGAAATTACTATAGTACAAGCGAAGATAAATCTTTAAAATGTAGGATGATGTGTAAAATTTATAGCAGTGGCTGTGATTGTTTTAAACTTGGTTCTGTTACCAAAACTAATTTTCACTCAACAAGCTGGACCCATCTATAGGCAGGGGGGAAAAGAACTCTCTACTTGCGCAATTTGGAATCTGCATATACTTCAAATGTATCATTTAGCAGCGTTAATGCATAAATGCATAAATAAATAATGCCTTCACGCGCAGCGTGTTGTAGAGTCGTGAGCTACCTGCAAAGTGATCCATTCAGTGCTGGGGCACTGATATGATCGATCGGGCTTGAATCCCCCCGATCGGACTGTGAACTAATAAATGAAGTAAAATTCGGTATACTTACGTGTTCAAATCCAGCCGCGATAAGACCCGTCGGGTATGAGATCGAGGCTATTTGATTATTGGTAAAGGAAATATGTATATAGGCTAGGACAGTGCTTTTCAAAATTTTTGAGCATTATTAGCACTTGTTTTGCAAAATAAATTTCAATCGCACAAACCAGCTGAACATTGTGATACATAAAAAAGATCATATTTTGCTATAGCTTAAGGCGGTTTGGCCATAAACTATAAAAGGGCTACTTTATTCCGCCGTTTCGATTTGAACAATAGTGCACTAAAACCCTTATCGGTGAAATAAGTTTTAGGGTTAAGCATACAAGAACGTTTACCAGAGATAAGATTGCAAGATTTTCATCATAACCATCCAGCGCTCATATCCAAAATACAGCGTATTTTCACCGAATGACAAATCCTTGCTGGCAGAAATCGTTTTAAGAGATGACACGGTGGAGGCTCCAGTCGGTCGAAAGGGTGAAAATCCACATGTTTTTCTAGGCTTCCGCCTGATGGCTTTGAAAATACGCTCCGAAACTATCAACGAGCGTGGCACATTAAACCTCGCTACCTTATGATACGTTGCTACAACTTGTGTTCTGTTTTATTTTTAAATTTTTCATTTTCTGTCTGGCCAGTAAATAAAAAGAGCAAAAAAAGTCACGATATCGTGTGTTCGGCTCTTTAGCTCAATCTAACTTGAAAATTCATAACATTTCGGTAATCTTAAAGCATATTTTAAGACGACGAACAAAATCTGAGTTTTAGTAGCATCTCGCGACCAGAGCCTCACTCATAAAAACAATGCATTTTTAATAATATAGTACTATGGAGCTATTTTACGGACATGTATGACATACAGAAGGCGCACACCACCATTGTACCCAATACCCGAAACATGTCTCACACAAATTCCGCTGCGCGTCGCATTTGTACTACTGTGTTATCAGATTTCAATAACGGGAATATTCGGTGCCGAATCCCAACCATTACGTCTTCGTGTGCTCCAACGCAGAAGGGGTTGATATCGTAAATGAATGTGTATCATTGTGGCGAACTAGCTCGTTGCACACACCTACGTTCATCTCAATGGTCTTCGACGATGTTTTTTAGAGAAACCTGTCGGACACATTTTATCATGAATTCATACCAATTTCAGTAATACAAAAGTCGGCACATTCTTATGATCAGGTACCCAACACAGTGACCTTGAATATATGTAAAAAAAATGTCCACGGGACTTTTTGCAATAAATTCAACATAACATTAAAATCACCAGGGTGCTCTGGTACCGTAGCGACCCAACATTATAGGCTACCATTTGCGACCACTTTATTAACCCTTGAATGGGTAAAAATTTGCGTTTTGGTTACAGTAACTTGTAAATGTGTGTCTTTAATGTTGCTATTTATCCACCAGTGTTCGTATGACTTGACTTGACAGAAGTCACTTTGCAAAAATCTCTTGACTTGACTCGGCGCTTCAGAAATGTGGATTATTGACTCGTGATTCGTAGCAAAATTTTCGAGTAAATTTCAAGTCGTCAAGTAGACGGTTTCGATTAAACCATTTTTTCTTGTGAATGTTCGGGTTGTTCGCGATACCCCGTGTCACTTGTGAGAGCAACCAGTCATTCATTGATTGTGCGTTTCAATGATCTTCCGTTGTTACATCACAAATTGACTGACCGCAAACGAAATGAGCAGAGAAAACGTTGTCGCAGTAGCAACGTATCTCTTTTCCTTTGACTGCTCAGTGCTTACAGTGGGCAGTGCTAAATTTTACCAACCCACTTGTATGATTTAAATCAAACGAATATAGTTAATGTGTGAAGAGGTATTTGTACGATGTACGATGTTCTGTGTCACGAATCCCACTTGAGCTGTTTCAGATGTTATAGTTTCAAACTGCACAATGGATAGAATTTCCGCCGGGGAATCGCTGCGACGGAATTTCCACCAACGCATCAAAACATGATATATGATGATATTTAGCCTTCGAGCGAGAAAAGAGTTACAGTGTCTTTATCTCGTTGTTTCTAATCCCTAAGCAATAAGCATACAATGATAGACATCGATAAATCTGCAACTCCCAACCTGTTAGTCGCATTCTGATATTGACTCAAATCGCAGTTATTAACGCCTTTCGCATGTGGCCATAAAGATGTGTCCGACACCGCGGAAATAAGCGTTGTCATGAAGGCCAAGCACAAAATAATCCAGAAGTAGTCCACGATCCGGTTGATGGGGACGTAGGTAATATCGGTGCTCGTACCTGGGAATTACCGAAATAGTATAACATTCCGCTAGATAGCAGGTGATAACACAAAATACGACTTGTGACATACCAACGCACACGGAAGTCGAATAGACATGACCATCAGTGATGAGGGGATAGTGCTTTTCGAGACTCCGAATCCATCCGACAAATTTAGTGTCTGAGGAAAACTCCCTGGGACTCCGAAGAGTTCAATCCCAGACTCCGAGATATTCCGATGAATCTCGTTAAGTATCCGAAACAGTGGCAAGCATGGTACACTTGGTAATGTGTTTTACTAAATTAATGTGATAATAGGGTTGAGCTCATAGTATTATCCAGTCTCCGATTGCAGTGCAGATGGCTGATATTTATGCACTTGGCAATCATTTCTGCATGTTACCCGTCATATTACAACTTTACAAGGTGTCAACTGTCTGTGTTTTGGTTTGTAATCATTATCAAGAGTGTATTCTGGTCAGAGCTATCCAAAGATATCGGAGACAAAAGTTACAATACCCCGAAATTCTCCGAAAAAATATCTGTAGTAAACTCCGACTCCGCTCCGCCCCTGGGGGCGTTGGCGAGCGTCAAGGGGGCGCTGGACATGAAATGGGGGGCGCTGGCTATACAAGTGGGCGTTAAGGGGGCGCTGAGAACAAATGAGGGGTATAGCATTGGACCCCAACTGCTTTATAATGCGGGAAATAATGATAAATAAATCAGGCCAATCGCAGTAAAAGAATGAAATATCGATTCAGTCAGGGCAGTTTACGGTCGATCCCGGCGTAGGTGTTTTCAATACCGATCCGTAAATGTGCCAGAAAAGTCTGTTGTTAGTTGACAATGCTAATCCTGTCCGTCAATCGACAGATTTGGCAATCAGCTGTGCCAGAAAGCCCATTATTATCTGACAATGCTAATCCTGTCCGTCGATGGACATATCCGGCAGTCGGCTGAATCCCAGAAAGCGTGTTTCATTTACTTTCAACCAGGCGTAGGGACGTTTATTATCCCTAATTGTTACTATGACATCACAGCAGGCATCGGCGTGTCGAATGAAACAAACTCACACATCGAAAAATATATGTAAGCCTACATTCATATTCACGGTTAAAAATACTTCAGTGCAGCTTTATAAGTATATAAAAAGCGTCAATTTGAATTACCCCCCAAAATGGTAAATTACCCCCAGGTTAAGAACCACTGGCCTAGAGGCTATTTCGCTGGAAGAGCAAAAACAGACAAAATCACTAAATAGGACGATGAACGGCGGTGATATTGACAATTGTTTTGGCAACAGTGCGGATCGATACAAAAACAAAGTCACGTCATTTCCGAGTCCACTGTAGCACTTGTTGCATATTGCATCTGGAATGCTTTTAATGTATTTGCAAATTATGTAGACTTGACCCGGTAAACACATGTACTATGCTGATATTAACAGCAGTGAAAGAATCTGACACTCCTTCTCAGAAACCACCATCGATGCGATCTCTGATGTTGTGACAAAAGTCAGACTGTGACGTTATCAGAAGATTATGTAATACTTTGTCACGCTTGAGGTGATGTTGTGAGGTCCTGCGCGTCAATGCAAATGCATCCGACCATCCGTATGTCGCTCTCGAACGAATGAGTGAATGAATGGCGATCGACTGGTATGCGAAATGCCGGTTGCTGCCTTACGGTTTCGGAAATTTTCCTGTTATATGACTAATGGTTGCTTGTGGTTAAACTGATCGGAATATGCGTAAAGGACATCCGTTTGTCGAGGTAAGTCAGAATAGTGTTCAGTATGTTATATGAATGCAGCGGTTACCTATGTTGCAAAATATTGAAGTCTTAAGGGTCTAAATTGCTGTAGACGGAGAGTTTTACTGCAATAACGTGCTAGTAGCCCTGCATATAGACCAGTGGTTCCCAACCTTTTTCGACCCATCGCCCCCTTTTAAAGGTCAACACCAATCATCGCCCCCCAAAATTTTGTGCACCGATAATTGGGCATACGGACTGTAATCACCGGCGGGTTGACTAGAAAAAAAAAAAAAAAGGTCATCTTTATCCGCTCAGAGCTGCAAATAACGTTTTTTCTCTCCGAATTGCTAGGTGGATGACTAAAAAAAAAAAAAAAAAAAAAAAAAAAAAAGGTCAGCCGTTTTGACGCGTCATCGCCCCCCTATCGCCCCCTTCGCTATTTTCGCCCCCCGTCGCCCCCTTTGTCCATTTTCGCCCCCCTATCGCCCCCTTCGTCATTTTCGCCCCCCTAGATCGCCAAATCGCCCCCTCGGGGGCGATATCGCCCACGTTGGGAACCACTGATATAGACCCTCTCATTGCATAAAAAATCTCCAAACCACGGTACTTACTGTTTACGTTTATTGCATCATCAACATTTATAATGAAATTGTCAGCAACGTTTATGTAGGTAAGACATAGCACAGCATGTGCTTTCGTATTCGTTAGCACGCAAGGTTGCAGGCCATTGTATTGCCCACGATACCAGTAAGCTCGGCAGATTAGTAATGCTATCGGCGTTGTAACTAAATGCGATCATGCGTATCGTTTCACTTCCTTATGAGAAAACGTGTATCTGTCGTTCTATGCTATGTTCAAATGCTCATACAGCGAACTCGGCAAACCTTCACCGTAACGAGAATGGCCACAAAATCATTTTATGATAAAGGCTACAAACTGTTACTACCAGCATGACATGCATCATTGCGTTTTTAAAGCCGGGAGAAACAGTCTTCGTTCCGCTAGTAACTTTGTTCAAATGCTCATTAACCCAGGCAGTGGAAGGGGGCATTGCGCGATGTATTGATCCGTACGCGTGAGACACTCGTAACTAATTATCAAATCGATAGAGTAGATCGTAGTTCTAGGCGGCAACGTATAGATAAGACGCTTGTAAACGTAAAGAAGTAAAAGTAAAAAGTTATTGCATGCAATTATATTGCTATGTAATTAACTACACAAAGTTACGTGCGTTATCCTGCGCGCATTTTCAGAGTGCTGTTCATTTATCTGTTTAGCGTGGCGTTATTATTGAAATATGGGCGGCTGTATATTGAATAGCTGATTAGGATTATTATGACAAAGCTTCTACAATGAAAGCATTAGGCATTAAGCGCGCGAATATCTGTGAGGATATATAGTTCTAGTAGTAGCATTGAACGTGCGTGGAGACGAGAGAGCTGACTATAACAACGTAGTAGTACGCAATAGTACTTTTCTAGTTTATAGCCAAAACACTCGCTTAAATAGTCTACCTAATTGTCGCCGTAACCATCCGTAATTTGATAAAAGGAGGGAGCAAGGGCAGGGAGAATTTAGCCGATACAATCATGTCTCGAAATCGGTCGACCCGTCAGACTTATTGTACATGCAGTATGGTCATAGCTGTCTTGGATGTTATCGAATCAGATAATATTACCGAAACTCGTTTTTATTTGTATAGTGAGTTATAATAAGCGAGAAACTGACCGACTATACTTTCCAAACGTCTAACCTACAGTGAATTCCATAACGTTAGGAGCGGAATTTCAAACCATGTAAACAACTAGCCAAGCCATACTTCACACTATTACAGGTTGGTACAATGATTTGCGGCTATAAATTGAATGGATTCGGGCTAAGCAGCGTCAGGTTCTTCTTTCCACAGCTGAGAGTACTGCAAATATGGAACTCACGGGAATTGCCGTTTCAGCGTGGGTTTTGGTTCACTAAGGTCTTTTCGTCCGCGGCAATATCGCAGCATTTAGTCGCAACGGGACATAAATGCCGAAAGTTGAATTCTTTGACGCTGCCAATGTCAATCATCATCGTCATTTAACGCAGTGGTTCATAACCTTTTTTCCTCCAGCATCCCCTTTCAAAAGTTATCGTGCTCCAGGACCCCCACCCCATATTGTCCTCCTTTTTCAGGGCTTTGAAAATTGTCTTTCGAGGACGCCTAAATTTCCTCATTTATGGCTATTCGTCCTCCTTCACAGCTTTTAGAGCTAAGATGGTGGATAGTTTCGACCGAAAATGGGCATACACGCTGCTAAACAGAAAATCCTGGTTCGAACGTAAGCGATGATTTTTTTAGTCAAGCAACGGATAATCTAAAAGAAAAAATGTATTTCGGGAGTTGAGCCTGAAAGTTGACCCTTTTTTTAGTCAACCAACCGCAATTTTGTGGTATATGTAGGCTCTATATCCTCCTTTCCCGGTTTCAATATATGGTAACCCTACGGAACAGCACTTCGTCAATCCCCCTAAATATGATTGTCTTGGGCACCCATAGCGTGATAATCCTGATTCTTGGGACTTCACCCCCAAGAACCCCGTCGCGTGATTTCGATGGTCAGCAAAGTTTGTGTGACCTGTTCGCTCTAAGCGCCATTTTTTTATAATGCATGAATGGTAATTGCATATATATGTCTTATCCTCTCATCCCACGTAATCAGATTTACCAGTAGCGCTGAGTGAGCTGTTGTCTTGGTAAATGAAAGCCACGAAATTATTAATTCGAGCGTGCCCGTTGGTACAATTACTTCATTACATGTTGTTATTTTGTTACCTCTTGTCCGCTATATAGTCAA
Organism: Botryllus schlosseri; assembly: GCF_051294905.1. Taxonomy (NCBI): domain Eukaryota; kingdom Metazoa; phylum Chordata; class Ascidiacea; order Stolidobranchia; family Styelidae; genus Botryllus; species Botryllus schlosseri. Next base: position 25,234,958 of record NC_137238.1, read on the forward strand.
AGGTATTAAACGTATTAAACTATAATAAGCATTCGATTCAAAATTGGTATTTCTACACTGGCAAATAATTATTTTCCGGTGGATGTTATTTGTCCTGTGGGGTGCATATTGTGACGACATGATAATTCGGCACGGGCGATTTAAGCACCTATGGACAATTAGATTTATATAATACATCAAAGTTTACAGTCAACATAAGGGCAATCCTCTACGGCTAAGGTCTTCTCGATGACAATGTTTTTGACACACTTCTCGGAGTCTCATATTGGCAGTAACTTCATATATGTCTTCGTGCATCTTGGCGTGGTAATGCCCGACGCCGAAATGCCTACGAGTATTTGTATTTTCTATAATTATGCGTCTTTTCGTGGGGGAATCTTCTAAACATGATGTGTAATATATGTTCATTCACCGAAATAATTTAGGTCACACTTCGAGCATCTTGGCAATACGGGAAAATTAATGGTATTGGATTTTTGTTTTAGTGCTTTGTGTGACCAATTAAGTCAACTGAGAATGGGATGTATATATCTGCTCACATTCAGTCGAGTACTGTACCCAGTTAACAATTTTACCATGAATGTATTCCAAACAAAACAACTCATATTATTTAACGGACGATTTAATTTTGTAGCTCTCAAATACAAGTATATTTAGTTATTCCTTTCGTGCAAAAAGCTTCAAAGCATGATTTATCTACAAGAGGCTCTCACTCTCAAAAGTGATGAAAGTGTCTCCGTTGATATCCACATGTGCGCTGCAGGATATAATACCCATAATACCAGAATATAATTGGCGATCTAAATTAACGCCTTTTTATATAAATTATAATAACCCACTACATTTATGAAAAGATATGTAGCAAACGTCGCCGCGTAGCGCGACCACCGATTTCGAGATTTGACATGTTTTGTGGAATGTTAGTTTGCTCCTAATACTCAGCAAGGATATGTCCTACTGCAAATACATTTTTCTGCAGCTCCCGACATATTACCCCCCATCCCCCTCCGAGCCAACGTTAAGAACCACTAATTAACGTTATATCATGGTTCTCGATTGTCGAATATGACATTTTCCGGCATACGTGAGACTGCTGTGATTGTACGTGAACGTCATTCGAATCAGTTTCCATCATGGCACCCTATGTATTCGACACGATATATATTAGGTAATCAGATTAATTTTTATTAGAAATGTGGAAATACCTTGGCGTACGTCCCTCAAACAAATCCTACCATGACCTACAACTGCAGCAATGCAATGGGAGCGCGTTGGATGTTTTATGCACAATGCACAGCTCACATATTAACTCTATCCAGAATAGAATCAGACGGGTCCTTGATTATCCTCGTATCCGTTTTATAATCAAACACACTCTTAAATTCAATTGCGACCTCGAGTCCAAAAGCTATTCTTGGCGCCATGGCATCTTTCCACTGAATTTACCGCACTTTCCCCCGTTTACGTTTTGATGCATTATTTATTAAAGAAGCTTTTAGATCGTGTACAAGTGCGTCTGCACATAAATAAATCACCTGAAGTGAGGTACTTTCTCGGCTTGTTTGTGTAGTGCGTGATCGCATCTTTCTTTGGGTTATGTCAGTGTCATCGAAGCAGCGACACGCGAATTCGCTTTGCGCGACCCACAGCGTAACTCATAAAAAAGTCCTCGATAATTTATTCTCAAATGATCCGAATAATGTTTTTAGCAGGTTGCAAGCTCTCATTGATTTATATTTCCCGATACCTACGAAATTACCGCTGTGGTATTTTAACTAGCTTTTTCACCAGCTTGCATGGATATGTTATTTCACAGTGTAATATGTGGGTTGTGGGCTGTATAAGTGTAAGCTGTGCGCGGTGTGTGTAGTCGGCTTTTGACGCATCATAAAGCAAACAGGATCATCTCGTCCTGTGTGGGATTGGCGAGAAGGTACTATATCACATATTCTTGACGTTACAGAAGCTATATGACATTAAATCATCGGAACTAAGTTTTACCGTTTTTAGCGACACTCTATTTCTATGGTTAAGGCACAAAAATCGCAAATTTTCAATATCCGTGATGTTGATGTTCATCTTCTCGGATTGCAGAGTTTAGCCATAATAAAATAGATGACTTCGGCAGGGCAATATTCACTTATATCACTTGTTCTCTGTTTTGTCACGACCCAAACTCTGCTCTGTGTAAGAAGGGTGGCTACCCAAAGTTTCGAAGTCATAACAACAAAACACAACAAACCCACTCGGAGGCGTAAATACGCTACATGACAGTTAGGCTAGGGTTGCCATACGTCCGGAATTTCCCGGACATGTCCGGAATGTCACTGTTCAAACTAGCGTCCGGGAGGAATTTCTAAAATATGCTAAATGCCCGGAATTTTGAAGATTTGACGACGTAGGCTCATAATTTTTTCGTAAATCAACATAAAAACATTATTTTGGCGAATATTTATGCTGATGCATGATATTTTTCTTCGCGCTGCGCGCGTTTTACCATCACATTTGTTGATTTTAGTATGAAGACTACCACACCCTCGCAAAAACTGTAATAAAATATAAATAAAAACAACCTTCATTTACTGGAAGAAGCCTAATTGTAGTCGCAATTATGGGAGAACGGTATATTCCTAGAGATCGATAAGGACGTTTAAATGCTTTATTCAAAGATAGTGGTTCCAAACGGGGGGGTCGTTTGCCTTTATTCTGGGGTTCGCGAATATGTTCAACGTATTCAGCTTCCAATATAGCCCGTGAGTAACTCTGGGCAAAGGTGCTGACTTCTTTTAGTAATCAGCTCGTCAAATTTTGATCTTGGCCACGGAACATTTTCAAATTGGAGATGGAGTTGCGACCATAAATGGTTGGAAACCACTGGATGTAGGGTGTTTATGAATCTCCGTGGTGCGCACCGGCATAAGACTGATAAACGATCTTATCGGACTTAACGATATACAATTACGCTCCCTGTATTTTCATCATCATCCACCACCAGCTCTACTGTTAACTCAATTGGGCGGAGAGTATACTAACTATCTATAGTAATATATGGAACAAGCGAACAACCAATATTATTGACCGAATTCATGCAAAAAATTTAACGACATGATGCATATAGAAACCAGATTCATATAGCAAGCACCCCCCCTCCCACAGAAGTTGCATCGATTACCCTATGGTGGGCTCAAAATCATTGTTGATTTGGGCAGGAAAGGACTGAAAACATGTGCTTTCGGTCCCGGTTACACAACACACAGCCACATACTCCTGAACCGGATCGTGACCACCTCTGGTCTATCAGCAAAGCTTTACCAGTGTGACGTCATAACTCATTTTTAAATCCGCTAGTGGGCGCTAAAGGGTGTCCGGAATTTGTATCACAGAAATATGGTAACCCTAAGTTAGGCTACATCAGTAAGAAAAGTCATCTGTGTTGCACAATACGTTGGCCGTCGCAACTTCACTATTCATACCACACCGCTGGACTACTAAGTCGATAGCATTTGTTTCATTGCGCTGCAACTCTCGGATCGTTATGTGAACAATTGGTGCGGCAGAGGGGCAGATTAATTTGTGCTTCACGCCGCAATTTTCAAAGCAATGTCATTGTACGAAACAAAGCCGATTTCCGCGTTTTGTGGTTCTAGTTCTGTAACAACATTGCTATTTTGATTGTCGGAAACAGCGCGATGTTACCATTCGATTGATAGCAGTCAGTATAAATACTACAGTCTTGTCTCTGCCTCATCACTACTGTCCACTATTTGTGAACAATTACGGAAATACGACAATTCCGTATATTTCAGTTCCAAATATTCAAAAATAGGCATTCATGAGCATAATATGATGAATAAAAATAATTGTAGGCTTTCACTTATGTTATAGACTCATCCTGTGTGGTGACGGCAGGTGAGGCACTGCATTGCTTGCGTCCACTCACCGCACATCACACAATGCCATTATCGCCGACGTTTCATTTCAAACATATTGTGGACGTAATAGAAATTTATTCAAGCATAAATTTCGTAACCAGAACGGTGTCGAAGCAATTGGGGATCACCTCATTAATACACCGGGCATGTGCCTTGTGTCGGGTCATATCAGCGCGTCACAAATTCTGATACACCAGTATCTCTGGACGGTCTGTTCGAGCGTAAAATTCCGAATATAATCGCATTCTTATGACCGACGTTGCGTAGGTCGTCGCATGTTTTCAGGAAAGACGCGCAGCGTTCCATAAGTAGTCAGGTCGTGTTCAAACACCGAGGAACACGAATTCCCAGACATAAATTAAAGATACGTGGAAGGCCATGTATTCTGCGTGCTTTAACGCGTCAAACGTACGTTATGTAGATATATATGTAAATACGCACGCAGCCGGTGTGTGGATGTCTTTTTAGTTAGATAGACTGCATGGTACCAATGTTAAGATGCCTATCACGCATGCCTTTCAATTACGTCAGTAATCAGTTACGCGGAGCTGTTTTGCTATTTCACATTCTGTTTATTTTCCTAGTGCTCTTATAGGTATTCCTATGATATTAGTCAGGCGCATCTGCTGCGATTGGCTCAAAATGGTTATGCGACTATCCGTATTTATATGAATATTGCTCTGTAGAATGAGTAGATAAATTCGGTTGTATTTGGTGTTCTAGGACATTCTAGAAACTGTATGGAGGTGGTTTAAGCATTTAATTCAATTCAATCCATAACAGCGGTACAATGAAACGATAGGATGGTGTCGTAACGACCTGGCATAATCTTTGAAATCAGACACATACCGTCCCAGGCGATGTAAAAAGGAGGCATACACGTCGAATGAAAGCTTGGGACAGGCGACAAAAGAGGTGATATGTGTCGGAAGGCGAGATAGATATGTCAAGTCGAGGTCCGGTAAACTAGAAGGCTAACTGATATTGATTCGGATAGAAGAGTCTTCACCGGACTGTGCCTTACGATTTGAATGTGACGTGATTCAAATAGACTACAGAGGAAAAATTCGGTATTTTAAATATGATTCGAAGTTCGAGTTCCCATCTGATCTCAATACTTTTAATGTAATCAATACAGTGTATGTGTATTCTTTTTCTATAACATAGAGAACATGACGGTATATCCCTACTGCGAACTATATAGGGTTAAAGATAGCGAATCGACTGTAACATAATGCACATGATACGCCTTTGCAACTATTGTAGGCGCGTGTCTAACCAAGATCTATTACCCTACCTAAGTGCTGGAACCTGGAAGTTTATCAAGACTTCGAACAATCGTCGAATCTACTTGTTAGCGCCGCCTTACCAAAAGCCTACAATAAAATCGCGAATCAAAAATCTACTAAAATATAATAAAATCGAAACCCGAGGGATAAAGCATTGCCGCGCGTAGATGCGAGAATTAATTATCGGACTATACTTCATTTGATGAGAGATAACCCAGTGGTTCTGACTCTGTAGTGACAATCCGCGACATAAATGTCTTTTGAAAACTTTCGACTTATCTCTTGCAGCGCTTCTTTCAATTAAATACGATTTTCGAATAGGAAAACTTCTCTTATTGCTAAAGCCCCGAGGCAACTGTTAAGTAATGTTTTCAGGACGATTTCGCCCCCAAGCCCGTCTTCAGTGGGTCATATATAGATTACACTTCTATAGCTTCTTAGAGGACGGGAGAACGGGGTTTAAATTCATTTCAGTTATTAAGATTAATATGATGAATATTAGTCATATTTCGAACGGTAATATCGTTGCATAATTGCTGACAGCAGCGTATTCGAGACACGGATTTACATACCAATACCATGAGGTGTAAGTTCGAAAGCAGACTCGGGAATTGAATGCATGTCGGTTTGGTTTGAGCTGAGGCCCTACTAACTGCGCGTCTTTTAATTTCTTGTTGGGATAATTTTAAGAAATGGTTTAAGCCGCACTGCATGCTATCTCGTACCACTGCCACGCTGTGTGTGTCTGGAGAAAGCGATCAGATACATCTGTCACCGATTGCCGGGCAAATAGTAAGCGTTACCGCTTGCGCTAGAAAATAGCACCATTGATCATATGTGTAAACACGACATGAATAGACCACAGCTGTTGACGTAACGTCGGTACACACAGCTCGCGTTCAGCGCCGATCGGCGCAATTTTGCGTCAGACTCCTTGCGTTGTACGTTCACACCACGAGATGGTCTTATCGCTAGGGTTGGGATGATTCGATTCCGGAACAAATAGCAAACATCAAGCAGTGTTGAGTAATTATTGTCTTGGTAATGATGGTGCGAGGTGTTTCGGCACCAATGGTTATTTTAAACCTGGATAATATTATATTATGATCATTAAGCAGAAGGGTAGGCCTACTCGAATATTTCTGCATAAGTGCAAGTAGAAGTACCTATTTCCAATTAACTTTAAAAAAAATCAAAATATTAAGTCTAATGTTAATGTTGCCTGAAAACTGAAGAATATGACGTAGAAGCGGTATTAGTTTGAAGTCGTAACGACTTGAGTTAGTAATGCAAGGTAGTCAAACCTTCTCTAGTAGGATATTCCAAAAAAGTAGAGGTACTTTGTTACCGACCACCTCTATTCTGCAATTCACGACTATAGTACAGCCCACTACTGTTCTAGGCTTTCTTAAGACACCGCATACGCGATTGAAATGTGAGGAGGAGCCTAAATAAATATCTGCGTAGGAAACCACAGCGTCAAGCGCACGAGTAAAAATATATTAAACGTTTACGCTTGACGTTCTGATCGCGGTCTCATTGTTTCTAGTCGAGCAATATATAGTCGTAATAGCTTTCATTACTAGCTTAAGGCACTGGATTTTATCGTATTCGCGCTTGGAATATGCTCAAATCCTGAAGATTAATACAGTCTAAAGACGAAACCGTGGAAGGCTTCCGGTCCTCTATGAAACATACGCAATGATTCAATGAACGAATAAAGAGTATATAAATGCAGTCATGCGAAACTTCAAGTAGAAGTATAATCGATATCTTGAGATAATTTCACGACATCTTGAAAACTGAATTCTCAAAACTCTGATTGTCGATTTCACAGATTATAAATTACACCAACATCCCTAAATAGTAAACGCTGTATATTATGTGTATTATATCTTAATCCGAATGTTTTCCCGATTGGTGATAAATATTCTCAATCGTTATCAAAAACCGTACCATAATTTCATTTCCGATACGTTAGTACAACGGCAGGCTGGAACAATTTATTTGATGCAATTCACAATTATTCGATCTCGATCAATTAAATATTGATGGTCCGAGGTCCGTGTACATTGCGTGGCGGTATACGCTCGCCGCTCATTACTCCACCGATTGATGAATTCAAAGTTATAAAGTTTTGTCCGCAGCCTACGATAAAATAGTTTGAAAAGCAGCATGAAGTTGAGACTTCTGGTCGGGTCGATGGTAGCGTACCTCGTGTACCTCTTGATCGGCGCGGCAGTATTCAGCGCTATAGAGCGACCGATGGAGGTGACGAAATGCGGCGATACGCGAAGTGCTATCGAGAGATTCCGGACCCTGCTGCAGGACAATGCAGGAAATCTGACGATCGCCAATTTCACGGACATTGCGCGAGTAAGTCGGCTTTTGTAGGATCAGCATATTGACAGTCATAGGTCACAGTTCAGTTATTGGATCGAACTAACACTAGATACTATGATAGACATGTCCACATCAATCTGTGTCGCATTATCATTATTTGCATTGATACATAAAGTCAGGTTATCTGCAGAGTTGATCGGCAACGAATGTCGTTGTTCCGCTTGATATAGTTTTGACACCTCTTTTAAATCGCATCTTTTAATTGTACTGGAGTAGAACTTCGTGACGTCACTTCAACTAGTATATACTTGGGTACCAATGATGACTATTTAGACACTTATGATTATATGAGGCGAAATGTTAGAATCTCCAACAGTTTGATTAAAACAAATCCCTGTAAAAATGAAGCAGAATAATCCATATTTTCTCATATCAACATATAGCACGGGTGGATCATGGCGCTTCGTAATCTTACCTGTGTTTTATTTACAACTAAAAACTGTAAATTGAATAGCTACATAATTTCCTCTTCTCTTTGAAAATTTGATGATGTAAAATCAGCGTAATTTTACTTCGTTTTGATACAAACGATTGCAGAATGCCGTGCAAATATCTCCAAAGATATTTAAATTTCACTCTCATAGTCTCATATCGACAAGTGGAGAATTGACTAATTACGCCAATTCATAAGAGACGTTATGTGTAGGTTGAACACAGAATTAGGTGGTGTTAATGCCGAATTATGAACCACACACCCACTGAATTGACACGCCGTAATCTAAATATGAAAATGCGGCTATGATTCAACAATTTCATTTGCAGTGTAGCGTCGTAATACGCACTCTTTTCACCAACAGTTTACGTAACTGACAAGCCTGTGAGCAACATTTCACCATGTCAATATAAATGACTTCTAATTTTCATTTTGTTTTTTCATTTCGACTGAAATGAGAGTGTCCTGACTTGTAAGGGATAAACACAGTTTCGGTTGCTAAGGAAAGGCTTGCTTAGTTTTGCACCAGACCACGGTTACCGGTTCCTCGCGTTATAATCAATACCTAACTTCGGCAAATATCGTTTTTCAATCTCCAGGTCATTCAAACTGCGGGGAATTTCGGAATTCGGGTTGATAACAATTTCAACGTCGTGTGCTCTATAAACTGGGACTTTGAAAGCGCCTTTTTCTTTTCCGGCACCGTGGTCACTACGATTGGTGAGATTATATCGCTTTAAGCGTTCGTTCACACATATAAACCCCGCTATCATATCATGGAAAGAAACGACTTCAATCCACAGAAGTTACATCACAAAATGTGGATCCGCGGGACGAGTAAGTAAGCGACACAATATCATGCGACACCGAGCATGTTCGCTGAAGTTACAATGGGAGTTTCGTCGGGGCTAGGATTAGTTTGAATAGTTAGGCCTATATATTATCGTGCTCAGATGTCGCAACTGTCCTTTTTCATTGTGTTGTGTCATCAAATGAAGAGGTGGTTTCAGTAACGAAGTACTTACGCTTTTTGGAGTACTCAACTAGATCTTGAGTACTTTCACTCCTACTTGAACAGTTTTTTAAGCAGACTACTAAGATTTTTGGAATTTGGATTTTGAAACGTAGAAAGTAGTTTGGGCATGATTTGTCAAAGTTTTATGAGTGAAATTCCCACAAGAACACAAGATCTACCTTAAAACACCCCGGTATCAACGTAACTGAATGTATATTCGAAAATTGCACCCATTTATTTGTAGTGTGATCTGCCAGTTTGCGTTAGTCACGAACGGTAACGATTGGCAAGTCGCTCTGCCTCACCTGTCTTCAGGATAAGTAGAAGACAATTTCCATAAACTTCAATGATTGTTATGTTACCACCGACGTTCATGAATGACTGATTTTAAACATTTTATACCCAAAATCTCACAATTCAGATATTTATTATTGAAGTATATAGGGGAAAACAGAAGTAATGTACAGGTGAGTCACAGACGAGTCAAGCACCACCTGTGATAGGGCAGTTCATCATAAACAACACACAATTATATAAACTGCAGTTACTATGGTAATAATAATATTACCATGAGATCAATTAAATGCTATTGTCGCATTCATTCTGAATTTCCAACCATTGCTAATGACAGGCCCCCACAACCGCCTCATAATTATTACCAATGTATGTGAAATTCCACATTGCTGTGGACAGCGGCAGCCCAGTGAAACAGTGTAACGTGAGGCACGATTTATTTCGTCTCGTCGATTGTTGGCCTAACAACTGAAACACCTCCACGAAGTCTACTTTTGAACTTATTTTTTTGAGTACGTTTCACAGTTTTATTTCCAAGCCAACTTCAAGTAGATTTTCCATATCACACGAACAGCTGCCAGTACTTGTATAGCAATGTTGACTGCTGCTCAAATGTCGGAAAATTAACATTTGGTCGCTACTCCGCACAGGATACGGGCACATTTCGCCAAACACGGATCTCGGTCGTTCAATCTGCATTATTTACGCCATCATTGGCATTCCGTTGTTCGCTCTCATGTTCACCGGAATGGGAGAAAGCATATCGAAGCAGATCAAGCGACTTCACAAACGTGCCCAGGGAAAGGTACGAATTTCGAAAACAGAAATCGAAAAATATTCTATATATATCATTCTTCAAATAATATCCGAATCACATTGTTATGACAAGCTGTATGTTAATATATCTTACCAGATCTTGATTACACAGTACACATCCAATGCAAGGACTGAAAACGGGTCAAATACACCGCTCCGTGTGTGGATATATCCTAGGGGTGTAGTGGACTGTGTTATGTTGCAATGGGCTCTGCCGACCGCCAGCCTTTCCGCGTTCATGTGGTGGTGCAAGAAAAAAACACTCCACCCTGGAATATACTCCAAAATAATTGGTGCATTTGACTGGTTTTCAGTCATTGCAATGGGTGTATTATCAGGATTTTGTACCTGAAAGAGCAGTTTACCACCTCACGCGACAGTGTAAATCGGGATACATGATTTTCGTTCACGTTCCATAAAATTGGCATCCCGTTACCGATTGTGTTCATTTTAATATAAATTGATACTATTTGTGCATCCCTCTGACTTTTCCTCCGATTCGGCTTTTTATTTCATTTCATTCTCAATCTTAAATCAAATTCATTTTTACCACTGCGTCATGTTCCAATATTCGCTTAACAGTTTTGTTCAACTTTAAGCTCGTTCGGATTTTGCTCATTTAAGCCCGAACTCGAATCCTGACCGGTATGTAGCCTACTCAACTAGAGTTTTGCATATATTTAGAATTCAGAGGTCTCAAACTCAAATGTGCTCGCGGGCCATTTTTCCAGTTTCGACGACACCGCGGGCCGCAGCATTTATATGGGGTATTCTATGTCTTTCTAAGTAGGCCTTATTTGGCTGGAGTGAATTGTCCTATTGAAAGTGAGCCGATCCAGCAGACTGACAGTAAACATCGTCAAAATTTGATTTACTCTTGTATCAATTTAGGCCTGGTACGAAAAGAATCATCGCATTTATAACTATTTGAATATAATTGTTCTTGTATTGGATATATATTAATTATAAGATATAGACACCATATGGGCGGAAAAATGTATGATGACATCATAAAAGCTATCGGGTTATAATTTCTCAGCTACTATGAATATTTTGAATTTAACAGATTGATTATAGAGACTGATTTGATATCAAAACATTTTTAGGTTGAGCACTGTAATTCCAATCCAGGATTCGGGTATGCTTCTGATAAGTAGGCTATTAATCTCATCGCCAAATATCTTCAAATAGGAGCAGAAAAAAATATAAATATAATATAAATATATTAATGAATGTGTCCTAGTGATTGAAATGTCGGAACGCTGACTGGCCCATTGTTGTTACATCGTTGGAGCGTACCACTACGGTACTCGGTACCTTTAAGTGGCTTTAATAACATGGTGTAGCGACCAAAAATGTAACTAACAGATTGCCAATGGTTGTCATAACTACTTGCTTAGTTAGCGACTTTCTGATCTAGTACTATTCCCGTGATACGCGTTTAGTTTGTTGCGTTCATGGTTCTAACAAATTCACTGTATGCTGAGTCACTCCGAGTCCACTCGAGTCATTTTCATTTTGCAATCGAGTTGCCCGAGTCTGAGTAATTTTAAGTAACGTCGCGTCAAAGTCCAACTCACAAATAACAGGCACGAATCGTCTAAGGGTCAGGTTTTGTCATCATGATGTGGAGATGTGGCGAAATAGTGAATCGTCCACTACATGGTAGCGTTTGCAATTGATGTGATAGTGAAGATTGATGAATAGTTTTAGGCTTTCGGAGCAATTTAAGAGGGAATTTTCACTTTATAACCTGAAAAGATATATGTGACACTTATTTTTTTGTCAAATTATTAAAAATCTAAAATGTCGTCGCGGGCCGCACAAAATGCCCTGGCGGGCCGCATGCGGCCCGCGGGCCGCGTGTTTGAGACCTCTCATTTAGAGCGATAGTACGCGAAACCTCTAGCGCAGTGGTTCTCAGCCTTTCTGTCTTCGCGGCCGCCTTTCGGACCGTCACGGAACCCCGCGGACCCTCTCGAAGTCTTAGTTAAAATTTAGCTCATTTATCGTGCAATGGCCATCTGTCTTGTGCAAATGAAAACTGTAGGCTTAGTGATAAGCATCAACAAAATGACTATTCTTGAAAATAAGATCATACCGGGGCCTACCATATTCGAATATCGATCATACTATTCATGTAGACATTGATTCGATACTATTATTTCAAAGCGAATTCTACAACTGCATTTCTTGAAATACATGGTCGTGTCTTGAACATCCGCCCCCTCGATTTGATATGAACGAGTGCCGGTAATCCATTTTCACAAATATTGGTGGTTGGCAAATGTAATAATGACGCGTAACGATTCCGACGACACATTCGGGTATGATCGCAACAAATATGGCACGAAAATTGACAAACAAATTTTTGTAATGATCATATAACGTCAAGCCTGGTCATTTCTATCTAGCACAGTGGTTCTCAAACTTTTTTGTGACACGCCCTCCTTTGTGATAGTGAAAAATTGCGCGCCCCTCTTATCGTCATATCACAAAATGCAACCAAATGGCTAGCAATCCCAACAGATAGTTTGCTGGCATGGAAGGGTATGACTGTTGATGAGAGAATTGTCCAATATGAAATTGGTACTATACACACAGCAATAACTATCGATTGAAAGGAAATCGCGCCCCCTTCAGATACCTTCACGCCCTCCAAGGAGGGCGCGCCCCCAGTTTGGGAGCCACTGATATACCAACTTATCTTGAAGTTATTATGGAAAACATGGTTTGCAGAAAATGGATTTTTGTAAACATTTCGAAGTCACCGTGATTGACCTTACTCATCCAACTTTTTCCCCCCACAATCCCCAACAAAACATCCGTAAACAGCAAAATGTTTGTATCAGTAGGCTATTGGCAATTTAGCAATTAAAATGGGTCGGCGCAGTAGGATATTTCATCTCAGGCGGCTATTCTGTTGATGTGAGCTCTGGAGTTTTGCTAGTCATAATAAATAGGTTATCAACAATTTTTAGGCTTCGCGGACCCCCTAAAATTGCTTCGCGGACCCCCGGTTGAGAACCACTGCTCTAGCGTGATAATTTGAGTGCCATGCAACTCTAGGATGACGTCACACATCCATTTTGACGTGACGAATGACGATGATGTCACAAACCCCAAATTAGTGGAGTCCAACTCCGGCCAAAAAACATCTTTCCAACATCCACCCCGCATCTGACAAACACCTCTACACTACTCCCTCGTAATCTGGCAGCATCAGAAAAAAGAACGAATCCGACTCCGATCCGGCGGGTATCCAGTCCATGAATTATCTATGGCTCGCTCTACCGAAAATTGAAATGTGTAGAATTGTATTATCGACCCTTTATTACGTTGGTATTTTTAGCCATAACTATTTCGTCTGTCAAGGCAAAACGGACATGGGTGGCGAAGACGGTCGTTATCCTGATTGTCGCCAGCAGTTTCCTCGTGTTTTGCATTTTCATACCCGCGGCCATATTCCAGGCGTCTGAGGGCTGGACGTACCGGGACTCCATTTATTACGGCTTTATCACGCTGACCACGATCGGATTTGGTGATTTTGTAGCCGGTGAGTTGGAATATCTGATAGGTCAATTCAAGGAACAAGTTGAATAATTCTACGGGCTGTTTTGAATAGGTGATCCTCTAATCTAAGTTGAAGAGTGTTTAAATATAAGGACCTTTGCTTTGGTTTAGTTCAGGTAGAAAAAATATCCTATATTAAAAATATCATTCAACCGGTAAATATATCAATTTACCACTGTCCAGTTACATGGGAAATGAAATCGTATTGTCCTAACATCCCAGTTCAAGTAGGCCTACTATGTCATTGCACGTCCGAATCCCAATTCCCTTCAGTAAACGTTGTTAACCCAAATCCAACAAAAATAGTGAAATTTAATGTTTATAATCGGAGCGCATGGTCCATGGTCATCACAAGTAGTCGGTAGGTATACTATAGGATAGGAGCTAGGTATTTAAAAATGTCTTTACGCATATTCAGTTTCGGCCGCGGGGTGTAACAATGTTAGTGGCGTCATGGTATGTCATATTTTCGACCGACACTCCACTCTTCCGTCTGCACAAGTCATTAAGATCACGTGCGTCGTACTACGCGAGCTTAGAGCTAATGTACATTATCTTCACCTTTGGTAAAATTTTGTACTCGCTGTAAACAAAAACAGTGTATTCCCCCCATTTACACCATAGCGTAACGTGAATATTAGGTTAACAGCATTTTCTAGTAAAAAATATTGCTTTCGCAGTCATTTCAATGCGGGGGAACGAGTCAAATACACCACGTCTTATGGATATGTATGCCGTGGGTGGAACGAGGTTTGTTCTGGTGTAGCACCCCATAAAGGCGCATGAAAGGTGTCACAGTTAAAACTACACTCCTGTAATACATGTCAATATTGATAGAAGTATATCACACGTTTTCACGCATGGGTGTGATGTGAAAGCAAAATTTGGTACCGGAAAGTTGCAATGACCGGATATGCACCCTACGCTGTGGAGTGGGAATCTGGTAAATACATATATTTAGTATACCCATACCCATATTGCCCATGTATTTACAATGGCCATGTGATCCATGCACTTCTTACGCGTACAGGTATTCGTTATGAAAGGGTTCACACTTCCACTCCTTTGATATTTGTTGGAAACATACATACCCCGGTCATTAAAAGGACTGTCCGATCCGCTTTATTGAAATTGAAAGCGTGTTGACACAGGCTCACAACCGTAACCAAGGCATTACCGTGGTATGTGACTTATGATTTGTCGTGATTCCAGGTATGGAATTCCGATAGCAATATGTAGCCGGTCATACACGCCGAGTTTGCATGGTAAAGGAATTGGGAGTGACGCTGTCCGTATTTCATATTATAGGGCCATAATGTCAAAAAGTCAAAAATTAGTCGCGATATTGTTCCAACTCGTGATAAAGGATATATATCCTTTACCCGTACCTAGTATTATGACAACTACGCGCATCTCATTTTATCCAGTACAGATATAGGTGGATGCGTGGTATTGTGTCAATTGCTCATGCCATGTCGTACTTCCATCAGTGTTGGGATCAAGTCACTGCCTTCGAGTCACGAGTCATTTCGAGTCATTGCACATTTTAACTCGAGTCAAGTCAAGTCAATCAATTTTCGAAGGTGACTCGAGTCAAGTCAAGTCACATGATTTTTGGAGGTGACTCGAGTCAAGTCGAGTCAAGTCAAGTCAAGTCAAGTCACGAGTCAAGTCACAATTCAACTCAAATTGCCTTTTCGAAGTATGAGGCATGATTACGTCATTGAATTATGCTAGCTGTCGGAAATACAGATTGTGTGCTCATTAATTTTGAATCGATGAACAAATATAGAGTTCAATATATACACGCAAGAAGGCGCTCTATAGCTAAACGACGTAAGTAATTGCATATCCTCAGTTTATAGTTACCAGCCAAAATAGTCAATGGAGAAACGAAATTGATAAGATGCAATACATTACCCATTTACAAATTGATATGATACAAATTGGGCACGTGACAATGGCTGAGGTCTATATAAACTATATTCGATTTCAATCTTCATAAAATAAGAGGTTTAGTCAAGGTAAGAACAGAGAACAGAAATATATATTTTGCTACTTAATGACTTTACTATACTAGTTTACGACAACGTAAGCTATAACTTTCGATCCCTTCGTTTGCGGTCAATTTATTTGTGAGAGAGCAATGGAGGCTCAGTAAAACTCACGATCATTGAATGATTGGTCGCTCTCACGGGTTACACTAGCGTTTCGCGAACAATCCAAACATATCCAAGATACAGTGATTTTATCGACACCGATTACTTGATGACTTGAAATTGACTCGTGAATTTTGCTTCGAGTCACGAGTCAATCCACATTTCTGATACGGCGAGTCAAGTCAAGTCAAGTCATTTTAGAAAAGTGACTCGAGTCAAGTCAAGTTATACGAAAAAAAGTGACTTGAGTCTGACTCGAGTCAAGTCATGACTCGAGTCATCCCAACACTGACTTCCATGCGTGTTGGAACATGTAAGTCCGACGATAAGTGTCCCATTTTAGGTTCTCACCTGCTATCTAGCGGAAGTATATTCGTAATTTCCCGTATTCTCAGGTACGAACGCAGATATTAACTACTTCCCCATCTACCGGATCATGGTCTATTTCTGGATTCTGTTCGGCATGGCCTTCATGGCGACGCTTATTTCCTTGATATCAGACTTTTTCAAGAAAACAGGTTTGGAATTTTGCAGTAATTGACCACCGTATGTCGCACTGCTATGTGTAGAGCTTAATATCAAAGTATTAATTTATACTATCAATGCCGCAGAAATAGCCACGATTCTCAGTAGAGTCTATCTCTTATCTATTTGGTGATTTATAACTATATTGATCTTGTAGTCACGAAGGTATGGCGTGAACATTACTGGGCTAGATAGGTAGGAAAATAAAGTATGGTGGACTAATGATGTCTCAGATAAGTCCATTTTACGGAGTAAATTCATTAGCCATAATAAGAGGCTAGTCTGGCCGGTTGATTTTGTGATTTCACTCAAGAAATGATGCAGATCTATGCAAAAGAAAATCCATAATGACAGAATTTAGGATTTGTATAGAGAAACTGATCAAGCGCTAACAGCTGTTGAAACATGGAAATAGAACTAATTTAGGTTCCATGCTGTGTTGAAAGAAGGTAGATGAAAACTAATACTTAATAAAATAAAAAGTACTTTGATACCTACTGCCTGATATACATCATCAGGCTCGGTGTTGAAACGTCAATCGATTCGAAAATCCTGCTTTGTTACATCCCGTGTAAGGTCAATATGCGGTAATGCAAATATCGGTACGAAAAGAGGTTTCGAAGGTAACTTGACATTTGAGTATCCTAAAGGTACGTGGCACTCGTGGCTTCGCGCATTAACCCTGCTTTGCTCGTCGATGTAGCACGCTTGCGATGGCATGACCAGTTTTTCAATATTCAAAAGTGAATGTTGGACTTATTGTGAAAACTACGTTTGGAAGCTGTGCATAATGTAGATCTATTGGCCTCGTATTCTGCTTGGCTTGAAATTGTGATTGTGCTTAAACGTAGGTAAGTTAATATTATAAATATTGTGCATTTAAAAGTGTCACTTGTTGCCTTCCATGGAGTTGTGCCATTTTCAAATCAGCATATGAGTTTCCCAAAAAAGACTTGCAGCTTGAATACTCAGTAGACATTGGCCCAATGATTCGGGTCTAATCAAATCAAATGTAACGATACATGTCCAGTATAGTGTGAGTCGAAATTTTCGAGGGCTGAATTTATATCCGCTAATAAAACTGGGATTTTTTTGTCTACGAGAAACATAGTTTTAATACTCTCTTCCCACCGTGGGGGCCCTGAAATCCGCAGTTTGTCATATCATAGTTTCACCATTTAGCTAGGGTTACCACACGTCCTCTTAGGAGGATTTGTACTCTTTTTCACAAAATTGAAAGTGTCCTCGGAGGACACCTAAATGTCCTCTTCGTTGGTAAGTGTTAAAATGCCACGAAAAAGTCGACTCATAGGCAGAATTAGTAAGCCGAACTGTAGAAAAGTAGGTAATGCTGCAGAATTTTTGAAAACTGTCCTCCTTCTCGGATCTCAAATTATGGTAATCCATATCTAGCACAAGGCTACAAATATTCAAGCAAACAACATCAGCCTACGATAGGGTCACGAAGCGCGATGGAATGATCAATATTATCCTGGATCACTTGTAACTTGGGCCGTGCCCAATAATCAATAGTAACGATTCGAATCAAGCAGTGAGACACTATAATTTGACCGAACCTATCTTATACGCCCACTGCGTATTATTTTATCAATTACTATTATAGTGTCGATACTTTCGCCATCATCCTAAAATTCGAAGGATATATCACAAGGCTGCGCAAGATATTCAAAGCTACATAACATAATTGTAGGCCAGTAACTCTATTCAGAATATAATCGACCAGGTAGGCTTACTCAATTCCACCATATACCTTATTGGTAACGACCAATATTTTTCTTGCGTCCGGAAATAGGTGCATATTTTGACCTTCGATCATAGCACTGTTATTTTGCCATAATTAGTGATACTCGATTACTCGTCTCGGCTCTAAGCTTGATTTTAGACTCTATCTCGAATCAGACAGGACCTCGAATTTCCCATGTCTTTATACTCAGTGGAAGTATACATTTTCAAATACCTATGATACTAACGAAATTTCATCTCGACCGTGTTTTGATAGGAGAAAAAGTACGCACCAAGCGGAAGGGTTACGCCACCGAAGAAGACGGCGCTGTGATGGAAAGCGGACTAGCGCAGGAGAATACACAACAGCCGCCACCTGCGGAAGAAATCAAACCAGATAACGCGAACCGCAAGCCAGATTCGCAGACAGAGGGCTCCAGCGAATCCTTGGAAAAGCGACCTTTCAGAGACAACGAGGACGACCGCCTGTGATAAAATAGAAGCAGATGATGCTTTCTCGCGCGGATGATATTGGCTCGACAGTATTGAATCGCATCTTCGTGAGTCGGGCCCACTGTTTTACGTTAATGCTTCCATTCCATCATCGTTGATCCTCTCATTTGACCAGTAGTGGATGCGAGCCTATTCGACTGGGCCCGACACTCCAAACTTGCGTCCATGACATGAAATCTGTACCTGTAACACAACCGCTTGGTTTGAAGTAGAAGCAACGCTTCAGACGTGCGCTCCAGAACGATGTACACGCAACCTGACTTAAATCAAGCTACTGGAGGAATTGGTATACCGCTGACTCTATTTAAACCGGCAATTACTACCTCAATCCCGGATTCTACTTGAGACTCTGAAATGCAAACACGCTGCAATTGTCTTTTTTTAATCACAACCCGATTAGTGTTTTAATTCCAGTCTCTGGTTTACTGGACTACAGCAACACACTTCGATAACATATTTATAATAGCTTCACCATCTGGTTTCACCGTGGATGATGTGGAGATTTACTGAAATCCACAATTTCGTGCTCATATTGCAATCTCTCGCCGCTACGCTCATCAAGGCGTGTCATGTGATTTTAGGTTCGACTAATGCTTATACTCTTTGGGAAAGGTCCACAAAATCCAGGAAACTTCGCAATGGTGACCTGTTCATAGGCGAAAGCTGCAAATTTGCCCATGTCTGAAGTTTTGTACGATGTGGTTACTGACAAATAGGTCAAATCAACTTATTCTATATACGAATGCCTTGAAGGTCATTTGCCAAGCATAATTCCGTCGATTTTAGCGCACTGGTTATACATACATTGTAAAGCAGAGACGTATGTTTATTGATATCATGCGTTACGAATTTACACTTATCCTAATCTAACTTACAATAATATCTCCGTACACTGTCTGCCAGGTCCACCGGCTGCCATCGCTATGCTCCCGTACCGCATGTACACGCTGATGTGTCGTGGCTATGACTGGCCAATTATATCAATTTATGGATAAAAGCGCATTTTCCTGGCTATTCGTGGTAATTGTCGGTATCACCGCATTACCCACTACTGAAATAGCGGAGTTCACTATAACCTCAATAGCCCTTCAGATCATTATCCAGCCGTTTTTACAACTTCATGGAATATGTACATGTATTGGTTGCTCCATCTTGACACTGTATTCTTATGTAGCATTGCATCTTTTCTAGCGTATTCGATGTACTTACACAGTTGCGGTACAGTAATCTTGATTGGTTAGCATTGCATCTTTTCTTGCGTATTCGATGTACTTACACAGTTGCGGTACAGTAATCTTGATTGGTTATGGCATGTTTTTACATATGTCCGATGCGTTTATAATGCAAATGTTTATAACATATACAATACACTACACATATTTTATTTTTGTTGTATGCCAGAACGAAGATTGCTTACTTTCACCTCTGCGTGATCGGTTCAATTGTATCACGTTATTACTGTTCGCTTCGTTTTCTGTTTTGGATGCCAACTTTGCATAATATATTTATTTGCACGTTATTTCCTAAATAAATTATGTGCGCCACGGGAAGTTGCCGACAAGTACATATCCTGGGCGTATTAAAACTTTTGTCTGAGTGTTTATGCTTGTCAATGACTCCATAATATATGATTTATAATGGGTACTCTGTAAAAATGCTCTCAAGAAAGCATGGGATGTAGGATCACGGTGGATAGCATTAGACTACCCTGACTCACTTTGTTGCAAACTATGTTTATGGTTCTTGTACATTCGTAACGAAATTGAAATATATAGCATGAGGAGAAACTCAATAGAAACATTACCAAACTAAATACTATATTGAACCTAAATAAACTTCAGCGCGGTGTTTAACACGGTCGTAAATTCAACTGAGAAGTTGTTGCGCCATGTGTTTTCCTCAACATGTCGACAGTCAGGCCACGATATGGGTAGATTTAGTCTGCAACCTAAAACGTGCCTGCCTGCAAAATAAAGGTAAAATTATTCTCGTTAGTCAAGTTATGTAATGGGGTAAAGCAGTATCATGACAAATTTGTGTGTCAAGACAACTATAGACTACAGGACTTGAAGTCGGTCCGTTCAACTTCTCTATCTTGTTGGTGCCTAATTGTCATGATTGATCGATTACCACTATACGACGTTTCGTGACTACTGTGTGACGTTCGCCGAAACATTATATTGCAATCACATCCAGCTACCTGGTCACGATGTATATATTCTATTGATAAGTGCATATGTAGTGTTCGCGATACACAGCGGCTGACAGTAAGTTTGCATGAAGCGCAGCGCCATACAATGGATTATTTTAGGTAATATATGGGCGAATGCAGTTTAAAGCTATGTAGTTGTTGTTGTTGTGGTGTGGTATTCATATTGTGTTTTTCTATAGCAACAATCATTCTCCTGACCGATACCGATATTCCTTATTTGGATTCCGTACCTGCTAGTGCTGACATGTAGCATCGCCAACTTCTAGGCTTTTTAAAACTTTGGAAGAGATTCTGGAGTACACCGTGGTCGGACTCGAACCGGCAACCTATATTGGTCTTGCAGCTATGGATAATAACACTAAGCCGTCTCGCCAATGTTTTTGTTTTGCCTTATTGGTCACAGCACTTCTCGCACAGATTGAGATCCATGACTGTTTTGGTTATCTGAGCTTACGATCCGATACGTAAGACACACCACAAGAGATAAATTAGCTCAGGTCAAAATCAAATATGGCAGACATCCAAAAAGTCATATATATGTGTACTTGTGCTCACGTTAATTTTATATCATAACAAAATAATTTAGTAAGAGTGATAACATCTATAACGTAGAGACAAACTGCTGACGAAGCAGATTACCTACACGACATTACGCAAGGACAGTGTTCTTAGGACAGGCAACACGCGTGATATCTATATCAGCTTCGTATTGTAAATAACGTCAGATGTTTCTCAAACATTACGCCGGTAAAGCAAACACATGCACCATGAAACACGCTAACAGCTGTGCGGCATAGTACGATGTATAAACAGAAGTATAACATTCTTGATTGATTCCAACAGTAAAGTTTATCTCACTAATTAGGGAGAGTAAGAAAGGCCGACGCAGCGTCTTGGGGATGTAGGCCTATTTATAGTAGATGAGGTTGCAGGGTCACTTCTTATTTATAAATTGTGAATAATTATGCTTCTACGTTTTACATCTTCCTTTCGGATGTATATGCCAAGTATGAACGCGTGACGAAGGGCTTGGTGTCGTTTGTTATCGGGTACTGCGAGACAGTCGGAAATATATTCACAATAAAGAACCGAAATATTATTGTGAATTTGACACAAGTTCAGTTATATGGTAACTCAATATTATATTGGCTTGATTTATTAAATTGGTCACGTGATTAGGATTGCGGTTGGGAGGATGGGAGAGCACATCGCAGATAACTTCAGCCAATTTATTATGCGCCGAAATGAGCATCAGATATGATCCGATGTGACAACCTCACAATCGGTATGCAAGTCGAGTCCATGTTCTCTCTTAGCAATTACTTAGACATCATTATATACTAGCCGGCTTCAGTCTTCTTTGTATCACAGGTATGGAGCAGTAAAACCAATATTATTAGCATCATGTTATGGAAAACTATCATCCTGCTTATAGTTATTTTTATTGCGTATCTGTTGATCGGCGCGGCAATCTTCGAAGCGCTGGAAAAGCCGCTGGAGGACGAGGACTGTCAATATGTTCAAGAGAGAGTTTTGAACATATCCGAACAAATAGCGGATGCATCCTTGTCTTCGGATGTCTTACCGGAATTCAAAGACGTTAGTAACACATAGTCAAATATTATCTTACTTACTGTGCCACGTATACCTAATACGACCATATTGAGTATTCCAGACCAACGTCAAGATTTTGCATTGGCAAGTTGCTTCTAATTTCAATTCATTATTGCCATTAGGCTAATAATAAGGTTCCCTACATTTCATCGTACAACATTCAAGGTTCACACCGATACCTCCCAATGCATCGATTCTTGTAAGGCTATATATACATTATTGGTGCCGCTGATTCTGTTCTGTGTGTCACCACCGAAAGCCTCAAACAGCTTACACTGGTAAACATTATCAACTACAACCCATGCCGGTATCCTAATTTGGCTCAATTCAACCAATTGCTAAAGTGTAAATGCTGAATTACATACCTGAAAGCAGTACTGAAATAATCCTCCGCACGCCATTGACAATAAATACACCAACTACATATACAGCATGGTCTGGGAAGGACATTATGATATGAAAACTGAATAGTAATAAGAGATTTACAAATCTACAAACGATAAAACAGACAAATGTGCATCACATTAGCGAATTATGGCATATTTACAGGGGAAATATTCGATCGAAACTTTTCGCGAAATTGGCAAAGCAAACATGTTTTGAAATCGTAGCACATATAGTGATATATGATTACTGGTTGTTTGACATTTGACTCACTGTGCGCGCGACATAACATTTCTCAAAAGGCCAGGCTTCCGAATAGTTTAGAGCAGTGGTTCCCAACCTGTGGTACGCGTACCACTAGTGGTACGCGAAGGTCTTCCAGGTGGTGCGCGAGCAGATTCTGTTTTTTTTTCGATCAAAGGGAGTTATTAGCTCAGGTGAGGTTGATTTTGAGTTTTTTGAAGCCGTCGTCTTCCGCTATTCCCCATAGCTGCTAATTTTCCCTTATACGTGGGAATGCGAGCAAGGATTTTCATCCCCGATGATTATCAAGTCGAAAAAACGAAACCGACTTGTTGCGCCCATACATGACTTCGATGCACTGTAAGCAAATGTATGCCACGCGTCGACAAGCTAGTGGAAAATAAACAAATGCAGCCATCGCATTAAATAAATTGACTTTTGTTGTGTGTTGTTATTTCAGTACGCTGTTCTTCTTGTGACTGGTTGTGAGAAAAACAATTCCATACATCCCATCAACCCTGGCTGATAATGCTTAGTTCAGGGGTGTCAAACTCAAATTTCATCGCGGGCCGGATCGAAGTCATGAAATCACTCGCGGGCCGGACCAGTCAACGGAATCGTAAATGTTGCCTCGTACCATTGCTTTTCGCTGGAATGCTTTATTATCAAGCATATATAGATAATACACGGATCGTAGGGGTTTCTTTCTAACGAGACGCAACACCATTATTTGCGAGCAATGCGAAAATATGATGTTTGTCCGGTTGAATACAGTTAAGAACCGCTAAAACCATGGCATTACCGGCGATACAAGTAGACATATTCAAGTGTTCCCTTTGCTTCAGTCCAGGGGTGGCCAACCTGCGGCCGTAAGAGGGAATTTGTGTGGGCGTAGGAACGCAATTCAATTGGTATGTGTTAGCGGCCGCCGACATGAAATTTGAATTTAGGAATTGACTCCCGATTTCTTGAAAGATTTTCATTAATTTTGAAATTTTCTTCGCGTTGCGCGTGATTCAATGCGATTACATTTTTCAATTTTACTATAGTAGCACCCTTTGCAATCACAGCCCCACAATACAGATGCGAACATCAGTGGGAAATGATGCGCCTCACATGGAAATATCAGCGCGGAATCGTGTGCTCCTCACTATGCTAACAATCCGGAGGGGAGGTCAAGAAATAACAGCATGCTACAAAGTGACTAATACCAATTGGCCCACCCGAAGATGCATCATAATTTATAACTTGCTTTAAACTTTCGAAAACACCCCTACATCAACTCTATACCAATGAATCTGATCGCACGGGATGAGAAAGGAAAAATGTTTGAGGGTAATATGTAAAACTACTAATATCAATGACGAAATTCATTGGTGAATCTGAATTTTTTTCGCACTTTGCGCGACTATGATGACTTCCTTCCTTAACATTACCAGTGACCACTCGCGATTTTGTGCGCATAGTAAGCCTATCATTAAATAGATTAGTCCGGAGTTCACCGGAAATGGACATAGACATTTTAACCTGGGTATTTGGCGTCCATCAGCTCGTTCATTTCGACTATGCCCTGGAATGCAGCCGTAGGCTACACGAGTAGTCGAAATGCGGCCGTGAATGGCAAAAAGGTTGGCCACCCTTGCTTTAGTCATAATCTGGCGTTAGCCCTGCGTATGCGTTGTGATGAATACAAGATATTTATTGGTCAACGCGGACGTTGTAATTTGGTTTATTACTGTGGATGTGATTGATGATATAATCTTTTGTCAATGTACTCAGAATTGCTATGCGGGCTGGATAAAATCGTCTGGCGGGCCGGATCCGGCCCACGGGCCGTATATTTGACATCACTGGTTTAGTTCAATAGAATTTGTTGATACACCTCGCGTAGGTCAAACACGTGAGTATGACGTCATAAATGGTGGAAACGCGCGTAACTTATATAGGTGGTACGCGAGCACTGCATAAAACCTCAAAATGGTACGTGGGTGGAAAAAGGTTGGGAACCACTGGTTTAGAGGGCTGCTTAGGTTTAGAGGAAAGTTTAAGAGGCCGGCCACTGTCCGGGTTGGATTTAAGTTCTGAGTTGACGTTGGGATATATGGATTTTGATATCGGGTGAACTTTGAAGCTATGAAGTCACATGCATATATTATGCGAATAATATGTGGCATGTTCAAATGTCGGGCTACCTGCGTTATGACGCATAAAACTACAATACCAATTCTGATACATCACTGCCCCATTGTATCACTAAATTCGATTAGACATGAAAGTGAAAAGTGCCAGTTATCACGGAATGACTTTCAAAGGTGATAGAGTTCGCTGCAGAGAGAGGAATTTTCATCGATGATAATCTCAATGTTACGTGCTCCACAAACTGGGACCTGGAAGGATCCTTCTTTTTCTGTGGGACGGTTTTGACAACTATAGGTAAATTGACATGTCAATCGCGTTATTCCTGCTACCAGCCTGTTGGCCTATATTGCGTAACCTCACATTGCCTTTTTATCTATTACGGGAAGACTTGTGATCGTGACAGCCAACTCGGGAAAGAAAACAAACACGATAATTATTGACCAAATGTTTATATAAGCCAGATATGATAGGTATGCGCAGGTTTCAACGTTTACCAATCAGCAAGTTTCTAATCCGGTGTAAGAGTTGTGACAATTGTGGCACAGCGACAGCATGCTATGGCTAGCAGTGACTCATAATCTATTTATGCTTGCAGGGAGTCCAAGAAAAGGTCACTGCTATAATTCGCCCGTCAAGAGAGTTTTGCTGTTTGTGCTTCCATTTTAGGTCCTTCCAGATCTAAACTTACTGATCCGTTTGATCTGTGACTCACACTCAGGCCGCATTCCAGATTAATCATCTCTGTGTACATTAGTTTATTGTCTATTCGCGGTGACACTTTGTGACTTTCATCCGATACTATTGGATAGATGCAAAGTCGTGCTAATAATTATTTTGTATGTTAATTAAGTAATTAAATATACCGCCCAAAACGGGCTGCGAAGCCACAAAGGAAACTATACCTAGTTACCTACGTCTCGATTTTGTCTTGTATTGCGTTTAGCATCATGTCATTATGAATTTTGTTATGATCCGTCCTTCCATCGGACAAGTAGACTATTTTCGACTAGAACTGAGGTCATGTCAATTTAAATTTCGCGTGATACGGGGGAACAATATTACGTCGATTTTCAGGGTATGGTCATATTGCACCCAGCACGAACACTGCAAGAGTTATATGTATATTCTATGCGATTATCGGAATTCCACTCTTCGCTGTTATGTTCACCGGAATCGGAGCTAAATTCGCGGCCAGAGTAGAACGATTGGAGTCTAGAATCAGAGGAAGGGTGAGTCATGTTACGTAACTAATGCATCATTTATCGCGGCAAAGTTGGTTACACCCACCATTCCAAAGTACTCACACGGGCTTACTCCTGTTCTCGATACTTTATCTCATGAATCATAGGTTTTCTTCAAGCTATATATAGGCCTACCGCTAAATCAGGGTTGGGCAACTTCTCCAGTAGGCGGGCCGGATATGGGGAAATGGAGTACTTGGCGGGCCGGATTCCTGAATCGATACATTACCGCGTATTTATCCACACAAGGATTAACCGTATTTAATGTAAATTTTAAGTTTGATTTGTTGAAACCAAAACAGTATTCGATGAATTTATTAACAGTAGCTGTTGATGTATCTGTAGCTGTTGAAATCAATGAGACATATATGGTCGATCAAAGTTGTGAACAGGTTCTTCGAGCTCTGGCTGCATGTCGCACACAAAGAAAACAAAGAACTAAAGAATAACTAAAAATAACTATTGTTTGTGTTTGAAAAAAAGATTCAATAACCTACTGTCACTAACATTTGACGAATTGAGCAAGTAGGGTAAAATTGCGGCAGACTGTGACCGCGGGCCGTATGTTGCGCGCCCGTGGTATAATGTATATACGAACGAGGGCTTGAGATTTTCCCAAATTTACCAACACATAAATTCAGTGCGGTTGAGTCTTGAGTAGCCTACATGCGTAAATGCCAGTCTCGCACTCAAATCACACACACACACACGCTAAAGAATAAACCTACAGTCACTATCATTTGACGTATTAATCAAATACTGGTGGGTTGCGGCACACTTGACCGCGGGCGACATTGGCATGTACGGCCGGAAACTCTCTGCGGGCCGCTCAAAATCACGTCACGGCCGGATCCGGCCCGCGGGCCGTATGTTGCCCGCCCCTGCGCTAAATTGTACTTTAAATGATACTCTTTTGTTCATTTAATTTCTAGTTATTCTCCATGATGCTAATTCCTTCCTGCAGTTGTGTTTTGTTAGTTAATCTAAAGGTTTGAGTGTAAAGATTGATGTAGAAGATGCTCCATGACTGGTAGCTTGGCTTTTATGACTCTGTTATGTCGAGCGGTCAGTCGGCGTCTTCTCATCTGTCCATCACAATTCGCCCAACTGCATCCTTGTTATGCATGTTATTGATCAATGGACCAGTGATGGTGTACATTTGGAATCGATTGTGTCCTAGCTACAGTACACCTACGAAAAATCTTCTGTATTTTTGTCCGTCTTCGATTCTGTTATTCTTTACTTTTTAGACCAAACGTGGTTGGTTGCGGAAGACAATCTTGGTGCTGTTAGTACTCACAACGTTTACCGTCCTGTTTTTACTAATACCGGCTGTCATTTTTGTCCAAGTCGAGCAGTGGGACTACCATATTTCATTTTACTACGCGTTCATAACTCTGACGACGGTGGGATTCGGCGACTATGTCGCGGGTATGTTGAATATTACTTCCATCAAGGTCATGCTCTGATCATACGTCGAAAATTTCGCACCCGTTGAGATTTTAGGAGTGAATCCGGAAATCGATTACGTGCCAGTTTACAGAGTGATGGTGTACTTTTGGATACTTTTTGGTCTGGCGTCTGCAGCGACTGTGATTAGCTTATTATCAGATCTGTGGATGAAAGCGGGTGAGTTGATCCTGGCTAGTTACCACTAAGTACGTAACTCCTTTGTGTGGGTAAAGGAACATTTAGTAGGATAAACATAAAGGTATACCTTTCAGCTATTTCATGTTGTGATACATTACCGCAATATGTACTAATGTCATACCTTATCATATCATAAAATTGGAATTTATAGAGTCGCCCATAGATACACGCTAATATTTCCACTGGCGTTCAGGATTTTCAAGCAATTAATTATGAGTGATCAAAATTTCCGAGCATGAACCATGCAAAATTGGCACTGATTTAACTGATTCTATTCGAGTATTGTTGGAGGCAAACCATAATCGTTGTGGTTGCATCAGAATTTGTTAAAATTTCACAATAAACAGGCCATCTTGACCATGTATCGCGGCATCAGATTAACATAATTTGCACTCAATAGTGGCGGTCTTAACCATCATGTGAAAGCTATCTCCAGTGATTTACTAACAGACTAACAGACTATATATAACTAATCTTGTGATTCGTATTTTCGGAATCAGTGCGACGGTAGAATTCATTTGAGATCACTTTGGCAAGTTTCAGGATTACTGTTAGTCTAAGATAATCAACTTGAACCAGCTTGAAAAATTATGCTATCACATCTACCTAAATTTGGAGAGCCTAACACTTTGCCACTTAATCACTTTTACCACATCTGCTCAATCAATTACAGGCCCGGAATCTAAAAGCCGAAAGAAAAAGAACAAAGTCGAACCGAATCAAAGCGCCCGGTCAGACGTCGTACTCGAAAACAGGGACACAATGAACGACTACGAATTTTAGAAGCGACATCTATTTAATCGGGGCGATTTGCGATTTTTTTTCAAACATTTGTTCATCATTAATAAATTATCTTCGTAAAAATGTGCCACTAATTCTCGGCGAGTGAATCAAAAAATTCAGCAATGGAATCGCTTTATCATCTCGGTAGACGTTATTTTTTTATTATTAGCACTCGATTATGGCGATTCTAAAATCTTAACACTCGCGCCTCATCAGTCAGGACACATGTCGATGGCAGAATAATAGAAGATCATGAATGAAACCTCAAAGTATGTTGGCGCTTATCACCAAAAGGGCCTGTAAAATTGATGCTGATGTTGGTATGTGTCATAATTTATTTTTCGTTGCAAGCTCAACTGAAAAACTTCAAATTTTACACTCTCCCGAACTCTCTACTTCTACCTGTGTGTGTGTGTTTGTGTGTGTATGTATGTGTGTGTGTGTGTGTGTGTGTGTGTGTGTGTGTGTGTGTGACTTGCATCCTTTGAAGCATCTGATCTCTTGACTTTCAACTATGGCGCTTTCACAGCGGTCTAGGTAATGAGGAACACAAAAAATAGCGTGCCACATATTTTGCTGAGGGTATATCATTTATTGATATCATGCCCGCAATCATACTCTTCTCAATTTACAAAATTATCTCATCACTTATTATAAACTCCAAGTTATATCTACCGCTGAATCCCTATTTTTATTGACGATTGTAATAGAATCAATGCAAACATAGAATCCTTCAATCGCAAGTTCCATCCACTATCGCGTTCGCGATCACTAGTAGAGCTGGAAACGTTTCTTCGAAGGTAGGCTGGATTTGACTGAAATATTCAATACGAGGCTTAGCTCCCAAATTTATCAAACTGGAAAATAAAAATATACTCTTCCGGCAGCAGAAATCCATAGCGTCCCCTGTCCCTGAGCTCAGCGGCGAAGGAACACTTGACCTGCGCGACATCGTACATGTAATCCGCGCTACTTCCGCTCGCCACATCTGTTTGTGTAGATTTGTATTGCATTTAAATCAGGAAGATATAACGCACGTTTTTGCCCACGCAGAATATTTAGGATATACATTGGCAGACATTCCTTTGCCTTGTTTCAATCGCCCATCGATTTGCGATGATGATCGGCTTCGGATAGGCATTACAATTTTTCCGCATCTTGGGAGATATTTGTAAGATGGACCAAATGAAATGAGCCAGTGACCTTCATGAGTTTCAAGCATGCAAAACTAGCACATGCGACTGTGTGTCTCCAAAACTAGCCCGAGGAGGCAATATGGTGATGCGATTTGATAACATTGCGATACCGCCGCATCTAAATCGTTGTAGCATATCAATTTTGCAGACTTTTTCGCCTAACTCAAATCTCAGCCAATCCTCAGCTTTTACCCAGGGGTAGTAAATCATTTTTTTCGGTGGGCCAAATATGTAGCAGAAAATCCGCTGGCAGGGCGAGACCAACATTTAAACTATGTTCTGCGGTGTGCACTTTTATTTTTTATAGTGAATGCAAATAATTGCATTGTTACCACACATGTTAGGCTACTGAGTGGATGGGTTAATATTAGGCTGCGTGCCTATAGCTTTATGTGGCTTGGTAAAATAGCATTGTTGTTTTGCCAGCTTCGCTAGCATATAGGTCCACAATAACCGAGACCTGCTTGGCACTGGCGTAGCAGCATGTGCTGCCGCCCCTGGCTCTCTTGAAAATGCCGCCCCCCCCCCCTAGGTAGACCGCATCAAATTTCGACATAGATTGATGTTCAAGTAATCTTGTCAATAGGAATAATTACAAATAATATGCCGCTTCTCAGCCTCACCGTCTCGACGTTAATGACGCCAAAAATAATAAAAACAAGAAATAGCGAACGAATGTGTTGTACAAATAGAAAATCAATGGCCGCCTCAAAGCAAAAGCAGCGATAATATCCTCAAATTCAAGTTTTTGAACGTAGTCTCTTTCTATAGACAGAATGGATGGAGCTGATAGCCGATCATTATTCATGATAGAACTAAATATATAAGACTTAATCAGTTTGAGCTTTGAGAAGCTCCTCACACATCTCGCAGTTGAAACACCAATGTTCAGATAAAGTTTCAGACACGAGCATAAATACGGTGTCGAATCAAGTAGCTTTGCATTAAACAACCACTGTAAAACATCAAACGTTGTTGCACTACGATCAAACGTGGTTTCACTGCTCCGCACCAGCCTCTTAACCCTGTTAAAATCTCAAGTTGAACAACTTCATATGATTATAACTTAATTTGTGTTCGTCCTAGAGCAGTGGTTCGCAACTTTTTTTTAGACACGCCCCCCTTTAGGATAGTGAAAAATTCCGCGCCCTCGTATCGTCATATTACAAGATCCAACTGGGATGCTAGCAACCCTAACAGATTGTTTGATGGCATGGAAGGTCATGACTGTTGATGAGAGAATTCAAAAATAAGAAACTGGGTCTATATATAGAGAAACACGCATGAATTGCAGGTAAATCACGCATAGCGCGAAAAAAAATCATTTGACCTATTCTTCGCGCCCCCTTAAGATGCTTTCACGCCCCCCCCCCCCCCCCCCAACGGGGGCGCGCCCTCCAGGTTGAGAACCCCTGTCCTAGAGGCCTCATGTTGGTTTGTACGAAAAGCTAGCAATCTTCTGCTTTATATGATCCCTAATTCGATGTATAAGGCATGACAATTTTCGCAGCTAACTCCAAAAAGTCCACCTCGTCGTCATAAGTGCTTCTAAAAGCGCTGGTGAATAAATTGTGACTTTCGCTTTGCAGCAGCGCGTGGGAATTCAAAAATCCAAATATATCATTTAAGTGATGAATGCCTGTAAACCTAGTTTCAGCTTCAAGTTTAAATCTGTCCTATGCTTGAAACATGCATCGTCTAAATTCTTCAACAACACTGAGGCCAGCATCTTCTGTTTGTTCGCCAGACATTCTCCTTTTTCTGCGAACTCTCCGAACAATCGGCCGTAACGGCTATTTCGGAGTGATTCCATCGCCATGTTAACATATTAATTCGTGTTTTCGGAATCAGCGCGACACTAGCTTTCGATTGAGACCTGTTTGATTAAATTTTAGCTGACGGGACGCCAGCTATAGGACTACCAAGCACTCTTCTTTTAGCCGGCGGTCTACACGCCGCGCGAGATAGTGTATTGGTGATGCGTCCGGCTTCTTGATCGGTAGGTTATGGGCCCGATCCCCGGCCGGGTCAGACCGAAGACTCGAAAACTGGTATCTGCGGTTATCCCGCTAGACGCCCAGCAATCACGGAGGAGCAAAAAAACGGGGTGCAGACTAGATGACCTTACTATAAAGTCCTTATCGCATCTCCGTCTTCAAACCATCACGATGATGCAGGCATCTCTCTCACTGTGCAGCCTCATTTTGCCGCCCCCTTGGAGCCTGCCGCCCCTGGCGCAGAGCCAGAACCGCCAGGTGGCTGCTACGCCACTGCTGCTTGGTGCTTATCATAAGCTAAAAGACCGGTTCACGGATGACTTCAGTAGCCTACCTAAATATTTAGTGCTCCAAATCTCGTTGAAATGCCAATCTTCATCCGCATCTTTAATTGCTTGACATAATGTCGTTTGTTAGTGATGATGGCCGCTAATCACGGGCACTGATTTCATTATTTCACGAATTCGGATTTGGAAACTATGACGTGACACGTGACGGTTTAAAGCACAGACCTGACAACAATCAGCATTTGAATTTGAATACGGAAACAGCGACTTGTAAATTCAGTTGTTGTAGCATAATTTATTATATTGGCTTTATTTTTAGCCTGGATTATTCACACGGCGTACGTGCATAAAATAACTAGACTTCAAACTATACGCATTTACGTGTCGTACGAAAAGCCCAGATTGATGAGGTAAAGTCGAGCTTCGAAAATCAGCAGCAAAAGGCACTGATGAGGACTCAGAAACGAGATAGATAGATAGATGATGAATGGATGCGTGACTGGAAGTCGTCCGAAATAATACCATAGACCAAAGAGCATTCATTATCACGACGAACATAACCAGATTAGGCGATAACCGCCAAAATGTTCAACAAAACAAAAAAAATGTATTTCTGAATCAGTTTATACAGCAGTTGTGGTCGACACATCAAAATTATTAAGGAACTATTCGCTGACCGCTCACAATCGCGTCACGGGCTGCATAATTCCCGGTTCTGCTTTAACCCAACCCGCATGCAGAAAAACCGGGTGTGTAGGTATAGCTTGTTATTGCGCCGTCTGTTCATGGCTGATTTAGGGTATATCTATAACAGGGATTAGCATGGATTATGATTAGTATTTGGGTAAACCGGATTTGTGAAATTTTGACGTATTAGGATTAGGATTGGATTTACCAATTTTCGGGAAGATTGATGTCCTGCAGTTTCACGTCCTACCAAAGTGACTTCATGTACCTTGACACTCATTTAGCGTTTTATTTCTTTTTACGGAATTATAGCCATAAGACGTAGGCTCTCTAAGTGGAATTCTACCTTTGAATCGGATTAGGATTTGAAGCTTCGGATTTGGATTGGATTCGGATATGGAAATTTCAAGTCCGCTCATCTCTGATCTATAGGCTATTCGCTTTCAAACTGCGGTCCGTGGCACAGTATATAGGCCATCAAGACGTTTTCAATAAGCCACTGAGCCAATGGGGCTGTTCCACTTCATTTTGAACACGCGGTGGCGACAAAGGTAACTCGACCCAAATCTGTTTTGTTGCTATATACTTTACTATGGGACTGGACTAAACATCGACCTAATTTCGTCTCTTGACGTACAACGAGGATGGTGAAAGTATCCATATCAACTTAAATCATCCATATGGATATCAAATAGCTGTTAGATGACGAAATGATGCTATTTCTTGGCGTCTTGACCTCGTGATGGAAGTGCTGAAATTATGATTCTATCCTTATCACCAACTGCAATGGTTCTATCATTATCATTTTCGCCATTTAGCGCCCAATACTACACCAGGTTGGACTGGGTTCAACACAAACCCTTTCTAGATACATTATTACCTAAACCAAATAGCTGTCTGGTTGAAAGACTTAATGTCCTTCCCATACCTTCCTATTCTTCAATCTCATCACTATCTGTTGGTGTTTTTAAATGATAAAATACTAATAATACCAACTAGTTCTCATCCTTTCTGATGATTGACAATTAAACAGTGTACCAGTAGTATTGTAGCAGTTATAATACTAATAATACCAACTATAGATCTCATCCTCTCTGATCATTGACAATTAAACGATGTACCAGTTGTATTGTTGCCGTTATTTTGTTGAATAAAATGGAACTGTTATAAACTGAAGTCGCAAAGCGTATATAGTCTATAAAGCAAAGGTTCTCGAATATTTTTTTGCCCGACCCGAAAATAAATAGTATGGTAAGCACATAAACATTAGATTATAACATTCTAAGCAACGGATTTATGCATGCTCATTAGTCATTATTACATATTAACATAATTATTAGGAAGAAGGAATGTCAACCTGCTATTTGACAAACCCATGTATGGGACTGAGACAAAAAGCAAAATACTATGGTGTAAACCAAATTGATACAAATAGCATTACCATATCCAAGACTTGTAAAACACAAATATGAGCTTGTGAGCCTTGGTCATTTTTGATCATCGAGTTTGTACTTGAAAATCTTGAAGGTTGTAGCAAAGTTCGTTGTGCTACCAACATAATAGGTATCAGATAATCAGATACGTATAATAAGAGTCCATGTAGTGAGCAACCGACAATAGTCCTGTTTTGTTGAAGTAATATGAGATAGTTGTCTTACAACTAAGCCTGATTGCCAAGTCCTTCAGTTGGAAGTACACAAATGACGCCATGCTTTCAATATCCGACAGTGCTGAGTGTTCAGGATTTATAATTGGAATGATGGTTGCTTTACACTATCAACTATAGAGTATGCTTCTTTCAATAACGGGTGAATCTCTGTAGATTCAGCTATCCCCTTTTCCGAATTGTTGAATTGTCAGAACAAGATGCCGTGACTGATGACTTGTACGTTCATTCTTTTGCAACAGCTTTTGACACTGACGTCTCTTCTGCAACCTCTTTCATTGAACACAGAATAGATGAGGCTGCCTTGACTGAAGTTTCATCAGCTTCATTGTAATTCAAACACATGATTTTTATATGTTGTAGGACCTCACAGCAGCAAATGTACAATGTACATAGCATCATTTTCCACAACACACAACACTCATGGGGGTACTGATTTACTGCAGCGGAAGCAGGATAAATCATGCTGGTGAAATGATATTCTGCAGACTACTTTTCCAGGAGAGGACCAGGCATCCATAATTCTTCGTCGTAAACGGAACCCATCCTCCTGATAACTTTTTGTTTCTAATTGATGCATCTTCTGCGATCAAATGACCGTCATCCTTACACAATGAGGCATATAACACTTGCCATATCAACGACTCTCGGAAAATTTACAGCAATGTACCGGTAAGCTGCAACCTGCCAGGGTGCCAATGTCCAGCACGAGGACAAGACGCCAAGAAATAGCCTCATTTTCGTCGGCGAACAGTTATTTGATATCCATATGGATGATTTATATTGATGTGGATACTTTCACCATCCTCGTTGTACGCCAAGAGACGAAATTCGGTCCATGTTTAGTCCATTCCCATAGTAAAGCATATAGCAACAAAACAGATTTGGGTCGAGTTACCTTTGTCGCCACCGCGTGTTCAAAATGAAGTGGAACAGCCCCATTGTGGAGACTTTAATTTGTAGTTGTACGTTTAGATCAGGGGTTCTCAACCTGGGGGCGAGCCCCCCTTGGGGGGCGCGGGAGGCTCTCAGAGGGGGCGCGAGAAATTTTTGTCAATGTCTGTATAAATTGTGACTAAAGATGTGTTTCACAACCATTCTGAAGAGACGATTATTGAAGATTAAACTTAATTCATATTCTAGAAAGCTTGCCGAACTCAAACTCCAGCAGTCGCGCTCAACGGAGTGTAGGCTGACTTCGACTTCATTTGAGCAAATTTTTGACATTCTTTGAAGATTTAGAGAAATTCCTGCGTGCAAGTCATTCATTACTTTATAGCTTTGGCAGTAGCCTAAATCTCTGTGCGCTAGGTGGCTGTTGATGATAGCTGGCGAACTGCACTGCCTAAGACAGACTTAGATGCAATATAGGTTGCCCGGTTTCGCCCTCAATTTGGCTCTATAAATCAATACAATTTAATTCATTTCCAAAACTGATCAAATTTAGCATGGCAGGACAGAACGACGCCGTGCTCTCTGTAGTCACTACTAGCATCAGGATTAGTCTCAGTGAAATCTACCTTGAAATTAATTGATGTCCTTTTCAATGTTTTTTTTGTTATGTTCAAACGAGTTTGGGGAAGTTTGTCAGCAATGCAAAAGACTAAACAACTGGAATGCGGGTTCAAAATTGGCGTAAGATATACCTCATGTATACTATTAGATCAGGGGTGGGCAGCCCGTACGACCGCATGCGGCCGTAGAAGGAAATTTCTGCGGCCGACGACGCCTAATTCAATTAGTATGTGTTAGCAGCTGTGGACATGCAAATTGCAATTACGAATTCACTCCCGAATTTTCGAGAGATTATATTTAATCTTGAAATTTTCTTCGCGCTCCGCGCAATTCAACAAGACTTCATTTTTCGATTTTAATGCAGTAGCGCCCTTCTTACTTGGAGCAGGAATGGGAACCCTCAAGAAATAACAATTCATTCGCGGCTCTGAAAAATTTTCGTGCTCCGCGCGACAATATGCACTCCCAGCAACTATTCATAACATTGCCACTCGCGATTTCGGTGCGTACAATAGGCCGTTGTGAAAAGTAGAACAGTCCGGAGTTCACCGGGAATAAATATGGACAGTTTACCATAGGTATTTTGCGTCCAGATCGTTCATTGCGGCTATGCCCTGGAATGCGGCCTTAGGCTACATAAGTAATCGAAATGCGGCCATGATTAGCAAGAAGTTTGCCCACTAATGTAATAGATGATGTGCTCTTTTTGACATGACGATAAATGTAAGGGGGGTCAGTGGGCGCGATTTTTTGACCATCGCCAAGGGGGTGCGTGTCAAAAAAGGTTGAGAACCGCTGGTTTAGATGTTATGCGCTTTATTGAAAAACTTAATATTTGAAAAATAATAATTTATAACAGTAAAAAATATCATCCATAAATTCAGAAATGGGCTTTGTTTCGATCAGTCGGAGATCTACGTTACAATTAATGTAACAATGAGTAAACGTGTTGTATAGGCTTATAATTTTGAACAGTTTCGTAGAAAACTTACAAAGTCCAAAGTCGACGATAAACTTTGTATAACAACCAGATGAAGAAGAGAACTTTTCGCATTTCTAATCAATTTCCAATTTATTGTTTCATTTTTCTGGTTAAATAACATGCGTGCAACTTCTTGCGTTATTCGCAATTGAGATATAAAATTGTAGTATATACGGCGGCCTAGCAGGAAATTTAACATGAATCGGTGGTTGAAATGACTGTAATAAATTGCTTCAAGTTGTTGTCCTATTCAAAAATTCTGTGAATAATTATTTTGTTACAAAATTGTTGAAAACAAATGTCAACAGGAGTTAAAAGGACCGCGTTACAAGCAAAAAAACAATTGCGGGAAGTAGAAATTTTCAAACGGTGTTCCGCGCAATAGCTTCAAGGTAGGTTTCAACCTGATTTCAAGATGAGGGGTGATTTGATTCGCAACGATGGCATATTTTATTGATCAGCTCACCTAATGCGAAAGTATGAGAGGGAACGCTTTCAAATTGGAATTTGCGCCGCGAGTCCTTAAAGTTTGGGAACCACTGACCTGGGATTGCGACCGGTCTTACGAAATGCTTGGGCGTATAAAAGGAGACACTACCAGGTAAATTATCCGCACAAATAAAATGGAGCCACGCTTCAATCACGGTGTGTATACCATGCGAAGCTCCATATATGGACTGCAGTCGACGGTCACATATTCTACATAAAGCTGATTTGAGTGAAATCGTCGTAGCGACCAGAAGAAAGGACAGAATATGTATTTATTTTTGATATCACCTCCATTACCTCCATGATTAGTAAGGCTGCATATAAGCCGTATTGATTCATCTTATCACATTTGGAAGTTATCGGCTTAATTTGGCATATGTAAATCCGGCGATGCTTCATTTCAATCTAATAGATTTTATATAACGAATGCTTTTAAAGCACCCTCTTTCTACATTTGACTTAATCAGTTCGGACATGTCAAGGAAATCGTCATTTCTTGATGTAATCAAATAGTATTGTTTACTTCACTGTTTTTTAATTCTAAAGCAGTTACTTCGATTACATCTCAGATCACTTCTGCATTTATTGCAGGTCAGCAACGAAATACTTCGAGTATTTTGATGAACACATATGCATATATCGTAGACTAGACTACCAGTCGGGTCATTGTGGTTTATGACTACTTCCTCTTCTAATTACTTACTTTGTAGGTCGAAGCTACGCTTTCACTTTTAATTTATAAGGTAATGTTAAATTTGTAGTGAAATTTATCGGTGACATTGTTGCAATAACTAGTAAAAATATAACGCGCGTTATACTAACTGAATACACATTGTAAAATTGCCCCTATATGTAGATTCGTTAGTCATTTTAGTTGTGAAAATTACCCCTAGCAAGTACGACAGTGATATAACTGAAGTCGCCTCAGAAAGGATACATCCCCTTGATCAAATTTACGTATTGAATATACGCGATTACTTTTCATATCTTCGTTTTCTACGACTTTTCGGTTCTTGAAAGACACTCAGTTACAGCTCAATCAGGAACCCGTGGCGAGCGAGACCAGAGATACAGTAATATACAATGTTACTCACAAATGACTGTCGCGATCGGACCGGCCTCGTACGTTTTACCATGTACAGCCTGTATCGCGTTTACTCCATCCACTGCAATTGTGGTCTGAAAATCATTGTCTGATCACCGCCACGAAAATCACCATGGCAGACTCGCTAATTACCAGTGTGGCGTTGTCCGCGCATGGGTCGGTCGTATATCCGTAAGGTATCATCCACAGCTGACTGTAAGCGTGAATATCAATGTATCCCTTTACATTTCCGATTGACATGACGATATCTCTTTGGGCTTGCGTTTCTGTCTGCAGACGACAAAGAGTATTTCAGAAATTTGATATTGAATGCATTTCTTGTCCGCCTGTGGTTAATTTCTGTAACGATCTGTTTCCCACGTATTTCCCTCACAAATATGAACACAATTAGCAGAGGTAGTCAGTAACAAAATTCTTCCATTTAATTTGGTAGTACTCAAGTACGTTTCCCGTAACTAAATTTTTAAAACACCAGCACTTCTACTTCGATATTCAGAATGGAAAGCATCTTGAACTTGAAATTAACCTAAACTGACTTGGTCATAAAATAAAATATTACCTCTGAAAACGCAGATGGTCCGTGATATGCGTCGCTACAGCCATTGCTGCTGGACCCTTCCCCTGCAAAACAAAGTTTGATAGCTTTTAATGAATAGATAAAAATTTACTGCTGAGTGAGGAGTGCGTTGGTCGGTATCAAAGAGGGATGAGTCGGTGCATTTGTACCGAGGTGAATTAGTTTGTAGAGGTTACCTGGTCACATATAGTAAATAGTCACAACTCGTATTCATCGTTAATAAATCGCCAAGAGATAACTGAATTATTGTGTTATTATTATTGATGAAAACGGGAGTAACGCTTTTCACCTGTAAGACCAGGTGCGTCACGGACTAGAGAATGTACGGACGGTAGGTATACAAATTTTTACAAAAGTACCAATGGTGATGAACAATAAATCTTCGTTAATAAATCGCCATTAGATAACTGAAATATTGTACATGCTAAAAGCACGTGTTTTTCACGTAATATTATTCGAAGATCTTCTTGGAGG
Organism: Botryllus schlosseri; assembly: GCF_051294905.1. Taxonomy (NCBI): domain Eukaryota; kingdom Metazoa; phylum Chordata; class Ascidiacea; order Stolidobranchia; family Styelidae; genus Botryllus; species Botryllus schlosseri. The sequence continues at coordinate 25,274,894 of NC_137238.1, forward strand.
TACAGAACTTCAATATGCAATTGAATAGTGCATTCAAATTGAAATAAACCCAATATTTTCGGCTGACACTCGACACTCGTCAGTCGTAATATTATTTAAACAAATTCATTGTCAACCAGTAGGGCATGGACTGCCGAAGTGGTGCAAACAGCAACTGTATACTCGTGGGACATTTCCGAACATCGTATTGGGAAATTTGTAATGGGCAAATGTACTTATGTACTGAGCTTTCATGACTGCGAGAGCCAAACTTAATTTAATCTCCACTCACAATTAACTGTTACCAAACCAGACCCTAACTCATATAACGCTTCGACGAACTTACGCGTAAGCTCAACCTCGCACGCTGCGCACACACGTATATAATAACATACAGTCACTACAATTGGACCTAGTAAGCAAGTAATAGGGAATGTCGGCAGACTGGGGCTGCGGTCCACATTATCATGTAAGACGGAAAACAGTCCGCGGGCCGGATCCGGAGGAAAGAAGTATCCGTATTAAAGAAGTAACTCGCTTATAGACAGCACTGATGATACGAATTACCGGATTGCAAATCAGCTGAGAAATATTGGAGATATCATCGACATTTTAAAAAGGCAGCGGGGCATCCAGTTTGACATGGCATGGGTTTGAACCTTCCAAGTCCATCCTCTGGTTACGCCACTGTTGGTATTGTTTTTGATCTGAGCAGCGGTGTCTCAATGGATGTGAAATGGCAACACGAGTTTTAGTTTTTCGGCTACTATTTTCACTGCATGCGCCTTCAGAACTATAACGGGAACTTTCAACATTGCAAACTCTGCAACTACACCCAGGATTACTGACCTTTAAAAATTCGTAACAAGAACAAGAGCTAGAACTACCCTAAAACCGTACTAGAATGGTAGTTTGTACAAGTCAGTTCGTACTTTCGGAGTTTTTTGAAATTCATTTCGATGAAGTCGTCATCAAGGAAAATGTAGAAAATGTATGGTTAGCAGAAATTATGAATTCTGTACTCACAGAAAGTAATTAAGTTAGTGATGGTTCGGCAACTTGAACATCATGAAAACTTCTGAAACTGCAACAGCAGTTTTAAGTTAACATTTGGTTCAATTTTTAGGTACTTGGAATCGGAGTCAGAGAATATCATTGAACTCTGATTCCAATAAGAAAAACTTTAACGAAACTCTGACTTTAACTCCACGACGCCGACTCAACAGCACCGATTGTGACGCGCAATAATGATGTTACAATTCTAGTTAAGAAAAGAATCATGTTTTACAACAAGATGAACAGTTTAGGTAGAAACTACTATGGATCGTATGAGAAAACGAAACTAAAAAGATTGAGGTTCGCTTCAAGGACTAAAATGCGAACAGAATGTTCGAACCATCACGATGAAATATATTATTCGCATCTTACATTTAAATCTGCAAGAAGTAAACTCATGAGCTCATACTTACCGCCAAAATGACTATCGAAATTTCGGTTCGGATCAACTCCATCGCAGATTCCTTTCGTATCAGTGTTCCTGGTTTTTCTCCACATACGATCCTACGCAAATAAAGCGGATTCGTTGCTAGTAAAATTTTCGCGCCGTGCCTATACTCACATCCGTCCAGGTATACACGTAACCGTCCGGGTTAGCCGATGGAATAATGTAAATCGCCAAATTATTCAACAGGTTGATGAGTGTTGCATCATTTGTTTCAGCCAGCTGTGTATAGATTGAAAGCGCAGTCAAAAATGATGTCACTCTGACTATAGCTCCATATCTCACATCGTATGAGGCTTACCGTCTTGGCAGTTAAGATGCAAGTGGAGGGACTGACCCATTCCCTGGAATGAATTCCGCAATTGATGACGAAAGATCGCTCTTGACCGGTTCCGAACTGTGTATGAAACATTTATCGAAAAAACAACTCGCGGTACCAGCAGATTTCACTGCTGCTAAATTAATTTTCCATGTTGTAGGTATTCGTATCCATAGAATATTCTGCTCAGAAGTATTCAGGAACGATATATAATTATACTTTTTCGATGTCTACAAGTATGATTAGATTACTTGATTAGGTACTCAAGTAGCAGAATTTGTACTATACTATTGCTTCCTACTTGAAGACTTTACAGGCGAAACTGCTAACTCTTTTACACTTAAGATTTATTTAAAGTGAAAAGTAGGTATGCGTTGATTTAGCATCACCTTCATCATACAAATTGTAATAAAAGGCGATGAAGTGCCTTTAATCCTTTTGCGCAAAGATACATCTTGTATTTCCGAATTTCTCCACCTCCGAATATCAGCTAAAATTGTGTTATTCCTCAACAAAATCTGCTTGTTCAAACGACTTACTTCAGTATTTTCGAAGTTTCCATGTTGTACTCCTTTTTGAAGTAGCTTTCGCATATCATGGAAATCACTAGATTTATTATTAATTAAGTAGAATACTACTGTGTTATTTCTAGTAGACCCAACGCCGATTTCGTTTTCCCACTCCATCATACTATGGTATAGAGAGTGCGCTTTTAGCATCGATTAAAATTATTGTCACTGTTATAGATATGTGGATGATTGCTTCGTATGTATACAGATGATGGAATTATTACATAGAAACTGCTGCTGTTACTTATTTTTTTGCAATCTCAATCGACGAATTTGCTATTTATAATCACTATTACAATCGCACCGTAAATTTGTCCGTAATCAATATATTGGCGATTGCAATTGGTTCGGTAAACTTGCCTTCAGAGCGAAGATATCTCTATCTTCAAACGATTTTCCAATAGACATCTTTGATACGGACGTGTGCTCAGCAACCAAGGCATCCATCCAATCGTTGATCTGGATAATGTATACTCGCGTCAAACATTTCGTCACGTGACTCGTAAAGGGATGTAATTCTCTTCACAGATGGAGCGGGACTCTTATATAGTGAAGCAAAGTAGGCATGATCGGTATGGAAACAATCGTTTTACAAAACAGTAACGCTCGAAATAGCGATTGTCATAATGTTGTTGTTGCTCATTAAACAAAAATATTTGGCGCTTATCACCTGACGGCCTTCCGCACCGCGGTCAACAACATTATACATGAATAACGACGAAATAGCGGAGGAAAGTGGAAACACTCCGATCTTATCAGGCAGTTTCACAAGAACACGGTGGTAAGGTGGTTACACCAAAGCACAAATCAAATATTAGAATAGTATGATTAACTCAATTTACAAATTGCGGTTGCACGATAACAGAAATTTAACGACATAAGTAGTTATTTGAAAATTCAGGATTGAATCGCCAATAAAAAATTCACTTTCAGTTGAGCACCTTTATCGATAAGAAATTTCCGATAAAAATCTTATTGTGGACAACTGATTATAAAGTGATTCACGGTTTCAGGGTAGCGACAGTAACTAAAACAGGGAGAGCCATTTTGAAGTCCGAGGCATCGAGTACAGCTATTATCAGAATACCAACTTACTGAAAAAGTGATTTCGAGGTTAGGGTTAGTGGTAGCTGGTGCTGTGGATGGGTTAAGTTACCTTTTGATACTGACAACCAACAAAACCAATGAACAGTATAAAATTCGTGCGCCGGCGGCTTGTCCTTTCGTCGCAGTTACGTATTCTTGGATATATCGTAGTCATTTACAGGGGCTTGAGTTTGATTTCGTGGCAAAGTACGCACAATCTGCGACCTAAAACTGAATCATTTAAACGGCCACATCTAAACCATATGCCGTGTACAGACGGGCGTTAGCAATTTCCATGTCTAACCAGCATCATTCACGTGACGGTGCATGTACAGTGTTAGTGCTGATATTCCATGCATATATCGTGTCCTTTACGAAGTCCGCGTGTATTTTCGACTCACCTCGTCTAAAGTGTGATATTGTTCGTAATTGAATGCGTTTCCAGCGTCAACGTCCTGGTCTAATGGTGGAATGTCTCGCACTTTTGCCAAGCTTCCAACGTCTTCGATAAAAGTCTCGTACGAGATCCTAAAGCATTCGAGAAAACACAAAGTTTGAATCAGTCTGCCTGGACTTAGATCGAAATAGAATCTATGTATAGTAGAAAACTGCGACTTCGGCAATTAAAGCGGAAATATCAATTGAGAATTTCGACCATAAAGTCTACTAGCTTCAAACATCGCAATTACCTGATTATGTTTAAATAAAAAGCAAACCACAAAATGCTGAAGAGCGAGTAGCGATGTGTATAGCAATTGATCGTCATGACGTCGGCTCATTGAATGCAATACACATAGGGTTCTATTAAAAATCAATTTTCGTCCCATTAAAATCGCTTTTAATCGAAGCTATGGTATCGAGATATAAAATTCTTAAATATTCGGAGGAAACTTTCCACGGACCGGCGGTAGAGAACCGCTGTTTTCGGGGTCAGTGAATTAGCATTATGTCATCAAGAAATCACAAAATCAGATGCTTTTTTGAGAATGGCATCATGAGTGAAACTGCTACTTTCTTTTCTAATCATTACTTATATTGCTTAAGGCATGGAATAGCCTTGCAAATACACCTGAGCTTGATGTGAGGAATAAGTGAATCACTGAATCAGTGAAGGACACTATACCTAGTTGAAACGTACCCGAAGTGAGTCATTCTGTCTTTTACTAGAGATTGTATTCGCGGGCTGACCATGAAGTCCATAAAATCACCTTTGTGTCGATAGTCTGACCAAACGTCAAGCTGAAAGAGGATTAATACTAAATTACATTAATGACGAATATATGTTTCTCACCTGATCTTACATCGTATTCATCAACCAAAGCCTTGATGGTAATCAGCTTCTCCGGAGTTGGGTGTACTCGAAATACGCGGTACCTATTTTGAAAATCGGTACAATGTAGAATTGAGTGTTTGTACTCGACAATGTTAGGAGTAACTATCACACGATATCGACTTGCAAACCGAAATTATTAAAATTCAGGACAGTCAGTCAGATTGCTGCGATGACAGTTTTCGCCATGAATGTAGTGAACAAGCGAAGACACGCAAGAAAGAATCAATTTATAATGTAACAAATTGATGGTAACCTACTTTATTCCTAGAGAGCGCATCGACTCGAAGTCAGATAATCAGTGTAAAAATTCGAGGAGTATTGTCAGTGATAACATAGAAATAGTACTCTACTGTAGAGGTGCCAAACACATTGCGTCGCTGGCCGGATTCAACCTTCAAATTACTCGCGGGCCGGACCGTTCAAGTGATTCCAAAATGTTACCTAATGCCCTTGCCTTTCATTTGAATATTTTATTATGAATCATATAGAGATAATAGTATATTGCATTGGACCACGCAGCATTAAGGTTTTATTCTAGCGTGTTTAGTGGTAATCTGGCGTTCGCCCATCGAATGCGTTGTAAGGAAGACATGAGAGTTCAGTTTTAACGCGGGCGTTGAGATTGGAGTTCTTATTATTAAATCTCGATTTGGGTTTCTCTGGAATCCGAGAACCTTTTCCGTCGGAGATGGCACAGCAGTGCGACCACAAATGCGCAAATCATATTTCTGTGCAACTGATATATTATCCATATAAACTGCATATAACGGTCCCGTATTGACGTTTTCGCTTGTGTAAGTGACTTCTTTTAATCCATTTTCCATAAACTCTGAACTAAGTGTGCACTGTTTGTTGGGTGTCAATGTCACTAACTTGTTCCTATCGTGGTAACTAGAGTGAAACCACAACAGTGCTGTCTTGTCCTGCGAAAAAATCTCGACACTTGATGCAAATGTCCTGTATAATACAAGCAGTTTTCCACCACTTAGAATTACTTAAATCGTCTGGCGGGCTGAATGTCTGTATTCTTGCTGGTGTTTCGACATCAATGGTGATGTACCACCAGGATATATTATAGTCGGTGAATTTTTAGCTGTCGTCTCACACCACAGCCCCTTCTGATCTTGAATTTGAAAACCCTGCTTAAGCGGTTCAGAAAGTATTGAAGAGCCACAGAATAAAGCAATATTCGGAATGGAGTCAACTACGATCGAATTCGAACGCACAACCCATTGGCGTTGGCGTGGTCTAATAGACCACTATTTGCGATACTCGCTACCTAAAAGTCATTTAGTAGACGTAAATTGGCTACATCGGCCCCCGTTGTAATAACAATTACTATAGTGAGACTTACCCGGTGTAGTCGACTTTGGCGACTGCCATTGAGAACAGCGCAAGAGATAAAAATATATTCCACATCTTTTAGTCTGTGCACCTGAAGTAAAAATGAAGTATGAAGTCCCTTCTCTTGCCTTCTGCGAATTTAAGTATCACTTCTGTAGAGTTCGCAAGAAAAAAATGTAAGCTACCTGTTCGCCAAAAATACAAGGTAATGACAAATATTTTTGCAGACACGTATTGATATCCTGCTCGAGCGATAACATTTATTTGTTTTATAAGCGCGTTCATCACCCGTTGAATTCGCATCTACTGTTTATTTTTCCAGCAAGTATTTTGCCTCACTCCGAATTGACAATATACACTGTATGACATCGGTGATTATACCTAGCCTACATTTCTGGCATAATGCGCTTCACATATGGCTTGTCCTAGCTGTAACAAATAAATCACTGTGTCCATCTCAATTTGCAATTGAACGCACAGAAACAAACCCGTGGTCGTCATGCCCCCTATGCAATTTCACTACTTTCCCAAGTTGTTATGTTTTCGGACTACTTCCCGCAGAGAGATCTTGATCAGCGGTTCCCAACCTTTTTGGATGTCGGAGCCGCATTTCAAACTTCAGAGTACGTATGGAGCCGCATGGGAACAATCGAGTAGTCTACTTCTGGATCTCATCATCCAACGAATGCAAAAGCATGCACATTGCACATAGACTTCTACAGATTCTATGTCGGTTATTTCAGCATTGATAGAAGCAGATTGGCGAGTGCTATACATTGAAATGAACTGAAAATCCATAACATCAGGCCTGCTACATCATACTATACATCTCGTTGTGTGGCAGCTCTTCGCACATTCCAACACTTAATGCACAAGTTTGAGGGGGATTAAACGCTGAGTAATATTGGTAATATTGCAATGGTGGGGGTGGAGTGACCAATAAAAAATGTTATCATTACAATCGGCGTAAATTCAATATCGACATTTCATCATTGCCGGTGAGGACTTTACATAGTCTTACGGGTTGGGTTTCTTTGTATTGGCTCTGCGCGGTCAATATGATGTGGTCATATACGAAAATTGAAACGAGGAAACATTTTGGAAGCTGACAATCTACTTAAAAAGCCACCGTATTCCCACTGTGGCTAAATATATATTCATAGATAGCAACAATCGAGTAATGATAAATACCTGTAGTAGCGACGTGACGGATCATCGCTTCTCAACCATTTGCACAATTGTGGCACGTATCTCGTCCAGTGTTGCCAATTGGCGCACTTGAGAGCCTGATTTCTGAACTTTAGCTCATTTTCGTGCTGGTTGGCACCGGAATACTGAGTTGGGCACGTTGATACTAGGGATGGTGTGAACGTGAGGTTCACGTACGCGTTCTGTGTGTGAACATCAGAAATTGAGAGGTTCACGTTCACAAACGAACCTTGGTAGGTTCAGCACTGTGAACCTTTTCATATATCACAAGCTTGACTTCATTATAACATCTTTGGTTGAAATTTACCGCATTTCAACTGCGCGCCACTCTATGCGTGGCGTTGGCAGCATAAAAAATAAACACTAAACGAACATGCACCTTGACAATCTCAAGAACCTTACTGGCTTTGTTACAAAAATTTGCTCGAGTATTTAGTCACTCTCTGCTGTGAGCTTGGCCTGCAATCACACAACATCAAGAGAGAAAAACACTTCATGTAGGTAGTCAGCGAATGATACTTATTCAACCAATCAATTAAATTGATTGTTTGATCTAAAAAATCTAGCGATTGTTTATTGTATCATAAAAAGCAAATCCGTGCAATTGGGGTGTTGGCTGCTGCTGTGTAACTTGAAGTGTTCACGTGTATTACAGGGCCATGGATTTCTAGGTAACTCGACAAGATAGCGTAATGGTTAAGCGTCCGGCTTCTTGATCGGTAGGTCATGGGTTTGATCCCCGGCCGGGTCACACCAAAGACCTGATCAGTAACACTCGTATCCATGGCTTCCCTGCTTGGCGCTCATACAATACTGGGATAGCATGGAGGGGTGGTGCAACACTAAGAAAGCCGTACAAGAATATATATCTGCACCTTCCATGTCCGGCGGCATATGCATATGCGCAGATCGTGTGTATGTCTATCATGAGTCGGTGTATATGTCGCAAAAACATCAAGGGCGGCAAAAGTAAACTACGTCCTTTCCTGTCTTTTTAATCATTCGACTGTTGCGATCCGTGAGGGACCTGAGGACTTGAATCTGGCCCGCATCGCAGGTTGAGTCTGATATCCTCGGTATATTTAGAACTCGTACCAGCGAATGTTATCGAACTACTGTACAAGGCAAATAACCAAAATATATAACTCTTGTACGCGATTAGTGCCATTTACTCAGTTTACCGCAACTGTACCGTTTCTGCGCTAAATTCGACCAAAACCCTGTCCAACCGAAGTGTCCGAATTAAGTGGACTCGACTGTAAATAAGAATATATTGCCACGATCTTAAGAAATATTGCGACATCCAAGTACCAAGTTGTTATGTTCGTAAATGCACGAACATAACACAAGTGATAACTCATATCTTTGAAATGAATACATCTTGCACTCTCTGAAGATTCTGAGTTTTCCGTAAATATGAAATTATTACAGTTACTAATATTTCTTCGAAACTATCTCATCATGAAGCTCTGATGATCTGCGATAGGTTCATAACCCTTGTTGTCGTTGAAATTATATCAGCACTTGAGACTTGACTGCTTTTCGTCGTTGCAGGCCTGCACGCGTCAACTTATATTGAAATGTAGTGAGACACGAATAAAATCTGCGCCCCCGGATACAAACACTCGCAACTGCGTTCAAGACACACGGACAAAATTCTCAAGGAATGCGATTTATTAAAACTGCAATCCTGGCCTTTTAGTGAATATTGGTTCGATGAGGTGCATTTTAACCGCATTGTCCGTCAACGATTGCGTTAGCAATGACTTTGAGGCCCTCGACTGTTTCTTCCGCAGTAGGCCGGATTTGACTGGAATACAATATACATACACGTTAAGTCAGTCCTGGCTACTTCTTAGCAGATAAGGCTAACGATGCACTTCTATATAGCTTTTCCTATAACTTGTTGTACCGACTGTAATGGATATGTTTTCATAATACTTCGACAGCTACTTAACAGTTTCCGGAGAAAACATTATTTTTGTCTACTTTGAGTTTCGTAAATCAGGAAGTAATTTTAATCACTGCAATGAGTGAAAATATCGTAAATGTGTACGAAATATCCCATCTATCCACGTAACTGAATAAATATTAATGCTATAAGCCCTCCTTTTTCAGTGTCAGCAGTCCTTTTGCAGAAGTTGCATGGACGAAGCATGCAATTTAGGAATTAGACACTGCCAATTTACTGGCGACAGTATGGAACCCTTCGAGTATGAAGCTGCTTTTGATACTACTTACTTGAGAAATTTTCAGTCCTTATTTTTTATACTTCCACTAAAAGTGGTTCCCAAATGTCACTACTTCTAATTGTAATGGAATAAAAAAACTCAGTGTTACTACTTCTGTAGGCTACTTGACTACCAACGCTGACTGTTTTAACTACATCTGTTTTATAGCGACATCGAACGTATTATTACTTACCGGTCAGGGAGCGTGAATCCATACAAGCCTTTGTCTCTCAGCTCAGCGGCGAAGGAGCATTTCACATTTTGTTTGTCGTAAAAGTAATCAGCTGTACTTCCGCTGGCAACGTCTGTCAAAGAAAATAAACTGCGCATTTTAAGGCACAGTATATGATTTCTGTAGTGGATCCATTTGGAATTCTTGTGGTCAAATTTCAAATTCGAAGCTTATCTAGATGACCCTGTTCGTCGGCAAAAGATGACTTTGAAAGACCTTGTATCGAAAAACATTACATGGATCTGAATATGGTGTAATCCAACATACAATATAAAGCTAGGGAATCCGTGAGCACCGTTGGTGGCAAATATCCAGCTTGATCAAAAAAATGTATCCGTTCACATAAGATTCCTTGGTAGGTTTTACCAAATTTCGATTCGAGTGCGCACAAAGGGAAATGTGTGTGGTTTCTCCCCAATATCGCCAACCTAACGTGGCTACAGCCTCGAACAAGTAGAATTATTGTCTAGATCAGTGGCTCCCAACGTGCGCGATATCGCCCCCCAGGGGGCGATTTCGCGGTCTAGGGGGGCGAAAATGACGAAGGGGGCGACAGGGGGCGAAAATGGACAAAGGGGGCGACGGGGGGCGAAAATAGCGGGGCGATGACGCGTCAAAACGGCTGACCTTTTTTTTCAGTCAACCCACGGAAATTAGACAAATTAGACATCGAGCTGAAAATTTGACCTTTTTTTTAGTCAAGATCGATTAGGTATGGTTGCGTTAGTTTCTTTTCATTTTGTAACACGTAAATTTCTCATTTGTTCCACCATGGAACCTTGACGATTTAGTTAGGTGTATCCGTCAACAATGAAAATTTCCTGAATGAATTTAGGTTACTGATTTAATTTTGCGTCTGAAAATATCATCAGTGATATGTGGGACGCAATGCAAATCAGATTAACGGTTTTGCGTTTCGGAATGAACGTTTTCCCACGTAAATACTCTCCGGAAGATGTAGGTTTCCGATACACCGAGTTAACAAAATTGCAACCTCGTTTTTTTAAGAACGACTTTCAAGAAGGGTGACGATTTATTTCGCTATTTTTCCAACGGGAATCTTGTGAAGACGAGTGAAGAAAAGTTACCTTTTTTATGAAAGCTACATCAGCCTCTGACTGTTTCTGGGAGATGACAAACGAGTCATCACACAAATCGACGGTACATAAATAATGTTTTGATTTCATCTACAGTGTAAAGTTTGCTCTCATGTAATACTACAAATACGTTTGGTAAATTACTTCCGAGGGGAGATCCCACGGCGACGCCGTCGAGTGGCCTGAGCGTAATTTAACTAAAGCTACATTCAATTGATGAAGTAGCGATAGGAACAGTTCAATGAAAACGTTTTGTGATAAGGGCAACGACATTATTGAAGGTGAGTTCAAACCACGGCTTGGGCAGGTATTCATGTTTCGGAAGTTTTCGTGGTCTCATCCTCACTGACCCCGGTGCTTAATCAGTGCAGTTAAAGGCCATACGGTTAGAGCGAGCCGCGCAACGAGATCGGCCGCAAAAAGGAACAGACAAAGGCGCATAGAGAGCGCTATGACGAGAAAAGTGAGCAAATTGTGAGCAAAAGTCTATGAGTATTACAATATTTAAACAAGTGGCAAAAATGACTTGAATATGCGTTAAGAGCCAAATAGTGTGTTTGTAACAAACAGCAACCCATCGGAAGAAAGTAGATGTTTATCCATGAAAGAGCCGCGTCTACCTGTTTTCTCCTACATTCAGAGGCAACCCGCGGGGTGTGCAATGATTGTTTACAGCAGGCGAGTCGATGCTGCTGATGAGAGTACTCAGTAAATGAGCACAGTCATGTCCCAACTAAATCACGTGCACGAATAAAATATCGAATTTGCAAGATAATGATCGATTGGGATGAAGGGTTCGTAGGTTGAGGAAAGAACTATATAACTTACATATAACACCGGAAATAGAGCCAGCTTCGTACGATTTCCCGTGTACTGCGCCAATGGCCGCAACGCTGTCGGTAGCAATTTTGTCCTGTGACATAAATAGCCATTAAGTTAAAATTGACATGGGAATATTTGATAGTGATTTACCAATGAGGCAGCGTCCGCACAGGAGTCATATGTGTAGCCATATGGGTACATCCACATTTGACTGTAAGCGTGTATATCAATGTACGCCTTCACGTTGCCAAGACTGGCGACAAAGTCCCTCTGTGCCTGAGTCTCAACCTGACAATAAACAAGTATCATTTCAGGTCTCAAATCCAAAGGTATAGCGCAGTAGGCACCAAAGCGCATAATATATTCCTTTTACACATAACTACATACAAGAGCAATGCTAACACATTTCAAGTTACCTCGGAAAATACACTTGGTCCGTAATACGTATCGGTGCACGCATTGCCGCTAGCTCCCTCGCCTGTAAGTATGAGTTATTAGAAACCTGATGCATAATATTGTCACCCACGTTACATTTATTATCGATGTAGTGACTGGGAAAATGTTACATCGACTCATTAGGCAAATAAATAGTTAATAGTAAGGCAAGTAATGTGTAGACTTTTCAATCGAATCGAATCCTTGTTGTATTTGCATCGGCAGTATTCTTTGATGCCTACCGGGATAAGGTGCAAGGCAAAATATTGCATGCTCGCCTGATGCATTGCGTTGGAATAACATATATAACATGTATTCAAGTTATGCATAAGGGACGATCAGTGATTGGCTGTTGCTGCATCTTGTCGACATCATTTGTATGTGCTGCGCGATTGTCGCCACGGGACATCTTAGATTAGGCTCTACGAGGGCATTCCTGGCCTAGATCCTTATTGCAAGCAATATTGAGAAGCCAGCCTCATACAACCAGCCGCGCAGGTGTTGTCTCACGAAAAGCCCGGAACTAAAGTGGGACGTGCTACAGCTCGACAGATTTGGAATCATTGAAACATCGGCGCCTTGCAAATGACCACAGTAGTCAAATCACTATCATTACCGATATGGCAGTTTTCCTGGGAGGGGAAATCCACGTCATATTGATTGCTATAAAGAAATTGTCATCAGAGATAGGACTATGATTTTTTCATATCGCCTCAGTGTTTTCTCGCTTTAATTATGATAGTAGCGGCTAGTATTGTGAGAAAATTTTGACACAACCCTCGTCCGTCTCCGATCCTATTTCTTTAAAATAACATCCGGTTTTTTTCTCTACGGTGGCCGTATAAAAGAAAAGTATGAATCCGGATCCGACCAAAAAATAAAGAATACAACGAATATCCGCGCTTGAGTGGATAGATACCGTCCCTGCATTATTGTAGGAGGGCTTTGAAATCATGCTTTGACTGGTTCCATATTTTCCTAGATCGCATTACTCCAATGAGTAATGACGTTTCTTTTATCTTAAGAAATGAACCGAAATTATTCAGAAATAAGCTAATGATAGCACACGACTAATTAAAATTCTAGTTGAAGCCATTGGTAGCTCATTGTCGTATCCGTGACCCAAGAGATAAGGGAAGCTACCCTGTGTAAGAAGCCTCTGTGTTTCTACATGAAAGTTTAATTATATATTCCTACTAATGTGATATGCACAGTCTTACCACTCCAATTTGCATCGAAATTGCGGTTAGGATCTACTCCCGTGCAGACTTTTGTGATTGGTTTCCTTGTTTTCCTCCACATTCTATCCTGTACAAAACGATGAGCAAATTATTTTCATTTGCTTTTCAATTGTATTCTACGCTGTTAGCGAAAATAGTGTGTAGGTGTCTATTCACGCCCGAAGGTAGGTATACGATGGTACACGAAACAGAACCCAAATCAGAATGATGTCGCAGTAATAAATCTACACGTCCGCAATTTCCCGGTCATGTCCGGAATTTCACTGTTAATACTGCGTCCGGGAGGAATTTCTAAAATATGCCTCAATGTCCGGAATTTGAAGGCTTGAAGTAAGCTTATAATTTTTTCCTAAATCAAAATGAACAATACTATTTTTGGGCAGATTTATGCTACACGAAATTTTTCTTCGCGCTGCGCGCGATCTAGTGTCACTTAAATTGGTTTTAATATGGGGACTACCACCCTCGCAAAAACTGCGATCAAAAATAAATAACAACAACTCTCATTTACAGAAATTAGTCTAATTGTAATCGCAATTACATGATAACGGTATATTCATTGAGTCGGTATAGGCCGTTTGGATGCTTCATTCGAGGAAGATGTTGAACGTAATCAGCTTCCAAAGTAGGCCGTGAGTTAGTCTGGGCAAATGTTCCGTCTTTTGATTAGTAATCAGAGTTGTCAAATTTTGAGCTGGATCGCGGAACATTTTCAAGTTGGAAAAGAAGTCGCGACCATAAAAGGTTGGAAACCACCGAATGTGTGGTATTTATGTAGCTCAGTGGTGTAGTGCGCACTGGCATTAGGCTGATAAATAAACTTATCGGTGTGACATGAACATGACTTAACGATGTACAATTATTCTCCTTGCATTTTCGAAGTCATCATCCTCCACCAGCTCTACCGCTAACTTTGATCATGTGGACGGGGAGAGGGCCAAATTATATAGTAATTTATGGAAGAACTAATATTATTGACATAATTCATTCACATCATTTAACGACCAGATATTTGGGCGGGAGGGGGCTGAAAAAATGTGACTCCGACCCTGGTTATAACTTTCAACACACAACCACATACTCCCGAATCGGATCGTGATCACCTCTTTGCTGGTGTGACATCATATTGATCGACAATGTGCTCATTTCTCATTTTAAAATCCGCTAGTGGGCGCTAAAGAGCATTTGAAATTTGCCTTACAAAAATATGGTCACCCTAGCCTATGGGCATACCTTCATACGTTCTTATGTGTATGAATAATTTGGATTATAATGTTGTACTCGATTTATGTCGGGTTATAAGTCAATCTAAGGTAGGTTCTGGCTTTTTGAGCCATTCACAGCCGTATATCAGGGGCGGTACACAAGTGGATATACACATTCTGATTTGATTAGAGTGTGGTATCAAACTCACAGTTGTCCACGTGTATACGTATCCATCAGGATTCGCAGATGGAATGATGTAAAACGTCAATTGGTTGCGGAGATTCACAATCGCTGAATCCGTTGACTCGGCAAGCTGAAGGCGCAAAGAGTGTCAAAGATTTACCATGAGCATTCAATGTTGTATTTCGATGGATATTCGTACCCATTTCGCAGTGAGCATGCATGTAGCTGGGCTGACCCATTCTCGCGAGTGAATACCGCAGTTGATGACGAATGATTGATCACCGGTACCTATCTGGAATAAACGAATATTTTACCGTTAGTATCTCAAAGTTTAGTTGTGCAGATAAGTACAATCTGTCAAGGGGGTTTTGCTATAATTTATTGGTCGTTTGCGCATTGCGACTTTGTTAGGTAAAAAGCATAATAGCACGGAATGTAGCTAGAAAATCTTGTTTATAGTTAATGCCATAATGTTGCTTTCTTATCATAAGTGCATTCCAGAGGTTTATATCGACAGAATTACTGACATATAAACATTATAAATTTTAAATTTTAATGCGAGCTTGAGGAGACTAATTTCAAATGTCGGTGCAAGACTAAATGCCGTTTAGGGTATACCCTGCTTCATGCTCGCGGAGCGTATAAAAGAATAACAATACGATCAGAAATATTTCTACAACGAACGTATTGTGCAGAAAATTGTCACGAAACCACGAAACCTGTAGTCTTATAAGAAAATCCCGTCCATTATTCCCATAAAATATGTATCGATAATTATGATTCCTAATACGGTGTATGGGGTGCAGCTTCAGCCTAGATTCTCACCTTAAGTGCCCCGATGGAACGGCCTTCGTACGAGGTTCCAATCACCAGTTGTGAGGCAACAGCAGAATTGGTAGTCGCAAAAACGTCAATCCACTGGTTGATCTAATATAATTAAAACATTACGTTTTAATAATAGCGTATGCATTTCCGAAATCAAAAGGAAAGAATTATGTAAAATATTCATACGTGTTGGAACTGCTCTAACTGCTCCAACGGGTATATTTGAATTATACGGGGATACAAAGTAAGAGGTGCCAAACTGAGTAATGCTGTCAATTTTTTTTTCAAGTAACTGATCTATATGTCAGTGGCAATAAATGTTATTTTATAATCGAGGAATACCGTTTTGATAGCTTCTCCCATCGCTTGAACTTCATTTTGTAGATATAACATACAGCTTTCAAAACAGGTAAAGTATTTCATTTTTGAGAAAGAGTGATCTATCCGCTGCATTGCAACTAATCGCAATGAAATAATCATAGCAAGGAAGTGCTGAATTAAATTGATTACGTTCAATGAGTACCGTGAGGAGGTGTTCAGAGTAGTTAGCTGGGGTAATGTATTTGAAGTGAAAGTATTTACCACTGTGCTTGGCCACTCAATTTCACGTGGGCGCTGCAATTACCAAGTTGTGACGAAACTACTTTAAATTTAAGAAGAAAACAGAAGGTACGAGAAACAGTTAAGTGAGTTGCTTCTCAAGGTAGATGGGATAGACGGCTAGCAAATCCTACTTCTGGTAGTCTGGCTGTTGAAAATCGCAAGATCCATCTTTGTGATTAACGCAAAATTACTAATGTTAATGACCCTTCAACTAAGTACAATCTTCGATGATGTTTTCGGGAATTACTCATAATGATATTCCACGCTGCTCGTAAGACGATATTTCAGATATAACTGATTCGCACTTTTCCCAAAACTACGTTTTTATTCTTGAAATCCAAAAGCAAAAAGTATTTGGATTTGAATAATAAACTGCACAAGCTGAAGTGAGAATATCATGAAAGCTAAACCACTTGTGTAAAAAGTAAAACTATAGTACAGACAAGCCGTGTGTGGAGAGCTACAGAAACGTAGAAATTCTCAGTTAACAGAAATGAGCGGAATTTGAAATTTTTATGACCTAACGCAATCCAAATCCGAAAGTACAGATCATAATCTTAGTCCTAATCCCGAAATTCTGTATATTTCAATCCTAATGCTAATCCGATATGAAGTAGAATTCCTCTTAGGAAGCCTACATCAGGGGTGTCAAACTCAACTTGGGTCGCGGGCCAGATTCAAAAGATTTGATCGCTCGCGGGCCTGAGTGTCAAATGATTCTAATATGTTATCTACAAATTCACTCCTTTATTTTTATTGGAATGCTTTGTTATCAACGCTATTGAAAATACTATTATATTTTACATCACGGATAATGTGGGCTCTATTCGAACAACACCGTTATTGACAAACAATGGAATTGGCAAAAATACGACGATTGGTCGATTGAATACAGTCATACACCATATACTCCCCTTGTATTATTCATGATGGTTCGCTGGCCCTATACGTATTCGTGGTGAAGCATACAACAGATTGTAAATGCGGATTGCGAGCGTTGGAATTTTGTTCATTAATTTTCTATCATCAATTCACCATTCGAGTGTTTCTATGGAGACCGGCGCTGGGGCCCTTTGAGCAAGGTAAACAGCAGTGTGACCGAATATATTTGAATTATATTCGTCGTGTAGCTCCAAGTCTTTTACAACGGTTTCGGATTCTCGTTTCTGCCTCCAGAAAACATCCAACTAAAACTGTGCACTTTTTTCCTTCTCAGAATGTGGTGTGAATATCACCGACTTTTTGCTGATGGTTACTTGAGTTAGAATTCAACACTGCCGACATATAATTACAGTGTAGCCTCTATGAACAATTGGACATGTTCGACATTTGCTGTCATGAGGTACTATTTGATATTTACATCAATATATTTATTACAAAAATCTCAACCTCTGTTATAAATGTGCTGGATTATACAATTATTTTGCAATTTTCTCAGAATGACCCCGAGGAAATGAATGAAATGAAATGCCCTGGCGGGCCGGATGCGGCCCACGGGCCGTATGTTTGACACCCCTGGCCTACATCTTATGCCTATAATTTTGCAAAAAGATATAAAGCGCATAATGAATGCCAAAGTACATGAAGAAACTTTGGTTAGACGAAAGATTTTGTCACCATTCGTTTCAGGACATTAATCTCACCGAAAACTCGTGATTCTAATCCTAATCAAAATCCATCAAAAAAGCAGAAATCCTAATCCAATCCTAATCCGTCAAAATTTCACAAATCCGGGTTTTCCATATCCTAATGCTAATCCATGCGCCTCACCGTCAGTTAGTGACCATCTCGGGAACTGTGGACTTTTTGGATCATTCGAAGTGTTGAGATGATTCGAGTGAGACTAGATTCACCTTTTCGTGTGACTTGACTCGACTCGAGTCACCTTGCTAAAATGACTTTACTTGACTTGACTCGGCGTATCAGAAATCTGGATTTACTCGTGACTCGGTGCAAAACTCACGAGTCAATTTCAAGTCGTCAAGCAATCGATGTCGATAAAAATCACTGTATCTCCCATGTGTTAGGATTATTCGCGAAAAGCTGGCGTAAACCGTGAGAGCGACCAATCATTCAGTGATCGTGCGTTTCACTGGGTCTCCATTGTTCTCTCACAAATAAATTGACCGCAAACGAAGTGATCGAAGCTTACAGCCTACGTTGTCGTAAGCTAATAGTAAAGTAATAAAATAGCAAAAATTCTACTTCTGTTCTCTGTTCTTACCTGAACCAAACCTCTTGTTTTGTTGAAATTGAATTCGAATATAATTTATATAGTCCTCGACCATTGGCGTAGGCTCGAATTGTATCACATATCAATTTGTAAATGGTTAATGTATTGCATCTTATCAATTCGTTTCTCTATTCTCTATTATCTATTTTGCCGGTAACTGTAAACAGAGCCTATGCAATTACTTACGTAGTATAACAGTTTTACGTATATATGAGCGATACAGCGACATCTTGCGTGTATATTGGACTCTATTTTCGTTCATAGGCTCGGAATCAATGGTTCCATACTATTACCGAGAATGCTATCACCGAGATGGACATTACCGAGAATGCTATTACCGAGAATGGACATTACCGAGAACGGACATTACCGAGAATGGACATTACCGAGAGCGGACATTACCGAGAATGGACATTACCGAGAATGGCCAATGCCAAGAATCTGGCTAAATGTCACGGACGTTGTCGAGAAATTTTTACCTGAGAATCGATACCAAATGTGGCAACGCCGTGATGCACACACATATGCATACCATGCCTGCATTGCATATATTGCATTCTCGGTAATGTCCATTCTCGGTGGTGTCCATTCTCGGTAATGTCCATTCTCGGTATTGTCCATTCTCGCTAATGTCCATTCTCGGTATTGTCTTTCTCGGTAATAGCATTCTCGGTAATAGCATTCTCGGTATTGACCGGACACCGGAATCAATAACCACTCAATCTGTGTTTCCGGCATCCAGCATAATGCCATGACGTAATCATGCCTCATACTTTGAAAAGGCCACTCGACTTGAATTGTGACTTGACTCTTGACTTCACTTGACTCAAGTCACCTTCGAAAATCGATTGACTTGACTTGACTCGAGTCAAAATGTGCAATGACTCGTGACTCGAAGGTAGTGACTTGATCCCAACACTGATCATGATCATTCGTGCATCTACGACGTCGTCATGAGTAGAGCACTCAGGTATTCGATTTTGCATAATATTAATTACAATCACAAGACTGTATGTGTCAATTTGTGTGAACAAGAGTAGGACGCATGAACGCGAGTAAAAAGTGTGAGAATGAAATTTTTTCTTAGCTAAGGACGTCACATGTTTAAGAAAGTTACAATTATTCATTATAGGGGCAGCGCGAATAACGCAACTATGCTATAATTAGGGCCACTGCAATATTTGCGTGATACTAACTTCATCAAGGGTGTGATATTGATCATAGAAAGCCTCGTCGGTTGCTATGTTCCACTGTTGACCGGGCGTGAATTGCGCCCGCGCGGCAATTTCCACGTCTTCAATGAATGTTTCGTATTTGATCCTGAAATATATATCAGTGTCAGTCGATCAACATGACGCGTGCAAATTACAGTGATATCGCCCGATCAACCGACCCTAATTAGGTATTGTCCACGTCAGTGGCCGTATTGTCAAGGTCGCTCACGCATATTGTGTGGTGTAATTTAGGGTTGCCATGTTTTTGTGACACAAATTCCGGACGATCTTTAGCGGCCACTAGCGGATTTCAAAATGGGGTATGAGCACATTGTCGATCAATATGCGCCACACCAGCGAAACTTTATCTATCGACTAGAAGTGGTCACGATTCGGTACAGGAGTATGTGGTTGTATTTTTCAGCCCCATCCCGCCCAAATAAACACTGATCTTGTGCCTAACGTAGGGTTATCGATGCAACTTATTAGGGCTTACTATATATGCATCTGGTCGTTAAATGGTTTGAATGAATTATGTCAATAACATTTGGTTCTTCCATATATTACCATAATACAATTTTGACCTCTCGCTGCTCACACGATAAGAGTTAGCGGTAGAGGTGGTGGAGGATGATGACTTCGAAAATGCAAGGAGCGTAAAGCACATCGTTCATGCCACACCGATAAGATTATTTATCAGCCTAATGCAGGTGCGCACTGCACCACCGAGATATAAACACATTTGACCCAATTCCAACCCGTAGAAGCTGAGTTATTTGAGTTTTTTTATATTAATTCTTGGATTATCCACCGATCAAGGATAATCCCCGAATTATCTAATGAAAACTCAAATAACTCAGCTTCTACGGGTTGAAATCCTCGATTATTGGTCGGAGTGAATTCAAATTTGGTGTGCGTCGTTTTTTATGGCAACCTAACGATTCAATCCCATAGCCGGGAAGTTTAAGGATTTTTTTTAACAGCCCTATTGTACAGACAGTGTCTTGAGCTGATGGTCACTGTATTCATCTACGCCACCGAAGTAGCAGTAGCCTCAAATTTCAAGTGAAAACAACAAATTCCAAGTACCTAAGTTACGCCTATTCTACACTTTTATAAAATAAGAAAGGCTTTGAAGTACAAGCATACGCAGTCTTAAACACTAACCACCTGTGTAATCCGAGAAAGTACGGGAAAAATTTAAAAATATTGAGGTACTTCTCAACTGAGCAATGACCACCTCTGGTCAACAGGGGATGAAAATCATAACTACTGATCAAGTTCATATTGCGTCTATCAAGTCTGTGGCAAGTACCCCGAAACAATGTTTCACTTAGAGCCTGTTGCAGATGAAGTGTCTGTCTTATCACTTTGTCTTGAAGACGTGTCGCGGTGGGACTATTTGAAGTTACGCCCTTCCCGTACATAATCGGCGGGTCAATTCAGAAGATTCAATTAATGGGAATGCCGGCCTCAACAAATTCGTTGCCACTTCTTTCGAGGTTGATTGATAAATTGCGATGATTACCACTATTTTGAACATTATATCGCATTATAGCTGATCTACCGTAGGATGAGTTTTCTTGCTATCTCGAACTAAAAGCTAGTATGGTTGGAGTCATAAAGAACGTGAACACCAACCACTAACAAGTTTTCGTAATTAATTCCGGAATAATGCTGTAAAACGCCACGATATTGTCGCAATCGCTTACACTGCAAAGGCTGCATTTCGAGAAATCAAGTACCCACTTGAAGAAATTCAGAGTCTCTTCAACCAAGGATCGGAATGTCGGTCTGACCATGAAATCAACGAAGTCACCCTCGTAGCGAAGGTCGGACCAGAAATCAAGCTGCAAAATTGTTTTAAAAGTAATTATGAAAAGCGGTTTGATACTTGCAAGGATTGCTCACGTCGTATTTCTCTTTCAAAGTCTTTATCGTTTCGAACTGTTTCAGGGTTGGGTAGGCGCGAAAGACGCGGTACCTGAAATTGGAAGTAAGACTTTTATATAATTAATCCGGCTTTACTAATTTAAAATAAGTAATATTGATTTTACGGTTCGACTTTTCAAATTCAACATCTGATTTCATAAATTAATACAATATCACAGTGTTATATGTGGGATGTATTAGCGCTGTCATATATTTCTCGATAAAAATTTCGAATATTCCATTTTGCGGCTGAACTTCACGATGGCAGGGGGAAGCGAGTGCCGCATTTGGTGAAACACTGCTGTCACGACACCATAAGTTGCTGGTTCTAGTCTCGGCTTTGCTGTGTTTCTATGTGTCGGAGGTTTATCTGGGCCCGGAGTAAGAGAGAGCCGAAATCTAGAAAGATGGCAGCTAAATATCACGTTGAAAGAGCAAAAGACATCTGACATTACTGAAATTCATGTACTGGGCGCAACTGACCTTAGGCGAGAAGAGTCAATGTTGTATGAATAAAACAAACAAACAATCACGATTCCAGATATCGAGCGTGGTTAATTTTATCAAATAAAGATTTACTCGGAAACTGATTTTATGCGACGAAAAAAGAAACTCATTAAAAAGCACAATATTCCAGCAAGAAATATCTGTTGAATCAGTTAATACATTTCAATGAGCAGAATTGGCAAGGGAAACTGCATAATGTTGCGCGGACAGTATACAGGCTTTATGACTCACCCGGAGTAGTCGACCTTAGCGACTGCCAAACCAAGCAGCGCCAACGCAATCACCGTTTTCATCAACATTCCGTAAGTTTCACGAGACGTATAATGTGCGATTTTAATGTACCGCCGCTGTCTTATATGCTCTTAAGATGCCATACCGATCCTGTCAATAGCGTTCACCTAATCACTATGTCTATATCTTTCACGTGTCGTTTTCCCGTACGTCGGTGGATCCGTCATGAGTACTGACATTGCCCAAAATAATATTGTGTTGTATAGATTAGAAGCAAGTCGATAAACTGAGAAACTAAAATAAAACAACATCCTTAACTAATATGGATAAGGTAGCTCAAGTAATGTTGCACAATCCCCGAAAAAACATGAAGGTGAATTCGTATGACGCATAAGTTGCGCAACTCCCCCATGCTACGTGAAAGCATCAGCCAGGACTTGCTGAAATATTCAGTTTGTTAAATTTCTGATACATGAGATCAGGGTTGTAACTAGGGCTGGGCAAAATCGAGTAATTGAGTGATTCGATTCTGAATCAGGCATTTTGCTTCGAGTCGAGTCGAGTATTCGAGTATCACTCATTATGATGTCATAACAGAATGCAATATGTCAAAGTTCAAATATGTACCTTTTATGCCTTCACAAGAATATAATGTCTGTTATCCATCATCATCAGGTACTTTGGTAATTTTTCGACCATACCGATTTCATTGGGCTTTGTGACAATGTTGTGGGATGAATAATGTTTCGGAAATGTGTTATTTCCAGCAACGTTAGTAGCTTTGTTTTATATGTTTTGCATGCTGCGACACGACTAATCAAGGTTTCAAGGCTTCTACAGTGGAAAATACTATCGAAACCATAATCCACGTTGATAAATTAACGTTCAGTGACGAGGAGCGTATAATTTCAGCACTCGAAAAATCGTATTTTACTACTCGACTCGAATCATTAACATTAATACTCGATTCAGATTCGAGTACTCGAATTATTTTGTCCAGCCCTAGTTGTAACCAACTCACAAGGTTGCGAGTCAAAAGTCAATTCGAGCTTCATATTATTAGGATAGAGTTGAGTCAAGTCATTTTCAATTCACCACGAGGTAATTTTGAGTTCAAGTAAAGGAACAACGGGTCAAGTCATAGCGCTAAGACTCGAGTCCAAGTCAATGTTCAACACACATCTGTGAAACCTCTGGGTAATATAAAAGGCCTTGTATTGATAAACATACTCATTTTCCTCATTAATAACATATTTATACAAACAGATAGAATTCAATTTCTGGGAGTATTTTTAAATGATAGGTCGTGGTACAGGAAATTCGAATGCGTAATATACAGTGACACGAGTCATGCGCAATGACTCGAGTACAAGTCGCGTCAATACGAAAATTGACTCGATTCGAATCATCACAACCCTGAATGACACATACTACGAGCTTAGGAGGATATTCCGGGAACGTTGCACGGTCCTGTTAGATCAGTGGTTCCCAACCTTTTTGTCATCATTCTCCACTTCAGATTTATTCCGAGCCTTCATTCCCCACCTGCACCGTAATAGCACTTTGTTAGCCCCGTAAAAGAAACGTTGGTATTGGGCCCCCAGAACCCCCTCAACCCCGCTGAGCCTGTACGCTTTTCTCCTACAACTTATCAGCTACATAGGGTCTACTGTTTGGTACGTCACCCTATTTTGACTAAACGCGCCAGGCGCAAAAATTTTTTATAATTAGTGTTTGAATCGGCCAATATGATCGGTAATTGCATATATTTTGCTATCAATTTTTTATCCCCTCTCTGCTTACGTAATCAGATTTACCGGTACAGCTGAGTGAGGTGTGTTGAAAAAGGTAGGACCACTAAATAAGAATTGAACATCTTCGGGCAGACCCGTTGGCATATTGACTTTGTTATATTATGCTATTCCGTGACCTCCTATATCTGCTATGTCAAAAGATATGGAAATCACCAAAACTAAAAGGCACACACGATTTTAAATTGGTATTGCTTTACTGGCAACTAATTTTTCCCTGCGGGATGGCATTTGTCCTGTGGGGCTCACATCGCCAGGACAGGAACATTCGGCGCCAGCCATTTAGCCAATTAAACATATAGGTATATTGTATTATATCGAAGTTGTGGGTCACGACAAGGGCATTCCTTCTCGGCTAAGGTCTTCTCGCTTCTGATCGTTCTGGCAAACTTCTCGGAGTTGCCCTGTTACATGGCCTATAACTTCATATGCCTTGGTGCGTCGTGGCGCAGTAATAACCGAAGCCGAAGTCTCCATTGCTATAAATTCTACGTATTTTCGTGGGGGAAAGGTACCCAATAATTGGATAATTGGCTATATTAAATCGCGCACCCAGCGCGAAATTTGTTTGAAAAAGTGGCATCAATTTTAAAATGTACTTTAATTTATGTTAATTCACGAAATAAATTTGGGCCCCTTCGAGCTCCCCCCCCCAATTATGGGGTTTGGGGTGCGGCAGTTACGGTCCTGTTCCCCACTACCCAGCACTTTTGTCATCACAGAGCAGCTATTTGCTGGTTTGACTACACAAGACACACAACCACACCAGCACGCAAGTAAGTCGCCTATAACTGCAACATAAAACGTATTGTGAACCGATACCAGTAACGCTGAAAATTTCGCGAAAGCGTTATTTCACGTCAAACTAGTCGTGCTGGATGCGTTTGTGACGCCATGATTGGCCATCCAGAGTTAAAATGAGGTTTTGTGAACAACACGCAATATAATTCTTGTTACATACATTCCAGAACAGTTAACTGGTAACGGTAATTGCGCATGTGTCTCCGTGAATATGTAGACTGTCCTATATATAATTTTGAACAAATGCGTCTATTCCCCACCAGAAACCATTCAATTCCCCACCAGTGGGGAATTCCCCACCGTTTGGGAACCACTGTGTTAGATTGAATTGCCTCTGCGACGTTAGAGTAAATCCATTATAAAGTCTCGTATTCACACGACCTTGAACTTTTTAGGGCAGTGGCTTTTGAACGGGGCTTCCAGATATGCAGGATACAATACACACACTCAGCTCATACGTATGATTTTTGATGACACCCACGAAATTGTAAAAGTCGTCATTGTTGATTGCAAGCAAATATAGGCACCATCGGCAATCGTGCTATGGCTGTCGTGATAATAGGCTAATTACAGTGGCGTACGCAAGGGAGTTATGGGTTGGAAATCGAGGCCCTGTCCTTTCAAAGTTTCAATACTATCTCGTTTTAGTCGATCAAAACACATATTCTACGGTGAGGTTTGCGTTTCCGAACGAAGTTGTTGAATGGAATAGCAGAAATCACGCTGACTTGAAATAAATATTCGTTCAGATGTTTTCGTTTTGTTAAAAAATTGCTTTTGTCCTTTTGACACTATAATGTTAAACAGTTGAGTTTTTGCGCCAGAGCGAATGTTAGTAGATGTTATACTTGGTGTAATCTGACTCCACAAGGTTACGTTTACAATTCGTTGCGTGTTTCTTTGCGTTCGACGACCGGCGTCCCACTCCGTAGGGTTCGTTGGCTGACGTACCACGAAGCCTGTCTACTGCACACGTATTCGAAGATCACACGGACGAATGTTTTGTTTCTGTCTCCACGACTTGTAACTTTATTAAATCAACGTACGACGACGTAATATCTTTCCGATCATAAATATAATTGAATGTATATATACGGTGTATTACATTCGTATATGTATCATAGCCACGAGAGATTACATGCATCAAACATCGTACGATTTATTTCTCTTATCTTTATTCACACGAATCGCAAAGGTCTTATCGGGTTTTCACTTCAGGGAAATAGGTACTGTTTCATAACACTCCTCATTGATCACCATTAAAATGGCGTTAATAATATATTTCGTTAAAAATTCCCCCTTCCTACCAAAAGAACTTGGTGTAAAAAAAAACGAATATATTGTTCAATACCTTATACCTAGGGTAATAACTAATGTAGCCAGTAGTGATGTAATAGGTTTGTAGATACTTGTATATTGTGTAGATTCTTTTTACAACTCAGCAAACATTCGGCTTTCCGAAGGCTTGCGGACTGGCGTAAGGGTTCACTAATTTAGGTGAGGTTAGGTGCGAACCACTGTTTCAGGTGAATGCACCATTCCTAATCAAGCATGGCACATTGCGTTTGGAACTATAATGTTTTAGTCTGTGTAAATATTTCGGACAGTTGGAGGAAACAGAGTGCATATGCAGATACCAAGGTGCTATATGACGTTATATCAATAATTCTTCACTGCCCGTCCACGATGCCTACTGACAATATCGTATGGATTTACCGGGTGACGATAGTTGACTAGTGACAAAATTATGGTAAATATATTATTGTAAGAGCACGTATCTCATTCGTGACACGTGTCGTTAACTTTTCATTGCGCAACACGTGCCATACAGCGTACACTGCTGTGCGTATGATCACCCAGTTTCTCGCGGTATAATTTGCAACAAACAAGCACGGTCTGGTCAATTCCCACCAAATAATCAGATAGCAGTACGAGAATGAGAGAAGCGGGCTATAATTAATTTACCACTTACTGCCGTGAGTTCTTAATAAAGATCAGCTCGTGAATATCTTATATAGTGTACCTGCTTTCATCCGTCTTTCCCAACACGGTTATGGAGCATACGACGGTAGGCTGGTAAAACAAAAACATCCCTGCCATAGCAGTATATTCCAAATAAATAGTCAAAATACATCGCCCCATTTTTACAGTCTACGGTCAATCGAAACTCAAGAATTCGCGTTTTTTAAATTTGGATACGATAATTACGAATAGCTTCTCTACATTCCGACTGATGGCCCGAATCCTGAACTTATCCTAGCTACCCTATAAACTTCATGTTATATTGCTCATTCAAAATTTATAATGTGTTTAGAGAGGAGTCCACTCAGCGCCATATCAACTGTAATATCATGAAAAGATATTACATCACGATGTCAAAAGTCTAAATTGTGACAGGTAGGAGATATGCGGTATACGGTATGTTTTGCTATCAAGTTACGGGATTGGGTAAGGATGAGAATAGTTTGCAAGTAAAGAACAACGGGGATATGCACCAGATTACGACAAATATCGGTTACAACGTACAGGTAGAATTTTATTGTGGGTTAGAACGACGCTAAACGTGACATGACAGACTTCATTAGCTAACAATATTTTTTTTTATCAAATCCAACACCTCCACGTATCAATGCAATAGTGGGACAGATGATAGGTCGTTGACTTCGCTATGTTTCTAGCTCGCGAACTCATGCAACGAACAAACACACTCATGTATTTAAAAACCTAAGTAATGTCCATTATATATATCTTGCAGTGTATTTTCGCCAGATCGGGAGTCTTCGAAAAAGGTACACGCAAGAGTCACAAACCTAAAAAAGTTCTACTACGCATGCTGTTCACCTGATCGAAAGAGATGTGAAAATCGAATCGAAATAGCTTGGCAAAAATTCAAAGAAAAATCATGTATCCCTATCTGCTCTTTACATCTGGGTGACTGATTAAATGTGATATATCAAGCTAAGGACATTACCAAATTAGTCATTTCAGTAGCAGGGTATATAGGCCTACACACGTGTCTATTTCTATTTTTCCGGTTACGATTTTCAGATGCTCCGTGGGAATAGTTTTGCCGAACTTTCAAGTCATACTTCGGCTTGTTGCGTTAATGATCATATTATATTTAAGGCTGGCTACTGACATGAGGATATCCAGCACAAAGAATATGATGAACGTCTGCTTGTCATAAGCGGTTGATTTAGTATTATCATTATATCTACTCAGGACTAAATAACAGTAAAATCATGAATTTTCACACAATTACAAGTAAAAGTAGCAATTACTCATACATGAGAAAAACATTTCAAGATGAGACATAGGAGGTAAGGTCTGAAATGTACAATAGTAAATATTTGTAAAAAGTAGACTAGGTCGTGTTGTGGTATACTTTCAGTAGAAACTCAATGTCTGACTGGGTGGCAGCTTTCGTAATTTCAAAATGACTCTTCTCGACAACTCGAAACTACGGATGACAATAAAAATAGATCAATTTCGAAGAAAATATTATGTTACAATGTTACAGTGGCTATTGCCCTCGATTACTTAGATGATTACACTCCCAAATGGGATTTCCACTTCACAAAAACATAACATAAAACAGTCAGTAGAGTTGTGTAAAAAAACTAATGAGTAGAATTGGAAGCAGGCAAAACCTACTTGACTACTGCGAAAAGGCAAAAGTACTTTTTTAGTGACCATGATCACCTTTTTATGTGATAACCCTATCACTACGATAGCCTGAAGAAATTCCTGGTTTATAGATTTTTTGATATGATCATCTTGCGATGCTGCTCTCTGACCGATCCTAAATGTGAAAGTTCTTCATTCTTACCCGGCATCACAAGTAATCAGAAATGAGCAGGGTCGTAACCAAGTCACAAGTCAATCTTACTTTTGGAGTTTTGACTCGAGTCAAGTCGAGTCATTTTCAATCCACCGCCGAGTCAAGTCCGAGTCCAAGTCAGTATGTAGAGGATTGAGTCCGAGCGTTGTTATTTCAGTCCGAGTTCGTGTCATCGTGTTCACTGTTCATTTTGGAGTTCAATCCGGTTCAACCAACTCTTTGCGACTCTGCTCGAGTGATATAGGATGACTCACGTTCATACCATAGTAATTTTCCTCGGTCTTAAAAAAATTTTGCCCTGTTTTTCAAGCACCAGGACTGGTGGAAGAAATAACAATCATGTAGTAACTTAACTATTCTTCGAAGTTACAATGAAATATCCGTCTTGCCCGTCATAGACTCGAGTTATTTGACTTGATCGATTCATGGACAATGACTTAAGTACAAGTCGAGTAGATACACAAATTGACTAGAGTCAAGTCGAGTCATTCTACGCATTTCAAAAACAATGACTCGAACAGAGTCACAAAAAAATCGTGGGTCGAGTCATTACTGCCGTGCAAATGAGACAATTCTAATTTTCCGAGTACAAATGTCAATAACAATATACGGAGAACCTAGATTAGAAATGGCTCGACAAAGTTCAAAGCTTCAAAATAGAAATAAAACAACCTTCAAATATAATGGGGATTATTTAACTCTCGTGACGCTACGCAATCCGCTGCCCACATAAAGCTGACTTGATATGGCACAAATGTTGGGTAACATCAGAGGTGGTTAAAGTAGTCAAGAAAGCTACTCAAGTAGAAGTAGAAGTAGCGACGGAAAAATCTACTCAAGTGCGAGTAGAAGTACTTGTTGCATAAGCAACCTAAAACTACTTGAAGTAGAAGTAGAATTGACTGACTTTAAATTTACTCAAGTAAGTAAGTAGTTGTGAAAACGATCCTAATTCGTTCACATGGATTGTCAAAAGGTGCGAATTGAGCTATGCGAAAGGTGCCGAGCTTCATTTATACATGATGTATACCAGGAGATATCCAATTTTCGACAACATAACCATTCTTCCACATCACGGGCTCAAAATGATAGTATTGATATGGAAATGCGATACTCATCCTGTGTTTTCTCGAACAGCACGTTTTAGAATATATCATGGCATGGCGCCCCCCCCCCCCATATTGTAAGGCCCATAGTTTAGTAGAAGAGCAATACCGAGAAATTGCATAGGATAGGGAGTAAACACTTTGCGCGATTAGTAAACGTTATATTTATAAAATCTATATATGCCATCTTTGAAACTAACGTGGCTATGACGCTGTCAGCATTGCATGTCCTGGAGTTGAACCAAAAGTAGTATCAGCAAATGTATAGACACATCACTGCTCATAGATTCAAATGTCCACCCTGTTCTAAGAATCGGGACAACCTACTTTCATCCCTATTTTTGAAAATTAGTTATATTCAAGTTACCAATGTGGTACTATCAGGGAAATCACCCTGATATACCACCGCGGTACAAATATCCTCAACGGATATAGACAGATTTCGATTGAGAACTATACACCGGGCAGAATCCCGCCTTTTGTCTATCTGGGCAAGGCCCCCTGTAAAACATACCTCCCAGAAGAAGACGCAACAAACCAAACATGCTACAGGTGTCTTCTTCCTGGGCACGGTTCCAAAGACTGCCCGAACCAAACTGCATGTTTAATATGCAAGGAATACGGACATAAAAAAATAAATTGCCCGAAAAACATAAACGAGGATCCAGAACAACAGACAAATCCAAAAGATACCACAGAAAACAACACAAATAATAATTCAAACGCAAGAAGACTCCTGCAATATGAGCCAGATGCTATATCGATGAGAGAGAGAGATCTCATGTGCTACCACAAACACAACAGACTCAAGTAGGGGAGAGAGACGCCAACCCTTTGACACAATTCTTACGAAATAGCGCCAACAACCAAGAAACATTGAAACAAACGGAAAGCGCAGAACAAAACACTGACGAACAACAAATAGACGAGGAAAAACAAGAAGAAAATGACATGATAGATCTATTCAGGGAAATTGCCGAAATAGGCGATACACCTGAAAAGACCGAATTAGACACGACAATAGTACAAGAAACGGAAAATGAAGAAGATAGTAGTGAAAGTACAAACGACGGGGACTTAGTCCTAGTCACAAGCGAAGACGAGGCTAGATCCCAGGTAGACAACACCAGTCACCCGGCAAGCGGATCGACCTCGATATTAAGAAAAAAATTCGAAAACCGCACCTTCACAGAGGAAGAATTCTTTGGTTCCCGCTCACCGAACAAAAGGAGCAGGGACGAGCAAAGTCCTACCGACAAACCCAAAAGCCAAAGAAGAAAAGCCAAAAAATAATAACCCTGTGTCCTATCCTATCTAATCTCGATGGCGATCAATGCTATATCTCTGAACGCCAATGGAATGCAAACACATTGGCACAAAATGAAAAAACTTATTCAGAAAGGATAAGAACTGGAACATAATATGCGTCCAAGAGACACACAGAATAGACATAAGGAAAATTGAAACATGGGCACAACAAAACGACGTATTATACTTTCCAAACCACATAAACATAGGCCAAAACTGGATTGATCAGGAAGAAAATAAAAAACACTACTACAGAGGTACGGCAATATTCGTCAAAAAGGAATTGGAAACAAAGTACAACATAGATCACCTGATACTGCGACGGGATAGGGCACAGACGCTACGCTTAACTGAAAAGGACACGAACGACATCGCCACCCTATACAATGTATATGGGCCCAGCGATGTTGGAAGATACCAAACTGAATTCTACCAAGACCTGATACGTCACATAGAAAAAAATAACCCGGAGAGTGCGATAATCTGTGGAGATTTTAATATCGTCACAGAAAAGATAGATTCAAAAAACACTGTGAATTTTAATCTGACGCCTGCCGCCAAAATATGGAAAGACTTCGTAGAAGCCTACAAAATACGAGACATATGGCGTTGGCGAAACCCAACTAAAAAACTATAAACCATAATGAAGGCAATACAATCAAGGCGAATTGATCGAATATACTTATCGGAACGTCTCCTCGCAAGAGTAAAGAGAACGACATACAAACTAAACACCATCTCCGATCATAAATTCATGCAGCAAATCCAAATCATAACACCAAATAACATCAAATGGGGACACGGCATCTGGAAAAACGATACCAGACACCTCCAGGATGAGGAGCTGTATACCAAAATCGAGAAAACCCACCAAAGGTGCACTGAACAGAAATGCCTTTTCAACGACGTGTACCAATGGTGGGACTACCTCAAAAAACAAATGAAAAAACAGCTTAAGAGCCATAGCTGGCAAAAGAAAGCTGAAAACGAAAACAAAATAAAAGCGCTTCAAGAAAAAGTAAGTCGCATACAAAATGAACAAAACCCGGACGAGAACCCAACCGACGCCCTAAAAGAACTGAAAAGGCTCGAAGATGAAGCGATACGGCATCAATGCCAACTTCACAAAATAAAAGACATTGAGGAAAATGAAAAACCTACAAGGTACTTTTTTCAAAAACTACAACAGCGAAGAGAAAGTAAAATCTTCAGCTCTGTAGTAAACGAACACGGTGCAGAAATCACCACCAAAGAAGAGATTCTACACACGGTGGAAAGATTCTACACAGATCTGTGGAGCGAATCCAAGAACGCAAACCCAGATTTACAAACTAAATACCTTGATACGGTTAAAGATATCAAGATCACCCCCGACCAGCGGGAAGATCTTAAAACCCCTATTACGGAAGACGAAATCAAGATCATAATACAGAAAATGGACAACGGTAAGACACCTGGACCAGATGGTCTAGCCAAGGAATTTTACGTTGCCTATTACAATCTGATTAAAAGTGACCTCCAAGAAGTTTTAAATAACTCATACCTCTTTGGAGGCATATGCCAAACATGGTCGGACGGAATTACCACCATGGTATATAAAAAAGGTAGCCCCCAGGAATTAAAAAACTGGAGGCCTATCACCTTATTGAATACCGACTATAAAATATTAACTGCAATTCTATCAGCAAGACTAACACCAATACTTCCGAACATTATTAACGGAACGCAGAAATGCGGCATAAAAGGAAGAGATATAACAGACGTGCTGAGAAATACCCACGCTGCAATAAAATACGCACGAGAGAGAGGCAAGGAACTCCTGGTCGTCAACCTCGACCAGGAGAAAGCGTTCGATAAAATCAACCATCAATACCTGCACAAAATCTTGGCAGGATATGACCTGCCCTCCCACTTCACTAAATTAATTGAAAATATTTACAGCGAAGCGAGCAGCAGGATTTTAGTTAATGGAGCACTGACCAATAAAATTAAACTGGGAAGGGGCATAAGACAGGGGTGTCCGCTCAGTATGAGTCTATACGCCATCTGCAGCGACCCCCTGGCTAGGCTTATAGAAAAAAATCCGAACACCGAGGCTTTTAGAATAGGAGGCATCAAAATGAAAATCCAGCAATACGCGGATGACCTGACCTGTTATCTAACGCGTGAAAAGGACATCGATCTCATATTCCAGGAATTTGAAAGATGCGAACGTGCAACGGGCCAAAAACTCAACGCACAAAAAACAGAAATCTTGCACATTAAACCGAAACGGAGCATCCCAACCCAGAAAACAAAATATCAAGAACTTACGAAACCGAGCATTAAAATACTCGGACAACACTTTGGAATAAACCAAATTAACGACACATGGGACATGAGAATTATGAAAATAAAGAGAATACTCCAAGCCTACAGACACAGAAAACTGTCCTGGGTAGGGAAGAAAACTATTCTAAACTCACTCGCCTCAAGCCAAATTATCTATAACGCCAGAGTAATCCCCATGCAAAAAGATCAGCAAAAACGAGTCGAAAAGCTATATTTCAATTTCCTATGGAATCCACAAAAAATGGAATCCATTCGAAGAAAAACGCTTATAGCAGAGAAAGATAAAGGAGGCTACGACATACCTGACGTAGAATCGCGGAATAAAGCATGTGAACTTGAAAAAATCTTAACACTGAAAAAACTTGATAAACCAACGGAACTATGGCACCAACACGCAATATACGAAATTGGAACGAAAATAAAAGGAAATAATGACACACTATACAAAAACAGCGAACCACATAGATACCCCACCCCAAAAAACTGGACCGATAGCATCGACATCTGGAAAAAAATAGATCTCGATGAAAAAGAGTGCCAAGACGTCACTCATAAATCCTTATACAAGGCAATTAAAAGCCTAAAGGAAAACCACCCAGAAATCAGAA
The DNA here is from genome assembly GCF_051294905.1 of Botryllus schlosseri. Taxonomy (NCBI): domain Eukaryota; kingdom Metazoa; phylum Chordata; class Ascidiacea; order Stolidobranchia; family Styelidae; genus Botryllus; species Botryllus schlosseri. Next base: position 25,309,032 of record NC_137238.1, read on the forward strand.
CCGGAAGGGGGGATAAAATCAATTGGAATAAAATAAATCAAACCAAGTATGGTATCTACAAAACCATTACAAACGAGGAATCGATTACTAACTATAAAACAGCTCACAACGCATATACTTTCGGAAATAAAAAAAGAAGCCGAAATATAACACACTCCAACACAGGAGTAACCTTAGACTTAAAATGCAAATTCTGCAACGCATATGATGACGATGTGATACATATTCTCACATCATGCAATTACACAAGAAAATCCTAACCCAGCTAGAAAACATCGTGGGGAGGAAACTGAATGCAGACAACATCCTATATAACATTGGAAACAGGAAAATAGACTGGACGATTCTGTCCATCTATAAAAAATCAATCATAAACTTCAAAATAGCATTAGACATAGAAAACAGAAAAGTCGCAGATGAAAATATAACGAAAAAGATAATCACCAAAATCCAAAGACGAGTCAGACGAATCGAAGCTAACTCACACACAGGTACGATACTCGGCAAAATAGACAGCTTAACTTAATATACGTAAACAAGACAACAAAATACGAAGAAAGCATAACACCCCCTAAAATCGGGGCCCAAACGAAAGTTTGGTCACCCCAACCAAAATTAAGGGGGAAAAAAAGTAGGAAAAATGTCTTCGGGAGAAGAGGGGAGGGGCCTAAAAAACCTCTGAACCACTCGCGTCCAGCAGGAAGCTTCTGACCCGCAAACGAAAATAAGACGAGAATGATAAGAATACCAATCTCAAACATTGGAGTGTTTGGTTGCACTAAGGTACAAGCAAACCTATTCCCTGATGATGAACAAGCATGGCAATGCGCCATAACCACTGAAATAAAAAATAGAGTGAACTACAAAGAAGAAACCGTTTTATTTAAGTTCGAAAACAGTTCAAACACCTTATTTAAAAAACCCCAAAAACCATAAAAAATAACAAAATGTGTAATCAAATCCCCGAGCGGGAGGCAGCCCTGTAGATGAGAGAGGGCTGCCAAACGCCGGCGGTTACGGAGAGCCGTATAAAAAAAAATGTATAGACACATCACTGCTCATAGATTCAAATGTCCACCCTGTTCTAAGAATCGGGACAACCTACTTTCATCCCTATTTTTGAAAATTAGTTATATTCAGGTTAACCAGCAGCTTATGAAATCTCGCCAATGTTTCTGACGCGTGTACCATATTCTCAAATCAATGGCTAGTTTGTTTTAAATAAAAATATATATAACTTCCAGATCCAGATGAGGTAAACCAAGTACGAAATAAAGAAATAATTTTGTCAACGCTCGCATCAAACAATTCGTCAACACGTCCCATGTCAAATTAGGAATTCGCAGGGTAATGACATGTCTACTTCATCATCACAGTCCCTAGTTACCATGCGTGATTATGACCCAGTAACAGCATGTAATTCTGCCATCGGACAGCGGCTATTGAAATACACGGAGTGTGCAAAACATTACAATATCAATCAGTTTTCAATAGATGCTCGTGGTCGTTCTCTTTTTCATTTAAAGGTCCTTGAATCAACCATTCTAAAGCTGCAAAAACCGATCCTCTGCCGCCAGAAGGAACATCTCTACACGCTGGGAATCTTCCATTAGTGTTGTTTTGTCATTCGGCTGTTTTACAGCTGATTTTTTGTGTGCTGTACCGTAACCGTGCGCTGTTTACTGCCGTTCGCGACTTGTGTACTTGTCATTATTGCGTCGTAACGACAAAATTCTTTTTATATTTCGAACTCGGTTAACCTCATTTACTGGCGTTCACTGCTGACGAGAGCCAGTCAAAAAGCTTCCAGTGGAATAAATTTAACAATATGAACGTATTGTTTGCTGCAATCCCAATTTTATATAGTGCGGCAGGCGAATGGATTTAGATGTTGAATGCTCGGTCCACGAGTGTTTTTTCCTTACGAACTGGTTACTGATGAGGACGATCCACTTATATATTAACTCCATATTTCTTCGGTCACTATATGACAGTGGTTCTTAAAGTGGAGGGCGTGGAAGCATCTGAAAGGAGACGCGAAGCCGCAGTAAACTGAATTTTTTTTCGGTTCATGGTTTTGGCTGTATCTATTGTCCATATTTCACATTTGACAATTCTCTCGTCTACAGCCATATCCTTCAATGCCATCAAACTGTTTGTTGGGATTGCTAGCATTCGGACTTATCTCTTGGATATTTTGTGATATTACGATAAAAGGGGCGCGCGATTTTCCACTGTCATACAGGGTTGAGTGTCTAATAAAGTTTAAGAACCCCTGCTATATGATTAAATTACAATATTGCTTTTGGGCTAATAATCTCAACTGAATATAGTGCTACCCGCGAATGGATTTAGATCAGGGCCGGCCAACCCGTGGCCCGCGAGAAGGTTTTGAGTGGCCCGCGAGGTAATTTCCGAAATTAGTAATGTTACAAGAAAGGAATGGCACAGATTGTGAACTTGCAAGGTCAAACAAAAATTTGATTAGTCTCGCCGCAACACTTGAGATGTGATGACTAAAATATCAGTTACGACGCATTGGCTTTTCCATGAGCCAGTCACAGTTTGGTAGATCTTCGTACACTACAATAAAGCAGAATAATTTGCGATAAATGTATCGAAAGTAAATATTTTCTACTCGCTTCGCGCAAGATGTTGTCACTCGATTTCTTGCTTTTAATATTGTTACCCCTTTTTGAAAATGAAAGAACGCCTAATGTATCAGATTGAGTCTAACTATATTCTCGATTACGAGACAAAGTGTCGTTCAACATATGCGACCTAGCGTTTGCGCTCGCAGAAAGACCGTCGACTATGAAACCTAGGCACAAAACTATTGACGCATGTTGGTCGAAGCTTTCGAAATTGATGTGTCCAGGCGCTGAACAGTCCAGTCCTGGCAAACTGAGCCCAGCGATATACTACAGGCCCGCAATATAGTCAAGTGACTATATTATTGAGCTATAAACTTCGAAAAATTTTCGCGCTTCGCGCGGCTAGTGGCCCGCGCAATATTTCGCCGATCGAATGTGGCCCTTTGGCTGAAAAGGTTGGCCAGCCCTGATTTAGATGTTGAATGCGGCCCGCGAGACCTAAAGTTTGCCCACCCATGATGTAACCCAATCGTAGTGAGCCGTGAGATGTACTTGTGTCCACACCATTGTAGGACACTATGAAAATACGTTACTATTTGGTTACTTTACTACTATAGTTTACGATAGCATGGCAGATTACGACGTAAGTGGTATGCTTTGATCACTTCGTCTGCTACAAATTTATTTTTTATATAGCAATGGAGACCCAGTATAACGTACAATCATTGAATGACTGGTTACTGTGAGATGGCACGCCTGCATATTGAGAATAATCCGAACATGTACAAGATACAGTGATTCAGTCGAAACATACTGCTGGATGACTCGAAATTGACTTGTAAACTGTGATCCGAGTCAATTGTCAATCCACATTTCCGGAGCGCTGAGTCACGTCAAGCCAAGTCCTTTTTTAAAGTGACTCCGGCCAAGTCAAGTGATGCGAAATAGTTTACTTTAGTGCAGGGTTGTATTGACTCGAGTCATGACTCGACTCGAGTCCGACTCCAGTCGCAATTTTCTGATGACTCGACTTGACTCGAGTTATTTTCTCAAAATACGGAACTGACTCGAATTGACCAGAGTCAATCAGTGTATTGACTCGACTTGGACTAGAGTCATTGCGCATGACTCGGACCAAGTCTCATAAGGCCAAGACCGACATTTTACTGTAATTTCGAATAATAGTAAAGTTATGACACGGTTGGTATTTCGTCAATTGGTACTGGAACCTGAAGATGCGACCAGACATTGTGAAAATTAAGGGAAAATAGTATACTTTAAATACGAACCATTCGATATCACCAAACAGAGTTATAAAAAGTGGTTTTAACAAGACTTTAAGTCAAAACTGAGTAGTCAATGCAATGACTTGGACTAGGACTCGACTCATAATACCATGATTCTGACTTGGCCCTCTGCTCGCTGAATTGGACTCGGACTTGACTTTGTGGTGAAATAAAAAAGACTAGAATTGACTCGGGTCAGAACTATAAAAGTGAGATTAACTTGTGACTCAGAATCTTGTGACTTGGTTACAACCCTGCTCTAGTGTGACTGGGGTCATCCCCGCACTGTCTGGAAACGCCGCACTCTCGTTACAGCTCGCAATGACATAAACACAATATTTCCAGGAAATGTGATTTATTAATAGTAGCATCTGCAGCCTAACCGCAACATTCACGGATTGTTGGTTTGGTGAAGCACACTTCAACCGCATTGTCCATCAACGATGGCGTTAGCGATGACTTTGAGACCTTCCACTGTTTCTTCTGCAGTTGGCCGGATTTGACTGAAATACATCGTACATGGACTGTGAGTCACACAACAGTCATTGTTAGCCTTTTTCTACCAGAGGGAATCAATAACAAAGTTTATCTACTTTTTACAGAGTACTCGAGTAGGTTTCGTTGACACTGGTAATACTTGCATTCGGTTTTAGGCTACTACCACTTAACTTGAACAGTCTTAGGCAAAACTGTACACTTTCTAGACTTCGAATTTTCTGTAGTAGAAAGTAAGTTTTGGATTTTTCTCATCACTTTTATATGTGAAATTACTATTTAGATTGTGTACAGAAGTCCATGTATCCTCGTAACTGAATAAACTGAAATTCCATCTACAATATTTGCAATGACATTATTCACTTTGTTGCAGTCACGAAGATGCATCTTGCTTGGAAGGTCGCAACCTCCGATTAACCGCTACAGGTATGCGAACCCCAGACCAAATCTTCTTCCGAAATTATTTGCTTGAGTATTTTAGACCCTCGTTCTCTTCTCTCATTTGAAGCAGTTTCCTCCTGTCCTAGAATCGCTACGTCTACTTGTAACTGAGTAGTTCTACTTCTACTTGAGTACCAACGTTGACTAGTTTCACTAACTCTGGTTACCGGTGACCTCAAAAGCCATATTCATTACCGGTCGGGAAGAGTGAATCCGTAAAGCCCTGTGTCTCTCAGCTCAGCGGCGAAGGAGCATTTCACGTTTTGATGGTCGTAAAAGTAATCGGCTGAGCTTCCGCTAGCAACGTCTGTCAAAGTAAAGGTTTGATATGTTTTGCGTGTTTGCAATTTCATAGCAAAATTGCCGTAGGCCTATTTTGGACAAGTTTTCGGATAATTTACCATCCGTTTCTATCAGCAATTCGCAAAGTAGCCGCCAGCGCCCCTGGTAGCGATAGCGAAGTCGAAAAGGGAACTAGCCACAAACCGAACGATATGGGGACTGTGAACAAAAGAGGCGTGGGAAATCGTTGATAAACATCGATATTTGTGCGCTGAGACGGGGTTATATAAATATGCGGTGACGTCGCCTGCTGTTGTACAAGGCACATGCAATGAAATCGAAACCAACATCTCCATACGTGTTCAATGGGATGTAATATTGAGTCTCCTTATCAATCAATCATGTCGAACAGATATCTTAGCCAGCGAGGCTCGCTGTAGTATCGGTCGCAAGATTTCTGCAGAACTATGATTAGTAAAAACATTTATCATGCTGATACGAATTATATCAAACTGAAAAGGCCATATCCGCCATTTGTGAGTAATAAACGAAGCAGGTTTTTGTTTGTTAGGTGTCCTTCCAACGCGAAATATTTTCTCAGGTCGAGCGTGGACCTGGACCGAAACCTACCGAAGCTACTAGATTTTCCATCTGATCAGCTTAAGCTGGTCTGCGCGCCATTTTGGCCGCTGCATATTCCGCTTCCGATGCGCGCTACAATGCAACAATGCATCGACGCCAGATCAAACAGTATGAAATGAAATTGCACCTGCGTCATTACTTTCGAATTTTGCCATTATGACGTCTGGATAATGCGTACGTCAACGTGACGGCAGTAGGATTTACCAGAACCGTTCTTGATCTGACTCCATATTTGTGCTTGTACTCTGGTCGTAGCTAATATCGAGGTGAAATAAATACCTCTTCGTGTTCGTCTTACTATTGTGCTTCTCGATTTATACGAGCGTGAACGTGACCCCCTCGCTACACTACATATGTCAGATTTAAAGATAAAAGACCTTGAGTGCATGCACCCTTTTGTAATTTCACATGATACAAACGTCCGGGACTATCGTATGACTGGACTAGTTGATCTGGAGTACAGTCTCGTCCCAGCTTGGGTGCTTGAGCCAATCATTTATTGAAACCAAAATATCTGGTCCATTTTAGAAAGTATTGACATGGGAGATTCGGTGAGGCAGGAAAAAAATTAACTTACATATGACGCCGGAAATGGAGCCTGCTTGGTACACTTTTCCGTGAACTGACCTAATTGCAGCGACGCTGTTCTTGGCAATTTGGTCCTGCAACACAAACGGCCTCAAAGTTAGAATTTCATCTGCCTTCCGTTCATTTCGATTTACCAGTGAGGCAGCGTCAGCACAAGCGCTATAAGTGTAGCCGTATGGGTACATCCACATTTGACTGTAGGCGTGGATATCAATGTATGCCTTTACGTTGCCAAGACTTTGGACAAGGTCCCTTTGTGCCTGGGTCTCAGCCTGCGGATAAAGGGATTGGTTTCATTTTTTAATTTCAAAGATATAGCGCGGCCGGTGGTGGAACATTCAACAAAATCTATCCCCATATTAGAACATACAAAATAACTGTTATCAATCACAGTGAAAATTACCTCAGAAAACGCACTTGGTCCGTAATAAGAATCGGAGCAAGCTTTGTTGCTAGCTCCCTCACCTGAAAGTAAAATTCATTCGATACATGGTACGTAACTTTTTCACTTGCTTTACATTGATCATCGATTGCGTTGTTGGAAAATATTACGTTTCAATTCAATTCAATACGGAAGTAAATGTGACAGGGACATGCAACCCGCTTATTACAGGCGTAGCCTAACTCACATATAACCGCATGGGCTGGGTTAGGCTGGGCGAATGCAGTTTGCAATCCGATGCGAAAAAAACAGTATTATTCAAGAAATAGGTGATGCATTTGCACAACAGTGTTATCTAACCCTACTCCGGTGATTCCTATCCGGGGATGGACTTCTACGTTAGTTTTATTCTTGTATATTCTGGGCAGGAAATATGGAATCTCATTTTTATTTGTTCAATATATCGCAGTGCTCAAAACTACAATTATGTACGTTTTCAATACTCCATTCAACACTGCTGACTACTAGGTACTCGGGTCTGATGGCCTGATCATAGTTGAGATTTCAACATTGCTGCAATACCTTTATAAGATAGCGCTCATGCATATTAGTTATGACAAATTGCTGTGATCCATATCGACGTTGATATATATTAGCATGACCATAGTATATAGTACATTAGGATTTATTTTATATTTGCATTTTACAATATTTTGCGAACGTAATTGCTATAGATCGCATATTAGAACCCGAAAAAGGTATTTAGAGATAGTCAGAGTCGCATTTATACGATTATTTTTTGTAATTTATGTTTTGATGAGGCAGAGTGGATTATCTGGGGTCTTCTTCCTTTATATATTCCACTCACCAATACTAATTGTGTTCTTATTGAGAGATTTCTATGATATGAACATTCTATGCTGCACATATTTAATTATTGTAGTGTGTGCAAATATGATAATAAAGGCCAAAAGGTTATTACTACTGGCAGCATGCTTTATATATTCTAATATGCGAGTACCAACGTCAACCCGATTCCAAATCATATAATTTTAAGGAGGAATTAGATTTTTGCATACACTGCAGGTGGTCACATGAAAAAAATTGGGAGCCACTGCCCCACGCTATATATAGCCCGAATAAGGGAGACAGTGGAATTCTTTCCAACTCCACTATACATATCCATCCTCAATCCGAATGCATTTCGGCATTTTGTAATCGGTGGCGAGCAATTAAAAAGTCACCGGATAAGCACATCGAACTTCTGTTTTACTAATGATATTTTTCTTTACAAGGTCAAATTGCGATCTTCTTCTAAATTCATATTTATTGAGGTAAGCCTATCGAACAAAACCCGATTCGGACTAAATATCGTCTTAACTTGTTGACTATGTACGTCTGAATGTTTGTTGGCGTTTTAAATGATGACGACATAAGCCTCCGGTACAACTTTCGCGCTTGGTAAAAATGAAAATACAGATTTCTTAACATACTCATAGCCCTCATATACTGTCTTACTCATGGAAAGTACATGTATACGGTCTTACCACTCCAGTTGGCATCGTAATTGCGGTTAGGATCGACACCGGTGCAGAGATTGGTTATTGGCTTCCTTGTTTTCCTCCACATTCTATCCTGAACGCAAATATGGGCAAAATATTCTCATTAGTCTCCAACTCCTGTTCTGGTAATAAACTCACAGTTGACCACGTGTACAAATATCCATCTGGATTCGCGGATGGAATAATGTAAAACGTCAATTGGTTGCGAAGGTTCACAATCTCCGAATCAGTTGACTCCGCAAGCTTAAAGTAGAAAAAATATCAAACATTTAGTATCAATTTTCAATGTCGCATTTCGATGTAGACTCGTACCCATTTCGCAGTGAGCATGCAGGTGGCTGGGCTGACCCATTCTCGTGAGTGGATACCGCAGTTGATGACGAATGACTGACCACCATTACCTATCTGGAAAGAGAAAACGTTCCACATTTAGATCTCTTACGTAGTTGCGCATATCAGTGTTGAGTGAAGGGAGTTTTTTCCAAAATTTATAGGCCTGTTTCGCAGACCGATTTTTCTTGGAACAGAAGCACGACAGTGCAGATAGTTGCCTACATATCTCTTATGATAACGTTTAAAGTTAATTAGTTATGAGCCAAGGCTAAGATATCGATGTAGGACGTGATAACCTATGTCTTCTATTTTATGTGCCTTGAAGACGTTTATATAAGTAGCATTGCTGACTGATCGATATCGCAAATTGTCAATGCCAATGCGGTGTCATAGATTGAATATGGTGTTGGATTGATTAATGTAAATTTTACTACGCACAAAAATCCTTACACCTGCTGACTGGAATATTTGATTTATACGACATTTTCATCGCAGGATAAAATCCGGAATATCTTTACTACGAACGAAGTCAATCTTTATGCTACAGCAACGGAATATTTTAACTATACACAAAAGCCATTGAATTTCACGATGTCAAATATCAATGCATTGAGGATGCAATATACTCCGCCACGCGATACTTGGGCGCTGGTGGATCTGAAAACCAAATCTACCCTAACCCTATCCTAATCCAAACCACAGCCCTAACTCAACCCTAACACTTCCCCTTGACGCGATCCTACAATTAAATTCACCTGTGATGTTAACTTGCCGCATGCTGATATGTCCTCAGACTATTTATGTGAGGACACATTCCGCGAAATATTGTATCGCGATAACCCACTGTTTGGTGAATAAACACATCCTTTAATAATATACAATACGCTTCCAGACCGATGATTCGTATTATATAGATGCATTTCGCATCTAGATTCTCACCTTAAGTGCTCTGATGGAACGGCCTTCGTATGAGGTTCCAATCACCAGTTGTGAGGCAACTTGTGAATTTGTAGTAGCAAAAACGGAAATCCACTGATTGATCTGATATAAAAATAATATCTGCTATGAACAACTTTGAACGAGGTGCATCTCCTAATTCAGAAGACGTGGAGAATGTGTGGACTGAAAATACTATTTTTAGGATGAAAATGCTCTATTTGTTACCCTGAATCGAGTTTACTCGAATGAAAGTCAAGTATAATGTTTGGAGATGAGAAATCACGGTCGAATTTTGTTCGATTAACATTGGCTCTGAATGTTGTTCTGTGATCTAGAAATTATGGTTCCTCTATTCCATGGCTACAACCGCTAAACCTCGATTTGTCATATCACAGCGTCTAGCATATTGCACATATAACATCATTTCTGTGGAGTGATATCCCCGTTTCATGGAAAATAATCGAAGTAAAATGATAATGACCTCGAACTACAAAATTATTCTGCTGAGGTGTATTGAGCATCGCTGCAAATGTCTACTCAATCAAAAGTAGACGTAGCAATTCTTAAGACTTGTTAAAATTATTTCATATGAAAGTAGAAAATGAAAGGTATGAAAAACGCCCAAGCAAGTAGCCTATAGTTTCCCAAGGGTTATTTGTAGAGGTCTGGCGTATTTCTGGCAGTAAATTACTGGTTGCGGGCAATTGCAGGATATGTCTCCGCAATTAACGGAAAATGAATAACCCCCTTCAAATAGATACAATCTACAAAGGTGTATTAAGTATAGTTAATGTGGTGGATATTACGATACTTATGGCAATTTCAGATAGTCAATTTATACAAACCTATCCCAGAAATACTTTTCAAAAGTACATTTAAGGAAGTAAGGAGTTGCGTCTGAGAAACTGTACAATCAGAAGTGAAAGTATTAGTATATGAGCAAATTCTCTTGATAAAGTACTACAGGTATAAAAACAAAATTTTTATTGAAAGCTCCATAAAAGTGGAAAGTCACCGTAGCTGACCATCTGGAGCATCGTGAACTTTGTGGGTCATGTTTGCACCTATGACGTTATCATGACTGAGGCACACGGGTATTGGATTTTCCCCAGTATAAACACGACCACATGGCTTGTGTTCGTAAATCTGTCCGACCTATAGAATGATACGCATGGAAGTGAGTGAAAAATGTGAAAATGCGATTGGTTCCAAAGCTTAAGAGATGGAACACCTATGAGAATGAAAATTACTCATTGTCGGGACGCGGGTAGCGCAATAAGGCGATGACTAGGACCGCTGTAATAGATGTATATTAATAACCTCGTCAAGGGTGTGATATTGATCGTAGAAAGCATCATCGGTCGCTATGTTCCATTCTTGACCGGGCGTGAATTGCGCTTGCGCGGCAATTTCCACGTCTTCGACGAATGTTTCGTATTTGATCCTGAAACATATATCATAACCGTGTTTGCACAAAACTTTATCTAGACGGCAGATTTCGGGCTTTCGGGAGAGGCTGTTTGCACTTTCATATGTCAAATACGACAAATATGTCATTAAGCTTATAAGTTGTCTGATCCCGCTATTCCTGTTGTCAGCAACTGCAGGGGAACTACGGCACTTTGGTGATTGGTTTATGAAGTTATTGTTTTATTGACACTCATAATTGGCGCTTTCAACAACTTGGTAATATGCGCCCGCACAGTAAATTACAACCAACTGCGCCACTCACTTCCCCTGGTTGATGAAGTGTTAGCCTAATCATCAGTTTGAATAAAATGACAGAAATAGCTAATCCAACGTAAGATATATTTTTATTGCTATTTAGATATAATAGTTGGTAGGGTAGTTGTTGCACGGGGGCTTATCGACCAATAACGAGTTTTAGAACCCCAAGACTGTGCTGCACGGGGTAAATATTCGAAAAAATACTTTGGAGATTATACTAAAGGTAAACACAACCGAGGTTCTATTTTGAATAAATTATATACCAACTTGAAAAAATTCATAGTCTCTTCAACCAGGGATCGGAATGTCGGTCTGACCATGAAATCAACGAAGTCCCCCTCGTAGCGAAGGTCGGACCAAAAGTCGAGCTGCAAAATTATTTTAAATGTGAGTGGCACAATCAGTATGATATGCAAGGTAGCCTATGCTCAGTTGCTCACGTCATATTTCTCTTGCATAGTCTTTATCGTTTCGAACTGCTTCAGGGTAGGATAAGCGCGAAAGACACGGTACCTGAAATTGAGAGAAAGCCTTTAAAATTAATCAGCCTTTATTGATTTCAAATCATTGACCTAGATTTTACGACCTGACTGTTTCAAATCCAAGGCCAATGTAACATTATTGCTTTTAATGTCACAGCTTTATGGAAGATATATATAGGCTCTATAATATAGCCTATATACCACGATAGAAGTGCCGACAAATCTCGACACCGCAATATCAAGGATTGTAGGAGGCTCACCTAGTGTGATTTTCGTGAATATATATGTCAAGATACAATACAGGATTATCCCCTTCCCCCCTCCCCCCCCCCAAAAAAAAAAGTAATATTGGTTTCCGCGCCGGCTTTAAACACGCAAGGATTGATTCCTAGGCTGATTTTCAGGAATAAGCCATATACTATTGAATAAAACATAGATTTAGGCAATCTCAAACTGCAAGTGTAAAAGGAACGAATAGATTTCAACGAACAGCGTTGACAAGAGAAGTTGGAGATATACAGCTTCTACATACTGTCACGCAGATAATACACGTTTTCAGACTCACCCGGAGTAGTCGACCTTAGCGACTGCCAAACCGAGCAGCGCTAACGCAATGACCGTTTTCGTTAACATTTCGAAGTTTCACGAGACGTATGTGCCATTGGAACATTTCGCCGTTTTATATGCTCCTGAGAGTTCATTACACTTCTGTTAATAGCCATCAGCTAATCACTATGTCTATATTATTCACATGTCGTTTACCCACACGTCGGAGTATGCACGAATTACGATGGGGTCGATAATAATATACGAGTTACATAGATTAGAAGCAACTCGATAAATTTAGATGCACGAAACGCAAGTAAAACAACCATCCTATGGATTATGTAACTCCTGTAATGTTGCGCAATCCCATACCAAAATATGTAGACTAATATATATGACGCATAAGTTGAGTTACTTCAGGGTTACCATGTTATCAGATCAGAAAAATAAGACACTTTTTCCAAGTTTCAATAACAGACATCAAACGGGAGAATTTATACAGACAATTGTGATTCTACGTTAGTTGATCTTTATTAGCTCCTGAAAAACCCTATATTCATGCTTGGTTTTCATATGCCATTCCTTTTTTAGCCTTCGCTGTCTAATCGACTAAAACTCAAGGCAAAACGATAGATAGTGCGGCATGAGCGAAAAATCAACATTTTGGCTTCGTTGGAGGAAATCTTATTTTAATTGAAAAAAGGACAAATCATCCTAAAATAAAACATATGGTATCCTGGTATCCCTAAGTATCTTCCCAATGCTAAGTGAAAGCACCAGTCTGGGCTCGCTGAAAGATTTAGTCTTTTAAATTTCTGTTCCGTGAATTTAGAATGATATACCACGAGCTCAGCAGATTATTCACGGGTGACCCCAAATACACTTGCAAATCCATTTCAAATAGGCAAACCAATGACTGTTACGGATACGAATAGACTGATACGGAATAGAAGCAATCACGCTGACAGAAAAGCTGGCTAAGACACTCAACGCCAACTACGATGCACTCCTCCGCTACGCACTCGGCATCCACCACCCGGAGCACATATCCACCAATGCTCTGCGCAAACTCACAAAAACAGTCCCATGCCGTTTGCTGGCTGCTGAACGACGCTTACGCTTAATCGGTCATCTAGTGCGGCATCAAGACGATCAACCAGCCGCCGCCATCATCAACCACATTCCGACGGAGCCATGGCGCAGAGGTGGCTGGAATAGAACCACATGGCGCTCAACAATAGAGACCGAGCTAGCGCAACGCGGGCTATCGCTCGAAGACGCCCACGACCGCCCACGATGGAGGCGCTTAATAAGGGCCGAAAACTCATTATCTTGATGTTCGTTTGTTTCCTGTTTTCTTTTGCCCTTTTATTTAATTGAAAGACGATATATATATATAATGACTGTTGTCAGTCGAATCTGATTCGGGCAAATCAGGTAGATCCAGAAAATAAATTGCTGTGCTGCAGGAATGTGCATATTTGGTTGCGATTGGTAGCCGTAAAATACTGGGTGGGAATTAGGAGTCTGTCGTGTCGGACAACTAAAATATATTCCGTATTACCATATGTCGGTAGGGTCGTGAGCAGGAAGTTGAACAGTGCTTTCTGTTCGTTTCTGATGTTTCAGTTCGGCTGAACAGCTTCTTGGAGGTACAGAACTTCAATATACAATTGAATAGTATATTTATATTGAATAAACCCGAATATTTTCCGTTGACACTCGTCAGGGGTAATCGTCAGCAACTAGTAGATATACGATGTTCTTTTGAATTCTCTACTAGTTGCTGACGATCACTCCCGACGAGTGTCACCCGAAAATATTTGAGTTTATTTCAATATGAATAAACTATTTAATTCGACTGAACAGCATATCTGTTATAAAAACTCGTATTCACACGAACCAGAACGTTATAAGACAGTAGTTCTTGATCGGTCCTCTCGGATATTCAGGACGCCAGTCAACTCATACATATGACTTGTGACGACAATACTTTCATTGTGATGACCATCATATGCTGCGTTTCCAGGCACGGCCGATCGGCTCGTTTTCGAGAGACTCGGACGACGAACGAGAGAAGTTTTGTTGCACAGCACACCCACGTCGGCCGACTTGTTGGCCATCGAGTGAACATTTCGGCTCGGCCGTTTGGCTATGCTTGTGCTGTATCTTTGATCAGCTGATTGCTATTTGTTACTTACAATACACTTGTCGTATCAAATTAACCATGGCTTACACTCCGGACAGACCTTGGACGCATTAAGAAACCAAGAGTTTGATTATGACTGCAACGGAAGTTAGCAGTACCGGTAATGATGCGAATCAGCCAATGGCTACTGAAATCTTCTTCGTGATCTGCTCACAGGCTGCTGCCACAATTTGAGGGTTTGTTTTCTGTTGCATGGATACACAGCACGGTTTTACCACAATGTATGTGGACTTATAAACTTATTCACATTCCCCTGGTAAGCAAGTCATCAACAAGACACTCGGAGCCCATCTCTGAATCATGACGACGAAGCAGCAGCAGCACCACCGGTAGATTAGATAAAAAGTTACTAGTCTGCGTTCGAAATTATCGGACCACGTTATCCCATGTCTGTATCGCTCACTTACTAAGATATCCCACCTTTCATGTTGATAGCTACTGTCAGTTTTAATCAAGTGGCTGGTTCATCATGACCATTTTACATGCTTCATTTAGGCCTGTGTCCAGTTTAAAGTGGTTTGTCTGATTGAATGACCGCTACATGTCGTCTTGGCTCATTCCTATCGACTCATTTTATCACAATCTTTCGACGTGGTGAAATTACTACTGGGTAAGTAAGCCAAAAACCTCATTACGAACGCTTCGCCCACCTAGTTCGACCAAGTCACAGTCGGATTACGTCTGGTCATAGAAACACGGCGGACATGTACATTGTACATTGTACAACGCATGCGCCATGGCCTTTCGGCCGTCTGTCGGACGTGCATGGAAACGAAGTAATTGTCACTTGTCAGTTCAAGGAAAATAGGCCTAATCGGTATTCAATAGTCGGTAGTTCTGACTGTTGTGACTGTGAATGTGTTGAGTTGCGATTCGCCTGAAAAAAATACGAACATTTCAAGGCTAGACCTCGCATTTGTGAACGAATATCTTGAACAGTGAGAGGAGCCTCCAAAGTCCAGATCTGATAATTCAATCTATTTAAAATCGCAAATTGTTATCATTACACAGGACAGAAGCGGTGACGAGCGGATTTCTAATAATTTGAATTAGCATATCAGGCAGTTTCTGGAGAGACGGAGCTTTAGAAAATATCGTATGATGTAATACCAATAATCCTCCAGTGTCCGCACACCATGCCGAACTCACAACGTCAAACGGATTTACTAATGTGTCATCAGTTGACGAAACTATACTATTGAACAAAGCCATGACCGAAACAGCACTTCCTCAGCTCCTCCCTCCAAACGTTGGTTTTGTCCCCGAAACGCCCACTTCTATAAATTATGCGTATGTTTTCATGGAGGAAAAACCTATTAACCAAGATGAGTGGCAACATTACATCGCGCCGAGAAAAATGTTTGAAAATATTGCACAAATTTCCCCCAAAAAACACTCTATAATTTGTGGTAATTCACGAAATAATTTGGGGCCCCCTACGAGCCCCCCCCCCCGTCCCCTCAACTGGGGGTTTAGGGATGCGGCAGTTAAGGGCATGATTACATCTCGTATCTAAGTGTTGCGACTGATGTAATTCACTCTGCAAGATCTATCGTGCAATGCATGCGTATGATTACCCTGTTTCTCGCAACCCAATTTTCGACCAACAAGCAAGGCATGTTCAATTCTCACCAAACAATGAGATAACAGTGCAAAAACAACTGAAACGGACAATAAATATTTACTTCTTCAATGCCAGAGGCTCTTCCTAATGATCAGCTTGTAGATATCTTATTTCTTGTGCCTTCGTGCATCTAATCATTTGCTAACGATTATGCTTTCCACGTGTTTACACAACATTGTGTTGACAAAGAAATTATCCCTGGTAAGGTTGCATTCGAAACACACGTTCGAAGCACTTTGTTTAAAACATGTTTTAAACAGTGTTTTAAACGAATTCATAAAAATATTTTTTGTTTTTTTAATCGCGGTCCAATTAAACCTTTATTGTGTAAACACGTCCGAAAAAACACGTAGTATGAACCTACGGCCTATTTGCACCCGAAATAGTCGACGTGCGATGTGGGATGGCTGGAAGCCGCTAAATCGTCGTCGGTTCAACAGTTTTTGCAGGTAGATATAGATGATTGGTACGGAATGGGTATTCTAATGATGATGGCCGCTGACTGCGAAAATGCTACATAACGAATTAGGCCTGGTGAAGGATATTTTTGGTCTCTTCATGACAGTGATTGGAAACCCTTTTCGTAGAAGGAGCCATATTAACCCAACATTTTCAATTGTCAATGTCAATTCAAAAATACATGTTTTAAACAACGGCCTTGTTTTTAACATGTTTGTTTTAAATTGACTTGTGTTTTAAACGCAACCATAATCGCTGCCATAATGTTATATTTTAAATAAAAATTAATTTTTTTTACAGTCTACCTACGGTCGATCAGCAACTTAAGGAATTCGCGCTTATCAAGTTCAAAGACGATAATTACAGCTAGCCTTTTCAGTTTTTACTGATGCCCTAAATCACTGAACTAATGCTATTCGTATGTACTCAAACTTGTATGGAAAAACCCATATCTACACATACAACACCATGTGATATTCCTCGGTCAACATTTATAATGTGTTTAGTCAGGAGTCAACTCAAAGCCTAATCAAGTTTATTTATCATAAAAAATATGACATGACGATGTCCAAAGTCTCAATCGTGACGGCTATCAGGTGGCGCTGTAGGCTACATCTTACTATCAAAATGGGATCGGCTAAGAATTAGGATAGTTGACTCGTGAAGAACAACGAGGCTATGGACAAGATCACGTCCGGTATACAGTTTCAGGTAGAATGTTATGACGCGTTTGAACTACTCTAAACTTTGTCAAGACAGAATTTATTTCTTTATTATTTTACGGAATATGGTGTGAGTATCACCGAATTGCTCCTTATAGTGACTAAATTGAAACACGTTCCTTGCCGTCGGATTGTTATATTCTGTCCTTTTGACATGTCAGAGATCCGCTGTTTACGAGGATTATTAGGAAGTATTTTTCACTAAAAATCACAACATATGATATAAATGTTTTACATATTACAAATTTTTCTAATCTACTCAGAATTACTTCGTGGGCCGTATGCTTGACTCCCCTGTCATACACTGTACATACATAGTGTACATATGTGCCTGATTCTGTGTGCATTTCCAAGATTCATACCCAACATCAGAAGTGATCAGAAATGAGTTACTTTTCCGAGTACAAACATAAGGTTTGCCTACCTGCACCATTCACAGGTGATTTTGCTTTTCCACTACAGTCACTGAGATTAGTGTTACAATTTCGAACATAACAACTTACGATTAACTGATAAAAGTACGAATCTCTCCACTAAATCTAATTTTTGTGGCGACTACACTCACTTGAGTAGTTTTTTTTTTAAATCTTATTTTCGGTTTGCACTGGAACCGTCCTGGATATCTCACTTAAACTTCAATTTGAGCATCAAAGATGACTGCTTTGATCGCTCTGCTTAACATATCTGTATTGGTGGCGTTATCTTCGTGGTCAATCCACGCCTACTAAAAGTTTGAAATGAATATTCATTACAATAGGAAGACATCGATTACAGTAATTCTCGACAGAGAATTCTTCCTGAGACAATGGACGGTAGTTACATAGAAATAATGCATTATATCGCTCGACAATATATTGAATTAATGCACAAATCATCTTATCATCTAGTGCCTCCATTTATATGCAACTATTTATTGACTCAAGCGCATGTGCCGTCCAATATCGCCTCCGCCATCACTTGAAGTCCAGCGTAAGTCTCCTCGCCAGTCGGAATAATTTGACTGCAATAAAAATATTGTTGAATGCCTGCGTGCTATATTCAAGAGTTCTATTGTATTACTCTTCAGGCAGGAGGAATCCGTACGCCCCAGTGTCTCTCAACTCGGCTGTAAAGGAGCACTTGATCTTCCCGGTCTCGTAGAAATAATCGACTGTAGTTCCGGATGCCGGGTCTATAGGGTGGATACAAGACAGTGCACATAGTTCGGACTTACAAATGTTTTCATCGTATACAGATAAAATGGCCAAGTTTTGTCTGCATAACGTTTTTGAGTTTTAGTGATTACGACGAGGTAACAATATAGAATGCTTATTAAGATACATGTGAACAGCTAGATTACAGTCTTAACCTTCACCTCATTTAACCAACACGTTTTTTTAATTTACCCACATACACTATAACTTGAGTATCTAAGTTAGGGAAGCGCCTTGCAAACGAATTACAAGCAATTATTGTAGCTATATAAGTGTCAGTATAGTGCCTGAATGTTGACATTGATTTCAGTGAATTGCGGAGTGGAGATAATTCGATTGATCTCATTAGAATCACTTGACTTGACTTTTTTCATTTCCCTCTGAATGGCTTGACGCGGAATCTACATATGACAAATACGGAAAAGCTTCCGACTCAGAATCTCGTATTCGAGGTAATTTTCCAGGTCCTAGGACATATTTTACTTCTAAAACCATTCAGAACCTCCTAGAACGCTGTGGATTGGCTTCGTTAAATTCCAATGATGTTTTCGATGTCGGTAATTCCGTCGTAAGCACCATCATACACAAAACAACTTCTTCATGCCCCTAACTACTGGTATTGTGGCATTTGCTGATATTTAATACCTTTCCCACCGTGCATAAATTCGTTCAGTCTACCTTTTGTGGGATTACTTACTCGAATTCCACTGAATAGTTTAATGCCAAACCTATTTACTTGGTATGGTCGATTCTTTTAATGTGTAAAATTTTCATTACATCTTCTCGATAGTAGGCCTACTTACGTTAGTATATTTCATACTTTCGTTTTCAAATTCTAGTCAAAGTCTAGTCAAGTTACCAAGATCATATTGACTGCAGCATCAGCACAGGTGCTTGACGGCATTACACGCACCCCATCACTACTCGTGACACCGAAACGTTGGTTAATACCGAATTAACCATTACAAGTTGATCAAAAGTACAATTATTCCCTCAGTCTAACAGCACATAACTTCCATCCACCAACTGCCAATGACTATCAAGGCCATAATTACTTACATATCGTGGTTGCGATTGGGCCCCCAGTATACCTTTTGCGGTGAACCCCTCTGATAGCAGCAAGGACATTCGTTGTTATTGCTCCCTGAGACAAACGAGAGATGATGAAACAACATCCTTCACTCACGGTTTACAATTTCTTTACCAAATCACCGCTATCCGCGCACTCAACATTTGAGTATCCGTACGGATACATCCACATCTGACTGTAGGCGTGGATGTCAATGTATGCCTTCACTGTACTTCCGAGTTGTCCAATGTAATCTCTCAGAGCTTGAGTCTCGCTCTGCAATTCGACATCGAGTATTTTATACTTATTGACAGATACCATGCATTGCTATTGTTCGTATTTTGAATAATAATAATTAGAATAAATAGTACATAAAACTGACCAGTATTTTGCACGCTTTCGACGTGAGCGCAGAAATACATTTAATTGCAAGAAATCACACGCGACATCTGTCTCATGCTACATCAAAGGAGATCTCTGATCCCTTGCCGGTTAATTGTATCTCGACGACAGATGACAGCGTGAAGTCATGTGAAAACGGATCAAGGCTAAAAATTCATCAATGGTAGTAATAAAATAACATGAGCTTCAACGGTATGCAAAGCTACACTGGATGGGAAATAGAGGTGCAACTATCCGATGTTCATACCAGCTAATGGCGTAAGGTACAAATCAAGCCATCGGCATTTTATGTTACAGAATTACTACATCCACACCCATTACGATTTGTGACAGCGATTTTATGTTCGTTTACCCACTTTTTGCGTCTTTTACCGGTTAATAGACAAAAACATAACAAAACACTGGTGTATTTGACCCATTTCAATCCACAAATTGACTGTCGGATACTGCATATTTCCTGATTGGCACCCTGCGCTAAGGCGGAAATCGACGAAATACATGGGATTCGGAGATACGGCTACCGTGCATAATATTATCATTCACAAGCATGGTAGAAAAACGAATACGTTTTTTCCAATTCTACACACTTGAAAATGAGCCATCTACTATTTCACGACTTCACAATACCGACATACGGATGTACCATCGTTCCAAGCGAAGAATAAATGATCACCGTGACTGCGAACCAAAAATACTATTTTCTTTTTACCAGATATTATGTTATTTTGTATAAGAGTGAGTCACATTATTCTGACTAGGCATATACCCTTCTTAGCCAGCGCGCTACTTTTATTCCATCAGCTATCAGCAAGCCAAAAGTAGCCTACGTTCGCAATAAATCCATAAATATTTCCTGTCGTACCAGAAGCACAGAAATAAAGTTTTCTAAGAAGCATCTGTGGGTTAAGTGACTGTTGCTGAAGTACCCAAAGTAGAGAATCAAGAACGCGTGTTCGACATAATTTTGGTACTCAATTACGAATAGAAGTGGCAATTTCCCAGGCATGTCAAAACTATCAGTGGAATTGTAAAAATAGAGTGTAAACATTACTTGAGTAAGTACATATAAGATGACATGTCCGAAACGTCGTATACCTTTATTAATACATTCAAAATTGCAGGGCACGTCTTCGCGACTAACGCAAACTAAATAATGGCTCTGAAGAAAGAAAGGAGGAAAGAATGCGGAACCTACTGAGCTTTGTGAAAATGTAAAATTAACTCGTTGCCATGGTTGGTATGCAAGTGCTGGGTCCCATTCCAGTTTTTGTAACCGCTTCAAAATAGAATGAGTCTCCCACCCCTATAGCCACCTATAGGACCAACCTCAACAATGAATTATTAAAGTCTGACTCGATTAAAAACTATCGTAAAATCGAATGAGGCGAATGTCTGTGTCGAGTATTCCTGGTAAGTTAGAAATTGATATTGAAGATAGGTCCGTAACACTTAACGTTCACGAGTATGATACGACAACCACCTTCTCAACTCCTCAATAGTTTAATTTACTTACCTCAGAAAATGCTTCCGGCCCGTAATAAGTTTGAGTGCATGGATTGGAACTTGCTCCCTCCTCTGAATAGAAAACTATTTCAGCGACACTTAACAACGGATAATAAATATGCTGGGAAGTTGGAGACTTACTATTTCCGACTGACTATATATATGATCACAGCTTGACAGTAGCGGTGAGTAACGAATTGTAAACATTCTTTTATGTAATATTCCGCTTACTTGCATTATTTACTCAATTGATTATCGTCTTACACTACTTTGACTTCTACTTAGTAGTTTTCAGGCAAAACTTCTTGTCTTTCAATTTATAAGAACAGATAGAATTTTTTTGACATGACTGTATCCCTCTTTTAAATCAAATTGGTATAACTACCTGGGTAAAAATAACCGTGAATCCACGTGCAACCATTCGACCACGTTTACTTTTCAAAACTGCTTACATGGTTACGCTACAGACTTTTCATTTTTATTGCTACTTCAAGAAGTTTCGACATGTCTTGGACTTTTCTGCTCGTGTGCTACTTATACTTGGAATTAAGTGAAATTCCAGGCATTCTTCTACCACAACTGGAACACCAACGCTGACTATTCTGACTCTGCACAATGATGCAGGATATTTACATGCTGGGATATGCAGTCGCAATCTTTATTCTAACTCTCCACTCACCTATGCGCCTATCACTTTATTAGATCAGTTACCATGTGTCATACAGCTACGTTACGTTGACGTTAGCAAAACACTTATCCAGATGTAAATGGGCGATGTTACTATATTGAGTGTGCCTAAATTTGATTTCGGTTAACACCCGAGGCCCGACTCGCCGATGCGCTGTCACTGGTATATTGGACATACATAATAATAATAATAATTGTGGGTAGATCTGTATGTTTTAGATTGATTGGCTGTACCAAACCGATCTCTCAAATGTGGTCAGTAACGAAGCACGGCTACTTGCTATGAGTACTCAAGTTTTGTCTACTCACACTAGTTAGTGAAGTGCTCTCGGACTACTTCAACTTCTACCCGGCAGTTAGATGCAAAACTACGTACATTATATTTTTATTCGTCTGCCAAGCAGACATGGGGTAATCGTGATTAGTAATCGTAATCGATTACGACGATTACAGCATTTCCAAGTAATCGTAATCGCAATCGATTACATTCGAAAAAAATCCGAAGTAATCGTAATCGTAATCGATTATTTCACATATCTAATCGATTTCTTGGTGAAAGAACGATTACTTTTTATTTGTAGAATGACTATTGGCTGAAACTGAACAGTGAACAAGGAAGAGTGCCATATTTTACCATGTTATTGGTAGGAGATGTCGGCTTTTCAAGCCCCGCTGCTCATTATCACGTCACAAGCATTAGCTTTGCTCGTCGATGATTACGTAACGAATTATCCACACATAGTAAATATATATTCGATATATAGGCCTATGCAACCGTGTGATTCTAAGAATCGTCGGCATGTCGTATATCAGGTTAATAATATACTCCAGACATCACCATCTAACACAGGCCTGGGCAATGCGGCCCGTGGAGCGATTCTGTGTGCCCCGCCAAAGGTTGCTTGAAATTTAAAATATAAAACCTACTTTATAATGTTGCTGCTTGTAAAGTAAAGTCAATGAAGCAAATCATGCCGTTAGAATTAAAGTCACAAGAAGTCATCAAACCTTCTTTGTTGCCATTGTCACATTACGCATTACACGGTCTGTGTTTCAAATTGTACGTGATGTGTATCCAAATCCATAATTCGTAAAACAAGTGAATCAGTGCTCATCATTTCTCTGAATATATCACCACCCATAAAGGATGTCAAAAAAGAAAGCTGAAAGTTGAAATTCAATGATGGCTAATAACTGCAACTTTGGCTAAACAACGAGGTCATTTCGGCAAGCTGCACAGTGCCCACGTCTCGGAAACCAGCTACCAAGACAATAAGCTAGGCTATATATTACCCTCAGGACCGTAACACCCGTACCCCAAACCCCCCAATTGGATGGCGAGCTCGACGGGCGCCCAAAATCATTTTGTGAATGAACATAAATTATAGGGTATTATTTTGAAAATTTATGCAACTTCATTCAATTTTTTTTCGGTGCGATTTAACGATCAATTGTTTTTAGAATTGGGCATTTCGGCGTTAGCCATTACCGCGCCACGAAGCACCAAAATAAATGAACTTTAGGCCAACACGGGATTCCAAAAAGGCACTGCAATTGCAATTGCTGATCAAATTAACTAAGTAAAGGGAAAAAAGCTCGACGGCGAGAAAACCTTGGCCGAAAAGGACTGCCCTTATGTTGACCGAAAACCTCGAAGTCCAATGGTCCATAGGCAATATTTGCCAGTGAAGAAATACTAATCGGGAATCGGGTGCGTCTTTTTAATTTGGTACGCTTTGGCGATTTCAATATCTTTTCACATAGCAGACGAGAGGTCACGAAATAACAACATGTAGCGAAGTAATGATACCAACTGGCGCTCCCGAATATTAAAAAATATAGCAATATATATGCAATTACCAATATTATTGACCGATTAAATCATGAATCATGAAAAAATTCTGCGCTTCGCGCGATTAGGGCATAAACGTTTCCAATTAGTGTATACAAGACATCTCGTGCATCGTAGGTGCAACTCTATGGGGGGCCCAAGACCAACGCTTGGGGGGATGACGACGGGCTGTTTCGGTCATTCCAAGTACATTTTAATGTATTGATATAAAAACGCGGATAGGGGTTTAAAGAGACTGTAAAATGTATTATGTTTAACATTGTTTCAAAATATGACAACAAATAAATATTTTTTTGGTAATTAACCGTCACTTTGTCGTTCCCCAATATCAACACATCCACTGAGCACCAATTCGTGTAATTCACTGCTCCCAATCTAGAAATAAAATCAATACGCTGGATATTCTAAAATTTCTGACTCGGCCCGCCAACATATTTCTGCTTTTAATTTGGCCCGCGGAGAAAAATAATTGGCCACCCCTGATCTAACAGCATAATAATAACCGCCACTCTGCCTAGTTTTAAATAGTAACGTTTCTATGTTTGGTTATGCAGTTTTACGGTTGAGTATAAGCCTATGACTGCGTTCACTGGACAAAGATTTGAAATTTTGTACTCTTCAAATATTACGATTTCCACATCAAATCGTTACAAATCAACGTATGTTGATATAAATCATGACCGGGTTGTTCTTTGCTATCGCGAGTATAAGGCAGTTCGCATTATATGTGTTAAATGGATTGTAGGCAATATGCATGCGTAAATGCGTATGTTCATCGTTCAACTGCGAGAAATATTATGCAATATTGCAGAATTTTATGTTCACTTTATCTTATTTATTCTAGTATGCCCCTACCTGAAACAGGCACCAATCGGTATTTCGCAATTCTTTACCGGGGCCTACGTATATGCCCTGTCTTTACTCGACATTTGAATGTGCCGTTATAGCCATTCGCCGTTATAGCCATTCGCCGTTATAGTCATAGCCACACCATATGAGCTTGCGTTGTAGCTAGAATCAGGACCAAAACAGCAGCCCCCGCAGGGTGATCAATCAAACGTCTGGGGGCGATTCCCCCCAATACCTCTGTTTTACAGTCGACCTTGCCACAACAACTGAAAGACACGATTGAGTCAATATGCATTCGGTGTGTAATCAACAATTATAACATCTTCGGACGGGCCCGTTGATATTATTACTTTGTTGCATGTACGGTTGCATTTAAAACAAAAATCAATTTAAACAAACGTTTAAAACAAGGCCCATGTTTTAAACATGTTTTTAGTGTTTTTTTGTTTTTGTTTTTGCCATGACGTTACTAATATTTAATTGCGACATCGCAGTGGATTGACGTTGGCAATTGAAAATATAGGATAAACATGGCTCTTTCGACGAAAACAGCTTCCGACCACTGTCATAAACAAACTAAAAATATATTTAACGAGGTCTTCACCGTTATGCAGCATTTTTACGGTCGGCGGTAATCATCATCAGAACACCCATTCTGTACCAATGATCAATATCTACATGTTAAAACTGTTGCACCGACAACGATTGTAAGGGTTCCAGCCTTCCCACATCGTATACATAGACTATTATGGGTGAAAACCGTTCGTGGGCTCATACTACATGGTCTTTCCTATACGTAGGTCTATTTACACACTTACGGTATAATTAGACAACGTTTGAAAAAAACAGTTTTTTTTAAAGGCATTTGTTTAAAACATTGTTTAAAACATGTTTTAAACAAACTGTTTTAAAACACCGTTTGTTTTAAATGCAACCCTAGTCGCATGTTGTTAACTGGCGATCTCCCGCCTAGTCAAAAGATATTGTAGTCGAACAAACGTTGCAGACTAAACTGAACGAAAAACATTTCGTGAGACGCATACACAAATTGTCTTTTCTTCACGGGATGTATCATTTTCCTCTATGGGTACACCGGGTGGCATTGTACTGCGGGGCTTATGTTAGGATAGGACTATTCGTCGCGCCCATTCAGCGCAGCTATGGACAATGGACAGTGGACACTGGATAGTGAACACATATACATGGACGTTTCGGCCAAGATCTTTCTTTGGTAGCACATGTTGGTCATACGTCTGTATATGTCTTGGTGTCGTGGCGCGGTAGTGGTCGGCACCGAAATTTCGATTTCTATATATTATGTATAATATTTTCTTGATGGGGAGGGGTATGCACATTAAAATCAAGATATCTAGCGACATGAAATCGCGAAGGGTGAGGAAAATTTTCAAGTTAAATTAATCATTCAAAAACACTCTTTAACTTATTTTGATTAACGAAATAATTTGGCCCTCTTTGAGCTCGCGCCCCACCGAATAAGGGGGTTTGGTGTGCGGCAGTTATGGCCCTTTTTAGAGTGCAAATCGTTGGATCTGAGAAATCGTCATCTATAAAGTTATGTAATGGTATATAGTGACGTAACAAGCGAATGATAATTGTTCTCTCATGAGGCCTTTTCATCACAAGTTGTATTGTCTTCCAATATGTCTTCAAAAATAAATAGAAAAAGTAAATGTAATCGTGAGTAATCGTGATTACTTTTCAAATGTAATCGTAATCGTAATCGACTACTTCCAGATTTTGCTGTAATCGTAATCGTAATCGTAATCGCGTGATACCGAAGTAATCGTAATCGCAATCGATTACATTCATAAAGTAATCACCCCATGTCTGCTGCCAAGTAGAATGTATAGTCTCTATACTCGTTTATATCTTTATTGTGAGTGAAATTATCTAATTAAATTTGCAAAATACCCCTTGTATTATTTAAAAAAAAACTCCTCTTTAAGCGGTGGCGTCAGTCGTTTTGTAATGTCGAGAAGATACATATTGTGTTTCGAATGAAACAGCAACCCGTTTTCGATCTTAACTAATGAATCTCCAAGTGACTTCTACTTTCCCCAACCACCAACTACATTATTTCTCATGATTTTATTCTGTACCTCTACTTCATATGATTTTCGAATTTCCTGCAAATCGCTCGCTCTAATTGACCACCACTGATGTCCCATTGTCGATTGAGACAGGGTTCGGGCACTAGCATTCCTATGTCAAGGGTGTCATCAATGTCCATGAGTTAATCTATAAAGCTCGTATACGACTGGGATGAGCGCATAAATATTCACTAGAGCATAACAAGATTCTTACGTGACCATGCGTATGCGAAATTACGGTTGGGATCGACACCGACGCACGCAGTTCCAGCAGGATTTCTAGTTTTTCTCCACATCCTATCCTGTAATGCGTCGGTGTTATATTGATATCCCTAAAGGTACATCAGAAACTTACATCCGACCATGTGTACGCATATCCGTCCGGGTTAGCAGATGGCACGATGTAGTACGTCAAAGACGTCAGCTGATCGCTGTCCGTCTCCAGTAGCTGGTGTGAGAAAACACACACGTCATTCATTGGAATAAAAGCGTAAATTCGAGATGTCCGTCATACCCTATTTGCAGTGTACAAACACGTGGCGGTGGTGATCCATTCTCTGGCGTGGATGCCGCAGTGGATAAAGAATACATCGGGACCGGTTCCAATCTGAACGCAATCATTGGTGCTAGAAAGAACGGCTTTCCTAATCCAGTACTAGTGGAAGTAACTCGATAAATTTATTCACAATTACAAAACGAAGTAACTATTTCCAAGACATGTGAAAACCACTTCAATGCATAAAATGTAGACCTGAATAGTACTGATTATGAAATTAAGCACACCCATGCTTATGAGGATAAAGACGATTTGATGTGAACTGGACTTGGTTTTTGTTGTATTTTATTTTTGATTCAGAGTTAAATTCAATTTTTAAGTCTTTGCGAATTCGATGATTCCTATTCAAACTGGCAGTAGGACTAGAAGATGCTGAAGGGCCGTAGGGTCATTAGCCATAGCTTAGAAAAGTCGTTAAGTGAATACTTAAACGTGAGTAGTAATTCATGACGTTACCTCTACTTGAGTACTAACGTTAACAACGTTGACCACCTCTGAGTAGAAGTACTTCGTTACCGCCTCCGGCCGGTGACACCCCAGATTTAAAAAAGATCTTAATAAGGATATTTTCACCAAGTTTCAATCTTACCTTAAGTCCATTGATGTTTCGTCCCTCGAAAGACATTCCAATGGTTACTTTTGAGACCGTCGATTGGTGTGTAGACGCGAATTCATCCATCCAGTTATTGATCTACATACGTCAAACAGTGAAAAACAGCAATTTCCAATGATACTTCAGACCGCGCAACGCAGTTGGTATGACAGAGTGGAATTGGATGGCCGTGGCAATAAGCAAGCAGAAAATGGCGAAAGATTGGAAAGTATATGAGTAATGGCGCGGCCGTAGTTTTAGTGCTGCGACACCGAGTCAACGGTGATGCCATTAAGAAAGAAAATTCGGATGCTACTTGGCTCCCCTTCCTGCATCAACAGAAAAAGATCAGCAATTGATTATTCTGCGACAAGACCCGTGCATCTAATTACGGAATCGTGAATCATTCATAAAACGTGGCTACCAGCGGTGTAAATATAACTAACTTTTACATATTTGCCAATCAGCATCCAGTGTTCTCTGTGTTACATAGAGCCTTCATGATTCCATCTTGCTAAAGATTCGAACCTTACCAACTAACATTTCGACATTACAGTCAAATGTACGCCTTTTGATTAACACCCATGTGACCGGATCGCTATTATTGAGTGAACAGATTACATACTTTTATAGTCGAAGGCCGGGTTATGACTTTTGAGGTGGCTTCATTTTTTTCAAGTTGGAGATTACTATTAAAAAAGTATCTAATGGCGAGAAAGATGACAGTTACTGATATTTCTGACTATCAAACTGAGAGTTTCTTAAAGTATGGGTTGCGAAGGGTATAAATTTGGGTCGCGATAACCACAGAGCAATTGCTAAATGCTAAAATAATGCGCCTCGATTTGAAATCGCGTGCTCATGATTCATAAAATGTATTGCGTGTAACAGGTGATCATCGCCTTTTATATTTAGTAGATGAACGCAAATGAGTAGAATACTGACAATAAAAACGCATTCAAGTCGACGTGTGAGGTTGGGGTTGCGAGATGAAATAAAACTCAGATTTACGTCGCGGTCTAAAGAGTTTTGGAACCAACGATCAAACCTCTTCTAGTGTGTGATAATTGCCATAAAAATCTGTCGCTTTCGTGTTCGATTGCAATTGCGCTCTCGAGGCCTCTTCTACGTCTTCGATGAAAATCTCGTAGGGTATTCTAAAACAAAACAAGAATTATGTAGCTGTGTTGGCCAATTGATACTGATTTTTCATCAGGGAGTAGTCTTATGAGCAAACTTTATTGAATCATTGGTAGGATGTCTTCAAAAGAAGCGGTTTGCAGGACATGACTCACGTGTAACTCGCATGCACGTAACTATAACAATCACATATATAGCCTAGAGTTACACGCAGTGACCATTTCCTATTCGGTCGGCTCCCGACTGATAGCGATAGCAGCGTTAAGTGCAATTCACCACAAAAGTGTATCTACGATTCTGGCAACAGGAATAGTACCCAACCGCATTATGTTGTGCGCCATGGTAACGAATTCCCCGTACTATACATTAAGCTAGGACCTAGTTGGCACTACTATCTGATTTCCGGTGATACTATTTCCCATGCACTTAAAAATCATTTAAATCCACACTAAACTGGCAAGGAATTTCCATACTAACTAATAATTAAAACAACTAAGAAGGATTGGCACATGTAAATACCTGAAATGGTCAAGAGTTTCTTCGACCAAAGAACGGAATACAGGGCGCACCATGAAGTCCATGTAGCCACTGGCCTTTCCGTAGTCCAGCCAGATATCGAGCTATAACAGAGAACACGTTCGCAGACATCCCAAATCTATCGATGCCACGTCAATGCTTACGTCATACTTTTCCTTTAATGTCTCGATGGTGTTCAGCTGTTCCGGTGTCGGATACGCTCGTAAGACGCGGTACCTAATTTGAGATATTTCACCTTCAGGGACAATATAGGCAATCCGTAAAGCGCTTTTCTGGACCAAACTAGTAACTAATCATGAAAATATTGATTCTAGGGCAGTGGTTCTCAACCTTTTTTAGACACGCCCCCTTAATGATAGCGAAAAATTTCGCGCCCCCCCCTTATTGTCATATCACAAAACCCAACCGGGATGCTAGCAACCCCAACAGATTGTTTGATGTCAAGGTAGGTTATGACTATTGATGAGAGAATTCAAAAATATGAAATTCGGTCTGTATATAGAGAAACACGCGTGAATTGGAGATATGTATATGGAAGTTTAATTACGCACCTTTTATGCAACCGCAAAGAATACAATGTCTGATAGACCCACATTTAAATCACATTAGTCTATATAGGACTTATTTAGCTGTTTTGGCCATGGCTTGATATGGCTTCGATAATTAGAACACGACGACTATTCTCCTATATGGCGCATTGTCTCAAACAGACGCAAAAAGCTACTAAACATTACGACCTTTACTTCTTTGGTATCAGTAATTATGATCAACTAATCGTAGTTAGTACTTTGGTATTGACACACATGCTTACCCGGTGTAGTCGACTTTTGCGACTGCTACTCCGAACAGCGCTAACGGTATCAGCAACTTCCACATCTTACAATAGTTGATAAATGCAGTGCCTTCATGCATCCACGAGTGTATATATCCAACAATTGTGTTTGTTGGGAATTAAAATAGCTTTCTTGCTGATTCATTGTGTATTTTGGTTAGATTAAAGCCCGTTTTTTCTCAAACGTGTTTGCTCACTTGGCATCTCCCACAGTCCGCAAAATCGATGACGCGTGACTAGTGGGAGCGTATCTGATGCAGCTTTTTGTTGATCTACCACGTGCCTGGTCTGATGCTTAGGAGCAGAGCACACTGGAAAGTATTTATAAATATAGTGAGAAAGTGTTATGATCTGTGCGAAGCAGATTAGACGATTAGGCTGACACGAAACAAACTACATGCGCGTTGTGTAAATTATATTTTTTCACATCCAACGCTTCGATAAACAATTGTGTTCGTAGTGACCAGTGACGTATTGGTACGTTCCACGCAGTGGTGGCTTCTGGGGTGGGCGGTTGCCCAGGGCTTCCCTGGTCGAAGGCCCTCCTCTTTGGTTTAAGCACTTTTTCAAAGATTATAATGAATAAACGTGGACATCCGTGTACCAATCAAGAAGATCGTTACGTACAGATGAGTCAATCCTCAAATCTCTCCATTTGTTATAAAAGTCCCATATGTCCCGATAATTCTCAAGTCTCTGCATGCGGTCAAGCTAAGCTACTTAGTTATGATGTAGTCTATTCTTGCAACAATGCGATAACAGATATATGGCCTAAAGAGAGCACCTGACTTAAACCTTGACGTGGTGTGCACTGTGTTGACTCATTACTAATATCAGCCGATAGCTTTACAGATTAGTGTGGTCTTCTTATCCTGCAGCATTGTGTCGCTATTTTATTATTTCACGCTACATGACATGGGGCCGGCAACCTTTTGTGTGCATAGCGTGCCAAAAAGTCAAAAAATGTCAAATTATCACCAACTTGCGTGCCAAACATTTATTTTATTCATATTTAACGTTTCAAGCTAGGAATAGCACCAAACGTTTTTCTGCAGCTGACAACAGAATCCGGTAGCCTACGCCAGTGATTTTTGAATTAATGGTCGCTACCGACCAATCGCTTACATGTGATGTACGTAATATTTACATAATTTATTTTTAGTCGCACAATGATCGATCTGCCGTGGTTGATTTGGTCGTTTCCAAGTTCACTGTGTTCAGTACCACATCCAATAATGACAGCTAGGGCGATCAGTGTTGTTACGATGATATGGTAAGATGATGATGAAAAATGAATCCACCCCTGTATCATTCAAGTCGGTTTTGTGTCACCATAAGGTTGGTCTGACACCGTTTGCAGACAGATATGTTTGCAAATGTCGCGGTGAAGCGGTAAAGATTGCCGTTGCTGCAGATATTCTGGAATCGCTTGCACATCAGACAAAACGAAAAGAATATCTCATTCCGAGAGAAGAATCCGATTCCAAATTCGCATTTCGACTGGGCTCATTATTTTTCCTCGACGGGTTTCATCTGATACATGCGGCTTGAGCTGCGGGCGCTGGTCACTTCGGCACCTTGACAATGGACATATCGATGTCGAACGTTTTGGCCAGCCCGCGACGGGTATTTTATTTCTCGGTTTTATCGCCGCCAATCATTTTTGCAGGACATACACATACACGGCACGGAGTTGCATGGTCGCATGTTGCCCGAAACGTTATGTCTAATTCCTGTCTTCTATAGCGTGAAAATGACCAGCGCCGAAGTGCCGTTTCATACATTACAGGGTTGCCAGATTGGCCCTTTCGGCCTTTTTTAGAGGCAGTTGGCCCCAAAATAATAATTTGGCCCCTTGGCCCTTTATTTTCAATTTTTGGCCCTTTTTGGAAGCAGTTGAGACATACCGTCGAACTAAGTATTCAAATAAATATATCTCGCAAATTGAGCTGACAATGTTTATGCCAATGTCAAAGATTCGAGTGGAAACACTGTAGAACAAGGGTGTCAAACATCCTGCCCGCGGGCTGCATCCGGCCCACCAAGCAATTCTGAGTAGATTGAACAAATCTTAAATTTTTCAGCACAGCATTTGCAGCAAATATTGAGATTTTTTGCAGGAAATACGTCCTTGTTCATAGGGTCCATTATAACCACCCAACTACGGCGCCATGGTTTCACTCTAGTTACCGCTATAGTGATATGTCGGTGAAATTGATATCCAATTTCAAGAAGACAAAAAGTGAACACTAAATTTAAAGTTATTTACACAAGCTAAAACGCCAATGCGGAACCTTTATATGCATTTTACGTGGAGAGAATATTAGTTGCACAGATGCATTATAAAAATATCTGCAGTCGCACTGCCGTGTCACTTTCGACTAGGGCTGGGCAAAATCGAGTACCTGAGTGATTCGATTCTGAATCACGAAATATGCTTCGAGTCGAGTAATCGAGTATCACTCATTATGACGTCATAACAGAATGTAATACGCCAAATATCAAATATGTATCGTTTATACGTCACCACAAAGATTATAATGCCTGTTATCCATCTCATAATACATACTTGGCTATTTTTTCGACCATACCGATTTCATTCCTCTTGGTGATAATCTTGTGGGACAATCATGACTTCGGAAATGTGTTACGTCCTGCAATCTTCGTATATAGATTCGTACCATATGTTTCGTATGCTACGATACCGCCAATCGAGGTTTCGATGCTTAACAGTGAAAATTAGTTCCGAAACTATAACTGTCGTTAATAAATTACCTTTCAGTGGGAGAACCCTATAATTTCAGTACTCGAGAAAAATCGTATTTTACTACTCGACTCGAATCATTGAAATTAATACTCGATTCAGATTCGATGTACTCGAGTCATTGTGCCCAGCCCTACTTTGTTTTTGTAGAATGTAGACTGTGTTGGAATTGTAAATACAGATTTGTGAACAGTGGACGAAAAAGCATCGAACATGACTGGAAGCTATGTAGCAGAAAAAGTCTGAAGAAGAGCACCCTTATAGTACTTAATGATTGATAGAAATTTCAAAGAAAAAAATTCAACATAACCGTAGAGTTTTTTGGTAAAAAACCTAAAAATTAGGGATATAAGTTGGATAAGTTTCAAATGTAAAGAAACTATTTTCTCAATGTTTAATTAAAATTCATAAAATTTAATCACTCTCATATTATAGCACAAAAAGTTTAATTTTACGATTTTATATTCAGTCGGAAGAGGCTTGAAATAATGAAGCAGTTATTGTAGTTGGATCCAGTGTAGTTGCAGGTAGTGGATTTGGTGTCCTACAACACTATCAACAATATAAAACTGGATTTCCAGGTGTCTATGGGTAATGTTGCAACGTTATTGAACAATTTGGCCCTTTTTTGGCCCCTTTTCCGGCGCTGTGTGGCCCTTTTTCGCAAAAGATGTCTGGCAACCCTGATACATTAGTTGCGCTCCCGCAGGCTGCACAAGTGCACATGCACATAGAACACTCCTAGACTAAAGCATCCAAACGGTTTTATACGATATTCGGTTGGCGTTCTTTCATAGCTGCTAAAGGGCTCCTGGAAGTCTTGCCCAGCCCCCCCCCCTATTGTAGGGCCACTTCTTCCACGGCCATGCACGGTCAATTGTAGGGCCACTACTTCCACGGCTGCAATACCAATTGATTCGAGTCTGCCACAGCTCAACAGCTACCTATTTACATCATACTGTTTCACGCTTTAGTAGCTAACAAATGGGATCATGGTGTGAAAAATGGCTGCAACGCCTGCAAGATCGCCAGTTTCAGTTTCGCACATCTGCACATCTGCCCATTAGATCGCCATTTTTGTATCGTAAATATCGAAGTTGGAATGTTGATCATCGCAGTGAAGTTATCTGCAAATATTTTTCAAACAGTCTACTTCAGTGGTTCTTATCATTTGCTCCACCCACCCCTCCCCCCCCTTTTTGTGCAATACATTCATGCTAAAGTTAAGAGCTTATGGTGCTGCAGTATTCCCTATTATTGCGAACTAAATTAATTGTGAGCATATATCTTCCTACCGCATTTTCATTTCACTCACTAGTCTCACAAATCTATAACGCTAAATCCAATACGCAATCAATTTATCCGTATCGCTGATCGCAGAGTTGGATTCGGGATATCTACATAAATTCTGCTCGAACGCGATAGGTAAGCTGCGGGCCCGTACCCGATAGTGATCCGTGCAACAATCCGGCAGTTACGGAATCGAAATAAAGATATCAGGCCAGCTGGTTTAAATGAATATTGTAGCCTAGAAGAAAAACATTATGAATGCAACAAACAACAACAACAAACACGAGGGAGCAGGATGCCGTATTGTAAATTACAGGATTTTGTCCCATATAATTTATTCTGTCATTAATTGGTACTCGGTAATGAAATATCCACCATTGTGATGTTTCGTAAAACAATAGGCAGTGGGCGACGTAATTTACAATGGAGTGAATGTTTTACCAGACCTCAATCCATTGTCCCCTGATATGTTGACGCACTCGTGTGCACCATAATAACTTTACCATCAGTCTCCTCTCGCCAGAAACAGCCAGTTTGCCAACAAGAGTTAGGTAATCAAATTAATAAAAGTTAGCGTGGTATTCTTTCAGTGTATCATATGGCCATACACCGAAAGAAAGCAGATGTGTTACAGTGTGTTACTTACAGTGAAAATAATTTCACTAGAATGGAGTTGGTTAGTGCCGGTTCCGTCTACTTTACACTTGACGCGACTAATGATCAAGTGACTTCATTGGTTTTGAAATATACTGTTACACTTTCTAGTGCAGTGGTTCTCAACCTTTTTGTCCTCGCGGACCTCTTTCGGACCGTCACGGACCCCCGCGAACCCCCAAATAGTTTTAGTTCTAATTTAGCTCAATTATCGTGCAATCGTCATCTGTCTCGTGCAAATGAAAACTGTAGGCTTGCTGATAAACAGCAACAAAATGACTTTTCTTGAAAATAAGATCAAAATGTCCATGTAGAAATTGAGTTGACTTCTATATATTAGGCCTACTTCAAAGCGAATTCTGCAATTGCATTTCTTGAAATACGTGATCATATCTTGAAAATCCGAGCCTTCGATAGGGTATCAACGAGTGCCGAAAATCCATTTCCACAAATATGGGTGGTGGCAAATGTAATACTAACGCGTAACGCTTCCGACGACAAATTTGGGTACGATCGCAACAAATATGGCACCAAAATTTACAAATAAATTTTTTAATGAACATTTAACGTCAAGCCTGGTCATTTCTATCTAACAGTTTATCTTGAAGTTATTGTGGAAAAATAGTTACAGTATATATATCACAGGAGAAAATGGATATTTGTAAACATGCCGAAGTCACCGTGATTGATCTTACTCATCAAACTTTTTTCCCCACAATCCTCAACAAAACATCTGTAAGCAGGATAATGTTTGTACCGGTGGGCTATTGGCAGTTTTGCAAATAAAATGAGTCTACACGGTAGGATATTTAATCTCAGACTGCCATTATGTTAATGTGAGCTTTATAGTTTTACTTGTAATGAAGCGAAACTGCCTCGTGATTTTACGAATTAAAAAAAAATACAAATTATAGCTTATCAACTATTTTGAGGCTTCGCGGCCCTCCTAAAAATGCTTCGCGGACCCCCGGTTTAGAACCACTGGTGGGTATCATTCATATAAATTGGCCTTAATTTTAAATTACAGAAGGGATACCAATCAATGTTCCCTCTAAGCTGCGCGCGTGCGCGGCCGCGAACTGCTGACAAAGTCGCCGCGCGCACAAAAAAGCCGAAGTGATGATTTTTTTTAGTCTCCCTGTTGTCCAAGGAACCGCGCAGTGAGTTGGTGAGTGCGCGCAGACTCGTGAAAATTGGAGAAAACATTGATTCCTATACGAAAAGTAACAGATCGAGAGACAATAAATCGCGCGAAGTCCTAGAAAATTTCAAGTCAAATAAATCTGCCACGAATTATTCTAATTTATGGTCGCGAAAATCGAGAAAAAAGAAATGTACCAAATTGAATTTTCATGAGCGCATATGGTCACTACGCCACATAATTATGAACTAAGCTACAATCCCCGCCAATATCCTAGTCTTGCGCTCCCTACGCTCGTCGCTGCCGAACTCCGTGTTATTAAGGATATCTGTGGTGTAATCAATGACGCGTACAACAATCAAAACAAGCGGTTGTTGTTGTTGTTTGAGGTTATCGTGGTGTTTTGACGATATTCGTTATTTTTGATTCCGCAAATGCTGACTTGTTGACTTGTAGCCCGGCCCACTTCTAGGCTTTTTAAGACGCCATATCTGCGGATGAGAGGGCGAGGAGCAGCATAGATTAACTAAAAACAGTACATGCAGTATGTCGGTGTCGGTCTTAGCAGTGTTGCCAGTTGGCGCATTTGGGGGAGATAGTGCGTATAGTAGTGAGCGTCGGTCAGGGTTGTAAGTAATTAGTGCTGGGCACAATGATTCGAGTACTCGAATCTGAATCGGATCTATTTATCTTTTCACCCTAACTCATTTCTCCGGAAGACACTTTGAAAAGGGGTTACCGGTGAAACATGAACGGGCTACACGTGAAACATTACATATATATGGCTCAGAGATTTCCTCGAGGCGTTTCGGATTTTGGTTGTTTCTTTAACTTATTGGCATGACGATTCATGATATACATAGCCCTCAAGGCATGCCATCCGCTTGCATTGTTTTCTTCCGCTCGAATGCATTTATCTTTTGATAGATTAGATTTATTCCGAAGTTTCAATGACGTGATGTTTGATTTCAAAATAACTCCCTCAGGGCAAGTCAGCACATTTCTTTAAAACTGCTTCTAATTAAATCAAATTTCTAAGCCGACAATCTGTCTATTGCACACAATTTCCAATTTATTGCCACTAGGAATGGACTATGTTTTATCCCGAATGTTTTAATCGCGTTCCAAAACTTTTCTGATTTGGGCCCATTCCAGCTTGCAAAGAACATCGCTATCGATCGTCAGCCAATAATTCATAATCGTTTAGTACACCTTTAATAGTGAGTGTTTGTATTGGTAAGGAGAAGGCGGGAAGTGCCCTTATACCGCAAATCCCTAGATTTGGCGCGCGCCCACGCTCTCTCCACGTCTTATGAGAAGGTATGGGAAATATATCAACATACCTTTCGCCATTACTGTTGCCCATGACTAGGATGCGAAACGACATCGGATCCCATAACTTGACATGTGCTCGTTCATGAATTCTCTTCGACGGCCTCTTTTCTGGAATTTGTTGCGTCCTAATGTTACCAGAACTCCCCGACAACTGTGCTAAAACTAAGCAACACAGCATTATCGGTTACTGCGCTGGAAAGTGGTGCTGTCGCATTCTTGACAGACTTTAACACACTTCGTGCGACCACATTCCACTTTTCCGGGTAATTATTTTGGCACACCCATTCGTGCATATATATACGCAGTACTTACCAACCGGTTGGCTTAGTCGATTTTGCACATTTCGCCTTCGCCAACTGTTTCACGCTTCACATAGGTGTCATAATGACGCTGTAATAAATACTGAAATACATTTATTTTAATCTTTGCTTGCTGTGACTTTTTGACTGTAGAATATCGTAATCGATTTTTGCTTGGCTCACCTGAGGGCTGAGGTTATCAATTCTCCCCCCGCTTCCATTAAAATGAGCAATTGTGTCTATATGCTATAGAATGAGGTTCGGTCTATGTGCTTGTAAGTGTAACCGACTTTCTGTAAACCGCGATGATTGTTCATGGTATTTTCCAGGACAAAAAATATGCAAGGATGAATCATAGTTATTTATAAGAAGTGAATTGAGAAGATTCAGCACATCATCGTAGCGACTTCCCACGCCAAGATGCAAAACTGAATTCTGGAGAAAATGTCATCAAAATAAGTTGTTTAAAAGGGGGACATAAGATGGCTGTACCTAATTTAACAAGTAAATCGTTGTTTGCAGATTTAAATTGAACAGCCCACATCGTGTACTATTGTCATAATATGAGCAGTTACGCCAATAATAGGTGCATTTTTGTAATTCTTTTAATGTGACACCGTGATAAGGATGCTACACCTAAATCACCATAAAGATTTCACCCGCAAAGTCGAGGACTAAAAAATAACGCGCCTATAACCAACACTACATTGATAACATGGATTATACGGATAATCTGGATAACAATTCCTTGGTGTGAACGTAACTCTATCTATTATGGAACAGATATCGAATATTTTTTTATGTTGTGAATTCCGTCAAACTACCTTCGTCACTTCTGCAAATAATCTCAAAACACCTATTTTATTTATGTCTCAACGTGCCAAACATAAATTCCAAATCTAACTATCGTTCGAGTTGTGCAATATAATATAACCTACGACATACTGCAAAAGCACTTCAAGAGATTAAATTTGATTATCGTATCAGTTCTGTGCATTAGCTTATTGGTCACGACACGATTGGTACCTCGATTAACACTACAACTTAATCGTATTACTTTTATACGACCTTGAAAACAGATGAATTAAATTTCGTAAAGATATTTACAAAGTTACCACTTTAATATTGGAATCTAGGCCTGGTCCTAAAGGTGGGAATAATCCGTCACTGACCATCCCTGGCGAATACTGATATCGCAAATAGCGGCCCGGTCCTTCCGAGTCAATGAATACTTCATATTGATTCCTTCCAATTGCCAATGGTCGCCAAATTCATGTTCAGTCCCAAGTCTGGATTGGCATTGCTTCGAATTATCGACGATGGCGAGATAACGTCCAGTTAGTTGGGACTGCTTTTGCCGCATTTCCTGTCTGCCCGATGAACCACTCGCCATTAGTCTGTTGTCGTAATAAAATTCGCATGTAGGTTTCTCGCACAGAACATTGGCTTGCTGATATTCATATTGCGAGCAGAACTGATGAGCCAATGTAATGATTGGATTTGGCTTCTTCATTTGGAGTGCAGTCTCTTTCATATATTGAAGGCATAGGACACTGGAAAACTATGCCTATCAACGGCAACAGCGTTTTTGACACCGTCCAAGGAGTTGGGATGATAACTATTATTACCGCTTTTAAGACGATCAAGATCGCTCCCCACTGTGACGTTTGACAGGGCATATACGTAGAAAAACTGGCACTTCAGAAGTCCGGTACTGGCCACCAATATGAAAGAGATGAAAAAAGAGATGCCTTGGGTTCAAGAAGTAATTTTCACAGCTGTACTGAACATCACTCAATGATGGATTGAGCAGTTTGCAACAGTCTTTAGATGAACTTCGGGCAAGGATTTCACTCTCGGTTCGTTTGCTTCTTCTGTAGAATGTACCAGATGTCTAACTTCAAAGCCTGACAGCAGTCAACAGCGACCTTGTACGGTCCAGTAATAAATTAATTACTCATTATGTGTATTCCGTACGTGATATTACCTTAATACAACCAAATACTCCAATCATGGTAATTGCACAGCTAAACAGGTGTAATTACTGATAAACTCGATTATAAATGATAGGCCTACACATGTAGCACACTTCAAATTATAATACGAATTTATACATTCCCATCCATCATGCACAATTTACAACTTGAATAACACTCCAAGGTATGTTTCAACATATATATGCTGAGGCCTTTCCTGCCCAATATACATCCATATAAAATATACCAACAATATGCCGATAGATGACCACAAAAGGACTGTCATTCGAAGACTAGGGTCAAATATATTTATATCGTTGTGTTCCGGTGTTTTCCTTTGATTCATTACTTTGTATTGGTGTCTTAAGCTTTTTATATATTCGTATACGCTGTGATCCAAAGACAACATAGGTCCTTATTCTGCACGAAATTTAAACTCTATTCCAGCTAGGGTAGAGGGTCTTGGCTTAATATATGCGTAGCCAAGTATAACGCTTGAAAATATGACCAAAAAGGTTCTAAATTTTCAAGGTAACAAGGCATTAATGTTTTATTCTTTTGTTATTTATGGAGCGAATTTAGGTAATATGTTTTATTCTACCTCCCCCCAATTATTTCAAACGGTTACTATCCCATAACTCTATAGCTCTGTACATATTACTTTAGCTTTAGTCCAACGTTTTATTTCATTTCCGACGCATCTACTAACTAGCCTGAGGGCATGTCAGGTCCCGATGTGTTGAAATGACAACAAAAGTATTTTAAAACATGACGACATTCGTCTATATCCGAGCAAATTTTGGCGTAGCGATACAAAACTGCAGCAATTACTAACAAAACGTGCTCATGACCTACATGACTAACAATAGAGACATGCATTTACAAATGTATTCATAAACCGAAAGTCAATTGTCACATCCACATTTCTGCCTTCAAATCATGATCACGTAACTCTTTTGATTACTTATATTGTTCTCAAAACACTCAGAGTGCATTCTGACCAATTAGCATATCGTCACCTCACAGATCAGAGTCTTTCAGCCTTCCAGATATTTTTGATTACTCGCAATTGTAGTTGAGGCATCGATTCCTCATTCGCGTTATGTCGTTTCCTGGATTTATCAAACACTTTCGCTTCACGTCGCATAGGCAAGTTCTACAGTAAACGGGGTTTCGTCTCGAGTTCCGCGACTTCCAATGCAATATCTTCCAAATACTGTTCTGATTCGTTCCGTCGTCGGTTCATCGGCTTTGTGGAGCGATTCCGGCGCAATTTATCACGATGTTGCATTCTGTATGCTTTGCTACTGGTGCAAGCGGCCGGTTTAATCATTATATGATTAAGTGCCATTAGGGATGACCTCCTAATTTCGCCCATCTGTATCCT
Source organism: Botryllus schlosseri (assembly GCF_051294905.1). Lineage (NCBI taxonomy): Eukaryota > Metazoa > Chordata > Ascidiacea > Stolidobranchia > Styelidae > Botryllus > Botryllus schlosseri. The sequence continues at coordinate 25,350,515 of NC_137238.1, forward strand.
AACAGGTTTTATTCATTCAATGCCCATTAACGGTCACTGGTCAGTTCTGGTGTTTGAGTCTGATAATGGCTATGTCTTTCAGTACTTTGTGTTGATAGTTCATTTCAGTGGTGTTTTGATCACCACAACTGAGTGCATAAGTCATGCGGATAACTTACAACATAACATATTATACGTAAAATTATCTATCCATGAATTTGCAAAAGATTCACTCACACGAAAACATAAAAATAGTTGCGCATTTTTCTGGCGATAGATTGACCAACATAGTACTGATGCAGTTAAACATAAACTAAAACGTAGCTTGCCGTGTTGGCGCAGCTGTTGCATGCAACATGCGTGAGCATTTGTACTATAACTGTTATTGAGCACATAATTTCTAAACAAAGGATAATATACGCGATAAAATTTTCAATTTCCCACTCCGAAGCGCACATATTTCGAAACATACAATGATGTCACAATTTTTTTTCAATAATATTACAGTAAACTTGCGGACACTTTGATCATACAGATCGAGCATGAACTGACAGTTTAGCGTTAACACTTTCGTCGTGACGAATGCGTGAACCCTTCGTATCATCATTCAATTTTCGACAAATCTGTTTCGTAAAACAGATATGTGTACTTCAAGAAACTATTGATAATAAAGCATTATTCACTAGAAACAGTTATTAACTTACTCTATGACATTTTGGATACCTCGGGACATGTTTCTTGAATTGAAAATCAAGCCAGGATTAGCTCTCGGATTTAAATTCAAACATACATACATCTAATTCATTTGGAAAATTCATTTTCAAACATGTCTATAATGTTTGGTTGGGTAGCCTATTCACTTTAGAGTCCGACGAATCTATATTCACTATAAAAGATCAAATCGTCTTATGTAGCCCTGGACAATATTAGTTATGTACTCATACTCGGACTAAATTTGAATCAAGGTCTTCAGATCCAAGACAAGTACATCCTGATCCACAATACGAAATGTAGGCTACCCATTTCATTGGACAACTCGATACAATTGTAATATCCTCATTATTATATAATTATGCTCCGAAACTTTCTTCATATATCTTAGCCTTCCACATTCGCCATGATGTAACCAATAAATATCTCAATATTTTGTTTTCGAATCGGTTATGCTATGTGCCGAACACCCTGAGATTGAAATAAGATTTCGAATCAGGACGTGTCGTATATAGATATATCGATATATTATTGCTGTCGGCGATCAACATTCCAAGTTTCGAGAAAAAAATACATAAATACATCTATTGTCATCAGATAACGTCATCTTAACCTCTCATGTCGAAATTGGCCAGTTTATTTGCAATTCTTTCGGGTTGAGCAACATTCTTTCAGTAATCTTCCGAATCACCTCGAAAGGAAAGCTACCAAACCACTTCCATTGTCGTCACACCACGTCAATCATAATATGATATCTTTGATATCTATCGCATTTTTGCAAAACTAAAAATGACTTTGGAAACATACAATTGTCGTACTCGATGAAATTTGGTCTTATCATGCTTCGCACAACTTTTTTCAACAATTATTACCAAGGTTTAAGTGAAATAGGTGAGGCTTTCCGCATTTAACATTGAAATCTTCTATATCACGTAACCACAGAGTTTTGTGATTCCTGACCTGCATTGGCTTTATCATTACGTATTTCTACAGTTGTCTTGTATATTGAACCTTTATTGATAAATAAAATATATCGCAAACATATTCATTGTAATAATAATAATAATGAGTTTCCATGGTATTAATTTGATTCTTAACTGAAATACCGCGCACTACACTGTAATGTAAGGGCAATTTCGTCGTGTCCTTTATACATTACAGGTAGTTATTATCGATGGGACCAATATTAGTAAACTAGTTGTACGAATAATACATATTGTTTCCCCAGTGGCTTGTATCAGTTCCTAGTCAGCATCGTATTGGTAGCCTGAGCCTCCGTCGTTGTAAACTTACCTTCTGACACTCTTCAACCACTAAGCCTTTATGGTTTCTTCGGTATTGAGTGAAATAATATTTGAGTTCATGTTCCTCAAACATCACGGCATCCGTTTTTGTTTTCCAGTTAGCTGGACTTAAAATGCATGTATACGAATTTCAACTCACTATAATCACTTCAATAAACCACAGTCACACATAAATGAGTTTATCAGTGCCGCTACGATAACTCATTATCATACAACTCAGTAACCGTTTTTTTGTTTCTGCCGCTTACGTCTTCATTACTGGTTTTTGACCACAGGGTGCCGCGGGGTCATGAGGTATTATTACACGACTACGGCCAAATATCTGATTAGTTTGAACTTGTTCCCTGCGGATTTAGTGTATATTCAAACCGGATAATTTTGCTATTCGGCAGGTCTGTCGCTTTCTCTCAACATAACGTAAAATTTGTCAAGACAGACTGAAGTACGGAGCCTGTGAAAGCGGATATATTGTTATGACACAATTATCGTGCTTTGCTTGACGTGAGAACAGAAGGCAACCACAAGAAAATTTTAATTGGCCTTCTTCATTCGTAATATTCACTTTCACGTCATTACATACAACGCATTCGCTCATCTTTAGTTCTAGACTCCATTGATTAAATGATTTACATACGCAATTCGCCGATAAATCAACAAAAATTGAAAGCAGTTTTTTTATATCGCAGCAAAATTTTAATAAAAATCGACATCTTTTTTGCATTTTATCGTGGTTTTTCGAGCTATAATAAAAATTTTTATATTGTTTTTATGATTTATTTTCATTACGCACCAAAAAATATATAATAAAATATTTTTGTACATTTTCAAATTATTTCGTATGTGCACCGATATATAGTAAATAAGTAGTTATAACTGGGAACTGCAAGGCATGCTATATAAAATCCAATTTGAACACCACAGAATATAGAAAAAGGTAACCTTCAGAATTCATTTCTTTCTAGCCAGGACCGTGATAGGAAATTAGGATTCGCTATTTCATAATCTGCGTTTATGTGCCATATGCGCAAAGCTTGACTGAATTGTTGTAACACGTTTAAACACAAGGGGTATCCGTATCCGGCCAATATGAAATTATGATGATGATCTCAATAATATCTAGTCTTTCGCATCCACAAATCGCGCTTTCCGTATATCTCAAGTTCGCTGAATCGTCTTGTTTTGCGATCTTTCGTCAAATACAATGTGGACATATCAAATATTTATAGGAACTATTTTGTGTGATATCAAAATCGCAATAATTAACATTTTCAGTTACCAATATATGTCCTTTCCAGGGCTTTGGAATTACTACCTCAATAATGATAATAATCGACTCGTGTTGAGTAATTAACCCACCATTTTACGTATTTCATGCAAATTCTCAGTAACTTAGCCGTGTGATCCAAATTTTTATTTATTTTATCGGGTTCCTAATTAGTACATTGTTACCCGCTGTATTTTCGATTACAATACCTTATCGAACCATGGACTCCTTCTGTTGATACTCCGATCAACATGAAATATGGTAAGTTACGTTTTAATTGAGGGCTCCGGTGCGCACACTATCATGTTTATTACTTAAACTCACGCACTCGTTGACATAGTTATCGGAGACTTCCTCCAACTTTAATTTGGCCTACATAATGTTGGTCGAGTTGATTCGCGATGTCGCCATCTATGTAGTGATAGAACGCTATTGATTCTAAGTCGTCGCCCACCCGGTTGTTAGCATCGTTTCCGCAGTATTCGTTCTCTGTTCTGATACATTGACTTGAGAAATTAAGTTCTTGAATGAGCGTCGTTTATTCTAACTTCAACCGAACTCGTGTATTAACCATATGCAATATACCTCCTTGTCGCCACTGTCGCAATATTATCCGGCTAGATCACTGTTTATCATTTGTCTGGATACGAGGAATATCATGTGTGTCAGGATCCACTTATAATTTGTTTATTTTCTGAGCATCTACCATTCAAATATACCTTACATTCACTTGACGCGTCGTTTTATTATGATTTAACCGTGCATTTTGCCTAGAGCAATAATAAATTCGCCTAGTTTTTATATAACGTAATTAGTCATTGGTTGTGAAATTCTTGAGCGACGTCAATTTCGTACGTCACACATTTTGTTTTCGACTGGTTCCGGGATCGCCTCTTTCGCGCCCAAGTCAAGAATGTCATATTCTCACTTTGATTTCTTTTTTTTCTTGTTATGACCACCGTGCGTCTTATTTGAATACATGATTCACTTGTATCCGAATTCCAATACTATACGGTGAATAACTCACAAGCTTATATATGGATCAAATATCATAATCACCCATAATCATCCCATAGCGGTGAATCCAGCACTAGATCCTCTGAATCGAGTATTAATTCTAATGATTCGAATCGAGTAGTAAAAGACGATTTTTTCAAGTACTGAAATTATACGCTCCTCGCACGCAACTGAAAGTTAATTTGCTAATGAATATTCTAGTTATTTTGATACTATTTTCCACCGAGGAAGCGTTGGAACCTTGATTGGCCGTGTCGTAGCATACGAGACACAGTAACGAACGTTACAAGAAATGACACATTTTCGAAGTCATGATCATCCCACAACATTGTCACGAAATCCAATGAAATCGGTACGGTCAAAAAATACCAAAGTATCCTTAATGACGGGTGACGGATAACAGGCATTATGTTCTTTGAGGTGAGAGGTGGCATAAAAGTTATATATTTGAAGTTTGACATAGTACAATCTGTTGTGATATCATCATCATGGTGAGTGTTACTCGAATGCTCAACTCAACCGAGAGACATCCTGTACTAGAGTAATTTGCCTCTAGTATAAAACTCCTGATTCAAGAGAATCAGTAGACTCATTTGCTAAACCTACTTGTAACAACGTCTGAAATATATTCGTATGTCTTGTGTAATATTGCCGTCTTAAGAAGATCTCATCAGGATACAGGATTCCAGGTTAAGTAGTCAGCGAGCTAAACCTATAATGCTTTGGTTAGCTATACTTCTACTCCAAGGAACTAATATCTCTGCATTGTTGCAGTACTTTATTATATTCATTTTAACATGAGGCTCTTGAAGCTCTTAAATTATTCATTTCAACCTTGATAAACAAAACATCTCCAATGAAATTAATACTTTTTCTATTACACAGCTTACTCATCAGATCATATTCAATAGTACAATCCATATTTTGATATGACAGCCGTCACCAAAGCCCCCGAACGCCCATACATGTACTTCATGAATTGCGATTCGATAAAGGAGGAACTGGAAAGTTTCCGGAAGAGATGTAAGGAACACCAATTCTTAGTAAGTAGGCATAGTTAAAGATTATTTGCGCATGCTCGTGTTAACGGTACTAGAAGCGCGCTAGATACTATAATTTGCATAATGATATCATAAAGATGGATCACGGTAGGTAGAATTAAATTAACCAAAATTCCATGACGATTTCTTTGCAACATATTCAATAATCAGGCGACCGAGTTTCTCAGTAGTGGCGAAGAACCAGGTTATTGGTTATTCTCTCCTCTTCTGGCTGTTTATATTTATTCTACAAGTTGCTATTGTGTCTGAGCGTGATAAGATCTATCATTTAATGCATGAGTCACATACCAATACCATGGATTGGTCTTATTTCCATCCGGATTGAAAAAAATTGATTTCTACGGTCGGCACCAACGTGATTTTTACGACAACTCAATTGCTCCCTGCAACACGTGAAGACGTTCTTCATACTCTTCAGCAAAGTAATATAGTCTATGAATATAAGCGCCGCTGTGATTGTGGCTATGTGGAAAGAACGTCACAATGTTTTCAGGGGCCTCATAAAGCAGCATGTCCCTAGATTTATTACTTTCGAACACGAACGCATCACGTTCGGATAAAAGCTCGCCCTTGACTCATCCCCTGAAGCTTAACCCAGAACAGGCGAAGGCCCTGAATTTGTTGGTTAATTCAATTGTATATTGAAGTTCTGTACCTCCATGAAGCTCTTCAATACAATACGGACCTGGTATTGAACTTGTTCTTTCGGCCCGACGGCTGGTATATGGATGGCGCCTTGAAGTTTGGTCGCGGTGTAAAAACCTAACAGTTCCAAAATGCAACATGTCCGATTTATGGCCGCGTGAAAGCATCTGAAGAAAGGCGCAAAGCTGCTGTCAACTGAAAAAAAAATTCGCGATTTATCTCCAATTATTAGTTTTTGCTCTCTTTATAGTCCGAATTTCATATTTGAGAATTCTCTCGTCAACAGTCACAACCTTCCATGTCATCAGACCATCCGTGGGATTGCTGGCATTCTGTTTGCATTTTGTGATATAACGATGAAGTCGTGGCAAAATTTTTCACTATCATAAAGGGTGGCTTGTCTAAAAAAAGTTTGAGAACCACTGGCCTAGACTCTCCATGCCCCGCTCTAATACCAAGTGCCGAATTCACGGGCAATCACCTCAGCTGGAATACTTTGCTGCTTTTAGAATGACAATTACGTCGAATAGTGTTATTTCCCCTAGTGGCCGCAACGGGTGTATTTTCTGACTTTCCCCGTCAATATTATCACCATGATGTCATTTGATCCTGGTAAACTCCACTCGATTGGAATATTAATACTCGTTTGGGAATGGAATCACCAAGATACTCAATTTCGCCAAGCCATAACACCAACATTAAAATTTTCAATAACTTCATGCATAAAAGTTCATTATCTTGGGACACCATAGTCATTATTGGTAGGTCCTTTTTTCCGAATATTTCTGATTGTTGTCAATAATTGATATTTTGCACAAAACAATTGTCAACATTATATGCTTATTTTAGTTACGCAGGCTGGGTATCGCTGAGAATTCAATAGAGGAAGATGTGTATGAAATACTCACTCACATTCTGAAGCTGACAGATTGCAAAGAGTTGGTGCTTCAACAATGCCATATCACCAAGACAAGGTTGCAAGGATTATTGCAAGGATGCCAGAACCAGGATATCAAGGTGCGTCAAGAAAAGTCAGTTATTTTGTAGAAGCAATGTCACTAAACAATAATAAACTGTCCGTTATCTTGTCACGAAATCAAACAATTTTCACCTTGTGCATACAGCCTATGATGTCCTTCATTTAATCTATAGTTTACCAATATTCGTCGGTCATAATTTCATGATTCACACCTACTAGTTGTTTTCAATGCATCGAACCATGAATATTTTTCAAATTATTATCTCAAAGGAGCTGTCCTCCATCAAAAGCCTTGATCTCAAGAACCACAATAGTTTGAAATTCAAAATAGGTTTAATGTAGAATCACCTCATAGAGTTACTCCTGTCCAGGATTAGCGGAAACGAGACACTACATCATTTTAAACCCGTTTGCACATTGTGCACACTATCACACAGCAGTGTTGTCTGGCTACTTTTTCTCTTAGCTTCATTCTCGTTTTGCCAGACAGAATTGATACATCACAATGCCAAACTCGATCACAATGCAAATTTTGAGGCTGAAATTGGGTGGTTCCAGGACCATGAACAGAATAAAACTTATCTGCATAGGCGCCGAACTCTAATTTTCCTTAGGTATGCAGGTTCGATGACGTCACAAAGGAATGACGTCATAATCTGACGGAATTGATAATTAAAGTTGATATAGCATCAATTCATGAGGGCTGTGCATGCGTAAATGCCGATTATACAATCTCCTCGTGTTAACGAACTTGTGCGTATGCTAAGCTTTTTAGCGAGTCCGGAAGTGCTTTTAATTAGCGAGTCCCTGATCGCTCGCGTAGAATTAAATACGCTGCTTATCAACGCGTATTACGTAACCTCGGCGACGATTTGCGCAAGGCAAAATGTCCGAGTTGTTACGGAATCTGTTCTATAATGGCACCGATTTCAGGTTGTTCAAACCTTTCTCGTCTTTTACAATTCAAGCCTTGACACACATCTTCTGATAGTTATGTTTAAGTATTAGCGGAATTCAATTACGCACGCACGGCGCACGCACAATCGCACATGTCTGCGGACATTCAATGTCATTCAGTTTTGCGATGTCACTCTTTAATTAAAATCGCGAATCAGCATACACCTAACTGCATTGTCTTCAAGCCATCGAGAGATTGGAGCCAACGCATGCTAGGCTCGAGACGCGAGGGTTGGCCACAGGCCAGCGATGATATCTTTCGTACCAGGCCTGTTGCAGATGCGATTGTGTAGGCAAGCGATGATATCGTGCGCGTCAATGCAGATGTGATAGTGCAGGCTAGCGATGGTTCAGTACGCACCGGGCCTACTGCTGATGTGATTGTTCAAGCCAGTGAAACTAGGCTTTTTCGAGACGCGATAAATCAGACAAGCGTCCCAAGCGACGATTGCCGAGCGCACGGCAATCAATGACATAATTTCGCGATCATCTCAGCAGGATCGCTAATTGGCAACACGGTTCTCGCTAATTGCCCGCTCGCAACAGGTTACCTCGCTCACATAGGCGGCAGCAGGTAATGTCGTAAACGGAAATACATTGCGATTTGTTCTAAATAACACAATCGGGGTTTATGCCGATACAAGCCAAACCGAATTCTAGGTATGCCGCATACCTAAAAAAATGTTTAGGTGTGCATGGCATACCTTGCATACCCAGGTTCGGCGCCTATGCTTATCTGTACATCAGCAGCTTTCCATTGATACCCGTTTTATCGAATTTAGAGCTCGGCAAGCCGGTCAAAAATGGCCGTGAAGTTGCCTTTGGTGAAATGGAAAGTAAGCCGTAAACCAAATGCAGTGAGCCGTTCAGTCTCGCTGTGTCGACACCATTAGTACACTATGTTGTCACCAAGCAGACTAGAGTAGAAATTCTTTTCGTTTAGCTTCAGAAACTGATGATCTCCGATCGTGCAATGCCTTCAGATGCATATTCTGATGTCGCCGCTGTCATCAAAGCCACCGAATGCAATTATGTGCAATTCGGTGACTGCAATCTGTCAAAGGAAAAACTGAAATGTTTCAGGGATAGCTGCGAGGAGAGCCAAGTCTCAGTAAGTCGACAAACTTTCTCATTGACACGATATCAACTTGAACCCAAAACGCGAACATTATTGTTTCGATAATTAGCCGGAAAATAATTTAGGCACAAAAGCATCTTATTCTAATGAACCTTATTCCGCTTATCGATGTCAAAAATGGGAAATTGAGGAATGATTGACGTATCTTGCCGTCATCGGTTTGACTTTCAATAGCATGACACTGATGATCACCTTGTATTGGCAGACGCATAATTATATTGCTGCATTTATTTATATCAACAGTACAAGTAAAGCGGTGGTTCTAGGCTGCATTTGGCCCGCGGGTAGCAGTTTGCGGCTTGTCACAAATAAATTGATAGAAAACAAAGGTATTATATCTCACGTCTTAGTAATCTATCTACAGCAGTGTTATACTGTTCTATAGAGTGCTCCGTGCTCACCTTAACGAACCTATTGTATAATTTTATTGGGACTGACATATTTTATACCATTACATTACTCGTCAACAATTGGCGTGGGCTTAAATTCTATCGTATTGACATGTGGGTGGATTGTGCACACATCACATCAATTTGCTTCAACCGTCTGAGGTTTAATATTATATCATCTATTTGGCTACAGCGCCCTGTGGAATGCATTATTAACTATTTATTGGTTACTCGATTCAGAATTAGCAGCAACTCTATGTGTACTTCAATCATCTTGCAACATACAATGACTTGAAGAACCATGCCGCTTACTTCGACAACTCGACATGACTTTGTGACTTGACTCAGTGCAATCTCTAAAAATCGTGTGACTTGACTTGATTCGAGTCAAAATGGGCAATGATTCAATGTCACTTGATCCTAATACTACATCTCGGACGTTGTCTTGTTATCCAGGTATCCACCCTTGTGATTGTAGAGAGAATGATGACATCAGAAGTCTATAGTGACGTCGCTGATACAGTCCGTATTGCTGGATGTTCGATTGTGTTTTTCGCCTACTGCGATTTGACGAAACGGAAATTGGAGTGTTTCGGAACAACCGGGAAGCAAAAGCAAATGTCTGTAAGTTTTTAAGATTTGATAATGATGTTGTCGTAGTCTCAATAATTTATTTCACGAAATCACTGTAACACGGGCCATATTCTGAATTTGGCGATGGCATCACGGACATCGTAAACTTTCTTGGTAATTTCACCATTTGCATATTGCTATACATATAAAAACTCATATTTCTGTATTTTTTAACAGAGATGTATATAGAACCTAATCCACATTTTAATCTTAAAGCAAACGATTATGATTTAAAAAAATCTTATATTACAGCTCACGGTTCTGAAAATAAAAGATGCTGGAATGTCAGCCGACGTTTATCATGAAATCGCATTCACACTCAAGTCCGTCGATTGCAAAGAGATCATATTCGAAGACTGTGGTCTGACAAGGGAAAAGCTGTCGGAATTCTACACTGGATGTAAATGCAATGATCTATCAGTAAGTTTTTAAATGTAACGTACACTAGCATTGCGTACTGGTGTTTCCAGGAGCAATCGCGATCACACAATATATTGTGGATCTATTTCCTAACGATCGCGAAGCGTTTTCGATAGAACCTAACGAGATAACGTGTAGGGTGTAGTAATAATATACCGATCTATGTTTTAATGGCTGAAACAACACAATCAGTTATTCAAAGATTGTGTAGCCTGGTTCTACTGAGCCACTATCGTATGTCACAAATAAATTGATGACAAACGAAGTGGCTAGATTGGTAGAGCTTACTTTGACGTAGATTAATATTAATAATATGCTCTTAGCAATGTATATTAACGACAGCGTCATCAGGAAAATTAAAAATTCCATTCTGGCAATCCATGCAGGCGAACATGTCGTTCTGCATCCTAAATAATTCAAATTTTCTGGTCTTTGGGTTAAACAAAAAAAATGAATCGACCTCCAACAACATTATAGTTATAGGTTTATCGACTATGGTTTAAGAATTATTGTTTTGTAGGTCTCGATTCTGAGTATAAGCGATGCGAAAATGCTTGCCCCAGATTATAGAGAAATCGCATTTAGACTGAAATCCGCCGGTTGCAAAGAGATATTATTCAAAGACTGCTGTTTGACGAGGGACAAGCTCTCTGAATTTTACACCGGATGTAAAGACAACAATCTCTCTGTGAGTTCGCTTAATGTAACGCACTCGTGCGTCGTACATTGTATAGACTAGGATGCCCACTTTGGTAATCGCCATCAAACGATAGAGGTTAGATGGATTTCCTAGGGATTGCGAAGCGTGTTTGGTAAGATAGGTAAAACTTACCGAGACAACCTGCAGCAATAATATTCGTATGTTCTCATAGGTGAAACGGCTGATATCCAGGGTGAACTGGTCTGACACTCCTGTCGCACTGTAGATGATGTTAGTTCGTCATTAACCAGGTCGGTAAATAAGTGCCGGCGTGGAGGAAGTGTTTGTGACTTTGGCAATGAGGTTGGCTAAGATCGGAGAGATATGACGCATTAAACGATAGAGGTTAGATGGATTTCCTAGGGATCGCGAAGCGTGTTTGGTAAGATAGGTAAAACTTACCAAGACAACCTGCAGCAATGATATCCGTATGTTCTAATAGGTGAAACGGCTGACATCCAGGGTTGTAATGACTCGAGTCATAATTATACTCGATTTGACTCGAGTCCTTTCCCCAATGTGTAAAATTACTCGACTCGAGTCAATTTTTGTACTAACTTGACTTGGACCATGTCATATGACTCGAGAATAGGATGGTCAAGACACATATTTCATGTAACTTCGAACTTCCTGATACTTTGCAAATAGAACCAGAAACGGTCATGACGGAGGAAAATTGCTGTATTACGAATGCAAGTCATTCTATATCACTTGAGCAGAGTTGAAGAAAGTGGGTTGAACCTTATTGAACTCAAAACTGAACAGTGAACAATGAACATAATGACTTAGACTCGTAGTCGAGTCAAAATACTATGACCCGGACTTGGCCCTCTACTAGCTGACTCGGTGGTGAATTAAAAATGACCTTACTTTACTCAAGTCAAAACTATAAAAGTGAGGTTGTCTAATGACTTGGAATCTTGTGACTTGGTTACAACCCTGGTCCATGTGGTCCCAGGTGATATCGGCAGCGAATAGCTGGAAGGCACGGACCGATGATATAACTGTAGGATGCTCAGTTTTTAGCTTTTTTGCCAGTAGGCTGGTAGATCATAACATCCGAAAAGTATATCGCACCCGTCCATGTAATCATCAATGTTATACCCTTCTTAAGATTCTATAAATTAAATTTCACAAAGTGAACTGTGGAATGGTCTTGGACTCTTGCTTTGCTTTTGATTGTCGGATGGAATGCCCACACCAGCGGGATGGCTGCAAATTATACTAGACTTTATGGAACGTACTGACGAGAATTGGATTTTAGGGTGAGGTAATTCAATATATCAGGTTGAGTAATTGATCATGAGCTAAGTAATGACTTTCAGCCGGCTTTGACAACAGATGATTCGTATGATTTAAGTGTAATACAATCGTAATTTAAAGAACAAAGCATTTCTAAAAATACTTGAAGGGATGAGACGAATATGTGACAATTTTTAGATTTTTGCCAATTCCCCGGCATATTCGACAGAAACAAATACAATGTCTGAACGATTTCGACGATAACGGGCCAGTTTCTTGGACCACCTTGCGCTTACTTTGCTAGCCGATGCTTTTCACGGTTTCAGTTTTGTGAAAATACAGTAGGCCGATATCAACTGCAACTTTGATGAATTGTCGTTCTCATAAACGTAATTGAACTTATCGCCCCGTGATAGATAACAAACCAGTCCAAAATGCTTGTACAGGGTCGAGTTTGACATTCATTTGTATGATGTCGTAAAAAGAGAGAAGTTATACCAAAACGTCATAATTGAGAAGTGACCAGACAAAGCATTTATGTGTGAAATATAGTATAATTCAAAATAATAAACAAATTTTCAATCATTAAGCTATTAAACAAATGAATACAAATCATGCAATTATCATTCAACCGTGAGATGAATGTCAGACATTACAGCAATCATTAGTTGCGACAATGGCATCGGACATATTATATTAATTCAGATTTCCAAGCTGTCGATAGTGGATGAAATGATGACATCGGTTCGCTATCGTGACGTCGCCTCTATTATCAAAATCACGGGATGTAAGACAGTATGGTTAGGAAACTGCGGTTTGACGGAACAGATGTTGGAAGGTCTCGATAACACCGATAAGGAAAATCAAACATCTGTAAGTTCTGTAATTCTTTTCACCAAATATATGTTAAAGTATTTGAATAATTATGGGTGCTGCTACCGCGCGATTCGCATTTGAACCACGATAAAACGAACCATCGTAGGTTTGAACCTGCGAAACGTTTTATATGCAGAGAGAAATCTGGACATCTGTGATCTAAACATTTTGAATTTCAATTTACTATCTCTTGGTATGTCATGGTGGCAATGAAAAAATTTGGCACAAATCTGAAACAGACCTTGCGTCATGGAAATTGCACTGATTGTCGCTATTTCTGCTTGATTATCACGTTTTCCTGTTCGTGGGCAACAAAATGACACGTTTTGTCCGCCCTTTGCACTGGATCAGGATATGGGCTGGTGTGAGATCACCAGCATATCTTCACGCGCTGTGGTAGAGTTCGCTCTAGGCCAGGAATCATCAGCACGTGGCCCGCGACGTTATATTTCCCAGCTTGCGACCTGCAATTTTGAAGCAGTCAATTATGGTACAGTGTTTGACTTTTATAGTTCTCGCTCCGGCAAATAAAGAACGCTGGAACGCCAGGAAAAGCTAATCGTGAAATCGAGGATAAAGTCACTCCTATTGGTTGCAAAGAGATATTGTTCGAAGACTGCAATTTGACGAGGGAGAAACTCTCTGAATTCTACACCGGATGTAAAGACAATGATCCATCTGTAAGTTTTCTGATGCAGCCGACCTGATCACAGCATTTTACTACAGCAATCGTGATCATGAGATAGATCACAGATGGCCAATCCATTCCAAATAGACCGCAAGGCGTTTTCAGTGAATTGTGGGAATCTACCGATAGATTTATGTCGTATGTCGTTACTCTATAATTTATGTCGTTCACGAAATTATTTTGAGGCTCTTGCAAGCACAGGTCACCCCAATCAGGGGTTTGGGGTGTTGCAGTTACGGCCCTGAGCCACAAAAATAAGTAAACGTTAAATAGTAAATAGTGTCAATTGAGTTAATATTTCAAAGATATACCTAAAACTTTAGTGATGAAATCAAAAGGGCTTCGTAATTGCCCATCTCTGTTTTGGAAATTACTGTATTAGTACTACTAACACAGCTGTTAAACTTTTCAATTTGGCAGGTATACCAAATAATTACCATACTAGTTTCCTTACAGCAGATCCGCGGAATCGCGTTATCTTAACTGATCCTATATTCATGCTAGTTGGTTTCAGATTCCAATACTCTCGATTGATTGGTCAAATTCAACGGCAACTGAAGGTGACGTATCAGTTCTTTGTGACTTGATGATGTTTGTTGTGGAAAATCTGGTCCTGTCTAACTGGGAAATAGATGCCGATAGGATGCAGAGACTGAAAGCTACGGTCCGACTCGAAAGTTCGAAGGTACAATTATATTGGTCCGTGGACATATGAGCATGCGACATTACAGCATGCGATACTTCGGCATGCGACAATTTGGCATGCGACACATGAGCATGTGGGTTAAACTACGGGTTAGGGGTAGGTTAGGGCTGGATTTATGGTAGGGTTAGGGTTAGGTTTTAGGTTAGGTTAGGCTAGGTTAGGTTAGGTTAGGCTATGTTTTGGGTTAGGGTAAGTTTTTGGGTTATACAGTCACATGCTGAAGTGACGCATGCTGATGTGTTCCATGCTGAACTGTCGTTTTCCATTGTGTCGCATGCTCATATGTCGGGCAACCAATTATATTATCTCAGCTTCAACGTTTGGATGGACGGAATTTCACACCGAACTGCAAATTAAAGTTTACGGTCCTATTAGAGAACAATGCTCTTATGCTCAATGCATTTAAAATTTGTAGGCGTATTTTTCATTAAATTGACTTTTTGCATATTCATCAATTGATATCCGGACACTAAACAGGTATGCCCACAAAATTGCTACATTGTCATGGAATATCTCAATGTTACATGATACATTGGGAGTGTTTCCACAAACTGACATGAGTATGATGAAAATATATTTCGGAAGAAATAGAATACACACACTACATTTTACAATACATAAAAATTATTCATTACTTTCCAGGATACTCACAAATACTGTAAGCCAATATTGCAACTATGTAGAGTTTTGACGCATGTTATTCTATTTCAAATAGGTATTTGAGTGTGGTCAATGGTCGTATCATAATATTTGACCATAATATTCCAAAAACAGATCCCGGCATATGATTATTATACCATTGGTGTCTGTGGTGGTCCCAGATAAATCGCACATCTTGCTCTATCAATCTGACCGAAGGCAATAATCTAACTCTTAGGGCTTCCTACCGGGGTGCAAAATTTGATAAAATGAGCGCGAATGAAAAGATATACTGTAGTGCTGATGGAGTGATGCCGGACGCGAATTCTTAACAAATTAGTGCTGCAGCTGTGTTCTGGACCACCACGCTATCTTACCAGAGCAGCAGGCAATCATGATCATATTAATAAATGTTTCTGCTTACCGTGAGTTCTCTGTGATAGTAGCCTCTAAGCAGCCCTCACAATTAATCAGGCGTGAACTGGTCTGACAGTCCTGTCGCACTGTAGATGATATGAGTTCGTCATATCTAGGTCGGTAAATAGGTGCCTGTGTGAAGGAGGTGTTTGAGGCTTTGGCAATGAGCTTGGCTAAGATCGGAGAGATATGATGCATTATATGCTTTACTATACTTTGGCATTGACAGCTTTTCCCAATCGGTAGCCCCAGTCTTCATGCTGTTTCAAGTAACATGGTCAATTGTCATATTACATTTGATGATGATATTTTGATAATGCCGTCGATATCTAATTAAATTATATATCCTTATAAATATATATTCCTTATTATGAATAGTGATATGCAGCTTACTAAAAATATGGCAGGCTTTTGTAAGACACCGCTTACGCTGATCATGTGACGAGGGGTAGGAATTTTGGTTGTACTGACTCGAGTCACGATTTTCTGCTGACTCGACTTGATTATCAAAAATGAAAAATGACAAGACTTGACTCGAGTCAATTTATGTATTGACTTGACTTGTACTCGAGTCATTGCGCATGACTCGGACCAAGTCCTATGACTCGATGCTGGGTCTACCAAGACACGCATTTCATTGTAATTTCGAAGAATAGTAAAGTTGTCACACTATTATTATTTCGTCTATCAGTGGTGGTGAATTGAAAATGACTCGACTTGACTCGAGTCAAAACTATAAAAGTGAGATTGACTTGTGACTCGGAACTTTGTGACTTGGTTACAACCCTACCAATTCGGTCTGACTCGAGCTGGCAACCGATACTTGGGTATTGGCATTTATAGTGGAACTTAATGATAGATCGTTGACGTCGGAATTGCAGCACTAAACATGCGAATATATGAAAAAATGTTAAACACTAGCGTTATTATATCACCACTACAAAATATTGAAAATTCTTATGGACAGGATTTCCTGGCTTTCGCTATCAAATAAACCTGTGTTGAATTATGATGCTGCTTTAATTTTGCAGGCGTTATGTATCCAGCTTCCAGATGGAGAAAAGTTTGTCAAATCGCCACCGGTTGGAACGATGCGTGAATCAACGGCGTAATCGCAATAGGAACAAGACAAAATTCTTAACCGTTTCAAAGTCTGGAATTTCATCCGAAACAACGAAATCGAGAATTTGAACGGAGTGATGTGATTGATCAGACAATGTTGATGATCGACTGTTAATGACACTACCGACATATTGGATTTAGTGATGCCGCTCTTAACAGTTGTACCTTTTCATCTCCTTTTATGGGGAAAGCGAGTGGCGCAGTTGGTTACGCACTGCAGTCACGACACCAATGGATGGTTTCGAATCCCGGTTCTGACCAACATCTACGTGTCGGAGGTTTCTTTGGGCTCCTCATCGCCGATCCCACTACTACGGTGCTGCGTTGAAAAGCCCAGACCGAAAGTGAGCCGTGCTACAAGTCGGCAGCTGAGACAACGCTGGGGGCGCGTGCTAGTGAGGGTGATTGAAGATTGACTAGGAGAAGAGAATGAAAGCCGTCCCCAAAGATTACGAAAGACAAAGACACTATGAACATTACCACAATTCAACCACATAGCTTGAAAAAGCGACAAGCGCCACTGTGTTGTACCAATAATAATAATATTAATCTCCTTTTATGTTACAGTGTAATCGTATTTTGATGTGTAAAATAATGTAATTTAACGATTATGTGGATGTTATGACTGTGTTACGATCAGAGCCCAACTGGTATCGTATCTTTTACCGATCTAATCGGTCGGACTTTAGTTACGGCTCTTTGATTCGTTTGGTTTGCCAGCGTCGCCAGAAATCTGAATACTTTTAATCTATTTTGTTAATAAATCATCATCATAATCATCATTGGTTTATTAGCAATTTTATCAGTTCAATACACCACAAAAAATGCGATACAATGAAAAGAAAGGAAGATGTCGAAGCGACTAGGAGTTGTCTATGGAATCGGACACCCACCTTGGCCTAGGTGATGTAAAGAGGAGGCATGCACATTGCACACTGAATGAAGGTAAAGAAGATAGTATAGAAAAAGGAAGCGACAAGAAATAGGGCGGCATGTCATGGGAAGCGAGATCGATAGGTCAGTCGTGGTCCGGTAATCTTGAGGATGGACTAGTATTTATTTAGTAGTAATTGCTTGTATTTCGACTTGAATGTGGACATTAGGGTTGTCCAAAATTTGAAAAATTTCGAAAATGCTGCGTTGTAATGTCTTATTCTATAGATTATTGATTAAAAACATCAACAAGCCTGAAAGAAGCTCTCAGGAACGTCGTTAAGATTTCTTACAAAGCGTTTGAAAGTAGCTGCCAAAGAGTGGGCGGGCCACCGACGGCGAAATTGCAACTAGGCGGGCAATGACGAAACCACGATTCTTGATTGGGTAATCGGTTATGCTTCAATGATGACGGCGGCTGTCAGCTCTGATTTGGGTGCTTCACCGTGTTTGACAGAAGGAGTAGGTTTTGCTGCTGCTGAGTCTGTTGGTGACGGCTGTAATACTGTAAAAGCGTGTTGTGGTTTGATGAGTCAATAGTAGTAATGTAACAGTGGTTCTTCGAATGTATCAGTTGTAGCAGTAGTTTCTGTTTTGCGGAGGTCGAGTCTGTTAGTAGAGACGGGAATTTGTAAAGCGCATTGTGGGTTGATGCATCAATAGTTGTAATGCAACACTTGTTCCTTGCTAAATGTTTTAGTTGCAGCAGCATTTTCTGTTCTGATGAGGTCGATTTTGTTAGTAGTGGTTGTGGTTATGTACAAGGGCATTGTGGGTTGGTGAGTTAATAGTCGTAATGTAACACTTGTTACTTAAATGTTTTAGGCGTAGCTGTAATTTATGATAGAAGGCAAAAATATTACTGTCATGGCAGAGGCAAAACGGCGGAAGACTGTGCACTTGCCACAGAGAAGAACAAGATCTCGATCTGAGCATTACTTGGTCGGATATGCTTGCGATTACATCTGTGGCTCGAGATTACCAACCTTGCGAGAAGTAATGAGTTACTTTCTGCATCTGAAAGACCATTGCCCTCAGTCAACCCCTACTCGTGAGCTATGTAATGTGGTGGTTCATGATGTCATGACAGTGTGGCAAATGGCGAGAATTGCCACAATACTTAAAGGAAATGCGGTGAAATTACTTGAAAAACTGAACAAAAAATATATTTTTCTGAAGGCGACCATGAAACGGGAAAGTGATCCCAAGGGTAAGAGGAAAAAATTCACGGAAGATTCGGACAAGTTGTGGGATATTGGAAGTACAGATGCGATAGCAATAATACAAAATGACATTTATCTATCACATGATAGAAAGCTCGAAGACATTGCATTCTATGAAGATCAACAGCAATCTCGCAAATGCATAATGTTTGGAAGAGACAAGATTCTCGCTAAAGACATCGAAAAGAAAACTGCAACCATGGCGGATAGAACTGTTAAAAACATTCAACATGACTCAAGTGATGACTATGTTGTTTTAGCATCTTCTTCATCTTCAAAAGAGGGTGATAGTTTGAGTTCAAGTTCTGATTATGATGCTGATGTTGGTCTTGGCACCTCGACAGCCATTAAGCTGATGGCACCTAAAAATATTATGAATAATACCCATGTGTCCCAAGCTCTGGATCGATTGCAAATAACAGACAACAAGGCAACAATGCTGATCGGAGCATTTATTACGGCTTGTGGCGGTGACATAGCAATGTTCTCTCTGTCAAGATCTTCGACAAAGAGAGCCAGGGAAACAAATCGTCTTGAAATTTCCAAGGATATTTCAGAAAAATTTGCAGAAAATAAACCTCAACATGTTGCTATTCATTGGGATGGAAAGCTCACAGAGGATAGATTAGGAAATCGGTATGAGGCTCTGTCAATTGTCCTATATTGTCATCCTCAATACTCAGAAGGAAAACTACTTGGCATTCAAAAGATGCAAAATGCTGCAGGTCAGACGCAAGCAGAAACCACTTTCAACATAATTGAAAGTTGGAATATAAAAGATGCTGTAACAGCTTTGGTTTGGCAAGCAACAGCGGCTGGAAGAAGGGTGCGGCAAAGATTCTTGAAGACCTTCTAGGAAGGAAGGTGTTCTACCATGCATGTCGGCACCATGTGTATGAGCTGGTAGTGAAAGACGTTTGGAAATCTTTAAGGAAAGGCCACAACTGGACCAGAGAATGCATGGTTTGCCCACCTTAAAAGGAACTGGAGCAGTCTTGACAGGGAACAGCAATTCAAGACTCTGACTATTCCTCTATGTTTTGCTGAACGAGCTGCAATGATAGTTGATAAGTTCAAGCTACTGTTGAACAGAAAAGATTTTTTCACACGGGATGACTACAAGCAATGTGTGACTAATGCTCTTGCTCTTCTCGGTGCAGATGAAGATATACGTCATCACAAACCTGGTGCAGCACACCATGCGAGATGGATGGGTACAATTCTGTATGCTCAAAAGATGTTCATGTGGGCCGACCAATTAGATTACAAATCTGAAGAAGTTGAACTGCTGCGCCGCTTCAATTTATTTTTGGTTCTCTTTTATATCCCTGCGTGGGTGGATTCAAGCATTGGTCGTGATGCAGCTGGTAATGACTTGAGATTCGTTCAGCACATGTTGAGTTATAAGGAATATGATGAGCAAGTTTCCACAGCTGCTTCACGAAAGCTTTTGAAGCACGACTGGTATATTGTTGAGGAAACCGCTGTATACGCCTTGTTTTCACCGACGGAAAGCAAGGAAACCCGGGAAAATATGGCAAAGGCGCTCCTGCAAGTAGAGCGAACTTCCAGTTTCAGAAGGGGCCCACCCTCATTGAATGCAACTATACAGATCAACAAGGACAGTACGTTGTCTGACCTTATTGGGCCCCAGTCGTGGTACATATTTGAAGTTTTTGAATGCTCTGGGGATTGGCTGCGTCAACCGGTTGATGATTGGCACTTTTCAGATTCATTCAATAAAATGAATTGCTACGTTAGTTCTGTCAAAGTCGTTAATGATGCCGCAGAAAGAGGTGTCAAGCTAAGCACAGACTATGCTGCAATCTTGACTGACAATGAACAGCAAAGAGACAGTTTGCTTCAAGCTGTGGAACAGCATAGGAAGATTTTTGGAGACAGCAGGAAGTCTACTCTTATCAAAGGCCAGTGATCTGCAACACTGACCCTGCGATATACTTTTTAATAATGCCTTTTGTAAATAGCATTTTTGCCTTTGTTAAATCTTGAATAAAAAGTGTAATATGCGATCGTTTTAGAGAGAGACGTCGACTTACCATAACAAGCCATAAGGAGAAATTGACTACTGGTTTGCAATTTATGAGTTACAGTCGTTGTCAACTGGTATGTTTTAGAAGGCTCGAAGGTAGCACGATGCATGCATCTAGTTCATTCTTATCTTAATTGGCCAAGCTCCTGTGCAAGAAGTAACAAAACTGTTATACACAGTGTTCAGGTAGAAAATATATTACTGGATCGTTATGCTGTTGTCGATGGCAGCATTAACAACGTCAATTTACCATATCGCCAATGCCACGAACAGAAATGGCTGCAAACCAACACAACAGAGTAGAACGAAATCGTGACCAGCAATGATCACAAAATCAGTATTTCAGCCAATCAGTAGCTTATTATTACAGGTTCCAACCAATCAAAATTCTAGGTTCGTGATTGCCCGCCCACTTCATCGATTCCCCGCCCACATGCAGACGGCTACTTTCAAACGCTTTGTAAGAAATCTTAACGACGTTCCTGAGAGCTTCTTTCAGGCTTGTTGATGTTTTTAATCAATAATCTATAGAATAAGACATTACAACGCAGCATTTTCAAAATTTTTCAAATTTTGGACAACCCTACTGTACTGGTATAATGTCAACATCTGAAGTTGTTGATGTGGAGGCTATGGACTGAACTTATAGCGACATACGATCATACCAGAATCCATCTCCACTGCATAAACTAGATTCATAGTTTCAATTGGTCTGCATTTTGACAGCTGCATTTGTCTTTCATTATTGTACACAACAAAATTATCCTATTCACAAGATTTTACTTATACAAATGCAGATAGATTATCAATGATCATCTCGTATTAGTAAGAAATTTGCGAAAAATCCTGGCAAATAATGCAGATTCCGATGTTCTGAGGATTGGACAGTAGGCCTATCTTCATTGGTTCTAGGCTAGGCTTACCATACGTCCTCTTTTTAGAGGATTTGTCCTCTTTTTTGCCTTTTTTGAAAGTGTCCTCGGAGGACACCCTTTTGTCCTCTTTTTTGAGATTTTGTCCTCTTTTTTGAAAATTTAGGTCAGATTGAGAGGAAATTGCGAGTGATATGCCTCAAATTAGCGCAGAAGTGAAGCTCCGGCGGGTATTACGGAGGGAAAAGCAGTGATTTTAGCTCTGAGCGAAAAGAAGACCTTTTTTTTTAGTCATCCACATGTTACTGTGGAGAGAAAAACGGTATTTTGAGCTCTGAGCAGAAGTGATCACCTTTTTTTTTTTTAGTCATCCACCTGGCAATGTGGAGTAAAAAACGCAATTTTGAGCTCTGAGCGGAAAAGATGACCTTTTTTTTTTAGTCAACCGATCTCCAAGTGGGAAAAATTAACCGGTTTTTGAGAATTTCACTCCGGTTTTGCAAGTTGCAAATTTCTGAAAAAGTGTCCTCTTTTTTGTTTTCCAAAATATGGTAAGCCTATTCTAGGCGCCAGTATGATCTCCTCTTCCATGACTGTCAACGTGACTAGAAATAACAATTTAATATCAGCAAATTCAATCCCCATGTACAATCAAGAACATTTGGTAACGAAAGTTAGATATCTAGGCAGCAAAACTCAAAATAATAATTACCTATTGCGATCCTGTATCTTTATCTGCTGTACCGGCTTCTCTGCTCCCTGATGGCTTGCTCCCGTGGCAATCTTACTCGTGCGATAGCAAGTGGAGGGGGGTCTGGTCTTACCTCCTGATCATTGATTGAATGTCGGACACGCCTCCAAACCTCCTTCTGCACATTTGTACAGTATTCTTTGTGGTACAGAAAAGTGTTATGACAATGTGCTTTCGAGTAATCAAAGACTGCAGCGGCTTACTGTATGTAGCATCCGTCAGCACTTCTTTTTATCTGACACCCTTCCTTGTATTTGACATACTTCACCGCAAAAAGCGGTTCTCCTGACCTGCTTCTTTTGTGTTCCCTGCAGCTATTCTCATTAAAATGCAGAACAGCTAGTCGCATCCTAAAGAGGTGATGGTTCCATTGGACAGATATTCGATTGAAACAGAACTGCATAGGCCTACTTGCCTTGCACGCTGACTTCTGTATCTGTAATGACATAGCTTGGAAGAAAAGTGATTCAGAAGGGCGTTGAAGGTTTCATTTCCCGAAGTGTCGCTTGAGCCAGACAACTGCTTGATGTCATTCATCATACGTCTAGAATAAATCACGTCATGCAGTTTCTGGCATTGAATTGATTCTGAAACAATAGATTTGATCATTCACATATTAGCAGCATTCTGCTTGTATTCGAATAATAAGTGGTGCCGTCATCGAATTATTTTTGCATACCTTCACTGAACCATTGCCGTGGAATAGTCAACTCCCCATGTTCACAAGCAGGAAAATGTGTGTTCTCTGGGTGAACATGTTGGTTGGTGATGTGGTTACCAACAGCCTTCCAAACTTCGGTGTTAACCTCTCCATTTCCATCCCCTCGCCTTGCACAGACGTAAAGTTGTGCTGTCAGGGCCCTTTGCCACAGTGCAATATGCTTACAGTCCTTCCTCTTTGACAAGGCGGATAATTTCTTTTTCAATCCTGAAATGGCGTGCAACTGAGTCACTATAGCTGATGTCGGCACATTGACCACGAAAAAAAGGAGAGATAAATGAGTATGATACCCTTTGCAATGTGCCAAGTGTCAAAGGAATGCTTGACTTCTGGACATTCATCACGGAGGTACTTTCGGATCTGTGGATGTATATCAGTCACAAACTCTTTTACTGTAGCAGATTGCATTACTGAAGCTAGACAACGCCGCAGACCTTCCTTCTCAATGTACGAACTTCCTCCAGTTTCGCTGGACTTGAAAAATACAACTGTGCTTTATAAATTTTTAAGAGTGCAATAAATGCTAAACATACACACCTGAACCAACTCGCAACATTAAATATTCTTTGTGGTTGTGTCCATCAAAGAGTAAACCATATATTTGGCAGAGTGCCCCGGACTGTCAGCTCTTAAAACACACCATGATTTGGTCAGGTTTTCATTCCTAATAAACAAAGTTAGGTATCATAAAAAGCATCTAACGTTCCGTCACCCGAAAGGGTTAATGAGTGTCCTGCCAGCCTTGCCATACATGCTGCCTTCTCTTCGTTATAAATATAATCAACTGATGGAATTATGAAAGTTTTTTGGTGTTGCATGTATGCAGCATAGGAGATAACATGCATTCCCATGAACTTGAACATCTTCAAAGCCTTTGCAGGTGAAGATCCACTCATGAATATCGCATTACTTATTGCAATATTTCCTTCACTGGTTCCTCTGCTCAGTAGCTCCTGACTTTTCCAAACTCGTTTAAATGCAAGAATCATTGTCAAATAGCTGATGAATAGTCAATAAGCTGCCAGAACAGTTCTCCCGGAACCAAGCTTCTGAGCTAGAGACTGGGCACTGTGAAAATAGATTAACCAGCTTCTTCTTTTCTACCGTGACAAACGTCAGATGAACATCTTCATCCTCAGAAAGCCTATAACAGAAATTCATCTTGTAATTCGAAACGCTACTTCAACATTTTAAATGATTTACTCAGAAGATTCATCACTTTCAGGCAGGTAATCATCGGCTTCCGATTCAATATCAGAATTGCTACCGCTGCTGATGTACTGACTGGAAGGCAAGAAACTTTCGCCCAACTGACTGGAGAAATCCGACATAGGTGGGGTTGCTGTAACTCCTAGAACAGCGGTTCTCAACCGGGGGTCCGCGGACCCCTAGGGGTCCGTGAAGCAATTTCAGGGGGTCCGCGAGACCTCTAAATTTTTAAAATGGTTGATAACGTAATTTTTATTTTATTTTTTTAATTTGAGAAAGCATGAGGCAGTTCCGCACCACGACTGCTAAAACCTCATGACTCATATCATCATAATAATCGTCTGACATGAACTATCGTAGAGTGGAAATTCATTTTCCTGCCAATTTTCCAATAACCTGCTGATACAGACATATTGCTGTTTAGAGACGTATTGTTGGTGTTTGTGGAAATATTGAAATATGGAGATAGTAACGTCAATCAGGGTGACTTCGTAATGTCTGCGAAACCTTCTCAATTTAAAGTTGTCAGTCTCGTCAAAGTAGTGAAGAGTCGTTTGAAATAAAAATTTCCGAAGTATTTCCCTAATTCGTCCCAATGCAGGGTTTGAAACCTCGCCGCGAAATCCATTCTATCCTGTGATATACATAACCACGATTTAAACAGTTTCTTGGAGGTACAGAACTCCAATATAGAATTGAACAGTATAATCATATTGAAATGAACCCGAATATTTTCGGCTGACACTTGTCATAAATCGGACAATGATATACCTGCTCTTAAAGCTCGGCTATCAGATTTGGCGCATTCTTATTGCGGATGACCTATCGACAAGGCTGATTTTTTGATGAACAAGGAGTGTTTCGTTGCTATCAAAGCATTACGCTCCAACCCTGAAATTCATATCATCAGTTATATTGGTATGCCGCCTTGTCTTATTAATGTTCAATTGTTCATGGCCGAAAATGTTTGCTTGTGAATATATATGTAAACCCGAACAGAACAAGTCGTTTCATGACAGTCTTTCTCAGGTTGGAAAACTTGGATCCATTATTTGACGCATAAAATTTGTCTATACATTTAGATTAGGATTTCACTTTGACTGTAGAAACTCTCTGCAGGCCGAATTCCGCACGCTGTCCGTATGTTGCCCATCCCTGCGCTAGATGCTGGACGTGATATGTTCATAAACGATATGTTTCTTCATTTTGGTGCCATAAATGTTGCTATCACACCAAAAGTATCGTCGGAAGCGTTATGCGTTAATATTGCATTAGTCTCCATCTCATTTTGCGGAAATGGTTTTCGGCACTCCTCGTTCTTATCAAAACGAGGACGCGGATTTTCAAGACACGACCACGTACTTCAAGAAATACAGCAGCAAAATTAGCTTTGGAATATTAAAAGTCTACCAATTTCTACATAAATAGTATGTTATTTTCAAAAAAAATCATAATTTTGCTGTTTATCACAAGCATACAGTTCATATTTGCACAAGACAGATGAACGTTGCACCATAATAAAGCTAAAATTGAACTAAAACTTGAGGGGGTCCGCGAGGGTCCGTGACGGTCAAAAGGGGTCCGCGAAGCCAAAAAGGTTGAGAACCACTGTCCTAGAAAACTAATACGTGAGGTTCTGCTAAAACTTCAACAAGCAATTATACATACCCTTGCTCCTAAAATGGATGTACTGGACAGCATGTGTTTGACAACTTCTATCTAGCATCACAGGAGCTGAGCATATTTGACTGGACTCGCATGACATAGGGAATGCTGTAGAGCAGTGGTTCTTGACCTTTTTCCTTCCAGCGCCCTCTTTCAAAAATTATCGTGCTCCAGCGCCCCCCCCTATTAAAGACAATGAGTAAGAGAGAGGCCGTAAAGGCACTTCGTTAACTCCCCTAAAAACGATTGCCTTGCGCACCCATAGCGTGATAAACCAAACTTCCGAGGGCTTCGCCCCCACGAACCCCATATCATGATTTTGATGGTCAGCAAAGTTTGTGTGGCCTGGTCGCCCTAGGTACCAAAATTTCCCATAATGCATGAATGAATTGGTGGTAATTACATATATAAGTCAATATAAACTTTTTATCCTCTCAGCCCACGTAATCAGATTTACCAGTAGCACTGAGTGAGCTATTGTATAGGAAAATAAAGGCCACGTAATTAATAATTAAACATATTCGGACGTGACCGCAGGTACAATTATTCGTTACCAGGGCCGTGACAGCACTTCGTCAGCCCCCCCCAAAAACAAAAAACAAAAAAACGTTGGTCCCGGGCCCCCATCGGGCGATAAACCAAACTTCCGGGGAACTTCACTCCCAGACCCCCATTAGGCTGTCCGCTATTTGCTGGTAGTCTATTAGGTATCTACATTGGGTGTCCATTTACTGAGGCAGCTAATCTCGCCTATTCGCGCGAAGTGCGAAAAATTTCACTAATTAATGATTGAATTGGTCAATATCATCGGGAATTGCATGTAAATTGAGATCAATTTTCATCCCCTCTCTGCTCACGTAAACACATTTACCGGTAGAGCTCAGTGAGGTGCAATGTTCCCTCCAAGCTGCGCACGTGCGCAGTGCTGACACGGTCTCTGCGCACAGAAAATCTACGTTGCGCACAACATATCCGGAGTTATTACCTTTTTTTAGTCGTAATGCACTGTTGTCCAAGGGTCAGCGCATTGAGTTGTTGAGTGTGCGCCGACTCATCAGAACTTAAAGCGAACATTGTGAGGTTTCTTGGAAACTGTACGGCCCGTTACTAATAATTAAACATATTCGGGCGGGCGAACCCGTTGGTATGACTTCGTTGCATGATGTTATTTCGTGACCCCCTGTCTGCAATATCAAATATATAGAATCGTTCAACAGGGATATCGCCCAACAGGAATATCCCTGTCGCCCAATCGTACTAAACTAAAAGACGCACACGATTTAAGATTGGTATTTCTTCACTGACATATAATTTTTCCCTGGCAGATGGAATTCGTCTTCTGGGGTTCAGATTGCCAAGACAGGAACATTCGGTGTCAGTCATTTAGGCGCCCATGGACAATTAAACCTATATGTATTTTGAAGGCTATATGTAACGAAGTTTTCGGTGTTAATTTGCTCTGAAAACTCATTAAGGATATGTCCTATCACCACATCATCTACTGCGAAGCCATTTTTCTCCAGCGCCCCCATACCGCCCCCCTGAGCCCAGCGCCCCCCATATCGCCCCCTGAGCGTTTCCGCCCCCCTACAAGATCGCCAGCGCCCCTGGGGGGCGCTGGGGGCAAGGTTAAGAACCACTGCTGTAGAGCATCCAGGTGCATCCTCATCTGTTTGTCCAACACTTTCTAGAAACTTCGAGACTTGCATTGAGCGCAATACGTTTTCTGTCTGTTCAAGGTGCTTCAGATAGATAGTGAATATCCAGTGTCAAGTCATATCAAAGACGGCTTCTCTAGCTAAATATTGCAGATCGAACAATAAACATGTATAACAGCAAGTTATTACCTTGTCATCAGTGTCTGTGTCCATTGTCGTTGCTGCTCGTTTTCTTGCTCTGTCTAGTTTTTGAACTGCAGATGCTACTTTAGGCTTTTTTCGGTTCCCTGTCATGACTTCTGTTATAGAATTCCATTGGAACGGCATCCGGCTTCAATAATCCCACTCGACAGCGAAACCCTAATGATTCTTTCACCTTATTTACGGGAAGGTATTGGTCCTCGTCAAAGTGGTCAGAACATAAAACACAACCGTGATATGCAGGAGAAGATTTCGGCGGCGGCCCTTTCCAATTATCGCGTGTCCTTCTGACCATTCTCACCCACGTCTCATGGCGTTCTTTATCTTTGTTACCATCGGGGAACGTATGAAAAGACAATTTCGGTAGACTGTATTGGCTATTTGAGCAGCCATATGCAACGCACCTCCGTCCACCAAGATTAAATTTCCGTTTTTTCACTATAACTCCCTCTATATTCATTATCCATGGTAAATTAAATAAAGCTAAAGTAACATGAAATGGCGATTTAATAGCCAAGTCGAACCTAAAGAAGTAATTAAACGCATAATAAATCATCCGATATGTGTTGAGCCACTTACCTCTGGCTTTCACTTCGGCAAAACATCATGCTAGCTACGTCACTCGTCATAGTTGATGATTTTACAACGTTTTCTCAGCAGTTGGCTGTTTTAACTACGATATCTCAGAAAATACTTAATTTTAGAAGGTGAGATGCACATTATTGGAATCAGCAGAATAAACTCTATAGAAGTAGCCAAAGTTGTTTTCGTCGATATAGTTGACCTTTAAGTCTAGGGGTGTGACGATAAAACTCATTCTGTGTGACTATTCGGCACCAGCATTTCGGCGACGCGTATAATTCCCGACCGCCATAGGACACATCGAGACGTAAGTTTCGATGCATATTATAGCTTAAGAATATCAGCATATGCAAGTACATAATTATTGACAAAATTCCTTCACTTCTTTGCGCAGCTAAAACGACCACTAAGCTAATATAAAAAAATTGAGTGAGCTCTTGAATTGAGTAATTCCGCGCTTTACCCGATAAGGAGAAATTGCGTTTGTTTGTGTGCATGTTAAAATTATAATCAGTAGTTTTGTAATGGACCGTATTCGCAATTAAATTGAAAATTGACCGGTGGTACGCGTAATTTTATTAAAAGCTCATGGGGTTCGAGCGCTAAAAAGGTTATGATACGCTGCACTAGTGTTTCTACTAGTTTTGTTCTGTACTATAATCGAAGCTGCAACAAGCCAATGAACAATGTTTTGTCGCCACCTTTCAAGAATAATGCAGATATTATCAACTCAGATGTTGGGATGAAATCACGTTTTGATTCCCGCTGAAACTTACAAAATAGTGCCACATACATATTACCCGAAATTATTGTTGAGTTATATTTTTCATCTGAACAAGTCAAAGACAATGTACAATGTGATAGGACACAATGAGATGTCATGAACAGATAGGAGGGTGTCGAACGACGCGCATCAGTAGCGATCCTTTTATCTAACATCCATCTCGGCCTAGATTGCCCGATGTCACTGTTCTTTTTCGATGCTGATCTTTTTGAAGAAGCCACAGCCTCTTCTACTATTTCGTTCCATTCCTTGTGAGTGCTTTTTTTGTCGGGTATTTTTCTGTGCTTTTTCGTCGCCGTAAGAACGGCAACGGCGGGGGAAGAGGAGCCCAGATAAACCTTCGACGGGATTCGAACCAGTACGCTATCTCCCCCGCACATCGATATTTTGACTTTCAAATACCTCATAATAGCGATAAAACACCACGGGTAACTATGATTTACAGCATCTATGTATGTAGGTAGGCGTCATTCGGTTGTTAAGTAGGCTAATTAGTTGGTCCAACTATTTTGCTAGATTTTGCTATGGTACCATAGATACCCCACCTTATAAATATCATAATCGAATGAAAATAGTCCAATAGAGGATGGTATTGATTAAAAAAAATATGTGCCATTATATTCCCTGACACAGGCCCTAGACTTCCCATCAAAGATTATTGTGGGTTTGTTAGTCTGGAAGGTGATATGAAAAAGTGTATACGTCGATCCAAACTTATATACACCCCCTAAAACGTAAACAATCTGTCACAGACCCCATAACTCACGCAGGTCCAAGTTTTTTGCATATGAGGACAGAATCTGCCAGCATGCCATTGTAGACAAAGTCACGTAGTGTAATCATTACCACCGATAATTTTTCAACTATTTCGGTCCCAGTGTTTCATCGATACAACATCTTCACTATATTTGCTATCAAAGAATACATGAATACAAATAGTGCTATTCGGAGATGCTGGTGCGTTGTTAATATGGTTGCTCTTATGCATACCTATTTTATATTCCAAGGCATGAAATTCTATTAAAGACAACGCAAATTTGTTTAAATATAATATAGAATGTTTGTTTACTAATTAAAGGTTGATTACTAAAGGTGAAAAAGTGTTTATTGCACCAGAATTCATTGTTTTGACAAAAGAGCGCTGCAAATTTTTTTTTTCCAGCAATTTGGGATATTTCATATCTCAAATGATGTGATAGAGACAATCTGAGGTAATTTTCGGATTTAGCGTACCGAAATTGACTGAAATCAGTTGTCAAAACCAAAACCTGATATTTTGCGTAGACGAGTGATGATTATTACTTTGCAAGTGGGCGTTAAATAAGTTGTGAAAGCAACCAATATCATAATATTATTTATATATCGTCTGCCATCGGTTCATCGAATTATTCAATTTTGTTTTCAGGTGACCCTGAACAGGAAGACATGTTGATCATAAAAAAGCAAATATTTTATCACCGCAAGACTTATTGTATTCATTGTTATTTGTGGATTGGTAAAGACAGCGAGAGTAAATATCAAACGTTTATTGATATGGGTTACGAACACAAATGTATCGCACCAATACATTTACCTGTAAAGAAGAAAGAAAGATTAGTTATCTGCTGCGAGCCATCAAGGCGTCATCATTCTTACACCATCATTAACAAGAAACGAGAAGTAAATCTGGTTTCGCTCGAATCCGCCAGAGATTACGAAATTATTTTTCCTATCGATCCATCGCCAGACAGGATTACAGAACGATTCATGGAATTTGATTGTTATGCCTCAATGATTGACGGAACGGAGATTACAACGATACGGCTGGACACCAATGAAGACTACGGTATGTCGGAAGGACTATTTTCATTATCCCAAAACGGTAATTCGATTCTGATGTACATTAAAAAGGTTTCAGTCGGATAAGGCGCTTTATGGTCCTGTACGGTTTGTTAGCTGTATAATACAGCCTGGCTTCATGTAGTCAATGTAAATAAATCACATTCGTTCTCTAGAATGGAATAAAAGTCTGTATTTTCGACGGGGGACATTTGACTGTTTCCTGTTTTTTTTTGCTGAATTTACACGATCATCACGATACAATCACTTCTCGCACTGTCAACAAGGCATAGCGCTTTCTAAACAACTTCGCCGGCGATCTCATCTTACAAAAGAAGGCGGTCGTAAAGCTCAATAAATGTTTAGTCGGTGCAGTAGTCAAAAAGCTGCAACCGGTCCCGAAATCTCAATCACATCATATACCTATACATGAAGGGCTTGGGACAAGATTCTAAAGTCCCATCAATATGGTATGGCAGGGTTGTTCAGAATTCACCGACTTTCAAAAAGTATTGGATTTCAGTCTGATTCACATGTCATATACCATGAAAACGTATTCTAGTTTCTAAGACTTATCCATTGCATCTGTATGCATTTTCGGCTAGAGGAATCTTGGCTGAAAATGGGATCTTTCCTAATAATTTGAGTGCCATGATTTTACCCAACTTATAGTAAATGGAATTATTATCACGGTTTACGCAGCTGCATTCCTGAAAGTTAAAACCATAAAACAAACTGAACATAGCTGCAAAATAGCCAGAAGAGGCATCAAATGGCTGCGTGCACTCGTGGATAGGCCATCTCAAAATCGTCAGACATCTGACCCTTCCCATAGCAGTGATTTTCAAGCTGAGCAGTATAGGGGTACATTTAAAACAAGAGATTTTTTATAAAACGTTGTTCAAAGCATTTAAAAAGCCTGTTTTACACCAGGGGTTCCTAAACTGCGGGCCATGAACAAATTCGAAAAAAATATATTATCACCAAGTCCAAATCGCCAACCAAAGCAATATAACTAAAATTCACTAAAAATACTGGTATACCAACACGATGCTAGTAATGATCCTGGGTTTACATTCTTTTTAAAAAACTAACCAAATTTAAACGTCATATACTCTGCTTTATTGGTTTTGCCATTGAATATGTTTAAATCCTGTCAGTGTGCCGATAACTCTTGAAAAACGCTTCCGAAGAAATTTATATTTTATTAAATGTTTTACTACAATGGATTTTGTATTGAAAGCAATCTTCAAGTTTTGCACCACGAACCGGATACTGCGTGTTGTATATATATCATCGAACAGTATATTCATATTGAAAAAATATTTTGTGATACGATTGTTGATATACAATGTTCTTTCCAATTCTCTACTAGTTGCTGACAATTACCCCTGACGAGTGTCAGCCGAAAATATTCGGGTTCATTTCAATATGAATATACTGATCATTGTATATTGAAGTTCTGTACCTCCAAGAATCTCTTCTAATATATATCATCATAAACCGGCTACCATACAGACCTTTTTGTATTTGTAATATTTTTATTCATTTTTCAATAGGTTGAAATAACTGGGGGCCATTGATTTTCAAAAAATTTTGAAAGGTGGCTACGACGTAAGCAAATGCCACTTCAATGAAAACTGTGTTTTAACAAAGTTGTATAATATGTCAAATTTTTTTTAAATATTTTAGAAAAAACATCTAACATTCGAACGACTTGCAATAGAAATAATCGACGTATACACCCCTTATCGTCATATCACAAAATCCACCCGGGATGCTAGCAAAATCAACATATTGTTTGATGGCATGGAAGGAAGTAGTTTGTTTTTGTTATTATTACGTCATACAGACAAAATAGTTCTTACATTTCGAATTTGATTCACCCTATCACTAACGTTCGCTACTGATGAGAGTTAGTCGAAAAGCTTTTAGCGAATAAATTAACAATATGAAGTTATTGTTTCGCGTTAAGGTTATAATTGTTGATGAAAGAATTAAAAAATATGGAATTCGGTCTATACATAAAGAAACACGCGTGAATTGGAGGTAAATCGGGCACAGCGCTAAATTTTCTTTCAGTTGACCGCTTCTTCGCGCAACTCTGAAGATGCTTTCACGCCCCCCAGGTTGAGAACCACTGTAACAGAACGATTTGAATCCGCGATATTTCTTTCGGTCCGGCCGTTATAACATGCAGGGCTGGTTATATCTCACACAGAGCTGACGATGATGACCATAGGCCGTTAATACACTGTATGATGAAATAGTCGAAATCAACTACATAGGATTTGTTATTTGATGTTATTACGTCCACACCCGCACTAATTCAGCTGGTTTCCAGACATTTCAGCATACAATAACTTACCTTAGCCATATATGGGACCCATTTGTAGGATACATATTTTTATTAGCATATCCGTGAGAGGTAAATGATATTCTTCGAAACTAATTTGAATTTGTAATGGGCAATGTCAATTCCAAGGAAATTCAGTTCTTGCCGATGATCATGTAGGCAATGTGGATTTCAAAACTGCATTGCCTTTTTCATCAATCGACACATCGTGATATTCAAGATTTGAAAGCGTGCGATAATTGGTACGGCAAATTCGCATGTGTCTTGCCGCCGCGACAGGAACTTTGTTTTGCAAGTATACAAACTTCGTATCGTACTCTACGGATTAGATTATATCGAATTAGACCCCTAAATAACTTGAAGCTACCGTATTTTCCTCTGTTAGAAAACAAAGATCATACTGGAACTGTTAATGGGCGATTCGGCGGGCAATACTGGACACAAATTTTAGGAATTTGAAAAAGGGTGGTTCTGAGCAACCAAAATCTATTCATGGATACGGTACTGTCTTGACCTCACATACTTGTCGCTGGAATCATAGGAATAATGACTCGGGCCGTTATGAAAATGTACAAAAAGTCTGCATCAAAATCTATGAATAAAGATGCGACTTAAGTGGCAGATTGAAAATTCATTAAATTTATCATATAATCAAAAGAACAATATATGGCTCGCGAGTCAATTTCATCGGGTAAACAGAAAAATTTCAAAATTTCATATTTTAATTTTTTTATAATAAATACAAATCTTTCTTCTCTTATAGCAATACGGATGCAGGTTAGAAATGAACCAAATTTGGTGTGGAGCGTATTTTTTTAGTCAACCTAACAGTTTTATCAAGCATCAAACCAGTGAAATTTGAAAAATGTAATTTTTGAACATCGCCTATAGATACAAACGTTAACGCCGTGAGTGAACAATGAACATTTTACCGTTCTGTCAACAATAGCGTGTCAAATCACCTTGGTTAAATGCAGAGCAGACTGATTTTGCAACGTCCAATGAGCTATATCAGTATTCAGATATTATAAGCTGTGCTATACCGTTAGTTGAATATTGAATGGTCTTGAATAATGGTTTACTCGAATCAATGATTGTCGAATAACACCACGAATACCACATACATGAATACAGGCTACCCTGAAAAGGTTGGAAACTCCTGTGGTGTGATAAAATGTGTGTTAGAACTATCGATAGGATAAATGGGTTGTAGTTGTGTTCAAACCATATGCGGTCTCAAAACCAACGTTTGCGTTCGATCTGATAAAGTGCTGTTTTGATCCTGTATAGGGGGTATACGAGATGATTTCATGAAAAAACACGGAATACGAGAGCTAAAGCTGATAAGAAACACCGCTTTATCCAACGCAAACTAAGCATAGAAACATATACCATATAAATTCTTCTATAGTCGTGAACTAGTGTGTCAACCTATGATGTTTCTATGACCAAAATTATAATTCCAAACCCGATTATTTTAATGCAAATTGCAGCAAAATGTATTGAACATGAGCGGTTGTCAAATGCAGAGGCGATTCAATTTCAGGAAATTTATAATTGTGCAAATTCCCTACAAAATCTAATGCAACTACGAATATTGATTCGTATGACCGTTGAATAGTAATGTATATGGATTCAATATGCGCCCCGTTTATTTGACTTCAATGATTTGTCCTGATGGTTAAAATAAGATCTCCACCATGTGAAAATATAATTCAAATACAAGCATACTTTGTTATCGGCAATAAGATGCACAAATGTTAGAAGGGTAAAGAGGCCCTTTCAGATCAAGTTTACGGCTAAGATTAGGTTTCTATAATTGTTCCATCAATTTTAGTGAACTGGTTTGTTAGTATGTTTGTTCTGGGGTATTCATTGGTGTTTGTCGACTGCTATGGTCATTTACACCAGGCCTATATTCTTATTTTCCGTAACTGCCGACCTATAGCACGGCCTACCTCTAGGCTTTTGCAATACACCACTGACGCGGAAGAGGTGGCGAGGAGGAGCCTAGGTCTGGGTTGTAACGACTCGAGTCATGACTCGACTCGAGTCAGACTCGAGTCACGATTTTCTGATGGGTCGACTTGACTCGAGTCATTGCGCATGACTCGAACCAAGTCATATGACTCGAGAATCAGACAACCAAGACCTACACTTCACTGTAGTTTCGAAGAATAGTAAAGTTACCACACTATTGGGATTTCGTCTATCGGTACTGGTATTTGAAAATGCGACCATAAACTACTAAAAGTGAGGAAAATTAGTAAATTATAAATGCGAACCATTCGATATCACCAAACAGAATTATAAAAAGTGGGCTTAAAGAGACTTTAACTGGAAACTGAGCAATCAACACAATGACTTGGACTCGGACTCGAGTCATAATACCATGACTCGGACTCGGCCCTCTGCTCGGTGACTTGGACTCGGACTTGACTCGGTGGTCAATTCAAAATGACTAGACTTGACTCGAGTCGAAACAAAAAATTGAGATTGACTTGTGACTCGGAGCCTTATGACTTGGTTACAACCCTGGTCTAGGTAAACCTCCAACACTTACGTATCGGAATTCGGAAGTCGACCTCGGTTTGACTCGAACCCACACCCATTGATGTTGCAGCCGCGGATTATACCACCGCGCTATCTCCCCACTTTAGTGAACTTGTGGATAAGTTTCCATAAGTCGCATAAGTTTCCTAGCACAAAATAAAGGCACCCTTCGTGCTGCAACTGTGGAACGTAGCAACGTACCTCTACGCTATCTTGCCACATTTCGCATCTGTACTGCAGAGCTCAGATTGCAATAGGCGCTACTACTATAAAATCGAAAATGATGTCGGATGTAATCGCGCATAAGGCAAGGAAAATGTCAGTCATTAAAATCGGCAGTGAATTCGTAAATTCTATTCGTATGTTGACGAGCCCAACACATAATAGTTAAGTTACGTGTCGGCGGCCGCAGAAATTACCTTATACGGCCACAGATCGGCCATCCCGGGTGTATGCCTACTGCGTTGTCAACCTTTTTTCCTCAAGTATTGCGGCCCACTCCATATTTTCATAACTGTTGTAAAAGAACAACAGGTAGGTGATTGAAGTCGGTCTTATTGGGGTGGTACTTGACTGTTGGAAATACTTCGTGGTTGCACCGTGACTCCTAGAGGCGACCCCAACAAAAGTTTTGCTGATCACTATAAATGTGGGGTCCGATACCAATGTTTTCTGGGTGGAGTGAAGAAGTCCTGTTTGGGTCCTGATCAGAACATACATTCTAATTGTGTCTTTTCCATTCAAGCTTTAGCTCAAGTTAGTCATCAAGCAAAAGCTGCAAGACAGAGTGCCGGACACTGTCTCAAGAGCACGCATTTTATCGAAAATGTGATTGGAATAACGAAAGCAACCGACAAAGGTAATGCGATACACTGCACTTGAGTGGTACAAATCTACCGTAGACTACTTTCCAATATTACCTTTCAGATGCAACCGCTCTACTCGACATTGAAACAGGTGAATAACAAATTGTTTCAGTTCCACAAATGTTTATGAATGTCGATATCGACTGCCTTGCGAGTAAAACCATCATTCATGTGTATAGTCCAGGGGTTCTCAGCCCTTTCTTGGCCGTGGCTCAATTTCCGGTTTAAAAATGTGCTGTGGCCCACCTGATATCTTAGAGTCATAATCCTGTTTAATGCGTGGGGTCATGGACAGCGCCGATATGCCTATTTCTCTAAAATATGCGCGTTTTTCTTCAAGTGATGATACTTAAATCTCGATCTCCAGGGATATGGAATCGCGCTAAGCGCGAAAAAAAATTGAAGTTGAATAAATATCCTCCAACAAACGACCAACGACATAATCTTGGGCCCCTTCGAGTTCCCCAATTGGGAGTGTGAGTGCGGTAGTTACGAACCTGGTAGATCATAAGCTAAAACTCCTAAGTATATTATTTTTGTCCGCTGCTCCATTCGCGTCGCGAAACACAATGATCAAATCCCTGCACTGTGTGATTGGGACTTAGTGTTACTATTGTGGGGAATATTATAATCATTCTGGGCCAGCATCGAACAATTCATTGGTAGATGGGGTACTACAGAGAACTGAAGAAAGATTTTTCTATATGCATGATGTACTTTGTATGTCTTGTACAAAAACAACTGAAGTTACGATGTCAGAATATTCAATCCAATGATACAATCCATTCCTGTGACTCTTTCATTATGTACAATGATTTCCAGGCCGGACATTTCAAACCGACTTCAAAGATTATTGCACTCCGATAAATCCTCAATCCATTAAGATTCGTTGAGGTGGTGCAGAATACCTCCGCCAGAAGTTGCTAATAATTTGCAATTACGGCTATTTTTAGCTTACAATAATACGGCCTGCCGAAGTACAGTAAATCTGCACATCAATTTCACTTCATTGCGAGTTCATTGCATACCTTTTTCAACGGCATACGGCATATGACGCTGCCGGAATACTTGGTTACTTCAGCATTATCTTCCAGTTATTATACGCTGGAAATTATTTTAGTTGCTGTTAGCCGTAGGTTGTCATAGCCAGTAGAAAAAGCCACCGTTTCTCCCTAACGTTTTCGATTTGTACATGCTGACTTCATACGTGCCATTACGTCTAATCAGGGTCGGATAAAAAGCTTTGTAGCTATGTAGCCTACGTATAATTAGATAATACGAATAGGCTATATTTTTAGCGAATAACATAAGAAATATAACTAAACTAACATTAATTCCGAAATTTTCTAAATAGCTTTGTGGCCCACCTCAAAATGCTCTGTGGCCCACCAGTGGGCCATGGCCCACCCTTTGAGAACCCCTGGTATAGTCCGAGTACATTTTTACTGATCTGATCCGAATCAGTCTGCAAAGGTTATTGAAGAAGAGATAGACAAGAGAGAAGCATGAAAGGGAAGGGAATGAAGTATATAGGAAACGAAAAGCGACATGAATACCATGGGACGATATTGTTTAATTGAATATTATTATATGTACAAGTCGGCCAAGTGGTACCAATATCCTTTCCACGTCTGACATGTTCTGTGAAAGTAGTTCGGAAATTAGGACGACAAGAAGAGGGTATTGTGTAAGTGAACATAATGAAAGAAGTAGGAGACTTAATAGTTTTCGAAAGCCATCGAATATTGCAGGTCGGTAAAATGTTAAGGCTAGATATGACTAATGAAGGATGTTTCAGCATTCTCATATCTATCATTTACCGGTTCGCAACATCACACTGTTTGAAAATTATATTGTATTGTGGTAGGAACCATTGCGTTCACACCGCAACAACCTCAGCAGCTCGCAGAGGGTACGCAAATGATAAGTGTCATATAATAAGGAATTTGTGGGCAGATTGGTTGCACTTGACAATTATCGACATAAGCTTGCACAATAAATATATTGTCTCCAAGAAATTCAATGCATTCATCGCTATGCTATAGTATAGTCTCACGTCCTCGTTTTTACCACGCGTTGATACAATCGAAAAAACTCTGTGTCAATACTTGGGTCATAATTGCCGTATTCCTAATCAACCAATTAAGGGCGATCTCGAAGGGGCGCTAAATTAATACTTAAATATATCGAGTTATAAAGTATTTTTTATAGATTTTCTAAACTGTGAAGGCAATGTGATTATGTCTTTTGATCGTAAAATAGGTAACACTACTCGTAAATGATAAACACGCATAATTTATGGACATAGATATTTCTGCGTGACCATTACCATGCCACGACCAACCAAGACACACAACTTTTCAGCCAATGATTCTCAAACTTTTTCAGACACGCCCCCCTTAATGATGGTGGAAAAATTTTGCGACCAGCTTATCTTCATATCATAAAATGCAACAATAGTGCCAGCAATCTCAACTGATAGTTTAGCGACATGGAAGTTTATGACTCTAAATAAGAGAATTTATTAATATTAAATTCGGACTATACACAAAGCAATAACAATAAATGGGAGGTAAATCAAGGGTAGGTCTAATGCGAAAATCAATTTCCAAGTTGACCGCAGCTTGGCGCCCCTCTTTAGATGCATTCACGCACACGTACTCCATGTCATTTTCATTCAAGCTCTAGCTGAAGTTACTCATCAAGCAAAGGTTGCAAGAAAGATTGCCGACAACTGTTGGAACTACAGGCATTGCGAAGAAGATCCGATTGAAAAGATAAAGGGAACCAATGAAGGTAACGAGATTATCAACACTTCCGTGTTAGCATATCTGCAGTGAACCCCTTTCAAAAATTACCTTTCAGATGATACGACCCTACTCGACCTCAAGACAGGTAAATATTGTTTTCATTCCACAAAATACTTTTGAATAAAGATATCGAATGCCTTGCGAGCAATATCACTATTAACATTCATATATGTGTAGTCTCCATACAAGTAGGCGTATCAGAATCAATTATTCAAGAAAGTAGGAGTAATCAGCAATTATAATATTAATAACGGCAATAATGGAAATTTTATAACGATATTCACTGCGTCGAACGGCCGGATAAAAACTGGTATGGACCCGGGGTATCCGA
Source organism: Botryllus schlosseri (assembly GCF_051294905.1). NCBI lineage: Eukaryota > Metazoa > Chordata > Ascidiacea > Stolidobranchia > Styelidae > Botryllus > Botryllus schlosseri. The sequence goes on from NC_137238.1 coordinate 25,390,785, forward strand.
CTGTTTAATTGACACAAAACATATCGATTGTCGCAACCCGGTATTGACCCAATGTGATATCTTCCAAGTGCTTTGAATATCAAAGTGAAGCATGTCGAGTCTAGATTTCGACTGACACCGTACTTTGCAACAATCAGAAGATGTGTCTGGATTAAGAGTAGCTGGGTGAAAAGATGTAAGTTATTAGTTGATGGTCTTTCTTTCCAGAGAATTTAATAATATTTAATTCGGACTATACACAAAGCAATAACAATGAATGGGAGATTAATCACGAGTAACACGAAAAACAATTTCCAAGTTGATTGCAGCTTCTCGCCCCTCTTTAGATGCTTTCACGCAAACGTACAGCCTGTCATTTACATTAAAGCTCTAGATGAAGTTGCTCATCAAGCAAAGGTTGCAAAAAAGATCGCCGATAACTGTTTGAACTACAGGCATGACGAAAAAGATCCGATTGAAAAGATAAAGGGAACCAATGAAGGTAACGAGATTCTCAACACTTCCGTGTTAGCATATCTGCAGTAAACCCCTTCCAAAATTACCGTTCAGATGATACGACCCTACTCGACCTCAAGTCAGGTAAATAATATTTGCTTTTCAAAAAATACTTTTGAATACAGATATCGAATGCCTTGCGAGCAATATCACTATTAACATTCATGTATGTGTAGTCTCCATACAAGTAGGCGTATCAGAATCAATTGTTCAAGAAAGTAGGAGTAATCAGCAATTATAATATTAATAACGGCAATAATGGAAATTTTATAACGATTTTCATTGCGTCGAACAGCCGACTTAGATCTGGTATGGACCCGGGGTATCCGACTGTTTATAATTGACACAAAACATATCTATGGTCGCAACCCGGTATTGACGCAATGTGATATCTCCCAAGTGCTCTGATTATCTAAGTGAAGCATGTCGATTCTAGATTTTGACTGATACCGTACTTTGCAACAATCAGAAGATGTGTCTGGATTAAGAGTAGCTGGGTGAAGACTTATAAGTTATTAGTTGGTGGTCTTTCTTTCCAGAGAATTAAATAATATTAAATGCGGACTATACACAAAGCAATAACAATGAATGGGAGCTATATCACGAGTAACGTGAAAAACAATTTCCAAGTTGACCGCAGCTTTGCGCCACTCATGTCATTTTCATTAAAGCTCAAGCTGAAGTTTCTCATCAACCAAAGGTTGCAATAAAGATTGCTGATAACTGTTGGAAATACAGGAATGACAAAGAAGATCCGATTGAAAAGATAAAGGGAGCCCATGAAGGTAACGAGATTTTCAACACTTCCATGTTAACATTTCTGCAGTAATCCCCTTCCAAAATTACCTTTCAGATGATACGACCCTACTCGACCTCAAGACAGGTAAATATTGTTTTCATTCCACAAAATACTTTTGAATAATGATATCGAATGCGTTGTGAGCAATATCACTATTATCATTCGTATATGTGTAGTCTCCATATAAGTAGGTGTATCAGTATCAATTATTCAAGAAACTAGGATTAATCAGGAATTATAATAAGAATAACGGCAATAATGGAAATTTTATAACGATATTCACTGCGTCGAACGGCTGGATAAAAACTGGTATGGACCCGGGGTATCCGACTGTTTAATTGACACAAAACATATCGATTGTCGCAACCCGGTATTGACCCAATGTGATATCTTCCAAGTGCTTTGAATATCAAAGTGAAGCATGTCGAGTCTAGATTTTGACTGTTACCGTACTTTGCAACGATCAGAAGATGTGTCTGGATTAAAAGTAGCTGGGTGAAAACATGTAACTTATTAGTTGATGGTCTTTATTTCCAGAGAATTAAATAATATTAAATTCAGACTATACACAAAGCTATAAAAATGAATGGGAGCTAAATCACGAGTAACGCGAAAAACAATTTCCAAGTTGATCGCAGCTTGGCGCCCCACTTTAGACGCTTTCATGCACACGTACATCATGTCATTTTCATTAAAGCTCTAGCTGAAGTTAATCATCAAGCAAAGGTTGCAAGAAAGATTGCCAATAACTGCTGGAAATACAGGAATGACAAAGAAGATCCGATTGAAAAGATAAAGGGAACCCATGAAGGTAACAAGATTCTCAACACTTCCGTGTTAGCATTTCTGCAGTAATCCCCTTCCAAAATTACCTTTCAGATGATACGACCCTACTTGACCTGAAGACAGGTAAATATTACTTTCATTCCAAAAAATACTTTTGAATAATGATATCGAATGCCTTGCGAGCAATATCACTATTAACATTCATATACGTGTAGACTCCATACAAGTATGCGTGTCAGAATCAATTATTCAAGAAACTAGGAATATTCAGCAATTATTATAATAATAACGGCAATAATGGAAATTTTATAACGATTTTCATTGCGTCGAACGGCCGAATTAAAACTGATATGAACCCGGTGTATCTGACTGTCTAATTGACACAAAACATATCGATTGTCGCAACCCGGTATTGACGCAATATGATACCTACCAAGTGCTTTGAATGTAAAAGTGAAGCATGTCGAGTCTAGATTTTGACTGATACCGTACTTTTCAACAATCAGAAGATGTGTCTGGATTAAGAGTAGCTTGGTGAAAAGATGTAAGTTATTAGTTGATGGTCTTTCTTTCCAGAGAATTTAATAATAATTAATTCGGACTATACACATAGCAATAACAATAAATGGGAGATTAATCACGAGTATCACGAAAAACAATTTCCAAGTTGACCGCAGCTTCTCGCCCCTCTTTAGATGCTTTCACGCAAATGTACAGCATGCCATTTACATTAAAGCTCTAGATGAAGTTGCTCATCAAGCAAAGGTTGCAAGAAAGATTGCCGAAAACTGTTTGAACTACAGGCATGACAAAGAAGATCCGATTGAAAAGATAAAGGGAACCAATGAAGGTAACGAGATTCTCAACACTTCCGTGTTAGCATAGCCTATCTGCAGTAAACCCCTTCCAAAATTACCTTTCAGATGATACGACCCTACTCGACGTCAAGTCGGGTAAATAATATTTTCATTCAAAAAAATACTTTTGAATAAAGATATCGAATGCCTTGCGAGCAATATCACTATTAACATTCGAATATGTGTAGTCTCCATACAAGTAGGCGTATCAGAATCAATTATTCAAGAAACTAGGAGTAATCAGCAATTATAATATTAATAACGGCAACAATGGAAATTTTATAACAATTTTCATTGCGTCGAACGGCCGACTTAGATCTGGTATGGACCCGGGGTATCCGACTGTTTATAATTGACACAAAACATATCTATGGTCGCAACCCGGTATTGACGCAATGTGATATCTCCCAAGTGCTCTGATTATCTAAGTGAAGCATGTCGATTCTAGATTTTGACTGATACCGTACTTTGCAACAATCAGAAGAGGCGTTTGGAGAGTAGCTGGGTGAAAACATGTAGTTATTAGTTGATGGTCTTTTATTCCAGCATCTGTTCAGATTGCGTTTAAACGCTTACAGATTCGGAGAAATATGTTATTTTCTGATAAGATCGATTCATAGGCAAGGCATAATAAGCCTTTTGAATTTAAGAAACATGGATATAAATCGAAATGGCTTACAATCCCAAACTCCGCGTAAAATCAACCAGGAGACATTTTGTACATTGCCACTCTTAATAAACGATTTTATGGAAGTCCAAAAGTACTCGATTAAATTATTCTCTTGACAAATACCTGTGATCCCTAAAAAAAAACGTTTGTCCCGTGAAAAAGTAACAAGATTGAATGACATGCGGCACGCCCCATTGATTTTTGATTTAGCTCAGTGGTTCCCAACCTTTTTTAACTCATCGCTTCCTTTTTATCCTCAACGCCGATCATCATACCCCAGATTTTGTGAACCGAAAAATCGGTATACAATCTGTAATCATCGGCGGGTTGACTGAAAAAAAAAAGTCAACTTTTCGCCTCGATGTCGAATTTTACACTTTTTCAGCTAATTTCCGTGGTTTGAATTAAAAAAGTCACTTATCCGACCAGACTCCTATATAGCCGGTTTAACGCGTCATTGTCCCCTATCGCTATTTTCGCTTCCTCTCGCCCCCTTTGTCCATTTTCGCCCCCTTAGACCTCCAAATCGCTCCCTGTGGGGCGATATCGCCCTCGTTGGGAACCACTGATTTAGCTTATACTCATTACATTTAAGCCATGTTGAAGTCGAGAAAAATATGGCATTAGATCTGAAATTGGCTAAATAGGCGTATGTTACCAATTGTTACTACAATTGCACATGATTGTTTTTGACAAATTAATAAACTGATTTTTTCCTTCATCTCACAACTATATTGCCCTGAGTAGAGTGTGAATTTCATATTTGAGAAGTTTATCGAAAATCATAACCTTCAATGACATCCATCCATGCGTTGAAATTGCAAACAAGCTGGCTGTTCTTTTCAATATATTTTTATATCGCGATGAGGGGGGGGGTGGAATTTTTCACTGTTATCTGGTGGTTAATTAACATAAATAATGAATTTTGGGTTGTATTGAACTTGAACACATCTTCCCGTCTGAGGATCTCCAGATTTCAATAAGGCTAATACCGATACATTGCAAAAATATACAAACACTCCCAGTCATTAGTCATTACATATGACTGTTTTATCTAGGGAAATTATTAAAATCAGGCTATTGTAAATATATTTAAACGACGGTGGAAAATTCACGCTTATCAGATCAATATAGTGCAAGGAATTCTACTCTAATTAACTGACCCGAAAAGAACTGGCGTCTGATTGAATCATTACTCAATATAAGTGGAACAGGCAAGTATGACAGAAACGTCTCGCCCGAATGTTTGAAAAATATGTCGAACGGTGTTAGTTCCGTATTTATGAAAAACAGCATGCATTTGTCTGATTTTCAATTTAAACAATGGTGCACATCCGGTCTACCACACCATCTCCCATAAATGTCTCCTTTACTACCCATTCCAAAAGGGTGAATGCAAGTTAAAAAATAAGATGCTATTGCTGATCTATTCTAAGTTCGGGTTTTGCATTTGTTGACTATTCAATGTACGGGCTCAACAGTGATACGCGCGAGCAGGTCTTTGGAGCTGGCGTAAATTATAAACAGGTCCAGCTCCGGCGAGCTCTTCCATCATCAATTAGCTCCGGCTCTCGCCCCTGATCTCGTTGATACCGCTTCTCCAGATTCAGCTCCGGCTCCGTAAACTATCCAGTGATTCAGTCAGTTATCCTCAAAGAGTGGAATTCGCTCGTCCTGTTCAGAGAGTAGATGGCGTATCCCTTCGTACGCGCCTTCAAATTGACATATGCAAATGCTGCAAGGTCACGTTTACCGTCTAGTGGCGCTTGATCTCATAAGTGATTAGTCAATGTGCTTGGCTCTCATAAGCACCAGTTCCATTCAGAGTTGGATCAATTACAATATTTAATTCAATTACAATTACAATTACAATTACTTCCTTGCTTGTTTTAATTACATTACAATTACAATTACAATTACTGGTAAACATGAATTAATTACAATTAAATTACAATTACAATTACTTTCAAACAGGTAACTGATTCAGTAAAGAGATGTTCTTCGACAACCGTAGCGACGTAATTAGCAACAATCTCAAGCTATTCTGGTTCGTACCGTATTTTGAATGGTGCGACGAATAAATGATTGATTATTTGACTATTTTATGTTGGGATTGTCAGGTTTCCATGAAAATGTAATTGTGATTGTAATTGAGCAAAATTTTGATCAAATAACAATTACAATTACAATTACACAAAATGGCAATTCTTAAATTACAATTACAATTACATGAAAAAATGTAATTAATTACATTCAGCTCAATTACAAATTACAATTGATCCAACTCTGGTTCCATTACGTGTCATACATAGTGATCAAAATTGCTCGAAGCGCACAATTCATCATCAATGTTTCGTTGATGACGAAATTGCGGGTATGATGAATAACCACGCCAAACAATACCGTAGTAACGGAGCATGCACGGCATACATCGCATACCCAGGTTCAGCGCGTTACGTATGAACAATGAACATTGACCAATTTAAACATGTTTAGTGATATAGGTGGCGCCAACTAGGAAACAATTCCTAATTTTTTGAACGACGACCGGCAAAGTTTGTAAATTCTGCCAATAGTAGTAACACAGCATCTTATGAATTACATCGGGGCCGGAGCTACTTTTATAACAACTAGCTTCAGCACCGACTTCAGCGCCGTAGGAATTTGATTTAGAGCTCCGGGTCCACGGATGCTAAGACAGTGAGGTTAGAGATGAGGAGCCCAGATAAGCCTCCGACACATATAAGTTCGTAAGAACCGAGATGCGAACCACTACCATTGGTGTCGTGACGCTGGCGCTTAAACAACTGCGCCACTCGCCTCCCCATGGCGCGGCTAACCACTATATTGGGCTTTTTGAGACACTGCTATGACAGTGAGGTTAGCGATGAGGAGCCCAGGAGCCCTTTGATTTTCGTAATCAATTTAAGTTGAAAGATCGCAAGTGAATTTTATTTTTATGAACATCAATCAGGGCAGAAATGAAACATGATAAACTTGGTGCACTATTGCCAAAACGGAAAATGTCACCCCCATTTATGTGCGATATTCATCTGAAATTCTTTTGTAATTTTTAATGCGCTGCAGGCACAGAACTCTACAAGCTCTCTCCGAGGTGTAACGTTAATTACGAGTATTTGTCCTCCAGATGGGCCATGACGACTCTCCACTGGAATGTGGTCGTATGCTACATATGCTATCGTAATGCGACCGTAAATAGCGAAAGGTTGAACACACCCCTCCCAAATGAGGCTTATTACGGAATCGGTGTTTATTGTATGGTCAGGGGTAAATCGGTGTATAATATATGGTCAGTTAGTTTTGAGTAAACGTTAGAAGGGTGTACCACAACGAAACAGGTTGAAGATCAATGCTCCTATGTTTAAAAATCTACTCCTGTGTACAATAGATCTGCGAGGCACTGCCAGTGGGACGTCGCATGTGTTTATACATCATTTTCTAACCCTATATGGGGCGCTATTTAGTGCCCGGTATTTTGACCACGAAATATGGTAACCGCCGTATTAATGGCAAGGAGCGTATGATTCCAGTACTCGAAAATCATCTTATACTACTTGACTTGAGTCATTAGAATTAATACTGAATTCAGATTCGAGTAATCGAATGATTGTACCCAGCCCTAATGATGATCTGTACGTTTCCCAGAACTGTATAGTGCGGGACGATTATGTCGAAGTTATCTTCTATTCGACTTTCGTTTAGATGACAGTTCCTCGACAGGGATTGAGAGAGAAAGAGACATAAAAGTGGGGGAAGATTTCGATCTGGGATCTCAAAGCCACGAAAATGATTTCCATGGTGCCTCGACTGGTCTAATCAACGTCTTCGGTACTATGCAGCACAGTCCACATGAACGTTGCACCACATATATTGGTGGTAAGCGAAAACGACGGCCCGGTTATGATTATAATTTCAGTCGTCAATTTTAGCATGTAAGTAGGAGTAATAGGATAGACCATTCGTTTACGAATGGCCGCATACTAGTCACCCCGCCATTAATATTCTTTTCAAATATTTAAAATTAATTAAATGATATCTGAACCCAAGTTATTACATCACGAATCCAAGGATTTCTTCATCTTTGCTGCTCATCCTCCGTATTTGAATTACATCAATCGTCAATTTGATAAGTTAGTTCATGCCGTACTCTTATATATATCCCCACTATATCATTGCTAATGTACTAAGAGCAGAGTCATTATTTTCACAAGCTAGTAACATTGCTGGGAAAGACCAATTGTTTTTGAACCGCCATACAATAGCCATTCATTTAGAGATACAGCAGTCAGCGACGAATTGAATTAGATTATAAGTTATCTTTATGTGATATTTTCTATATTATATGACAATTTTATGTATATTGATGCTGGATAAGCGTTCGTCATTCATCATGATAACCATCGTCTTTAATATATATTGTTATTCAAGATTCAAGTGTCTGCTAAGTATAGTGAATTTCTGTCCTTTATCCTTTACTACAATAACCTGATCCTATTTCGCGTATTCCTAAGTTATTGCATTCCGATTCTCTCTAGTCTCGGAAATAGCAATGTCGTGAGTCACCACGTTCGAACTCATATTATACCTGCATCTATTATAATAGAGAAATTGACAAATAACTTAACTATTTCAAGAATATGATGACACTAAATAATGTTCTCACAGGATACCGTTTATCGGAATGCTTTGAAATTTAGATTTTTTCGACGGTGTTGCGATACTTCGTTTCAACAACTTCATGTTAGTTCCGTCCTCTTAATGCGTATATTGACATTACGTCGGCGATATAACTATATTTATTTGTTGTGCAGGTGGACTCATGTACAGCTGGAATTGCTGATCATTGGCTATAAAATATTTAAAATCCTGTGTTTTAAACGTTTTGTACCTTAATAGGGCAATCAGTAGTGGATGCAGGTGAACGCGTGGCGCAAAACATTGAAAATGCTACAGTGAACGTTGTTGCAGAAGACCAGTACGCAAATGGTAAGGTATACAATGTCGAAAGTAGCATGATATTGCCGCATCAAAAATTTTAATCACAGTACATAAATTATAAGAATACCAAAGTTGTGTTTAATCGGAGTCACAGAAATTTATTATCAACGCGTATTCCGAGTTTTCGAAACACATCTGACTGGACTGGTAGTCGGGGCTCGTTAAAATGCTTTGAAGTGCACTCTAACCGGCGCACGATTGCAATTGCGCAGTGCTCAGGCGGTATCCGCGCACAAAAACAGCCCGACCTTTTTTAGTCGTTACGCACTGTTGTCTAAGAAACCGCGCAGTGAGTTGGTGAGTTTGCGCAGATTCGTGAAAAATTTGAGGAAACATTGGTCTGCAGGGGTCGCCAACTCAAAACAGGTCGCGGGCCACTTTTCAAGTTTCGTAGCGGCCGCGGGCCGCATGAATTCAATATCGACATAAACTAGGCCTCTACGTTCCAAAACTCTACGTCAGTAGGCGCCGTGCTACCTAACATATGCAATGGGCATAGTGATCACAAAAATAGTAATATTTTTAAAAGAAATAAAAATACAACAAAAATCATTATCATCAATTTAATTCATTTTACTTTGAACTCGATACCTGGAAACGCTTTTCAGCGACTAAGGAGTCGATATTAGGGCTATCGCAATACGTTACTAGCTGAAAGGCCATCTCCACGTTAAGCTTGATCTTGTGGGGAAGCCTTTAGTCAGTGATTTTAAAACTTTTTAGACACCCCCCTTTATGGTACTAAAAATTTGGCTCCACCCTTATCTTCATATCGCAAAATGCAGCCAGAATGCTAGCAATCCCAACGGATAGTTTGATGGCATGTAAGGTTGTGACTGTTGATGAGAGAATTCTATAATTCAAAAATAGAATTCATCACTATACAGAAATTCTGAAAGTGACGGAAATCCCGCGCAGCGCAAATTTTTTTTCAGTTGACCGCAACTGCGCACCCCCATTCAAATGCTTTCACGCCCCCAGTTTGAGAACCATTGCGCTATGCCGTTTTCTAAGCGTCTCCGTCTTGGCAGTTCATATATCTCCGTCTTTGCAGTTCATTCATATCAGCTGATTATTCTCCCTCGGTGGAATGCTGCTGCCATCACTAAAGCCAAAGCCAGTGATGAATGGTGATGTCGGGGACATGAGAATAGCTTCTTTTGAAACAACAACAACAACAGCAATATGTGGATGTGGAAACTGTAGTTAATTTGAGCATTTCAAAATGGTTTTCTTAGATATATTCCGAAATCTCAAATCAAGTCGCGGCCGCAAAATATGACCTCGGGGGCCGCATGCACACAAAAAAATCTGGTAGATTTACAAAGAAATTTCTGTAAATTTTACAACGAATTACCGGTCGCAGCTAATAGCAGCGTGTAGTTTGTCATTTTACATTTTGATATGTAATATTACATTAATTTAGCTGCTAAGTCAAGTTACCAGAATTTCTTCGCAAGGTTACTGACAGTTACTCGTTACGGCATTTTAACTAGCTATTGGCAAAATTGATTAGCTTCCAAGCCCCAGCAACCAGTGGATACGTGGAAGTGCATGTCACTGTGATATCATTCTCGTTGCGATTTGACCTGATTCAACCTCGTTCGCGAGACAGGATTAGGTCACACGGAACTGATTGACCCTAGTACCAATTTCGGTATAGTGCATAGTTGGGTGCAAGAAGCAGCTGACAATGTAGTTACACCATATACATTATATTATAAGGCTATGGCTACACGGTCGGTCTCGGCGGTTAGATTTGTTGTAACAGATAGGGCTAATGAGTTACAAAAATCAGTTTAGGATATATAATCTTATTCCTGAAACTAGAAATATCAGCACAGCAGCAGGCTCAGTTGACCATTTCTTAATGGCTGACACGGCGACCTATAATAGGTTACCTTATGTTGCGCGTTGCAGGTTATTCTGAGATTCGTAGTAAACAACCAACAGTCAACTGTGACATCACAAATAGCGTCTGGTTAGGTAAGTAAGTAGGGAACCACACGTGGAGCAATAAATATCAATATATACGAAATTAGATGCAAAAGAAAGGGACTATAGGTGTTGATAGATGTTTCTGTTTGAAAAACCAACCTGGATTGAACATTATAACGTGGACAGTAAACATTATTGGTGGCATATGTGAGCGGATGAATATCACTTATTTCAAAGTCGTCTGCGTGTCGAGCCGAGTAGCCGACTGGTCGGCCATTAATATTGAGCTCTGGGCATGCAAAGGCTGACGGTTCGAAGCTTGTGACTTGTGATTGAAGAAAGTAGAGACTTTCGTTGAAGATTGTCAGGACTGATGAATGGGATGCGCATCGTAAAAGGTACAGTAGCCTACTGTATAGTATTAGTTACCGTGAATATCTACGACTGTGCACACCACCCGGATGACTTTGGTTTCATGATTTAAATATTTCAGTCGCCCCATTCTCAGTTCTATTTTGGGATATTAGTCGACTTGTATAATGACCTGCGACACCACATACTCTGCCGCGGAGTAGTTGAAACTGTTAGCTTGTTATTGACATTTATCGGGTCATAGCTTAGATATGTTTTCATCCACTGCTCGATATGTTTGGCTCACATGCCGCATTAAATGAGGCACCTTTTCTTTCAATACATTGATCATTTAAGTCATGAATCTCTGCTATATCATGTTAAATGAGGAGTCGTCAACTCACAATGTACCAGTACCGGTACTTCAAAACTTGTTATATTTTTGTTAGCCTATTTGTCTTAGTCTTTATTAGTCATGTCTAGGTTAGCAACTTGGCTTAGTATAGCGACTTACGCATGAATTATTTTTAGTGGAACTGCAAGATACCAGTCACACAGAAGGAATGAAGACGAGAAAAAGAAACAATTGGAAGTTTATCCGGCGTTGGAATTAATTCACCTTTTCTTGGGACCACTCGTGCTATATTTGCATGCCTCCTAAACAAGAATTATACCTCCAGCAGCAATACTTTTTCATCATGAATCATGAATGAATATACAGTTGTCCTAATGTCGTCTTGAGGGCGTGAAGAAACTTTTGCGATATTTTGGCATCGGGTTGCTTTGGGATAGGTATGGATGTAGGCTGAGACGTGAATTTACAAGCTGGCATGTAATCTGATTTACAAGGACAGCATGTAGGGTTGTAGGTAGGTAGGTAGGTAAGGCGATAAAATTACAGTCTAGGTGGTAAATGTACACAGAAGAGAATGTAGATTGAATATACCAGAGGTGACTGTAACATTACAGTCTGGCATGTAAAGTTATAAGTTATAAGTTGAATTAACATTGAGTGACGGTAATGTTATATTACTGCCAAGTGGCTGGCCACCCTGCTTCCAGACATTTCGCGGTAAATCGAGGTAAATTTTTTTTTGTGTGTGCGGGCCGCGTGTTGGTGACCCCCAGTGTTGGGATAAAGTCGCTACCTTCGAGTCACGAGTCGTTTCGACTCAATTGCACATTTTGACTCGAGTCAAGTCAAGTCAATAGATTTTCGAAGGTGACTCGAGTCACGTCAAGTCACTCGATTTTTGGAGGTGACTCGAGTCAATTCGAGTCAAGTCAAGTCAAGTCACGAGTCAAGTAACATTTCAAGTCAAGTTGCATTTTCGAATGCCTACGCCATTGCATTTTGCTAGCTGTCTGAAATACAGATGAACTGGTCATTGATTTTGAACCGATGAACGAATATGAAGGTAAATATACCCGTACGACGGCGCTGCATCGCTTACATATACGTAGAAATGCTGAACTACGCAAGTATAACGGCAAAGCCTCAGTATATAATTACCAGCCAATATAGAGAATAGAGAAACGAATTGATAAGATGCAATACATTACACATTTACAAATGAATATGATACAATTCGAGCCTGCGCCAATGGTCGAGGACTATATAAACTATCTTCGAATTTAATTTCAAGAAAGAGGTTTGGTTCAGGTACAGAGAACAGTAATGGACATTTTTCTATTAAAATACATTACAATACTAGTTTACGACAGCGTAAGCTGTAAGCTTCGATCACTTCGTAAGCGGTCAATTTATTCGTCAGAGAAAAATGGAGGCTCAGTAAAACGCACGATCATTGAATGATTGGTCGCTCTCACGGGTTACACTAGCGTTTTGCGAACAATCCGATTGCAAGATACAGTGATTTTTATCGACATCGAGTGCTTGATGACTTGAAATTGACTCGTGAATTTTGCTTCGAGTCACGAATCAATCCACATTTCTGATACACCGAGTCAAGTTAAGTCATTTTAACAAAGTGACTCGAGTCAAGTCAAGTCATACGAAAACGGTGACTCGAGTCTGACTCGAGTCAAGTCATGACTCGAGTCATCCCAACACTGGTGACCCCTGGTCTGAAGCTAAAGCTGGAATCGTAGGTTGAGGCAGAATCGGTGGTGACGTGTAAAACGACCAGAACAGTCGTGAAAATATGATCACCAAAACAAAAACAAATAAATTTCCATCGCCGGTATATTTGCGGTAGCCTACGTCACAGGATTGTCGGAAATACCTTATCTGAGAGTTGAGTATTATCACTAGCACATAGGTTCTTTACGCGGGGTCCGTGGTCCCGTCAGGGACACCAAGCACCAGAACAAGGGGGTACCAAATGCATTGGGGAATTATTCGCTAATTAAATCCAAAATCATATCACAAACCATCAAAAAGGAGAATATTTTCTAGGCAGACTTATTCAACTGGAAAATTTCCCTCTCGCTACGCGCGATTTCATGTCAATAGACATTTGGATTTTTTATGGCTACAATCCTACCCAAATAAAATTAAGGATGGTTTAGTCTAGGGGTGTAACGTGCAAACTAGTGGTGTGTGACTATTCGGCACCGGGATTTCGGCGTCGCCTTTAAATCTCACCACAGGACACATCGAGACGTAAGTTTCGATGAATATTATAGCATAAATATTATCAGCATATGCAAGTACATAATTATTGACAAAATTCCTTCAATAACTATCAAATAAATTCATGCTTTGCGCAGCTAAAACGACAACTAGGCTAATAATAAAAAAAATTAAGTGTATTCTTGAATTGCATAATTCCACGCCTTACCCGATAAGGAAAAATTGTGTTTGTTTATGAATCGTGCATGCAAAAATTATGATCAGTAGTATTTAAATGGCCTGTATTAGAAATTAAGTTGAAAATAAACCGGGAGTACGCGTAATTTTATTGAAAGCTCAAGGGGTACAAGCGCTAAAAAGATAATATCAACTCAGATATTAGGATAAAATCAGGTTTTGATTTCCGCTGAAACTTACAGAATTAATGCCACATACATATTACCGGAAATAATCGTTGAGTAATATTTTTCACCTGAACAAGTCACGCACAATGTACAATGCGACAAGACATTTTTAAATGCTGACTGGGTTACCAGCTGCATGTAAATCTTGCACTGTTATTATTTTCACAGAAATTATCATATTTATGTTATCTTTTATCTATTAGGCGGAATGTCCGACGGGTAAACATGGACCTTTGAAAATATTTGCCACTGGCTTAAGTCATGAACAATTTATTTTCCTTTAGAAAAGTTACCAGCTTTGCTGCATAGCCAAGGAGTAGCCTACCCGCCACAGAAAAATACCTTTCAAATCTTTAATGCCTTTTTCTCGCTGTAGAGCATCGACACATGAATTAAGCAAGTTGCCTGGTTTCAAACTTGAAGTCAAAAGTTTTGCATTTAATTTAGTGAGTTCCGTCTTATAACTGAATCATCAAGTTCATGTTGGCTCGGGAAGTGTGGTTCTGGATTTATATCTACATGAGACATGTTGAAGTCGTCACCGGATTCGGTTTTTGTATCTTCAAACCCTCTCCAGTGTTCTGTAGCTTTTTTGCTCACTATTGGTGACTTTAAAAAAATCCATAGTCCGAAAAAAGGTGATCCAGTTAAAATCTAATTTTCGCCTGCTTCGCCCGGGCGTTCGTGAAATGGCAACTTACCGCAAATTCAAACGAAAGAGGTAATAAAGCGATCTATTGACATATTTTTGGTCATATTTATTTGTAAGTTACATGGTAGCATAATTATCGGCTTCCGTGTGAGCAAAATCACTAGTCACGTGTGCAGTAATAATTAAATATAGAATATTGGCCTTAACATTAGTAAATATGTAGATGACAAATGGATTGACCAATCATGGTCGATTATATATACTCATATATGTTATTCACCGGTCTACTTAACATTAACACACGTTTTACATTGTCTGTATTGATCTGTATTGATCTGTGTAAAAGTATTAAAATGAAATGGTGTTAGAGTTATGGTAATGCTTCAACAACGATTGGAAAGTCACAAAAATCTAGAGTTGCATTTAAAACAATTGGTGCGCTAAAGTGAAAAAAAGAAATTTTCAAAAGTTGCACCAATACCCAACAGTGATGAGCATCGGAGCGGAGTCGGAGTGTTTCCGGAGCGGAGTTTTGCCAATTTTGTGATACTCGGAGCGGGCTCGGAGTTTACTACAGATATTTTTCCGGAGTTTTCCGGAGTGTTGTAAGTTTGGCCCCCGATATCTTTCGATAGCTCTGACCAGAAGACACTATTGATAACAAACCAAAACACAGACAGCTGACACCTTGTAAAGTTGTATTATGACGGGTAACATGAAAAAATGATTGCCAAGTGCATAAAAATCAGCCATCTGCACTGCAATTGGGGACTGGATAGTGATCTAGCAAGGCATTTTCGTTGAGCAGTGTCTGTAGTTCACAAAATTAAAGGCGTCCAATATCATTCGCAGTGCATCATTTGCTCCCTGCCTTGAGATGCCGTCTTTGAATGATTGAATCCACAGCTGAATGTCATCATATTATGAGATAAGATCTCCAGAATCTTCCACGTTGCTGTCATTACAGTCTTCTATAGTCACATTCCTCCTTGGGTATTTGTTTGGTGACTAATTTTCATGCCACCCCAGTAATTGTGCGAAACATTTACAATCAGCAACATACAGCGGGGCTTCTCTATGGTACAACCTTTAGCTACCCTGATTCTTCCAGCAAGTTCATGATCATAACAGAATATATCCCATTATCCTGATGACATTCAACATAGTGATAGGTCCATTTTGTGAAAATGTATTCCCAACGTTGGTATCAGTTGAAACAAGATAATATCCGATACCGCTTTTGTGATAACTTTTCACAACTTTCATCGTACTTGCAATTTGCAGTGAGAGATATAGATAATAAGTGTTAAATCAATATTACCTTTATATCTGTGAGAAATATACATACAAGCAAGTTTCTGGATGGAAACAATAATAACTTATGTCAATGTGTTACAATGATTTAATGACATTGCAACGAATTTTCGCTAGTAAGATCCGCTCACAGAGGCATACCAGCATCTAAGCCCGCTTTAAAGATTTTAACAATACATAAATCACTAAGGTAAGCTGATCTTACCCTGTCAAAACAAAATATTCCGAATTTCTGAACAGCCACACTAAATAACCATACAACCGTATGCTTTACTCTGCTCGCATCAACTACGCTTCTTCAATATTGATTGACGTAGTCAGTCATCCAGAACTCTTCTGAATTTTCGTCATGTAATGTTTGGTTTGATTGAGAAATGACTTTGATGTGATAAGAAAAATCAGCACCGCAATCAAGTTTCTGCTGCTGGTCTGTCTCAGACTCCAAATTCCAGTTATCATGTATCAGCTTCAAAATTGGAAGTCACTCTCACTAGTCAGTAGTCATTTAGTCAACTCCAAGGAGCGTCGATCGGTGCGTCAGTGATGCATCATGTATGTTTAGTGCAGTGCAGTTCATCAACTGTTTCATGGCGATGCGGAACTTAATTTACTGAAACCTGTGATGTGATCGTCGATTTCAGTGGTGTTAGTGGTAGTTAGTTCGAACTGACTGGTCTTCCTTCGTCGTTTTAATATAATGGCTGAAGCACCGTCGACGTCAAGTGGGTTACCCACAAATACGCAGAAAAAGAGTGACGTGTGGAAGGATTTCACTCTGATGCTGCATGATAATAGCGGCCAGTATACTGGGTTTGCGAGACGTCAAAATTGCAATGTTCAGCTAAAGCATCACAAGTCGACAAGTGGTACGTCGCATCTTTGAAGACATAGCGAAGCGTGTAAGAAGAATTGATCGCAGTTGAAGAAAGTTCCTTTCTTTCTTCAACAAAAAAGTAAGCCAGTTAAATCAAAGGAGAAGGTGATCATGGGGAACACTGATCGCCGGGTGGAGAATACCGAAGAAGTGCCGGTTTGCCGTGGTGTTGTGCAGAAGACGTTTTGCCATCCAGATTTACGGTGAAACGTAAGTTGGATAAGGAGGCTTCATCTTTGAAGCAGAAGCTGTCAGAGGAACTAAGAGTTGCTATCAAGTCTTATGGGCTGGCTGGCATCACCACAGATATGTGGACCGATCTAAAGGGTCGCAGTTCTATTAGCTTGACTGTCCATTCTGTTGGAGAGAACTTGACTCTCAGAAGTAATGTTGCGACTGTTCGGCAATTCATGGATACTAAAAAAACTGGTCTGAGTATCAGACAGGCCATCGAAAACATCGATTGGGATTCTTCGACAATGTTTTTGAATAACTACCTCTACCGATATGGATGTTTCGGAGACCGGACAAGATTCTTCGGGTTATCTCGGAGTCTGGGATTGAGATCCCCGGAGTCGGAGGGGACTTTGCCTCAGAGACCAAAGTTGTCGGACGGACTCGGAGTCTCGAAAAGCCGACTCCGCTCATCACTGATACCCAATCATTCTGGAAATACTTTTGTCAAAGCATGTGGCCTTCTCCTACTGGATATTTTCATCTGCTATGGTCGATGTATTCGATAATGAATGGCTACAACCTCGAAATCGTCGTTGGACCAAAAGTTAAAGCACGTATTCCGACCAGGGCTGTGGAGTCGGAGTCGATGCAGTCGGAGACGGCGTTGGGCAATTTGTCACTTAATGGAGTCAGAGTCTCTTTTTAGCACGCCTTGAATACGGAGTCAGAAAAACTAGTGGCTAGAGTTGGAGTCGGAGTCGGAGTTTGTGAAAATGACCTTGACTCCGACTCCAACTTCTTTATTGTGACAACCATTGCTTTCAAGGATATTTTTAAATTACTAATATCAACTAGAATATTGTTTTACACCATCAATCACTGTCATTATTGACGATATTGATAAAATTGGACATTATTTGCAAATTGCAATTCAGTTGGGAAAAGGAAGAAAATCGCTATAGAGTTCTTCGCGATGCAGTCACAAATTTATGCAATTTTTTGAATTATGCCATGCTACTATGACAAATTAAATACATCGTCTGGGTTTGTAAATTTGTTCAATCTATGTACACATAACCAAACTCTTAATAGTGTTGCACATTGAAAATATATCGTCACCCAGTAATTCTCTACAATCGCCGACGTAGTGATGATTAAGATATGCATGCCAGGGATGGTGCGAACTCCAGGATAATTCTGATTCCTGTGAACGCGAACCTGTTTGTAACCATATTTGTAATTCCAAACTTACATTTCTGTTAAGGTATATATTAATGTACATGATTACTAGCAACGACTCAAGCCATATGCTACAATGCAAATGTACATGCTGACTTTTTATTAGTCACCCAATGTATCAACTGAACAATCAAATGCTGCAATAATCCCACGAAATCGATTTATTACCAATTTCTCTGAGAACTCGGCTAGATCATGCAGACGTATTTTCAAGAGTGATACGGCGCTTTCTATACTTGCGAGGGATATTATCTCAAAAGAAGTCATACAGCATCCGGCACCCAGTCGGGCGGATTTATTTTCATGATACAATGAGGATATCAAATCCAGATCGTTCACGTACGACATCGATGCATTCCTTATATCAATTTCGTTGATTTTATTTATATTTGATTGGTTGACGAAGCGCTATACACTGACTTACTGCATGCAGTGTGTTATGATCTTGCTATTGTGTGCTAGCGGGTGAATCTCGCAGCAGAGAGTCACTAAAGCTGTATAAATCCATAAACGGAAAACGGAAAATTGCGTGGAAACTTTCGAGCACATAATTTTTAAAATTGGCAAGGTGAGCAGTGATTTAGTGCCTATAGTTTCTTTTCATGCTGACTCGCGCGTTGTGGTCCGAAGCTAACGC
This sequence comes from Botryllus schlosseri, assembly GCF_051294905.1. Lineage (NCBI taxonomy): Eukaryota > Metazoa > Chordata > Ascidiacea > Stolidobranchia > Styelidae > Botryllus > Botryllus schlosseri. The sequence continues at coordinate 25,409,593 of NC_137238.1, forward strand.
GAAGGAAATTTTATTCAAAGACGTTATGATCAAATGGAAATTGAAATACTTGAAAGAGGTTCACATTGTTGAGCATTCAAGGTTCGTTTGTTAACGCGACCCTCCAAATTTCTGAGTTTCACATCCTTAACGCGAACGTTGATATATTCTTCATGACGCAGCGCTTCTAGGTAATAAACAATTTTCGAATGGGAAACTTGTACCCTTCAGAAATACAAGGGTAGAGTCACTATCAAAACATTCATTTCATATTTGCCTTTTGCGTTCCTGCTGTAGTTCAAGATACTGGACAAGGAAATAATGCAGTACTGATCGCCGGAAGTAGTGGGAAGTATATCACGTATCACGTAATGAATTTCACTACAATTCAAAGCTTGTAAATTTGCAGTATACTACTTCCCGGAATCATCTCTCACATGCGGAGACCCTGCTGTACATCAGAAAAGATAAAAAAAAACAAGTCGTTTCCGTTTCACAAATTGTTTTTTTCATACAAATATCGACTAATGTAAGAGCAAAATAACAATTTTTGTGGGTATAGTATCAATAATTAGTGTGTAAATGTAACTCTGGGATGAGAAAGAGCCGAAGAGGAAAGCATGGAAGAGTAGAGAATAAACGAAACAGACCGGAAGCGTCCAACCACCTGATTACAACGGAATGTAGCTTACAGAATTGACGCAATTCATTAAAGGGGCACTGCACTCTAAAAATGATGTGGTCTTAAATTGAAGGGCAAAACGAAAGAAAAATTTTGGCCGCAGCCGTTCTCTTCAGAACGCCACTTTAATGGAGCTGTAATGTATTGAGATTTCAAGAGTTGCAGCACGCTTCAGCAGTAACGCAGAGATCGAACTTTATATAGTTGTCAGCCGATGTTATGAAGGAAATATGTCGTACACGCCAAGGAGGTTTAGATACCGCGTTCAACGGAAGATGTCCAGTCAAGAGATTTATGTCAAAATCGGGCCTAGTGTATTCTATTTCCTTCATAACATCGGCTGACAACTATAAAAAGTTTCATCTCGGCGTGACTGCTGGAGCGTGCTACACTCCTACAACTTTGTAAATTACAATACATTACAGCTCCATTACGGTCGCGTTCTGAAGAAAACGACTGCGGCCAAAATTTTTTCTTTCTTTCTTTATAATTATCAGGCACTGATCCACCTAGAATCTGTCCTCCAAGTCTGAAATATCGGCATTGTTTAGAACAATCGGGTAACCGCAACACAATGACCATAACAATGACCCGTTGCGACTCTCCGATTGTTCTAACAATGCCGATATTCAGACTTGGAGGACGGATTCTAGGTGGATCAGTGCCTGATAATTATTTTAATTTATATTTTCGGAATCGGTGCAACAGTAGCTTTCGATCAAGATCAGATTCAATAATTTCTGCGCTCGGGAAGATAGCTTTTGGATTGCCAGAAATCCTACAGTCGCTTACGCAAAACAATTCTCCACTCCAGCCCCGGCGAAGCGGAACGAAGCTGCAAAATCGGTCGTTGCCGTTCCATGTTTAATTTCTATAGTTTAACGAAAGAAAACAGAAAGCCAATTTGACGTCATTTTTACAGCCTGTAGCAGGCTCAGGCGGGCCGGTATACTGCATGTTTGCCACTATAGAGAATGTTGAGATCTCGATACTGCCACTACACCAGCTTCCAAACCAGGCTTTCGGTTACGTAATAATTATACTGCGGCAATTTTAATTCTCTTCTACGGCTTGTGAGAGTTACGATTAGTGGTGCGACGTGCCAAGTTTTTACGATTGCGTCGCAACCACAAATGTTACACTGATCTCAAATTTTCTATTAGGTTTATTTTAATTATTCCATCTCGGAAAAGTTAACTATTAATCACGATTTTCATTCGCACTTGATCCGGATTTTCATTCACACCACCTTCATCATTCGCACTGCAATTTTTTTCATTCACACAAGTGCGAACCGTCACACAGGTTGAAGAGCACTGCTCTAGTTAATTCACCAATTAATTCATGACCTATGTTTGAAAATCTACTCCTGTGTACAATAGATATGCAAAGCACTGCCAGTGTGACGTCATATGTGTTTACACGTCATTTTCGAATCCGATATGGGGCGCTATAGAGTGCCCGGTATTTTGACCGCGACATATGGTAACCCCGTATTAATGACAAGGAGCGTATAATTCCAGTGCTCGAACATCATCTTATACTACTTGACTCGAGTCATTGGAATTGATACTCGATTCATATCCGAGTAAACGAATCATCATTGTACCCAGCCCCAATGATGATCTGTCTGTTTCCCAGAACTGTAAAGTGCGGCGCAATTATTTCGAAGTTATCTTCTATACGACTCTCGTTTAGATGACAGCTCCTCGATAACGGCAGAGAGAGAAAAAGACATCAAAGTTGAGGAAGATTTCGATCTGGGCTCTCAAAGCCACGAAAATGATTTCCAAGGTGCCTCGATTGGTCTAATCAACGTCGGCGGTACTATGCACAGTTCACATGAATCTTGCACCACATATATCGGCGGTAAGCAAAAACGGCAGTCCGGTTATGATTATAATTTCAGTCGTCAATTTTAGCATGTAAGTAGCAGTAATAGGAAACGCCATTCGTTCACGAATGGCCGCATACTAGTCGCTCCGCCATAAATATACTTTTCTAATATTTAAAATCACTTAAATGATATCGGAACCAAAGTTATTGCATCACGAATCTAAAGGTTTCTTCATCTTTGTTTCTCGTCCTCCGTATTTGAACTACATCAATCATCAATTTGATAAATTAGTCATGTTTTTCTTTTATATAGATCCCCTATATCATTGCTAATATACTAAGAGCAGAGTCATTATTTCCACAGGCTAGTAGCATTGCTTGTAAAGACCAATTGTTTTTGGACCGCCATACAATAGCCACTCATTCAGAGATACAGCAGTCTGCGACGAATTGAATTAGCATATAACTTATCTTTATGTGACCTTTTCTATATTTTATGACAATTTTTATGTATATTGATGCTGGATGAGCGCTCGTCATTCATAGCGATAACCATCGTCTTTAATTTCGATTGTTATTCAAGATTCAAGTGTCTGCTAAGTATCATCATTGGTGAATTTCTGTCCTTTATCCTTTACTACAGGGGTTCTCAACTTTCCTTGCGTAACGGGCCGCATTTTAACAGCAAAATGCGCTGCGGGCCGCAGAACATTATAACCGTATATTTGTGGACTATACCATTATATTTAGGCTAATATAGCCTATATTTACTAGTCGTGTATGGGCATCTAGTTTGTATGCATTCTTCAGCATAATGGACAGCGTTCGTAAGCTTTCAGTTGCTGTTTCTAGTGAGATTGTGTCATCTTCCGACGTAACAAGTAAATCCCTTCATGAAGCGTGCATTGCATTCGTCCCCAAGTCGGTATGTGCAGTTGTGCACCTTCAAACCCTTGCACCAGAGAACTGAACTCTCTGTTTCAATGCGTGAGCGAGCAAGTATAGAACTACTGTAACTTTTTCTTTGCAGGGGCCATTGTCACTTTGGGCTCTCAGTGAAATGAGAAGAAGTCTCATGTCCGGGGTAATTTCTGAGCAAACCAATCAATCATTCTCCTTTCCTTCCATGACTGATGCCCTGCACCAATAGCTACAGAAGTCAGCTTTGTTAAGTTGATGTTTTTTTTGCTAGTCCCCTCTCTCCACGTTTTCCCAGCCAGCATTACGTCTACAAATATATCCACTCTGATAGAATACCCCAATACAACTAGCGTTGCAATGTCCGTAGATTTTGTCCAATGCTAGGTTAAAGTAGTTTACGGGGCAACGTGTTTCAAAACATGCGATAAAAGATTAACTGACATTGCTGTTACTCTTCTTTTCACGGTTGAATCAGACAACTGCAGCTTCTAAATTTGTTAGGTGGAGTTGTCCTTGCTGCTAAATTCCGGAAACGGCGGAGATTCGCTCAGTATAGTAACGTTTTGTTGGAGAAACACCTTTTCTAACAGATATATCAAGCAATTTCGAACCATGCGTTTTTAACGTCGTCGGCAATCTCAACAATGCCTCAAAATATGAATTGCCTAGCCTGAGACCTAGCTAGCAACGCTTTTTTCTAAGATCAGGTGATGTGTGTAACTCGTGATGGAGCTGTGCGAAGACCTATTCAGAACAATAAGAATCAACTCGGCCATATATCAAGAAACGAGAAAACATTGAAGAATAAGAATAAATCAAACGAAACAGAGACGGAGCGACAAGAGAGCTTTAGTAGCTAAATTGATACCGTATATGCAACAATACTGTGTCGGTAGTAATTGCGATCATATTGAAAGATCTCGCGGGCCACAGAAAAAGCGTCTGCGGGCCGCATGCGGCTCGCGGGCCGCGGGTTGAGAACCCCTGCTTTACTACAATAACCAGATCCTATTTCGAGTATTCCTAACTTAATGCATTCCGATTCTTTCCAGTCTCGAAAATAGCAATGTCGTAAGTCAACACGTTCGAACACATATTAAACCTGCATCTATTATAATTGAGAAATTGACAAATAACTGAATTAATTCAATAATATGAGGACACTAAATAATGTTCTAACAGGATACCGTTTCTCGGAATGCTTTGAAATTTAGATTTGTCGACGGTGTTGCAATACTTCGTTTCGACAACTTCATATTAGTTCCGTCCTCTTAATGCGTATATTGACATTACGCCGGCGATAAAACTATATTTATTGGTTGTGCGGGTGGACTCATGCACAGCTGGTATTAGTGATCATTGGCTATCGATTAAAATATTTAAAATCCTCTATTTCAAACGTTTTGTACCTTAATAGGGCAAGCAGTATTGGCTGAAGGTGAACGCGTAGCTCAAAACTTTGAACATGTTACCGTGAACGCTGTTGCAGGAGACCAGTACGCATATGGTAAGTTATACAATGTCGAAAGTAGCATGATATTGACTCAATAAACATTTGAATTACACTACATAAATTATAAGAATACGGAACTTGTATTTAATCGGAGTCACATAAATTTATTATCAACGCGTATTCCGAGTTTTGGAAACACACCTGACTGGAGTGGTAGTCGGGGCTCGTTAAAATGCTTTAAAGTGCCCTCTAACCTGCGCACGATCGCAATTGCGCAGTGCTGACACGGCATCGGCGCACAAAAACAGCCCGAGATGATGACCTATTTTAGTCGCTACGCACTGTTGTCTAAGAAATCGCGCAGTGAGTTGGTGAGTTCGCGCAGATTCGTGAAAAATTTGAGGGAACATTGGTCTTAAGCTAAAGCAGGAATCGTGGCTGGAGGCAAAATCGGTGGTGGCGTAGCCTATACCGACTCTCAAGCTCCATGTATAACGACCAGAACAGTCGTGAAAATATGATCACCAAAACAAAAAAACAAATAAATTTTCATTGCCGATATATTTGCGGTAGCCTACGTCTGAGGATTGTTGGAAATACCTGATCTGGGAGTTGAGTATTATCACTAGCACAGTGGTTCCCAACCTTTTTCCACCCACGTAGCACTTCGAGGTTTTATGCAGTGCTCGCGTACCACTTACATAATTTACGCACGCCGTAAGCGGTAAAAAATGTTTTCAAAATGTATGACATCATAATCACGTATTTGACATATGTGGGGTGCAATAACTAGAGAGAGTTTTTACCTAAATATCGGATGATTTTGACTTAAGAAAAACTTAATTTTGACCAAATTTTGACCTCACATACACAAATTAAGTGTCTTCGCACATGATGTTAAAATTGTACTACATGTTTATTTCTGGTTGGGTCTGTCTGTTTTTACAAAGTAGTTTGGCCTGAGAATGCGTTTTTGACTTGAAAACTGACAAGTTTTGACATGAAAAAACTTTATTTTAACGACATCCGGCCTAGTAGTTACACAACGTAATATGGTAGAGTAGAATAAAGAGAGATACTTTCCTACATTCCCGGGTAGAAAGTGTCTGTCCTTACTAAGTAGCTTGCCTAGAATGCAGATAAATCGTTCAACGGATGTAGTTCTTGGCCGACAACACTGAAGTTGTGCGTACACTGCTCTCGCCTAAACGCGCGAAGCGTCAAGAATTTCCGATAATTCATGATAAAATCGGTCAATAAGATCGGGAATTGCATATATATTGCTATCAATTTCTTGTCCTCTCTGCTCACGTAATCAGATTTATCGGTAGAGCTGAGTGAAATGTTTTGGAAACTGTAAGGCCCGTTGGTATGAATCCGTAACATGATTTTATTTCGTGACCACCTGTCTGCTGTATCAAAAAACATAGAATCACCCAAACGTAGGCTTATAAACTAAAAGACACACACGATTTCAAATTAGTATTACTTCACTGGCATATAATTTTTCTCTTAGGGATGGTATTTGTCTTGTGAGCTTCAGATTGTCAAGACAGGAACATTCAGCACCAGTCATTTAGGCGCCTATGGAAAATTAAAATTATATGTATTTTGTATACACAACGAAGTTTTCGGTCAGAATAAGGGCAGTCCTTTTCGGCCAAGGTTTTCTCGCTGCTAATTGTTCTGGCACAGATCTTGGAGTCGCATGTTACATGGCCTAAAACTTTATATGTCTTAGTGCATCGTGGCGCGGTAATGTCCAACCCCTATATACCCATTTCTATAAATCTTGCGTACTTTTTCTTGGCGAAAGAGTACCCCAAAATCAAGATAGTTGGCCACTTGAAGTCGCGTATAGCGTGAAAACTTTTTTGAAAAGTTCAATAAATTTTCAAAATATAGTCTATAATTTATGCTGATTCATGAAACCAATTTTTGACTTGATGCTTCAATTTTGTCAAAAAAAATCGCCCTAGTAATAACAAAATATATTAAACCAGGCATTATCAGCCCGGGTTGAAGAGATTTTCACTACTAGTCAATAAAACTTCAAAACATTCAAAAGCAACCCGATCGGAACTAATAACTTTTTTTTCGGTCGAAAAAAAAAACAGAATCTACTCGCGTACCACCTGGAAGACCTTCGCGTACCACTAGTGGTACGCGTACCACAGGTTGGGAACCACTGCACTAGCACATAGGTTCTCAACGCCATGTTCTTGGTCCTGTCAGGGATACGAAGCACCAGAACAAGGGGGTACCAGATGCATTGGGGAATTATTCGCTATTTACACCCAAAATTATATCGCAAACCATCAATAAGGAGAATATTTTCTAGGCAGACTTATTCAATTAGAAAATTTCCCTCTCGCTACGCGCGATTTCATGTCAATAGACATTTGGATTTTTTATGGCTATAATCGTACCTAAATAATATTAAGGATGGTTTAGTCTAGGGGTGTAACGTGCAAACTGGTGGTGTGTGACTATTCAGCACCGGCATTTCGGCGTCGCCTATAAATCCCGCCACAAGACACATCGAGACGTAAGTTTCGATGCATATTATAGCATAAATAATATCAGCATATGCAAGTACATAATTATTGACAAAGTTCCTTCGATAACTATAAAACAAATTCACGCTTTGCGCAGCTAAAACGACATAGGCTAAAAAAATAAAGTGTATTCTTGAATTGCGTAATCCCGCGGTTTACCAGATAAGGAAAAAATGTGTTTGAAATGTGAATGAAAAAATTTCACGTTCACACCATCCCTAGTTGATATATTCTTTATGACGCTTCGCTTCTAAGTAATAAACAATTTTCGAATGGGAAACTTTTACCCTTCAAAAATACAAGGGTATATTCAATATCAAAACATTCATTCTATATTTGCCATTTGCGTTCCTGCTGTAGATCAAGATACTGGACAAGAAAATATTGAGGTACAGATCGCCGAAAGTAATGGGGAGAACCCGGATATCAATGAAGGAGGAATCGTAATATTGGAGGCAACTAGTGCAGGTAATTAATTTCACTACAATTCAAAGGTTGTAAATATGCAATATACTACTTCGCGGCAGAGATGGAAGCGGGCCGGGTGAGCCGGACCCGAACCCGGCCTGAACCCGACAAGTTCAGCCCGAACCCGGCCCGAACCCGACGGTCGAGTTTTGAGCCCGTTTCGGCCCGAAACCAAGTTCAAATAGCAATTTTCAACTGTTGCGAGCAAATAAGCTGATATACGATTCAGATTTCGAGCTTTTCAACGCTTTCAATGCTCTCACTTTGTTTTCTTTCGATAGCAATCTTGCATATGGCAAGAGAACTTAATATATCTGAATGAGAATACGCTGAAAACAGCCCCACTGTTAACTTAGTTCCACCATCCTTTTTGCATTATGTGAACTGTATTAAATGGTTCAATACCAAACTAAATTAAAGAAATAAAGGAATAAAATTGGCCAAGATGAGAAAAAATAGTGTGTTCAAAATACAAGTCAACTGTCATCCATACAAAGGGCGTTGCATTCACACGTTATACGAAGAATTGATTATTTCAATAGCCTCAACAGTTACTGGATACAGTCGGGTTCGTCTATCAATTTTAAATGGGTAATGTATTGCATCTTATCAATTCGTTCTCAATCAATTCTCTATTCTCTATTTTGGCTGGTGACTATCAACGTAGTTTACCAGTTCTACGTATATGTGAGCGATACAGCGCCTTCTTGCGTGTATATTCAACTCTATATTCGTTTAGCGGTTCAGAATCAGGGACCACTCAATATGTATTTCCGACAGCTAGCAAAATGCAATGATGCAATCATGCCTCATACTTCGAAATGGCAACTTGACTTGAATTGTGACTTGACTCGTGACTTGACTTGACTTGACTCGACTTGACTCGAGTCACCTCCAAAAATCGAGTGACTTGACTTGACTCGAGTCAGCTTTGAAAATCGATTGACTTGACTTGAGTCAAAATGCGCAATGACTCGAAATGACTCGTGACTCGAAGGTAGTGACTTGATCCCAACACTGCTATATAACAATACTACCGCTGTCACATAGCCTAATACAATATAAGTTAGTTTCCGTACAGACCTAAAGCAATTCACCATGGACGACAAAATCACTATGGCGCATCTAAAAGCTTTCTTTAATAAATATTAACACCGCCGTAACACATCTATCGATCAATTCTGCTGTGCCACAACGGAAGCCGTCGTCTCATCACCTGCTTCTAGCTGTTCAGTTCAGCATGCCTCATCGAAATTAAAACTAAATTGGTAGTAATCCAGGCTCCAGCATGGTAATCCATCCATCCGTAAGTCATGTTTTCGTCACAATGTGGCCTGAACAATGATCAATGTCTGGCGTTTTTGGGACACTTGTTTACTATTTAGCTGACATTGTTTCATTATTCAATCATAGTCTTCGGGCCGTCTTATAATGAAGTTTATCTGGGTTCGTACTTCGTATAAAATTTATTCACAGATATTGCCATACTTATACGTGATACGGTATTGGTGTATCTTATATGTAGTTGTGCCACTTTCGAACAAAATTGCAAATCAAATTTGTATATGAAGTCAATGCTTTTCGTAGTGACTATTCGGCCCGATTCAATCCCGATAATTTTTATACCTTTGGGCCCGAACCCGGCCCGAGCCCGGCCCGAACCCGGCCCGAACCCGAAAAGCCCGGCCCGACTTCCATCTCTGCTTCGCGGAATCACCTCTCAGATGCGGAGACCCTGCTTGACACCCGGAAAGATAAAAAAACAAGTCGTTTCCTTTTTACAGAGTCACAAATCTACAGTAGCATGTCAGAGCAGCAGGACTGTACAATAAAGGGCCGTACAATTTCATCCGACCCGTAAAGAATTGTGTTGCAGAACAAATGAGAACAATGACCCTACCAATAAGCACAACTCAAATTCGGGATGTCCGAATAGTCTAGTACTCTATTTTAGGTCTATTCAACCGGTAGTATCTTACACCATGGGGCAGGGGTGGGAAAACTACGGAACGTAGCACCGTTCTGTTCGGCCAGCAAGAATCTAAAAAAATTATTAAAAAATATTGAATTAATGCAGTGACCTAATTAAACTTTTTCTTAGTATATTTCACCATGATAATTCTAAGGCAGTGGTTCTCAAACTGGGATGCGCCCCATTGGCGACGTAAAAACATGTGACGGGGCGCATAGCTGAGCTCGACTGCCAATTTTTTTGGCGCTCAGCACGATTTCCATCCAATCCTATTTGTTGCTCTGTATTTAGTCCGAATTTCATATGTCAAAATATCTCATTCACAGCCGTAACCTTCCATGCAATAAACCATCCGTTAGGTTTGCTAGCATCCCGATTAGGTTTTGTGACATTACGATAAGAGGGGCGCAAAATCTTTCATGGTCATAATGGAGGGCATGTCTTGAAAAGTTTGAGAACCCCTGTTCTAAGGGAAATACTTCCTAAAATACATTTTATTTTATTTTTTGTGTGACAAACCCGATCTCAAGGCCCGCGCAGTTTGATAGGTTTCAACTGTTAACCATCACAGAAATCCTAACCGACATTGATATAACTCGAATCAAAATTCTAAATTCAGCTTGGGTTTTGATTATTTCAGTGATGCGCTTACGAAAAAAATCGATTCACGCGTGTCTTGGAAGATTCATTCTATGTATGGCATAGAATGATGAGCTATCACAATAAATAGGCAAGCTCATGATTGAGAGCAAGTGGACCGGAAGGGCTATGCAACATCGTAAAGTGTTCATATCAACTGTTCGTATATTGCAAATAGCATTCATTTTGTGAAGTCATCAACAAATTCTGCTCCTTGTCATCCAGCCGTTGGTGATGGACTTATTGGTTTATTTCGGAATATTACAGGATGGAGTTAGCCGTGACGGCTCAGAGATTTTCAAATGGTAATTCCTGCCAGCCAGATCCTTATAAATAGTGCTATGTTGATAATTGCGGGGGCGTAGTGATGCGAGTCGAGCTCATAAACCACTGTAGATGGTCACCGAGAACTTCGAGTCCTGGTTAGTATTCATCATTTCCTTTACGATGCAGCCTTGCTCATACTCATTTCGATGTGGCCAACCAGCAGACGTACGACCGCATGCATCCTTAAAATCGTCAATATATGTATACGAACCACTGCACACATTTATATATGCGTTTGTTGACAGCGATCAATATGCAATTTGAATTGGTTACCCAATCTCTGAGAGATTTTAATTCGACTTGAAGATTTTCTTCACACTTAGCTCGATTCAGGGTGACTTGGATTATTCGTTTTAATGTAATAGTGTCCTCGAAATTTATGTACCAATCTACAAATGCGAGATGCGTAACAAAGTGATGCGCTCCACAAAGAAATACCTATTCCGTCTCATGAATGACGGTATTTCTAGTACGTCTAAGCGATTCCAATATATTCTGGCTATGCTGACAATCCTTGTGCGAGGTCAAGAAAAACAACATACAGCAATGTGATTACCAAATTTTGGGAATGCATTCATCAATAATTTTTCAACCAAAACTCTCGACTCTACATCAGCTCCAGCAGTAAATATGGCTTGGAATTGATAAATATTTGACTGTAACATATGTGAAGCTACCAATATTAACGATGAAATTCATTCACAAGGTTGAAAAAAAATTCGCGTTCCGCGAGACTGTGAGACGAATTCTGGTCACTTTTCCTAACAATAATACGATTTGAGCGCATATATAGTAATTCTGTGAAGGTGTTCAGCTTTTACTGTAAGAGACTTTTATATGCGCAAGATATAATTCATGAAAACCCTGAAGGCACGGAACACTACAAGCTCTCTCCGAGGTGAAACCTAAAATACTGGTATTTGTCCTCCAGATGGGCCAGGACGACTCTCCACTGGAATGCGGTCGTATTCGACATATGCAATCGAAATTTGACCGTAAATAGCATAAGGTTGAACACCCCCCGGATAAGGCTTATCACGGAATCGGTGCATATTGTATGGTCAGTGAGTTTTGAGTACTTGACTCGAGTCATTGTAATTGAAATTCGATTCAGATTCGAGTAATCGAATCATGATACCCAGTTTTAATGATGATCTGTTCGTTTCCCAGAACTGTAAAGTGCTGAGCGATTATTTGAAAGTTATCTTCTATTCGACTATCGTTTAGATGACAGCTCCTCGACAACGGCTGAGAGAGACAAAGACATCAAAGTTGAGGAAGATTTCAATCTGAGCTCTCAAAGCAACCAAATTGATTTCCAAGGTGCCTCGATTAGTGTAATTAACGTCGGCGGTACTATGCACAGTCCCCATGAACGTTCCACCTCATATAACGGTGGTAACCGAAATTGGCGCCCGGTTATGGTTATTATTTCATTTGTCAATTTTAGCATGTATGTAGAAGTGAAAGTAGCAATATTCAAGTAATTTACAAGAAATTTTCAAGTTCGGCATATAGTTTTACCGGAAAAGAACAAAAATTGTCAAGGTAAAGTTGACAAATAGTCTGAAGCAGGACTGACTAATTTAGAGCCGTAAGAGTAAATTTATACGGCCGTCGACATGCAGATCGAAATAACTCCCGAATATTAGAGAGATTTCATACATACTTGAAATTTTCTTCGCGAATTGCGAGATTTAGCGCTATTTCATATTTCGATTTAAATATTGTAAATCCCTTTGAAATCTGAGCCTTCAAATACATACGCAAACAGCAGAGGAAAATGATACGCTTCATAAACAAATACCGTGTGCACCTCCCGAAATAAATTTGTTTGTGGTACGTTTGGACGATTGCTATTTCTTACCTCTATATCGACAATTCTGATGGGAGGTCAAGAAATGACAATTGCACACCTAGTCTTCGTGATAAATACTGAAACATGGAATGGAATAACACAAGCTCGGTTGGATCATATGTGTGGGCTTTGAAATGTTATGTTTTATGTTGGGTCAGACGACAAGGATACGCATGGAACAGAGGAAGAGATGTTTTTGATTGGGTGTCGAGGCTTTGTGTTTGTGTTTTGCAATATTAAACGCCAGTTCTTTTCACAAAAAGCTTAACATTTTTGGCGGTTTCTGATTTGCCGTAATATTTTACTATGAACTTGAGCAGTGGTTCTTAAACTTTTTGTAATCGCAGACCCCTTTTGGACCGTCACGGACCCCCAGCATTCTATTTATGTAGAAATTGGGTTAACTTTTATTATTTCAAAGCTGCAACTGCAATACGTGGTCGTGTCTTTTCTGCGCCTTCGATTTGATATCAACGAGTGCTGAAAATCCATTTAGACAAAGAAAGATGGTGGCAAATGCAATAATAAGGCATAACGCTACTGGTGACACATTTTGGTATGGTCGCAACAATGATGACGCCAAAATTCACAAAAAATTTTTTTATTGAACATATATAACTTCAAGCCTGTTAATTTATATCTAGCAGCTCATCTTTCAGTTATTAGGGAAATGGTTATATAGGCCTATATCACAGAAGAAAACGGATTTTTGCGAACATTTTGAAGTCTGCGTGATTTACTTTACTAATCCAACCTTTTATTTTTTACGCAATGCCCGACAAAACACCTCTATACAGTCAAATATTTGTATCAGTGGGCTATTGGCAATCTAGCAACTAAAATGAGTCCACACCGCAGGATATTCCATCTCAGACGGCCACCCTGATGATGTGAGTTCCACTGAAATGAAGCAAAACTGCCACGTGATTTTCCTAATTTGAAAAATATAAATTAGGTAATCAACTATTTTGTAAGTTTAGAGGCTTCGCGGATCCCGACCCTCGGCTGAGAACCACTGAACTAGGGTTTGTAGAAGTGATTGGCGTTGCTACTCAAGTAACTTCCTATATATTCTGCTCAATTAACAGTATAAGTGGTAATTTCTAAGACACGTGAAAACTGCTTCATGTGGCAGAAATAACTAAGTGGGTATATTTGGTGGGGGGAGGGTGGTCGCATATTTTCGACATTTAGTCGGAGGTGGCTATATACGAAATCGCAACATGTATCTTGTCAGCCAACGCAAAATGTTTGTAATGACACAATACCCATTGGTAGAATATTCGAAAATATATTCAGTTACCGTGCTTTCGGGGCTGTTGTTAAAACTACCACATTTATGAAATCATATACATCCAACATCGTTGCGGAGCGGACCTTTCTTTGGAGTACACTCGTGTTAGAATTAATTACTGGGTGCAGTACCAAATCCAAGGTGGGGAGATATCTCCATGACATTCCCAGCTGATTTACTAGGCACACAAAGCACTAAAACAAAATCCAATACAAATTATTTCCCGTATTGCCAATCACAGATGGGAATTCGAATTGCGTACATCTGATTCAAAGCACATGGTGTGAACCCTTCCCCGATGGCTGTTATAACAACCTTGATTTAACCCTAATATACCACATGCAATACATATATATATATTATGGGATTGAAGCGCAAAATATTTCCAATAGTAAAATCACAACTAGAAAACAGCGACCGGACTTTGACCTCTAACCAGGATAGTGACTGCCGCACCCCAAATCGTCCAATCGGGGGTCCCAAGCTCAAAAGGGCCCGAAATTATGTTGGTGAATGAACATAAATTATTTATAGACCTACATCACTTATTGACAATTTATGCAACTCATTTCAATTTTTTTCGCGCTGGACACGTTTTCATGTTGCCAAATTTTTGAATATTGAGTACCCTTCCCCCACGAAAAAAGCATAATTTATAGAAAATAAAAATAGGCATTTCGGCATTGGCCATTACCACGCCGCGATGCACGAAAACATACGAAGTATTTGCCAATACGGTACTCCAAAAAGTGTGCCAATAGGTCGCCTGCGAGAAAACCTTGACCGTGGCAATCTGAACACCACAGGTCAAAGAACATTTCTCAGAGAAAAATTATTTTCCAGTTAAGAAATACCAATTTTCAATAAAGCCACCACAAACGTTTCTTGGATTTCGCATGGTTTCTCAACAAATTACGGCATGATGTGTGGATGTACGTAATATGGCCATTTTCCTAATTTTCTGATAAGTCGCGATCAGCGTTTCACAATCCAGTCTCAAAGCATGACCAATTATAGTGTCCAAAGTAGGACTGCATTTAAAACAAACGGTGTTTTAAAACACTTTGTTAAAACATATTTTAAACAAAAGCTTTCAAAAAAAATTGTACTTTTTCAAGTTGTAAAATTATACCATAATTGTATGTATGTATGTATGTATAAGGGGTTTTATGGTGCTCGACTACTAAGGTCTTGTGCACCAGGCCTGGGGGAGCTAATAGTTGAATCATATACGTCTACACAGTACAACAAATTCTATGACTGGATTAACCATACACGGATCAGTCAACAGACAGTCCAAGTTAAAGCTAACACTGTTCTGTTCAGCTACATTTTTTAAATATTGTCTCTGGTGATAGTATCGAGGACACGTTAGTAGGAAATGTTCGACAGTTTCTGGTACGCTGCACGTTTCGCAGAGACCACTGTCATGACAACTCATGCGATGGAGGTGATAGTTCAATTTGCAGTGTCCAGTTTGTAGTCGCAATATAATGGATGATTCCCTCCGCGACAAATTTCGTGGACGGGGAATGCACGAGAATGGTGCGTGTAAACGTAGGTACGAAGAGTCTTGCTCGATGTCGTTCAATTCCGACATCCACTTCTCAATACATATTCCATTGGTGTGTGACTTCATTTCGGCAAGTGACATAATGATTTCGTTTTCGTCGTGGGATCCAGGTGTGCTAGAGGCGAATTTTGCGAGTTCGTCTGCCCTTTCATTGCCACGTATTCCTGTGTGAGCGGGAATCCAAATGAACGTCACTTGTACTCCCTTTGTTGCCAGGTCTCTGCAGAGTAAGATAATAGTTTCCGTTAAACTATTCGAATTGCCATTATTTTTTATGGACATCAATGCGCTTTGACTGTCGGAGAATATCGCTAACTGTTTGGACGGCAAACATGCGTTGCTCGCCCAATTTAAACTTAACATAATTGCATATAATTCCGAGGAAAATATTGATTGTTTGGCGTTACGCGTGGCCCAATGAGAATATTGAAGTTCTTCGACCCAAAATGCTGCACCACCGCGCGTATTTGTTTTCGAACCGTCGGTGTATACTTTCGTATAGGTACGATAGCGCGTCGCAATGTAATGTTCACATTCCTGACGTATGTATTCAGGATGGTGTGCCCCGCAGGTGATACGCGTCAATTTCAGATCGACGGCAAGCTGTTCATTCACCCAAGGCGGCACTGTACTCGGTTTCCTCGACTGTAAAATAATATTTTGGATAGACGCGGATCTGGTTTTCATATGAAACGTAATAAACTGATGCGATTCGGAATAGAATTCGTGCCAAGATTCTCGAGTTAGTGATATGCAGGGGTGGTTTGGAGTTGCCATAATAATACTGCGATACTTATAACACGCTTGAAGCTGTCTTATGTGAATTGGTGGTTCACCGCAGGAATGCTGCAAGGCGTAGACTGGCGTGCTCATCATAGCCCCACAGCAGATTCTCAGAGCTGCGTTCTGAATTTTCTGTATTGCTTGTATGATATAGAGTGGCGAAAATAAATAAGCTTCACAGCCATACTCAATGACGGATCTAATGAGTGCTCTATATACAGCTAGAAGGCAGGGTTTGCTCGCACCCCATGATGTCCCGCTTAATAACCTCAGAATGTTCATCCTTTGAATACATTTCTCCACGACCGCATCCTTGTGAAGTCGGTAGGATAGGCGCGAATCAAAGATGATTCCAAGATATTTATGTTTTTTATTGATTGAAAGTGGTGTACCTCCTATCTGAAGGTTTACTTGTGGTAGGTTCCTACGCTTGGAGAATATGACTACAGCTGATTTTTGCACATTGACACGGAGTCCCCATTTCGTTGTCCACTTGAGCACGTCATCCAAGGATTTTTGGATATTTTTCGCCGATGCGGTTATGTTCAGTCCTGTTTCCCACAAACATGCGTCGTCGGCAAACAGATTCATTGTGCTGTTCACTGCTGTGGGGAGATCATTAATCATGACGCTAAATAAAGTCGGACTTAGCACACTACCCTGGGGAGTGCCATTTTCTAGAGTGTATGTATCGGATAGACTTTGTCCTACGCGTACTTGGAAAGTGCGATTGCTGATAAATGAATATATCCATTTCAGGATGTTGCCAGATATTCCAAGCTTGTGAAGCTTATAGATCACACCTTCTCGCCATACCAAGTCATACGCTTTCTGGAAGTCAAGAAACACTGCTATTGTTGAGCGTTTGTTCCAAATTCCTTTGTATATTTCATCATGAAGAGTCATGATGCAGTCTGTTGTCGATCTTCGAGCCCGGAAACCACTTTGCACAGGAGTAATCAGGTCTTTGCTCTCCAGAAACCAATTCAGGCGATTCGCTATCATTCTCTCCATTACTTTGCACGTGGTGTTCGTTAACGATATGGGTCGATATGACGCTGGGTCGGACCTGGCTTTGCCCTCTTTTAGCAATGGGATGATTATTGCGTGCCGCCAGTGATCCGGGCAATGCCCATCTTTCCAATATCTATTGAAGATTGACAACAGACAATTTCGACTGCGTTGGTTAAGATTTCTTATCATCTGATAGCAAATTTCATCGGGTCCTGGAGCTGTACTTTTTCCTCGATTTAATGCTCTTTCCAGCTCATTCATGGTGAAAGGCTTATTAATGCCGTCGTCTGTTGTATTTTCTGCATGCATAATTGGCACAATGTATTCGTTTTTCAACTCTTGTCGTCTGACCCTGAACTGCAAATCTAGATTTTGGTCGCTACTGACCGACGCAAATTGTCCAGCAAGCGCGTTTGCTTTATCGGCGTTGTCTGTTAAATTAATGCCTTGGGACTTGAGGCTATTTATGACGTTCCATGTACGGGTCCCCATCATTGATCGTACTGTTCGCCAAACCTTTGTTAATTTCGAATTGCTATTCAGCGATAAACAGAAATTTTCCCAGTGTGATTTTTTGGCAGCTAGAATTGTTTTTCTTGTTTCTGCACGCTGCTTCTTGAACGCGATCACTGAATCAATATGAAATGATAGTTTCATTTTCAGAAACGCCGCTCGTTTGCGACGAACTGCTCTGGAGCAGGATTCGTTCCACCAAGGAACACAGCTCTTACTGTGTGGTTTTGATACAGGAATGCATGCTCGTGCCGCTTGTATGATTGCTTGGACCGCATGTTCAATATTATTATCACCCTTTTGAAGTCCTGACATTAATTTGTGTTCAGCAATTCGCCTATACCTGTCCCAATCCGCTTTGTGGAATGACCATGAGCGAAAGTGATATTCTGGTATAGCGATTGGGATATTGATCGTGTTGAATATGACAAAGTGATCGCTTCCTAGTAAGTGGTCTGTGACCGTGGTTTCTATTTTGAGCGCGATGTCCTTTGATACAATGCATAAGTCTAACAGAGATGTGGCACCAAAATCCGACGCGATGTTGATGCGTGTGCCTGCCGTGACGTTGGTAATCACAAAATCATTGCTGTCGATCACTTCATAAAGGTTCCGTCCATATCTGTTTGTACTGTTGCTACCCCATAATGGATGATGCGCATTGAAATCGCCTACAATAATGGATTTCGAATCCAAAGAGTTCATGCATGCTTCTAGAGTGGCCTTGGAAAGTGATCGATTTGGTGGAGCGTAAATGTTCATGATGTTCATCCCTTCAACCTTGATAAGCTGTGCTTCTATCGGGTCCAATCCGGTCAGTTCAATTTCCTCGTATTGTAACCTTTCCTTGATAAATAAGCAGACCCCACCCCCATATATGTCTCGGTCTTTTCGAATGAGCTTATATCCACGGATTTTCGGCTTGTAACGGGACACCAAGTGTGACTCTTGTAGTGCTATTATCTGCGGCTCCTCCGCTAATTCTTCCAAAAAATGTTTCAGCTCATTGATCTTTCTATATATGCCGCGGCAATTCCATTGCATTATTGTGAAGAACGTCCTTTGTTCCTACCCGACTTTTTTATGACCTCTTGTACGTCTTTCCCGAGGGGTGGACCTCCACCCTCAGTCATATTCGTGATATTCGAGTAGTTGGGCATATTTCCGATTGTTGGCTCGCTCGTTTGTTGACTGTTATGTGACTCTAGACACTCCAAATTATCCATCTTATTTTCTCCACTAAAGGTCAGATCGATCGCACCTCCGATATCGACTTCAGGAGTCGTCATCATGGCATTGAGTTGGTTAACTTGGTTGCCGTTACTACGATTGAATGCGTGATTATTTGTCACTGAGATACCAAGATTCTCCCCTGCTGATTTTTCTATGATTGCTTCAATGTCGATTCGTTTTTTTTCTATAAAGCTTGTTAGGGTGTTTTTCATGACTTCGGCAATGAAATTAAAGAAGCCAGAAATAGGGATAGTGATATGATCCCCTGTCTTCTGCACTATTGAGCTCTGTTGCTGAGATACGCTTCGGCGATACTGGTTTTCATCTGGTAGGGCGTTTTTATTCGACACTTCTGGAGGAATGTCCGCAATTCTAAACGAAGTAGCGTTCGGTTTCGGCAATGGTGGGAATTCACTGAGAGGTGGTACTACCGGATCACTAACTTCGTTTTGCAGCGTATTCCGCGCAGTCCAATAGTCTACCTTGGTGTTCGCCATTATTTTCTGAATCCTAATTTCCTGTTGATACCTTGGACAACCAGTGTATCGAGCAGAGTGAGAATTGCCGCAGTTAACGCAGTGGAGAACAACACTGTCACACTTGTCGTGGGTGTGGCGGTTTCCGCATTTAGAGCAACGCTGCGCGCTTCGACAATGCTTCGATTTATGACCGAAGCGATTGCAATTATAGCACCTGGTGGGCGGTTGATTGTATACGCGAGGCCTAAATCGTAAGAATCCTATCTTAACCACGGCTGGCAGGATTGTCGACGAGAAGCACAAAAGCACTGATTTACCCCGTATGGTTTCCCCATCAGCGCGATAGGAGAATCTACGCGCGAACGTAACATGTTGGTTTGTCAACGAATGCAATATCTCCTCATCCGACATTTCTAGTGGCACGTTTGTAATAACTCCCTTCACTTCTACTGGTCTGGTATTGTATAATTCCGTTCGCACCTCTATCGGATTTGTACTCGATCCGAGATCGGTGCATGACAATAACTTAGCAACTTGATCACTATTCGCACATTTAACACAGATATCCCCTGAAGGAAGGACTTTCACATCCTTGTAATTACCACCTAGAACTGCGTATAACGATTTATTGATAGTCAATGGATTGTATTGCCGAATGCGCTTTTTTACCCCTTTTATAATCACCGACTCATCAATACCAAATCTTGCAGAATTCCCTGTCGCTACCTCCTTCGAGGAAGGCCCAGGAAGATCCGAATCTGCGGAGCGCTTCTGCGCCCCGCCACTACCTGACATAACTTGACTGTTTTATATCACAAATATGCGATGCAACTATTGTATACAGA
The DNA here is from genome assembly GCF_051294905.1 of Botryllus schlosseri. Lineage (NCBI taxonomy): Eukaryota > Metazoa > Chordata > Ascidiacea > Stolidobranchia > Styelidae > Botryllus > Botryllus schlosseri. The sequence continues at coordinate 25,430,020 of NC_137238.1, forward strand.
GCTACAGAACGCTTCAGCTGATATAAGCCTACTGCTACGCGACTGTCAACTGCGCGGCTAATCGTTAATTAGGCGAGTCACTATACGAGATCACGATAAGACGTCCTATCTCGACGGCGCTCAACACACGAATGTACCATAATTGTCTAGACTTAACAAAAACATGATGTATGAGGACAATTACCACCCAATTTAGCCGACGCATATCGTTCTGGGATGGTTGGAACCCTCAAAATAGTCGGTTCAACAGTTGCAGTACATATATTTTGTCAAAGAGGCTATTTTTATCTTATATTTTCAACGGTGAATTTCAATCCGTTATGACGTCACAATTGAATTTTCGTGACGTCGTGGCTTAAAAACAAAAACAAAAAACAATAAAAAAAATGTTTTCAATTAGGGCCTTGTTTTAAACATGTTTTTTTTTCAATTGATTTTTGTTTTAAATGCAACCATAGTCTAAAGGATGTGTAGTACTATGACTCTCGCAGAAATAAGCTCCAACATGACACAGTGAATCCCCGGTCCGATAGCCTTTTCTACACTTAACACAAATTGCTGTTTCTTTTTGACTGAGCACTATTTAAAAAACAAGCAAGGTAAATGGAACAAACCATAGTAAGTAAACTATAACATAATGGAGTTATTACGAACAACGACAACTCCACTTGCGCCAACCCCCCCCCCCCCTCACTCATATTCCTCTATCACTCTTATTCCCCGAAACAGGTATATAATTCTATTTTTGTCTTCATTTATTCCTTTTGCATCTATATTCTGCTTTTCTGTTGATAATTCAATAGTTTTTAGCCTTTTGCTCATATTTTTACATTAATTTTTTCACTAACTTCAATTTTTAACCCTTGGCACGTTTTTGGTCATAAATTTTTTCCCCAAGGTAAAAAAAGTGACAAAACCTATCATTGTAAAGCTGTTGAAATTATCTTTCCAACAGTATATAGTACATCTTTATAAAAAAAATTTCTAGGTTGACCCATTTCTAGACCAAATTCTACCGGACTATAGCCTGTCATTACTTACATTATGGCGGGTGTGTTTGTTCATCAAGGACTACCGTTTTAGTGTCAATCTCAATGATTTGTTATTATTTGAAAATCTTGTGATGAGATTGGTTTGGACACAGTGAAAACATTGATCTAGTCTTCGATTACCAAGGAGAAAGTTTCCCGCAATATCCGAAGGTGATAGGGAAAGATACCATAGTAGATTAAAGTTTTTAAATGTTAGTTGACTATTGCTGATGATTCAAATGAGACAAGAGTTTTTAGGATAAATCTTTGCTCGCACTTTATTTATTCCGCAAAAGCATATGCAATGTCAGTTCAACAAAACAGTGCAGAACAGATGACTATTTGAAGACTAATGATCAACTTTCGTTTGCAGGTGGTTCTTGGAAAATTTTATGCAACAAGCACTAACTATTATAAGTGGTACTTTTATGTTAGTTTTGGTTGCCTAACTCAAAAGCACAGCTTGGTGTGAAAAAACTGAAGTTATTTTTAATTCAGCGTTCAAAAGTTAGTCTGAAACAATTTTCAGACCAAAGTTACCAAACACCCCGTTGCCGGTGTTATAGGTCGAATTGGTTAGCAAGTAGTGATGACAAGTAAATACCATTATTCAGCTTCTGTACCATTATCGATTTTTGTAAAAAAAATTATATAGGAATGCCAATAACTATTGAAATATGTCTGCATGAAAATATAAAAATAGTGTATAACGATAAATTTTTAAATTGTGGTCCGTGAACCCAACGAAGGGCCGGCGTCTACCGTTTAAGGCAGGGGCGGGTAACTTCTCTAGTTGGCGGACCGGATATGAGAAAATGAAGCACTTCGCAGGCCGCATTACAGAGTGTATACATTTACCGCGTACTTATTAGGGATGATGTGACGGTGAGGTTCACGTTCACGTTCTGTGTGTGAAACTCGGAAATTAAGAGGTCCATCTTCACAAACGAACCTTGTTAGGTTCTGTACTGTGAGCCTTTTTCTATATAATTAATTTTTTTTACGTAATTATAGCACGTTTGGTTGAAATTCGTTGCGTTTCAACTTGAGAACGCTCTATGCGTGGCGCTGGCAGCATAGAAAAATAAACTCCTAAATAGGGTTGCCATACGTCCGAAATTTCCCGGACATGTCCGGAATTTCATTGTTGAAAAGGCGTCCGGAAGTAATTTCTAAAATATGCCAAAATGTCTGGAATTTTGAAGGCTTGAAGTAAGCTCATAATTTTTTGTAAATCAATATAATGGACAATACTATTTTTGGGCAGATTTATGTTACATAAAATTTTATTTTGCGCTCTGCGCGATTTAGTATCATGTGTGTTGGTTTTAATATGGGGACTACCACCCTTGCAAAAATTGCGATCAAAAATAAATAAAAATAACAGTCATTTATAGAAATAAGTCTGATTATAATCGCAATCACAAGATACGGTATATTCATAGAGTAGGTCTAGGATGCTTTATTCTAAGATATAGTGGTTCTAGCCCAGGTGGTAATTTGCCTTTATTCTGGGGTTCGCGAAGATTTTGAACATAATCAGCTTCCAAAATTGGCCGTGAGTTAGTCTAGGCAAATTTGCCGACGTTTAATTAGTAATCAGCTTATCAAATTTGGACCTGGGCCACGGCAAATTGGAAATGGAGTCACGACCATAAAATGTTGGAAACCACCGGATGCGCGGTGTTTATATAGCTCAGTGGTGCAGCGCGCACCGGCATTAGGCTGATAAATAATATTATCAGTGTGACATGATCATGACTTAACGATGTACAGTTATGCTTCTTGCATTTTCGAAGTCATCATCCTCCACCAGCTCAGCCACTAACTCTGATCATGTAGGCGGAGAGAGGATAAAAATTATATAGTACTACATGGAAGAACCAATATTATTGACATAATTCAATCAAATCATTTAACGACCAGATGCATGTAGTATAGGGTTACCATATTTCTGTGACACAAATTCCATACACTCTTTAGCGCCCACTAGAGGATTACAAAATGAGTTGTGACGTCACAGTAGCAAAGCTATGCTCTTCGACCAGAGGTGGTCACGATACGTTTCAGGATTATGTGGCTGTGTGTTGTGTAACCGGGACCGAAACCACATTTTTCAGCCCCTACCCACCCAAATGAACAATGATTTCGAGTCCACCATAGGGTAATCGATGCAACTTTTGGGGGAGGGGGTTACTATATGAATCTGGTTTCTATATGCATTTGGTCGTATATTACTATATAGTTACTAGGCCTACTCTCCACCCACATGATCAGTGTTAGCGGTAGAGCTGGTGGAGGATGATGAGTTCGAAAATTCAGTGATCGTGATTGTACATCGTTAGACATTAAGTCATGTTCATGTCCCACCGCTAAGATTGTTTATCAGCCTTATGCCGATGCGCTCCACGGAGCGACACAAACACCCCACGTCCAATGGGTTCCAACCTTTTATGGTCCCAACTCCATCTCCAATTTGAAAATGTTCCATGCCCGGATCAAAATTTGACAAGCTGAATACTAAAAGAAGTCAACACCTTTGCTCAGAATTACTCACGGGCTAATTTGGAAGCTGATTACGTTCAACATATTCGCAAACCCCAGAATATAGGCAAACGACTGCCAAGTTTGGAGCCACTATATATCATTGAATAAAGCATTTAAACGGCCTTAACGATGTCTTAGAATAAACCGTTCTCCTATAATTGCGATTACAATTAGGCTCATTCCAGTAAATAATGGTTTTTTTATTTATATTTTATTGCACTTTATTCGAGGGCGATAGTCCATTAAAGTCAATAAATGTGATACTAAATCGCGCGCAGCGCGAAGAAAAATATCATGCATCAGCATAAATATTCCCAAAAATAATGTTTTCATGTTAATTTACGAAAGAATTATGAGCCTACGTCAAGCCTTCAAAATTACGGACATTTGGCATAGTTTAGAAATTCCTCTTGGACGCTAGTTTGAACAGTGAAATTCTGGACATGTCCGGGAAATTCCGGACGTATGGCAACCCTGATGTAGTAAGCCACCAGAAGTTGCATCGATTACCCTACGGTGGGCTCAAAATTAGTGTTAATTTGTGCGAGAGGAGGCTGAAAAAATGTGACTGCGGCCGTGGTTACAACTTACAACACACAATCACCTATTCCTGAACCGGATCGTGACCACCACGCCGCTTCGCTGGTTTGACGTCATAGTAACTGACAAGGGTCTAATACCTCATCTTGAAATTCACTAGTGGCGCTAAAGAGCGTCCGGAACTTGTGTCACGTAAATATGGTAACCCTACTATAAACGAGCACGCACCTTGCAAATCTCCAAAATTTCACTTGCTTTGTTACAAATGTTGGCTCGAAATATTCAGCTTTCCGCTGAATGGTTCCACTGAATATCTATGAAATGGATGTAAAGAATACACCCTTGATTATGTAAAAAAAATCAGCAAGTATACGGAACACATCTTGACTTGATCTGTTTATTATATCTTTAAAACCAAATCCGTGCTATTGAGGATTTGGCTACTGCTGTATAGCATCTTCATGGGGTAATATCGGTAACAATTATAAAAAACCCGTTTTACACTCTGCTCAATATGAAGGTAGCAATCGTCAGACGCCGAATAAATTGTCCGGTCTGGGCTAGACCGTTAAGATGTGTGCATTCCGTAGGAAGTCTCCGTCTAAATTGTGGGCAAAGTGACGGAAGATATAAATTTTACGGGATCGTATAACATTTGCTTACTACAGTTTGTTTTCGGTACGAAACAATATTCGTATGCAGTTTATCACTTCGGTTTAAATGAACTAATACCTTGACTACGATACTCGCAATACCAACAGTTAAGACAACAGCAACATAGATGGAGAACGTTTTTCAGTACGCGAAACAGGTAGACAGTCTGCAATCATTACAGTACATCACGACTAATGATCATTAATACTACATATAGCGGTTCCGCATTGGCGTTTTCGCTTCTGTGAATAGCTAACTTCTTGAAATTTGATGTCAATTTATCTGACATGTTGGTGCTAGTGGTAATTGAAGCGAAACCCCAGCGTTGTAGTCCGGCGTCGGGCTATTAAAATCGAAGTATTTTCTGCAAAAAATCTCAACATTTGTTACAAATATGCTGGGAAATAGAGGAATTTTTCAATCTACCTAGAATTGCTTCGCGGGCCTTTATTTCTGGCTGGGATTTTTCTATAAGGTGTGTTCCCTGTATCGTGATCATATCTCGCTAACGCAAAATATAAAGTTTAGGTTCTGGTAACTTTCGGTAGATAGATCCGCAATTCCATTGCATTATTACTAGACCCGTGTCGTTTAATTTAAACTTATTGGTTCGACTTCACTTGTGCGTAAACAAGTAGCAACAATTTTGAGTATGTCGGCGTCTTCGCGGTTAATGGTGACTCCAAGTACTTTTTGTACTGCCTCAGTTATGATGCAGTAGAACAAGCAAGGTTTCGTTTGTAAGTGTTCAATCAGCATTTGGCTCTGCACTATCATAATTTCGTTGTCAGTATCTTCCCGCTGGCTGCAGTCAACGGGAACACTATATTTTCGATTGTCAGAGTCAATCCAATGTGACGTCACAATTATATATTCGTGATGCCATAGCTGGAAAAAACTATAAAAACATGTTTTTTACCAGGTAACATGTTTTAAACATGTTTCTTTTAAATGCGTCCTTAATTGGTTGTTACTTCATCATGTAAAATTTTGCATTGATTTATGTGTTAGGCTACAAAGAAATTATTACCTTAATTAAAACGTGCACTTGGCACCACATGCAGCTCGTAGTGACTTTTGACACAATCAAAATTGCGTATTTCGCCTATTTCTGCAGTATAGTGTAGGGCGTAGATAGGGAAAACATCACTTTCCGGTAAATCATTTCCCATTCCTAGTTACTCCCAGTTCCAATTGGCGGAATAGAGTCGATAGACCAATTTTTATACATATGAACATACTTTCAGACTGTAACATTCACGATGAAGTCACAGATGATATCGGACCTGAAGGAAAAACAATTGAAATTGACGGAAGCTCCATTGCGTTTCCAGCGGGCTGTTTCGATCAAGTGCAACGGGTATCCATAAGAGCAGACATAGATGATGCGGCGTGGCCTCAGGGCAGAGTCGGGATCACCCCTATTCTCCACATCGAAGCACCGGACTTGAGAGTCCCAGCCGCCGTTAAATTGGCAACATGGTGCGTTCCGGATGATAACGAGGAAAGTTCGATTGTTGACGTGTTACGCTACAACAGGGATAAAAATGACTGGGAACTGGTTCACAGCTCCCCTCTTGGAACGTCAGGATATATCGAATTCAAAATCGATCATTTTAGTAAAATTGCAGGCACTGCAAAGATTTCAGATGCTATTGATTATCTTTTGATGCCTAGCATTTATTCATGCGGAAGCATGCTTGCAGTTACCACGACGTTGCATGATCAGACAGCCAGAAAGAGATGCCTCAAAAAATTAAAGGATGCATTCAACAACGAAGTTACCACGATGTTGGATAACATGGAACCTAGAAGCAAGTATCGGAAAATTACTAATAAAAGATTCATGGATGTAGTCACTGAACATAACTGCGACATTTTCTCCTGCAAGACTTCGCATTCACTACGAAGTGCACTATCTTGTAATACCTATCAAGATACCTTTACACTTTATCCTTGCGAGTTTAAACATCCATTGGTAGAAGTAGTCGAAGCAGAAGGTAGTCGCGTAGACACCGTCACAGTTGTAAGTAACGAAAAAAAGGCAGAAGTCAGCATGGCATTTCAACTCTACAGAGATGACGAGCCGACGCGTGAATGTAACTTCTTCTATTACTGGAAGCCACGTGACATACCTAGCACAGATCAAAAAAGCGTGCCTACTGCAGTCGAAGATCGGGGAGCGAATTCAAATACTCCCACCAAATCCAATGTCCCATCTAACATCGATCCTAATTCTGCAAACACTGACGGCGAGGGTGTTGAACAGTCCAGACATACCGGAACGGGAAACGAAAAACGCAAGGGCAGTTCAAGTCATAATGACAATCAGACGTTAAATCTTAATCAAAATCAAGATAATGAAGAGATGAATAAGTCAATTCATATTGGTCCTCATTCCACTGTATACCTGAACAGTATGAATACGACAGGGATGGCTAACAGAGGTACGGCAACAATCCACAATAAAAATACTAGCACTGCAATGACCGCTGGGACAAGAGAAATGGCAAACTGAAAGTCCGATGACGAAATTGTTCTCCCGTAATATTTATTTTTCATGAATTCATTCCTGAGATTCCTGAGCTCCCATCATATGTACAGAAACCGTCTGGACTTGACTGATTTGTATCTTGAGTTTATACCTAAAATTACCCATGTAGAGTTTTGTATGGATTGGCAATGTTATATTTATTCATAATTAGGCTATGTATATAGGTATAGGTGTGGCTGTAGATATTTGAAACTCATACTTTCAGTGATCACTGGAGCTTTCTCATTACAATATGTGGACATCAATTCGCTTTACTGATCCTCTCTTACGTGGCCACTTCGATTCCTCATGCGGCGATTTCTCTGTTCCGCCTTTCTTGACTGTATCGATATACTTGTTTCGGTCTTATAGTTTATACAGGGCATAAAAATTAGAGGAGTCAAATGCGAGAAGGCCATTTAATAATTGTAATGATTCGAATCGTGTCATTAAGTCGGTCTAGACTAGAGTAACAAAAATACAGATACTCTTGACTCGAAGTATATAGTTTCGATACTTTCTCCCAGCGGCGGGAACAGCGAAATATCAATTCTTAGTAACCCGACATTCAGAATATACGTTGTAAAATGCTACTCTTGCTCGTTGAGACGACATTTCTGTGAATCGCAGAACGATCCACTGCATAGTCACAATGCGATATGTAATAAGTGGGGTCAAGGAATACAAAATTAATTTCAATGACGTGTAACTGGCACTCTTTTCCTTGCGTCTGCAAAAAAGATTTATTATTTTAACTTTCCGGAGTGTTATGACGTCATTACAGGATTCACTCGAACTCTCGTCTCGACTAGACGCATAATACTCGGTTTCTGGATAGAATCCCTAGATACTCAATTATCCCAACCCTATTTGTTTTGCCTATAACAGTAATTTGGCTGATTTAGTTAAGGATCGAATAAGAACCTGAAAGACTTATTCGGGAAGGGGACACATCTGCTCATATCAACTAGCAATATAGTGTGATGTTAGACATGTGAACTAAACATGTATGCTTAGCAATGGCACAGAGAACAATTACAACTAAGATTGGTTTGGACTGTTACAAGCTCGTTGCTAAATTTTCAGTTGGACGATATCCGTTTCTATGTCACTGACTAATGACCGCTCTGAGTATACTCTTGCAATCCTGATCACACACGCAGATCCAAGGAGCTTTCTTTACTAGCACAGAACAGCCAAATAGTAGTAATTAGTGGTCAGAAACTTGTAGATTTACCAGGTTCAAATGATACTGCGGTTCAATAAGAAATAGAAAGAATAAATGAAGCGAAATGGAGCCAATTGTCTATCTTACGACTGGAGCGCGAACGCGCCGACCTCAATATGCGGGTTCTGAGAACACGTGCCTCGCAGATTGCCTGTGCCCGTGTGTGCCGTCACGGTTTTGGTTTGCGTGCGGCCTACTTATGCTTTCGCGTATGACAGGCGTTTACACTCCCCCTCAAGGACATTTTTGTGCAACACAAAATGTCTTTACAACTATTTTCGTAAACAGTGTGGCTCCACGTCGGGGTATCGGGCTACAATGATAACACATAGAGTACGAGAGATCCAAATGGTCTCAAATGGACGAAAACAAATAACGATAACAACAACAACAAAAAATAACGAGATTCACACGTATCACACAGCAAAACAGACAATCAAGAATCGTCTGATATCAAAAGCACCAACTTGTGAATGGGGCGGTCAACATAAGTGGAAGAAGCAGTGCGTCTACTTTTTGCATCCAGCTCCGTTGTCGCAACTAACACAGTTGCTTTCCGAATGTGCCCATCACCACTTGGCGTGACAACCTCAACTCGGCCAAGTTTCCAAAAATTCCGGGGCTGATTAGGGTCAGAAATTAAAACAATATCGCCGGGTTTGAAATCCCGTTTGACATCATTCCATTTACTTCGATTTTGCAGTGAGCTCAAATACCCACGTTTCCATTTACTCCAAAACTCATTGGCGAGGTACTGGACCCTGCGCCATCTTTTTACCAAATATATATCACATTTTTGAAATACTCCTGGTGGAGGCAACAAAACCTTGGACTTCAATGTGAGAATATGCTGAGGGGACAATGGGATTGGAGCTGATGGGTCATTCAAATTTTGCACACACAACGGTCTTGAATTTACAATATTCTCAACTTCGGCAAGAAATGTACGGTAAGACTCATCACACAAGATATGACCAAATTTCAGCAACAAGGGATTAAGAGCCGCCTTCACGGTTCGGATTTGTCTTTCGACTGCTCCTGACATGTGACTAGCATGGGGAACGGCAAAGTTGAATTCAATAAAATCGCAATGCTCATTCAACAAGAAGTTTTTCACTTTAGTTTGGTTCAATTTCAAAGCAGCTTTTTTCAGCTCATTACTAGCACCGACAAAATTTGTGCCACAGTCACATCTCAGTTGCTTCATAGGACCTCTACGGGCCAACATTCTGCGTAGGGCATTGATGAAGGAATCAGTGGTCATAGCATTCAACGATTTCAAATGGATAGCACGAGAAGACAAACATGTAAACACAACACAATAACGCTTCAGAGTAGATCGCTTCTCCTTCACATAGTATATACCAAATACATCGCACGCAACGTAGGTGAATGGCGCTTCAGTATCAAACCTATCTACTGGCATAGGCGCCATTTTCTAGCTCTCAAGGGGCCGTCGCAACTTGCGACATGTAACACAACAACCAATTACATGCGTCACCCGAGACGATCCATTTATCAACCAATACCCGTGTTGCCGGATAAGATTCAAAGTCATGTAGCGGCCGGAGTGGTTACTACGTTCATGAAAATGACGCACCAGCATATCAGTAATGCAAGACTTCTTGGGTATCAAAACTGGGTGCTTCACATCATAGGGTTCATCAGAATTTTCAATGCGACCTTCTAGTCGTAGCATACCACAAGAATCGAGAAATGGATTCAAGCGGTACAATGCGCTATTTTTCTGCAGTGGTTTCCCACTGTGCAAAGTCTCGATTTCCTTTGCGAAACATTCGTGCTGAGCTGAGCGCACCAGCAGACATTCAGCATCTTGAAGTAAACTTACAGACAGATCTCCTGGATCCGATTTTTTCAATATAGCAACAAAACGCATGGCTTTCGCTACAGATCTCTTACACTTATCCCAACACGAGAAATGCCCAAGGCTATCTGGAACAATGACGCCAAACGTAGGGTGCGTTGGATTCTGTACTACGTTACTCACAAAGGCAGTTGCTTTTCTCATTTCATTAGCAATTACTGTTTTTTCTGACTCGCACGGTTCAAAGGTAGACTCAGGGGCCGCAAAGGGACCCACGACATGCAGGAAACTAGGGCCACACAACCAACGACATTTTGCATTAAAATCACTCACAGGGATACCTCTACTGGCATCATCACTCGGGTTTTTTTGCAGAAGGCACGTAGTACCATGAATCCCCATTAGTATGGTCATGGTTGCGACATACGCATGAAATCGCTTTGCGTCGTTTTTGATGTAGCCTAAAACTACCATGGAATCAACCCAGAAATATTCAACAACATTCTCATACTTCAACTCGTCGCGAAGAAACCGACTCATCCGCGACGACACAACAGCAGCGCTCAATTCCAATCTAGGAATAGAAAGTTGCTTATTCAATGGGGCTACACGAGCTTTCCCCATCACAAGGGAACAGGACACATCCCCTTTATCATTTACCAAACGCACATAGGAACACTGGCCATATGCGAAATTACTAGCATCAGAAAAATGATGCAGCTCAACGTGCTCTACTTTGCCAAATTCAAGGGGCTTATAACAACGTCTTATGTGGACCGACTCAATTAAATGGATATCCGAACGCCATTTCTCCCAGCGCATCCACAACTCTTGGGAAACAGGGTCGTCCCATGATGCATTAGCTTTACACAGTGATTGCAAAATAGCTTTGGGCTCAATCAATATAACAGCGGCGAGGCCTACACTGTAAAAACTGGGCCTACCCCTAGAGGTGGATCAAAATGCCACCCCATGATCAGAAGGGTAGGGTGGACTGGTCTACCTACGCCACAGGGTAAACTGGTCTAACCACGCCAAAGGGTAGACTGGTCCAACCACGCCACAGGGTAGACTGGTCTATCTACCCCTGTCCGGATATAACCCTTACCTATCCGGATATATCAACCTTGGGATATGCTTTACAAAAGTCAAACCAAGGCATAACAACCTATATCCTGCCCGAATATCTTCATCAAACGCTCAATCTCCGGTTACCAATACCAACCCATATCTTTGTCAAACGCCTATTCCTGCTGCACTCTTATATACCATATCGGTTTTTGTGATGTTTATTGAAGTGTTCATTATGCCTCGCATGTTGACATAAATTACCAAACATCGACATCATTTCAGGCAACTCATTTGCAAATTAGTCACTAATCTCGCGAAGTTTGGTGCGAACAGCACCAGTGGCCTTCAAATTAGGCACGCGAGCGAGAAAAATTGACATGAAAGTGAGAGATCTTTTAATCTTGGGTGAAAATTTCATGTTGAAGACCCAATGAATTGATATCATCACCGCCAATGCCTGATGAAAGCTGCGTATTTGTGTCACGCGTTGGCCTTCAAAGCCGACTGTCCACTCTTCCTTCGTCGTATCAAAACAAATGACCGGGTATCCATTTCCGTGTTTGGGTGTCTGTTATTATATCAAAAAAGAATTAGGACAAATCTACACAGCACACCACACAGGCACAGACTTTTAGTAATCAGCAGTGTTGGGATCAAGCCACTACCTTCGAGTGACGAGTCATTTCGACTAGAGTCAAGTCAGAATTCAAGTCAAGTTGCCTTTTAGAAGCAAGATGTATGATTACTAGGGTTGGGCACAATGATTCGAGTACTCGAATCTGAATCGAGTATTAATTTTAATGATTCGAGTCGAGTAGTAAAAGACCATTTTTTCGAGTACTGAAATTTTACGCTCCTCGCAACTGGAAGTTAATTTATCATCGAGAATTATACTTTCGATACTAATTTTCACTGTTGAGCCTTGAAACCTTGGTTGACGGTATCGCAGCATACGACACATATAGTACAAAGCTACGTAGGTTACTGGACGCAGCACATTTTCGAAAGCATGATTATCCGACAACATTGTCACCAAGTCGAATGAAATCGGTCTCGTTCGGAAAATACCAAAGTATCATTTATGAGATGAGATTTTATTATTATTTTATTATTATGTTAGTTGTGGCAATAAAATATCAATGGTGCGTGATTTACATAGGAGTTAGTTGATAATGCATTCAAATGCTAATAACATTGATGAACTTCGTACCTGATCAATCAATAGGAAGTGCTCATACTTTTCGTTAAAAACGGCGGGTACTGCTACCATCCAATCTAGATTCTGAGATTCTGTAAAAAAATACAATAATTAAGTCGGGAGTCGGGTACTGCGGGGAACATCTGGTTTTGATGACCAATCAATATGGATCAAACCATACGGATTTTGGAAAATAATTAAACTTGGTACAGCTGTTGAAGAGGTCACAGTTCCTGAAAACCAACAGCTATATATTGTGAGTAATAGCATGACATACTGGATAACTTTTGAATGACTTCTGGGACATTCTTCGAGCTGATTGTATATTGAGCGGAGCTGTACGCTTTGTCCGAAATTCTTTTTGTTAGATCGACTTTACAGAGATCATCCTGACATCCAGAAGTGTGGAAAATTAGTTTGAATTCTGCAAGGACCTGGAAAAAGTTATGTCACCAGATGTGTCATCAGATCTGAGATTATGATGCTATATGTCGCATACCCAGGTAGCGTGTTGCAAGATAGGATATTTTTCGAGCACCTCCTTTGTCTCCATACCACCATCGATATCGTTTCGTCGCAATTGAAACGTCATCCTCATCCTATTCTCCATTACTGTAACATCATGATGCTTTTTACGAAATTGTTCTTTCATGGTTTTTTGATGAGAAATCACGGCATACTCGTCTTCAGTGTTTGCGTAAGAACTCAAATCCGTCTGCAAAGTAGTCAAATTTTGAAATATTTAGCGAATATGAATTTTGATAATATTCACACTTACACTGATATTAATGCGCGGAGCTTTACATCTAGTAATAGTCTCTTCGTCATCATTTCTACTGACGGCCTCCCTCTTTCTACCAAATTTGCGCTTATTAGCCAAAACCTCGGCATCATTCTCAAGTTTGCGACGATAATCTTTGAATTTTGTTATCATCCGACTTTTCCAATAACCCTGAAACACATCGTATTGAGAAAAAATTATAAATCTCGTCCATAGAAAAACAACTTACATATTCAGATCCGTTTCCAAATATTAGTCTATCCTTCAAAACCGGGTACATGTTGACCAAAGTTTTACAGGCGTTTTTATATTGTTCGGGTTCCGGGTACCTGTTTCAATATAAAATAATATATATTAATAGTGGTAGAAAACAATTTATTTCCATAAAATCTTTTTTGGTAATACCTTGTATATTTGACCATGTCCCAAAAAAGCGCAGACACAATATCGCGTCTGAGTTTTTCTGGAATAGAAGTCACTTTCTTCCCTTGATAGGGTTCCAGCTCCTGCTCGAGGTTTTTGGGCAAAGCAAATATATATGCTTTGGTCGGCCATCCAAGTCCCGCATCAGGAATTTTGCGGTAAGGTTTTATAAGCGGGGTGCTGCATCTGGTAGCACCATTTGATGGCTTCATGTCATCTTAAAAAGGAATCAAACAAATAATAATCTAAATCAGTGGTTTTCAAACACCGGCCCTGGCAAGTTTCCCATGCCGGTCCGTCAAATATATACAGACCAGAACGATGATGTCCATCATCACGGGCAGAAACGACGATGCCGATATCTGTTGACGAATCAAATGCCTCGTTCTGGTTATCGCTGATTTCCCATAGCAAATCACCAACCCCCAAGTCATCTGAATCACCCTTTTTCTCGCCTGAACAATCTGTAATGAGATAACAGTACATTGAGCCTTATAAGATATATGGAGGTTAATTGAGGAGGTTAATGGCATTGCAGGCAGACATGGTGCAAATTCCCCTGGCAAATCCCCAACTCCCGGGTCACCTTTTTTCTCGCCTGAACAATCTGTAATGAGATAACAGAGCGTAAAGTACATGCGTAAATGCAGATTATACAATCTCCTCGTGTTAGCGAACTTGCACGTATGATGAGCTTGTCAACGAGTCCATAAGTGCTGTCAACTAGCGAGCACCTGATCGCTCGCTCGTAATATGCGTTGATATGCGCGTAATACGCGTTGAGAAAGCTCGCGTATTCAATCATTCGCGAGAGATCAGGGACTCGCTAACTAACAGCACTTCCGGACACGTTGGCAAGCTTATCATACGCGTAAGTTCGTCAACGCGAGGCGATTGTATAATCGTCATTTACGCATTACTTAACCATAATGAATCGATGCTATAAAAATCGAAACCCCGCCCTCTTCATTTCAAACCCCTCCCATATTTTTCGGCTGGCTACGCGCCTGAACCGGCATTATATTTTCTGTGGTTGCATAAAAGGTGCTCATTTGATACTTGACATATTACATTCTGCTATGACGTCATAATGAGCGATACTCGAATACTCGAATCGAATCACTCAGGTATTCGATTTTGCCCAGCCCTACTCATTACAAGATACAGCATATCGAAGAGGAGTGCATCGAAGTGTCGTTTCGTAAGCACGTATTTCTTTAGATCAAAAGCGGTGCACGCATTTAGGCATGGTCTGATTTTGATTGCAATGTAATTGCAGCATGACTAATAAACACTATATATCATGAGAGGCAATTTGTAGATAGAGATTAACTACTTGGTACAAATATTTGAAGAGATCACGGCTTCTGTCAAAATCAACAGCTTTATTGGAATAAATACATAGATAGCAGAAAGAGAAGAACATACCCATAAGATTCGAACCAATTCCGCATTGATCACGCTTATTTAGTCTTCAGGTACGAGGTACATAAGTCGAAACAGCTTTCTGCAAAGCAAAGCAGTCAAATTTTGAAATATGCACTGAACCAGAATAAAAATTTCATTAGGAGATTGAATGTGTGGTACCGAAACTCAAACATTTTTGCAACAGGTGAAGCAGCGAAAACGAAGCATCCTCAATACAATATACATTTGTATAGGCAGCTAGTGTGAAATGGAGATAGTTTTAATAATCTTTTAGCTACAATTTCTTTACAGCGGCTTTCTGTCCTGAATAGCTGATGCGGATGAAATTTTAGTACTGATTAATTTGAGACCACGTCATATTTAGAGAGCAGTGCCCCTTTAACTCAAACTGTACCACAGGCACAAACCATTCGTTCTAATGATGGTAAGTTTGAAAGCATCACTTTTACCTAGAGCATTTTTCTTTGGCTCTCCGCCAACATATTTATAGCTTAATTTATTTCAATACAGATAATTATAATTTATGTATTATAATTTTATCGCGCGCACTCGCGCATTCATACACATCAAATATACAAACACGATGCCCACAGTCTCATTCAGAAATGACGAAATTTGCATTACCAAAGTCTGTGGTGACTGCTATGGCACGAGCAGACATAATTTATAGCCTTTACGGTGACAGCAGGGTGACTTGGTAAACCAGACGAATTTTCATGATAGTGATATTCAGCCTGCCAGACGACCAATCAAGTGTGCTGCGGACATCAATTCCATACTGGATATACTAGCATGGTTTCATACTAGAAAATGACATCATGGATTGCAGTAACTTCTTACTTCTAATATTTGTTATCAACTATAATTCAACCGAACAACTCTGACTCAATGACTCTAACTTAAGCATGTAAATTTGAAAAGGCAAATTAGAAGCATGCAAAATACACTTATGAGTGCATTGTCGTCTCACCTTTCCTTTCTTCACGTAACGTAATCTCCAATATGGCGTCCGACCGTCAGTGTCAGAAACAATCGAGCAAATACCGTAACCGGTATATGCCAGCGAGAATAGAATGCGTTCATACCGCATCCCTTATCAGGATGAACCGGACTCATATTCTAAAACGTACAACTATTGCCCTGTGCAGTGAGAATAAAGAAATTCGCCTCATAGTAAAACTGCAAGACACATTCGCCATCTTTCCCCTTCCGCATTCGCTTCGCGCTTTCGAGCCTCGGTTGGCGAGTCACTAAAGCGTAACCGACCCGGTTGATCAATTAGCATCGGATATTAGTATCTTCACTTTGTGTGCGTGCCACTTCCTACATTCACTAAATGAATATTATAGCTATCATTATTGAGTTAAGAGTAGAAGTTGATCGAATATGATGGTAAGATGTCAGTCGAACCATTAGCTCATCTGTGTTTATAAAGCTCGGTGGTTGAAAGGGGTTTGTCGCTTCAATTTGATTCCCGCGGAAACACAGCTGACTTCGTGGGATCGCCGCGCAAATAACTGAGGCGTTGCATTACGGTGATATGAATAATATTATCTCGATACCGTGAACAACGATATTAGAATTTTAGATCAAACTTTATTCGGTATCGCCTTATCGGTAGCTCGGCATCGCCTAAATTTCATTATATAAGTTTGTCTCTCTATCTAACTGTGAGTTTAAAACGAAAACAATGTTGCGATTTCCTGCTACAGGCTCACTGCTAAATTTTGAAATGAACAAACTAATATATCTTCATTTAACTCGTTCAATTTCTCTTTAATGATGCTGATTTGCACGACTGACCGATAAATATTCTTTCACTCCCGCTCTCTCTGTATCGATAAATGGTATGTCTGTCAGTCCGTTGATTTGACCATCAGCGACTTTGAGCACATATGCATTCAATCTCGCGACATCAACGCCGCGCAAGCATCTCGCGCGTACATATACAGCGCAGGTGATTGAAATGTTCATAGCGGAAACATATGTATCCTCAATTGATCAGAGGTGTGGTCGCCGTGCCACGCTTAATCCAGGGTGGCTGGATGCAATCCACTGTAATGCAGGGGTAGGAGCAACATTCCCACGCCTATTCTACCCTAAACGGGGGTGGAACAGGGAGGTACACTCCTGCATTACGGTAGATCATCCCTATCCACTCCTATTCCACCCCAAAACCCACGGTTATTTTTTACAGTGTAACGGGTCATATATTGAAGCCACTGTCGACAAAATGCCACGCCGGGTACACGGACAATCTTTGAGTTGCATGCGAAACTGCAACGAATCATTTTCGATACACCAAACGATACCAAGCGTTCTTACATTGGGCAATGCGTCCTTTTTCAAATCAACTTCTTTTATGTCCTTAGCTCTATCGGACGGTTCAATACTTTCAATCACTTTACGACTATTTGAGACAAATTTGCAAAGCTTCATGCCAAAATTTTCACACAACGCGCTGCTACTTTTGGCCAGCGCGATCATCTCAGATTCATCGTCTAGGGATATTATGCCACCATCCATATAAAAGTTATCACGGATGAAATCTGCCGCAGGCGTGCCAAATTCTACTTCACCATCATCTGCCGCACGTTTCCGGCCAAAGTTGCAAACGGAGGGACTGCTACAAGCCCCGAACAAATGAACTTCTAGACGATACTCTATTAACTTGCCATTTACTACGCCACCATCTTCCCACCAAAAGAAGCGCAGCAGATCACGGTGCTTGGGACTGACAAAAAACTGAAAGAACATACTTTTCAAATCCGCACTCATGGCGTAATCAAACTTTCCCATTCGACAAAGCACACCTAACATTTTGTTCAACAGATCTGGGCCAGTTAGCAGGTAATCATTCAAACTCATGCCTAAATACTTGGCAGAGCCATCAAACACGACACGAATTTGATTTGGCTTACGAGGGTGGTACACACCCATGTGGATCAAGTAGTTCACTTTACCATTATTCAGATCAAGCTCATTGTCAGGGACTTTCTCGGCATACATGCTCAAAATATCACTCATAAATGTGGCATAGTCATTACGAAAATCATCATGCTTTGCCAAACGCTTACCAAGTTGGGCAGTCCTTTTCAAAACGAACGATTTGTTGTTGGGAATATCGACAGTCTCGTCTCGAAGCGGGAGAGGCATTTCCTAGTGCTTGTCTGGACGCTGCTTTATCCCGTCTGAAATCATCTGCAGGAATCTTCGATCTTCTACGGAGAGCGACGATAAGTTTCCTTTATGCTCGGCGAACTCCAATTCGAACATGTTCTTCACGGCGTTCGGGTTGATTATCTCTTTTGCTCGAGACGCTAATACGATGTTAGCGTCATTGTTCATTTCTTGCACCATGATCCCATGACATATAGCATTGTTAGGATCAACGCCTTTACAGATTTTACCCACAACACCCCATCCCAAGTCTGTCTTCATAGCAAACGGCTCGTTATCTCCCCCAGCTACCACCTCACGAGGGATTAGGGCTGCGACCACATCACTTCCCAGCAAGATGCCGACTTTAGCATTCGGTAGATAAGGAGGCAACTCATCTGCTACCTTTTGGAGGTGGGCCCATTCTTTGCATGCGGACGCTTTAGGAATCTGTGTTCTGTTCGCGGGTATCTCATCTCTGGCATACGCTTGTGTTACGTTGACACTCTTCTTCTTGTCATAAGATGTAACTTCGAGGTTCCAAACTTTCTCAATAGGCCATGCATCCTTTCCGCTCATTGTAGACAACTCGACATGTGTGGATTGACTATTCAGACGAAGCTCATTCTTTATCTCTTCCGTAACAAAAGAACGGTTACCCAACGAGTCCAGTGCGGCGTGACAAAGGGTAATCTTCGTGGGATCCGACTTGGGATTAACCGAGACCGGCACCAGCATGGTATTATCGATTTCCATGTTTTCCGACTCGCAGACTTGAATGCAATTTGAAACACTGGGAGTAGAACTCAAATGGAGGCTAGTAAAATGAAACTTGCCGCATTTCTTACAAACCACGCGCTTGGTACAGACTTGACCCTTGTGGGATCTAGTACACTTTTCTCCACACCCATAACATAAAAATTTGTCGTAAATATACGATCTTCGCTCAGAGAGGGGCAACTTTTCGAAATCTACACAATCCGGGATATGATGGCCCTTCTTTTTACAAAAGATGCAATCGAACTCATCTGGCTTCACATTAGTTCCGAATGACACACTTGGCTTATCACGTGAAATCTTTTGGGCGGAATGAGTGACGTTACTATGTCGGTCTTCATTAAGCATTCTGAATTTCGGCATGTTTTCAAGATCCGACTGATCTCTTACAAATGACACGAAATACTCAAAGGGCGGGTAGCAATTTTTATCATTCGTTTCCACTTTGTATTGCGACACTTTAACACGCCTCTTTTCGACTAGTGACGGAGGTAACTTCTTCACTATGTACATATGACTTGACGAGTAATCAAGAATGCCCAACTCTGATACATAATGCTTGTTGACTACTACTTGCTCCAAAAAATCAGAGAATTCGCGCAGGCCAAGTTTGTCATATTCCTTTATGTAGCGCCAAGCACGCAGTCTATTCAGGAAGGTTTGGCCAATGACAACAGGGCTTCCATACCTGTCTCGCAAGTCTCCGATTGCTTTTTGGTAGGATTCCTCCGTACCATTCAAAAAATGACTTTTAACAACTTTCAACGGGTTGGGACCAAGATGCTGTTTCAACAAATTCATCTTCTCATTGACACAGCAGACTCTATCTTCCACCAAAGCCTTGAACGAATTTTCGCACTCTATATAGTTGGTTTCATCACCATCAAAAACCCAAACTTTTATATCGGGTATTCGCGTCCTAGGTCTTACATTGTATTGATGTTCACTTGGTATGAGCATGGGATGATCGGTGGGCGGCTTAGGACTCGGCACAAACAGTTTTTGTTCAATTACTTGCGGTTCGACACATGAGACATGGTTCATTGGGGGACATTTATCAATAACTAACGTTGGTGTTTTAGGTTCCGTAAATTTGACAGCAGATGGCCTTACTTCGGGACGGTCATGAGAGTCACTTAAAACAAAGTTTTTTACCTTGTCTCCCGAATCCAAAACCGGAACTCTATTCTGTATTTCTGCGAAGCTAGATCCAACATACTGGGTATCTTCATCCAGACCGAAGGGGTTTTCCTCCTTTTCAATTCGCTCGCAAACTGCGATCACGGCTTCTTTTTCAGCAATTTCACTCTTCAGAGCCAATTGCGACAACTTTGCTTCATCTTCAACCAACTTTCTCTTCATTTCAGCTTCTTGCTCTGAAAATTCCAGTCTTGCTTTCAAAGCGGCTGTTTCTTTTTGGTGATCATGAATCTGCTGTTTGTGACTGGTGTGACTGTGTTGTGAATGTCGACTCGATCTCGAGCCGGCTCCAGATCTCGCTCGGCTACGGACGGATCCATTTTTGGATGGAAGCATCATGAAGGCCGCAACGGCTTGCCGAATTCTTCTGAAATCTGTTTCAACCAACCTCAGACTGTCGGTGAAATCTTTTGTTTCCGTATTCCTGGCGAACTTCGAAACAATCTCTCCAGTAATTTTCTTCAATTCATCTCGATGACACATAACTCTTTTCATTGCTTCGCGCACTTCCTCTTTATTTGCGCATAGCGCCACAACATTCTCAGTTGCGTCGATGCATCTTTCAACTTCACCTTTTGTTTCATGGAACTGGTTGCCAAGTTAAGTCAATCTCTGATCGAATCCGTGGAACAAAGTGCTGACACTACTGGTTGTATCGTCAGAACCCACTGACTTGCTCTTCACGGGGCTCTGGTCCACATTTTCTTTCTTGACACTCCCACGTTCATCTTCAACATTTTCCGAACTTGGCGGAGCTGGGCAGCCAGCACTTGTCTCTGACGTTGCCACAGTTTTACTTTGTACGGCTGAGCAGTCTGCTTTCTCTGGCGTTGCTGCAGCTTCCATTACTTTCAACTTCTCCGACTTTCAACTTTGTGACTGGTAAAGTTTCTAACTGTAGCGGTCGCTGCAACGGCTTGTTGCAAGACACGCTGGTATAGTGCTTGATTGGAGTCGATGCTACAGCTTACAGTTCCTGTTGTACGCACTAGTCACTGACTAATGACCGCTTTGAGTATACTCTTGCAATCCTGATCACACACGCAGATCCAATGAGCTTTCTTTACCAGCACAGAACAGCCAAATAGTAGTAATAAGTGGTCAGAAACTTGTAGATTTACCAGGTTCAAATGATACCGCGGTTCAATTAGAAATAGGAAGAATAAATGAAGGGAAATGGAGCCAATTGTCTATCTTACGACTGGAGCGCGAGCGCGCCGACCTCAATATGCGGGTAGAACACGTGCCTCGCAGATTGCCTGTGCCCGTGTGTGCCGTCACGGTTTTGGTTTGCGTGCGGCCTACCTATGCTTTCGCGTATGACAGGCGTTTACAGTTACCCTTGACGAGACAAAATACCAGATGGAAATAAATCTGTCAAAAAAAACTAATAGGCTTTGTCGAATCGAGGCGAGGCGTAGTCCGATAATTTCAGTACGAAAGAGTAGTTCATTCTACTAAAGTAGATTCGTTGCCATTTAAAGGGTGAGAAGTGAAGGCGGACACGTCAAAAAAGCTTAGCAAACAATGGAGCGTGCAACATAAATGGAGCACAAATAATGTGCGATTGAATTAGGCGCCTTTTGGGATACGAGTTCATATTGGAAGACCGTCAAAATTTGTTATGTATCAAAAAGCGAGATACAAAACTCCTACGGCGGCTATTTCTGATGAAATATTGAACGATTTCAAAACATTGCGGAACTAAATCGCAATCAAAATAGACTGTAGAAAAATACACGCCAAAAATATCCCCTGTGATATCCCGTCAATGAGAAACTCACTGCGATCCGATCGCTGCCGTTTTCTAAGGAAAAAGGTGAATGCTGCTAGAAAGGAGTGTACTTGACAGCGGACTGTTGTACTGCAGCACTTTTTAGATTACAGGCAATTAATCTACAAGGCCGTCACCTGCAAATGAACAACAAGCGTATCAAATTAATTCTTGAGTTTGAAATAGATCAATTTATGTATATTAGGGCCGTTCAAGTTCACTAATATCCAGACAATCGGTCGTTAATAGTGCACGAAACATCATGTATGTTGCTGGTAAAGTGACTAAAATATGGCCACGGTAGGTTAAGTGATAAAATTGGTCACCGTAAGTCAGAGATCACCAACACGCGGCCCGCGGTTGCTATGCCCTTCAGCCATGTCAGGGGAGTACATCGTGGTATTGACGAAATTTGAAAGGTAGCCCTACAGTCGTTTTGAAATGGTCACTCCTGCCGTAAATACTATTCATCAAAAAAATTGTTGAAATTTCAATTTGAGATTGGACACTAAAGCTGCGAAATTCTGAAAAAGTATATGTTTTTAACAACCCTGAATGTCCAAACATGCGGTCGTCTTGTGGAATTAGAATTCATTATCGTTGATGACGTAGGAGTGATCAGTATTTCCTAGAACGTTTCCAAGAGTTCCGCAAATTGAAAATTGTGAGAGGAGTATTGCATTGCTAAATAGTGCACATGATGGTTCAATAAGAAAGTCATATTCTAATAAAGCTCCGATATGGATGAGCTCAGCGCACTTGATCCACTCAATTGAGACTTATCGAGTTTTTTTTCTTTCCCGCGACGATCTCTGTAACTTTTCCATCTGTTCATACACTGATCCACTGGAGGAATAATGTTCTGAATGTGTATCATGTATAGTCCACAGCACCCATCTCAATATTATTTAAAATATATGCAGATAAATATAACGTGAAACGCGGAGTGAAGTCCATTGTGGGATCATTTTTCAGCGCTTCGTACACCATACTTGGTGTGAGTAGAGCGTTTTCTCAGTTTTTTTGTATTTATTTCATTTTGTAAAAGAGGTTGCGACACGCAAAGTATCTCAAGCTATGTTGCGCTTCGTTCTAATTCTTTATTAATTGCGCTACGTTACGCGCTTAAAGTGTTTCAAGGTAAGTTTATCATGACGCAGAACGGATTCAAGGTGAGTTCAACAGAAGTTTAGGTTCAATTAGCCCCATTTTGTTTTCTGCCTTCACAACGGTATCTGATAGCTATATGTGGTTGTCATATTCGGAGATACTAGCATTTTGGGGTGGCTGACACGACTGTCGGTGCCGGACGAATAGCCGCTACGGCCGGTTGCGAAAGGTTCCCTTGAAATTGAACCACAAAATTTATTTATTCAGGTTAATACGTGGACTAAAACAATAGGCTGTATGTATAAACTGAACCGGGAATGCGTTTACTTTGGAGTCTAGTTTAGCCATGTACCGTGATTGCGTAACGTATACGGTACGTGCTTCGTATGTCTAGGCTAATCAAGGTTCAAAATAAGGCAAATATAGCAAATCACGCCGTAAAATTTAAATTTACAAGACACGTTTTTCCAGATTCATATTCAAATCTTGTTTCTTACCACCGTTACATTTGGAATGACCATGTCTACATTTCAAACTGTTACGTCATAGGTTTCTCGATCCTTATTGGCAAAATAATGCAATCAGTGCGCGTAATTGGTGGTCATTACTCGGAAACGATGTTATATCGAACAATTGAATGACATTTCAACATGAGTTGGACCACTAAATATATGTTTACTGAAGTCATCCATGAACCCATATTTTTAGTTTATGATGAGCACCGAACAGCTTTCTGTGATTCCGCATTATGAGAAAGTATGGTCGTTTCCGAATACCGGTCCCGTGCAAAAAAAATATATGCGATAACGGTGTTGACCCCACTAGTCAAATCAGGAAATTCACACCAAGATTTGGTAAGTTCATCCTTTCGGTGGTACAGCCGTTTCGATTCAATCCTAGCGCCCGTGTCGATCTCATCACGTAGTTGGTACGTCTATATTAAAACACGAGTCGGACATTTAGGCTGTGACAGATTTCGATATCAATAGAGATAGGTAAGGCGTCTATTGGCAGATGTGGACAGCAACGAAGTACTTCAACTTTTTCGAAGTATCCAGGTAGTTTTCCTCTACTTGCATTACCTAACCGAGAAAACATAATTTTCCGCCACAGATACTTCTGCTTCATCACATTTTGTGACTTATTGCTTTTCGCTATATACAGTATGTCAATTAAAGTAGAAGAGCGAGACCAAGAAATAGAAATTCCAATCCCGCTCCGGTCCTGAAGATATGAGATTTTATGGTCAACATGCGTCATTGCAAACTGCAAAGTGCGGTGCAGAAAACATCACCGGCCATAAAAGCTTGGCCGAAGATAACGGTCGCTGGTTTCCCAAAACCTTCGAAATTGATATCTCCGGTTGTCGAATTTGCCGGCATTAAATAGTCCCGTCCCTGCAATCTGAGATCGGCAGTACAAACGCGGCCTGCAGAGGTGAATAATGCAACCCAATTTCAAATCGGGTACGTGAAACATTTTTGATACAACTGCGTTGCGTGGAAATGATTGTCTTCGTATTAGGAATGTCAGTGGTTCCCAAAATTTTTCAGCTCGTGGTAAACTAGAAAAATCATAAAATGCCCCCTGCACACCTAAAAGAGCTAAAAGTAGCTTCAAAAATATTCTGCACGTGCTTATGCTATGGATGTGCTATGGTGCTTTTTTGTTCTGAAACGAATTTGCATTGCGGGTAACTATCGGCGCATTTCATGGTAAATTCCAACCAGTTCCTCTCCTTCGCGACGGTAAAATTCATTCAAACAGAAAAGCCAAGTAAACATGGCCATGGAGATGTGCATGGCAACAAATTCTGTTGCTTTGGTACCAATCATCGAATATTTCGCTTAGACCAGGGATGTCAAACTCAACGTACATCGCGGGCCGGATTCAAACATTTAGATCGCTCGCGAGCCGGATCAGTCAAATAATTTCAAATTCTTATGCCGCAAAATACGCGACCGTGTTTTAATATGAATACTGTATTATCAAGAATATCTACGTAATAGTATAGTAGATTACATTATAGTACGGATCATAAGGGTTCTATTCTATTAACATCGTTATTCGCAAACAGTCGATTTAGCAAAAATGCGATGCTTGTCCGGTTGAATACAGTGGCTCTAACGACGATATAAGCAGTCATATATCTGTGATCTCTTTCTTTTAGTCGTAATCTAACGTTATTCCTGGATTGGGTATGCGCTGTGAGTAATACAAGAGATTCAACTCTACTAAACGCGCCCGTTGGCATTTGGTTCATCAGTATAAATTCACGAATTGGGATTTTGCGAAGGTCGGGACCTGATACAGAGGTGCACCAACATATATTTGAATTATAATTTTGTGGCTATTTCATTCTCTATGTAGCCCACATATAACGGTTTTGCATAGGTGTTTCCGCTTCTACTTTTCGGGATTTGGTTTCAATGTCAGTGACGTGGTTCGCGCTGGTAACTGGAGGTAAACCGTATTACCGCTGTCGGATGGTTATATTGCGGCCTATAAACAAAACTCAACGTTTGATGTCTCTTAGGATTATTTAACCGTAGACCCATCAAATTTGGATCCATGATCCTTTCTTAAGGTTTATCGATATAAATTACCTAAAATAATAAATTCACTATGAGACTGGAGTCTTTCCATTGAAAAACTCGAGGAAATACCAGGTTGACAATCTGTCAACGTGTGTGCAGATTAAGTTACTTAAAATTCCCGTGCTCGCGGACTCACCCAGGACCTTCCGCGGACTCGGGGTTGAGAAACACTGTTCTAGAGGGCCTAGGCATTATGGTGAAATGCATGTTCATTTGTGCAATCAATAAATAACCTGAATCAAAGGCTTGGAGAGCCGCATGCCACCGGCGAGCCGCGGTTTGTCCACCCCTGGTACATATACAACTGATACCAGCAATTTGATGGGAATATTATTACTGACCGGTCACTGCTCCTGCACGTGATATCGGTAATATAACATACATAGTCACATCATTTTGGGTTTCTCACCGTAACATTGGGTAATAGCTGTGTGTCATGGGTTGATTGACGACAATATTATTGATACAGTGGTTAGCGAGGCATATATACACGATATGTGACATCTATTCTATTCTATTCAAAACTATTCAGTCGTAACGTAACTCCCATGCACGATAAAGCGTCGATAAAGTCTTGTGGAAGTTAAATGCAGCTTCATATTAGGACGTAACCATGATTACCGTATTTCCTGAAAGGCAAATTTAGCAAGTGTTTTTGAAGACGATATCTATCGTATACTCTTCGTGTAATGAAATATAGCAAAAACAAATCTTTCCGCAAAATATTTTGAAAGTTTGGTAGAGAAACATATCCAGTTAATACATGAGATTAGCCACGCAAGCTTCAGTCATTTGATATTGAGAGTAAGTCCTTACTGGGACTTTTGCGCGTACTTAATTGCTAAATGGCCATAATGATCGCGAGGAAGGTAGGTTTAAGCGAGTATTAGAGCATTGCCATATCAACAGACGAACACAATATATGCGATTCTGATCGATTGAGTGGCTACAACTCAGCACTGCCGCCTTTCCAGCTTTACAGTTGAAAGACGCCATTGCAGTGTTAAGTATCGATTTCATTATAGAATAAACTTATCAAGAATTACCATTTTTATGTACAAATATTATCGTATAATCCTTTATGTCTAATGGTTCTATGTAGGGCATGTTGGCATAAGATTAACGCAGTTCTCGGAATTGATTTATTGTGCTTTAACCAAACGTATGTAGTATTAGAACATCTCCTTTTATTTACGAATTTTTGCCAAACAAAAGGTAGCAGCTTTTCATTGCTACACGGCTCATACTATTTGAACAATGTAACTTACTATAAGGCTAAGCCTTCAAGATACCCCGGTATTAGTATCTTTGCGTCACTAGTTCTCTTGCGTATTTTGTTACACACAGACATCCGAGCTCCGTAGGCTATTTACCTATGATACAGCCGTTGAAGTTATACTGTATAGAAGGGACATACGTGGTTCTGCAGCTTGAGAACCGGATACGGAGAGCAATTTCGGGTCACTTAAAAAATAGATACGGCAGTCTTAGAGTTGGCCACATAGATTCCCGAAACCGAAGACTACAGATGCACTCATACAAAATAAATAATTAATATTTGATCAGAGCACTAAAATATACCCTCCGACGCTCGCCCCATAACCTACCGCGAATTCCGAAATCACTGTTATCCTGATCAATCGTATAGCGCCGGAATACCGTGAGAATCGCGTACTGAATATTACCGGGGATGATTGCACACACAGTACAGTGATCACGCATTTACAAAATTGGATAAAGCCAAATAAGGACACATGGGCCAACGCGTGTCATCGCTCACAATTTACAGAAAATGTACAGAAAACAGGTCGTTATTTCGGCTCTTTGTGGTTTCATTCGGATTGTAGAATCGGAAACTGTGGTGCCCGCAGACAGTCAATGTAGTGGTAACTTTATATATGCCGCGGTCTCTCATTACCATGACCTACTCCTTCAATTTAACAAGGTCAGGTCATTCAAACCAGAAATCCTTGATATCAGACAGATTTCCAACCCCATTAAAGTGTTTATAATGTCGTCATCGGGCATATATTGATCAAAATGACAGTGCAAAGTCTTCTTGATACGGCAATCCAACGATGAAATGCGAATGGGGACACATTGAAATGGAATAGGAACGCAGGATTTGCTAGATTGTCCTGCAATAATGGCACTATATAACTACATTTTCATTATATTACAAAAACGTTACGTGTACGTGAGATTAGTGATATCTATATCTTCGAACTAGCCAAAGTAATGTGTAAGATTAATCAGTTGCAAGTCCCCGTCTCTCTACAGCATTATGTTCAAGACTGTAGTAAAGTTCATAGTCATAACACGCGGCCGCGGCAAACGCCAACTTGTTCACAAAACTCCCATTTTAATTATTTATTCAAGGCACGGGTGCTCGACTATATTTTCAGTAACTGCTACTCAATGCTTATTCACTGCCGATTCTCAGTATATAAATCTGCAACCAATTTATTTATTATTTGTGTACATGGATACATTGAATGTGTGTAACTGTAACTGTTATGTGTTCTATTTCTTTTTTAATATTCTTGCTGCTCAGTGAGCCCAACTATTCCTTTTTGTACGATATATTCTGTATTAGTCTATCGTGCTTAGTTGTTAGTTTATGATATTATTTCATTTCAATGTCCATTTACGCTGGTTCCAGCGGACACGAAGATCGTCATGATCATATCACCGGTACCAGTCTATACCGAAAAAGTACTGTTTTTTTTTGTTAAATACTGCATATTTATACGTGTTCTATTTTTGGTATCATCGATTGACGAAATATCTCTCTCTCTCCTTCTCGTTCTCACCCTCTCCCTTTCGCTCTCTCCCCTGCAATCTGCAAACTTAATTATCCGAGCAATAATGATGTACTGGCGTAACAAGAGCGACGCATCATTACTGTCGTTAAGATGGAGTCACTATATTCCCATCACAATTCACTTCTAGTATCAGCAAAATTTGACTCGAGTGATGTCAAGTCATTTAGGATTTTTTCATGTCAAGTCACGAGTCAGGTCACGCGGATTTTCGAAGTGAATCGAGTTAAGTCAATCGAATTCGAATCCATTTCAAGTCATGAAATACATTCAGTTTGCTTGATTTGTCGTTTGATTTTACTGTGATGAGGCTTAGGAAATACATAATTGGGAACTTTGCAAATGCATAACTATTTGACATTGGTGTCATGCCTTTCCGTACTACTATAATGGTATCGGAAGTTTAATGTTGGAACGTTGACGAGAAATTTGTTACAACAATTCGTAGATATTGACAAGAAAGTAAAAACTTTGATTCTCCTCACATAATTCAATCTGTCAAGGAATGCTATCATAGCTACACGATGAACAAAACTTCGAGTTCAAATCGCCAAACCAATTTTATCCAAAAAAAAAGACCTGAACATATCCACACACGGTAATAAAGTTGAAGTGAAAATATAATGTCAGTCAAGGTCAATATAACTGCAGTTAGGGGCAGTCGAAAGCTGTTTTATCTTCGTTGTCGCTGATGATGAAACCAATGGTATCGAACACGAACCGAAATTTGAACCCAACTGATCTCGTGATCAAGTGACGATGTAAAATATTATATGAGTTTAAATTGAATAAACATTTGTTTGTGAGTCACCAAGCATCCAATATTTGTAAATCATCGCAGTCAAGTCATCCAAACATTGCAAATAATTACTCTATTAACAGGATCTGCAGACTAAGGGTTGGCGTTCACGGCGGTATGGATCTGAAGTAATGATAAGAGCAAAGCATCTTGGTATTTCCAAACCTTTAGCACACTATATGGTGATTGGCGTTGGATAAGAGATCTCTACTCCCGATATGACCAGTCACAGGTCATGATGGGTCGCAAATAAGCCTGTCCCTGCTAAATCCAAGTATCGTAACTTTCCAAAATCCAAATCAGTGTCATAGCAGAACCGAGATCATCGCGGTGAAACTAATTTGGAAAACTGACCACATCAGT
Source organism: Botryllus schlosseri (assembly GCF_051294905.1). Classification (NCBI taxonomy): domain Eukaryota; kingdom Metazoa; phylum Chordata; class Ascidiacea; order Stolidobranchia; family Styelidae; genus Botryllus; species Botryllus schlosseri. The sequence goes on from NC_137238.1 coordinate 25,459,880, forward strand.
CAGTCTGAATTTATATAAAAGATTTCCCAAGATATCAGTGGGATTCAACGGCACTGTCCTCTGATTAGAAATTAGGAAAAGCCCATAGCGTTTCGCGCAGCGAGGCTAAAATTTTGGCATCATTTCCTTATGATTGCATAAATGATATATTCAGCCATGCTGTGGAAAAACGTCATCTTTGTAAATAGATATCAATGACATCGTATTGCACTGCGAATAAAGTTCATGACCTAGCATGCCTTACATTGTCAATATTTATCAGAATTTCGTTACGTACCAGCAGCGTTGCTATCAATAAAAATCCACCAGTTATATTCTTTTGTGGGCCTCTGATAAGATACAGTCAATGGCAACGGGAGGTCAGGACAGCGAAAAAGGTATGTTGCTTGTGACATTGAAAATATATTTCGACCGTTAATCTTATCTTCAATATCGTCACTATCAGACTACTGTTCATGTACACCGTATTGGCCAACTCCCAGGTGACGCACGAAGTCACGGATAATATATAATGGCAATGATAAATTATATTCCATTCAAAGTTGATTTTTCAATACATGACCTATTGAGGAAATTCTCAAATTCACTGGATCCGGTTATTTACTGTGTTTACTTTCGAGTCCCTATACGAAATCTGATAAACAATGAGTGTTTCACTTCACACGTATTTAGCATGAAAATAGCTCAGTGCGTTTCCCGTTTTATATTGACATATTAGCGACATGTTGGTTGTGAAATTTATATGGACTGTTTGTTTTAAATTTACTATTCGATTCTTCCTTCATTGACTTTTCTTTTCAATGTTAATCTGTATCTGTGCATTTATCAAATCATGAATCGGGGTTTCTCGTGCAACGGGCCCATCTCCCTATTATTTATCCGAGGCGGTAAGATCGCCTACTGATTACTTTAACTAATATTGGCAGGCGGCAAGTTTCATCAGTTTTTGCACATTTTTATTTTACCTAAATCATTATGACGTGAAGATGACACATGCCAAGTGCAGATAATTTACACTTGTCAGTTTCGTTCCGAATGACATATTAAAAATAAACGAGCCGACCATCAAGATAAACACCCGCAAGTGAAAGTTTTCAACCTATTATGTTCACGACCCACAAAACTAGTGAAAGCATGACATCGGCCGATTAAATATCAATAATCCACACCAATTTGCAACAGTACCAGGGCTGTCATACACTTAAGATTGAGTCAAACTGGTTACTTATTTACCTGTTAATCATATTAAAATGATTTTGCTATCAATTCATATACGGTCTATGGCAGGGGTTGTCGAACTCAAATTGCGTCGCGGGCCGGATTAAACCCTTTAAATCGCTGGCGGGCCGCACTAGTTAACTGATTCCAGAATCATGCCCTATCTTTTCACTTGAATATTTTATTATCAAGTATATACAGATAATAGTATATTGGCAATATTGCATTGTACCACGGATCATGTTTTATTAAAGTTATTCTAGCAAGTAGCAACACCTTTATTCGCGAACAATGGCGATTTGGGATTGTCTGGAGGCCGGACATCTTTTGAATAAAAGGTGACATGGTAGTGCAACCACTGATATTTGCATTGTATTTCTCTAACTTCTATATTCTACATGTACACTGCTTATAATGGTTTCGCATTGGTGTTTTCAGTTATGTGAATAACTACGTTCTTCGTGTCATTTTTCCGTAAAGCTCTAAACTCAGTGGGGACCCAATGTCTTCCCGAAATTGGGTGATAAAGTCACCAACTTTCCCCACTGTTAATCAAAAAGAAACCACAACAGTGGTAATAATGTGGTCTACGGACATGTCCCACATTTGCTGTCTTAAGGCAATATTTAATGGATGAAATCCTACAAAAAACTCAACATTTGTACCGAATGTGATGGATAATATAACTATATATTAGTCAATGCAGAATTGGTCCGCGGGCCGCATGTTTGACAGCCCTGGTCTATGGTCTACTGAGGACAGGTCAATTGGTTGAAAAGTAGAATAATTCATACCTCGAACAATATATTATTTCTTAATAAGCATATAAGCATATCGAATCTAATAAAATATATAAATTTTTACTGGATATATGATACCTCACATTCCTCTATATTAGGCGAACTTTTCAGCTCCCGGGCCGATTTCAATAAATGAATCGATTCGCGTGCCGCACTTATATTAAATTAGGATTATTAGCCAAAGTGCAATGTTTTTATTTAATTAAACAGGGACCGATGAATTACGGAGATGATATCTATGTATTTATTAATATTTAAATGCTTTCTTGCGCCGATAGCAGACGATACGTCCCAGCAAACACTGGTACAGACCAGGAATGCAGAAAATCCGTTTTTATTAGGGTGCGGCGGGAATGTAAAAATACCCTGCCTTGTCGACTCGTTTCAGCGTACTTCCAATGGACTGCGGGATGGTGCATAATCCGTCTTTTCAGCGTAATTTCAACATTATGCTAGACTGTCTTTATCACGGCGTGGCGAGAATGTAAAAATACCCTCCCTGCCTTGTCGACTCGTTTCTACGTACTTCTAACGTTCTGCATATTGCCTCGTTTCAACGTACTTCTAACGCCCCGCAGAACTGTCAATACTGCCGGCAAATCTGATTTCGGGAACACACAAATCATAGCTTTGAATTACTGTTATTAAAAATTCAAACGAAAAGAAAGCACCATCAAACAAAAACAAAAAACTTTCATTTCAGCTTCATTTCAGTAAGCTTGATAACACATATCTTCTTCACCTTGGTCGTCGTCTGAAGATATGGTGTCTCTTATTTTCTTTTTTTAACAACCTCCTGTAAAGATAGGACATAAACACCGATTAGCTAAGGCATTCATTCAGACTCCAGGGCATAGCAATTTTTTGGGGGGAAGGGAGGCAAAAATTTGATGCGGTGATATGAGGATATGAAAAAATAGACTAAAAACCTAAAAAAACATGGTCTTGGGCCCGTAACTGGGTGATTAACACAGCTTTAACGGTGATCTTTTACCCACAGACATGTTATGGAAAACCAGTGCTCCTCAGCAAATGAATATTTTAAAGATAATAGTTGAATTTGGTCAAGAATATTGTCAGTTACACTGATCCGTGGGCACTCAATAGGGTGGATCAAACAAACTTATCGGGGGGATGCATCATCCCCTAGACCAGTGGTTCCCAACCTGTGGTACGCGAGTAGATTCCTTTTTTTTCGATCGAAGGGAAACGTTAGTTAAGATGGGGTTGATTTTCAGTTTTTTGAAGCCGTCGTTGTGGGTAGGGACAATCCCACCAATGACGGCCTACATTGGGATTCCGTTTTAATATATTTGACCACAAGTATTCCAAATGGATCCACTATAGCAGTAGTTCTCAACCTTTTTGTCTTCGCGGACCACTTTTGGACCGCCACAGACCCCCGTGGACCCCCTCAAGTTTTCGTTCAAAATTAGCTCAATTATATCGTGCAACCGTCAACTGTCTCGTGCAAACATTGATTTTAGGTTAGTAATAAACAGTCAGAAAATGAATTTTATTCAAAATAACATCACACTATATGTCGAAATTGGGTAGACTTTTAATATTTGGAAACAAATTTTCCACCTGCATTTATTGTCTTGAAAATTCTCGTCTTTGATTGGATATGAATGAGTGCCGAAAGTCCATTTCCACAAAGATATATTGGTGGCGAATGTCATATTAACGCGTAACGCTTCCGACGATAGCTTTTGGTGTGTGTTTGTAATGAACATATCATGTCCACTAGGGTGGTTCAAAAATAACCTTTTTTCCTGAATCTTGCAGGTTACTTGATTAAATCGTTAGGTTGCCTTAAAAAACGACGCACACCAAATTTGAATTCATTCCAACCAATATTCGCGGATTTCGTAGAGTTTGAAAATTTTGAATTTGCCTAAAAATGCAAAAAAAAAATTTTTTCAAATTTTTCTGCCAACCCCATGAAATTGTTGCGCTGTCTTCGAAAACGATGCAAAACAAATTTGACTCAATTCGAAGCCGTAGAAGTGGAGTTATTTCAGTTTTTCTTTGATAATTCTGGGATTATCCTTGATTGGTGGATCATCTCAGAATTATCATCAAAAAACTTGAATAACTCCGCTTCTGCAGCTTGGAATTGAGTCAAATTTGTTTTCCATCGTTTTTGAAGACAGCGCAACAATTTCATAAGGTTGGAAGGAAAATTTGAAAAAAATTTTTTTTTGCATTTTTAGGCAAATTCAAAATTTTCAAACTCTACGAAATCCGCGAATATTGGTTGGAATGAATTCAAATTTGGTGTGCGTCGTTTTTTAAGGCAACCTAACGATTTAATCAAGTAACCTGCAAGATTCAGGAAAAAAGGTTATTTTTGAACCACCCTAATGTCCACGCAGCCTATAGTCATTTCTATCTAGCATCTCATCTTGAAGGTATTTAGTGGTTATATCACAGAAGAAAATGGATTTCGTGGCGGCGCGGTTTCAATTCTTTCATTGGGACAGATAAGGAAAAAAGTTCAGGAACTTCTATTTCAAACGAATGATTACAAATTTGCTGCAACTGACAACTGCAACTGCAAATCCAAATTGCTATCTCCAACATTTAATTTTTCAGAAACCTTAACAAAACATTTATAAACAGCAATATATGTTTGCATCAGCATGCTATTGGTAAGTTGACAATAAAATGAGTTTGCACAGTCGGGTATTTCATCTCAGACGACCATTTTAATGACGCGAGTCCTAAAGTTTTAGTAATTATGAAGCGAAAACTGTCCCATGCTTTTCCTAATTAAAAAAATGTAAATTAGGTTACCAATGACTTTACAATGACCAGAGGCTTCCCAGACCCCCTGAAAATGCTTCGTGGACCACCAGGGGTCCGCGGACCCCCGGTTGAGAACCACTGCACTACAGAAATCATATAGCCTACTGCAAGAAATATTGCAAGAAATAGAGCTACAGAATTAGTTTTAAAATGATGAATGTTTTCACAATTTCTACATAAATGGTCTGATGTTAATTTCAAGAAAATTCATTTTATCGCTGTTTATCACTACGCTGCAGCTAAAATTTTCACAAGGCAGATGACAGTTGGACGATAATTGAGCTGAATTTGAACCATAACTTGATATGTCCGCGGAGGTCCGTGATGGTGCGTAAGGGGTCAGCCAAGACAAAAAGGTTGAGAACCACTGGCTTATGATATAAATTGTCTCAGTGTACATACGAAAAATCCTACCTTCTATCGGCATGCCCCTTTCTGACTTGGGAAGTGCCGCAGTGCTTCCCCGATGACATGAAGTCTTTTTCATTTGTCCCAACATGAAGATTTCTGCAAGCTCCTAAAACGATTTTTGGAAGCGTTAACATCAAGAATATTAAATCGATATTCCATTACGGTGCTTTAATGATAAACATATATTGAAACCTAAGAACTTTTCGCGTGCCAGTTATCCAAGAGCAACCGGCACGATGAAGGAAACAAAACCCAGTTGAATTCAAAACCAAATGGAGAATTATGACACAACAATGTCGAATTCATAAATAGCATCAATGGAGCCAGAACATAGCAACAATGCAGCGTATAGCAACGGTAGCGTAACTGTGTGTCACGCTCTCATACTGCTTTACACAAGCGTTGTTATACGCTGCATTGTTGCTATGTTCTGGCTCCATTGATGTTAATTCTAAATTCAACATTAATGCGTCATAATTCTCCATTTGGTTTTGAATTCAACTCCATTTTGTCTTCTTTATCGTGCCGGTAGCTCTTGATAATTGGCACGCGAAAAGTTCTTCGGGTTTCAATAACGTTTATCAGGAAGGTACTTTTGAAAGCAGTATTAAAATTTTGTACCACCAACCAATTATTCAATTACTATTTATCTTCAAAGTAAATGCTCATTGCATGAAGTAGGGTTGTAATGACTCGAGTCAAGTCACGATTTTCTGTTGACTCGACTTGACTTAAATCATTTTCTAAAAGTACAAAAATGACTCGACTCAATCTGTGTATTGACTCGACTCATTGCGCATGACTCGAGACTCAGACGGACAAGACCAACATTTCATGGTGATTTCAAAGAATAGTAAAGTAAACCGCCATTGGGATTTCGCCTATTGATACTGGTATTTGAAAATGCGACCAGAAACTGCTAAAAGTGAGGAAAATCAGTATTTTATGAATGCGAACCACTCGATATCACAAAAAAAAATTATAAAAAGTTGGTTTAACAAGACTTTAACTGGAAAGTGAGCAGCCAACAGAATGACTTGGGAGTCTGACTCGAGTCATTATATAATACCATGACTCGACCCTCTGCTCGCTGACTTGGACTCGGACTTGACTCGGTGGTGACTTGTGACTCGAATCCTTGTGGCGTGGTTACAATCCTGGCATGAAGCCTCAACAGTTACATGAGTGGGGTGACTAGACAATGAACATAGTCACATTTGCAGCATATCATGAATGTCTCTTACTATATGTGATCTTGTTCAAATGGAGGTTGATGAAAGCGTATTTCCCATTCTTTCCGAATCCGCTGTAATCACACCAGACACCAGCACTGGCAAATTGCTTCATGATGCTTCTTGCTGACTGACCAATATTGTCGCCGCCAACAGTACTGAGTACAAATGTCTGAAATGTCAATATAGGAACAGAATTAGTTGACTGTTCTTGACCGTCCACTTTCAGAGTTGCATCTCAAAGATGCTAAAATAAGTCTAAAAATAATCGAAGCAATACGATCGTCAACTTTGACCGACTGAATTTCTATAAAAATAATAAACATAAGACCTTGATAGCTTCCATGTCTTACGTTGATATTTACCATCTGCTATCGGCACAACAAAGTATTTAAAAACAATAAAACAGATTCAACATACCACATCTCTTGCAAAAGCTTTTGCATTCATTCAATTTGTCATCAAACATCTTCAAATCCTCCTTCGTGGTGAGTGGCTCAGGAAATAATTCTTCTAGGAGCAACTCTAATATCTTTTTATGATAGACAATCTATGACGGAAAAAAGTTTCGGAGAAGTTTTAAAACAAACACAATTTTCCACACAAAATTAAATTGCCACACGAAATGCGAAATACTACGGTGACTACGCTCCCATTTTACAAGGTATGGCGTGATGACGTACTCGTACATCCCATTATAGCTACAACAGCAATGAATTGCGTGTTCGAGCCTGACACGTCGACTCCATAATTCCTACCAAAGTGTTGGTTGTTTGTCTAGGCTCCTCCTCGCCATGTCTCAAAAAGCCTATGGGCCGTGCTGTAAGTGGGCAGATACTGAATCATAATAAGAACCGGCCAGGTGTAAAATGACCATTGTAGTTGAACCACCATGAACACCGCAAACAAACAAACATCTGACATGGGCATTGGGTATGTTGAAAAAGAAATATTTCCGCTGTCAGAAAAGAAAGAAGTTACCCTTACCTAACACAGTAAACATTGAAACCAGCAATATAGGTCTTATTCGAAAGCAGAATAACAAATGTTTTACCGTACATATCAAATCAAATGGAAAGTTCATGTAAAATAGCCCGAAATATTATCTTATACTGTGACCATATTCTATCAATATGGTATGGCTGGTCAAATTCTCTGGGCCAACATAAACAAAACGTTTCGTTTCAACGATTAATAATCTTGTCACTGGATTCGTGGTATAATTGCACTAAAATATCAAAATTTGCTCCATTTTAAGAAGGGCAATTACCATCAAGATGAAAATGTCTATTCTTGCACCAACTTTTATAAAATCAGGATTCCAGTACCAAGGCAGGTAACCTACGAATCAGTGTTCTATACAGGTATACATCTATGACGTTTACCTATAAAATTCAAGCATAAATATTCTGATATAGGTATATAGCCTAGGTACCGGTAATTCAGATGTTTGAAGCGACTTAGACAACTACATCATTCTAGTGGTTTAATTTCACTAAATTAGAGCGAAATGCCAGTAATATAATTGTAATCTAATTTGGAAAAAACGGTGTAGCTTCAATTCTAATCTGGAAAAGCTGAAACTTCTAGTTGTCTACGCCTGGTTTGAAAAAAGTCAAACAGCTTTAGGCGCCATATAGTACAGGCAATTGGAAATACCCCATAAGCTATGCTACTGCATATATAACTTCAACCCGATACCTCAGTCAGTCACCATTCCTACATATTTACGGCATTTACCACACAGAAAAAGCGAACTATGCCTGGCTGCGACCTGTTGCGAGTCAAATCTGGACCCGCGCGATCATGTCAAATTTGAATCGCGGAAATATTCTAGAAGTCACGCATCGATAATCACATTCCTTAACGTACAACATCTCACTTATTTAGTTATTCTCTGAATAAACCTATTATCCATACTCGTTGAACATACGAGATTACCGAAAGAGCGAATATATATATAATGAAGATCATATATATGAGAAAAAACAAAACTGTTCGACCTTAGAGCAACAACACGAATATACAACACCGGTGACATCCTCACGCAATAAAACGAAGGGGGAACGATGTTTTCAGATGGATATTACGAAGCTACCGCATGAGATCGAACAAAACCGGACAGGAATTAATCGCGATTGAATGTACCGCCAAAGTCATCCTTTCTACGCATTTTAGTCATACCCGCGAGAGATAGAAAATTGGCATTATTAGGTTAACTACCGGATATAACGAAGCCTAATGCATGAGATGGAATAACACCGAGTGTGAATTCATTCTGATTAAATGTAACCCAAAGACCATCCTTTCCACGTGTTTCAGACATACCCCCGACACCTAGAAAATCAGAACCTAATGGAGATGATCCCGGATGATCCTTTTACCGTTTTGTGTTTGCTGGGGTAAGACCTTGGTATTGGTATTTATTATTAAAAGAGTTATATTCGCAAGTGGACGTGGAATAGGGTGTGAAAGCTACCAAGGTCTTACGATTAAATATTTAAAACAAATCGAACAATAATTTATTGTTAATGTACCCGCGTCAGAAACATGACATCCTCAATAACCAATTTGGTAAAATTTGGAATCAAAGACGGCTGTGCCGATTCTTAAGAGCGGATGTAAATTTGAATCTGTGAGGAACGGTCTGTTCATAGATTAGCTGATTCTACTTTTGGTTCATCCCGAGGACAGACAATGCAGACAGCATCATAACCATGCTATCTTAAATATACCCTTCCACAATATATAGTTAATATTAACATAAAATACTTCTAGCCATATCGAGGACAATTATATTCTTAGCACACGCTCCAATCAGTGTCCCAAATAACAGTAATAAAAGTAATAAAATTGCTGGAGTTGCCAATTTTAAATCGCAATCATGATCCGGAGGATGTTATTTTCGATTAGAATTTCTGCGATGTTTACGAACTGAAACCTTTGAAAATACGAAGTCCTTGAGATCAGGCAACTATATAGGGCGGCAATAACATAAATATAGTAAAACTAACTTGTCATTGTCACGGGAAAAAATATCAAGAAAAAGTTTTGCCAAGTCGCTGCAAAAAGTTACATTTTAGTGCGCATTATATTTTCGTCGGGCGTTCGCGGTTCGTAAAAAACGGGGATCCGGGCCGCACGCGGCCCGCGGGCAGTGGTTTGCCCACCCATGCTCTATATCTATATCACTTGCTATCAATCGATTGTTTGTGCAAACAGTGAACATGACTTAAAACTTCAATCACCAGGACACATGTTTACGGATATTATGCCTGATATCGCTCACATGATTTGAAGCCGTATGTAGCGTATCTAAATCAAATATTATTTTACCAGAAACACAGAGAAAGAAGAATTCTATCGCTGAAAATGTAAGATTTTACGAAGGTGAGAATCAAAGCCACAATATCAATGGTTCAATCTACTTTAGTCGGATATTTACCTAAAATAGGCATTGCACAATCTACGTATTTTCAGAATACATTAGATCAGACTGGATGAGTGGATCCCAACGTGCGTGATATCTCCCCCCTCCCCAGTCGGCGATATTGAGAACAAGGAAACGAACATACCAAACGAAGTGACTGGGGGGGGGGCGATTGGGGGCGAAATGTTAGAACGTCCAGGGAGATATATAGTTAATTACCACGGCAAAAATGCACGTTAATACCGCTTATTCTGCATATGACGCGAAAGTGGCCTAAAAATAGGTCAACTAAACGGAAAGTAGACATGCAAAGCGGTTTTCCGAGCACCTACTCGAAAAAAAAAACGTCCTTTATTTAGTCAAACCACCATCGATCAGTTAGGTGAATACATTTACCGATTATATGTCCTCTTTTCCGGATCCGTAAATATGGGGGATGAAAATCTGTGTCGAGCTTGATAAGTAGGCGATGACTTATGGCTGTCTCACTTCCAATCCTGACATATATCATGATCAGTACTAAAGCAATCCAAGTTGTATTGCCATTTGTATCTCGATGACTATGTGCCCACTGCACAAGCTGTGCGCGAGAGAGACTGCTTGAAATTGACGGCGAAATGCGGGTATCTCGTCAACAATTCTATGTAACTCCGTTTCAGTCGCATATGTGCTCGTACAAATGAGGATAGCCATCGCATTACCACGTTAATTTTTTCTCAAAAAGCATTTTTTTATGTGTGCCACGAGTATTTTATAATTTTCCTGCTTTGCCACAAGCCGAAAATGTTTGGTAACGACTGGGCCATAGGAATGGTGCGAACCCCTGAAATGAAAGGAGGACGTAAGTTATTTTTGTCCTCGATGTGTTTGCGGCGTATACACCGACTCATGATATACATACACACGATCCGCTGGACAAGTAGGGTGCATATATAGCTCTATACGGCTATCTAATTCTTGCCCCACCTCTCCATGCTATCCCAGTCATGCATGAACGCCAAGCGGGGAAGTCATGAATACCAGTGTTACAAATCCGGTCTATCGTCTGACCCGTCCAGTGGATTGACCTAACGACCTACCGATCAGGAAGCCGGACGCGAACCTTTTTGAAAGTTTCTCTGTGAGACTGAACGTGAACTTATGACGTCACGTGACGCCATATAGCTAATTCCGACGCTACATATCAGTGAAGTGATGTACAAGATATCTAGCGACAATTCGAGCCACATTATGCCAATGATACTGAAGTACATGCTGACTTTTAAACGTCACCAAATGTATCAACTATATGGAACATTCAAATGCGATAATAATCCCTTAAAATCAATATCTTCCTTGACTTTGCCAACGATTTCGACGAGGACTTGCGAAGGAATATAAGCCTACGCCTTAGCGGTCTATGCCATACCGGACAATGTAATTGGCGTCTTATAAGCCTCTGCAGATGGTTTTTTGCCAGCATTATAACATTTCTTGCATGATAAGTCTGTGCATTTGTCAAATGCATTGGATGGCGTGACGCAAAAGGCTTTCTTTCGGTTTTAACAATAATATTAATAATAATTTGGCATCGGAATATTGCTACATTGATATCGAGCACCGTATAAAACGGATTAATCTACTTGCTATTGATATTACGCTTTAAACAAGTTATGCAGTAGCCAAGCCCACACCTCTATGGCGCGGATTTGGTTTTTATAATACAATACAAAATATATCAAATCACGATGAATCCCGTACGCCTGCTAAGGATTTTTTACATTACACGGCTATGTATATTTTTAATATCAATTCCATTGATCGATTGAACAAGCATCTTCCTTGGCTACTTACCAACGCGGTGCTCACGGGCCCCAGGTTGCCCGCGAGCCTGTTCTAAAATATATCGAATAGCAGCACTTACCAGTGAGCTTTTATTCATTTATATTGATTGATTTAGCTATTCGTGTATAAACAATACCAACATGTAACTTACAAATGACAATTCATATATATGAGAAGAGAACACTTAAAATCAGTGGTTCCCAACCTTTTTCGGTGGCAAGGCCAAATTTAGAATTTCAGAGTACCGTCGGGGCCGCACGAATACCAGGGCAATGAAAGGAACCTAAGATAGTCACCAGAATATGAAAATTGGCACTGTTCCGATCATTCGCTTCACGCCATTGGCCATTGTGTTGCCGCGCTCCCGTTGTTCAGAACAATCAACCTTTGCTAGCTATTTCGGAGTAGTTTTAATGCCCTGGCGAGATTTCAATTCGTATTTTTGCAATCAGTGCGACACTTGCTTTCGATAAACACCGACATATCAAATTATTCGGACGCTTGGGTCGCGAACTATAGGACTACCAATTATGCTGCTTTTTGCCGGCTAAGCAGTACGCATCTCGGCGTATTCAATCGTGAATCACTTGTTGCACATCTATCCGTAAATTAGTTATCAATACCCAGAGTCGTAACAGCACTTCGTTAGTCCTCTCCCCCAAACGTTGCTCTTGCCCCCCCATAGGGTGATAAACCGAACTAGAAGCCACCCAGCCCCTCTCAGGCTGGATGGCCGTTTACCGCTATTATCATCTAAATCGGGTGTCCGTTTTAGGCAGCTTCTCTCGGCTGATCGTGCGAAGCGTAATCAGATTTACCGGTTGAGCCGAGTGAGTTGTGTTTGAAAATGTAATAACACTCAATAATAATTGAGCATCTTCGGGCGTATACCCGTTGGCAGGAACGAAACAGCACTTCGTCAGGCCCCCCAAAACACTTAGGTCTTGAGCTCCCATAGGGTGATAAACCGACCCTCCGTCCCGTTGTTCGCTTCGTCCACGAAATAAGGATCACCGTTTAGTGAGCTAGCGTGGAGTGCGAAAATTTTCGTTAATTCAAAATAAAATAGGTCAATAACTTCGGGAATTGCATATATATTGCTATCAATTACTTGTCCTCTCTGTTCACGTAATCAGATTTACCGGTAGAGCTGAGTGAGGTGTCTTGGAAACTGTAGGGCCCGTAAATATTAATTAAACATACTCCGACAGGCGGACCCGTTGGTACGACTACGTTACATGATGTTATTTCGTGACCTCCAGTCTGCTATATCAAAAAATATAGAATGGCCCAAACGTACTAAACTAAAAGATGCACACGATTTCAAATTGGTAGTTCTTCACTGGCATATAATTATTCCCTGCGGGATGGTAGCCTATTTGTCTCGTGAGGTTCAGATTGCCAAGACAGGAACATTCGGCGCCAGACATTTAGGCCACCTATATGTATTTTGTATATACATAACGAAGTTTTCGGTAAGCGTAAGGGCAGTGCTTTTCGGCCAAGGTTTTCTCGCCGCCGTTCGTTCTGGCACACTTCTTGGAGTCGCATGTTACATGGTCTAAGACTTTATATGTCTTAGTGCGTCGTGGCGCGGTAATGGCCAACGCCGATATCCCCACTTCTATAGATCTTGCGTATTTTATCCTGCTGGAAGAGTACCCAATGATTAAGGTATTTTGAGATTTGAAATCGCGTGCAGCCATAATCGAAACAAATTCAGCCCCTGCCCGTCGAATTAACACTGATATTGAGCCCACCATAGGGTTGTTGTTGTTTATTTAACAACAACAAAAATTGGCGCTTATCGCCTAACGACCTTTTGCACCACGGTCGTCGAGCATAGTAGGCTACACAAATAAAGGAGATAACACGAAATAATGATCAATAGCACAATAAAGTAGAATCAATCAGGTGAGATGGCGATTAAAGAATAACACAAATTGATGCACGTACGAACATAACAGAATAGAATAACAGAAATATATTACAGACTACGGTTATAAACAGCCGTTACACGATAACACAAATTCAACGACATGCGGGATTATACGAGAATCAGTGAGCAAATCATCAATACATAAATTCACTTTAAATTGAACACATTTATCAATAAGAAATGAACGATGAAAGTCATATTTCGGGCAACTAATTAAGAAATGATCCACAGTTTCGGGGTAGCGGCAGTAACAACACGCAAGAGAGTCTACCATTCCAAGTTTAAACAAATGGCCGTTTAATCGACAATGACCTGATTGGAAACGAAGGATTACATTATCATAAAGGCGATTACCATAACCCGGGGAAGGATCAAGAACATAACTGTTGAAGGACTTGTAACGAATACCGTTTTAAGATCTCTGGTATTCTTGGTCCCACAATGCCATGCAGTGGCGACGTACCACCATAGGGTAACCGATCTGATCTTCAAATTTTGTGAATGAGATCGGTCTATAATATTACTTTCTCCATGCATGTATTACTATAAAATTTTGATCCTGTTTCCGCCCACATGATCATACTTAGTAACAGAGCTGATGGAGGACGATGACTTCGAAATTACAGGGAACGGAATTATACATCGTCAAGTCGTGTCATGTGTATTTATGAACCAAAATGCAGATCCGAACTAGCAGATTGCCCATGCGGTGGTTTTTAGCCTTTCATGGTCGCGACTCAATTTCTAATTTGAATTTTTTTTGATAAACTGATTAGTGACAAACGGTCACCACCTTTGCCCAGACTTACTCACGGCCTATTTTGGAAGCTGATCATGTTCAAGATCGTCGCGAGCCCCAGAATAAGGACAAACGACCCCAGGTTTAACGCCAATAGCTTCGACTAATGCATCTAAATGGCCTTTACCGACTCCAGTAATACATCGTTCTCCTATAATTGCGATTACAATTGGACTTTTTCAGTAAATGCTGGTTATTTTTAATAATTTTTGATTGCATTTTTTTGCGAGGGTGGTCGAATAAAGAATGTAGCAATAAATCGCGCGCAGTGCAAAGAAAAATATCCAGCGGCATAAATCTGCTCAAAGTAACGTCGTTTCTCTTGAATTACGAAAACATTTTGATCCTATTTCAACCCTTCTAAAATCCGGACATTTAGGCATATTTCAGAAATTTTTCCCGGGCGCAGTTTCAATAGTGAAATTCCGGACCTGTCCGGGAAATTCCGGACGTATGGCAACCCTATGGTAGCTCTACGTCCAGGACAGTGCCAAAGGGGTGAACAACATTTCTATTCGGTAGCAGATAGCCGTGAAGCACCAGCAGATTTTCAATGTCTATATGCCTATTACGTATTATATATTTTGACACAGCTTGATTCTCTTACTCTCTACCTACGCAGTTAAGTACCAGGTTTCAAACTTTTTGTAATCGTTGCTGCTGTTCGGTATAACGATATCCACGGAGCCTGTATGCTGAATAGTTCGAGATTGAAATTTCAACAATGTAAAATTAACTCCACCCATATCCCACCAGGCTGCACCAAACTTTTGGTTCCTTGTTGACGCGGAAAAGTACATCGGTGTATGCGCAGCAGCTATAAAGGTTGCAAGCATGTTTGGTTCCATTTACCGTTGTGTATCAGCAGTTCCTGACATGTACTTCATTAGCAACAAACACAGAACACGCCTTACTGATGTACATCCGGAATACTCACGGTGCAGTTGTCAAGTTACATATCAGAGTACAGCGCACTAGTTGATAACAAGCAATGCCAGGCTTACCACGGACTGATATAGCAACTGATATTAATATGTCCAGTCCAAAGTGTGACATGATTTATTTAAAAACTTGAGTTGACTGTTGATGCATAATTTATACAAACATGGTGCGAAGTAATTCAAGGTTTCCTAAAAATGGTTGTAGCTATAGCTAGTTGAATTAGGATTTTTCAATTTTAAAAGACTGTCTTAGAAGTCTTCCCACATTGTGATTGCTGCCTAGTGCTATGAATATAAAAATGAAACTTCATCCTGATACGGGTAAACGACGGGAGTAATTGGTAGCTGGCCGATTCAGTCAGTACCCAAGAAGTAACTCTTGGTTACAAAAAGGCTGGTGACCCCTGACGTCGTGTATTTCGTTCTTGATGTTTTGTGATTGGCTAGGTGCATGCTGGTTTGTAATTGATTTTTTTTTAAGCTGCCAAACCCATACAGAGTGGTCCGAATTTGAAATGCAAAGAAATTGAGCCAAAAGTGCGATAATGGCATGACAAAATGTAATACATGAAAAATGTTCACACTGCAGAACCTACCAAGGTTCGTTTGTGAAGGTGAACCTATAAATTTGTTAGGTTCACACACAGAACGCGAACGTGAACCTCACGCCCAAACCATCGCTACTATATATGCAATAACCTTGCGAGTTCGGTTACGAGCACTTCCGTATTTCGAGTCGTGCTTGGCACAGAACCATCTTATATGGAATTTCAAGGTAATCCGTCCTTATCGCCCTTGATTGATTTCAGGGTGAAGGAAAACACCAATTGACCGGATAAGTCGGGTTGTTTAATTATGGCCGTCAACCAGTTACTCACCATGGAATTTTATACTTTCTAGGACAGTCTCCGCTTATGGGATCGGAGGTGTGGAGAAAAAGCAAAAGATCGAACCACGAAGGTGAAGTATATTTGATGGCATATCACATTCGTCGTTCGCATTTACCCCACTTAACTGCATTGTTGAATTCATGATTGCGTGATTTGACATAAAACGGGAATGTCACTTTATATCCACGTATCTATGTTTCAACTAAATTTTGAGTTCATGAGACGCCGGTATAAACGACCGGATATCGCTTTTATGACCACAAGAGAGAAGATTAGAGTACTTTATTTCAATAGTTGGTTAATGCCAAGTGTATATCTCACATGCTCATGAATACAGCTCCGAAACAAATGTTTTCAAATGTCTACGAACTCTAATAGTAGGCATTTTATCAGAAAATATCACAATCTATTATTGACAGACAATCACACAATGAAACTTAATGAGATTGAAAAAAAACCTGTAGCCCGGTGTTCTACCACATACTACAGGGGCTGGCAATTTCTCCAGTCGGCGGGTCGGATATGGGAATATGAAGTACCTGGCGGGCCAGAGTCCTGCATCGATTCATTATTCGCGGATTTATCCAACTATAGAAGGAATAAATCGTATTTAATATACTTCAATAGCTGTTGAAGTCAATGAGAAATCTGTGGTCGATCAAAGTTGTCAACAAATTATTTGAACTCTGGCTGCATGTCGTCGGACGTAGAAACCCTTAGTAAAGACTAGATGTGAATATCAATGAGATTGGAACGCTGCTTTGCCTTGCTAATGTTCATGGTCGAAAATGATTGCTCGCAAATGTATGTAGAACCGCGAGCTATATTTACATGTAAGACTGGAAAGTGTCTGCGGGCCGCTTAAAATACCGTCACCGACCGTATGTTGCCCTCCCCTGACATACTACGATTGCATTCGAAATAAGATGTCATTGGAAGATGAATCAATAAAGTCTAATTGATTAACTTTTAGCGCTAAGAGAAACAACCACTGTCGAAGTTGGAAATAATTACCAAGAATTGGAAATAGCCGATTGCAAAGTTACGTTTGATCAAGGATCGATTACTGATATTCAGGAAGTAACAATCACAGCTGAGGTAAACCCTGAAAACTGGCCTCCGGGAAGAGAAGCCGTTACTCCCATGCTACACGTAGATGCGCACAAGCTACTCAGACAAGCAACGGTCAAATTGCATACTTGGTGTGCTTATGACTGCCGGCCGCAGACGGAGGAAGTCATGCGGTACAGCGAAACAAACACGGAATGGGAGTCAGTACAATTTTGCACTGTCAGCGAGACACGTTACATTGAATTCAGCGTGGAACACTTCAGCTGGGTTATCGCCATCTTGAAAACATTTTTTTCAGCGTCATATATCATGAGGCCGATCGTGTACTGTTCCCATACTACCTTCGTGCTAGCTCTGCTGCGCGACACAAAACTTCAAATACAGAATTTTCAACAAGAAATGAACATTTTTTTTCATTCCGGATATGAGGAAAAGAGAATTCAAGCGATTGAATGCAAGAAAGATGACGAAATAAAGACATTAATCTCTTGCATCAAACCAGCAACCGGTTTCGGTTCTTGCCGCATTCTATGTACATTCATTCCGTCCGATGCATCGTAACAAATAGCGGGCCATCATACCGAATTTACGACTTGGCTAGTGATAAACCGTCTCAACAGATCACGATTAAAGTCGAGTCGAAAAACGGTAGCAAAGTATTGTCACGCAATTGCTTTGGCTTCTTCTGGAATGGTGATAAAGGTGAGTCTTACCTCGTACCCAAAACCTTAGATGCAACATCGAAACTACGTCTAGCTGGAACATTACATTGAATGCTGTAACACTATTCATTGCATGATAATATCGCGTTACATCGATGTTATAGGCTACTTATCTTATCTTACGAATAATAAATTTACAGGTAGATCCCTGCATCACCAGCACGTATCCGACATTTATAACGGGAAAATGGTAGTCAACGTTCATGGAACAGCATACTTAGCTGATGGGGACGTAATTCATGGAAGCACCATCGGGACTTTGAATAAAGGGGAGATTCATAACGAAAACCACGGTCTTACGAGCGTCGTATCTGGACAAGGATATACAACTGCAGATAGTACTACGTCAGTGGAGATGACACGGATGCGAAATTGCGCCAGAGAAGACAATGCAGTAGACTCAGGTACCATGCATTTATGTTTATCTGCCAGGAAGGTATGGAAATCTCGCGCCCTGCTAGATTTTACGGATCACAAATATATTTATTCAGGTCTACCAACTGAAGGGGCAAAAGAAGTAAAAGATAGAGTTATTAATTTGGAAGGTACTGTGTATATAATATTATACATTCAACATGTGCCGCTATAAGGGATCATGAGAACTGGGAAATCTTTCTATTCCACTTCATGTCGTGACCCTGACTTAAATTACCCGGCCCTGTGAAAACTGTCTACAGGATCACAGACCCACCACTGTCATCGCTCCACCCGCAATCATCGTTCATTTATTGACAATAGCCTACATGCGAGGGAAGCTCATTCCGCATCGAATTACAGCTCCCTTGCGATTACATACTAGAGCAGGACATGGATCGAAGCCGGATCGGATAGCCGGTCGGATTTTCTCATTTTTTCCGGAGCCGGATAAGCATTACCCCTCTTCCACCCTCGAATCAATTGTTAAAGTGAAACGTTCATGGAAATAACCCACATGCTAAGTCCAAGTTGACATACTTAGTTCAAATAAGGGCTGGGTCTGATTTGTGAGTTTTTAATTTCCTGTATGCAATATTTCAATCAATATTCAATACCGTCCTGTAAGTACATAATTATTATCGGAGTTTTCCGGGCCGGATCACTGTCATTTTTAGAATCCGGCCTAGGAGTGGAACCGGGGTCGTAACAGAGCTTTAATAAGCAGAATCGGAGTAGGACCAGAAAATTTGTCGATTCGCTTCGCACTGATACATACACACACCACGGAGAAAGAGAGATTAATCTCCTGTATTTGTCATTTCGAATGCCCAGCTCCGATAATTATCGACAGTATCACTTGAATTTCAAGTCGTTGCGTTTAAAATCGATGATGGTGTATCTCAATGAAATTGCTCACCGCCGCATATGAAGCGATCATATAATGAACCGCATTCTTTATTGGCCGTACTGCAGGGTGGAACATTACTAGATTCATAGAATTAAAGCCGTAAAACAAGGCAAGCATATTGGATCATAGTTTCTATGTTTACGTACTTTTTGCAGACAAGAAAAGAAAATTGATGCGCGAGAATGGCGATGTTATTAAAGCTTCGGAAATTCTGGTCGAATTACAAATATTGAGAGATCATGAGAATGTAGATGACTTATTGGATATTGCGGTGTGCGAGCTACATTTAATGAGAGGTCGGGACGAGAGTTCGCTGCGGAATTTAAAA
Source organism: Botryllus schlosseri (assembly GCF_051294905.1). Lineage (NCBI taxonomy): Eukaryota > Metazoa > Chordata > Ascidiacea > Stolidobranchia > Styelidae > Botryllus > Botryllus schlosseri. The sequence continues at coordinate 25,479,620 of NC_137238.1, forward strand.
GATTACATTTCGCAGTCACCATGGCTGTCGGCAAGGGATGTGAGATTATTCGGTTGCCAACTTGCAAGGTTTGAAGGTCGGTTCGCCGCAGCGATAATCTTGCTGATCATATCTCACGAACTGCGAAATCAAGAGAGACGATTGACGCTAACGGAGGAAACCGAATGGAGACTAGAACTCTTGAGCGAGATCCGTGAGTTCCTCAAACTATTGGAAAATGACGCCACAAAATTCAAAGAGCCAGCAGTCATGCTCGTCAAGAAAGCTGTAGAAATCTTGAAGAAAGACATGCCGACGCAGCGCGAAGGCTATGATGACCATGAAAAGTCACCATATCGAGACGAGACAGGTAACCTGAAGTTTGTAATACCCAGATTAATTTCAAAAATATTACGGGAACCACTATAAAGAATGTGATACTTCAAAGTGGTTCTTGACATTATATGTTGCAAAACGCACATGAAATGTTCAGTTTCGGTTAAAAATGCAAGTAGTCTATATTAAAACCTGCATATATCAACTAACGCTATTAAATTGATAGGTTGAGCGTGATAGTGTTAGTTTTGGCACAAAATCGCACTGTCGGTCTCCTGCTGAGCTGTGTGATTGCTTTTATACACACCTTTTTGAGTCAGTAAAATATATTCTCATTACTTAAGATGTACAGAACCAAGCAGAAAAAGAAAAGGAAGAGCGAATGAAAATTCTGGAAGGTACAGCGTTCAAGCCATCAATATTGAGTGATAAAGCGTCATCGCTTGATTCACGATATATAATAGAACATTACATTTTTTGCACGATTCCTATCGCTATTCAGACGAAAAATTTGAAGAATCCGATAAGTTTCTCTTCAAGTTTGAGAGGATCTTGTTTAGGAGTTCGTTAGTGGCGAATTTATGTCCGCATACAACTAACGTATTTGATAAATTGATAATTACTTATAACTTGGTCGATTTTTTTGACACGTCAAAATAAGCCAAAATTTTGTCAAAATTAGCCAAAACCTGGTCCAAATTGCAGCATTAGGTCAAAAAATTGTCAAAATTACTTACAAAAAATTCTTCACAAATCAACCTTGAATTTTGGATTGTGACGGAGTTTGGCATGGTGACGCAAAAATGCTGTCGGGCTCTTGCTCCTGAGCTGCGGTCTTGTTTTGCCGGACGGCATTGTTTGGTCACAAACCAAAACTTCACCACAATGCAAAATTCGAAGTTGCTTTTGAGGGGTTCCAGGGTCATGAGCAGAATAAAATTATTATTTTCGTAATCAGTACAGCAACAGCTTTCCTGTGATACCCGATTTATTAAATTTAGCGCTCGGCAAGCTGGTCAAAAATGGCCGTAAAATTGCCTTTGGCCAAATGGAAAGTATGACGTAACACAAATGATGTAAGCCGTTCAATCTTGCTGTGTCCACGCCATTTAGGACACTGTTGGAACCACAGATTTAACTTATAATAATATATATACCCTAATACAGCTTGTGTGATGTCTTTGAATCCATATGTGAATTCTAGATCGGTAATGCATTTTCACCTTAGTTCTTTTTACGTAATTAGGTCCGTGATGATCGACCATGTATCACCCATCTTTCGACGCCATGTCTACGAATAAACCCAATATCTGCCGCACAAGCATGCATCCATATCCCTCGCCAATCAAACTCTAGTGATTTGGTGTGTTGGCGTGTAATTCGAACTAATGTAGATATTATGTCACATCTGAGAAAGGGAGCGACATATATAGCTGTGGTTCCTTTGTATGTGCGTTCTCATAATTAACTCGATCTACAGGCATAGTCTATATTTTTAAGTTAAACAGTTCGTGCATTTAATCACGCATTACTGGGATATGTGTACTCACATAGTCTAAAAATTACACTTCTAACTAACGCAGTTGTGGGCAAACTACTGCCCGCGGGCCGCAGGCGGCCCGCAACATCGTTTGATGCGGCCAGCGAAAGCCTCAAGTAACGTTGTAAAAATATTGATCAAGTACGCACTGAAATGAAAATACTGTGGTTTTTGTTTTCAACTTTTTCTAAATATATTTCAACACGATATGACAAGTTATAGTCTTACCATAGTATTTTTTTATCTCAGTGATGGCGCGATAGCCCGATGTCGGGGCCCATGCATTTTGAAAGGTTTGAATTGATAAACATCACAGAAAGTGAAAATTAAAATACCTAATTCGCATCGCGATTGATTTTAGATTGGCAACACGATCCAGTTTAATACTATTTGTGCTGTACTTGGAAAAACACTTTCTCGAGTGTGTTAGCAGGTCTCTTCAACCGGGTGTTTCGTACACCCTAGGGTAGTGCTTCTCAACCGGTGGGTTGCGAAGCTAATTCAGGTGGGCCGCGATGACGTTCTAACTGTAACACTTTCGTATTCACTTTTCCAACTCTTTTAGACACTTTATATTCTCAAGATTAGAAGAGGTAATGCACATTCTCCTCCTCCAAATTAAATTGTTTTACGCCCATGAGCGCCACAAGTCACGTTGCCTTGCTCACAATAATTCGTGAGCCAGATTTTCGTCACATTTATATTCATTGGAGCGTGAAATTCGACAGTGCGTTATTGTGCATGCGTGAGATTGAAATTCACTCTATATGCAAACGTTGATCGGGAAATGTAGCAATCCAGCGCGATTTGTCGTTATAATCAGCAAACAACTGCCGCGACGCAAGTTACTCATAACTCGTAAAGACGAATGGCTGATTGGATACGCGCTTTCTCGTCTGTTTTTGTTTGGTGTTTTTCTACTACAATGGCCATTTACACCAGACCGATATTATTTATTATGATTCCGCATCTGACGACTTGGAGCACGGTCTACTCCCAGACTTTTTTAAAACACCGTTTAAGCAGATAGGATGATGAGGAGTCTAGATAAGCGTTTAACGTCTGTAATCATCTGTTACATGCATGACCTTAACTGCCCCACCCCAATCGGTGCATCGAGCTTGAAGAGGGGCCAAAATTATCTCATGAATTAACATAAATTATTGAGTATTTGTTTGGAGAGTTATTGAACTTCTTTCAAATTTTCTTCGCACTTGGCGCGAATTGGCATTGTTAGATGTCTTGGTTTTAATAGCGGTATACCCATCTCCATAATAGAATAATACGCATAATTTATAGAAATAGGTCATTCGGTGTCGGCCATTACCGCGCCACGACACACCAAGACATATGAAGTTTCGGCCTACATGCGACTCCGCGAATTTCGCAGCCAAAAAGGTCGACAGTGAGAAAACCTCTGCCGAAAAGGATCGAGTCCTTCGGTATATGTATGTATGCCTAATTGTCCATGGACTATATACGGTAGGTGCCTAATGGATGTCTCAAAATATCGCTGTCACAAAAAAATTCATAGTAGGCTAGTATATGTAATTGGCAATATCTTTGACCGAATGCCATCATGAATTCCAGAAAATATTCACGTTAGGCGCGACTATAGATAACTGTAACACACTGTCAACATAGAAACTGGTACCCACGAGCAGTGGTTTAAATGTAAATCGCAAAAGGGCGTCTAGTGGGTCGCGCAATGAAATTCGAACGAAAAGTGGGTCGCGAACTGAAAAAGGTTGAGAAGCAGCAGTGCCCTAGGTTGTACCATAATTTCTAAAGGGTGTACCACTCAGATGTGGTGTACTTGGGTGTACCAGATACGCATCACAATGGACCGATGACTAGCTATAAATATGCAAGTTTATGCTTCAGAACAGGTTGAACGAATGTGCAATATTGCATAATGTTCATATCAACTGTATGCAGCTTGCAAATTACATTCCTTTTGTGATGTTATAAGCAAATGTTTCTCCTCGTCATTCAACCTTTGGTTATGGACTCATTGGTTCCTTTTGGAGTGAAACAGGGTGTAGTTAACATGTGTTCAGGTTGCGACATCTATCTATAATGCCGCCGCGATATCTCAGATATTTTGAATTCGCACTTCCTGCGACAAGCTTATGAATAGCGCAGTGTACATAATTGCAGGGGCGTAGCCAATGTTCCCTCTAAGCTGCGCACGTGCGCAAATGCGCAGTGCTTTCACGGTCTCTGCGCACATAAAATCCAAGTTGCGCACAAAAAATCCGAAGTGATGACCTTTTTTTAGTCGTTACGCACTGTTTTCCAAGGGTCTGCGCTGTGAGTTGGTGAGTGTGCGCAGACCCGTCAAAAATTATAGGGATCATTGGGCGTAGCCAGGCTCTCGGGGTCGAGTTTGAGATGGTAGCCTGGTAACCTCGAATCCTGCGGACGTACGGCCGCATGCAGCCGTAAAGCGATAATTATGCGGCCGTCTACGCATAATTAAATTTACGTGTGTTGGTGGCCGTCGATATGCAATTTGAATTTATGAATTGGTTCCCAAATTTTTGAAAGGTCGGGAAGCCCGCGTAATAATGATGCTCTCGCGATAACTATTTGATTTTGTTTGCAGACCAAAAACACAAAATGACGCTTGAAGAACATTTTAAAAGTGCTTTGGGAACTTTGACCGAACAACAACGATCGGGGGAAATTGATGATGTTATTGGCTTATTGAAAGACGCTGTTCTCGAATTTCATTCGATGAGAAGTCGGGAGAACAGCGCGATGAAGAATTTGAAAGATTACATTTCGAAGTCACCATCGTTATCGGCGAAAGATGTGAGATCATTCGGTTGTAAACTCGCAAGATCTCAAGGCAGTTTGCTTCCAGCTATGATCTTTTGGAGCATATATCATCAACTAAGAAATGAAATGAAGGCATTGTCCCTGAAAGAGGAAATAAAATGGAGAAAGGAACTGCTGAGTGATATTCGTGAGATGCTTGAACTTTCTGGAAATCGGAACACCAGAGGTCATAGAATTGCAGCCAAACTCGGATTAGAAATTGTTGAGAGATTAGAGAAAGATATACGGGCGGTTGAGGACGTCAAAGCTGACCACAACAAATCAACTGAAGGCGTGTTTGCAGGAGTGAAGTTTGCATTCGAACTATATTTATCGGTTTGTAAAACGTTGATGAATCCTTTCAAATTTTAAGGTTCAGAGAAACATTAGGTACGAGATATGAAACATTGTTGATATGTCACGCTTCGTTGCAGTTTTACGTTGAAATCACATCATTTCTTGTTTTTAAGGGCCGTATGTTTGCACACAGCATTCCTAAATAGTGATAATAAAAATCGATTACAATTCGAAGTTCCGTATTGCAATTTTTGCAAGTTAAATTAATGGGACCGCTGAAATTGAGTCACAGCTACCGCATATCCAAACGCACTTGAAGAAACAGAGGAATTCTACCAAAGCCATTTACGAACAAATTATCCCTTTGGGCTCAGTACACCGACGTATATTAGACTACTTAATAATATTCATGAATATAAAAGGTATCAGCTATGCCTATTGCTTCTCGGACCAGGCACAAAAGTAACTCTCCGCATGTCTCAAGAACATTGTACAATATTCAGAAACATTACTTTGGTCACTGTGTCGCTGACTGGCGTTCTTCTGCTGACATTATGCGAAAGCGAACATCGAGAAGTCAAAATTCTGCCGTTTTGTGCTCATTTTACACCAGAACTTCGTTCAATGTGCACTAGGGTTGACCAAAATCTGAAATCCGTGTTGTTATATCTCATTATAGATCATGATTAGTATCATATAATTTTATCGAATAAAAACACCACAAGGCTGCGTTACAATGAGAAGATAGTAAGGTGTCGAAAAGACTAAGTGTAGTCTGCGAAATCAGACATCCATCCAGCCTAGGATAGAGGTGGCATGCACACGCACACTGGATATAAGTAAAATGAGATAATACAAATGCACACGTGTCCAAATGAAGTGCCATGTGACGGAAGGCGAGAACGATAAGTCAGGCTATGGTCCGGTAAACTTGAGGGATGACTTTAGTATTCATTCACTGTTAATTGCTTGTACTTCGACTTGAATATGAACATGCTCGCCGACAGTAGGATAGCCGGCAAAGATACTGTTCCACATATCAGGTCCGGCAAATTTGATTTCCTGTCGACCATATGTTAGTTCGACGACAACGGCACGCGTATGATGTAGTTAAGCGCATTTGATTCCGAGGTAAGGAAGTCATTGTAATTTTCGGTGCAGTGACCGCGCAATGGAACTAATTCATAAGCCTGGCAATTTCTAGTTTCCGCATAGCTTTTAGGATTAGGACACCGTAGCTTTGGAGCAGGGATTTGTTGATTATCGAACTTGATTATCGATAGAAAACATCAATGAGCTTACAAGAGGCTCGCGAAAAAGTCATTTTAATTTCGTGCAAAGCGATTTATAATAACTGCCGAAAAATGGGCGATGACGAACCGCCCACAGGATGCCGAGTAGACTAGGAAGCACGGAATCACGGCTCTTGACTGCGTAATTGGCCACGCTCGCGGCTGAATGATTAGCTGCTTCTTTTTCTTTGATGTCTGCTAACGGCAGTGATTCTGTAAGCGCACTGAAGGATGTTGAGTGAATAGTAGAATGCAGCTGCTGATCTGAGACCCGCATTACAAATGCGACGAACAGAGCAAATTAATGCAACCCAATTTGAAATCGAGTACGTCACACATGTTTTCATAGTACTACGTTGCGTACAAATAGTTGTCTGCCCATTTTCTGTGTGAGTGGTTCCCACACTTTTTCAGCTCGTGAAAAACTCGAAAAATCATAAAACGGTCACGGCACACTTTTAGGAGATAAAACTAGCCTAACATGCGGTGGATGTGATGTGGTGCTTGTTTGTACTGAAACTGATACGGGATTCGTTACACGCCGGCCAATGAGAGAACGCCAAGTCATCCTATTTGCCACGCCCGTTTTCGTACCCCAAGGCTGCATGTTCTAAAAGTGACCTATGCTGGATTCGAACTGACTTTGGATGGGTATAAATTCACGTCGATCACCACCACACTATCGCAAAGATTTGGTATAGCTTACTCAGCTGTTTTGAGAATATACACTCTGACATAATACATTTGCCGTCGGACTATGCGCCAATTTATGATGTCATCATACAGCAATTAGGCGATTGTCTTGCAGTAGGTTATAGGTTCCATTCCGCAATCTCCACATTCTTCCATAACGTAACTATTCAGTGCAAGACCGACTTGTCATGTATTATACGTTAGCTGACATTTTTTACATGTATTCTATTATGTGTATATAGGACTAAAACTCTGATTTGGGTCGTGGTTTAAAACGTTTCAGAACCACTGGATTGGAGTAACAATATTGTAATCATAACAGAGGCAAACCGCGAAAGGTCGAGTATTTGCAGTTGCAGAATCAGATCTAAGTCTGAACAAGAGTTCGACCGATGCTGATTTTTGCAGGAAGATATCGATATGGATTGTTATTAATCGACGGACTAACATGGTTGATCACCGATAACATACGCCGATATTCATATGGAAGGAGCAGACCACCATCCGCCAAAACGATTGTGTATTAGGAAAGATGACACTATTGTACATGCCACAGAAAGCTGAACAGCAAACAAGCAGAATGAAATCAGTAGAATTATTGTTTTATTGTGTACTACTGTACATTAATGGAAATTTAGGGTCACCCAAAAAGCAAAACGTGATATAGTGCAGATCAGTTCACTACAACTAAATTGTATTGTAGGAAACACGGTTTCTCTGCATGGTCAACAGTCAAAGGTGTCCGCTTGCAAGTGTAAACTGAGCAAGTTCACTGACAACACGTTCACTGGGTACAAATCAGATGGCGGGGCTGGGCTACATACTTATTGGTACTTTGGCCTGCAGTTGTGTCTTGAGCTATTGCTCTTCCATCATTTAAGTGGATCATCTTTTTGCCTTTAATTAACGGTTCTTAGAGGTATAGGTATAGTTCGTCACCGTCATCTATACCGCTGCTGTCCTGCGTGATGCTGTCACTGTGGGGCGCGAGGGAGGTGTTCAGCACTGCATTAACACAGCCATTTGTAGTAGTAGCTGTCGGTGACTCGGTGTGTCTCTTGGAATTTCTAACTGCAAGTGTTTCTGAAGATGCATTTTTGGTGCTGGCCTGGTCCGAAGTGTATATGTTTTCGGTTTCTTTCTGGCACCCTCTGGCCTTGTAACTGCACAAGAAAATGTGTGATTGTTACATCAATGATATGGCAGAGATGCCACCATAGCAGCTTTGTTGCGCCTGTAGCGAGTCCATAGGGCGGGATCATATCGACTGATTGTTTCTTTGATTGATTTAATTACCAATTGGTTTCCGTTGCTTATCCAATATAGGCCTAGGCCTACACGTCACCGTAGTTTACTGTACAGTTTCTAACATTGCTCGCAAAAAATGGAGATTTCGTTGCATTGGTGAACCCGACAGGCAGGAACATATTTCTGCACTACAAGCATGCATAAGCAAACACGCTATAAGAATGCGGCAGCTGTTAAGTTCTTAACCTTTTAGGCAGAGGTACGACGAGTTTTCACACATAAGCCAATTGTCTCGTGCATGACTTTGAAACCGGAGCAAGAAGCCGGAGCCCCGGAGCCGGACCTGGAGCCGGTTGTTTGGAAAGTAGCTCCGGCTACGATTTATCATCACGATTTCAAGATTACAGTCAACTGTACGGCTTGATATGATATGGTACGCAGCAATGTCGTGGAGTGAGTTCTCATGCGACTATATGACGTTTTCGGCAGCTGTTCATAGAGTAATCTTGACGTCACAGGACTGTGCAATGTGCATACACACGCAAAATAACAGTTCGGCGCAACGGTAGTTATTAACTGCATGACTGAACCATTCGATAGTTTGTGGAGTCGGAGCTGGAGCCGAAGCAGCGGTATCAAGATCCGGAGCTTGGAGCCGGGGGTAATTCATCATAGAAGAGAGTTCCGGAGCCAGAGCTGGAGCAGTTTAAAATTTACGCCAGCTCTAAAGCCCTGGTCTCGTTTCCATGTTTTTTTTTAAAGTTCCCTTATGGCGAGACTAAATCCAAGTGGGTGGGTGAGCTGCAATGCGTAATATAGGCATCCGCACAACACACAAAGAAGATGTGACTGAACTTTGACTGAACTTGTGTATACGGTGCTCCATTTACGGTTCCAGGTGATTTGGTTTCTACTTCACCAGAGAGGGCAAAGCGGTATATGCCAACATTACAGCATAAGATTAGCAATATAATTCTACGGCTCATGACACGTAGCAGCAAGCAAAACTGTAGTTCCATCACGTTTGATAGATTGTACCTATGTGTTCAATGAAATGTGTGCACACCAAACCGTCCGACGGGCCATGCAACGTTTTGAAGAGATAAACAAAGTCAATCAGGCTAGCCATAGGCGGCAGATGTGGTGTCCATCAATCGTCTGAAGCCGGCAGATTATATGGATTTTTAACTAGCCAGTGGTATTGAAACAACCTCCAAGATGGAATTGGCCACCACGAAAAGCACGTGACATCGAGTTATCGCATGACCTTACGGATGCAAGTAGATGTAAACGCAACAGGCTACCTCCATCTCGTTATGGATTCTGAAAATCCCCGCCGCTGGTTGATGGTAGTGAGGCTACCCTACAATGCGCGCTCGTCTCGATTGATTGACTTGATTACCAGTTGTTCTCTGTTGCATTTGCAATTTCATGTTTCCTGGTTAGCCAGGAAACAGCGAAACAGCCATGACCCCAATAAATATTTCGATTTTTTCGTGAAATAACATAAGGTTTAGTATTTTCAAGCATATGTAGGGGAGATGTGGTACCGATGGATCACTATGGGACCAAAAATACTTGAAAAATTCTCCATGATAATTCCATGATTACACTCCGTGAATTTGTCTACAATTACATGCTGACAGAATCTTTCCTCACATGCAAAAAAATTCGACCTGCGTGAGTTATGGGGTCTATGACGACTGATTTACGTTTCAGGGGGTGTAAAGTAAATTATTCAATTAGCAACAGAAACTCGACTACATATATATAGGCTGTAAATCATAGTTACATGTGGTGTTTTATCGCTATTACGAGGTATTTGAAAGTCAAAATGTCGATTTGCGGGTAATATGAATGTGGCATTAATTTAGTAAGTTTAGGCGTAATTTAGTTTATGCCAACATTTGAGTTGATACACATACACAAGATAGAGTGATTTATTCGACAGCGATTACTTGATGACTTGAAATTGACTCGTACATTTTGCTCCAAGTCACGAGTCAATGCACATTTATCAAGCCCGTAGTCAAGTCAGGTCAAATCATTTTTCCAAAGTGACTCGAGTCAAGTCAAGTCATACGAAAAAGTTGACTCGATTCCGACTCGAGTCATCCCAACAATGGACTACGATACCTCCCTCATTTCACACGACTGTTTTGGCGTGTACGCCGATGATTGCGGTGCGCAATGTGGAAGAGTAGTCTATCCATTACCCGCATCACAGCATCCATTCAAATATATTTAGATTCATTTAATGAGTTGTGTAAAAAGTGAGGTTTCTCTATCTCAAAAACGAAATTGGTGGTCATAAGCTCTTTATTTGGAAAAGGAATATCCTTGAAGTATCACTATGCGTTGACGGAATCAACATAAATTGGGTTGAGCAGTTCAAGTATCTGGGAATTACGTAAAGTGTATACTTACTCGTACAGTGTTGTTAAAAAGTGTAGTCAAAGGATCAATATGCTGCGTGTACAGTTCTGTCATTGACACAAGTATTTTTCCAATAGTCTGCCTCCTGTGTTTGATGACTTTTTCATACCTGCTAAACATGTCCATTCCCATTACACGAGATCTTCGTCTAAAGGAAACGTCTACTTACCCCAACCCAATAGCAACCTAACTAAGAGATCTATCGACTACTCGGGACCTATCATCTGGAATGCATTACCATCACATATCCGTGAATTGCCTTATAATAGATTCAAAAAAGCCCTACTTGATCACCTCTTGTCGTTACACTAACACTGTTGCCCTACCTCGCCCAGACATTGCTTCATTGATCATTTGCTACCATTGTTTAATTTTTTTTTCTATTTTCCTTTCCTAACTAAACATTTCTTACAGCCAGACTGTTCTGAGTCAAGTGTACCTGTTTGATGCTGGTGTGATCAGACTAGATGACCTTCATGGTCTTATCGATCACTCCTATCTAATACCGAATACTGTGCACGCATATTTTCTGTACCACCATCACTGCCGTTTGTTATGTATTTTGGTTCGATGAAAATAAAGACTCTCTCTCTCTCTGACTACGCTGTGCCAGCATACTACTTCTCTCCAACATATCTTCAAGTAATGGAGAACAAAGCATTGCGGTTATGTTGTGGAGCAACGCGCAGCTCCCCTGTTTGTGCATTACAAGCAGCATGCAACGAGCCTCATCTTCACTTTAGACACAGATATATGTGTATGAATTATAGCTGTTATCTACTCAAACAACATGCCGATCAGCATTTTGAGCGTGGGCTACTGCAGGATACATGACACGAGATATATGGTCTAATTATACCTGGATTTGTCACATATAACATGTGGGGGAGACGTGGTGCCGCCGGATCAAAAATTGGAACTGATATCTGGCCCCAAAATGTTAAGCCAATAACAGCAAATCTTTTGCTGGCTCAACACTTTGATACAAACTCTACCTATCTGGCATATATACACGAAATTTGAATACCCGTGTTTTCTCTAAATATTTAACAATGTTCAAAATCTGTTGCTCAAACGTCCCCACCCCATGAGTCCAAAGGCACACGACCAGGGGATCTCCGAGCCATACTCTCAGAAACTCAAATGTTACAACTTTTCTTGCTGCGTAATATAATCTGAGCTACAGTAAACGAAAAAAAAGTGTTTGGTCGCAACCGTCAGAGAGTAGAATTAATAATATCTCAAATGTTGCGACGAAATCACGTTTCGATTTTGGCTCGAACTTACAAATTTGACGGTAAATAGCCTACATATTGCCTGTAAATCGACATTGTGACTTCCAAATACCTCGTTATAGCAATAAAAAATTACAGGCAATTATAACATTAATAGTTTCTGTGTGTAGGCATGTTTCAGATGTTGCATGATTATTTAGTGCAACTATTTTGTTTGATTTGGCTTTTGTATCATCGGTCTTCACCCTATGAATTTTATAAATAAATCGAAAAAAAATCCCACTCATGGAATGCATCGAATAAAAGAATATGTGTAATTATATAGCCTGATACAATCTTTACACTTCACATTAAGATTGCTGGTTTGTTCGTGTTGAAGGTTACAAAGAAAAATGTAGGGATCGACCGAAATTTATTTTACACCTCTCAAAACAGAAACATCTGCCAGAAACCCCATAACTTGTGCACGTCGTAGTTTATTGTATGTAGGGAAAGATCCTGCCAGCATGCAATTGTAGACAAATTTACTGAGTGTAATCGTGTAATTATCATGGAGAATTGTTGGTCTCAATGATCCATCGGTACCACATATCCCCTAGGCTACTTCAACGTCCCGTTGTTTCGAAATATTTCAGTGGAGAAAACCCTCACTATCAGCCTCCCTGGATGTTCCGCTCACCAATCGTCAATAGGCAGATGCTATGTTTACACCCAATGAATGTTACCCAAGATATCATAAAAGCATATTTTCATTACTATATCTTTGAATTCCACGACGGAGTTATTCAGATATATACGGATGGGCCCAAGACCTCAATAGCCACCGACTACGCTGTTTATATCCCCTCTCGCTCTGTATCGGTTAGCAGAAACTGTCATGTTTATCATTCCGTATTTCATGTTGAACTTTCAGTGATTATTCATGCATGGTCCTGGGTGTCCGAAATGCATGTAAAGAAGAGAAATATGCGATTTTTACAGACTCGCTTAGTGTGTTAAATACGATATCTCACCCTGCCATTTCGCTGACATATATCTTCAACAAGTTCTTCCCCCTTCTTGATCCGGTAACGGGATTCGGGATAGAAGTAGCCTTTGGATGGATTGCAGGTCACAAAGGTAACACGATCACCGATCGCGAAGCAAAATTAGCGACATATAGTCTGTCTCCAATCGGCAGATCCCTTAGGTGACCACCGGAGACGCGAAGTCACTTGTCTGCCAATATTCGCGAACACTCTGACAGGAACTGTATGCCTATGACGATAAAGGGGTGCATTATAAACGTTTCCATAGTTGCATTTCAAATATATTCCCGTCAATGCATGCATATCGGCAATTTGAAGTCATCATGCTCCGTCTGCACTCCGGCCACTTTAGGTTTAACTATAATTCGTTTAGAATAGGATGTTCAGATAATCCGCTCTGTCTTTACTGTAATATCACCGAAAGCGTAGACCATTTTCTTCAACTCTGCATGATATGATTTTCAACGGTCATTTTTCATTGAGTCCTGCCGTAATCATGACACGCCATTTACGACTTATAACCTCTTGGTCCAGCCCGAGCTATTATTAACCCCTGTGGCCGGATTCGTGAATCGGTGAATCCTTTTATTTTTGTTCCGTGTATAGCCGAAGATGAATTATAATTAAGAGTAAGAATAAAGAATTCAAGGGCATATAGTTCAAGAACATCAAGCCATAGTGGAATGGAGCAAACAATAAGGATATTTTGACTCCACTAGGACATGAGCTAATTCTGATAAAAAGCGAAAAAGACTGATCAACTGATTGTTGAAACCCGGTTTTATCAGGATTATGGGGGTGGGCTGAACCTCGGTTTTATATGAAATCAGACAAATATTATACATCTCAAGGTATCCAAGACGTCTACAGCAGAGTGGGAAAGAAGATAAGGCAGCTCCTCAGTTCAACGAAATCAAGTAGGCTATCCTTCACAACCGATTGTTGGTCAAACTCCACTGCGCCTTTATCAGCGTAATTTCTCATTTGATAGATGAAACATTCAGGAAGCAATGAAGGGTATTCTCGAAATCAGAGGTATGGAGGGATATTAGATATATTCGATTTGTATTGTGTAGTTTACCTACGAGGCAGTGTTAACACCACGAATTCATATGTCTATAACCGCAATGATCAATTGCCCAATACAAACAAAACTGTTGTTTGCTCTTCTCGATGTATGTGTTAGCATTTGGTCAGCGAGAAATGTTTGTCTGTTTTCATGAATGTATGCGAATGGAATACAAACTTTGCACTTTTCGTGACTTAGTAACGGTCGGCAATGTTCTCCATGTTAAAGACCATTCACAACGATTTCGGCCACCGCTTAATCAGGTTTAATCCACATTTATATTCGTACGTCTACATTCGTAAATGGAAAGTAGACCTGTGCGAATAATGTACGTATCAATATTTTGTTGTATTTGGTTGTATCAAGGTAAGCATCGGCTTACTGGACGCTGGCCGGTGCGAAACCCTAGTGGTCCAACCATAATACTTTAATCACTCTCACACCCAGGAAGAGTATGGCCGCCAGGCCTTCATATTCCGAAACCGGGGATGCTGGCAGATTGGTGTCTTAATCCCCAGGCACAAGTATGGTGGTGCGGGACAAGTGGCCGCAGACGCCCCCAGTCAAAGCCTGCTTGTGCCAACTGTTTGAACCTTGAAGTAAACAGATGAAACTTTGGGAGAAAACAGAAGAAACCCGGAATGGGTGCTTTTGAGTCCTACATCTCTTAAGTGCCCTATTACGGGCGCTTGTGGCATATAGTGCTGTAGTGTAATGCTACATGGCTGTCACAAGCGTCACAGGGGGAGGTTTACTGCGGTTCCTACGGTTACCCTTAAAAAAATAGGCATCGGCTTACTGGACGCTGGCCGGTGCAAAACCCTAGTGGTCCAACCATAATACTTTCAGTCACTCTCACACCCAGGAAGAGTATGGCCGTCAGACCTTCATATTCCGACACCGGGGATGCAGTCAGATTGGTGGCTCTCTCCCCAGGCACAAGTATGGTGGTGGCGGGACAAGTGGCCGCAGACGCCCCCAGCCAAAGCCTGCTTGTTCCAACTGTTTGAACCTTGAAGTAAACAGACGAAACTATGAGCGAAAAACAGAAGCAAACCGATATGGGTGCTTTTGAGTCCTACGACTCATAAGTGCCCTATTACGGGCGCTTGTGGCATATAGTGCTGTAGTGTAATGCTACAGGGCTGTGACAAGCGTCACAGGGGGAGGTTTACTGCGGTTCTTCTGGTTACCCTTAAAAAAACGTATCAATATTCAACGGACTGATAGGCTGATAGTAATATTTTCAGCAGAGATGGTCAGTAATTAAGTACTTTTATTTTTTGGCTGCTCAGGTATGCCATTACTGTTATCCCCTTCATAAACGTGAACTCAATTAATCTCATCGCGGTACAGAACAGTTCCGTAGACAAAGTCTTTCAAGGTAGCCATAATAGCTCACTTAACATACGAATCACCGCATATGCATATTGCATATAGCCATTGAATTTAAAGACTGCAATGGCGAGACTGGATTGAGACAACGATGCTGTAGTCATTTCAAATAGACTATAGAGATATATAGCGAACGTATTATACATTAGTCACATTTTCTCATCGAAGGTAATAAACATTTTGAATTTGATTTGCTTCGCGGTGGCACGGGAGAATATAGAGTGCGCCTAACATAGAAACGGCGTCTTGGCAGCCAGTGTCGCTGAAACCCGAGGTATATCATTCATTACGAGCTATTCATTATGCTAACCGTGGGAAGCCCGGGATAAATTTACGAGGGTAAATGGGATACCGAATAAATAATTTAGATATCTGTACATTAACATTATATATAAGAGGACATACAGAATACAGATACAGGATCCAATTAAATTTTATTGGGTTTTGTGAATTGGGCAATATTTGGTCTTTAAAGGATTATACGCAAGGTTGCCATCGACATGGACCGAAAAATAAGGACAGTCGAAAAATAAGGTTAGCATAAAAAAGCGTTTTTTGTGCATACTTTGTATTTATTCCAGCCGTGGCATGTCACATTCCATACTTTTCGCCAGAAACAATATGCTCCAGCAACACCTTGTTATTAGAAAGTGGTTCATGGATCTCACGACAGCTCAGGTCTAGGTTTACCTTTACTCAGTGCCAAAACAGCACTTCACCCCCCACCAGCATAGGGTGATAAACCTAACTTCTTCACCTCGTTGTGATTAGAGGCGTCAACCAAGATGGAAAAAGGCCGTACACCAAGTTTAGACAAAATCATTTTTGAGTGTATGGAGCAAGAACTCCAGTAACAATGCTTGTAGTCTTGGTCCTGGCCGAAGCAAACTTATATGCGACGTTGCAGTCGGGGAATATTGTTTCGAACAATTGCGATGTGCAATCGTTGGTGAGGAATGATAGCTGCTGTTTGACAGTATGGAATGCCCAGGTACCCTCTGCAGCAGCTGCCTTGTAGTCTGTGGTCGTTATTGCTGATGTGGAAAAATTATTCATCGACTGGCTCGAATTAATCATTATGACACAGTTCTTGTGTTTCGGGGTATCAATGTGATTTGAAATAGCGGTCTTTCTTATGGCCTCCAGGTTAATGTCACAATTGCAGATATTGCAATGTGCGAAACAGTTGACTTTCAAGTTTCGTTAGATACCTTTGAATTCTCTCTTAAAATCGTCATGAAAAACGTTTTTACTCCTTCTCAATTTAACTAACCAGATTTAGCCTTATTAGTGGCTAAAACTATACGCACAAGTGCAATATAATTTAGAACAATTTATCAATGATATTTAGCTTTTTTACTTCTTAACCAATGTGCCGACTGCACTGCGCCTTTTTACACCATGCAATAAATGCTGCCTTCCCCCAGCTTGAGCATATTCTGCTGTAGACCAAACAGCAGGTACCTGGTACCGCTGTCTACTGCTATAATGACGCCCGCTGCGGTAGCTTTGGTACAGACGAAACTGCTATACCGCCACTAACCAGTTAGAAGTCAAATCTTGTGGTGTGTACGTCACGAGAGTTCATTTCAGTTATGATGTCATAAAATCTGGACGATAAAGCATAATTTTAAAATATTATGCAACACAGATACCAGAGAAAAACGATCGAAGTTTTGTAGTGGTTTAAAATAAGACAAAATAAGGACGAAAGTCGAAAATAAGGACATTTCTTATAAATAAGGACAGTTAAGTTTTCTAAGACGTGGCCCTTCGAAATAAGGACAAATCTTAGAAATAAGGACGGTATGGCAACCCTGATTATACGTGACAAATAGCTTTCAGCCTCTTTCCAACATCATGTGAATGTTGACAATGGTTACAAAACTCTTTACGCTTGTTATTTAGCATCCGTCCGGGCCTAAAATAAATAACGTAGGCCCCGGTCTGTCGTTATGGTCAATTATTTACAGATGTATAATGACTAACGCAGGATCATCACCAAATGGTCATTAGCACAGTGTTGTAAACCATAGGGACAGCGTATTTTCAATTTCGTTAGATATGCCGTTTATTACCATTATCAAGAAACCGAGAGCAGGCCACGAAAAGGGGTCAGTGATTTCAGTAGATAGTTTGCGTGGCTGAAAACGAGTCCGGTGGCAGTAGGGCCTCAAGTATAGTATAGATTTTCATAAAGTTTATCTCAATAGCTATGGGATTTGACGGTTATAGTCTCTAGTCTCTGGGTTTGAACTCATGATCAATCAATGACATGGAGATGCATCAAGGTCTCGATGAACGTCATCCTTGTGAGTTGCGTGAAGTGCTAATTAACGGACGTGAGTTTTGGAAAATTTACGCCATATTCGAAAGACGCTTTCAACGTGTCGCATCGATGGATTAAGTCTTCACCTTTAATATTCAGTAACAAATAAATTATATCTACCGATGGTATATTACACTTCAGTGAGTAGGTTTACAAATGATATTGACATGATGATGTATCAATGATGCTCCTAATTATTCGAGATTGGGGGTGGACCGTTCACAAAATTTTCATTAGGATGTAGGGATGGGGTGGAACCCAGGAATGCTCCGGCTCGTGTGAACACGAACGTAATAATATTCTAGTTCAGAACACTTCCATGGACATGAACCAATGACGTCATATGAAGTGACAACGATATTATAGTTCCAAATACTGATAATCCGCAAGGTATAAATGTAGGGGAGATGTGGTACCGATGGATCAAAAATTGCAAAATGATCTCTGGCCCTCAAATCTTCAGCCGAGAATAGCAGATCTTTTGCTGTCTCAACACTTCGATACAAGATCTACCTATCGCGGACATTAACATGGATATCCGCTTTTTCAATAAATATTGATAAACGTTTAAAATTTGTTGCTCGAACGTGTCATCGGTCCCCACCCGGTGGGTCCAAAGGCACACCACCATGGGACCTATGAGACATACGCTCAAAAACTCAAATTTGTTAACTTGTTTTGTTGTGTACTATAAGCTAAGCTACAGCAAGCCAATGAAGAGTGTTTCGTCACAACCTTCAAGAATAAAATAGATTATATCAACTCAAATGTTGGCATAAAATCATGTTTTGATTTAAGCCCAAACTTACAAAATTAATGCCACATACATATTACCCGCAGATCGACATTTTGACTTTCAAATACCTCGTATTAGCGACAAAACACCACAGGTAACTATGATTTACAGCCTATATATACGTAGGCGAGTTTCTGCTGTTAAGTGATTAGTTGGTCCATCTATTTTGCTTGATTTGGCTATGGTACCATAGGTCCCCCACCCCATAAATATTGTAATTGAACTGAAAATAGTTCACTCGAAGATGGTATTGATTCAAAAAATATGTGCCATTATATACCCTGATACAAGCCCTACACTTCACATCAAAAATTATGGCGGGTTTGTTAGTCTGAAAGGGGATATAGAAAAAAGCAAATGTCGATCCAAATTTACTTTACACCCCCTAAAACGTAAATCATTCGTCACAGACCCCATAACTCACGCAGGTCGAATTTTTTGCATGTGGGGAAAGATTCTGCCAGCATGTAACTGTAGACAAATTCACGAAGTATAATCATGGAATTATCATGGAGAATTTTGCAAGTATTTTCGGTCCCAGTGATCCATCGGTACCACATCTCCCCTACCCAGTAAGTGAGTAGTTTTATAAACTGCAATAACATCATTGTTACATCCAGAAATATGATGAGGTCACAAGTAATAGGTCCAAAATATAGAGGTGAGCATTGTCACCTCCTTTATCTTGCGCCTATGTGCGAAATAAATAGGGGGAATATGTTTACTTAGACTGAGAGATATCGCATTGCTAACACATTTTACTAGCTTTGTTACAAAAGTTTGCCTCAACTAACCAGCTTTACGTTTGTGAACATTTAGTGACTCTCTGCAGAGCGAAATACAATACATTTAGGTAATCAGCGAATGATGCTTATTTAACCAATCAATAAAGTTGATATCGTTGTCTGATGTGTTAAATCCCCAGGAATATGGTTAGTCGGAAAAGGTAGCGCCAAAGAGGAAAAGATTCTTAATTTCGCGAAAGCCTGCTTTTGAATTATGTGAACTCATCAGATATGGTTGTTGCATATATAATAGCATCTTATAAAATACGTCGGAGCCGGAGCTACCCCTCAAATAACTGGCTCCAGCTCCGGCTCCGTCTCCGGCTGAATTTTTTGTAGAGCTCCGGCTCCGGTGAAAATGCACGGTTCCGGGGCTTCGGCTCCGGGCTCCGGCTCCAAAGCCCTGCCTTTTACATGCAACTTTCTTCATCATTAATAAATATTCATTCTCTCCAAGGCTTTGATAACAAAAAGAGTTCGTATATCATCCAAAAATAGTATATTGAACGCTCTCGTATTCGACATTTCATGTTGGTGATGCCATATCTTGTGATACGATTGTTGATATTCGCCGTTCTTTTGAATTCACTACTAGTTGCTGACGATTACCCCTGACGAGTGTCAGCCGAAAATATTCGGGCTCATTTCAATATTAATATACTATTCAATTGTATATTGAAGTTTTGTACCTCCAAAAAGCTGTTTAAATAAATGTATATTGCATCGACGTTGGCATGTTGGCGGATAATACCACAAGTCAGGGGCGGCCAATCATTTGACCAAATATAGCGACTAGAGCAGTGGTTCTCAACTTTTTTTGACACGCGCCCCCTTGGAGATGGTCAAAAAACTCGCGCCCCCCTGACCCCCCCCCTTGCATTTATCGTCATGTCAAAAAGAGCACATCATCTAATACAGAGGTGGGCAACGTTTTTGATATTCATGTCCGCATTTCGATTGCTTATGTAGCGTAAGGCCGCATTCCAGGGCATAGCCGCAATGAACGATATGGACGCAAAATTCCTACGGTAAACTGTCCATATCCATTCCCGGTGAACTCCGGACTATTCTACTTTTCACAATGGCCTATTGTACGCACCGAAATCGCGAGTGGCAATGTTATGAATAGTTGCCGGGAGGTGCATATTGTCGCGCGGAGCGCGAAAATTTTTCAGGGCCGCGAACGAATTGCTATTTCTTGCCAATTCCCATTCCGGCTCAGATTAAGAAGGGCGCTACTGCATTAAAATCGAAAAATGAAGTCTTGTTGAATAGCGCGGAGGGCAAAGAAAATTTCAAGATTAATTAAAATCTCTTGAAAATGCGGGAGTGAATTCGTAATTGCAATTTGCATGTCTACGGCCGCCAACACATACTAATTGAATTAGGCGTCGACGGCCGCTCAAATTCCCTTCTACGGTTGCAGGCTGCCCACCCCTGATCTAATAGTATACATAAGGTATATCTTACGCCAATTTTGAATCTGCATTCCAGTTGTTGAGTCTTTTACATTGCTGACAAATTTCTTCAAACTTGTTTGAAAATAACAAAAAAACATTGAACAAGACATCCATTAATTAATTTCAATGTAGGTCACCCTGAGACTAATCCTGATGCTGGTAGTGAGAACAGAGAGCAAGGCGTCGTTCTGTCCTGCCAGGCTAAATTTGATCAGTTTTCGAAATGAATTAATTGTGTTGATTTATAGCCTAAATGAGGGCGAAACCGGGCAACCTATGTTGCATATAAGTCTGTCTTAGGCAGTGCAGTTCGCAAGCTACTAACAAGAGCTTCCCAGCGCGACAAGCTTTAGGCTACTGTCAAAGCTATGAAGCAATGAATGACTTACAAGTGGGAATTGCTCTCTATATCTCCAAAGAATTTCAAAAATTTGCTCAAATGAAGTTGAAATCAGGCTATACTCAGTTGAGCGCTGTTGCTAGAGTTTGTATTTTGCAAGCTTTCTTGAATATGGAATAAATTTCATCTTCATTAATCGTCTTCTCATAATGGATGTGAAACACATGTTCAGACACGTACAATTTATACTGACTTTGTCAATTTCTCGCGCCCCCCCCCTATACTGACTTCGTCAATTTCTCGCGCCCCCCAAGGGGGGCGCGCCCCCCAGGTTGAGAACCCCTGGACTAGAAGTTTTCCGAACCATCGCGCGTACCGCTTGAGTATTGACGAAATTTATTTAGGACATCAGATTGGAATGTGTCGAATTAGGCAAAGGTGAACTACAAACATATCATACTGCGCACCAAAATCGCTCACAGTTATGTCATGGACAAACAGTGTTCGTTCATGTTCTGGCCGCAAGAACCGCTGGAATATGTCAAAGGTAGCGAGCGAATTCGGTCAATAATATTAGTACTTGAATATATATTTCATATCTTGCGAGTCGCATTCGTGTCGGAGCTCCCAGATTGCAAAAAATGTTTTTTCGGGTCATAAAAATCGAAAATTTCCGTCAACACGCGCCGATCAATTTGAGCTAATGTTTCATCGGCGATTATTCTTCGGGGAGTTCACTCGCGTATGACATATGTCTTGTGTGTCCTGGCTCGGAGATGGCTGGCGCCGATATATGATATTCATATATTTTACACTATATGAGGCGTATTAAGCATCATACCATAACCGTCTAATTATTTGACTGTATCTTTCATGATGTAATAAGTATAGAGATTGGGCTATTTACTACCGTATAAAATAGGTCAAGAGGTGTAAAAAATTAACTGAGAACTTCGCCGACACTGCAACTTGTAACATACCAAGACAATGCAATTAATAAAAATATTTTACTTAGTAACCAATTTTCAATTTGCGTTGACTAATTCAGTAATTTGACAAGTCTAAAGTAATCGCCTCAATCATCAGCAAACCATTGCAATTGCGAACCTATGTCCGAATTAGTCAAGGAACAGCGGGCAGAAATAAGCTTACATTGGCGGTGTCGTGTGATTTATTGGGAAGGTGTGCTAATATATTGAAGACGGAATGTGACCAATTACAACGTAGTCGACAATTCTGCCCTGCATGTTTGAATACAATGCGGGAGAGGTCGATAACGAAAATATTTTTTGAACACAATTACAAGAGCACTCGTTTATCAATGCGCGAATCATCTTCATAGCATTTTAATCGGTCTACTCCAGTGAGCCACAATATCACAATATTATATGTAAAATATTACACATTAATAGCATGTATGTTATTTTCATTTATAGGAGATCACGACTACAAAAACAAAAGAAAATATTATTCGTGATTAAAAGTATAACCATATTTCACAAATGCGCGCTTTAGAATCATTTTCATCTGCCCGTAAGCGAGCACTATTGGCTTGCTATCGCATAGGATATGTCGGGAAATTTTTAATAGGCCTTCCTTGTTTGGAGTGGCATTCATATATTTAGTGTGGTAAATCAATCAATCATGCAATGCATGGATATATATATATATATATCTTGTTGTGGCTTATCGTAGAACCAAAGACGATGAAACGACGATGAAATTTGTGTAATTGCGGCATGAGAAAAAGTGGCACAATCCACGGTCTCATGGTGACATTGCTATTTTGCTAACCAAATCACGGCGCAATATGGTCCAAATGGAAGAGGTTGCATGGCACCTTTTCATCCCTGCTAGGGCGGGTGATCAGGGCGTTTTCATTTCCAAGCACATCTAATAAACGAATTGACATCTTATATACCACCAGTATATTCATCAGGAGTGGCAGACCTCTGATCCTTGATCGATCCGCATACCCTAAAACGCAGTTTTAAAAAAGCTGCGAAGCAAAAACTCAAAAATACTAATTTGTCAACTCACAATGATTCAACCATCAAAAAATGATATATTTTGTTGTGTCTCGTTACTGTATGAGTCTCCATCTGGGAGCTAGGGGACCTTTAGGTGTGCTGGTCGAAAGTGAATGATAACTAAGTTGGCCGGCCAATATTCTTTGATACAATGAAAATTGATTGGGTAATTGTGTCAGCTTCCTACTTGAAAGTTGGTAATAGTTCCTTTTCTGCATTTGATGAAGATTTTAACTCGTTATCTTATTCCTCCGTCACTCGACTTGGGTGAGTGAATAATGACAAAATTTTTGTGTCTAGCTTCGTATTGATATTTAAAACTGCCAGTTTCGTAATAATTGCCGACGCCTGACCCCAAATACACACATGTTTGCCATTATTATTACCAATGTCCGCTAGTAGTGAAACGAGACCTGCGCAACAGTGACTGATTAATTTTAATTAATCATCAATTGAATATTATTATCACTTATCAGTTTCATTGTTAATCACAACTTACTATATTAACTAACAACAACGCCCATGTTAACTTGGCTTAAGAGTTCAATTGTTCAAATCTCCCCCTCACTCGCTTAAATTTTCCGAATGTGTCTTAAATCGCGAGGCAACAAACAATACGAATACAATACAACGGCATTGCTTTATAAAATCAGGGAAATGTTCTCGGAAAGATGAGGAAATGTATATCCATTTGTGCAATCATTAATGAACCGCAATCAAAGACTCAAAAAGCCGCATGTCGCTCGTGAGTCGCAGATTGACCACCCCTGGTATATATATACAAGTTATAGAAGCAATCATTCAATTCAATTCATTCGTAACTTAAATCCCATACACGATAAAACGTCTATAAAAGTCGTTCTTGTTTAACGCAGATTTATATACTAAGACAGAATGTAAACCGTATTTAGCGAAATGCGAGTTTAGGAAGTGTTTTCAAAGACGCTGTGTGATTAAATGTAAAAACAATTACTTTTCCCGCAAAAAGTTGTAATAAACCACGAATATTAGCAACAATAACTTTTCAACCATTTAATTGTAGCTGAGCTCAAGTTCAATGATTGGCATTTCACGTTACCTTCGGTAGAAAACATATCCGACTCGCCCATGGGATTATCCAAGGCGGCTTCAGTCAATTGCTATTGGGATTATAGGCCTACTCTTTATAAGAGTTTATAAGCATACACTATCGCTAAAAGACGTACGCGTGGTATTTGCATATAGTTCTTGCTGACCCAGGGGCATCAGTAGTCTGGATCAGACATGGGGTAATCGCGATTAGTAATCGTAATCGAATACGACGATTACAGCATTTTCAAGTAATCGTAATCGCAATCGATTACATTCGAAAAAAATCCAAAGTAATCGTAATCGTAATCGACTACTTCACATATCTAATCGATTTCTTTGTGAAAGAACGATTACTTTTTATTTGTACAATGCATATGACATAACCGAACATTCGTTAACAAGGAAGAGATATTCTACCAGGTTATTGATAGCGCAAACGGTTGATTTTCAAGCGCCACTGCTCATTATTACGTCAGAAGTATTAGCTTTGTTCGTCTTTGCGTAAAGAAGTATCCACACGTAGTAAATATATTCGACGTACATTGTTGTGTGATTGTTAGAACAGTGTAAGCCATGACGTATATCAGGTTATCAATACGCTCCAGACGCCACTACCTCGCAGCAAGATAATAATCATCACTCTGCCTAGTTTCTAATAGTAACTTATATATTGATATTTGGTTATGCTTAGTTAAACGCAGTTTGACCGTTGTTGCTTGGCGAGCAGTAGGCCTATCTATGTAGTATACGTATGTATTGTACGTAGGCTACACCGGACAAAGATTTGAAATTTTGTACTCGTCAAATAAAACATTACGATGGCTAAAATCAACAGCTGCTGATATATATCATAAACGAGCCGTTCTTTGCCGTTTCTCGTAACGGCACCTTGCAGTATCTGTATTAAGTGGAAGGTAGAATTTTAATTTCATTTTACCTCATTCACATATGACTCTACTTGAAACGGGCGCCAATCGTTATTTCACAATTCTTCACTCGACATTCATACCTGTCGCCATAGCCATTCGCTTATACACCATGTTAGCGTGGGTTGTAGGTACAATCAAGACCAAAACAGCAATTCGTCCCCCACTCCAAACGTTGGGATTGGTAGGGTTGTAACCAAGTCACAGTGTTACGAGTCGCAAGTCAATATCACTTTTATGGTTTTGACTCGAGTCAGGTCGAGTCATTTCCAATTCACCCCCGAGTCAAGTCCGAGTCCAAGTCAGCTAGTATAGGGTCGAGTCCGAGTAGTAGTGTTTGACTCGACTACGAGTCCAAGTCGTTATGTTCACAGATCAGTTTTCAGATCAATCCGGTTCAACCAACTTTTTTCAACTCTGCTCGAGTGATATAGAATGGATCGCATTCATAATATAGTAATTTTTATCAGTTTTCACAGTTTACAGCCCTATTTCCATGTACCAGGACTGCATGATGATAGAAGAAATACAAATAATTTGGTAACTTCACTATTCTTCGAAGTTACATGGAATGTCTGTCTTGGCCGTTCTAGTCTCGAGTCATATGACTTGGTTCGAGTCATGCAAAATGACTGGAGTACAAGTCGAGTCAATACAAAAATTGACTCGAGTCGAGGCAATTTACGCATTTGAAAAAATGACTCAAGTCTAGTCACCAAAAATCGCGACTCGAGTCATTACAACCCTGGGTATCGGGGCCCCATGGTGGTCAGTTTTCAAGTTGATGACTGAATTTCGTCATAATATTGGTAATTGCATCATATTGCTATTCATTCAGATTTACCGGTAGAGCTGGGGGCACGTAATTAATAATTATAGCATCTGGTATGTTGTTAAAATTACTTTATTGTATGTTGCTAATTCGTGACCTCCCGACTTTTATATAAACAAAAGATACTGTAGTCGCCCAAACGTAGCAGACTAAAAGAAAATTTGCGTGAGACGCACACACAAATTGCCATGTCTTCATTCTTCTGTGAGTGCCTCTGCTAGCATTTGCATTGTTGGGGCTCCGATTGAAGGGACTGGATTATTCGTCACGCCCACAGAGCGCGGCTACTGACAATGGACACATACCCAAAGTTTTGGCCAAGGTCATTCTTTGGTAGCACACTTTGTGGAGTTGCATGCTGGCCGAAATTGCAGACGCCTTTTGGTGTGTCATGGCGGGGTAGTAACGGCCACCGAAATGCATATTCCTATAAATTATGCATGCTTTTTTTCTTGAGGGGGAGAGATATGCATTTCAAAATCAAGCTATTTAGAGACATTAAATCCCGAAGCTCGAATAAAATTTTCAAGTTAATTAACTCTCTTGAA
The DNA here is from genome assembly GCF_051294905.1 of Botryllus schlosseri. Classification (NCBI taxonomy): domain Eukaryota; kingdom Metazoa; phylum Chordata; class Ascidiacea; order Stolidobranchia; family Styelidae; genus Botryllus; species Botryllus schlosseri. The sequence goes on from NC_137238.1 coordinate 25,506,108, forward strand.
AATACTCTATTATAATTTATGTTGATTTACGAAATACTTTTGAGTCCCCTTAGAGCTCGCTCCTGGTCCTATTGGGGAGTTTGGGGTGTGGCAGTTACGGACCTGGCAAGAATGAAAATCGTTGGGTGCGACGAATAGTCCTGCATAGAGTTGGGCAATGGGTACATTATGACGTAACAAGCAAATGACGTATGATTTATAAAGAAAGTTGTTATCTCATTAGACCTTATTTTCATCGCAAGCCTTATATTGTCTTCCAATATCTACAATATATTTAGTTCTAAGAAGCAAAACAAATGTAATCGTGAGTAATCGTGATTACTTTTGAAATGTAATCGTAATCGTAATCGACTACTTCCTGATTTTGCTGTAATCGTAATCGTAATCGCGGGATTCACAAGTAATCGTAATCGCAATCGATTACATTCGTGAAGTAATCACCCCATGTCTGGTCTGGATACGGCAACCTGTGGTTCGCACACGACATATGACCTTTTTGGTGGCGGTATCAGGCTCTTGAAGAAATTACAGTTGGAAAATACGCCAGGAATGAATGTATTATGTTTCTCTTGAAAAAACTATTCAAACGAATACAATTGATTTTGATTTGTGATAATCGTATTACTTGACCAATGCCAACTTCAATTTATCCGTGAGCCATATGTACCATCAAAAGATCAATGAGTGGCTTGCGAGCCACAGCTTCACGACCTCTGCATTACACTTGCGAAGCATTGGTGTAGCTTCTCAATTCATACAGTGAGAGGTATAGTTTTGAGCTCCAAGATAGGTAGCGATTGAGAGGCTTGTGGCTACGTGACAGAATCTCGTTCGAAAAGGGATTAAAATTTTCAAGGAACTCCATCTCTGATCATAGTATGTGCTGGCTTGAAACTTCACTCGTAAATCTAAATTGCATGTTGACAGCCGACAAATGCTTACTGAATTACGTATTACCGTTCACATATTAATTCCTCGGCGGACGGTTGGACACCGTTCCTACACATTCTACACTGTATAGTGTATGTGCTTAGTTGCTTACTAATAAATATGATTGCCACTTTAATATCGGATTTCTGGGCAATCGTACAATTACTAAGAGAAATAATCATGTTCTTGATGGATTGAAATTTTACACATAGAATATGAGTATCTGTGATTGGTCTTTTAAAATACGGGAATACTAAATTTTCCAACAGTGTTTTCGAAATTATTATCTATCGATTGCTACTTGTGGCAATGTAAATTCCTTCGAGTTTTCGAGGGCCGCACAAACAGTCGTCACGGACCGTACGCGCCCGGCCAACCGTACTTTTCGCACCGCTGATGTAAATGGATCGGGAATAGCCTACTTCCCTTCGCGCATGATCGGGCACCACAGCATAACGTATCATTCCATGGTAACGCAACGATAGGAACGCGTAATTCAATCACTGGCGCTATGTGTTACCATCAACATACTATTCTTTAGAAACTCATCGTCCGCAACGTAACAATAATACGTTAGAGGTTGGTCTCTATGCTGTAGGCTGTTACGATGTGGACGATGGATTTCGAAAGAATAGAATAGCCGCTACACCTTCCTTGGTCACCAACGCGAAATTTTCCAATTTTCCAAGACGGTTAAACACTGCAACATCGCAAGGCCTCATACTTATGCGCCACTCAATACACCGTTTCAATAACATGTTCTCGCTGAGTATGTGTCCTGGTGGTCTACGTTCACCCTTCGGCTGGGATTTGGTCACCCCATGGTTACATATCAGACGTTTTGTGACTGTGAAGATACACCGCTGAAATAATTATCGCTTTCAAGTCTATGTTCTATCGTAAAATTAAAGCTGGATAAGAGGGTTGGATCTGTAAAAATGAACAGGCCATCCGAGCCGACAGTTTTTCTTTCCGATGTACGCTATAGCTCAGTATTTTTAGAGGAGAATCTTTAAGAACATTATGCAGAATTAAAACATCCCATTTCTTTTTGGGTATGTGAGATAACATTTCTACGTACATACATATCTATAGATGCCAACCCAGTCCCAGTGTATAATTTCAACAAGTGATGAATACTGTTCTGATGTAGGCGTTTGTCGGGCTGATGGCACGTTTCACATATATTGCAAGATTCCGCAGCTGATTTTATAGAGAGGCAGACTCAGCTACACGTGCTTGAACCCGTTAAAATTCTTGCTTCCGTGGGTTGTCTGTATTCGACGCAATCGGGCTAGCATTATCACGTTGCAGGGAACGTGGTGTTGCTCTGTATTTAATATTTGCATACGACATTTCTGGTTATATTTCTAGACGCCTGCTCGCGTAAGCTGCAATATATGTTGCTCCTTGCATTTAAGACTGCAGACTACAAAATTCTTGCAATCGCCTGAATTGTGATATATGCTTCAACCTAACCGCAGCTGTGTTTCACGTAACATTTTATCGCCTTATGATCGATAGGTTGCTCCTATTGTTTACTTGACGAATGTTTAAAATAGTAGGTGCGCGGATCGTCAGAATTACACGCGCGAAAGCATTCCAATCTATCAATAAGAGCAGTGGTTCTCTCCCCTTTGGGGGTGCGGGAGGCTCTCAGGGGGGGGGCAAGAAATTGCCAAAGTCTATAAATTGTGGCTAAACGGGTCTTTCACAACCTTTCTGAAAAGACGGTTGTTGAAGAATAAACTTATGTCGTATTCAAGTAAGCTTACCGAACTCAAACTCCAGCAGTCGCGCTTAACGGAGTGTAGGTTGATTTCAACTTCATTTGACCAATTTTTTTTATATTCTTTGGAGATTTAGAGCAATTCGCACGTGTAAGTTATTCATTACTGCATAATTTCGGTAGTACCCTAAAGCTGGTGCGCTGGGTAGCTGTTGTTAATAGCTGACGAACTGCTCTGCCTAAGACAGACTTAGATGCAATATAGGTTGCCCGGATTCGCCCTCAATTATAGGCTACCCGAAATCAACACAATTTAATTCAATTCCAAAACTGATCAAATTCAGCATAGCAGGATAGAACGACGCCGTGCTGTCTGTAGTCACTACCCGCATTAGTATTAGTTTCATTGCAACCTACCTTGAAATAAATTGATGTTGTGTTCAATGTTTTTTTGCTCTTTTCAAACAAGTTTGGGGAAATTTTTCAGAAATGTAAAAGACTCAACAACTGGAATGCGGATTCAAACTTGGCACAAGATACACCTTATGTATACTATTAGATCTGGGGTGGGCAATCTGCGCCCGAAGAAGGGAATTTCTGCGGCCGTCGACGGCTAATTCAATCAGTATGTGTTGGTGGCCGTAGACATGCAAATTGAAATTACGAATTCACTCCCGAATTTTTGAGAGATTTTAAGTAATCTTGAAATTATCTTCGGGCTCCGCGCAATTCAACACGACTTCATTTTTCGATTTTATTACAGTAGCGCCCTTCTCGATCCGAGCCCGAATGGGAATCGTCAATAAATAAAGTGACTAATAACAACTGGCCAACTCGAAGATGCATTAGCATTTATAACTTGCCCTAAATTTTCGAATGCACTCCTTCCATAAACTCTACCGGTGAATCTGATCACATGGGCTGAGAATGGCTAAATATTTTGCAGGAATATGAGATACTGCTACTATTAATTACGGAATTCATTCGTGACTCAAAAACATTTTCGCGCTCCGCGCGACAGTATGCAGTCCCAGCAACTATTCACAACATTGCCACTCGCAATATCGGTGCGTACACTAGGCCGTTGTGAAAACTAGGATAGACCGGATTTTACCGGGAATGGATATTGACAGTTTAACATAGGTATTTTGCGTTCTGATAGTTCATTGAGGCCATGCCCTGAAATGCGGCAAATTTTTCGTAATATCTGCTTAATCAGCTGCGTAATTAATTGAAAACTTGCATGCTGAGGAATTCAATGTTTTAATTTTTTTACTACGACATAACAGCAGTTGGTTTTCAACCTGTTGAAGTACAATTGATTTCATTACAAAGCACATTGTCACGTTGCAGCATATGCAATCCGGCTCCGGCCCATGCTCCGCACTATGAGGTATACATCGCATTTCTATGACTCACGCAGTCTCACACCTCACAGTGTTTATCGGCAGTACTATAAGGTGCCTAATACTCGATTCAGAATCGGTTACGGTTATCTGAGATTGCCAAATCCATGCAATTCTCAGATAAACTTCACACAGGAGTATGCTACTACATATTTCATGTCGCTGTCTATCCGCACCTCGTTATGATAACTGGTAACAAATTTGCGAGACACACCATCCATCACCATGGGTGTAGTTAGTGGCCTGGCAAAAAAGTATCATATTGACCGCAAATTTGAATTTTGACGTTACAACGTCATCATCATTGAACCTCGCAATAATTCATTGGGTTTCACGAGCACCTAATAATAAATAGGCTACGTTTCGAAATTATGATGTCCACTTCGGCAACTAGACGTGTTTCCAAATTGGTTCTCTTCTCCTTGACGGCACTTATTGTATCATTTTTAATTCTAACGAACTCAAACCTAATGCGAGCCGCACCCCGGAAAAATTTTAAGATCAGTGAAAACAGATTAAATCCAGAACAACAATAATTTTTTGCGTGCGTGATACGATTTTCAAGGTCGTATATTCATTGCGTTGCCCTCCCAACCCCCACCGTGCACCCCACAGGGTGGATCTTGTCTACGCGTACGTTACGTAGCAGCGGTATGAAGTTCAGGGAAGAAATTGTCGTTTACTATAAATTAGTACGAAATTCCCGAATTCGGAATAATGGAATCTGATTATATTGATTGACTGTAACAATATCCATCACTTATACTTTGATCATGCTGAGTAAAGATGTAAGAAGTAAATGTTGTTCTGGGGGCGTGAGTTTCGATAGCGTTTATATATATATCGTTCGCTCAATCTCCTAAAGCTACACGACAACAATGATTGGAAGCGTGACCCAATCTTAAATCTATTGTTAGAGGATGTATGCGCATTGCGTTGTGTACACTATACATTCGCGTTATTACTCTGTCAATAGCGCGTGTGCTCTGTGCTGAATGTGGTATTGGTATTTCGTGAAATGAATCGTAGATGAGTATTCTCGAGTTCTAATTTTTCTCGATCCCAATTTAGATTATGTTCTAGGAGCTCTTTTATGAAGCAGTCGAGGATACAAGTTATTCACTCGAGTACATTTTACAGCAAGATGCGATTAGTCGATAGCTGTATTGTAGATTGGTGTAATCGCGTATAAATATTAAATGCGTATCGCGCATAGCTGCGTCGGTTCTGTTTTAATCATGCGTTCTGGTCAGTCAGAATGATCATCATTTCAAACGAGCTTGGCTTGCCATTAATACTAATATTATCGTTGTAAAGGTCTAGTAACTTTCATCACCAATAACGTACTGATACATGACGGTCTATAATCACTATATGTTACAAACTATTTTCAAGATTTATCAAGCGTTTACAATAGGAGCATAGTGAATTGAGTACTTCAGGTAAAGTTACACAATCCCACGACTCGATCTCACTCGTACGGTGTTGATCGTGTAACTTTCTAACGCACATGAATAGGAGTAATGCACAATTCGGACAGTCCAAACTAGGGGTCACCAACCTTTTTGAAACCAAGAGCATGGGCGCTAATTAATGCAAAGAGAACCTCTTTCTCCGTTTGTTTACCAGTGTTCGATTGAATTCCTTCACTTTGTGGTTCAGAGTACTGTATAGGGTTTTTCTCCTTACCAAGAAATAATATCTCATTCTGGGATTCCCACCAGCGTCTCCGAGTTCAGTTGCGTAGCCGCACTGGGCGCTGAAGTGCTAATCCCCGCGTCGAGACTGATCAATATTTAACTAGATTCCCATTTGGAGAACGCGCGGGCGAAGTCAAGAAACGCCCCCGATAGAAAGCTGCGTTCGCATGTCAGTGTCGGGATGACTCGAGTCATGACTTGACTCGAGTCAGACTCGAGTCAAATTTTTCGTATGACTTGACTTGACTCGAGTCACTTTGTTAAAATGACTTGACTTGACTCGTCGTATCAGAAATGTGGATTGACTCGTGACTCGAAGCAGAATTCACGAGTCAATTTCAAGTCATCAAACAATCGATGTCGATAAAACTCACTGTATCTTGCAATCGGATTGTTTGCGAAACGCTAGTGTAACCCGTGAGAGCGACCAATTATTCAATGATCGTGCGTTTTACTGGGCCTCCATTGTTATCTCACAAATAAATTGACCGCTTACGAAGTGATCGAAGCTTACAGCTTACGCTGTCGTAAACTGGTATAGTAAGGTAATTTATTAGAAAAATGTCATTACTGTTTTCTGTACCTGAACCAAACCTTTTGTTTTATTGAAATTGAATTCGAATATAGTTTATATAGTCCTCGACTATTGACGCAGGCTCGTATTGAATCATCAATTTGTAAATGGGTAATGTATTGCATCATATCAATTCATTTCTCTATTCCCTATTTTGTCTGGTAACTATAAACTGAGGCTATGCAATTACCTAACGCAGTTTAGCATTTCTACATACATGTAAGCGATACAGCGCCTTCTTACGCGTATACTTACCTTCATATTCGTTCATCGGTTCAGAATCAATGACAATGACCAGTCAATCTGTATTTCAGAGAGCTAGGAAAATGAAATGGCATAGCCATGTCTCATACTTCGAAAAGGCAACTTGACTTGACTCGTGACTTGACTCGACTTGACTCGAGTCACCTCCAAAAATCCAGTGACTTGACTTGACTCGACTCAGCTTCGAAAATCGATTGACTTGACTTGACTCGAGTCAAAATGTTCAATGAATCGAAATGACTCGGGACTCGAAGGTAGTGACTTGATCCCAACACTGTCGCATGCCCTTCGGGGTAGACTGACCCATGATCAATTGAAGTCCACATGGAATATTTCTCCAGTTCAGCCCTCAAAGATCTCCCATTTGAACATTTTATACTACAACTAATGGTGACTCCTTTGATCTTTATAGCCGGCCTGGGGCCAGCGGACGCTGCGTAAGTGACACCTGATCTTAAGTATTAACCCTATTAATTTCATTCAATGGTTTCAAGTGTCTTCTGACTTGATTTGTTTTAACGTGTCCTAAAAATCGCTGTATTGACTTCAGTTTTGTTAGGAAGTATTGCCATTACTTGTAGTAGTACTCGGGCATCATCAAGATGTACCAGGACCACCATGCGTATAACTGATCGGACGACTATGCTCAAACAGAGCTAATATTTAGGTGAAATAATACGCGTAATTGATACGCTAGATTATACTCAGTGCAGACAACATCGATTACCATTGGTATATTTAACTGGGAGAAAATAGCAAATCCAGCGGAAGTGGTCAGTGTAAAGTACGTCTACTATTTGTAGTACTAAAGTAGGCTTTACTCACTTGTACTGCTTTCTCGGGTCGTTATGTTTTTAGAACACTACCATACCGACTTGAAGACTAGTAAACCAAACTATTTACTTTGCGCAATTTGGGTTTTGAAGACTAGAAAGTAGTTTGGCATAAGTTTCCATCACTTTTTCGGGAGAAATTTCCCTGTATCACGAACACTGAATACATTTGCGAATAAAATACTTATTCGTCTTGCTATTAGTCGTTTTGTCACGAAAATACATTTAGCAATTTCACCAGTAGCCAACCCCTATTGCAGGGCTGACCAACCTTTTTGGCCAAAGGGCCACATTGGGTTGACGAACTATTACGCGGGCCACTATCCGCGCCAAGAGCGAAAATTTTTCGAAGTTCATAGGTCAATAATATTCTCACTCGACTATATTGCGGGCCTGCTGTATATCGCTGGGCGCAGTTTGCAAGGACTGGAGTATTCGGCGCCTGGACATATCGATATCGAAAGTTTCGACCAACATCATTTTGTGCCTATATAGGTTTCATTGTCGACGGTCTTTCTGCTAGCGCAAACGCAAGGTCGTATATTTTGAACGACACTTTGTCTCGTAATCGCGAATATAATTAGACTCAATCTGATACAGTAGGCGTTCTTTCATTTTCACAAAGGGGTAATAATATTGAAAGCAAGAAATCGAGTGACAACATGTTGCGCGAAACGTGAAGAAAATTTAAACTTTTGATAAATCTATCTCACATTATTCTGCTTTATTGTATTGTACGAAGATCTATCAAATGTGACTGGCTCATGGATCTGCCAACGCGTCGGAACTGATATTTTGGTCATTACATCCCAAGTGTTGCGGCAAGACTAATCAAATTTTTGATTGACCTTGCAAGTCCACAATCTATGCAATCCATTTTGTATTGTATTACTAATTTCGAAACTTAACTCGCGGGCCACTCAAAACCTTCTCGCGGGCCACGGGTTGGCCGGCCCTGCCCTATTGGCTACATGTAAAAGTATGCGAGTCATCAACTAAATCTGCATTTTGAAACTAATGATTGAGTACTCCTCAGACTTATTATTTTCTTCTTCAATTCGAGTTGCGGCTTGACCTGGGAATTACTATTATATACTTCTATCTGTAGCCTACTTGAGAAGAAATTGTTGGTTATACGTTTATTCTTATCGAATAGCAACGAATACTATATAGGACTACTGTGACTACCTGCGAATATATTGTAGCTCAGTTACTTATACGCCGGTATCGTACGCGCTTATGTTACCTGCATTAACGGTGAACTCATGTAGGCCTAATCGTATCCCGGTACAGCAAAGTTTCGTAGATGAATTCAATCAAAATAACTATAATAGGTCACCTCATTAATGTAAGACTCATCATATAGGTACATAACTAGTTTATTAGTGTCGGCGGGATATTGCTGCAGAAAATATTGAAGCATCATTCAGCATTGACTTGAAATAGCATGATTGGATCGAAAGAAACGATACTGTATTCATTTTAAAAAGGAACCTATAGCTAACATATTTCACAATAGTCGAAATAACATATCGTAAATCAATGAACATCGTAAATTTGATTAGATTTGCAGTGTCATGTGAAAATCTGAAGTGGGCACTTGAAAGCAGGTCTTGCTGAAAACCATTGGTACGTCTATCTTTTATGTAACGATGTTCATTATGTCAACTGTGAGAGGCGCGGGAGAATTTTACGAGATCAAATAGAATTCGGAATGAAGAATTTAGGATAACCCCTATTTAAATCACAGTCAAAGAGACAGACACAGCGGTTCCAATGAAATTTCTAATTGAGATTTGTAAACTTGGTAATATTTGATATTTAAAGGGTTGTTTGAGTAAATATACTTCAATCTCATATCAACATCATCTGAACGTTGCCAAGGGCCACAATATTTCGAACGCTTGTTATATCGCGTCGGTCGTTCGGGTTAAATATTTGCAAATGTATAACGACTGGCGCCGTAACATCATGAAATGGTTACTATCACAGTGCTGTGTTCCATAGGCAACGATGTGTTTTGAATTTCGTTCGTTTTCCCGTTTGTTACCACCACTTACCATGCTGGTAGCTACGACCAGGAGATGAAAGGAGATCAGTAATTACTGTATATAGTTTGAGTGGTTTTCAAACGGCTCACCGTCGGCACTGCCTCAAGGATTCAGTGCAGATTTTTTTAGAGTATATTTTAACAGTTGAACGATTAGAAAGTTACCTAGAGTCTTGGATTGAATTCACGTTCAATCAATGTCATTCAAATGCATCAAGGTGTCGATGAACCTCATCATCGTTAGTCCCCCGAATTGCTAAGTAATGGTCCAGGGCTATGTAAAATGTTTGCTATGTTCACGATGAAGAGTTTCTATATTGACGTATAATAATAGATTAAATTGAGCTTTCAAGTATTCAATCACAAGTAAATTATACCTAACGATTTTATAAGACACTTCACTGTGTAGTTGCACTAATTATATTATCAATATGATGCAGCAATGATGCTCAGAAATTGAAATTGGGAGTGAACCAGTCACAAAGCTTTCAATAGAAAGTAAGCATGGTACGAACCTCAGGATTCGTATAAAACGAAGTTTATGAGAATCTAGCTATTAAATAGTATATTCATATTGAAATGAACCCGAATATTTTCGGCTGACACTCGTCAGGGGTAATCGTCAGCAACTAGTAGAGAATTGGAAAGAACATTGTATATCAACAATCGTATCACAAAATATGACGTCACCAGCATGAAATTTCGAATGAGAGAACGTTCAATGTACTATTTTTAGGTGATACACGAACTCCTTTTGTTGACAGAGTTTTGGTTGGTGTATTTTGATAAAAGTTGATTCCAAGGCACACAAATGGAATTGTGAACGACCTCGACCTACGATTCGAAATCGGTCGTCTCGATAATTATTCGCACAAATCGGATTATCCAACAGATGTTTGCCGATGGCAGAATTAATGGCCTTTGATCGATCAGCATCAATCTTAAGTGGATGAGTTAAGGGTGAGCTTTTCACATCGCGTGACGCACGTGTTCTGATAAATCTGGGGACATGTTGGTTTATGCGGTCCTGCAGACGTCTTGACGTTCTTCCCACGTAGCCACAATCACAGTGGCACCTATATTCGTACACTACATTACTTTGTTGAAGTGCAGGAAGCACGTCTTTGCGTGTTGAAGGGAGCAGTTGTGTTGTTGTAAAAATCACATTGGTTTTGACTGTATCGTAACATTTACCGACAGCAGAAATCAATTGTTTTTCAAAGCGGGTGGAAATGGGGCCAATCCAAGGTAGATGGATATAAACATCTTTTATTGTTCGTGCGGTGGGCTCTGCTCGTTTTTCTGCGTTGAATTGCGTTAATTTCCTCTCCATGCCGCGGCTGATGACGTGTTCGGGGTAACCGTTATCAAGTAAGATTTTTCGGATGTAGTCAAGTTCTAAACTCAGTTTGTTACCCGAACATATCATCAACGCTCTATGCACGAGTGTGCCTATGAGGTTAATTTTTCTGCGCCGAGGACTAAATGAATTCCAGCGGAGGTATTGGCCTGTGAATGTCGGTTTTCTGAAAACAGACGTTTCAAATTTGTTGGTATTGCGCTTTTCAACTAATACGTCCAGAAATGATAACGAGTTATTGCGTTCTTTTTCTATTGTGAATTGCAAGGCCGGGTGAAGCGAGTTTAAGCGAATGAGAAATTGGTCACACTCCGATTCATTCCTGAAAATGACAAATGTATCATCTACGTATCGGCGGTACAATAGTGGTTTGGTGGACTCACGCTGGGACAGAAGCTCGCCCTCGTAATACCCTACGAAAATGTTGGCCAAAATAGGTCCCAGGGGACTACCCATGGCTAAGCCGTCTATTTGGCGAAACATGACCTCGTTAAAGCTAAATTCCACGCAGCAAGTTGCCGCTTGTAAAAGTTCAACAAAGACGTTACGCGGGATTGATGGTGGCGGTAACTTACCACCGTACAGCGCGTTGGCACAAATATCAATAGTCTCATGCAGCGGAACGTTCGTAAAAAGACTAGAGATATCAAATGAGCTCAGAAACACGTCTGGATTCGGCAAATCCAGGTTTCGTATTTCACCAGCGAACGTGAACGAATCGCGAACACATTCCGTGCCGTACAATTCCCGAACCGGTTCCAAAATGTCAATAAGCCATTTTGCCAGCTGATGGTGAGCAGACCCGATCATGGAAAGTATAGGTCTCACTGGGACATTGTCTTTGTGAGTTTTTGGCAGTCCGTACATGCGTGGTCTTTGCGATCCCGTCGGTCTGATGGCGCTGTATGTTTCTGCCGTTAGGACACCGTTTTTCTTCAATGTCAGCAAACGGTTGGTCAGTCGCCTTTCAATTTTAGGTGTATTATCAAATTCCGAAACCGAACCAAGCGAGATAAATTTGGTTTTGTCATGCAATATTGATTCCATTTTCAAAATGTAGTCAGCTTTGTTCAGAATGACAACACCGGATCCTTTGTCTGGTTTGGTGATGTGAATTTCAGGGTTGGATCGCAATGCTTTGATGGCTAGGAAACACTCTTTGTTCATCAGGAAGTCCGCCTTGTCGACCGGGCATCCACAATACGAATGCGCCAAATCTGATAACCGAGCTTTGAGAGCAGGTATACCCTCGTCTGATTTAGGTTCGTGGTGTTTTAATTGGCCGAGGAGAACTTCAAATTCCGCAAATACCTCCTCATTCTTGACAGTGGTAGGCGGCAGGCAAAAATTGAGCCCATGGGATAAAACAAATTCTTCAGTCGGGCTTAGCTTATGATCTGATAAGTTGAGTATATTCTTCTTGCTTGGACTTGCATTACTACCGAATCGCTGGCTAACTAAGCGGTTAATGCCACGTTCGTTCCTTGTTGAATTCTGCTTTTCTTTGATAGTATCTATCGATGCCAAATAACGGCAGAAGCGAAATAAGTCGAAAAACGACAGGATTGAACGTACTTCCTTCTGCAGCGATCGACAAACACGGCGGAGAGTAGTAACCAACTTCTCATTCTTCCCAATCTCGTCATATAAAAACGCTTGTTCCATTCTAGGATTGAGGCGGGCGCGTGATTTTTCTATCCTGTTTTTGATAAATGCTGGTAACGTCTTTTTTGCGATACAAGCCTTCAAAAACCCTGAAATTCACAGCACCAAACCAGACAAAGGATCCGGTGTTGTCATTCTGAACAAAGCTGACTACATTTTGAAAATGGAATCAATATTGCATGACAAAACCAAATTTATCTCGCTTGGTTCGGTTTCGGAATTTGATAATACACCTAAAATTGAAAGGCGACTGACCAACCGTTTGCTGACATTGAAGAAAAACGGTGTCCTAACGGCAGAAACATACAGCGCCATCAGACCGACGGGATCGCAAAGACCACGCATGTACGGACTGCCAAAAACTCACAAAGACAATGTCCCAGTGAGACCTATACTTTCCATGATCGGGTCTGCTCACCATCAGCTGGCAAAATGGCTTATTGACATTTTGGAACCGGTTCGGGAATTGTACGGCACGGAATGTGTTCGCGATTCGTTCACGTTCGCTGGTGAAATACGAAACCTGGATTTGCCGAATCCAGACGTGTTTCTGAGCTCATTTGATATCTCTAGTCTTTTTACGAACGTTCCGCTGCATGAGACTATTGATATTTGTGCCAACGCGCTGTACGGTGGTAAGTTACCGCCACCATCAATCCCGCGTAACGTCTTTGTTGAACTTTTACAAGCGGCAACTTGCTGCGTGGAATTTAGCTTTAACGAGGTCATGTTTCGCCAAATAGACGGCTTAGCCATGGGTAGTCCCCTGGGACCTATTTTGGCCAACATTTTCGTAGGGTATTACGAGGGCGAGCTTCTGTCCCAGCGTGAGTCCACCAAACCACTATTGTACCGCCGATACGTAGATGATACATTTGTCATTTTCAGGAATGAATCGGAGTGTGACCAATTTCTCATTCGCTTAAACTCGCTTCACCCGGCCTTGCAATTCACAATAGAAAAAGAACGCAATAACTCGTTATCATTTCTGGACGTATTAGTTGAAAAGCGCAATACCAACAAATTTGAAACGTCTGTTTTCAGAAAACCGACATTCACAGGCCAATACCTCCGCTGGAATTCATTTAGTCCTCGGCGCAGAAAAATTAACCTCATAGGCACACTCGTGCATAGAGCGTTGATGATATGTTCGGGTAACAAACTGAGTTTAGAACTTGACTACATCCGAAAAATCTTACTTGATAACGGTTACCCCGAACACGTCATCAGCCGCGGCATGGAGAGGAAATTAACGCAATTCAACGCAGAAAAACGAGCAGAGCCCACCGCACGAACAATAAAAGATGTTTATATCCATCTACCTTGGATTGGCCCCATTTCCACCCGCTTTGAAAAACAATTGATTTCTGCTGTCGGTAAATGTTACGATACAGTCAAAACCAATGTGATTTTTACAACAACACAACTGCTCCCTTCAACACGCAAAGACGTGCTTCCTGCACTTCAACAAAGTAATGTAGTGTACGAATATAGGTGCCACTGTGATTGTGGCTACGTGGGAAGAACGTCAAGACGTCTGCAGGACCGCATAAACCAACATGTCCCCAGATTTATCAGAACACGTGCGTCACGCGATGTGAAAAGCTCACCCTTAACTCATCCACTTAAGATTGATGCTGATCGATCAAAGGCCATTAATTCTGCCATCGGCAAACATCTGTTGGATAATCCGATTTGTGCGAATAATTATCGAGACGACCGATTTCGAATCGTAGGTCGAGGTCGTTCACAATTCCATTTGTGTGCCTTGGAATCAACTTTTATCAAAATACACCAACCAAAACTCTGTCAACAAAAGGAGTTCGTGTGTCACCTAAAAATAGTACATTGAACGTTCTCTCATTCGAAATTTCATGCTGGTGACGTCATATTTTGTGATACGATTGTTGATATACAATGTTCTTTCCAATTCTCTACTAGTTGCTGACGATTACCCCTGACGAGTGTCAGCCGAAAATATTCGGGTTCATTTCAATATGAATATACTATTTAATTGTATATTGAAGTTCTGTACCTCCAAGAAGCTCTTCAAAGAATCTAGCTAGGAACACGCCCGTGAAAATGAGCCTATGACGTCCTATGAGATCGAACTTACAGTTCCAAACACTTAAGACCCGTAAGGTATCAATGCGTCCAGTACGTGAGTAGTTTTCCAAACCTTAATAACACCATTGTGGCACTCGAAAATATGATGAGGCTACACTTAATAGGTCCAGAATATGGGCGTATGCATTGTTAACTACTCCTTTTCCTCCCATGTGCGTGATACATATGTGTATGTTAAGTTACAGTGAGAGTGCATCGTCAACCCCGAGCTTGCCGCAACTAGCATGATTCTCACATTAACGTTTCCGGAATAATCCCTGCTGTAGAAAACTTTATAGTCAGTATGGGTCTTTCTGCCTTCATGCCTACTCTTTGTTTGTGATTCAATTACTCGTTCGTCCCACTTAGTGTCATTCGTAACGGGTCGACTATGATATGCGTGGTGATGGAGCAAAATTTCACTCCATAGCTTATTATAGCAACTAGTCGGTAATATATAATCGATCTGATGTGACATTTGGGTATACCAGAGACCAGAGGTGGTCAAAGTAGTCAAGAAAGCTACTCAAGTAGAAGTAGAAGTAGCGATGAAAAAATCTACTCAAGTACGAGTAGAAGTACTTATTCCATATGCAACCTTAAACTACTTGAAGTAGAAGTAAAATTGACTGACTTTAAATCTACTCAAGTTAGTAAGTAGTTGTGAAAACGATCCTAATACGTTCACATGGATTGTAAAAGGTGCAAATTGAGCTATGCAAAAGGTGCAGAGCTTAATTCACATTGATGCATACCAGGAGGTATTCAATTTTCGAGAGCATAAGCATTCGTCCGCATCATGGGATGAAAATGATAGTATTGATATGGAAATGCGATACTAATCCCCTGTTTAATCGAACAGCACGTTTTCTATAATATCATGGTAGGGCGCACTCCCCCATATTATGAGGTTTGTAGTCTAGTCGAAGAGCAATCCGGAGAAGTTGTATAGGATACGGTGTAAACACTTTGCGCGATTATTAAACGTGAATAAAAAAATATGGTTGATCGTAAAAATGCCATGTTTTGTAGCTTTGTATCCGGAAATTATAGGCATTACTAGACTTGCTTTTATACTTCAACGTGTATGTTATCCAGTCAAAAGGAGAAATATTAATTAAAGCTCAAAGCATATGATACTGGGAAATGAAAGTGAAATATAAATACTACTTCTGAAAGCGGAAAATGAATTTCATGTCATTAGTCCAGAAAGTCTCTATGGTGGTATGCTAAAGCGGCTCTAAAACTAAAAATGTTAAAGTCCACTTTTCCAGATTAGGACACGCCATGGACTGCTGGATTACGATATGACAAGTAAATGCTAGATTACGAAACATCAGTTTCAAACGTTATGATGAGCCATATATAATGTGATGAAATATTTCATATTGGTGAAAGGCGATAATGCGGTGTGAACGAAACCACGCCCACCCGCTACCAAATTAAATTCACCGATACTTTCGTGGAATCATACTGGTTACTCCCTATCCACTGAGCGCAAAGCGCGACGAAAATTCTGGGCTTTACTCGACTTTCATGAAAATTAAATGTTGAGACTCCTCGAAAACAGCCCCAAAAGTCCTCAGGCTATCTTCCTGATTGGGGGATCAAACTACTTCTACTTGACAAACAGAAAATTGCGAAAAGTCAGTAAGTAGTCCACAAAATAATACGAAGTAGAAGTAGAAGTAGCGAAAATAAGATTCACTTGAGTAAGTACCAGAAGTAGTGGAAAACTACTTGAGTACTTCGAAAAAGTAGAAGTACTTCGTTACTGACCACCTCTGGCAGAGACCCATATTAATTTCAGCCCTGAATATATTCGGGCGTGCGTCAGGTGTTCTGAAAATTTTCCAACACGACACCCAAATATAACATGTGTAAACTGTATATCATGAATATCTGCCATTTCCGTGCCAAACACTATTCAGAGACTGACGCCATTCCTTTTATTACTCGTAACAATGTTATCAAGACTTTTCAAGCAAATTTCTCGATATACTGTATAAATGTTACGATACAGGGGTTAACCTAGTTTATTGCAGATTTTCTTTCTTGCTGTTACTTTGACGTATATATTCGCTACAGAGAATTATGGGAAGTTGAAATTCAGGGATTGTTGAATGTAGATGATGAGATCCAAATCGAAACGGGAAATCGAACGAAATTAAAAACACATCGTATGGATAACACCACTGTGATAGTAACCTTTTCATGATGTTCCGGCGCTAGTCGTGATACATCTGTTAATAATGAACCCGAACGACCGACGCGATATAACAAGCGTACGAAATTTTGTGGCCCTTGGCAACGTTCAGATGATTTTGAAATGGGATTGAAGTATATTTACTCAAGAAACCCTTCAAGTATCAAATATTGCCAAGTTAACAAATCTCAATAAGAAATTTCATTGGAACATCAGTGTCTGATGTCTCCCTAAATGTGATTTAAACAAGGGTTATCGTAAATTCTTGATTCATAATTTTATTTAATCTCGTAAAATTCTCCCGGGCCTCTCACAGTTGACATAATGAACACCGTGAAATAAAAGATATATGCACCACTGGCTTGCAGCAATACCTGCTGTCGAGACGCCATTTCCATGTTAGACGCACTTTAGATTTTTACATGCCACTGCAAATCAAATCAAATTTACAATGTTCATTGATTTATGATATTTAAGTTCGACTATTGTGAGATGTGTTGGCTATAGGTTGCTTTTTGAAATGAATACAGTATCGTTTGTTTCGATCCAATCACGCTATTTTAAGCAGAGGTGGTCAAAGTAGTCAAGAAAACTACTCAAGTAGAAGTAGAAGTAGTGACGCAAAAATCTACTCGAGTACGAGTAGAAGTACTTCTTCCATAAGCAACCTAAAACTACTTGAAGTAGAAGTGGAATTTGCTGGCTTTAAATCTACTCAAGTAAGTAAGTAGTTTTGAAAACGGTCATAATACGTTCGCATGGACTTTCATAAGCTGCAAATTGAGCTATGCGGAAGATGCAGAGCGCTTCATGTACAATTCATATTGACGCATTCCAGAAGGTATAAATTCCCGACAGCATGAGCATTCGGCCGCATCACGAGATGCAAGTGATAGTTTTGCTATGGAAATGACATATCTTTTGTTTAATCGAACATCCCGTTTAAGAAAATGTCATGGCATGTTCCATCACGCCTATTACAACCTTTAGTTTAGTCGTAGAGCAATACGGATAAGTTTTATGGATACGATGTTAACACTTTGCGCGATTCGTATACGATGATGATAAAATATGGCGTAACGTAAAAATGCCATATAGTGTAATTGTATTATAGGAAATAGACGTCCTACACTTGCTTTTAAACTTGAACATGTATGTTCTCGAGACAAAAAGAACTGAAACTAATTAGATATATGAGTAATAATACAGCGAATTGAACGAGAAATACCAATACTACATCAGAAAAGCGGAAATATATTTTATGTCTTTTGTCGAGACAGTTTTAACGGTGGTCTGCTAAAACAGACCTAACACTCAAAAAGTCAGAGCCCACTTTTCCAGATTAGGACACACCATGGGCTGCTAGATTACGATATGATAAGTAAATGCTAGATTGGGAAACGGTAGTTTCAAACGTTATGATGGGCCATATTTACTGTGATGAAATAATGTCATTTGGTCGAGAATGCGGTGCAATGCAACCTGCAACCTAAATAATATTCACTTTCGTGTGAAAAATCTTTGGAACTCTATATCTACTCGATGTGAAGCGCGACGGAAATTCTGGGTTTGACTTAAATTTTCTTAAAATTGAAAGTTAGAACTCCGTGAAAACAGCCCGACAATTCCCCAGTTTCTCTTCCTAATTGGAGGGTTACACTACTTCTACTTGACAAACTGAAAATAGCGAAAAGTAAGTAAGTAGATCACAAAATATTACCAAGTAGAAGTAGAAGTAGCGAATATTCGATCTACTTGAGTAAGTACCAGAAGTAGAGGAAAACTACTTGAGTACTTCGAAAAAGTAGAAGTACTTCGTTACTGACCACCTCTGATTTTAAGTCAATGCTGAATGATGCTTCAATATTTTCAATATTTTCACGCCGACACTAATAAACTAGTTATGTACCTAACATTCACTTGGCTGTTAGGACTTCCACCACTGGATTCCAATATATTTTCTGCGCAAATATAGCATAAAAATGTGTCATAAAAAGCTGGTATGGCGCTGATATATGAAGCGCTGATGTTTTTAGCGTAAATAATTTTGCCGTGAAAAAGATTTCACGCAAACCGGTGGGCGAGACACTTACGCTAGGGCTATTCAAAAATAACTATTTTACTGGATTCCAGCCATTCACTGAACAAATTGTCTGGTTACCTACCGGTTGTGAACTACATTGTCATCTGTAACGTAAAGGGATATTTCGGACCTCGTCGATTCTGTACATTTTTACTTGTGCCGAAGTGGCACAGGAAAAAAGTATTCCGGACCGATGCATTAGCGCCAGCCACATTGTACTTGCTTAGATGCCGAACGTAAATCTCGAAAACATTCTTAACCACTGCAGAGTGTGCCCAAAAACGTATCGTCCAATTCTCACATTTTATGAAGCAATAAAACCCGATTTCCACGCTATCAAGTGATTTATATTTAAATGGTATGTATTGAACGCAACTCGAGCTTCAAGAAGAGAAAATCAGAATGAATAGAAACCAACATTGGTAGAATGCATAACTGAATACAATGATATTTCCATTTCCATTTCAGAGAATCTTTGTGCGTGATATATATACTAGAAATGTACATATCATGGTATTCGGGAATACGGATCGGAAAATATTCGATAAAATGGAATCCTGATTCAATCCTGATCCCTTATCCGTCTTAAATGTTAAAATCCCGATCCCAAAAAGTCCTTCACAAATCTGAGCACAATTTGATTCCATCGTCGGTATTTTCTTTATGACAACTCCACAATGCGTTGAAGTTTGCTAAAATGGATTTTCGAAATAGTGGTACAAAGGTGCAGTGCTGAAACCAGCTGATTCCAAGTTCATACAAAGCATCTTGCACTAGAAATTTAGGATCCTGTCCTGATCCCGACTCGGCAGTTGGGCAAAATTGTGAGAAAAACTTGCCAGATTCCAGTCTGGTCGGAATCCGAAATACCTGTCCTGTACATATCTTGTATCTACGCCGAAGAAAAAGAAACATAACGCAAAGCTGAATTCAGAGCTGCATACAGTATCGAAATATATTTGCAAAACTCTTATAAAACTGGTTGCAGACGATATGATGAATTAAAACCGTTTGTTGTTACTTGAGATTGTTATATCCGAGTCCATAGGCAAATCGCCACGGCGCGAACGCTTCAATCGTCTCTGCTATTGTTATATAGTTTCGACGTGAAGATTTTTGTACTCGCTGGTACACAGAGGTTAAGTTGAGCACTGAGCAGTATATAGAGATGTTCTAAGAGACCTGGTATGATAGCAGGTTTGGCCTGATATGGATCTCAGCCATCTCGTGCTATCGAAGTGGCCGGTTTTGTGTCACGAAAAAATAATTTCAATGAATTCAATTTCATTAATTACAGTTTCACCTGGCCATGTCTCGGAATCTGATCGCCTGGTGTATAATTTCTACATTTCTTCTTTGAAAGATCGTTTCTAACGATATAGACTATTTGACTATTCAAAATAGTGAAGGACTGTTGGCAGTTCATATTGCTCGAGTATCAATTTCAGATCTACCATATAGTTAGGGGACTGTGTTTAAGAAAATATTCATCACATAATGTAATCGATATATGTATTTTTAGTATTGTCTTATAATATCAAGTTATCGATAGCATGGCAGAAGGGTGTACATATCAAAATTCTGATGTCGCTGATGTCGCTGATGTCATGCCGACATCCTTATTGCCGGGAACAAGCGGTAAGTAATGTGTGCCTAATTTGAACTCCGAATATCTAAAATTATTGTTTATATTATCAAAATATCTCATTCCAATTTAGTACATTACGGTCGCTGTGCAAATATTATTCCGAAGGATATCGAAGAAAATAATGGAATTTATAGGATTTAGTGACAAGGCCATGTATGGAACCTGACACGCATTAAAGTATTAACGTGTTTCTTAGGATCCGCAGTTTTGGCCGAAGGTGAAAATGTCGATCTTAATTTGACAAAGAGCTCGGTGAACGTCGTGAGCGGAAATCAGATGAATGTCTACAACATTACTAGCGCTAAAGGAGAAGCAAGTCCCACGAGTCATGGTGAGTAGGATGTTCTTTCATTGAATACGGTGTATGGATTGGCGAGAATGGTCTTCTACAAGGCCCTTTTCAGATACGAGAAAAATATGTGAAAATTCACTCATAATAATTTCATTGATGTTCTGGGGTATTAAAACGTTGATGCATAAATTATGCGCAATGAAACCTATCAGCGTAGTCTGGATGAACTTTTGCGGATGCATGTGCTATTCATTCAAGTACCGGTCTCCTGATACTTGAGCATACGGTACAATGACAAGCTACATTCTACTAGGAGACAAGTGCAGCATGGGCACTTCGGCATGTGACTTTGTAACCTCGGAAAGAATGCATGATTTAAATCTACCCCAATCCAACCCTCATCCCATTCGTTACGAGATCACGTTACCGCGTTTCGCCAGGGTTCCATGCGGTGCTTAATAATAGTTCTGAATTATGATTAGATTAGATTTGACTTTACGCGTGTACTGAATTGACCATGAGTGTGAATGCCTCACATTTACCATGCCTATCGTTGATTATTTGGGCAAGTTTTTGCAACTTTTTAAACTTTTTTTTACAGCTTCCGGTAGCTTCATAAATACTCAGAAGTTTTGTAGCGTGGTGCTTTAAGATGTTTAGGGTATTCTTATATTGAAATTTTCTGCAACTTTTTGCAACTTTTTTCGGTTTTTCATGCACATTTTTGCAAGTTTCTATCGATTTTTTATGCAACAAACTTTTGACTGGAAATAATTGGCACTATTAATAAAAACTTGCTCGATTATTTCACCGTCGGTAAAATTTGAGGTCCTTTCTGATTTGACGTACATTCAGGCTAGACCGCCGAAAATTATATTTTAACTAGGCCAATTTTATCAGGCTATTGACTTTTTTGACGTCGCCAACACTGAGGTTTGCTACAGTACCTTGGATACGGATCGATTCGAGTATCTCATACCCTAATAATGTCAATGAACTTGTCCACAAATGAAACTTTTTAGTGCAACTTTGAGCAAAATAAATGCAACTTTCTACGGATTTGACTGCAACAAAAACTGGCCCTATAGTGATTATACAAAGTGCATGCTACAGATCTCGCATAGTTTTGCATGTGCAAAGATCCACACCGTAATCTTTAATTACTCTTCACTCTGAATGCATTCAATCAAAGCTATACTGGATACCAGCCGTATTCCCAACAATCCTTGCACAATGATTCTCTCACAAGCACATTATTTGTGGTTATACCCAACAATTATATAAAGAAGACACTTGCAATGACCATGATTGAGTAGCCTATTTTATCAAGTCTCCGATTGCCAATCGTGTTAAGGTCTCTCCAATTCACTGGTTTTACAATTTATGTATATATCAGGGGATGGCAAACTGTGGGCCGCATGCGGCCCGCCACACCGCTTTGTGCGCCCCGCGAAAGCCTCAAGAAGTATGAAAAGATTGCTAAAATGCGTACTAAAAATCAAATTATTGTGGTTACTTGATAAAACTTTTTCTCGTTATATTTCAACATGATATTGATGAGTTATATTCTTCCCATGGTATGTTTTGCCGTTGATGGCACGATAGCACATCCATATATTGTAAAAGCAAATTTAAAGGGAACATGCTGTTAGCATTGTGTGTCCTAGGGTTAAACCAAAAGTACAATCAGCAAATCTATGAACAGATCGCTGCTCACAGACTCAAATTTACATGCAGTTTTAAGAATCGAGACAACCGAATTATAGCTTTAAATTTAACAATGAGAACGACCAGCTTATAAATTATCGTCAATGTTTCTGACTCGTGTACTTTATCATCAAATCAATGTTAGGATTGTTTTAAACATACAAATACATGTATATTATCTCCATATCGTCGGTCACTATATAATCAAATAACAATATTTCGGCTTATTATCCCAATTTTATAAAGTGCGGCCCCCGAATCGATTAATAAGTTGAATGCGGCCCGCGCCCTAAAAAGTTTGCCCATTTCTGATTTATATGATATCAGCTTGAGCCAAAATATGCAGCTGAAACCGTGTCTCGGTGGGGGCGAATGATCTGCAACAGGGGCCGGTGGATGTTTGTAATGGCAGTCAGTATGCAAACAAGGATTCATCGGAGTAGAGTGGAGGGCGAGAAAATGACGATAAGATAGTATACAGAATCAAGTCCAGAAGCGCTAACAGGACTGAAAATGGAAGTTGCTCGTCATATGATGCAGCTGCAACGAGATTAAGTTTGATGACACTGAACAAATTTAAGAAAATACCATTTGCACAAATTTCTTAGATCAGTGCTCTTCAACCTTTTTTGTTGTGCTACATCCTTTTGACATTTACTTAAAACTAGTACCCCACTGACCACATAGTGCCCCGATTCTGTAGTACGCCTAATCCGGGGGTGTTCAACCAGAGTTGTAAAGACTCGAGTTATGTCTCCACTCGATTTTCTGATGACTTGACTTGACTCGGGGCATTTTATCAAAATACGGAAATGACTCGACTCGAGTCAATCTGTATATTTACTCGACTTAGACTCGAGTCATTACGCATGACTCGAACCAAGTCAAGTGACTTGAGACTCAGACGGGCAAGGCCGACATTTCATTATAATTTCGAAAAATAGTAAAGTAACCACAGTATTGGGATATTGTCTATTGGTACTTGCCCTTGAAAATGAGACCAGAAACTGCTAAAAGTGAGGAAAATTAGTATATTATAAATATGAACCATTCGATATCACTATACGGAGTTACATAAAGGGTTCAACAAGACTTCAACTGGAAACTGAACAGTCAACACAATGACTTGGACTCGGACTCGAGTCATAATACCATGACTCGGACTCGACTCTCTTCTCGATGATTACTCACATACTTGACTCGGTGGTGAATTGAAATTGAGTCTACTTGACTCGAGTCAAAATATTAATGTGAGATCGACTTGTGACAAGGAGCCTTGTGACAAGTAGCCTGTGACTTGGCTACATCCCTGTGTTGAGCCTGTTGATATTCACCGCCGTATTTCGATTACACATGTACCATATGGCCATATTCCAGCTGACACTCGTCATAGCTCTTCTACATGATAAATACTCACGTTAAATTGGCTAGTTGGACTTGGAACTTCACATCATGCAGCCCCCTTGTGGTATTCTGTTCCAGCACTGCTTTCTCGAGATATAGCTTGCGTAACAAAGTTTCCAATGGTAGAATCAAAACACCCACGAAGGCTTACAATATATCAGGGATTCTAAAAGTATGGTTCGCGTCCAATGAAGGGTACAATTTTGGGTTATGGCTGCACCAGAGATATTTTTCAATATGTATGAGATATTTGGTGAATTTCATGCAACAAAATATCATTCGCGCCACGCGCGATGTTTAACACAATAGTACTCGCACCACAGGCGATTTCCCATTGATTTTTTCTACATATCCGAGATCACTGTGTTGAGTATTATAGCCAATTAGCAACATACGTCAAACGTCGGTACTACCACATGGCTTGATGATGAAAATGTGCTTACCTTTGAAAAAGACACATTGGTTTGAATGCATGATAAGATTTTTCCGATATTGGTTTCTCTGGAAACCACTGTCAGTGACCGTCACGATGCTTCTTTAGTGAAAGGGTGTGCAATAAGCGCGTGCGGAACTATTAGACACAGGTTTTTCGTGGCTAGCCTTTTTCGCCAATATACGGCTGGGCAAAGTGAAGTGCCATAACGGTCGTCGCTGTTGGCCGAAACCTTTGATATTGATATGCCCGGTCGTCGAAATGGTCGGAGTCGAGTAGTCCCGTCCTTGCAATCCAATTGGGCAGTAGATTACTACAAATGCCACCGGTAGAGGAAGATAATGCACCCCTATTTGAAATCGCATGTGCTGTACCGTTGTCAGTGCAATAGCTATGCAGTTTACCCGTAAAACGTGACAAAGGAAAACTGCATTCTTTTTGATGTGCCAGGATTAGGTCGCCAGATTCCTCGAAACTCAGATTTTCGTCGCGGTCTAAAAAGTTTAAGAACCACTGCTATATACCTATGCACCAAAATCGCCCATGGCCTAATCGAAATAAGGGTGACCGAGGCTGCAATGTATAGGAAATGCTGAATACAAATCAGGGCTCGAGAATACCGTACCACCATCTAACACTTTGGTTCTCCAACTCGACTCCCTGGCTACATCCCTGCAACAATCTGTTATTATTGTTGTTTGTGACATCCATGGTGTTTGTCGACTATGGTCATTTATAGTGCTGGGCCAAATCGTGTACCTGAGTGATTCAATTCTGAATGACGCAATATGCTTCAAGTCGAGTATTCGATATCACGCATTATGACGCCATAACATAATGTAATATGTCAAAATTCAAATGTTTACCTTTTATGCCACCACAAAGAATACAATAATGCCTGCTATCCATCACATTGAAGATACTTTGACATTTTTTTTATTATACCGATTTCATTGCACTTTGTGACAACATTGTGGGATGATCATGACTTCTGAAATGTGTTATTTCCACCAACATGGATAGCTTTGGACTATGTGTGGAAACTAGCATCGGGTGGAAAATAGCATCGAAATTATAATTCTCGGTAATAAGTTGACTTTCGGTGACGAGGACTCCATAATTTTAGTACTCGAAAAAAACGTATTCTACCATTCTACTCAATTCATTAAAATTAATACTCGATTCAGATTCGAGTACTCGAATCATTGTGTCCAGCCCTAATCCTTTACACTAAGCCGATATTCCTTATTTTTGATTTCGTATCTGCCGACTTGTAGCTCGGTCCACTTCTAGGCTTTTTGTAAGAGAAAAGCCTAAATATAGGCCTACCTCCCAAGACGTAGGTAGGAAACTGCAATATCCATAATCATCTAGCATGGAGAACCAATTCAAAATATCTGAGCAATCGCGGCCGTTTCCTCCAGAATCATTGTAGACCAGTGGTTCTCAACCGGGGATCTGCGGACCCCTGGGGGTCCGCGAAGCCTCTAAATTTGCGATATGCTTCATTACGGCTAAAACTTTATGACCCACATCAACAGAATGGCATCTTAGTTGAAATATTCTACGGTGAAACTCATTTTAATTGCCAATAGCCTACTGACACAAACATAGATTGATGGTTAGAGATGTTTTGTTTGGGTTTGTGGTAAAAATAGAAGTTTGAGTAGCAAGGTTGAGGTGACTTTGAAATGTTTTTAAAATCCATTTCACCTGTGATATACATAACCATTATTCCAGAATAACTTCAAGATGAGCTGCTGGACAGAAATGATTAGGCTGGACGTTATATGTTCATTAAAAAAGATTTTCCTCTATTTGGTGCTATTGCCATATATTTTGCGATCATACTTAAAGGTGTCATTCGAAGCTTTTCCCGTTATTATTGCATTCGTCACCACCTATCGTTGTGGAACTGGATTTTCGGCACTCGTTCGTATCAAATCCAAGACGCAGAATCTCAACACACGACCACGTATTACAGAAATGCAGCTGCAGAATTCGCTTTGAAATAATATAAGTCTATCCGATTTTTACATAAATAGTATGATGTTGTTATTAAGAAAAGTCATTTTGTTGCCGTTTATAAGTAGCCTACAGTTTTATTTACGCAAGGCCGATGACGGTTGCACGATGATAAAGCTAAATTAGACAAAAATACGTGGGGGTCCGAGGAGACAAAAAGGTTGAGAACCACTGTTGTAGACGGATATCGCAAACTGAGCAGATGTTAAATGAGGTGTGCTGGTCAAAATCTTTAGTTCGCGGGCCGCATGCAACAGTTGAGTGCGTTAGCGAGTCGTGCATTACATAGGGCTACCATACGGACCTTTTTAGGAGGATTTGTCCTACTTTATCTGGTTTTTGAGAATGTCCTCCGAGGACGCCTAAATTTCCTTCTTTTAGAGATGTTGTCCTCTTTTTTTGGAATTTTGGTCAGATTTATAACAAAATTCGACTGAGATGCCGTAAATCTATACCGAAATGACGCTGCGTCTGGTATTTCGGGAACTGAGTGAAAGTTGATCTTTTTTTTAATCTACCGACTATAGATAGATATCGACCACTTTTTCAGGATTTTCCACCGGTATTCTGAGTTTGAGAATTTTTAAAAAGTGTCCTCCTAATATATCGACCGACGACATGTAAATAATATATATATATATATGTATTTGTATATTTATGACAAACCAAACAAAGATTTGATTATTATACACACACAGACACGTTGACGAGAATTTATTAGCTGGTTGCCCTCATAGTCAAAATTATGGATGAAGGTTGGTTTTCCCGATTAATAGAACTGTAAGTAAATTTGATTCTGTGAGCAGCGATTTGTGCATAAATTTGCGGATTGTACTTTTGGTGTAACTCCGGGACACAATATGCTGACAGCATCATAACATGTTCGGTGATCCGCAATCGCGGCTCCAAGCTAGCCTTCTGGCGACACTTCCCGACCTCTGAATATACCACTAAAATATAATATAGAGTTATTTTTACTGAGAATATTTCTCGTCAATATCTGCATAAGATTCCCATATGAGCGTATTTTAGTTTTGTTTAAGTCGCTCAAGGATGCTTCACACGACCGTGAAGATATTTCCTGCAGACGAGGGCCAAATGGATTGATGAATAACCGTGCCATAGGAATTGCTTGTTTTATGGTTCTCAGGGTGTTTTTCTTGAAGCTTATGATCCACCTTAGGTCCGATAGTCCGATAGTTTATCGAGAATAGATTTACGTGACCTACGTCGTCGCTATTTCGAATGATTATAAATTTGCAGCTTTCGGTATATAGCGAAATTAGATCAGTGCTTTTCAACGTATGAGATGGTACGCACTTGCGCGGATGAAAGAATCGTCCTCCTGATGACAAACGTGGTGCGGATGAAGATCGTAAAGAATTGTTACTTTTTCCGAGGTGGAATAATTCAGATAAATCTGATGGGATCTTGAGGTGTAGTGGCTCCCTGACTTTTGCTGACTCGACGCAATTGTTAAAACTTTGACTTACGTAGCACCCAGTGGCGGCTCGTCCTATAGGGCAACTGGGGCATTGCCCCACCTAAAATTCTGTTCAATAACAATTCTTTACCATTTATAGACGCACACCTATCTATATAAACCGAAATCACAGCGAAAATCGTATACTTCTTGTCCTTTCGCTTGTAAATGCCCATATATAGCGAAGTCTCTGCGAAAATCGAATTCTCTTCTGTGTTTTCGCTTTGCGAATGCCTAGCCGGGGCTTGCCCCGGTAGCGCTCATAACAAGCTTTCACTGTCTATTCTCTCAAAGCCGCGCACAATAAAGAAACGGTGATTTACTCTCTCCAATTCATAAAATTACCGAGCAACCGGGGCACGATAGCTCGGTGCCCTTAAGGTGTGATGTAACAATCGTATCTATAGCTGAACTCTGTTACCGTCATATGCGTTGAGTCGACCTTTGCTGGTATAGGTCGATTTTAATGGGGTTTCACACCATGAAAGCTCTTGAAACTTGTTATGTCATGTCGTGATGGTGGTATTTAACACTGCCCCAAGTTTCAGGGTTTCTACTTAAAGTTTAGGGTAGTAATTCCGTTTCCGAAGTTGAGTGTGTGCTGATCCGTCATGTATCGCAAACAGATTTTACTCAAAAGCCGGTATTGGTATCCATTGGTTTGACGATGTTCAATACTGAGATCGGTTATGACATTTGGCACGGTAAGTCTTAATGTTAGTATCGAACGCTGTACCAAGTTTTAAGTTTGTCACTGAACTGTGTTAGTGGTAATTTCGTTTCTTAATTCGAGTGAGAGCTGACTCGTCATTTATCGCTAGCAGATTATACGCAAAGCCGGTATTGGTCTCTATTGATTTTAACGATGCTCCTTACCTAGATCCGTCATAAGCTTTTGCACGGTATGTCTTGATTTTAGTATCGAACGCTGTGCCAAGTCTCAAGGTTGACAGTCAATGATTAGGGCAGTAATTTCGTTATCAAGGTCGAGTATGGTAAAGATGTGCTCCGATCTGACACTTTAGCCTACAACACATTGCGGATTTCACGCAAAAGCTGGTGTATCTGCTGTAACGTTAACTGAGATGATGATATCATTCTCAGTTTGCATTCAAATATTTACTTTGATATTATATTCTCCAATGTCAATTTCACCGTGAAATTGTGGCCTTCAAGCCCTTTGCTTACAACCCCCTGTCAAGCGCGATAGTTATTTCGTTTTCGATGGCGGCTAACAGCTGATCACTTGATCGGCCTATTCCTCAGTAAATTTTACGCAAAATTCGGTGTTGGTCTGTTCGCATTAATTTTGACAGTGTACCATACCGAAAAGGGCCATGAAGCCACTTCTCGATAATGTCATGTAACAGTGTACCAAGTTTAAGGCTTTCATCCACGTATTTATTCGGTAATATATTTTCCAAAGGCGATTTCGCAGCAGACCTATGAGACAGTAATAAAAACGTATGTGTCGTGTTACAGTCTCCAGTTTCAAGGCCAAAATCTCTTATGCTGTACCGACTACCGAGACCAAATTTCCGAGGCTGCTATTCTTAGTTCTTTAGAATGATGTTTTGGATTCAATAGGACAGGTAGTGGGGCAGCATAGCAAACCTATTGTGCATTTTGTGATACAAGCACCAAATTTGGCACACATGTATATTAACATGTTGCGAACATTTTCAGATATTGAGCCACTCGGAATTCTCTCTTTATGTCCGCCATATTGGATTTCAAAATGGCCGCCATTTGAAATCTACATTTGCGATTATGTCTGGGTCAAATGCTACTATTGACTTCATTTTGGTGTCAAAATGTATGTTTTTTGGGTCAAGGAATCCAATGGTACCAATTTCACAATCCAATGCTCAAACCAATGCACAGTTCGAATGCACTAATCTAAATCAAATGCACAAATCTAAAATTTTAACGCACAAATCTAAATCAAATGTACAAATCTAAGATTCTAATGCACAAATCTAAATCAAATGCACACATCTAAAATTCTAATATGCCACTGCCACAAGTACATGTATGTTGTGGACTCATCGTCTTGTGCAGTCCCCGTCACACACACAGAGGGATGTGCACTGAAGGCCAGCCTTCTTGCATTTGCAGCGCTTCACACAGCTTTTCTGGCACTTGCAAGAAATCAGTTCAATGCAGCTGTGAGCTGCCTCAGGTAGCCTGGTCCCGTATGGTGTGTACTGTCCTCCAGTCATTGACCAACCCCAGTTGGTTGGTGGAGGGAGCTCAGGTGCTGGCAGCAATATCTGACCCCACACATATCCACCTTGATACACTGCCCTCTTGACATGTTCCTCTAAAGCTGCCTTCGTTTGAGGGATCAGCTGCACATCGTTCTTCCTTGCAAAGAGTTTCCTCCTGGCCGTGTCAATGTCCGTGCATTTGCTGGTTCGATCATACAACAAGATCACAAACCTCTCGATGATGTACATTGCATCATTTGGTATGTCACGTGGTGAGGAGGACAGCAGCAGCAGCGCCTCAGTGAGTTCTGGCAGTACCGTCCAGACTGCCCACGCAGTCTTCTTGCCATGTCTGGCTAAACTAGACACAGTGTCGCATCCAGTTAGAGCGTGGAACATTGGCACTGCACGAGCCTTGTCTGGTCCCAGTCCAGCTGCAATTTCGTGTGGTGCTAGGTATCGGAATCTTTGGCCTGTTCCGAATGCCAGCCACAGTTCTTCTTCTGGTTGCAACTCCTGTACCACGGACACTGCCAGTACCATAACATCGGTGTCTACAGTCCGGATGACTACTGAGTGGTGTCCATGCTTGGCTGCATGAGATGCATGCAGCAACATCCGACTGTCAGCCTCTTCATGGTTGCATGGGGCGAGTGAGGTCAGATCTGGTAGTAGTTGCTTGCTGAGTACTGACTCTCCATCAGTAATGACCAGTTGCTTGTCCTCCTGTTCAAACCATTTCATGAGAGCTGGTGACAGGAACTTGAACAGCTCGGTCTTGTTGCTGTCCACTCGTAGGAAATTTTGCCAGTTTCCTGGTATGGATGCGGCGGCCACCACACGTCTCCGCACGCCTTGTCCCCGCTTTGCACGTGTACTACCTTTCAGTGAATCAGCAAGGTAAGTATCCGAGACCAGATCCAGGCGTGACACTGTTTGCAGCTTCGTAGACATATAATGGATGGAGATCTGATGTGCATACTCTTCAAAGGTCTTTAATGCAGCCGGCTTCAGCATCTGGACTATGGCCGCTCCATCAAGCACTATACAGGTAGTGACAGGAGTCTCTGTCTTGGGGTCGGAGACTTCTTCCAAGCATGTGATGAGATCATTCTTGGTACCAGTGAAGAGGATTCCACCAGCAGACAGTGCAGGAGGACATGCCTGGTTCTCGTGACGAAAGAACTCCTCAAGGTTTCCATCCCTCGTATGGCAGCTAATGTACAGGCGTACGAAGAGTTCACGGTCATTCTTGACAGAGGTGAGCTGTTGCTGACCTTTGCTCTGGTTTCTTGCAGTTGAAGTGTTGAACACCTTCAGCTTGTTACGGAGGAATGGGGTCGTCCACTGCCTTTGTTCTGTCCAACAGACACTCTCTGGTGAAAGCCTCGAACTGCTCTGGGCCAATCCTCTTGGCATTCATCACGGTCTCCACGGCAGCAGGACCTGCGATGTCCTTTTTGTCCAGTACGACTAGATCCTGACTCTCCTCCTCGAATGGGTTACCAATCTCCTCTATGACACCGACGAGACAGCGAACATCTTTCACAAATGAGGCCTGTACACTTGGCGTCTGATCGTGATGACGTGTGTCTGCTTCCTTCTTGCGTGTATCAGCATGCAACATCATCCCGATGTATGTTGGAAGTGGGGTCTCCTGTGCAACACTGTGCCGGACACAAGTGGATGATGTGGTGCCACGTGTTCGCTTGTGCTCTACGCTGTTGAACTTCAGTATCTGGGCTGCGGTAATTGCTGCAGGGTTAGTGTCCGTCATCTGGTCTTTGATGCTGGGTCCCTCTAGGATCATGGGCTAGGACTAGGGCAAGCAGCAACGGTGGTACTGATTTTTCTTGACATCCTCCGGGGAATCCTGTGAAGGGCTTAGCTTCTCCAAACATTTCACGGCGAACAATGTGTGCAGCACGGGCAAGATGGACTGCATCACTGTCACTGTCCAGCTCGCAGGCTTTGTCAATAGCAGAACCGAGATCTTTTTCAAATGCCATCAGGACGTCTCTCCCCTTGGAGTATGTCCACAAGTCAGGAAAGTGAGATAGCAGTCTCTGTTTCAGTCGTGTGGAGTGAACTCTCGTGTCGAGCTGCACTCCAAGCTGTTCCATTCTGGACTGATAGAGGTGGACAAGATCGGCCAATCTGAATACTGTTGCCGTCTTCTCATCTTGCCTGGTTTCTTCAATGTAGAGTTCAGCGAAGACAACCGCCGACATTGCTCGCTCTTGGTTTGAGTCCTGTGGTAATGTTGACTGGACCTTTCTTGTGCGGTTATAAAGTCCTATCAAGCACTGTGGGTGATACTGGGCGTCCAACGCTACCATGTCCCCACCACTGAGCCGGCCAAGTAGTTTTGTATCACCAAGAAGGGTTGCACGGGCACGCACTCGTCTGTCCATTTGGAATGTTGCAGTTTTTCGAAGACTGTTAGCCCCAGCAGGTTGTGCACAGAAGAAACAAGTTTCTGGGACCTTTTCTGTAACCGATGAACGAGAATGTCCCCTGGTGCGTTTGCATACAGATTGTTCCTCGTCGCTTTGACCTTCTTTCTTGAGTGCTCTTTTTTGTGCCCTCTGCAGTTTGGTGTTGTTGTACTGGAGCCTGAACGTGTGGTGATATTGTGCACCGTGTGCAACCATCGCAGCTTCAATGCCATGACCATCATCGAGTCGTTCCAACTGAAATGATCCTGAAGCTCTCCAAGTTCACTGAATTTGATCAAGTTCTCTGCGAGTGAACTGTACCCACTACCAATGTCTTTTCTCTTTGATTGGTCGGGTTTGGTCAGTGTCTCCGCCTTGTCCTTCTGACATATGAGGCATAAACTCCAGTCAGTTGTAGTGAGGTGCGATGATGTTGATGGTGAAGTTCCCTCAGAAGGAGCTAGTCTGAACCTCTTGGGCATAGTAGAACTGTCTTCAGATTAATATCAGCTAGCACCGTCAGTTTTCAGACATGCATGCATCACTATGAACCTGGAATGACACAAAGTAACATTTCTGTTATCGTCACTGCACTACAGCTACCACTACAACAACTACTCTACCACCACCAGAATCGAGTCATTAGACTATAATAACGACAAATGTAGATCGATAAGTGGCCATGTAATGTGAAGCCGCCATTTTCAAATCCAATATGGCGGCACATTGGTAAAAATACGCATTGCAGATTGTTACCATTGGATTCCTTGACCCAAAAAACATACATTTAGATATCAAAATGAAGTCAATAGCAGCATTAGGCCCAGAGATAATCGCAAATGTAGATTTCAAATGGCGGCCATTTTGAAATCCAATATGGCGGACATAAAGAGAGAATTCCGAGTGGCTCAATATCTGAAAATGTTCGCAACATGTTAATATACATGTGTGCCAAATTTGGTGCTTGTATCACAAAATGCACAATCCTTTTAAATATTTGGGCTAAACCGCCCCACTAAGGCCCAATCTATGAGATAACAATTGCGTATCTGTCCGAATTCGTTGACGTTTCCAATTAGGCTTACGCTATCTCTCGAGTTATAGTCATTTACATTTCTGCAGACAATTAGTCAGGTCTAATGCGAACATGAACCGTGTTGAATCTTTGTTCCGTACGCCGTTTACGCAGTTACCACACTTCAAGTCACAGCTCACCAGTGGACCTCTCGTGGCACATACGTTAAAATCACTGTTGCCGGGAAATTCACGTTACCGTACCATCATTAAGTTACTTGTTTACGTTGGAAAACGCCATCGTGACGTCATCTTGATAAAAAGTCGCTTGCGGCCCTTGCCCCACCACCCGATATTGTCACGAGCCGCCACTGGTAGCACCACTAATCGTAGGTTTTACAATAACTTACCATAACTCTGCCTCGCAGTAGCTGTAGCAAATTGATGTTTGCGTACTGTAATTATTACGTAATCAAAAGTCTGGCTCGAAAGCGGCTGTGATGGCAGGCATACAGTGGATCAGGACATCCGAGCCCACGAAACGCGGGAAAATTGCCGTCAACTTGAATTTCAACTTTCGTTGTTTCAACAATCATCACAACTTCTTAATAACATTTCCAATGACATTTGCAACAATTTTATGCAATGCTAATTTTCCCCTCTTCATGGAGGGGTATCCCACTTGAGGATTTGAGGTATGGGTCGCGATCCAAACATGGCTCGCCGATGGTAGATACGGTATGTGTATATATATGTGTAGGGTTGCATTTAAAATAGACGGTGTTTAAAACATTTTGTTTAAATCATGATTTAAACAGTGTTTTAAACAAACGCCTTGTTGAAAAAAGAATTGCGTTTTTATTAAATTGTAAAAGTATGCCGTAATTTCCAACAACATATTGTATGAGCGCAAGGACAATTACCACCCGATATAGCCGACATATATTGATATGGCATGGTTGGAACTCTCAAAGTCGTCGGTTAAGAATTAATAGAGATACTTTTGTAGCACAGATTGTGCAAGGTTATGAATTCGTGTATCGGGAAGCTTTGTAACACGGGAGACTATGATGTAGAAAGATTCAGAGGTTTGGCCGATCGTTGTTCATTGTTGATGGTGATAAAAATTTCCACAACATAATTACCCATGTCACGAAGCTTCTGATGCACGAATTCGTAACCTTGCAATATCTGTGCTACAAAGAAATGCATATTTTGTACATGCGGAAAATGTTTGACTGGGAATGCTCGGTGATGATGATGAAGGTCTCACCATGCGCTATACAAATATAAAACTATGCGCAGATTGAATACGGAACATCAGATTCCAATTGTCAATTTTGAAGCAGGATATGTTAATGAACCGAGACCTAAAAACAACATTGACGCCAGCATCAGATTGGTCGAAATACCAATTATAAATATCAAGTCCTGTCCATTCCACCAAATTGTCAACTTGAATCTAAAAGATATGGAACATCCACCAGCAATCAAAAACTTGTCAGATCTGGAGCTGAAAAATCCAAGGTCATCACCAGGCTCAATCATCCTTGCTACCAAGGCTTTGGAGCAGCCTTATATTTGCATTGCTCCAGCTCCGGCGCTATCTTCTATCATACACTAGCTCCGGCTCCAGCTCCGGAGCCGCATTATTACCACTGCTCCGGCTCCAGCTCCGCCTCTGGCTCTGTAAATTATCGAAGGTGCCTGTGTATATCTGGGGTGGGCAACCCGCGGCCTGGGGGCGATATGTGGCCCGCGAGAAGGATTTGAGTAGCCCGCGAGCTAATTTCCCATTATATTATCGAAATCCTGTTATATTATCGAAATTGATTTGCTCAGATTGTGAACATGCAAGGCCAACAAAAATATGATTAGTCTGGCCGCAACACTTGCGATGTTGATGACTAAAATATCAGTTCTGACGCATTGGCAGATTCTGGGTCCAGTCACATTTCAAATAAATCGTCGTAAATTACTATAAACTAGAAGAATAGTAAATTTTTCTTCACGCTTCGCGTGTTTTATTGTCACACGATTTCCTGCTTTGTAGCCAACCCCCTCCTGAAAATGAAAAAACGCCTGATTTAGCCGATTGAGTCTAACTATTTTCGCAATTACGAGAGAATGTCTTTTCGCGTATGCGCTCGCAGAAAGATCTTCGACGATGAAATGTAGGCACAAAATGATTGTCGTATATTAGCGGAAGTCTTCGACATCCATATGACCAGATGCCGAATAGTCATGTCCTTGCAAACTGAGCCCAGGGGGCGGTATACAGTTGACCCGCAATATACCCAAGTAATAATACTATTAACCAGTGGCGGCTCGTCCTATAGGGCAACTGGGGCATTGCCCCACCTAAAATTCTGTTCAATAACAATTTAACCATTTATAGACGCGCCACAGCAATCAATATATACCGAGATCACAGCGAAACCCGCGTTCTTCTTGTGCTTTCGCTTGCAAACGCCCATACATAGCGAAGTCTCTGCGAAAATCGAATTCTCTTCAGTGTTTTCGCTTTGTGAATGCCTAGCCGGGGCTTGCCCCGGTAGCGCTCATAACAAGCTTTCACTATCTATTCTCTCAAAGCCGCGCACAATAAAGAAACGGTGATTTACTCTCTCCTATTCGTAAAATGGCCGAGCAACCGGGGCAAATATGCCTACTCGCCCCTAAGGTGTGATGTAACAATCGTATCTATATCTGAACTCGGTTACCGTAATATGCGTTGAGTCGACCTTTGCTGGTATAGGTCGATCTTGACGGTGTTTCGCACCATGATAATTCTTGAAACTTGGTATGATATGTCGTGAAGGTAGTATTGAACACTGCTCCAAGTTTCAGGCTTGCTACTTAAAGATAATGGTAGTAATTCCGTTTCCGAAGTTCAGTGTGTGCTGATCTATCATGTACATAGTACAGCAAACAGATTTTACTCAAAAGCCGGTATTGGTCTCCATTGATTTTGACGATGTTCTATACCCAGATCGGTCATGACATTTGGCACGGTAAGTGTTAGTATCGACCGATGTAACAAGTTTTAAGTTTGTCACTGAACTATGTGGGTGGTAATTTCGTTTCCAAAGTCGAGTAAGAGCTGACTCTTCATTTATCGCCAACAAATTTACGCAAAAGCCGTTATTGGTCTCTATTGATTTTAACGATGTTCCATACCTAGATCTGTCATGAGCTTTCACACGGTATGTCTTGATTTTAGTATCGAACGCGGTGCCAAGTCTTAAAGTTGACACTCAATGATTGAGGCAGTTATTTCGTTTTCGAGGTCGAGTATGGTAGAGATGCGCGCTGATCTGATACTTAGCCTACCTACGTCACTGCGGATCTCACGCAAAAGCCGGTGTCGGTCTGCGTTCCATAACGAGATCGGTGATGATATTTCCAATGGTATATCTCGATGATCGCATGAAACAGCTAACCAAGATTCTCGGTTTGCATTCAAATATTCACATAATTTTATGTTCGCCAATGTCCATTTCACTGTGAAATTGTGGCCTTCAAACCATTTGCTTACAATCCCCTGTCAATTGCGATAGCTATTTCATTTTCGATGTCGGCTAACAGCTGATCATTCCATCAGCCTATTCCTCGATCTATTTTACTCAAAGTTCGGTGTTCGTCTGTTTGCATTGATTTTGACAGTGTACCATACCGGAATGGGTTATGAGATTGCGTATGCTACTTCTCGATGATTTCTTGTAACAGTATACTAAGTTACGGCTTTTATTCATGTATTTATATATTAATATATTTTCCAACGGCGATTTCGCAGCAGACTTATAGACAGTAAGCCGTATGTGTTGTGTCACAGTGTCCAGTTTCAAGGCCAAAATGTCCTACGTTGTTCCGAGTCCGAAGTTCCGAGGCTGCTGTCCTTAGTTCTTCAAAGACCATTCAAATTGATGTTCTGGATTCAATATGACAGGCCCAATCTATGAGATAACAATTGCGTATGTGTCCGAACTCGTTGACCTTTCCAGTTAGGCTTACGCAATCTCTCGAGTTCTAGTCATTGGAATTATTAAGGTCAAGTCAAGTGCGAACATGAATCGTATTGAATCTTTATTCCGTACGTAGTTTACGCAGTTGCCTTTAGAGCGAAAATGAGCGGTCTAGAAGTTGTCCAGTCTATTGATCCAATCGTACGCCGGGTGCCTCCACTTTGGCTGCCTATTATCACCTGGTCGTAACTAGAGATGGCCACAGTCCGGTTCAGGAGCCGGAGCAGGATTTCAATGTTTTTTTACCTGGTCGGACTGGATCCGGATTTCGAATTTGGGGTGACGGTCGGATTTTAGAGTCTATCGATTTGCGTAATCTATAACTCTACCATGAAATCAAAACGCATGCTACTAAGGATGACCTGATACTTGATTCGTGGCATAGGGACGATTCTTAGTTCACGTACATTTTGTAAAATAATCCTTTGATTAAAAATAAATGAATAAAACATTTGTTACCACACTTCAAGTCACGGCTCACCGGCAAACCTCTCGCGGCACCTACGTTAAAATCACTGTTGTCGGGAAATTCATGTGACCATCATAAAGTTACTTTTTTACGTTGGAAAACGCCATTGTGACGTCATGTTGATAAAAGTCGCTCGCAGCCCTTGCCCCACCACCCGATATTGTCACGAGCCGCCACTGCTATTAACTTTGAAAATTTCACGCGCCTGGTGCGCCTAGCCTCGTCAATTTCATGTGGTCCTTTAGCCGAAACGGTTGGCCACCCCTGGTCTGTGTAGATTACTAATTTACCCGTATAGGTTAGTTATCTATAATAATCTTGAGTCTGTCAGCCGACAGTAACATCGGATGCAGCAACGAAGACATAGGTGCCGCCGTGTGAGCTTGTGACGTCATAATGAATACTTGTCAATTGTCGATAACATCATAGTTGCACCAGAACGCACTTTACTTCATGCCATTGCTGTGTACGGTATGAAAATTCTGATACGGCGTTTTAACACTGGCACTGTACTCGTTAACATTAAGCCATACAGCTCACTTCAATCTTTGAATAAGCGATTATTATTCAACCGTAACTATAGTAAGAGCAATATGGACGGAGATCACGACCTGATCAATAAAAATTCGATTTGTATCAAATGGCCAATGGTTTGACGTTCGATATTGGTGCACTCGTTACCAGTCCATCCGGTGTCCATCAAGTTCATCGGAATATAATATTTTCCCATTGAAACGAATCGAATAATCGAATTAAACACTGTACCATGCACATTGCGCCATGCCCATTACGAATTAAACTATGCAGTGTGCACATTGCACATTTACAAGTCACAGTGAGCGATCATCCGGGAATACTAGAGTATCAAGCAGACATCAAGAATGAATTTACGAAACAGATGATTGGAAATTCGAAATCGCGTATCAAATCAGTAATTTGTCTCCAACATAAATACCCTGGGATGCTGACATCGCATTGAGTCGCTCGCACCGCGACAATTGTTCGCTGAGTGTAACGGCGTTTTGGGTTACTCTTCTGCCCAGGGCATGGTATGGTATGGTATGGATCGAGTATTTTCCATACTCCATACTTGCCTTCTTCTCTCCATACCATACTTGCAATTTTCCATACCATACCAACATTGTTCCATACCATACTTGATACATATTCCATACTTTCAAATACTTCAATATCATAAGTGAAGTACCTTTTCATTGATATTTTGGGTGTAATTAATGCTTAAACCAGTCATGATGCGAATGTAATTCCTGGTAATAGTTTTACAGAGTCTGTTTTGGTATGGCTCAGTTCACGGTGGTGAGGTGCCGTTTATGTCTCAGGGCTGCAATGACTCGAGTCATGACTCGACTCGAGTCACGATTTTCTGATGACTGGATATGACTCGATTCATTTTCTCAAAATACAGAAATGACTCGACTCGAGTCAATCTGTGTATTGACTCGACTTGGACTCGAGTCATTGGGCATGACTCGAACCAAGTCATATGACTCGAGACTCAGACGGCCAGGACCGAAATTTCACTGTAATTTCGAAGAATAGTAAACAAACCAACCCATTGGCATTTTGTCTATTCGTACTGCTACTTGTAAATGAGACCAGAAACTTCTAAAAGTGAGGAAAATTAGTATATTATAAATGCGAACCATTCGATATCACGAAACAGAGTTATAAAAAGTGGGTTTAAGTCGTTTAACAACACTTCAACCGGAAACAGAGCAGTCAACAAAATGACTTGGACTCGGACTCGACTCGGTGGTGAATTAAAAATGACTCGACTTGACTCGAGTCAAACCTATAAAAGTGAGATTGACTTGTGACTCGGAGCCTTGTGACTTGGTTACAACCCTGGTACGTCTACAGCTTCCACGAGCAAAATGAGATAGTCAGCGCCTCAGCGGATTGTTATCTAGGACACTCCATAAGAATAGCATCGCATCTCCGATACAGTGGCAGGCCGAGGCACACTCAAGTTTGAAGTAAATATTCGCACAATAATTTATGATATAGGCGCACCCACAAAATATCCCAGCTGCAGGCGATCAATACTGCAGCGATCTGCGTGATTATTAGTACAGTATTTGGTTGAGGCTAGCGTGGCGAGAATTTCAAACTATATCTACCCCACTCCCTGATCTATAATCCTAATGCGAGAGCGTTTGAAATATGACCAAAAAGATTTCTCGGTGTCGGACAATGTTTCAAAAGAAATGAAATTATCAATCACATTGAGCTATTAGTACGTTGCAGCATGATTGCTTGTAAGGAATGAGGTAGTTGGAGTAGCCTACATTAACAATTATTGCGTCACATGATAGACTATGCTCGGAAACGTTTTGTCTAGACTCGGTAGAATATCCGATCAACATTACTGTTGTGATTATTGCATCACAAAATCATGTCATTCCAAGTGCTCCTAAAACAGTTGCATAAGCGTGTATTTGTTCCTACACAGCGTTCAATTGTCCACACATAACAAAGGCGATCGTATTCCTTGAAAAGCGAACAACGTACGCTTCATGAAGCTTGCACAGATCACGATAAAATGTATAAAATACCAAAGTATGGAAGTATGGAAATGTCGTTCCATACCATAGATTAAAATCTTCCATTCCATACCATACTTGCTTTGTTCCATATTCCATACCAAAATATCGATCCATACCATACCATACTTCCATACCGTACCATACCATACCATGCCCTGCTTCTGCCATCCCCCATTTACGCTCGAAAATCCTTACTCGAGTGAATGACGATCATGCGCAGTAAGGAATTCCAGTTCGCATGCATAATTGCATACTCACTAAAGGCCTCTGCACACTGAGCTCGCGACCCGATAAAACGAGAGAATCGCGCCTGTCTGCGACTGTACCATACAGACCGGAGTCGCCGGCAACTCGCAACATGCCGTCTGCGACAGGGTTGCGCAACTCCGCGACAATGTTGAAAATTTTCAACTTTGTCGCGAGTTGCGAGCGACTGGTCAGCGGTTACTGATCGTTAGCTCTATGTCACCGCAATAGTTTGTCCGGGTAATGCGTGTTTTGGCATCTATAATTGTTTCCTTATTGAGTTTAGACTGATTTGAGGCCATTTTAGAACTTGAAGCTTGACTGCAAGAACGCATTCTACTGTAAGCACTTAGCAGTACCGGTACTGGGTAATTATCAAAGGCAAACCAGTACCGGCAGTACCGATACCGCGAAACTCTCAGTATGTCTACAGGTGGATTTAGTAGATATATACCTTGTCTGATTCATTTTAACCTGTTCAGTGTACATTGGTTTGAAACTGGGTAACCAGGTACATATAATCGTGGTATGTCATGGGTTCACTGATGTATATTTCAGATACCGGTACATCTCGGTACACGACGTCTGAAAACCTTTTTGTTGACTAGATAGCGGCAGTGTAATTCTTGATGTTAGATTTCGTCTATTCTCCTCTTTATCAGACTTCGGTACGAAATGCAGTGGCTAATATTATAAAAGTCAGAAATGGACTATGCATCATTAAGGAGAATGAATCAACCAGACCCACGGATCGAATTCAATGCTTGATACCCGAGGGCGAAGATTGAAAAGGAAAGAATCCCAGAGTTATATTTGAATATTGTTAAGACTTAATTCATTTACAATAAAATTATAATGCATTTGAATGTTGTTCTTTATCATATCGAGAAATTAATGTATGAGTGCTTGACAGTTGATGCAGTCACTGAGGCAATGGAATACAGAAAGGCTTGGTGTGTGTAGCATAGTAGGCTACAGCTAGAACTCCAGAAATTTGGATCGCCAACCGGAAATAGCGCGTTCAACTGGGTCACCCAGATTATGCGTTTTCAGCATTGAAATATGATATTGGTTCGTTAATAGAAAAGTGTGTGCGTCATCTTATTCATTGACAAACCCATGTATACCCATCGAAATATTCATTATGCGATCTATCGGGAGCTGTGCAATGTGTATCCATTTCGATACTTCGGACAGAACGCGCAAGAGCTGCGTAGTTGCCGCTTGTGGGCACTGCCGGGACCAGTGTGCATTGCTTCGCGACTTACGACTCGCAACTCGCAACGCGCAACTCGCGATGTTGCGTCGCGAGGTCAGTGTGCAGAGGCCTTTACACTGTTCAATTTCGCGGCCCGATTAACGAACTACCACGAAAGAACGAGTATTTGGTCATCTGATTCATAGCAACAATGAGATGGAATTTCTCGGCTCGTGCTCGTCATATCGACATGTGCATTGTGCAACGACATCACGTTTTTATCCACTCTCCAATTTCGCGTAATACATAGTGATCATTATTTCCGAACCGTACAATTGGCCAACAAGGTTATGCTGATAATGAAATTGCGGGTATGCCGAATACCCATAATATTCACAGGCATATCTAGCACACCGAGGTTCGGCATTCATGTATGAAAATTGAACATTGGACATATGACTGCTCTGCTGTTAAATCCCCGGGAACATGGTTAGTCTGATAACGTAGCGCCAAAGAGGGAAAGATTCTTAATTTCGCGAAGGCCTGCTGTTGAATTATGTGAACTCAGCAGATATGGTTGTTGCATATATAATAGCATCATATGAAATACATCGGAGCCGGAGCTACCCCTCAAATAACTAGCTCCAGCTCCAGCTCCGGCTCCGGCTGAATTTTATTTAGAGCTCCGGTTCCGGCTCCAGCTCCGGTAAAAATGCACGGCTCCGGGGCTCCGGCTCCGGGCTCCGACTCCAAAGCCCTGCTTGCTACAACCAAGCAGGGGAAAGATACATGTAAGTCGTGACTGAAGCAGCTGCCGCTGTGTCGTGATTTGAACGTAGATATGATCTCATCAGACAAAGATTGAATTCTCGAAAGCATATGAAATACTTCATTACAACACAAAATTATAAAGTTTGTGCAGACTATTACTCTGGTAGTGAAACCATCTTCGTAATATTTCTTGCATCAATATAAAATTGATGTTTTTGTGTTTTCAATATGGATTCGCAATTTATGTGCTTTCAATATGGAGTTCTCATCTCATAAGATTGTTCACTACACGCTTTTGGCATC
The DNA here is from genome assembly GCF_051294905.1 of Botryllus schlosseri. Taxonomy (NCBI): domain Eukaryota; kingdom Metazoa; phylum Chordata; class Ascidiacea; order Stolidobranchia; family Styelidae; genus Botryllus; species Botryllus schlosseri. The sequence goes on from NC_137238.1 coordinate 25,549,247, forward strand.
GTTTCCACTTCTTCAGTGCACAATTTGACCTTAAAACGGTATGAAATCAATAATTTGCCTGTAACTTTTTTCTGTTTATTTTTAAGACAAAGTTCTGTGGAAGTGAGATAGAAAGTTCTGGCTTCTATATCTATTAAGCCACAAACCACATTTCTAGTGTAATTGGTTATCAATATATTGCGAAATTGGCTAATTTTGGCTCGTTTGGTGGAATTGCACGACCACTAGATGGTGCATGAGCCCAAAATTATTATAGAAAATATTTTTGTGATATTTGGCACGACATATCAAGTATCCGTTTTGGAATTCAAAATTTTCCATTTTTCACTCCACCCTATTTCGGCATGGCGTTGTGCTTGCTTATACTTGGCATGGAGAGATTTGAATAAAGTTAACAAACCCGCATGTATATTTAATCACGAGTTTAACAGCATCATTGCGATGCGATGGGGACCGCAGCTATTAGTGGGCATCAGTTCAACCGCATATTTTGTCGTCACTGTCTATATGTTTTACGACATCTCGAAAAAAACTAGCTTGTCTGCTTTTAAAAGTAGCGTGCCTGCAGAGTGGGGAATAATTTCCATATTTTGCCATATATTTGGTATTTTCATCACCTAATAATAAGGAAATTTCGCTCTAGCCGCAATCATTCAAAGAATCGGCGGCGATGTACACTTTACAATGAAAGACCAAGGTAAAGTCGAAGTGGCGCTTGCTCAAAGTACATCACGGCGTAAAGGTGAGCTTGTTTAGACATTTTCCTGTTGTCAAATGTTCATCAATTGACTACCGTAATTTTCCGAATATAGTACGCCCGGGGCCTGCGATACTCAAGTATCGTAGGACCCGGTACGCATCCATGTATAATACGCACCCTTAAAATGGCGTGTAAATTCTGGGGAAAAGCCTGTACCCATGTAAAGTAAGCAATTTAGCATAATATTAAGAAAACAGTTTGGATTTAGAAAGCGCCACTCAACACAGCATGCAGTTATAGATAGTATAAATAGGATCTTTAAAAACCTTTTCAGTAGTCTATCCACCATCTGCATCATTCTAGATCAGTGGTTCTCAACCTTTTTTAGACGCGCCCCCCTTTCTGATAGTGAAAAATTTCGCGCCGCCCTTATCGTCATATCACAAAATCCAACTGGGATGGTAAGAACCCAAACAAATTGTTTGGTGGTATCGAAGGTTATGAATGTTGATGAGAGAATAAAAAAATATGAAATTGGGGCTATATAGAGAGAAACACGCGTGCATTGGAGTTAAATCGCACTGAGCGAGAATTTATTTTCAGATGACCGCGACTTCGCGTCCCCCTTCAGATGTTTCACGCCCCCCTAAGGGGGCGCGCCCCCAGTTCCAGAACCCCTGTTCTAGATCTTAACAAGGCATTTTTTACAGTGGATAGATCACTATTCTTGGAGAAACTACCTCACTATGGAGTTAGGGGTAACATGCATAAGCTACTGCAGTCCTATTTATGTAATAGATGGCAAATTGTTAAAAAATGGTGAAGTCTCAACAGACATGCTCCAAATTGATATGGGTGTACCTCAAGGATCAGTTTGTTTGTTTGTTTGTTTTGGGGTATTCATGGTGTTTGTCGACTACTATGGTCATTTACACCAGACCGATATTCTTCTTATTTTCCGTAACTGCCGACTTATAGCACGGCCCACCTCTAGGCTTTTGTAAGACACCGCTGACGCGGATGAGGTGGTCAAGGATCAGTTCTGAGTCCTTTCCTATTTTAAGATATAATAATGATATAGACTAGTGGTTCTAAACCTTTTTCCTCCAGTGCCCCCTTTCAAGACTTATCGTGATCCAGCGCCCCCCCACCCACTTCATATTGTAAATACTGTAATAAAGACAATGAGTACGAGGGAAGGCCGTAGCAGCACTTCGTCAGCCCCCCTAAAAAACGATTTTCTTGCGCACCGTAGCGTGATAAACCCAACTTCTGAAGGCTTTTCGATGTTCAGCAATGTTTGTGTGGCCTAGTCACTCTAGGCGCCAAAATGTTCTATAAGGCATGAATGAATATGTGATAATTGCATATATATGTCGCTATAAACTTTTCCCCTCTCAGCCCACGTTATCAGATTTACCAGTAGCGCTGAGTGAGTTGTTTATTTGGAAAATGAAGGCTGTGTAATTAATAATTGAACAAGTTTGGGAGTGCCCGTAATCGGTACAATTAATTCGTTACATGTTGTTATTTTGTTACCTTTCGTCCGCTATATAGTCACAAGATATTGAAACGCATACACGTATTAAACTATAGTAAGCACACGATTCAAAATTGGTATTTTTTCAAATAATTTTCTCCGATGGATGTTATTTGTCCTGTGGGGTGCAGATTGTGACGACAAGATAATTCGACACGAGCGATTTAAGCACCTATGGACAATTAGACTTATATAGAGCGGAATTTACGGTCAACATAAGGGCAATCCTTTTCGGCTAAGGTTTTCTCGCAGAATATCTTTTTTTACACACTTCTCGGGGCACCATATTGACCGAAACTTCATATGTCTTCGTGCATCGTGGCGTGGTAATGGCCGATGCCCAAATGTATATTTCTATTTTCTATAATTATGCGAATACTTTCGTGGAAGAGTCGTCAAAACATGATGTGTAATTTATGTTCATTCACCGAAATAATTTAGGGCACCCTTCAAGCTCACCGATTGGGGGTTTGGGTTGCAGCGGTTTCGGTCCTGGTAAGAGGTCTAAGTCCAATCGGTCTTTTCGCGACTTTGTTATCGGAAATATTTCCCGCTTTAATCGCGCTCGAGGACCATTCGACTATAATAAATCATATATTAAATGTGTGTGGTATATTCAGGGTCTAATCAAGGTTTGTCATAACAAAAATCAGGTACGGTCTCATACCCTGTGATTCGAACCATCCCGAATTCACATCTGCGATTAGCAATACGGGGATATTAATGGTATTGGATTTTGTCTTAGTTATTGTGTAACTATAAGTAAGTCAACTGAGAATGGGATGCATATATCTGCTCACATTGAATTTAGTACTGTACCCGGTTATTAATTTAACATGGATCTATTACAAACAAAGCAACTCGTATTATACAATGTTCATGTGAGGTTGTGAACAACAACACTAGATAGTATCATTCTTTACGATACGATGAAGAAATATTCTGACGATTTAATTTTGAAGCTCTCAAATACAAGTATATTTAGTTATTCATTTCGTGCACAAAGCTTCAAAACTTATTTTATGTACAAGGGGATCTGACTCTCAAAAGTTATATACCGTGCCTCCTTCTTCGATTTTCACACGCTGTGCGCTGCGGGATATAATACCTAATTCGAAACATTTTGCTGAAAATAACCCTAGCAAGCGTGACGACCAGTGACGTGCGGTCCAATGAGGCAGGTGAGACAGTGCCTCACCTGTCGTCAGGGCGAGTAAGTGAAAATTGTGAAAACTCTTCATGAGTCGATGATTATATATATTTTACATCAATGTTCATAAAGAACTAAATTTGAACATTTTTTCACACAATATCATCAATTTGCATTATTATTATTCGAAAATACAGCGCGAAAGGAGAGTTGAGGCACAGGTGAGGCACAGGCGGGTCGTGCCTCACCTGCGACAATGCAATTCATCATAAATAGCTCGGAATTCATAATAACCGGTATCAATCAAATGCTATCGTCACACTGATTCCGGAAATCCAAATATTAACAGTGTCGGACGACCAGAACCCCCTCAAAATCGGCAAGGAAGGTGACATTTGGCTTTATTACAGACAATGCCATTGCAAAGAAACAATGGCCAGGTGAGGCACAAATGAATCAGCCTCATGCACTATTCGCTAACAATTGGACAATCACAGCGCAGTGAAACGCGCTATCGATTTCGGAATACAACAGTCTTGCTCTTGACTGTCCTGTAGAAATTATATAGTAACGACGGCCAATGCGTAATGCGGAGCAAATACGTTCCCTTACTTATATAGCTGTTATTTATTTTCCGTTATATTGTGGTATGTGATAGCTACTTGCATAGGCTGCATTGTCGTTGCTTTATGCTTCGAATAATTTATACCGGCACTTGAAGACATAGTAATTATTATCCGTTTAAACTTGCCCATTTAGCACAAGCGACTAGTCCTACATGTATTGTAAAATGTGGAATTGCAACGGCTATAAGTGTGCCAAGAAAATGCTCTCTATACGCACTGCTGTTGTTATTCACATTTTGGATCTCCTGATCAGGTCGACTACTTTACGTGCGTGCGTGTTTGTGTGTGTGTGTGGGGGGGGGGTCCGTGCCTCACTAGCCATGAACCTCACCGCACGCCACTGGTGACGACAGTGGCAACGGCAAATTGGCGATCTAAAAGTACGCGCAATTCGTTTTACATGAAATATAAAAACCCACTACATTTATGGCCGGGATATATATATCCCTGATTTATGAAAACATATGTAGTAAACATCGACGCGTAGCGCGAATAAAAATTTCGTGATTTGACATGTTTTGTGGAATGTTAATTTGCTCTGAATACTCATTGAGGATATGTCCTACTACCACATCATCTACTGCGAAGCCATTATTCTTCAGCGCCGCCCATATCGCCCCCTGAGCCCAGCGCCCCCCCCATATCGCCCCTTGTGCGTTTCCGCCCCCTTCAAAATCGCCAGCGCCCGCTGGGAGGCGCTGGAGGCAAGGTTAAGAACCACTGATATAGAAAATGTATCGGACTTCACAGTCCAACTGTTTGCGGATGATACATCTCTCATGCTCTCATCTTCTAACATAGCAGCTGACCATGAGTATTCATGTAATTCAAATCTAATAAAAATATAAGATTGGACGTGTAGCAATAGACTAACAATAAATACTTAAAAAACACACTGTATGTGCTTTGGTAAAGGTACTTCAAAAGCATAATTATAGATAATAAGCTATCCTGGAGAGATCACATTAACTTAATTTGCATTAAACTATTGAAATCCATAGGAATCTTAAGAAAATTCCGTTCGCCACTTTCCATACGTCTAACAATATATCACACACTCTTCCACTCGCACTTGACCAGGGTTGTAACCAAGTCACATGGTTCCGAGTCACGAGTCAACCTTACTTTTGTGGTTTTGACTCGAGTCAAGTCGAATCATTTTCAATTCATCATCGAGTCGAGTCCCAGTCACCGTTTAAAGGGTCAAGTCCAAGTCATAGTGTTATGACTCGAGTCCGAGTCCAAGTCACAGTATTGAAGTCATGTTCAACCTATATTTCAATCATGCTTGCGTGATATCGAATTGCTTGCCGGCCAAACATGCTTATTTTGTCCCTATCAGAGTCTTGACACATGTTTATTTAGGCAGATAATGGACAGTTCCCGGCCTCATCTACCGATGCTACGGATGGACGAGACACGCAGCCAATATGATAACTTTACTAATTTTAGAACTTTAAATCAAATATCTATCTTGTCAGTCTGATACAACACAAATACAAGCATTCAGTTTTTATTTCAAGCACATCGATGACAGCTCACAAATAACATATAGAGAACCAACGAATTCACGTCTACATACTATCTGATAGAAAACCAACGAATTCACGTCTCGATACCATCTGATAGAGAATCAACAGATGCATGTTAATGTAGAGCAGTGGTTCTTAACCTTTTTTCCTCCAGCGCCCCCTTTCATAGATTATCGTGCTCCAGCGCCCCCCAACCTCATATTGTAAGGAATGTAATAAAGACAATGAGTAAGAGGAAGGGCCGTAACAGCACTTCGTCAACCCCCCTAAAAACGATTGCCTTGCGCACCCATAGCGTGATAAACCAAACTTCTAAAGGCTTCGCCCGCAAGAACCCCGTATAGCGTGATTTCGATGGTCACCAGAGTTTGTGTGGCCTGGTCGCCCTAGGTAGCAAAATTTTCTATAATGTATGAATTAGTAGGTGGTAATCACATATATAAGTCGCTATAAACTTTTTATCCTCTTAGCCCACGTAATCAGATTTACCAGCTGTTGTATGGGAAAATGAAGGGCCCGTAATTAATAATTAAACATATTCGGGCGTGCCCGTAGGTGCAATTAATTCGTTACCAGGGCCGTAACAGCACTTCGTCAGCCCCCCCCCCCCAAAAAAAAATGTTGGTCCTGTGCCCAGACCCCCCCCCCCCACTTCGGCTATCCGCTATTTGCTGATACTAGTCATCTACATTGGGTGTCCATCTACTGAGGCAGCTATTCTCGCCTAGACGCGCGAAATATTTCACTAATGAATGACCGAATTTGTCAATATGATTGGGAATTGCATGTATATTGAGAACAATTTTTATCCTCTCTCTGCTCACGAAAACATATTTACCGGTAGAGCTGGGTGATTTGTGATTGAAAAGGTAGGACCCCGCAATAATAATTATACATCTTCGGGCGTAAACCCGTTGGCAGGAACGAAACGACACTTCGTCAGGCCCTCCGAAAAAAACTTGGGTCTTGGGCTCCTATAGGGTGATAAACCGACCGCCCCCCATCACGTTGTTCGCTTTTGCCACGGAATCAGCTGTACTGTTTAGCGAGCCAGTGCGTACCGCGAAAACTCGATAATTCATGATAAAATCGATCAGTCAGATCGGGAATTGCATATATATTGCTATCAATTTCTTGTCCTCTCTGCTCACGTTACCAGATTTACCGGTAGAGATGAGTGAGGTGCAATGTTCCCTCTCAGGTTCGCACGTGCGCAGTGCTGACACGGTCTCTGCGCACGGAAAATCTACATTGCGCACGACAAATCCGAAGTCATGACCTTTTCTTAGTGGTTACGCACTGTTCTCCAAGGGTCAGCGCAGTGAGTTGTTGAGTGTGGGCAGACTCATCAAAACTTAGAGCGAACATAGTGAGGTGTCTTGGAAACTGTAGGGCCCGTAACTAATATTTAAGCATATTCGAGCGGGCGAACCTGTTGGTATGACTTCGTTGCATGATGTTATTTCGTGACCTCCTGTCTGCTATATCAAAAAATATAGAGTCGCCCAATAGGAATATCTAGTTTTACATATCCCTGTCGCCCAATCGTACTAGACCATGGGTTCTCAACCAATCTTTCATCATCAAAAAGGGGGGCGCGTCTAAAAAAAGGTTGAGAACCACTGTTCTGACTAAAAGACGCACACGATTTCAAATTGGTATTTCATCACTGGCATATAATTTTTCCCTGCCAGATGGAATTCGTCTTCTCTGGGGTTCAGATTGCCAAGACAGGAACATTCGGTGCCAGTCATTTAGGTGCCCATATGGACAATTAAACCTATATGTCATTTGTAGGCTATATATAACGAAGTTTTCGGTGTTAATTTGCTCTGAATACTCATTAAGGATATGTCCTACCACAACATCTTCTACTGTGAAGCCATTTTTCTCCAGCGCCCCCTATACCGCCCCCCGGAGCCCAGCGCCCCCCCCCATATCGCCCCCCGGAGCCCAGCGCCCCCCCCCATATCGCCCCCTGAGCGTTTCCGCCCCCTTCAAAATCGGCAAGGTTAAGAACCACTGATGTAGAGGTACAGTTTTTCTTTCACATTATCAGGTGGTTGACTAAAAAAAGGTCAACTTTCCTGCTCAGCTCCCGAAATAGCCACCGGAGCATTACTTCAGTGCTGATTTACTGTATCTTCGTCGGTTATGCCCTACATTTAACAAAAATTCTCAAAATAGAGTACAAAATCTAAAAAAGGATGACATTTAGACGTCCTCGGAGGACAAATTCTGCTAAAGGAGGACGTATGGCAACCCTATATTTTCACCAGGTCAGCATGCCGCAAAAGCGTGCATGCAGCTATGTGCAGTGACAAAAGAACATATACCTATTGATATTACTAAAGGTTTTCCCGATTGCATTACAGACTACATCGCGGTTACAGCATTGGAGAAATAATTGTACAATGGGGCTGTTCTAAAACATTTTTTCAAATTTTCCGGCTAATTCTTATAATTGTTAGATTGCCTAAAAGAACTGAAATTTAGCTCAATGCCAACCACTCGAAAGCAATGCTATTAGTGAAAATTTTGGATAATTACAAATAGAGATTCTCGAATTTTACCGGCTATTTCGTGATATTGTTAGATTGCGTAAAAATATGATTCACGCCAAATTTAGCTCAATTCCAACTAGAAAAAGCGAAGTTATAAGAGTGGAATATTTTGAACATGAAAAAATAGTCGGCTTACTACAAGTATGCAATTATATTATGTGAAGGAATTTCTCACTAAAAATGCTCCATTTATTTTCAAATCCAAAATTTTATCCTCTCATATCATTGATTATACTTTTTTAAATTAAGCTAGATTCAGTGTTCTTTTTATGCAACATAACGATTTTATCAAGTAGCCACCCAGTAAAATAAAACATATGTTATTTTTGGACAGCCCTATTGTACAAACATCACACAACATTAGCTATTCATTATTACTTACGTGCACAATGCACATACTTAACAAAACGTCAAATGGACGGAGGGTATTGTGTGTATTGACAGACAGCAGATCAAATCAATGATTTACACTTCAAAAATGCCAAAGTGGAAAGTAGATCCTCAGACATATTAAAGCGGCATAGCCTTGGAATAAATCCACATCTACTGAATTCACGTTCCACTGGTGCACTAGATGCAGGAATAGACAAGCATTTTTAACCACACTGAAAAGCATTGGATACTTATTCTTTCTAGTCGCCCAAAAATGCAAAGAATCATCGCCTTCAAATCTACACATGAGCTTATCAGTCTCTTCCAAGTACTTGACCATCTGGGTCATTTCATTGGTTTTAATTGAACTTTGCTACGATTGTTTGCGAGCATAATTGAAAAGTCTTGAGTACTTTGATTGCGGAGGATCTATTACCTCTTCATCACTGGATGATTTTGTACAATGCATTGCTACCATGTAACATTGCCTGTTGTTTTTACGGCGGCATATCTGAAATCAGACGAGTGCAACGAAAGCAGTGGTGACATATAGCGATGACGGCAGAATTCGTCAGATGCGTTAATTTAGCCATACTACGATTGGGAAATTTCTTAATCTTCAAGTCATATAAAATAAGCCGAGTCAATGACTTGAATCGAGTCATGCTTAATGACTCGAGTACAAGTCGAGTCAATTCAAATATTGACTCGAGTCGAGTCGAGTCATTTTCAAATTTCAAGAAAATGACTCGAGTCAAGTCGAATCATAAAAAAATCGTGACTCGAGTCGAGTCATGACTCGAGTCATTACAACCCTGCACTTGACTTATGGTGTCGTATTGTGGGGTTCAGCCAATGCCAAGTACTGGAATCGGATTAAAAGCTTACAGAATAAAGCAATCAAATTGACTTGTCTCGTCAATCGCAGAGATAGTGTAAATCAGGGGTGTCAAACATACGGTCCGCGGGCCCACCCTATTTCGAGAACACAAAAAATCCACACTAAGTTCCGTGTTTTTGTTTGGAAAAATGGACCAAAAACGCAGTCATTCACAGAAGCGAAAACGCCAATGCAAGCCATTATATGCAGTTTACATGAAGAATATATAAGTTAAACAGAATTATATTTCAAATATTTGTTGTTGCACTGCGGTGTCACTTCATAATCAAAAGGTCCTCCAACTCCAAACAAAACGGAACCGTGATTTTTATTACTAAAAAATCAAATTACAGCGGCGACGTTTACAGTTATTTTTTTTATTCGTCATTCCTCATACACAGGACTAATGCCTGATTACGACTAAAGCAAATGAGCATGGAAATATGCTAACTCATATTGTCTTTAGCGCCAGTGATGTTCATATTCAACTGACCAATCATCATATGTTTGAAAATTCCATTGTTCGCGAATAAAGGTATTGCTACTTAGTAGACTAGAATAAAACCACTGTGGTCCATGGTACAATTTAGGCTAATGTACTGTTGTCGGCAGCAGATAGTCTCGTCCTGGCAATGTAATTAGACAGCAGTACAAATTCGACCTGCAGAGGGAAATAATGCACCCCAATTTGAAGTCATGTGCGTAAGACGATCCATAGAGTTGCGTTACGCTCAACTGTTGTCTGCGTTCTCTATGTCATACATGCCCGTAATAACTTGTGATACTAATATTAAAAGGCGTTCTTTTTGACGTGTGTGGCTTGGGTCGCAAGATGCCGCTAAAACTAAGATACTGGTCGAGGTCTAAAATGTTCAAGAACCACTGCACTGCAAGGCAGTGTGGGGATCAAGTCACTACCTTCGAGTCACGAGTCATTTCGAGTCATTATATATTTTGAATCGAGTCAAGTCAAGTCAATCGATTTTCGAAGGTGACTCGAGTCAAGTCACTCGAATTTCGGAGGTGACTCGAGTCCAGTCGAGTCAAGTCAAGTCAAGTCACGTGTCAAGTCAAAAGTCAAGTCAAGTTGCCGTTTCGAAATATGAGGCATGCTTACGTCATTTCATTTTGCCAGCTATCTGATATACAGATTGAGTGGTTATTGATTCTGGACCTATGAACGAATATAGAGTTAAATATAAACGCAAGAAGGCGCTTTATTACTCACATATACGTTGAATTGCGTAAGTATACGTAAGTACGTAAGTATACGTAAGTATAATTGCATAGCCTCTGACTATAGTTCCGAGCCAAAATAGAGAATAGAGAAACGAGTTGATAAGATGCAATACATTAACCATTTACAGATTGATATGATACAATTCCAGCTTGCGCCGATGGTTGAGTGCTATATAAATTATATTGGAATTCAATTTCAATAAAACAGGAGGTTTGGTTAAGTTGAGAACAGAGAACCGAAATAAACATTTTGCTATTAAATTACTTTACTATACTAGTTTACGACAACGTAAGCTGTAAGCTTCGATTACGTCGTTTGCTATCAATTTATTTGTGAGAGAACAATGGAGGCTCAGTAAAACGCACGATCATTGAATGATTGGTCGCTCTCATGGGTTACACAAGCCTTTCGCATATAAGCCGAACCTATGCAAGATACAATGATTTTTATCAACATCGACTGATTAATGACTCGAAATTGACTCGTGAATTTTGCTCCGAGTCATGTGTCAATCCACATTTCTGATACGCCGAGTCAAGTCAAGTCAAGTCATTTTAGCATAGTGAGTCGAGTCAAGTCAAGTCATGCCAAAAAGGTGACTCGAGTCTGACTCGAGTCAAGTCATGACTCGAGTCATCCCAACACTGCTGCAAGGTTATTCAACCGCTATGAATTTTCAAACTGCCAATTGTTTAGTTCGTGCGGAAGGAACTTGTTTAACAAAAAAGTGCGGATTGTGCTCAAAAAGGTTGAAAATTACTGATGTAGATCATGGTTATCATAAATAGCAACGCAAATAGTTTTCGACTGTCATTCTCAAGGTATTTCACAAGCGAACAGTGATGACATAAAAACCACATGGGCGTTGCGAGAACCCCCGGCATCCTCGACGTGGATATATGTAGTTTAGCTTGTCCTTCACGACTGACCTTTCTCATGCCGCCGTAGGCTATAGAATTGATCGTTATTCGGTCGTGGACGGTAAAAAGGCGGGACACCATTGCTCTGTAGCAGGGGTGGACAAACGTTTCAGCTCGCGGGTCACATTCAATATCCGAATCCCTTCACTGGCCGTATTATACAGTATAATCCGAACTATTAGCCATTACACAAACATTTATTTGATTATGCAATAACCATATAGTAACCGAAGACATGAAGACAATACACAAACAATTTAAACATTTATTTAATAAGCCAATGGGCATCAGAAATATTACCGAGATTATATACGCTGGCACCCTCATTCAATTCGTCAAAATTAGGTACCAAAGAAGGTTGTTCCGATTTTGAAGAAAGGATGGAGATTCGAATATGGGAACAGCGATCTGCTCATAGATATATGCTGATTCTGTCTTTGTAGAACACCAGAAGGCACAATGCTGACAGCGTCATAACAGCATATCACCTTTAAATACGTTTCAGTTAAAGGCTTACTTTGTTAAACCTAACTCTTACACGTACTTTTGTGAAGACGACATACACGACATAATTTACTGTTGTCTCGAACATTTGAATTAATTCAGTTAATTTATCTTACATCTCATAATTTTATAAACTCTGCCCGTAAATAGGATGGTCGTGATCAAATGGTCTTTCAAATTGCGGCAACAAAGCTTTTCGCTTAATATATTGATTTGCGTATCTCCCAGGGCTTCGGAGCCGTAGCAAGGAGCCGAAGCCGTGCATTTCTTGGGAGCCAGAGCTCTAAATAAAATTCAGTAGGAGCTGGAGCCGGTTCTATGAACAGTAGCTCTGGCACCGATGTATTTCATAAGATGCTATGATTTTACTGATTGCTGAATTCACATGATTTTACGATAATTGTTCTAAAAATTGAGAATGTTGCCTCGTTGACACCACCTTTTCTAACGAACCAGTAACCATGTTTAATTGTTTAATGTTTATACACATGCGCTAAACCAAATTGGTTTGTGACTTGTACAGTGCACGGCGTTGAATTAATCTTTCAGATATTGATGCACCATCAGATTGTCAGTGGCACTAATTTCGAGTTTAATTGATTCGTTTTAAGGGGAACCTTCTACACCCCATTAAACTTGATCAACGACGGACGGACTGGTAACGAACGCACCAATATCGAATTTGAAGCAATTAGGTATATTTGATAAAAAGTGAATTTCTGCTGATAACGTCGCTACATACGCTCGTTTCTGCAGTTACATCTAAACCAGGGGCCGGCAACTTTTTGCTAGTCACGGGACAAATTTCGAGTGCGCAGCATTTTGGCGGGCCGGAATTTTTCTTAATACTATATTCATAGCTCACGTCGGTATATTACCCTGCAATGCTGCAATCTCAATCATATAATTCACAAAAAGAGCAAAACACATGTATTTACACTTCAACAACGCAGGATAAATGTGACACTGGGCGCAGCTTGCTTTGTGAAAGGTTTTCAACTTCTGGTAACAACTAGGGCTGGGCAAAATCGAGTACCTGAGTGATTCGATTCTGAATCACCTAATATGCTTCGAGTCGAGTCGAGTAATCGAGTATCACTCATTATGACGTCACAACATAATATACTATGTCGAAATTCAAATATGTACCTTTTATGCCACCACAAAGAACATAATGCCTGTTATCCGTCACATTAAAATTTATTTGGTATTTTTTCGACCATACCGATTTCATTGCACTTCTTGGCAATGTTGTGGGATGATCATGACTTCGAAAATGTGTTATTTCCTGTAACGTTCGTAGCTTTTGTACTATGTCTGGTATGCTGCGACACGGCCAATCAAGGTTTCAAGGCCTTCTCAGCGGAAAATCGTATCAAAACTATAATTCTCGTTAGTAAATTAACTATCAGTTGCGAGGAGCATATAATTTCAGTACTCGAAAAAATCGTCTTTTACTACTCGACTCGAATCATTAAAATTAATACTCGATTCAGATTCGAGTACTCGAATCATTGTGCCCAGCCCTAGTAACAACTCAGATGAAGCAAGAATCAGACCATATTCTAATTGGGCGTTGGAATACGTGATCTTAGCTTGCTCTTCGTGAATTTCATTGTTGTGAACAAAAGTCAAGCTGGGATGAAGACCCATTTCAAGAACGTACTCTTTGTCGAAGTCATTCAGCGATATGCTCTTTGTATGAAATTTGTCATTCAACTCAACTGCATCGCATTTCAAATGGGCCCATTTGATATATTCTGGCAATGGTTATGGCGTCCACATTAAACGGAGTACTGAGTAGTCAGAATTTATTTTGTACAGAACGAATGTCGGAAAAGCGGGTGGAAATTCAGTAATTAAATTTCGTATCACAGTTACAAATGTATAGTGCTGGTACTGGGTTTACTCTCCTCCAGTATAGGAAAGTGAGCATAATTTTCTTTGTACTGTTGGCATTCCCATAGTCGCAGTTTTGTTTCGAATGCGTCTCAACATCTCATATATTTAGTTGTTTCCCCCTGGAGTTGCAAATACAATTTGTTTAGATGTGACGTTAAATGTACTACGAAAGCTAGATTAGATACCCATTTTCGGTGACAAGATTATGAGTCGGCGATGTTTGTATTTTCAAGGAAAGTTGCTATTTCATTTCTCATTTCATACAATCGTGCAAGCATAGCTTCTCGACTTAATGCGCTAACATGGCATATATATACAAGACATCGCCATATCGATGCTCGGTTTCTAGTAATATCTGAGGTAGGCTAACTGTCGGTCCAAAACACTATTCAGGTTTGTTGTCTTGGCGTAAAACGTCTTCTGGTGAATTAAACTACAGATGACTAACCTACGGATGCTAGTTATCTATAATGAAACAGGGAAAGTATGAGATGTTGTCATTGCGTCTGAGCAAAGGAACGGCACCTTCATTGTCGCACCCCATCTGAGTGGCAAACCCTTAAAAAGTATGGTATACCCTCGGTTGTGCGATACACCCGCTTGATAAGAACTGGTCTAGTCTACTCCACAGACATTCTCCATCTCCTACTTTTCGTACGAGATAGGCTACTATAGTCGACCGCCTTCGCCCCAGTTTTATGGCGTAACAATAGACTAATGCGACGTAGGATACTTTATATCGGAGCAATGCCGCATTTATTGCAAGCAGTGCTGCACTGAAGATTGGAACTCATTGCGAAACGGCGGGCCGTATTCTCGTGGTAACTAGTTATATCGTCGCGGGCCGGACGATTTCGCTTGGCGGGCCGGATCCAGCCCACGGGCCGTAGGTTGCCGACCCTTGATCTAAACAAATCGCACCATTTCAAGATATTGAGGAGCGCAGTACCGGTATTATAACCAGGGCTGTGGAGTCGGAGTCGGAGTTTGGCTAATTTTCGCTTGATGGAGTTGGAGTCATGAAAACTGTGGTGGCTGGAGTCGGAGTTTGAGTCGTGGAAAAAATACTGATTGGAGGCGGAGTCGGAGTTTGTGAAAATGACCCTGACTTCGACTCCGACTCCAACTTCATTATAATGAAAACAATTGCTTTCAAAGGTGTTTTTGAATTACTAATAATAACAACAACTATAATAGGATTTTTATGTATCATCAATCGCTGTTATTAGTAACGATACAGATCAGGGGTGGCCGAACCGTGCGGCCCCGCAGGCCAAATGTGGCCTGCGAGGTAATTTCCGAAGTGACTTATCACATCAGGTAAAATTGAAAGACCAACCAAAATTTGATTAGCCTGACCGCGAAATTTGAGGATGAATAAAACATCAGGTTCGACGCATTGGCGTAACCAGGGGCCAGTCACATTCATCGCAGATATTCGTATATGACCATAAAGTAGAATATTCCGTAGCAGATTTATTTGACTTGCAATTTTTTGAGCATTTCGCATGATTTATTGTCACATTTCTTGCATTTAGTATTGGAACCCCTCCTGGAAATTATAAATACGCGTAATTTACATGATTTAGTCCAACTATATACTCGCAGTTAGGAGATAACGTGTCGTCCAACATGCGACTGTGCTTGTGCGCTCGATGCGAGATCGTCGGCGATGAAACATTTGCACAAAATGACAGAGGCATGTTCACCGAAACCGTCGATATTGCTATGTCGAAAAAGCCAAATAATATCATGTCCATTGCCAAATGAGCCCAATACACAACAGACATGGGGTGATTACTTTATGAATGTAATCGATTGCGATTACGATTACTTCGGTATCACGCGATTACGATTACGATTACGATTACAGCAAAATCTGGAAGTAGTCGATTACGATTACGATTACATTTGAAAAGTAATCACGATTACTCACGATTACATTTACTTTTTCTAATTATTTTTGAAGACATATTGGAAGACAATACAACTTGTGATGAAAAGGCCTCATGAGAGAACAATTATCATTCGCTTGCTACGTCACTATATACCATTACATAACTTTATAGATGACGATTTCTCAGATCCAACGATTTGCACTCTAAAAAGGGCCATAACTGCCGCACACCAAACCCCCTTATTCGGTGGGGCGCGAGCTCAAAGAGGGTCAAATTATTTCGTAAATCAAAATAAGTTAAAGAGTCTTTTTGAATGATTAATTTAACTTGAAAATTTTCCTCACCCTTCGCGATTTCATGTCGCTAGATATCTTGATTTTAATGTGCATACCCCTCCCCATCAAGAAAATAGTATGCATAATATATAGAAATCGAAATTTCGGTGCCGACCACTACCGCGCCACGACACCAAGACATATACAGACGTATGACCAACATGTGCTACCAAAGAAAGATCTTGGCCGAAACGTCCATGTATATGTGTTCACTATCCAGTGTCCACTGTCCATTGTCCATAGCTGCGCTGAATGGGCGCGACGAATAGTCCTATCCTAACATAAGCCCCGCAGTACAATGCCACCCGGTGTACCCATAGAGGAAAATGATACATCCCGTGAAGAAAAGACAATTTGTGTATGCGTCTCACGAAATGTTTTTCGTTCAGTTTAGTCTGCAACGTTTGTTCGACTACAATATCTTTTGACTAGGCGGGAGATCGCCAGTTAACAACATGCGACTAGGGTTGCATTTAAAACAAACGGTGTTTTAAAACAGTTTGTTTAAAACAAGTTTTAAACAATGTTTTAAACAAATGCCTTTAAAAAAACTGTTTTTTTCAAACGTTGTCTAATTATACCGTAAGTGTTTAAATAGGCCTACGTATAGGAAAGACCATGTAGTATGAGCCCACGAACGGTTTTCACCCATAATAGTCTATCTATACGATGTGGGAAGGCTGGAACCCTTACAATCGTTGTCGGTGCAACATTTTTAACATGTAGATATTGATCATTGGTACAGAATGGGTGTTCTGATGATGATTACCGCCGACCGTAAAAATGCTGCATAACGGTGAAGACCTCGTTAAATATATTTTTAGTTTGTTTATGACAGTGGTCGGAAGCCGTTTTCGTCGAAAGAGCCATGTTTATCCTATATTTTCAATTGCCAACGCCAATCCACTGCGATGTCGCAATTAAATATTAGTAACGTCATGGCAAAAACAAAAACAAAAAAAACAATAAAAACATGTTTAAAACATGGGCCTTGTTTTAAACGTTTGTTTAAATTGATTTTTGTTTTAAATGCAACCGTACATGCAACAAAGTAATAATATCAACGGGCCCGTCCGAAGATGTTATAATTGTTGATTACACACCGAATGCATATTGACTCAATCGTGTCTTTCAGTTGTTGTGGCAAGGTCGACTGTAAAACAGAGGTATTGGGGGGAATCGCCCCCCAGACGTTTGATTGATCACCCTGCGGGGGCTGCTGTTTTGGTCCTGATTCTAGCTACAACGCAAGCTAATATGGTGTGGCTATGGCTATAACGGCGAATGGCTATAACGGCACATTCAAATGTCGAGTAAAGATAGGGCATATACGAAGGCCCCGGTAAAGAATTGCGAAATACCGATTGGTGCCTGTTTCAGGTAGGGGCATACTAGAATAAATAAGATAAAGTGAACATAAAATTCTGCAATATTGCATAATATTTCTCGCAGTTGAACGATGAACATACGCATTTACGCATGCATATTGCCTACAATCCATTTAACACATATAATGCGAACTGCCTTTTACTCGCAACAGCAAAGAACAACCCGGTCATGATTTATATCAACAGACGTTGATTTGTAACGATTTGATGTGGAAATCGTAATATTTGAAGAGTACAAAATTTCAAATCTTTGTCCAGTGAACGCAGTCATAGGCTTATACTCAACCGTAAAACTGCATAACCAAACATAGAAACGTTACTATTTAAAACAGGGGTCGCCAACTCAAAACGGGTCGCGGGCCACTTTTCAAATTTCGTAGCGGCCGCGGGCCGCATGAATTCAATATCGATATCAAATGGTCAACCTCGTTTAAAAACTCTACGACAGTACAACGCTGTGCTACCTAAAATAGGGGATTGGCATAGTGTCAACGAAAGAAGTAATATTTTATTGAAAGAATCCAAATACAACAGAAAATCATTATCCTCAATTTCATGTTATTTTGAACTCTGAGCTGTGCACGAAACGCTTTCCAGCGATTAAAGAATCGATATCGAGGCTTGCGATATACGTTAGTTGCTGAAAGACCATCTACATGTAGAGCTTGAGCTAGTAGAGAAGCCAGTAGTTCTCTAACTTTTTTAGACACGGTCCCCTTTATGATACTGAAAATTTTCTCGCGTCCCCAACCGTCGCGTCACAAAATACGACCAGAATGCTAGCAATCCCAACGGATAATTTGATGGCATGGAGGGTAATGACTGTTGATAAAAGAATTATATAATATGAAATCCGCACTATACACGGATCAATAACTATGAACTTGAGGTAAATCGCGCATAGCGCGAAAAAAATTCAGTTGACCGAAGCTCCGCGTCCCCTTCAGATGCTTACCCCCATTTTGAGAACCAATGCCCTAAGCTGTTTACTAGTGAGTTCAGTCTTGGCAGTGTTCGGACCATTGCACGGCAAGGCAATATGGTCAATTTGGTCATTCATATCAGCTTATTTGTCCTCGATGGAATGCCAAAACGCCAACGACTGATGACGATTAGTGATATTGGGCAAGGAGAAAAGCTTATTTTGAACAACAATATATGTTGAGACTGTAGTCAATTTCAGCATTTCAAAATGTTTTTTTTAGTTTTCTTCCGAATCTCAAATCAACCCGCGGGCCGCAAAATATGACCTCGTGGGCCGCGTGTTGGTGACCCCTGATTTAAAACTAGGCAGAGTGGCGGTTATTATTATGCTGTTAGATCAGGGGCGGCCAATTATTTTTCTCCGCGGGCCAAATGAAAAGCAGAAATATGTTGGCGGGCCGAGTCAGAAATTTTAGAATATCCAGCGTATTGATTTTATTTCTAGATTGGGAGCAGTGAATTACACGAATTGGTGCTCAGTGGATGTGTTGATATTGGGGAACGACAAAGTGAAGGTTAATTACCCAAAAAATATTTATTTGCTGTCATATTTTGAAACAATGTTAAACATGATACATTTTACAGTCTCTTTAAACCCCTATCCGCGTTTTTATATCAATACATTAAAATGTACTTGGAATGACCGAAACAACCCGTCGTCATCCCCCCAAGCGTTGGTCTTGGGCCCCCCATAGAGTTGCACCCACGATGCACGAGATGTCTTGTATACACTAATTGGAAACGTTTATGCCCTAATCGCGCTAAGCGCAGAATTTTTTCATGATTCATGATTTAATCGGTCAATAATATTGGTAATTGCATATATATTGCTATATTTTTTAATATTCGGGAGCGCCAGTTGGTATCATTACTTCGCTACATGTTGTTATTTCGTGACCTCTCGTCTGCTATGTGAAAAGATATTGAAATCGCCAAAGCGTACCAAATTAAAAAGACGCACCCGATTCCCGATTAGTATTTCTTCACTGGCAAATATTGCCTATGGACCATTGGACTTCGAGGTTTTCGGTCAACATAAGAGCAGTCCTTTTCGGCCAAGGTTTTCTCGCCGTCGAGCTTTTTTCCCTTTACTTAGTTAATTTGATCAGCAGTTGCAATTGCAGTGCCTTTTCGGAATCCCGTGTTGGCCTAAAGTTCATTTATTTTGGTGCTTCGTGGCGCGGTAATGGCTAACGCCGAAATGCCCAATTCTAAAAACAATTGATCTTTAAATCGCACCGAGCGCCAAAAAAAATTGAATGAAGTTGCATAAATTTTCAAAATAATACCCTATAATTTATGTTCATTCACAAAATAATTTTGGGCGCCCGTCGAGCTCGCCATCCAATTGGGGGGTTTGGGGTACGGGTGTTACGGTCCTGAGGGTAATATATAGCCTAGCTTATTGTCTTGGTAGCTGGTTTCCGAGACGTGGGCACTGTGCAGCTTGCCGAAATGGCCTCGTTGTTTAGCCAAAGTTGCAGTTATTAGCCATCATTGAATTTCAACTTTCAGCTTTCTTTTTTGACATCCTTTATGGGTGGTGATATATTCAGAGAAATGATGAGCAGTGAGCACTGATTCACTTGTTTTACGAATTATGGATTTGGATACACATCACGTACAATTTGAAACACAGACCGTGTAATGCGTAATGTGACAATAGCAACAAAGAAGGTTTGGTGACTTCTTGTGACTTTAATTCTAACGGCATAATTTGCTTCATTGACTTTACTTTACAACATTATAAAGTAGGTTTTATATTTTAAATTTCAAGCAACCTTTGGCGGGGCACACAGAATCGATCCACGGGCCGCATTGCCCAGGCCTGTGTTAGATGGTGATGTCGGGAGTATATTATTAACCTGATATACGACATGCCGACGATTCTTAGAATCCCACGGTTACATATATATCGAATATATATTTACTATGTGTGGATAATTCGTTACGTAATCATCGACGAGCAAAGCTAATGCTTGTGACGTGATAATGAGCAGTGGGGCTTGAAAAGCCGACATCTCCTACCAATAACATGGTATAATATGGCACTCTTCCTTGTTCACTGTTCAGTTTCAGCCAATAGTCATTCTACAAATAAAAAGTAATCGTTCTTTCACCAAGAAATCGATTAGATATGTGAAATAATCGATTACGATTACGATGACTTCGGATTTTTTTCGAATGTAATCGATTGCGATTACTTGGAAATGCTGTAATCGTCGTAATCGATTACGATTACTAATCACGATTACCCCATGTCTGATACACAATACATACAAGTAATATATTAATTGATTAAATTCATTCATCACTTTTGACAAAATTTCGTGCTTCGCGTGACCAGGGCATGACTGCACAGTGCACACTGTACAGTTGCGCAAGGAGTTTTCATGACATAATTGTTATCAATTTAAAAGTGTAGTCATATAATTCTTGTTTTCAATGTGACCTAATTCGGTTCGTTCCTATCGGACGACTAAAAATGGTTATCAACATTCAAGTTGCCCGCGCAATGGTTCGTAAATCTCATATGGCCCTTTGGCCGAAAAAGTTGACCACCCCTGACATAGATAAAATTGGACATTATTTGCAAGTTACAATTCAGTTGCATAGAGGATGAAAGAAACAACATGCCTCTTCACGATGCAGTCACTTATTGATGCATTTTTTGGAATTATACCTTGATATTGTGACATAGCAAATATATCGTCTGGTGGTAAAATTGATGTAATTGTAAATATAACCAAACGCTCCTTCCCGCTTGACAAAATTAAAGAATATTTGTTGTGTAGCTTAGCTGCTTGGGTCAAACAAATGATTAAGAAAGATTGCAAGTCATAGTCATTGAATACTTGACTCAGTGCATGTAGACTAGACATATGCTATTTGACTACTTCCTAAATTTATGACCAATGTCCAACGTTTATGACCAATGTCTATTAGTAGTGAGAGTGTGTGTGCTTGTAATCAGTACAGTGTGTAATGAGAAAATTAGTAAGATGCATCTATGTATTATTTGCTGACTCACTACACTACACTACACTACACTAGACACATTCTAATTATACAGGATAAGGTATATGTCGTGTTTGAATGATTCATACATATTAGGTTATTAGAGAGTCCATGTTATAAAAACTGATAAAATATGAAATAGGAAGGATATTCAGAAAGGCAATCTTTCATGCATGGTGAGTAATTTGAGCTGTGCCTCAATGAAACAATTTTGCATGCCATCGTTAATCATATGTTTGCATATGTTTAATGGTTATATGATAGTCATTTAACCGTCACTGTGGCATATAATTTTCGAAGTAAATTGGTACTACTGTTGGAATCGGAGCCGGTACGTTAAAATACTCGGGCGTCGGAGTCGGTCCATTGAAAATGTGTGGAGACGAAGTCGGAGTTGGAGTCGGTGATGAAGCTTACCGTAGACCAGGGGTGGGCAAACTATTGAGCTCGCGGGCCGCATTCAATATCTGAATTCATTCGCGGGCCGCACTATATAGAATTCTAATTATAAACCAACGCAATATTGGTATTTGATTATATAGTGATGACATGGAGATAATATATGTTTTTATTTAAAACACACCAAACATTGCTTTGATGATATCGTACACGCGTCAGAAACGTAATGGCGATATTTGATAGGCTGGTCGACCTGAATAACCAATTCGTCGAAACTATAGAGACGAAAGACGGTTGTCCCGATTCTTGGAACAGGATTGATTTTTAAATATGTGTGCAGTGATCTGTTCATAGATTTACTAATTCAACTTTTGGTGCAGTTCCAGGACAGACAATGCGGACAGCATCATACACATGTTAGCTTCAAACACGTTTCTACTATGTGTAGATGAAATATAAATACCACGATTCTACGCATACAGAGAACGAATCTACCTAAGACACGCATGAATCGTTTTGAATAAGCACATCACGGACATAATTAATACTGGAGTGGTCAATCTGAAATCACACTCGTGACCCAAATTATGTCAATCTCGTTTAGGATTTCTGTAATCTTTAGCGGTGGAAACCTTTCAAATTGCCTGGGCCTTGAGATCGGACTGTCTCGCCAGAAATTAACATAAAAAAGAATATTGGCAGTATCTGCCTTCCCAGTAAACACTTTACAGACCAAAGATGTAGAAAAGCTGAGCTCGATTTAGTAGATATTAGATCTCGGGACGTAGTAGAAAGGGGGATCTTGTGTCGACTCAATTCAATGTCTTTTCCATGTCCTTCAATAATGTAAATATTATGCAGATGCTACAACCTTTAAACATGGTGAGTAGAATGTAGATCCTACATTAAAAGAACATCCTGATATAATAACCTGTTTTTTACCACTGGGCATAACCGTATCACGGCTGCGTACACACACACACACACACACCACATTATCTACTACATATTAATCACATTTGCGGTAATTTAATTAAAAACGAATTGGCAAGTAAATAATGCCGGTGTAAAAAATGAAACGAACGAAATTACTTGTAGGGCCAAGTAGCAATGAATGAAACTATGAGAACAGTCAGTAATCAGAAGGTTTCATCGTCTGATGATGATAATCCCTTTGGCGTTTTCTTTTCAACACCCAGTAGAAATAAAATGAAAATGACGATTATTAGCTAAGACATTCGTACTGCGAAAATGGCAGAGGTAGCGAGTAACGAATGACTCCTACATTTTTTTCACCCATACTTACTAAAATGGATTTGATTCTGGACTATTTCCACTCAAGTTTTCAAGTTTTTATTATTATATTTTTTATTATTATATGACTAGAGAACTGACTTCAATGGCAACTTCTACTTGATTATCAAGATCAACGATGACTACTTCAGCAATCTTTGAAAACAGCCACTAACACAAAAAGAATTCTTGGCTAAAATTTCTTCACATTCTGTCAAAAATGATCAATTCAACAATCCAAATGAATCAGTTATTTGGCGGCTAGTTGGAGAGAGACATACTCAAGTCTAGAAAGTGGAATGATACTCTGCCTGGAAAGCTGAAGACCTAACAATATTGTGTACAGAGAACAAAACATTTGAGTGGCGGCACTGGTATAGACATTAACAAATTATTAGAATTGACAGCAAGATAACCAGCATGACATTAAAATGAGAATTAGTGCAGTTTCGTAGGCTGTAGTGATACTCAGCCAGTAATTGACCTAGCAGAGAGCAAAACGTTGTAAAAAAAGCGAGCGAAACCTCCGAAAAATGATACGATAAAACATTAGAATCGACAGTCTTACTAGAAGCAGAATAACCATCATGAGGGGTTAGAGAACAGAATCCCGGGAAGTGACCATCAGAAATTACTGCATACTGGCCGAACAAATCCATGACCACTAACAAATGGTCTTTTAATAGTCAATATTGATACCAAATGACACCACCCCTATTTCACCGCAACATTTAGCAAATACAGCGCTGGAGTCAACCTTATAAAGCGCTAACCAAACGCCCATTAGTTTTCCCACCTACTACTTCGCGCTTCGCGGATGGAAATACGCATTAAAGCGAATGGACGCGACTTGTCACACTCTTGCTATTTCTGCTCCCTTTTTCTCTTCCTTTCTCTTGAGAGAAACAGTCAGCCGCGTTTACGGATCGTGAATTCCCGGCTTAAGGGTGATTCTTCCTCCAATGGTCAGCACCTTGAAAATTGAGGACAATGTTGTTGCAAAATGCCCGACAATTTGAAATTTACATCATTCTAATTATTCCAGTTATGGCCGTGAATCGTTACAAGTGCGGTAACCATAAGAATTATTACTATACTTCAACTACAAATACAATATATTGTATAAAATAATTACTAATTCTTTTACGTTGATCGAGTCCCAAATGGATGAAATATGTCAAAGAATTTGCTAAATTTTTTTGCATAATTTGACAGATTCCGAAATCTTCTCAAAGTGCACCTTTCAAAAATTTGATATCAAGACTCCCAACATTTTACAATTCGAAGTTGGATGGCTTAACCAATACAAGCGAACAGTTTGTATCGCAATTGACAATTATGTAGAGAACGCTGCGAGACATGTGAGTAGGCTTACCCTAAAACGATTCTCTGACATGGACATTGGGGCTCTTAAAAAATGACTTTTTTTCTCAAATCGTTCTGGCTACTTGATAAAATTGTTAGGTTACCTAATTCAAGCCTACACACCAAATTTGGTTCAATTCCAACCAGTAGCCGCATTGCTACAGGAAAAGAAAGTTTCTATTTGAAAATTTTCTGTTCACCCCATGAAAGTGTTAGGTTATGTATAGAAACGATGTTCATCAAATTTGGTTCGATTCAAACAAGTGCAAGCGGAGTTATTGCCATCGAAAAATTTGGATTTGAATAAAATAGTATTTACGGTGGGCACCACTATAATAAATAATTAAAGAATTGTGTCACGATGTCATACTGTTTTACGCAACCGTTGTTATGCACTGCATTGTTGCTGTGTTCTGGCTCCATTGATGTTATTTCTAAATTCGACATTAATAATGCGTCATAATTCTCCATCTGGTTTTGAATTCAACTCTGTTTTGCTTCCTTTATCGTGCCGCTAGCTCTTTAATAGGCACGCGAAAAGTTCTTCGGGTTTCAATAACGTTTATCATGAAGGTACTTTTGAAAGCAGTATTAAAATTTTGTACCACCAACCAGTTATTTAATTACTATTTATCTTCAAAGTGAATGCTCATTGCATGAAGCAGGGTTGTAAGACTCGAGTCAGGATTTTCTGTTGACTCGACTTGACTCAGGTCATCTTCTCAAAGTACGCTTTTATGTTATCCACATTAAAGAAATGGCAAAACCCCTGAAAAAGATAATTTTTTTCAGGGTACTTGAGGCAATTCAATGCGATCCATTCTATAATAAATTTACTCATACTGTATCCCTTCAATCTGTTTCAGGCCTAAATGGGGTTGAGGATGTCACGGACAAGGCAATGAGACACTTGAATAACATCTGTTCTCACAATTTTCCAAATGTTTGCGAGATAGATTGAAAAAAAAATGAACAATATGCTCTTTGAAAGTCTTTGCTTTTTTGTTATTGTTGAAATTGTATAAGCCATGGTATTTCTTTACCAATCGGACGATTGCTGCTGCAATCACTGTGGGGTTTACTATAATGTAAAGCAGGGGTGTCAAAGATACGGGCCGCATCCGGCCCGCCAGACGATTTCATACGACCCGCGAAGCAATTCCGAGTAGATTGAAATATTCTTATATTTTCCAGCATATCTGTTACAAACGTTGAGATTTTTGGCAGGAAATACTTCCATGTTCATGGGCCCCATTATAACCACCCGACTATGTGGTTCCACTCTAGTTACCACTGGTAACAAAGTCGGTGAAATTTACATCCAATTTCAAGAAGGCCAAAAGTGAACACTATGTTCAGAGTTCTATATCAATATGGACCAAGAATATATGGTCAAGCTAGCAATTCGGCTTTTGAATGGTGTTATGGAATCAGTATCTTTCAGAGTCGTAACATTGATGTTGTGGAAGCAGCATTTAGATCTTTGGTAACTTCAGTTGACATGATTCATTAATATTATTCACGAATGTTAAAAGTTAACAGCGGTCTTCGATGAGATAAGCAGGAATCCAGATATTAGCCGAGTCAGTTACTCAGTAAATGCCTTATGCCAGCGTAAGGCTATAAAGAGAGGGAAAGGTGCCAATACAACATAAGCTTATGGTGATCAAAATCCTTGGACAAAAGTCGGCTAGGAACCCATGTCCAAGAAAAGATGCAGCAAATGAAGCGAATGTAGTTTATTGTAGTGTTAGTATGGCAGTTTTTTCTCTCTGTGGCAAATGCTGCCTATCCACATCGAGATTCCCTACCTAAAAAAGGAAACCAATGCGTTGGTCGAAACCTTCCAAGCGAATTCCAGGGTATTCTTGTATTTTTGGCAATGACAACGAGTTCCATTCAAGTGCGATTTTGCATACTTCCAAGGAGTAGGCTCTGACTATTGTGAATCGAGATCAAGCAGAACATTGACATTACACAAGGCTCTGGTTCTAGTCATACTCGAGTTTCTGCGGTTATCGGACAGGCACACAAGACTACAAGACTTTTGCGATATTATTTGTTATATTCATACTCGAATTTCTGCAGGTAATATAGGATATATTTTCAATCAAAGCTATTGTGAACTGCATATCGATATAGTTCAATATCTTTCCACTTGTTCACTTTGTAGCATTCTTCAGTCGTCCTTTCCATGAATTCATCTCACAATAGCCAATGCACATGAACCAGATATTCTATATACCTTCTGTCATTATATTTATATACGTAGCAAACTCTATAAAGGATCAAAGCCACAATATCACATCAATCTCGTGAGAAATGTAACATAGGCTACACGGTAATATTCACTAGTCATAGCGACTCGCCACCGCTACCTAAATGTTGATCTGTCCAACTAAATACGACGCAACTTCGAGAAATACATGACGACTCGCCTTGAACGCCATAGAAACAAGCGCTGAGCGATCCTGTTTTGGGTGCAGCCATCTGACCGTGACCATTCTGCCGGCTAACAATGGGAGAACAATCGAGTCGTCACTCCAGTCATACTCTATAGTGGTACCCTCCATTATAGCTAAACACCAATGAATTGCGGGTTCGAGCCTGACACGTCGACTCCATAATTCCTACCGAAGTGTTGACCGTTTATCTAGGCTCCTCCTCGCCATCTGATCCGCATAGCCATGTCTTAAAAAGCGTAGGAGTGGGCCGTGCTATAAGTGGGCAAATGGTTGCCCATGAACTCGGCACTTGGTGAATTCGGCCCTCGGGAAATTTTGTAATGAAGTGTATTAACAGCTATTAATATGAATTAATAATAGTATTATCAAGTGATTCGTCAATCTTGTAAGGAGGTCAGGGCATCCGTAGATCACGCAGTCACGGCGTGATTAGATCACGGATTGCGTAGCCGCGGGAAATAACGCAGCGCTCATGTACCGACCACGCGCGGTCTGCTTGGAATCGATGGCGTGAGTGACGGGCCTGTGTCGTGTAAGTTTTGAGAAGATGGATCTTGGCGGTGTATGTGAGATCGAAACTGTGGAAGATCAAGCGGCGCTTCTTCGTTTATCGATCACGACAAGCCAGTGTTCCTCATCAACAAATGTTTCGCATGATCACGTCAAAATAAATTATATTTTGCCTTTGGAGAGACGATTCCACTCTGGGGTTAGGGTGTCTCGATAACAGGGTTGAAGGATCCCAAGATTACGAGATCTACCGCGAGCCACGACACGTTTAAATTTCCTTTTTGATACTGTTCATTCATATTAAATGCATTTCTAATGCGAAGGTGTTCTAGTGCCAATTCCTCCAAGGGCCGAGTTCACCAAGTGAAGAGCGTCGCGTTATTTCCCGCGATTACGCAATCTGTGATCTAATCACGCCGTGACTGTGTGATCTACGCATGCCCTGACCCCCATACAACATTGACAACCACTCAAAGTGCCAAGTTCACCGGCAAACCTTCCAGTAACCAATCATGGTGACCGGTACCGCTACGAGATCTACCACGGCCGAATTCACCAAGTGCCGAGTTTGTGCGGCGAATTCACTAAGTGCCGAGTTCACTGGTAATCGGGCAGATACGGAATGATAATAATAAGAACCGGCCTGGTGTAAAATGACCAGTGTAGTCGAACCACCACCATGAACACCACAAACAAACAAACAAACATCTAACATGGAAAAGAAATTACCTTTACAGCCTTTGACAAACACAGTTACCATTGAAATCAGCAATTTAGGTCTTATTCGAAAGCAGAATAACAACTGTTTTAGCGGACATATCAAATCAAATGTTGGAAAGTTCATGTAAATTAGCCCAAAATATTATCTTACTGTGACCATATTCTATCAATATGGTCTGGCTAGCCAAATTCTCTGGGCCAACATAAACAAGCTGCGTTTGGTTTCAACGATTAATAATCTTGTCACTGGATTCGAGGAGTAATTGCACTCAAATATCAAATTTTGCTCCATTAATCAACATCAAGTTGAAAATGTCCATTCTTGCACCAACTTTTATAAAATCACGAATCAGTGTTCTACAGGTATGTATCTATATGACTTATATACCTAGAAAATTCAAGCATAAATATTATGATATACCGTAGGTATAGGTACCGGTAATTCAGATGTTTGAAGCGACTTGGACAACTAGATAATTATAGTGGTCTAATTTCACTAAATTAGAGCGAAATGCCAGCAATATAATTGTAATCTAATTCAGAAAAAACGGTTTAGCTCTAATTCTAGCCTGGAAAAGCTGAAACTTTTCTATAGTTGTCTACACCTGTTTTGCAGAAAGTCAAACAGCTCTAGGCGTCATATACTACAGGCAATTCGAAATACCCCATAAGCTATATGCTACTGCGTATATACCTGTAACCCGCTACCTCAGTCAGTCACAATTCCTATATATTTACGGCATTTACCATACAGAAAGAGCGAACTATGCCTGGCTGCGACCTGTTGCCCGTCAAATCTTTGTCCGGCGCGATGACGTAAAATTTGAATCGCCGAAATATTCTAGAAGTCACGCATCGATAATCATATTCCTAAACGTACAACATCTCACTTATTTAGTTATTCTCTGAATAAAACTATTAGCCATACTCATTGAACATGCGAGATTACCGAAAGAGCGAATATATATACAATGAAGATCATATATATCAGAAGAACACAAAACTGTTCGACCTTAGAGCAACAACACGAATATACAACACCGGTGACATCCTAACGCAATAAAACGAAGGGAGAACATTGTTTTTTTAATGGATAGAACGAAGCTACCGCATGAGATCGAACAAAACCGGATAGGAATTCATCGTGATTGAATGTACCGACAAAGTTATCCTTTCTACGTATTTTAGTCATACCAGCGAGAGATAGAAAATTTGCATTATTAGGTTAACTACCGGATATAACGAAGCCTAATGCATGAGATGGAACAACACCGAGTATCAATTTATTCTGATTGAATATAACCACAAGACCATCCTACTACGTATTTTAGACATTCCCTCGACACTTAGAAAATCAGAACCTAATCGAGATGATCCCGGATGATCCTTTTACGGTTTTGTGTTTGTTGGGTTAGAACAGTGGTTCTCAAACTTTTTAAGACACGGCCCCCTTATGATAGTAGAAGATTTCGCACCCCCCTTATCGTCATATCACAAAACGCAACCAGGATGCTAGCAAACCTAACGGATAGTTTGATGGCATGGAAGGTTACGACTGTGGAGTGGATGAGACATATAAAATATGAAATTCAAACTAAATACAAAGCAATAACTATGGACTGGATGTAAATAGCGCAGAACGCGAAATTTTTTTCAGTTGATCTCAGCTTCGCGCCCCTTCAGATGCTTTCACGCCCCGAGCCCCCCACCCCCACCCCAAGCCACCCACCAGTTTGAAAACCACTGCCTTAGAATTATCATGGTGAAATATACTAAGAAAATGTTTAATGAAGTCCCTGCATTAATTCGATTTTTACTACGCATTTTATGGATATTTTCAAAAAGTTTCTTTAGACTCTCGCGGGCCGCACAGAACGGTGTTGCGGGCCGCATGCGGCCCCCGGGCCGTAGTTTGCCCACCCTGCCGTAGAAACTTCAATACTGAATGCAACCGGCGGCAGCCGGCAACATCTGAGCTGACATACACATTGGACGACCTTTTCTGGTGATGTGTGCACATGCACACATTCTTGGATCGCTGAGAAGAAATATTTCATCCAGTTATATGTGTTTGTCCAATATTGTGTATCCCAATACGCAATGTGGTGTCTCAATCGACGATTTCGATTTAGAGTGAAGGTATGAATGATTTGCACTTAACTGCGCTTAGAGGAAGAATATACAACACACCCAAAAACATTTTTTTTCAGTACAGCACTGTGAGTTCTAATCCAAAATCACAATTGTGATCCAAACTAAGTGATTCTCGTTTTTATTTGTTGGATACTTAGCAACCGAAACGTTTCAAATATGTTGGCCGCGAGGACATGCTATTGTGCCAACAAGGAAATATTCATCTCCACATGTTCATGACGCTTCCCGATGCCTTCACGGGCTGCACAAACCGTTTTCACGGCCCTTTGTTTGCCCACCCCAGATCCATAGCAAGATCGTGGACACATCGTTCCACGCAGTAGGCTACCATATTGAGATGTGCAACTGCAAATGATATTTAGATCTAGTGGTGTCATGGGCTATTAACATCAACTGTGAAGCCAACAATTTTGGGTTCGAATGAGTGACTCTTGTGTGCCGAAAATTAACTTCACTCACTTCAGAATTCAATCGACAAGTTGCAATAAGATCATGGTGGGACATTTCGCTTGGGAGGCATCGTTTTTAGGATATCATTTTCATGGCAAAAAGAGTATTCGGAATAATAAGTTATACTACGACAAACCTTCTGCGGACTATCTCGTAGACAGGGAAGTAAAACACGATTCATGTTTGAATTAGTACTGGAAGTCATATGTTCTCCGTCACGTACGTGCTCACAGCGAGCCTATTTTAAAATTTCGTGTTCATTGGAATGAATAGGAAACCACGGAATTAGAAATTGTCACTATTTCGCGCCCCGTACATTGTTGCTCTTTTGGTATGCATCTCGTTTGCAGACCGCAGGCTGCATATACTTGATATATACCTGTGGGTGATAGAATTTTGAGACCGCGACCCAAATCTAAATTTGATTAGCATCTCTCGACCCTGACCTCACACGTCAAAATGATGCATTTAATGTTAGGATACTTTCATGGGCGTATATGAAATAGAGAAGACGCAGACAACCACTTGTACGCAACGTAGCTATATGAAACATGTGTGACGCACGTTATTTCAAAGTGGGGTGCATTATCTTTCTTGCGCGCCGCCTTTGCGCAGAGGCGTACAAAATACAAGGACGGGGCTTGTTAATTCGGAGAATGGTTTCATCTCCGCCAATTGTTCTGAAACCGCACTTTTCCCCGCCGCATGTTAGTCAAACATTTATGTCTTTAAGTGTGCCGGCGCGGACAGGGCAGGTCCCGAAATACCTGTCTCTAATAGTTCCACACCCACGCGACACACATCCCAGACGAAATCATTGCAGCTGAATCCGACAGTGTTAAGCGATACTAGGAATATACCGTTCTTTTACAATTGCAAATATTCAGTTAAATTGATTTCTGTTAATAAAAAAATATGGGGTGCGGCAGTTACGGCCTCGCTCTTTCTCTCCGTCGACTCTTCCCGAGTATTACCTTGAACCCCCTATTTTTTCTGGCAATGCCACTGACCCTGAACATAAACAAACCATTCAAAGGTGATCGCGCAAAGCGCATAGATTCTTTTTTTCTTTCCAGAAATGCAGCAAATATTATATTTTGGAAATTTGGTCGTTACAAATTACTAGACATTTCTTTATCATTTGGTTTTTGTCATATTCGGCGGGATCTATATTTCGAAATTAGTACATGCCGCACCCGTGCAAATCTGAGTTGCTCCACTGAAGGTCAATGACCGATTAACGTAGTCATTGGTGCTATTCAAATAGATGTGAAAACAAAATATCTACCTATTTTCCGATTTCAAATGTTTCTACTGGGCATGGTGTCGCATATACTATTTTTAGTCATCAGTGTCAATTCGAAACCTTGAAAAGTGAAAGTGTTATGCAGAACGTCTACTATGATGTCACAAATGCGTACAACTTCGAAAACTACATTAGGTAACCGTCATTCGGAAGCCTTACCGATCGACTTGAAAATGATTTCTGGTATACAAACAATGAAAACCTATAAATAAAGTTACATGGAAGTGGAAATAATTCAACAAGTAAAATTACACGACATTGATATTAAATTCTGTTGATTGAGAAGTGAGAGTCTTATAGTAAAACCACCAATTTCACTAAGTATGATACAGGCATACTAGACCTACCTCAGTACTACGACAAATATTGTTCCCTTATTCCTGGTCTCCTCTGGGAGTTTATGAGCTCTTTCAGCAGCACATGACAAACGAGTGCTCGGTTAACTCTATTTATTTGTATATTTGACATTTGTTCACATGCTCTTTTTCAGATATTGGATGTAGAAAACTCGTCCAAATTTGTAACGACAATACCAAGAGAGCGACGGCCATTGACGTCCTTGATGACTTTAGACATG
Source organism: Botryllus schlosseri (assembly GCF_051294905.1). NCBI lineage: Eukaryota > Metazoa > Chordata > Ascidiacea > Stolidobranchia > Styelidae > Botryllus > Botryllus schlosseri. The sequence goes on from NC_137238.1 coordinate 25,582,039, forward strand.
AACATCTTCAGCATCCTGACTTTGAAGTCTATCCGCAGATGCGAGAAGTTGATGTAGATGATTATTACAAAGGTCGGTATGGCCATGCTCAGCTTACACAGGAAGTTGGATTTCTGCGCAAAGACAGAATTGGAGAGAGAGATATTGGAATCGATGACGTAGTAGCATCTATATGGCAGAGGAAGAAGTTGAGCTCACCAGAAACAGTCGGTATAACTGCTATTGTCGCATCTGCTGGATCGGGAAAATCCACGCTTACACGTAGAATAGCCAGACAGGCTCTTGGTATATCCATTGCAAGAAACGAAGTCGAAGAGTTGTCGTCTTCCGATATAAACATGGTACATTTTATTGAACTGAAGGATGTTGAAGTGCGTGGTGAAATAAAGCCGTCAAAATTTTTATTTGGGGGGTTGTATGAAACCGAGTTCGAAGAAGATCAGGCATTCAAATGGATAGATAGACACCAATGCGATGCAGTGCTGTTATTTGACGGGCTTGATCAAGCGAGGTGGGACATATATGCTGAAAATATCCGGAAAATTAAAAAGCATCAAAAGGCAAGCTGCTGGACCATCATGTACAACATATTGTCCCGTAATATTCTCCCCCACGTCAAGGTCTACATATCCTCACGGGAGTTCAGTATTTCTGAGTTGCCGGCGATGGCGCGACCTGAAACCATCATTACGCTGAATGGGTTTAGTTTTAAAGACGCGCATAAGCTTTTCACCTCTTTACTCGGAGAGACGGGCGAGGAGCTCTGGCAGAAAATTGAAACTATGTCACCAAGATTGCTCAATTTAGTCTCTGTGCCCGTTTTTCTGATACTAACGGCAGTTGTGATGGGAAGGGATCCATGTAAACCTCCTCCAGCAACGGTGACAGAACTATACAGCAGAATCATATCAGCTCTGCAAAGTGTTGAAAACATTAGAAATCGAAAACAAATTTTATCGATAGTAAACAAACTGAAGGCTTTGGCATTCCAAGGCATGAAAGAAGGAAGGCTCGTATTCAGAGAGACAGACTTGCATATGTTTGGAGTTTCCGCAGACGAAGTCCAAGATTTAATGACGAAGGTTCCGGGCAACAATCTACTCAGCCGACATTTGATGCATGGAGATTTCACATTCTTCTTTTGCCATCAAAGCCTTCAAGAATATCTGGCAGCGATCTATGTAGCTGAAATGGAGTTCAACAAATTCTGTCGCTTCGACGAGGAACATCTCCATGAAGAACGGTGGTCCATCGTGCGGCGATTTGTGTCCGGCGTCATCTTCTCGAAATCACGTAATGATCTTAAGGAAGGTCAGACATTGTTCATTTACCTATGTTTAATAAAATATGATATTCTACAGGTATAATACCAATCGGTTATAGGTTGAATCTGACCTCGGTTGACTCCACCAAGCCCTTCCTATATGTTGGTAGATTAACTAGGCTCTCGATCGCATCAGTGTTGTTTTTGTGCAGCGTGATAATACGACAATAAACCGTTAATTAGCAGTTCACGATCATGAAGTGGAATATAGGCCTGGTGGAAAAGTTCCACATATATTCGAAAACACAGTAACTACCAGTGGCGGTGAGTTACAGAGTACTTCTACTTTTTGAAGTACTTCAAGTAGATTTTTCCGAATTCCACTACTTCTTCAAGTGGCTGTAGTTTTAGGCTATTTTTACTTCTACTTGAGTATAAATTTACCGCTCTACTTTTACTTGTGTACCGACGATGACTACTTTGACCACATCTTGTAACTACTAACATCAAAGATATTAATTCACATGAACACATGCAACCGGTGCGTCAACAAAGATGTGTTGAGAATCGATTCGACAGTAGATTTCGCTTAGGACTAACTGTATTGAGCTTTGCAGTCAGGTTTTCTGTAATACGATTACCCCTATATCCAGAAAGTTCCATAGTAATATGACGTTGCATCCCAACACACAGTGTCTATACATGCTACTACAAGAGCAGTGAGTTGGTCTGCGGCTTACCCGCTAATTTGCAATACTCAGTTCGGCAGGTGGTGATAGCCCAGTGCTACACTAACACCTGGGCCGCTAATCGACAGTCTACTCGAGCCCGTTACTGATTGATGTTGCGGCAGTGTCATGTATCACGGTGTACGACATCCCATCCATACATGATTTAGCGATATCGTGATAAATGGGGCTAATGGAATGCCTCCCTCCTCTAATTTTAATGGGAATTAGCCAGAACGGACAGTTCCATAAGGAGTACAAACAAGCGAGATATTGTATTGCCAGAGATAAATTTTCATTCTGTCTCTACCACTGATCGATGAATTGGAATTCTGGATAATTGACCCTTCAGCCTTTAAGTATAAGAGAACATCGAAACCCTGATCACATTTCGACAACGAGAAATTGTCTCAAATATTCACATTACACACTAGCATTTTTGTGCAACATTGTCACTAACTCCGATGTATGCCGTGCTTTAGATGGCTCAAAATGATCCCCGAAAGACCTAAACAGTACAACTGGGGTTATTTGTTTTTCGCATAATCTTCCATTAGTCTCTGTTAAAGGATTACCCTTCTTGTCTGACAGTTTCCGATCAGACAAAGAAACGAGATGTTCTCGCTCGATCAATTCTTTCGCGACTCCAGAAGGATGCAAACGTGCGCGTACGCATGGAAGCATATACAGCAATTTATGAATCAGATGACGATTGTCTGATGAAACAACTTTCTATGATCGATGTATCTCACATCTCATTGAGTCGCGATGAAGCTCATATCGTTGGATCACTGGCAGCAAGAAGCGGAAGTCTTCGCTCTTTTATTTTAGCCGGATGCCATATCGACGATGAGCTTTTGGGTATCATCTCAAGATGTATGCAAAATCGAATTCATGTGAGTGTTAAAATACAGCGGTGAACAATCAAATAATGAGATTCTAATACGGGTAGTTTCACCGATTTCGTTTATGAAGTGGATGCGTTCAATGATATCTATTGATGAGATCGTATCAAAATGACAGATCAAATTCCTGTAAGTTCAATATGTCATACCAGCGTGCTTATCATGGCATTACTAACATATTAAAACATCCACACGAAGACTGCAATATTTGAAAGTTTGAATAGTTATTGTTTTGTTGATATATCAAAATTTGAAATGTATACTATCGTCGCTAAAATTGCAGTCTCCTGAATTATTTTTCTTGTAGCATCTCATTGCATAATGCAATTTTGGGTTAGGCACTACCCAATAATCCAGACATTAAGATTGACCTCTACCCGAACACGATCGGATGACGTTCTATTGCCCCACACCCACAAACTGCCCGCATTGTCAGATTTGGTGGTGCTACAATGTTATAGAATTGTCTGAGACCAACACTCAACATTCCAGCAGATGATTCGTGATACATATCATGTAGGCCTATATAACTTTTACCACACCTCAAAAAATACATCAGTGAATTGAAGCCTTTTAATGCGGCTCTTTTCGCAGAATAGCGACCAAATTCAGCAAAGCACTATCAGAGTCAATTGAATAACACGATGGAAAACTGTTACGTAGTACTTCATATTTTAAACGTGATTTTGGCATTGATAGCCATCGAAGATAAAATGTTTATTGATTTTGATTGTCGATATACTCGACGCATTATTAAATTTAATCATAGTAAAATGTTATGTAAAGATAATGAATATATTCGTAAATCTATACCTCAAAAAACCGAATCACTGGTACTCAACCTATTCCAGCTCACAGATCTGTAAAATTTCTAAAGATATTTGGCGGACTGGCGAAGCTTTCAGAAATTTAAATCAAACCAAACTGTAATTACGACGAAAGTATGCAGTCGTTCTCTGCAAGTATATGGTACTAGAAAGGGACATTTCGAGAGTTTCACTCATAACTAATGCAAAACCTTTAAGGTATCAAATAAATTGTAGCTGCATTACATTGTAGTGATCGGCACTATTCGCCGATCGCCATCTGGTTATAGTGGTATTGGACAATGTTGCGCTACTCATATTGCGATATTCATGAAATTTAACGGTATTGCGTATGCAGAGTAAACGTAACATTTGCTGTCTATATAAACGTGTTTCCGCCGAGACTCGATCGCAGTGTCCGGCCTAGAAGACTTCGGTCATATCAGGTCTCCTAGTCTATACTGTGTAAAATACAGTTGGGAATTTTTTTTTAAATGTGTACTATTAGACGTGAATGTCTGTGGACATTGCCTACATCCGACACCAGGGCTGTGGAGTCGGTAAATTTTACCACCGACTCCGGCTCCGACTCCGACTCCACACATTTTCAATATACCGACTCCGACTCCGACTCCTGAGTCTTTAAACGTACCGACTCCGACCCTAACTCCGACTCCTGGGTCTTTAAACGTACCGACTCCTACTCCCGACACCGACTCCAGCATTATTACCAATTTACTTCGAAAATTATATGCCACATTAAACATATGCAAATATATTATTAACGGTGACATGCTAAATTGTTTCATTGTGGCATAGCTCCAATCATCCACTATGTAATTAACATGAAAGAAAGATTTGCTAAATATCATTCCTTTTTCAAGTTTTTATAACATGGACTCTCTAATATTCTGAAATGTATAAGTCATTCAAATATGGCAGATATTCAATCCTGTATAATAAAAATGTAGATACAAAAATCCAAGTGTAGCTCTTGTGTATGAATCAGCAACTAATAAAGAGATTGAACTTACTAATTTTGTCATTACACACTATATACTGATTACAAGCACGCACACTCTTACTACTAATACCCATTGGTCATAAATGGAATTTAGTTGAGTAGTCAAAGACTATAACCTATGTCTAGTCTAGTCTATTCAAGGATTGGGTCTTGCAGTCTTTCTTAATCATTTGTTCGACCAAAACAGCTAAGCTACACTAGAAATATTTTTAATTTTGTCGAGTGGGAAGCATCGTTTGGTCATATTTACATCCTTTTTTACAATTTTACAAAACCAGCCGATGCATTTGCTCTGTCACAGTATCATGGTATAATTCCAAAAATTGCATTAATTTTGACTGCATCGCGAAAACGGATATTGCGATTTTCTTCTCCCGTGCAACTGAGTTGTAATTTGCAAGTAATGTCTAATTTTATCTATATCAGGCGTGGGCAACTTTTTCGGCCAAAGAGACACATGAGATTTACGAACCATTGCGTGGGCAACTGGAATGTTGATAACCTTTTTTTAGTCGTCCGATAGAAGTGAACCGAATTAGGTAACATTGCAAACAATACTTATAATAATACGCTCTAAAATTGATAACAATGTGTGATGCAACTGTGCAGTACGCAATGAGGCCCTGGTCGCGCGAAGCGCGAAATTTTTTTTCAAGATAATGACTAAATTATATCGAGAAATATGTTGCTATTATATATTGGGGGTCGCATCTGTATACCACTGGGCTCATTTAGCAAGAATAGGATCATTCGACGTTTAGACATAGCAAAATCGACGGTATCAATGAACATGCCTCTATCAGTTTGCGCAAATGTTTTGACGATGACGATCTCGCTGCGAGTGCACAAGCTAAGCCGCATGTTGGACGACCCGTTATCTCCTAAATGCGGATATAGTTAGACTCAATTCTGTGAATCATATGTATTTATAATTTTCAGAAGGGGGCTCAAATACTGAATGCAAGAAATCTAGTGACAATGAATCATGCGAAGTACCGAGAAAAATTTCAAGTCAAATAAATCTGTTATGAAATATTCTACTTTATGGTCATATACGATGATCTGGGATAAATGTGGCTGGTCCCAGGATGCGTCAATGCGTCAGAACTGCTGTTTTAGTCATCATCAAATTTCGCGGTCATGCTAATCAAATTTTGGTTGTCCTAGCAATTGTACCTGATGTCATAAAGAATTTCGAGAAATACCTCGCAGGCCACACCTACCTTCTCGTGTGCCAAATTTGGCCTGCGAGCCACGGATTGGCCGCACCTGATCTGTATGGTTATTATTAACAGTGCTTGGTGGTACATAAAAATTCCATTAAAATTATTTGAAAGCAAATGTTTTCATGATAGAGAAGTTGGAGTCGGAGTCAAAGTCAAGGTCATTCTCACAAACTCCGACTCCGACTCCAGTAAGTATTTTTCCCATGAGTCCGACTCCGACTCCCACTCCAGCTATTATAGTTTTCACGACTCCGACTCCATCAAGCGAAAATTACCCAGACTCTGACTCGGACTCCACCAACTCCGACTCCGACTCCACAGCACTGCCCTACACTATATTTCATGGTTGACGAATAAAATAATTCTCTCTCTCTCTCTCCCATGCCGAAAAACGTGAATTGACCGACAACGCCAGCTCGAGTAATGTTATTCTCTTCGACAATATCGAGAGAATAATCGTTTCAGAGTCGAAACAAACACCTTATCGTGCTACCTTGCGCAATTCACACTCCAAACGCACAACGAATACAAGACACCGCATGAAAACATCTGGAAACAACGAAACACGAATATCATACAGCTTAACGAACAAATGATCATGTAAACTGGGCCTTTTCGCCAGTCAGCTCGCAGTTGTCCCACGAATGTCGTCACCAAAGACGGCTTGAACTTCAAGTGTAATCAAACATATTAGTAGGCGCAATGTTATGTCAGAGTGCTCTAGATCAGTGGTTCTCAACCTTTTTCACCTTGCGGACCGGTAAAATTTCGAAAAATGTCCTGGCGGACCGGTGAACTTTCAAAATTGAAATGAAGCTGAAATGTAGAGTATGCAACCGTTTTTTTTGCGATTATATAGTGCTAGCGAGTGACATTTATCTGGTTTTGATCGCAATTAATTATCTTCATGATGGCATTTATGTGATGTTATGGTAGTAAGTCTGCTGAGTCGAGATGAAATAGCCTTGTCCAGATAAACGTGCTACTGCCGAGAGTCGCCTTTCGCGCCGAATGCCGTGGGTTTATCCGACCACGCCAACTCGAATAATATTCTTCTCTTTGACAATATCGAGAGAAGAAGCGTTTCGGAGTCGAACCTATAGCACCTTGTCGTGCTACCTTGCTTATGGCCCACTGCCACCGGAGGCATAGGCTACTCTGGCAACTACGAATACAATGCGTGCAGCATGAAAACACCATATAGCAACTATACCGGTCATCCGCCAATCCGTGCCGAAAAAGCACCTCGTTAGCCCTTCCCAAAAACGTTGGTCTTGGGCCCCAACAGCGCGACAAGACAAACTTCAGGGGTTTCGCCCCCAGAACATACAGCGGGGAGGATGTTTCACCTGTACTTGTCAGCACATGCATTCTGCTCAGTGTAAGCAGAGAGTTTATGCTGCTTCATCGCGCCAATAGCGTAAATCTTCGATCATTCATGACTGAATCGGTTTTCTCGCTGCCGAATTTTTAGCACATCTTTCGAGTCCCATGTTAGCCTAAACTTTATTATGAGTTGGTACGTCGTGGCGCGGTAATGGCTGACGCCTAAACGCCTATTTCTATAAATCATACATGTTTCTCGGAGAAGGGCACCTAATAAACAAGACATTTAGTGACACTAAATCGCGCAAAGCGCGAAAAATTGAAAATTGTTGGAAAAAGCTTTAAAAAAATACGCTATGAATTATGATAATTTGCCAAATAATTTTGGGCTATTTCCAAGTTCAGCCCCTCTTTAATTGGGCGGTTTGGGGTGCCTCAGTTATGGTCCTGCACAAAATGAATGAATCAAAAACGAATAATCCCGCAAACTGCGCTGTTTAGCGATGAGTCAGCTCGTACCTATGTTCTGTATTTGTCGCTCTCATGTTGTCAAATGACACGTCTTGAACTTTAAATGAAGACGAACATGTTACCAGCCCCAATGTTACCTCACAAAGTTCGGCATCAGTTTAAGATTTGATGTTTTATTTATTTTATCAGTGGACAAGCCTTTCACATCACATCTTGAATTTAAGGTATAGAATTGTAATATACCTGGCGGACCGGCAGGAATGTCGTCGCGGACCGGCACCGGTCCGCGGACCGGCGGTTGAGAACCACTGCTCTAGATTACGAAGCTGGCCAAGTTCTAAATCAGATTGAAATTTGATGTTTTATTCCTTTCTTCAAAGTATAAACATTGAACATATTGTAGCTTGCAATTAAGGTACCATATAACATTTAAATTGATCCTGCGAACTGACAGAAAACTCGTCGGGGATCGGCGGTTGATAACCACTGAACTAGAAGCCCTGGTCATTGACTGATTTACACAATTGAACATCCATACAACTTTGTTATCCATTGAATCCTGTATCCCTATTAAATGTGATTTTTGAATATCGGCAATGAATACGCTTTGTGTCGATCATGAAGGTCTATTTATTGACTAACGAGCTGTCTGATGCCATTGATCACCTCTTTTAGACGTATACTACCTTAAATATCCTCCTGCATGATGGCGAATAGATTTCGTTTCAGTGAATTTCATCATCAACGTCGATGACTTCCGAGGATTTGATTTGAGATTGACTTTCATATTTCCGTTTCCTCTAAATTTAAAACATATATCTCTATCTTTTCAGGTGAAGAAAGTGGATTTACGTGGCAACAATTTTTCAGCAACAGCCCTACGTTCACTTTTCGGTCATTGTTGGATTGAATCGCTATCTGGAAATTTGGATTGGGAAGTGTGTTAAGTTCCATGATTTTGCTGTGTAATAAACAATTCTCATTGTTTGATCCGCACCGTAATTTGTCTGCAGTTTTACGTCATATACGTTTCCTGCCGCAAGCCTCCCCGTTTCTGTACCTGCCAGAGGTTTTGTTTCGAGAACAAATAAATGATGCTAACAATATCCAATACTTTGAATAACGATACTGTCCGATAACAAAGTATCTGTTTGTTTATTTTAAGTCCATCTTTATGAATATCCTATTTCCGATTTCCGTTGTTGGCGATGTCTTGGAATCTATGTCATCCTAGGGCAAATTATTGCTGTAGTCAAATCCGTGTTAAGTTGCATTTATGGACATATTCCTTGCAATTACTAGGGAGGAGATACTCGAACCGATCCCTATGCAAGGCACTGTAGCAAAACACAGTGTCGGCGACTTCAACAAAATCAAGGGCCTGAAAAAATTGACCCAGTGGAAATATACTTTTCGGTAATCTAGCCTGAATGTATGTCAAATTTGAAAAGACGTCAGACAGTGAAATAATCGAGAGATGTATTTATATATATATATAGTGCCAAATATTTCCAGTAAAAAGATAGTTGCATGAAAAACCGAAAAATGTTGCAAAACGTTGCATGAAAATATGCAGAAAAGTTGCACAGAGTTTGAAAAGTAGACTCCGTCAACACCCCATATGGCATAACTTTTGAGTATTTAGAAAGCTGCCGGAAGCTCTGAAAGAAGTTGTAAAAGTTGCAAAACCTTGCCCAAGTCATCACCTTATTAGTGATATTGCGTCATGATATTCATTTGATGATCGCTACTTTCTAAGATCTCACACTTTTCATCATGACAATATCCAGGTTTTACTGCTGACTTCAGATGGTTACGATTACATATTGAAGAACGGGCAAGACGTTATCCAGATAAGCGGTCTGGATGCCGGGCACTTCAACATAAAGGTTGGATGTCAAAATTGCTAATGCGATAAGGATTTGATGATAAATGCTTGAATTTGACACTCTCTATTTCGGCTGCTTCCTAGTTCAGTCCGGTGATTTCATTTTATATTAGATACATCAATGGTTCTCAACATGGGGGCGTGGGAGGCTCTCAGGATGGGGGGGGACAGAAATTAACAAAGTCTGTCTAAATTGAGACTAAACATGTGTTTCACAACCATTCTGAGAAGACGATTGTTGAAGATATTTCGTATTTAGGAAAGCTTGCTAAACACAAACTCCAGCAGTCGCGCTCAATGGAGTAGGCTATATGCGGATTTCAACTTCATTTGAGCAGATTTTTGATATTCTTTGAACATTTAGAGCAATTCCAACGTGTAAGTCATTCATTACTTCATAGCTCTGGTAGTAGACCAACGAACGGGTAGCTGTTGTTAATAGCTGGCGGACTGCACTGACTAAGACAGACTTAGATGCAATATAGGATGCCCGTTGTCGCAATCAATTAGGCTACCCTAAATCAACACAATTTAATTCAATTTCAAAACTGATCAAATTTAGCATGGCAGGACAGAAAGACCCCGTTCTATCTGTAGTCACCGTCAGCATTAGGGCTAGTCCTAGGGCAACCTATCTTGAAATAAATCGGTTTCCACTTCAATGTTTTTTGTTATTGTCAAGCAAGTTTGGGGGAAATTTGCCAGAAATGTAAAAGACTCAATAACTGGAATGCGGATTCAAACTTGGCGTAAGATATGCCATATATATACCATTATATGTTGTGCTCCTTTTCACAAAACGATAAGGACAAGGGAGGGTCGCCGTAGCCAAGGGTGGCACATGTTCAAAAAGGTTGAGAACCGCTGAGATACATCGATATAGGCCTACATTCACTTATAAAGGAAACACTGGTTGATCATCGACTTATTTTCTGTGAACTACAAGTTAAATCATTAGTTAGAGACAGGTGATTTTAAACCATAATATGACAATCATATGCCGTGGATTTTAGTGATCGCACATACATATTCAAATAGTCGTACCATCACCGTAACTTCTAAGCCACTGGTGTACAATTATTTTTCCCCGTTGGCCAAATGAAAAGTAGAAAATATGTTGCTGGGTCGAGTCCAAAATTTCAACTTTATTCCGCGGCGTATTGATTGAATTTCAAAAATGAAATTAGTGACTGACATTGAAAATACATGCTGCTGCTCATGCTATTGATTCACCGTCATAATTCAAAACAATGGTAGACGTGATACACTCAAAACTCCTTTAACCTAGAGACACATTGGTATCAGGACATGAAAATATATCTAGTATATTACTAACCTTGTCTTAGTCGCTGCCATCTGAGCAGTGTGCAACTTGGTGAAATAGCCTTACGTTGAAGGTTTTTGTCATAATACCGATTTTATTATGATCCACGGGACTTTCTCGACACAAACTTAAAGGACGGTTCCACCCCTGACTCCTGTATCGAAATACTTAGTGCTCCGAATATTCCTATTCAGCCGTCGGCCCTCGCCATATTTACATGCCCACCATTTCATCGTCTACAGGTGATGATAACTGGTAATCACGAGTTCTGCTTGACTTGTTTTACGGATTAGTGATGCGTAAACGTATCACGTAAAAATTTGAAGAGCAAAGTGTATAGATGTCACGATGGCAACCAAGAAGGTTTTGAACTAAACTTTACGGAAAGAGTGATTTATTGTGACTTTAATTGCCACGGTACTCTTTGCCGCATTGGCTTTATTTTTAATCTGGATTACTCATACGTAATCGTGACAAATAAATAAACAGGTATCACTTGGGTGTCTGATTCCAAAGACTACTTCGAGTCGCTTCGACACCTTCCTTCCTATCTTGTCATGATATCGCAATTCTTTGGTGTATTGAACTGATAAAAATTGCTAGTAAACCAACCGGAGTTAACAGACATCCGGTTCAGTTTATACAGCGTATGATTTAGTCCACGGATTTACATTCAAAATAAGTCTTTATGTCACTTTGCCTATCTGTTCTAAGTGTGTGGTACAGGTATGTTTCAGAGCTTCAACATATTGGCTCGCAGGTTCGACTCCGACCAAGATCAGGTACAGAGTCCCTTCCTCTACGCTAGAGGATAATTTTTTCTCCTAGCCGTTATTCTATCGGCATTACATGTATTTTACAAAAGTCTAGAATTAAAGTGGGTCGTGCTATGAATCGACAGCTTAAGAATATTCAACAATACTATCGTCCCGATGTAAAATAACCATAGACGTTGAACACTCTGAATCGTGGATATGTTGCTAATTTATTGGCAGTCGTCTTAAGAACGCGACCCGCCGAATTTTGATATCGTGGCTGTTAGTGGCCCATAGCCGATATTAGGTATAATAGAGAATTGAGGATAGCCATTTGCGACGAATGTGAATGAACTAATGGCGTTCTTGTACTTTGTGATTCAAATCCATTTCGAAATTCCAGATACATCGTTTACAAATAGAATGAATGTGAATAATGCACCTATCTTATTGCGTGAACAACAAATCTAATTTCCCCGGCCACTCATTCCCAGTCTGCGGTGGGATCTGGGGGAAGGTTGGCAGCATAACCGTATTCAATGTATGTTATTAACAAAGTTTCCCCACATGATTCAGGAAACGCTTTTTGTCAGGTATGTGGGGTACTTAGCTACAAAGTGATATCTGTTCGAGAGATGTTGGCTAAGATCAATTTATTCATGCAAGAGGGGCAGCTTGGTGTAATAGCAGTTAGCGTGTCGCAACATGCAGAAATCCGTTGTTCGAAAATGAAGCACTCATAAAAAATTGAATGCCATCAGCGGCACAACTAGAAAAAATGGCAAGGGGTTGGTGACGACAAAATGACAATGCCAATATTGGCATCATGGCCTGATACAACTCAAGTGGACCAGAGGCGAATCATGTTGCTGTACAGTGCATTGCAGCACTTATACACGTTGTAATAAATATTACGAAGTCAGCATTCAAACAACGCAGTCTTTTGATGAAGGCCCTGTAGATATGCGCTTTTGTGGACTTGCGTCGCATTCCGGAATCTAACAGATGCTAAAATATTGCGTGCATTCATCGGTGGAAAAATACACTGCATTCAAGGCGCAGGTCTTCATACACGCATTTACCTCTGCCTTTGGTGTTTGACTCAATTATTCATTTACATCATGAAATGAACCTCCTCTGCAACCTGGTATCCAGACCAGTAAATTTTATCGGGCTGTCATAGTTGGATTTCCGCTTCTTACGTTATTGCTGGGTATAGGATGAGAAAAGTGACTGAGGGGGAACGGGTTATAATGAGTGTGTGTCAGTGAAGCGGCGTCCAATAGTTGTGGTAACCGTTTCAACGTATATTTGACAGTATTCTGCAATAGCAGGTTTCATTAGTACATTGTGACGTAACTAGTGACATTTTCTTTACAGAAAAGCATTCTATCTTTTGAACGGATTCATTCCCTCGCGTGTGTAGTATTTTTTGTGCTCCTTTTCGATGCAGAATGTGTCGAATTGAATGCGCAACAACATCTGTTGGGAAAGCAGGACGATTTGCGACAGATTTCAGATGTGAAAATTGGAAAGGTCAGTTGCGGAGATTTTGCTTACCATATTTATCTTTTCTAAATTGAACGCAAAGTCGATCCCTGGTCCCCCTTCGTGTATGACCATCTTCGCGTAACTAAGCGACCGTGACCCTCACGACAGCATCCGTCGTACTATAGTCTCACAACTATTAAAACACCTTGCTTATCAGATTACTTAATGACATCGACAAGTGGAACAGTGAATAATTACTGCTTGAAATTTTGAAAACCAAGAATAAGCGATGACAAAAGAGTGATGTTGATCCACAGAGATGGAGTGCAATAGAACACGGTACACGTCACGTAGCTACAGTTCGAATAATGTACTTTTCTGAGGAAAACGGCTGGTGTCCTTGAGTTTAATTATCGATGTCAAAACACCTTGAATTATAAACATCAGAAACAATAACAACATCAACAACGTCAATATAGTGCCTCCAGAATTCCTACCTAAGTGTTGGAGGTTTACGTCGGCTCCTCCTCGCCATCTCGTCCACGACGGCGGTGTCTAATAAAAAAAAGCCTAGAAGTTGGCTGTGCTACAAGTTGGCAGTTACGGAATAAAAAATGAGTAATATCGGCATGGTGTAAATGACCATAGTAGTCGACAAACACAATGAATACCACAAACAAACAAACAACGTAAATATACGCAACATTCTTGCATGGTAACGCTTCATTTATATGTACAGCCTATTTTATGCCTTATCCGTTGTATGAGTAGGGCAAGTATACTTCAACCTTGGCGAAGATATTTCAGAGGATAACTTGTTGTGGAAACGTTTTTGTACTAGATAATAATGGTTCGATTTTTAACGTGAATTTATGCAAAGAAACAGATATTCTAAGTAGTCCGTGTTATTACTCAAAGTAGAAGTATAGATATAACGATGTGAATTTCAAGTCCATTACATTTTAGAAGTAGCGACTTACAAGACATGTCAAAACACATTCAAGTGGAAGTAGAAACTAGTACTGAAAAGTACTCAGGTCAGTAGTCGTGAAGATTGAATTTTATGAAGGAGTTGCATATTTTTGTAGTTGGAAGGTTATGGTTACCGTTCAAATTTCAAGATGCATTTCCGACAGTAACGGCAAGTAAATATGTGGAATTTTTTTAAAATATATTTTAATACCGTGATTTATGAGCTATACTTCGTCCTGCGTTTAGGACAATTCATGCATTGTGTGTCCTGGAACTGAACCAAAAGTAAAATTAGTAAATCTATGATCGCTGATACAGATCGCTTCTGACAGTTTTAAATTTCAATCCTGTTCCGAGAATCGGGACAACCGACAAATTGGTTATTGAGGTCGACTAGCCTATGGAATCTCGCGTGTACGATATCATCAAAGCAATGTTCGTTTTGTTTTAAATAAACACATATATTATCTCCATGTCCTCACTATATAATCAAATACCAATGTTGGGTTTTGGTTTATAATCCCATTTTATATAGTGCGGCCCGCGAATGAATTTAGATGTTGAATGCGGCCCGCGAGCTCAAAAGTTTGCTCACCCCTGCTCTAGTGGATGATCATCGTAACGACGATCAATGTCATTTCGCCTAATTCAAACCATATTGCGTTCAGATAAGCAAGATATTGCTTGATTGCACGGAAGAAAATTGTGTCGATTACTCGTTGATTGAAACATCTTCAAAAAAGTATCAGGTCAGATTCATGATTTACGGAATGCTTTGGAACGTTTTTATATTGTCCTATGATTAAATTCAGCAACAACCCCTAAGTCGCATCGACAGCAATGATGTTAATTTTCGGGAATACTTGTTTCTGGAATGTTTTGTATTTTATGTTTAAACCCATATAATCTCTCTTTCTCATTTTAGACCGAGCTTCTTGATATTGCTGTGAATGGTAACTCATCCGTCGATGACTACAACAGAATTTTGGAGATCCAAAAAAAAATATCCGGTTTTCATTGTCCTGTCAATATCCATGCGATGTTTGATGTTACGAGGGGGGATGACTTCCGAAGGATAGTTGAATTTTGTCGGCAAATGAAGGTAGAATTTATCATCTGTTGGTATTTGCATACTTTCAACACAAATTCTCCATCAATCTATCATACCTTTCTCATTGCATTTTCCCTTCATTACGAGGCACCTTCACAATAATTAACTTATTGTCCTTGCGCGAGATATTTACTTACGTTGCGGAATCTGTGATTTCTAGTAAAAAGCGTATCTTAAGCATCTTGTAATAAATTATAGTCCGTGTTCCAAATGGTCAATAACGGTTGTAACCGTCACTACAGTATTACTAAAAATAATTGGCTGATATCGCAGGTCGAATATGCCCGATGCATATTCAGCTCCAGATGCTGTGTTCCACACGATCAGATATCATCTCTCGTCAACAACAGCAGTTTGAAAAAACTAACCTTGATATACCGGTGTGATGGTGATATGCTGAGAGGTGACGAATTGAGAAACGTCTTGAAGATTGCAAATGATCACAATACAGAGTTGGAGGTTTTGCGGCGTGAGTAATTGGTTTTAGCGTGTTTTAGACTGGTTTTAATGGCTATATTAGGTATTTCTTGGGAATAGTCACCTCATTGATTAATTCAACGGTTTATTTTAAGACAACCATTGGAGGAAATGAGACACCGTTTGGCAGGCTATTTACATGAGATTGAAATTATCAAATAACATATTTTATCAAATAATCAGTACACATTGACTAATGTGAGTCAGTCTTTATATATCGACGAACATGTCGTGGTTGTTAGAAATACATTTGACCGTATGACGTTTGTCTGGAACTCGTATCCGATATAGAGACATCATTCGTATGGAAAGCCAATCTTGAATAGGCCTACACATCGAATGATGAAAACGCAAATAGCTTCTTCACTGTCCGAATGTTCCGCGTCCGATTTGAGGTCAATGAA
Source organism: Botryllus schlosseri (assembly GCF_051294905.1). Lineage (NCBI taxonomy): Eukaryota > Metazoa > Chordata > Ascidiacea > Stolidobranchia > Styelidae > Botryllus > Botryllus schlosseri. Next base: position 25,598,211 of record NC_137238.1, read on the forward strand.
TTTATTATAAAGCGTCAGCAACTTTGTAATAAATGAATATTTCGCGCAATAGACATGATTTATCCAAGTCAAGCAGCAGCTGCTTTCCAAAAAGATCAAAGGTATTTCCACCAGTTTCGAATATATTTATAATTTAATTATGCACATCATATGTATCTGGCATCAAAGGCTGTAAAATTTATTCTATTTCTCGACACTCCCCAACGAGAAAACTATAAAATATAAAAAAGTTAAACTGATTTATCAGCTTGGGAAATAGTACATGCACCGTAAGACAGGCATTATATCCGTTATCCCGAAAATCAGGCAATTAGAGAGCCCGCTGTCCTCCAAAGTACTATCATTGAGCAATATAAAATACTAGAAATTAAATCGCTAGATTTTGCGCCGCAGATAATTGAATTATTACGATTCGAACACTTCAGGTTTGCTCGTAAATTTTCATCTCACGCATTGTGATATCCAGCTCCCACTATTCACCAGGAATCGCCACCATCAGAACGAGTACCAGTGCGATACCAATCCCCCAATAAGGAATACGTGACGCAAATGCAAATCCAAATTCAAGCGTTCAAGTTAATGACGACGAACTGATATACGATTTTTTGACGACGATTGCGAGTCTGACTAAAATTTCCCTTTCCTTTAACTATAGCTACGAACCCGGTGACTGTTTTTGATATTAAAAAATATATCCGGTGCCAGGCACAATTTATGCCATGAAGACATTTTACGTAAATAAGTCTTCCATGCAACGTAAATTATTTCTCATTCTAGTCTTCCGTGAAGTTAGCGATGCCTGGGATCAACTCGACCAACAAGTTTCTATGGGGTGAGTAGATGTTTTGAAGAGTAACAAACCCGATCCTTATTTCCCGAAATGCAGCAGTTGATGATTATTGATCATGATAATCTCTGATGTTTGACCCACATTCGAACATGTGCCATGACATATAATTCCGTAATTCCTAAATGTGTCGTAATTTAGTCGGCTTTCTGTATAACTTTTAACTGGAAACAATGTCCGTAATCTGGGGATCTTTCGGTGAACTTATATTGAGATAGTTATTTAGTGTCTTAACCTACCTAACCTCTAGGAAGGAATAGCGTGTCCACATTTCAAGCAAATAATGTATTTTCGTTGATTCAAGCGATTTCCAATTTACTTAGTTATGCACCATTCAGCTAGTACAGTTATCTATTTTCAATTATAATCAATCTTTAGGCTATGCAGTATGCCCGGAGAAAGTTGAGATACTGGAAGTGTAAAAATGATTATCTTTATTAATTAAAATGCTACTATTTTCAATAAATTATATACCTGTTCTGTGGAAACGAGATGTTGTGTTTGAGTATAATTCACAAATTATGCAGACCGGTACAAGAAGAACCACAAACATCAACCGTAAAGAAACGTTCCATGACGCGTAAGAAGACACCTCCGTTATCTAAAGCAGTGACAGATGAAGGTTAGGAATGTTCATTTTCAGTGACTGTTTCTATCTGAATTTCCAGTATTGTTTGATCTAGGAAGAGTGAAATACTGTTGTAAATTTCATTACTATGCAGAAAGCTAATTTGTAGGGCTGGGCAAAATCGAGTACCTGAGTGATTCGATTCTGAATCACGTAAAATGCTTCGAGTCGAGTAATCGAGTATCACTCATTATGACGTCATAGCAGAATATTATTTGTCAAATTTCAAATATGTACCTTTTAAGCGACAACAAAGAATATAATGCCTGTTACCCATCATATTAAGGATACTTTGTTATTTTTTTCGACCATACCGATTTCATTGCACTTGGTGACAATATTGTGGGATGATCATGACTTCGGAAATGTGCTATTTCCAGTAACGTTCGTAGCTTTTATACTTCGTGTTTCGTATGCTACGATACGGCCAACCAAGGTTTCCTGACTTCAACAGTGAAATTGGCATAAACTCGTTGATCGTTGATAAACTCCTCGTTGATAAATCAACTTTCAGTGGTGAGGAGCGTATAATTTCAGTACTCGAAAACATCGTCTTTTACTACTCGACTCGAATCATTAAAATTAATACTCGATTCAGATTCGAGTACTCGAATCATTGTGCCCAGCCCTACTAATTTGCATATATTATAAATTGCTCCCAACACTGCCACTAACATTATACTAATATATGTCACAAACTATATAAATCATAATCCAGCAAATACTAAATTAGAGCAACAGTCTTTGCGCAGTCTTATACTAATTATAGGAGACTGATATTGGTGGGACTACAATACCCCACGTTCGAACAAACTGCTCGTATTCCTCCGATAGTGGTCCCATTTATGGTGTCAGCTGTAATGTACAGAGGTGGTCAAAGTAGTCACCGTCGCTACTCAAGTAGAAGTAGAAGTAACGTCGGAATTTCTACTCAAGTAGAAGTAGGAGTGGCGGTTCGCAAGTTGTAAGTAAGTAGGTATTATACGCCTATTTTTGCCTAAAAAACTGAAATCTGTCAAGTAGAAGTAGAAGTAGTCTAAAATCGTAACTACTTAAAAAGTAGTGCGAGTAGGCCAAATCTACTTCAAGTACTTCAAAAAGTAGAAGTACTTCGTTACTGACCACCTCTGGTAATATATGAGTTGATATGAGTCTGAGCTGTGATCGGAACCGTAATATCTGCATTTGCCTAAAAATGCTGCTATTCAACGAATTCAACTATTTTTTGAGGTATGCCATCGACTCCGCCTTCTCAAATCGACACCAGTCAAGAATCCGGTACTACAGAATCAGGTTGTATCTTATAAATTTTATCCATATAGAAATTGTCATTATTTTATTTATTCAGATGCTATGATAGAAGAACCGGCCACTACCGAAAATTATCAAATCGCCCCTCGCGCAAGTTCGTAAAATTGTATATTACAGTCGGAAATTTCAAGATATCATTCCCATTTTTTCCTAAAATGTCAGCCATGGCTGAAGCGGATTACATCCTGCGAATTTACCAATCACATAAATTTTGTATGATAATAAGCTTCGTGATGTATTGATATTCGATATTAAACCGAATCCAATTGCCATTTTCAGGTTTGCCGTTGACTCAACTTCAGAACTTGCAAACTAATGTCCATCAACGGGATGCAGCAGCAGAAGCTGTTGTTCAAGGTTGTATCATCTATTACAGGGGCCGCTAACTGAAAACGGGTCGCGGGCCACTTTTCATAATTCGTAGAGGCCGCGGGCCGCATGACTTCTATATCGAGATAAAAATAGGCAACACAGTTTAACTATCACGTTTTGATAACTCTACATCAGTGGTTCTTAACCTTTTTTCCTCCAGTGCCCCCTTTCAAAAATTATCTAGCTCCAGCGCCCCCTTTCAAAAATTACCTAGCTCCAGCGCCCCCTCATATTGTAAGGACTCTAATAAAGACAATGGGTGAGAGGGAGGGCCGTAATTGCACTTCGTCAGCCAACATTAAAAAAACGATTGTCTCGCGCACCCATAGCGTGATAAACCAAACTCATGAGGGCTTCGCCTCGAAGAACCCCGTCGCGTGATTTCGATGGTCAGCTAAGTTCATGTGGCCTGGTCGTCCTAGGAGTCAAAATTTTCCATAATGCGCGAATGAAATATGTTGTTATTGCATATAGATGTCGGTATAATTTTTATTCTTCACAGTAACATTAGCACTGAGTGAGCTGTTGTATTGGAAAATGAAGGCCACGTAATTAATATTGAACATTAGGGCTCTTCAAAAATGACTTTTTTTCTCAAATCGTATTGGCTACTTGATAGAATTGTTAGGTTGCCTAATTTAAGCCTACACACAAAATTTGGTTCAATTCCAGCCAGTAACAGCTTTGCTACAGGAAAAGAAAGTTTCTATTTATTATATAAAAATAAAAAATATAAAATTTGAGAATTTTCTGTTCACCCTATGAAAGTGTTAGGCTATCTATAGAAATGATCCTCACCAAATTTGGTTCAATTCCAACCAGTGAAAGCGGAGTTATTGCCGTCGAAAAATTTGGATTTGAATAAAATAGTATTTACGGTGAGCACAACTATAATAAATAAACAAAGAATCGGTCACCGTAAATACTATTTTATTCAAATCCAAATTTTTCGACGGCAATAACTCCGCTTTCACTGGTTGGAATTGAATCAAATTTGGTGAGGATTATTTCTATAGATAGCCTAACACTTTCATGGGCTGAACAGAAAATTTTCAAATTTTTATCATTTATTTTTATATAATAAATAGAAACTTTCTTTTCCTGTAGCAAAGCGGTTACTGGCTGGAATTGAACCAAATTTTGTGTGTAGGCTTAAATTAGGCAACCTAACAATTCTATCAAGTAGCCAATACGGGCGTTCCTGTTTGTACAATCGCTGCATGTTATTTCGTTACCTATTGTCCGCTATTTAATCAAAAGATATTGAAACGCATAAACGTATTAAACTAAAGTAAGCACACGATTCAAAATTGGTATTTTGTCACTGGCAAATAATGTTCTCTGCAGGATGTTATTTGTCATGTGAGTGCAGATTGCGACGACATGAGAATTCGGCACGAGCGATTTAGGCACCTATGGAAAAGAAGACTTATATACATCGAAGTTTACGCTCAAGATAAGGGCAATCCTCTTCGGCTGAGGTTTTCTCGCTGGCGGTCTTTTTGACACACTTCTCGGAGTCTCATATTCACCGGAACTTTTTATGTCTTAGTGCATCGGGGCTTGGTAATGGCCGACGACGAAATGCCTATTTCTCGTTTCTATAATTATGCGTATTCAGCCGTGGAGGAGTCGTCACAACATGATGTTTAATTTATGTCCAGGTTTCCTCACCGAAATAGCTAAGGGCGCACTTCGAGCTTACCGATTGGGGGTTTGGGTTGCAGCAGTTTCGGTCTTGGTAAGAGGTCATAGCTCATTCGGTCTTTTTGCGACTTTGGTATTGGAAATATTTCTTGCTTTAATCGCGCTGGAGGACCATTCGACTATAATAAACCATATATTAATTGTATGTGGTATATTCAGGGTCAAATCATGGTTGTTATAGCAACAATCGGGTACGGTCTCATACCCTGTGGTTCGAGCTTTCCCGAATTCACATCGGCGATTGGCAATATGGGAAAATTAATTGTATTGGATTTTGTCTTAGTGCTTTGTGTAACTATAAATAAGTCAATTGGGATACATATATCCCTAGATCAGCTCACATTGAAATTAGTACGCTACTGTACCCAGTTATAAGTTCTAACATGAATGTATTCCAAACAAAGCAACTCATATAATATAACGTTCATGTGAGGTTGGGAAACGCAACAAATAGATCATCCTTCATGATACGGTGAAGAGATATTCTGACGATTTAATTTTGTAGCTCTTAAATACAAGTATATTTAGTTATTCATTTCCTGCACAAAGCTTCAAAACTCATTCTATGTACTACAAGGGGCTCTCCTTATCAAAAGTGATATACAGTGCCTCCTTCTTCGATTTTCACACGCTGTGCGCTGCGGGATAGAATATATAATATAAAATGCGAAACATTTTGTTGAAAATAACCCTAGCAAGCGTGACGGCAGTGTTTTAAATAACGGGAAATTCGCGATCTAAAAGTACTCGCAATTCTTTTTATATGAATTATAATAACATACTACATTTACGAAAACATATGTAGCAAACATCGCCGCGTAGGGCGACCAAAAATTTCGGGATTTGACATGCTTTGTGGAATGTTAATTTGTTCTGAATATTCATTATAAGGATACATCCTACTACCACATCATCTACGGCGAAGCCATTTTTCTTCAGCGCCCCCCCCCCTTATCGCCCCCCTGAGCCCAGCGCCCCCCATATCGCCCCCTGAGCGTTCCCCCCCCCTTCAAAATAACCAGCGCCCCTTGGGGGGCGCTGGAGACAAGGTTGAGAACCGCTGCTCTACGTCAATACAACCCCGTGCTCTCTAACATGAGTGACGGGCATAGTTTCCACAAAAGAAATATTTTTTTATTGAAGAAATACAAATATAATAAAAAATATTATGACCATCACTTTCTTGGTATGTTATCATATCGTGAGTAATCATGTTTTGAATAGCCACAGGGATTCATTTTCTAATCGTCCGAAGAGCGAAAAGTTATCCATATTCATAGTGAATTTCGTCATTAATATCGTTTCACTATTTACCCTTTCTCAGCCCATGTGTTCAGATTCACTGGAGAAGTTGATGCAGGGGTGTCTTCGGAATTTTAGGGAAGTTACTAATGCTGTGCTGAATCTTTGGGTGGGCCTATTGTTACTAGTCCCCTTTGTTACATGCTGTGATTTCTTGAGCTACCATCAGGATGTGATATGATATAGTGGAAAGATATTGGATTCGCCCAATTGTAGACACACCTAAAACAAATTTCCTTCGTTATGATGAAAACACGATCACAAATTGGTATTTCTGTTGTTTGCATCTGTACTGCGAGGATCATACTACAAAGGACACTACTACTATAATAAATCGAAAATATACTAGCATTGAACCGAGCATAGCGCAAAGAAAATTGCAAGAATAATTCTAATATTTTGTTATTAAGTGAGTGAAATCGTATAAATTCAAATTGCATATTGACGGCCACCAACACATCCTAATCGAATTAACTGTCAACGGTCGCATAATTGTCCTTCTACTGCCACAGATTGGTTACCCCTGGACTAAACAATCTATATTGGGGCTAGGTAGATACCGTTCTTGCTGTGCACCGTATCCTCGTGAAGCTTGGTCTTTTGGCTAGCTCGAGGACGTTTTCTACGCGTCGCGGTCTTGGTATAGTGGCGGATCATTGCACGTCAAGGGAATACGCCCATCAGCTAATTCATCCTTCATGGAATGATATTACCATCGCCGAGGCCGTATTAGCTAGTGATATTGGGCACAAGATAATAGCTTACTTTGAACAACAACAACAACAACAACAATATGATTAAACTGAAATCAATTCCAGCATTACAAAATGCTTTAATAAGCGTTCTTCCGACGTTTCATATCAGGCAGCGGGTCGCAAAATATGACGGCCGCAAAATATGAAGCGTGGTGGTGACCCCTAATCTATTATATATTTCAGGCGTGTTCATTCTTTTATTGTTCATGGCGGCATTTCGATTACTTATAAAGCGGTCGGATGTATTTCGGCGGACATTTTTAATCAGGATTGCATTTAAAACAGAAATAAATTACAAAGGCCCTTGTTTTAAACATGTCTTTATTGTTTGTTTTTTAAAGACACGACATCATGAATATTCAATTGTGACGTTATAGTGGATTTGAATTGACAATAGAAAATATAGGGTAACTATAGCTCCTTAGGCGAAATATCTACAAAGCAGTTGAGCCGACTATTTCAAGCGTTCCATCAATCCCATATCGCATACGTCCGCTATATCAGCTCATAATCGTCCGTATTGGCGCATATACAACATGTTATTTTTAAAGTATTCACACCAGTGGTTCTCAATATTTTTGAGACATGCCCCCCTTTATGACATCGAAACATTCCGCGCCACCCTTATCGTCATATCACACAATGAAAGCAGAATGGTATCAATCCCAATGAATAGATTGATGGCATGGAAGGTTATGATTGTTAATGAATTAAATAGTATATTCATATTGAAATGAACCCGAATATTTTCGGCTGACACTCGTCAGGGGTAATCGTCAGCAACTAGTAGAGAATTGGAAAGAACATTGTATATCAACAATCGTATCACAAAATATGACGTCACCAGCATGAAAGAGAGAGCGTTCAATGTATTATTTTTAGGTGGTACACGAACTCCTTTTGTTGACAGAGTTTTGGTTGGTGTATTTTGATAAAAGTTGATTCCAAGGCACACAAATGGAATTGTGATCGGCCTCGCCCTACGATTCGAAATCGGTCGTCTCGATAATTATTCGCACAAATCGGATTATCCAACAGATTTAACTCATCCACTTAAAATTGATGCTGATCAATCAAAGGCCATTAATTCTGCCATCGGCAAACATCTGTTGGATAATCCGATTTGTGCGAATAATTATCGAGACGACCGATTTCGAATCGTAGGGCGAGGCCGATCACAATTCCATTTGTGTGCCTTGGAATCAACTTTTATCAAAATACACCAACCAAAACTCTGTCAACAAAAGGAGTTCGTGTACCACCTAAAAATAATACATTGAACGCTCTCTCTTTCATGCTGGTGACGTCATATTTTGTGATACGATTGTTGATATACAATGTTCTTTCCAATTCTCTACTAGTTGCTGACGATTACCCCTGACGAGTGTCAGCCGAAAATATTCGGGTTCATTTCAATATGAATATACTATTTAATTGTATATTGAAGTTCTGTACCTCCAAGAAGCTCTTCAGATTGTTAATGAGATAAATCTCAAATATGAAATTAGGACTATACAAGGAGCAACAACTCTGAGATCGCGCGAACCACAAGTTGTTGGAAAAACTCCCTAAGAAGTATTGGTCTTCGTTCCATACTGACAACGATGGTGGTGATCTATAAATAACCTCAGGGACAAGTAGGTAGGGCCGATATAGCACTTCATCGACCCAATTTTCCCATCCCCCTCTAAAAAAATTACACTGGACCCCCATATAAACAACACTAAAACATTGATTAATGACTTTCGTCAATTATATTGATAGTTGCACGTATTACTCTCGAATGCTTATAGTAGTCAGCAGGGTTGCCATACCATTCTTATTTCTAAGATTTGTCCTTATTTTGAAAGGCCATTCTTAGAAAACTCAACTGTCCTCATTTCTAAGAAATGTCCTTATTTTCGACCTGCGTCCTTATCTTGTCTTATTTTCAACAACTACAGAACTTCGATCGTTATGGGTAATAATGGCAAGCTGCTGGTGTACTGATTACGAAAATATAAATTTTACTCTGTTCATGGCCCTGGAACCTCAAAAATCATCCTCGAATTTTCCATTGTGACACAACAATTCTGCCTGGGAAAAAGAGAGTACAGCTCAAGAGAACGAGCCAGACTACATAGTTTAGAGTTACCAAACGTCCTCTTTTAAGAGGATTTGTTCTCTTTTTTGACTTTTTTGAAAGTGTCCTCGAAGGACGCCCTTTTGTCCTCTTTTTTGAGATTTTTCCCTATTTCATGAGAATTCTGGTAATATTTATAGTAAAATCCGCCTGAGATGCCGTAAATCAGCACCGAAGTGACGCTCCGGCGGGTATTTCGGGAGCTGAGCGGAAAGTTAAACTTTTTTTTTAGTCAGCCGACCACGATGTGGGTAAAATTTAACACTTTTTGAGAAATCTCCTCCGGTTTTGCAAGTCTGAAAATTCTGAAATAGTGTCCTCTTTTTAGATTTCCAAAATACGGTAACCATAACATAGTTACGCGACAAAGCCAAACTCCATCCGAATGCATAACTCGAGGCTGTTTTTTGGGGGTTGGGGGGTTCCAGGGCCATGCGCCGAATAAAATTTATATTTTCGTAATGAGTACAGCTTCCCATTGATAACCATTTTATTAAATTTAGCGCTCGGCAATCCTGTCAAAATGGACGTGAGATCGAAATGACAGTCAAATCCCAGCTACCAGTAAAATGAAATTAGACCTCGGCTGTGTTGAGATCCATGAAGTACTTTCTAATAACAAGTAGTCGCTGGGGCAAATTTGTTTTTTGCAAAAAGTAATCTAAACAAAGTAACAATATGGCATCATCTGTTTTTGGAGGCTGCTGGTGTTCACGCACTGGAGCCACTGCAAAAACACAGCATCAGGTTCTTCGTATCATAGCCAGGGCCCCAACGGGACCGGGATGTGTGTCCAGCAAATCACTGCTCAAAAGATTCGATGTCCTAAACATGAAAGATATGCGGAAACTAGAAATAGTCAAGTTTATGTGTCAGTGCTACTACCCCGAAAACTTCAACAACCTTACCTCGGTATCGAAAATGCAGGACACGCGCGCGCACGCGTCCACGTCGTCCAACTATGACCATATGGTAGACAAAAAAGATCATCATCGCTCTATCAAATATGCCGTACACAATTTTTGAACCAATACCTCGCCGGCTATCCGACCTCTCCACATTCAAGTCGGAATACAAACAATATACATAGAATGAATCCCTGTCAACCCTCTAGGTTACCGGAATACGACCTGACATATCGATCTCGGCTTCCAACACATGCCACTTTTTTGTCTCCTGTACTTTTATATAAGCTTCTTTTGCTAGGCCAGGTGGGGGTCTGATTTCGAAGAATAATCCAAGTCGGTTCGACACCTTCTTATCTTTCAATATATTGCAGTCATGTGGTGAATTAAAATGACGAAACTATTAGCAATAAGATGAATCGAATGTGATATGCTGCAGCTCGTATAAATACAATCTAAGTATGTACAAAAACGCTTTTTAATGCTAATCTAATTTTTTCGACCGTCCTTATTTTTGTGTCCATGTCGATGGCAACCCTGGTTATCAGGTTTAGCGGGAGAGGTGGTATCAGAATTTTCGGTTTGGTCAAAAGTTGGAATCTCCCGAATGTACCTGAAAAACTTCATTCGTGAGACGCCAATATTCCCAATTTGTATTTCTTCATGGGGTGCAGTACATTGGATTCGTACTGTATAGTGATGAGATTGTAAGGACGATACTATATCAACATCGAAATATCAAGACGCATTGAATCGCACAAAGCACGACGTAAACGTTCAAGTTGAATAAAAATTTCTCGATCATTTATCAACCCATCCATAAATTCAAATTTTATGTTGACGGCTGCATGAAAATTCTTCTATGGTCGTTGGACCATTTGGTCCAGATCCATTTCTTTCCTGGCTGTTGTTTCTAATTATTCCATGCTCACAGCATCTATGGTAGGACTCGAGCACCTGCACGGACAGATGCACTTGGATGTTTCGAACGACTATCATGAAGGTGCGTTGTGTATGACGAATGGTTAACATTTTATTGTTGGTTCATTTTTTTCTCGCTTGGCTGCTTTGTTTCAAAGGAATGCCATCGAATCACAACTCACGAAACAATAGTCCGTCTGGTGAAGCGCAACCTTCGCAATTAGGTAGTTAATAAATATATCATTTATCATTTAATGCTATATATTACAGATAGTGAACATTTCTAACGTGATACAATCAAGCATTCACACGGTTAATGTTTGATTTCCAAGGTGTTGCGACTAGGCATTCGCGCAACAATGGCTCATCTGCTGAGGATCCACCTCGCCTTTGCAAAAAATATCTCATTTCTTCGCCTTGGTTTTCAATATGTCTTCCTCAAAAAGTTTGCGGGAGACGCCATAGGCGCACGAGAGTCTCGGGGACATTGCGATAAGCATCCTATAGTTAAAATGTGTTCACGTAATTTCAACCCGAATTCATATGTTCCGTTAAGCTCTTCAACAATATATCCGATGGCGCAAGGATTCTGCGGGTAAAGTCATATAATTTTTCAACATGATCCCCTCTTCGAACTACATATATTAACCTAACAATGCATAAAACGTTTAACATGCGAGTAGCTCTGTCGTCTAGGTGTCATTGCACTTATACTACCGAAGTTGCGACGATTTGCAGCATTCTACTACATGCAGAGTTACATTGCTTGTATCCCTGGAGTTCTATGGGTCTACACCAGATATTGTCAAATTAGTCAAGAAAGCTACTTAGGTAGAAATAGAAGTAGCCCCGCTGAAATCTATTGAAGTAAGCAAATATACGTGAATAGTTTTGAAAAGCAATCGTAAACACGATCTCACGGGCTGTCAAAAGCCTGAAATTGAGCCCTTCGAACGCCACGCAGAGCTGTATTCGTGTTGCTCAGTACAGAGTTTCCACACATAAGAATTATACCGCGTCGTGGAGTGCAAATGAAAGTTTTGCTTTGGAGAAGCGGCTTTAACAGATAATGTAATTGTGTCATCCGCCTTATTATAAGGTCCATAGTTGAGGTGAAAAGCAATACGGATTCGTATCAGAAACGGCATTACCGATTTTTGCGACAATTATTACCTGAAACAACAACATGGCAGCTCGTAAAATGCCATTTACATAATATTTTACTGCGTAATTTTAGGCTTCTACGTACATGTGCTACGGACAAGAGAACTCAGATTATTAAAAGATCAATCAGAAACGATACCGCGCATGAAGAGAAATACAACTACAATATGTAAAAAGGGGGAAGATAATTAATGTTTTTTTTCTTCATACAGTATCAATAGTGGTTGTCGCCCAACGGTCTAACGCTGCAAAGTCAAGTAGCCTACCACTTATTCCCTATTTGTACACTCGCTGTGCGGCTAGAATGCTGGATTACGATTAGATAGAACGGAAAAAAGTACGATATTATGAATGCGAGCCATTCTATATCACTCGAGCAGAGTTGAAAAATGGGTTGAAACGGATTAAACCCAAAACTGAGCAGTGCACGCAGTGACTTGGACTCGGACTGGAGTCACAACACTTCGAACTCGACCCTCTACCCACTCGACCCTTCATGAAGGTGTTTATGCAATCGACCATATTTTCAGTAAATTTTCTTATCTCGCAATGTTGCAACGCGGTATTGGACTATTTACGTATTGCTCATCGTCTTACGTGCGGCCCTATTATACGGCCAAGAGTGAGACACACTGGGATAGGAAGAAAATTAGGGGGAACAAAACGTTTTTTTTTTGTTATCGAAACTCTGAAATGTTGAAGCACGAAGACAACTTTCTGCACAGCATGCATATGTCCGCTTGCTGCTTTTAACAGTCTTAGAGAGCGTATTCGCGACGTTTTCACAAATACCTACTTACGTACTTAATTACTTAAGTGCAATTCAGTGTCATCTTATTATACTTCTATTTTAAGTAGTACTGGGCTGCTTCTAAAATCATTTTTTTATTTGTAATCGAGTGGTATTTTTCGTAGCTATTTCTAATTTTTCTCGAGTAGATTTCTTCACTACTTTGACCATCTTAGGTGTAGACCAGTGGTGCCCAACGTTATTCGACTCGTCTCCCCTTTAATAAGCTCGACGCAAATTTTCCTCCCGTATATTTTCGAAGCCGAAAAAGAGGACTTACAAACGAGAAATTTTATACAACTAACCTCTGATCGCTGGTATATTGACTAAAATATGGTCACTTTTTCGACATGACTCTCGAAAGACCCGTCTTCACGCTTACTCGTTGCGGAGTTAATCTTTTTCTTAGTCAACTTTCGAGGGAGACCCATCACTACCCGTTTTTACACGTGCCTTTCGTGCCGATTAGGTAAATACAGCCGTTGTAACATTTTCGCCTCCCTGTTGATCAAAATCGCTCACTTGGTAAGGGGGGGGGGGGGTATAGCGCCTCATTTAGAACAACTGGGGTAGACCAGAGGCGCGCGGTATCGGAGTAATTCTACTTTTTTGAAGTACCCAAGTAGTTTTACTGCAATATTCTCTTGCGAATAAAAACCTTCGAATTTTCAATATTCTCATGGTCTACAACTGTTGATTTCAATTAACGTCTAACAAAAGTTCACGATACGTTTTTAAAGGTAATATGTCATCATCACAAATAACTTCGAGTACCAACGACTGTCAGCAACCTCAGGGAGCTGCGGGACCACGAAATCAGGATCACGGACAATCGTTTATTTCAAAATATATGGGCAAACAACAGCCAGAATGTGAGTATGATCGCACCGTAACTGCTTCTTCCACCATCCATTCGATATCTAGCCCAGTCGCACATATGTAAAGTGTGTAAGTGTATCCATGTCGAAAAGAGAAGATACAAACTACGCTGTTATCCTCCGAGCAGACACTCTGAGTCTAGACGGTAATATTTCGTGCTAGTGTGATATGGTTTTGATAATAACGTGGTGAAGGGTCAAAGGCACTCGCAACTCCATGAGATTTCATCAACTTATTGAGGGCAAGCGAGTGGCGCGGTTGGTAAGTTTATATTTTGTAATGCAATACCAACCCCTAGATGATAAATGACTTTTTGGATATGGCGAACAAAACCACTTGCGTTATAATCGCCAATCAAATAATAATCAACAACAACAACAACCAGTGGTGGTGATTCGAATCCTGGGTCGGACCAACTTCTATGCGTCGGAGGTTTCTCTGGGCTCGTCGTCGCCGACCTCACTGCAGTTGCAGTGCATTAAAAAGCCCAGAGTGAAAGTGAGCCGTGCTTCAATTCGGTAGCAAAGAACCAGACTGGGACGCAGGCGTGCGTGAGAGACTGATCTATGAATGAATGAAGATGTCGTCCCCAACATCACCAAAGACGAAAACCTATGAACATTACAAAACATTCGTGTCGTGCACATAGCCTGGAAAAGGCGAGAAGCACCACTGTAAAAATGTCAATAATAATAATAATATTAATCAACTTATTAAAATAACTCCATTTATTTCATCTGTGAAAATGATTCTTAATATCGCAGTTTCTCATCAACCCAAACTTACAACTGACTGACATTGATTGATGTGTGAAACGCTGGAAATAGTGAAATCGCAAAATTCCAGTTTGATTGTCTGAAGTTATAATCCGTTAAACTCCTGACACTATAGCAGTGTTGGGATGACTCGAGTCATGACTTGACTCGAGTCAGACTCGAGTCACCTTTTTCGCATGACTTGACTTGACTCGAGTCACTTTGCAAAAATGACTTGACTTGACTTGACTCGTCGCTTCAGAAATGTGGATTGACTCGTGACTCGGAGCAAAATTCACGAGTCAATTTCAAGTCATCTAGTAAACGATGTCGATTAAATCGCTGCATCTTTTTTATATTCGGATTGTTCGCGATACGCCGGTGTGACTTGTGAGAGCAATCAGTCATTCACTGATTGTACTTTTCACTGATTCTACATTGTTACATCACAAATAAATTGACCGAAAACGAAATGATCACAGCTTACGTTTATGTACTAGCTGTAGAATAATCTAATAGCAACGTATCTCTGTTTGTTAAACGGCTCAGTGCTTACATCGCGAAGTGCCAACCTTAGCCGACCCTCTTGTATGATTTGAATCGAACGAATATAGTTTATGCGTTTATAATCTCACAAATGTGTGGATGGCCCTGGATGGGTAGTGTATTGTACCGTATCAATTTGTTCCAACTTCTCGGCGCTTCGTATTCGATTGTCAATTTTGGCTCACGTATTTTTTTAGCAGCTCTAAGCGTGCGTGAGCGATACAACGCCTTTTTGCACGTATAATTAAAACATAATACTCGGTAAATGATTCAAGATATATCACCAATCAATCTGTTATTCACACAGCTAGCAAAATGTAATGACTTTGTTTCATCCTGATACTTCGAAAATTCAATTTGACTTGAATTGTGACCTGACTCGTGACTTGACTTGACTTGACTCGACTTGACTCGAGTCACCTCCAAAAAACGAGTGACTTGACTTGACTCGAGTCACCTTCGAAAATCGATTGACTTGACTTGACTCGAGTCAAAATGTGTAATGACTCGAGATGACTCGTGACTCGAAGGTAGTGACTTGATCCCAACACTGCACTATAGCACCTTCAAATCCTTTCGCTTGTCAAACCACATATTCCATACAATGCACTCTGTTAGAATAGGACTAACCCAGGATTGATTGATTGGCAATCATGAAAATTATTGCACTTGTCAAAGGTTGAAAGTCTACTTATGCATAGGGCTAATCAGGCATCTAGGCTTGGTTACATTCCTGTTTTACAAAGATTTTGGGCTCAGAATATCATGCGAGACAATATTTAAAAACAACTATTAACCGAGTAAATGATTTGTCATTTCCACGATACCTATCAACGGTACACATATGAGCTTTATTATCCCTACACTTTTACATAGAACCAAACACGATTTGTGTAGGTTCTTACATGTTACTACCATAGGAATGAGTCAACGTATCATTCCATTTTAAGATGTAATAATGGTGCCGTTCTCGCCCTTATTGGGATTGGGCATCGCCCCAACTGTACTACTGAACTATAACAGTATGACAACAATTTATTGTTGATAGGTACAGAAAATTGTAAATTAGGAAATTGCGACGAAAATCTCGGTATTTTCGGTGCTTTTCAATACCTAACATTGGCCATAAATTATTATTTTCCGATAGCCTCTGAGGTAGCATAGGCCTACAGCTAATGTCATTTATCCCAACGCCCCTCACACTGAGAAACAGCCCAGATTTCGCTTCCTTACTCATTTCGCCCGTCGGAACTAGTAAGCACTCGCGGCAACAATTGATTTGCCCTGTAACTATACTGTAACAATGGCATATATGTATCTGATCTCTATATTGGTACATTGGGACACTTGGCATCGGTGTGTGTCGATTTTGGCTGTATTGAACACCGAGATGAATCTTCAAAATTATTATGGAATGACCTGATGGCAATATTAAACAATTTGCCAGGTTGCAATGTTGTCAATTACTTCACTAGGTTAGCAATTTCTTTTCAGACGCCAAGAAAGTATGGATGTTCTTGATCAAACTTTTAAAACGGTTCCGAGATGAATGTATCCGACGTAACACTGCATAAACAATATGGACATTGATTTGGAAAACTATAGCAACCATGCAAATCTTGGCTAGAAAATCAAGGAACGATGTTCACGGTCGAGCCTCGATTTCGTGTCTTGATATATTTGATGTATATACACTAGGGTTATGAGTAGAAAAAAAATCAAAATTTTATGTGTCCTGTAGTCACAAATGATGAACTTTTGCGTCCTCATTTCAAAACTGAAAAAAGTTAAGACTGCTTGAACAAAAACCTCCCGCACAAAAATTTTCCAGTTTTCACGGTATGAACGATAGGCTTTCTTTTGAAGATACAGACTATATAATTTATATATCGACTGATTTGAATTTAACTGACCCAATTCCAATTGCGAAGATTTAAAATAGTATTTTGGTACATTTTGATCGCCAGATTGAATTATTCCTATCGTGTTCTTGTTTACAGTCAATATTAAATAATTATTAATTAATTATTAATTCCGATTTTGGATGTAGACTGTATATATCGTATAATTTCAATTCGTCTGGCACAAATCAAACTGGGTGTTCGAAAATGCGAAAGTAGAACAACTCTAGGTATTTTCAGCGGTTTAGATAACCTATTAGAAGAATATGATGTACAGGAAAATTTGAAAATATCATATATCATTGTGACTCCGTAGCAGCTGTTAATACTGGACGGCAGAATGGCGTTGTTTCGAAACAGCGAAATGCAATGATGAGCATGAGTTTTCATATCCCACATATTGTTTGCCAACATCATCGATTCTTAAACCATATATTAGAGTTCTTCAATCCAACGTCTTCAACAAATCCAACTCTCAGCTACAAATTCGGAGATGATGTGGTAAAACACTACGAAAACTAGGTGCAATCCACCAAGCAAGAATTTCAGATGAAAATATTAGAAAACCGAGGATGTAGGGATGATTTTAAGTTTATCTGTGACATGTGCAGAACATGCCGTTCTTTCAAAGAAAATAGTAAAGATTACCACTAATCAAATGGCATAAACTTCTATCTCTACGCAATGCGAGATGGTGCTCAAGGGCCATTATTGCGTACTTCCAAATCCCCAGATTGAGTATAAGTCTGGAGATATCATGCTTATTCGTCGCAAATGCGTGTCTGAAAGATTGGTATTTTAACCAGATGTCAAAAGATAGAATATACTAGAGCCCGACCGATTATCTGTTCGTCGATAATATCGAGACGATATCACACTTTGAAAGAATTATCGGTATCGGCCATTGGAGCTGAAACATTAACGGCACTTTGCGTGTGACGTCACAACGTGGCGGTAGGAAGTCATAAAACTTTAATCTTTGATCGCTAGAATGAGAATATTAATATCTTTCATATAGCTTACACTTTACAGGTGTTCAGATGCAGCCTTTCTAGTTCATTTCATGTTCAAGTATAACAATGGCTATAAAGATGTTTAAATAGATGCCCTCTGAAGCTTTGAAAATGTGCTTATGTATCAGGGCTGTGGAGTCGGAGTCGGTGGAGTCTGAGTCGGAGTCGGATTCGTGAAAACTATAATAGCTGGAGTCGGAGTCGGAGTCGGATTCGTGAAAACTATAATAGCTGGAGTCGGAGTCGGAGTCGGAATCGTGGTAAAAATACTGACTGGAGTCGGAGTCGGAGTTTGTGAGAATGACCCTGACTTCGACTCCGACTCCGACTCCGACTCCGACTCCAACTTCTCTATCATGAAAACATTTGCTTTCAAAGAATTTTCAATGGAATTTTTATGTACCACCAATCACAGTTAATAATAACCATACAGATCAGGTGCGACCAGCCCGAGGCACGCAGGCCAAATTTGGCACACGAGAAGGTTAGGTGTGGTCTGCGAGGTAATTCTGGAAATTATTTATGACATCAGGTACAATTGCAAGGCCAACCAAAATTTGATTAACATGACCGCGAAATTTGATGATAACTAAAACAACAGTTCTGACGCATTGACGTATCCAGGGGCCAGCCACATTTATCTTCGTATATATGACCATAAAGTAGAATACATCATAGCAGATTTATTTGACTTCAAATTTTTCTCGGTACTTCGCAAGATTCATTGTCACTAGATTTCTTGCATTGAGTATTTGAGCCCCCTTCTGAAAATTATAAGTACATATTATTCACAGAATTGAGTCTAACTATATTCCCAATTAAGAGATAACGTGTCGTCCAACATGCGGCTTCGCTTGAGCACTCGCAGTGAGATCGTTGACAAAACATTTGCACAAAATGATAGAGGCATGTTCACTGATACCTTCGTTATTGCTATGTCTAAACGTCGAGTAATCCTGTCCTTGCCAATGAGCACAGTGGTATACAGATGCGACCCCCAATGTATGTTAGCAACATATTTATTGATATAATTCAGTCATTATCTTGCAAAATATGCGCGCTTCGCGCGACCAGGGCCTGATTGCGCACTTCACAGTTGCATATCATATTGTTATCAATTTTAGAGCGTATTAATATAAGTCTTGTCTAAGCAGCTCAATTGATGTGCAACAATACCGTGTCAGTAATAATTGCGTTCATAATGAAAGATGTCGCGGGCCGCAAAATAAACGTCTGCGGGCCGCGGATTGAGAACCCCTGGCATACAGGAATGGGGTGGAACATGGGTCATGAATTGGGCCATCTGAAATTTGAGCTCTGGTGATCGATACTTGCTAGGCAGGGGCGGGCAACTTCTCCAGTCGGCGGGCCAGATATAGTAAAATTAAGTACTTGGCGGGCCGGATTGCTGAATGAATGTATTTTAACGACAGCAATGTCACTTCAAAGCCATTTCTCGCCGATAATGACGAACACAATGTGGATTTGAGAACATCATTGTCATACAGTGCAATCCGTAATTCAGATTTCAAGGAGTTCGATAAGCTCGGTACCCCAAATTCACCAAGATATCAATTCATTAGGGTTGAGTAGGTGACGAGATAGCATCGTTGTTCAACTGTGTGACCTATTTTATCTCGATATTGAATATTGGCTTGATATTGGCTTCTACGACATTTGAAAAGTGGCCCGCGACCCGTTCTGAGCTGGCGACCCCTGGCATAAGCGGTGTCTTACAAGAGCCTAGTAGTGTGCTGTGCTACAAGTCGGCGGTTACGAAAACAAAAATAAGAAATATCGGCCTCGTGTAGATAACCATTGTAGTCGACAAATACCACGATTAGCACAAACGATATTAGGGTAGAGTACATCACAACGCCGATAATGCAAGTCTTCCCGCTTCGACGAACTTAATCGCAAGCGCGACTCTCGCACGCTGCACAGTGCGCATGCATTGTATATTGTATATAATAACATACAGTCATTAAAATCGGACGTAATAAGCAAGTAGTGGGGAATCTTGGCAGATTGTAGCCGCGGGAGACGGAAAACTGTACGTGGGCCGGACAAAATCCATTCGCGGGCCGTATGTTCCCGCCCCTGTGCTAGGGTCTGCAATAGATTTCTCATTGGCTGGATGAAATCGTCTGGCGGGCCGTGTCTGGCCTGTCGGGATCGTGTTTGACAGCACTGCTATACTGTTAGGTCGGGGCGACTATCTGCTATCTGTTTTTTTTTAATCAGGTCCGAAACAAAAAAATTTCTGCCCCCTTCCGCCTAAAAATGCACTGATCTTGGGCCCAGTATAGGGTAATCGATGTATAGCTTCTCGGACAATTACTATATGCATTTGGCTGTTAAATATTTTGATTAAATTCTGTCATGATTTTTCCATTAGGCTATTATGAAATGAACCAGCAGGTTGCACATCCGGTGATTTCCCACCTTTTATAGTCGCGACCTCATTTCAAACTTGAAAATGTTCCGTGGCCCAGCCAAAAACTGGATAAGCTGATTACTAAAAAATTCAGCTGGCGCAAACTGTACTCCCGGCCTAGGAAGGTGATTACGTCCAACCTCATTGCGATCCTCAGATAGAGGCAAACGACCCCAAGATTTGAAACCACTATCTGTGACTGAAGCATCCACTGTAGAAATATACCGTTAGCTTATAATTGTTATTACCATTAGACTTATTTCAGTAAATGATGGTTATTTATATTTTTTTCGATTGCATCTTGGTGAGAGTGGTGCCTGGTGCTCATTGCTCATACTAATATCAATATATGTTGTATTACCTCGCGCGCAGCGCGAAGAAGAAATTCGAATTGCATAAATCTTCTTGAAAATAATATTGTTTATGTTGATTTAAGAAGAACTTTCGAGCCTACTTCAAGCCTTCAAAATTCCGGACATTTAGGCATATTTTAGAAATTCCCCCCGGACGCAGATTTTTCAGTGAAATTCCGGACATATCCGGGAAATTCCGGACGTATGGCAACCCTAGTAACAGTGTACTAAGTTTACGGCGTTCATCCAGGTATTTATTCGGTAATATATTTTCCAAAGGCGATTTCGCAGCAGACCTATAGACAGTAATAAAGCCGTATGTGTCGTGTTACAGTCTCCCGTTTCAAATCCAAAATCTCCCAAGCTTCACCGAGACCAAATTTCCGAGGCTGCTATTCTTAGTTCTTCAGAATGATGTTTTGGATTCAATATGACAGGCCCAATCTATGAGATAACGATTGCGTATGTGTCCGAACTCGTTGACCTTTCCATTTAGGCTTACGCAATCCCTTGAGTTATAGTCAGGGTTGCCATACCGTCCTTATTTCTAAGATTTGTCCTTATTTTGAAGGGCCACGTCTTAGAAAACCCAACTGTCCTTATTTCTAAGAAATGTCCTTATTTTCGACTTGCGTCCTTATTTTGTCTTATTTTCAACCACTACAGAACTTCGATCGTTTTCCTCTGGTATCTGTGTTGCATAATATTCTAAAATTATGCTTTTGCGTCGAGATTTTATGACATCATATATGAAAGGAACTCTCGTGACGTACACACAATAAGATTTGACTTCTAAGTGGTGAGATAGCTAAGACAGTGGGTGGTATAGCAGTTTAGTCTGTACCAAGCTACCGCAGCGGACGTCATTTTAGCAGTAAACAGCAGTACCAGGTTCCTGCTGTTTGGTCTACAGCAGAATAAGCTCAAGCTGTGGGGAAGGCAGCATATATTGAGCACGGAAAAAAAGACGCAGTGCAGACGCCACATTGGTTAAAAAGTAGTTAAGCTATAAATCATTGATAAATTTATCTAAATTATGTTGCACTTGCGCATATAGTTTTAGCTACTAATAAGGCTAAATCTGATTAGCTAAAATGAGCAGCCGTAGAAACGTTTTTCGTGGCGATTATGAGAGAGAATTTAAAGGTATCTAACGAAGCTTAAAGGGCGAGTGTTTCGCACATGACAATATCTGCAATTGTGACATTAACCCGGAGTCCATAGAAAAGACCGCTATTTCAACTCACATTGATACCGCAAAATACAAGAAGTGTGTCATAATGATTAATTTGAGCCAGTCGATGAATAATTGTTCCGCAAGTCGATCAGCACCAACGACCACAGACTACAAGGCAGCTGCTGCAGAGGGTACCTGGGCATTCCATACTGTCAAATACCAGCAATCATTCCTCACTAACTATTGCACATCGCAATTGTTCAAAGCAATATTCCAACATCGCAAATAAGTTTCAAGACTACAAGCATTATTGTTACTGGAGTTCTTGCTCCATACACTCAAAAATGGTTTTGTCTAAACTTGGTGTACGGCCTCTTTCCATCTTGGTTGACCCCTTTATTCACGAGGTGATGGAGTTGGTTTATCACCCTATAAGTGGTGCAACAAAGTATATCCTATAAGTGGGGAAAGACCAAGGTTCTTTTTTTGGGGGGGGGGCTGACGAAGTGCTGTTCGGCCCTGAGTAAAGGTAAACCTAGACCTGAGCTGTCGTGAGATCCATGAAGCACTTTCTAATAACACGGAGTTGCTGGAACAGATTGTTTCTGGCGAAAAGTATAGAATGTGATCTTCCACGTCTCGTATAAATACAAAGTACGTACAAAAACGCTTTGTCATGCTAATCTAATTTTCTGACTGTCCTTATTTTTGGGTCCATGACGATGGCAACCCTGGTTATAGTCATTTCAATTTCTGCAGATAATTATAGTCAGGTCTAGTGCGAACATGAATCTTCGTTCGGTACGCCGTTTACGCAGTTACCACACTTCAAGTCACAGCTCACCGGCAGACCTCTCGTGGCACACACGTTAAAATCACTGTTTTCGGGGATACTGTACCATCATTAAGTTACTTGTTCACGTTGGAAAACGCCCTTGTGACGTCATCTTGATAAAAAGCCACTTGCAGCCCTTGCCCCCCCCACTCGATATTGTCACGAGCCGCCACTAGATTTACCGGTAGTGCTGAGTGAGGTGTCTATTAAACTGTAGGGCCCGTTGGTATTTCGTGACCTCCTGTCTGCTATATAAAAAAATATAGAATCACCATAACGTAGGCTACGAAGCTAAAAGACGCACACGATTTCAAATTGGTATTTCTTCACTGGCATATAATTTTTCCTTGCGGGATGGTATTTGTTTTGTGAGATTGCCAAGACAGTATTTTGTATCTATAATGGAGTTTTCGGTCAGCATTAGGGCAGTCCTTCTCGGCCAAGGTTCTCTCGCTGCCGATCGTTCCGGCACACTTCTTGGAGTCGCATGTTACATGGGCTACTTTATAAGTATTGTGTATTGGCCATCGCCAATATACCCATTTCTATAAATCATGCGTATTTTTTCTATGCGGAAGAGTAATGCTACCCAAAAATCAAGATAACTGGCAATTTTACATCGCGCGCAGCACGGGAAATTTTTGAAATGTTTTCATAAAGTTTCAAAAAATACTCTATAATTTATGCTAATACACGAAATAGTTTTTGACCCCCTTAGAGCTCGCTTGCACCCCCCCCCTGATTGAGGGGTTTTGAGTGCGGCAGTTACGGGTCTGGACATAATGTAGGTTAGAGTTAGCAATTGGCGTCTCGCGAAGTCATGGATGCGAGTTCACGTATGCAATATCCGAGAACATTAAAGAAAGATTCCGTATAGCAGATCAGCTTATCTGTCCTTCGCAGCAAAGTGAATGCTACGCGCATACAAAAAGTAGAGGAAACACTGTTTCCACAGACGGTTGGATAATATTTCTACTCAAAAAAAACTTGCAGACACTGATTTGCGCGATCCATTTCAACCTCAATCTCCTGATATCACATGAAAGTACTAGGATCGTTATACGTAATATCAACCACAAACTACAATGCAAAAAATTATAATTTCAAGCGCTTGCTTTCAATGGGTCCAAGAAAAATCAAACTACAACAATAGAACAGACTGTATCAACCAGATCCATTGGAGATTATTTATCGTTTTTAAACTACAATTCAACATTTCTTCAGTATGATTCTATTCCAGACTATTTGTAAATCGCTTCGTGACATTTGTAAAACGGGCAATAACTGGTAATAAGGATGTAATCCTGACAAAAATCGGTTATCTTCACCGACGTAATACTGGAAGCGTTGATTGGGAAGAACCATCAACCATGTAAATTATGGACTTAAAAACTGAGCATGTGATATATACTGTCCACTTCGATATGGTGACCTGGATTAATCCGATACTCCGACTGTATACAATAAATAGTAAATATCCCTTCTCCTGCTTAGAAGACATATTTTGTTGCCCGATGTTTGTTTGAATAACTCACTACAATTTCAGGGATTGAATCGGCTCAAATATTGCAAGGATCTATTGAGCCAGGTTGTGTTCGCATATCGTTCTCACTACCTATTTGATATGACATGAATTTTCTTTCAACAGATGCTATGCAAGAAGTGGCACCAACATCTCAATATTCAATTCATCCATGTCATCAAAGTTGGTACATTTGTATTAGTCAAACCTGCAGCTACGGCTCGGCATACTATGATTCGATCGTCAAACTCAAATCAAGTATTGTTGACACAATTAGAAAGGAGTATTGGTAGTGGTTACTTCTACTTGAATCAAATCGATGGTAAATAAGAAGTTTCATTCTGAAGACAGGTCCTTTGCAGCTCAATTTTTTATGTGAATATCATATCACGATTTCGAAAGTTTCTCTGTAAAATTAAGCCGTCTTCTTCCGTCCGTGAATTTTACTGCCGAGAAAGAAAGATATTCGTTCTTTCGATTTTGGACGTTTGAGCTTAGATGACTGAACGAATGTTTCGAAGTTAACGTACCTAAAGAATACGTTCACCGAGCATTTTATTCATGTGGAGTATCGTTGACCTTAATAGTGTCGAAGGTGGAATTTGATATCGATATTGGTTCACAAGCATTGCGCTTTCGTAAGCCTCAAAAACTAGGAACGATGATTACCCCGGGCATTATTGAAATGCTATATTGCAAAGATTGCAGCAAGCTCCCCAATTTGAACGACCTTCTTTGATAACGTATCAATCCTTTTCAAAACAATAAATTAAATCGGAAATTCACGGCTTTTATTGCGGTGCTAAAGCGCATTTGATATGTAGAACGGAGTCACTTTTTCCAAGCTCTCGGAAGGATGTAGATTGTACAAGTACTTACTGCCATTCATGATCGTAACTTCGTCTACGAATATGAGTGCCGTCGTGGCGGTTAGGTCTGCTGGTCGCAAACCACAAATATTGTTTAAGCGAATAATGCACCACATTTTGAAATCAATTCGTATTAAAACATGTGCAAATGATCGCACGGAACCCACACGCCAGTGTAAACGGACTCATGTGACGATTTTCAAATAACAACTTTGCGAATTTGTCGGCATTTCAATGAAAGCCTCTCTTATGTTCAAAATTATATTGATGGCGTGTTCAGTGTCATTGTGCAGGGTAAATCCTTTTTCCTTTAAAATAGTTTGAATCCATAATGAGTTAGTCCGAAATAGGGAGGTATTGTAACAATATAGAACAAGTCCAATATAAGAGTTTCTGTAATAACTTACAAATCTTTCATCAATATTTTTTGTGCATGTCATCTGTTGTTTTTGTTGCAGCGTTGGTGTGATGTGATGTGACGGAATAGCTGTATCTCAATGCCATCAAGATTGCTTGAATAATTCGCTGTCGTTTAAATTTGAGGTCTTTTTCCAGCTATTGATTTTGTTAAAGTGGCCAACACCTAGTTTTGGTACAATGCCTGGATCAAGCTTGCATACCAAGGGGGGGGGGGTTTGGGTTGGGGTATTTGACTGGTCTTGAGGGAGGTAAGAGGTGGGAAACCGCTTTCCTGTTAGGATTTCTGCTGAAAGATATTTTCGTTTTGCGTTGTTTTCTTGCTACGAACCAGCAACAAATATAATTTTAGGCGGTCTCATCAGGCCATCCTTGAAATGAGAACTTACCTAATGGGACAGCTCTGCAGGAGCTGACAACAAAATACTGTAATCTAGGCTTCATTAAAATATATGCATAATCGTTTGGATAGCGAAGAGAGAAACGGAAAAATTCAGACGTCCCTGCAAGTCTTAAACTGTTGGATTATACAACGGAACCTTTCGAGTATCTCGTATGCTCATAATTTTATAAAACTAATGCATAAACGCGATTTGTTTGAAAATCAAGCACAACGTTCTCACGATTTTAGTACAACAAAAACTTACTGCACTGGGTAACACATACTAATAAGGCTTATAATGCAAGAGTGGTTCGGAAGGTTTTGAAGGGCACTGATTCCGAATATGGCTTTGGATTTTTTCAAATATTAGGGGCTATTCTGGCTAAAATCTTGTATTTTCGCGGTATCGGCCCAATAAAAAATATTACCTTATTATAAAGTTCAGAAATTCAATCTAATTGTCATTTATACACGCTGAAGGCTGTATAAAATCATAATAGAGCAAACACCATCAAATTTCCGCGGTATTATATTTGTCCTGTTTGAAGAAATTTCACGGATATTATGTACTTAAACTAGGCTTACCATACGTCCTCTTTTAAGAGGATTCGTCCTCTTTTTTGACTTTTTTGAAAGTGTCCTCGGAGGACGCCCTTTTGTCCTCTTTTTTGAGATTTTGTCCTCTTTTTTGAAAATTTAGGTCAGATATAGAGGAAATTGCGAGTGATATGCCGCAAATTAGCGCAGAAGTGAAGCTCCGGCGGGTATTTCGGAGGAAAAAGCGGTGATTTCAGCTCTGAGCGAAATGAAGACCTTTTTTTTTTTTTTAGTCATCCACCTGGCAATGTGGAGTGAAAAACGTGTTTTTGAGCTCTGAGCGGAATTGATGACCTTTTATTTTTTTTTTTTTCAGTCAACCGATCATGAAGCGGGTGAAATTTACCTGTTTTTGAGAATTCATCTCCAGTTTTGCATGTCTGAAATTTCTGAAAAAGTGTCCTCTTTTTTCATTTCCGAAATATGGTAAGCCTAACTTAAACCCCAATCAGTGCTATCTAGATAAAATACTCAAATATTTAATGTTGCAATAATGCAATTAATTTTATGTCATATAAAGCAAATATGCTCAATTCCAAATAATCACTCAGAAAACGATGATAAAAAATCACTTGAAACAAAATTGTGTCTCATATACGATTTGCGCTTGTAAGCAAATTAGGGTATAGTTTCCAGGAAATTTACAGCAATATACTGTGATAATACCAGTAGTATATACGATCGGTCGCGAACTAACGTTTTTTTGCATGGGCTCTTATGGGCGGGGTGGTGACCTGCCGCGAAACCCGGGGTGATGACCCCACCCTTTTAGACCCCCCTTGTGGTGGTGACCTGCCATTGTTTCTTATGGGCGCGGTGATG
Organism: Botryllus schlosseri; assembly: GCF_051294905.1. NCBI lineage: Eukaryota > Metazoa > Chordata > Ascidiacea > Stolidobranchia > Styelidae > Botryllus > Botryllus schlosseri. The sequence goes on from NC_137238.1 coordinate 25,625,540, forward strand.
ACCCCACCCTTTCAGGTATAGGCTGCGGCGATGATATACCTTGAAAACTCGTGTTGGTGAGTCGTACTTTCAGGTATAGGCTGCGGTGATGACCTGCCGTCTGGTATTCGAGGGAATCCCAACGTTTACGGTGAGCGCGACTTCGATATATCGTTATTCTTATGGATGCGGCGATGATTCGTACTTTCGGGTATAGACCGCTGGTGGCATGTCGTACTTTCAACAAAAAGGCGTGAAAATAGTTTGCAAAATCTAGGAATTACTCGCATGGTAATGTTTGGGTAATTAGATTACCACAGAGCCGGCGTAGACGGCCTGACTGACTGACTGACCTGACTGATCATTACCCTATATTTTGTCTCTTGGAAACCACAACCCGATTTATCAATAGCCGCTACAAGCGTAGGGATTTTGGTAGTATGGACTACGACAGTTTTACGGATGATATCGAGGAAATATCTGCCAATCTGTACCGAACAGAAATTGATGAAAAAAACTATGATTTAGTTTTTGATAAATTTATGCACGATATATGTGATGTTGTAGATAAACATGCCCCCATTGCGAATTCAATCAAAACGCGAACGCAGACTCTCTGCAAAGCCATGGCTGTCCAAGGGCATCTTGACATCTATCCGTAATAGGAATAAGCTGCAGAAGTATTTATTACTCAATTTTTCTGCTTGCAACCACTCTCATTACAAGTCCTATGCAAATCTACTTTCCAAAGTCAAAATAAAAGCCAAGGAACTTTATTACAAAAAGCAATTTGCACAACATAGAAATAACCCAAAAATCGCCTGGAAAATGATTGGTGAAATAATAAATCGTGGCACAAATACTTGCATACCAAACAAAATCATAGATTCGGAAACTGGTCTAACCAAAACTGATCAACGTGAAATATGTGAAGCGTTCAACCATTTATTTTCATCAATTGGTTGCAAACTAGCCAACCAAACTGCTCCATCACAGCGAACTTATGGCCTTTCACCAGAATCTTCCATCTTCATGAAACCTATCACAAGTGCTGAGGTCATAACTGTTCTTGCATCACTAGAAAACAAAAAGTCTCAAGGTTATGATATGCTACCAAATTATATTGTTAAATTAATTGGCACTCAACTTAGTGATAGTTTGGTTACTCTCTATAACCACTCATTAAATCTAGGAATCTTCCCAAACTATCTCAAAATAGCTAGAGTCATTCCCATATTCAAAAATGGTGACAGAGACATTATCTCAAACTACCGGCCAATATCTATCCTGTCGCCCTTTGCAATTATCTTTGAAAAACTATTATTTCAAAGACTAAATGATTTCTTATGCCACAAAAAATTGGTAAATCAATGCGAATTCGGATTTCGACAAAATCATACTACCTCTCAAGCTGTTATTCATATGACCCCGAAACTATATGATATACTATGTGCGAAGCAAACTGGATGTGGAGTATTTCTCGACCTGAAAAAGGCTTTTGACACCGTTGATCATACTATCTTAATAAAAAAACTTGAGTATTACGGTGTTCGTGGAATTGCAAAAAAACTTTTCAGTTCCTACCTGAGAAATCGATCCCAATTTGTTGAAATCAATTCAATCAAGTCATTGGAACTACCAGTAACTACAGGTGTTCCACAAGGCTCTGTGTTGGGGCCACTATTATTCATCATATTTATAAATGATATTGTCTACTCCTCCCCAGGAAATATCACACTCTTTGCAGATGATACTAGTATTGTCACATCTGGATTTGACTATGCATCTGCCATTGACAATACTAACTCTGAACTAGCCTCCGTTAGCAATTGGGTGTCTTCGAATAAATTACATATCAATCCCCTCAAAACCAAAATTCTAGTATTTGACTCTGAAGGATCTCTCAACAATGCGATCGCAGAATTCAAACTAAAGGACTCTTTGATTAAAACCAGTCAATCTGTCAAGTATCTAGGTATTATTATCGATGATAATCTAGTATGGGACCATCACATCAACTACATAGCAAGCAAAATATCTCGTGGCATTGGTGCACTCTATCGCCTGAAGAAGCTGGTTCCAATATCACTTCTCCTACCTGTTTATCATGCGCTCGTCCACTGCCATCTTACATATGGAATAACAGTGTGGGGCTGCTCTTACAAGAAGCATATCAACAAGCTCCAGGTATTACAAAACAAAGCCATTAGGATTATATCTAATATACCTGCACGTAGCAGGGTCAGTCCTGAATTTAGAAAATTGGGCATTCTCAAGGTCTCGGATTTGTATGAATTTGAAATTGTAACAATCATGAAACAATATAATGAAGAACATTACCTGAATATTTCGACAACTTTTTTCAATGCCCCAATTCAATTCACCATTATAACACAAGATTCTCACAGAATCAGTCCCTATTTGTTAAATTGAATTCATCAAGACTGTCAAGAAATTCCCTATCTTATATAGGTGTGAAATTTTGGAACAATGTACCAACTTTGTACCGTACTCTTCCTTATCATACATTTAAAGCTCGCTATTGCAAATTTCTATTATCCAAGTACTAAGAAGAACATTTCTCATGACCACAGTAATGTTGTTTGTTGTTTTGGTTCATTTAATATGCTACAATAATATTACCACTGTGTACATGGGTCAAATTGTTATTTTCTGATCACACTGTTAACTATGGTGACCGTCCTTCACTAGTGTTGCTGTCTTTTATTTACTTTTGTTTATTTCGTTACTCTTTGCGGTGCTACTTGACTGAGAGAAAAAATTGATCCATATTATAATTAATACTGCCAATATGCTTGGGTGACTCCGGCCTAGAAGACTTCGGTCATATCGGGTCTCCCAGTCTAGACCGTGCAAATTATAGTGAGGAAAAAATTTAAAAAATGTATACTATTGGACGTGAATGTTTGTGGACATTGCCTTTACTATATTTCATGGTTGACGAATAAAAAGAACTCTCTCTCTTATAGAATCAATACCAACTATAACTCTACAAGAATCAAGAATCACAAGTATGTGCATTACACAGTTATTGTCTTTTTTAACTTGAAATCAAACACTTAACAAAAACACGCAACTAATCATTTGGCAACTCTAACATTACCAAAAAATTCCAGTATTGTTGATTGAAAATCCTTGAGTCATCATTATCAAAAATGTTATAGTACCGCATCGGAATCCATTCGCGGGATGTACTAAAGGTAAATCCAGATAATCCAAAATGAAATATTTGGACTTTGACAAACATGACTACCAACTTTGATCCAGTCACATTTCAAGATCATACTTTGAAACAATCCTTGAAACTTACAACTCTATTCACGACTGAGTTTTCCGTTTATCAAATAGAGTTTCAGTGAATACTATCGCGATATTTTAATGTGTTACTACACACAATAGAATCAATCAATGAAATAGCACCTGTTGTAAATATTTCTAACTTGACAACCACTTGTGCATACCGCGATCGACTTGCGACGCGATGAGTTAAATCGGAATATTTCAATCTATTTGTCGAAACCTTGAACAAACTATCAGGTTATTTTTTTTTTTGTAATCGAGTGAACGGAAATAGTATTACGTCTCAACATTTTAACATCTTCCCATAAACAAAAAAATAAAATACAAAAAACCTTGTCAAGTCAATCCGTTTGTAACTTACCCAACCAAAGCAAAAAGTATCCTTATGAAAAGTAGACAAGACTACGCGAGTAATCACTACAATCCAAAATCCATAGCAAGTTTGGTTGTATTCATATCCCGACGACGCGTCTTTTGTTTTTCAACTGTAAAAGTCGTTACTATTTTGCAAGACAAAGTAATTACTACTCGATATATTTTGTAAGACAAAAGTAATTACTACTCGGTGCGCGCAACTTGAGATTAACATATGTTTTGAGTATATGATATTTGAATGTCTGACCAACGTAGTTGAGAATTCATTTCTTACAATCGAACGCAGGTGTTATATAGAATATTATCATGATGTAATCATAAGGATTGATACTTTAGTTTGACATACGAGATTTGTAATAGTCTATCATGACTTGATTATTGAATCATGACGTAATTACACCGGTGTTGGTTATTGTGATATCAACAAACTTTTCAGGGATATTTTTAATTAACGCATCGATTTGTAAAACGAGGACTTGCATGTGCGGAAAGTTTTTGATCAGGAAATTAATCCAGGATCATTCGAATCGTGTGATCAATATTTAACCCTTTCACACCCACCATTGTACGTGCTAAACGTAAAAAAAAACATTGTGAAGTCTATAGATCTACACTTCAAGGTTTTGATCAGCACAGAAGCAATTGTAATACCTTTACCGATGCGTCCTATTCAACAGACTTGGTTAATACAAACTCATGTCAATAATAAAATCACAGTATGTGCTACACTGAAATCTACAGAAAATGTTTTTGTATTGCTGCTCGTAGTAGTGATATCGATTTGAACCTCCAGAATAATTGTCATCATCTAACCAAACTACTGAAATTCGTTGTCAATTTGTCTGATGTTCACTGAATGCGTACTAGAACTATTTGCGCAACGCACACGATCAAAGAAATTGGAAATTTTCCCATTGTCATTCGTCAAAGTAAATACCATCACAATACTCTGTCACTAAAAGACGTTACTTGTATGTGGTTGAATCACCGGTAATTAACTAGCTAAATCAAACCCCTCAGAAATTTCACACACTCATTGGATATTAAACAGCGCCGCTTAATCGTTGTGGGTCGTTTTTCTAAGTACAAATCATATCCACCCAACCGAAAACAATTTTCACTCACTTGGTTAATGAAGCCGAGGTCGACATTCGATATTTTGTTTGCGGGAAATACTTTGTAATAAACACACTGGAGTGGTTGAGCTTTGCCATCATCAAGCTGTCATTTGTATCGTTTAATTAACCGACATTGAGCGATTGGTGAACATACCGAACGATACACAGTCACTTCGAAATACTCCGTTGATCGTAATTTCCATCATCATAATAATCGAAGTACAATTGTTTCGAATCGCTAGAGTGGTTGAGCTTTACATCATCAGACTGCCATCTGTACATCAAGAATACATCCGACTTGTAACTGGGTCGTTTACCTAACCGAGTTGTATGCACAGTTTGATATTTAGCGATTGCAGAACATACCATTTCGAAATACTGCGTTGATCTCAATTCCTTTGTCGTGATAATCGAAGTATATTTGTTTCGATTTCATAAAAACCAACTTTTCTATGACATGATAAATTTTTGAAAAGTTATACTTAGAAGGTTGGTGCATATCGCGAAAAATAATATACCACCCATATTGATATTGCTACTCCATTGATCGGTATTTTCAAACGAGTCGATTTTCAAACGAGTAAAATTTATTACTTGAGTTGTTCTGCTTACTATATTTAAATGTAAACTCATCCATCTTTCAAAACCACAACGAACAACGATAAAAAGTATGCAATCAAACACAACATGTTTTACTTTTGTAGGACACTAATTATTATCTCATTTCATACTAAGTGTATAAGAAAGATATTCATGACACACGAAAATATTCACTCATGCTACGAACCTGTACAATGATTGGCACCGCTTTCAAACTGTTTCGATGTCACAAGAACTTTATTGTCTGAATGATTGTTCATGTATCTTAATAATCAAATAGTTCAATACAGAACTAGTACGAACAGAAACATCAGAGTTGTTTACACAAAAGTTTGTATGCGTGCAGTATGCGAATACCATGTGTAAGTCGAACACAATTACGGTATCCATCCAAGTTTAGTTAACACAAATACATTACAACGGAGTCGCGTAAACTTTCGTGAAAGAAAAGCATACCCACTTCCCAAGGGTTCTGTCAATGTCATAACAATAAACCAGATACTCCAACAACAAAGTACACATGTTTTCTAGTCACGATCCTTACATCTTTCACATAGATCAATCTACTTTGCTAACGAAACGTGCTGAGTCATCGCATGATTACCCTCACAACAAAACAGCTAGAAGATATTATCATACAAAAATATTCCTAACCCTTTGCGCACCAGTGACAAATCATACAACAAACATTTTTTGTGAGTCGAATTGTTGTTCAGTGTCAAGTCTACCTGTTGAAACGTACATTAAAACAACACAGCCACAATTCAATTAAAACCACGAATCTATTTTCATTTCGTCACAAACTGTCACATACAGAAAAATAAATTTTCTTTCCCCAACACATACTTGTAACCAATCGCTTTCATTAAACACACAACTCCGTAAAAGTATTTACTTTCTACAACATAGACATTCCGATGTAGTCAAGAAATATTTTTATTAATCAAAATCATCGATTTCTGTTCACGGTGTTAGTGTGTGCATGTCATACCTGTGGGCCCCCGTATTAAAATGGACACGACACGACTGAATGTAAGGGGATAGAAGTCTATCGCATCGATTTACATGCGGTCTTCGCTACGGTTTCAAAAAACGAATCATCTATTTTGCATTGATCGAGACCGAGCGAGTCAGTTACATGTATTCGCAGTAATGATTTTGCTTGCCATATGCGAATGATAGGTTTGCTACTCCGACAAATCAAATCAACATACAACAATCTTCTGACGATCATGATAGCAATTTCATTTTCCGCCCCTTCGTAATTGTATACGCACGAAAAGTATATTAGTATATTGTACAACTCGGCAACTACGTAAGACCAATCACACTACCAGCGTTGAACACAAGATACCTACCCAAGTCACAAATATCATACTGGTTTGGACAACTGACGTTTACCTGTGTAAAATTATCATTTTCACTTGGTGATCTTTCCTAGAGTAACAAACCCTTGTCGTTTACAAATCTATTTTTTTCCTACAGCAAAAAACTATTTTCACTTGGAAAAATACTTTTACCTAGAGTAACTAATCCTTTTCTTTTGAAAATATATTTTCTCCCTGGGTAACAAACCCTTTTCGTTTGGAAAACTATCATTTACCTGAGTACCAATACCGTTTTCACTTGGAAATTAATTTTTTTCCCTGGGTAACAAACCTTTTTCACTTGGAAATATATTTTTTTCTCTGGTTAACAAACCTTTTTCACTTGGAAATATATTTTTTCCCTGAGCAACAAACCTTTTTCACTTGGAAATATATTTTTTCTCTGGGTAACAAACCTTTTTCACTTGGAAATATATTTTTTTCCCTGAACAACAAACCCTTTTCACTTGGCGGGTCGTCGTTTACCTGAGTAAAAATATCATTTTCCTTTGGAGATCTGGCGTTTACCCAGTGTAGCAATACATTTTCTCTTGGTCGTCTAGCTTTTCCTAGAGTAACAAAACCATTTTCATTTTGAAATCTGACAAACACACCTGACAATTTGGTATTTGTTGTATTGACGATAGTTTGAAATAGATTACAAGGAACAGTGACGGAAATATACACGGACTACCGGTTTCAGAGTATACCCCCATCAGTCGTATCACATCAATACCATCGGTTAACCACATACAATATGTTCTTGTACACCGAAATGCATGTTTTGGAAAATTGGACAATAGGCTTCGATAGTTCTGTGATGTCCGGGTTCGTGCTTTGGATTTTCCAGAGTCAAAATGTCTGAATAAAACACCTCCTCGACGATGGTTGGTATGTGGATAACGGTGTTCGGAAAACGGTTGGATTTATGTCACCCATCGCGATAACAATTCCAGGTCGAGTTTTCCCCCGCATGTTTACTATATTGTGTCTTTATTGGTCAATGTATGTCTCGACATTCAGTTTGAAATCGGAAACCCTGATAAAGTATGTAACCGGATCCGGATATCAACTCTGAATCGATAAACCAATGAACAATATTCAAAGTAAACATGTTACATTCCACGAAAAAATACCATCCAGACATACGTCGCGCTTGTTTGCCCACAACAGTATACGCGTAAATGGAGGTGTGTGACATTGCATGCAATGTGTTGGTATACAAACATCGGGGAGTAAGCCTTCGATCGACAGACATTATCATAGCCGGTAATTTTGATGCAGATCGAATGTCATCACACCCGATAACAATACCAATAAGCCACATTGCAATGACTCTGAGTCCGTGCTATTACATCGACATTTCGACACCGTTCACTGATTTATTCGATGGTGTTATCGTGTTGTAACATTACAAGATAGTCATGACCCTATCTGTAGACGGACCACCCAGATCAATTGGATACATCGGTCAATATCCATCGTGTTGTCGACACCGAAGTTTTCTGCTGAGACTACAGCGTTTGATCTAGGTGAACTATCGAAGTACGGTGCTCGAAATGATTGCGTGCGAAATCACGAGGTAGTGTTCTATTGCGGTGTACGATCGCAGTCTTCATTCCGCAGAAACATACCTTATTGGATCACAATATCAGTCCGACATTTGCACGATATTTATCCGGAGTCGTTATGTGGGAGTCGTTATGCGTTATCCGGAGTCGTTATGCGACATCCATTGATCGTGACTGAAAGACTGATCGCAATCATAAAACACACTTTCGTAAGGGTCCAGCTCGTCCGGTGACATTTCGAAACGGTCGTCACCACAAGAGATCGGGGTTGGTCTCGTCATATCGGAGCATTTTGAAACGGTGTCGTCACAAGGCTATTGACGTCGATTCTGTTGGTCATGTCAATCCGTTTTACAAAGTACCGTTTTTCAAGTCCCTGCACCATAGTGTTACGACACAGACATGATGTGACGGTGGAAATAATAAAACACGGAAGGCACACTTTGGTGTTATTTGACATGGATTTTACACCTGAAGAACCTTACATTCGAGCGACGAATTGGAATGACCTTTGTATCATTGACGTCGAAGGAACAGAAATGTATCGATTTATCGGTTTCGTACATATCCAACAAAAATCTGGGTATATGATTGTCCATGGTTCGCATATTTGACTGTGAACGCTCTATTGGTATATGTTGTACAGCTTACTTTCACCGTCGTGCGAATAACCCATGTTAGGGTTCCATGTTTGTGTGTCTGTATGTATGTCATGCTTCAGATTGACTCAGAGTCATTGCAATGTGGCTTATTGGTATTGTTATCGGGTGTGATGACATTCGATCTGCATCAAAATTACCGGCTATGATAATGTCTGTCGATCGAAGGCTTACTCCCCGATGTTTGTATACCAACACATTGCATGCAATGTCACACACCTCCATTTACGCGTATACTGTTGTGGGCAAACAAGCGCGACGTATGTCTGGATGGTATTTTTTCGTGGAATGTAACATGTTTACTTTGAATATTGTTCATTGGTTTATCGATTCAGAGTTGATATCCGGATCCGGTTACATACTTTATCAGGGTTTCCGATTTCAAACTGAATGTCGAGACATACATTGACCAATAAAGACACAATATAGTAAACATGCGGGGGAAAACTCGACCTGGAATTGTTATCGCGATGGGTGACATAAATCCAACCGTTTTCCGAACACCGTTATCCACATACCAACCATCGTCGAGGAGGTGTTTTATTCAGACATTTTGACTCTGGAAAATCCAAAGCACGAACCCGGACATCACAGAACTATCGAAGCCTATTGTCCAATTTTCCAAAACATGCATTTCGGTGTACAAGAACATATTGTATGTGGTTAACCGATGGTATTGATGTGATACGACTGATGGGGGTATACTCTGAAACCGGTAGTCCGTGTATATTTCCGTCACTGTTCCTTGTAATCTATTTCAAACTATCGTCAATACAACAAATACCAAATTGTCAGGTGTGTTTGTCAGATTTCAAAATGAAAATGGTTTTGTTACTCTAGGAAAAGCTAGACGACCAAGAGAAAATGTATTGCTACACTGGGTAAACGCCAGATCTCCAAAGGAAAATGATATTTTTACTCAGGTAAACGACGACCCGCCAAGTGAAAAGGGTTTGTTGTTCAGGGAAAAAAATATATTTCCAAGTGAAAAAGGTTTGTTACCCAGAGAAAAAATATATTTCCAAGTGAAAAAGGTTTGTTGCTCAGGGAAAAAATATATTTCCAAGTGAAAAAGGTTTGTTACCCAGGGAAAAAAATTAATTTCCAAGTGAAAACGGTATTGGTACTCAGGTAAATGATAGTTTTCCAAACGAAAAGGGTTTGTTACCCAGGGAGAAAATATATTTTCAAAAGAAAATGATTAGTTACTCTAGGTAAAAGTATTTTTCCAAGTGAAAATAGTTTTTTGCTGTAGGAAAAAAATAGATTTGTAAACGACAAGGGTTTGTTACTCTAGGAAAGATCACCAAGTGAAAATGATAATTTTACACAGGTAAACGTCAGTTGTCCAAACCAGTATGATATTTGTGACTTGGGTAGGTATCTTGTGTTCAACGCTGGTAGTGTGATTGGTCTTACGTAGTTGCCGAGTTGTACAATATACTAATATACTTTTCGTGCGTATACAATTACGAAGGGGCGGAAAATGAAATTGCTATCATGATCGTCAGAAGATTGTTGTATGTTGATTTGATTTGTCGGAGTAGCAAACCTATCATTCGCATATGGCAAGCAAAATCATTAATGCGAATACATGTAACTGACTCGCTCGGTCTCGATCAATGCAAAATAGATGATTCGTTTTTTGAAACCGTAGCGAAGACCGCATGTAAATCGATGCGATAGACTTCTATCCCCTTACATTCAGTCGTGTCGTGTCCATTTTAATACGGGGGCCCACAGGTATGACATGCACACACTAACACCGTGAACAGAAATCGATGATTTTGATTAATAAAAATATTTCTTGACTACATCGGAATGTCTATGTTGTAGAAAGTAAATACTTTTACGGAGTTGTGTGTTTAATGAAAGCGATTGATTACAAGTATGTGTTGGGGAAAGAAAATTTATTTTTCTGTATGTGACAGTTTGTGACGAAATGAAAATAGATTCGTGGTTTTAATTGAATTGTGGCTGTGTTGTTTTAATGTACGTTTCAACAGGTAGACTTGACACTGAACAACAATTCGACTCACAAAAAATGTTTGTTGTATGATTTGTCACTGGTGCGCAAAGGGTTAGGAATATTTTTGTATGATAATATCTTCTAGCTGTTTTGTTGTGAGGGTAATCATGCGATGACTCAGCACGTTTCGTTAGCAAAGTAGATTGATCTATGTGAAAGATGTAAGGATCGTGACTAGAAAACATGTGTACTTTGTTGTTGGAGTATCTGGTTTATTGTTATGACATTGACAGAACCCTTGGGAAGTGGGTATGCTTTTCTTTCACGAAAGTTTACGCGACTCCGTTGTAATGTATTTGTGTTAACTAAACTTGGATGGATACCGTAATTGTGTTCGACTTACACATGGTATTCGCATACTGCACGCATACAAACTTTTGTGTAAACAACTCTGATGTTTCTGTTCGTACTAGTTCTGTATTGAACTATTTGATTATTAAGATACATGAACAATCATTCAGACAATAAAGTTCTTGTGACATCGAAACAGTTTGAAAGCGGTGCCAATCATTGTACAGGTTCGTAGCATGAGTGAATATTTTCGTGTGTCATGAATATCTTTCTTATACACTTAGTATGAAATGAGATAATAATTAGTGTCCTACAAAAGTAAAACATGTTGTGTTTGATTGCATACTTTTTATCGTTGTTCGTTGTGGTTTTGAAAGATGGATGAGTTTACATTTAAATATAGTAAGCAGAACAACTCAAGTAATAAATTTTACTCGTTTGAAAATCGACTCGTTTGAAAATACCGATCAATGGAGTAGCAATATCAATATGGGTGGTATATTATTTTTCGCGATATGCACCAACCTTCTAAGTATAACTTTTCAAAAATTTATCATGTCATAGAAAAGTTGGTTTTTATGAAATCGAAACAAATATACTTCGATTATCACGACAAAGGAATTGAGATCAACGCAGTATTTCGAAATGGTATGTTCTGCAATCGCTAAATATCAAACTGTGCATACAACTCGGTTAGGTAAACGACCCAGTTACAAGTCGGATGTATTCTTGATGTACAGATGGCAGTCTGATGATGTAAAGCTCAACCACTCTAGCGATTCGAAACAATTGTACTTCGATTATTATGATGATGGAAATTACGATCAACGGAGTATTTCGAAGTGACTGTGTATCGTTCGGTATGTTCACCAATCGCTCAATGTCGGTTAATTAAACGATACAAATGACAGCTTGATGATGGCAAAGCTCAACCACTCCAGTGTGTTTATTACAAAGTATTTCCCGCAAACAAAATATCGAATGTCGACCTCGGCTTCATTAACCAAGTGAGTGAAAATTGTTTTCGGTTGGGTGGATATGATTTGTACTTAGAAAAACGACCCACAACGATTAAGCGGCGCTGTTTAATATCCAATGAGTGTGTGAAATTTCTGAGGGGTTTGATTTAGCTAGTTAATTACCGGTGATTCAACCACATACAAGTAACGTCTTTTAGTGACAGAGTATTGTGATGGTATTTACTTTGACGAATGACAATGGGAAAATTTCCAATTTCTTTGATCGTGTGCGTTGCGCAAATAGTTCTAGTACGCATTCAGTGAACATCAGACAAATTGACAACGAATTTCAGTAGTTTGGTTAGATGATGACAATTATTCTGGAGGTTCAAATCGATATCACTACTACGAGCAGCAATACAAAGACATTTTCTGTAGATTTCAGTGTAGCACATACTGTGATTTTATTATTGACATGAGTTTGTATTAACCAAGTCTGTTGAATAGGACGCATCGGTAAAGGTATTACAATTGCTTCTGTGCTGATCAAAACCTTGAAGTGTAGATCTATAGACTTCACAATGTTTTTTTTACGTTTAGCACGTACAATGGTGGGTGTGAAAGGGTTAAATATTGATCACACGATTCGAATGATCCTGGATTAATTTCCTGATCAAAAACTTTCCGCACATGCAAGTCCTCGTTTTACAAATCGATGCGTTAATTAAAAATATCCCTGAAAAGTTTGTTGATATCACAATAACCAACACCGGTGTAATTACGTCATGATTCAATAATCAAGTCATGATAGACTATTACAAATCTCGTATGTCAAACTAAAGTATCAATCCTTATGATTACATCATGATAATATTCTATATAACACCTGCGTTCGATTGTAAGAAATGAATTCTCAACTACGTTGGTCAGACATTCAAATATCATATACTCAAAACATATGTTAATCTCAAGTTGCGCGCACCGAGTAGTAATTACTTTTGTCTTACAAAATATATCGAGTAGTAATTACTTTGTCTTGCAAAATAGTAACGACTTTTACAGTTGAAAAACAAAAGACGCGTCGTCGGGATATGAATACAACCAAACTTGCTATGGATTTTGGATTGTAGTGATTACTCGCGTAGTCTTGTCTACTTTTCATAAGGATACTTTTTGCTTTGGTTGGGTAAGTTACAAACGGATTGACTTGACAAGGTTTTTTTTATATTTTACTCTTTTGTTTATGGGAAGATGTTAAAATGTTGAGACGTAATACTATTTCCGTTCACTCGATTACAACAAAAAAAAATAACCTGATAGTTTGTTCAAGGTTTCGACAAATAGATTGAAATATTCCGATTTAACTCATCGCGTCGCAAGTCGATCGCGGTATGCACAAGTGGTTGTCAAGTTAGAAATATTTACAACAGGTGCTATTTCATTGATTGATTCTATTGTGTGTAGTAACACATTAAAATATCGCGATAGTATTTATTGAAACTCTATTTGATAAACGGAAAACTCAGTCGTGAATAGAGTTGTAAGTTTCAAGGATTGTTTCAAAGTATGATCTTGAAATGTGACTGGATCAAAGTTGGTAGTCATGTTTGTCAAAGTCCAAATATTTCATTTTGGATTATCTGGATTTACCTTTAGTACATCCCGCGAATGGATTCCGATGCGGTACTATAACATTTTTGATAATAATGACTCAAGGATTTTCAATCAACAATACTGGAATTTTTTGGTAATGTTAGAGTTGCCAAATGATTAGTTGCGTGTTTTTGTTAAGTGTTTGATTTCAAGTTAAAAAAGACAATAACTGTGTAATGCACATACTTGTGATTCTTGAATCTTGTAGAGTTATAGTTGGTATTGATTCTATAAGTGTGAAAACAGTGGCGCGGAATGTGCGAATAATTCGATGCGGCTGAAAGTCGGCGTCAGTAATATTCGGGTTACGTTCGATTCAACAAAAACGCGTTAAGGTATTTGTCAAAGGATTAGAGTTGTACCGATTTAAAACATTCAGATACGAATCGACTTGATTTGTGTAGTGAGTTTCATTTCAAGTTGATATTGATTGAATATTTTCATGGATCTTATCACACAACTAAAGTCAGCCACTATTCTGGAGGCGTGAAACATATAGCGATCGCGGGCGAGTGACAAATTGTTGGTTTTCGAATCACCGTCTGCGACGGCTCTGTGACAAACTTATTACCGAAATATTACCTTGTGAGCGGGTATGAGGGATTGCTATATGTCTGAAGCATTATCCGGTGAGTGGTCGTTGGATTTTAAAATTATATCACACCCTTTTGAATAAGCGTTCACTTCACAAAGGATTAGGGTTAGAGCGGAAATAAGTGACAATTTGTCGCTATTCAAGTTACCGACACTGGCGGTCTGTTATTCGTTACTTAATAAATCTTACGAGTGAAATCAAGTTCCGTACCAAACTATCAAAATATTACCTTGTGAGCGATTGGTATGTATGTAACATCAAGTCACGAATGATGGTTATGTCTGGGACATTATCTTGTGAATGATCGTAGCATTTTACAAATATTTCACACCTTTTTTGAAGTGTTAGTTAGTGAGCGTGGTTATTGTTGATACTCGAATCGCCGTCTACGCCGGCTCTGTGGTAATCTAATTACCCAAACATTACCATGCGAGTAATTCCTAGATTTTGCAAACTATTTTCACGCCTTTTTGTTGAAAGTACGACATGCCACCAGCGGTCTATACCCGAAAGTACGAATCATCGCCGCATCCATAAGAATAACGATATATCGAAGTCGCGCTCACCGTAAACGTTGGGATTCCCTCGAATACCAGACGGCAGGTCATCACCGCAGCCTATACCTGAAAGTACGACTCACCAACACGAGTTTTCAAGGTATATCATCGCCGCAGCCTATACCTGAAAGGGTGGGGTCATCACCGCGCCCATAAGAAACAATGGCAGGTCACCACCACAAGGGGGGTCTAAAAGGGTGGGGTCATCACCCCGGGTTTCGCGGCAGGTCACCACCCCGCCCATAAGAGCCCATGCAAAAAAACGTTAGTTCGCGACCGATCGTATATACTACTAATACCTTCATCATATTTTTCTTGCTATGTATCCGTTGTTGTTTTGACGTATTGGTGGAACTTTGGCCCTTGCTCCTCAAATTAATGAACAAGATTATCGCGATATATATCAAGATTAGTTAATTGTCTGCAGATGCAATTGAAGCAATTCGCCTCTACGTTTTGTGCTTTCGCAAACTATCTCATTAAGCCAACTTCGTTCAATTAGATGAAGTGAGAAGGAAAGGCAATTCTATCCCAGGGTACCAAATGATAATTTGTTCCACAGCCGTTCCTACTTAAAGACTGGTTCATTCTTGTCGGTGATTCTTGCTCCAGTTCCGGCTTCTTGCCCATCAGTCTCACAAACATTGAAAATAGGGATACTTGGTATACCGAATTTGGTAGCCCAGCAGACAATTACCATTTAAAAGTCGACAGAGATGAGTCGCATGTGAGTAGCGTAGGTAATATTTCCAATTACAAAGTTAGGAAGCTCCATATTTCTCTTTAATCGTGGTAGAACGACCATAATTGGTACAGTCAAAATATCACAACAAGGTAGCAAGAATTAAAAGAACTATATGATTATACTCTGCGAATGCTGGACCACGAATGTTAATATATTTATTATAGATTACTGGTTGTAAGGCTGATCAAATAAATGCTCGGTAGCCTCCAAAATGTCATTTCAGATTGATGCCAGATCTTTTGAATATATGCTGAATATATCGGGGTTATCGGCGAAGTTCGGCGAAGAGCGGTTTTATCGGTCGATCTCTATAGTTTTAACACTACGTATAATATAGCTATTGAAACCTGTGCTTCAATCGAGATCATCCTTATCAATCTATTTTATCCAAGACTGATATTAGTGAGAATATTACACCATGATTTAAGTATACGTTCGATCGAACTCCTGGCATTCAACTGATGAGTAATTACGTTGGAAAACATGTCTGTAGTTACAAGTAGAAGAACATTTGTTCAAAGAAATCTCACAAATATTTCTTGAGGTATACCGTTGACTCAACCATCGGGAATCGACGCCAACCAAGAATCAGGAAATAATGGCTCAGGTTGTGAGTCCTATATCTTATTTTCATACGGTAGTCTTGATTCGGTATTTTTTCAGGTGTTGGGATCCACGCACCAACTTCCAGTGAAGATCATGAAAGTAAGTTGGTTAAACGAGCCGGTGGAAATTATGTACTTGATATATTTATCATTAATACATGTATAATTTTCCAGATATCTCCCCGACGCAGAATCCGCTCAATAATGCCTCAAATAGTGAAACTTCGTCTTCGCAAAGAGGTTGCTATAAAGTATCCCATTTGTCTGTTTTGGTTTTCAATATCTGTTTTCATAAATGTTACGGAAGAAGCAATTCATACACGAACGTCTCAGAGAAGTTAGTATGTAATATTGAATACTGTACCCGATTGCGCAATGACCATATAACAGCAAGATACAGTTCAGTATAGGGTTGCATTTATAATGACGGGTGTTTTAACACACTTTGTCTCAAAGTTGTTTTGAGCAAATGCCGCCATTTCAAGAAATACAAAATTAAATCTTTTTTGGTGCATATATCATTATGTCATAATTGAGTAAATACTTCGCAAAAACATGCAATAGTAGCCTACGGCTGAATCGGACCCGATACAGTCGACGCGTACGATAGAAAATAGTTGGAATCCTTAACATTGTCGGCGCTCCAGCAACATAGCAGTCGTTTATCGATTGAACGAAATGGATGATTTCAATATGATTATCACCGACCGCAAAAATGCTGCATAACACTGTAGTCCTTGACAATGATACTCTTTCGTCCGTTGAAGACTAGACATGGAAACCTATTTCTCAAATGACCCTATCTCAAATATTTTTCTATTATAATTGGCGTATGCCATATTAATCTATTTTAACGTCACATTTAAAGATTCGGCGAAAAATAATTGAGAATAAAAACACATGCTTTAGATTAGACAATGGCCATGTTTAAACCAAGTAGGTTTTATCTGAATTTTTGCATTAAATGCAACCCAAATTCTACACGATCATTTTATCTAGGAACAATATATGTTGAGTATCAATTCGTAGAACTTTTGACGTTATCTTCCCTCGTGACATGTTGTTGGACTGTGGGTGTAACTATATCGTTGCTATCGTTGCTATCATTTCTATATCATTGCTAGCAATGTACAATTACACATAGACGATGATTACCACAAACAGGAGAAAACCTATGACGAGTAGTACGAGTCTTTACGCAAATATAAACCTTGCAGCGGCTATATTTTAGAGTTTTGATATTATTATTTTGGCCATGATTCCAGATCTTGACACTATCTTAGATTGGAACGTCGGTGTATAATACACTCAGCAAAAGAACTTATACCAATATTCTACGATACGCCAAAATATCTTCTGCTGAAATACATATGGAACGCTTCATAAAACATATTTGATTTTCAGGCGAATCGCCAGACGAAAATACAATTCCAATAAAAAAACAAGTCTTTTACGATAAAAAGCTTCATTTCATTTATTGTCTGTTGTGGAGAGGAGAAGAAAAATATACAATTTTGAAAAAATATGCGGAACGCGGCTACGTGGGAATCCATGCAGAACCAGTTACTGTGTATATAAATAACAAGGAAGACTGGTTTACGTTATGCGAAAGCTCAAGACCATACGAGGCGTACTACATTACACACAATATCAGAGAGGTGGATCTCGAGTGTTTCGAATCACCCGGCTGGTGTGAGAATCAATTCCGCATCGACCCGCCACCGGACGAGCTCGGAGTAACGTACATGGATTTTGATTGTCTTCTGGAGACAAGAGATAAATTACAGAAACATCTAACCCAAATGAGACTTCAACCTTTAGATTTGCCAGGTATGTGATTGAGTATTAAGTTTTATATTGGCTTATTTATTGTGAAAGATATGTCAGTGATACAGTCCTTTAGCAAACGTCAGCTAAGCATGAAACATTTTATTACATTTTTTCGCAGTTGTCGACAAATACAGTGGTTCTCAATCGGGCCTCGGGGAAGCATTTTCAGGGGTCCATGAAACCTGTAAAGTTCTATAATGATTAATAACCCAAGATTCATATTTGCTGAAACTGTAGGACTCACATCATTAGAGGGTCGTCTGAGATGAAATATTCTCATGTAAAAAACAAACTCATTTTAATTGCTAAATTGCCAATAACTTGCCAATGCAAACATATTCCTGCTTATAGTTGTTTTGCTGAGGTTTGTGGAAAAATGATATGAAATGATAGGAAGATCAAACAAGGTGACTTTGAAATGTTTCTAAAACATTTTGGATTTGGAGTTGTTAGTCTCAGCAAATTATTAAACAATCGTTTGGAATACCATTTTCTCCCTAATCTGTCTCAATGAAGGAATTGAAACTCGCCAAGAAATCCATTTTATTTTGTGATCATACCACTAAATAACTTCAAGATAAGTTGCTACATAGAAATTTTAGACTAGACGTGATATGTTCATTTAAAACTCACACGAAAGCTGTCGTCGGATGCGTTTCGCCTTAATATTACCTTACCCACCACCAATCTTTGTGGAAATAGATTTTTGGCACTCGTTCATATCTAATCGCAGACATGTATTTCTAAGAAAATAAATATAGCTGTAAAATTCGCTTCGAAATATGATAAGTCTAATCTGTTTCTACATATATTGTGGTGTTAGTTTTAAAAAATTACATTTTGTGGCTGTTTATCACTAGCCTGCAATTAATATTTGCAAAAGACAGATGACAGTTGCACGATAATTGAGCTAATTTTAAACGAAAACTTGAGGGGGGTCCGTGACGGTCCAAAGGGTCCGCGAAGGCGAAAAGGCTGAGAACTGCAGATATAGGATGTTACTATATGATCAAGATTAAGATTCACGTGAATTGAAGATGGAAACGGATTGGCCTGGTTAACAAAACTTATTCAGGCGACATGTCTTGTATAGTCAAAGACACCAAGTTTACAGTAATTTTGTTTTATACAGGCTACACGACTTATGTTTATCGAACCAATTGCGAATTTGAATGCTAGTCTTATTTGAGAACAAAGCATATAGATTGCACACGACGCCTATAGAGTAACCACTTAACAATTCTTATTCGTATTTCTCAGGACGAGGCATCAAGCAAGTCATATTAGATATTGTGTTGAATCGACTGATACGAATTATGGGAATACATTCTCACAACATGGAGATATTTCTTCGTCCAGCGTCAGCAGGTTATATTCCGTAACATGTATTTACCTATGATAGAGCATGTCCAACATTATGATGCTCACCACACCCTCAACAATTGTACCTCATCTCGATTAACTTTCGAATATACAACATTTGTTTATTGTATATTTTAATCAGCCGCAGATCTACTCTTCCTTCCTTGTACTCCCAAAGTGGAAATGCACAAATTTATAAATGTATTCGCTTCATTTGCTGATCCTGCCCCGATTTTATGTGCAATTCTCGAACAAAGTGTTGCTTAATATTAGTACGTGACGGCCACAAATCTAGTAAATCAGAATTAGGCTTTCAATTCAACATCAATTCTAGTAAAATATTCACTAAATTCGAGAACTTTTCTGGTGTCTCTTCTCAAGAGTTAACGGCACACTAAATGGATTTAAACAGACTTAGAAGCCAAAACGAACAGGCAACGTATGACGTAACAATCGTAATCACAGGCCATGAAACCCAGATTTTAGCAATAACAAACAAAACGAACTATGGAATGTATGGTACCATAGCAGAGGTCTCAAACTCAAATGTGCTCGCGGGTCCGTCTCCTAGTTTTGATGACGCCGCGGGCCGCAGCATCGATAACAGGGATATTCAATGTAGAATTTCCAAGTAGGCATTGTTTGGCAGGAGCTTGCAAACAGACATTCCAAAAAACATCGTGAGAATGTAACTTACCATTGTATTATTCACGCTTGACACGGAAGTCACGTTTTCAAATATTTGAATATTGCATCATGACATCGCCAAACTGCCGGGTTATAACCTAATAACATTGCAGCTAGTGGACCTTTGACGGGTCACAAATTTTTGTAAAATATTTTAAAATATACTGAAATCAGAGCATTTGAGCGCTGTAGCCTAATCCAGATTTAGATAAAGTAGTGAGTATGCTATTTTACTGTCATTGCCAAAGTCAAATTAAAACAGCGTTTGATTTTGCTTTCGATTATTATTGGAACATATAACTACATATTGCATAATCAGAAATCCCATTCACAAAAAATCACGCGTAGCGCAAAGGCCATTTTCACGCTGAATATATTAGCCAAAAACATTCCACAGAATATAGGCCTAATTCCCCAATGCATCTTGTAAACCCTGATGTGGTGCTTCGACCCCGAAGGGGTCTGCGGGCTCTGTTTAACAGCCTCTGGAACAGAATTGTCCAATCGCCGATGAATTCAATGATGGTACAGCTGTAAAGCGTACAGTGGTGCCTTTTTGAGTGGGCGAAGTGTGCGGTCGCCCGCCCCCTTTGATTTTAGCGCCCTCTTCAAGGGTTATTCCGAATAAATGTGGAAATCCGTCTATCAATCAATAATATGATTACGTAGAAATGTGTCAATCATCATCAAATCTCTTCATTTGGTATAAAAGTCCCATAGCCCGACAATCCGCACGTCGCTGCATGCGGTAGAATTACTTAGTTTTGATGTAGTATATCCTAGCACACATGCAGTAATAGATGTGACCTCATCCAGCACCTGGGTCAAACCTTGACACGGTGATAGATAGATATTATTGAAACATGCGAAAGGGAAGTATGGGAGGCGAAGCCCCCCCCCCCGGTTGTTACGATTGCATACTTATAGGGGGGCGGGAAGTCTCGCCCAGCCCCCCATTCGTAGGGCCACCACTGGGAGCGTACTACTACCTAGCACTTCACTCGCCACCGATAATAACATGGACAGAGAGAACAAACTACACCCAGCGTGTCGAGGGGTCACATAATTCCGATGGTTGCCATACTGACCTGATTAGATAGCTATATAGGCTACCCTACCCAATGCAAGCTACGTCCTTCTGATATATTACTATTCCTCATGACAGTTTCATAGATTGTTACATCCGTAGGATTACCAAGTCATCGTTCCAAGTCGCGAATCCTCTGATTCTAACGTTTGACCCGACTCAACTCGAGCCATTTTTATTTAATCACCATCTCAATCCGAAATCGAGTAATTTTACGAAAGGGTGCACAAAACCAAATCACAATTTTCAATCACAAATCATCCACTGGTCATGTTTTATATCATCATATATCATCATGTAACTAGAAATGTAACGTATTAGCTGATCTTTTACCGCATGATATCTTTGGAAAGTGATGTGATACTGTATAGTTAGTTGATATTTCAGTGATTTTTATAGTAGTATTAAGTTGAACTTCAAGTTCATATATCTAAAAAGATATGTGGAACTTGAACATTTGTCGAATACTTAAAATTCCAAAATACCGTCTTGAGCCGCACAAAATGCTCTTGGGGCCGCGTGTTTGAGACCTCTGTACTATAGTATAGCGCAAATTGAAAATAAACAATTACAAACACAAATTGAAACAGACTATATAGTGGAAAATTTGTAAGGTTTAGAGGATAAAATAGGCTTGTTTGATTCCAACAGTTCTAAATAGAACAAAAATCAGCCTCGTGCAATGACAGTGAACGTTGAATCATACACATTTTGAGTTCAAGAAGGTTTTTCACTTAAATGCGGAGTGACGAAGAGTATGCCTGATAATCGTCAACAAGCATTTTGTATTGAAAACTATCCTCGAGTTCTGTGCCACGAACAAGCTATTTTTGATAGAATGGCTAATAGGACTACGTATTTACTCGTTGCCGTCATTAATTAATCGTTTTTCAGGAAAGCGCCGGGAAATGCAAATAAAGAATCAAATATTTTTTAAGCAAGGTAGCTTACGTCTTCATTGTTATTTCTGGATAAATGATGACCGTAAGGATGATGGTTCTGATCGGAAATGGTTTACTACGACCGACGGCTACGAGAAAGCAATGGAGAGAACCGGAATTATACGTGCTTCTTTTAAAGACGATATTCACGTCAAATTCGCCAAATCACGCCCACATGAAAGTTACTACATTGTAAACGATGAAGTTAAGGTCGATATTGTAAATCTCATGATAGATAAGTATGTGGAATATATTTTTCGAATCGATCCTGGACCTGACGAGATTAAAGAAAAATACATCGTCTTGGACTGTAATGTGACGAGAAACGGGAAATCAGTATTGCATTCAATACCGATGCGATTCAAAAGAATACCAGTGGATTGTGGTAAGTAGAAATTCAAACTTTCGGTCTCAAGTACCTTATTATTCCGAAGGTTAAATAAAATTCACGTAAATCGAATATCGCCACTAGAATACAGATGGTCACATATACACAGGGGTCCGCAGCACTCATTACGAGCAGGCTGAATGCCTCCGGTTATCTAGTAGTCTGCGGATGTGCCCACTTGTTACTTACACCTCTGTTGGCGCCCTGAGGAACACCTCTAAAATTGATGGTTATCTGGCAAATATAGACACACTCAAAATTGACAAAATCGCTCATTCGAATCAGTCTAACGTAAACTAAAGAAATCTTTAGAACCGCTCAGTATTTAAATTGAAACTGCGTCACAGACCGGAGACTTTATCTCTGCGTTACACGTTGTCGGAACCATTATGGTACCCTTGGTACAGTGATTTTGACATTGCCACGTCATCGTTATACATGAGACGAAATAATTCGATATTACTGTTTCAAAAACGATTTCACGGATCTCGAATTTTATTCCGACATTTTTTCTCCCACTATCATGTATAGTCGTACGTACTGCTTTCCTAGGAATATAGCCTGGAACCGAAACGCTTGCTTTCGTACGTCAAAGTTCGAGTTCGAACTAGCACCGAAGTTTCATCAAACTTTCTCCCAACATCTACTATGTTCTGACAAACAAATCCTGAGCATAATCGGAAAATGGCGCCTCTAGAGAGAAGTTCCACAGTGACAGAGTTGGTTAAGATCGTGAGGTATATCGATCAATATAATCTATCCATTCATTCATCGGCGATCTTACTATTTCGCTCTTGGTGAATATGATAGAGAGTTGTCGCCAAGACCGTTATCGGCCGGGGCGTCGTTGCCGAGCGTATTCGATCTGATGTAAACGAGGGATTCGATACTTCGACTTTTATACGAATTGGTAACTTCAATTCATTTTTCAAGGTATTCCAAGTACTCATGAAACAGAACCACTGTCGCGTACTGATAATGATCAGGGAGTCAGCTCTACTGAATCAGGTTGGTAACCTATTCAATTGCATATTTAAAAATTTCAACTCAATTCCGTATTTCAGACAGTATCATCGAAAATACAACTTCAGCAGAGAATTTTTCGAGCGTGAATTATCGGGAAACTTCAGGTGATGAGATATTTCATTAAATTTAGGACGTATATATTTCATTACTTTTTGATGTCTAATATTCATTTTTGATATTAACATGATATTTGGCGTCAATCTACATATACCTACAATAGCTGTCAATGAAAGCTCATTACTTTCATATCCTGCTCAATATAGGTTCATAATAATATCATATATTCGAGGTGACCTGATGGTTATCGTTTCATCGGCCTTGCTTATATAAAAAAAAACGTGATGTTGAAGTATAAATAATATAGTATGTTGGACGTGAAGTTTCCGAGGTGGGAATATACGAGTACAGTAAGATGTATGTAGTCCTTCGTACTTTTGTAAGTGTAATTGTAGATGTGTACGTGTGAATATGTAGCATGTGCACTGCACAGCATGGGTGTTAAACATACGACCTGCGGGCTGCACTCGGTCCGCGAATTAATTTTAAGTATATTGAAGATTGCTTGTATTATCCAGCACATTTCCAGTAAATATTGCATTAAATAATCCATCAGCCGGTTTTGTGGTTTCAATCTAATTGCCAATAGAAACAAGTCGCTGCCATTTACATCAACTTCCAGGAACGCAAAAAAGTGCACGGATGAGACGTAGAGGAGGAGCCTAGATAAACCTCCAACACTTAGGTTGGGATTCTGAAGTCGACCTCGGTCGGACTGGAACCCGCAACCTATTTGTGTTGCAGAGTAGATTATATCACTACGCTATCTCTCCGCGTGCTATACAGTGTCAACTGTGTTCAGTGTACCTGTACACGTAGCCTACTTGTACGTGTTGTATGTAACCTAGATATGTGTGCGTTCCTAATAATACTTAATACTAAACAGTACAAACCAAGCTCATAAGTACAACGGAATGAGCAAGTGAATGCATGGATATTGGTAAGATATTTTCTGAGATCACCGAGATAAGACCGAGCTTTAACCTAGATGTAATAGCGTTGTACATGGTTATTTGTCTTATGCGTTGATGTCGCATTTTTCAGATGACGATGTTGCGCCAATAAACCCAAGACGACGTTGCCGTCCACCTATGCATATAGACCTTACGGTGCATCTAAATGATCATAGCAGCACTACCATAGGAACCAATCAGTCGGGTGGAGAATTTTACCAGCGCAACTACGATACTACATCCTTTATCGGTAATCTTACAGCATCGCATCGGTACCGTGATATGGGGTGGGGTGGCGTGGCCTTGGGAGTCGTTGCAATCGCATGTATGGTTATTGCTATTTGGTGGGCTCGCCAATAAAATAGTCATCTTCCGCCGGGCAAGGCCAATGATCATTTGGCTTTCTGTATTAATTTTAATTATTATTTTACTCATTATGGGATAAGTCTTCAATGATTCAGCTATTGAACGAGATAAACTTGATATTTTACGTTAATCATTTTTTAATTCGTACGTGTAAAAATTGTCTATTTTACAAAATATCCTTAGTTCGAGAAACAGCCAACAATATGTCATTCATTGACAGCGTGTGTGTAGATTTTGTTGTTCAAGTCACAAAATATTTTCGTAAATGCGTAACGCTCATTTTTCCCCACGCTACATCCATTTCAGTGTCATAGTGTTCCCAGCTTTTATCATTGTTATTATATAGAATTCTCCCAGAAGAATTCCTTCTTCCCCTTGATGGTAGAGTATGTATTTAAACATATACTTTATTTGACTGTAAAGTTTGATATGTGTATTTCCGAGAGCATATTCATGCAAAATGTCTCTGACAATTGGGTTTGCTTGTTTGTCTGTTTGTCGACTGCAACGGTCATTTACACCAGGCCAATTTTATGTATCTGCATACCTGTAGCACGGCCCCTTTCTAGGCTTTTTGAAAGACACCCCTCACTCGGATGAAGTGACGAGGAGGGGCGATTGGGTTTCAGTAAGGTTCATAACCTTTTAGAAACGTACCGTGTGAACAAAAACTTTGGGAACCACTATTGCTCGTTGGGATGAATTGATGTAGACATGAAATATGGTACAACAGGAATTACCCTAAATTGGACATCATTGTCCTTTTGCAAAACATTGGATACATATAATGAATATCGTCGACTAGCGAAATTATAGGCAATAGTGCGGCATCCAGTATTCGCAAACTACAATTAATTAGGATTCGTATTCACATCAGGGCCGTAACAGCACTTCGTCACCCCCCCCCCACAAAACGTTGGTCTTCGGCCCCACATAGGGTGATAAACCTAGCTTCTGGGGGGTCCACCCCCGGACCCCCTTCGCTCCACGCTGTTTACAGCTACTCATCGTCTCTGTTAAGCGTCCGTTTAGTGGGTGAGCTATTCTCGTCTAGACGCGCGATACCTGAAAAATTCCAAAATTCATGATAGGATCGGTCAATATGATCGGGAATTGAATATATATTGTTATCAATTTATATCCTCTCTCTGCCCATGTAATCAGAGTTACCGGTAGAGCTGAGTGAGGTGTGTTTGAAATGGTAGGACCTCTCAATAATAATTAAAAATCTTCGTGCGTATACCCGTTCGCAGGAACGAAACAGCGCTTGGCCAGGGCCCCAAATAAAACTTGCGTCTTGGGTTCCCATAGGGTGATAAACCGACCCCACATCACGTTGCTCACTTTTGTCGCGAAATAGGGCCACAGTCTAGTGGGCCAACGCGAAGCGCGAATATTTTCGATATTTCATGATAAAATCGGTCAGTAATATCGGGATATGCATATATATTGCTATCAATTTCCTGTCTTCTATGTTTACGTTATCAGATTTACCAGTAGAGCTGGATGAGGTGGCTTGGAAACTGTAGGGCCCGTAAATAATAATTAAACATATTCGGGCGGGCTGACCCGTTGGTATGACTTCGTTTCATTATGTCATTTCGTGATCTCCTGTCTGTTATATCAAAAAATACAGAATCGCCCAAACGTACTAAACTAACGACACACACGATTTCAAATTGGTATTTCTTCACTGGAATATAATTTTTCCTAGCGGGATGGTATTTATCTCCTGAGGTTGAGATTGCCAATACAGGAACATTCGCCACCAGTCATTCAGGCGCCTATGGACAATTAAACCTAT
This sequence comes from Botryllus schlosseri, assembly GCF_051294905.1. Classification (NCBI taxonomy): domain Eukaryota; kingdom Metazoa; phylum Chordata; class Ascidiacea; order Stolidobranchia; family Styelidae; genus Botryllus; species Botryllus schlosseri. The sequence goes on from NC_137238.1 coordinate 25,652,465, forward strand.
ATGTATTTTGCATATATAACAAAGTTTTCGGTCAGCGTAAGAGGGCAGTCCTTTTTGGCCCAGGTTTTCTCGCTGCCGATCGTTCTCGCACACTTCTTGGAGTCGCATATGCTACATGTCCTAAAACTTTAAATGTCTCGCCTATATGTCCATTTCGATAAATCTTGCGTATTTTGTCTTGGGGAAGAGTACCAAGTAATTAGGAAACTCGGCAACTTGAAATCACGCACGACACGAAATTTTTTTTGAAAAAGTTGCCCTAATATTTAAAAAAATACTCTATAATTGATGCTAATTCGCGAAATACTTTTGGGCCCCCTTCGAGTTCGCCCCTCCCCCCAATTGGGGGTTTAGGGGTGCGGCAGTTACGGTCCTGATTCACATACATGTACTGCTATAGTGCTATATGCTTGTGGTGAATTTGATAAGCCAAATAAGGTATAAAATTCGTAAGTTATAGCTAAAACGAATGTGTCGGTTGAAATCAATGAAACATGGCTTTATATGTACGTCATTTACGTTGGCATCGCTTGATTTTTATTGTTTATGATTACTAATATTTACCAATATTGTGCAATTCTTTTTATACTGTGATGCATGCTGCATGTGTTCAATGGTCTGTCATCCGTTCACGATGATAAGTTTCTCGTTTAGAGCAATTATAATTTAGTGTGATTTTTTGGTGAATAAATTGAATGTATTATATCTCAACATCGTCGTAAATATTTTAGCTTCTGCAAAAAGCATTGAACGTGAAAATTGGTGAATCAGCTATGGATTTCAGCGACCAGGGACCATTGTTGTAAATTCTAGAGCAGCAGCGGGGTCTCCAATAAAATAGTTTATCCGAAATTTGATGTCGGTTCTGATCAAATTGTTGATAACTTCGACTACACATAACTCTTATGTCAGCAACTTTGAATTAGTCCACAACACGACCAAATCAGCTCATTCCCGCCGTCATTCTCAAACGGCTAATCACAAATAATTTATTTGAGAGGCGTCATACCCCCGTTTTGGCGTCTTTATAATTGTAGGTCACTTTGGAACAGTGTTGGGATCAAGTCACTACCTCCGAGTCACGAGTCATCTCTAGTCATTGCACATTTTGACTCGAGTCAAGTCAAGTCCATCGATTTTCGAAAGTGACTCGAGTCAAGTCAAGTCATTCGATTTTTGGAGATGACTCGAGACAAGTCGAGTCAAGTCAATTCAAGTCACGAGTCAAGTCACAATTAACATATGAGAACATATGACAAAATTACACCTGTTTGGCACGCCAGTTGGTAATAATTTCACATTTTGTGACATTTTACCACGCTGCATACAAAAGGTTGCCGCCCCGTGAATCGTTATGATGAAGCGTTAGCGGAAATCAATTAAGCATGTTGAAGTCTGTTTGCGAACATACGATTTCATTCAGTTTAGCGATATCACTGTTTAATCACAGTCGCTAATAGACATTCACTATACCGCGGGGGCGGGCAATATCTCCCAGGAAAGGAAAGCTAAGGAAAGGACGTAGTTTATTTTTGTCCTTGATGTTTTGCGGCATGTACACCGACTTATGATTTACATACACACGATCTACGCATATGCATATCATGAGTACATGATGTGCATATGCCACTCGACAAGGAATCACAGCTTTCTTTTTATTCCTGCACCACCCCATCCATGCTATCCCAGTAATGCATGAGCGCCAAGCAGGGAAGCCATGGATACCAGTGTTATTAATCAGGTCTTTGGTCTGACCCGGCCGAACGCTTAACCATTACGATATCCAGTCGACGGGTCAGACATGGGACACGCGGTATTCTTGAATTGATATGTAAATCGAGGATTTATCCGTCTATAGAAGGAATAGATCATGTGTCATGCAAACTTTACGTTTGAAGCCTAGGAATCAGATACCGAATTCAATGAATTTATTACATAATGTACTTCAATAGCCGTTGAAGTCAATGAGACATATGTGGTCGGTCAATGTTTTCAACAAGTTCTTTGAACCCTGGCCGCACGTCGGACGTGAAAATACTCAGTAAAGACTGCACGTAAACAACAGTTAGATTGGAACGCACCGTTGTCTTGCTAATATTCATGGTCGAAAATGTTCGCTCGCACATGTATGTATACCCGCGGTCCACGTTTTCAAGTAAGACCAGAAAATGTCTGCGGACCGCTCAAAATCCCGTCGCGGGCCGTATGTTGCCCGCCCCTGCTATACGGCATCGTCTCCAAACTATACCATTGAGATATAGGAGACAAAGCATGCTATGCTAAGCCCTAGAGGCGATTTGTTAGGTCAGCGATGATGACTTTCGTACCAGACCTATTGCAGACGCGAGTGTGCAGGCCAGCGGCCGAAGAGTTCGTGTACTGCACATCGGGGCTATTGCAGAAGAGCTTCTTCAAGTCAGCAAAACCAGGCTTTTGGATAGGTGATAGTGCCGACATGTGGTTACAATAATCTTAACCGATGTTAGAAATATGCTGGATTATACAATAATTTTCCAATTTGCTTAGAATGGTCTCGCGGGCCGGAAGAAATGGTCTGGCGGGACGTATGTTTGACACCCCGGCTATAGAGCGTATAGTTAACACGGGACTTCAACATGTATGTTCGCCAGACAAAAGAACTGAGACCAGAATTAGAACTCAACGTATAGTACTCGTAATCGAATGAAAAATACAAATACTACACCTGAAAAGCGGGAAATATTAAAATTACAAAATTTTATGAAGTAGAAGTAGCAACAAAGTACCAGAAGCAGAGGAACACTACTTGAGTACTTCAAAAAATTAGAACTACTTCGCTACTGACCACCTCTGGCTCCAATACCCTAACCTTAACCCCAAACACGCTCCAGCCCTAATATCAACAGACCTTGACCTTCATATAATATTGATTCATCACTTAATACCAATATATTAACTTTATAAATTAATCATAATAATTTTTAATAATATATTTTGATACAAAATTGTCCAAGTGATGAGTCCTCCAAGTGCCGAGTTCCCCAAGTGCTGAGTTCATTGTGCCGAATTCACCAAGTGTCGACTTCATTGGTAACTCCGGCACTAAGTGGTGTAGGCTTGCTTCGTGGACTCCTGCCAAAATACAAAAAGAATTGGTATCCTGGGAGTGACAGACGTGATAAAATACGAAACGGCGAAAGTGATGTACAATATCTTCCATCATAACAGACCATTCTTTGACCAAAATTTCAGTGCTTTCGCCTTGGTACATTCGCACTTCACTCGTTCTGCCTCATCAAATGGGTCGTACCTTCCCGTGTTAATTTAACATGAGGAACATTCGCGTCTGACCGCCGAGGTGTGCGAACATGTCTAGATTCAGCAGCTCATCATGCATTCAGCGTAAAGAGCTTGTTGCGGGGTTTCGGTTTTCTGGTGTAAAGGCTTACTTATACTATTACTCTAGCGGTTTTTGGATAGTATTACGTGCAGGGGGAAGTCATTAGCTATAAGACACCATCCCGCCTTATGGCAGCGGATTTTGGTAACGATGACATGAAATTTACTGTTGTCACATCAAAACGCAGTAAAAGGGGTTCACAAAGCGAGTCGGATGGTGATAATCCGTCATTGAAAGCAATGAATAATAAGTCTGGTGCAGACTATTTGGGCCGCTTAGCCGATTCAGCTCACGCCGAAAATTTGAAAATAGTTCTAAATGATAAAGATAGGAAGAAGAAACACTACCATCCTACCACACTGAACAAGTGCGTGCACGGAGCGATTGGTAATTATGAAGGGATTCGTGTCTTCCCGTCGGAAGACTTACTCGTCACCTGCCACAATCGCACGCATGCCGATAAGCTCCTATAGATATGTTTACGGGCGAAGTAGTGTCAATTCCAGGTAATACGAGATGTTACGATGAGAGTAAACTGCATCAGCATGCGTCTAGGCCCGTTATCCGAGGGGTGCCAGCTGACGTGTCAGAATACGAAGTTGTCGAATTCCTTAGCGAATCACTCGTGTGCTTTTCTAAATGTCCAAAACGCAAGTCCAATGATGGCTATGTTGCTAGTTTGTCAATTGTGCACCTCCAAACCTGCAGATAAGTTGCATATAGGATATATTCGATTCAAGAACAATCCCTATAATCCTCTCCCATTGAGGTACCCCCGATGCAATCGATTTGGTCACACCAAGTCAAATTGCGGTGAAATAAATACGTCCTCCAAATGTGGGGGTCATGAGCATGAGCATCACCAGTGCGATCAGGAAAAGAGATATGTCAATTGCAAAATGCACCATAGAGCAGTTTACGGTGGGTGCCCATTGTATAAGAGGGAAGCCCAAATACAAATAATTCGAGAACGAGAGAGTCCATCGTATGTCGATGCTGAAGCTATAACCGTGTCTGAGTAACCCAAACATCGATTCTTTGGGCCAGGGGTGGCCAATTTGTGACGGTAGAAGGAAAATAACGCGACCGCCGACACTTAATTCGATTATGATGTACTGAGGGCCGTCTATATGCAAAGTGAATTTACCAATTGACTCCCGAATTAACGAGAGGTTTCAATTATTCTTGAAATTTTTCTCGCACTATCCGAGGTTCAATGCGAGTTGATTTTCGATTTTGATATAGCAGCGTCCTTTCTAATCAGAGCCCCACAGTACATATACGAGCAGCATAGGAAAGTGATGCGCCAATAAAAGATACCAACTTCTAATCTTATTCTCCTCAACACAAAGCAAACAATTGTTTATGGTAGGCCTACGTTTGGACGAATCCATTATATATTCAATGTACCGACAATCCTGAATAAAAGTTGAAAAAAATAACAGCATGTAACATAGAGGACTAATACCAATTGGGCCACCCCCAAAGATGAGGCACAGTACTAATAACTTCTCCAAATTTTCGAAGAAACCCCCTGCATAAACTGCACCGGTGAATCTGATCACCCGGGCTGAAAAAGGATAAATATTAAATCGAATTGCCATGGCTATTCATAGCATGACTCTATACTTACTATACTCATCGCCCGTGTTAGAGAGCACAACGTTGTATTCACGTAGGGTTATCAAAACGTGATTGTAAAACTGCATTGCCTATTCTCGATATTGAGGTCATGCGGCCCGCGGCCTCTACAAATTTTTAAAAAGTGGCACGGGACCCATTTTGAGTTTGCGACCCTGGCCCTAGATATAACCCATTGGCTGCTTATGTTACGTAGCGGTGGCTTCAACTGCATGTAAGACTTTTGCTGTATATTAGTACGAAATTCTGCAGTCCGTAATATTGAAATCCGATTATACCTATTCATCACATTAACGTTGAAAATGTTGAGTAATGACGTAAGAAGCAAATGTTTTTATGTGGGCGTGGGAGTCGATAGCGTCTAATTATCCGCTATAAGCTATATATATATATATTAGGGTTGTCCAAAATTTGGAAAATCTCAAAAAGTCTCCGTGATTGTGTCTCATTCTATAGATTATTGATAAAAAACAACAATTAGCCTGAAAGAAACTTACAGGAAAGCCGTTAAGATTTCGTCCAAAGCGTTTGAAAGTAGCTGCTCAAGAATGGGCGTGCCACTGACCATAGAACGGCGAGAACACTAGTAATCAAATAACCACGGCTCTTGATTGGCTAATCGGCTATGCTTCAATGACCACGGCAGCAGCAGCTTGCTGATCAGGTGTTCAAGAAGTCTGCTACCGGCGGGGATTCTGAGTGCGCATTGTTAGTAGTTTGGCAGGTGATGATTTAAGATTAATTCAGGACATGTTGAGGTACGAAATACATGATGAACAAACAACACCTGCTTCACAGAAGCTTTTACAGCGTGACTGCTTCATTGTGAAGGAAACGGCTGAAGCCTACATGTCGTGTTTTCATCGAGAGAAAGCAAAGGCGCTTATGCAAGTGTTGAGCGAATTCACCGTTTCAGTACGGATCCACCATCAGTGAATACAAATATATAAAGCTTAACAATTACACTATACTTTGTGCGATCTTATTGGATCCAAGTTGTAGTATATAGTGAAGTATTGAAGGTTCTAGGGATCGACTGAATCGGCCGGTTATGCTTGGCAGTTATACTTACAGCAAATTGAATTCACTTATAAGCAGGCCGTGTTATTTTTGGCATTTCGGGAGCCAGATGCCAAAAATAAAAATTTGAAAATGCCAAAAATAACTAATTTTTGGCATATGCCAAAAATAACACAACTTGCCAATAGTGTATTTCTTTCATGGTGTTGTGTTAACAGGACCGCATTACAAGTGTGAAGAGCAGGTTTTTTAGTCTATGGGTCCAGCCCACCCATTAGGGGAAAAAGCATGGTGTCCTAAAAGGTGTGGGCACAGCGAGATTGAACGGCTGACTGCATTTGGTTTACGTCATACTTTTCATTTGTCCAAAGGCAATTTTACGGCCATTTTTAACCGGCTTGCCGAGCGCTAAATTTGATAAAACGGGTATCAATGGAAAGCTGCCGCTGTACTGATTACTAAAATATAAATTGTATTCTGCTCATGGATCTGGAACCCCCAAATTCAACTAAGATTTTTGCATTGTGATCAAGTTGAGCATTGTGACACAACAAACAGTCCGGCTATTTCTGAGCTGCAGTCTCGTTTTGCCAGACAGTCTTGTTGCGTTAATGTTCTTAAACAAGATAACCTTCCCAGGACTCTTCCATGTGAGTTGGTAATATTAAAGCCATCTTACGTGACAAAAGTCCTCCGAAAATATATCGGTAGACTGATGGAGATGGGATCGTCGCGCTACAAAATAGAATGTGTTAAGAGACAACACAGGGAACTCCTGGAAAAGTATCAGGAAGAAAATTCTTTTCGCGATGAGATCGATGGCACTAGCGCAGTGATCTATTTTCATGATGCTTGGAAGCCGGTTCTGCCCTCCGAAATTTTGAAGCTCTGAAAACCTTTTGTGGGGGACTGGCAACATTCTTTCCCTCAACGGCTACTGTTGAAACCGATATTTCCCACATTCGTTGGGCAAAAATTAATTCAGGAGAAACTTTGCTGACCTGAGTTTGGAAGCACTGTTACAGTGCAAACAATTTAAGTCTATTCAAAAGCTGTAACAATCAGGAGTTGAGCGTGTTTGTTAGGCTGCTCATTCTTTTTGCTTATTGGCACCGATTCCGAATGGATACTGCACATTTTGTGGTTTTGTTTGATAATATTAACCTATGTAATCGCTAGGTTTTTTCTTCTTATTATTGTTTGTTGGTACTTATTATAAGTGGAAGCTGCACATTTTTTGGTCTCTATTGATAAACTGACCCAAATAAAGCGTTTTTATGACTAATTCGAGTCTGAAAATATCTATTTAGAGGTCGATGCCAAAACTGCCAAAAATAAAAATTGAAAAATGCCAAAAATAAGCTATTTTTGGCAGTTTTGGCATATGCCAAAAATAACACGGCCTGCTTATAAGAGTTGCCAAAGACTTTGACATACCATATCCGGCACAGCCTGTGCGAGTGTGCGTACATTACCACCTCTTTTCTGCGTTATCATTAAGGACTTTAACAACGCCTTACAAGTGCATTCAATTTGTTGTAAGCATCTGATAAGGGACAAGCATAACGGGCTGATTCCGCCGATCCCTAGAGCATTCAAAACGTCACCTATATACTACAGCTTCAGCCCAATAAGATCACACAACGTATAGTGTCATTGTTAAGCTTTATATATTTGTATTCACTGATGGTGGATCCGTACTGAAACGGTGAATTCGCTCAACACTTGCATAAGCGCCTTTGCTTTCTCTCGATGAAAACACGACATGTAGGCTTCAGCCGTTTCCTTCACAATGAAGCAGTCATGCTGTAAAAGCTTCTGTGAAGCAGGTGTTGTTTGTTCATCATGTATTTCGTACCTCAACATGTCCTGAATTAATCTTAAATCATCACCTGCCAAACTACTAACAATGCGCACTCAGAATCCCCGCCGGTAGCAGACTTCTTGAATACATGATCAGCAAGCTGCTGCTGCCGTGGTCATTGAAGCATAGCCGATTAGCCAATCAAGAGCCGTGGTTATTTGATTACTAGTCTTCTCGCCGTTCTATGGTCAGTGGCACGCCCATTCTTGAGCAGCTACTTTCAAACGCTTTGGACGAAATCTTAACGGCTTTCCTGTAAGCTTCTTTCAGGCTAATTGTTATTTTTTATCAATAATCTATAGAATGAGACACAATCACGGATACTTTTTGAGATTTTCCAAATTTTGGACAACCCTAATATATATATATATATGTTTCTCTGAATCTCTTAAAGCTACACGAGGAACAATGATTGGAAGCGTCACCCAAGCTTGAATCTATTGTTAACGGATGTATGCGCACATTCACGTTATTTCTCTACTACATCCAGATTTCTCTGTAATCGTAATCGTAACGGTAATCACGAGATTCAGAAGTAATATTAATCGCAATCGAGTACATTCATAAAGAGAAGTAATCACTCAATCTCTGCTTATCGCTGGCCGAAACAAATCTTTTATCACTCGTAACACGTTAGACTCGAGTCACCTTTTTCGTATGACTGGACTTGACTCGAGTCACTTTGCTAAAATGACTTGACTTGACTTGACTCGGCGTAGCAAAAATGTGGATTGAGTCGTGACTCGGAGCAAAACTCAGGAGTCAATTTCGAGTCATCAAGCAATCGATGTCGGTGAAAATCATTGTATCTTGCACATGTTCGGTTTGTACACGACACGCTGGTGTAACCAATGAGAGCGACCTATCATTCAATGATCGTGCATTTTACTGAGCCGCCATTGTTCACTCGCAAATAAATTGATCGTAAACGAAGCGATCGAAGCATATAACTTACGTTGTCGTAAACTAGTATAGTAAAGCAAAATGTCTATTTCTGTTCTCTGTTTTTAATTTAACCAAACCTCTTTTTTTATTGAAATTGAATTCCAGTATAGTTTATATAGTCCTCAACCACTGGCACATGCTTGACTCGTATCATATCAGTTTGTAAATGGGTAATCAAATACTTAAGTAGTTAAGCATTTCTACGTATATGTGAGCAATAAAGCGCCTTTCGTTTATATTAAACTCTATATTCGTTTATAGCAGTGGTTCTTAACCTTTTTTCCTCCAGCGCCCCCTTTCAAAAATTATCGTGCTCCAGCGCCCCCCCCCCAAACTTCATAATGTAAGGAATGTAATAAAAACAATAAGTAAGAGGGAGGGCCGTAACAGCACTTCGTCAACCCCCTAAAACGATTGCCTTGCGCACCCATAGCGTGATAAACCGAACTTCTGCGGGCTTTGCCCCCACGAACCCCCTATCGTGATTTCGATGTTCAGCAAAGTTTGTGTGGCCTGGTCACCCTAGGTACCAAAATTTTCTATAATGCATGAATGAATAGGTGGTCATTACATATATAAGTCGCGATAAACTGAGTGAGCTGTTGTATAGGAATATAAAGGGCACGTAATTGATAATTAAACATATTCGGGCGTGCCCGCAGGTACAATTATTCGTTACCAGGGCCGTAACAGCACTTCGTCAGCCCCCCCCCCAACAAAAATCGTTGGTCCTGGGTCTCTGCGCACAGAAAATCTACGTTGCGCACAACAAATCCGAATTTATTATTGCGCAGACTCATCAAAACTTGAAGCGCACATTGTGAGGTTTCTTGGAAACTGTAGGGCCCGGTACTAATAATTAAACATATTCGGGCGGGCGAACCCGTTGGTATGACTTTGTTGCATGATGTTATTTAGTGACCCCCTGTCTGCAATATCAAAAATATAGAATCGCTCAACGGGGATATCGCCCAACAGGAATATCCCTGTCGCCCAATCGTGCTAAACTAAAAGACGCACACGATTTCAGATTGGTATTTCTTCACTGACATATAATTTTTCCCTGGCAGATGGAATTCGTCTTCTGGGGTTCAGATTGCCAAGACAGTAACATTCGGTGTCAGTCATTTAGGCGCCCATGGACAATTAAACATACATGTATTTTGAAGGCTATATGTAACGAAGTTTTCGGTGATAATTTGCTCTGAATACTCATTAAGGATATGTCCTATCACCACATCATCTACTGCGAAGCCATTTTTCTCCAGCGCCCCCATACCGCCCCCCTGAGCCCAGCGCCCCCCATATCGCCCCCTGAGCGTTTCCGCCCCCCTTCAACATCGCCAGCGCCCCCTGGGGGGCGCTGGGGGCAAGGTTAAGAACCACTGGTTTATAGGTTATGAATCAATAACCAGTCAATCTGTTTTTCAGACAGCTAGCAAAATGCAATGACGTAAGCATGCCTCGTACTTCGAAAAGGCAACTTGACTTGAATTGTGACTTGACTCGTGACTTGACTTGACTTGACTTGATTTGACTCGACTTGACTCGAGTCACTTCCAAAATTCGAGTTATTTGACATGACCCGAGTCACCTTCGGAAATCGATTTACTTGACTTGACTCTAGTCAAAATGTGCAATGACTCGAAATGACTCGTGACTCGAAGGTAGTGACTTGATCCCAACACTGCTAAGAGCAATCAAGAGGGTCGAAGAGCGCATTGGAGCCTGACGCGAACTATTATGATTTTATTCTAATTGCAGTATACAGTGACGTTCAGAATCCATCGCTTTTTCGTTACACTGTATTTAGAGACATTTGCAACACATCTTATCAATAATGTTCCGACATAAGATAAAAAGATCGATATCGAGCGTGTAAGGAATGAAAATGCTGCAGCAAGAGAGAACTTAGTGAAATTTCGTCACTTCCAATGTTTAGGAACTACTTCTTCCGCATTATTAATCTAAAATTGCGCCTTGGCGATATCTATTTCACCGGACAGCGCGCAATAAAAGCAGCATGTTCTGCCAACGAGTTAATTAATTCACGATTTCGAGGGGGAGGGATATTTATTCCGTCCGTCCGTATTTAAGCAGTGAATTCACGATCGTATTCTGAAAGTGCGAAATATATCCGTATCAATTCAAATCGTTCGATAGCTTGTTAAGTTGAGTAGGTTGTTGTTGTTGTTGTTCTTGTTGTATATGGGGTTAATGGTGCTAGACTACTACGGTCTTGTACAGCATTGAACTTCAAAAATAATACATCCGCAAATTGAATTGTATATGGACTGGATAATAGGGCCCGTACTGTCATGTCGACATGGTTCCGTCTAGCCGCACTCTCCAAATATTCTCTCCGGGAAGCATATACTGGGCACACTAGCAGGAAGTGTTCGACCGTCTCTCCTACCATCGCGTGTAGCACAAGCCAGCTTCGTGGCATTTTATACGATGAAGATGAGAATCCAGCCGATAATGTCCCGATTTCATCCTCAAACATTAGTGGAGTGCCTTCGCGAAAAATTCTATGATGGCTGCGTGTATTTTGTGATATGCGGACCTGTCATATGACAAGTTGAAGTCCTCAATCCATTTCGCACGGCATAAGGATATTATGATCGTTTTCACTTCTGGGACGGACATCTCGGCCGGGTCTTCCATGCCGTCTGCGTGATCCGAGGATGCAGCCACTCTTGCTAATTGGTGCTCCGTTTTATTTATCCAACTCCCATGTGGCCTGGGATCCATGTAAAATTTGTCTTCCCCGATTTTCATTCGCGATTTGCGCATGATAGAATAAAATCATGTCACTGGAAGACACCCACGACCGCGTACGCTGGAGACGCTTAACACGAGCCCAAAGTTGATTTTCTCGATGTTCTTTTGTTTCCTATTTTATTTTGCCCTTTTTTTATTTTATCTAATGCAAAAGTCGATGTATATATTAGATAATTTGCTGTTAGTAAAACCGTCGTTAGTGAATGTAAGGGCACATTGACTGTCCGACCGGATGGCGAGTTTTCGAGAAACCAGACTTTCGTTTGCGCAGGGAAGCCACGCAGAATTGCAACTAATTCGAATCAGAATACTGATGAATATTTACTGAGAGATTCCCTGTAACAATATGGACTTTCTTCGACTACTAAGGCTACACCATATCGATGAATAGTTTTTGACCTCTGGTTATACATTTTGACATGGTTTGCGTACTTTTCCGTGATGTAACGATTATTACACTTCGTCTTGGCACTTGTGGGAAGGAGTGACTGTACACTGTACAGTGTACATCAATTGATGTGAGGTGCAAATCTATGCGACAACATATTTCCTGCCATTGTGAAAGAGGAACTACTTCATGGTTCTGTAGATTAATTTGCGTGTTTTCATATTAAAAGTGATAACGGATACTCCGGGAAAAATTTTGCGCCAAGAATCATCAGTTACCGTTGTGCACGATGGTTTTTGGCAACGACGATAGAACAGTTCGATAATTGTAGCACGCTTGCAGATGGTATATTGTTATGGGTGTTTCGGCGCTGAAATGTTGAAAAGCAAAGGATGGAGCACTCTTCAGCGCTCCACTGCATATCCGTAGAGCGATATTCTGATTTTTAGGATAGAATTCATAACATATAAAGGTGAAAACCAAAACGCCCCGAATCATACATCGGTAGACGGCTAACGAAGCAGGTAGTAAGTTAATTCTTCACGTGCATTTTTCAACAACAGCAACTTCGTGCAAACGATAAGTCAATTTAGAATCGAAGATTATTCCCAAGTATTTACAAATTTTCTTTATTGCAAGTGTAGTCATACCTACTAGGGATGGTGTGAACGTGAGGTTCACCTTCGCGTTCTGTGTGTGAACCTCGGAAATTTAGAGGTTCGCGTTCACAACAGAACTTTGGTAGGTTCTGCACTGTGAACCTTTTGGTAAATTGAAATTTTCACTCCATTATAAGATCTTTGGCTCAAATTTATTGCATTTCAACTGCGGACCACTCCATGCATGGTGCTGGCAGCATAAAAAAATAACGCTAAACGAGCATTCATCATGTACCTCGACAACCTTAGAAGTTTTACTTGCTTTGTTGCAAACATTTTCTCGGAAAACCAGCTTTCCGTTTGTGAATATTTAGTGACTCTCTGCTGTGAGCTTGACCCGCAATCGCACAACTTCACGAGCGATATATACGTAGTCAGCGAATGATGCTTATTCAACTAATCAATGACATTGATATCGTCTTCTGATGTAAAAAATCGAACGGGCGTACGGGTTCAATCTTGACTTCATATCTTTACTGCAGCATTAAAACCAAATCCGTGCGATTAAAGTGCTTGCTACTGCTGCATAACTTGTTGTTGTTTGTGGTATCGGTAGCGAGTATAGAAACCCGTTGTACAGTCTGCTCAATATCAATGTAGCAATACTCAGACTCCGAACACATTGTCCGGTCTGGCTAAGACCGTTGAGGCGTAAGCTTATATTCCTTGGTAAGTCCTCGTCGAAATTCTTGGCAAAGCGACGGAATGTATTGATTTTATGCAATTATTATATCCTTTGATTACCGCGGTTGATACATTTAGCGACGTTTAAAACGCCAATATGAACTTCAGCATTGTGGCATTATGTGGACCGAGTCTTCGCTAGGTATCGTGTACATTAATATAGGCTATCACTTCATTGGAAGATAGGGTTGAAATTAGCAATATGACGTCACGAGGTTCACGTTCGTGTTCACACAGAACCTTTCAAAAAGGTTCGCGTTCACACGAACCTAGACCTTTCAGAGGTACACACCATCCCTAAATTACCTACTCTAAATTGAACAAGTTGTAGTTTTCTGCGCTCTGTGATATAATCGCGGCGGACTTTTTGACATCGACCCGCAAACCCCATTTTTTACACCATTCAATCAGACTGTTTAAGGAATTCTGTGATTTTGACGAGATTGTCATTACTTTTAAGCCAGTTTCCCGCGGGCAAGCGTCATTTGCAAATAAATTGATATTATATAATATCGATTTCATGAGAGAGGTCATTCATCATAACAGTAAAAATTACACTTGTCAACACATATTTTTAGGCAGACAAAGTAAGAGTGTTGTTGAGGGTTCTGAAGGGCCCTGATTCCAAATATGAGCTTAGTATTTTCGGAGCCTTGTGAGTTGGATGCCTCTTTGCTCCATTTTTATTCTGATCGCGAATTTGGGTTGACTCGGCACATTATCAAGCCGAGCTTGAATATCATGTCTATTTCGGTACCCATGATCTGCCCGGATCAAACAGACCAGCTGCCTTTAACTGGATATTGAAGCAGTCAGCATTGATCAATCTGAGCGATTGCTAATTACCGAAGTCACTAATTCAAACGGGCGCAATGGAAATTCACGGTACGAAATCAAAATCAAAGGCGGCAACTGGATACTCACGCCATCACTATCAGTATCCCAATTCAACCCTCGCGTGTACCACCGCTACGCCGTTGAACAACTGAGTTGTCAAAAAATTACATTTTAATTCATCAGCAATTGCTTCATACACTACAAAGCGATACAAAATAAAAACAAAAAGAGACAACATATCGAAAACGCGTGCACCATATCCCGTGCCGATTATTGTATGGCAGTGCGGACCGCCGTGTCGACAGATGGCATGAATTTACAACTCTGCTTACTTTCCCGGTGTCGCCAGACGTTAACAGTCAGGACAATGGCTTTGGTTGGTAAACGTTATCGTCCCTTTGATTGAGACACGATGACATCACCTCATGTCTTGCCGTACACATATTAAGCTGACTGGTCACCAGTAGCGTTAACAAATGTTACTTAAATGTAAAAGCTCTCTCAAGTTCTCACATGCTCTAAAATCCTGATATCACAGTAGTTGTAACGCATTTCGTTCGGATGAAAAACATAAATTCAGGAAGTTTAAGTCGGAAACAAATTGCCTGCCACGACGAAAATATCATTTCACAAAGAAACGGAACGCCCATTAACCGTGTGAAATCAACAAATTTCGGGTAAATTCCAGCAAACTATGCATAAAAAGATCTGCCATCAAGTAGGTGCACTGAAGCCCTAGATTGACTACAAATCTCAATACGATAAAAGGAAGGCTACAAAATCAGGGCGTCGCGGATGTAGATCAACTTACAGGTCTAATAAAATGGTGTGTATTATCCACAGAAGGTTGGCATCGAATGGAATCAAACACCTACGACTCCACACAGTAGTTTCTGAGCGTAGAAATGCAGCTGTAAAGGTACAGAAACGCGCAGTCTACCGTTGGTACCCACTACCCACGTTGCCGATGCTTCCACCTGACAAAGGCAGGTAGCCATATTTAGTTGAACAAATTTAAAGGGGGTTATTAACCAAATAATCTTATAATCGAATTGAATACGTCCTACTCGCACTGTCACTTCTCAACGGTTGATATTGGGAGTCTAGCAAGAGAGTCACAGAAAATGCAAGGTTATTGTGATAGCTTTAGTTGGCACCAGCATTACCATTGTTGCTACGCCACAAATGCAGGTGGCTGATGGATCAAATATAAAGGTGTTTATTATCCAACGGATCTTCACTTCGAATCGAGTCGAACACGTCCGATTCCACACTAGCGTTGGGACCCCGGAATTTGAAGCAATCCTGATCCCAGGATTAATCGCAATGAAATCTCGGGGTTCGTAAATAGCATCTACCAAGGCTTATGAGTAGCGCCTACGGTTGGATTATCCGGATAACGGTTAACAGGTTAACCGCAGTTTTTTTTTGTTATCTGATATCCGGATATAAATCTGCCGGTTAACCGGATAAAATAGTATCGGTAATATTGCGTTTTACACTATTAGGAAGCTTTAATAAGTCGTATTATTAGTGTTGCTCGCGGCCAATCAGCGAGAAGCGTGTCGCCAATTGGCGAGATACGTCAATGCAGTGTGTACCGCGACGCAATCTCCCGTTGAGCAGATGGCAAAATTAGGTCATTGATTGCTGCAAACTCGGCTATCGTTGCTGGCCTGACTTTTCGAGTCTTCAACAAGCCTATAGTTCCGCTGGTAGAATCACATCTGCAATAGGCTCTGTGGACTTTATACCATCACTGGTCCACATAATCGCATCTGCATTGGCTTGAGGCTCACGATATTATCGCTGGCCTACACAATCGCATATGCAATAGGCATGGTATGAACGATATCATCGCTGGCGTAACCATCGAATCTCGGTCTTGGCTTGCGTTGACTCCTATCTCTTGGTGGCTTGGAGACAATATGCGTCTGAGACTATTATGATCCGCGATTGTGATTAATGAGTGACATCGCGAAACTGAATGACATCGAATGTTCGCATTTCGCAAACATGTTCGTGCGTGCAAGCGTAAGTGATTCCCGCTGATACTAAATTCGAAAAAAAAATCGAAACCCCTTCGTTTTATTTAAAGCACCCTTCGTTTTATTTCAAACACCCCCCCCCCCCCTTATTTTTCGGCTGGTTACGGGCCTGATCATGTGAATTTCCCATGGAGGAATTGGAGCGAGCTATCATGTGTGTCAGCAACTCGTCCTTGCAGTACTGGACACCTAAACAGAAGAATGGGCAAAAAGAAAGCGCTGCTTACTATATTCAGTGCATTTTTTTGAAGCAGAAAGGGCATTTGATACGTGTGGCTGTGGACTCTTTGTTACAAATCTCCGGTCCCGACTATAGGATACCACTAATGATGTAGTGTACTTTAATAGGAGGGAGTTGCAGAAGCAGTGACCATTTGCGTGATTTTTCTCGTATTTGCTCGTACTGCGTGTGTACGTGTAAATCTACTATACGACTGTGTGATGATTTTGCGATCCATTTTTCATGCAGACCTCGTGAAATCGATTATCTCACTTAGGATTCATTATCCGGTTAACCGGTTAGCTAAATTTCAAATATCCGGATATATCCGTTATCCGGAGGGTGAAAATTATTGATATCCGAACTAACTCTAGTAGCGCCATATCTCTTACTTTGGTCATAAAGAAGTGTTACAAACGTGGCAGATTATCTAAAACATTTCACAATTAGGTGATAATAAAACCAACTATGACATATCTATGAGCTGGACAATCAATTCGGTCGTAGTCTACAGATCGTAGCAGTGTAACTCAGTATACGAGCGTTACAAAGACGGCGCTGTGGAGGTGAAATGCAGGTCGGGATAATAGCGAATTTCGAAGATGTCAGTGCGAAGTAAAATTAGATGCGTGGCAAAACCTTTTGTTTCGTAAATCTACCGAAAAAGCCAAATGCAACTTATGTCAAGATGTTTTCAAAGCTTCAGGATCTAGCGCAGTGGTTCCGTGGGCGATATCGCCCCACAGTGGGTGGTTTTGAGAAACAAGGGGGCGGAATACCAAAGAGGCCATCGGGGGCGAAAATGTTAGAACGTTCAGTGAGATATATTTAATCAACACGCCCAAAAATGCACGTGACGGTGGCTTATTCAGCATACGACGCCAAAGTTGACTAAAAAAAATGATAAACTCAACGGCGGAAACAGGTTTATCGAGCACCTACTCGGACAAATGACCTTTTTATTTACTCCATTCTTTAGCGATCAAAGTCCGGTGAATAAATCTCCCTTTTATAGGTCCTCTTTTTTGAATCCGTAAATATGGGGCCAAAGGGGGGAAAGGGGTCGAAAGGCTTCAAACTTATTTTTGTTTTAAATGCAACCCTAAATCATAACAATAGGCATTTAGGTTGCAGTTCCCTGCCACAAAACATCAAAAGACTTATGCAATTTTGACCAACACGCGACTTCACGAAGTGTGCTACAAAAGAAAGACTTTAGTCGAAACTCCATTGTCAATAGCCGCGATGGGTGGGCGTGGCTAATAGTCCGGTTCTTTCAATCCGAGCCCACAATGCAAATGCCACACGGAGACCCACAGAGCATTAATGACAATTTGTGCGTCTCACGAAAGTTTTTCTTTTAGTCTGCTACGTTATGGATACAACAATATCTTTTGATTATATAACAGACCAGAAGTCCCGAATTAATTCACTAAGGTAATAACAACAAGATAACAGACGTAACTTATGAATTACGTGCATCCAGCTCTACAGGTAAATCTGATTATCGGGGGCAGAGAGAGAGAAAGGGAGAGGAATAGAAATGAATAATAATGTTAAGCGATTACCAATATTATTGATGAAATTCAGTCTTCAACTTGAAATTAACACCCTATAGGGGCCAAAGACCAACGTTTTGACTGGGGAACGAATAGCTGTTACGGTCCTGATTCCAGTGGCGTAGCAGCCACTTGGCGGTTCTGGCTCTGCGCCAGACCGTATGTTGCTCGCCCCTGAAGAGGCTGGTGCGGAACAGTGAAACCACGTTTGATCGTAGTGCAACAGCGTTTGATGTTTTACAGTGATTAGTTGATGCAAAGCTACCTGATTCGACACCATATTTATGCTCGTGTCTGAAACTTTATCCGACCAATGGTGTTTCAATTACGTGTGAGCTGTGTGAGGCAAGCTTCTCAAAGCTCAAACTGATTAAGTCTTATTTACGTTCTACCATGAATGATGGTCGGTTATCAGCTCTATCAATTCTGTCTATAAAAAGAGACTACGTTCAAAAACTTGAATTTGAGGATATTATCGCTGATTTTGCGTTGAGGCGGCTATTGATTTTCTATTTGTACAATACAATCGATCGCTATTTCTTGTCTCTATAATTTTGGCCTTATTAACGTTGACAGGGTGAGGCTGAGACGCGGCATATTGTTTTATTGACAAGGTTACTTAAACATGAATCTATGTCGAAATTTGCTGCGGTCTACTTAGGGGAGAGGGCGGCATTTTAAGCGAGAGCCGGGGGCGGCAGCACATGCTGCTACGACAGTGCCTGATTCTAGCTACAATTCTCACGCTAACATGATATATAAGCCCATGGCTATGGCGGCAGGCCCCAATGTTGAGTAAAGAATTATGAAATAACGATTGGCGCATGTCTCAAGTAGAGTCATATGAGAAAAAGAGCCTTCAACTCAATACAGATAATGTACTGCAAGTCAGTGTTGTGATCAAGTCACTACCTTTGAGTCACGAGTCATCTCGAGTCATTACACATTTTGACTCGAGTCAAGTCAAGTCAATCGATTTTCGAAGGTGACTCGAGTCCAGTCAAGTCACTCGTTTTTTGGAGGTGACTCGAGTCAAGTCGAGTCAAGTCAAGTCAAGTCACGAGTCAGGTCACAATTCAAGTCAAATTGAATTTTCGAAGTATGAGGATGATTCAAAGTCATTACATATTGCTAGCTGTGTGAATAACAGATTGATTGGTGATATATCTTGAATCATTTACCGAGTATTATGTTTTAATTATACGTGCAAAAAGGCGTTGTATCGCTCACGCACGCTTAGAGCTGCTAAAAAAATACGTGAGCCAAAATAGACAATCGAATACGAAGCGCCGAGAAGTTGGAACAAATTGATACGGTACAATACACTACCCATCCAGGGCCATCCACACATTTGTGAGATTATAAACGCATAAACTATATTCGTTCGATTCAAATCATACAAGAGGGTCGGCTAAGGTTGGCACTTCGCGATGTAAGCACTGAGCTGTTTAACAAACAGAGATACGTTGCTATTAGATTATTCTACAGCTAGTACATAAACGTAAGCTGTGATCATTTCGTTTTCGGTCAATTTATTTGTGATGTAACAATGGAGAATCAGTGAAAAGTACAATCGGTGAATGACTGATTGCTCTCACAAGTCACACCGGCGTATCGCGAACAATCCGAATATAAAAAAGATGCAGCGATTTAATCGACATCGTTTACTAGATGACTTGAAATAGACTCGTGAATTTTGCTCCGAGTCACGAGTCAATCCACATTTCTGAAGCGACGAGTCAAGTCAAGTCAAGTCATTTTTGCAAAGTGACTCGAGTCAAGTCATGCGAAAAAGGTGACTCGAGTCTGACTCGAGTCACGTCATGACTCGAGTCATCCCAACACTGCTGCAAGTACAAAATTTCAAATCTTTGTCCGGTGTCGTACTACGTAGGCCTACTGCTCGTCAAGCAGCAATGGTAAATCTGCGTTTGCATAACCAAACATCAATACACAAGCTACTAGAGACAGAGAGAGAGGATGGCGGTATTCGGTTTCGTCTGATCCATCGAGGTGATTTTGACGACGGAGATGCCATACGACCGTATGGTCATCTAGTCAGCACCCCCGCTTTTTTTCTCCTCCACGCTACCCGTGGATGCCGAGCGCCTAGCAGGATAGCGGCGGATACCAGTTTTCGAGTCTTTGGTCTGACCCGGCCGGGGATCGAACCCACGACCTACCCGATCAAGTAACCGAACTCATAACCATTACACTATCTTGCTCGGTGTAAGGTTATTAGGTAGAGTGGTGATTAATCATCCTACTGTGGGGTAGGCCTACAGGCGTGTGGAACGTGTTGATAACCTGATATACAGCACGGTGGGTGTTCTTACAATCGAACGAATGTACGTGACGTACTGTGTATACTTCTTACGCGATCACCAGCCAATCTAATAGGCTACTTCTGACGTAATAATGACCAATGGCATGTAAAAATTAGACGTTTGTGCTATCATGAACCTGGTATAATACATCTTTCCTTGTTCACGAATGTTCAGATTATGTCATAGTCCTTGTACAAATAAAAAGTAATCGTTCTTTCACAAAGAAATCGATTAGATATGGGAAGTAGTCGATCACGATTACGATTACTTCGGAATTTTTTTCGAATGTAATCGATTGCGATTACGATTACTTGAAAATGCTGTAATCGTCGTAATCGATTACGATTACTAATCGCGATTACCCCATGTCTGCTCCGAATACACTCCGACTCCGCTCCGCTGCTCATCACTTCACACTCAACTTCGGAACGGAATTACTACCCTAAACTTCAAGTAGAAACCCTGAAAACTGGACCAGTGTTAAATACCACTATCACAACATGACATACCAAGTTTCAAGAGTTTTCATGGTGTGAAACACCACCAAAATCGACCTATGACAGCAAAAATCGACCATACGCATATGACGGTAACCGAGTTCAGATATAGATACGATTGTTACATCACACCTTAGGGGTACAGACCTATTATGCCTCACTTGCTCGGTTATGAATGGGAGAGAATAAATCTCAGTTTCTTTATTGTGCGCGGCTTTGAGAGAATGGACAGTGAAAGCTTGTTAAGAGCGATACCGGGGCATGCCCCGGCTAGGCATTCGCAAAGCGAAAACACAGAAGAGAATTCGATATTCGCAGAGACTTCGCTATATATGGGCATTTACAAGCAAAAGGACAAGAAGAATACGATTTTCACTGTGATTTCGGTATATATAGATTGCTGTGCGTCTATAAATGGTAAATAACTGTTATTGAACCGAATTTCAGATGGGGCAATGCCCAAGTTGCCCTTCATGACGAGCCGCCACTGCTGAAGCATGACTTGCAACCATTCTCATTCCGCGGCCCGTAATAGAGCGAGGTATTGTGCCCGAACCATCACGCTAGAAGTATTGCACATATATCACCCTGTATTTCATTTTACAAATTAACTGCGAAGTACGGAGTCTTCCTATAAACTGTGCACCTCCCGGTGCTGAAACCCAGCAAAAGCAGAAAGCTATCGTGAACGGATCTAATATCAATGGATTCATTACTCAGGGAGTCTTCGTACTGAATCGAAACGAATACTGCCAATTTGCAGCGACTGAGAATGTGCTTTGTCGTAAAGAAGCAGATGATAGCGATCTGACGGCGAATATTCGTACCCACACTGTCGTTACCCCCACCACTGTATAGCAGTGTTTCCAACCCCCACCACTGCATAGCAGTGTTTCCATAACTTTTATGTACTATCTAGTACGCCATTGACCAACAAGAGTTTTCAAAAAAATGACATTTTAATTCATCAGCAATTGCTTCACACACCACAAAGCGGTACAAAACACAAGCAAAAAGAGACAACATATTCAAAAAACGCGTGCACCATATCCCGGGCCGATTAAATATGGCAGTACGAGCTGTCGTGTCGACGGACAGCATGAATTTGCCGCGAAGCATGCTTATCCCGATGTCGCCGACGTAAACAGTACATGCATTGGTTTAGGTCGTTAACCTTCATCGTGCCTTGGATTGAAACAGCATGACATTGCCGCGTGTCTTGTCGTACAAATATTAAGCGGAGGGGTCTCCAGTAGTGTTAACTACCAATGCCGGTACAGCTTACCTCAATACCGTAAAAGCTCTCAAGTTCTCAGATGCTCTGAAATCCTGCGCAACGCTTCAACGCAATTCGTTGGGATGAAAACATGAATTGGGGGGGGGGGGTGGAAGTCCGAAATAAATTGTCTGCCACGGCGAAAAACAATATTTTAAGGGAAAAAAACGGAACATCCACTAACCGTGTGAAATCAACAAATTTCGGGTAAATTCTGGCAAACTATGGATAAAACTACCTGTCACCGATTAGGTGCACTGAAGCCTAAGATTGACAAGGAAGCTCAATAGGATAAAAGAAAGGCTACAGATCAGGGCGCCACGGATATAAATCAGCCCAACAGGTCTAATGATATGGCCTGTATGATCAAATGAAGGCTCGCATCGATTCGAATTGAATCGAACACTTCTCCGACTACAAACTGCGATTTCTGAAAGACAAAGATTTGAAATGCGGTTGTTGAGGTACAGAAACGCGAAGTCAGCCTTGGCGCCGGCGTTTCTGGTGCTTTCACCCGCCAAAGGCAGGCAGCCATATCCAGCCGGTCGAATATAAAGAGATCTACTATCCAAATAATCTCCTAATCGAATCGAATACGTCCGACTTCGCACTGTCATTTTTCCACGACTGATATTGGGACTGTTGCCGTATAGGCATATAAAAATACAAGGTTACTGTGATTGCTACAGTTGGCACCCGCACTACTGTTGTCGCTATCGCACATATGCAGGCAGCTAATGGGTCAAATATAAAGTTGTTTATTATCCAACGAATCTTCGCTTCGAATCGAATCGAAAACGTCCGACTCGACACTACCGTTTTTCAGCGATGGAGATTGCGACTTCGGTCGTATAGGCACGGAAAACGCACGGTTTCGTCGATAGCTGCCGTTGGCACTTGCAGTGTGATTGTTACTACCCGACAATGGCAAGTAGCCTGCGTTGTCTCTGCCAGTCGAAGACTCGGACGTGAAGTCCGACTGTTCGTCTATAGAGTTTCGCGTTGGCGATTGCTCGACTACTTTGTAATCTTTTTTCGCCACTGTCGGCCGTCTTTGCGAAGAGAATTTCGAGCTGAAGCGTCTAAAAACTTTTGTGAATTTCTTTTTGATGCTCGCGCCTTTACGGTCTTCTTGCTGGGAGTCGCTTTTAAGCTTAGCTCTTCGTCTAGGCGAATTCAACTGGAAGTAGATGGTTGTTCGGTTACGCTAGCATTGATTTTGGTTAGATAACTAAAGTCTGGGACAAAACAATACGTAGATCAGGTCAACACTTGTGTTATTAAGGCGTGTCAAGCCTGAACGCATGAAAGGTTATTGGATTTGAATCGGGCTAAACTGTGAATACATAGGTGGAAAATGGTCGCATTTAGCAGATTTCAACCATAACGTAAGGTGGAAATCAGCCCATCGGGAACTTCCTGGCAACATATTCTGCTTTGACACCCGTTTCAAGGGATCTAAACGAGTCAAATGCACCAATTCCTACGGGTATAAACCCCGGTTCGAGTAGGTTCTGTTTTCGTGAACCATGTTTTCCTAAAAGTGAAGTACCAAATCAGAACCCATTCCCCTCCCGCGATATATCCCCATAATAATGAGTATAAGCGTATAGCCTATGTGACTTGTTTTCACTCATTGGAAAGGATATAGAAGCAGATCTCGAACCAGAAGGGTAGATGGAGCTGATTTGCACACTATGCTATTGTGAGAATCTGGTAAACACACCCATTTTCCGCTTATCTTGAAGATGTATATCAATCATTCCCCAAATTTCAATATGCATGAATATCCCTAAGGTCTATCAAAGTGATTGAATATATACTCACAAATCTGGCCATCGGACTGGAAACGTCCGGACTCGAATATGAAAGTTGTGGTTTTTCACTTTGCGATCTTTGTAGGGGGCTGGTCACCGATTTCCGACTACGCAATCTCTTACGCAAGGAGTTGAATCCGTTACCGAGGCCTGAAATGAGGCAGCATAACCATAACGTATCTCGTAGCATCTGGCGGCTACGATTCGGACAAAATGAGTAGAAAAATAGTTGCATGAATGCGGCATAGTGAGATAAAAGCTTCCGGTGCATCAACGATGCGAAAAATGAAAGGTAACGTCCTAAACTTGCCTAAATTGTTCAAGTGGATTAAGTAAGTTTAATGGACATCGGATACCAACAAATGGCTATAGCGGTGTCGTGTGGGTGGCCGAAAAGGTTTAATGCTTACAAAATACAAGATACCAGTCAATGGGTTGCGGGTTAGAGTCCGAGCGAGAAAAACTTCAGAATTCCTACCCAAGTGTTGAAGGTTTATCAAGGCTACTCCTCGCCACCTCATCCCCGTAAGCGGTGTCATACAAAAAGCCTAGAAGTGGGCCGTGCTGAAAGTCGGCAGATGCAGAATAAAAAATGCAGAAAATCGGCCTGGTGTAAATGACCGTTGTAGTCAACAAACACCACGAATACCCCAAACAAACAAAAAATCAAAATAATGATGACTAAAAGAAATCATGAACGGTAAGAAATTGGTGCAGCATTTTCAAAACAACATCACTAGCGAGGTGTTAATTCGGCCCGTGGACATGAACTATGAGTTATGAGCGTCAGCATGCACCATAACAGTATCCGACGCTTCAGCTTGCGACACTTTTGAGTATGTGTCGTGAAGTTGAGTTTAGATAGACTAGGGCTAGTTTTGGGGTCATAAAATCACTTTAAAACAAATGTTTAAAACAAGGCCCTTGCTGAAAACATGTCTTTTATTTCTTTTTTGGTCTTTTTTAGTTGTGACGTCAAAGTGTAGTGACATTATCAATTGCAAATATAGGGTAAATTTAGCTTCTTTGACGAAATATCTGTACCATTGATGTAGAACTGAGTATTTTCATGGTTCCAACCATCCCACATCGATATACGTCGCTATATCGGGTGATAATTGTCCGTAGGCTCATATACCATGTTTTGGAAAGTATTTACACAATAATGGCATAATTTTAGAACTACAAAAAAAAACAATTTTTTCAAGGCCTCTGTTTATGACATGTTGTAAGCTAAGTGTTTCAAAACACCGTTTGTATAAGATGCAGCCCTAGATAGCAGTCATTTTTAAGATACCTTTTCGGCTGTATGTAGATTTGGCGCCACTTTACGGATAAAGATTCGTTTACACTCACCTCCGCCCGACACGAGCGACCTCGTGTGACGCGCTTTGCTGAGATTGGTTTTCCTCCGCAAGGCTTCGACAGTAGTGAGAGTGGGGTTACGCTTTTTCTTTTTCAAGGCGGCCGCCTCGCTCGCGTAGCTCACGGGAATGTACAGAAGGCTTTCCTCGCTACACGAAAATAAAAACGGCCCAATTAGTTTCCGGTGCGGATGAACGTAATAAAAGCCAAATTTCGGCCGATATCCGGTATTATTTACACTTACGCTGTTTTAAATTCTCTTAATATCAACTAATCCTAATCTACACATGTCTTGATTCGGACATAGCTACGCGCTAACACCTATGCCCGTGAATAGCTGAATAATGCGAGCCTGCACACGATCTGTAACACATACAAAACATATATCACAACTCGTGGATTAATATACCAGGGCATTAAACAATTTCTACCCACGTCGCTGTTCATTGTGACATCCACATATTAATGAAGTCTCGAGATCATAAAAGTAGAGTGAATGACTATGAGAGTGTGCCGCCTGCAGCAATTAGGTTACCAGAGCTAGAAGTCGGTTAGTCGCGAAAATCTTCTCGCAATTTCGAATGTGGCCAACTTCTATTAACTGTTAAAACATGCGATCTCTCCTCGCAATTTACTTCTGTAAAGTTACGGCCTTACTATCACTTCATAACTTACTTATACAACGCTGACTAAATTTGACAACCTACGACGATGACCAGCTTAGCAGATAGGTCCTTACTTCATTGCCGATAGTTCCGGCGTGCTTGTCGACAGTGAACTCAACCGTGACGTGTCGCCCATCTTTATCTGCCCGACTCTTTTCTGTACCGGTCCGCCCTCCGCCGATTCAAACACGCAGCATTGGTCCGACCTGTCAAATATACACAAATGTTTGATGTCTAAATCGAGTTGTTCGGGGTCGCGCTGGTGGATCACGTGTGTTGTGCAAGTCGACCAAGAGAACGAAAATTATCACAAGGTTGCTTTGTGTAACATAAAACAAAGTTGGACAAAGAAATCAGCGTAACTATACTCAAATATAAGTAGAAGTAATGACTTAAATCTCTACCAAATTACTAGTATAAATAACAATTTACAAGACATATCAAAACCCTTTAAGCAGGAGCAAAAAATAGAAGGCATAAAAGCACCCAAGTAATTTCAGACAGTAGACTTTGTCTAGACTC
Organism: Botryllus schlosseri; assembly: GCF_051294905.1. Classification (NCBI taxonomy): domain Eukaryota; kingdom Metazoa; phylum Chordata; class Ascidiacea; order Stolidobranchia; family Styelidae; genus Botryllus; species Botryllus schlosseri. The sequence continues at coordinate 25,678,962 of NC_137238.1, forward strand.
TAGAGGTAGTACACTCTTAGTAGTTAGTCGGATGTGGCTACTTTTGAAATTGCAATACGTTTTTTTCGCGACTGACGCGAAATGACTGATTGCACTCTGAGTATTAGCAATATTAGATTCATTTACCGTGCATGGGCTATTTCATGCGCAGATTACGACTGCTTCACTCAGAAAAGTAGAAATAACATAAATTTGTACTATGACTACAAGTAGAAGTTGCTCTTTTTAAGTGATAAAAAAAGTATATTTTATTCCAGTGGTAATTAACCGGTGTTCTATTGAAACCAGCGGTTCCGCTGGAGGTCAGAACGCACTCTCGACCCATTTATATGATTGTGAAAACACGCCGTTATTGGCTGCAGGCCAGATCGGCAGGCGTGAATTCGAATACCAAGGGATTTCGGTTCAAACTCAAAACCCCGTCCGTTTCAAATACAAGATTCCGTCTTCAGTATATTTATTTACTGAAGTCGCTTCCTTTTCTGATCTTCCAGAACGTTGTTGATGCACAGCAAAGTTGATTGGTCCACGAGTATTCTTTAGTTATATAATAGATTTGTAATGTGGTAGAGTTTTGCTCTTGTAGTTCAGTTGAATAGTATATTCCTATTGAAATGAACCCGAATATTTTCGGTTGACACTCGTCAGGGGTAATCGTTAGCAACTAGTAGAGAATTGGAGAGATCATTGTATATCAACAATCGTATCACAAAATATGACGTCACCAGCATGAAAGAGAGAGCGTTCTATGTACTATTTTTCGGTGGTACTAGAACTCCTTTTGTTGACTGTTTATGACGTCATATTTGGTGATACGATTGTTGATATACAATGTTCTTTCCTATTCTCTACTAGTTGCTGACGATTACCCCTGACGAGTGTCAGCCGAAGATATTCGGGTTCATTTCAATATGAATATACTATTCTACTGTATATTGAAGTCATGTACCTCCAAGAAGCTCTTGCAGTTCAGTAAAAATTAGTGGTTACGCCGTGATTAGCGCATGCGAGTTAATAAATGTCAAGGAACGCCGTTTTATCGCTTGTTTTGTCTTAAAACCGAAAATTGTCCAGTAGAAGTGGAATTAGTCAGTTGGGTCAGTTGATGACCACATGCATTTCAAATGTCATTGGAAAGCGAAATGTTTACCGGGAAGAGCACAGATTACTCACTGCCGGACAAATATTCACACCAACCTTCTTCTGTAAACAGTGTAATCATCGCTTTCTTTCTCAAATTGGTCCTCCTTGGCGTCTCTGTCTTTATCAAGTTCTTCCCGTGCAAACATCACCACGATTTTGGGGATGTCCTTGCTGTCGAAGTAGAGCTTCTCTGGCAGACCCGGAACGTCGATGTCGCTGATCGTGACCCCCGAGTCCCGCCGGTGCGCTCCAGGGGACGGCGAGCGGACGTCCGAGTTGTATTCGTAGAGTTCGGGCGCGGATTCAACCATAGGCGAACTTCGACCTAGAACGGCAACGTGAGGGTTCAGGCCTTGCGTACACTGTCCAATTCCGCTACTTGTACGAACTATGGTCTATATTTATTCTGTTTCTGACTCAATCAGTGAAATCTTAATACTCGGCTCGAAACAGAGCTAGTGGGATCTTTCGATTTGCCCAACCATGCACCCCATAGGAATTCAAGATTAATTATACTATCAAACACGCCAAGAGAGCCTCGCACAACTAAGTCGCTATGGTAATCATGATTGCATAATTCAGGCACGCACTTGCCACATAGTGCACCAGTGCACCCAACATAGTAACGTGGACGCAGTGATGGTCAATCAATCAAGTCTTCGGATTTCCAGTAACGCAATGAGTTTACTTGAATTTAAGACTTCAACGGTGACTTTTGTTTTGATTACTACGCTTAAACGCAAGCTTTTCAGTTTACATTCATGCCAAGCAGTATTTGCGCATTAGTAACGTTTTCCAATGAAACATCGCTTGAATTACCACGTGATTACATACTAATGGTGCCGACGAATTGCACAGACGTTTCTTCAACTCATATTCGTGATTCGAGTAGACTTTGATCGGAAGTTACATAAGCCGTCGTACAAAGTCTATTCACCGCTAAATAGGTAACCGTAACGCAGACCGTATTACAAATCGAGTGCGTGTTGCCATATGGTCGCCAGGTAGATTAGTTTCCTTGTGGTCGCTGGAACGTACATATCTGAACTTTGTAAATCGGACATGCTGCTGTCACGTCATAACGAGTGATAATCGGAACACTGGAATCACAGTTAAACGACTCGGATACTCGATTTCGCCCAGCCCTAGTCATGAAGGATACAGTAATAAAGAAACCGTGTTCGAAATAGGCCTTGCATTGCAAGGGGTTTTCTATCTGGAGATCGCAAAAAAAGTCACCGACATACCCGAGCTTTGAAAATCGGTCGACACTACCGACGGGGCTGAAGATCCGGGCAACATCTCCGGTTTTCCTTTTCCGGAAGTCTCGCACACGGGCAGGCCGTTTTCGGAAGCCTGAAATGTAGAGTTTATATTTTGATCAGCAACCGAACTTTTCAAGAAATCTAAACGCAATAGTTTTTGGAAGTAGCACCGGCCGATATTGACATTGTAATTAATCAAGCTGGTTAGCAGCAGCCGAGCACTTAATCTCTCAACGAAGACTATTTTATTAACAAGAATCATCGTTTATACACTCTCTTATTGCCTTGGATGCTGCGATTCAACGGTTATACTCTATTTGTAATCAAATGAGCCAGATACCCGATTTGCCCAGTCTCAACAATGGTACTAACCTCGTTGCGATCAAGCGACTCCATAGGCTTCATCGCCCCCGTTAACTCCGCATTGTCGATGCTCTCATCGAAGATGGCGTCTTCCTTACTTTCGGGCAACAGAAACTCCAACTCCGTCGAATTGGTGACGTCACTGGCGCGTCTTTCGTAACACGCGGTGCGATCCAGTTCGTCGCTGCTGCCGTCCGAGTCCGGCGGGCTGTCGTCTTTCTCGTCCGTGCTCAGATTCTCGTAGGTGGCCACCCGCCGCATGGAGTTGATGGAGCCGAAGGTGGATGTGATCGAATACAGGTCCTCTTGGCTTTGCGTGTGTGTGCTTACGTCTAGGATATCGCTGGAATATAGACACGAGAATAAGGTGGTGAGTAAGGAAATATTACTTTTTTGGAGTTATCAAGTATGGTTTTGCGTATTTTCACCACTTACATTGAAACGGTTATTATTCTAGACTAGACTTATACTTACTAATTTTGGGTTTTTTATTGTCAAAACCAAGCGCAGAGTACTTACTTTTTCATTTACCGGTAATCGCAACTTCTGCTTGTACTACAGTAGATATATACGTTACTTATAATATACTTGAGTTGGAATTTACGTTGGGTTATAAAATCACTCAAGTTCCGTGTTATAGGGTTGCATTTTAAACAAAAATCAATTTGAAACACACGTTTTTTACTTATTTTAAGACATGACGTCAAAAATATTCAATTGTGACATCATACTGGTTTGACATTGACAATTGAAAATATAGGGTAAATGTAGCCCCCTTGACGAAATATCTGTACTAATGATGTTGAACCGACTATTTTGAGGGTTCCAACCATCCTATATCGATATACGTCGGCTATACCGGGTGCTAATTGTCCGTATATGCTCTGCTCACACACCAAGTTTTGGAAAGTATTTACACAATTATGGCATAATTTTACAACTATAAAAACACAATTTTATTAAGGCTTTTTGGAAGTTGGAATTTACGTTGTACATCTTATTCCGATTTCAGTTTTCAGGCAAGGCCAGTCTCAAACAGAATAGTTATTTAAAATATTTAAAATACCCCCCAAAATGTCAAAGTATGCCAATATCTCTCTAAGTACAATAGCCAGGGAAAAGTTTTTGCGTGCAATCGATGTAACTTTCAGAGTTAGACACTCTGATACCGGAATTGTAGTTCTAGGCCTTCTGGAACATAGAGAAATCTTGGTAAATTTCATACCCCCCAAAATGTCAAAGTATGCCAATATCTCTCTAAGTACAATAGCCAGGGAAAAGTTTTTGCGTGCAATCGATGTAACTTTCAGAGTTAGACACTCTGATACCGGAATTGTAGTTCTAGGCCTTCTGGAACATAGAGAAATCTTGGTATTTTTCATACCCCCCAAAATGTCAAAGTATGCCAATATCTCTCTAAGTACAATAGCCAGGGAAAAGTTTTTGCGTGCAATCGATGTAACTTTCAGAGTTAGACACTCTGATACCGGAATTGTAGTTCTGAGGGTTCCAACCATCCCATATCGATATACGTCGGCTATACCGGGTGCTAATTGTCCGTATATGCTCTGCTCACACACCAAGTTTTGGAAAGTATTTACACAATTATGGCATAATTTTACAACTATAAAAACACAATTTTATTAAGGCTTTTTGGAAGTTGGAATTTACGTTGTACATCTTATTCAGATTTCAGTTTTCAGGCAAGGCCAGTCTCAAACAGAATAGTTATTTAAAATAGTTACTTCTATTTGTACGCGAGTAAAATTTATATTCCTCACACTTCTACCAGACTACAAACGATGGCTATCGTACAGTACATACATCTTCCAAATGTATCTTCCTATTTCGAATGTATACCGCTGCTTTTACAGGTTAAAAGAAGCGCGCCACCGCGAACTAATCTACATTTTAAAGTAAAGGTACTGAAGTACCCTTCACAAATTCATCTTCTTCTTCTACTTGAATTAGCAACGGCATGCGTCCAAAATCGCTATATTAAATTGTAATTGAGTAGAAACTTACGATGTTACTGCTATTATTACTTGAGTGCCAACGATAGCAACCTTGCCCATCTCCGATGAAAATATGGTAGTTATAAAATGGTAAAGTGCGTTGCAGGTTTGGCATTATTATCCAAGGGTAATGTGTAGGAAAGTATACGGCATTGACTTGACATAGGCCTAAACAGTATGGTTGCGCAAATACAATATATGGGTCATTCGATTCCTAGTCCAGGACTGTGGTTCGCGTAGCGTAGAGCATCACCATTTATTGCGTCAAGCAGTAATTATTAGGGATGGTGTGAACGCGAGGTTCACGTTCGCGTTCTGTGTGTGAACCTCGGAAATTTAGAGGTTCACGTTCACAACAGAACCTCGGTAGGTTCTGCACTGTGAACCTTTCGCGTATATTACAATTTCCATTTCAATATGACGTTTTTCGTTCAAATTTATTGCATTTCAACTGCGGGCCACTCAATGCATGGCGCTGGCAGTATAAAAATCAACAGTAAACGACCAAACGACCAATTGTTTGCTCGAAATGTCCAGCTTTTATTACCCTTTGTGAACATTTAGTGACTCTCTGCTGTGAGCTTGACCCGCAATCACACAACATCACGAGCGAAATGCGTAGTCAGCAATGATGCTTGCTCCACCAATCAATGAGATTAATATCGTTTTCTGATGTAAAAAATCTAGCAGGAGTTCAGGGTCAATCTTGACTGCATAGGTTCACTGTATCATTAAATCCAAATCCGTACGGTTGAGGTGTTGGCTACTGCTGTATAACTTGTTAATGGAGTAAAATCGGTAGCAAGTATAGAAACCTGTTTTACACTCTGCTCGATATCAATGTAGCAATACTCAGACGCCGAATACATTGTCCGGTCTGCTGGGCTAGACCGTTAAGGCGTAAGCTTTTATTCCCTAGTAAGTCGTCGCCGAAATTGTTAGCTAGGGCTAGACGACGGGAAATATTGATTTTATGGGATTATAATTTCACTTGATTGCCTCAGTTGATACATTTAGCGACGTTTAAAACGCCAATATGTACTTCAGCACTGTGGCATTATGTGGCCCCAGTCGTCGCTAGGTATTGTGTACAGCTGTACACTGTACGAAATAGGCTATCACTTCACTGAAAGATAGGATTTGAATTAGCAATATGACGTCACGTGACGTCATGAGGTTCACGTTCGTGTTCACACAGAACCTTTCAAAAAGGTTCGCGTTCACACGAACCTGAACCTTTCAGAGGTTCGCACCATCCCTAGTAATTATGACTTGACAATTACAAGTATTTGTCTCCTTTTCGGCCATGAGGCAGATAATGGCAGTTTTATGTCTCGCACTCACCCGAGAGAGTTTGACCGCTTTTCGTTGAGGTTGGCAATAAATGAGCCGAGTTCGGCGTCGTCCGAGAAGGAGGCAGACTTTGTCAGTCGGCTTCTGGACAAGTTGCGGCTTTCTGACGATTCTTCGCTTTCTTCCAATATGGACTCCAACGTTGGGACGTAGTGACAGTGGTCGAATCTGAAACGGCAAGTTGCGGGATAAAATTACGCCTGTGCACACGCAAGCGTTCATCACACCGTTATAAGCGTATCAGAGGAAAACGTGCGATGGTTTGTAGAGCGTGGAGAATTCCCAAACTAGTCATCGTCTACTCCAGTATGAGTAGAATTAACGCCGTGAATTGGTAGTCATTACAACTACAAGCAGGGCATTTGCAAGAAATTTCAAAACTACTTCCAGCGGAAGTATACAATGAAAGGTTTACTGCATTCTTAATCGGAAGCTGCATATTTTCGACAAACGCAAATGACTGATGATGCTAGAAATGAATGCAATCATCCGAATATATAGTTAGTTACCTTGATACTGGCCTCTTTTCACACGCACTGTAACAAAATGTCACTTATTCTGATGCAGGCTTATGATAAAACTATATATTCCAATTGTTGAAAACTGTACAGTAGGGCTGTTCAAAAATAACATTTTTTTCCCGATTCAAGCCGGTCACCTCTTAAATCGTCAGGTTGCAGTAGAAAACCTTGCTCACCAAATTTCACTCGATTCCAACCAGTAAAGGCCTCCGCAGATCCAATTAAAATTTTTAATTTATTATGGAAAATTAAAAAAAAAAAATTTCCAAATTTTTCTGCCAACCCCATGAAATTGTTGAGCTGTCTTCAAAGACGTTGCAAAACAAATTTGAGTCAATTCCGACCAGTAGAAGCGGAGTTATGTGAGTTTTTCGTTGATAAATCGCGGATTATCCACCGATCAAGGATAATCCGAGAAATATCATCGAAAAACTCACATAAATCCGCTTCTACTGGTCGGAATGGATTCAAATTTGTTTTGCAACGTCTTTGTAGACAGCTCAACAATTTCATGGGGTTGGCAGAAAAATTTGGAAATTTTTTTTTTTAATTTTCCATAATAAATTAAAAATTTTAATTGGATCTGCGGAGGCCTTTACTGGTTGGAATCGAGTGAAATTTGGTGAGCAAGGTTTTCTACTGCAACCTGACAATTTAAGAGGTGACCGGCTTGAATCGGGAAAAAAAAGTTATTTTTGAACAGCCCTACTGTACAGTTACTACTATTATTGTGGGAATATTTCACAAACATAGTGACTGGAGCGACTATCGCAACTATAGGCAAAGCCTGTTTTAGTACGGTTCCTAACCAGTGACTACCTCTGCAAACAATAAATACTCGATACCCGCACCTCATGACTTAATCATAATCGTTCCAATCCTTGTTCTCATAAATATGAGACCAGTATGTCAGCTTCTAGAACTGACCGAAGCAGGCCTTGCAACCTTTCACAATCCGCGGCCCCCAATAGTGGGAGGTACTGTAACCGCAACCTCTCGCTAAAAATATCTCAGATATCGTCCTGTATTGCATTTTACATGCATTTTACAAATTAACCGCTATATACTAACTATTTCTATATGAGCACCAACTTCCTCTTACAATGTCAATAACAGAATTATAAAGAGGGAACTATGAAATTAGAGGCGTCGCGAAATCTATACGAGCGACAATTGCTACAAATCAAAACCAACTCACTCAGGAAAGGGGGGCATAGACATCAATTTGTCGTCGTTCTCTGATAGAAAATTCGGAATCATCCACAGTTGAATCGACACGTCTTGATCTGTAGATACAAAATAATCGCACAAATTTAAAAGCGCAGTGTTATGTGGCATGCGAAATATACGAAGGATAACGACGATAGCAGTAAAGAAAACTTGGCGGAATACTGTGCGGATTCGATAGCATCAATATTTTGGTATTCTAGAAAACATTTTTACAGGTAGGCTACAGTGTACAATCTGTACATTTGCAGAAATACAACACGTAGATGGCTGTCAAAGAACACTGATTTCCGAAGACGGTACATCGGCGCCTATTCGACGTAACGCTCGACTTAGAAGCATTTCTAGCGGCACGCTAAATATCAATGGTCGCGTTCGCAGTAGAAAACATGTTGACGCCGCAATTTCACAGTGCAAGAAAAGCATTGCTCAACACACAACTCATTACGCTGCCTGTAATAAACACTGATAGAGTACACACGCCTGGAAATAAGATGTATCTATGTTACCTGCTAGGTTTTGGATCAATCATGATACCATGATGATTTCACCAGCGCCATACATCGCCCTGCTTATTCAAATGCCCGAACGACACAGTTCCATTTCTCTACCAATTGCTTGTGCAGACTGATCGCTAATGGAAGACTTGGTACTAATGACCTCAATAACGAGGAAATCATAGGAAACAGCTAGTGGAACAGGCGCTGGTGTTAGGGAACTTTTATTTAACAGGCAACCTGGCGGAAATCACCTCAGTAAGGCCAATGTTCCCAGGGGAAATGTAGGTTTATACAATTTGTTACAGCGGCAAATAAAAGTGCATTTTCAAAGCCATGAAGTCAATGTTATCGGACAGAGATAGAGCACTCAATCGTAGCCTGTATATTTAAAATACAGCAAAGGCAAGGTACAAAACGATAGTGAAAAGAATATATTTCGTAAGCTGAACAGAAGCTTATATCATCAACACACTACTGCTGTTTATCGTGTAAGTACCAAATGCCAATGATTCAAATAGATAAATACTGACATGTTATTCTAACGGCCTGGAAATTTTCAATTTGATCTAGACGCAATTCCGCTAAAGCTGCATAGGTACATGACAGCAGCAATAATAACTATACGAATAGACGCGTATTTCAGCTTAGCGCCGGGAACACTAACGTATTTAAACTGAGCGTGGCTCAGTATCACTATTTCAAGAGTAGATCGTATTTCATCTTACCGCAAGGAATCATAACGTATTTACACTAAATGTGGCTCAGTATTAGCACTTCGAGAGTGGACCGTATTCCCGTTTCCTCACAAACAGTAGGTCAGTAAAAGCTCTGGAAAGGTAACCGTTGTCCCCTAAAATTTGTCCCAACAAAACCACTTGACGGGTGCAATGCATTCCTGCACCCATAAATGAATCGGATAATGTAGGAAAATCACATACCTTTCCAAGGCGCGGGTTCCATAGAAGGTGAAGTGGATTCGAGTCGATCAAAGGAATTATCCTCGCTCGCATCGTCCCGATCTCCGTTTACCTTCCCATTTTTGGCATGATCGTCTACCAGCAGTCTGCACAAATCAATGAAGGCATCTCTCGGACACAATGCTTCATAAACACGCAACTACATATCCGCATCAACGTCATCACGCGAGCACATCAAAACATGGCTGAATTTGCATGTCGTAAACAGGTGAAGCTTGAGCACGTATTGACAGCGAGAGAAAACAAGACGATTTGCTGAATACACATAATGAATTCGTGGTTACGCAATAATACCCGCATTCTATGTCATGACGATGCACTTGGAACTTACGTCAATACCGGTCGGGCGCCGTTTATTACCTAACATGCGAGGTTATTAGGAATTGTGTTTACACATTGTGAATTCATGCTAGCAGAGACGAATTTCCGTTATTGCAACAGCGATGCAACAATTACGCAGACAGTATTACATCATAAATGCACGTAGTCGTTCTTACTATCTGGTTTACAAGACAGAAAAGGATGGGAAACGGGGAAAGTTAGTTCGTATGTTCTTGAATCCTTCTAAACTAGATGACCTTGAATTCACATCCCAAGTTCCTTGTATGAAGTGTATGTATCCCGGAGCTTTAGTCATCTTCTCGTAATCATTTAAACATTTTATACGCCTGTTGTGGTGCGCATACTAAGGAACTGCTATTGTCAGTAGTCAATTGCTACGAGCAATAACCATAACTTACCATGGGCCTACTTACAATGACATAACTGGTCATAACCGATCATTGTGACGCTGTTAACCCTTCTTTACAATGGATACCAAACCAACGCTGATACATTTTGCACAGCAAATTGAAGCCCCGTTATTGAGCATTCTGATATCGTACAGATACTATTCAATAGCATCGAAACACTTCGACTCTCATATGGACTGGAACATTTACCTAGTGATGTCCAAGTGTCCAGTGGGGGTCAATATCCGATGACTCTGGGAATTATCAGAAGATATCGGTGAGCACCTTGGCGAGTCTTCGAATTGTGAGATAAAAGGAGACCCGGACATGACCCGTGCGTCGCTGCAAAATCACGACATGGTAACGCAACGCAGGACAAAAATGGAAGCCGGTAATACGCAAATTCATCCCGCATAAATGCAGCGCAACAAAAGTCAATGCTGGCTACGGTTACACGTAGCACTGACGAAGGAACGGCAGGCAACTAAATAACAGCCATAATAAATTAACCTATGTGGACGCAATATCATTCATACAATATTGAAAACACCTTTCAATCAAGGCAATTTGGGGGATTGTAGTAGTGTTGAAGATTGACATTAATACAATGCACAAATTGACCTGAAAAGCACCGAATTGTATGTTTGATCGCCATCTCCAGAGATTAATCTTAATTACTGATTTTATAGAACGCTACATGTGTCTAATTCGCGTATTGTCGTCTAGCAGTAATATAATTAGCGGAGGCAGGCATGTACAACAATATCACATAAGATTGGATACGTTATTCAGTGGAATGATACGGATCGTCAAAATATATAGACGTGGTTTCGATACAACGGTGCAGCATTCCGGCGTTCTATTGATATCTTGCAGAGAGAAGAATCGGGAGTGATATCCATGATTATGAGGAGTCATAACTCGCCGCAATAATCCCACTTATGCGTTTAACACTAGCAGCATTAACGCAGAGTGGGCATTTATTCAGTAACGCGTTTCATGACGGGTGTCAAAACAACCAATCAATTCAAACATCCCTTCACCGGCTAGCCACATTATTCCAAGAACTATACGATTTCGACTATGGATTAGACTGAGCAAAGTAATTCAAAGTGTTTTGTAGATTTATATCCAATGCCTTTAGATTCAAAGTGGCGCTTCAAAACGCTATAACATCAGTTTAGCGGTGACGTCATTAAATCTATTTAAAACCAAAGGGTGATTACTTTAGCTTCATTAGCCGAACATGAACCAAGTGTTTGAACCATGCCCATACTATAGCCTAGGCGTGTAGCTGGAGTGGGTTCTGGATCCTTATATCACCCCATGAACGCGCATATAGGTTGGTATTAGTTAACAAAAGATATTTGAGATAGTTGACTCGTTCAGTCACCAGTACGGGTGTGAGAACAAAGTTTAGGACGATGAACGTCCGTTTACACACTCGAACCCGAAGCTATGATGTGAAGTACATTGACGTAATGCACACAGAGTATATAAATTTTGCTTCATACCTTGATTTAGAATCGGGCGAGCCTTCGATGACAGTGATATCGTTGTCAAGTGCAAATTCTGTAATAAAATATCGAGTCATGCCACGTTCATTAGGCAGGCGCGCGGAATACGCAATCGCTGAGTCTGACTGTCAAAACTGTCTGAACTATTCGAGCAATTTCAATTAAATATCACAGGGTATAAATTACAGGTTTGCATATCCGATATCTTTAAATGGCACACGCGAATGATACTTGAATACAAAAGGCATGGGGGCACGTCCAAACTTTGAAAAAACGCAAAGATTTCAGTTTTTTGTTGGGAAATATTAACATAATACCTTCACTCATTCTCCATGGCCTTATCTAATCCGAAACACAACTAACTAAAAACTTCATAATTTCGATTTTAGTCGGCACCCGTTCAGCATTTTTATTACTGGTAAAATGTTTATTAACGATGTTCGCCGTTCTAAAATTTTGTTACACAGCTTCAGGATAAATCGAAATTTTTTATGAAATATATGTCGTATAGTATTCACTCATGGTTTATAGGAAAGATAATATCGATAACTATGCTATGCCAAGAGTCGTTTGACGTAGGTCTAACCTGCTCCGATTTATAGAACTTCACAGCAAACCATTTTTGAAAAAGATATCCTGATGTTTGAAATTTTAAAATTTTAAAATGGAATTTCTCCACGATGGGTTGCACGTGTTCCTTCAAATTTAGGCATAGCATAATACAGTCCTATAGTAGGTCTTAATGAATGCGTTAGATAGGAAACGGAGCACCACAATTATGAGATTTGATGTTCGGCGCATCAGTGCATTTTTCGACTGTCAAATCAAAATTGTGCGAAGCAGAACTACAATTTTCGATATTTTGTATAGAGCATAGCGACACCAAGCAGCTGAAAATTTCATGGTGATGGGGTAGCCATCGACAAAATAGCACTGTTGACTTGCTAGTATACCTGTAAATAGGTGGTGGGATTTATGGCGGATATGTGTTGGAAATAATAAGAGGTCGCCAAAGAAGTAGTAGTTGAAGAAGAAGTTGAAGAAACATCAAAGTACAAGTAGAAGTCGCAATTTATAACCAAGTACAAATTATGTATTCAAGGCCTATAGTTTATTCCCGGAAAACTCACAAGTATAAAATAGAATCGGACACTAGCAAGCACCACAAGCCGATATAATCCCGATTAAGTACTCCGAAAGTGCGGATGTACTTCGCTACTGACCACCTCTGTAAATTATTTTATCTTACCTTTTTTCCCCGTCATGTCCAGCACGGCGTACATCGGCGGTCTCTCTTCCCGCAAAGACTCCACCGACGAATTTTCGGACGAAAATCCCGATTCCGCGGACTCAGAAGGCAGCGACACCCCGCCCCTGGTCGTAAGTTCCATGTATTCGAAACTCCCCTGCCTTCGCCGCAAGCGGGACCGGTCCACGAGTGACGCGCTTCCGGTGGGTATATACGAGTCATCCTTGCTGACGAACCCGACGAAGGTCTTCCAGTATATCCCGCGTAATTTCTTCGGAGACAGCGCTCCAGATGAGTTCGGAACGTTCAGTGACATCGTATTGTCGTTTACATTATCTAATTATGGTGTGACTATCATTTGTTTTTAGTTGGTGTTGTGAATAAGAAATCTGTAAACAAATAGGTAATTTATCAGAGTATATTAGCAAGCATTGTAAATAGACTTGGCGAAAACATGCGTGTCTAACTATTCCCAGCGTGTCGTAGTGCGTAGATTCTCCCAGAGTCATTTTCTGATGCGTAACTATGATTTTACGCGCATTGCAGTCGGCCTAATCGGGTTAAATTTCTTTCAGATGAAGATGTATCAGGGGGCCGAGTTCTGCTTACGTGTGCCACCTATTTGCGTCTTCTTGCGGTGTTACACGGAACCAGAGCCTACTCCAGCACTCGAAGATATCTCTCTATAATAATTTGTCTGTTAAACTTGTTTTCGCTATTAGAATGGGTGCGTGAAAGCAAACTTTTACCAGAAAGTGCTATTTACTAGGGATGGTGTGAACGTGAGGTTCACGTTCGCGTTCTGTGTGTGAACCTCGGAAATTTAGAGGTTCGCGTTCACAACAGAACCTTGGTGGGTTCTGCACTGTGAACCTTTTTGGTAAATTGTAATTTGCACTTCATTATAAGATCTCTGGTTCAAACTTATTGCATTTCAACTGCAGGTCACTCTATGCATGGCGCTGGTAGCATAAAAACTCAACACTAAACGAGCATGCATCTTGACAACCTTCAAAGTTTTACTTGCTTTTTTTTATACAAAAACTTTCTCGAAATATCCAGCTTTCCGTTTGTGAATATTTAGTGACTCTCTGCTGTGAGCTTGACCTGCAATCACACAACATCACGAGCGATATACGTAGTCAGCGAATGGTGCTTATGCAACCAATCAATGACATTGATATCGTTTTCTGATGTAAAAATCGAGCGGGCGTACGGGATCAATCTTGACTTCATATCTTTACTGTATCATTAAAACCGAATCCGTGCGATTAAGGTGATGGCTACTGCTGTATAACTTGTTGTTTGCGGTATCGGTAGCGAGTATAGAAACCCGTTTTATACTCTGCGCAATATCAATGTAGCAATACTCAGACTCCGAAGTCCGAACACATTGTCCGGTCTGGCTAAGACCGTTAAGGCGTAAGCTTATATTCCCTAGTAAGTCTTCGTCGAAATTGTTGGCAAAGCGACGGAATGTATTGATTTTATGCGATTATTATATCGTTTGATTACCGCGGTTGATACATTTAGCGACGTTTAGAACGCCAATATGTACTTCTGCAATGTGACATTATGGGGCCCGAGTCTTCGCTAGGTATCGTGTACATTAATATAGGCTATCACTTCATTGAAAGACGGGGTTAGAATTAGCAATATGACGTCACGTGACGTCACGAGGTTCACGTTCGTGTTCACACAGAACCTTTCAAAAAGGTTCGCGTTCACACGAACCTGAACCTTTCAGAGGTTCACACCATCCCTACTATTTACCACCCTGCATGCCATGCTGTGTTTGAAATAGTCGAAATACACGATTTTTGGATAGAGTTTACTGAAAATACATGGGTGGGAAATGAATGCGTTACTCAATTTTTACCATGATTTTAGCGGCACTGCCTGGTACGTTACTTGCCTGGCACTAACAATCGTGCCAGTCGGCGACACTGTACAAGTGCACAAGAGTCGACCGCACCCTTTCCAGTCGAAATGTATCACATGAATGAAGAGGATTCTGTTCATGATAACCACTTGCATGTGCCTTGTGGTGGATCGCGAAATCATAATGAACTACAACCCTGAGATATATATCACATTTATCCATATGAAATGGTGCATTGCACCGCTACGCCGACTGAAACGGTTGTTAATGGGGACTTTGTTACAATGCAGTGCTTAGGACCATACTTGCTTTACGATCTACACCCGACGGCAGGGTGTGAACCGGCGGATAATACAATTTTGGTTTAATATGTCGGTCGTATGCGATTTCAGAATATGAAAATGGGTGTGCGAATTTATGATATGAAATCCAAGTCCTATTCCGAATCTGAGTTTCAAATCCAAGGGCTATAATTATTAGGGATGGTGTGAACCTCTGAAAGGTTCAGGTTCGTGTGAACGCGAACCTTTTTAAAAGGTTCTGTGTGAACGCGAACGTGAACCTCATGACGTCACGTGACGTCATATTGCTGATTCCAATCCTATCTTTCAATGATGTGATAGCCTCTATTAATGTGACAGAGTGTGTACACTGTACAATGTACACGATACCGAGCGATGACTCGGACCACATAATCCCATAATGCTGAAGTACATATTGGCGTTTTAAACGTCGCTAAATGTATCAACTGAGGCAATCAAAGGATATAATAATCCCATAAAATCAACATCCTCCGTCGCTTAGCCAACAATTTCGACGAGGACTCACCAAGGAGTATAAGCTTAATCCTTAACGGTCCAGGCCAGACCGGACAATGTATTCAGCGTCTGAGTATTGCTACATTGATATTGAGCAGAGAGTAAAACGGGTTTCTATACTTGCTGCCGATATTACCCCATTAACAAGTTATACAGCAGTAACCAACACCTCAATGGCACGGATTTGACTTTAATGATACAGTAAAATATGAAGTCAAGATTGACCCCGTACGCCTGCTGTATTTTTTACATCAGAAAACGATATCAATCTCATTGATTGGTTGGATAAGCATCATTCGCTGACTACGCATTTCGCTCATGATGTTGTGTGATTACGGGTCACTAAATATTTACGAACGGTAAGCTGGATATTTCGAGCAAACTTTTGTAACAAAGCAAGTAAAACTTTTGAGATTGTCAAGGTGCATGCTCGTTTAGTGTTGATTTTTTATACTGCCAGCGCCATGCATATAGTCGCCCGCAGTTGAAATGCAATAAATTTTAACGAAAGATCTTATAATGAAGTGAAAATTGTAATATATGAAAAAGGTTCTCAGTGCAGAACCTATCAAGGTTCTGTTGTGAACGCGAACCTATAAATTTCCGAGGTTCACACACAGAACGCGAACGTGAACCTCACGTTCACACCATCCCTAATAATTATGTGTACTCGATAGTAAATATCGAGAATATCTCCAATACTGAATTAAATTCACTCTGAATAGCGTGGAAATTCAAAGTTGAACATGAAACAAGTCCAGTTAATTCCGAACCCAAATCCGGCCGAGTCAAGTCTTTGATGCAAATGCAATTCAAACCTGGCGTAAACTCATCAAATGTCAGATATACTAATCTAAATCCCTGCGCAGCGATCATGTTTTCATTCCAGTGACTGCAAACATTTGAATCTCACCTAGAAGTCTAATCCCCTTGCATGCCGCTATTCCGCGAATAAAACTGTACTAATCTCACTGCCCCCAATGTATTCTGTATAGCTGCGCGATACGCGTGATGTTATGTCAAAATCCGAGTATTTTGGTCAACTGATGCACGGCCGAAAGATTTGCGTTTACTGTTCACCCAAATGCGCCTGGTGCTCTGAAAATATGCAACATCCGATATACGTATTTTAACGTAGCATCGATTCAGCGCTCACGACCAAGTCACTCAGGCGAAATTAGAGATTTTTCTACACGACACTAAATAGACAAAAGTAAATGTGAACTAACGTAAAATACGTCGGATACATTCATTCGAACAATTGATAATTCGATCAGTGTTTTAAATGTGTGGGAATATGTTTGTTCGATACATCGACCCTTTCCGACTGCGCAAAATCACCAGAAATTCAGGGGAAATTCAGGTCGATTATGACTATTAATCCATAGTAATATATTGAATGCGTGTACTCAATTATCCATTACCGATATCCACGGAAATCAATTGCTCGTAGAGTCGTAACAAAGCATCGGATATTTTATACCACCAGATCCAGTGATATCTTGATTACCTTGTCATTCAGCACTTCTAACGGCATTAATGTTGATGACTAAAGTTATCAATCGAGGCGTAGGCGTAATCCGTACGAGTTAACGAATGGATGTCGGTGTACACTGTACAATGGTCGTCAGTCACGACACGTTGCTGCCGATGCAGAACATGCATAATACAACTGAGCAATAATACACGTGTCGTCTTTCAAAACGAAACATTCCAGGGGGCCAAGATGTAACAGTAGGAGAAAATCATCGACATGGTGTCTTGATTGTAAACGTATGAAACTTAGTTTTGCATTTCAACCCGACTGTGTTCACCATCTATCGAGTCATATGGAATGCCTACTTGATCACTACCTTGCCCATATTGTAGCTACGCTACTCGTCATTCGGGCAGATGTCTTGTGCATATTCGAAGTGAACCAAGTTTATAGAGTACCACCGAAGCCGTCATCTTTTACTCAATGAGTTATGATCATGATCAATTGATCACCCTACCTTACCGCCGCTATGAACTTATTCTTTTTAAATGTCAAGTGAATACGTCTACTAAATTATAGGTGATAATTAGAACCCAGCTAAAGCGAAATCTTCGTAGTTCCGCAATTTCGCGGCACTATTTATATACCGCAATAAAGTCGCACATAGATTTTACAGTAGCTCAAGGGCGCAGCCTGATGAAGGATTTAGTCGGCGAAGCGTATTCGGCAATGATGTCACTATGAGCGGCCATGCAGCTAAAGTAGAGGCCAGGGTACCAGGCATCAAATAAACTACGGACAAGAATTATCGAACTAAATCTCAGTATAACGAAACTTAAGCTCAACAAATCGAAACGTCTCATTATGTGATAATCAAAGTAGCCTCATTCTTGAAACGCAGCTATACCAGTCCAAGAAGTAGGTTATTGAACCGTTACCTGTCCACAGCACTGCAGTATAGAACACCGCGCTTGACAATTGACAGTTAATACAGCAGAAGTCTGCTTTCAACCAGGTTCAAAAGAATTCCAGACGCTTGTCGCGTGCTCTTTACCTCCTTATCAATCCCATTCACAAAATCGACCACATGACATGATAGGAATATGCTGCTATGGTGTGCCGCAAAGAGCATTATTGAAAAATTCTCAGAAAGATACATACTAATACATCATTCGATCTTTACAGTCTTTACACCCGTTTGAAAGCAAACTACGAATTAAATACCCAAAATATACATGCATTACCGTACAGTGACAACTTCTCAACACAGTTGCATCAGTAGGAATGTTGACACGACACAGCGAATGACTGAAGTACTGCATATCGCGTGAAAGCAAAACAGAATCTTGTTGTATATTCGGTACTCTGTCACAGTCGAGTGACAAAATAGAACAACGCCGCACAGAAATAGGATATCAATCAAAATAGAATCCGATAAATGCAATCAGAACCGGAAAAACGAAGATCCGTATCCGTAAGCATATCCTTCAATTTCGGCAGAAATGGTTGTCTAAGGACATCGTTAGCGGGACCACTGACCAGCAGTACCCGCTAGTCTGTAAATACAAGCTAAGTACTCGATAATTTGCGTCACATTCCAAAATCTAACTGTCATCAGGGACATTCACTATATCAGGCGAGATGACAAATACTGACCAGCGTAAGGACAAAGGGCAACACCGCATCAACTACTTTGCTACTGACCGATTCCATGTTTACGTTACTCGGCCAGCGTATATATTTTTCTCCGCGTTCTGACTCCTGACCTGAGTGACACGAACCAGGCGCAACAAGTGTAATTGTAAGACTATGATTACGCATTAGGATTAGACTGATGGACCTGCGAAAGCAATTCGCAAATTTACCAAAATGGTATGGGCCCGGTTTCGTGACGTTGCTACCGTGATCCACTAAGGATCATCATTGACGTTGTAAGCCTCTGCTGCATTCACGGAATACTCCAACTTAAAATCCTTGACATTTCACGCGTAATACCGCAACTCCTGATAAGATCAACTTGCTTTCCCTCGATGAATCTAAATCAATAAGCTGGCCACGGCGCTACGTTCCGCATCTGCCACGCATGCGTACGCTCACATCTAACAAGCGAATAGGAAACATGTCATGAAAAAGAGGACATTGAAATGGATTTGCAGTGTCAGCTGTTTTCGTACGTCACCATTTCCTTGTCACCAAAGCCGTTGATCGCGTTTTGTGCAGACACTTGCCATAAACCGATTTCAATATCTCTTAGCTAAGTTCATGATTCATAAAGGCCGATTGACCAGACCAACGGAAGGATATGTGCAGATTTGTTAAGTATATTCGAACACAACATGAAAGAATTCCGAGCCATTGCATCGCAGCTGACAGCGTTGGAGAGACCGCTAATCAGACTTCCGCAATAAATACAATTATTATTCACGTGACGTCACAGATCATAGAGTTATTCGGGGACGACGCTATGCCGGCTAAAACAAAACACGTGCGTTCTTTTGGCCAACAAGGCAAAGCACTACTACCAGTACTACGGTAGGCGTAGGCTACACAGCAGGCGATTCGGCTTGAACTGGTGATATGATATTGACCGGCTAATATTTCGCAGTATTGTACGTACGCCTCATAACTCAATATAGTGTATTATCTTACAATAATTGTTAGTTTTCTTGTGCTGTCAATAAATAAAGATCGAGTGACGGCTCTGCGTCCTCGAGATTTGGCATCCGTTAAGACTAACTAAACGAAAAAGTAGTAAATATCATGACCCGAAATCAGGATGTGATATTACTCCAAGCTGTTAATAACCGACGGCGCTCTAACAAAATCCATTCCGTCATTCTCTACAGCTGCCGTACTTCAGTCCGAGGCGCAATATGCATTTATAGACCGAATAATTATCAAGTGAAAAGGGAACAGCATGACCATTACTGCAACTTTATTCACTAAACTGACGCAATAGAAGCCTGTCCTTACAGGCTCAGTATACAACACAATTTCCTGTCTGCGAACACACCATAAGCTCCGAATGACGAATAGCGTTAGAACAACCTATCACAAATATCATCCAAACTATAGTGAAAGCAACGACAGGCATAACATAGCTATTAAAAACCAGCACAAGACACGGCAGCTTCGCCAATGGTACATCCGAAAGATTAGGTAAATTTAGTCGTTGAGAGCAATTAGTCACACTCCGACATGACCCCAGTCAGCTGGCGATCTGCGTCTGCGCAGTTGGGCAAAGATTACTGCGCCATAAATGATTGTTTATGCACGGTCGGTCGACCGGTCGTACGCCTCTCATTGGCAATTAGTAAACGTATCAAACCTCAATTTAACATAGCGCAGAACAGTTCTTGAGAAACATCACTGGCCTACAGTTGCATCAACTTCTTCTCACTTATATTGATGCAATTACTGCTGAGAAACCATCGCACCAACCAGATTAATTAGATATATACGCACCTCACACTCGCGCACAGTTCACACAGGCACAGCACGAGGCCACATTGGGCCTCTCACACGCCGTGTTCAGCAATATGATACAGTTGATCAATAATGCCAAGAATAGAGCCGCTGGCTGGACATGCGCACGTATATTCCCTCACGATATCCATGGTAAGGATCACAATGTTATGGCGTAAGTAAACGGAACCGCGAGGGAAATCCAGTGGCGTAATGTAAACGAGGGCATACGCACAGCTTTGTATCATGAATGCTAGCGCTTTGGAGAAAATGCTCACGGACCAGAGTTCGTGCATTAGATTTGAATATTAGACAATGATTGGATTTGGTCAGAAACGACACGCGAAATTGAACGGACAGATTACACGCGTGCTTTCATGTAACAGCGGGATAAGCACATTGTTTGAACAATGCACAATGCGTGGAGTTGGAGCCCTGTCAATTCCGGCATAGGGACTCATTCGGAAATATGACTGCGTCGGCTCTGGGGACATATATCCGTGTTCACCAGTAGGACAAACCACCCAGTCTAGCGAAACAAATGTTCGAAACGTTACAACTAGAGTTGCATTTAAACCAAACGGTGTTTTAAAACACTAGTTTAAAACATGTTTTTAAAAGTTTTTAATCTAATGTCGTTATGAAAGAAAAAAATTGTCTTTTTTCTTCAAATGTTGTATAAGTATGTCATAATTGAATAAATGCTTGCGAAAAACATGTAGAATGAACGTATACGATATGGAGTGGCTGGAACCCTCGAATTGTCGATGAAGATATTTTTGGTCTGTTTGCGACTGTGGTCGGGAGCCGTTTTCTTCGAAGGAGCCATGTCTTACCCAATATTTTCAATTGTCACAGCCAATCAACGATGACGTCATGGCTAGGAAAAAATACATTAAAAATCATGATTTAAACATGGTTGTTTTATATTGATTTTTGTTCTAAATGCAACCCTAGTCACAACGCAAGTGACAATGCTACGTATCGCATAACCACATTTTGTATTCTGATCACATTCATAACATTTTGCTTTTCTAGTGAGACATGAGAGGGCATTATAGTTGCATTTAATCATGAATTACATTTTGCGCTAACGTACAGATGCTAATCGTACAGTGTACTATACACTAACCGCTAACCACGAGATACGCATATCAAATGCAATCAAAGAGCTCTATATCGTTTTATTGATCTGCATTAATAAAGGCCGAATCACTCGCCATTAATTCAAAAATTAATTTTCTGATCACACTCGTGCTCATACCTCCAAGGTATCCAGATGTATTCAGTAGAAATACAGTTGAAAGATTTATGCTACAGCAAGCTAACAAATTAGAGTCCGTTTGTCTCTATAGACCTGTCCAATCGTAGCATGTGTCTTGGTATGACTGTGCTGTCTCTTACCTGACTAATCAATTACCATGTCACTATCGTTACGATATAGAAGTACTGTCCCTATAAGTACTGTAACTAACCTATGCTCTCGATTAGACTTACACCGAAGTGCAATCATCACCACTACGGCAACTAGGTCAGTGACGATACAACCGCTACCTAAAAAGGATGCCTCTGCATTCCGCGCCCATATAGAAAAATGTGTGTTAATGGAACGCAATAGGTCGCGTCATTAGTACAATGTATCACACAAAAACACGCTGAAGTCATGCGGTGGTGAAATCCCAAAGCGAGAATATTCTTCTAAATCGGGTTAACGAGACCGTTAGGGGATCATTCTTAGTCTCTTTGGGCATAGCCGAATGGCGTCAATGAAGTGAGCGTTCTAATGATTTTATAATATATTCATTCGTAAGTTCTAAATCAACTCCATAAGCTATTCGATGAGCTATTCGCTTGTGATAACATACATCCTGCAGTTACTACTACAGTGTTTACTAGGGCTCTTCAAAAATGACTTTTTTTCTCAAATCGTACTGGCTACTTGATAAAATCGTTAGGTTACCTAATTTAAGCCTACACACAAAATTTGGTTCAATTCCAGCCAGTAACCGCTTTGCTACAGGAGAAGTAAGTTTCTATTTATTATATAAAAATAAATATTAAAAAATTTGAAAATTTTCTGTTCACCCCACGAAAGTGTTAGGCTGTCTATAGAAACGATGCTCACCAAATTTGGGTCAATTCCAACCAGTGGAAGCGGAGTTATTGCCGTCGAAAAATTTGGATTTGTATAAAATAGTATTTACGGTGAGCACAACTATAATAAATAAACAAAGAATCGGTCACCGTAAATACTATTTTATTCAAATCCAAATTTTTCGACGGTAATAACTCCGCTTCCGCTGGTTGGAATTGACCCAAATTTGGTGAGCATCGTTTCTATAGACAGCCTAACACTTTCATGGGGTGAACAGAAAATTTTCAAATTTTTTTATTATTCATTTTTATATAATAAATAGAAACTTGCTTCTCCTGTAGCAAAGCGGTTACTGGCTGGAATTGAACCAAATTTTGTGTGTAGGCTTAAATTAGGTAACCTAACGATTTTATCAAGTAGCCAGCACGATTTGAGAAAAAAAGTCATTTTTGAAGAGCCCTAGTGTTTACATAAGCCTGCGTCAGGTGCAGTTAGCAGCTCTAGACGGAAAACACACGACCTTCCGATTCACGTATATTGCCAAATAAAAGCCTGCATAGATTATGACACAAAACAACCATCTTTGATGAGGTCATGACACGTGCGGAGATTAGCGGAACCCATCTGCGCTTTCTACTCGATTCAATACAGTCTTGCTAAAACACGCTGAAGTTATTATGGTACACCGCATTTGATTCGCCGGAAACGCAGGAGGGTTGAATGATATGGATAACACCCTTGGATAGCGACGTTCTACACATCCAGCCAATTTTGTGGTGTAATCTGATCATTGGACAGAAATTCAGCCAGTAATACCAACAGCTTCAGATTAGGAATCTGTTTTATAACGCGAAAAGGTATCTTCGACTAGCGCATATCATTAACTTGAGAGTAAACTACAAAATATATTCACACATATTAAATCTAAAAGCAGGCTTATATACCTTATAACCTCAATATCTCAATTTGTTGGAAGTAAAATAAGCTAATACTGCATACCTCAAAGTTACTGCACCTTCACGACGCGAATGCCAAATGCGCAATGCACAATTCATTACCTGTCGGCACGTGTTCGTAAATACCCGTGATCAAACTGCCCGATTAGACATGATCAATACCAAACTAATAATGTCATTCACGCTCAATTTAAAACTAGATTCTCTAAATCAGGGATTCGTGATTTATGGTGGTGCACGAATCGATGATAATATTTAGTCATGAAAACCACTCATTTCATACGGAGTACCGGTCTTACTATATGGACGTATAGCTGGGGATGAGGGCTGTCAAAAATTACTTTTTTTCGGATTCCATCCATTCACTTATTACATTGTCAGGTTGCCCTTAAAAACACTGCTCACCAAATTTGGTTCAATTCTAACCAGCATAAGCCGCCGCAGAGCCAATCATAATTTTTAATTCAATATGAAAATTTTAAAAAAAATCAAAATTTTCTGTCAACCCGGGGTCTATCGTATCGGTGCACGCCATGAAATTGTTGAGTTGTCTTCCAAAACGATGCAAAGCAAATTTGGATCAATTCCAACCCGTATAGACGCGGAGTCATTTGAGCTTTTCATTTGTAATTCTGGGATTATACACCGCAATGCTATTTTTGCAGATCCAGAACTTTTAACAACAATAAATTCCGGCTGGGATCCGGAATGAAAGTTATTTTTGAGGAGCGATTTACTGGGCATGTACCGTAGCCGGGTGGATATTGGGCCGGATTTTCTCATTTTGGTCGGAGCCGATTCGGAGCCGGATCAGTCCTTTTTCTAATGCCGCCGGAGTCGAATCGGACCCGGATCAGTACTTTACACAAAGAATAGAACAGCCTTACCGTTTTCTATCCTCGAAATAATAGTTAAATTGAAACGTTCATGGAAATAAACTACATGCTAAGTCCAAGTTGGCATTACCTCAGAATGGTTGGGCTTGACCTTTGAGCTTTTAATTTCTAGTTTGCATTGTTTCAATCAATATTCAATACTATCCTCTGAGGAGATAATTATGATCGAAGTTTTTCTGACAGGATCACGCTCATTTCTAGAATCCAGACTAGGATTTGGATCGGAGTGGGCCCATAGCTTTAAAAGCAGGATCGGAGTAGGACCAGAGAATTTGTCGATCCGCCCAGTACTAGAAAAACGATAGCAGATCGAATAATGAACAAATATTGCGTTTTCGTAGTTGCCAAGAGAACATCATCATTATGGATTAGAAATAACCACCAGATATGAAATTTTGTCCCATTAATATAGGATTTGGATTTCAGATTTTTGCGGTAAATAATCAGGATTTTGACAGCGAATCTCCAATAAATTAAAGCGAGTACCTTTCATTTGACAAGAAATAAATTATTGCCTATTCAACTTAATCAGAGATATTTTTATCTATACAATATCTATGATGCATAACGCATTGTGACCTGTTGCCTGATGATCAAATGTCGTTTGTTATGTAGGCTTACCATAATTTGGAAATCTAAAAAGAGGACACTTTTTCAGAAATTTGAGACTTGCAAAACCGGAGAAGAATTCTCAAAATTCGGTGAACTTTTCCCATTTTGTGATCGGTTGACTAAAAAAAAAAGATCAGCTTTCCCGCTCAGAGCCCAAAATACCGTTTGAGCGTCACTGCTGTGCTAATTTACGGCATATCGCTCGCATTTTGCTCTAAATATGACCTAAATTTTCAAAAAAGAGGACAAAATCTCAAAAAAGAGGACAAAAGGGCGTCCTCCGAGGTCACTTTCAAAAAAGAGGACGTATGGTAACCCTATTGTTATGAACATGATTTATAGCCCATGCCACACGTTTCCATGCTGTGTCGTAAACAAATTATCGAAATGATAATTCTCCTTGAAGAAATATTGTTATTCACGAGATGCTCATAATCTGGGTGGTCGAAAAAAAAATCGACTTGCACGACTCGACTATAACTATTAAAACCACTGCCCAGGCCTGGATTCCATTATTCGAGTCACTGTGTCCAGCCCAAGTTTCAATATAACGGTTGGCTCAGTGGATTCATGCGATAGAACTGCATGACCTTCTTATCAATACTGCTTACAAAAATACAAGTTGCGTGTCACGTGAACTAATGGTAATTTTGTATGAGATAACGGATCATTCTAATGATTAGTCTATGAAACGAAATGGTTATCAGTCACGGATGACTGAGTTTCAGTCATGTGTCGCTGATCGGTTGTCTCAATCTGGTTGGCATTAGCGGTGAAACTGAAAAACCTGAGACGTGACATCATGCGAGTATATTTTCCATTGACAGTATAATATGTGTGAGAAATTATTGCTAGGATAAAGCATTTCCTTGCTACCACAGGATTATCATTACTTCTCTGAGTTTTAAATTAGAGCTAGGCAGATATTTAGATTTTGAGCTGACATCAACCCCGCGATATTTTTCGATGAAACCAAAATTTGAGATACTTCAACTAGCACTTCCCATAAGTGACAGCAATTTTGAAAATACACTCCATATGTAGCTCATATTTTAGCATTGCTTGCTTGTTTTGTTTTAACATTCGTTTCAGCCAGATTGTGTAGAGACAATGTACCTGTTTGATGCGGGTGTGATCAGACTAGTTGACCTTCAGGATCGTATATCGACCATTCCTGTCCAATACCGAATATTGAGCATGCGTATGTTTATGTATCATCATTGTTGCTGTCTGTATGTTTATGTAATTCGGCTGGAGGAAAATAGACTCTCTTTCTTTCTCTCTCTCTCTCTCACACACGCTTGCCAACGCGCCCAGGAGCACACATTTGGAATCACTGCGCTGTACCATCACAATAACGACATATTTTATGTTTTAATTATATCACACTATATGTATTCTACTGACTACACTGATGACCTTGATCACTCTGTTAAAATTTCAAGGGACGTCGATAGTGCAATGCCAAGTCCCGCGTCCCTTGAAGGCATTATATCCGGGATGGTACTTATTCCTCACTGCGCAGTCAAAACATTGGTTGCCAGCAGTGTACGTTTATAATTAGAACCAGCAAGCACACGCCGGATGTGAAGACTTGTCAACTACTTAACCATCTTCGTGTCGTATTGCTGGCAGCGTGCAACGGCACCTTGGCATACCAGACGGGCATTCCAAGAATTAGGAGCGGATATCAGGTGTCGGAAATCGCAAATCGCAGACAAACTTCCACGAAATTAATTTGATTCTCGACTTTATAACCTGCACATGCACATCCATATAGTACATAATAGTAACATAATGGAAAACAGTTATTTCCAAATGCACATTGTATAGACATTGTATAGATATAATTGGTATATCTTGCGCGGAAATGCACTCAACCATAATCAGATACTTGTTTGGATAAGATCATTGCGGAGACTTGGATGGTCGATAATGCCACGCCACATTTAATCTATAGAAGTCATTACCGGGAATTGCACACTATCCGTAATTCCACGCATTTATCGCGTTGTCCCAGCCAGTGGATATCTCTGGATCACGATATTACATAAATATGATCCAAGTAATTAAATTGCAAATTATTGTGTCCACTTACCTCTGCGACATGTTACATCATTCAAAAGTCGAATCCTGACATATCATGTTTATCATGCAGAAAATGACGTTCGATTTACTAACAAGACGGAGTGATTTAGCAATTACTCAGCTACGTTTATGATTGGGTCAGGCATTGATAAAAACCGAAGGATATAGTAGGATTGAAACAGGCAGATGATGTATAATTGTCTACTCGGCTGTATAGATACAGCATTAAAACTTGGTAGGGTTCGAGAACTATCTGCTCAAACTGAAACATGATTGAAACATGTGAAACTGTAGAGTACAGTGTACGCAAGCCAAACATAAACATATGTTTTGAAACACGAGTTTAAATCCATTCGGGGAATATTGTATCTGATGATTTACTAAACAGGGAAAAGGAAGCACCCAGCTTTCGACCGACACGGTATTTCAGACCATTCTGAAACTTTTTTTCGACACGTCCCATTGACGACAGTGAAAAATCCCCCCCTCCCCCCACTTTATCGTCATATCAAAAATATTAAAAAGAGCAACCAGAATGTAAGCAACCATTACGCATCGTTTGCTGGTATGGAAGGTGTTATGACTGGTGAGACACTTCTCAAATTTGGAATTCGGACAGTAGCGCGAGAGAATTTCCACATGAATATTTTGTTAAGCATAATCATGTGCAATGGTAGCAGGTAGCACATAGATATTTTAGCGATTTTGTTGCACAATCCCTTCCATTGCCCGATTTGAGTTTAACTCAAACGTATCTGACAAAATAGGCTAAATCAAAAACCAATGACGCAGCTACAAACACGCATTCATCAGTTATACTTCATTCAGGGATATCTTCCGATTAGTGCAAGGTTCTGTATCAGTCAAAATCCAGCATCAGAGTGTGGATGGTACGACGTAATTATGACATTTAAAACCGAAATATAATTAGAATTATTGCTACTGCTGAAACGCGTAAGTTTCAGCACGAATTCAACTCATTCCGAATTCAATAACCCTCATTTCTCTCAGTCGGCCTTGCGCCTCGCCTCGGAAACTTCACGATTTCCATGCAGCATGGGTTACACCGTGCACACCAGTTGAAGAGCACTGAGCTAGATTAATGACGAATAGCCAATGCATGGCCTTTGGTCAGTCACGTGTCGCATAATCACGCTTTCATGACTCTGTGGTCTGTTCATCGTTTCCCCAAGGTGATACACAATAGGTACGCAATAAGCATATGCCTTTTAGGGCAACACAAATGGGGCAATTATTCCGAATACCGATGATGAGCGATATCTATATAAGTCACGAATGGCAGTGCGAATCACAAGGTGCGCTACACAAAGCTGCACAATCTTACGAATAGTTCCAACAGGGGGAATCAAACGATTGTGGTGTTATGTCGTCACAATATCCCGCAATCAGCGCATTCATGAGCCATAGCCGAAGTTTCAAAAACAAATGGGACAGCTCGTTGAAAAGGATATCAGAAATCGTCACTACAGAGTAATTGAACATTTTAATGAAACAGTGTCATAAATAGTACATTATGTAGAAGTCGCACCAGAATGACGGTTGTGTCGATCAGAGAATGTCGGAATCTTTCTACACTTCAATATACAATTGAATAGTATATTCAATATTCATACTGATATGAACCAAAAGTCCAATTCTCTATTAGTTGCTGACGATTACGCCTGAAGAGTGTCAGCCGAAAATATTCGGATTCATTTCAATATGAATATATTATTCAATTATACGATTTTGCAAATTATGATATTACATAGGCTATATACAACACAGGTTAAAATGAGATTTCTAATAGCACTGGCTTGTTTATATGCTACATGCTGAGATAAAGCTGTAGCAAAATCTCTCACGCCTAATGTATAAAGTAGCATGCAATACATACTGGTATATCGTTCGTGCTGTGCTATTTGATAGGACTATGTTAATAGCAAGTCAACTGAGGCAAGCTAGGCTTCTGAATATCAATCTAAGGCAGCCTACGAACATTTTGACTACTCTTCAGCAGTTAGGGCAGTATCATCCCTGATCTCAAGTATCAGTAACAGGAATCTTCAGTACATCAACACGCCCGGTATATGATCTACTGGAAACGCGAGAAGACTTCACTGATACTTACAAATCAACTAATGCATCTCAACGCAATACACTACTTTCAGTTGCCAAATAATGAGTCACACTATCGGTGGATATCTAAGCAACTCGTCATCATACGCAAGGCAGAAGTGGTTCTACGTTCTAAAATGACTCACGACGACGTTAAGTTAGGAGCAGATACGCACCAGACATCGTGTACCAGTAAATGCGCCTTCAGAATCGCAGCAAACGTGGACAGCCGGGACGGTATAAAATATTGGTACTGAATTCTTAGATTCTATATCGTCACTGGAACAGATAACAATTATCTAGTGTAGTTCCTTCCCCAGACATAATATATTCCTCATCTTATTATAAAAGTTGTCAAACCTATAAATAATAGTCTAATGTTTGGTTTCGTCAAATATGACGTCGTTAATCTCACTCTGGGAGCATTGGAACTATATTCACGGACACTCCAACAGGCTTGGACATCACGCTTCGAGTTGAAGCTTGGTGTATACTGCAGTTTAATTCGAAGAATTATCTCTGGCGTCATATGTCAATACCGGGATAATCGAAGTGAGGTCTTGAGCTGTGGCGATAAGCATTCACTATAGGCGCTTGAAGACAGCACTGATTTACAATCATAATTTCGTTTTACATGTGATAATTTCAGGATTCTGTAAGACGAAACAGGCATTTTGTTATTACCGGCTACGCCCATAACTTTAATATGAGAGATGAGTTGTGATCCTGCCGTTAATCACCTCGTTTAGACACCCGTCGCTAAATTTACTTTCCGTGTCGCCACACGTCATCTCAAAGTACGAAAATACGTGTTGCCACTTTTAGGACATGATGTGATTCGAGCTTGCTATGCGTAAAACGAAATCAATGAACGAGTGAAGACCTGATCATATTTGCAGTCTTTCAGTATTACGATATTCGAAAAAGCTATGCTTCTCAGGTATAAGCCAAATACCCGTCTAACCAGGCGTACAACACACTTCTAAGCCTCTGACTACAGATCTTGATACAAAGCGTCTGCGATAGACAACCAATGAAGATTACTGCAGCTAATATCATCTATTGAAACTGCATCATTACTATCACGCATTACTATCACACAGGCAATATACGCAGACTGCGCATTTAACTTTAAGACTTGATCGTATGCGAAAGAAACGGAACCAGGGAAACATAACACAAAAAGTTTTCAAACCGGTCTCTGCAGGAATATACACCTGTTCGCGAGACTGAGGCCTTACTTGGAGTATTCCCCAGTTGTTTGCTACAGGAGATTAGGAAATATTCGGCGAAGGATTAGCGTACAATATTCCTCATTGTTTGACTCCATGCCTGGGCAGAGTATAACATTATACAATACAGATCGATATAGGCTAAACGCTAACATTTCCTGAACAGTGTAGTCGTGGTTCAATACACAAATACGAATATAAGCCTCTTGATTAGCATAATAATTGCATCTGCATAGCCGACTCCAACTGTAACAACTCGACATTGTTTTTCCAATTACATCCCTGATGAGCACAATGCACATGTCGTCATGCAATCTGGAATGTGCAAATCCAACACTTACTTCGAAAATACGAGAATTTAAAAACCGGTATTATAATGTCCCGCAATGACATAATACATATCCGAAATCTTCTTAAGGAAATGACATATGGATATAAGGTGAGTACTGCCTCGAATTCCTATAATTCCAATGCTATCATATATGTGTAATGTAAGGTATCACTAACCCACGACATCAACTACAACTGACAAAAACCGTAGATATCTACATCCGACTTCGTCGCAATTGGCATCTACAAAACGCAGTAGTAAGCAGTGACCCTCGTAGTCCACGACATTGGCCATTCGTCATATGTGCTGCAGTCGAGTAATTAGTAATCACGCGTACTTAACGCCAGTCTGAAGATACCTACTACACCGACATCAGGATGAAGCTTAATGCTGGTTTAACGTACGCGTGCACCGTAAATGTTCCCTGTTGGAGGAGACTGATGCGACCAGACCACAAAAAGCACTCTATAGGGTTGTTTTGCGGTAATATAATTTAATTGCATGATATATTCATGCTGAAGTAAACCCGAATATTCTGTTTATTCAATTGTATACTGACACTCCGTATTTTCAGGAGGCTCTCCTATAGAAATAGAACTCCGAAGGCATTTACAATTCATGTTGCAAGCGTTCAGCAATACGCTGCAGCTACTCAACAGCTATACGTGGGCACAGAACCGCGGACTATCGACTAATTCAGACCATGCATCTTGAATTACGTGCAAATGGGGCGACGGAAAAAAACGACAATGTTTTGTTCGGTGACCAGCGTAAATGCAGAAGCAAGTGCAGCATCATGAGACAATATAATTGTCAAGATAATGGCGAAGCGACCGGCGTATTGATCGGCAGGTCGTGTATCAAATCCCCGGTCGGGACATACCAAAGATCGGATTAGTGACAGCATAATGTCCTATATTTTCGGGGGGTCTCAGGACCATTAAGAGAATGAAATTTATATTTTCGCAATCAGTACAACAGCCGCTTTCCATTGATACCCGTAAGCCGCTTTCCATTGATACCCGGTAAATGGCCGTAAAGTTTCCTTTGGTTAAATCAGGGGTCGCCAACTCAAAACGGGTCGCGGGCCACTTTTCAAATTTCCAAGCGGCCGCGGGCCGCATCAATTTAATATCGATATATAGTAGGCAACCACGTTTTAAAACTCTATGTCAGTACAACGCTGTGCTACCGAACATAGGCGAAGGGTATAGTGACCACAAAAAAAGTAATATGTTATCAAAGGAATAAAAATACAACAAAGGATCACTGTCATCAATTTCATTTTATTTTAAACTCTGAGCTGTGCAAGATACCTGGAAACGCTTTTGGGGGCTAGCGAGATACGTTGCTAGCCGAAAGACCATCTCCACGTAAAGCTTGATCGTGTGGGGGAGCCCTGAGCCAGTGGTTCTTAAACCTGTTTAGGCATGCCCCTTTATGATACTGAAAAATTTCACGCCCCTTATCATCATATCAAAAAATGCATCCATAATACTAACAATCCCAACAGATGGTTTGGTGGCATGGAAGGTTATGAGTAGGGCCATTTTTATATGACCTTAAAAAATCAATTATATGACTTTATTTTTGGAAAATATGACTTTATATGACTTTATGCGAAAATCGTGTATTTTTACATGTAACCAACGTCACTCATGGAACTGACGAGTAAAACATGAACAACATAACAGTAATACACATCCATTTTTATTTTAAACCACTTTTGTAGTACAGTTTCATGTAGTGTGGAATGTTGGAGTCTTTAAAGTTACTATTTGGACGTAAAAATGACTTTAGTAATGAAAATGAGCGCTCCACAGACGCAGATGTTTGTTGACACTTCTGCAGTTTTGCATACAGCGCTGGTGAAATGTCTTGTCTTTGTAGCTCCATAATTTGTTTCACATCGTTTTTGTCCAATCGCTTCTTAATGTAACTTTTGATCTCAAGCGGATCTTTTCCGAAATCAAGGGCATTTAGATCAGCATGAGCCTCTTTGATAGTGTACGTACAACTCCATTTTCAGTATCAAGTTTGAAATAATGTTGTAGTGGAGACATATTTCTGTTAACTGACTCGTCAACTTTGGATCGTTCACTGAATCTTTCACGCTCTTTACAATAACTCCTTCAGCTTCCCATGCGTTGACTATTTCTTTCACTTGTGGAAGTCTCTGAACTTCAAATTACGTCCCATGCACTTCAGTGCACAGAAGTAAAACAGATTGTGTAGCAACACAATGCAATGTGTGACCTCATAGGTCTGCGACTGTATTGTTATGTAGACTAACCTTACAGTTTCCTTCGTTCAATCAGACATTGCCTTACTTTCTTGGTGCGTAATTGCTTCAATTGACACATTTTATTTAAAGTATACAACAATATGACTTTATAACTCAAATATGACCTAACCAGGAAAATATGACTTTATATGACTTGATAACTTTTTTAATATACCCCATATGGATGCGATTTTTGCATTAAAATTGATTTCACGACTTACTGATGCATAGAAAAAAATATGACTTTAATGACTTTAAATGGCCCTAGTTATGAGTGTTAATGAGAGAATTCTATAATATGAATTCCGGATTATATACAGCAGAGCAGTAACTGTAACCCCAAATCCGAGGTAAATCGCGCCAAGCGCGAAAATTTTTTCAGTTTACCGCTGCTTCACGACCCCTTCAGATACTTTCGTGCCCCCAGAAGGGGGGTTTTAGAGCCACTGTCCTAAGCCGTTTTCTAGGCGTCTTGCTCTTGGGAGTGTTTGGGCCATTGAACGTCAATTTCAGCATTTCAAAACGTTTTCTTAGCTTTCTTACGAAATCTGAAATCAAGTCGCGGGCCGCGTGTTGGTGACTCCTGGGTTAAATAGACAGCATGACGTAACCACAAATGCAGTGAGCCGTTCAGTCTCGCTGTGTCCACAGCTCCACACCATATAGAGCACTATGGTAACAGTGGTAGTCATGACTTCCCTGCTTGGCGCTCAGCATTACCGGGATAGCATGGACGGGTGATGCAAGTCTTAAAAAGTCTGACAATGCGATATCTGCACCTTCCCTGACCAGCGGCACATGCATATGATGCACTTACGGTATGCATATTGTATATGCACAGATCGTGTACATGTATATCATATTTTATGACTCTCTGCCGTGAGCTTGACCGACAATCACACAGCTTCAAGAGCGAAATACATTACAACAGGTGGTCAGCGAATGATGCTTATTCAACCGATCAATGAATGAAGTTGATATCGTTGTCTGATGTACAAAATCTTGCAAGCGTATACGGGGTCAATCTTGATTTCATAATATAACATAATGTTATTCGTCAATCGTCTTGACGGTCTAGGCCTGCCGGACAATGTATTCGGCGTCTGAGTATCGCTACGTTGATATCGAGCGAGTGTAAAACGGGCTACTATACTTGCTACCGATATTACCCCATTAACAAGTTATACAGCAGTAGTCAGCACCCGAATCGCACGGATCTGGTTTTTATGATACAATAAACCTAAAGTCCTCGTCGGAATTGTTGGCAAAGCGACGGAAGTTATTGATTTTATGGGATTATTATATCATTGGATTGCCCCAGTTGATCCATTTGGCGACGTTAAAAACGTCGATGGACTTCTGCATGGTGGCATTATATGGCCCGAATCGTAGCTATGTATCATTAATATAGGCTATCACTTCACTGAAATATAGGGTTGGAATTAGCAATATGAGGTCGCGTGACGTCAAAAGGTTCACGTTCGCGTTCTCACTGAACCTTTCAAAAAGGTTCGCGTTCACACGGACCTGACTGAGCCTTTCAGGGGTTCACACCATCCCTAATAATCACCATCAGCGACGGTCATCGTTTGGTACTAAAGTATAGGTGTAAGTAACGCCGTCACCTTCTTCTCGATTATAGTGATCATCGAGACTGGTTGAAGTAGCAAAGGGGGCATGAAAATAATCAAGTAGGGGAGATGTGGTACCGATGGATCAAAAATTGGAAAATGATCGCTGGCCCCAAAATGTTCAGCCGAAAACAGCAGATCTTTTGCTGGCTCAGCACTTTGATACAAGCTCTACCAATCGCGCACATATACATGAAAATCCGTCTTTTCGAAAAATATTTATGGACGTTCAAAATTTGTTGCTCGAATGTGTCATCGATCCCCACCCGGTGGGTCCAATGGCACACGACCCGGGGACCTATGACACATATACCCAAAAAAACTCAGATGTTACAACTTTTCTTGCTCAGTATTATAATCTAAGCTACAGCAAGCCAAAGAAGAATGTTTGATGGTAACCGTCAAAAAATAGAATAAATATTAACTCAAATGTTGTCATAAAATCACGTTTCGATTTAGGCTCGGACTTATAAATTTGAGGGTACATACATATTGCCCGAAAATCGACAGTGTGACTTCCAAATACCTCGTTATAGCGATAAAACATCATATGCAGTTATTACATAAAGATTTTCTGTACGTAGGCAAGTTTCATTTGTTTCATGATTAGTATGCTTGATTATTTTGCTTGATTTGGCTATTGTATCATCGGTCCCCACCCTACGAATTTTATACATGAACCGAAAAAAATTCCACTCAAGGAATTTACTGAAAAAAATAATAGGTGCCATTAAATAGCCTGATACAAGCCCTACACTTCACAATAAAAACGATTGCTGGTTTGTTCGTGTTGAAGGTTACAGAGAAAAATGCATATGTCGATCTAAATTTACTTTACACCCCCCAAAACAAAAATCTGTGAGAGACCCCATAGCTCGCGCACGTCGAATTTTTTTGTACGTAAGGAAAGATTTTGCCAGCATGCAATTGTAGACAAGTTCGCAGAGTGTAATCATGGAATTATCATAGAGAATTTTCAAAGTATTTTCGGTCCCAGTGATCCATCGGTACCACATCTCCCCTAAGCGATTCAAAGGTTGGGTCAATGGTCCGAGCAAAGGTGAAATGATTGGAAACATGAACCCAATCATTCACTCTTCCCCGTGATATCTTTTCTTGCAGATATAATTTTAATCGTATGCTTTCTTTATATATATGGCACTTGTGGTCCGCACTACTCGAGAACTACCTCGCAATGTTAACATCAGCACATACCGCCACCTAGCGCATTGTAAACTTCCAAGAATAGTCCATATTCGCTGTCACGGTGAGAAAGGTAATGTGATGGAATGGAGTCGCGGATAATAGAAACAAAACAAAATCATTTTCATTGAGCTTGGAAAGGCATCAGGTATTTATGCAAATACTGTGGATTTGCGAGTGCATAGATATGCAAAGCCACCAATATTGTTTGGAGTGACGTGAGGTGAGGTACATGGCTGGTGAGGCACTGGCACAAGGCACTAAGATTCGCAAGTATAGAAATCCAACAAGGTGATCTGATTGAGTTGGCGACCTTTTCCCTGTAACATTAGCCACATTCACACGCCCGGAATGTAGGCTGCTCCTCGCTATCTGATCCGCGTAATCGGCGTCTTAAATAAGAGTAGAAGTGGTCGTGGTAAAAGTCTTTTGAAAATGATCAAATGTAAGTAGCTGTCACGCTGGCAGCCAATGTAACTCGCGGATTCTATGTACCCGACTCGAAATCTTGAATTGTGCGATACGTTGATTAATCACAGAGCATAGCAGAAATGGCGACGCCCATTTCAAAACGCAGTTTTCCAATACACGTTGTCTTCCTGATCTACGGCGCGAAATGAACTGTTGTCTATGTGACATTCACAATTACATACAAATGTTGGGATGACTCGAGTCACATTTTTCGTATGACTTGACTTGATTCGAGTCACTTTACTCAAGTGACTTGACTTGACTTGACTCGGCGTTTCAGAAATGTGGATTGACTCGTGACTCGGAGCAAAATTCACGAGTCAGCTTCAAGTCATCAAGTAATCGGTGTCGATAAAAACCACTGTATCTGGCATACGTTCGGATTTTTCGCGAAACGCTTGTGTAACCCGTGAGAGCGACCAATCATTTAATGATCGTTCGTTTTACTGAGCCTCCATTGTTCTCTCACAAATAAATTGACCGCAAACGAAGTGATCGAAGCTTACGGCTTACGTTGTCGTAAACTAGTATAGTAAAGTATAATTCAATAGCAAAATTTCTATTTCTGTTATCTGTTCTTACCTTAACCAAACCTCTTGTATTGAAATTGAATTCGAATATAGTTTATATAGTCCTCAACCATTGACGCAGGCTCGAATTGTATCATACAAATTCGTAAATGAGTAATGTATTGCATCTTATCAATTCGATTTTCTATTCTCTATTAGCCTAGTAGCTATAAACTGAGGCTATCCAATTACTTACGTAGTTTAGCAGTTCTACGCATATGCGAGCGATACAGCGCCTTCATGCGTGTGTATTCAACTCTATATTCGTTCATAGGTTGAAAATTAATGACCACTCAATCTGTATTTCAGACAGCTAGCAAAATGAAATGACGTAAACATGCCTCAGACTTCGAAAAGGCAACTTGACTTGAATTGTGACTTGACTCGTGAATTGACTTGACCTGACTCGACTTGACTTGAGTCACCTCCGAAAATTGACTGACTTGACTTGACTCGAGTCATCTTCGAAAATCAATTGACTTGACTTGACCCGAGTCAATATGTGCAATGACTCGAAGGTAGTGACTTGATCCCAACACTGTTACAAACTCGAATTACAAACAACACCACAGCTATCCCCACGTTCGTGATTGATACGTATAGCTCTGTGTAGTATAGGCCTAGCGGCGATAAAATGTATGCGTGTAGCGCAACGTTATGTTACCGCCGAATACTTTGAGAATTGAGAAGTCGATAAGTATTTAGATTTTCGTAATCAGTGTGACAGTCACATTCGAATAATGTCAATTATGATAAATTCTAAGCTACTTATACGATGAATTGTGTTATTAATAGTGAGACTTGGCCCGTCTGTGTCTTACCTCTTTTTAGAGCTTCATTTTCGAGCAATAAATACCAGTTTTTACAGATAAAACATGGCGCACACAAGGATTCCCATAGTGAGTTCGAATCAGTGCTACTGTGATGTCACAAATTTTTACTTGTGACGTAACAGTTGATTGTCATGTATGGCTCTTTAGGAGTTGAGATGGAAAAAATAAGGACAATATGACTCTTCGGGCAAAAAAGGATCCCGACCACTGCTATATACCATTCATACAGCACTGTACTGCCAGTTTGCGAAATCGATAGAGCGTTTCACTGTGCTGCGATTGTCCGATTGTTAGCGAATACCGATTGAGGCAGATTCGATATTGCCCCACCTGGCTGTTGTTTCTCTTCGTGGCTATTGTACGTAATAATGCCGAATTTCACATTCACTGGCGATTTTGAGGGGGCTCGAATGCTCTACGGTTGTTAATATTGAGAGTTTCGGAATCGGCGCGACGATAGCATTTCATTCATAGCGATTATCACGAATGCTGAGCTGTTTATGTTGAATTGCATTGCCGCAGGTGAGGCACGACCCGCCCGTGCCTCTCCTCTCCTTTCGCGCTATATTTTTGAATGATAATAACTATGAAAATTGGTGATGTTGGATGAAAAAAGATTTAAATTTAGTTATTCATGAACATCGACGGTAAATATCAATAATCCTTGAAGGTTTCACAATTTTCCGTGAGTGGTTACGATAAGCGCTCTCCAATCTGACGAACCGGGTTCGATTCCCGTCGGAGGTTTATCTGGGCTCCTCTTCCCCGCCGTTGACGTTCTTACGGCGACAAAAAAGGCCCAGTATAAGACCCGACGCAATAAAGCACCCACAAGGAAAGTAAACAACTACTAGAAAGGGTCCCAGCTTCAAAGAAGCGCAACATCGAAAAGAACTGTGACATGGGGCACTCTAAGCCGAGGTGGATGATAGAGTAGAGGATCGCTACTGATGCGTGCCGTGCGACATCCTCCTATCTGTTCATGACATCGCATTGTGTCTTATCGCATGGTACATCGTGTGTGACTGCTCAGATGAACAATATAACCCAACAATGTTAGGTTATGTTATCCTCTGGCGACAGGTGAGGCACTGCCTCACTTGCCTCCCGCGACCGCACGTCACTGATTGTTTGGTTTGCGACGTGCGCACAATTTCGTCGATTTATCGCGCATTAGGTCTGTATCCGAATGTTGAAATTGATTCGATGACCGTATGTTAGCAGTATCTTTTTGCATTGAAGCGTCAAGAATTTGTAGGTACGGTCGAACTTTTTTCACATATTCTAAATTTAGGATTTTTTCTTAGGTCAGGATAGATTCGGGTCGTGAAGATTTTATAATTCGTCTAACTCTGTATATCTGGTTTGTGTTCTTTTTTCGGTCGCCTAATATCGTTATTGGACTCACCTAAACAAATATCGAGCCGAATTCTACAATTTCCTGTCACGTCAATTTCAAGTATACTGTTCATGTGTGATTTACAATTGAGCGACATTATGCATATCCATACCCGCGATTATCATGTGCATGTATAATGTATATACTATTCGAGTCTATGCTCTCAGCGTAACGCCACATTCAATATCCCTATAATTGATCTTCAAGACCGTGTGTGAAATTTTGATTGTCAACATTTCCCCTGCTCTACAAATACTCGAGATAATCCGTCGTAATCCGGATTACCTCAGTAATCCTTACTCACAAAGTCAGTATTACAAAGTGGCTTCAATCAACCAGTAATGGCGTTACGTAAACAGAGTGTTGAAACAGCAGACATACGCGACGGGTGAAGATGAACAAGCTACATTTTTTTGGAAACGGAAAATAAAGCATACAAATGTGTGTTCAAGTTAACTGGATTTCAAGAGTTTGGTTCGGGCTTTAACTGGCGTTTATGCGAATACGGATTCGGAATCGGATATTGGTCACCGTTCCGAAGACCCACGAATTCCGTAAATCGCTCCATTGGCACATTGAAGTATTTCGCATGATATTATAAATTTGATTAAAAACTTGATTCAAATCTTTAGATTTGTGATTTAGATTTCTGTGGACAAGAGTGCGTAGCCACGCGTGGACTCTGGATTTACCCTCCTTTTTTCCGTCATGTCTGGTGTTGACTAAAAACGAAAAGAAGATATGAAAAAGGGTCGGGTCGTTAATTCGCCTCGACCAAAGAGTTACCCACATTTCTACCATAATATCCGGTGTTAACTAAGAGAAAAAAAGGTCGTCACTTGGACTCGAATTTTGTGAAACTCGGACGAGAGTTTTTTTTACAGCATGTTAATACAACATCTACAAAAAGAGATGTTGTCGCTTCGTCCGATATTTTTTTCGAACCACAGGTGGATTTTTCTCATTGGGTATTGTTTGTAATAATTGAAATTCCCTCTGATCCTGGTGTTTTTTTGTGGTATTCATGGTGTTCGTCGACTACTATGGTCATTTACACCACGCCGATATCCTTCATTTTTATTCCGTAACTGCTGACTTATAGCACGTCCCACTTCTAGGCTTTTTGTAAGTAACCGCCTACGCGGATGAGGTGGCAAGGAGGAGCCTAGATAAACTTCCAACACTTAGGTATAGGTGTTAATCACGAATACACATTCTTCGTTTTGGATAAGATTGGAATTTTTGTACTGTATGCAGTTGTATATTATCATCACATTACTCTGATTTCTAATTTGAATAAAACTCGAAAAGTGGCCAATTAAAGTACAATTTATGTAAATCGTTATACGCTCATCCAATATTCGCGTTTGTTAGGCAAATGCGCCGACGTAATTACGCGCACACGATTGAATTTAGGAGGTCACGGTTGGCATGTCTCTTATCTCCCGTTTGGCTCGCCCTTAATATCCCGAACAAAGGCACGATGCAGGTACGTAGGACCTAAATATAATACATAGTTTAGAAACAATATCCCCGACCACCTTTACAGCCACAAGTCGTGCAGAAGATTAGAGGAAAATGCCGCTCGCTGGATTTGGAGGGATGTACCGCACCGGTAGAGTATGAAATATACAAATATACAATAACCATGCCTTTGTAGTGATGTGTCGCCTCTCTTTTCCCTCCTAGTTCTGGGTGCTACCATCACTAGATAGCGGTAACATCGATTTCCGCGCATTGCAGCATTACATCGAAATATTCAGGATTGCAATAGCTCGCGAAAGGTCAAATGTGGATTGGATCAGACGGTAGGCATCAAAACCTGGGTTGAAGGTTGTTCGGGTAAATTCGTTAATTTTCGAGTATACCAACTGCGATAATACGGGGACTATGGTCTATGAAACAACCCTTAGAACATTGTGTTAGATAACGCTTCATTACCAGATGAGGAATCAAAATTTCTGGCGCTAAAAATTCGCTCACTAGAGTTGATTTACATAATTCATTACCTTGATGTATGTGGGCTCGACAGTTCGTCATTTTGTTGATTAGTTTATCTTTCAGGTCCGCTTGCTGAAACAGAATCTTAGTGTCTGAATAATATCCAGGTTTTAAAGAATGAAATTGTTTTTACTTCTCCAAAACTGCATACGCTCTGCCAAAGATATGGACAATAGTGGATTAAAGGTGGTGTTCTATCGATAGGAGATACACATTATCTTATATCTTATTCTGGATAAAACTCTGAAAATAGGCACCATCTCCGGTCCGGCTATATACTAGAGCAGGGCATGGACTGGAGTCGGGTTGGGAATCCGGCAGTAGTTTCTCATTTTTTATCAGTACTTTATCTGACGGAGTCGGATCGGGATGGGATCCAGCTAAGGCAGGGGCGGGCAACTTCTCCAGTCGGCGGGCCGGATATAGGAAAACTAAGTGCTTGGCGGCCGGATTGCTGAATCGATACATTATTCGCCCATTTATCCGGGTATAGAAGGAATAAGTCGTATTTGTTGAATGTATTTTAACGACAGCAATGCAACTTCAAACCCATTTCTCGCCGATAATGACGAAGACAATGTGGATTTGAGAACAGCATTGTCATATACAGCAGGGGTGGCCAACCTTTTTGCCAGTCACGGCCGCATTTCGACTACTCATGTAGCCTACGGCCGCATTCCAGGGAATAGTAATGAACTAGCAGGACGCCAAATACTCATGTTAAAGTGACTATGTCCATTTCCGGTGAACTCCGTACTAATCTAATAAATAATGTAGGCTTCTCATAGTCGCGCCAAGCGCGAAAAAATTTTCAGATTCATTCATGAATTTCGTCATTAAAATTTGTAGTTTTACATATTATTTCTCATCCCATGTGTTCAGATTCACCGGTAGAGTTGATGGAGGGCTGTTTTCGAAAAGTTGGGGCATAGGTTATGAATGATGATGCATCTTTCGGCATGCCAATGATTATTAGTTACTTTGTTGCATGCTGTTCTTTGCATGTCTTTACCTCCCGTCAGGATTGTCGGTATAGTGAGGAGCACACGATTCCGAGCAGGTATTTCTATATGAGGCGCATCTGTTCGCAACTATACTGTGGGGCTCTGATTGCAAAGTGCGCAACTATATCAAAATCGAAAAATTAAGTCGCATTGAATCGCGCCCTGCGCGAAGAAAATTTCAAGAATAATTAAAATCTTTCAAGAAATCGGGAGTCAATTCGTAAATTCAAATTCCATGTCGACGGCCACCAACACCTACCAATTGAATTACGTGTCCACGGCCGCACAAATTTGCTTTTACGGTCGCAGGTTGGCCACCCCTGTCATACAGGTACCACCATGTCTGCTTCTCTCTGATCAATAAACACACGGTGCAATCCTTCATTAAGATTTCAATGCGTTCAATAAGCCCGGTACCCCAGATTCACCAAGATATCAATGCATTAAGGTTCATTATGTGACGAGATAGCGTGGTTGTTAAACTGTGTGGCCTGTCTATCTCGATATTGAATTCATGCGGACCGCGGCCTCGAAATTTGAAATTGGCCCGCGACCCGTTTTCAGTTGGCGACACCTGGCATAAGCGGTGTCTTACAAAAGCCTAGAAGTGTGCGCCGTGCTACAAGTTGACGGTTATGGAATCAAAAATAAGAAATATCGACCTGGTGTAAATGACCATTGTCGTCGACAAACACCATGTTTACCACAAATTACATTAGGGTTCAGTACATCGTATATGCCGATAATGCAAGTCTTCTCGCTTCGACGAACTTACGCATAAGCTCCACCCTAGCTCGCTGCACAATATCATACAGTCAATAAAATTTGATGTATATAAGCAAGTAGTGGGGA
Source organism: Botryllus schlosseri (assembly GCF_051294905.1). Taxonomy (NCBI): domain Eukaryota; kingdom Metazoa; phylum Chordata; class Ascidiacea; order Stolidobranchia; family Styelidae; genus Botryllus; species Botryllus schlosseri. The sequence continues at coordinate 25,722,040 of NC_137238.1, forward strand.
ATCTCGGAAGACTGGGGCCGGCGGCCAACATTATCATGCAAGACGAAAAAGTGTCCACGGGCCAGACAAAATCCCTTGGCGGGCCGGATCCGGCCCGCGGGCCGTATGTTGCCCGCCCCTGAGCTAAGGGATGGGCTTGGTCTTTGAGTTTTTGATTTTCTGTTTGCATTGATTCAATCAATCAATATTCAATGCCATCCTGTGAGTATAGGCACTGGCAAACGCTTGCGTCGACACAAAGTAAAATGGCGGCACATGAAAGTCGCGGCAAACGAGCTAAACCCGAAATCAAAGACGACCCGCTGCGCCCAAATACGTACCAGCGTTTGAAAATATTGTATCGAAACCATAAAAAGCGATTTCGCCCATTTTGATCGGCCCGCAAAACCTTTCCACTCAGCGAGCGGCTGGCGTCTTGCACGAATTCGAAGCTGTCGTCACGCCATCCCGGGGCAGGTAGTTGCTTTGTAAATCGAAAAGCTAATCTGGCCTATTGAGGGATAATACCTCTATGACCAGAGTGGAGTCGGGCTGAGTAGTGGATATTAAGCCAAGACTAGACTTGCGTATGAAACATACAAGAAGCTTAGTGCACGTGAAGTAGTCCGTGTTGGCGGCACTTACGTTGAGCTGTGTCGCCGGCTCGTGATTGAAAGATGGATTCTCACAAGGTATCGACATATTTCGAGTCTTAATGATATTTCGACAACTTCAAGTATTCCTGAGTGATCCAAGTTTACAGTTAATGTTCACGATTTGTACACAACGGGACCGCTAATGCACGAATAAGTATATGTCAACACAGCAGTACAGTCGATTAAATCGGGAATCATTGATAGTGCGAGCGTATATACATATGTGCTTACTGTATATATATCGCTGATACCAGAGCCATCATAACTATTGGTATATTCTCGTAATTTGTTACCAAGCTATGCATACCACTCACAAAGATTTTGGCGGTGAAGAATTCTACAAGGAATTATACTCATCACACAGCAGTTGCATTAGTTGCTTGTGCTATCATAATCTCAATAATAGGTATGAAGTTATAAGCACCAGAGTAATAACGTATTAAATACATTGTACAGTTAGATGAGGAATAATGGTGTTATCCTCTAATTTTTTGCTAATTTCGTCATTTTGTAAAAGTAGCAACCGATATTATCTGTGAACTGGAAGATTTCAGTTAATTTCGTTTGTATTTCTCCATATACTCTATATGGGTTGAACTATAATGGCAACCTATATGTTTGATGTTCAAGATATAACCGTGTGATGGATATCAGTATACATGATTGATGTATGGTCAAATGTGAAAATCCCCTGCATAAATAGCGTTATCTCAATTTTGCTGCGGTATTTCTGTCCGTGTAGTAGAAATTAGTTCGAACTATTCTAAATACCGCATGTATGTCTGAGTCATACATATATTCTTATATGCTACATATTGCTACTATTTATGGGAAGATATTTGAAGAGCATCGGTAACTGTAATTGGAATTGCGAAAAGGGCTTTGGTAATGGACCACTGGGACGGAATAGTCTGGCTTTTGTGTCCCGCAAATCTCGCAGATTACAACACATGTAACATCTTTTCAGAAGTTCGTTTTAAAAACCTCGCGAGCCAATACCATATTGCCAATTTACTGACATTTTTCGCGAGACGTGCCGTGTAAAAAGACTTCAATCAGTGATGTCACCAACCGTCCGCCTACAGCCCTACAAGGATTTGTAAATATTTTTTGCAAGGTAATTAAATTACAAGCTACGAAAAACTCCTGAGGTGGAAAGCGCCTCGCACGCTTGTAATTCAACCGACCTCCCACAAAGCAAACCGTCAGGGCGTCAGCATACTTGCGCCTAAACGGTGATATGAACAACCCGTAAACAAAGAATTACGGACTTAAATCAGTTTCGCATTTATCTATCCCGCCCTGCTATGTCCTACTCAACGGTACACTCTGTATTGCAGGATTAGGTTGTTGGCTGATGACTAAATATCGCGGGAAAAGCGACTTTTATGAGCAATGGATGACATAAACCCGAGGCTGTAATACGACTTCGATTCCCATATTGATGTACGAATTCCCACTTAGCGACTTTATTATAACCGGGATATTATTAGCCCTTCGATGTCGTTTATTGTCTATTTCCTGTACTTAGGTATCGAGGGTAGGATCTGGCTTGAAACAGACCCCGCTTGGAACAGGTGACTGGAATATGATATCTGTCGGTTTCCCACTGAATACTCATGGATTTATGCCTTTCATTGCCGCAAGTGCTTTGTCGGTGCGTTAGATTTCAACGTGGGTGTAGCACGATATAGGGGCATGTGGATGATGACTTGAGGCATAACTCTGGGAATTTTTGTTTGGCGTAAAGGCCAACCTACCTTTTTGTATATATTTTTCTTTCAAATATTGATCATATAGAACGGATAGCAGTGATCATTCATTATTCAAAATCTACTGTTATTATAATATTCACATATATTCCAATCTCATTTCGTTAGAATATACGTAAACAATTAAACATGCCTATATAAAGGGATGCTTACTTATTTTCATTGTCTTCGGTTATATAACTATATGCATTTCTGTGGCACAGTTAACAACCTTGATTTTCGTCGTTATGTGCATTGTTTGCTTCTGTCTGTTGGCTGTCAGTCATTGACTCATTAAAATTTTTGTAATAAATTTACTAAAAATGGTGCGGTTTGGCAAAATTCTGTCACACACGATGTCATTGATTATAATAACACCGATACCACGGAAACTACAATGAAGCCGCATGGTCGGACTATAATCATTTGATTTTGAGTTGATTTTGTATAGCCCCATAATAATTTAATTATTATTTCATTTTGGGTCGGCTATTGTGGTCAGCACAGCGAAAGGCGCAATTTTAGTAGCTGTGTATATTTTATGATCATCAAAATATGTATTGTGACCTCTGGTAAGGGGTTTAGGGCCGAAGGTATATGATGGTGAACGACTACGTTATATAATAAATTGTAGTTTAGGGAATATATACGCAGAGAGATTATAAACGACTATACAAAAAGCCATTTAGATATAGTCGTTCATTGAATATAGAGTAACCTCCGTAATCTTACAGTTTGGGGAAATATCGGCTGACGAGTAAATGTATTCGATAATTATATCAGTATCTGCAACGACACTTGCTATCTGTTCTGTATTGAATAGCAAAAGCCGGATTCTTGTTTACCGTGACTCCAACTTAATCCAACTAATCTGTAATCTTACACACTCACAAGATACAGACATGTCATAATTTAGCATTGAATATTTCCAGTATTGTTAGGGTGAAGAATTTAAATAGGAACCTTGCCATATATATATATATATATTAACGGGAACGTTGTTGCTGCAAAATCTCGACATAAACAGCTGTGGGAAGCATTTAGGGAAATAGGCTGGATACAAACCATACAAAATTCCACCCTGAGAATAATAGTTACAGTCGGTAGGCTGCATATAAATATACGCAGTCTTGTAGGTTAAATGCCATTTTTATAATGGTACGATTAGACTTATGTCGAATGTGGATATTGTAATATTTCTTAATGGTAAACGATGTAATGGCAGCGGATTGTTATAATTAATTTAAAAAAATGCAGCGATGGTTCAAGTTCAATTCGATCGATTAAATACATTTTTGTAGTTTGCATGTGGCGAACTGTGAAGGTGACGTTATGGATACGCTCGCGATCTTGTATTGAGCTGACTTTAGAATTGTTATCATGTTATCATTTACATAAAGTTATGGCGATTAGCGATATATCTCGATGACTTACTACTTGGTTTAGGGACTTTGACTAGCTTTGACAAGCTTAGGTTCTATAGTCGATAATCCATTAGAATTATTATACGTATGAAAATTGCGATCGGTTCTCTGACAAGACAATAGGCTGCTATAGTTTGATCACGATTGGATGAAACGAAATTACGAAAAATAAATCGGAGTGTCTGTAGGCTACATTTGCTAGATTTCCTGGTATATACTTGGTCAGTACCAACAGAATTTCGTCCCCAATTCATAGTGTCTGAAACAAAATGGCGTCAACAGTAAACGCGCAGAGATGGAGAGCCGGGACTAGAAACCAGGCGTTTTCTCTCGAACGACAAAAAACATCCATACAAGGTTTCCCCAACCTACATTCCTATTGAAAACCAGAATGTATATAAATAACGGACCACGTTGGCAGTTTATTGTCTACCGAATCTTGGCCAGCATACAGGTTCAGGATGAAATTTCTTCTGATTACCGAATAATTAGTACTGCTGTGAGTTGCTGTTTCCATTTAGCACAGTTGCATCTCGATATATTTGACTTAAGAAGTACGAGGTAAAAATCCGACTTTGATACCTTGATCCTAGCGTGGCACTGTGCAGATCCGAATTTGGATTGTAGGGTTTTGTCCTGCTGAGCCCGCGTGGATTATACAGCATACAAACCCGGCGACGGGACTTAACGGTTTTATATCTGGTGTAAAGGTATTGTAGGCGCGTATCTGTGGATCTACACGGGTCGGTGACATAGGCATAATTAGGAAGATATAGCATTGTCTTTTAGTATGCATATGGTGAATTTGGAGTATGTGTGATGCTAGGCAGCCTCGCCCTGTTTGTATACCTGATGCTAATGATCATGCTGCTCGGAATCTTTCGCTGTGTTGTAGTATTTAGTTACCATATTCAATATATGTTCAGAAATAACTCTCTCTCATCCTGAATTATAGCTGTAATGCTACAAAATGAAGGGGAGTAGAATAATAAAAAGTGATCACGCCACTGAATACCTCATTATGCTTGTACAACGCAACGATTGTAAAGCTGGTTTAGTGGATTTATTATATATTGTCGAAAACCAGTGTAGGATGAGGATGTCAATTCAATCCATCCCTAATTCGGCTAATATACCTCATCACCATGTCCGCATTCCTTATTTTACCAGAATTCGTCGACAGCGTGGTAATGAAATTTGTGATGGTTCCAAATTCCGCATGCGAAATATGATCAAAACTTCATCTCTCGGAGATTCGTAGTCCGAAAACCAGTTGATAAGATCTCCAAATCCAGTTCTTAAAAAAACTACCCATTCTAACATCCTATGTGGGTTTAAATATCGTGTCCCCACTTCACATCTTCACTCCAATCACAAAAATATCAATATTTCATTTCAGAAGACTATATCCTTCACCATCCAATAGTCTACTTCAGTGTATAGGCAAGACATGGACTCGACCACGACGCAAATTGACACCCCGTACATTAGTGGCAGCATCAAGTCCGCCTACTCCGACTCTCAACAAAATGGCTACTGTAGCAGCAATGCATATCGCACAGTGATGAACATAAAGCTCGAAACCAGTGATCCCTACTACGTCGACACCAGCAAGAAAATTCCACATCCTGCTCCCTACCACGGCAAGGAAGACAGTCGACCGGAGTACGTCAGTCTGTCGAAAACATCCGTTAAGCAAGAAGCAACGCGCGATGCGACGTCCCGATCTCAATCATACCCCTACACTCAGCAGGAACAAACATCCGGGACTTTGATCTCCGGTTATCACGGCTATGAGCCTCTGCATGCGTCGGGCTATTCCACACCATGCCCGACCCAGTACGTCAGTCAAGTTCAAGATTCGTTTTATGACCGAGGAGCATCCTTGGTCCCTGATCGGCATTATACTGTGATGGACTCTTATCAGGGCAACCATAGCAGGCAAGATCAATACCCACTACCCAACCCCAGGAGAGGACACGACGCACTACAGGTTAGTTTCAATGGATCATAAGCAATGATTCCTGAATAGATTTATCATGCCATCCAATCTTCCATATTCTTGTGTAGCGCATTTTAGGCTACATTGTGTGGTTTGAGTGGATGAAAATACACAAGCGTATTTTTGATTAATTGATTAATTGATTAGTTGATTGATAGACCATGATGGCGGTCGGCAACCCTCAACACCCGTGGTACGCCAAATAAGATGACGCACAGGACATATGCAAACCATGTATGGTACAAAATTTGTAACACAAGTTTTCAAAATGGACAGAGCTCGCAGACGACCCTAAATTATTTCGTAAATCAGCGTAAATTGAAGTCATTTGGGGCAGATTTTATTATTCTTATATGTTATTTCGCGCTTCGGGTGATTCACCGGGATCTAAATTCTTGCATATAATGTGAGAATCCCCAAAATATATGTATATACGGCAACCAAATATCGTATGAATCCGTTTGGATGCAGGGGTGGACAGATTTTGGTTTTAGACAAAGTTCTTTTAAACAACCATTCGTTTTAAATGCAACCCGAGCTATAGTCCGCACTATGGCTCGCGCGTTTATTTTTGAAATAAGTTATATTATCAGAAATTAAATGCCCGCGTATTTTAGTGTGAAGTTCATAGTTCAACCAATAATATGATGACCGTGAACTTTAGGATGTTGATGACTGATAAAACAGTTTGAGCGCATTGTCGTAGCCAGGGGAAGGTGAAAGGCGCCATGTTACCTCCGCACTTTTCGTAAATATGTGTACATTTTTATTTCTCTTCGCGCTTCGCACGATTGAGTGTCGCTCTTGCTTTTGTTACCAATCCCGAAAAATAATACTGAAAATACGCCTAATTTAGAGAAATGAGTCCAACTGTTATCGTAATATTGAGACTGGTATCGCCTGAGGCTGTTGAGATTCAGTCTAGTGGTTTTGTTTTGGGGTATTCATGGTGTTTGTCGACTGCTATGGTCATTTACACCAGGCCGACATTCTTATTATTTTCCGTAACTGCCGACTTATAGCACGGCCCACCTCTAGGCTTTTGTAAGACACCGCTGACGCGGATGAGGTGGTGGTGAGGAGCCTAGGTAAACCTCCAACACTTAGGTATCGGAATTCGGAAGTCGACCTCGGTCGGACTCGAGCCCGCACTCATTGGTGTTGCAGCCGCGGATTATACCACTGCGCTATCTCGACACCTAGCAGTCTAGTCGTGTGCACGTGCAGTTCGTCAGACGGCTATTTTGGCGCTCATCATCTCCTAGCTATGACACATCAAGATATAGCAAATGTTGCTCAACACGCGAATTCGTGAGTGAGCTCCCGAAATGATTGTTGTCTATGAAACTGTGACCTAAGTCGATCGACGCGTGTTAGCCGAAACCTTCGATATTGATATATCCAGGCGCCGAAGACTAGTGTCCTTGCAATCTGAGCACCGCAGTTAAAATGCGACCCATTATTTACGAAAGTACCTATGATATCGACCGAATTCGTTGGTTAACTTCGAAGTATTTTCGCGCTTTGCCTGGCTAGAAACTGAGGTCAAACTAACTTGTCATAACTAAAGTCTCAGCAATTTTGGTGCATACTAAAATAGGTCTTGCATTCATCGTTACCTAATCTGGCTCGCTTATATCGGACGACTAAAGTAATGTCATAAACACTCTGTGGCACGCGCAATTGTTCGAAAGACCGCATGTGCTGCGGAAAGACTTATAATATTTGATGAGTAGAAATTTCTGAGTCAGTATCATGGTATAAAAGGATCAATAACACGATCAACATTACAATTACAGGGATATGAGTAGCTAAGCACAGCTAGAGTTAAACAAGCATTAAAACCAGCTCACACGAAAAAGTCCACCGACAATACAGTCCAACGATATACGAAATGCTACTAATGTTAGTGCTTAAGGAATATATTACATCAAATAACGCGAAGCTCTCGAGGCAGAATGGCCGAGTGGTCTAAGGCGCTGCGTTCAGGTCGCAGTCTCCCCTGGAGGCGTGGGTTCGAATCCCACTTCTGTCACGTTTGTGCTATATTATTGTCGAATGTTATTATTCTCATATCAAACCAATACTATTTTGGGTGAAATGATTAGAATCAACTTCGATAGTTCTTCATTCTATTCATTTCATGTCTTTTGACTCAATACGCCTTGATTTCAGTCTGATACAGGAACGCAGATCAGCATTCTATCTCCGGAATCGAAAGATGTAACGTCGGCTGGCAACTCGCCCACCACGCAGCCGCTCTTGAAGAAGGAGCCGAATGGAAGAATTGGTAAGAGCAATCTCGCTAACGATTAGTTCTAACTCTTTTCGACGATGCATTTCCGCATAAAAAGTCAACAAACTCATCTTTACATCAAGTATTCTTGAGGTCAATGTATTACACGTGAATCAGATTTATCTTTTCTTCCTTACGCAACAGATAAGCACAGTACGGGACTTTTTTATGACCTAAATGCGCAGCATGGGTAAATTCCCTCGGTTCATGTCCGAAGGAGATTGCCATTTATTGTGTAGGCCCGACACTTCTCGAAACGTTTATGAAGTAGCCTACACAGATTTATTATTATTATTATATATGTTTATTGTTGTGACATTAGTTGTTGCAAACACGACAGTTTCTAAGGCAAAATGAGCTTGAATATGGACTATTAAAATTGATTAGGCAAGCCTACGTATTTCGAAAAGCGGTGGTATTGCTTTCGAATATCATGGAAAACTGAAGGCATATTGGTACGTAGTCGCAAACGCGTTCGAATGTACGCTTACAAAGCCATTTTGCGCATTCGCTGTATACTCGGTGTATTATATCGCCAGACAATTTGGCAGCAAAGTCGACCATATCATCTGTTATTTTCGTGGTCTACGGTTACTTTACAACGATTTGGCTATGTAAACCGGCTAATGGAAACCCTGCTTATTTGCCGTGCGCTGCTACAGTAGTTCATATGCAGCGAATTGTTATGTGACTTCACATTCTCTATGTCGGCGCCGGAAGCAGATTCGTGAGCTTAGTAGGCGGTAGCCGTGACACATTCAAACTATGAACTCAAATCGTTCATAGTTTAGATTTATTTTAACTATTGCAAAACACGGTAACTGGAAGTATAATGCCATGCCAATCCGTTTTTAAAACGAAAAGCACTGAAACTCGTTGATATGTATGGCAGAAAACATATGATTACAGAACAGCGTGGGTAGTAATTTCACTTTCCGCACAGTGAGCATTCGCCGAAATTTCCGAGTGGCCAGCGGACACTTGAAAGGCGTGGTGCGCCCCGGTAAAATGGCCGACGTAATTGAGGTGGGGAGAGCCACATAACCCAGAAACAGGGGTATTATTTCCGATAAACAATTCCGTAATTGGCGACGGAAAGAGAATGTGATAGGACAGAGCGATGAAAATTGCCGGTTACATAGTCTATTCATACGTCCCCATTGTAAAACAAAGACATAGCCGCTGTCTCGTCCGCAGTTTACCACCCACCACCGCGACGATCCTTGGCATTTACGGCAGACGATGTCGGAAATATATATGAAGAACGCGTTAGGTAAATGTACCGTATGATCGCGCTTGTCGAGAGCCGTTTAGTAACGCATATTTCTCCTGCTTCGGATAATAACATAATACCTGTAATATCAGAGTGGCGTGGTTTTGCGCGAAAGCGAACATTATAATATAGCCAGCAATCGAACAGGGGTTTCGTGGTGAAAAAATCATACTTTGTAACCAACATATTGAATGCTTTGTCCCGTCTATTTCCGTATTTCCAACTCTTCCTGGAATGCGTACGAGCAAGGTTTTTATTGTTGTTTTGGGTATTCATGGTGTCTGTGGACTACTATTATAATTTACACCAGGCTAATTTCCTTTATTTTTATTCTGTAGATGCTGACTTTTATCATGGCCCAATTCTAGGCTTTTATAAGACACCGGTTACACGGATGAGATGGGGAGGAGGAGCCCAGATAAACCTCCAACACTTGGGTAGGAATTCTGGAGTCTACCTCGCTCGGGCTCGGGCTATAGGTGTCATTTCCTATACACAAGTGTTAGACTTGCACCTTGAATTGTTCCCTTACAGGTGATTGTTGTTACCTATAGTATAATGTGACGTTGAGAGTGAATGAATTCATTTATATACCCACAAAGAATAAGTGTATCATCAAATTGAATGTAATATAGTTACTCCAACTGATGAATAGTGAGGGAACTGTGTATAGTCGCTTCGTGTATATTCAGAAAACTAACAGTAATTTGTTATGTCGGGCATCTATGTGTCATTTTCATGGTCAGCTTATGTGGAGGGGATTGAGAATCGTAATAACGCAGAAATTGATGGATCGACATCATTTTTTCCAAGATTCCTAGCTTTTATCAATGGCGCAGTAACGCAATTAATATAAATCCTAATTTTTTTTTTATCATATAGTTATATACCGTGACCAAACATAAATCTGTATTATTTACCGCCCCGTAATCATTCATGACCAGTAAATACCGGGACTGCGGGAATTTTGATATAAATGGTGTCGTGTGACCTCTACGTATCACAAAAAGATTGTCTATTGTATCATCAAATGATCTTTACCGTAAAGATACTTCAACATATTTTGAACTCAATGCTATAACTGTAATGTGTCATTTGAGCCCGAATAAAGCCCGCTAAATCGGCTTACTGCCACATCTCGTCAGTATATCTCCAATAACGCCAGTTGCGTCGCTGTAAATCGCCACTTACCCGATCCCAATAGACACATAGATATACTATCGAGATTACCGCACTTCTATTTTTGCATCTTTGCATAATGGCATGAATATGTACGGTAATCCTAGAATATTACTGGAAATACCCGTGCTATGAAAATAGCATTAGAGATTGTAGACCGCTTTAGGTTTGCGGAAGTGAGAAATGTAGAAACATAAATTCAAATACTATTTTTTCGAATACCAGCAAAATCCATGATAAACATTCATATCATATTACATCTCTTTCAAGTAAACATCTATCGTATATGTACATATAGGCATATAGCGTCCATGGGCAGTGGGATTCAGAGACCCGATTTTAGGGAGAGACGAAATCGCAATTCCGGTTTGAAAGAGTCCGATGTATGATCGGAAGACTCTACTCTAAAAATTCCAAATCTTACGAGACATTTTTGTTATCCGAGGTATACGAATTGTACTATTTAGGGAAGAATTGCTCACCACAAACGATATCGGCTATAATATATGTAATACAATAATTATAAAATCCTCGCTACGGATTCCATCATAATCAACACTTAGAGGTCGACCTATTGAGGAGAATGCACCCACGCAATAGAACCTCAGCCAACGTTCAACTTCATTAATTTTGTCAGTTGCTAAAATCCGTGCAAGCCTATCGATGTATCTCACCAGTGTCGTGACATCATCGAATGTAGATTTGAGAGCAATTGCATCGCAAGCATAAGCGTATATATTGATAATAAAATCTCTAATGACGAGCCGCGATTTATCCATGTTGTCTGCTCTAAATCCCTTTGGATTACTCTCGAGACATTGGCGGATTTCGGCCACGGTAAATCCATTAATATGTCGAATGTGGACCTGTTATTACATTTCAAGTCAGGAAAATTGTTGGGAACAAATAATTGACCACGTTTATCCACTAAGGTGGCCCCATTCGTAATGACCCGAAAATATATAAGTCTAATATTACAATATTGTGACTACCGGATAATTAAATTATTTTGAAACTCAGCCACTTGATTTGATATCATTCATCTCGTCGATTAGGCGCAACAAGATACTTTGGTTATGAATAGAGAAAAATCCTATAGGCAAGTGATATATGACCAAATCTGGCCAAACAAGTCAAGTGGAAGTAGAAGTAGCGCCGTACCCTTTTACTCAACAACAAGTAGAAGTAACAATTCCAAAGCTAGATCAAAACTACATCAAATAGGAGTACAAAAGGTATTCACGAGTAATTATTTTCATAACTTACACACCGTGGCAAGATGTATTTGCGGCTTTGGTTCAGGTCCGTACACGCTTTATAAAATTGCTCCTGGTTGAAAATCTCATGGCATTAAATCGCCGCACCTCGACTTCCGTTTCGAGTTCGGTAAGTGCTCATCAGTTCTCTGATTCTTTTGTCTCAATGTTTGGGTCAGCAAGGACGGGAGATGTAACGGATAGGCACCGTTGTAAATATTATGATCGATTCGTGCGCCTTAGCGTCGACTTTAATCAAAATACGCCAACCTAGTGTACCAACTGAAGGAGTTCGCGTACCAACTGAAGGAGTTCGCGTACCATCTAAAAATAGTACATTGAGATGAAGCGATCGATTCGCCCCGACGATTCGAAATTTTATGCCGACGACGACATATTTGGTGATGCGATTGTTGTTATACACTGCTCTTTCAAATTCTCTAGTAGTTCGCCTACTGACGATTACCCCTGACGAGTGTTTGATTTTATTTCAATACGAATATACTAATTAATTAGGCTACATCTAAAAGTTGTGTACCTCCCAGAATCCCTCGAAACAAAGTAAAACAATTCGACAAGAAACTGGCACCAAAAAAGACGGTTGAATAGGATATATCCATATAGCAATCAATTTCCATTTATATGGACTTTGACATGTGTCCTTACTAGCATGTGTTTATCCCTAAATAATTAGGATTCTGCATCAATGTTGCGCGAGGACTGAATTTGTTAGGGCTCAGTTCATTCTGCAAACATTCTAAGCACATGTAGAATAGATCCAGGCACTTTGAGTGCAGGTAGTGACAGATAGCAACCAAGCATTCTTGCTATGAAAACTATTGCTTTTAACCGCCCTGCATAGGTCCGCTTTGTTATCGTCCGACCACGAAGAGACCTTACTTCGCCTTCCTTTTCCTGACCGATTAGCAAACAACGCTGCTGCTATTATAGATTCTGGAGCAATTGCGACACTTACATCCCCATTTGCCCAGCTCATAGCCCAACGTAATATCGGAACTAAGAGTTGTGAAATGATCAATGCACATTGCACAACCTTTCATTCTTTACACCCTAGATGGCGCTATTGAACAATCTAGCAATGCGATCCCAAGCTCTCTGTGCAACGGGTGTGCAATGTGCAATGTGCATTTATCAAGGGGCTTTGCACTACGCACTCAAGGGGTCATGATTTCAAACTAGTCTAACTTCTATTCATCAGTTTTCAGCCGTGTAGTTAACAGTAGGGCTCGCATATGTGCTTCTATACGGCTTCTTTAGTACCAACGATGACTACTTCATCCACCTCTATTAATAATCTCCTTATCCCGTATTAATTTAAGGACTCTCTCATTTATGACGCGCAAGTCGAAAGTTAGGGGGATAAACTGATCATAAACAAATCATAGTCAGTATTTGGTGCGGAATATTCATACCTGCTTGGTTATAATCAAGGGGATGCCGGTTCCGTAAAATGGATGTAACGCTGGCAACGATACCGGTTTTAAAATGTGATCAGATATCCGCCAGGTATCGCTATAACCTCGCAACTCCGTGTGTATAATTTCCGCTCAAATTACGAATCCGAGGCAACATGCGCGACGCGCGTACCTCGGTAAGCGGGTGAAGTTGTTGATGGAGTTGGTCAGTGAATAAGTAGGCCTACCTCTACTTTTCCAGAGTGCTGAAGCTGGATTTGCTTACTTGCACTGCTTTTCAAGTCGTTATACTTTTAGGCGACTTTCTCCAATTCCACTTAGCTGTTTGGTAGGTAACACTAGTTACTTGTCCTACGTTGGGTACGACAGCAGTTTTGACATACGTCCGAATCATTGTTATGAGTGAAATATCAACAACAATTAGGTGAAATAGCCGCTGTGTGATGGTAACTGAATATCTTTTCGAATGTCGCTTATATTTCTAGTGATTTCAGTCAGTTTACTCGCGAAGATACATCCTACATCACCTAATGTAACCAACCACCCATGATGAGCCCCTCGACCAAATTTAATTTCTGAAGAGCTTCTTAGGGGTACAGTGCTTCAATATACAATTGAGTAGTATATTCATATTGAAATAGACCCGAATAGTCTCGGCTGACACTCGTCAGGGGCAATCGTCAGCAACCAGCAGAGAATTCAAAAGAACATTGTATCTCTACTACGTGCTGACAATTACCCCTGACGTGTGTCAGCCAAAAATATTGGGGTTCATTTCAATATGAATACCACTTTCTTCTTGCGTGCTTCTAAGACAGTGGTTCTCAACCTTTTTTTTGTTGTCGGACCCCTTTTGACCGTCAGTGACCCCGAGGACCCCCTTTAGTTTTGGTTCAAATTTAGCTCAATTATCGTGCGACCGTGATATGACTTGTCCAAACTTTATCTGTAGGATAGTGATAAACTGCAACAAAATTACATATCTTATAAATAACATCATGCATTATGTAGAAATTGCATTGATTTTTTTTATTTCAAAGCTAATTTTTCTGGTGCATTTATTGGTGTGCTGACAATCCACTTCAACAAAGATCGTTGGTGGCTATTTTAATATTAACTGGTAACGCTTCCGACGACACCCGCACCAAAATTGAGAAACAGATTTTTTAATGAACGTCCAGCCTAACCATTGCTATCTAGTAGTGCGGGGCGGATCGACAAATTATTTGGTCCGACTCCGATCCTGTTCCACAATCCTCTGGTCCGACTCCACTCCGACTCCGAGGCCGGATACTTGAAATGAGCGATATCCGATCCAAAAAACTCCGATAATATTCATGTACGACTAGCTATTTCCAGTTAACAACAAATGCAGTAGTAGGCAATGGGTTCAGGTTATATTCAAAAAAAAGAAACATGGCATTGAAACTCACAGCTTTGTATGGAATATGAAAACTACACAAACACTACATAAACACTCCCAGGCTGGTATCGAATATAAAAAGACAAGGTAGGCTACATGGTAACAAAAACTCACAGGTTTGTATGGGATATGAAAACTACACTCACAGGCTGGTATCGAATTAAAAATGACAAGGTAGACTATATGCGGTCAACGACTTGCAACGAGATATTGTATCAGAAACTTTTTCTATCATGTCAGTATCAGACAGAACTATAGGGCAGTGACTATGCACGGACATCGAGGGCTGTAACGTGTGCTGCAGGACAGTCGGCAACATGTGGCAAGCACATGTCAGTCTCTGATGTGTTGTCGGTGCAGATCTTATATTGCTTGCGTCATCTGTTACAAAATAACAGAAGTCTAGCATAGAGCTAGATAGTCCAATCTCAGTGCAACATTCCTATATTTTATTTAGCAGATTTACACCTGATTTCTGCTCCTCAAACTTTGTTGCAGATATTGCTACAGAGTGCAACTTTTCTTCGCGAATGTAATGGGCTGTCAGTGACATGTAATGTCTGCTTTTGACATCAGCCCACATATCCGTGGTGAGCTCAATCATCCCATATTCGCCAATAGTCGCTTTCACAATGATAGAAATTTTTTCCTTCTCCAGTGCAGCACGGCTTAGAACTTCCCTTTTAACGGTATGTCTGGATGGGATTATTTCTTCAGCATTCATTCGATCATACACGGACCCTATATCCATAAATGTTTGAGCAAGTTCGACAAAACCATCATCCTCTGAAGATCGGAATGGTCTCAAATCCTTTACAATGAATGATGTGGCTGCTTTGAGCAATTGTACCTCGGCCTTAGTCGGAAGCGGAGCAGATTTTTTTTGTCAGAAAGGATGACATTGAACGTTGGCCCGCTGATGGTATGACTTTCGACACACTGCATCTGGTTTTGATATGAGTGGCTTAATGTGTTGTGCCACTGTTCTTTCTCTCATGCTTGAATGTCAAACCACCATGCCGACAGAGAACAAATCCTGAGTAGTCACCGCCCTCCTCACTTCACTGGTGCCAGGGCCAGTTGGCAAGGCAAAACTCTTCCACACCTCACTTTTATTTCCCTTCACATCAACCGCGTTTGCTTTCCCTTCTTCATACAAGGCTTTTGCTATTTTCGATGATCCTATAATACTAGGATTACCAGCCATCTCACTGCACGCTAAGGAGACCGCATCGACCACATACAGTGGAAACAAGGATGATGGAGGTAATAAATGCTTAGTCATATAATAAATGCTGCGATTGAATGAGTTAGCATAAATTTTGGTCATGGCTCAGTGATTTTACAGATATGGCTCGGTTATTTTCTCACTGTGGTCGGAAGTTACTATAGTCATGCTGTGGCCGGATCAAGAATATACTGATCCGGCTCCGATCCGGCTCCGGCCGTAGCAGAAAAAATACTGATCCGGCTCCGATCCGGCCCGACCAAAATTGAAAAAATCCGGCCGGATATCCGATCCGGCTCCGGTCCATGCCCCGCACTACTATCTAGCAGCTCATCTTGAAGTTATTCTTGAATAGTGTTCATGTAGGCTATATTACAAAAGAGAATGGATCAAAAATTTCCATTTCTAGCCAGTGCTCACTAGTTTGCTGAGACTGACAACTTGTAAACATTTCGAAGTCACCCTGATTGACCTTACTACTCTAACTTTCTATTTTTTCACAATCCCCGACATCTTCAAATAGCAGTAAATATGTTTGTATCATTAGGCTGCTGTCAATTTATCATAAGTTTGCACGGTAGAATATTTTATTTCCGACGGCCATTTTTGTAATGTGAGTTGAGAAGTTTTACCAGTTATGAAGCAAATCAGTTTCGTGATTTACCTAATTGAAAAAATTACAAATCAGGCGATCAATCATTTTGTATATTTAAAGGTCTCGCGGACCCCCTGAAAATGCTGCGCGAACCCCCGGCTGAGATCCACTGTTCTCTAAGACGTTCATTTGCTATTTGCACTTGAAGTATGACATCTTCAAAATCCCTGATTATACGCTTTATCGAGTAGAAATTTACGGCATTCCTTTGCCTTCTAGTTCAGTACCAACGCTAGCTACTTGGTCACCTCTGCATATTACATGAATAACATTTTCTAATATCCAATTAACACTAAAGCGAATAATACGACGACAAATCACGGATAATTTCGATTAGTTAAACGTGTAGGCTAGCCCGCGACGCTTAGACGCGTCTATGAGGGCATAGTTGTCAGCATTCAGCAACAATTAAATCAATAATCGATCACGAAAACTATCGACTGAAGCCTGCTACTTCACGCTGTCAATACACAAATCTGTATGGGCCGTAGACGAAATCAGTTCTGCTGTCCGGTAGTTGGCGGCAAAGAGTCGACCACCATATTTTTTTCGGTCCGCAAATCAAGATACAGCGCTCCCGACTATCTTAGTTTCCTTGACAAGAGTAGCTAGGATAATATAATGAATTGTTTGGCGGAGAGCTGTTTTCTTTTTGGATCTGAGCTAATCACGGGTGCAGTTGCCTATCTAACTACATACAGTATTAGCACAGTTGCAATATGTGTGAATTTCATAAATACTATTCGAGTTCAATGTGTCAGCAAGAGATGAAAATATAATACCAGAGAAATGCAGGTAGAGTGGTGAGGATAGTAGCCTATTACTTTTCCAAACTTTGATATTGACCATCACTGCTATCTAGACGAGGTACTGCGTATACCTTTTGGTCGGGGTTTCAGCCTATACAAAGACGTCGTTGGTTCAGGTTGTAAGACAGCTTCACAGGCTTATTTGTGTTGAGTCGTGAAACTTAAAAGTCAGATTTACGTCACAGAAACATGAATAGTTCACGGCTTAGCTTATTAAGTACGCGGATGATCCCAAATTTAAGACCTCGAAGTATAGTAGATCTTGCAGCGTTATCACGGTCACGGTAATTTTACGCTTAATCCGCGGTCATTTAATGAACTATACCATACCTTCTAATCTCGCTATGAACACAAATCAACAATTACGCCAACTTGAGAAATACCCAGCATCCAACGCATTGCATCTGTTGGCTAGTGATATTTGATAGGCCGTACGCCCGCGTCGATGATAGCCGCGCAAGTCCAGATAAAATGGACGCAGTCAAAATACGGCTCGGGCTATTTCAGTTGAACGCGCCCGTGGGGAATACCATTCAGGGTATCTGAATTATATTCTACGCCGACTGCATACCCGAGGAATAGCCGAAATGCCCGAAGAACTGTAATCTTGCAACGTATCCAAGGTCTGCGCCACATGATACCATATCATGGAGCTAATACCTGCCCTATAACGTCTGGCGATAACTGTTGTAGTCCACAAGAAATTCAGTTTTTAGCAAATTCCTAGCTGTTGTGATTGGATAATTGAAAGAGCGATAATCAGTCGTAGAATAAGGCAAATCAGTCACCACTTCTCCAGCACTAAAATTAATTAAAATACAGAATGCATAGCTTGTGGTAGTCCACTTCTAATTCTAAATTTTGTCGCATGCTTTGCATTTCGTGTCGCCATAAATATTAAGGGTGCTGTTAACAGCAAGATTTTTGGTCTAAATGCCTTCTACTTTTCCTTTAAGTGTCTGCTGTGGTGGGAGCTCCTCACAGGGCTACATAGTTTCTAGCGATGTGTGCGCCATCTTGAATGTGCGACCGAGTCTTATAGGTATCTGCACCGGTGTGAAATTACCGAGTCTCACATTTTAGTGAATTGAGACTAAAGGTCGGCTTCACCAAAAGATATCCTTGTATTTAGTTTATATGATATCCTGTTCATTTCGTATTTATATCGTCCTATTCCAATCCGTAACATTTTCAAACTGGAGGCATTAGCACTTTGTAAAATCCGTATAGTATCTTAACTCCTGTAGTATTTCTTCGTATTAAAGGTGATTTACAGCCTAGTCTGTAAGAAAAATGCAGACCTTGCTATGTATAAACGGTTTCGGGGTAATTGTATCGAAGTGGATATAAGTGAGAGGTGATGCCTACTTGGTAACCAACCAGACTGCCTGTTATATCGCCGGTGCCACACTCACGACATGGATTAAAAACCACCGGTCACCGCCCATATACCTCTCGAATATACGCACATAATTCATCCATGTATAACGTGGATGAAGAGGGCATCGCGCGATGATTAAACCGTAATGCACTGATGAAATATACAATCGATTAGATATCTTTTAAGCCCTCGCATATTGGTCGAGGTGTCTCAATCACCAATCGGGGAATTAAGTGCAGATTTCGGGGGAAACGAGGCGCGCGCGATCGCTTGAAAAAATAAACGAAGCCGGAGAACAACGCAGATTGATCGAATATCCTTTTTGATTATATTTTTACAATGAGTATGGACACCGGCGCACGAAAAAAAGAGAAAAAATATTCCCACCCGAATATATAGAAACGCTGGAAAGTCGCGTATGGCGTAGTTTTCGGGAGGTAGGGATTGTGATGATTTTCGTGAATACTCTCCTTGCGAACTCTAGCTCGTAAAGATGATTGGTTATCTACATACGCTACAAGTAGCACAGTGTCAAGTATACGGGCACTGGTGCGGAATGTGCATTTACGCGTTGAGATATTGCTTAAAAGAGGGGATGACGATTTATTGGTTCTATCGGTCGATTGGAGCACAGTGTGACGAAGGAGCAAGTCTTATTCTTGACATTGAGCATTGGTTCCCAAACTTTTCTGAGCATTTAGGCTACCTGGTAGACCCATTGAAATTATTTGGGCATTTCGTGGCTGCCTATAGAAGCCAAAGAATGTCATAGGGAAATGCAAAACCGCCCCACTGAAGGAAAAAGTCAAAACTATCAAATGCGGCAAGCGTTTGGTGTACTTGTATAGTTGCTTTGGTTAAATTAAGTCTTCATAGTTGGGTTTATTTTAGATAGCGCAACTCTCATGCCGTGTACTACATCCAGTAAGTTTCGGTTGTTGTTTCTCATATCGATTTAATTCTCATTGTGGGCCCTCGCAAACTTCTGTACGGACCCCAGGCGGCGCGCGGACCACAGTTTGGAAACCATTGAGATACAGAAGGTCTTGTTTGCGTACGCATTGTTGTAGCCATGTACCCGATTATTACATACCTATAGTCAGAATTACGTACATGTAGTCGAATATGTTGTCAGTTTCAGTCACTAGGTGATAATTCGATACAAAGTGTTACCGCCAGATTTACTTCCGGGCGTATGAGCTAATTTATGTACGACAGACCGTAAAAAATATGTCTTGTACGCAACAGGTTCTGTACTATAAATCACTGATTAGAAAACAGCTTGCTTAGACACCGTGTTCGCTGCAATGGACTACCGTTCCGACGGACTCTTCTCATCCGCAGCTGCCGCCGCTGCTTTGACAGCACACCAGCATTACCACCACTACCCCGGCCCCACGCAAGCCGCAACGTACGGTTACGCGTCGCAGTACGCTCACACACATCCGTATTACCACAACGGATATATGAGCGGTCTGGGCAGCAGCAATAGTGACGTTACAGGACTATTTGGCGGGTCACCGTCCACGTCGCCAGGTTCAAATGTAACCAACCCTAATGGTTCTCCGTTATCAAGCGCTATATCTGGACTGACCGGATCTCCGCCTATGTCAGCTGCGCTTCCTACTTCACCAAATTCTACGTCAGTCATGACGTCACCGTTTTCTTTAGCACAGCGATGCGGCAGTGGAAGGCAATGGATGGGGTCTTCGTGTAAAGATAGCTATTCGTATCATAGTAAAGGACCTTCGTTTTATACCGGGAGCGGTTTGGCATCGCTAGTCGCGCAAGCAGCCAGTCTGCCAACAGTGGAGAAAGACAATCCTACATCATCTTGTAGCAAAAACACAAACTCATATACAGGTAGCACACGACCACATTGCAGGCAGCCCGCCGACCCAGAGCCAAATTCAATGAAACAGCGGTGCCCCTCGGAACAGAACTTGCAAAACAGCACCCGGTCTCGTGAAGACAGTCGCGAAATGCCGTTAGAACCCGATAAGTATTTCGACCCGTGCTTCGATACTAGCAACGGTGACGCGGTAGCTACGGAGACGACGCAGGTTAAAGACACGCCCGAGACTCGGGACGATGCGTCCCCGCAAAGCTGCGCCGAGTCCACCGACACGCGACACTCGCAAGGTACGAAGCTGGCAGGTTTCGAAAACTATAGTTTCCAAGTCGGATTTTGAATATATTCGAGGCGCAATGTCAAGTTCTTTGGTACAATTCGCTAGATAACCGGTGTTACAGCGAGTTAGCGCGACTCCACCTAATATTTTATCTTGGATCTCTTACACAGTGGTCAGGTAGGCGTGGAATTAACAATCTTAGATATCTCAATATCATACCTTACACGATAATCACGGCATTTTAGGCGAACTCACATTTATTGCAAATCGTCCATCACGCGGATGTTTCATGGTGCAAACGGATTTCGTAGATTTCCCATTTTTCCATCATAGGATGAGGTAAAAGTCAAGTCTGAAGTACTTACTAGTAAAAATATATCAGCTTTTACATCAGTAGCTATTCGTGTGAATTAACCCAATGCATCTATTGCCTGCGGGAATGCAACTTCGATTTACGTGTATACGACTTTCTGGGGTGTGAATATGTTCTTCGCGGAACAGTACATAATAAGATTTCTACGCTTGTACGTAGTTGTACCGGATGAAATCAACTATGACAGTTAATTAATATTACCAAGATTACTAATGCAGCCTGAGAAAAGATAGAGGTCTGTGCTAACGACGGAAATAATTATTTAAATCCTGACTTTATTGAGTTGAGGACCAACTGCTACAGAATAGACGCGCGTTTCGTATATCCGGCTGGTATGGTTCAAAAGCGCAGGAAACAATATGGCGCTAGGCCGTGCACTTATTATCGGAAGTTAAATCAATATTTAATTTTGGGAAGGATCTAGCCTTGCGCGTTTGATGACAAACCAATATCGCAATGAATATCTATAACAGTATCTCTATCCATTTTATGTCGCGAAAAACTGGATCGACTCGAAGTTTTGACATTGTGAACTTGAGTAGCATTACGCACGTGCGTGCAATCAACGTTGTGTTGGCCATAATCATAAGCACGTGCTGTATATGTGGATCAACTCGTGCACGGCAATGTCCAGGATGTGTGTAAAGGTGGTTGGGTGGTTTTAGGCATTTTTCTTTTTATGAGTTGGTCAGTATAAAAGTCGTGTGATGAGCGCTATTGTGGCATATATCTTGTGATGCTTTTCGGGTAAAGATTGTATCAAGCGTTTCCTATCCGTAGCAATCTGGCGTTCAGATCCTGAATATGTCTGCATTTTTCTCCAGAGTCGAAAGCTTTAATTGAGTGGCATATACTATAGAAATTGGAGTCAAGTCACGTATCAATATCCAGTTGGTATCCCCATTTTGTGCTTTGTGGTAAAGTGTTAGGGACACGAAGACAAGATTTAATTCTGCTGTATAAATTCAGCCTATATTCAATCACGACACGAATTAATATAACTATATCGGAGACAGGCATGAAAACTCGAGTGAATAGCAACAACCATCTCTAAGTTAGGTGGGATATTTGAGGTTCCATTTTGGGTGCAGATGTTCGTCCAGTTCAATCACAACCCAAAACGGATAATCTGGTTTATTTGACTTCGTCATTCTGGGATATTTATAACATAAATAAGCTAGCCCCTTGTCACTCGGTCTCTTAACATTGTAAGTCCACATTTTATGATTGGTATCTATACCACGGATAACACCAACTTCAACGTTTGAATCACCGCACCTAATTGCAAGCGGTTGGTAGGTGGGTAGTTGATCGGTTATAAGCTTCAGGTACCGCGATTAATGCACATTGCGCTGTAATGAAATACTAGATGCCGGGGCCTTGATGCGGTATCCTTCTTTTTGATGTCGCTAATTGATATAAAAAGAAACGCTATGCGCTGTCGCGAAAAAGCGACGTTATTCCTAAACCCGGGATTAGACGCAGGCCATTTCTAGGTAATGGATCCCAATTGGTTTTACCGGCTATCCCAAGGACCTTAAAATTATCGGGATGGAATACGAAATGAAAGTTTCACGAATAGTTAAGCGAGTCTAATGCACTTCCTAATCTGAAACGTCGCCATTAAGACGCTTAGATCAATGCCAGATGATGGTGCGCCGTTCGAAAATGATTTAATGCACGCAGATGCGAGATCGTTATGAGAAATGGGCATGGGAATTCTCGAATGCTCGATCCCAACGATACAGTGTTGCCGTATACTTGTGTGGGTTAATCAACCCCGTGACATCCGCAATAAATCAAGGCTGCAGCGCATGCTTTGACGAATCACTTTTTAATCGCGGATTATGATAATTCATAATTCTGATCATGGATCAAGTGAACTGTCTAATTTTCGTTTCAGGTTTAAAACGATTGTTCTGATATTCGACTCGATATTGACCTCACCACTGTGTTAACATGAGAGTTTTACGATCTGGGAGGTGTATACCAGTATCACTTAGTTAATTTATAAAATCCCCCCTTTTCATTATGGGCTTTGAGACCTTACCTTAAACTAGGGGAGATTGCGTTTCCTTGTCCATCGGCCTTGTATCGACACGGAAGGGTATACATTACGCCTTTTAAGCCGTTTTCCAATTTTTTAAGATATAGAGAAACCCCTTACCCTAATCTAGGCGGGATTACACGATATCAGCACACAGGAAAATGAGCTTTTATAAGCGACGCAGTTTGTCAAATGTCGCCAGTTCGGGAGAATGTATCTGTAAGGCAACATCCCAATAGCGTACTAAAATCTTTCGTGATTCCTACTGCAGCTATTATATTGTACAGAACGTTTTAAGTGATTGTCCGAGTTGACCGTCAAGTTGAAGTTGGCTCTAGGTGTGACAATACCTGACGACTGCAATGTTTCCTATATCATGCAGGATTTGAGATTATTAGTCATGAAGGGAGGAACAATCCAGATTAGTAAGAGAAGTAAATGTGGTGAGTAAAGATTAAGATTTTAACGAACATCAATGTAGACCCGCGTCAGCTATCCCGTTATTTCCGCGATGTCGCAATGCTTAGCACTATAATGCCTTGTCTCCGTAAGGTTGCCTGCCTTAAACCATGTTAAATCGGAGCGTGTAATCGCATGATATCGCCATAAAATACGCGTCTTCCAATGCGCAAAACCGCCTTTCATCTAAACAACTAAAGCCAATTCATATCTATTAGTTACGATCGCGATTAAATACGCTTGAAATACAACGTCCGAAAGCGGATTAACCGCGTCGTCTTACGACCACCAAAGCATCCGTTGACGCGCCCAGGCTCTAAGGGAAATTGCGTAAAAGGGTATCAAGGTTTTGCGGCGTACGGTTGTAGATTGAACCAATTACAGCATACTATTTCCTTCGGCGGGCGCAAATTTGAATAACCGGCTTCCGGTACGAATAAAATTGTTTGATAGTTTGCTAAAAACTTGGACTTCTCGCGATATTGGCGTTTAAAAACTAACACCAACCTAACCACGCAGCCGATTTCTACTTTATTGTTTATTTGTATTATTATAATATTTATCATTAATTAAAGCTTTAATATGCAAATGAAGGCCATACTTCGAGTCTTTCAAGGTAAAAATAGAGCCAAAACGATATCGAATTTTCCAGCCATTCCCGATAAAACCGATAGCCAGCACTTTCACCGATAACCTCTCTATATCCAGCCGATATTCAAAAGATGTATAGCCTCTAGCTTAACGCGAATTTCCAAAACTTCAGAGCATTTATTCGAATAGTTTTACAGCTATTGCTAGGTTTCTATATAAAATAAATTAGAAAGGCTGCATCTTGACATGTGTAAGCCACAGGGAATATATCAATGTTCTCAGTCTAGTATAGTCGCAGACTATAGTTTTCTGACACCTTACAACCATCTTGTGTGTCACGAGAATTGCCAATATTATTAATGTCTAATTCCGGATACTGATATTTCATTCAAAGTGTGATATCCAATCGACATAATCGGTTTTATATAATCGTATACAATGCAACACTAAACATACTACAACACTACAAATACTACTGTACTATACCACTATACTCTACAAATGCAGTTGAAACTGATGCCAGGACAACATATTCCCGATTTTTCAACTCCACCCTTGAAAAGGGTGGGAGCATCATTCTCATCTAAAATGGTGGCCCACCCAAATTCACCCTAAAATCCCATTTCAGACGACGACGAAAAACGCGATCGGAAGAGCGATTGCAGCGACAGTAACACGCCGGCGAGCGACGCAAAAAACGCCGATGACGTAGCAGATGACGTCACCAACATGGAAGACGGAGAGAGCTCGCAAGGCGATCAAGACGGGGAGGGCAAAAACAAGCGCAGGCAACGCCGGCAGCGGACGCATTTCTCCTCGCAGCAACTTCAGGAGCTTGAGAATCTTTTCACGCGAAACAGGTCGGAATCCGCTACGCATCGTAGCAACCGGCTGGGATATTAAAACGAATGTGTAACTTCACAATATTGTGTATGATAGGATAAACACCGTTAAACCTATGAATGTTAGCGGCGCTTCGCGTTGCTTTGATTTACGGCGTGTCGCGACAGAAGAAATGCGTTGATAAATGTAAACTAATATACGAGGCGGTGTGACATACGGTCGCTATGACCACATGATATCAACAATTTTTGAGTTGAAAAGCTTGATTTGTATAATTTAATGTGAATAATCTACTTTTGAATAAATTTGTTTTGTTTTTCATCCTATTCATGTTAAATAAGCTCCTACCTTTACAAGCTAGTTGCAGGCTATTAGGATTGAGGTTATGCATTAACATATATATTTGTAAGGACAGTTATCGTATAATTTATATCGATATTTACGGTGTGCTGCAACAAACGGAGTGCACTGATAAATGCAAATTACTATCGGCAGCTGTGTGATACGGTCGCCATAATGACGAGGAAATCAACGCGTGTTGAGTTAAAGTTGTGTAATTTAATGCGGAGAATCCGATTTTGACTAAATCTGTTGTTTTTCATACGCGCTTTCCAGTTGATTTTGTGACAGTAAAACGAACTATTTTCCATTCAGGTATCCGGACATGTCCACGCGTGAAGATATGTCGAAATGGATTGGTCTGTCGGAACAAAGAGTGAGGGTAAGCATACGATTAAAGTATGATTACGGAAACAATAATCATTTTCGTGTCCTGGATGGGATTTAAACTCCCGTGTGAGTCTCTTAGTATGCGTAAAAGCCGTTTTAACAAGATTCCGGAAATATTGTAGCGGTAACACTATGTCCGCAAAATAAACTTTCGGCGTAGAGGTGACGCTAAAATCGCAATTTTCTTACCTTACACCAAAAGGTAAATTTTGCAGCATAGTTTTAGAAATATCAAGCATAATGTCCCTGCTGAATAATTTAATTGGAAATTATCTACGAATATAGTTGCTGGCTATTCGGGTCAAGTTTATGTGTATATACACAGTAGAATAGTATGGTATAGATCAGAGGTCTAAAACACGAATCTCGCGACGGCATTTTCGATTTTTAAGTGACGATATATTCAACTGCGATACATCATTTTTTAGATTTGAGAACTTCAAGTTCACTCACTTCAAATGCTCTGATGTCAGATCAATTATTATTAAATTCAAAAATATTCTACGTATAATTGTGGCACGTCACATGTCCACTGAGCCGCAATATTAAAACGCGACAGATTTTACGTTGCCATGATGCGTTTGTCCTCTTGCATGGTATCTATAACTCACTATTTTGACGAATTATGCTCAGCACAAAAATGATTTTATTCAAATATTTGAAAATTGTGATTTTTGTTGTGCCATGCATGAATAGTACAACAGTAAATTACATTTACACGATGTTTGTGGAATGCCAGTCTGCAAGGTCCCTGTAAATAAGGCCTATTTGGAAATGATTCATTGAATACCCCTTATTGGTACTATGCGGCCCGCGGCGTCGTCAAAATAACAGTAAATTGGCCCGCAAGTACATTTGAGTATGAGACCTCTGGCATAGATGTATGGTATTGCAATACTTGTTGTCATTATAATATACTGCATTCGAGCGGTCAAGTCAAAATGTCAAATTTAAGTGTAAGTTTGATTGTAAACCCCAAATCTATCCCAATGTAAAATGTGCAGCTTCATAGACTTTTTTTAATCATTTGAGTTACTTATAGGCCATGTCAGGCGATGACATCAGTCGCAATAAATCCCTGAATCATCAAGATCGTTGATTAACACAACGCGCTATTGTTGCCTCCAACTCGTAAAGAGCAAATACTCATATCCAGCCACGGAAGTCTTTTGCTCGAATCGGCAAACAGCGCCCGCGCAATACACATACTCGGCTGACGCCTCCGGGTTTATTGACTCCGTAAAAGTGTTGAACTTATCGATAGACGACCAAGCTAGGAAATAGACCGACGGCAATAAAAATCAATTCGCTTGTTTGCGCTGATGAATTGTCCCCGGGAGAAGTTGAGGGAGCCGCTTTCACCTGAGCATGTTGAAGTTTTATTGCTTCGAGCGCGCGTTTACGTGATCAATATGGCGGACTGGTACGCTGAGCGTTTTGAATTTTGTGAAGGGCAAGTTCCGGATATGGGCTAAATGATTTTAAACTGTGATTGGAGATCGATATTGGGAGTACGTCACATTGGTGATCAAGTCGGATACAAGTCGGTCATGTACGCTGTTTAATTATGTGTTTGTTTTGTATAGTTTCATCTCGAGTCTTTTCGTAAAGTCATCCGCCGGCATTTGATAAGAGATTTTTTCAGCTTTACCCAACAGTGTGATTGAAATCATGCGTATATATTTCGTTCGGAAGTAACAGCGATCGGTTGGCGAGATAGCGCAGTGGTATAATCCGCGGCTGCAACACCAATGGGTGCGGATTCGAGTCCGACCGAGGTCGACTTCCGAATTCCGATACCTAAGTGTTGGAGGTTTACCTAGGCTCCTCCTCGCCACCTCATCCGCGTCAGCGGTGTCTTACAAAAGCCTAGAGGTGGGCCGTGCTATAAGTCGACAGTTACGGAAAATATGAAGAATATCGGCCTGGTGTAAATGACCATAGCAGTCGACAAACACCATGAATACCCCAAAAAACAAACAAAAACAGCGATCGGTTACTATTGTCGTTTAGAGACTACTTTAAATGCGTTTAAATCTAGCGTCATTATTGCAGCAGTAAACCCTATTCATTTTCAAATAAATAATCAGCGTTGGGTCGATATTCCTAATTTCTTTAAACAGGCCAAAATCTCACAGAAGCGGTCAGGTCGTTGTAGTCGGACCGACACTGTTGAAATGCATGATGGTGTATGCAGTGCCCAATACACAGAAGTCACCTTATTAATAATTTCACCACAGCGTAAATTGCTGAAGGGGTTTTCCGATAGCGTGTCCTGGGAATAAACTGAACCCGTTAAAAATGGCCCTGTCCGTGCTTTGTAAGTAAATGTGGAGTTGTGAAATTAGTATGATATATTTGTTGCGACTAGGCACTATCGTTAACTTTTAAATATCTGAAATTGTCGGTACAATGGAATTTCTTGTGGTATTTATTGCGGCGGTGCGTTCTACTGTGCGAATGCGCAATCAGAACTCACTTGATCACGGATGGTGTGCTCTGTTCCCTACTACCTGACATCGCAGCGCGCACGTTACCGCCTACGAAATAGCGGGGATTCATTTTGGGCATGGGTGGCAGGCTCCGACTCCGACGTAGGCGCTCCGGCTACGATCATTGGTTTCGTAATTAAAACTGATTGCCCGCTAGTTTTCTCTGATCTGCGCCGTGAGTGATTCATGGCGAAAACTAATTTTGCGAGCTCGTTTATCAATTGAGAAGTCACACGCTCAGCGGCGGCCGCCATTTTACCGGAGCCTGATAACAGATTGCTTTTGTAGTCAAGGTCACGCGTTACGTGAGTGAAGAGTCGTAATGCGACGGAATTGCTTGAATCGCTTCGCCTATTGTATACAGAACGCTTAAACATTCTTGCCGTATGTTGTATTCACGTGATATTCATCTTATTTGAAAATGGAAAATTCAGTTTCAATCACCACATAAGACTATATGAATTCACAAACTCTAAAGACCCCTTAGCAGTGTTGTGGTTCTATTCGTAGAATACAGCTGCATTATCGAACGCAGACGAGCTACAATGCCTATCGCCAGGATGATGGGGTGTCCTTTATATTACTCATAAACATCGATATTATTACGCCATATTAGAGTATCGTTTTGCGCTGATTGTTACAAAGTCTCCTTCTATCCATAAATGCATCCGGCGGTTCCCATACTCTTGTGTATATTTTATTCTATTTCCTTAAAGTGCATTTTTGAAATCTATCCTCTTGACATTGAAAGACTGTCTGTCCTGAAAACCCACAACTAATGGAAAAAAACATTGAAATCCTCCTAATACTTTCACAGGCACTTTTTGTCATTTTTGTGCATTCCTGCGAACATTACACTAACGCAAGTCGCTTTTTTCGTCAGGTTTGGTTCAAGAACCGCCGCGCAAAGTGGCGCAAGCGCGAAAGAAACCAGATGGTCGACTACAAGAACTTTCACTTCAACGGTATCAACGGCATCCTGCCCTACGAGGACAGTCTCTACGGCTACTCAGCCTACAACTGGCAGAAGATGGCCTCGCCCCTGGGCGCCAAACCCTACCCGACCGCGTGGCCCTTGAACCCGGCGCTCAACTCCATGTCACCTTTGACCACTCAGGGACTCAGTTTTTCGCAAAACACATCCGTGCCGTCGAGTATGAACATGAACAATGGGTTGGGCTCGATGGGCCCAGCCGCTAGCAGCAATCCGCATTATCCGGCGTCTGCTAACCCGTATAATATGTACCGCAGTGGTGGCCCGGACCCTTGCAATTCCAGTATCGCGTCGCTAAGACTCAAAGCCAAGCAGCATTCTGATTATATGAACTATCCCGCTGTGCTGGACCCTACTTTTCCTGCTTGCCAGTACTCCGCCAAGAACTTGTGAGCTCCGTAGACCCTTTTCACGACCGCCCCGGCGCGACGGATGTACAGCTCCACGCCCATGGAGATGGAAAAAGCCAGATTTTGCTCGACACACTATGAC
The DNA here is from genome assembly GCF_051294905.1 of Botryllus schlosseri. Lineage (NCBI taxonomy): Eukaryota > Metazoa > Chordata > Ascidiacea > Stolidobranchia > Styelidae > Botryllus > Botryllus schlosseri. Next base: position 25,751,940 of record NC_137238.1, read on the forward strand.
ACCAACAGGACCGTGTGGCGACATAAGAAATACTTGCGTATGTCCATTGTCGAAACCGTTTCCGACTGGAATACTGTCACCCGTTGAACATCCAATCTGTACCGGAGAAGCACGCGTTTCATGTCCGCTTTTCTTATGATTGGTGCTGGTATATCCATGAACTCGACCTCGATATAGAATATTACAGTCATAACGATCAACCGACTGGGTGTGATCAATGACCACCCATTCGCGAAGTTACCCTGAATTGTTACTGTGATAGTCCACTGAATGTTTGATGTTAGCACTAAAGTTACGCATAATCAAAACTACTTGGCAGTCACATATACTATTGAAAGACCATATGACTAAACTAGGTGGACTTTGAAAATTTCCCCGTCCTTATGAAGCGATGGATGGGGTATTGCACAAGTTAACGCTGCCTATAATTCACTAGTTACTTTATCTTTCATCTTTTCAATACACAAAGAAGCAAATAGTACATAAAGTGCATGCTCTCCTGCATTCGGTCGTAATTCATTGGGGTAACCATTTGCATTTCCAATGTGCCCACCTAAGAGTGTTTTATTCTGAAGCCTGCACGAATGTATCGATTGTCTCGTTGCTATTATAATTTTCGAATGGTTCTTAGGATAATTGCGAAGCCTGAAGGCGTCCGTCTTAAAAGATTATTAGATTGATGATTTGGATTAATCATAAATGGAAACACTGATTATGGCATGGCACATGCTAACGGGTGGGCTCAATCGATGTTGATATGCTTAGCATAGGATTTGGTCAAATCTAGAATGTGGGATGTAATGATCTGTATTGAAATGATTATCGGAGAGTCATTCGGCATACATCCTAATGCTCTCCATTGAATGCTCCCTTTGGAATTAACTGGTAAAAGAAGCACAAATATTTCTACCAATATTCGTTTTTAAGACAAAATATTACTGTGTTTCAATTACTATACACGCTTTGTTTGCACATCACTACTCACGAGGGTTCTGATAAACATTGCAGTGATATTTATCGTCGTCATTTAGATACTTATCGCGTTCTGTGATTCGTGCGGTTGCTATGGGTGTGATTTCTGGCGATGATACCCCGTTAATGTCTTGCTGCTTATATATGCGTTTTTGTGTTGATTTTCGGTATGCGGGGTAGTGGTAATACCCCGAGCCTTACAAAGTACCTATTCCCATTTAGCAAACGAAAATGCTATTGTCCTTTTGATCGATTACGCGAAGGCGCGCATAGAGTAGAACGCATGATGCGGGGAAATATGATGCCTCTAGGGTGCCTGAACTTGTCAACTTTACCTCAAATCCTAACAATGACATCCGAATAAACAGTCTTGTCTGCTTAGCTTGGAATTGGTGGTTCGTCTGTGACTACTAACTCATTAATTCTACCGTCGGTGGTCTTGCGATCATACCAAAGTATTGTAACGGCAGAGAAATACCCTAGACCTCAACACTTTTACCACCACTTCAATCAAGTGTCCTCCCCTTTTGAGGCATATTTTAATATTTCCACCCGTCCCATCTGCCCATAGGAGGTATCGTGCGGTACACTTATTGCAGTACTTATTCATACACAATAACGCTCGCCAATGAGAATAACGCGAGCACTATAGTTTCAGGTTAACTTATACCATTATTTCTTTCGTTTTGTGTAATACTATCGAAATGTTATTTTCAAATATTTTTTCATGGTAAATAATGGATAATCGATCGAAATATGAAAATTATGTGAACGTATATGGGAGTGGATTGCAGTTTTTTGACGTCAGACTTTACTGCTGCTAAGGACACCACATAGGCCTTGTGACTCACGGCGAACCAGTAGTTTTTGATTTTAAAAGCATTTCTTGAAGTTGCGGATTCTAAGAGCCTGTTCATGGTCACCGAGGAAGGGTCTTACTGCTGGAAGTCTGACTGATGTAGTAGATGTACCATTGTTCCAGATGGCCGGCTGTCCTGCAAAGTAGCGAATAAAAAGGATAAGTGAATTCAAGCTAACTGCAGTCGGCGTGAGCGAGCGTTTTTAACACTAGCTTATATATATTACAGGAGCGAGAAAGAAGGCAGCATTATCGACTAGTGCCAATGACAGCATTTATTAAAGTAGATCAAAGGTATCCAATGGTAATCCAAATGTATCTGGTGAATGCGACTCGAATTCTCCATACTGATACATCATAGTATTAGCTCATTTCATGCATAAGTTCGTTTCATGATAACATTCCTCATCCAGGCTATACGCATCAATAATTATATGCGTATCTGCTCAGATTGGTTATTTGAGTGGAGATGTTTGTGACTAATACTGCATCTGACGTATTCATGAAATGTGGGAGTGAGTGATCCAAAATCGAAGGATTTCGGCGATTTGGTTTGAGATGTATACGGTTAGGGGAATTTCTGGACTTGCATTTTTCGAAATATGAGAGACCTGAAGATTACTGATATCTCGAATGTATTTGCCCGTAAAATTATAGAAGCGTTTAATCAGTTTTGCCTGCCTTTCTGTGTGACATTCGAAGCCTTTAAGTTGATTCATGTTATCTGCGATACACCAGTGATCCTACAGTACATGCTCAACTACCATTATGTCGGCATAAATTACGAGTATTGCCAAGGTGTAAATACAATTAGTAATTGATCAAGGCTGATGATGTGAGCTAAGGAACATTCACACCTCAATTGTCACATTTACCTCTCCACCTCTTCCCATCTCTCCTATATTTGCGGCACTTGACCAAATGGGAATCCATGTTTTCACGTTATGGACATTACGCCATCATTGCTGAATCATATTCTCGACATGAAACCAATCAAATCATTTCCCGAAAGGTAGTCTAACATGCATAACATAGATAGTATGCCCTGAATATAACAGACGCTCTCTCAGAACTATTTCCGTTGCAATCAGGGTTGGGAAACATCGAGTATCTGGGTGATTCGATTCCGAATCGAATATTAGGCTTCGACTCGAGTATATTGGAGTATCACTCGTTATGACGTGATAATAGTCTGGCTGATATAGAAAGTTCAAATATGTACCTTTTATCCCACCACAAGGAATATAACAGCAGCTCTATGCCGTACAAGGTAGGGTTACCATGCGTCCTCTTTTAAGGGGATTTTCCTTTTTTTTTTCAATAAATCGAAAGTGTCCTCGAAGGATGTCTAAACGTTTTCTTTTATGGGAATTTGTCCTCTTTTTCCGGAAAAAGAATAAAATGCCACCAAAATTTCAACCTCGACGCAGCGAATGTCAGAGTTTCGTAAAAACTCGTGGAAACCGGAGGTCGAGTCGAAGTGTCCACCTTTTTCTTTAGTCAACACCACAGACGTATGGTAAAAAAGCGGGAGATTCGGGAGTCAGGTCAAATGATGACTTTTTTAGCAACACAGGTACAATTGGTCGAAAATTTTTTGACAATAGTAGCTTTCAGAGTTTTTAAAAATTGTCCTCTTTTCGGATCTCAAAATATGGTAACCCTAGTGTAAAGATTATTTAGTCATTTTTCGACCATCCGTTTGTACTACATCTTTTGAAGTCAAAACGTGCGATAACGTCCGACCGAGGTTTCAAGGCCTCCAGAGTGGGAGAAAGTATCGGAACAATAATTCTCCTTGGCAATGTAACTTTTATACAGGAAAGCCGCTTATAATTTCAGTACTCAAAAAACCGTCTCTCACTACACGACTATCTATCATACACTTAATAGGCGATTAGGATTTTTATAGTGGAATCATTGAGTCTGGACCTGGCTACAATACTACTGGTTCGTGTATCTTGATTTTAATTAAGCGTGCCGGTCTCCAGAATAACACGTAGCTTGTAATAGTTTACTGAATGCATGTCAGTCTGGAGGCCTGCGATTATAGATAACTAACCTCCTCAGGTTAGTTATTTACACTGCGATAGCGGTTTTTCACGGTTAACCGGTCACCTTTCAAGTTCCCATCTTAAAAACGATTGAACTTTATTTTTCGATTGCTCCATCCTTCATTATATTTTTGCTGATGACCGACGGTTATCTGTGACACAGATCCCACTTTCGTAATGTGAGAGGTCTAGATTGGAAATTTCATGTCTTCATTTACAACAAAATGATCGAATATGTGACCATCATTTAGTCCGAGGTTGCAGTAAACCTTTTTACACGGAAGTTTTCAGACTAGATCAAACCTGGTTACAATTTTGTACTTCTTGTCCATTGATTTATTTTGTGAACAGCAACTCAAATGATCCGTGTCGACTTATTGTGATGCAACAGAACAATTCGGATGCCGTCGTCCGGTACTGCGTGAGATTCGGGACTTGCATGGACGCTGGACGCTGGTACAGTCGTCGCAAATTCTATACTTGCTCAACGGAATTGCCGGAAAGCTGGATGACATGTTACGTTGAAGTATGATATTCTTCATCAAGACCCTAAAAGCGATATGTCTGCGGTAGTTCGGCTCATATACTTCCGAAACGATAAGCCAGGAATACGTGCATCTGCGGTCATTAATGTTGCACGTTATACCTATAATTCAGTTATTATTAAACACAATGTAATTCCGTATCCGACGGTATTCGTGATTCTCCGGAGTATTCCTCACAAGCCAGGTGTTTCTGGCTAAATTTGGGCCATACTCAAGGAGGTTACCAGCTGTTACTAACCTAGTGAGTTGTCTCGGCGAATATGTTTACACTTTGTTTACTTGAATACATATTTGCGTTTTTATCTGCTCATTTCCCGCCATCAAAGTCTTTTTATCTTGTAACAAGTGACTCAAAAGTTATGGCAATTGCTTGATATGTTATACTAGTCGCGGAGAAGTCGGCGAAGGAAATGTAGGCCGTCAAATACAACAAATTTACCAGTTAGGTTCAGGTGAATTCGGACCATACTTTCACCTTAACTGAACTTTGTATATAACTACGTGATAGTAATGAGCGCAAAGCAAATGCTACATTCGCAGCGTTCCGACGTGGAAACATGAAACTAGCACATTTGCGGTATGCGTAAGCTCTTGCGTATTAGCGTCAAACTTCTTCCGTATATGTATCTGCCTGTTTACGCAATGTAATTATTATGGCCTTAATAAGCTCACTTGCAATGTGCTGTCAAATAGCGCTTTATCGAACTTGCTATTATAATTTAATATCAGTGAGATCTCCACAGTCGTTTAAATGGTTAGTGGGTTCGTTGTCGTACCGAAAAATACTTGGCAAGGTAAGCGTATGATAAAGACTTTTAAACTATTGCCCGATACTTGAATGGTGAGTCTCAGGCATGTCATAAGTATGCAGCCTACTTCGCCTTTGCGGCTTGCTCTAGAATCTAACCAGTCCAGCATGTAATAAAATGTATCGTTGCTTCGTGTGGGCAGTGAGCAAAAGTGACACTTGCACATCAAAATCTGTATCGTAACGGCGACATACCCAATCACCAATTCTTAAATCAGGGCCGGAAGGACTACAAATTTCTCGTGGCGATGCGAGATAACACAATGGTATCAAATATAATTACTTTTGGATTGGTTGGTCAATCGAAATTTGAAGTTTTACAGAGTTGCATAAGATGATGTCTCTCATTGACACATTGCACTCGATTCCAGCAAACTTTCGTCATTACTACATATCGGATACGTTACCAGAAGAAATAAGGACTGATGTCGACATATACACTATAAATCACGGTCCCTTTGGTGCTCATTTGGAAATGCTGTTTTTCTCCCGGTGGCCTCTCACCTATCCACATATATAGCCCCACAAGGTATTTTATTATCGTGTTATCGTGACCGCTGTGAAATTGAAGCAATACAGAGTAAGTGTGACTTTAACGCAGCGAGTGACGCGCCGTCACAGATTGCCACAAACGTGAATTACTTTAGCAACCCGTATTCCATCATTTACCACTTCATCAATTTTCACGCCATTCCAAAACTAATAATTCGATATATTTCAAGTGAAAGCAGTTTGTAAAGCGTGAATCAAAAGTAGAAATTCTGAATATGTCTATCACAAACATTCTCCCAGGTGCAACCGTGTTCAAATAATAATATGTCATAACCACTTAGTATTCGACTATTCATGTACCGCTCACAATTTCCGAATGCTATTGAGATGACGTAATCCGAAATAAAATGTACGAGGTTTCAAGTTGTAGAGTTTGATGGATTTACTCTGCTCTACGTTGTTTAATCAGAGAATGTGACCTTTTCGTGGGGTTCCGTCTGGCTTCCGCAAAACTGCTTTTATGTAAAGTTCACTCGCGAAGTACAATAAATCATGCAGATTTGGTATATTTCATTCAATACTGTGTTGATATACCGACGGAGCCCTTCAGACTTTCACAATTGGATCATGTGCGTGGCTATGTGCCGATCTCGAAAACCGTTGTCTCTAATGCAGTGATTCTTAACACATACGTTAGCTTGCAGGCTTTCGGCCTTTGGCTGAGTCACAAAAACAATACGCCACATTACATATCTGATACATAGCTATAAAATACTCTTTCATAAAATGAACGGTGCATCAACACCAGCAGTGTTCAAAGAATAAAACCGTTAAAACATGATTATTGCCAAGAAAATATGAATATTTCTTGCAAAGCAGCGTGACCTCTCCTGGTCGCTTTCAGATACCAGTCTAGATATGGGAGGTTTCACAGTGAAAAGGGCCTCGCACCAGCGAGATTTGATTTGCTGCATTGCAAATGAACAGGAAATGAAATCGGCATTTCAAACAGACGTAGTTTTGATTTAGCACTCGCACCTCGCCTGCGTATACGCCACTGCACACAACGTACCACCACAAGAGCCACAATTCGAATACCGATCACGCCCAATCCCATGCATCCAATGATGGCCAAGACGTGCTTGTCATTACGAGTCAAATGAGTCGGATGTGTGTCTTCAGCCAAGAGACTGGCATACCGAACCCCGGGGTTTGTTGGAACCCCGGTTAAGAACTATACTGCTCTGAGGTACAGCAGTATGTTATCATATTCATATACCGAGACGATTACAAGTCTTCCATCGATGGTTTCAAATGAAATATTATGCCAGCTCCAAAATCAATTAATATATCGTGTTGCTGATCTCACAACGTAAATATTGCACATATCGATTACACTCAAATGATATCCATGCAAGATGTATGCCCCAGCATACTTTTCCAGATTGAAGATGAAGAATTTGTTGATATATTATCAGTTGGTACTTGCATAGCTTTGCCAAAATGTCGCTACTGCAGAAACCTATCCGACATGTACGAGATTCGTGCTTCACATGACATGGTCACAATTAGACGACCAAATGGCGTATAAAACATCTACAGCCACGGTTCGTATATATCAAGCATTTCTCATTCTAGCATCGTGAATTTCAGAAGTTTGTGTACAACGGTTGTTATTAACAAATTGTGATTACACCTGTTCATTAGACACCTTCTCCAAGTCATCATATCTGTGCCGATCCTGCAAAAAGTTTGATGTTAATCGCGATTAGGATGTGAGTTGGGATGTGTCATCTCGAGTTTGACCCGTCGAGTCACCGATCACAGTTTACGTTGCTAAGCCCTCATCAGAAGATCACGGCGTGTACGTCACAACTGTAGCCCTAGTGTGACCTAGAAGTGAACCGGCAAAAGTACTGTTATACTCAGCGCATTGCTAAATTTCGCAACCTAGCAGGATAAGTTAACATGTCATGTGTGTATACATAGTATATATACTGACTATAATAGAATCGCTTCATATCAATAACGAATTTCGAGTATTCAAATACATAGAAGAACAGGTGTAATTGCAATGATCGGTGGATTTCCCCAATTCAGTTACTGCTAGTCTAGCGTAATAATTTTCTTATCTACATTAGTACGTGACAGAGATAATTGGACTTAAACTATCTTTTCCTTCGTTGTATCCGTTTGCATTACGGTAGTGAAGAGAGCGTTTAAAACGATTTACTTCTAGAATCCATAAACAGATTCGCCGACAATTCCCGAGATATTGCTATATAATCGCAACCCTTGTATAAACAGATCCAGGGGAACATATTGATGGCTTCATATCATACGTGTCTGCCATTATTGTTATTGTATAAATGTAGCGGTTTTCGTTGCCTTATACGCCAATTTGAAGGTATCATCGATCGCGGGTGATACGGAATAAAGGATTATCACCTGATTGTTGACAGACCAATTTCTCGCTTTAGGTGTTATAATATTAGTGATTTCACGCTGGCGACCTCGAAAATGATCACTGTTAATATGACGTCATTTGGCGAGCTGTTACTCGTTGAAAAGTCAGATTTATACACTGCCATGCCGTTGTAAATAAGGGTCGTGTCAGCGAATCTGGATAACAACAGAGTCATAATAATTTGACGGTTAATTCATGGAGTAAATTATGCTGTTAGTAAACTGACAAACGTGTTGACTGTGCCTATCTTAGACTCCGGTCGGGAACAAATTTCCAAACACATTACCCTCATGCGGAATGCTGCTACCACAAAACATCAGCTCCGTTATTCGCTTCCGTGCAGCGTCGAGGGAAAAACAGTCTTGTTATTGTAGTTGAATTCAATATTCTAGTAATGATATCACCTCGTATCAATGCTTAATTCGTAGGAGGGTAAAAACGAGCAAACTATACAATTCGATCATTGTGATGTCATTTAGACTGTAGTTTATATTTCAAGGTATTCAACAGGTGTTTCACCGTCGTTCTCACCTCATAATAATAATGACTTTCTAGTCACAAATAGGGCTGAGCAAAATCGAATATCACTAATTATGACGTCGTAACAGTATGGATAAGTTTGTTAGAACCAACATTCACATTTAAAGCGACCATAAAGAAAATAATGCCAACTACACATCACGTAATAATTTCGTATCAGCTCGACCATAACTATTTCATTGCATTTCATGACAACATTGCGGGTCCATCACTTCTTCACATAAATACCGTTTCCTCAAACGCGCGTAGCTTTGAGCTATATGTCTGGGATGCTGTGATAAGGCTTCTTGGCCATGTATCAAAACTATAGCTCTCGTTGATAATTATCAACCGTTACTAGCAAGCAAGCAATTAATTCAATACTAGATAGGATCACCTCTTGCGACCTGGCTTGAATCATTCGAAGTGGTGATACTCGACACGAATTCGAGTACGCGCATCTTTCTGTCCGACAAGATAGCGCAATGGCGAAGCGCCAAGCTTCTTGATCGGTAGGTCGTGGGTTCCATCTCCGGCAGGGACAGACCAAAGACCTGATTAGTAACACTGGTATCCTTGACTTTGCCGCATGGAGCTCAGCATTACCGGGATAGCAAGGAGGGGTGGTGCAAGACTTGGAAAGCCATACAAGGGTATGCCTACACCCTTATTTTCCTGCGGCATATGCAATCATGGTATCTCCATATGTGCAGATCGTGTGTATGTATAATGAGTCGGTGTATATGCAGCAAAATCATCTAGGACAAAATACGTAACTCCCTTTCCTGCCATTCCTATAGTCACACAAACGTGGCACTAATAGAAAAACTGTCGTCTAATCACAGAGGTGAACCTGGTCAATAACGAAGTACTGCTACTTTTCGGAGTATACTCAAGTAGGTTTCAGTATTGATGTGGTTGTGTCGTTAGACCACTTATCCTCCTACTTCACTACAGTTTCTTAGGCAAAACTATAATTAGTTTTCACAATCTGAATTTTAATAAGTAGAAAGTGCTTTTGGCGTAAGTTTGCAATACTTTATGACGGATTGGAAGGGTAACTGAATATTCTTACGCAAATTCTGCCTAGGTTTAGTGTCATTAGAAATTTTGTGTTAGACGCGATGGCGGATCTCGTAATTCCGAAAGCAGCTAGCACTATGTACCCGTCGACCAGACAAACTTTTTAAAACTACCTAGCCTACTTGTGTACTCTAGGACCATAACTGAGTTTCTCCTTCACTTATAGAACTTTTGACATGTCCTGCAAATTGCTACTTATTACAATGAAGTAGAAATACATGGCGATATTTCTACTTCTACTTGAGTAGTAACATTGACTAGATTGATCACTTTAGCGTGTAACACTAATTCAAAATTACACTGCATTCGAGGTGCGTTTCATTTGAATATTTCGCGCATCGCGTATCAGAAATCGTCGACATCGTTAATTTGAGATCACTATTCATCGCAATAGTTATGCGCACTACCTATTCCACTTTACAGAAGTAGATATCGCCTGGTGCGACCGCAAACTTGAGAGATGGCGTGAAAATTCAGACAACAAATACCCTCGCGGTGAGACGCACCTGTGAAAGTGCCTAGCGCTTTCTCCGCAATTGTCTTTGAAATCGCGATCGCTCGCGAACACGTAACTCGCAATCACAACTAATTGCGAGCGGCTCATTAGGATCGGTGTGAAAATAAAGTTGTTGTGCGTGAAATCGCGAGTAATCAGGGTCTTACGTTTGTAATCGTTCTCATTGCGTGGGGTTATAGCGGAAGGGGTGGTTGTTGGAGGCGGCGTTTATGTATTATTGGTTGACTATATATTTTAGCCGCGATGTCCGTTGATTCCGTGGTTACTGTTCAAATGTAGAGTATATCGAGATACAAATGCACCCTTCTACTTAATTTTCGCTTCAAACCAATTATTTGTTGCTACGCAACAGGTTAGCGTTGAGCTCTAGCCAGCTGTTTCGGGTTGAATTTTCAACTGTTTAACGTGTACGTGTGGAATTGAGTTGAGATTAAGCCCTTATAGATTCATCAGATTTCCGGTGTGACCTTACCGAGTTGATTTTACATAGGTCTCCTGCATCTAACTGTTACGAGTTGGGCTGTGCAAAATCAAGATGCCGAAATAATTCGATTACGAAACGAGCATTATTTAGCTTTCGAGTCGACTCGAGTATCCGATAATCAATCGTTATGACGTCATAGCAACATGAATAATTGGGACAGTTCGGATATGTTCGTTTTATATGACTTTCAAAAAAAATCATGGCTATCATTCTTCGGCGATCTATTTTACAGAATTTGTTTTTGATGGAGCAAGACGATCACTATACATCACTAAAATGCAGTGTCCACTATTTAGCCAAGCTTTGTATAGCATGTTTTGGATGCTCTGTTACGACCAAGAAGAAAGGGTCGAAAATATCTTTAAATTCAATTCAATTAAATATTAACAATTTTCTCATTCCAGTACACCACAAGATTGCGATACAATGAAAAGATAGCAAGGTGTAGAAAGGACTTGAAGTACCCTTTGTAATCAGACACACACCTGGGTCTAGGCGAAATAAAACTGGTGCATGCAGACCGAATGAAAGTAAAAAAAATTAAAACATAAAAGCACAAGCGATAACAAGTGGTAAAATGTGTCGGAAGGCGAGATTGATATGTCAGGTCGTAGTCCGGTAAACTTAAGGTCTTACTATAGTGTTGATTCCGTAGATTATTTCTGCAGTTTGACTTGAATGTGAAGAGCTGGACATATGCTCGACGACTGTCGGATAGCAGGTGAGATACTGCTGGACAATGGACACCACAGGTCCGGCATATTTGATAGCGCCATGATCTTTCAAGTCGACCATATAGTAGTTGGACGACGTGGACGCGCGTGTGTTGCACGTATGCACTTTTGATACCGTTAATAATGTGTAATTACCGACAAGAAAGGTTATATTGTTGTTTCATTTATTCGACTCGATCGAATTCGAGTAACCCAATCGTTGTAGCAGACCCTGGTTACGAAACTAACGGGTCGTCATCGTTGGTAGTTCTTATCTGTCGTGGATGACAGTTACTCAGTGTCGTGAAGTACTATGTACTGATTGCGAAGACGCGTGTCAGATCGAGTCGTTTGAGTATTCTAGGTTTACTACGCGGGATCATCAGCCATCAATTTTCATAGCTTAACTGCTAAGCTGCGTATCAAACTGGATTAACTTCTGCCAAATTTGTATAGTTTACGTAGATCTACAACTGTACAATGTACAATTGTACATGCATTAAACTAACCAGGGATCATATATCGGATAGATAAAATACGGTTAGAGTGTGGCTCATCGGCTATTGCGATAGCGTAACGCTTGCATTTAAACGTGAAGTATGCCTAGGCCTTGACAAATTCCATTGTCTTCATCTCCAATACACATCACGGACTGCGGCAATATCGCTCATTCAATAAAGTTGTGTGATCTAATTTCCTAAATGGTAAAGTTCATCGACGCGATTCCACACATCGAGGTGATAAAGTGATCGATGCACAATACACAACCTCGTCTAGTAGAGTCTGATTCTGCTTCGATACACAGTCGATATGCAGTACTTGACATTGTGGCGACAGCCAACGGTCGAACTTCAGAAGTCAGTTGTAACCTAAGTGAGTAACCTAAGTGAGAAGCAAGCATCAGCTTTGGTCACTCAGAAGCGAGCACATGGCATGATGCATTTACGCACTACTAGTGGTTGTATTTCGTAGCAATGCAGGTTTGAAATTACCTTATACGATATATTGAATTACATCCGCGATATGCTTTTGATTAGTAATCAGTATTTTCTAGATCTGGAGTTATATATTTACGCGGGTGAGTTTTGCTATTGTGGGGAACTGAAATATTGCTTTGTGACATAAGTGCTATCAGGCCCTTGATATGGCTGCATACGAAGTTTCATTCCGAATTGGTGAATTTAGATCACAGATTTCACGTGAGGTCAATATTAGTGGTGTATCACAGTTGCACAATGCCGAGCACATACACAATGAGAGAGTGGGTTGGGCTGTAATTGCGATAAGGCACGATTGGTCTATGTGCGCACTGGGCTTTTATAGGAATCTAAGCGAGACTGCTAATTGCTGATGTGTTGATTAGTTTCAAAGCTGGAATGTAGATGCATGTTGTCCATCAAAAATAAGTCTGTAGCATGAGGCTCATAACTGGGTCGCCGTTATTGTATGCTCTGTCGGTCTGACTCAAGCTGCAGTTTGCAGAGCGAGCTCTCAATCGTAGTTGAATTGCAATCTTTTCGTATTGAAATTGTCCGTATAATATATGCTCTTGCTTCATGATTGCATACCATGCCCGGCTATAGAATATAAGGATTAATCGGGGTTTAATTTTAACAAATGGCGCTACGTATGTAGAAAGGGCGGGATCGCTTTTTGAGACAAATGATTCTTCGATTCCAACAGAAGGGAAAGTAATTCCACTTTATACTTTAATCTCAAACATACTGCCCGAATCTTATATTCGAATCCATCGGATCCGTCTTTGATCTTATTCATATAGACAAGAACTGATTATTATGCGCCCGTAATCACCGTGTAAAACACAGATTACTCTTCTCTTATTGTACTGACATCTAAGCAGAAATGCGAGTATTAGACGGAATTATCTGTTGTGTTTTCATGCGTTGAAAATTTGGATTACAAACGGATTTACGCGCGGCAGCCCAGCAGTGTCGTCCTTCTACGATTGATTTTTATCATTACTGCGTAACCTGGGGCTATACATTGTGGCGACGCCTTAGACAGACTGAGCCACCCTGATTTTCGGTTCCCCGGTAGTTACCATGACTCATGCCAACTCATGAACAATACGTATACTGGTCGAAGCATGTCAACTAATGATCCGTTTTAAAAAACTTAGTATCGCTTTTACTTTCAACATTTAAAATATCCAGCCTCAATATCACATATCATTTATGAACACGGAAATACTTCACACTACGTTGTATCACTCGTCGTTATGAATTGTTCGATGCTACGCAGCATCGGTTATTTACAATTTGAACGTTAAATTGGACCATAAATTTGGATTTATATGTTTTCAATTCAAGTTTCTGTCTCCAATTCTATGTCGAATAAATTTAACCGTCTATGAAATAAAGCTCTACTTTCAAGGTTCTTCTCTCGTTCCGACCAAGCTAATTATATCGTACTGGTAGGTGAAAAGTGCAATTGACAAAAACCATTTATAAAATTATTGGGCAAATATTATCATATTTGTAAATTAAGCATATTGCTGAGCGTGGGAAAACCTTGAATGTTACGCTTGTATACGTTTTAATGGAGACGGTTTCGTATAAAAGGATTATCAGTACTTATCTTGTGATCTGTTGCGATCTCTGGGCAAGGGATTGTATTCGATAGAACTGATATATTTGAGGGATTTCCCTCGGATTATCCGGTATTGCGGTTCCCATGATAAGGCCGGTGGCGTATTCCGACGCCCTGATGCCTTGCAAATCGCGGTTCGTTTGAAGTTCAGTTTCTCGAACGTCACATTGATTATTGTGTGGAGATGTGCAATGCGTGAGCGTCCTGTGATCTCGTGTTAGCGTGATGATGGAAACTTGCATACATGTTATCACATGGCCGCTTTGAAAATGCGGAATCCGGTTAACGTTGTCACGCCGACTGGCATATTTCTGTATTTTTTGTTCGAATGATATTCGCACAAAAACTTTGCGTAGCAGAATTACACGTTTCCGATTCCAGTGGTTCTCTAACCTTTTTGACTCACAGCGCCTTAATCAATCTCGACATATCTTTATCGCCCTCCTGTAAGCTCGAGGTCATCCGTACTTCTACTTATTCTTAGTACAAAAGTAGGTTTGTCTGCTTTTTTCACTTACTCAGTATAGTTTGTAATTGTGTATGATTTCACACTTTAAATAACAGTTTTTTCATGTTCATACGCTAATTTTTGCTTATACTTTTTAATATGGAAAAGTGAAAGTCATTGCTGGACTCAGTTCGACAACGCGTCGCAACTAAAGAAAGAAAATTCATGAATGAATAAGTACAATTGGTGTAATGAGAATCAAATTTCCCATATTTGATCCTTTTTTATCTCTCACGTGCCGGGGTTAGTCAAGCATTAAGCCGATCATCAGCATAAACATATATCCATGATAAATTGATCTTGGCAAGAAACCCAACTGCTAGTTAGGTAAGATTGACTGAGCGTTGATACATTCTCCCCCTATCACTCCTCCGTTACATTTAATCCCCTGGCATATATGATGTGTGAATTAAAATGACTTCATCAGTGCGATGTTGCACGTGTGCGACATATCGATATTTAAATAAAATATATAAATGAAATGAATCTCAACCAGGGTTGGTGTATTATTATCGGTCCACTCAATGGACTGGACGTGAAAGCAGAATTTATTACCAGAAAGTACCGATGGCCTAACTTTAACCGTATATTAATCTCCGCTTGTGCACGTATCGCACTCGACCCCTGATTTGCAACCTCCCGTGGCCGCCACCTATGTGGCCGTGTCCCAACGGGCCGTTGTCATGTGGTCTCCAGAGTCCAGGCGACCTCCCGCCTCGATATTGTCAAATGGTGACGCTCAGCTGTCTACACTTCGATAATTTTGCTGACGTTGATATTCACTGGTTGATCCCAGTTAATCGACAAGTCTCTCTGATTGTGACGCATATTTTCACGCGATTTCAACACTAAAATTACCCCATTACGCCAAATGACAGCTTGTAGAGAGTGTGGTGTAGTTTGTAGGCATGAAGTGGCCGTGAAATCTCGAATTGGCGTTGATACTTTGGTATTAATTGAACTAGAAAATTAAGGTATATAGCTAACGCCGATGACATATCATACCCGTGCGGTATTGATGTAAATAACTTATGACTTGCAACAACGCTATTGTAATCGTTAATCAGGTTGTCAGAAACGGGTCTGTGATGCGGGTATATAGTTATGATCACATGTAGTCAAAATAGTCAGCGTGTCTACTCGAGTAGAAGTAGATTTAGAATTAGAAGTAAATTTCTACTTATTTACAAAAAGTAGTTATCGCCAAGGCATGTCAACACTACGTGCTCTAACTACTAAGGATGGTGCGAACCTCTGAAAGGCTCAGTTTCGTGTGAACGCGGACCTTTTTGTAAGGATTTGTGTGAACGCGAACGTGAACCTCATGACGTCACGTGACGACATATTGCTAATTCGAACCCTACATTTCAGTGAAGTGATATATATTAATGTGCACCATACCTAACGACGACTCGGCCACAGAATGCCACAATGCTGAAATACATACTGACGTTTTAAACGTTTTCAAATGTATCAACGGGAGCAATCAAATAATATAATAATCCCATAAAATCAATATCTTCCGTCGCTTAGCCAACAATTTCGACGAGGACTTGCAAGGGAATATAAGCTTACGCCCTAACGGTCCAGGCCAGACCGGACAATGTATTCGGCGTCTGAGTGTTGCTATGTTAATATTGAGCAGAGTGTGCTATGGGTTTTACCCCATTAACAAGGTGTAATGCAGTAGCCAACACCCCAATCGCACGGATATGGTTTTTATGATACAATAAACATATGAAATCGAGATGGACCCCATACGCTTGCTAGATTTTTTATATCAGACAACATTATCAATTTCATTGATCGGTTGAATAAGCATCATTCATTGACTACCTATATGTAGCGCATTTAACTATTGATGATGTGTGATTGCAGGTCAAGCTCACAGCAGAGAGTCACTAAATATTCACTAACAGAAAGCTGGATATTTCGAGCAAACTTTTGTAACGAAGCAGGAATTTTTTTTGAGATTGTCATGGTACAAGCTCGTTTAGTGTTAATTTTTTATGCTGCCATCGCCATGCATAGAGTGGCCCGCAGTTGAAATGCAATAAATTTCAAGTAAAGATGTTTAATAACGTGGAATTGTAATATATGAAAAAGGTTCACAGTGCAGAGCCTAACAAGGTTCGTTTGTGAAGGTGAACTTCTAAATTTCCGAGGATCACACACAGAACGCGAACGTGAACCTCACGTTCGCACCATCCCTACTAACTACTACTCTACGCAAGTACTTTAGTATAGTATCAAAAAGTATATTTGGCCACCGGTCAAATAGCAGTTGGCTGGTGGTTGCAAGTCTCCAGATAGCAAGGACTAACTCAAAAGGACCAATGACACTACAAATCGGTATAATATTCGAAAATATATTCCGTTGCGGTGGCGCAAGAGCTAGTTCACGCGGTCCTTCTGTAATCACTCACAAATGTGATGGAAACTCATTTCCGAAATGTATATTCTGCCTTTCTAAATCCACATCGATAAAATCATGTTGGTTTGCCTAAGAACTTTGATGTAGAAGTGACAGTACTCTAAATAAACATAAGTACTTGAGTAAGCAATGCAGGTAATAGGCGATACCTATTTGTGTACTCCGAAAGTACCAGTACTCCGGTACTGACCCCCTCCTGATGATGCGCTTACACAGGAGCGTGTGAATGCGCGCTAGGTCCGGTCACCGTTGTATCTGTTATTGTATACAGTGTACAGTATATGTACGTACACCTGTCCACGACCCTACAGACCTACGCGTGGATTTATCAGCTGGAAATTGAACTTAGCAATACTTTATTTCCTTGAAATTTATGCAACTATGCGTTTGTCGGAGGCATGAGCAAAGCTTCAATGTGGAATTTTGCGCACGCAACATACATGATAGTACGAGCACAACCAGTATACCCTACCCAACGTCGCCTGGAAACGCATGAATTCGAGACAAATGTAGGCCAACTCTGAAAAAGGTAGCTGCTACGCTCGCAGCATTCCGTAGCCTTGCTCTATCGCGCCATGTTTTCGATTCGCGAGAAATCATCTACATTGCGTTGTGGCATTTGAGTACTCTTCGATTTTTCGATTCTCTCATTCCGCCGCTATTGACATACAGCTCTGTAAAGCTGAGCCATCCGTCAAGTACCGCGCGTATTATCAAGTTAACGATCTGGACACACTTTGCCAAGAAATACGTTTTTGTCGTACAGTTCCATCCGTACCCGAATTATTTGTAATTCCAGATTCCTTGAACAGTCCAATCGAGGACTGAGAATGGGGCTGATTTATTGAACAATATACCGAGATGCCTGATGATCACTTTTCCACCCAACTCCTAGTAACGACTGCTTGCTGACGCGTCATTAATGCCGTAACTCTGAGGCTTGTTACGTCACAGTGCCAGTAATAATCATCAAAAGAGCTGCGCATTAGGAAAACTTTGGCGCTACCCGTGCCAACTACCCATACCACAATATGGCAAAGTTTGTTAGCAATGGTTTCCAGCGAGTGTTGCATGCAATCTGTCAACTAATATAGCCGAACTAAGTTCAAGATGGCTCACGTAAAAGCTAAAGTGTTGATAGAACTTGAAATACCGGGACATGTGAATGTAATTGTATAGTGTATACGCAGTTACGCACTCTATTCTGCAATACACAAAGCCGTCCTTCATGTTGGGATCAAAACAAAATGGCGTCCCATTCTTTAACGCCCGCATGCGGAACGAGTAATTTCATCTTGAATTACCGAACTGAACAGGCAAGTCGCGAGGGTTTGTCACACTGCTTTTTTGTTAAGTTAGCTGTCGTAATTGGAAGCTACAGATGAGACAATTTCAGAACCGATATTTCATCCTATAATTTGGGTGTATTGCGTCTAAAAGGGAAGGTTAGGATGCATTTTTAATGTTAACTTAAAGCTATTCGCGCAAGTGACCATTTTGTCTTCAGCTGAAACGTAATGAGATCTATCAGCCATTATTTCTCTGTAAGCAGCCGTTGCGGTTGGTCTATTGTAATTATATGTACGTATGGAACGTGCAGATACAATACAGACGTATTCTGCTGTGGCTAGATAGATCTTTCGTCGCATTTTGTGTCTGATTCGCGGCAAAGCATTTTAGGGTGTGTGATTGTGTATTTTTGAAAGAATGTCACTTATTCGTATGTGGTGACAGACAGTTATGTTCCATATATGCCTCGTCAAAATGTTCAGCTTGACATTATGGATGATGTGCCTGTAGAGGTATTTTTACCCAAGCAAATCGACAGACCAGACCTTCTTTGCTTGCAACACACAATTTTACGTCACAATGCGTCATCATTTCCGTTTAAGAAACAAAAGATAGATGTGCACGTGCTATGTTTGTTACAAATTGTTTTGAGCACAGCTGCTATCATGTTATTAATTTGCCGTACCCGTTCAATTGTGACGTCATTAGGCAAACTTCCGAAGCCCCGTATAATACAGTTTCACGAGCAATTATCGATACGATACAATAGAAGCCGTGACTAAATTGTAATGATAGTGTGGCGTGGTTCTTGAAAGCACTATCTAATTAATCACCGCAACCCCCAGCGATATGGTACAGTCTTGTACAGTGTACACTGACATTGTGATGTCATAAAGTACACTATTTTTGAAGTTTTGTGTCTGACGTGAACTAAATTAGGTTTTCTGGTAATGGTAATTAATTTTTGCTTATCATGCAAAATTAGGGAATATATTCGTTCAGTTTGAAATATTACATATTGTCCTGTGCAAAAAAGTTTGGTCATCTGTGTGAAGAGCAGAATGTAAGGCTATCTATAAGATTTGGATTATAAATTTTTATTAACCAGGATGTATTAAAAATCATCCTTACAGTTTTCGTAAAGAATATTCAGTCGCTATATATTTTTAAAAACATTTAGATATTGCAACTTCAGCGTAGTTCTGCTGATTATGACCGTTCTTCGGTTGTGTTGGACTTGAATGTATAACTATTAAATGCAAGTACATTGTTTATGACTGACATGTTCACATTTTCCAATGCAATTCATGCATTGACAACGGTTAATATTCGATTGCGAAGTTGTCGTCCATTACCATTAATATTATCTATCAATTCGACTTTCCCCGTCGAATTGTAATATTGGTCTATAGTACCAAGGAGGAATATCGATATCGAATCTAATTTTGAAATCGGTATCATAAAACCGAAGTTCATTTAGTTTCGTCAGCACTGACTGGGTATAGTACCATTGTATAAATCAAGTCCTAAATTCCGCAATAGTTATCTAATGGCGAATAGTCACGAAGTGCCGTACATCGACTCACAGCGTTTTAGGAAACCGTAACCTACATTGGTTAAGCCTTTAATCCCCAATAAGAGCCCCAGTCATGATTTATTGAAACACAAGGCACTCTTGGAAATGGTGGTGGAAGGTAATGGGCAAACAGTCCATGAAAGCAAACACAATGTCTACCAAGCGATATCGCAATACAGCGGGCGCGATTCTGTATCTTTAATGTATAGAGCCGCAATTATTTGAAAATGATAACGTCCCTGTAGATTTGTTTCGTCGTCGTGGGCGGTACGCATATCGTTATAACGGCATCAGTAATATTCTTTTTGTGCGGACAGGATACTACTGTTTCCCATGCAGAAATTAATTAGGCGAGTTGCAAGGTAAAGCTCGTCTGTACTCCGTGATATTAAAGCCATTTATTTGTCTTTTGTATAACAGTTATTTGACAGCGCAAAAATGTAAAAATATATTGTATCCGTAGACAGTTTACTAAATAACAAGTTAGTGTATTGGGGCTGTAAATAAAACATTTTTGTCTGCGTTTTCGTGACCTGGTGAAGTGTCTGCAGTCGGATCTGTGTATTGGTTTTGTATTCCAACAAACATAGGATAAAGGGCTGACCCGGTTTTACGCCGGGAGAGTGTTTGATGGCGATACCTATCGGTTTAAGATTGGTCTGTGACAATAAGTATAAGAGGCTAAACAAATAACATCTAATGTTCCCTTTGCAACTGTTTGCAAAGCCAAAACAACGACTGTGTATAGCGTGTTAATTTGTAGCAATATACACTGTATTTTAGTTAGCAGATTACGATAAATATCAAGTAATCGAATATGTGTGCAGTTATGTGGTGAAATAATTAGACTGTATCCATTTTACCGTAATAACCAATTATTTGATTGATTAAGCATAAATACTGGTTGATGAGTTGTTTAAGATAATGCTTCCTGAACCAAATAGCAGGTTGGTGTGGATAACATTGGTACGATAACCGTGGCTGGGACATGCATTCTGTCCACTGTTCACCCTTTATTTGTTATGAAAATGTGAATATCTAACACGCTGTCAAACAAATTTATCCATAAATGGAAAAATCATGATATTAGTCATGGTTACTGTACAGAGCAGAGTCACTGGACCTAAACTATTTATGGGATGTGAAATTTTGGAGGCCAAAAGCCCATCTCAGTGATTTACAGTGTTCCGGTATTTATTTTGTGATGAATGTTGTACAGACTTTGTGTTACTATATTTGCAATGTTAATTTAACTTATTATCACTTCCATAATTAGTCTAAATGCACTATTACTTCACACTCATTTAGCCTCTATAGCTACAGAATAATGTTATCGGCCTAGTTTTCAATATGTGACATAATGTGAAATCTGAGTTGGGATAATTATCATACATCCGACATCCATCGATCGAGAAAACCTGCATTTCTAGGAAACAACGAAACGGTGAGTTTACATTTATGTTTTATATTAAACAGTTGTTTAATTTTTTTTTATCAATGTATGCCACTTCAAATGTCTTTATTCGGTGGCTAGTCTCCTGTAGATCGGTAGCGTGTGCTGTCATATAGAAGGATGTTGCCTGGTCAAGTTTCGCAGTGACTCATTTTCCAATCGCCTAATTTTTCATTTTACTGCACGTATTGTATTGCGATCTAATGGGTTGATATCACACTCACAGAGCACTATCGCTAAGATGACGTATAGGCATGTCAAGGTCATAATCATGCATATTAAGAGCACCATTAATTACTTCATGTACTCTCACAGCGAAGGTATTGCTACGACTCAATTCAATGGGTTTTTGTCGAGAACAGAAAAAGGTTTACTGGTAGACAAATCGATATTTCCAATATATTTGTAGTCGGGAGCGGTTTATACGAGGTACAAATACAGGATTTTCATAAGAACTGCGTGACTACTTCACAGCTTAGCAGATATATAAATGATGTCATCACAGTTTTTCATTGTAACAGTCTGTAAGCAATCAACACGCTGAATTCTGATTGTTAAATTAATATCCTCATATATCAAGATACAGAATTATATTAACCTGATATTGGTGCCCTGAATTCTTTCCTTTTAATATCGCGATCCGGGTCAGAACATCCCTGCATTCTATATAAAGCTCAGCAGAAAAATTCCATGTAGTGACATGCCACGATGCTCAATCAATGCTGGAGCACGTAGACCATTGGTTGCATGGTGCTGTATAAAGTTTCTTGGTTACGATTAAAAGTGGGACAACGTGATCTCAGTCATGCCAAAATACTTCTCTGTGGGGAGTGACGTATCCAGCTCAAAATCGCTGCAAGCCCGTGATATGTTTCGGGATATTGTAATAAACCGTACTGTGGTCGATACAGGAAGGGCTATAGTGATGGAAACATAAACACTATGCATATACAGTATACAGCGATTTTTGCGGATATGTATAGTAGCATTAGTAGGTGATTCCTGGTGACTGGTCGCTTGGGTTGTGCGGGATTCAAACGCATAGACTACGGTACCAGATAATTAATTCCATGCATACCACAAGTCAGATTACGATTGCAAGCATAAATTATCAAGCGTAAATTTACGCTAAGTAGAGCTATGATAGAAAATGATCATCTGCCTGTGGTTTATGAGATAGCTGCGAGAAAAAATGCTTATGCAATAACAGTAAAATAGTCACTCAATCTGTGATATAATGAAAGTGTAATAGATAGGCAATCTGCCATGTACCCAGTAAAATGACAATAAAATGAGGGTGATATAACTTGCGTTTAGTTTGGAAATCTGTCCAACAGCGGTATTGTAAGGGGACAGATGCCTCTACCCTTGTTACAAACACGGGGATTAAAATGTGTATGCTAGCTGGAGACTTGTGAAACAAAATATAATCTCATAATGGAAAACGGATTCCATTCTACCGATGGTGTCGAACAAATCCTGTTTCAACAAATCACCAGAAATATTACACAACTGTACTGTATAGCAGCCCTATTCCCAACGCAGAAATCCTGCTGTGCGATACGATATATTGTTCAATGGAAACGGGACGTGAGTCAAACCGCAGATATTACGTGGGGAAATGGGATTGGGTGTATTACAAATCTAGCGTGAAATCATAATTTGTATGGCGCTTATAATTGCTACATTGTACGAGGCGTGTTTTCTTCCTCATTTATTCTATATCCAAGGTGGCATTATATTGATCAACTAATAATCCCGAAAACGAATTAATTTTATTACTTACGAATTTCGGGAATATAATTTTATTGCTGTGATGTGGCAATTAAATCAAAACCTTACCTCGCCGTTCAGCCATTTTAGTTTACGTCCATTAAGCGTGTGCTCAAGTCCGCTCATGTTCTACGACTCTACATGTATATATGCAAGTAGGGTTGGGCACAACGCGGGTTTGTAACCAATTCACAAGGTTCCGAGTCACAAGTCAATCTCACTTTTATAGTTTTGACTCGAGTCAAGTCGAGTCCTTTTCATTTCATCACCGAGTCAAGTCCGAGTCCATGTCAGTGGATAGAGGGTCGAGTCCGAATGATATTGTTCACTGTTCAGTTTTGAGCTCAATCCGGTTCAACTCACTTTTCCCAACTCTGCTCGAGTGATATTGAATGGCTCCCATTCATGACATCGAAATTTCTCCTCAGTCCTAACAGTTTCTGGCCCTCTTCCAAGTATCAGGACTGATAGACGAAATATCAATAATGTGGTGACCTTACTAGTCTTTGAAGTTATAATGAGCAGTCTGTCTTCGCCGTCCCAGTCACGAGTCACATGACTTGGTTCGAGTCATGCACAAAAAATTTTACGCATTTGGAAAAAATGACTCGAGTCAAGTCGAGTCACCAAAAAATCGTGACTCGAGTCGGACTCGAGTCGAGTCATGGCTCGGGCCATTACAACCCTGCGAAGCATGTGGTATGAAGCCACGCAAGATAGTCGAAATGAGATATTCTTGAAGTAGTGGTCAATCCACAAGCACAGCAACTGTCAAAAAGTGCAATTCGACGTAATATGTATAGCACATGTTTGGACTCTCCTTATCATTCTCATTCTTATTGTGCCATAACGAGTGATAACAGAATACTGGACTTGAATCGAATCGAGCCCGATTGTTCCCAGTCCTGTATACGCCAGTGGCGGCTGGTAACCCGTGGTCTGCAGACCATAGCTGGATTTATGTACTGATCCGCGAATAGTTCGTATGCTTGTGCAATGTGCAGCTGAAGTGAACGATCAAAATTACAGTGGTGAAACGTTGTGTTCCTGCCTTGCTGGGCACACTTTAGTGACTTAAGGTAGCATCTGAGCTGTGAAGAATTTTCATATTTGAAAATTTGTGTTTTTTAAATACCAGTGCACAAAACCAATTCATTATGAAACTGATCAGTGGAGAAAGAAAGTTGCTCACTACTGAAATAGACAATGCATGTAACCAATAAGTCTTAATTTGCAGGCAATTGTGAAAAAATGATATCAATTTTGCTCCGCGCCGGGTTTAGTATATGTGCTGTCAACATTAGTTAGTATTGATGATAATATCTTTGCTTTGCACCTACATCTACCGATCATTTACCAATGGTGTGCGCATCGATTTTTTTTAGGGCGTTTGATATTAGAAAAGCGCATTAAAACAAGTCCCGGCTAGTCACATTGTAGGGGTTGCTGAGAAGAAGACGTAGCGTTTATATTTAGTATACCGGTATACGTGCACAACTGCACACAGACACGAAACTCAATATGTACATCAGTCCTGGTAGCTAAGCCGATGTCAATAAGCACGGCCACATATTTACCTTACTTATTATGATATATACAAAGTTCAAATTATCCTAAAAGCAAACAGAACGGATTGCATGTTCCGAAGATAAGAACTCCCACCTTGTAATGCGTTCCGACTTTTCAGATAGCTTGATCGTGGTGTATGTGTCGTGTAATCGCGTTTTCCTTCAACGTTCATTCAAATATTTAACTCGCATATTATGTACGATATACATGCAGATAGTTAATGAATTAGGAGGACTTTTGTATATTGAAGTTGAAGTCCTGCAGCTCCAAAAAGCTCTTCAATTAGGACTTCGTAGATGCCACATTGCCATATCTTGATAATCTGTCCCGCCAGTGTGTGAATTGAATGTGGTCAGATATTAAATGTCACAGAAAACTCTTTGGGCCTGATATACCTTTTATTCAACTAAATGCTGATATCGGTAGTTATATTCGTTGCGGTCCTATTTTTGAACTATACAGCCGGATTTGCGCAGACCCGTTTAGTTTCTTTAAGTTATGCGGAGCTCGTAACGGCTCACCAGACAAGGTACTGTTGTTATAAGCTCAACCGGGAGTATACGCGTGTACGAGTGCGTCTCGTTGCGTCGAAACCTTTTTCTTTGCTCCACTTAAATTCTGTGACGATACCGCGCAAGCACGTAACATTCGCTTATAATATGAGACGGGGTAAGATATTTGGGAACGGGAAAATTAAAAGAAACTGGAAAAGCTGCGTTTTCATGACCCAATTGTCAGAGAGCGGAGAAGCGCGGAAACTTTCCATTGTTACGAAATCAAATTCCTATCTTTGTTGCGCCATCATTGGTTGTTTTGCTGATGCCTTGTACAGGATAAAAAAAACTGTTTTCTTGAGTAAGTTTAAGTATTTTAATTGATAATAGTCCGCTTGTGTTAAATAATACCCGTTATACACCCGTGAGTTCATCTGGTGAACTGAAAGCGACCTTGAATAATAAACAATAGCGATTGGAGTATTGTTTTGGTATTTCTTAAATTTAATAGTAATTTATTTCGACTTTACGATCGTGTAATAGTTGGGGCTATTTACGATTGTAACTATGTGATATATTTTCTGTGTTGTAAATTTTGAAATCATTCCTTCAGCTAATATCTGTACCCTATTTTCGTTTGTAGACAGAAATAATTGCGTGCTTCTGGATTCAGAAGAACCATCACTGGCGTTAATGTTTTCCCTGCATAGGAAGGTTGCTATTTCCACAAAATCTAAGACGTCGACATGTGCATTATACGCAAAAGATAGACGAGTTTGCGCTCCCCTAGTGTGATATGTAGTATCTCTATCCACCCTATTCAGTAACAAAATATTGTGCACAGATGTTCCGAACCCCAGCCAGGTCCAACCCTTATTGAGGCCTGCTGCATTCTTTTTTTTTTCAATGTAGGTCACGATACAGGCTTATTGTGATGGCTATAGTGTTGCCGTGAAATTTCTCTGTTATAGGAGGCGTGTTTATCAAGAGCACTGTGTCTGTGCGTAAAATCACTGATAAAAACAATAAATAAATGAATGGAATTTTCAAAGCGATTCTCGGTTCACCCAAGTAAGCTGAAATGCGAAATATGGGATTTACTTCAATTTTGACAGGTGGTCTGGCTTGTTTTCAAGAGGCATCACCGGATGGATTTTTAACTCTTCCAAGCCTGTCATGTTTACTACAATTTATGCAAAGTTTCAATAATTCTTACCTCTTGAAAAATTGAAAATATTAGAAAATGTATTTGGGGTTATTGTGGTCATGTCCTGTTTTGCATCCGGATGCGGTCTGTGTTACTCGCCTCAAAACTAAAAAAAGAAATAATAGTCTTGTTGATGTACCTCCTGAAAGCAAAGCGGTTATTGCATTTAGTGAAGTGCTTCCACTAACAAGATTAAAATTCATTGTTGAAATAGAGTTGTTTTTCAATATGGTTCCTGCAATTCTATGTAATCATACCATTCGGGTTGACTGGGTTTTAGGAAAAAGGCACCCGTCTTATGTGTATTCGCTATTTTATAGGGAATCTATTTATTAATGTCGGCAAATTTCAGGGCTGTAACCAAGTCACAAGATCCCGAGTCACAAGCCAATTCTACTCTCATAGTTTTGACTCAAGTCCAGTCGAGTCAATTTTAATTCACCAAGGAGACAAGGCCGAGTCCACGAGACTGAATTATAGTGTTCTGACTCGAGTCCGAGTCCAAGTCATTGTGTCTACTGTTCGTTTCTGAGTTCAATCCGATTTAACTCCCTTTTTACAACTCCGTTTGGGTGTCATTGAATGCCTCGCATTCATGATATACTAATTTTCCTTACCTTGCACTGTTTCTGACCCTATTTAACAAACATAAATAATGGGTTAGCTTCGAAGTTACAGCGAGATGCCCGTCTTGGTCGTCCTACTGTCGAGTGTCTTGGTCGAGTCACGCCTAATGACTCGAGTACAAGTCCAGTAAAAAACGCAAATTATCTCGAGTCGAATCAATTCGTTTTCCATATTTTAGAAAATGACTCAAGTCAAGTCCAATCACCAAAAATCGTGACTCGAGTCATTACAACCGTGGCAAATTTACGTGTCCAAGAGCACATCCCTTTCATAATGTGTCCATAGTTTTCACTTGATCTATAGTAGGTATTGATGTGTTGATCATAATTATTCGCGAATGGTTATATCATTTTTGTCTCACGGACATAAAGTTGCAGTTTGATCTACTGATCGTATATACTAGGTAAAATGTATTGTCCGCTTAGAATTCAAGTTCGCAGCATTGAATTGGAACTTGTCGGTGCTACGCAGTCTTCGAGGCCAGCAGCATGTTATGAACCAAGCCAATTGCCAACATAAGCTTTACATCTGGAGAGAACTGCTTCGAGCGAATCCACAAATATTCGAGGGTAAAGGATCGAATGAATTATTATTGAGGTCGGAATCTACGCTTATTATAATCAGGAGCAGCCGAATCCATTTATTGAAGCATTTATATATACTGGAGGTTAATTTAAACAATAAGGGTATTCAGAATGGTAATTTAGACAGGAATGCAAAACTAGAATATGTATATTCAGATACTTCTAATGTGTTGGGCGATAATAGCTAAACTATTTTCGTTTCATATTATGTCCGTTATGCTTGTTCTGTGCAGCAATGAGACATTGACACGAAGTCAAATCAACAATACTCTATTTTGTGTAGGCTCTATTCGAACTGCCTCAATTTTCTACATTGGGACGTCTTGTATATAGCCAAGCAAGGTATAGCCAACATGTATTATATTTTACTCTAAGGTGTACTGATCAAATCTCATTGACTTATACGGCACTAGTATAGTGTAGGGTGTGTATTAACTGAACGGACTGCAGTTGAGCTACAGGCTACCAATGGCTGCTGTGTATCGGGTATACGATAGTGTGACATTGCGTACTTGACTCCTGCGAACCTTGTTGAACTGGTTCGTTATTTAGTTAAAGCGTTCAGATAAAAAAAATTGATGGATTTTTTTCGACGAAATATGTGGTGAGCCAGGATATCATAGTCAAGTTTACGAGAAAAGCCGCAGTGTAAGACAAAATATCCTGTTGTTCATTTCAAGAATTCATTTCGTGGTACTACATCGGATAAGATAAGAGATGACTGCACCGATTCTTTTTTCTATTGTATACTTCTTTTTAGCTAAAGTAGACAACTTCGTAATGTGTTAATTTTGGCAGGATAATGCCAATTAACACACAATAACTCTTATATACTAACGTACCAACCGAAGTATATGCTCGTATTACATGTAGCAAATATTCTGTGCCTTGCGCGTGCGGGCGAGTGGTGTGTATTTGAACCGTTTGAATTGAAATGAAGTCTTCCTTGTCTTTTATACATGTTATCAACAGAACGAGTGTGATATCAAATCTGTCTGTACCAATTCGACATCAAAGGAAAAATTACCTTTTGACCTAACCACGACGCCTTAAACTTCTGAATAGTGTGCTATGTTTCTTCCCAGCATGTGATCGATTCGAGCAACGTCACATATCACAATTTCGAGGTACGAAAAACGAATGGGGTTGTACGATCCCCGATTTTTTGCTTTGATAATATACATGGGCAAATAGTTATGGAATGCTCTGTTGACATACAATAAAAGAACACACACGGTAATATAATCATTCCCGCTATAAAACGTGGACGCATTGAATCGTCGTATTTGGCGCCTTGCGGTCCCGCCATTTTGTATTTTACTATGGTTCACCGCTTCGAGTGTAGTGAATGCTACGGTGTTGTCAATATATTTCAAATGAACTTTCTGACTATTTCCGTTGATGTTTCGTGCCTAGAATGTGTATTACGCACATTGGGCTACTGAGTAGCGGTATATTAAATTTCACATATACCCGTTTTGAACACAGCAAACACTCTCTGGCTCTGGTTATGCTACTCGAAATGTAATTTCCGAACCGGACATGTTAACTCTGCGCTTTCAACTTCCATACTAATATACGGATGGCATGTCCCTCGATTTCGTTGCGGCATACGTGCGTATTATGTAGGTAATATTACTTCTTGCTGTTGAATGTCCTATTAAAATAACAAAGGCTGACGCAGGTAGCTTCTATCGAGCATAACTAGAACCGTCAGTTGTTCATAGATCAATGTGTGAAATATTTTACCTTCCATCTGTGGAGCGAGTGGTTTGGGACTTGAAATGTAATGATAATTTTATGACTGAATTCAGTGGGATTTGAATTTGCAAATTTAGCAAAACCATAACAAGATCTTTCCGCGAAACTTCTAATATTTCCGAATTTCCCATGCGTGTTCTCCACGAGTCTTTGTCATTACGCATACAAATCATGCTTTGGACGTGAATGCAAACGCGTTCACCTGTTAGATTTGGCTTTGTAGCTGAATCTCAAATCCAGAAGAGGCGTTAAATTTGTGCGTTTCCAGACCCGCTCACCAATGTCACTCATTGTCGTAGCAGTTGTATTTCCGCCCTAGGCACACTCCAGAATCTCTTTCAACGTCTGCAGATTATGTATAGCAGTGATTCCCAACCTTTTATCACCCACGTACCATTTCGAGGTGTTATGCAGTGCTCGCGTTCCACCGACAGTCACGAGCGCCGAAGGCAGTCATACACCATTTATGACGTCATACGCACGTATTTGACCTATGCGAGGTGTATGAACAAATTCTATTAAACTAGGCACTATCAGTCAGGGCTGATGGGATGCATGGAAGTGTTTTTTCACCACCAGTATCAAGAAGAACAACACAATGGATTAACAACAAACAACAAAAGTCAATTTATTTAATGCGATGGCTGTTTTGTTTATTTTCTACTAGCTCAGGGGCGGCCAACCTTTTCGACCAAAGGGCCACATGAGATTTGCGAACCATTGCGCGGGCCACTTGAATGATGATGACGTTTTTTAGCCACCCGATAGGAGTGAACCCGATTAGTTAATGATGAAAACCAGACTTATATTACTAAGCATCAAAATCGATAACAATTATGTCATGAAAAGTCAGTGTGCACAGTGCACCCATGAAGTAACCGCGCGAATCGCCAAAAATTTTTAAAGATAGTGAATTAGTTCGGCCAATACTAATGTCACTTGCATATATTGCGGGTCTCCTCTGTATACCACTGGGCTCAATTGGCAAACACAGGAATATTCGGGCGTATTAATAGCGACGATTTCGATGAACATGCGTCTATCAGTTTGCCAAAGTTTCATGGCCGATCAACTTCATCTTCATCATCATCTCTTCGAGTGCAGACGCGAAGTCGGATGTTGGACGGCACGTTTTCTCATAATTGATATTGTCAATTAAGATGATTGGGTATATTTTTATATTCAGAAAGGGCTACAAAAAACAAGAAATTGAGTGACAATAAATCGCGCGAAGTGCTAAGAAAAAGTTAAGCCAAATAAATCTACAACGAAATATTATACTTCATGGTCGTATAGGGCGATCTTCGAAAAATGTTGCTGGCCCCTGGCTACGTTAATGCGTCAATGCGTATTTAAGTCATCAAGATCCCAAATTTCGGTGTCAGACTAATCAAGTTTTTGGTTGGTCTTGGAGGCTCACAGTAAATTGACTGAGTAATTTATTATTTGATATTATAACTAATATCGAGAATCATCTCGCGGGCCAATCATAATCTTCTCGACGGCCACGGTTGGCCGCCCCTGCACTAGCAGGTCGATGCGTGGCATACGTTTGCTCACAGCGCATCGAAAGTCATGCATGGGCGCGACAAATCGGCTTCGTTTCTTCGACTTGATCGTCATTAGTAATGAAAATCCTCCTCCTGGGGAATAGCGTAAGAATAAGAAGCTAGCGGCGAATACGAGGAGTCGATGCTACAAAAACTCATAATCAACCCCACCTGAACTAATAACTCCCTTCCGTCGTAAAAAAACAGAATCTACTCGCGTACCACCTGGAAGACCTTCGCGTACCACAGGTTGGGAACCACTGATGTATAGGCTCTCATGGTCCTCTTACAAAAAAGTCTAGTCTGGTCCCCAAAGTGACCGATATTGAAACAATTTATAATTTGATATATTACATAATGATGTATTTTGATATATGTTTTGAGAGACGGGGGCGAGAAATTGAAGGTCGACTGAGACCATTAGGGGGGTGTTCATACCTCCATTCAATTTCAATTCGTTTCCTTGTCAAATTCATTTTGTAATGGGTGGATGGCTGCATGACTGAATTTATCCCTGCCCCCGAAATGTCACTTTTAAGTTAACCATGAATTCTCTCAACTTTGTAGGAATGCTTCCAAAAGAAGTGCTTCTAAAAGATGTGCTTCCAAAAACTACTTTAAAATAGAAAATATTAGATGGGCGAAGATTAATATTTCTTCCCCGAAACTCTTGAAGTAGAAGTGGCATACAAACAAAAGTACTTGAGTAAGTGGAACAGGAATATGAAACCGATATACTTGAATGCTACGGAAACGTAGATATATACTTCGTTGCTGATGACTATAGGGCGATTTTTTGAACTAAAAAACGGAATATTTTGACATTTTTTTACCTTAAAAACTGAATTTTGACCTCGTGTATGTAAATTAGGTGTTTTCTCACCTAATGTCGAAATTATACTACTTATCTTCATTTCTGGTTGGAACTGTCTGTCCTCACGGAGTAGTTTGGCCAGAAAAAAACTTTTTTGACCTGAAAACTGACAGATTTCCCCATGAAAAAACTTCATTTTATCGCAATCTTGACCTATGAAGAATCCAAGTAGTTACATCACACATTATGCTAGAAATAATTATTATTATTTGTTGTAGTGGATCGAAAGAGACTTTCCTACATTCTCGGGTAGAAAGTGCCTGTCTTTACTAAGTAGCTTGCCAATCATGGAGAAAAAACGTTCAGCAGCAGCAGTTGCTGGCTGGCAACTCCGAAATCGTGCATACACTGCTGGTGACACACATTGTTGCTTCATTCTGACAATGTTGTCTACATCACACTTTTTAATTACGCACTTCTTGATATAAGAACCGATGCCCATTGCCAAGAATGGAGAAAGAACATTCAGCAGCAGCAGCAGTTGTTGCCTGACAACACTGAAGTAATGCGTACACTGCTGGTGACACATCGTGTTGCTTCATTCTGACAATGCTCTCTACGTCACAATTTTTCTTCATGCCCTTCTTGATATAAGAACGAGGCAATGCCCCAGCAGTTTTGCTTCAGTCAGGATATTGCGGTACGTTGAGCATAACACCATGACAACCTATTTGTTTCATTTGACCGTTTATGATTCATAATGAGCAGACAATGGGCCGTCCACAATGGTAGGCATATAAAGTAGGCAATAAGCTGACAAATGTCAGATTGTAAGTTCACCGACACTGCAAACATCTCCGATATAAATGAATTACAGGTTGCAAATATAGTTTGACTTGGGTCAATTTTGGCAAAATTTTGACTTATTTTGTCATGTCAAAATATCGCACTACTGTTGACCTTCAACTTTTATAGGTGCGATGAAGATATGCTGAGCTTGATAAGGATGCTATGAGCCAGATAGTCCGTGAAATGCTGGTGAGCCGTCCTATAAGTCGGCAGTAGAGTAATCATAATATGGAAATTAACCTGTTGCAAACAAGGGCGTAGCCAGAAAAAATATTTGGGGGGAGCGAAAAATTCGATGAAGTAAATGACCCCCCCCCCTTAAAGATAAGGAAAAAATAGGTAAAATCGATGGACTTGGGCGCTTATTGGATGATTAACACAACATCTGGGGCGGTCGTTATATATATTCCACTCACAGACGGATGTGATCAAATGATGATTGTGGAAAACCAGGACGACAACACTTTCGCGCGAAGCGCGAAAATTTTTCATGGTTAATGAATGAAATTGGTTCATTATATTGGTATTTGCATATTGCAAATACGTTTTCATTATCAGATTTACCGGCAGGGCTGATAGAAGTGGTGTCATCAAACATTCAGCGGGCAATTAATTATACATCTTGAGCAATATGTTCATACCACACGGCAAGACTATTTAGAGTTTCTAGAGCAGGGTGGCCAAAGGGCCACATGAGACTTACGAACCATTGCGTGGGCCACTTGAATGGTGATGAGCTTTTTTAGTCTTCCGATAGGAGCGTACCGGATAATAGGTAACGTTGAAAACAATACTTATATTATACGCATCAAAATCAATAACAATTATGACATGAAGACTTGGTGTCGATCCCCAACCTAGCCGCGCGAAATATTGTACATTATATAGTCATATACCACGATCTGCGAAAATGTGGCTGGCCCCTGGCTACGCCAATGCGTCGGAGCTCGGAACTGATATTTTAGTCGGCAAAATCCCAAATTTCGCGGTCAGGCTAATCAAATTTTGGTTATTCGGTTTTGGTCATTTATTTGTTGATAATATTAGTAATTTTGAGAATGAACCCGCGGGCCTCTCAAAACCTTCTCGCGGGCCATGGGTTGGCCGCCCCTGTTCTATAGAGGGTGGACGCCGGACGAGACAGTTGTCATTTATTGCTGTTACTTGATGACTTGCGTAGAATGCTGTCACCACTCAAGAGAT
Organism: Botryllus schlosseri; assembly: GCF_051294905.1. Classification (NCBI taxonomy): domain Eukaryota; kingdom Metazoa; phylum Chordata; class Ascidiacea; order Stolidobranchia; family Styelidae; genus Botryllus; species Botryllus schlosseri. Next base: position 25,785,755 of record NC_137238.1, read on the forward strand.
CGAGCACACGCAAGGTCGTAGCCAGAAAAACAATTTATTTGTATTTTGTTTAGGGGGGGTGTTATGACTTTAGGGGATATCTCCCGTGGGAACATCTCGCAGAACCGTACATCCTGCCGTAGGCAATTTCATCACTACCCTTTATACATACGATTCTTAGACGCACACACACACATACTCTATGGAAGCTTCCAGTTGCCAACTATAGCTTGTATTAGGCGGTCGTTGCACGGACGAGCCCAAATCGCTGACATAAAGTGATGAACAATCAGTGTGAATTTCGGCCCTAGTCGCGCGGAGCATAAATGTTTTTTGAAAAAATGAAAGAATTTGATCAATAATATTGGTACGTCTATATGAGCAAGTGGTGTCCATTCTTATTACTCCGTTGAAGCACGATTTGGGCGTAACCTCTGGTAGAGATTGACGCTACTTTAAAGATTGAAATCGCTGATACATACCAGACCAAATTAAAAAAACTCCTTTGATCAGACTCGTTCAATTTCAAATTAGCAATTTTTAACGGGAGGTGGTGATATTTTCCTGTGCCAGTTGCGTTTATGTTGGAGGGGTCTGATTGCAGGGACAGGATCATTAGGTGCCAGCCATTTAAGCACCCGAAAATCTATATCGAAGCCTTCGGAATACATGGGTCGGTTTTATGGTCGTCAATCATTTTGGGAGCGCACTTTGCGGAGTCGCATGTAGCCTATTTTTTATATCTTCGTGTGTCCCGGAACGGAAGTTGCCGGAGCTAACAGTCCCCAACCCCCATACTGAACTGACACTCCTACAGATTCAATCAACCCAACGACCTCAGGCTACTCTAGTGCATCTACTGGTACGGTTGTATTCTCATAATTGAGAATGCAGCTAAATTCAATAATGAGTATTTGCGGAATAATTTTTTTTCGTGATACCGATAATAAAATTAAGACATGAACGGACACTAAATCGCGCGAAGCGCGAAGAAAAATTTTAGGTTGCATACATTTGCCCCAAAATAGTCTAATATCTATTGATTTCACGAAAATTTTCAAAAAATTTTTGGGGGGGCGACCGCCCCTTTCGCCCCCCCTGGCTACGCCAGTGGTTGCAAAATGACCACGAATTTCGAAATACCACGAATATAAAGCAACTACGCCCTCCCGTGCCATCTATAAAAGCGATTCTGATGGGTTTTGTCGTCTTCCGCATGGTTGTAGTTGATTAAAATGATTTGTGTTGATTGAATCATGTTGACCATATTACATTTTTACTGACTATACTTCAGTCTCATTCGTTAAAGTGAGCTTCCATGGCGCCCTTCTTCGGCTATATAATCAATCTATAGCCGTACAGTGAAGACTGTACAGAATATATAATGGCTAAGGAAATACTTTGCATTGTGATGTAACTGAGGATCTGTTTCATCGCCGAAAACTATCGCTACTGTCGTCAGTCGCCCCATGTGGCCAGACTGATCATAGGCGGCGTTTTGATTTTGTTTATATCACTGCCTTCATGATGAAAACAATACGTCGTCACTATATACCAGCGCGGGTAATGCGAGAAGGCTCTTCTTGCTCGAGGCGACGCAACATTAATAAATATTTAGGGAGAAATTTCAATGCAGCAAGCATAGAACATTCGCAGTGAACTTATGTTGACTGCTGACACTTCAACTTTGAGCTTTGCACTCAAACTATGAAAAGGTAATGGCAATTGTCGCAAATTCGAAATGGTGTCGCTTTCGTGAACTTAGATCACACCTTTATGCGTTAATTCGATAATATTTATAATATATATCTTATGCTGATTCAAAATATATTAGCAAGTTATGTCTAACCGAATCGATAATCCAAGCGTAAAGATATTTTATTTTTTAGTCTAGTGGTACAGCCGCGGAGTTTGGTAATAACGAAGTACTTATACATTTTGAACGCCCTTACATAGATTTTGCCTACCTGGAAAACTTCCAATTGTTTTAGACTACTTCCGCTCTTGCTTAACAGTTTTTAGGCAAAACTGCCTACTTCGTAAGGTTTGGGTTTTCAAAAGTAAAAAGTAGTTTTGTGATGACCTAAGTTTCCATCACTTTAATTGGAAGTAGCCAGCATCATTTACCTGCTGGAAGTATGCCACACGTCGACCAAATCTAATTTATTTTTTAGACTACTTACTTGTGTTTGAGTTTTTCAACACCTCCGCTTGTGCACTTCTTCTTGAAATAGTTTGAGGTGGCTTAGAAATTGTTAATTGTGCTTATGATCTAGTCTAAATTCACGGCGTTACTGCTACTTGTAATTGACTGACAACGCTGACTACAGCTTTGCAGTCAGTGCAAGGAAATATTATTCAAAGTCAGCTTACAGTAAGAGAATATTCTAGCAACTATGGTGATTACGTACCAATCAGTTCGCACCCGTATAGAATGGTCTCGTTTCTGATTTCTAACGTATCTGGTCCGGTGTTTTCACTCGGTTTATCGCTATGATGTACTCTTCCGCAGTTTTGGAGTGATGATATTCACGTGCGCGCGCGATATCAAAACGCCTATGTTTCGTGAACTTTTATCGTTACGGATAGCAATGCGATAAGACGGAATTACCCGTAAAAGCGACGGCTTACAATTTCATGCGATTTATGATGATTCGCAATCGTACAGTGGGGAATATATTTGAAAATTCGTAAAAGCACAAGTTTAGCTCATTGACTCATTGGTGTGATTGGTGTGACTTTCGTTGTATCTCATCGGTTATCTGCTGGTGAAATGCGGGATTAAAAGGCTTAAATCCTTAGTCGGCAGACATCAAAGCCGCTCCGTCGGCGGGCCTGTGGTATGTCATATTTTCCCACAAATTGAAACATTTTAGATGCTGACGCGCGACAAGCGATAACGGCGGAATTTCGGGGTGAATTTCGGAGATTCTACAAAATTCAAACTGATTTTTGAACGCCGTCGTAAATTCTACGGCCATGGGATGCTAATTGAGTCCGGTAATGGAAATCGATTTTTGCTGTCTATGAAGTGGCCCGTTGAATCAATAAATTCACGAGAATGACCCAATTGATAAATCGAACAGTCATGAACAGGCTAAACAAGGGGCGGGCAACTTCTCCGGTCGGCGGACCTGATGAAGGAAGTGAAATTCTTGACGGGCCAAATTACAGAATCGATACAATAATCGCATATTTATTTACCCATACAAGGAATAAACCGTAATTAATGTAAACTTCAAGTTAAAAGCATAGAGATCAAAAACAGTATTTATTGAATTTACTACCCTAATGTACTTCAATAGCTGTTGAAGTCAATCAGCGATCAAAGTTGTCATCAAGTTCTGCATAGTGCAGTAGAAACCCTTATTAACGACTACCCGTGAACATCATGCAGTTACATTGGAATGCAGCCTTGTTTTTGTTAATCTCAATGATCGAAAATGTTTGCTAGGTAATGCATGCACACCAGAACAAAACATGTCGTTTCATGGTCATCTTTCTTAGGTTGGCAAATTTCGATTCATTCTGTCACCCATAAAATTTGTCAATACTTTCCGATTACAATTTCACTGTCACGGTAGAAATCCTTTGCGTATGTTGCCCGCCCCTGGGCCAAACCATAGTAGGCCCTGACTCTTTATAAATAAGCATTGGTATAAGTATAAAATCTCAGGCTGCACGTAAATTCGTACCTTCATGAACGACAGCTGACATCCCGGTTTGGACACACTCGGTGATCGAAGTAGTCAGCGTTGTAGAGGTAGAAGTAACGTAAATATTTTTCTAATACAAGTAGCAATAGCGATCTCCTAGACATGTCTAAACTACTTTAAGTGAAAGTTAACTATAGCGACCTGTGAGTAGTCGAATATAAGCAGTTTTGTTGAGACAGCACATACTTTTAGTACTCAGTTGAACGCGGCTATATACTTCCAAAATTGCAGCTAGCAACTTCGTGATCAATGCAGAAGGACTGACGGCACTGTAAATCGGTGCAATTTTCGAATATATATTCGGGTACTGTAATACGCGAACTTTTTAGCCCTGTCTCAATGATAATTTCACACATATACGTGATGGAAACATATCCGCACAGTTCTGTGTACTTCGTACAATCGGAAGTCCAAGAAGCAAGTAATTTGTAGTGGAAATTAAGTTCAGTAGAATTGTAATTATTCAAAAAGCAAACATAGTGGATTAAAGAGTACAACTGGACAAATAGTACTACAGGGTACCAGGCAGGAACGTAGAAGCACTTCGTCGCTCCTGACGACCTCTGGGTAACATGGATGTTTTATGACTGGGAAATATTGATTGATTACATATTGATCAAAAGTGCAGATATATGTATGTTTGTATTTTACGATTACAATTCTCCATTGTGTATGGTGGACATTCAATGCCAAAGGTCACACACGTAGAAGCAATGCTGAATACAAGTGTATTCCAAACGAATTTCGTAAAACTGTACTGTTGGACCTCACCAGTGGCTTACTCCCCCACACTTACGTCCAAAAGTCAATGCTGGATGCAGCTTCATCTTTCACCGCAAGAGATTTAAGATCCATGTCTGGTTTGTCCAGCTAGAACAGAACCTTGAATATAAATATTACCAGATTAGTGCAGAACAAATAGTGAAGGGGCGAAATCGTAACGCGTGACAATCCACGACTCCCACATTATCATATTGTAGGACTATATTGAATCATTTAGTTGGAAAACTACCATGTCCGAGAATACGCCACTGTGCCTCTGAAGAAACGTCAAGTTAAACAACCTTGCCATTTTCAGCGAAATGGCACCACCCTGACTTCATTGTTACGAAACCATGCCGACTTCATGCTATCAAAGTTTCAAATACACGTCCAAGTGGTATCTTTACATAAACATGCTCTGGGGTAATGAGCTTTCCTGGCTGCAGCAAATCTTATGTGTTACTGTTTAGGTCTCTTTGTCGTCCTCATGCGGTTAATCACCTGATTATTCATTTTAAGAAGACATCCTGATATCCGAGATGCGATTTGTCCTTGCATTGCATGGCATTAATACCGGCACAAGCATCGCCTTGTTTAATTTCAAGCATTGCCAAAATTATGCATCTCACAACACTCGATTCTAGCTGTATAGCAATTGACTAAGATACCGGCATAGCGTTAGAAAACTGTGATGGCCAAACGTGGTGGTCGCGAACTAGATGTCCAATGTCCATGCAGCAGTTTGATTCATTTTCAGCTAGCCTACATTTCACACTTTATTTTGTTCTCTTCATATCAATGATTGGCATCATCAGTGGAAAAATCGATGACTGCCCAGTACCCATGAAGCCTATTCCATTAGACATTTACGGTAAGTCATATCTGCGTCAGTAATACCAGACCAGTTTACAGCGAATGCGTTCTACTAGAGTGCAACTACCAATTACCTCAATGTTTAATATCGTATAGCAAGCTACCATGTACCATGGTACACATAAAGTGTGCGAAATGTATGTTTTTTTCACAACACATCTACGTGCAAGTACGCCCCAAACACGCCCTTCATGCAGTTGAACATTGGTACTTGTGTCGCGTTGAACGATATAGGCCTACGCAATGTATCGAGATTTCGAAAAGGAAATTATTGTTAGACTGTAACAGAAGCTACAAGATTTCTGTGTTATCGGGGCTAGAGATAAAATGACTGGACCATCAGATGATCAAGGATGAGCTGTATCTACCATGATTTGCCTTCTATTTTCCAACAGCATAGTACCTATACCTAAAAGAATAGGGGTTGCCTACTTGTCACGGCCTATTTGTCGTGTGGGCAGTAAACGTGAGTAATCCACCGTCACAGTCCGGGTTGACCTCGCAGATCATGATGTTTTTTTCAAACGCTATGTGGACCTGAAATCTTCACATCAGAGATAAGCACATCGGAAATTGTCAAATTAAAATCATATTCCTCGTTTGAGATTGAATTCCAAGTTCACTCCGGCAATGCTGTAGTTTTTTCGAAAGTGGGATGACTATCGAAAATTACTCGATATTTCGTATCCCAATCCAACTGTAAATGCAGCTTTAAAATAAACAAATCCAAATTCGGTAAATATCTTCGATTAACTTTTTTTAAACTTCCACAAAGCTGCTGCGTACATAGATGTTTTACCCTTCAACTTTTCAAATATTGTACAAGTCATAAGGGAGTGCAATATAAAATACTCTGCTATACAACAAAAGGTACTGCGTTACCAACAGCGTGATATAAGTCAAATCACTTGCACAATCGATTTATTCATAAGTTTTGTTGAATGCGTGTCAATAAAGCAACACCTGATAATATCGCGGGATATCATATTGAAAAACAGTTATGGGCCCTCGCGTCGCTATCCCCTCGAGATCGCGAGGACTTTACCGCCCATGCAGCGTCGCGTTTGACGCAATCGAACTGTCCGAATGCGTTCGGCAAGTCGCCTTTGATGGCCTGAAGCCGTCTGTCAACGCCACGAAATTCCCAGTCGCGGTAACGGCGGATCTCTGTAGACTTGAATTTTTCCGTGCTGCTATATGTTGGTACTCTCCGTGGGATGGAGGTTACCGGTGAGAGCGCATGACTTGATGCAGTTGATTGCCTTTATGAAGTTTGACCGTGTGTTTCCAATTTGTCGACTTCTCCTCTGACGAAATACTCGAAGGTTTTGCATACTTTCACTACGTACTCAAATGCTTATCGTTGTAGACTACTTCCACTTCTATAGAACGGTTATCAGTTATTCATGAAAATCTAAGCCATAAATACCTACTTTTTATGTAAATAGTATCGAGTAATTATATCAGACCGTTCATTTTCTGGATCTAATTTTAATTTGTCTTCAAATGCGACTTTAGAACCGCAGTGCTACTTTAATACACATGGTCGTATTCCCATAGCTGTAGTTTTGTTATTGCTGTGACGTCATGTTAAAGATATAATGCAGGCACCATATCATTGTCGTTAGATGGAGACAAGAGATGCGCGGCAAATGGTGTTATGCGGCGTACGTTACGATTATGGCACATGTTTTGCAATGTACGATATGTGAACCATGAAACGTGATGTAATATTGAAATACTTCAATCTGTACTCAACTAAATTAAGAAATACAGTAGGCCTATATTTTCCAGTGAAGCTCCTGATACATAGAAGTGAGTTCTGTATTAGGCTAGCATGCGTCGATGATATCATTCATCGAGGGATCCATTGTCTCTTTTAAGAAGAGACTTGAATACTGAGACGACGTTAGCCGATTATAGTAGCCTTCTTATCCATTGATTTGGCTGTTTATTCATTCGGCCGTTGACGTATTGGTTCATCAAATTTATTGGCAGAGATATTATATTAGCTAACACATAGCTTTAGAAACAATGCCGCTAATAAATTATTATCGATAACAATGTAGTATTGATCGATATTTTTCTGTGTATATTATTTTTCAGATCTAGGGAATGTGTTATTTTGCAGTTCCATATGAACCGTGCTAAAGTGGGTAGTTCAGCCAACAAAATTATAGGCAGACGCGTCTCGCTCATATAGAGGTGCGCATTATGTGTTTTCGACTTATGTCTGCCCGTAGTTTGTGTTCATTGTCGTGGTGCATGTTGTATAGCGATATTTGCTAGTTGATGTGCTGTTCTGCGTAGTTTCCATTGGACTTCACATGCAGTTTTGGACCGTGTGGTTGTATGACAATGATGTTATCGTTATCTAGCTGCCAGGACCAAAAGGGAGAACTAGTTTCGCAGACTGAACAATGCAGTAATCACCAAAAACATATAAACACGGCTGAATAAAGTGTAGCCTCTAATGTTCAATTCCGTATTCTTTGATTCCGCACACTCGTCGTATACGACGGATATTATCAATTCATAATCTGACACTTGCATTATTCCTTGTTACCTTTATGCTACTGTCACCGCTAGAGGGATCGACGAGCTGTGAAATAAAAACGTAGGCTACTGCTGCATGTTTCAGTGCATAACACGACTATACACGAAAATTATTTCATCTTGCACTCATAATTTTACAAGCCATTTTGACCACTAACCACTAAACATAAATTATGCTACTGCGGTGGCAGACAGCTTTGTGCGACACCGACCAACGTCATGGCGGTAGCCCACGAATTTTCCGTCCAGATTCGCCCTTTCTGTGACTTCCCAATCGGCTATTTTGGGATTAACTCCACACCGCAGCGATATCGAGCCCGCCCAAGTGCGCTTACAATTCGCAGTGGTTATACAAAAAAGCCACGCTCCAAAAGGTCGTGCGTGAACTCGACTTAAGCCGAGATGTCTGCAGTGTGTCTGTGTGTAATCCCAGGTGCGTGGTTTCAGTGTAGCTATCTTGTAACGCCGTTCCAATGCGAAGACAGCGTCCTTGCTACGAACCCGTGATATGCCGTTGCGGTGCATTTCTTGATATCTCATTACTGATATAGACATGCGATACGCGTTTTGAGTTGGTTCTATGAATAACGAAGGCAAGAAGCGTCGTGGCGTGGCTTGATATCCAACATAAACTGGTGGCATGGTGGTCTAGTTCAGGGGTTCTCAACTTCCCTTGTACAACGGGCCGCATTTTTACAAATAAAGACGCTGCGGGCCGCAGAATATTATTATCATGTATTTGTTGGCTACTATTAAATTTAGGCTACTATAGCCTATTTACCAGTCGTAAACGGGCATTTAGTACATTTTCATGCATTCTAGAGAGCATTAATGGACAGCGCTCGTAAGTTTACAGTAACTGTTTTTTTTTTGTGTGAGAACATGTATCTTCGAGCGGCGCAAGTAAATCCGCATATGGAGCCTGCATTGCATTCGTTTCCAAGTAGGTGTATGCACCCCAAACCTTTCCAACAGAGAACAGAACTCCATGTTTCAATGCGTGAGTGAGCAATTATGAGATAACGGTCACTCTTTCGTTACAGAGGCCATTATCATCACTTTCAGCTCTCAGTGATATGAGAAGAAGTCTGGTGTTCGGGGTCATTTCTGAGCAAACCAATCAACCCCTCTCCTTTCCTTCCATGGCTGATGGAGTCCTGCACCAATAGTTACAGGAGTCGGCTTTGTAAATTTGTTGTTTTTCGCATTTCCTCTGCAAATATGTATACTCTGATAAAATGCACCCGGATAATTAGCTATGTCATGTCTGTGGAGTCGGTGGATTCGTCCAATGCTAGGCTAAAGTAGTCTATGCGGCAACGTGGTTCGGAAAATGCGATAAAAGATCGACTGGCATTGCTGTTACTCTTCTGGTCACGGTTGAATCAGACAACCGTAGCTTCGAAATTTATCAGGTCATATTGGCCTCGCTGCAAAGTTCTGGAAACAGCGAATATTCGCACAGCATGTTGGAGTCTTATTGAAATCACACTATCTCTAGCAGATTTCATGGGTTTAGCGATATTCTAAGCAATTTTGAACGATGCGTCTGTAACGTCGCTGCCAATTTTAACATTGCCCGAAATATGGATTGCTGGGCTTGCCATCAAGCTAGCTTCGTTTTTTCTAAGATTAGGCGATATGTGAAACTCCAGACGAAACAGGCGTGTTATCATTTCAAGCTTCGACGCTTCGTTACGACAACTGTTCTTTGACAAATATGACACATCGATTTTCCATTTATATCTGGGAAAGCAGATTCATTGCACGACGCAGAGTTACAAACCCAGCTTTCGACGTTCTCGTTTCTAGTAGGCTACTTGTTTCTGCTCAAATCATTCACGGTGTGTGAAACACTTTTTAAAAGTGTTCTACGCAGCGGGATTCTCTTGAAGCAGAATGCGGCCGAATACCGATTCAAAACAATAACAATCTAAATTTCTGCATAGGCCTATATCAAGAAACCAGAACACATCAAAGAATGAGTAATCAAACGAAACAGACAGTGCGATAAGGAAACTAATTAGCTAAATTAATATGTAACTATTCTGTGCCATTATAGTAATTGCTTCCGCAATGAAAGATGTCGCGGGCCGCAAAATAAACGTCTGCGGGCCGCATGCGGCCCGCGGGCCGCGGGTTGAGAACCCCTGGTCTAGTTGCTAACAGTGAGCAGTGATAAAGCCACTCAGTCCCATATCCACCGGATCATAGGCAGATATGGCTTAAGTAATCAGCGTTGCTACTCAAGTCGGTTTAGAAGTAATGCCGTAAATGGCTACCAAACTACAACTAGAAGTATCGTGCTTTCCAAGACACGAAAAATCTTTAATCTACTGAAGTAAATACTTTTGGAAAGTGTCTCGTATGCCATGGCCCATTTGTCTGGTTGTTATCATAAGCAATCCAATTTTTTCCTTATGAAGTCTAAGACATAAAAAGGTTCGTTAGCGTCAACACTGCCGAGTATAGCCGGAAGTAGCCTGAGACTATAAATCACTTGGGGATTATTGGAACTGGACAAACCTACTTTAAAACCCCCGAAAAGTAGAAATAGGCCTACTTCGTTCCTACCTACCCACCTCTGCATATCAACTGGGATGCACGTATAGGCCACTTGGTATATCATCTGGTGAGTGGTGATATTATGGTTATTCAGATTTCTGATTTGTTTTCTTTCAAATCGTGTACGCTCGACTTGTTCGATTACTATATTACCGAGGTGCCGTCATAGTAATAGTCAACTCTGAACTTGATTTTGGTGTGCAGTCTATTTGTAATACACTGGTGACAGTGTAATTCGTAAAAACGATGTCGTTACAATCGGCAAACCCCTAATGGGTGTAAGGATAGTGATTGTATTGTACTTCGATAGTGACGGTCCACCTATGGTCCAAGACAGGGACGGGCAACATGCGGCCCGCGACGTGATTTTGAGCGGCCTGCAGGGAGTTTCCGGTCGTAAATGATGATGCGGCCCTCGGCCACAGTCTGCCGCAGTCACCCACAACTTGTTTACTACGTCAAATGATAGTGACTGTAAGTTATTCTTTAGCGTGTGTAGGCCTACTGTGTGTGTGTGAATGGGGTGCAAGAGTGGAGCTCATGCGTAAGTTCGTCAAAGCGAAAGGCTTGCATTACAGGCATTTACGCATGCACTCAACCCTTATGAATTGATATCTTGGTAAATTTGGAAAACATTCCAACCCCTTGTCCTTATACAATAGGCCTACATTATACCAGGGGCGCGCAACATACGACCCGCGGTCACAGTCTGCCGCGATTCTCCACCACTTGCTCACTGCATCAAATTATAGTAATTGTAAGTTAACCATTCTCTTTGCACACAAATATAAGTGATTTTTAGTTGTTCATTAGTTTTTTTGTTTTCTTTGCGTACGACATGCAGCCAGAGTTCAAAGAACCTGTTAACATCGTTGATCGACCACAGATGTCACTGATATCAACAGCTATTGAAATACATTACATTCTTGAATTCATTGAATGCTGTTTTGGTTTCTACGCTTCAAACTTCAAACTTACATTAAATACGATTAGTCCTTGTATATATGTAGAGAAATACGCGTTTAATGTAGCGATTCCGGAATCCGGCCCTCCAAGCACTTCATTTTCCCATATCCGGCCCGCCGACATGAGAAGTGGCCCGCCCCTGGTTCAAGGGATAGCGCGACCAGATTACTGACCTATCCTCGCACCGAACACAAGCACTTTGACAACACTTTTCATAGCTGCCAGATGATGTTTTGCGCTCATTACTTTGTACAGATAGTCACAGACCTTGTATTATTCAGGATGGTGACTTTAAGGGTCTTTAGCTCTTTACATTCCTAGTTTATTGACGTAAAAAATAGTGTCCCATGATGATGTATCACCCCTGCCATTATTTGTCATTGAAATCCAGCTCGGTGCCGACCGTGACGCATGTGGACGTGCTCGATTGGTTTTTTATAAGAAATGAGATATTATTCTAGGTTAATCATCACATTTTCGTTGAACTGGAAGTTATAAAAATTGATTGCAATCAACGTCAAAGCTGTCGGAAGTATCCGCGTTAAATTGATGTATTGGTGTTGATACGGTGACGTCATAATGAAGGTAGCGACGGGATATGAAATCGTCAAATCCGAGCATTTCCATTGTTGCTATAGTCATCGACCTACATTCAATGCAAAACTTCAAACATGGTCTGCAAATTTACTATGATATATCATACCTATTTCTGTATAAAGCTATACCATAGCAATGCGCACATAATAATTAACGACCCTGCATTGCGAAGGATGATGTTTGGCGTCAGTCTACCTATACACCAGCGACCCGCAATAATTTTGGGAAAGTTCTGGTTGCAAAAGTTTGAAAATTTGAAGGCATTGGTCAGGGGCGTCACTGGTCAGGTCATACAGATCTATTCTTTATGAAGTTAATTTTGAAAAACTCTTTACTCGCAGCTGTAAGTAGACCCAAACACTGTACTTTGGTTTTGCAAATCAACGATAATGGATTTCGTTTTGTTAAAAAAAACCATGTAGGCTTAAATACTAACAAGGGTAAGATCCGGATCCAACACTGAAAATATTGACATTCGGACCGTGGTCCGCCGGTTGAGGAGCGGTGACTTACAGTCTTTTACTGCAGCTAAAATTGGTTTGGGTTTCGGGATTTCTGATTTCAATAGCAAAATCCTGGTTCCTTACCTTACCACGTACCTACGTCTTGAATGTCTTTTACGGTGTTTAATTTATTAACATTAAACATTACCCTGAGTTCACTGGAGTTTGTATTGATATCGCCCGCATACTGCCGCCTCTATAACGAAGTGTTAGCCTTACCAAGTCCACCAACTGTTATATTTCTCCATCGCGACTCCATCCCACTCATTGGCGAGTTGAATTCCGTTTGCAAGCTGCCTCACGTAGCAGAGGTGTTTTGTTACGCCTTGGACACGGGTTACCAGTTCAGCATGTCATTCGCAGGTCGACTGGATTCTCAAGTTTCAAATCGACTTAACTGTGGCGCGCAAACTCATCAATCAAATCACTGAAAACGTGCTGAGATTGAAGTCATTTTTGCATCTCCCAGGGATTGAGCAGCGCAGCCATGCATTTGAGCAGACCTCGCATAGTTATCACACGTTGTCAGTAGCGAGTAGACGGGAAAAGTGTAAATTCACGATATTGGTTGGCAGTGCCATTATCGGCCAAACTCGCGAATACTATAACCATTATTACTGTGATTCTAAAACATTTTGGGCTGAGACCCAAATCTGATTTTATGAAGGCCTCAAGACTCGAGCATCACAATATGACAATGCACATGTTAAGTTGTTTCAGAAATGTAAGGAATATCCAATATTGATACAGCACATGCATATTATTTTCGTGTTCTAGGCTAGATTGGTTGTCTGATTGAACTCACCAAGTCTTTTACACGCTTTCCTACCTTTTCATTGCATTGCAATCATGTGAAATAATGGAATTATCAAAAAGCGGACCATAGCAGAACAAGGCAATCAGTTGCAGTGATCAGTTAACAGGATTTATCACGACAACATCACTGATCCAGTGTGATTGATGTGACTGAATCTATTCTTCGTATTACTTCCAAAGCACAGTGCCGAACCATGTCATCGATACGAACTCCTTGTAGGAGATTTTGAAGCCTACAAATCTTAAATCCTCGTAACTGACACTACCAAATGATTTACTATACTTTGTCATGAAAGATTGTTATGACCTTATGATCAATAGCCGACTTCTATAAGTTGCCATTCTTGAGATCCCATTTCCTGATTCCCACAGTAACCCGTAACCAGCTCACCGGCAAGTAGCCGATGCATACGTTACCGTGATGTCGGAGATCGGACACCATTCGTATGTTTCCTTCTCTCTCTCTCGCTCTGACCTTTATGTCTATTAGGCCTACTTGCACAAATTAGAGCTTTAAAAACCGTATCGGGATAAATTTAGATGTTGATAAAAGTCTAATGCAGGTCCCTGTTTCGATTCGGAAGCTTACCAGGACTCTCGATTCATGGAATAGAATACACGGCTCAAAGAAATGACGAGGCCGCTACATTTGACATCACATTGGGTACAAGATCAACTAGATAGGCCTACTTCAAATATTATATTCGAGGCTTCCTCAGTTCTTCGTAATCGGTATGCGGAAAAAGATGTCTTTTGCTGCGCTAGTGTTTTCTCGATAATTACTAAATGTGGTAAAGTTCCCCTTATCCAACCCGTTTAATGCACATTCTGCAGTCAATCGAGGGCAGTATCGAGTAAACCATGACTTGCGTAAATACGTGCCGACATGTCGAAGAAATCAAATTTATTTCGGCATATCCATCACAAACGATTGTGCTAGTAATGAACACAAAACAATACTGCTCGGGAACGCCGGTAACGACCTGGTGTGGATGTGGGTACATCTTTAGACATAGCATAGAATTGTGCATTCTGTATTGATTCGCTAAGTAAAATCAACCGTCCGGCTTCTTGGTAGGTAAGTCATGGATTCCATCCCTGGCCGGTTACGATAAATGCTTGATCTTAAAACGAACTGATAACCGCGGCTTAACCTCTACACCACTCGTCACTTCGGGGTAGATTATGGAGATTGAAAATGGTGCTGTAGCCACTCGCCACTTCGTGGCATAACATGGAGATAGAAAATGGTGCTGTAGTTTCCGTAAACTTACCATGGTGGTTTCGTATCTCGTTCGTCACGGCACCTTTGTTGCAGATGAAAATAAGAACAATTCCTTCCTTCCTCCTCGAACTATATTCTATATAGACAACAGCTGCATGGTGCGATTTATGAGAGTGGCAAGAAATATTTCGTGGGGCTAAGAGCTTCAAAGAGGTGTTCTGTCTGTTGTCAGTATCCCATCGCGGCGGTCTGTCCACATTCGTGTCAGATTTGTAGTATTTTACGCTACATTCGTAATGCAGTATTGTGCGCCAAATGTATTCGACGGAACCGCCCTTATATGGCTGCATTTAGTGCACAATGGAGATGTCTCGTACGCGTCAAAATATTGTCGGAATATCGACTTAGTCGATGATCTTTTATTGGAAAGTAGGCCCACCGAACTGAGCGTAGCAAGCAAACTAATTTCAGTAAATAGGCAAATTATTAAAGCTTCCAATGAACACCATCACCTCAATGAGGAACAATGCTTAGAAGTAACAAAGCAACCCAATGTTCGTAACATGAAGTAAACTGCCAAACGGACAGCTACATAGAAGCGGGCGAATATTTATGCTCATTTTATCCAATTCCTTCATCGTCTGGACAGGATACAATAAATGTCAAACGCTTCCAGCCAGAGGAGCTTGCACGTACGACCAGACCACCACTTATCCGGTTTCGAGTTTTGTCTTAACGCAACGCCCGAGAACACATCATAAATAGAGTAATGCCTTAACTGCTGCCTGTATCAGAAAATAAAATCATGAATCACAAATGTTATCTGATTTCGACAGAGTTCATAAGAATCCAATATAGTTTGAGCAGGGATATCTCTAACTCTAGCTAGATATCCCCGAGTGTGACATATCACACAGACACTTGAGGTCAGTGTTGGCCTGTTCACTGATGTGACGTTGGATGATAAAAGTACGCTCCCGAATAAAGTTATCCACTCGCCCAAGATCTCACTAAAGATACCAACCAACACTGTGCTCATAGAGATACTGATTGAAGGCAGAATTAAACTACCTATATATCATGCTGTCAACACGAGTGGAAGTTGTATTTGTGCGCAACACAAGCTAAGTAGCGGCGCTGAAATTTTCCGACTCGTTTATGCATTTGAAAGCGCCTTGTTTACCATAACGAAGAGGGTCGACCGACGAGCAAACACTGCTACGTGACCGTTTTCGGTTCGAAATCACGTATTGTAACACAACAGTATGCCGCCTTCGCGGCGCTAGTTCTCACAGTGTGCGGACGCCATCAATTACAGCGTGCTCCTCAAGGCGTACACTTGTCCAAAAGCGAAATCAATAAAAGCCTGTTCGCTACTGTTATGAAACGTGCCGGTTCAGATGCGCATATAAATTGGCGTTGGTTGTTAACAACAACGTGTAGCCAGAGTTGGTCAGTGATGAAATCGTCTACTTTATCATTAGAGTACTCAACAAGTAGGTTCTGCCTTCTTCAGACCTTATTCAAGTTTTGTCTTTCGAATACTTCCATTCCCACTTCAGTTTTTGTAGGCATCACTGCACTACAGTATTTACTCCTATAATTTTGTAAAGAAGAAAGTACATTTGGTGCATGTTTGCATCCCTTTTCGGGAAACTGTCATTATAACCGGCGGAATAACCACTGTAACGCAGTAACTGGATATATTATTAAGAGTATTTGTAGTTACGACGGTCATTTTGCGCTGGTCGCAAAGACGCATCTTGCAATCATCACGCTACATCCGCGTGAAGTAGCTTTGTCATGTCTTAGCAATGACTCTTGATACTTGTGATCGTGTAGAAACTGTGGCCACGCAGTCTGAGTGGTCTGAGAAGTAGCACTCGATTGCGCTGGTGTGCCCCAGATGCCGTTATTTCACACCCCATTCACACCGGCTTTTGCATGATCCTCAGTGGGGAAAGCTCAAACTGTAAAACTCAAACACAAAGCTAGTTTTTCGTTGAAGATTCATTAGCAGACACTGGATCACACCAGCATTAAAGAAGTACATGCTATGCATTGTCTTTGCCCTCAGAACTGTAAAGGAATGGAGTTATCTTACCTTGACTGTCCAATGTGGATATATACACACCGTGTATCTAAAAGGTGTCCGACCTTCGTGTGTTAGTAACGGGAATACAATGCCACGGTAAATTATAGAAGAATCCCGATAACAAAATCGATCACTCCGTAAATATGAACGTTGTGAGTGTATTTTCTGGTTGAGTAGGCCAGGGTGACATTTTCGACTGGTTCAATGTTGCTTTAATTACGCGTTTCCGCGTGCGACAGTGTGCGGTTCTCCTTAGTCTCGATTTGACCATGAATGGGTAAGAAAGATATTTCGAGTGTTTATCGAGGTCGGATTTGTCGGCATTATAGTGAATCAGATGATGTGACTAACTTCGCCGACGTCTGACGTCACGGGCCGCTAGCATAACAGCACTTGTGTCTGTCGCGGGGGCGGCAGTCGACTCGCGAGAGACATCTAACGGAACTTGCTCGTAAAACTCGATGTGAGCTAATCTGGCCAATACCTTGGTGCACATTCGAGAGACACAGCTTCTATACTTTATTAAAATATACCAGCCCAGTAAAAGACGCGTTTTTCGTGTAACACGGTTTTATCATGAGAGATATTTTCTCTGCGTTTGGAAGATGGAGAAACTAAAGTAGATATTTTGTTGTGGATAGATGTGTGTGTGTGCTTGCACGCGTGTAAGCATTCTTCGCTTGCCCTTTAGCGCAAATCGACGGATAAAGGGCAACGCGATACCGATTTATTTTTGTCAAATTAAGGTTCATAAGTTCATTCTGGCGCAGCATACTCGTGGATCTATGCTTGTCAAATGAGAAGTGTGAAAACACCGTTGCTAGCGCAGTTCGTTTTATATCGGCCATGTGACGTCATTGATGTTGTGACGTCGCGCAATAAGCATCCCTAGTGTCTTTGGCCAATATTGAATCTTATTTTTTATCGATTCGAGTTGTCATATAACAGCATGCATTACCAGAGGTGGTCAAATTAGTAATATGTGGTACTCAAGTCGAAGTATAAAGTCGTAAATGTCTACTTAAGTACGAATGTAAGTAACGATAAGGTAAAAAGTAAGTATTGCAGGCCAATAGAAACAGTTTCGCTATTAACCCGTGACAACCTCTGGGCATGTCACAATACACCTTGTACGCCACACCACTGGGTAGGATAGCGACCGTACACCGCTTTATCCAAGCTTGTAAAAGCATTCGTCGGGTTTGTAGCTGGGTCGTGCACATTCTGACGCATATTTCTGCGGTTTGTTGAATCCTTATGGCTCATATTCTTTTGGGGTCCGCTAAACTTTCGTGAAAACAAAGGCACTCGAGGTAAAAGCAGTAATCCATTAGGTTTCGGCCGATCGCCCCATTAAGCCCCAGTAACCCTCTATTTGAGCAGGTCTTAAGTAGCCTTGAAAGAGGCATCTCGGAAAAGCACGCGTTTATGATGGTTTGTTGCGAAAACACAGTTATGACGTTGATGGTTGTTACTGGGGGTCAGCGCTGCATATTGCTGCTATCGGCCTCGGACAGCTAAACTACAGGCGTTGCGAATGACTGATTGCCTATCAGTGGCCGACTGGCCGATGACTGATTAAACTCGATTGCCTTGGTTCTTAACCAGTGAACAACAAGGGAATTTCTATGTTGGCCGTAGAGCGATTTTTCAAGGCATGTAGTAGTTGAATGTTTGGCTCGTCTACCTATTTCAGAAAAGCTTGTACTCATATTGACAAATTAGTGTCACTCCAAGCTGATTGTAATCAGGAGCGAAAGTATGTAAATGTGGTGAGCCGGATTCGAAACATGGAAATAATTTTGTTTCTGTATCGCGAACATAAAAAACTAAATATGCACGGTGATGTCAAATGATAACCCACAGTTAACAGCAACGAGGCGAAATTCGACTGTAAAATAACGTAAAACCAACACGATAGTAATGATTACTGAGGTCAATCACCAACACTCTATTGGTTTTTTGGTTAGAAGTTCTTGGTAACTTCTAACTAGCTGGTGGAAACCGCAATATTCAATAGCCGTAGCAATAGGTGCGACGAATATGGACTTAACAAAATTGCGCCACCCCAGCCATGGGCTTAAGGCAATCTGTGCCATAATCAATCCACTTCGATTCGCCTTCAGTATCCTAATCACGGAAACACGAGTTTACGAAGTAGGTTCTGTCTGAAGACTAAATGAACTTATCCAAGTCCGAGAAGTGGTAATTTCTGTAATCCCAGAGTGCACTTTTCTATTGGGTTGGGCGGAGAATAAAGCCGTTCTAAATCCAGAACACTCGAACGAGTTTAAGGAAGTTTGGAGAAGCTTTGCAGTTCTTTTGTCGAGGAGCTGGGATTCCTGTATTAGGGTTCTTGAACAAATCCAAGGATTTGGCTCTATAGTTATAGAACGCAATTCATTTTGCCCACTCCTGAAGAGACAAGGTCACCGAATGCGACTGTTTTAATTACCGTAATTGACACGTATAGCATATAGCACCTGGTGGAAATATTTGTAATCTTTGAATATATATATATGCTGTATGCTACTCTACAATGGCCAAACTGATGGATAAGAATGACCACGAATCTAGCCCGGTCCATTTGCTGGTATTGTTCGTGGTTACAATTCATAATACCTTCGTAAATCTAATATATTTGACAGCAATGTGCAATTAACTCTAGGGAGAGCATGGTCAGGTTAAAATTCCATTGCGATGATTTATAACTATTGCGGATATTAAAATGCCATTATACGTCGGATGTGATATGCTCAATCACAAAGCCCGGTATCAACCTATCAAAGAAAGTGTGAATCCATGACTGCTGGATTTCAATCCGGCTTTTATGGATGGCAGCTCAATCTGCCGACTGGACACATAGCGGCATACAATATCACACACTGTCTTGTTTGCGCAGCCAACCGTGTTTATATAAAAAGCAACAATACGTGAAGAATACACACAGGGGTGTACGTGGAGCCTCTATCCCGTTTTTTCCGTTTAAGTAAACGTAGGATTAAGGAGGTGTCGATGGAATAAGTCAAATAAAAACCGATTTAATCCTTCAACCAAGTCATACCCCAGCTCTTCATTGGAAATGAATACGTGCCTATCTGCTACCGCGCGATGCTTGCTGAAAGGCTACCGTGTCCCTCTGTATTTCCCTGCCAACCTCTGGTCCTAATATCCTTTTGGGATCAGGAATTATTACTTTTTAATAGGCTATTTATTTATTTGGATTATCGCGAATGAATAAGGGATGAGTTACATCGTACGGGTAATTAGGTTTATTTGATAAAGTCCAATACTGATGCGCATAATCTAAATGCCAACAATAAACATTTCATGTTGTGATACTCGTCGCCGCTTCGCGAATTAGATGCACCTGCGGATACGTAGAATGTGTCCAACAACGAAAAACACTAATCTTTCTTTACAAAAGAAAACATAAGTGCACTAGGATACTAAGCGAATGGAATAAGTGTATACATGCTTATTACCTGATCCAATAAGTTTTATTTTTAACGGATAATGCACATAGGATTTATTTTATTGCAGTTGACTTATCTAAAATATCTGTATCATTGACAAAAATTATCCCCTGCAATGCAATGAAATTTATCATACCCGGAACAATCTGTCAATGAAGTTCCACCGCGATACAATTAAGGACTTGAACTAGCGTATTTCGGTGACTGTTCGCCCTTATAAACTACTTCATAGATGGATGCGTCCCTGTCCGGGTGCACGTTTAAGGCGCTATAAAGTATAAAGCGTGTCTATAAAGAGTACCAAGACAAAATCGCATGAAGTTTCAGTAGCATAAAAAACTCCATAGTTCTACTAAAATTATATCACATCTATCATAGAATAACTATCGGCCCGGACCAACCTGTCGCACTGAAGTCTATATTTCACGAGCACTCGGCTTTCAGTGGGTAACAGATATTCAGCCGACCGCAATGAATACAGTAAAATCACTTGAATAACAAAATTAACTTTGTTATCCATAGTTCAATTTTGCTTAGTGTTGAAACGGGTTAACGTTTCAATAGTTGAGTTGGTGACTCGGCCTAATTGTTCCCATCGACAGCTTCGAATCAATACAGGCAGATATTACAAATACACCCTCGCGCACTTTCAACATTTAATCAACAAAAGTTGTTTTCAGCTGAGCAACTATAGTCGTGGCATGGTCATTGGTCATGTTATGATTTCGAACTAACGTCATCATTTTCCAATTTAGGTGCTTAAGTCAGTCGTTAAGTGATGATAGAACAAGATATGTCAGTCAATGGCCAATTGTAAGACCAATTATTATAAGATGCAAGTTAGGGATACTGTACAATGTACATCATGTCCGCAAGATATCCTGTCCGGAACAATCACCCCAATAGGGCGCGGGTGTGGTGTATTACGGCCTCCATGCATCCGCGTAATGCTCATTGCATGACTTCCGTGCTAGGCGCATAATAAGGTTTTAATGTCGCTTAATACATTCTAAGCGCCGTGAAGATCAACTGTTGGCTGCAGGGATAATTAAAAATTGATTAATTTAACTGATTATCGACCACGGGCATGCGATCCCTGTCTACTAACGATGCCGTCTGTCACGGTAAATGAAGTCGTAATGCGTCCGTGTCAAATTGGGATCGGACCGGGCTACATCGGTTATCTGGGGGATTTACGCGATTTCAGGGCGCACATGTCTCTGGCTAGGTGCGGTCTGGTTCGGGTGGATGCTGAAAGAGCTTTTATAATCCCGTCGAAATCCTTGGGCTCCGAAACGAATCCCTTGGGGTTAGGGCGAGCTTTACTGGCACTGTAATGAGCGAGGTAGACAAAGCTAGACGCCCGCGTCATTGTTGGCAAGCCATCCGAAGCCATGGCGCGAGTCAAAGTCACCGCTCTCGCGAAAGGAATGTGGATTAGCCATGCGGATTACGATATGAACAATCTTCTATGGCCACCATGTATCTTGCCGACTTGGAGAGATTTAAACCTGTAATACTAGTGTAAATAAACACTATATACATGGTGGATGCTTCCTGGACTGCGATTGTCTACAAACCGAATATGTTAACACATCCTTAATTGCAGCGATAATAATAATCCGTCCGATTTTTCTCACCTAATTAGGGCCGGTCCTCGTTTAAATTTGATGAGGAGTCAACGCCTTCTACTGCGTGGATGCACGAAGAGGTGTTCAAAGTAGTCATCGTTGTTATTTGAGTTGCCTAGTGACTATTCAATTACAAGTAAACGTATCAATCAACTATAAAACGTCTCTTACAAGTTAACGTTTAAATTTACCTTAAAACGTTTACGTTAAAACTACTTTTGGGTGGAAGAGAATATGTCAGGTATGAAAAGTACGCGAGTAGGCAGTTTCAGTAAGTAGATATGGTTGGTATTCGTATACTTTTAGTAGTTGAATTGGAGGTGGTGGCTTTCGAAATTGCAAGATGTATCTTCGTGACAAACGCAAAATGACAACTGTCACGGTAGAATCTTCGAAAATATATTCAGTTACCGCTGCGATAATTCACGTGGTGCTTATGGCAATTTCGCCAATAAACAAATGTACTTTCTGCTTTTCGAAATGAAACATCAAGTTGTTTTGCCGAAATTATGTTAACGCATAGAAGTGGAACACACCCCTTGACTATAAATACGGTAGTGCTAGTCGGGAGGACCTGAGAACCTGTATATTATCGTATAATACAACCTAACGTGCATGGACCAAGCTGAGGAAAAAGACTCAATTATCAATTCAATACGCGACTGACGAGACGACTGCCAATGTTTCATTTTATTGTCGCAAACAAACCATTCATCGTCTAAAATTACAAGCACCCTGTAAATTTCTTCGTATGTGCACTTTGCACTTTATGAAAGCAGGTAAACTTAGTTGATGGCCTTTAAAAGAAGCAGATATATTCTGAACTCACACACAGACACGATCCTGCTTGTAATCCGTGGGGTATTGGGTTTTGGCAGAGATATTTTTCTAGTTTTACTCGCGACATTGTCATGAGTGTAAAATTTGCATGACAGCCGTGTGACGCGAACGTCGAGCATTGCCGTCGGACCGTTGTCGAGAGAGTATACCCACGAGAATACACGGAAACTATATTTCGGCGAAATTAATGCAGCATCAGTGCGACACTGCATGCCAGAAATTAGATTGTCGTCTGTCTGGAATTGCTGTTGTTTGCAAGAGATTGACAGCTCGGACATGGAGAAAGGGCCCATGCATTGAAATGTTTCTGCATAACCGACAGGTCATATCATCTAAATTTCATTTTAAAAGAGCCTTTTTCGTTTTGGTTCAACACTCCGCAAATGATGAATTGCTATCCATGCCTAGAAGAGGTAGTCACTGTCGTAGAACTTCTAAGTTTGAGGAGTACTTAAGTAGATTTCCGTACTTGCGCTACCTAATCAGATCGTTTTGTTTTTGGTTTCCCGGCATATGAGCATGCGTCACTTTTTAATGTGGTTTTACAACCCTAAAATTATTCCTAACCCCCACTATAACCCAGAACAACACATATATACATCCTAACCCTAACCTAAACTTCCATCTAAACCAGTGGTTCCCAACCTTTTTCGACTCGTCCCCCCCTTATCAGTCTCGACACGAATTTTCTCCCCCATATTTATGGATCTGAATAAGAGGACGCCAAATCTGGAAATATATTCACTCAACTCTGATTGCTGGTAAATTTACTAAAAAAGGGTCAAGGTGGTGCTCTGAAACCCGGTTTCCGCTACTACCTTCCGTTGAGTTGATCTTTTTTCGCGTCGTATGCAGGATAAGCCGTCTTCACGTGGATTTTGGCCATGTGAATTGAATATGTCTCACCGGACGTTGTAACATTTTCGCACTCTATCGCCCCCTTGTTTCTCAAAATAGCACACCGGGGGGGGGGGGGGGCGACATCACCCACGTTTGGAACTACTGATCTCAACCATACCTGCCGCCCTTAATCCCAAATTTTAGCCGCCTGCTCAAGTTCTGCATGCCCTGAGCACATGCTAAAATGTCGTATGCTCATTGCTCACGCGGGTCCACGGACTTATGTTTTTTAGTACCCTTACTGCTATTGAAAAGTCTTAGTAGAAGATAGCTTTAGGACAAGTTTGCGACTTTTGAGAGCGAAATTCCCTTGGCGCTATGAACCCTGCCTGCATCATCGTAGCAAAACATATTTCCGGAAATTGCACCATGTATAGCGTAATTATGCGTCAGTCAAGGAAATATACACTGCAATTTCGAAATAAGACGCATTGGACTATTTGATAAAATAAGCGACCCCTCGAGCTTATCTAATTCTTGAAACTATTTACCAGAGTAATGTTTAGAAATTAATCTTGTACTTCCAGTTGTAGTACTTTTGAAAAGCCTTCGAAATCGCTACTTCTGATATACGCCGTTTTTCTACTTTTACTCAAGTGCAAAACCTGGCCGCTGGATCCGCTTTTGGTGCCATGTCAGATGTCATTTAGGGATAGATTTTGATCGCGCGTGAACTCTGGGCGTGCGCTGAATCGCATTGTTCAAATCGTCACTGTCACGATGTACGTGGCGATGACAGCGAATACCTTTGATATTTTGGCCAAACAGGCGCTAGCGAGAAGCTTGAGAATCCCGATTTTTTTACAGATCGACACCGCACAAGCCACTTCGCGTTCGGCCAAGAATGATAAATGACCTTCCGTGAAGGGTGTAGTGCCGTCGAGAGGCCGGGGTGAGTCAAAAAGGTCGCGTTTTTCCCGACTCCGCGCGCGGCCACTTTGTGAAGACCCCATTGAAATCGATTATTCACGTTTCGGGTACCATCCGACCTACTTCCCCGCACGTAATAATGCCCGAAATCGGGAGTAATGAGCTGGTAAAGTGTCGCGACATTGAATATCTCGGCACGATTTCAACAACATTTGTTAATATCAAAATATAACTTCGCTTTCCATTATGTTATGTGAATACAAAAACGCAGCTACAGAGACTCTCATCTCATCTATATATATACCTATAATTTAATTCTAACCGGTTAGGACCTCGACTGAAATATATAACACGTATCAATTAATGGTTAGTTGATCTACATAGAACTTTGACTGATATCATTTCCCCTTTTCGCCTATAGACAAAAGGGTTTGCTAAAAAGGTCGCCACAGGTATTTTCAACGTGTAATCTGAACAGATATGATCGAATTCTAATATCAACGCCCTCCTTCGATTCGAAATAGGTATTTCGAAATTAATAGTATAGAATAGTTCAACCTACGACGCCCCCGTTAAACTCTTTATTATTCCCGTTTCATCTTATTAGAACAAACATAAATAATTTTAAGGCTATTTCCGTCGATCCGGAATCCGAAATATGCGACTTGATTCTGAATGTACTGAATCGTAAGAAATCGATATTCCAAACGATTCGAACCGCCGTTCCTATTCGCGATGCAATAATTTGGGCCATTTTTTATTATTTTAATTTGGGCCATAGTTTGGGTCACCGTATACGTGACGTTGCAATAAAATGATGAGTAGCAGACTTTGTACGCAACTTACCCCCACTGCTATCCACAATTACCGTGTTTCGAGTGTTGGAAATACGTCCGGATGATTCAAAAAGTTTGTTTAAATTTCGCATTGATCACCACAGATTTATTACTGTGCAAACACTCGTTTTCGTGGTGATCACGTTTTGTGGTTGCATCAGATCGCCTCCGAGGTGGCCCTGCATCATTGCCTCTTCGTTTTAAGGGCTATCCGTGCGGATAGGTGTCGAAAGAATGCGATAGAAGTCCACTTCTATCGCGTATTAATATCTCTCATGCCACGCCACCGATTCTCATTTGATGTAGGGACGTCTGTCATTAGATTACGGCGAAATGAAATGACGCGTGCCGCGTAGACCGCTAAACTTTGACACGCGGTCTATTGTGCCATCATTTCCAGCAATTTGCTTGGCGTTTACAGCCAAGGCATATATCGATGTATTTGCTAAGCCAATTGTCCATGAATCGCTTTATGTAGCCGCTAATCAATCGAGTCTAACGGGTGTGTAACGGCTGGGAAGCCTTCGGTGTTTGCAGCGATGTTGAAAATGTGTCACATATATCATGGCCAATATCTATTTTTAACTCCGGTTAATAGCGTGGGCGCGTTTACAAACAATATTTTGCTCAAAAACTAATTGCCACTGGAATGAAACGGGGGAATTCATCACTGTCAGTTGAATTATCGAGAATCGGTCATAGTAGTTACCTTTGCACAATCATACAAGGATGATGTAAAATCCCTGTAATGCCACCATGATTGAAACCCGAAAGCTAAGAAAAACTATATACAATCCCTTTATGATTTTAGTCACTTGCCATAAATGGCACTTGTCAATCATAGCGTCTATAGTTCTCGCCAAGCCTTCATGCAGTAAAATGTTCTCGGGCAATATATCTTTCGCATTCGTTAAAACTGATGGTAATTCATGTCTGCGTTCAACGTCTGAGCCCGATTCACGAGTGACTGTATATATTTTTAACATATTTTGAAGTCAAATAAAGCTTGTGACCGGAAATCTTGATAATTTAATTAAAAACGCGTGTTTCACCAATGCAAAGAAACTGTCGAAGATATTGTTTCAGATAGACAGAGTAATGTCACGAATCAATCAAGTCTATACTAAGTGAGATGGTACGATAGAAGATATGCGATGGTTTCACCCATTTTAAGGAGCGTTAACATCCTCTTACCGATATATCCTATACACCTATGAATTGAGATTGCATCGGATTCAAACCATAAAAATGTAGACTATTTTGCCTTGTCAGCTATCTCTTTTTGGGTAATTCGGATCAAATGTTAAATAGAATCAATCCACTCGCGCTATTGACATTTCCACACCTAATTTAAGGGATCGCACCAACCTCGTACTGCACCCGGTATTTCAGGAAATATCACGGAGTCGATAATTCAAGCTGAACAAAATCTGTTTGATGTGACAAATTGATCGATGGCCGCACGCATGTGCGCGATATTTTGATGACGAACAATATATCACCCCTACAGTAGTGTGATACGCGTAATAAATCTGATTATTTACATAGGTATTTACGTTTGGATGTGAATACCTATTAGTAACGTAAATTCAATCCTCAAAAGGCGGATTATGAATGTTCAATCTGAAGGTGGATTAAGTAAAATAACCTAACGACTGGGTTATGCGGTTATCACACTTCATTGGATAAATCGAAATCGCTTTTAGCATTAGTACGACCACAGAGTTCTAATTCTACGATGCTGGTAGCAAAATGACTGAATCGGCTTCAATATGAAGTCACTACTTGCTCAATAGTTATGTTTTTATAGTTAGAATACTTGGATACTTATTGTAAGCGAAACTACTTACTTTTTTCAGTTTTGATTTCGAAAAGTAGTTTTTCGGTCAGTATTCATTCTTTTTATGCGTTGCGTGAAATTGTCAAAAGAACATTGCGAAATAACCACGGTAACGGAATACTAAAGTATGGATGATTGCGCCTCGTAGTGTCATTGGTCATTTCTAGGGCTGGGCACAATGATTCGAGTACTCGAATTTGAATCGAGTAATTATTTTAATGATTTGAGTCAAGTAGCAAAAGACGATTTTTTGGAGTACTCAAAGTTGCTTTATTAAGGAGAATTATGGTTTCCATACTATTTTCCACCGTCGAAGCCAAGAAACCTTGATTGGGTGTAACGCAGCCTATGAAACATATAGTAAAATGCAACAACCGTTACTGGGAAAACACTTCCGAAGTCATGATCCTCCCACAACATTGTCACAAAGTGCAAAGAAATACCAAAACCACCTTTAATGTGATGGATAACAGACATTTTGTTCATTGTGATGGCTCAAACGGTATATATTTGAACTTGGACACGGTACATTTTCTGTGACGTCATCACGAGTATACTCGAATACTTGTCTCGACTCGAAACATAATAGGTGATTTAGAATCGAATCACTCAGGTACTCGATTTTGCCCAGCCCAAGTCGTTTTGCATAAGTCTCAAAGACAAATATTGCCATTGCGAACGTAGCCACATTCTTAGCGAAAAAAGGTGTATATATTCACACCCGTGTATCACCCGCCATGCACGGGTGTGAAACTCTGAATATACACCAATGGTACACGAAAGCAGAACCTACCTATAGCACCACGGCATAAATGAAACACAGCATTTTAATCCAAATCACGCTTATACGTAAGGACATAGTTGGGTTGAACCACGACGTAATTCTAGCGTAGCTTCTGTTTGGGCGGTGTACCATGCGTTGGAAGTGAATACTTTTTGCTATGGGCGTTCTTACGATTAAACACTAAAAGTATGTGCGACCAAATATACTTTTGGAAACTACTTATTCACGGAGTTACTTCCATTATTACTAGGGTAGCAACGACAAATATACTTGACCACTTCTGATTGCGATTCCATAACGCCAAAAAAGTCAAATTAGGAAAGGAAGACCCCGTCATTGACCTGCCAATACATAGTCATATACAGAACCTCCGTATGATGCTATGGTCATCAAGGAGCGCTAATGGTAGCGCAGATCAACCGTTTAAAAGCGATGCCGCGCGCGATGCGCAACGGGTATTTTGAAAACCAAACCAGCGCCGCAGAAGGTCGCTTAAAACAACAAAAGTTAAGGGGGCACGCCGGGAACTCTATCCCCACAACACGCCGTCAGTTGCGTTACGGCGATCGGGGTTCAATCGGAGATGGTCAAAGTCATCACTGTGCACTGTGCACTGTGCAGTGTGCACGGACGAGGCTAATGTAAACGGTCGCGGGGCTATACTTGCCGATGAGTAAATTGTAAAATTAGTCGCAGGTGTGCGTTCCGCATTGCAGAACGGTGGACGCAACAACGTGCTGTTATGTATCTGTATATATACTAAGGAATGCTCTCGTAAGGTTTGGTATGGCACTCATCGCGAGTGATTCCCTCAAGTACATTTCTTCGAGATGTTTGTATTTCTACATCTGCCATAACCGCTAAGCGGCAAACCATATTTGCTAAATCAGCTACATTAAACACGAAACAGGGGTCAACCATACCACCCTACTCATATGGGAAAGCTTCGTGGGTTATTGCGTCTGATTGCATGATCACACCGAGGCGCACCAAATTCAAATCGCTACAGCAAAGGTCGCTATTTGATCCGCATGCTTGCCGTTGCGTTAAATGTCGTATCTATTGAACTGTCCGCGCGAATTCAAAGGTGCGCAATTACCGTTAATTGTAGTCAATTCGTTAACCGCCAGCATTGTATACCTTCGAGTCGTCCGCCAGGCGCCACCCCCAATGCTTACGAGCATCCTTCCGCATTATTGCTTTAATTACCAAGTCGTAAAAAATGCAACCTGGGACATATACGTATATATTTGTAGAGGAGGGCCGGTGTTCCGGTTACTCAAGTAAAAGTACAAGTAATACCGTAAATTTTAACTCAATTACAAGTAAAATTTTGTGGCTCTTTCAAACGAAAATAAAAAATGAAAGATACGAAATGTACTCAAGTTCGTACTTTCTTATAGTAGATTGGGTCAGGAGATCACATATCGTTAGCAGTTAATATGGGGTGGCTTCTACGCGACGCATGCAAAATGACGAGAGCAACTTCACAAGCAATATCGAAAATATATTGAATTCAGGTACCGCGATACGGGGAATGGTTTTCCCGAGTTGTTATGACAATGTCCGTCGTGAATCTATAATGCAACCTCTAAAAAACGAAATATAACGTGCAATAAGGAGTGCCTGGAAATTTGTTAACCAGAAGTGGTGGTGGTCTAATAAAATATAACCACTTTCGTAAGTATAGTAAGAGTTGGTAAATCACATATCTGAGTTATCTGAAACAGTAAAAACACGTTTTCACTGGCGTTCTCTCTACATCTATGGTTTTTCTAGATTTGAATTTTTAATTGCGAAATCAGGTTTCAAGTTATTTTTCAATTCATCAGATTACGACCACATGATGGCGCTTGGAACGGTCACAACTCATTGCGCTTGCCTGTCGGTCATTGAACTGTTGCAGTGTTGAGTCACCTATGGTAAGTTGCGGCGATAGAAATATGGCGTGTTATTTAAACGTCGCGCTCTTGTCGTATCATTTAATGGTGATCCATTAGGACCGAAGTGTTACCCATACTCTTAGACGCAGATAGAAGAGGTCGTACGCATTGCGGGCCAGCGGAACTATGACGTCACCAGTATTGGCCTAAGTACACGAGATATTTCACGTCAATGTTATAGATAAATTCCCAGAGGTTGTCAGCGGGGAATTAATTACTCCTACCTTTTCGGAGTACCCAAGTGCGTTTTGCCTACTTGCTCTACTTGCTCAAGTGCTTATGTTTCAAGTCAACTTCCCCACCTACTTCGACAGTATTTGAACGCAGCGTCTGATTGTTTACACTTTCAATTTGGTAAAAAGTGACAGTATGGTTGCGTGATGGATTTTCAGCTCTTTTGTGAGTGATATTGCTATCGAGAACCGCACGGAATGATACCTGTGTCACGGTAATTGCATATGTCCCGAGACGGTGGTCATTTCGCGTTATTCGCTAAGATTAATCTTGCAATTGTGAAAGTACATCCGCACTAGACAACCTGCTTAAGTAAGCGGCCGCTCGACATAATTTACATTTGAAGCAATACTTCCTTGGGTAGTTTTCAAGCATCTCATTTTGTTACTTCTACATCAAGTAGTTTTGTCGTGTTTTGGAACTAGCAGTTGTCCACTGGAACAAATGCCCCCCCCCCAAATATTCATCTACTTGTAAATGAATAAAAATTGACTGGATTTCTTCGACTTATACTTGAGGAGCATTGCAGTCTCCTCTGATCAGCTCCGCGTGTAGCTCATACTTGTATGGGTCCATGGAACTTATCACGTCACGGTTAGACATACTGTACAACGAACATCGCGCTGTTAGATGTGCTGTAAGATCTTAACAAATATTTGCAACTAATAAAATCCACACTATACGTGGAGTTCGCCACACAATAACTCTAAGGCGATAGCGATCGCGATAAATCACACGGTCTGTAATTCATTCGATGCCCATCTATTACGGGTCCTCGCGATATAGACAGGGAGATAGCGTTATGAATACGTGTACAAATAATAATTTTTTCAACACACAATGGTGTGTGCCTTTCTCATAGAGTAGCCTCGTCTCACAAAGGCGCGCTTCTAAGTGCTTTGCAGTCGCGTATACATGGTCGTGGGCAAACGGCGCTGTGAAAGCGTCGAAAAGCGGTGGCTATCTCGCGGGATTCCGTGTACGCAAAGGCGCCCAGCACAAATACCTACTAATAGCTCGGACGACGCGGTTCTCGGCGGACTTTTCACCTTTCCGCGAGCGCTCATCAATAACGAAGTGGACGGACTAGTTCGTGACATAGACTGGCATTGTGAGAACGGGGCCACGTATTTCGTTTATGCTATTTGACACGCTGAAATGATCCGGAAAATGACGCAATCTCAACCGTGTATACCATAGCACTCGTGGGAGGAAATGTGATTTCTTTCACGGTCGTTGTCATATTCAACTGCTTCACTTTAGAGATTTTCAAATCCGAATCGAAGTAGTGAAAATCAATGGTCACGAAGTAATTCATTTTGCGAGTAGTGGAGCGTATGTTTTGCCTCCTTGTTCTAATACAGTAGTTATGCTTTAGATTACTTCTACCGAACAGGTTTCTCGGCAAATCTATTGACTTGATACATTTTGGATTTCGTAAAGTAGAAAGTAGTTTTGAGGTGTGCCTGCATACTTTTTATGAATGAAATAGTCGATACAACTGGACGAAAGAGACCTTTTATCACGGTAACTGAATGTCTTTACGAAAATTACACGTTGGTCATTTTGCGCTAGTCTCTGATACGCGCCTGGAATTTCTATAGGCCAGCAACGATTACCTGAGAAAAGTATGCGACCCATCGACCACTTCTGCACTTTGTAATTAGGTACTTGAGTACATAACATATATTCATTCTATTGTACTTGATATAGTTTTGAAATGGCTTTGAAGTGATACTGCTACTTGTAATTAGCTATAAATTTACGGTGTTACTTTGACCTCTATTCGAATGGAAACGCTGACTGCTTTGTCCAGCATTGCATATGTTCGATTGCTGTTGTTTCCACCCGTAGCAGGTTGGAGTGGATGTAAGATTTTCGAATCCAAAACCTGTTCCGGATTAGAGGTCCTAATCCCAATCCTCTTCGTAAAAGTCATCAAGTACCACCGCTTAGCGTATATCCGTAGTCGTCTTGAATTCGACGAAATCGGTTGATGACTCCCGTCTCTATATCCGAATCAGTGTTCGATCTTGCAAATATCCTGAACCGGAACCAGGTATTTCCAATGTTAAATCTATTCCCATTGCCGATGCTTGGCTATAAACCTGCCGCCAGCATGGATTTCGACTTTTAGACTTGGTCGGTCTCATAACGTAATTACCAAACCGTGACGTCGCTCAGACGCTGCCCTGAAAGAAAGCCGTGTCATATAAGGATTCTCGGCTCGGATGGTTGTCAGAATTCATTGTCGAAATGATATACCTACACAGCACCTTGATTATGAATAAAACTAAAAGATTCAAAGGAAGGGACGTGGAATTTGACCAATACGAAATGAAATTAACAGAGTTAACTAAGTTAACAGAGTTTAATTAACTTACAATACATTGGCGTTGACCTGCGTAGCGTTGACGGTAAACTGAAAAGCACAATGACATAGATCTATATTGCTGCAATGTTGCTAAGTCTTAAAAACGTGTTTCCTATGGCTCAGATGAGATTTTCCGCTACGGTTAAACGTCCACGTGAGCTGTGATTGAAATCGACCCATTTGACGCCGGCTGTCTACTGTCTTCCTAATTCAATTGAACGATCTATCACTTTCATTAAAGTGTCAATGTGCTGATTCGTGATTGATCCAGCATACTGTTGAATCTGCATCGAGAAGACATTGACCGCGTACCGAAATCGTTTCCTATGAAACCGCAAGATCTGACTCTAGTATTGCATTATCAAGCTTTGATGTTACGGTTGTAAAAGTATGGAATTCGGTTTGAAAGTCTGGTTTCAAGCTCACCTTTCAGGTAGCTTTCGACCTTACTAACGTAAATTGCAACGTTCATCTCAGTAGCGAGCCCTCACTGCTTGACAGCGACGCCAAGACTTTCGGACAAATCCATAGCGGTATGGCTGTAGCTATATTGGAATCACCACCAAAAGCACTACGCCGCTACCACATTGAGTTTTGTCATACATGTAATTGAGAATATGGAGCTAGTTATTATGCTCTTCAAGCAGAAATAGTAGGTCCAAGTAAGTATGCAGAAATCGACGAAATCTGTGTCCTGGAGAGATGAAAATATACTCAAATTGGGGAAAAACTGGGTCTGAACATTTGGACATATAAAACAAATATTACGCACTCCAAACAGGTATACAAATTTGTCACCTCATGTTTCGTTATTGAACCCATTCGGATGACTTGTCTCGTGTTGTACCCACAGCAGCAAACCAACACAACATACGTCTTCGATAAGTAGCGCAATCGCAAGCGTAAAATTATTTGAGTAAATACATTCGTTTTGCTAATTAACCGGTGTCCTTTCCGCCCCCAACGGCATGGTAATAGCCAAAACATATCTTTCTCGACGAACAGCCCGATTGTCATCTGCAGACTCAATCGGCATCAAGAATCTGTTTTGAGTGAAATCGACCGTACCCTTTTGACCCATTCCGCGAACGGCTACCGTTGTGAGTCATATGGAATATGCCCAGAAAATCGCCTTTTGTGACCTGCGCCGGTTGTTAGTATCAAAATATCGGACGCGGACACTTCAAGTATGGGTACAGTGGTAACGGCTTAGCGTAAACTGTACAGATATTTCAACTTTCCACATCACAAATACTATAACGATGTCAAAATGAGTGATACTGCACTCGACTCGAACTCGATTTGGAATCAAATAACTGAGGTTTACTCGATTTCATGTGCCCATATTTAACGTCGAGGTAAAACGTGGTAATATCTTGAAAATCTCTTGCACACTGGACAATGATTGTTCCCGTCGGTACACAGTATATATACAACCTAATATCTCAGCTTCCGAACCGGAAGGTATTCTCAACGCCGGTTCATTCAAATCTAAATGCATGTCGATATCCGCTTGATCTGTGTGGAAATTTAAACTCTAACGTGGCTATCCGTATTGGCTATACGTTCTTCACAGTCGTAGTCCTTTTTGCCTTTAGACAAGCCGAACAACATTTTCACCTCGCCAGTGAAACAGAATGCAACTACACAAGGCTCATATCTTCTACTGCAAGTATACTCTTAATGGGTGGGTATCTTGAATATTTATTTTGCCATCGTTATATTTATACGGCAGAATTTACGTAAAGGAGTTGATAACCGTTTCACCCATATAACCGTGCAATCGTTACATTTCCTTCGTAGTCGAATATATTTCATGACTCGAATATTTAATAAAATAGATCACGCCGCAATTCCATATCCAATTGGTGATTTTCTCGCGCATATTGCGTGTAATGACAAATCAGTTCAATAATGGCATGGCATCTGTATTTTGGAATCCTAATTTTAATCTGAAAAGCTTCTCGGAGGTACGGCACTTCAATACACTATTCAATTGTTTAATTTTAAACTGTTTCGAAGGGTGTTAAATCCGAATCTGTGCTAATCTTTGCCATCCTATGTGCCCGTGTTAATGGTATCCAATTATCGACACCAAGTTCGAATATGATTCACCTCATTGCTGCAATCGCTTAGCAGGGTAAAATCGTGCATTATCACGTGCTGAATCATCAATTCCAAAGATCGTTATACTTCCGATGATACAATAACGAATAACCTGCATCTCTATACCACATACAATACAGTTTCCTGATGTAACTTGGTGCACAGTCTCGGACTCGGACACTTTCCACTATAACCGGAGAATGTCCATCTATTTCAAGATCAACGATTGCTGCTGGAAACATCAACGAATACTTGACGATTACAAACTCGTATAGGCCACATACTGGACACAGCTCGGGATTCGCGTGAAATCGAAAAGCAGCTCATCGTTTCGCTAGTTCCTTTTGACGCCTGCTCGATTTCACGCCTTGCTCGTCATAGAAACAACATTTGCCGACATCCAACACGCAGGAGTCGCTCAGACAGGTACAATATGTCATTAATATCGTTCTAACAGACGGTTGCAGATTTTTATTTGCGTATTCTGACTTGGGACGTAAACGAATTCGACTTTCATCATAACTAGACTTGTGCACATGCATATTGCCATATGTAACTATGTGACATGCTTATACCGACACCACAGGCATGCCGGTTTTTGGATGTGACACGAACCCACCCATCACATCGATTTTTCCCACCGGGGCAATAAAGCAATAAACGGAATACGATAATGATATACATACGCTTCCATACAACCTCGGTTGGACGATGCCAATGTCAGACAGTCTTCACTGACTAGCATGGACTATTCTACTTCCACTGCTTGAATATTTTACTCACTCAGACCTTGGGTGAATTTTGTTTTATGGCATCGTCAACAATCCGAGTGCACGTAGTCATGGAATTGATGCGTGTCTCGTACAGTGACAGCATATAGGCAATGAATAATTATATTCCTTTACCGAAGTGTGGTCGAAACAGTACAGTTTACTGGTTATCGCCAAGCACAATCTGATATAGGTAGTGTTCAGCACGCTAGTATGGAATGGGCTTCGTGATAAATTGGCCTGCTGAAAAGTGACCGTAGATTTAAAGAAACGAAAAACACCACATCAACATCAAGCGATATCTGGAATGAGAAATTTGTGGACAGTAGCCGTTGCCCGCGCATAGTACACGCTCGTGACCCCTTGCGTACGCACCTACACGAACGTATGTACTCACAATTACAGCACTTTATCCTATACATTCACGCGTATTACCATTCGATTTTCCTGACATATCTTCTCCGACCGAGACAGCCTTTCACAAGCCACTTACCCCACATTACTAAAGGTCATGCGCACCTCGCCGCGGAGAAACCGCGCTAAGTGTCTACACCTTCCGTGCTAATTGTGGGATGAAGAGAACAAAATTATATCGCAGTCTGGAAGTAGAACTATCCCGGTAAAGCGACTGCTTCGAGATTAACTCGCGATGGTGGTGGTATGTGGTCAGTGCGAGAATTACCACACATTTGGGCTATTACGTGCTATCTACAAACAGGAAGAGAGTGTTAATAACGATGCACTTGTTCACAGAAGAACTATTTGCGCTAATTACCGATGTGGCTTTTAATTAGGGATTCCTATCTAGCGGTGTAATATCGATCGAATACAAAGCCTACGGTTAAATGTTCTCGAAATCTTGCAATATCGTCGTGGGTGACATTCGCAAGAAGTAGCACCATAAACCAGGGGATTGTTGGGAAACCACTTCCTTCGAAAGATATTCTTGCCTAATATGCAATCTTTTTTAATGTCAATCGGTTGATTGATAAAAGCATATGGACTCTCATATTCTTAATAGTTTGAACGAGAATAGAAAACATTATTTGAAGTGCAAACTCTATTAAATGTACAAATTTACATGCGCCTTTTACTGAAAAATGAATAGAATGCGGCCAAAGTTTCAATCACTCCTAAACCACACTTTTCGTGCTCTGAGAAAACCCCAGTATCGCGTGTAACCATGCACAATGTCGTGTGTAGAGCTTCGCTCTTACATGTCAATGTATAAGTACATGAAAGTATAATGATTCATGTCAAGTGACATGTCACACCGCACAAATGATATTTATGTCACTGCGTAATGGGCATAATAAATAATTGAAATATCAGTATTGTTAACTATGTACCACGACGATATTGGAGTCGACATATCGGCCGAACTCGGTTTGAACTCGTCGTCAACCAGGGAATATTTGCTCTAAAAGTTACGCCCGCTAGAAGGTATACTAATTGCGGCTCAAATGACTTAACTTGATTAACCAATATTCGCACCGATGACGCGGTTAAGTGCTTGCAATAAGACGGAAGCTACGTTAAAGGCTTATGCAGCGGCGGCAACACACCAACAATAGACCTCGGTTACGGAGCCGCTTTTAACCGCGGACCATCTTGTGTACATTGCAATCAAGGCAAGCCTCACAGAGCGTCATTATCTTATATTACCGAAATGTAGCCGCAAATTTGTACAATAAATCCGCGGCGCACGCTCGTGAAAAGACATTAAAGTGTAGTTGCTTGAAGTGAATTCCCTGGATTAACTTTTCTCGGATTAGGATTAGATTCGGATTAACTTTCGCGTAAGTAAAAGACAAACACGCCACGACAATACACTCAGGGGCAAGCGACCCTGAAATAGGAGTTAATCCGGTTTAGGTCTGACTAAGGTTTCATCAAGCACGCGTGATACATAATGACTGTACGAGTTGTTGAGGTAATTGGGATTCGACTGTAATGATAACCCAGATTTTATCAAAAAGAATTGGTGGTCTAGGAATGTGGTTTTTATGCGTTGTGATTGCGCTCGAACCCTAACATACTTTTGTGCTACACCCCGTCTTGACGTGCCTGCCAAGATTACAGAATATAACCTCAATATTACGTGTCATGTCACCCTCAATGCAAGACACTCCCAGCGCTATTTTTGAGCTGATATTGACTGTGGCGAGCGTCTAACCGACCGTACACTCACCCGTAAGACTGTGCACGGTTCACAGCAGGAAATGTATAGATCCCACAGCTTTGTAGCGTGACATACGCGCTAAAAATTACGAGATATGGCATATTATATATCTTGATTAAAAATCACCCGCGTATAATGACAGCGTGAGGTGATCGGGTATGTGTTCACAAGATTAGACGAATATCGCATCTGCCTTGTGCGCAGCAATCCAGCTTAACGTTATAATGCGTGTGATTACGATTGGATTCGATTCTGTTTTTATTACGAATACCCCGTCGTGGATTTAGCAATTTGGATATTGAAAAACCAATGTGTCTTGAGTTTGAAATTGGTAATGCTGGCATATGCTAGTCTGGCTGCAAGCTCGTTCCTGATGCCTTGTCACGCAAAATGGACCGTGCCGGCGACTAAGAAGCTTGCAGGCCATTGCAAATTCGTGACTTGAATTATACGGAATCTTATTGGTGCCGTTCTTGATCAGAGTGTGAAGTTATGATTGCAGAAATTACGACAAGAGACTTTGAAATCAAATGTGTGTGAGTGAGTGTGTGGCAACAACAAAAACCGATAAGTAGAAGTAGAACTAGTCTACAATGATGACCACTTAATAATTCGTGAAAGTAGACAAAGGTGAGCACCGACCACCTCTAATTGTAATTGAGCTGAAATTCATAGCGTTGCTTTTACTTGTAATTGATTAGTTACACTGACCAACTTGACCTCTTCTGTCGGCTGTACAATAGCTACATCATTACAGCGGATTTCAACGGGGGCTTAGCGAATCATTCGGCGTCTGTAGCAGTTGATTCACGACACGGGGTCATTGCGATTCATGAATCATCACTCGCTGCGCGGTCTGGCCAATCTAATTACGTCTGACCGCTAGCATCAAGTCTCTTGGATCTCAGGTAACCAGCAAACGCATCGGCACTATGCAATCTCCAGCCACGTTGCGGTTCACAACATACGCGGAATCCGCTACCCCACAAAGGTCCAGCTCCAAAGCCAATTGTACAGTCACGCCGAACGCCATACGTGAGGAAATCGCAACGCCACGCGAAGTTCATCGTTGGGGACGTGTGACGGAACAAACGGTCGTACGCGTCACAATCGAAAGGTCTCTTTGGAGTTGTCAATCCTTGGGCGGAGATCGCGATCCCGACCCGGCGGGAAGCGTTTGCTTGACGGGGCGTGCTGGTGATAAATGAATGTAGCTCCCTTCTCGTTTCGATAATAAGCACAGGTTTCTGGTATTTGTCACGTCGTTTTTCTATCAATGGCGCTGTCATGGATGAACCGTAATCCCCGTGGATTGGTGTTTTGAGAAATAGTAGTGAAACACAACTGCACATCCGTTTAACTAACGTTGCCCTTTCTTTACTTTTATTGATCTGCTCATTGCTTACCTGCATCTTTACGTAGTGGGCCGCAGGTACTCGAATGTTCCTGACTAGTAAATGACTATGTAAAATACTGTACAATACAGGATTCGGCCCTACCTCTTGGACCACCTAGACAAACTAAACAATTTATGTTGAGATCCATTTGCACATAAAGCTAAAAACAGTATCAGTGTGAGCGGTGGAGTCGTAGTTTGGATAATTTTCTCTTGATGGAGTCGGAATCTCATAGACCTTCTAAATACCGTTGGAGTTGAAGTTTTTTATGGAATTCATGGTGTTTGTCGACTACTATGGTCATTTACACCAGGCCAATTTTCTTCATTTCTATTAAGTAGATGCCGACTTGTGGCACGACCAACTTCTAGGCATTTATAAGACACCGCTTGCACGGATAAGATGGCCAAGAGGAGCCTTGATACCAGCGCCCCCTCCCCACACACATACTTGGGTAGGAATTGTGCAGTCGGCCTCGGAGTGGGATTTGTGGAGTTCGGCACCAAGTATAATGTAAAATAAAACGATATTTTCTTAAATGTTACTATTGTCATTGTAGTTACAGAAGTTGTTAAGTTATTTGTCGTGGGTGGACTTTCACAATCTTCGTTTCCTTCTGTTAGCGAAGTGTTTTGTTTCTAATAAATAAATCGGTATAAATAATAATAAAAATGCAATAAATGTTTAATTTTCCGAGTAGATTTACAGGAATGTCGGGGTCACAGTTTGAGTACCGCGTAGAAAATAATGGCAGTCGAAGCTGCAGTTGGATTCGTGCTTTTAAAGTTTCCAGAG
Organism: Botryllus schlosseri; assembly: GCF_051294905.1. Taxonomy (NCBI): domain Eukaryota; kingdom Metazoa; phylum Chordata; class Ascidiacea; order Stolidobranchia; family Styelidae; genus Botryllus; species Botryllus schlosseri. The sequence continues at coordinate 25,825,386 of NC_137238.1, forward strand.
TCGGTGGCAAAGTGAATCGACTCGTCACCCTGGTAGTGACCACCTTACTTGCCAAATACCACGATTTTCCGATCAGCTCAGGACGTGGACATGTGAAATTTCTCATTCGCCTTTACTATTGCTTATTGTTTTCACAGGCAACACGAGATTGATCGCTTATCATGTTGGAATCTGGTAATTGCCGTCCGAATATAAAGAAAAACTGATGGAAACCTTTACTTCTCACACGGTGGCTGTTTAATGATTACGGTCGGGTAAGATTCCATTACTATTTCATTACGATTTAATCAATAGTATACGGGGGCGGCATCGGGTCGTGTACTAATATACATTGCGTCGGTACCCGAAGATTAATGCTGCAATATTTCAGCTTGATTTGAACCCGAAAAGCTTAGAAAAACCTTAGATTGACTGATTTGTTATTCTCCCGATTTAGTTAGCAGTGTCCAAAGTTGTATTCGATCAAGAACCCGTAATGCATGCCCCCACTACCAAAACTCGAATTAACTACATAGTTTCCACAATTTTGAGTTGTTCACACAGTTTGAGGTGCAACCTTAACAACAACAGCAATATCACGTCAAGTATATAGTGCGACATCGCGTATATGTATGCGCTTTGAATGTTCAAAACGAACCGGTCGATTCGTTCCGAGAATGCGGTGCCCCACAAAACCCTAGCCTAGAACAAAAGTGAGCCGTGCTATACATGCCGGCAGTTCTGGAATGATGAAAGGTTAAATCGGACTGGTGTAAATTAACCATTGCCGGAACACTATTCATTTTGATATTGAAGTTATGTACCACCAAAGTCTCTTCGGCATGAATTTACCAAAACAACGACAACAATATTTTCAAAGTGGCGAAACGACGCTATTGTTGGTTTCTCTCGGCGTTAAATTCTTCTTATGTTAACGTTTCTGACTCGGTGGTATTTACTATCACATATAATATCAGTGATTGTAAGGATCACTGACTTCGAAAAAGTTTTGATGGCGTTTTTAGTCACTGTATCGCTTTTCTTGTGTATCTACCCGACCCCGAGAGTGTTTATCTCTTGATCCGCTTTCTCTAGAGTTTCCCGCCCGGTTGACATTATTGCTCAAGTCTCCACTCACAGTCGAACAAGAAATCATCCACTCAACCGTTGTATAAACATAACTTTGTTTTCGCTTTTCCGCGGGCACCACACCGTACGCACACAAGTGCCGGTGATTCACGCGCGGCGCGACTGTCTTATCGCGGAATACGTTTCCCAAGCATTCGCCACGGCGCAAATGAGGAGTGTAATACACTTCGCTGTATTGAAACGAGGCGACTGCGTCATTTCAATCCGGCGGTAATATGGTGACGACACGGAAAAGCTGATTGTATAGTATCCTCTCGAGAGTATGACTGGATGATAAAACGAGCGGTATCGAAGTATGCTACAGTTTGTGTATACTTATAATTACACCCGTCCGAACTTTTGGGATGTTTACCACCAAACCGCGCAATATATATGAGGACTGGCCCTCGTGCAGTGATTTATATACAGATATGGTCAGATTTGTTACTCCAGTTGGAGCAGACGTACCGTCGCGAATTTGTACTCAATCATATGTCAAAGTGAAAATTTACAAAATATATCACGAATACGTCAAGGGAAAGCAGAAAATGAGAAATCCTGAAAACTGCTCAAGCAACTACATCCGGCAAATAGAGGTGGTCGAGGGGTCGCATATACTTTCAACAGGAAAAAGAGGCGTTGGCCACATTCGAAATATTAGGATGCACCACCGTAACCAACGCAAAATGACTATCAACAATAAATATAGGTTCTTGGAGGTATACAGAACTTCAAAGTACAATTGAATATACTATTCAAATATAGGTTTTTCAGTTATCGTAATACGTGGGTTATTTCACGTGGCTTTTTACGATAATTCATCTCATAAAAGGCGATGGAAATTTCCCGCAAACAAATTAATACCTTTTACAAATCGAAATTGTAAAAAATACATAGGTTTGAAGTAGAATGATGAAGTAGACTGATGAAGTATAATTATAAGTGGTATAAAAACATTCCCCCATTCAGTAAGTAGTGCAGGTAGGCAATCTCTCTCGTGTACTTTGAAAACTTGTAAGCCCCCTCCCGTAGCCACTATTGCCTTTAGAATGTAGAACAGTGATTCCCAACCGCGCGGTTCTCAGAGCCGCAAGAAGGCTACCTTGGAGCCGCATGCCTATAAATGTAATAGACGACAGTTGTTATTTGTTTAGATGAATAGTTTTAGTCAATTACTCATTTTCAGTATATAAATGCTAAAATGAGAGATATTAGATACGTTTAAAGCCGTCCAAGTCCGCTTCTGAAAACCGGGAAAGAGAATTCTTGCAGACTAGCGTCAAACTCATGTATGAATATTGAATACCCGTCAGAACTGTCAATACTCTGTGGACAGTAAATTTCGACATATAATTTTACTAACATCAGAATAATGGCTCATAGTCAAGTATATATTGCAATTAGTCTAATATTACTCAGCGTATAATGCCCCGCAAACTTCTGCATTAAGTGCTGGAATGAATGAAGAGCTATCACATAACGACATAATAGTATGTTGTAGTAATGATATGCATCTTCGGTTTATTTCAATGTATATCACTCGCCATACTGCGTCTACCAATGCTAAAATAACCGATGTAGAATCTACAGAAGTGTATGTGCATACATTTAGATTTACATTTAAATTAGCTGGATGGTGAGATGCAGAGGTAGGCTATAGCTAACTGTAAATTCTCGTTATAAATAGCCTATTCGAGTGTTTTCATGCGGCTCCGTACATAGACTACTCTAAAGTATGAAATGCGTCTCCTACATCCGAAAAAGTTGGGAACCACTGATGTAGACCCACAATATCATACGACTGTATGCGAATCAACAGCAATTTCACCTCTATGGTTGGATTCGCATTATTTGTTATGTGTTACCCTCCATTTGTGTATGCAAAAGCAAGTCATTGCGTTGCAGCATTTTGACCTGGGTACTATGAAATTCATCAATATTTCATACTCTTGTCCGTGCGATCCTATAATTCATACTTAGCAAATTGCATGAATAGCGAACCATGGCGCGAACAAGAAAATCATAATTAACAGATTGTACGATACTCACTTTTCAGAACATGTTATGCTACCAAATCAACGCAATTGGACCAGGTAACATGCCGATTTCGACAGAAACACAACCACTCAAACTCAATGCACAAGCCTTGAAGGTAGTATCCACGATCCCCCCTCTCTCTCTCTGTCTCTAGCTGTGAAAGTGCATGAGTATATATTTAAAAAAAAACGAATTTCTAAAATAGGATTTCTGAAATCAGTCAGACATTATGGGACAGTTTAGGAATTTTACAATTACAGATGGAATCGAATTGAGTATGAATCCTCGTAATAGGTTGACTCGACGCAGTTGTAAACATCTATGGGAGAATCAGTAAACTGTAGTTGTACGTACACCTCTGCTCCACCCCTACTTCTACGCAAAATGGGAATTCAACCTGGCAGTAATAACACGTAAATTAGAGGTATCAACATTAGCAATGTTCGAATATTGTAACCGAACACAATCAGAACCTAATCAGGGTTTCGGCGAATTGGATTTGAATCCACCACTAAAACAAGGCCCCTCGGCGAGGCTTCCGAGAATCACTTTTCGAAAGATCGCCCGGGAGATTGAATTTGTTTGTTTTCGAAATTACAAGTTATCTGCAAATGGATCTGAGCCCCATATCCCTTGCGTATCAATCAAACTGTAAAAGATATCGGAAAGGTCCAAACATTTCTGAACGGGCGCCCTCGTTTTCACGCCACCGAGATTAAGTTCCCACAGATCCCACAGGATTGTGTTATTATAGCGTATTTTAATCAAAATATTCGCTTTTTGAAGCGATGCCCTACAAAAATATAAGCTGACCATGACGAATGCGATGGAACTCTAACACCTTCCAATTTTTTGGTTCGCAAAACAACTCCATATGAACGGAGGAGGTTAATGTATAGTGAGCATTGCTATTCAATGGGAAGTATAGAAGTAGCGACATTGAATTCCTACCCAATTGCAAGTCGAAGAAGGCAGTTCCAAGACCTGTCGAATGGTAGTAGAAAATGAAAAGTCTGATAGGCACTCAAGTAGATTCAAAACCTGATTGGGTCTACGTATCGCATACTTTCGCCAGCCCTGAGTCCTTCCCGGATATACAAGAGACATATTCGCGACTGATACCAAATTAGTGGTACCACTACGCATTATAGAATCTTCGGCAACATATTCAGTTACCGCTCTTATGACAATTTCATTAATAGATGTGGTGCAAACTGATGTCAAAATAACCTACATTTCGAAATGGAAATTGTGAAGGTAGTTTTTTGCTGAAATATATTCTAGCTCGAGGGACTATAGTTAGTGTAAGTATAGGCATATGCATATGCATGCTTAAATGCTCTGAAAGAGTAGAAGTACTAGCTAGTGACCTAAAATTGTTGTTATTTTCAGTTGCGGAGCTGGCGCTGTCACGACAGAAATGTGCACCTGATTGTTTCAGCCGGAACCTTCATGTAGATTTTTGACTGTTTCCATATCGAAAATTAGTAAGAGTTTTATATCGTTGGTAAGTCGAATATAGTCGGCCCGGCATAAGCCTGGGATATTTTCAGAACTCACGCCGAATCTGATGCGACCCGAATCCGAGAAGCAGGACCAGACCCCCGCCAACGTCTATCCAAAATTCAGCTAAACATACGTTTCCAGGCATCGATTCGATCTGTTCCAGGGCACCGTTCAAAGGCCGACCGATGACACAATTGTATTCGACTCAGTACCGTGAGTGCCCATTTAGGTCAATGACGCCCATATTTGCTACCGAAATCAGAATATATGCCTGTCACCTAGACCAGTGGTTTTCGACCTGTGGTAAGCCAAGTCATTTCAGGTGGTACGCATTCAACGCATTTCATTTTAAATAAAATTTTAGTTTTCACACCTCGGTAACGTAATTTTTTACTAATTTAAGAAATGTCTTCATCGAATGCAACAAGTAATACTTCGAGTCATTCGAATCCACACCGACCAAATCAGCTTGTGGTGAAGAAACAATTGCCAACATCACTATACACCAGTAGAGTAGTAGAGCCATTGTTAAACTGTGTTATCAATAATTGTGGACGGATTAGCTCACGGGCCGCATATGTGTCGAAATGTACGCGCCGATTTTTTTGCTAGATCACCCATGTTAATACTTCTATGTATATAAATCTCGAATAAAGTTGAGTTTTTGGTTAATATGTCGGTACCTGACATTTCATAGAACTCGAGGTTGTACGCGATAGCAAAAAGCCCAAGAACCACTGATATAGAGACGGTACAGATCGACAATCAGTGTACAAATCCATCTTGTGATGTCATAGTCGTGATTATCGTAATATAATCAACAGGTGCAACACCAACGGGTTGCGGGTTCGAGTCCGACCGAGATCGACTCCAGAATTCATACCCAAATGTTGGAGGTACATCCTGGCTTTTCCCCACCAACTCATCCTTGTAGGCTGTGTCCTATCAAAGCCTAGAAGTGAGCCGTGCTACAGCCGCAGCTACGGAATAAAAATGAAAAAAATTCGCCTGATGTGAATTAACTTAGTAGTGTACAAACACTATGGATACCAAAACAAATTAACCGTGCGGAGACAATAACATGAAGTGATGTCCATGACATGAATCAATGGAGATAGCATTTGTGGTCTGGTATCGGTTCGTGTGGCCAGTACTACCCCAAGTAGTCAGCGTTGCTACTGCAGCTGAAGTAGCGATTTTAAAACATGTCAAAACTACTTGAAGTGGCAGTTAAAAATGCACTTCATAAAAGTATTCAAGTAGGTTCTTCAAGGGAAGATTTGCCTTATGGTTCGCATGCCATTGGTCGCGTACTAATCGGCGGTGGCTATTATCGCCATTGGAGGGTGCGTTTATGCGACCAAGCAGTATATGACTAATGGCCCTATAAAAGTGGCGCGATTTTCGGAAATATTTTCAGTTAATGTGACACATATCGCCCGGTTTTTGCGACAATATGTCTTGTAAACGTGATGCAAACATTTTCCAAATCCATTTTGTAACTTCCAAAATCCAAACGTTAAAATCGTTAAAGTAGTCTTGCTTGGGAAACTAGCAGTACAGACTTGGAAGTAGTATTAAATATAAACAGTTTACTAAGTTGTGCACGTAGGAAAAAACCGCCTGTGCATTCCTAATACCTTGGCAAACCCGCGACCATATAGCCGCAGTCGCATCAAAGTGACTTAAGTCCATTTTACACATCTTGAGAAAATTGACTTTACTTCAAGTTTTTATCTTCTTTCGGCCATATATTGGACCGTATTACCTTCGAATTATTGAGACAGACATAACAATGGCCAAGATATTGCCGAAAGAAATTGAAAATTTTCAAAAACCATATTTTTCTGAAGTTATGAAGACGGACCTTCAAAATTTGAAAACTGGACATAGGCTACTTTGATACCACTGCGATGATATTTGGTGCATGATATCTCCACTCCCACAATGCTGGTCTATTCGTGATGAGGATTATACCCAGCTTACAAGATTTTGTTTCCTGGAAGCCAAATGTTGCTTGAAACCGGTATTGTGACACGAAATTGCTAATTCGCATGTGAAATGGATGTGGTATTTGTGTTTAGTGATTGAAGGAGTGGCCCGTTTGCTCGTGTTTTGTAAACGATGGCGTCCCGTTTGACACTGTCATTCCCCGCTTCATCTTCTTTCCTGGGTGCGCAGTTTCATTTCTATTCGACGGTCATAGGAACTTAACGATTGACCGTTTTTACGCAGTAGTAGCGTGAACTTTTTTGTCGCAGCTGCGGCGTGAATATGACTGGAAATGGTGCACTCGCGACAGATTACTGGCGCTACTAAGTCGGCAGCTGAACCGATGCACGTTTTCCGGCGTGGGCGTCGACGGCAAATATAAGGCGACAAAGTGACGAATTGGTTTGCGGTCGGTTATTTCGTAAAAGCCAATGAAATGTGACGATTGTGTTCCGGGTGTCTTGGTGCCCCTATAAATATTTTGATATCACGTATGCAGAAGCAGCAATTACCGATACATGTCAAATCTACTTCCAAGTGAAATATATAAAAGGAAAGTCCTGAGAGTAATCAAGAAAGTAATTTCAAATGGTAGACTTCATCCAGGGGTGGCATAGATTTAGTAGTTAAAAATATAAAAATGCTATGCACTAACCGCGATACAGGGGATATTTTAGTATCAGTCGAAAATAAAGGATAGGCAAGTAGTATGAAAGGTAGGTTGGCGTCGGATACTTTTAGCAGATAATAAGCGGTCGATACTTTCAAAATTATATGTTGTATCGTCGCGACTAACGAAAAATGACTTCTGACTTTACGAATATAGGCGCAATGTTCGAGAATATATTCCGATACCATGATACATGGCCTACTAAAAATAGTAGGCCATGCATGATACAAGGGCTATCCCGCATGTTTTTAGGTCAAGTGCATTCCTAAAACGATACAAACTACCGCAAAACTTACTTATAATGTTCAAGATACAAATTGAACATATAGTATCGCGGAAACACTGTTCAAGTCGAAGTGGGACTAGTTACTAGTACAACAACACAACCAGTTGATTAAGTAGTAGGCTACGTGCTGGAGTAATCTGAAAATGATTAGTACTTCTTTGCTGACTATCTCTATATATGGACGATTCAATTTCCCAAACACCGGCGCAGTCTAGGAAGCTAAGATAAGGCATCCTAGTCTCCCCGCAATTAGACCATGAAAATGTGCTGTCGTCGTTGTCTTACACGTTACAATGGGCCTGTGACGTCATTATCCTGATGCGGAATTTTTGCCCGCCTCAAAATGAAATCCTGACTTCATCCATGCCACTGTCATGCCTCCTTCATGTTTCTCTTCAAACGTTGTTACGTCATAGTGTATATCAATTTATTGTTCGAAATATCGTGCTGTAATTATCACTGTGCGTCCTTGAAACGTATCGCAGATATAAGCGCGCTTAGTTTTCGAAATTGGTTCCAATCGAAGCGACTGCAGAATATACACCTCAATACAACACGCTGTCAACCACCAAAATAATATCATGAATTTCTCCTATTCCAATCGTCATATCCTCGTAGTTAAACTTATGAATAAGATATACAAAGTGTATGCCCTATTCCGGTGTGTGTTTACCGTGTATATATGAATGTCACGTGAGTATAGCCTACTCATTATTATTGACTCCGTTAATTCCTACCGTTGCAGGTTCAACCAGGGGCGCAAGCGTACATACATCAAGTGCCGGCGATAAATACTCATCTCATCGTCGGATCTGCACAGGCAACACATAACAGTAAGTGTATGCGTTCTTTGCGCGCCAATCTTTAAGCAGGAATTAGCGCGTAATCTCGGGCCCAATCAATCCCTGTACGAAGGGTCAATGCATTCTAGAATGACTAAAAAACTGAAATGATTATCATAATTGCATCAGCAATTAGAATTTATGCGGCGCTGGACATAGATTGAAATATCCTATTAATTACGGGCTTGCACTAAACAAACACTGCACTTCATCAAAGGCAGCGGCGTTCCCGTCGAATGCAAGGTAAATTCTTAAAACCCATACGTGTCATTAACAAACGAGGCGCAGATGTTGGTATCCTACACTGCACCCGTGTGTTTACTATGCTTTTTACAAGTAAAGCGATCAATTATAAGTCAAAATACACGACTCGAGATAAGCACACTATACCTTACTCGTTATCGGTGTTAGTAAAATTTTTGGAAAACCCCCTATTCGACCATTTTTCACACATGCTCTATTGTAACTGACCTATATCGCACTCGGGTTGGATAGTGCGGAGTGGTCGTACGACATTTGTTGCAAACGCATAACTGGTGAGATGCTTGTTATTAGCAATTTCATTTCCTGAGAATTCTCGAACACTAGTTCTCATGAACGTGGTGTGTTTGTCGGTCAAATAGTGCCAGTTACTTCGTGAGTGATCTATCATTTTTCGTGACGATTTTGTGGCAGATAGGAAACCGCAAGCTCTGAAACGGCGCTTGCTATTTGCACAGTCACACTCGGTCCCGATTCAAACTATCGTTTGAGAGCAAATCCGATTAATCAAATGAGCATTCCGCACAGGTCTTATGGAGATAATGTAGGCAAATCACGTGGTTTGTGATGCTGCTTTATTCGCTGTACCCGCTGCTCGCACCGCAGCAAAGGGTGTGTTAAAGGCTACCTATATCGTAATTAGCGCAATGTTTAATAATTACGTCTGGGAAACATCGATTAAATTGGCAATTCGATTTCGATTCGAGTTGAGCATTCAGGCATCAACTAATATGACGCCATTGCAAAAAGGTTAACTTTGTGAGTTTCATATTTCATACGCATCAGTGGGCACAAACAAAATAATGATACTTCGCAGCAACGATAATTTGGTATTTATTCACCACGACTATGGTCATTTAGTAGCGCTTTATGACGGTGCTGCTCTGCGATCAACATTTCCCACGAATCATTATACCACGAACATGCTTACTGCGCCGCCCTGTGTTACAATACGTCACTTGTTTTGGACACTGTGATATGACAGACCGAGGTTTCAGGCTCCCGCGGAGGGACGAAAGTATCGACGCTAAAGAATTTCCGTTTATAAATTTACTCTCAGTGCGAAAGGCGCGTATAAACTCGTTACTCGACAATATCTGCTCCAACTATTCCACTCGAATCGCTGTGCCCAGTCTTAATGAGCAACTCATACGTAAAGTAGATTGAGATTTGAAGAGTAATTACGTGTTACGGTTGTGACTTTGACATTACTTGATGATTACCGTTTGAAATTGAATCGCCGTGGCCTATAGCATATATATTGCAACTAGAGCTATAAGCATGTTATCTTGACTCTTCCAAGTATTTCGAAAAAGTAGAAGTATTCGTCACTGATAACTTACGGCTATATCTATTATTGACTTTCTTGCTCTTCCAGTAGCTCCAAATTGTATTACATGGCGTATTCTGAAGAGTAACGTGTAACGTCACAGCGATGCTAGAAAACTAAGTCGAGCTATATTATTTAAATCGCAATCGAATCACCTAGGTATTTAAGTCTTCCAGCCATAATGATGCTACAAGCTACACTATATACACACGCTAGGACAGAGTGTTTAAATGACTTTTCTTGAAAATGACATCATACTACTCATGTAGAAATTGGGTTGACTTTTATTATTTCAAAGTGAATTCAGCAACTAAACATTTCTTGAAATACGTGGTCGTGTCCTGAAAATCCGCGCCTTCGATTTGATATAATAACGAGTGCTGAAAATCCATTTAGACAAAGAAAGGTGGGGACGAATGTAATAATAACGGGTAACGCTTCCGACGACACAATTGGGCATGATCGCACCAACAATTTTTCTATTGAACATATAAAGTCACGCCTTTTCATTTCTATTTAGCAGCTAATCTTGAAGTTATTATGGAGAGCGGTTATGTATATCACAGGAGAAAATGGATTTTTGTAAACATTTCCAAGTGACCATGATTGACCTTACTAATGAAACTATTTATCTTTTACAAAATCCTCAACAAAACATCTCTATACAGCAAAATATTTGTATCAGTAGGCTCTTGGAAATTTAGCAGCTAAAATGAGTCTGCACAGCAGGATATTTCCTCTTTGACGGCCATTCTGTTTATGTGAGTTCTACTAGTGATGAAGATAAACCGCCTCGTGATTTTCCTAATTAAAAAAAAATACGAATTAGGTTATGAACGATCTTGTAAATTTAGAGGCTTCGCGGGCCACCTGAAAATGCTTCACGGACCCCGGTTGAGAACCACTGGTTTAAAGATTTAACTAAAGCTTCAATGGAACCTCGTTTAGGACAAACTAGGACCTGGGTGATTCGAATCTGAGTCGAGTGCTCGACTACTATCGAGTACGACGTCATAACTGTAATAATGACTTGAATATATTCATAGTTTCAATTGCAATCCTTTTGAGGGCACAAGAAGAAGAATGTTAATTACATGTCATCTAAAATTATTTCATATTTCGTAGCGCCTTGTCGTAGTGAGGGTTGATCACTATTACTTGACCTGGATTTCTAGCCATGAATATTAGCATCCTCGTGCAATATGTTTTTGGGAGCTGAGACAAGTCTAACCGAAGCTTCGTGGTTGCAGCGGCAGAACCGAAGTATTGAAACTATATTTTAAGATATTTAAATATTACATATGTGACGTAGGGTGCGAAGTAGGGGAGTGGTATAAACCACAGCTGCGACACCAGTGGGTTGCGGGTTGGAGTCCGACTGAGGTTGACTCCAGAATTCCTGTTGGGGTTTATCTAGTCTGCTCCACGCCATCTCAACAGTGTAAGCGGTGTCAGATAAAAGCCTAAAACTGGGTCGTGTTACAAGACGGCAGCTACAGAATAAAAAGGAAGAAAATCTGCCTGGTGTAAATGACCATAGTCGGCGATAAACACCATGAATACCACAAAGAAACAGACGCAAAGTGGTATATTTTAGTTGCCTGAAAAAATTGACTCACACTATGGATTCGAATCAATATATATTCAATATTCGACTCGGATTCGAATACCCGAACCTACTCGCAATCGAATCAGTCTACTACATGTATTATCCCGGCTCTAATGACCCCACAAGTCCAATCTCCGCAAATGGAATGCCATGCCACCTATAGTGAAAATCACATTGCAAACTCTCCACGCTGAAGACAGCGTCATTTTACCGCGAAGGTAATATAATCCAAACGATGTCATGTATTTCCGGTAGGCAATTTGCGTTGAAAGTTTGATAGGTTCTCGTACTGGCTTCTATTTCAATTCCACACTAACGGCTTTCTGGAAAGCGTAATGCTAAAATAGCGCATTTGTCTTCCCGGGCGCGACACGTTTCAATTACCGTAACAGGCGTGTTTTACGACCCGCGCTGTTTACGGTGTAACGCAAGCAGATTGATAGCGCCATTCGAACTCCGCAGGAACCTTTTCACCTCAACGCCATGAGAACTGACCTAATCAGTCTGATGTTTAGCGTGCCGTCAACATGACGAAACACAAGCCCGCCTTTTTACGGCCCGCTCGGTCGTCTGTCTTCATTAAGCCGCGGGCTCAGTGCAGTAATGCGCCCCGGTGATTTTCACAACTAACACAAAGCGCAGCGATATTAAGACGCATCGATTGCCCGATCGGGCCACGTCGCATTATTGCGCTAGCAAATTCGTTCATTTCCGCGAAAGATGAAGGGATGAGAGCGATAATTAGCTTTTAAGACGACAATCTTGTTGGTGTGTTTAACCAAGTTTTTCGTACCTCATTAAGCAGTGGATTTATCCTTCGCATTTTCAGCGTGCTCCAAAACACAAATCAGCCGGTGTAACGTCGAAGCGCTTATGCCGCTGTTGAATAATAAAAAATGATAGCCTTTTAACGCCTACCCGAAACGACCTCCACTGCGTTTCTTATGGTGTGTTATGATTGTCTCGTAAAAATTGTGTTAGTGATTGACTCTTTAAAGGAGTATTCCCGTTAACACCTCGTAAATGGCCCTTTCTCCGTAATGCCGAATACACGTTATGTATTCGCATATTGGTTTCGACAACACCAGACTCTCACAGGATATCTGTTGTTGTTATTAAACAGACGTGGTAGAACTAGTCATAGAAGAATAAGCGATTTTTTAAACTTGTCAAAACTATGATTGCAAATTGGAAGAGAAGGCATGAAAATTCGTTTGAAAAACCGGAAGATTTTGACCTAAAAAATCAATTTGGAAATTTCTGACCAAAAGACACTTAATTTTGACCAAATTTGATCTCGCGTACGCAAGTTAGGTGTTTGCGCACATAATGTTAAAATTGTACTACTTATCTTCATTTCTGGTTGGAACTGTCTGTCCTTGCGAGGTAGTTTGGTCAGAAAAAACGTTTTTCACTTAGAAACTGACAAATTTTGACACGAAAGAACTTGTATTTTAACTGGCCCAATGAAGAATTCCATTAGTTACACCACGTATTGTGGTAGAAATAATTAAAATTTGTTGTAGTACAACGAAAGATACTTTCCTACAATCTAGGGTAAAAAGTGTCTCCTTGCTAAGTAGCTGGCCAAGAATGGAAAAAGTACGTTCAAGGGCAGCAGTTGTTTGATGACAACACTGAAGTTGTGCGTGAATTGCGGGTGAAACACCGTGTTCCTTCATTCTGGCAATGTTGTCTACATCACAATTTTTCATCATGCGCTTCCTGATATAAGATCCATGCAATGCCCAAGCAGTCTTGCTTCAGTCAGGATATTGCATACATACATATAATCACTTGATTAGGAAGAGCCAAGTAGGTAGAGTATACTTCAATGCTCATAAAATGACCACTTTTGGTAGCTACTTGCATTATATAGTGCAGAAATCGACATATCAAAGTCATTATCAAATGTGTGTTTATAGCTTTGCAGATATTGTATATTCAACATTGTGAGGATTTTTCATTGTTGTGACGTCGCTCACTGCTTAACAGTGGCACTTGGAATGGTAATAGATATGAAATAGTTTGAAACCAACGTCGCCTTCCGAATCGCAGGCATGATACCATTTTGACACATTTTACATGCGAGCTTTATTATACAACAATCGAATTACGGCGTGGCAAATCGGGAATGGAGATTTATGACGAATCCACACTGCTAATTCTAATCAAACAGAGCACGCGTATTGACTAAGCTCCATCATCCGTAAGACAACAATGCCTCACTTGATATCATCCCACGGGCCGTTAACTGTATTTGAGGCGCGCTCTAATCTTACTCCAGAGATAATTCCGCAGCTAAAAGGTATAATAACAAATCTTTAGGTTGTAATACTACACTAAAGCCGGCCATTGTTGCGGGATGGCGTTCTAGTGCTTTACGCCCCGTTACGAAATCCTAGCGGCTGTAGGTTAATCTGCTAGGGCGCAGTTTAGCGAGTTGGGTATAGCCTGCGGAATATCATACAAGCAGTTCATAATCCATCTGCATCAGATGACCGATCGTTTTCGATAAGAGTTGAATAAACCAGGCGCGTCAGACCCTCGTGTAGGCGCGTAGGTGGCCTGCGAGGCGACAGCTAATAGCATTCCGTGTGTCGACAGATAACGATATACATTATTCCCACAGCTTTTCAAGCATATACACCGAAGGGTTTCGGTAATTGGCCGTGCGCGTTGCCAAGATGTTGTTTTGGTTTGTGGAGTATTAAAATCAGAGATTAATTGACGCGTATAGGTGGTCAGTAACGGAGTACGTCTACTTTGCCGGAGTACATCCATAATATACTGAATTTCTATTTGAAGACTCTTTTGACAATGATGCTCACTATTAACACTTTGACTTTTGAAAAGTAGATATTATTTTTGAGATGCGTTTTCGTTGCCTTCAGGAGTAAAATGCAGGGCTGTGGAGTCGGAGTCGGGAGTTTCATAAAATTTTCTCTTGTCGTCGGCGAAGTTGAAGTCACAGAAAATTTGTAACACTCCTTAGAATCGGAGTCGGAGTTGAGGAAGCACATACTTTAGCTGGCGTCGAAGTCGGACTTTGTTAAAAGGCCCCGTCTCCGACTCCAACTCCACGTATTTCGAACTCGAACCATATGTTACCAAGAAGTACCATTGCAGTTACAGGAGTCGTCACGTTCCCAAGTTTTCGAAACATCACAACGTTAATATTCTACTGTGAGTACAGTATTCGTAATTTTTGTGAACCATACGAGTCTAAAAGATGTAAAAGATGTATAATTTCCAGAGTAGACTTATAGGAATGTCGTAGTCGGTGTCGGAGTTCTTTAAAGATAGTAATATTAGGAGTCGGAGCTGGAGTCGGAGCTGGCGAATTTAAAATTCCCGGAGTCGCGGTCAGAGTCGGGGACGGTAAAAAGAAAGTGTGTGGCGTCAGAGTCGGAGTTGAAGTCGGCGTTGAAAGGAACCGAACCCACAGCGCTGGTGATATGGTCATAAAAACCGTGTGAAATAGCCCCGTATCCCGGCTACATATATATATTTCAAGATCGCTCATATTTGCAATGTCATTAGTCGTTCCAAAAGTCAATAGGATACGTCTTGCATTTTTGAAAACAGCCACATCCGATTATTATTAACCGCTTGAAATATGTCAAATCATCAGACGTAGTCACTGGTCCGTGAGGACGTACTTGTACTTTTTCGGATATCTCTATGCCTTGGACGTTGTTGTCCCAAATTGTCTCACATTGGTGAAGTGTCGATTCACGAAACAAATATATATCCAACTTTTCAGTATCCTGCTGTTTATTACATTACATGCTTACAGTAAGCTTACTGAAAACGTTGCGACGGGGACGATTTGTACGTGCGAAGGGCGTTATAAAGCGGATTAATGATATTATGAATTTTAATTAGTGCTCGGGCAAGTCGCAATTTACGAAGGGATCACTAGAAAACAATGCCGTTGTCCAATGCTCTAGAAACCCTACTTCTGTCTATGTGTTGTGCAGTGTATTGTTCCTGCCTTATCTCCAATTCTCGCTGACTCTTCGCTTCGTACACGCGAACTCCGAGATATCGCGATTGGGCACGTATTCGTCCATAGAACAAACATCGAAAGTACGGGCCGTTGTTGAGGCAGTAACGCTTTATCGGCACGCGCATGATTTATTGCCCGTTTCGTCATAATCGAACGGAATATCTCGATAACAAGTTTCCCGGAGTTTGTCGTGTCACAAGTGGACTATTGTGACGGAAATATCTTGTTTACGTAACGGGCGTCTGGTCGGACAAATATTCGCCGATAAGGATTTTTCCATTACCCCGTCTGAGGGCCGGTTTCAAGTGCTGTGATAGATCATTTCGTTCCATCGAATGCGGAATAGGCGTCCACCGAGCCGATTGTCTCCTCAAAAAACACTCAACAAATTATTTCTTGAATTACCAAAACAGCGATTCCCCGGTAAAGCATAAAGAGTCGTTGCCAGTTGATGGCGAATATAAACATTTGGTTGATTGATAAGCACGTAAGCCACGTATACGGTGTTGTTATGGGCGCGGCGAATGGCATCCAAGTTTATCCATAATTGACCTGGACGCTATGTAAACCCCAACACCGTATTGAGGCCAATAATGGCCAGGTACTAATCACTCCTACTTTTTAATAGTATACTAGCTCGTTTTGCCTATAGTTGCACTTTACTTACTCGTGTTATTATGTATTTAAACAACTTTCACTTCTACGTGATATGTTTGGGCAAAATTACTTACTTTCTGGAGTTATTATTTTTTTAAGTAAGTTTGCATATTCCTTTACGATTGAAATTGTCCTACCAACTGAGCGGAATAATCCCTACACCGCGGATGGATTTTATCTTCGCGATTCACTCTTATCACCCGCGCCTTCAAAAGTTATCATCTCCGATTAGCACTTAATAATATGCGAATCCTCGAACAAATCTACTTCTGGAAACTGCTTACTTCAGTGATTCCCAAACTTTTTGTTGTCACGGACCCCTTTAAACAAATTAGACTGATCAAAACTATATTTAGGCAGACGAAGTAAGAGGGGTTTTCGGAGTTCGATAGGGCACCGATTCCGAATATGACCATAGCTTTTCCAAATTGACTGTTGGTTTGGAGATCACCCATCGGCTATTTTGACCAAAATCTCCCATTTTCGCAGTAATGGCTGGATAGGAAATCGGCTCAGTCGTAGGCCTATCATAAAGTTTAGAAATTCAATCTGCTTGTTATTTTTACACACATACTTTTTGAAATCGAAATACAGTGTTTTGGCCAGGCGTCCAATTATTTTCAATAATAACATATTCATAATATTGACATGTTCCCATATTTGTAAAAGCAATTGTAGAGTCTAATTGAATAATTTATTCCTTTTCACTGAAAGTCGGAAAGGCAAGTATGCAGAACCCTCAAATTCCTATGGCAGAGGAATGTAATGATGGATCGATCATTCGCTGTTACATGGGACTTGAGTCCACTCTCCACGTCCGGGTTGATGTCGGCATATATCCAGCTTTTCATATCCGTTTTCTAAAATTCTCCGAAATATTGCAACATTCTCAAGCTTTATGGCGAAAGTTTCTCTCTGATTCCGATTAACGATGCCGTTAAGGTTCCAGCCTACGGCTAACTCTGGGTTAGTGTGTAATCACGCCTCCTCATGACGTATGTTTGCCACTTCAGCCGAACCGAATCGAATCCGTATTGTGTATAAATTGTTGTGATACGAGTCCATAGTAGTGAAAGGCAGTTTATTTCGAGTACTGGAAATATACGCCTTGAGTCCTCTCCACTGCTTCCTTCTTGCTATGGAAGCCAATCGCGACACCCAAAACATGCTCCGTAACGCCTCTAATGTCGGCAGAAGGAACATATCTGCGAATTAGTGAATGACCCGTATCATGTTCGTACAAAAGGGATACCAAATTATCAATAATGTAGTTGAGGAAACTCTTGGAAGTAGGCCTACTAAACTTCACCATGCAATATGCAATATCTTCATATTCATATTGAAATAAACCCGAATATTTCAGGCTGACACCCGTCAAGATAATCGTCACCAACTATAGAAGAGAAATCAAAGGAACTTCGTTTATAAACAATTTAAAATTGTCTATAGCTGTCACAATCTTATTTGTGGTCGGATAGGAGTTGCATATTTGAACTTTTCAAGTCCTTCATAGTCCCATGACGTCATAATGAGTGATACTCGATACTCGCTCGGAACCCGGATGTCAGATTTGGAATCGGATGCCTCCGGTACTCGAATTGGTTAATCCATAGTTGTAAAAGATGGACGGTGGTATTTCCTTGCTGCCGATAGTGAAAATACAATAATTTTAAAACCGTTTCCCCTATGCGCAGCTTTCCAATTGAACTAGTTGTTCTTAAACCCCGTGGTTTCTCTGCAACCGTCCCGTGGGTTCGATGGTGTTCGAGGCGCACACTCGATTCATACAACGTAATTCACTGATTTGAAGTGCATGATAATCATATTATTTTGGACTTATTTTGAAAATCAGGTTTTACCGGTTCTTTTCTTTCCACTCTGTCGTTGATGCACAGTTCATTTTGCGCGACAGTATGTATTCAATATTATGTATTAGATGTGTAATGTGAGAGATATTTTTTGTGACGAGGAAAAATTTGGTGTTCGCCGAAAGCTTGCAGTTAAGCGGGAAGGTTCGTCAGGTTGGGTTGAGAACCAATGAAATACACTGATCCAATTTTAATCACACGCGTCTCTTCACAGTCCAATGAGTCCAGACTTCGCATGCACTCAAAATTCATGTTCGATTACGATCGCGCTAATGCATTGATGTAATCGGAACAAACCATACCGGGAGTAAATTCGAAAAGTTTAAGATATTTTCCGCGATATCATTCCCACGTACGCTGTTTGAACCGCCGACCGGTTCCTAATCCGTTTATCAACATCTTCCACGATGTCCATTCAGTCTTCGCGCGGTCGGTACGCAGTGTTCAAGTCGCCCGATGTGTTAAACAAGAGGTGATGGATACTCGGCAAACGTTTCGAAAGTCGGTTACGGCTTTTGAGTCACGAATTATCAAATCCGGCCTAATCCTCGACAAACATATCACCGACTCGCGTCCTTAATCAAACGCAGAGGCCTTGTTTGCTGTTGGCAATCGGCGGGCGGAAGAAAAAACGAGGAAAGAGGCGCGCGATTAGCTTTTTCACACTTGCACTCGGTCTAAGCTGGTAAACGTTAGGGCGCTTTAGCCGTGACTTGTTATTGATGGGATGTATCCGTGAAGCTGGGTGACAGCGTGACTATTCTCGTGCGGCACGTTTCGGGAGTTGGCGAACCTGAGCAAACTTGCTTCAGGCCGTTTTCGTCCGCCGTCATTTGTCAAACGGAGACATTGAAATAGCCTATCATAAAATGGCCGGACACAATGATTCGAGCACTGGAATCGAGTATTGAAGGAGCACTGGGCGCGAAATGTGATGCGTTTTCTAATTAAAGATTACAGTGTGAAAAAATATCTGGCAGCAACCATTTCTCTCAGTAAGCCACCGTATTCAAAATGAAGGTAAAAGGCTTAAACGAGTGTTACTGTCCATTCTAGCTTATCGCTGTGGTGTCGATGTCCCGTTTCGTGATGAAGCACGGTATCGTGCGTAGTGCCCTTTCAACTGCAATGATTGGATTCGAGTCGACTTTCAGAGCACTTGATATGTGTTTTCTTGTCGACTAGGTTGATCGTTCTGATGTTTTCTTCCCAGCGTTAGAGCCTTTTATAATACGACACAAAGCTTCCGCATTTTGGCCCATTTGCGAACACGAAACTTCGAAATTCCATGGTCCGCACGGCGAACACAGACATTAACAGAATTCTCGCCCCGTCCCTATGGCCCCAATGCTATCAAAGTCTCGAAATTGGCGTCCACCATACTCATCTTGCTACACCCGAATTTCTGCGAACAGGCGAACTCGAGAGCACATGTCCGCCATCAGATATTTGCGCCTTTGCATCATGGCTGCGAAGTAAGCTAATCGTAACACCGACTCAATTCTGAATCCAAATCCAGAGATCTTCGATATACCGTACCGATTCCGACTCTGGAACATTTAAATACGCCTTCCTCGGCTAAATCTCCTAATATTTTCTTCACCGAACTGTGAATTCAACATTCCCGTTAATCCACGAATAAAATTCTTCGTTTATCACATTAGTAGGTATTATTAGTACCTATTGAAGCATTCTTTTCTTTTAATTTGCTCTCACAGAAAGAAGTTAATTTTGTGAGTGAAATAGCCTACTTCTGCCCATGTGAACTTCTGTAACTGCAAAACGACTACTTTCCTTGACATTTAGGAACATTTGGTTCGTTTTTATATCGGTTGTATCCGGAGGAACAGCATGTCAATGTCAACAATCATCGACTCCGGCCAATACGTCTTTTCCACCTCCAAAGTTTGTTACAAAATGTCTGTGGGTCCGACTCAACTCCATGGCCCTGATTTGCATGTCCGCCTTTCTTATGTCATATCCGGAGGTTATCAGTGACGAAGTACTTCTACTTCTTCGAAGTACTCAATTAGTTTTCCTCTACTTCTAGTACTTACTCAAGTAGATCTGATTGTCGATACTTTTACTTATACTTGGTAATATCTTGTGGTCCACTTACTTACTTTCTGCTATTTTCAGTTTGTCAAGTAGAAGTAGTTTATTTCTTCAATAAGGAAGATAGCCTGACGAATTTCGGGCTGTTTTCACGGAGTACCAACATTTAATTTTCATAAAAGTCAAGTAAAGCCCAAAACTTATGTTGCGCTTCTCGCACAGTTGTTTTGGAGTGTCAAATATATGTTTTCAGGAAAGTATCGGTGTATATAATTTAGGCACCTGATTGCGTGGCTCCGCTCACGCAGCGTTGTCATCCATTTCAAATATTTCATCACAGTAAATATGGCCCACCATAACGCTTGGAACTACCCTTTCGCAATCTAGCAATAGCCGATCACATCGTAATCTAGCAGCCCATGACGTGTCCTAATCTGGAAAAGTGGACTCCGGCTTTTTTGAACGTTACACTTGTTTTAGCAGACCACCGTTCTGGACAAAGGACATGAAATATATTCTTCGCTTTTTTGTATTTCTCTTTCAATTCCGAGTATTCTACTTCATGTTTTAATTAATTTCAGTTCTTTCGTCTGTTGAAGTATAAAAGCAAGTGTAGTAATGTCTCTATTCTCCGAAAATAAAGCTTCATGATATACAATTTTACGATCCGCCATATTTAATATTAACGTACACTAATCGCCCAAAGTGTTGTAACCTTATCCGATACAACTTCTCCGTATTGCTCTTCGCCAAAACTACAGGGACCTTATAATATGAGGTAGGGTGCCATGTCATGATATTTCTAAATCAGGGTGTTCGAGTAAAAAAAAGGGTTAGTATCGCATTTTCATATATAATTTGCATCCCATGATGCGGACGAATGCTTATTCTCTCGAAAATTGATACCTCTCTGCACCTCCCATATAGCTGAATTTGTAGCTGTTGACAGTCCATGCGAACTAATTACAACCGTTTTCAAAACTACTTACTTACTCGAGTAGATTTAAAGTCAGTTAATTTTACTTATACTTCAAGTCGTTTTAGGTTGCTTATGGAAGAAGTACTTCTACTCGTACTTGAGTAGATTTTTTCGTCGCTACTTCCACGTCTAGTTGAGTAGCGTTCTTGACTACTTTGACCACCTCTGGTCATATCCCATTTCCAGCAGTAATTGATTGAAGGTCTCCACATAGCATCGTGGTGAGGTTCTTAGTACCGCCTATGTTTTCCTCGACCATCCTAGCAATTGGATAGACTTAATTCACCCTTCATCTTTCATCGAACTTACCAATACCAACTGGGGTGCTCATCAACGCTTAGCAAAATAGTTTGAACATTCCCGAACCCGATAATCAGTAGCCATGTACAGTAGGAATGCCCTCGTCAGATATCAGAAAACCAAAACAAGCCTTGTAATTGATTAGTAGACTTTTGTTTACGAGAGAGCACTCGACCGTGACTTCGGCGGTGAGCAATCCATTCCATGCACGCAATTACGGGCCTTAGCGTGTGGTCTTATCTGGGCAACGCTATCCATCTCTATTGTGCGTGTTGACATTAATTTCGGCAAAAAGACTGGAATTAGGACCGATCGGCGGTGTTGTGTACGGTGTGGCAACGCTAAAAGCAACTGTGTTGCCGATACCTCTAGCGCGGGTATTGATAACGACTTTTGAAGTCGTCTAGAACGGCCGTAATTAGGATACCTATATGCTTTAATTATGGGTATGATGGATTAACGTGCAGCAGGCGACTGTTTTAGCGCGGTTGAGAAAAAATCAATGATTTCCCGTCGGTATTTCGAGGGTAATATGTTTGAATGTATTGCGATTTGCTTTGTAATGGTTGGAATTTGTGGGCCCTTGCACGCCCACTATTGGAATGAAAACAGATTGCGATGTAGTTTCGCACCCTCCTGTATGTGTCACGTATTTGCATGTCTGGTCAAAGCCACCATCGTTTGTACTCAAGTATATTTCAACTCAACAGTAGGCATTCCCATGACATGTCGAAACTACCCGTGAAAGCAGAAGGTAAAGGTCTTAGAAGCATTCAAGTAAAAGTAGCTATATGGGTCGCTTACTTTCATCTTCGAGCGCAAATTCATTTACAGTGATAGTTATGATATTTATCCTAGTTGGTACGACAATTGCACTCATAAGGGCTGTGTAAACATTCCCCAAAATTATATTCTAGCATACAATATATCAAAGTATAAAATTAAGTACTTTTTTAAGTACTGTCAATGGAACTTGTAGTAGTCCAACACATAATCACTCGAGAATGCAGAGTAAGTACGTAAAACCTAATTTGTTAGTTCTGAAAAGTATAAGTATCTTAGTTGCTGACGGCCTATGCGTATTGGTTCAGACGCCTGGTCTGTAAAGCTTTACCCAAGTATGAACTGAAATAGTACGCTACGGGAAAGCTGGGTAGAATGTGCTAAGTACCGCCAAGAGAATTGTTGTGATAGTTACAAACGCGACGGCGCAGAATCTGCGTGAGGCACCATCTCGCAGGAGCAAACTACCAAAGACATATTTGTGACATTCTCATTGCCATGCCATGCCGGAACCGACAATCCCCCGTGCCTGATAGTGCTACAATTATTTCGCGTCACGCACTGACTTAAACCTTTGGCACATGAATGTGTGTTAGCATGAATGCAATGTTCTGTTATACCGTATTCCCACAGTTTTAATATCAGAATAATCATTGCAATTTACGTGGATTTCTTTAAATATTTCAGATCAAATTGACCCGCGAATGATCCCAAGAGCAGACTGCAACGCGTCGTGGGATATAAAACTGAATCAAAGATGGATACGGCGATTATCTATTTATACAAGGAGTCAATTTAGGTTCAATTAGCCTACTTCATATATGCAGACTCATGTCGCAATATTTTCCAAGCATCTTCGGCCACACCTTGGCATCTATTGCTAATCATATTTTCCCCTCAGGAAATAACGTCAGTTTCTGTAATGGCATAACTCATCACTTTCAAATGACGTCTCGTTACCAATTTCAGCCACCCTTCTTCCTTCCGGGCACGTATCCCTTCAGTACGGGGGCCCGATCTTTTTTCGTGGGTTAATTTTATACAGCTCACAATTTCAATTCTCCACTGATCAGCCGAAATCTATTAGAGAAGCAGAAAATACGTTGGCGGGCCGAGTCAAAAACTTAAGCTGTATTCTCCAGAATGTTAACTTCATTTCTATATTGAAAGCAGTGAATTGCGCTATTGAAAAATGCTGCTCAGTGGATGTGTTGGTATTAGGGAATGAGAAAGTGATGGTTAATTACCAAAAATTAACATTTATTGTCCGTCATATATTGAAATGTATTTATGATACTAGAAAGCTTATTGTCTTGGTCGCAGCCTTCCGAGCAGTGTGCAGCTTGGCGAAATAGCCATTTTGTTGAGCTAAACTTACAGTCCTTCCGAAATTAGCCTTGCCCTCCGCTGACCGAGTGTAGCCTATGTCTTCGTTTTTTTTAATCATATTACCGACTTGAATTATACTCCTCAAACACGGCGACCTGATCGGTACAAAACAGACTGGTAAAGACTCCAGTAAAAGAATATTTATTGCTCAAAACCTTTTTGGATTTTCAACTTTCTGCGCAATCGCGACATATGAACACGCTTGAAAGTAAACTCGGTTTAGTCTTTACACGCACAGTCTATGGTTTTAGTCCACGTATTAAGTCCACATTAAAAAGCAGGTTTCCTGTTTTGAAATCCATGAAACTTTACGCGAGCCGCTCAGGATAGCTCCACGGGCTGCAATTTGCCCATGTCTGCTGTAATGTCTAAATCAAAAACGTGTATTTCACTGACTTCCATGGTAGAGTGTGTTCCTAATTTTCGCCCTGCCACATGTTTATAGTGTGGTTGCAGTGCGGGAATAATTTCGATCAGTGCTGTAATTCTGCAAAGCATGTGTCATTATTAACAACTTGCTATGTACTTCTCATAGCAACACTCAGTTTACATGAGGCTGTTTGAGGCTCAGTTTGATGACTCTCCATATCGTAAAATTTGCCACCACGTGGAGATGCTGAGGGGGATTAAATATATAGCTAGCGTTGGTTATCAAGTGGAAGTGGTAGTAACTCTTCAAATTTCTACTCAATTTCGAGGAGAAATACCTATTTGCAGGATACCTTTATACTACTTCCGGTGAAGGCCTATAAAGTACTTTTATTAGTTAAAATCGGAGGAGTCTACCACTACTATTACTACCAAATTCCGGGGAGCATATTCGCGACATAACTCCAAATTAGTAATGAATGGGCGATTTTGACCTGACAAATCAAAATTTTGACATTTTTTGACTTTGAAAAACTTAATCTGGACCAAATGTTGACCTAACGTATTCAAATTATGTGTTTTCCCACATACTGTTAGAATTGTGGTACTGCTCTTCATTTCTGGAACTGTCTCTCCTTACGAAGTATTTTGTCCTGAAAAAAACACTTTTTCGACTCAAAAACTGACAAATTTGTACATGAAAAAAACTTTATTTTTACGGAATCTGGCCCTATGAAGAATTCCAGTAGTTACAATACGTATTATGGAATAAACAACTGAAATTTGTTAGAGTACAACGAAAGATACTTTCCTACATTCTGGGGTAGAAAGTGTCCAAGAATTCGAGAACAATCTGTTGGAAGTAAAAAATATGTCACAAGGTTCCGAGCCACAAGCCAGTCTCACTTTCATAGTTTTGACTCGAGTCAGGTTCAGTCATTTTCAATTCACCACCGAGTCCAGTCCGAGGCCGAGTAGTCAAGCAGACGGTCGAGTCCGAGTCATAGTGTTTAGACTCGAGTATGGTCCAAGTCATTGTGTTGACTGTTTGGATTCGAGTTTCGTGAAACTGAATTTTACAACTCAGCTTGGTGATATCAAGTGCTTCGGGTTCATACTATACCAACTTTCCTCAATTTTTACAGTTTCTGGTCGCATTGTCCAGTACTGCTAAAAGTGTCTAAGTAAGTTGCCAAGAATGGAGAAAGAATGTTCGACAGTAGCAGTTGTTGGCTGACAACACTGACGTTGTGCGTGCGTACACTGCTGGTGACACACTGTGTTGCTTCATTCTGACGATGGTGTCTACAATCACAAGTTCTCATAATGCGCTTCTTGATATAATAACCATGCAATGCCCGCGCAGTCTTGCGTCAGTTAGGATATTACGGTACGCTGAGCATAACATCATGTCAACCTATTCGTTTCATTTGAATGCTTATGATTCACAATGAGCAGACAATGGACCGTCTACAACGGTAGGCCTATGAAGTAGTCTACATGCTGTAAAATGTCAAACGATAAGCTCACCCACATTGCAAAATCTACGATACAAACGAAATGCCAGTTGCGAAATGATTTTGACTTTATAAACAATTTGACATTTGTTGACCTAACGCTACAATTTTTACCTGAATTTAACATTTTTTAAAATGTCAAAAAAATCGTCCTAGTAATGACAGTATTAATGACTGTCATTTTCGTTAACATATTCAGCTACAACAAATTCGCACTGTTATCATTGCAATTTCAGTCTTAGTTGTGATGCAGACATATCCTAAAACGACTTTTAAAATTCAAAACTGTGTAAAATAAGAAGTTCGGCGTAATTCACTGTCCAGTAGTTTAAATCTAAAAGAAAGTAGTCTAAATACTTGACAACTTAAGTATAAGAATTCCATGTATAGTAGGGGTCTTCAAAAATGACATTTTTTCTCAAATCGTACTGGCTACTTGAAAAAAATGTTAGGTTACCTAGTTTAAGCCTACACACCAAATTTGGTTCAATTCCAACCAGTAGCCGCATTGCTACAGGAGAATAAAGTTTCTATTTATTATGTAAAATTAAATAACAAAAAATTTGAAAATTATCTGTTCATCCCATGAAAGTGTTAGGTTGTCTATAGAAACGATGTTCATCAAATTTGGTTCAACTTCAACCAGTGGAAGCAGAGAGATTGCCGTCGAAAAATTTGGATTCGAATAAAATAGTATTTACGGTATATTAAATAATTAAAGAATTGGTCACCGTAAATACTATTTTATTGACAATCCAAATTTTTCGACGGCAATACCTCCCCTTCCACTGGTTGGAATTGAACCAAATTTGGTGAACATCGTTTCTATAGACAACCTAACACTTTCATGGGGTGAACAGAAAATTTTCGAAATTTTTGTTATTTATTTTTATATAGTTAATATAAACTTTCTTCTCCTGTAGCAATGCGGCTACTCGTTGGAATTGAACCAAATTTGGTGTGTAGGCTTAAATTAAGTAAAGTAACTATTTCATCAATTAGCCAGTACGATTTGAGAAAAAATGTCATTTTTGAAGACCCCTAATGTATAGTCACAACCTACTAGAATTACCTGAAAAATTAATGGTCAACACTGTGGGCCCAACAGCGAATTTCTTCGGTTGTGAATACTTTTATCCACATGTATCGCGGAAATGACTGGGTAGTGACTTCCTACAGCGATTGTGCGAGCGAGCAGTCACCTACCGCTGCCTTCGCGGTTCAGCCCTGCAAAATACCAGAGATCTTATTTTTGACAGCGTCTGTTTGCTTCATATTTATGCGCCAACTCGTTGGCCATATGACGAATGTGATCATGATCAGCCCTCATACGGCTAATTCCACTAATATGGTTTAAAGACATCATTAAATAGTACTTGCACGATGAAAGGAAGTTAATTTTTCGTTACGTTCTAATTCTGTATGGCCGTCGGTAACTCAAAAGTAAATTGAGTAGATGGTCTACCTATTTAGCTAAATCTAATTGCGTATCTCTTAGAATGTGTGGACAAATAAGATAGTTTAACAGGTACGTTACAAGGAAAAAAGACGACTTCCTGGTTGCTATTATATATGGATTCTGCCTTTGGGAAAAATATCCAGCGTCTATGTGATATTGAGAGCTATTATCACATCCCTATTAGCTAAATTGCGACGTCGAGTAGATATATATTTCCGTCAGGTCAATAACACATGAAATTTAGTTGGCGTGCTTACGTATTTTAGGTTGTGTCTTTAACACCTTGTTGGGCTACGCAAAATGCGGCGGCATCCATATCCACGAGCTAAGGTCAAAATGTATGGAACGGTGGAATCGACTTGTTGAAAAACTCTGGGGTATATTTACGAACTGAGCTATGTGTATATAGGCAATGGCTTGCTTTCTTCAGGTGACATAAACTGAAAGTAGCTTACGAATATTATGGAAATGTTGTTAGTGTACTACATTGTGGACAATGAGCTGTAAAACATAATTGATGATTGGAACAGCCTTGTAACCAACTCACAAGCTCCATCGTCACAAGTCGATCTTACTTTTACATTTTTGGCTCGAATCAGGCCGAATCATTTTCAATTCGCCACTTCGCCAAGCCCAAGCCGGAGAGCGGTGGGTCGAGTCAAAGTGTTGAGACTAGATTTCAAGTCATTGTGTAGGGTTACCATACGTCCTCATGTACGAGGATTTGTCCTCATTTTTCGGGTTTTTGAAAATGTCCACGAGGACGCCTAAATGACATCCTTTTTGAGATTTTGTCCTCTTTTTGAGAATTTTGGTTAATCACAGGGCAAAATTTGACCGAGATACCGTAAAATAGCACTGAACTAACGCTCAGGCGGGTATTCCGGGAGCTGAGCAGGAAAGTTGACCTTATTTTTAGTCAGCCGATCACGAAGTGGGAAAAATTTCCCATTTTCCTCCGGTATTCTAAGTTTGAAAATTTTGAAAAAGTCTCCTCCTTTCCCATTTCCAAAATATGGTAACCCTAGTGTACTGTTCACTGCTGGGGTCATTTAAATGCCCACATTCATAATATACTATATATTACCACTCTGAACTATTTCTGGCTCTATGTGTCAAGTACCAACGGTGATACGAAATACTAATAATGGGCAACTTTACCATTCCTCGAAATTACAACGAAATGTCTATCTTGGCTGTCCTCGTCTCCAGTCATGTGATTTTGGCGAGTCGTGCGCAATGGATCGAGTGCAAGTCGAGCCAATAGACAAATTGACATAAGTGAAATATAGGTATTTAACGTATTTAAAAACACGACTGGAGTCGCCCGAATATCTCGAGTCGTTATGACTACAGTCTTTGCAAGCCTGAATTCATAATTTGACTTGTGTTACAACAGTGTATCTCTTTGTATCGTTCGATTACTGCAGAGCCAATTCAGTAGAATCGACTCAATGGATAGTGTAGTGGGAAATGAAACTTTAATTGCATATGTGCTAGAATGTATGGGAATATAAGATAGGCTACTTGCCATACACTTAACAAGGAAAATGAAGAACCGCCGTTTCTCAATCACGTAAGCATGTGACTTTGAGAAATAGATCACGCGTGTATAATGTAATATTGGACGCTATTACTACATTCGTATCTGTCAATTTCGGACTTCAGGTACCTAGGTAAATTTCTAATGATATTTCGTTAGCATGCTTACTTACTGGGTGTGTTTTCGTAAATATATTGTGCGATATTACTCAAAATGCTGCGAAATCCGTAAGGGAGCGTCCCTGTTCCGGCCACATTTGTTTGATTTGTTATGCAATTCCCGGGATATATTTACGAATCACGTGTTTTGATGGTGATATGCTTTCACTAGGCGACAGATGCACTGGAAGCGTGGCCAAAATGGAACACTGTTATGAAAATGTCAGTGTACTACATTATAGGGAAGTGGCCTTGGAAGCGCCTTGGTATAATTAATCTGAGATACAGCCTGCCGTGTCAATTCCGAGAGACGTATGTCGTTGTCTTATTCTGTTAACGGAGTAGTTTAGACAACTAGGATATACTAGTACTTAGTATACTCGAATAACAAGTAGGGAATGCGAGAAAAGATATTTCATGATATAATGCGGACAACTAGGATATACTAGTACTTAGTATACTCGAATGACAAGTAGGGAATGCGAGAAAAGATATTTCATGATATAATGCGGACACAGTGACAAGGAAAATAATAAATTCTTTTTGCGATGTTCGGATCCAAAATTATTGATCGTGATAATTGGAGTATGCTCACGGCGTGTATTATTTTAATTAATGCCTGATTAAGTATCCATCATATCTGAACTTTAAAAATAGCCATCATATCTGAACTTTAAAAATAGCCGAAGCAACTTGATGCTGATTGGTATATCATAGGCCTCGTGTTCGAGCTAGATGTTCGACAATACTTCCTTCGAAAAGTCGTATTGGATGTATGCAATCTCGTCACTTCTCTCGTTTAAAGCTATTTTCATATGCGCGGTAGGCTACTTTTGATGGTTGCCAATCTGTACTAGAGTTGTAGAGCCAGGTAGGCCTACGATCTTACACCAACTGTTGTGAGTTGTAGCCCTGTTGTGAGCGCATGTAACAATATAGTCAACGTATCAAGTTGGCGAAACAAGGACGATGGGAAGTGAGTGGCGAACTGATCCGACCATGGGTTGGAGTCGTGACATATCGAATTTGTTACCGGAGTATCCGGGATGACCACGTTCATTTGGTTAGGCAATGCTGTCGCAACTTCACGGTGGTCTCTCCTCAATATTAACCTATTATACACGCCAGAGTCATTTGTTCATTCTCTTCCAGTCGATTTTAGAGCGTAACTTCAACTACTCCACGGCTAATTAATTTCTTTATTACTGACTTACAATCCTGGCATCCAGGCGGAATAGTGGCAATAATCGTCAATAGCGCTTCATATGTTGTGAAGAGA
Organism: Botryllus schlosseri; assembly: GCF_051294905.1. NCBI lineage: Eukaryota > Metazoa > Chordata > Ascidiacea > Stolidobranchia > Styelidae > Botryllus > Botryllus schlosseri. The sequence goes on from NC_137238.1 coordinate 25,855,394, forward strand.
TGCGAGTCACGAGACCATGGTCTACTTACCATCACGCGCATAACGCGCGATGGTGTAAGTATCTAATTTCATTAAAGGTAATTTATGAAATCCTATCAACGACAACCAATAAATATCTCAGCACGCCTGCTTTCATGTAGACGTGCATCAGAACTATTTCGGAAGCGTGCGTACAGTGGAGGAAGGGCACCCGTGACTTATATTGACATAAATTCGTTACCGATAGTAATACTGGTATCGCTAGTTGTAATGGGAAGGTCTAGTTAACTGCATGAGAGAGGCCAGGTCAACTCAAGGCGGAGCGGTGGCCGAAGAAATTTAACCGACACCAGTCGCTTTCTGTTAGTCAACCGGTATATCTATCCGGAAAATCGTTCTTGGTTGGAGGCGTTATCCGCCGCTCTACGAGTGCGACGCTGTATTTGATCTTGACAAAAATGGGAATACTCAAATATGCATTCGGAGAATAGTGATGATCTGGCTTGTCGACTCTTTCGTCTCCATCACGTTATCCACAATCACTGCACCGTACATATTGCCTTGTCGTAATCGAGTGAATTACTTACTTGCAACACGAGATCCATTGTCGCAGTTATCCTGGTCAGCACTCTATATTCATGAAATATTCGGGTGTAATTTAATTTGTTCGTTTCTCCACCACTTAAGGGTTCACACACCTCTCCGCTGCTTATACTCAAGGTGTCACATTTTTTCAGATTTTCAAAGTAGGAAGCAGTATTTTAATGGCTGCGCATCACTGCATGGGGGAAAATTTCAATGGTAACTGGACTATGCAGACCCCTTGTGTATTGGTGAAATATCATGATTATGAACATAGCCATTGGCGTCATTCCGCATATGTCTTTCAATATCATAACGTGCGTTGGGCGTTGTACTGATCGATTTCCGAATCGGCCATTCGATTATACCAGGGGCGGGCAACATGCGGCCCGCGGGACGGATCCGGCTTTCGGACAGTTTTCCGTCTTACGTGATAATATGGCCCGTGACCCGGTTCGCCGAGATTCCCCACTCCTTGCTTAAACTAGTGTTACCATATTTTGGAAATCTGTAAAGAGGACACTTTTTTAAAATTTTAAAACTTGCACAACCGGAGGCAAATCCTGAAAAATGGCCAATTTTTTCCACTTCGTGGTCGGTTGACTAAAAAATAAAAATAAAAAGTTAAACCTTCTAGCTTAATTCCCGAAAATACAGTTTTTCTTTTACATCATCAGGTAATTCACAAAAAAAAAAAACATCCTACCCAGCTCTCAAAATAGCCGCCGGAGCGTTACTATAGTGTTGACATATTGTGGCTCAGTACAATTTGGCCCTATAACTAAGCAAAACTCTCAAAAATCAGGACAAAATCCCAAAAAAGAGGATATTTGGGCGTCCTCCGAGGACATTTTCGAAAAAGTCAAAAAAGAGGACAAATCCTCAAATTTTAGTGACTGTATGTTATTACATACGTGTATGCGCACTGCGCAGCGTGCGAGAGTAGAGCCTACGTGTATAAGTTCGTCGTAGCTTGCATTATCGGCATTTGCCATGTACTCAACCCTAATGAATTGACATATTGGTCAATTTGAGGTACCGGGCTTATCGAACGCTTGGAAATCTTAATTATGGATTGCACCGTGTGTTAATTGTTCAGAGAGAAGCAGACATAGCAGACAACATTGTTTTCGTCATTATCGGCGAGAAATGGCTATGAAATGACATCGCCGTCGTTACCTAGCATATGTGGATAAATGGGTGAATAATGTATCGGTTCAGCAATCCGGCCCGCCAATTACTTAATTTTCGTATATTCGGCCCGCCGACTGGAGGAGTTGCCCGCCCCTGGATTATACGCATTCTGCGTACTTAATTTAGTACTTATCAGAAGATTCGTTATCTAATTCTACTTTAAGTCGCTTGAGCGTGGTTTGAAAATCGTTACTTCTATACCAGCAATTGAACAGATATTTAGGCTAATTCTTCTTTATTGCAAGCACGACTAGTTTGACCCCATCTGCAGTTATTACATTTCTTCAAACCGTACAATGGTATTCGAGTTATTGACGACATTCGACGACATTGCCGGAAGATGAGTCATGTCCTGCGAGAAGTGATAATAATTGGTGATTCTCTTCCTGTCTACCAGTTGGTCGTATTACGAATACTGAATTTTGATTCAACCTGACTCAGACTAGAACTCCATGGGGATTTCTGCAATATCTTTGTTGGTCGTGCTGACAATGCTGGGCACTGCGCTTTCGTTTCCCAGGTTGGTATTAGAAAGGGATGGGGGCTTTTGAAAAGTTACATTTTATCGACTTCCGAACTGAACAATGATTTTTAAACAACTTCTTGGAGGTACAGTACTGCAACATACAATTGATTAGATGAAATGAAACCGAATACTTTCGATTGACAGTCATCAGGGGCAATCGTCAGCGACTAGTTCAGAATTAGAAAGAACACTACATCAATACATCAATAATCGTATCACAAAATATGAACTTCCGATTAATTGTGACGAAGAGAGCCCTTAAGCTCTATGTACTATTTTTAACTGGTACACGAACTCCTTCTGCTGGCACAGACTTGGTTAGCGTATTTTGCTGAAAGTCAACTTAAAGGCTTTTATCAAATTACGCCAAACAGCTCTCTGCCAACGGAAGGAGTTCGTGTGCCATCTAAAATATTACACTGATCTTAAGCGAACTCTTTGCTCCGGTTATACGAAATTTGATGTTGGTGACGTCATATTCTGTGATACGATTGTTGATATAAAATGTTCATTGTAATTCTCCACTAGTTGCTGACGATTACTCCTGAGGAGTGTTGCCTAAAACATCCGAGTTCATTTTAATATGAATATACTATTCGATGGCTTTTTTATAAGAGGCATGTCCGGGTATATGTGGTACTTATTATCACCAGCTAATCGGACCTCTGCTACCTCATATTGCCGAAAGCAACGTATTGTGATTTCCCCGCCATATACCCAGCCCTATGTATGCAAAATCTATTGAACGTCTGCATATACTACACGCGTGGGCTTCTAGTGGCGAGATAGTGATATGATGCACAGGTGCAGCACCAACGGGATATGGGTTCGAGTCCGACCGCGGTCGACTAAGGAATTCTTACCAAAGTGTTGGAGGTTTATCTAGGCTCCTCGTCCCCACGTAATCCGCGTAAGCGGGGTCCTGCAAAGAGCCTAGAAGTGGGCAACAAGTGCAACAAGTAGGTAAATATGGAATATAGAGTATATATCGACCTGGTGCAAAATGACCAATGTAGTCGAAGCACCATGAATATCAAACAAACAAACAAACAAACCTGGGCCTCCAAATCACAATTCCTTGACAAAGTTCTCAATTCTCTCCAAAACTCCCCAGCACCCGTTTAGCATTCTTAAATTGTGGCAAGCCAGCCGTGCTACCGTGCATTGTACTGCTAAACCGCATATGGTGTCCTTACAGAGGTTCAGTCAATATTTCCTGGATTTCAAATATCGGGAAATTTCAGGTGGTGATCACTATTTTTGTTCCTATTTTCCTGAAATTTTACAGTGTCACAAGAACATCGAAAACTCACCAGATTGTTACCGAAAAGGAAATTACTCGTTTACGATATGTACTGACCGAAAAATTGCCATGGTAAAGGATTCGGAAATGATTTGATGCAAAGTCGTTTCAACCCCTTTAGTCGGGATGTTCGAAAAATGTGGTAGAAAACTAGCCATCGGAGGCACAGTACGGAGTTCATTTAAAGAGCTGACCAGACAATAACAATATAGATCTGAAAAGGCCGTGAATGTTTAAGCTGTATATCGCAAACCTAGCTCATGTTATTTCAGTCACCCGGCCGGCTGCGCAGAACCGTGTCAATTATGCTGCAAAGTGTCCATATCCCCGTTCTTTTCGTTTTTCTACTGTCAAGACACTCCAGTGAATTTCGGCGATACGGTAAGTCTGAGATTGATACCGGGACTACTGGCAACACGTTATTCGAACTCGTCGAACTCGGCAATTAAGATTGATTAGGTTCCCTACAACGCCGGGAATTGACACTTGAATTCACAGCATTTTATCAAAGATTCATTTTTCATATGCTTGCACTTGGGCGATATCTCATAATAAACCGAATACATATTGAAATTCTAGCAAATTTCATACTTATGTAAGTAACTGGTAATTACTTCATGAAGAGTTAACTTCAACGTAATGTTGGTTGCGCCCCCACACCACATCTTGCAACTTTGAAAATAGCCTTATGGTAGGTTCGTGATTGTAAGTAGTCTTCAATGACCCATTATGGTTGCGACATTACTACACTGAAATCTAACTTGGCAGGTGGTATATTCAATTTTTTTTCCAGTTCCTAAGCTCATGCGAGGAAAGAGTCGGGTCCGGATGGGACTTGAACACTTCACTTTGAAGATCTATCGACGTGAATTTCCAAGAATATTGATTCGGTTTCTAATATACATGCTCGAAATTTGCGCCTTCTCGTTTCTTGTCGTGGGTGTTATGAATGACACATAGTCAATACTAACGAATCTTCTTAGACAGTGGGCATGTTTTCAGCGGCAGCGTATAGTGGCCTAGTGGTTCAAAGAATTGCGACAGCCTTAATTTCTTATCACATGCGCTACGGGTCCTCGTATATCTATTATGCAATCAGAATCCGTAGCGCGAATCAAGGACTAATGGTAAACGGAATAACTGTAACACTATCAACGATACACGCTCAAAATTAGTCATGTAACTAAAGTAGAATGTGGTGGACACAGCGTAACGCAATGTTTCAAGTCAATAATGGATATAGTGTTGTCCGTCGCCGATGGCCCCAAACCAGGGGTCCTCAACCAGTGGGCCATGGTACACTGATGGGCCACATGGAGTGGTTTGAGGTAGGGCAGATAGCTCTTAGGAAAGTTGTAGAATTAGTGAGAGTTTGGTTATATTTGGTATATTATTCACTCTACAATACATCCATATTATCGAATTATACGTAAGCTGCATGAAGCTTTTCATCCGACTCTGATGAGACGTATGTGGCATGTATGAGTGACGATGTACAAGTCGAAATGGAAGGAGGAAACACAGCTTTTGTCCCGAAATTATTAACTGGAAATTGATGCTGAAGTAGGGTAATCAAGTATTCGGACTGGGTCATATGTAGTATACCATTGAAAAGGCTGTACATTTAACTCGGGCTGAAGTGTGTAGACTTACGATACTTCAACACGTCGTAATATTGTAACATAGAAATAGCCAAAATTGCAAGTTATACCTATTAGCATCTTTCTGTGGAGGTAGGCCTATACGTCACCGCCGCAATGAATCGTAATGGATTGAGGATAAGTACAGCACATTAATCGTCGTAGTCGGTTTAAAATGTCCGGCCTTGAAATGATAGTACAATACATGTATACATAATGTAACAGTCACATGAATTGATTGTATCGTTTGATTGAATGTTCTGACATCCCAACTTCAGTAGGTAAAATACAACTATGTACTGTGCACTGTACACATGTTTAGAAAATTCTTTTTTCCACTTCTCTGCAATATCCCATTCACCAAAGAATTGTTTGAAGCTGGCCCATAATGGTTTTATTATTGCCCACTATGGTGGAACTAAAACCCAATCATAAATTGGATGCGGGTATATTAGATCATTGAGTTAGGTGATGTGAGAGGAACAGCGGGCGTCCATAATGTACACAAGAGTTATACGGTTCGCGAGGGCCATAATTGCCGCACCCCAAACCTCAAATTAGGGGGGGGGAGGAGGTCAAAGGTGCCCAAACTTGGTTAGTTGATCGTTTATTAGAAGAGATTCATTCAACTAGAAAATTCTTAACGCACTTCGCACGATTTCATGTTCCTGGTGGTCTAGACATAAAAGTGATTTATGAGAGAAAATCCGCATAGGCATATCGGCACCGGCGATTACCACGCATTGAACAGGACTATGACTCTAGGATAAGAGGTGGGTTGCAGAACTTGTTCAAACCGAAAAAAAGGCCAGTGCAAAAAAAGGTTGAGATCCCTGATCTAAATTAAATCCTAAAGGTATCATGCTGAATTAATTTAGTGTGTTTTCGAAACGTATTGCTTACCAATAAATTTTTTCCGACGGTTTTAAGAGGACTGGAATGCATTTCTATTAAAGGAAACCCAATGGTTAAAGTAGAGTTGTTCATTTTAACAGGACTAATCCTTGTAGAAACGTCAATGGAATCACGTACATCACGTGTAGTATCAAAAAGAATGCAGCAACTTTCTCGTAGGGTGAGAATGTTCAGAACCGGGACTGGTTTAAAACATGAATTAAAACGGGTGTGTTTTTGAAACACGTTTTGACTTCAATACAGCCCTTAAAATGCTCTACGTCAGGGGTGTCAAAGTCAACTTGGGTCGCGGACTAGGTGCAGACTCGGAAGCAGACTGTCGCTTCATTCACATCTCAATATCGTTCAGGCACCTCGATGATGCAGACGAAAAAAACCTGCTCATTCTCATCCTATTAATATGACATCCATGGCCATGAAATCCTGGACAGATTTTTAGTCTGATAGCGAGCTCTGACAGACGTTACAGCTATCTCAGCCACTACTAAATATTATATTCTTGGATATCGTTGCTTCATTATCATTATTATTTGGGTTTGTACATCGTTGAGATGGCCGTTGTTAGTTTGAATTCATTCTGACACTGCTTTGCCTAGATTTGCATAAATATGCTCACAAGGTAATTACGCACTGCTGTAGGGAAGCGAGTGGCGCCGTTGGTTAAGCTATAGATGACTAACTTACGAAGCTTAGTTATCCATAGTTAAGCGCCAGCGTCACGACACTAGTGGCAGGCAGTGGTTCGAATCCCGGTTAGGACCATCTTCTATGTGTCGGAGGCTGATCTGGGCTCCTCATCGCTAACCTCACTGGCATAGCAGTGTCTCAAAAAGTCCAGAATGATGGTGAGCCGCGCCAGTGTATAAAGTAGGCAGTAGAGAACAAGTCCAGGTGCTTAAAAGAGAGAGAGACGGATGTTGCGAGCTTGCGTCCGGAAAGATAACGAAAGCAAAGATCCTGACCATTTCAAAATCATTGTCGTGGTGTACATGACCTTGATAGGCTGTAACCACCAGTGTTGTATGTGAAATAAACAAAATCAACAACACTGTGGAAACATTCGCGTCTTCATGCTGTAATTTGTGACATCGATATCGCAATTGCTACGCAACTAATAATCAAAAGTACAATATTTTTACCTTGTGTCTTCCAGCATCATTTTAATATCCACGTGATCTGACATCAGATTAGCGCAGGAAATCGACCCAATCTTCGATAGATTATTATTATTATTAAAGGTTTTCACAACCGATTTTAAACAGATGACCCTTCAACTTGCAGTATCCAGTGCGGAGCCGGAACATGATGGAGTCGAAAAGACAATTGGAGAGCACGGGCGCGGGCGCGAGGATCGATTCTCGGAATTGACGGTAGTGCGACCCGGTGTCCGAAGAACGGTATAGGTCGTGCCAGAGGTCAACACACGGTGATCTGATTGCGGCCTTGGCTTCTGGTAGTAACACTGTCACTGCATTGGTCGGAGGAGGCCATAACGATGGCGTCCTAGCAAGTTCGTCGGCTAGGCTATTTCCTGGGATCCCATTGTGTCCGGGGATGCAAGCCAGAGTTACGTGGAGGCGCTGATTGGTGACCTGAAGTAAGGATTCAAAAATATTTAGTAAAATAGCGTTGGTACTGCACGGTAGCTGTGTTCGCGATACATTTTAAATGTATTTGAGGGCACCGAGACAATCTGACAGAAGGATATACCGGGAGTACGATGAGCCATGTTCAGTGATCCACTTTAAGGCATGGAGAGTGAGTTTTGTGCTTTGGATGAATTATTACCTGTAGTTATGGCAATATGTGTGCACCTTTAAATGTGGAGGTTTGAGCTTGATTCGAAACCCATTTGGTGCCAACATTTGACTTATTTCATTCCGTTATTGGAAGGTGGCGCCCGAACAATCTTGTTAGTGCAGTGGTTCGCAACTTTTTTGTCTCCACATACCCCCTTAGGACTGTCACGGACACCCGCGGACCCCCAAGTTTTGGATCAAATTTATCTCGATTATCGGCTAACCGTTATTTGTCTTGTGCAAATATCGACCTTATGCTAGCGATAAAGAAATCAGGATGCTAACAATCTCAACGGATAATTCGATGGTATTGAAGGTTATGGCTGTCAAAGAGAGAATTGCCAAATATAAAATTCGAAGTTATATGCAGAGCACACAATACTAATGGCATGAAAATCGCGCGAAGCGCAAAAAGTTTTTCCGTTGACTGCGGCTTTGAACCCGCCTTCAGGTGCGTTTACCTCATCCTAATTTGAGGACCTCTGTCACAGAACAATGTGAATGGTTGCAAATACTTCGAATCGAAGTTAACCTGGTGGACCTTACTGCTCCAACTTCCTATTTTTTCCACAAACTCATACAAAACATCTCTAAACAGCAATATGTTTGTATTAGGAAGCTATTGGCAATTAAATTGAGTTTGCACTGTAGGTTATTTGGTCTCAGACGGCTATTATGATTATGTGAGTCAAGAAGTTTCAGAAGTAATAAAATGAAACGGCCTTATTATAAAAAAATATGTTTCCACCATTTTGCAAATTTCGAGGTTTCGCAAACCCCCTGAAAATGCTTCGCGGACCCCCGGTTGAGAACCGCTGTGTTAGTGTGTTGCAGCTCCGATTATAATAGACGGAAAGAAACTGGGGAGCGTTTGAGTATTAGAGTGTATGTCTTATTGGTTCCCGGGTACCATGTACCATTGGACACACCGAGTGGGGACCGATGATAGTTTGAGAATCAAATCTTAAACGTTCATAAATATTTTCGGAAAGGTGCATATTCCTGTATATTTCCATGATAGGTATACAGCTAAAACCAAAATGCTCCTGTAGGTTTGGAAACCAGATAACCCCCTGGCCTACGCATATAGTTGTGTACGTACATTTGTACGATGTATATACGTGAATGCAGTCATGTGGAGTTGACGTGCTCAACAAACTTTACTTGCCAGATTTCATATTTTTGGGTCTAACAGTGGCAATTTCCTATTATAAAAATTTAAAAACTAATCTATTTTGTCCCTCAAGTATCGTAAAATGGACACGTAGTCAGTCATATCTTTATGCGAATGTCCTGTTTTAAATTAGAATCGTGACGTCAGAGGTTCGTGTTCACGGTCGCGTTCGCAGCTAACCTTTAATTGTAGTTCGCGTTGACGCGAATCAGAACCATTTTAGTTTGCAGCATCCTTATTACAGATATATCATCAATGCTCCTCCACACTGTACAGTCCATCATCGACTTAACGTCGAAACCAAGAGCAAAATCAGTTATGCATTGCAATTTCCGGGCAGTTCATATTTCGTTCAAATCCATGTAAGACAAGATTATTTTGAAAGCTATGATATCTCCTATTTAGCGCAACATGAAGCTAACACGCATGCAATTTCCGCATATTCAGAGATGGCAGAACAGGCGAGCATCTAGAAAAGGCGACAGGTCGGGAATTCTCATGCCCCGGAAATCAATAACCATGTACAGCAGTATACAACGCCGTGAAAAAACTAATCGTCACCTGTATGTACACCGCATATACAGCAGTGTATCAGGTTGGTTACAAAGCTATTTACTAAACGTGAAGTTACTGAAAAGTCTAGCTTTTTAATCTGTTTGATAAGCGGAAAATAGGCCTATACTTGTGGTCAAGTTTATTCTTTATTATTTTCTGCTGTATGGCGTCGAGGCCGACCATATAGAGGCGGGAGTAATATCTGTACGGCATACATACACATTTGCTCAAAATAGCCACCGCGGTTCATACTGACCGGTCTACGTATTGTATAGGTATACAAGTAAATTTGATCACATGAACGGAGAGAGAATCAAAATTATATACTAAAATATGCCAGTACCAAAATTTATTACCAAAATTCCTTTATTCGCTTTTTATGATGAGATAGATTAGTGATACGTACCACAGCTACATCATCTATGGCTTGCTGGTTCAGATCCGATGGAGATCGACTCAAAAACTCTATCCGAAGTGCTGGATCTTTATATAGGCTCCCCCTTGCCATCCGATCATCGTGAGCGGCGTCTTGAATAAACATCGGACGAAAGTTGGCATTGGGAGATATCTACAGTTCAGGAATGATGATAATGAAAACTCTCGATCCTGTGTAAAATGACCCACTTAGTCGAAACACCATTAACACCAAAACTACAGCAGCATTCATTGCCTTTAAATATTTCGCACTTCGCGAGACTAGAAAAGGACTGTACATTGCACACTGATATTCATAACATCAATATTACTGGTGTTTTAAGCCAATAAAATAGATAGATAAGTCTCGCGTTCGCCGTTGCTCATTTCGACTCGTTCTTGAATCGCGCATGGTACCAGACTTAGTTTTGTTACGATAAAATATCCACGAGAACATCCGGCTACAAGTATATTCCTTGTTCGCAGCATACGGCATACAGTATAAAGTTGCCTCTTTCGTAGTTTAGTTGATGAATTATATTATTATTATTATCGGTATCAAGCGGAAGGCATATGTAACGCGCGATGCCATCGTCGCATACACGATTTCCAAACACACCCAAATGTTTAAGTAAAAGCAAGAAATATTGCAAGAAGAGGGCCTTGATAGCAAGCGTGTTTGCACTCACGATTCTCACGCTTATAAGGATCGTACGTGAAAGGTGAGTGAAACATTATAAGAAACGTTTTTTTAACAAATAAACATTAGTAGGCACGGACAATATAAAAAAAAGTTTTATGATGATGTCATGCTTCTGACACTTTCGTATTCCGGGGTGATGAGTGGATTTCATATATATTGAAAATATATTTAAAATATATTGGAATCCTATTTAGTTGTAACTATTTCCCCAATCTCTCTGTACTAATTGTTTTCAACCTGTTTAGAGTAGCTGCGAACTTTTCGTCGGGAAAATATTCCGTGGCCCATCTAAATTACTCAAAATATCTCGAAGGAATTCTCTTTTGGTGACCAAACGGCAACAATAAAACATAGCTCTACATCTGCACATGAATAATGGCCCGGGAATATTTCAATACAAGCATATTTATATGTCGAAAATACGTCACAGCGACAGAATTCCTTCCATATTTAAAATACGGCTCACAACATTTACTGACAAATTATTGATGAAGGTGAACATGGAGTAGGTTAAATTTGCAATATGGAATACTGTTACGTTAAAGGAAAATATGAATCATCTTAACAACTTCATGATTTTCCAAATATCATCGTGGCTCACCTCGAAATTCTCCTGTGACTCACACTAGTAAACCATAGCTCACTGGCTAAAAACCACTACTCTATAAAATGCATACCGTGTCGTAACTTAAGCTTTACCACAATACAACTCCAACTTTGTCATATCCTAAATATCATCAACTGATGTGGTTTCCGTGGCAGGGTTATTTAGCTCAGTCAACAACTAAGTACCAATTGCGTTACATTATCGCAGTGATCTCTCACTTATTTCACGCAGGCCAACATTGGATTTTGTTTCCTTTGACAGTCGCATATCGTTTCTCGCAGGTAAGGTGCTTAATTTATTACAATAGCATTAGCAGTAGAACAGTGGTTCTCAACCGGGGGTCCGTGAAGCATTTTCAAGGGGTCCGCGAAGCCTCTACATTTTCAAAATGATCGTCAACCTACTCTTTATTTATTTTAATTAGGAAAAGCATGAGCCAGTTTCGCTTCATAATTGCTCAGAATTTAGGACTCGCATCATCGAAATGGTCGTCTGGGATAAAATATCCGAATGTGCAAATTCATTTTAATAGTCAATTTGTCAATAGCCTTCTTATGCAAACCTATTGCTGTTTAGAGATTTTTGTTGGGGTTTGTGGATAAATGAAATGTTGGAGATAGCAAGGTCAAGCAGGGTGACTGCTAAAAGTTTGCAAAACATTTTGGATTTGGAGTTATCAGTCTCAGCAAATTGGTAACCAGTCGTCTGAAATATAAATTCCTGAATTTTTTTCCTAATCTGCCCCAATGAAGGAATTGAAACCTCGCCACGAAATCCATTTCCTCCTGTGATATAACCACTAAATAACTTCAATATAAGATGCTAGATAGAAATGACTAGGCTGGACGTGATATGTTCATTAAAAACTCACAACAAACGCTGTCGTCGGAGGCGTTACGCGGTGATATTACATTCTTCACCAATATATCTTTGTGGAAATGGAAATGGATTTTGGCACTCATTCATATCAAATCGAAGACGAGGATTTCCAATACAATAAATACAGCTGGAAAATTCCTTTCGAAATAATAAAAGCCTAGCCAATTTTCACATATAGTATGGAGTTATTTTCAAGAAAAGTCATTTTGTGGCTATTTCTCATTAGCCTACAATTAATAATTGCACAAGACGGTTGCATGATAATTGAGCTAATTTTGAACGAAAACTTGAGGGGGTCCGCGGGGTCTGTGACGGTCCAAAAGGGGTCCGCGAACACAAAAAGGTTGAGAACCACTGCAGTAGAATATATGTTAATGGTATAGTAGCCGAATTTATTTAAAAACGGTTATTTTGAAATATCATTCGAAATTTTGATGAAAAATAAGTTTTTGTCGAGAAAACATTGTGGGGTCTATCTGGCACATTCAGGTAAATATATGGTAATGTGGCAATATTGACGCACGCGAATAAACGAACAAGGGTCGTGCGAAGATCCCAATCGTGCATGGATCTGTGGTTCTCAACCCTTTTGTCTTTGCGGACCTCTTTTTGACCGTCACGAGCCTTGAAGTTGCTGTTCAAATTTAGCTCAATCATCGTGCAACTGTCATCTGTATTGTTCAAATATTAACTCTAGGCTAGTGATGAACAGCAACAGTATGACTTTTCCTGAAAATAACATCATACTATTCTGCAATTGCATTTCCTGAAATAAGTGGTCGTGTCTTGAAATCCGCGCCTTCAATTTTCTATGAACTGTAGCCGATAATCCATTACCGCAAAGATAGGTGATGGCGAATGATATACTAACACGCAACGCTTCCGACGACACCTTAGGGTATGATCGTAGCAAATATGGCACCAAAATTGAAAAACGTATTTTTAATGAACACAAAATGCCCAGCATGGTCAGGGTCAGTTCTATCTGGCAGATCATCTTCAAGTTATTTTGGAATAATGGTTATGTATATCACAGGGGGAAATGGATTTTTGCAATCATTTCGAAGTCACCGTGATTGACCTTACTTATCCAACTGCTCTATTTTATCCACTATCCCCAACAAAACAGCTGTTTGTGTGAGTAGGCTATTGGCAATTTAGCGATTAAAATCAGTTTGCAGAACAGAATATTTCATCTCGGAATGCCATTCTTTTGATGTGAGTCCTGGAGTTTACCATCAATGAAGCGAAAATGCCTCGTGATTTTTCTAATTAAAACATGCAAATCAAGTTTAAACCATTCTCTAACTTTAGAGGCTTCGCGGACCAGTAAGGGTCCTCTGACCGCCGGTTGAGAACCACTGACATAGATTATACTGAGCAAAATCGCATTACTCAAAGCGAGAGAAATGTATTCCATATGATGGTTTCATCTCTCATTATACAAACGTATAGTCTCTAATTATTCCATGAGCATTCGGTGTTTTCCTTGGGCGGCGACAAAAATACGGGTACTGAAAAAGTCAAGTTTTATTGGTTCAATTTGTGGAAATGAATTTAATATACAGTCGATATCATCATCAAAATTCGCCGGTTCATTCAACCTTCTCGGTGACTATCGAGCTGCATCAATTTAGTAGGAAACTCTGCATTTTTGACACGTAGGCTACCACATTACTTACATCGCTTGTAATCGCAGGGACAAGCCTTGACTTTCGATACCCACACCTCTCTGTATCGCCGGAGAGAGAACTAGAAAGTTTAAACTTGAGCAGCGATATCTTCACATCAATGATGGCAATGATGAAGAAAATAAGAAGTCGATGGTTACAAGGACGGACGAAACCCGGGATGGAATATGTCGATGATGAATACGTGTAAGTTTTTTTTTAGGACGTGAGGAAATCAATGGTAGCCTACACGTCTGAGTCAGTTTGTGAAATATTGGTTTGGCACCAGTGTTGGGATGACTCGAGTCAGACTCGAGTCAACTTTTTCGAATGACTTGACTTGACTCGAGTCACTTTGCAAAAATGACTTGACTTGACTTGACTCGGCGCTTCAAAAATGTGGATTGACTCGTGACTCGGAGCAAAATTTACGAGTCAATTTCAAGTCATCAAGTAAACGGTGTCGACTAAATCATTGTGCATGTTCGGATTATTCACGATACGCCATTTTAACTTGTGAGAGCAACCAGTCATTCACTGATTGTACGTTTCACTGATCCTAAATTATTGCATCACAAATACACTGACCGCATACGAAATGATCACAGCTTGCGTTGTCGTAGTAGCAGATTAATTTAATAGCAACGTATCGCTGTTTATTGGACGGTTCTGTCCTTACATTGCACGGCGCTCACCTTTACCAACCCTCTTGTATGATTTAAATCTAACAAATATATTTTATGCATTTTTATCCTCACATATGTGTATAGATGGCTAGTGTATTTATTGTACAATATCAATTTCTTTCCTCTTCTCGAGGCTTTGTATTCGATCCTCTATTTTGGCTGATAATTAGAGAATGTATAGCATGTAGCTCAGAGCTGTCAAACTCAACTGACGTCGCGGATCGAATTCAAATATACAGATCACTTGCGGGCCGCACCAGTCAAATGATTCCAAAATATTACTAACTTTTACCAGACTTAACTCAATATATGCAGTTTTTCACATTCCCGGAATTGGGTGTTAATGTCAACGATTTTCTCCTGACGATAACTACAATCACAACTCCGCTGCCGGGTTGTTATAATGTGGCCTATGGACATACTCGAAATTTGCTATCTTGAAGGAATATTTATTAGTAGTATTTCTTACTACAAATTCGAGAAATGTGTCGGATAAAATCACGCAATTTTCAACATATACTCAGAATTTCTTCGCGGGCCGAATGAAGTCATTTGGCGGGTCGTATGTTTGACACCCCAGATGTAGCTATACAGTTACTTACGTGTTTTATTAGCAGTTCTACGTGTGCGTGAGCGACACAAGGCATTTTTGCATGTATATTTACCTTCGTTAATTTGTTATTTGATTCAGGATAAATGACCAATTGATCTCTTTAACACAGCTAGTAAAATATAATGAATTTAAATGATCACTCATATACTTCGAAAATTTAATTTGACTTGAATTGTGACTTGACTCGTGACTTGACTTGACTCGAGTCACCTCCAAAAAACGAGTGACTTGACTTGACTCGAGTCACCTTTGAAAATCGATTGACTTGACTTGACTCGAGTCAAAATGTGCAATGACTCGAGATGACTCGTGACTCGAAGGTAGTGACTTGATCCCAACACTGTTTGGCACACAGAAAAAGAATTTAACAATACCAAGATTCTGCAAACCAAACGCTAGTTTTGTAATAGTTTCGCATGGTAAACATCCCCACTTTCTACTGCCACATACAAATACTTGGGGTCTTACTGCTCCTACATCATGGTCCGAATAAACAATCCACGATCGCTTATCTCATTCAATAATGGGTTGGTTACTAGAATATTGGGGTGCCGTCGAGAAAATAAAATATCAATCCATTTTCATCAGTAAGGGGCGAGCTGTATTTTGGGTTGCATTTAAAACAAAAATAAATTCAAAACAAACATGTTTGAAACATAGCCCTGGCCACGACGTCACGAATATTTAATTGTGACGTCACTCTTGATTGACATTGACAAATTGATATTATTGGGTAAATATGGCTCCTTCGACTAAAATGGCGTCTGACCACTGTCATAGACAGACCAAAAATATCTCTAACCAGGACTACATAGTTGTGCAACATTTTTACGATCGGCGGTTATCATCATCGGAACACCCATACCGTATCAATTATCTACACCTACTAGCTATAACTGTCGACTGTTTAGCCATCGACGACTTCGACGGTTCCAGCCACTCCATATCGTATATGTCAACTATATTTGGTGCAAATCGTGCGTGAGGTCATACTACTGTACATGTTTTCCGAAAGCATTTACAGGCTTATGACATCATTATAGAACGTTTGAAAAGAAAATCAATTTTGATTTCTTCGAACACCGTCCTTTTTGAATGTAACCCTAGCTGTATTCACGGTATGTTTCAACAACGTTCGCAGCGTAACGGATTAGTGCCCGTATAGCGAACGTCTCTTCCCTTACATAATAAAACTGTCGGTTAGGCTCAATAACACTATGCGCAAACTTGAGCGACCATGCAAAAAAAGGGCCACATTAATATTACCTTAAAATATTGACTTTATATTTGTTAAGCGTTATTCCTGCGTCAGATACAGTAAGGTATATTATATACCAATCACATCGGCTTGCCAAGTTCTTCTACCTATTCTGTATTTTATGGTGCTTCATATTCAGGTGTTGAAACATCACACAAATAAAAAAAAAGTAGTCACATAATTGTGAATACATTGGACCAGAATTCGTCGTTTTTGGAACAAACCCGTAGTCTATATCCGATCCATAAATGAGATCTGAATCTTTTTCAATATGCATGTCCCCATATGCCAACAATCATGCTGTTCAATTCATGCAATGGGAATTTCTCACAGGCAGCTCAGCAATCAGGCGCGAACAATATTGCGCAGATCGGAAAGCCTCCGTTGGTCACGTTTGAAAGGTCTCTCGAAAGCAATACGTGAACGAATAGTCGAGATACAGGTAAATTACATATGCACTGTGAATATATAGTATATTATTTTACCGATTCAACAGCCTTTTTAGGCATTAAATTGTAATTACACGATACACATCCATGCAATAGGTGGCAATGAGCCAAATACACCATTTGTTGCGGAGAACAAGCCCATTATGATTTTACATAGGCAGTTGTGGCTTTTGGGTTGGGCAAGGTGGGCGGTCGCCCAGGGGCCCCCTGGTCAATAGGCCCCCTGCTGGGTTTAGGCGATTTTCAAGCGTTATAGCGAAAATCCGTGGAAATCCGTGTGCCAATCACGAAGATGATTCCGTACAGATCGGACCATCATCAAATCTCTGCGTTTGTTAGAAAAGTCCCATATCTCAATAATGACCAGGTCTCTGCTTGCGGTAGAGGTACTTAGTTTTGATTTTATCTATCCTTGCCAGCATGCAATAATAGATAAGACCTAATCCAGCACCCGGCTCAAACCTTGACGAGGTGTGCTAGCTTATTAGTAATGTTAGCCGATAGCTTTCCAGATTAATGCGGAACATTTAGCCCGCAAGCGGTTGTATCGCTATTATATCTGGGCCTGCTTCAAGGCCGTGTTATAGTGTCGTATACACATCACGTAATTCCGTTCCATATGGCGCACTAATATCAAGTTGGGAGTAATAGATGCGAAACGAGGGTCTGGGGTGGAGCCCGCAGAAGCTGCGAATACACTCCCTTCCCCCCACCCCCGGAAGTCTCTCCCCCGCTCCCCCAATCATGAGGCCACCACTATATAGAGGATTCTGTTTTCTTGCACCACCCCAGGACATTACAAAAGGGGGTACACGTCATTGGAACCTACCACACCCTTTTTGTTTGTTTATTTGTTTGTGGTATTCATGGTGTTTGTCGACTACTATGGTCATTTACACACGGACAATTTTCTTGATTTTTAGTTCATAGCTGCCGACCTGTAGCGCGCCCCCACTTCTAAGCTTTTATAAGACACGGCATACACGGACAGGGGAAAAGCCTAGATAAACATCTAATACTTCGTTAGGAATTCTGGAGTCGATCTCGGTCGGATTCGGAACCAACAACCCATTGGTGTTGCAGCTGCGGATTACACCACTATACGCTATTTCGCCACACCACACCCTGTGATATATCTCCAAACGCATTGGTGTATTAAATTCATTTTCACTAATTGATTGGTTGATTTCATCTGTACCTCTGTGCACCGGATTTTCACCTTACTACCGTAAACATCGAACTTTCGCGAGTTGACGAACTAGATATCGCTTTGAATTATCGAAATTTATGCACAAATATTTTTCCTTTAGTTTGCCTAATGCGTTTAATGAATTTTCATTCCTCCTAAAAATTTTCATTCCGGCACTCTCATAATGCAAGATCCTCGTCAAAGGGAAATATCTACTCACCCTCACCCAATAGCAACCTAACTAGGGATCTATCGCCTACTCAGGAACTATTATCTGACATGCATTACCACAAAATATCCGTCAATTGCCTTATGATAGATTTACAAAGAGCTACTTAACTACCTCGTGTCTTCATACTAATACTGTTGCTCTACCTTGCCCAGACATTGTTTCAGTGATTTGCTGCTTTTTTAATTCCTTTTAATTAACATTTGTTACAATCAGATTGTGTAGAGACAAGGATACTGTTTGATGAGGTTGTGATGAGACTATATCAGTGGTTCTCAACCTTTTTGGTTTCGCGGACCCCTTTTCACCGTCACGGACCCTCGCGGACCCCCTCAAGTTTTAGATCAATTTTTGCTATATTATGGAGCAACCTTCATCTGTCTTGTGCAAATATGAACTGTAGGCTTGTGATAAACAGCAGAATAATGATTTTCTTCAAAATAGCATCATACTATTTATGTAGAAATTGGTAGACTTTTATTATTTCTAAGCTAATTCTGCTGCTGACTTTCTCGAAGTACGTGGTCGTATCTTGAAAATCCGCGTCTTCGTTTTGATATCAACAAGGAGTGCCGAAAACCATTTCCGCAAAGATAGATGGAGGCTAATGCAATATTAACGCATAACGCTTCCGACGATACTTTTGGCGTGATCGCAACATTTATGGCAACAAAATGAAGAAATAGTTATTTTATGAACATATCACGTCCAGCGCATCTAGCGCAGGGACGGGTAACATACGGACCACGGGCCGGATTCGGCCCGCGACGGCATTTTGATCGGCCCGCAGAGAGTTTCTACCGTCAAAGTGAAATCCTAATCTAAAAGTTTAGACAAATTTTATGCTCCAAAGAATGGATCCAAGTTTTCCAACCTGAGAAAGACTGTCATGAAACGACTTGTTCTGTTCGGGTTTGCATATATATTTACGAGCAAACACTTTCGACCATAAACAATTGAACATTACCAAGACAAGGCTGCATATCAATATAACTGGTGACATGAATTTCAGGGTTGGGGCGTAATGCTTTGATAGCAACGAAACACTCCTTGTTCATCAAAAAATCAGCCTTGTCGATAGGGCATCCACAATAAGAATGCGCCAAATCTGATAGCCGAGCTTTAAGAGCAGGTATATCATTGTCCGATTTATGACGAGTGTCAGCTGAAAATATTCGGGTACATTTCAATATGACTATACTATTCAATTGTATATTGAAGTTCTGTACCTCCAAGAAGCTGCTCAAATAGTGGTTATGTATATCACAGGATAAAATGGATTTCGTGGCGAGGTCTCAATCCCTGCATTGGGACAAATTAGGGAAATACTTCGGAAATTTTTATTTCAAACGACTGTTCACTGAATTGGTGAGACTGACTACTTCGAATCGAGAAGGTTTCGCTGACATTACGAAGTCACCCTGATTGACGTTACTATCTCCATATTTTTATTTTTTCCACAAACATCAACAAAACGTCTATAAAGAGCAATATGTTTGTATCAGCAGGTTATTGGAAAATTGGCAATGAAAATGAATCCACACTACGACAGTTCATGTCAGACGATTATTATGATGATATGAGTCATGAGGTTTTAGCCATTGTGGTACGAAACTGCCTCATGCTTTCTCAAATTAAAAAATAAAATAAAAATTACGTTATCAACCATTTTAAAAATTTAGAGGTCTCGCGGACCCCCTGAAATTGCTTCGCGGACCCCTAGGGGTCCGCGGACCCCCGGTTGAGAACCGCTGGACTATATAGTTGACCTTCAAGCCCAAGGTCGTATTGACAATGCCTATCTGTTATCCAATACTATTAATGCGTCTTGTCAGTACCACCACTATTGCTGTCTGTTTGTTATGTATTTCGGTTAGATTAAAATAAAGACTCCCCTCTCCCTTTACCATTGTAAAGCTGTATGTGAAAACGCAATCCGACACATTAAAGGACTACATACTTGATTTAGACCGCTGATTATGATGAAATTATGACGAATTCACCTATTTTCCACCCATGGATTTCCAGTGTACCAGTCATACTGATAAAAGTTCCGACAGCGATCCATTCTATTCATTATTTACTTATTGTTTCACATTTATTTATTCTGATACGGCACTTTCACTGCCTACAGTGTTATCGCCATTGGCATGAAACATCGATGCGCGTACTTCCCTCCTGATTGGAAATATTGTTTGTGTCTCTGTTACTTATAGAACCCTCCCGACTGTAATGCAGCAAAGATGCTTGTCTATGACACATCGAAACGATCAGCCGGATTCGGAAGCAAGATGCACGTGATCGTCAGAGAGTTCATCCGTTCCCTATACGCCAACCGAACATTTGTGTTGAAGTCGGACGGTTGGGGGTACGAAGAAAAGAATTGGGAATATTATCTGCAGCCGTTAGGGAGATGCAAATACGACAGACACGTGAATACTTTGCCGCCTATATCAGGTACCAATTTCGTTTTGACAGTCGGGATGAATTTATTGGAGAATATGATAATATATTTCATCTTTTGCGATCAGTGCAGGTGAATGCTAATGATGTATGAACTCTTCAACTTAGTACCTTAGCCCAACAAAAAACTGCATAATAGGAATCCACTCATTAATGACAATAATATATATCTGCGCAACGATGACTCAGTGAGAGAAGACATTCTCCAACTCCGTATACCCTGACACAAGCTAACATGGCCTACAATCCTATCACAAGCATAGCGCTAACCCTGACCCTCAATCCTATCACAGCCCGAACGCTACCTCTGGCCGGCCGACCAAATCCTTAATGCTATTCCCGGCTTAGATCAACCCCTGACGCTATAACCGAAACAAATCCCTCACTTCAACCCTAACCGTTGCCCATAATTCAATAGCTTCACTATTTTGAATACCTTGCTATTCGGAAAGCACCGGTATTTAAACACTCATAGTTTTGAAACCCACTATTTTCCCGGGCGCCTATTATCGTGGCAGTGTTCAGTGTTCAGCGATAATTTTCATTTCAATATGAAGCGGAACTTTAATTATTCTTCAAAGGCCTTGATACGTAGCGGGATTTTAAAATACTCAAATTACAAGGGGCAATTCAGGTTGTCTACTCCAGCAGTGGTTGCCAAACTGGGTGCCCGAACCCACATGCAAGCTCCTGTACAACGAATAGGATTAAAGTCTATGGCAGCGGTTCTCATACTTATTCAGCTTTGTGGGATACTAGAAAATCAGCAGAACGGTCGCGACAGAATCACAAAAAATTGCTTTGAAAGAATTGTTTTTATGCCTTTATGCCTTTTTTGTGAAGGATGAGCTTGTTCACACGAACCTATACGAGTGAAATGATGTTGCGATGTTGACATTCATTACCGTATTTCTTTGCATTCATTGCACATGGAAATCAATACGACCTGGCAGCGCAGACAGTCAAATCTCATTTATTCTTTGTAAAAAAGATTTGATTACAGACGTATCGTTCATTTCGTAAATCAGACAGCTGTCGATTCGTGGAAGGATTGCTTGATTCAGTACTTTCAAGTGGATTGCCTACTCACGTAAAGTTAAAAATTAAAACAGATTCCGGGAAGTAACGCTGCATTGAAAGCTGAAGTCGAAACAATACACCCATGATTGCTGGAATTACTTGTTTATGAATTGATTCATATACGAGCGGACATCGAATCAAAGTATCATATGCTTGTCTGCATGCCTTATTTCGAATACTATTCCTTTATCTTCCTTAAATCCACGAAAGTTGGCGGCACATCTAGCAATCTGCACGCAGTTATGAAATCACTGATTTATACAATATTCATTCCAGTATTCCTAAAAGATTCGAGGCATAACCGAAACATTCGCGGCACATAGTACGATAATCACTGATCTATGACATGAATAACTGTGCCTTATTCTTCCCCTTCGGAAATCGAGTTAGTTTACTCGGGTCACCTTCAGACATCGAGTGAACCGACTTTACTTGTGCAGAAATGTAGAACCTTCCGATATGACTTTTTATTCGAAATGGTAAATTACTGAAGGTAAATTACTGATGTGTTCCCAACACTGTTATAGGAATGCGATCAATTTCCAACGGACACGTGCCATATTGCGTGCAATGAAGAAAATAACCTTATTTATTTGGATAGGAGGATTGAAGGAATTAGTAGCTGGTTAGCGGAATGTTGTGTGAAAAGTTTCAGAAATACCGGGCTAAACGATTTCCTCGTTAAAACAAGTTGACACCAAGTGATTATTCTTACAAAAGGATGTTGAATTATTATGTAAATGGATGAGCGAGGCAAGATTTTATTGTGGAATCATACTCCTTTGTAACCCAGCAGACGAGTTGACCTTAAAGTGGATC
Organism: Botryllus schlosseri; assembly: GCF_051294905.1. Classification (NCBI taxonomy): domain Eukaryota; kingdom Metazoa; phylum Chordata; class Ascidiacea; order Stolidobranchia; family Styelidae; genus Botryllus; species Botryllus schlosseri. The sequence continues at coordinate 25,878,120 of NC_137238.1, forward strand.
AACCGTAGTAAAAATGCACTAATTTACATATCATCGTTAAATTAAAAAACTTGTGATATTAGGTATCATACCAAAACTTCAGGAGGCGATAAAACCCGTATTGCGCACCATTTATGAAAGACCTTTTAAATTTATCCAGAAAAAACACAAGACGAGAGAATTGTCAGGCCAAATCGCAGTTTCGGGGACATTGATTGGACAGTTCCATGGAAAGTATTGGATCCCTTGAAGAAAATCCACGATGACCCCTTCGCTTGGTGGATTGCACAGTTCGTCAGTTACGCCTTCCGGTTTCAACCCTGGTTCGAAGAGAAGGCTAAATCTATCGGGGACAGCATCGGCTTTACCGGCAATGAGGCTGGGTGAGTTTGAAATATAATACGGCAGCAAATGAATGCGGGCATCAAAAATATACAGACTGCGTTGTCGTAAGAGCAATAGTCAATTTGACGCCGTACCTGGAATATCAGTGTATAGTTCAAAAGATTGCAAATGGATCCAAGGAGTAACCGGAGGAACTCAAATTCCAGATTGTAGTAATTAAACTTGATTCAATATTCGATTGGAAACGCCTGTACGGAAACGAGGTTCTTAACGTATGGGTTGCGTCCCAAACATGGGTCTGGAATTGTTTAAATTTTGGTCGCGACCGCACAACGATAGTTTACGTGATATACGCTGATTTTCAGGGAATTTCTTCTCACTCCGTACAATCTTCGATGCGTAATTTGAAGGGATGGTGTGAACGTCAGGTTCACGTTCGCGTTCTGTGTGTGAACCTCGCAAATTTAGAGGTTCACTTTCACAAACGAACCTTGGTAGGTTCTGCACTGTGAACCTTTTACATATATTACAATTTTCACGTCATTACAACATCTTTTGTTGAAATTTATTGCATTTCAACTGCGGGTTACTCTATGCATGACCCTGGCATCATAAAAAAATTGACACTAAACGAGCATGCACCTTGACCATCTCAAACATTTTATCTGTTTGTTACAAAAGCTTTCTGTTTGTGAATATTTAATGACTCTCTGCTGTGAGCTTGATCCGCAACCACACAACATCAAGAGCGAAATACGCAACATGTAGATAGTCAGCAAATGTTGCTTATTCAACCAATCAAAGAAATTGATATCGTTGTCTGATATAAAAATAAATCTAGCAAGCGTACGGGGTCCATCTCGATTTCATATGTTTAATGTATCATAAAAACCAAATGCGTGCGATTGAGGTGTTGGCTACTGCTGTATATCTTTGTTAATGGGGTGAAACCCGTTTTACATTATGCTGGGTATCAACGTAGCAACACTCAAACGCCGAATACATTGTCCGGGCTGACCTAGAACGTTAAGGCGTAAGCTTATATTCCTATACAAGTCGTCGTCGAAATCGTTGGCAAACGACGGAAGATATTGATTTTATGGGGTTATTCAATTCAATTCAATTTAATTTCATTCAATATATTGCTAATAATTTCATCATTTCAATACACAACAAGACCGCGATACAAAATCATTTGATTGCTCCAGTTGATAAATTTGCTGACGTTAAAAAGTCAATATGTGATTCAGCATTGTGGAATTATGTGGACCCAGTCGTCGCTAGGTATCGTGTACCTGAATATATATCACTTCACGGAAATGTAGGGTTTGAATTAGCAATATGACGTCACCTGATGTCATGAGGTTCGCGTTCTCGTTCATACAGAACCTTTGAAAAAGGTTCGCATTTACATGAGCCTGAACCTTTCAGAGGTTCACACCATCCCTAGTAATTTGTAATCGTCCAAGATCTTTGTGTTGGATATTCCAAATAATAGGAGGCTCGCGCAGAAATTTGGTTACGCATGAACATGACCTCATTATGAGGTATAATTACGTTCCGTAAATTTTTGAAAACACCCGCTACATCAGCTACACCAATATATCTGATTTCCTGGGCAGAGAGAGAACTGAATAATAATTGTAATTTGAGCAATAGCATCTGTTATCGACAAAATCACTAATTACCTTCTAATAATTTTGTACTTTGCGCGTCTAATGGACTGTTGTCAACAGGCTCGCTTGTGAATCGAGGGATTTGAGCTTAGTTTGCTACGGGAAGAGCGTGTGTGTTTGTTTGTGTGTGTGTTTGTTTGTTTGTGAATCATATATGGGAATGTGCATCAGTACTTGATTTTGCACATTTCATCGCCAATTCCAGTGATTCATGGACTCCCGAGCTTTAAGATTAATTCACTAAAATGGGTTCGTGAGTAGAAAAAGATTGGAAACCATTGGTAGACACATAGAGTCCAATACAAAAGTTTCGTGCATAAATAATATAACTAGGATAAATGTTATGTCATATCAACATCGCTGAATCAATGACTATTTTGTAATGAATCATGTTTCATAGAACTTCGCTGTCTAGTCTACACCTTCTCTATCTCATACATTCCCGATAATATGTAGCATATACTGTTATCAGAAATCTCAATGTGCGAGGTTTGGGTCACGAGATGAAATTCAAAATCAGGTTTGTTCGCGCTCAAAAACCTTTACGGACCATAACGATATGTTCGCGTAGCTGATGGTATCGTTAAATGACGCTTCACAAATTTGAAATAAAATATCATCTCACATTATGAAGCTTTCGTCAATTGTCGGTAATTTCAAGACAATGCAGTCAATCGATTTGATAGTAACTGGATAGAGGCAAATCTGTAAGGCTCAGCAGCATTCAGAATCGAATTTTACGAATATTTGGCAAAGAAACAGTTAGCTTTTTTAAATTAGCAGAATTTGGCGTATATGTCCCAGACTAAGGGTGAATATGGTGCGAAAAGGGAACATTGCCATCGGAATGTGAAAAGTGACAGACATGTGAACATTGAACATGTTCGCCATTGCTGTCTTAGAGAGATTATGTGAAAGTATTTCATAGTAAAATCGCAACATTTCCTAAGCATGTGATGCATAATACAGCCATTTTTTTCATTTACTCAGCATATCTCAGCAGCAGATGAAATGGATATTCATTATCAAAGCTTTTATGTAATGCGCATTCCAGAATCCACATTCGATGGGGCGACAAGATAGGCCGTGAAGCAGCGAAACATGAAGTCTATGAATACATGGAATTTGTGGAGATATCTTATCGATTACGGGAACGTGTCGGCCATAAGACGCAACCCGTGGTTTATGTTGCGACCGAGAGCTCGCAAGCATGGAAGGATTTGAAGTCCAAGTACGCATGTATATATATATGTATTATATATCCACAATACATGCTAGAACAGGGGATCTCAAACCGGTATACGGGAGAGGATTTTCAGATGTACGTGTGCAACTTTTCTGGCTCTGTCACAATTTGTTAACATGTAGAATTGCAATTGCCATCATGTACTGTTGAGAAATTTCCATATCTCGCTGACATATAGCTGCTATGTATGAAACCGCAGTCAATGGCGACCGAACGGCTACATGTATTTTCCATACCTGTCAAGGATTTTTACTACGTATATTAACTTAATACGACGGCTTCCTGTGCAGGATGCTGATGAGTATGTTTTTTACATATCAAAGTAAGTCAAAATCTTATCAAAATTGTAGCGTTGAATCAAAAAATTGTTTACAAAGTCAATAAACTTTGCAACATGCATTTCCTTTGTATCGTAGATGTTTGCACAGTCGGTGAACTTATCATTTGACATTTTACAGCTTGTAGCCTACTTTATAGGCCTACCGTTGTAAACGGCCCATATTGTCATTGTGAATCATAACCGATGTAATAACTGAAACAAATCGGTTGTTCGTTATGTTCAACGTACCGCCTTACCCTAACTGAAGCAAGACTGCACTTGGGCATTTGTTCTTATATCAATAAGCGCATGATGAAAAATTGTGATGTTGACAACCTAGTCCGTACGAAGCAACGTAATGTGTCACGAACAGTGTAGCCTACGAACAACTTCAATGTTGCCAACCAACAACTGCTGGTGTTGAACGTTCTTTCTCCATTCTTGGCAAGCTACTAATTACAGACAGACCCTTTAGACCCGAGAATATAGGAAAGTATCTTTCGTGGTACTACAATGAATTTTAGTTGTTTGTACCATAATACGTGGTGTAACTACTGGAATTCTCCATAGGTCCAGATTTCGTTGAAATAAAGTTTGTTCATGTCAAAATTTGGCAGTTTTTAAGTAAAAAAAGCTTTTGAGGCCAAACTACAGGACAGACAGACGGAGAGGACATACAGTTCAACCAGAAATAAACATAAGTAGTACAATTCTGGCATTATGTGAAAAAACACCTAAATTACAAACATGAGGTAAAAATTAAGATTTTCTAAGGTCCAAACATGTCTAAATTTCGATTTTTTAGCGTATGTGCTGAGTGCGTAGCAAGGAACAAATTGATGGAGAAATAATATATTTTCATGCCATGTCATATGTCATGTCCAATATGCTTTTTGAATCTTATATATTTGTAAATATCACTATAAACCGGACGGTGCCATTCGCGGAATCCATCGCAATACCTGAATTGAATAGTTTGTTGTGTTTGTCTTTTCCACTGCATATACTCCAATGGCTTACTATACGGCATGCATACATATGCATTGAGAGCGTGCCGTTAAAAAAGCTTGAGACCATCTGTAATAAAATATCGTGAAATTTCAGGTGAATCTCAACCTCTACATTAACATTCGTTTACAATCATTTTACATTTTACAAATCAAGTCTCGAATTTCCAGGTATTCGGAATATACGTTCATAGGCAGCGGCTACGTCAATGAGACCAAAGACATGAGCTCTACAGATGCCGTGCGATATACCGACATAAAATTCGCTCTGCCGTCGATCTTGATGGACATGTACTTTCTCTCGAAAAGTAATTTCGTCGTTTGCACTTTTTCATCCAACGTAAGTTTTGCGACAAAAGCAGTTCCTAATATATGTAAAGGGGTGTTGGGTTCCCTATGATGAAATACCTTTCGGTATCTTAACGTGGAAATAATTTTATCATCGTAGGACCATTCAGTCAGTGAATGTCATGATTTTCAAATATTGAAACTGAAACCTGGATTTTAGAGATTGTCTGATATCCTATAGCAGCGGTCAAACTGTGGGACGCGCCTCTTTGTGGGCGTGAAAGCAGATGAAGAGGGCGCAAAACCGCCTGAGAAAAATGATGTTTCTTGACCTCCGAATGAGATAAATCTGCGCGGAAACTTTCAAGTTTCAAAAGGCAATAAGCAATATTATATTATATTTTAAATGTCATAATTGTATCGTACCATCGATACGCCGATGATAGATCTTTACTGATGTCGGACCGTACGCCAATCAGAAGATGTCTGTGAATTACGAAGAGTAACTATTGAATGCGTGTTGCTGATAGCTGATGCTTTTATGGTCATGCATCTGCGCAGAGAGCCTGGAAAGGCACGGCGTTGTGAAGATATAAAGTCATGTCATATGCCATGAACATATGCTTTTTGAATCTAAGTAACCAGGATTTAGACATAAGTGGGTCACAACGTATTTGCATTAGCCCCTCCGAATATACTCAATGAGCACACATTTTGTAGAATGCCGCTCTTAAGGAGCGAATTTCATGACAATTAGAAAGTACTCTATTGAATTATTCTCTTGCCGAACACCTGCGACCCTCGCAGAAAATATATTGTCCCGTGAAAAAGTCCTCGGTTTGAATGTCGTGCGGCCACCGCCATTTGTTTGTGATTTGGTCAGGTGCGTGTACACTAAGCTCAAGTAGTGTAACAGAATGGACTAGAGACCTAAATCGTTAGAGTATCTGTACTACGTGCTACCATTGTTTATGTGAATATTGTTGACAGTATCGTTAACGCACACTTTTATAGTAGGTTTGCGATTAGCGCGAACGTGGCGCTTTAGCCTCCTTTTAATGCCCTACCGTCTGCAGCGATCTAAATCTGTAATCTTCAACCTTTTCTGCTTCGCGAACCGAATTTGAATCGAGTATTAATTCCGGTGATTCGACTAGAGTGTCAAGAGATGATTTTTCGAGCACCTAAATTACAGGCTCCTGGCCACTAAGAGCTGGTTCATCAACCATAATTGCAGTTTCGATGCTATGTTTTTGCTGGGAAAGGCTGTAAACCCGTATTGGCTGCATCGTAACATACGAAACATGTAGTACAGAGCTGCACACTATGAAGGAAATGATATTTCTACGAAGTCCTGTTTAAGCCACAGCATTGCCGCGGATAAGCTAACTTCATGATATCCGCCCCTATTGTAACATTCTTGTTGCGTTGAGACAGTAAAGACCAATGAACGTTCGGAGTGGGCGCGATACTATCGCCGATAACCGCATGGAAATCGGAAAAAGGATTCCTTACTAGGATCACGACTCAGAAATGACACCTTCGAATAGTCCAGGACTATAATATATTCCCTCCAACAAGCCTGATTATACTTTTGGAACAATAATAAGCAAATTGCCTACCTCTCGTTTTCGCGGACGAGCGAATAGAATCGTCGCATTGTTCAATGGGATGATTCAGCGTGCATATTGTGAATGAGCGATTAGGCTAAGAATTATTAAGGGTAGAGCATGTTTCGATTGAAGGGATTAACATGAGTTTTATTCAATTTTTAATAGTGATGTTGTCCACTTTAATTCCGGGCTTTCAAACTTGCAAAGATATATCAACATTTAGCAGAGGAGTAACGATCTACATCTACAGTAAAGACCGGTACCAGTCCCCAGACCAGAGGTTGCCGACCATTTTTAGCCATTTCTAAGATCAAAAATTTGCTGTAAACACTCAAGTGGCCCGCGCAAGCGTTCGTAAATCGCATTTGACCCTTTGTCCAAGAAAAATCGGACATCCCTGCTCTAGATCAGTGGTTCTCCAACGTTTTGAGACTCGCCCACGTTTATGATAGTGAAAAATCCCGCGCCCCTTATCTTCATATCACAAAATGCGACTAGAATGCAAGCAATTCCAAGAGAAAATTTGACGGCATGGAAGGTTATGACTAGGGCTGGGCACAATGATTCGAGTACTCGAATCTGAATCGAGTAGTAATTTTAATGATTCGAGTCGAGTAGTAAAATACGATTTTTTCGAGTACTGAAATTATACGGTCCTCGCAAGTGAAAGCTAATTTACTGACGAGAATTATAGTTTTGATACTATTTTCCACTGAGGAAGCCTTGAAACCTTGATAGGCCGTGTCTCGGCATACCAGGCACAGTACAAAGCTACGAACGTTACTGGAAATAACACATTTCCGAAGTCATGATCATCCCACAACATTGTTAAGATGTGAAATGAAATCAATATGGTCGAGAAAATACCAAAGTATCTTTAATGTGACGGATAACAAGCATTAAGTTCTTTGTGGTGGCATAAAAGGTACATATTTGGACTTTGACATAGCACATTCTGTTGTGACGTCATAATGAGTGATACTCGATTACTCGACTCGACTCGAAGCATATTACGTGATTCAGAATCGAATCACTCAGGTACTCGATTTTGCCCAGCCCTAGTTATGACTGATGATGTGAGAATTCTCAAATACGAAATTCGGGCTAAATACGGAACAGTACCTTTGATTCGGATGTAAGTCTGGCCAAGCGCGAATTTTTTTTTATGTTGACCGCATCTTCGCGTTCCCCATCAGATGCTTCCACGATCCACAGTTTAAGGACCACTGCTCTAGATAGTATAACTTTGCTGCCCAGTAAAGTGATCAGAATATATTTGATGTCATTCAAAAGATGTCAATTACAAAGATATGAATGGAACGAAGTGGACCATAATTATTAGGCGGCGACCCTGTTAGCGCATTTACATTTACATTGTCGCAACTTATTCCAGATTTGCCGTGGCATATACGAGCTACTGATGATGAGCAAGGCCATGCCATCCGACAGATTGATAAGCCTCGACCACCATTACCGCTTCTTTGCTGGTCCTCGTTTGCTAACGATTCAGGACCACACGAAACGCAGCGAAATGGAACTTGATATGGTTGTCGGAGATGAGTTGAATGCCGTGCGCGACATCGCGTACAGGGTCTGCGATGGAAATATCATAGCAACGAATCAGCGAACCGGGGAAAGGGGGTCTTTGCCTCCATACAAAGCAGAAATCCTTGTGAAGGCTATCAATAGTACCGTGTTCGAGGACCTGTGACTCATTACGATTAATGTTGCATTTGCGCATTTTGTCGTCATTGAGGGATTTTGGCTAAATTATCGTGGCACTATAGTATTGCGTAGTTGACTTTGGTGTGAAGTGCGGTTGGTCTCACATCTGGTATCCAGGAAGCTGTGACTTGAATGAGTAATGGGTATAGCAACCCGGTGGGATTGAGATATCAGTACAGGAGCTTGTGAGCTTTTTCCGACATTACAAAAAATATTGAGTCAGGGGGTACATGCAGCACGGACTGACGGGTCGTTTGAGTAAACAACAGAGGTGGTCAAAGTAGTCAAGAAAGCTATTCAAGTAGAAGTAGAAGTAGCGACGAAAAATCTACCCGAGTACGAGTCGACGTACTTCTTCCATGAGCCACCTAAAACTACTTGAAGTAGAAGTATAGAATTACCTGACTTTGAATTTACTCGAGTAAATAAGTAGTTCTGAAAACAGTCTTAATTCGTTCGCATGGACTGTCAAAAGCTGCAAATTGAGCTATGCGGAAGGTGCAGAGAGCTTGATTCGTATTGATGCATCCCAGGAGGTTTCAATTTTCGACAGAATAAGCATTCTTTCGCATCATGGGATGCAAATTATAGTATTGATATGAAAATGCGATACTAACCCTTTGTTTACTAGAAGACCCCGTTTTACAGAATATCATGGCATGGCGCCCTGCCCTATATTATAAGGCCCAAAGTTTAGGCGAAGAGCAGTACGGAGAAGTTGTATCGGATACGGTTTCAACACATTCCGCGATTAGTATACGATAATAATAGATATTGTGGATCGTAAAATTTATATTTAGTGTAGCTTCATTTTCGGAAAATGCTTTTATGCTTCAACAGTATGTTCTGCAGACAAAAGAATTGAAAGTAATTAGAGCTCAAAGTATGATACTCCGAGCATCATACTCGGAATTGAAAGTGAAATACAAGTACCACTTCAAAAAGGCGGAAAATAAATTTCATGTCTTTTGTCCATAACTTTTCAAAGGTGATCTGCTAAAACAGATGTAACGTTCCAAAAAGCCGGATTTTCCAGACTAGCAGGACACGTCATGGACTGCTGGATAACGATAGGATAGGTCATTGCCAGATTGCGAAACGCTAGTTTCAAACGTTATGGTTGGCCATATTTACTGTGATGAAATATTCGACATGGCCGACAATGCGGTGTGAGCGGAACCATAAGCAATCCGGTAAATAAATTATATTCACTGATACTTTCGTGAAAACATAGATGTCACTCCATGACTACTGTGCGCGAAGCGCATCTAAATTTCTGGGCTTTACTTGACTTTTATGAATATTAAATGTTGGTACTCGGTGAAAACAGCCCTGAAATTCATCAAGCTATCTTTCGTATTGCGGGATTAAACTACTTCTACTTAACAAACTGAAAATAGCGAAAAGTATGTAAGTAGATCACAAAATATTGCGAAGTAGAAGGTGAAGTATAGAAAATCAGATCTACTTGAGTAAGAACCAGAAGTAGAGGAAAACTACTTGAGTACTTCCAAAAGTAGAAGTATTTCGTTACCTATGTAAACACCTATGCCCTATGGTAAACAATGTCAGTGGCTTTCGGAGAATTAGAATTTGAATTGTGATTCTGGGGAGTCGCAATACCGAGGATGTTCATTTGAGTGACAAACATTCCAAGTCTATGTCGAGTCCAATTCAATGTAGTGACAGTGACGAATATGCTGATTTGAGTGACAAGTAATTCCATCTAGAATATGGCCGTGGTTAGAGTTTGGACTGCTATCTTTTCCCTCAAATGTTTTTTCCCAGAACTACTTTGCAAAATACCAAATAATAAAAGTAAGTTGTTTTGTACATACAATTAAATAAAATTAGATGTTAAAGTATTATAAACTCACCTGAGTAGCTGGTTCGAGTGGGCAAAGTCTACGGGAACGGGGGTACTCAGAAAAAGCGGAAATATATCGTTACTTACCACCTCTGTTACTTACATGGTGTACTGTGATTGACCCTCTGTCTCATGCGAGACGTGAAAATCCTCATGTAGTCACTTATTCAGTGGCGACCCGGTGCAAAGCTAACACAACATCCTTACTCGCTGGTGCCTCCTGCATCTCCATTCCTCGAGGCATACGCTAACTTTTAATCAAAGCAAACTAATGTCGCAACGGCAAAAACAGCACGGACACGATATATAACATCATATAATATATATTATGCAATGAAAAATCTGAATTTGGATAGTTATCGGTAACACATGAATCGATGTTAACAATAATATATGAGTCGAGAATGATAAACACATAAATGTGCATCCAACCCACTCCGGTGTCTTCATCACTACTCCGGGATGTATTAGACGAGGGGTGGTTCTAATTCGTATTGACCACAAATACTAATACTCGTGGAACTGCAATCAACCCTATGCACGAGTAGCCTACGTTGAAGAAATCCGATGTTTCACATAGTATAGGCTACTTTAGACGCAGTCTGATGGAGTGTTCTGCGTCTGCTAATTTCCTTCTATCCGGCGATACCTTGTAGGTCCTCTTCGTAAAACAATGTTTTGGGGTGACTGTGGAGTTTCTCCGTAATACTTTGAATTGTATAGATCGGAATCCAGAATCTATATATCAGCTTTACCGGCTCCAACGCTAGGTCTCTTGTTATAGATTTAAGTCACTTTGCGCCAGCATACTGCCTTAACTTACTTCGCGGCCGTTTGAGCGGCAACCTTGGCAAAATATCATCTGAATGCAACGGTGTTCCGATTCCGAGGTTGAGACCGATGTGTATTGTGTCACCGCCCTGTTACGGACGTTACAGACGGTACAAACGGTTACGCATGCTTAATTCCGCTCGTGAGTAGCCGATAGTCTATGCTGTATTGCAGTATGTGAGTTAGGGTTGCATTTAAAACAAATGGTTGTTTAAAATACTCTGTTTAAAACGTGTTTTAAGCAGTGTTTCAAACAGTGTTTTAAACAAATGCCTTCAAGAAAAAAACACAATTTTTTTAAAGTTATATAATTACGCCATAATTGTGTAAATGCATTTCAAAACCATGTTGTATGAGCCTAAGGACGACGATTACTACCCGATATAGCCTACGTATGCCATATGGAATGGTTGGAACCCTCGAAATAGTCCAGGGGTCGGCCAACCCCGGCACGCCAAATGATTTCATGCAAACGACATATTGAGACCATGTTTTTACAAAAAGTGAAACAGAAGTTTTCAAAATGTACGAAGCTCGTAGGCGATCCAAAATTATTTAGTAAATCCACATAAAATAGAATCTATTACGGCTGATTTCACTTATCTTGAAATTATTTTCGACGCTTCGCGCGATTTATTGGAACTTGATGTCTTGATTATAATGTAGGAATCCCCAATAAATAAATATATATGTAGATAGAAACTGTTTCTCAAGGCTATGCATAATGTACAGCAATGAACCAACCGTTTTAGCAGTTATGAAAGAACGTCAACCGAATATCTTTTGAAACCATTTGGATGCTTTAGTCTGGGAGTATTCACTGTGCAGTCTACGGGAGCGCAACTTATGAGCCGGCATTCCGGCGCTGGGCATTTTCACGCTATAGAAGACATGATCTGGACATAAAGTTTCGGACAACATGCGGCCATGCGTCTCCCGTGCGGTGTATAATTGGCAGCGATAAAACCTTGAAACAAAATAACCGTCGCATGCTGGCCAAAACGTTCGACATTGATATGTCCAGTGGACATTGTCCACTGTCAAAGCGCCGAAGTGACCAGCCCCGAATAGTCCAGCGCCCGCAGCTGGAGCCGCACGTATCAAATGAGACCCGCAGAGGAAACTAATGAGCCCCGTGTCGAAATGCAAATTTGTAATCGTGTTAGTGGAAGACGATATTCTTTTAGTTTCGTCTGGTGTGCAAGCGATTCCAATATATCTGGACGAGCAACGACAATCTTTACTGCTTTGCCGTTGCAGACAACTCCAGTGTCACACCAACCTTAATGTGACACCAAACCGACTTGAATGATACAGGGGTGAGCATATTTTTCATCATCATCAGACCATATCATCGTAACAACACTGCTTGGCCTGTCACTTATTGGATATGGTACCGAACACAGTGGACTTGGACAGCGTACATGTAAGCGATAGCTGGGGTGCTGAAGCGACCAACATTTATTCCCTTCGCGACCAAATTCAATAATCACTGGCGTAACGGATGCCGTTGCCATCTGCAAAAAAACAGTAGGAGCTATTCCTTGGTTGAAACGTTCATTATTATTAAATTGAATGTTTGACACGCAAGCTGGTCAAAATTTGAAACTTTTGATATTTTAGCACTCTGCACACTAAAGGTTGCCGGCCCCTGATGTAAGTCATGAATCTCTGCCATATCATGTCAAATGAGAAGCCGTCATCACACAAGGTACTAGCACCGATACTTCCAAACTTGTTATATTTTTGTTAGCCTATTTGTCTCAGTCTTTATAATGTCATGTCCAGGTTCGGAACTTTGCTTAATATAGCAACTTACGCATGAATTCTTTCTAAGTGCTTCTCGGAGGTACAGAACTTCAATATACAATTGAATAGTATATTCATTATTCATACTGAAACGAACCCGAATATTTTCGGCTGACACTCACCAGGGGTAATCGTCAACAACTAGTTGAGAATTGGAAAGAACATTGTATATCAACCAAATTGGGATCAAGTCACTACTTTCGAGTGGTTATGATGCTGTCAGCAGTGATGATACATGGTTATGATGCTGTCAGCATTCTGTGTCCTGGAACTGAGCCCAAAGTGGAATTACTAAATCTATGAACAGATCGCTGCTCACAGATTTATATTTCAATCCTGTTCTAAGAATCGGGCCAACCGAATTTCATCTCTATAGTTTTGACAAATTGGTTATTGAGGTTCGCCAGCCTATGAAATCTCGCCACTATATGATTCTGACGCGTGTACGATATCATCCAAGCAATATTTGGCTTGTTTTAAATAAGCACATATATTGTCTCCATGTCCTCACTATATAGTCAAATTGCAATATTGCGTTTTGGCTTATAATCCCAATTTTATATAGTGCGGCCCGCGAATGCATTCAGATGTTGAATGCGGCCCGCGAGCTCAAAAGTTTGCCCACCCCTGGACTAGAGTCAAGTCAAGTCACTCGTTTTTGGAGGTGACTCGATTCAAGTCAAGTCAAGTCAAGTCACGAGTCAAGTCACGATTCAAGTCAAATTGAATTTTCTAAGTATGAGTGATGATGAAAAATCATTACATTTTTCTAACTGGATTAAGGACAGATGAATTGATCATTTATCTTGAATCAAAAAACGAATATAAAGTTAAATATATAGGCAAGACGATGTTGCAGCACTCACGCAAACGTAGAACTGCTAATAAAATACGGGAGTAATTGTATGGTTACATGCTACAGTCAGATTTTATCGGCCAATATAGAGGATTAAATACGAATCCTCGAGAAGTTGGAGAAATTGATGTAGTACAATACACTGCCCAACTACACATCCGTGAGAATATAAACGCGTACTACGATAACGTTAGCTGTTATTGTTTCGTTAGCGGTCAAATTATTTGTGATGTGAAAATGGAGAATCAGTGAAACGTACAATCAGCGAATGACTGGTTGCCTCACTAGTGACACCGGCGTATCGAGAACAACCCGAACATACATAAGATATGGTTATTTTATCGACACAGTTTACCTAATGACTTGAAATTGACTCGTGAATTTTGCTCCGAGTCACGAGTCAATCCACATTTTTGAAGCACCGAGTCAAGTCAAGTCAAGTCAAGTCATTTTCGCAAAGTGACTCGAGTCAAGTCAAGTCACACGAAAAAGGTGACTCGAGTCTGACTCGAGTCATCCCAACACTGATATCAACAATCGTATCACAAAATATGACGTCACCAGAATGAGATTTCGTGAATGAGAGATCGTTCAATGTACTATTTTTAGGTGGTACACGAACTCTTTTTGTTGACAGAGTTTTGGTTGGCGTATTTTGATAAAAGTCGACTCCAAGGCACACAAATGGAATTGTGAACGGCCTCGCCCAACGATTCGAAATCGGTCGTCTCGATAATTATTCGCACAAATCGGATTATCTAACAGATGTTTGCCGATGGCAGAATTAATGGCATTTGATCGGTCAGCATCAATCTTAAGCGGATGAGTTAAGGATGAGCTTTTCACTGAGCGTGATGCACGTGTTCCGATGAATCTGCGGACATGTTGGTTTGTGCGTTCCTGCAGACCTAAAAATAGTACATTGAACGCTCTCTCATTCACGAAATTTCATGCTGGTGACGTCATATTTTGTGATACGATTGTTGATATACAATGTTCTTTCCAATTCTCTACTAGTTGCTGACGATTACACCTGACGAGTGTCAGCCGAAAATATTCGGGTTCATTTCAATATGAATATTCAATTGTATGTGGAATTCTTTTTAGTGGAACTGCAAGATACTAGTCACACAGAAGGAATAAGGACGAGAAAAAGAAGCAATTGGAAGTTTATCCGGCGATAGAACTAATTCACCGTTTCTCGAGACCACTCGCGCTATACTTGCATGTCTGCTAAAGAAGAATTAGACCTCCAGCAGCAATACTTTTCCATCGATAACTAGTCCATCGCAAATCATGAATGAATATACAGTTGCTTCCCAATATCGTTTTGAGATCATGAGGAAACTTTGCGGCATTTTAGCATCGCGTTGCTTTGGGATAGGTATGGCTGTACGTGAATTTACAAGCTGGCATGTAAGCTGATTTACACAGACCAGAGGTGGTCAAAGTAGTCAAGAAAGCTACTCAAGTAGAAGTAGAAGTAGAAGAAGTGAAGAAAAAATCTACTCAAGTACGAGTAGAAGTACTTCTTCCATAAGCAACCTAAAACTACTTGAAGTAGAAGTAGAATTTACTGACTATAAAAGTACTCAAGTAAGTAAGTAGTTGTGAAAACAATCCTAATTCGTTCATATGGATTGTAAAAAGGTGCAAATTGAGCTATGCGAAAAGTGACGAGCTTGATTCATATTGATGCATACCAGCAGGTATCCAATTTTCGATAACATAATCATTCGTCCACATCATGGGATGAAAATGATAGCATTGATATGGAAATGCGATACTAATCATCTGTTTTCTCGAACAGCACGTTTTAGAAAATAGCATGGTACGGCGCCATCCCCCATATTATAAGGCCCATAGTTTTGTCGAAGAGCTAAACGGAGAAGTGATATAGGATACGGGGTAAACACTTCGCGCGATTAGTAAACGTTAATAAAAAATATGATAGAACATAAAAATGTCATATTGTGTAGCTTTATTTCCGGAAATTAAAGGGATTACTACACGTGCTTTTATACTTCAACATGTACGTTATCCAGACAAAAGAACTGATATTAATAACTCAAAGTATATGATACTGGGAATTAAAAGTGAAATATAAATACTACTTCTAAAAGTGGAACATGTATTTCATGCCTTTAGTCCAGAAAGTTTCAAAGGTGGTATGCTAAAACAGCTCTAACACTAAAAAAAAGTCAGAGTCCACTTTTCCAGATTAGGACACGCCATGGACAATGGACATGTTAGATTACGATATGACAAGTAAATGCTAGATTGCGAAACATCAGTTTCAAACGTTATTATGAGCCACATAAACTGTGGTGAATTATTTGATATGGGCGAAGGGCGACAATGTGGTGTGAACGGAACCATGACAACAAACCACCTAAATTATATTCACCGATACTTTCGTGAAATCATACCGGTTACTCCGTATCCACTGCGCGCGAAGCGCGACGAAAATTCTTGGCTTTACTCAACTTTTATGAAAATTAATACTAGAGTCGACTCGCAGACTGATGCTCGATTCTGTATCGAATCACCCAGGTACGCGATTTTATCGAGCTCTAGTGATGTGATATGACATATCGACTTCGGGTATCCTACGAGATTGAGTACAAACTGTACCAATTGCGCCCAATATATTTGCGTTTATTTATTACGAATATGCTCATCACTTTCGTGCAGTAGCCATCACATGAAAAAAGTCAATCAATCGTCGGTATACCTCGTCTTTACACAACGTCTTATTGTTGTGATAGCCGGATGAAATATGTCAGTGAAGATCTTTCCCTTGATGATATTGAGATCGAAGAGTTTGTAGTTTGTTTGATGATCAGAAATAAAGACGCCTAAACTTCTATTGAAATGCACAGATAGCAACAAACCATTATTGATTATAAATTTCCAGATATTTTCAAGGAGAATTGAGTGCACTATATGACAGCGGTTATCAACCGGGGTTCCGTGAAGCATTTTCAGGGGGTCCGCGAAGTCTCAAAATATTTGATAACCTAATTTTTATTTTATTTTTATTTCAGAAAATCGCGAGGCAGTTCCGCTTCATTACTGGTAAAACTCCGGAGCTCATATCAACAGAATGGCCGTCTGAAATGATATATCCTGCTGTGTAAGTGTGCATACTCATTTTAATTGCTAAATAGCCCTCTGATACAAATTTATTGATGTTAAGAGATTTTTTGTTGGAGATTGTGGGAGAGAAAAGTTGGATGAGTAAGGTCAATCACGGTGACTTCGAAATGTTTACAAAAATCTATTTTCTCCTGTGCTACATAACCATTTTGACATAATACCTTCCATATAGGCTGTTAGATAAGAAATGACCAGGCATGACGTCATATGTTCAACAAAAAAATTGATTTTCAATTTTTGTGCCATATTTGCTGCGCTCATACCCAAATGTGTCGTCGGGCGGGTTCAGCGTTATTATTACATTCGTCGCCATCTGTATTTGTGGAAATGGATTTTCGGCACTCGTTCACGTCAAATCGAAGGCGCGGATTTTCAAGACACGGCCACTTATTTTAAGGAACACAGTTGCAGAATTTGCTTTGAAATAATACAGTCAACCCAATTTCTACATGAACAGCATGATCTTATTTTCAAGAAAAGTAATTTTGATTATGTTTATCACTAATGCTATAGTTATCATTTGCACAAGGCAGATGACGATTGCACGATAATTGAGCTAAATTTGAACTAAACTTCGTGGGGGTCCGCGAGGGTCCGTGACAGTCCGAAAGGGGTCCACGAAGACAAAAAGGTTGAGAACGACTGCGCTATGAGAATGTGCTTCGAGTTTGAAATTGAGTGGGTATAGGATAAAATATTCACTTCCGCTGACTCTCTTCGATGAGTCCTAGAACCGCTCTTCTAACGTGTTTCAGGTCTGCCGCCGAACATACGAGCTGCTGATGACGATCGACGCCATGCCGTCGGACATATTACTAGGTCTCGATGGATTTTATCATGTCGATGGCGGTCGCCGATTCATAGCGACTCAGGACCATTAGAAGCGTAAAGACGACGAGATCGATATCAAGGTCGGGGATGAACTGATCGGTCGAGTCCATAGACAACACAGGGACTTCGATGGGAATATCAGAGCGGTCAACTTGCGATCTGGCAAAACGGGATTTTTTCTTCCATACAAAGCAGAGATCATAGGTAAAACCATGAAATGGGCCCTTTTCGAGGACTTGTAAAGTAAATCTTCTTACGGTACATTTGTTCGTTTCGTTACCAATGCAAAAAGTGCCGGAGGGATTTAATTCCTAAACTTCACGCAAAATTTTTAACCGCGCAAGCTGATAGTACATGATTCATCATCAGCACGTCTTGCACACTGTACAAGTACAGTAGGGCTCTTCAGAAATGATTTTTTACTCAAATCGTACTGGCTACTTAATAAAATTGTTAGGTTACCTAATTTAAGCCTACACACCAAATTTGGTTCAATTTCAACCAGTAGCCGCATTGCTACAGGAGAAGAAAGTTTCTATTTATTATATAAAAAAAAAAAGCAAAAAATTTAAAAATTTTCTGTTCGCCCCATGAACGTGTTAGGATGTGTATCGAAACGATGTTCACCAAATTTGGTTAGATTGCAACCAGTGAAAGCGGAGTTATTGCCGTCGAAAAATTTGGATTTGAATAAAATAGTATTTAAAGTGGGCGTAAATAATTAAAGAATTGGTGTACATGTACAGACAGCGTCAACTGCATTACGTCATAACCAGAAGCTAAATCACTTATGTATTG
Organism: Botryllus schlosseri; assembly: GCF_051294905.1. Classification (NCBI taxonomy): domain Eukaryota; kingdom Metazoa; phylum Chordata; class Ascidiacea; order Stolidobranchia; family Styelidae; genus Botryllus; species Botryllus schlosseri. The sequence continues at coordinate 25,896,469 of NC_137238.1, forward strand.
TAATTTCGGGGTGGTTCAGATATTGTTCGAATCCGCGTAAAAGGCGGAACGTGAAGCGAGCAAGCAATAAATTTCCGCAACTCCTGAGACGTGACAACAGGCGAGTATCGAACATGTATTCAACAGGAAGTCTTTTCTAGGGATGTTGTGACCATGAGGTTCACGTTCGCGTTCTGAGTGTGAACCTCGGAAATTTAGAGGTTCACGTTCACAAAATAACCTTGGTAGGCTCTGCACTGTGAACTTTTATCATATATTATAATGTTCACTTCATTATAACATCTTTGGTTGTAATGTACTGCATTTCAACTGCGGGCCACTTTATGCATGGCGCTGGCAGCATAAAAAATCAACACTAAACGAGCATGCACCTTGATAATCTCAAACATTTGCTTGCTTTCATACAATAGTTTGCTTGAAATATCCAGTTTTCCGTTTGCGAATATTTAGTGACTCTCTGCAGTGAGCTTGGCCCGCCATCACACAACATCAATAGCGAAACAAACTATTATAGTCATCTAATGATGCTTATTCAACTAATCAATGAAATTTCTATAAAGAATACATCGTTATCTGATGTAAAAAATCTAACAGGCGTACGGGGTCAATCTTGATGTCATATGTATATTGTGTCAAGAAAACCAAATCCGTGCGATAAGGGTGTTGGCTATACTGCTGTATAATTTGTTAAAGGGTAATATCGGTAGCAAGTACAGAAAGCGATTTACACTCGGCCCAATATTAACGTAGCAATTATACTCAGACAACGAATACATTGTTCGGTCTGGCCTAGACCGTTAACGCGTAAGCTTATATTTTCTTACACGTCCTCGTCGAAATTGTTGGCAAAGATATTGATTTTATGGATTATTATATCATTTGATTGCCACAGTTGATACATTTGGCCACGTTAAAAACGTCATTATGTACTTCACTATTGTGGCATTATGTGGCCCGAGTCGTCGCTAGGCATCTTGTACATTAATGTAGGCCATCACTTCACTGGAAGCTAGGGTTGAAATTACCAATATGACGTCACGTGACGTCATGAGGTTCACGTTCGCGTTCTGTGTGTGAACTTCGGATATTTAGAGGTTCACGTTCACAAACGAACCTTGGTAGGTTCTGCACTGTGAACCTTTTTCATATATTACAATTTTCACTTCACTTCACATCTTTGGTTGAAACTTATTGCCTTTCAAGTGCGGGCCACTATGTGCATGGTACCGGAAGCATAAAAAATTCAACACTAAACGAGCATACACCTTGAATATCTCGAACATTTTACTTGCTTTGTTACAAACGTTTGCTCGGAATATCCAGCTTTCCGTTTGTGAATATTTAGTGACTATCTGCTGCGAGCTTGACCCGCAATCGCACAACATCAAGAGCGAAATACACTACATGTAGATAGTCAGCAAATGATGCTTATTCAAATATTCAACCAATGTACGAAATTAATGTCGTTCTCTGATGTAAAAGATGTAGCAGGCAGAGTCCAAAATCTGCTATCATAGGAGAAGCAGGGCATGTCGAAGTATTGTGTGGTTCTTTTTCAATACGGCGCCATCTCTCGTGTCAACTATGATTTTGATCAAATTCGAGAATACGCCAAAACCAAAATGTCCTGACAAAATACTTTCAGCGGACCACAACCTTTGAAACGCCATACGAAATTGGTTAAATTTGTTAGGATGATGGGTTTTTCAGATTTTACGTAGCGTTGAATTTGTTCATGATCCATCATTAGCATGAAAGGCAGTGATAGGGCAATGGGGGAGTTAATAAGTCATTCGCAATATATTTCCGGTAATTTTTAAAGAGGAAAAAGGAAATTACAATCACAAATTTATTTACATCTGTGAGAAGGCAAGGCGTCCAAGGGATGATTTTATGATTACAATGGATTAACAAAATTCTACTAATCATCCGTTGGAACCAACTCATTGATTATGTCTGTCCGAGAATGCGGAAACAAATTCATTTATTCCGATGAAGTAACACAGCAAATTTCGTGCAAAGACAGTCAGAAAATAAAACGTACAAGAGGGCAATATTATTCCAAAATAGTTACGGTCCTCCATATCCATTCACGACGAGTCCAAAACATTTGGGATACAATCATCGCACTCGCATACTGCAGCAATACATTCACGTGAGTCAGGACTTAGTCAATATTCTTGATTGCAAAATCATCAACTTCCACTGTTTACATTTGGTAGGGGAATGATGCATAAGCTGTGCAAATTTTATAGTGTTTGCGGACCACGTAGGGAACATAACATTAAACACATACAGAACGGTGATAATCTGCCGAAGGAAGCATGGCGGCAGAAACTATGATCTGAGCCATCAACCGCAAATTTTATGAGAGAGCATCCTTTAGTAGTATACCTGTATGTATGTTGCAATAACAGTGTTAAACTTGTGAAAATCGATTTTACATTGATACAATGACAGTGGATTTTGAAATGTAGTATCTCACATTTATTAAATTGGACAATCGCCGCACATTTGACTAGAAGGGTATTTAAGATGCTCGAATATGCGTAGTAGCATGGTGGGTTCCTGGTTCCCAGTTCCTGGACATGTGAGCATGTGGGTTGAAATTAGCGTTTAGGTTAGATTTATTGGTAGTCCTGGAGCAGTTATGGTTTGGGATGAGTCTAGAGTTAGTATTAGAACTATGAATGCTATAGTATGGTCAAGTGTCGCCTTTCAATGTGTTGCATGCTCAAATGACAAGCCTATGACTTGGACATACCCAGAGATAGTCAGTAACTTAGTACTTAAGTACTCCTCTTTTGGAGTACTGAGGTCCGTTTTGCCTACTTGCCCTATTTATTTGAGTCGATGATGATAGACGACGTTTTCTTCCACCCAAAAGTTTTTTAAGCAAAGCTACTTACTTTTTATATATTGAATTAAGTAATGTAGTAATTATAGTCAATCAATCATGGCATGTGGCGGAAGACGAGGTCGATGATAGGTCATGGTCCGGTAATCCTGAAGGCTGGCTAGTAGTAGTATTCATTTAGAAGAAATTGCATGTATTTCCACTCGAATGCGGACATGCTCGGCGACTGTCGGATAGCCGGCGAGATGCTGTTCCACAATTGGGTCCGGCATATTTGTTAGAGCAACGTGTTTTCTTGTATTCCGTCCTGATCATATTGTAGTTGTTCTTCGTAGACTCGCATGTGTTGTCCTTGTGCGCTTTTGACTCCGAGTTGAAGTAGTATAGCATAAGTATTGAGATGTGTTTGCAACACTCTAATGGGCGAAAGTGTTAATAAAAACTTTGGGAAATGACCCTGTATCACGTTAACCTAATTTATTTGTTCGCGATTACGCATGTTACTTGATAATCTTCAATTGCGATTACAATAAGTTACCAAGTTTAGCATCGAGTAAAGATCAAATCATTCGGTTTCGGTTGGGATCAGGCCACTGTCGGCTCAACTACCACCTGCATAAGATTGGATGTAATGATTGTCCGTTATGTGAACAATGTTGGTTACCCGAAACTGTCGATCATTATTTAATGAACTTTTTGAAGTATGTACGGCAACGTGCAAATCTTAAACGCTAATTAACAATTACAGTCTACTCTAGTGAATGCATATTGGTCTATATGTAATTCAGTATGTCAAGGAAACAAGGCGCGGTATCTGAATGTTGAGGTCTCCGAATTTGTAGTGCTTGTGTTTCCGAATTTGTTGTGTGACTACAGATTACTGAAATCTGCACGTATAAGCCTCTGTCGAGGTTTTTTTCTATCATTCTAATATTTCTTGCATAATTAGTTTGTGCATTTGTCAAATGTATGCGATGGTGTGACGCAAAAGGCTTTAATGTGAAACGCGTCACTATATCTTCTTTCTTTTTTTAACACTAATAATAATAATTCAATTGCGTTCGTATCTTCACAATCATTTGCAATCAAGCCTTCTCGGATGGGCTGTTCTCATCGCTATGTAGAGCGTCTGCGAACGAACAATTGTTTAGTACTTACGTTGTCGCAAATTTAATTGTAGAACTTACTTTTGTCCTACATTATTAGATTTATTCTGGCTGTATGTTGCTGTTCTATGTGTCTGCTATTTGCATGCAGTTGTATGTTGGTGTGGCTGCTATCGAGCCAGAACTCTGTCGTTTTATTACAGTCGTGGAATACGTGCATGAATTACAATGATCAGCATATGTGGATAACCCATTAGAGCGGCTTATGCGCCTGTAATCGGCAGCAGAAACACTATTATCGAAAATACACCTATTTGTAGTGTTACTTGTCAGTACGCGCTATGCGCAAAGATGCTAGAATTCGACGTATCAGTAATCATAATAATAACTATTAATTTGGCGTAAAATAGCCACGTTTGTCGGGAACATGAATGCTAATCAACATCAACATATCAGTTTATAACATAATGCCGGGTCTTCACAAGATCGGGTAGAAGGCGAAGCGTTCAAAACTTGTGTCATGCGTGACGTATGACGTATTCTGGCAGGACAATGGGACTTCGTGGTCATTACCTTATTGTGAGCGGTACCGGGAGGATGGAGTAGCCTATATTTGAGGAGTCGGGAACCTCTTTCGACAGAAGAGCCATATAGGCCTAATATTTTCAACTGTAACTCCCAAAGAGCCATACACGTCAATCAACAGTTACGTAACAATTGACAATTCATGACGTATGAGTAGCTCTAATATATTGGATTCGTAGTGTGGACTGGATTTTTCTTCCCACATGCGTAGGGATGAGTGAATGAAAATTCTGAAATCTTCGATGATTATATGTATTTTTAGTCGACGTTTATGACTGACTAGATTTTGAACATTTTTATTCCCACATTTTATATGTATTGTTCGAAATCAAAGCGCGAAAGGAGAGATAAGGCACAGATGCCAAGCCTTTCCCGTGATAGCACAACTCATCGTAAATGGCTTAGAATTTACAAACACTAATATTAATCAAATGTAATTGTCGCGCTGATTTCGAAAATCTAAGTATTTATCGACTTCTAAAGTATACGACGTAACCAAACGTTGCGCTACACACCGACATTTTATGGCGGTGCTAGAAAGCTACTTACCAAGCGAGAACATGGATAGCTATGGCGGTGTTTTGACTTTGAATTTGTAATTATGAATGTTACTTCCAAAGCAGTCCATTTCTCGGCGTAGATCAGGACGACAATGCGTATATGAAAACTGCATTGTCCTACAAGCGTCGCCAATGTCTGCTATTCTCTTTGATCAATCAAGGTATCGTACCAATCTAAGATTTCGAGGCGCGCGATGGCATTAGAATTTATATCGAATTCGCGAGAGGTGTTAGTCGCTGACGCGGCAGAAACTTAGATTTGGCGATTTTGAAGAGGAGTTACGAGCCACTAACCCTAAATACCCATTGTACTGACCTCTCAAATGCATGTTTAGGTCACCACGAGAATACTTAATCTGGCCGTCATAAAAATTTAATAACAAGTTGCTGCAATATTGATAAATTGAGTACAAAACTAAAAAATTGTCAAAGAGCCATTTCTTATACCCAAAAGAGCCATAGGTTGCCGACCACTGCTATATCTACTAATGAGCGATACCAGGACAAGAAAATGTTCGCCTTCGCTAGGAATGTAGAATATCTCGATTCTCGTCGTCTTCATTACCCTGCGTCTATATAAGTAATAAACAAATGTTATATTGCTATGGCACAGAATTATAAGTCGAACAATATACCATAGTTGTCCAATTCGTCGACCCACCAGTGTGACGATATATAGCGTAGTGATGTGTCCAGCTGCAATACCAATGGGTTGCGGAATCGAGTCCGACCGCGGTCGAGTCCAGTCTAGCGAGTGGTGTATTACAGGAGTGGAGTGTGCTACACGTCGGCAAAAGCGGAATCGAAATAAAGAACATCGCCGTGGCGTAAATGACCATTGCAGTCGACAAACACTATAAATACCGCAAACAACAACAGCTGTTAGCCGCCTCTGTAATATAACACGAACGATAACCAGCTCAGATTTATGTTTATACGGTTTAATATTAACATAGTGGAGAAATAAGTGTGTATAATGTCAGATATATCGATGCGACGCTCAGCCTGTCTCGTGCATAGATGGTCAAAGCAGTCAATAAAGCTACTTAAGTAGAAGTAGTGACGCAAAAATCTAGTCAAGTACGAGTAGAAGTACCACTTTTAAAAGCAACGTAGAACTGCTTGAAGTAGAAGAAGAATTGACTGACTTTAAATCCACTCAAGTAATAAAAAGTAGTTGTAGTTGTTGTTGTTGTTGTTGTTGTATAAGTTTAATATTGGTGCTCGACTTGAAATGGTCTTTTGCACCAGATCTACGCTGAAAGTATCATATATCGTTTTATATCATATTCTATAAGAGTGCCCATGGTGAAAGGGTTGACCAGTAATGTTTCCAAGAGGAAAGGAACGGGGTCTCTTATTTGGTCCCGCAGATACTGCCGAGGGCCTTCATATTTGGTGCAGTGAATGTGTGGTAAGTAAAAAGTGAAAACGGTCGTTATTCGTTCGCATGGACTGTCAAAAGCTGCAGATTGAGCTATGCGGAAGGAGTAGAGAGCTTGATTCGTATTGATGCATCCCAGTAGGTATCAGTTTTCGACAGCATGAGCATTCGTCCGCATCACGGGATCCAAATGATTGGATTGATATGAAAATGCGATACCAATCCTTTGTTTACTCGAACACGCCGTTACAGAAAAAGTCGCAGCATTGCTCTCTTTCCTATATTATAAGACCCGTGGTTTAGTCCATGAGCAATACGGAGGAGTTATATCGGACACGGCGTGTGATAAGTATTGGGTGATAATAGATATGGCGGATTGTACAAATGCCATATGGTGAAGCTTTATTTTCGAAAAACAGATTGAATACTACTCAAATTGTAGACTCTGCGCAGTTAAGACAGATCCCTATCAATGACTAAATCACCCACGAATCACACTGGAACGAAAAATTTCCTGACAAGGATCGCGATACCAATAATTCTTATCATGATGGTGATCATGCTCATCGCGACTACATATGAGAGGTGAGTATAGCAATCCACATAAAGTCTTGAATGTGGCGTGTGATATAAATAACAGGTGGTTTTCAACGTAGTCTCAACACTCCATGTTCTGCACCATATCGCATGGATTGCATTTACACTACAATAGGTATATTACAGCAACAAATTCCCAATCTATCTACGAAGCGGTTAAGCCTATAGCACAATTCGGGGATCACCAGTTGACATTTTCTTTCATAATATTTAAAATTGAATATTATATTCATATTGAAATAAACCAGAATATTTTCGGCTGACATTCGTCAGGGGTATAGTCAACAAATAGTATAGAGAATTGAACAGAACATTGCATATCAACAATCGTATCACCAAATATGACGTCACCGGCATGAAATTTCGAATAATCGGGGCGAAGAGTCACTTAAGCCCAATGCACTATTGTATTCTTCAGTATCAAACAAATTTCAGAGACAAGTTTCCTGAACTTAAAAATGTTCCCTTTCGCTGTGCAGGATAATTTGGCTATCGCCAGAAAACGAATAACATGTCCAGTTTAGCACACTCTTGCAAAGGTCGAAGACATTTCAATTACTGTGCGAAACAGCAGCAATCAGCCGAGTGTGTGCTAAATTGACAGGGTGTTGGAGACTTGATTCCTAAATCAACACTTATATACGGAGTTAACTTCCGTTGCAACAACAGATGATATCATCTTGACCCTTCTAACATGGTTGCGTAAATATTTTCTCGCATTCAATCGTTTTTTATTCACAAAATGCGACCGTGGGCAACGAACATTGTCCGAGGCTTCGCATGCATAACGCAGAGTACAGTGACGAAAAGATATGGACTCAGGTATAGCGGTATCTTCATGGAAATAGCGGGCAATTATCAAATCCATGCCGCTGCGTTCAATAGCGGGCTATACCTTCCGTATAAGCTGGAAATGAATACGCAGGAAGTATAGTAGTTATTACCTGTGTGAATGCACATAACATGTGACAGAAAGATAAGTAATAATTAGGGCAAGGTTTTGTTGCAGTCAAATCCGCGGAAAGCTGCGTTTATTTTTCACAAAAGCTTCAGTAAAAAGTTGCATTTATTTTGTCACAAAGTTGCACTAACTGGTTGCATTTATGAACAAGCTCCTTGAAATTATTAGGGTGTGAGATAGGCCTACTCGAATCGATCCGTATCCAAAGCACTGTAGGATAACTCTGTGTTGACGACTTCAACAAAATCAATAACAAGAAAAAATTGACCCGGGGAAAATATATTTTCGGCGGTCTAGTCTGAATGTAGGCTACATCAAATCAGACATGACCTCAAATTTAAACGACAGTGAAATAATGAACCGATCTATTCACATATAATGCCAAATATTTCCAATAAAATGTTAGTTGCATGAAAAATGGAGAAAACTTGCAAAAAGTTGCAATATAAGAATCCTCCAAACAGCCTAAAGCACCATACTGCATAAACTCGGTATTTAGGAAGCTGCCGGAAGCTGTAAAAAAGTTGCAAAAGTTGCAAAAACCTGCCCCAGTAATGATATGCAGTGGGTTTCTTTAGTCAACTCGGTTCATTGCTGTACAACTGCCACATCCAGATGGTCATAATAAATGCGTACAGGAACTCACCTTCAGTCGTAATTTACATCGAAACCTGCGTAGATATAGCTCATCTTTGTTCTTCGTTCTTCGTTCTTTTTTCTAATGATAAATCGCATAAGAACATTTTCATTCGTGTTTTATCTTTCATCCAGGTCGTCGTTTTATCACCCTGCCATCGTCACTCCCATCTCATCACTCTCAGGTAAGCTGTAAGTAAATTGAACTTTCATTGTTGGCGAACACGAACGTAGCTTATACAACAGTGGGTCAGTGGTTCCCAACCTTTTTGACTTTATTCCCCACTTCAGATTAATTCCGAGTCTTAATTCCCCACTACCCAGAACTGTCGTCGTATTTCCTTTCAACTTTTGTCATTACGAAGCAGCTATTTGCTTGTTTGAAACACACAAGACACACAACCATACAGGTACGCAAAACACTCGCCTTTAACTGCAACATAAAACGTATTGTGAACAGATAACGGGAACCCTTAAAATTTAGCCAAAGCATCATTTCACATCATATTGGTCGTGCTGGGTGCCTTTGTGACGCCAACATTGGTTATCAAGAGTTGAAAGTGTGTTTTTCATCATCATCATTGGTTTATTAGCAATTTGATCAGTTCAATAGGCCACCACAAAAATGCGATACAATGAAAAGACAGGAAGATGTCGAAGCGACATGGAGTAGTCTATGGAATCAGACACCCACCTTGGCCTAGGGCTAGGCGATGTAAAGAGGAGGCATGCACACTGAATGAAAGTAAAGAAGATAGTATAGAAAAAAAAACTAGAGAAATCGGGCGGCATGTCATGGGAAGTGAGATCGATAGGTCAGTCGTGGTTCGGTAATCTTGAGGATGGACTGTATTTATTTAGTAGTAATTGCTGCTTGTATTTCGACTTGAATGTGGACATTCTCATCGACTGTCGGATGGCCGACGGGATACTGTTACACACATCTGGTCCGGCATATATGATAGAGCGATGATCTTTTCGGTCGATCATTTGATATTTGGACGACGTGGACGCGCGTGTGTTGTACTTATGCGCTTTTAATTCCGAGGTAAAGAAGTGAACAACACGCAATATAACTTTCGTTACATACATTCCAAAGCAGTTAACTGGTAACGGTAGTCGCGCATGTGTCTCTATAAATATGTAGACTATCCTGTATAAAATGTTTAAGAAATGTGTCTATTTCCCACCAGAAACCATTGAATTCCCCACCGGTTGGAAACCACTGATATACAGGCTATACTGCTCTACAGTAGGGATGTCTAAAATTTGGAAAATCTTGAAAATACTCCGTAATTATGTCTCATTCTATAGATTATTGATATGAAAAATGAGCCTGTAAAAAGCTTGCAGGAAAGTCGTTAAGATTTCTGGCAAAGCGTTTGAAAGTAGCTCAGGAATGGGCGTGCCACCTACCATAGAACGGCGAGTAGACTAGTAATCAAGTAACCACGGATCTTGATTGTGGAAACGTATAGATGCATGCATGCGTGCATCTAAATCAGTGGTTCCCAACCTTTGGTACGCGAAGATATTCCAGGTGTTACACGAGTATATTCTGTGTTTTTTTTTCGACCGAAGGAAGTCATTAGCTCAGGTGGAGTTGATTTTAAATTTTTTGAAGTTTTTTGACTAGTGGTAAAAAAACAATTCCATGGATCTCATCAACCCGGGCTGATAATGCGTACTAGTTTAATGGAATTTGGTATTACTAGGGCGATTTGTTTTTACAAAATGAAAGCGTCAAATCTATTTAAAAAAATGTGTACAAAGTCGAAATTCTTTTGACCCCACCATTTCGTGGGAATCGAAGATTTTGATATTTTATAGCTTGTAGCCTACTTGATAGGCCTACCGTTGTAGATGGCAGCGCTGTGGAGTCGGAGTCGGAGTCTGGGTGATTTTCGCTTGATGGAGTCAGAGTAGGAGTCGGAGTCGTGGGAAAAATACTGACTGGAGTCGGAGTCGAAGTTTGTGAGAATGACCCTGACTTCGACTCCGACTCCAACTTCTCTATCATGAAGACATTTGCTTTCAAAGAATTTTCAATAGAATTTTTATGTACCATCAATCACTGTTATTAATAACTATACAGATCAGGTGCGGCCAGCCAGTGGCACGCAGGCCAAATTTGGCACACGAGAAGGTTAGGTGTGGCCTGCGAGGTAATTCTCGAAATTATTTATGACATCAGGTACAATTGCAAGGCCAACCAAAATTTGATTAGCATGACCGCGAAATTTGATGATGATTAAAACAACAGTTCTGGCGCATTGACGTTTCCAGGGGCCAGCCACATTTATCCCAGATCTTCGTATATGACCATAAAGTAGAATATTTCATAGCAGATATATTTGACTTGAAATTTTTCTCGGGACTTCGCATGATTCATTGTCACTAGATTTCTTGCATTCAGTATTTGAGCCCCATTCTGAAAATTCCAAATACATATTATTCACAGAATTGAGTATAACTATATTCGCAATTAGGAGATAACGTGTCGTCCAACATGCGGCTTCGCTTGTGCACTCGCAGCGAGATCGTCGACAATACATTTGCACAAAATGATAGAGGCATGTTCACTGATACCGTCGATTTTGATATCATGTAAATATGACCAGACGATGCTTCCCACTTGACAAAATTAAAAATATTTGTAGTGTAGCTTAGCTGTTTGGGTCGAACAAATGATTAAGAAAGACTGCAAGTCCCAATCCTTGAATACTTGATTAAGTATATGTAGACTGGACATAGGCTATGGTCTTTGACTACTTAACTAAATTCCATTTATGACCAATGTCTATTAGTAGTAAGAGTGTGTGTGCTTGTAATCAGAACAGTGTGCAATGACAAAATTAGTAAGTCCAATCTTTTTATTAGTTGCTGACTCATACGCAAGAGCTATACTTGGATTTTTTATCTACATTTTTATTATACAGGATTGGATATCTGCCATATTTGAATGATTCATACATTTCAGGATATTAGAGAGTTCATGTTATAAAAAGTTGAAAAGGGAAGGATATTAAGCAAATCTTTCTTTCATGTTAATTGCATAGTGAATAACTCCAGCTGTGCCACAATGAAACAATTTAGCATGCCACCGTTAATCATATGTTTGCATATGTTTAATGGTTGTATGATAGTCATTCAACCGACATGTGGCATATAATTTTCGAAGTAAATTGGTAATAATGCTGGAGTCGGAGTCGGCACGTTTAAAGACCCATGAGTCGGAGTCGGAGTCGGTATATTGAAAATGTGTGGAGTCGGAGTCGGTGGTAAAATTTACCGACTCCACAGCCCTGGTAGATGGCCCCATTGTCTGCTCATCGTGGATCATAAACCGTCAAAGGAAACAAATGAGTTGACAACTGACACTGTGTTATACTTAACGTACCGCAATATCCTAACTGAAGCAAGTCTGCTTGGGCATTGCATGGTTCTTTCATCAAGAAGCGCATGATGTAAAATTGTGATGTAGACAACATAGTCAGAATGAAGCAACGTGGTGTGTCACCAGCAGTATACGCCCAGCTGCAGTGTTGTCAGCCAATAGCTACTGCTGTTGAACTGTCTCTCTCCATTCTTGGCAAGCTACTTAGTAAGGAAAGACACTTTCTACCCTAGAATGTAGGAAAGTATCCTTCGTTGTAGCCTGCTACAACAAATTTTGATTAACTCTACCATAATACGGGCCAGATCTCGTTTAAATAAAGTTTTTTCATGTCAAAATTTGTCAGTTTTGAAGTCAAAAACGCTTTTTCAGGCCAAACTACTTCGTAAGAAGAGACAGTCCCAACCAGAAATGAATATAAGTAGTACAATGTTAACATTATGCGCGAAAACACCTATTTGCGTACGTGAGATCAAAATTAAGTTTTTTTAGGTCAAAATCCTCCGATTTTTAGGTAAAAAATCGCCCTGGTTATTGCACCCCACGTAGGTCAAATACGTGATTATGACGTCATAAATGGTGAAAACCTTTTTGACCGCCTACGGCGTGCGTAAATTATGTAGGTGGTACGCGACCACTGCATAAAACCTCGAAGTGGTACGTGTGTGGAAAAAGGTTGGGAACCAATGATCTAAATATATGAGGCGGTCAAAGTAATCAATGTTTCAAACACATGTCAAAACTACTTCAAGTTGAGAAGTAGAATTGGAGATCTGAAAAGTACTCAAGTAACTAGTTTAAAAAGCAGATTGAGGTGGGGATCATAGAGTTAGCTGATCCGTGAGAATGCTAATCGCGTGATGAAAAAACTGCTAATCGTGGCGCATTTTGAGCGAGATCATAAAGTTAGCTGTTCCGGGAGACTTCCAATCATCTGATTTAAAACTGTTAATCGGGTCCCAGAAAGTCGGTTACGCGCGATGATTGCCCTGGGTGTTCCGAGGTATCAATCAAGTAAGTGGTGTGTGCGATGTTATCCGTTGCGTCATAGTGCGAAAACGAAATATTGACTGACTGTTTGTCAGGCTGTAAAAGGAAACGGCCGGCTGCTGATATAAGATACTGAGATAGTAACAGTAACAGGTAAAATTATCAGCATCGCGAAATGAAAGTATAGTGTCCAATTAGTACGGTACAGCCACGCAACGATTATAGAACATATAGAGAAGACATATTGCTTTGCAATAGTGCGTGGATAATCCATATATTGCCTTATTGTTAAGTGAAGGCATGACCTAGGTCCTAGGAGACAATCGTCACGGTCATTATCGGAAATATTTCTGCGTAGGAATTTTATGCTGTGTGCATAGTAAAATATTTCCAGGTTTGCTAAATGATTGAATTTGAAATGTTACTCGATCAACTGTATGCGCAGTGATTAACCGTTTTCCTTGATCCTGAGTTGTTAAATCCTGATGAACGCTGATCTCCGCCCTTAAGTCACTGGTTCGCGTACATTTAGCAGTAAACCGGAGGTGACAACCTAAAAAATTGCTTCAGGGTGGAAATGATACTACAAAGCCACTACATTGGAAATATATTCAACGACCATGATACCAGGTCTCTTTAGACCGATTTGTATTTCAGTTTAAATCTTGGACGTCTCCAGTTCGATATACAATCGAGCGAAAAGTGACGGTGCTACTTCTATTTCGAAGGTTTATTGCTTATAAAGGCCTAGTGCAGTATAGAGTGCTGTGCTAGCTCGGTCACAGGCCCTCCTAACACACATGTAAATGACTATAGTCCTAAGCATGCCTTATTCGCTTTCGTTTTGCAAGAGCATGGGAAAAGCTTAACCCATAATTCGCGTCGGAGGCTTCGGGGCTTCGTCACCCTTTCGGGCGATTCAATTGAATAGCAATGCTGACTACTTTGACCACCTCTGCTCGCAATACGCAGCACCATACGGGTGATGCTGTACGGATATTTCACAAGAAACTGCGTACGCAGGATACCTGTATCAGTGATGAGCGGACTGCGGTATTTTTCGCTCCAAGTCCGGTCCTGAAAATTATCAATTCAGTCCTACTTCATCCTGATCCAAAAATATTTTCAAAATTTACATTCCAATTCCGGCTCTGAAAATTTTCAATTCAGTCCTACTCTATCCTCATCCAAAAATATTTACAAAATTTACGGTCCAACTCCATCCTGATCCAACAATATTTTCCAGATTTACAGGCCAACTCCATCCTGATCCAAAAATATTTTCAAAATGCCAAGTCCCATTCTATAACTGATTAAACAGAAGAACATGTTGCAGAGAATAATTAGGCTCTCTGAAATATAACTCTGGTCTGTAACAAGATGTATAATTCCAATGTTTGCTTACACTCGAAACTGCAGTGGGCCTACATGACACATCAATTTTCATTTCACATTCTACCAACACGACTGTAAATGACTGAACTAGCAAGATGGCTATCAATACCTTTATCATCACATCATGAGCAACGAGCATGTACATCAGGGTTGATCATAATAGTTTTTTTTTTATTAATTTGACTGGTTAGTTGAAAAAATTGTTAGGTCGGTTCACTGAACAAAAGCTGCACATCACATTCGATTCAATTCCAGCCTGTAGAAGCAAAGGTATTACAACTGTAGAATTTTCAATACGCTACAAAGTATACATATTTTTTTTAATTATACTGGCTGCCCGTCCAAATGAAGTTTTGTAAGAAAATGGTGCATTACAAATTTGATTCAATTCCAACCAATAGAAGCGTGAAACATGGTATTTACCGTGAAGAATTCTTTCATCAAGTTATAGGGCTACAACACTATTCTGAAGAGTTTCTTGGAGGTACAAAACTTGAATATACAATTGAATAGCATGTTAATATTGAAATGAACCCGAATATTGTCAACTTGTCAAGGGTAATCGTCAGAAACTAGTAGAGAATTGGAAAGAACATTGTATATCAACAATCGTATCACAAAATATGCCAACCGAATATATCCGGGTTCAATACAATATGAATATACTATTCAACACATTCCGTAATTTGGCTTCTAAATGCGTCAATTGGCAACAATGGTAACAATCCGTCTCTCCCGCCGTCCCGCACCTCTGGTTGCGAAATCAGCGTGCTCGATGCCGGATTTCGGCATGCTCAAAGTCCGAGTCCAACATTTTTTTTTCAAAATCACAATCCGGTCCAATCCGGATCCAACGAAAATAACCCGTAATCCTGGGCCTGTCCAATCCAAGTCCAATCCAATGCTTATCTCTGACCTGTATTGACCGCATAGTATGCCATCCAATGGTCCGTGAAGGCTAATCCGCTGTAGAAAACCTGGATATGAATCCGAGGATGATAATAAATGGAGTCCAGTTCGACACTTTAAAAGTAACTTTATGCCAGCAATTGAAGGGAAATTAACGTGAACCTCCGCACTCTGTTGCAGAGCGTGTGTTTAGGCCCCCTGCACTAAATCTCCTTGCAACTTACCTTTGCTGCATGATTTGCTATAGCGGTCACAGATCACCTCGAAATAAATGAAATTCCATTCTATTCTTAGCTTTGAAGGAATATTTCATTTCTCCATGTATCCAGCAATTTCCTTATTTACTTTTCAAGCATCGGGGATAAGGTTGCATTTAAAACAAACGGTCTTTTAAAATACTTTGTTTAAAACATATTTTAAACAGTGTTTTAAACGAATGCCTTTAAAAAAAAAAAATATATATATATTTTCAAACGTTGTCCAATCATGCCATAATTGTGTAATACGTCCAAAAACCCCAGTGGTATGAGCCTACGGACGATTTGCACCGGAAATATTCGACGTATGCTATGTGGGGTGGCTGGAACCCTCGTAATCGTCGGTTCAACAGTTTGTACACGTAGATACAGATGATTGTTACGGAATGGGTGTTCTGATGACGATGACCACCGACCGTAAAATGTTGCATAACGATTTAGTCCTGTTGAAAGATATTTTTGGTCTGTTTATGACAGTGATCGGAAGCCCTTTCCGTCGAAGGAGCCATATTTTACCATATTTTCAATTGTCAACACAAATCCACTGTGACGTCACAATTAAATATTCGTGACGTTATGGCTAAAAAAAGTTCTAAACAAGGGCCTTATTTCAAACATGTTGCTTTTAAATCGTTTTTGTTTTAAATGCAACCCTAATCGGAGCGTTGATAAAATGTTGCATGTATTTAACACCTTATAAAATTTAGAACCGGACCCTGAACTTCAATGTCCTAACATCTCTTTATCCCTGGAGGGAGAATTGCAAAACCGAGAATTTAGAGACGATATCTTTACATTCCTTGTCACAACTATGAAGAGAATAAAAAGCACGTGGTTGTATGGACGGACAACGGATAGAAAATCATCCTTTGACGATGAATACATGTAAGTTTATGCAAAACATTCACACTGAAAAAATATATTGACTGCAACGGAATACCCATATAAGCCGTTCAGCCCAACTACACTGGATCGTCATATTGTTACATAGACACTCAGTCTTCAACAGTGACATGCGATGAGGCTCATCAATGGTGAGGTAATGACCCCCCAGGACATGCAAGGGAATATAGGCTTACGCCTTAACGGTCCTGACCAGACCGGAGTGTAGTGAGCAGAGTGTAAACGGGTTTTTATGCTTGCTACCGATATTACCCCATAAACAAGTTATACGGTACAGCCAACACTCCAATCGCATGGATTTGGATTTTATGTTACAATGAACATATCAAATCAAGATTGATCGCGTACGCCTGTCAATTTTTTTATATTAAACAAACATGTATTCCATACATAAATTACATTGATTGGTTGAATAAGGCATCATTCACTGAATACCTACATAGTGCATTTCATTATTGATATGTGATTGCGGGTCAAGCTCACAGCAGAGAGTTACTAAAGATTACCGAGCAGAAAAGCTGAATATTTTGAGCTAACCTTTGCAACAAAGCAAGTACAATTTTCAAGATTGGCAAGGTGCTTGCTCGTTTAGAGTTGATTTTTTTTTTGCTACCAGCCCCGTGCATAGAGTGGTCCTATAGTTGGAATGCCGAGAAATTTAACCAACGATTTTATAATGACTTAAAAAATTGTAATATATGAAAAAGGTTCCCAGTGCAGAACCTACCACGGTTCGTTTGTGAACGTGAACATCTGAAATTCCGAGGCTCACGCACAGAACGCGAACGCGAACCTCAGGTTCACTCCATCCCTAGATCCCTAGATCCCTAGATCCCTAGATCCCTAGATCCCTAGATCCCTAGATCCCTAGATACAGATTGCTCAACGAAGAGGATGATACGAAAAACATGAACATATTTTATTTGAGGTCCTAATTTCGGCTTTACATTCTCTATTGTCCTTTGCCCGGCCAATCTTCTTTTTCACTAGATTAAAATGGACACTGTATCCGAAAAACTGAATATGTCACTGACTAAAATCAAACTTGGTTGAAGACATCATTCGAACTGTGGAAACTGGAAAATCAGGATTAGATTTATGATTTTGACTGGGCATGAAGATTTCCTTGTATTAAGATTCCCAAATATGTAAAACCTACAACGTTAGCTGATTGAGTCGGCGTCCTGTTTCTTATTACATTAGCCATCTTCACGCGCAGGCTATCTAGCCTACTCCTCGCCATCTGTTCCATATAAGCTGTGTCTCACAAGAACCTAGAATTGGGTCGTGTCATAAGTTGGCAGATATGGAATCATACGAATCAAACATAGAATATCGACCTGATGTAAATGACTATTGCAGTCGAAAACACCATAAAGGCCACAAACGACGACGACGCTGGCGATGTAAGTAGCCATTATATACCAGAATTTAACGTAGACATGGATGTAAATTACATAACAGCTACATCAATAGGGGAATGTATTTGCTCCGCATTAGCCTACGTATTGGCCATCGCTACTATACAGTTCATACAACACTGTCGGATTCCGAAATCGATAGCGCGTTTCTCTGTTCTGCGATTGTCCAGTAGAGCTGTTCAAAAATAACTTTTTTTCTCGGATTCCAGCCCTTCCCTGATTAAATTGTCATATTTTAATTTGATATGCGGAGTGCTATACTTGTTAGAATTGAACCAAATTTGGTGAGCAGCGTTTTTTAGGGTAACCTGAGGATTTTATCAGTGAATGGCTGGAATCCGGGAAAAAAAGTTATTTTTGAACAGCCCTATTGTCCAATTGTTAGCGAATAGTGAGTGAGGTAGATTCGATTGTGCCTCACCTGGCTATCGTTTCTCAGCGCTGCATTGTTCGTAATAAAGCTTAATTTCACATTCATTGGTGATTTTGTGGGGGTTTTAGTGCTCTAAGATGGTAACTATTCGGATTTTTGGAATCGCTGCTAAAATATCATTTGATAGATACCAGTTATTACGAATTCTGAGCTGTTTGTGATGAATTGCATTGTCACAGGTGAGGCACGACCCGCCCGTGCCTCGCCTGTGCCTCACCTCTCTCTTCGTGCTGTATTTTGAGCAATAAATATGAAACCTGATGATGTTGGATAAAATAAACATTCAAATTTAGTTATTCATGGATATCGACGGTAATCATTGAAGGTCTTCACAATTTTCTGTATACTCATCCAGGCGCCAGGGGAGGCAGTGCCTCACTTGCCTCCCCTGACCGCACGTCACTGGTCTTTAATCCTGGAGAATTGTTGGACATGTTCATGTTTCGTTGACTTAACACTCCCTGACGGGAATCTACTGCCTATAGATCTTCTCCTAAGTCCAGAGTTACAAATTTGATTTATTTGATATTGAGATGAAATCAGAAGACTCGTCTTCACATTAATCTGCTGCACAATAGCGTTTTCTTCCTGTAGCGTCAGCACTGCCAAATGGGTTCTGAAAACTGACACCTGTGAGTTTTGGTAATCCATTATTCAGTTGCATAATGAAATCCTGAATCCCAAATGGAACCCTAATCCAGTCCGAATCCTGCTTCCTTTTTTAATATTACGAATTGAATGCACTAAAATCCAGTCCTAGGTCGTCGATACTTTTCCAATGATACCGCGTCAAGGCATAACGGGGTGCCGTTTAGAAATGGTGGCCAGCCGATTCCGACTTCATCCACAACGTCGAAGTAAACAAATGGATAGTCACTTTCATGCACCAAAGAATTTAAAATCCCGTCCTGATTCCGTAATCGTGCAACAATGTGAATCCGGATCAAATTATCTTTCAGAAAAAATTGCCGGGTTCCTGTCCGGTTAGAACCAATAATCCTGTATGCCAACACCCCTGGTACACACCCCGGACATCTAATCGACGATGATCGCGGTGTTACTTTCCAACACTGCTATACGACACTGGGTTGCGGGTCGCAATACGAGAGAGGTAGACTCTTGGTTTCCTAAATGCTGGACACTTATCTTGGCTCATATCGCTATACAATTGGCACAAATCTTATAAAAACCTATAATGAAAGTGGTCCGAACTATAAATTGGTAGCTCATGAATCATAAAAATAATATTGTCCAGGTGTAAAGCTAGTATGACTATATTGATATCAAAGCGCTATGTGAATATTAGAAGCAATAGGACCCTCATACGCTACACGTATTAGCCTACATGCTAGGAATAGGAATAACTCAGGACACAGAACCCGCGTCATCGAACTCGTGCACTGCTATCTATTACTGGGTGGTCAAGCTTTGATGACTACGTGACATCGAGTCTCCATACCACGCTTTTCAGTATATGTAAGGTTACATTTTGGACATAAATCAATTTAAAACAAACATGTTCAAAACATGCCCCTGTTTAAAACATGTTTCGTATTTTTATTGCCACGAAGTCACGAATCCTTAATTGTAACGTGACTGTCAATCGTCATAGGCAATTGTAAATATAGTGTAAAAATAGGTCCTCCCACTAAAAATGCTTCCATACCCATTTTTAAACGGACCAAAATGATCTCTGCCAGGACCAAATCGTTATGCAGCATTTTCACGGTCGGCGGTCAACATCATCATCAGAACGCCCACTCCGTACCAATGATCTATCATTCTATATGTATCTACTTGCTATAACTGTTGAAACGACGTTTACATCGACTATATCGGGTGCAAATCGTCCTTAGGTTCATACCACGTATCGTTCGAAAGAATTTGCACAATCATGGCATAATTTTACAACGTTTGAAAAAAATCAACTTAGTTTATATGATTTAAACAAAGTGCTCTAAAACGCAATTTGTTTAAAATGCAACCCTAAGTATTCACGCTTCGCTGAATTTCATTTTGGTTACGTGTGATTTCCACGGTTGACACACAGTCGACTCCTGTCAATTCGGACACTTTGGTCTTGCTCATTTTGGCCCAAATTTGCGGAGACATGGTTTTGTCCGAACCAAGCGGAAAATCATTAGCTGGTTTTATGGTCATGTGAGAAGATAGAGTGGGGATAAAATTTCTGTACGGCTGCGTAAATGAATTGTAATAAACGTACGGAGTTAGTTGCGTTGTACAGTATTTCTATACCGAACGAAGCAAATACGGTATTACTGTGTAACAAACAAATATTGGCTTAAAGAGTAGTCTACACTACAGTAATTCGTGAAATATAGTACTAGTCCATGCTGCAACAGTTTAAACTAGTGGTTCCTAACCCTTTTCGATTCATCGCCCACTTATCAATCACGACACAAATTTTCGAGTATCAAGCTGTCACGGCCGAATGCGAGTACATTGTCGAGCGTTACTGCATGGGTGGTCTTATAGGGCTGTTCAAAAAAACTTTTCCTTCAGATTTCACTGGCTACTTGATAAAATTGTTAGGTTGGTTAACAAAACGCTGCACACCAAGTTTGCCTCCATTTCAACCAGTAGAAGCGAGATTCGCGCAGTAGAAAGTTTTGAATTTATCATTGAAAAAATTGGAATTTGAATAAAATAGTATTTACGGTGACTCACTTAGAAAATCACGGAATTAGAAATCATTCTACAGCAATAACTTCGCTTCTAGTGGTTGGAATGAAGCCAAATTTAGTATACATCGCGGTTCAACTGTATATAGATTATATCTCTCTCTATCTCTCTCTCGCTCTTTCAGATATCTCAGTAACCAAGTACGAACAATATTGAGAACGTTCGATGACATCCATATGTCCCGTTTGAATCAGCTTTCAAAGGCAGTGCGCGAGCGGATAGTCCAAATTCAGGTATACACAGACTTCGCATTGAAACCGCATTGCGTTCGATTGAAGAAATTAGATCATATTGTCTTTTTAACAATAAATGTTATAATTACCGATATTTAGGATTACATTAAACTTCCGACCTCCAGGATATCATCTACCGGGGCGCTCGATGCTCGTCAGCGCACAAACGTAGACGTTCAAACAGGCTTAAGACCGACACGGTGGTTCCGCTAACCAGCGACCGGCTTCCTTGAAAGCCGACAACGGGAATATAAGGTGTTTCGATACCAGTGCAGCCATTAAGTTAAGGTTGCTGCCATACTTCCAGAGGTGGTCAAAGTATTCAACGTTGCTACTCAAGTAGAAGTAGAAGTAACGCCGGGATTTTTACTCAGGTAGAAGTAGGAGGGGTGACTCACAAGTAAGTAAGAAGGTATTTTACGCTTATTTTTGCCTACAAAACTGAAAACGGCCAAGTAAAAGTAGATGTAGTCTAAATTCATACCTACTTAAAAAGTAGTGTGAGTAGGAAAAATCTACTTGAAGTACTTCAAAAATTAGAAGTACTTCGTTACTGACCACCTCTACTTCATAATAATAAACCAAAGACGCATATAATATATTTCGGTAGCAACTAGCATATTTCCTCACCCTTTGTGCTGTCAACCTTCATCTCGCGAGATCGATATAACTTAATGCTGCACCGATGTTGTTTAGAATCCACCTGATTGCGATACAGCCAAGTTGCTGGTCTACGATGTCTCAGGCGAACCATCCGGACTCGGAAGCAAGATGCACCTCATGACCAGGCATTTCATCCGGTCCATATACGCCAATCGAACATTTGTATTCAAGACCAAAGGCTGGGGATACGTCGAGAAGGAGTGGGAATATTACATGCAGCCACTTGGGAAGTGCAAATACGAAAAGAAGTGGAACAGTCTACCGCTATTATCAGGTAAGTTTTCAATTTTACGATCGAATGGAATGGATTAGATATACAGCGACAATCAGGTCTTCTTACCGGTTTATTTCATTCAAACGTCCTTTATAAAAAAAACTTGATATTCTCATGTAGGACTAGCTAGGTTGAGCATGAGCAATGAGCATTATTATTCTTTCGGCTTAGGCTCATGGCGTATCCAAAAGGGAGCCATAGGGGCCATAACTCTCCCCAATTGGAGCAGATTGGGACAATGTAGTTAACTTTAGAATTTTCTTCGCGTATTGCGAGATATAGGGTGTCGGGTCGGTACATTGAATGATTTGTGAGTACGTGCCTCCCGATTTATAAACATGAAAAATAGGCATAAGTAGAAATACGCATGATAAAGAGAATTGCGTGCTGCCTGTGGTTGCGGGACAATTAGGCACCGGCTGTTCAGCGCCAAAAAGACACATCAACATAGTAATTGAAGAGCTTCTTACTAGAAGGTGCAGAGCTTCAATATTCAATGGAATATTATATTATCCTTGAAATGAACCCGAATATTTCCGGCTGACATTCGTCAGGGGTAATCATCAGCAACCAGCAGAGAATTGGAAAAAACATTGTATATCACCAATCGTATCTCAAAATATGACGACACCGGCACCGCTCCGATTATTCGAAATTACATGCCTCATCAAATTTTTCGGATCCGCTAAAAAAAGTTTTGGCTACGTCTTTGCACACTGCACAGGCTTCCTATAATAATCTTCAATAGAACCGAAAAACATCTTGATATATGACGTAAACACTCTTACCAGACAAAACTCATAACGAAAGAATCGTCCGGACAACTCGTGATATAAAAGACATCGACTGGTCAGTTCCCGAGAACATATTGGCCGTCTTACAGAAAATACATGATGATCCCTACGCTTGGTGGGTTTCGCAGTTTGTCAGTTATGCCTTTCGGTTGCAACCCTGGTTCGAGGGACAAGTTCAATCTATCGGCAATCGCATCGGATTCACTGGCAAAGTAGCTGGGTGAGCGGCATATTCTGAGGGTGGTGAGGGAAGGATGACATCTCATTTTGGGAGAATCCTTGTAAATTTTATAGTTACCGCGTAACAATTGGGCTCAAAATTCCGTTCATAATTCGTAAATTCACGAAATACCCGCCAGAAACAATAATGCAGCAGCGTCGTCATTATTTTTTTTTTGGCGAATTCAAGGGAGTAGTTATTCTTAAAATTCTTTCAAATTTGATATTGTGATCTTATACAATGCACTAGTATTGAAGTGTTTTTCGGATCTACCTTTCTGGGTCAATTTAAAGTTTCATATTCGACCGATTTTCCGATGCGATTCAGTTGAAATTTTGCTAATGTGCGCATATTTTGTAACTATCATCATCGTCATGCAATGCTAATAGACACGGCCAGTCTCGGAAATTTGTGGGCCATAAAGATAGGGAGTCACTGCAGCATTGGGTAATCATGAGAAATATCGAACCGCAAACAATTGGTTGGAAATGTGAGAATTATTGTAGTTGCATGTTGATGTGAAAAATCAGCTGACGTGATTGTCTTCCGTGATTGGAATGCATAGTAGGTATGTCAAGCCCAAACCTGACCCGAACGTCGAGAGCGAATGTTCAGGACTTCAGATTTCAGAAAATGCCCGAATGCTCCATTAGATGGATAGAAAAAATGGATAATAAAAAGAAATGTGCCACTTGCTAAATTATTTCATCATTGTTATTGTGAAAATATATTATACGGTCGGTCACGGCCTGCAATCCGGTTTATTACAAATGGCCGAATCAGAATCGCGAAAGAATCCCTCCATTGTCTTCGTAATATTCGAAACACAATAGTAAATACACATCTCCTGAGACTATAATGGAATCAACATTGGACGTATTTTACAAGAGTTCGCATTCTAGAATTCAAGTTCGATGGGGAGACAAGATAGGCAGAGAGGCAGCAAAGCATAGCGTGAATGAATACATGGACTTGGTGGATACGTTTTTTCGCAGAGAGGAACCTGGTGGGAATCAAACTCGACGAGTGGTTTATGTTGCAACCGAGAGCTCGCAAGCATGGAAGGATTTGCGATCGAGGTAATACATATATATCGATGTCAGTGGTTCTTAACGTGTTCTGACCCGCGGAATACTTACGCAAACCTGCAAGCCTTGTCGGAGCCACACATCTCTACATCCACCGATAGCATGAAGATAAAAAATGGTTGTGCAGGCGAGATGACCTTACTTGAAGGTGGTATCGCATCTCCATGGTGCAGGCGAAATAAATCTGATTTGACTTTCTCTCTCTCTCTCCCTCTCTCTCTCTCTCTCTCCCTCTCTCCCTCTCTCCCTCTCCCTCTCTCTCTCTTTCTCTCTCTCTCTCTCTCTCTCTTTCTCTCTCTTTCTCTGCCTAATTGAAAATGAGCTTATAAATATTGGAGATAGAAGTGGCATTTCAGAAGGTTAGAGGTTCTGTTACGTACCCCAACCTCCCCTAGCTACACCACTGCACATGACGTACCACGATGGCATTCACAATTCGACTACTGGTCGGGCCTAATTACCTGTAACCAGGGCTTTGGAGCAGCCGTAAATGTTGCATTGCTTCAGCTCCGGAGCTTTCTTCTATCATAGATTAGCTCCGGGTCCAGTTCCGGAGCCGGATTATTACCACTGCTCCGGCTACAGCTCCGGCTATGACAACTATCGAATGTGCCAGTCTATACCAGTGGTGGCCAACCCACGGCCCACGGGCCATATGTGGCCCGCGAGAAGGATTTGAGTGGCCGCGTGGTAATTTCCTGAATTTGTTATATTATCGAAAATGAATTGCTCAGATTGTGAACTTGCAAGGCCAACCAAAAATATGATTAGTATGGCCGCGACTCTCGGGATGTTGATGACTGTAATATCAGTTCCTACGCATTGTCAGATCCAGGGTTCAGTCACATTGATAGTAAATCGTCGTACATTACAACAAACTGAAATATTAGTAAAATTTTTCTTCACGCTTCGCGTGTTTAATTGTCACTCGATTTCTTTCTTGGCACCCTATACCCTCCTGAAAATGAAAAAATAGCCTAATTTACCCGATTGATTATAACTATATTCGCAATTACGAGAGAAAGTCTTTTCGAATTTGCGCTCGCAGAAAGACCGTCGACCATGAAATGTGGGCACAAAATGACAGTCGCAAATTAGTGGAAACCTTCGATATCGATATGACTAGATGCCGAATAGCCTGTCTTTGCAAACTGAGCCCAGCAGCCGGTATACAGTAGACCCGCAATATACTCAAGTAATAATAATATTGACCTAGTTCATTTGTGAACTTTGAAAATTTAATGCGATTGGCGCGGCTAGTGGACCGCGCACTCGTTCGTCAATTGCATGAGGCCCTTCAGCCGAAAAGGTCGGCCACCCCCGGTCTATATAGCTTACTAATCTATCCGTCGGTTAGTTGTTTATAATAGTAATCCAGAGTCTGTCAGCCGTAAGTAACATCGGATGCAGTAAGGAAGACACAGGTGCCACCGTGCCGGCCTGTGACGTCATAATGAATACTTGTCAATTGTTGATAACATCATAGTCGCACTAGAAGGCCCCCTGGTCAATGCAATTGCTGTGTACATAGCAGCATTAAAATTCTGATGCGGCGTTTTTTCACGCTGGCATTGTACTCGTTAACATTAAGCCATACACAGCTGAATTCAATCTTTAAATGTGCGATAACTATTCAACTGTAACTGCAGCAGTAAGAGCAATATGATAGCATATCACGACCTGGTCAATAGAAATCCGATTTGCACCAAATAGACAATGGTTTTTTGGTGCACTCGTTCCAGTCCATCCGGTGTCGATCAACTTCATCGGAATATAACATTTTACCGTTGAAACGAATCGAATACAATCTGAATTGGTGCCACAGAGAATCTGATGCTTCATTAACATTGCAACTTAATAAAACACTACTGTGCCATGCACATTGTGCCGTGCCCGTAACGAATTAAACTATGCACATTTACAAGTCACAGCAGTGCGCGATAATTCCGAAATGCTAGAATATCAAGCAACCATCAAGAATGAATACACGAAACAGATGATTACAAATTGGAAATCGCGTATCAAATCAGTAATTTGTCTCCAATATAACACAGCATGGGTTCTGAAATTGCATTGAGTAGCTCGCACCGCGACAATTGTTTGCTCAGTGTAACGGCGTTTTGGGCTACTCTTCAGCCACTCACGCTCGAAAATCGAGACGGACTTTCAGCATTCCCGTGGCCACTTACTGGCCACGGATAATTTCGTGGCCGGCCACAGATATTCCGTGGCCGGCCATGAAAAGTGCTATTCTGTGGCCGGCCATGGTGATTTTCATGGCCGGCCATGAAAGTTCAGTATGGCCGGCCATGAAATTTCTGTGGCCGGCCATATCAAACTCATCCTCATGGCCGGCCATGACTAAATTTCATGGCCGGCTGAAATATATCAAGTTGGTATTGATATTAAGTACTGTACGTGGCCCATCGTGGTCAAATGCATGATCAATTATGTTCTATTATGGGCGTACAGTAAATATAGAACTAGGTGAGAGCGAGAGTTTAGCTCAGTTTATATGCATTTTCACCCGAAATACCAGGCGAATAGCGATACAATGAAATGATAGGAAGAAGATGAAACGATCTGGAATAGTCTCTATATATCAATTAAAAACACACAAAATGATGTAAAGAATGTATTATAAAGGGGGATATCCGCTAAATGAAACAGGAGATAATGGTATAGAAAGCTAGAAGCGATGAAGACATTATCAAAACTGGTAACCGGTAAGTGTTGATTTGTATCCTTTGTTATAGAAATAGACCTAAATATTCGGCTGACACTCGTCATAGCTAATCGTATGCAGCTGCATAGACTTGAAAAACCAATGTATACCAGATATCTGTCAGAAAATCTCTATAAGTTCCCGAAAAGCTGTCAGATTCACATGACATTCTGTAGCCGGCCACAGAACAAATCAGAGCTTGCTGTGGCCGGTGCTTCCCCCGTTCTGATATTGATTTTCAACCGTAAGATGTGCAATGTGCATTGTGCAGTTGCAATCGATTGTATATAGTTTTATTTTGTAAATATGCAAACCTACGATTAAACAATATCCTTCAATTTTCAACCATGTTTATCGTTTACAATGAGTCTGCGATGCGAATAAGTAATAGGCCTACATATATATATTTGATCATGTATAGTTTAAGGGTGTAGGGGCAGTTTAAAATATTTCGTGGATTGCCCTGGTGAGTTAATGAATAATACAATACTGTACTGGAAATTTGTCTCAATTCACTGCAGATTTTTTCGATTTACGCTTAAGTAGACTCGACTATATACCTCCTGGAATACATAATCTATGTTTCATCGAGATACTGGATCGGTCAATATGCGGTCATTTTACCTGTCTTCTTGTTTTAAATACTAAATACCGTAATCAAAGTACCCGAATGAAACAATTAGGGAATCAAAGAACCATGAATATGTGGAAAATACTCTTTCAAGTTCCAGAAAAGCTGTGAAACCCACATAACATTCTGTGGCCGGCCACAGAACAGCTCGCAGCTCGCTGTGGCCGGTGCTTCCCCCGATCTGATATGTCTTTCCAACGGTATAGGACATGTAGTTGCAAACAATTCCATAGTTTGTTTACTTTCGTATAGCTGAATAGCTGTGAATTGGATAATGCCAAGCTGATACAATCGTTCCTTTCTGTATCAGGTCTATGATGAGACCGCTATATACGGTTATATGCATATTTGATTATCGTACTGCTATACAATACATACGACGTTCGAGATCCTCAACATCAATGGATCTTGCACTCATTTGCACGATGAGAATTGTGTCGATGAATCTATGAATATTTCTATGCTGTAGCAGCACTTGAACTTGAAACACTGCAGAAGTGCTGTAGATGTAGAATAAAGGCAACGATGTAGCCTAACCTAACGGTAATACTGGTAAAATATGGGGCTTTGTTCCCACAAATTTGATTTTGGTCACGTTTCCGATCCTATATAATTTGTATGTATATCCACCTAGGTGCCGTTCTTTCAGGTTCAAACAAATAATGTACGAATGAGATGCATGTCGCAGTCACTAACGATGCCGTGTATGCCAGTGTTGGGATCAAGTCACTACCTTCAAGTCACGAGTCATTTCGAGTCATTGCACATTTTGACTCGAGTCAACTCAAGTCAATCGATTTTCGAAGGTGACTCGAGTCAAGTCAAGTCACTCGATTTTTGGAGGTGACTCGAGTCAAGTCGAGTCAAGTCAAGTCAAGTCACGAGTCAAGTCACAACTCAAGTCAAGTTGCCTTTTCGAAGTATAAAGCATGATTACGTCATTGCATTTTGCTAGCTGTCTGAAATACAGATTGAGTGGTCATTCATTTTGAACCGATGAACGAATATAGAGTTAAATATACACCCAAGAAGGCGCTGTATCACTCACATATAGGCTACGTAGAACTGCTAAACTACTAATTGCATTGCCTCAGTTTATAGTTACTAGCCAAAATAGAGAATAAAGAAACGAATTGATAGGATGCAATACATTACCCATTTACAAATTGATATCATACGATTCGAGCCTGCGCCAGTGGTTGTGGACTATATGTAAACTATATTCGAACTCAATTCCAATAAAACAAGAGGTTTGGTTAAGGTAAGAACAGAGAAAGAGAAATATACATTTTGCTATTAAATTACTTTAATATACTAGTTTACGACAACGTAAGCTGTAAGCTTCGATCACTTCGTTTGCAGTCAATATATTTGTGAGAGAACAATGGAGGCTCAGTAAAACGCACGATCATTGAATGATTGGTTGCCCTCACGGGTTACACCAGCGTTTCGAGAACATCCGAACATACGCAAGACACAGTGATTTTTATCGACACCGATTACTTGATGACTTGAAATTGACTCGTGAATTTTGCTCCGAGTCACGAGTCAATCCACATTTATGACACGCCGAGTCAAGTCAAGTCAACTCATTTTAGCAAAGTGACTCGAGTCAAGTCAAGTCATACGAAAAAGGTGACTCGAGTCTGACTCGAGTCAAGTCATGACTCGAGTCATCCCAACACTGGTGTATGCCAGAGGATACTTGATTACTTGGGTGCAAGGATCGTTTTGTATCGCATTTCGTTGTTAGATCAAGCTGCTAGCCGATGTGGTGGACACAGGACGTAAATGTGCCTGCCATATAATTAAATTACTGTTATAATAATAGATAACTCCAGATACTTTGCGTCATCTAATGCAGCACCATCGATCGATGAAAAAATGCCCATGCCAAGCCTACGAATTTGCCAATAGGCATGATATATTTGTGGTTGATGCAGGGAACAATGGAATGTTCCCCGATCAATGTTCAGGGAACAATTTTGATGACACAGACAAGTCCTAATCGTTCATTATAATTCGACATTTGAATGCAGTGCAAATACTTATCGCCGTGTAAAGTGCATCTGATCTCTCGTGCCCTGGGTATTTTCTGTGAAAAGCACGTATTGGACACATTGCATTCATGCAACTACTTATATATGAATTGTGAATGATTGTAATCATATCTTCAATTGCTTCAGATTTTGTGAAATTGGTAACGGAATAAACAAACTTTTTTTTATGACGGTTTCTTTGTGTAGAAAAGGAAAGGGGGGCAGGGAGTCACATTATCTACGTTTGCATCACTAATGGGATTGGGCGATAGAGATGCGAAGCAACTGCAAGGCTATCGAGTCTGCACCACGGTTTTATCTTTCCACGCAATCCCATTTCGTTGATCGCCTGGCGTGGAAGCTGTGTGGAAACCAGTTTTAATGTAAAGGCGTTTGTCTGACTGAGCAATAAGATGTACGCTTATACATCACTCTATCAAATATTTATCTAGATTCTAGGATGTTCATTGTTCAAGGAACGTATGTTCCGGTGTTGGTTTACAACGCACCGCCCCAGTGTACTTTTTCAATAGTTTGTGAGGATTGAATTTATTGCTACAGAAGGTAAACTCGTGTAAAGCCGTGCAAATTTTGAACCCATCCCTAAACTACTCAATAAAGTGGTAATGTAACTTAGATACGTGCGATAATAGTGGAAAGTCGTCCATACAAACTTTGCCGCCAGCAAGTTCGCATTGCAAATGAAGAAGATCTACTTGACTATTGTCAAATTGGATGCAAAGGGCCGATTTTGATCCAACTAGATGTGCGAAAATCACGAACTGGCCATGAACTCGTGGCCGGCCACGATGAATTCCTATGGCCGGCCATGAAATTCAGTGTGGCCGACCACAAGACAACGCATTTTCATGGCCGGCCACGAGATATTCGTGGCCGGTCACAAAAAAATCTGTGGCCAGTAAGTGGCCACGGGAAAGCTGAGACCTCTACTGCGAAAATCCTTACCGGAGTGAATGACGATCATGCGCAGTAATGAATTCCAATTCGCATGCATAGTTGCATACACACTAACGTCATATCTGCGTCCGTAGGACATATGCTAATCATCCAGCGCTTTTATTATTCAGGTATCCGCACTATCACTTCATCGGTAGCGGCTATGTGAATGAGAGCCGAAACTTGGGTTCGTCCCATTTTGTACCATATCAGAACATCAAATCAGCCCTTCCGTCGATTTTGACCGACATGTATTTCCTGTCGAAAAGCGACTACGTCGTTTGCACTTCTTCATCAAACGTAAGTTTCCTGAGATATATGTAGATGTACAAAATGGTGGTGTACAAGCCCTGCGATAAAAAGCTTCAGGGCATGGGAAGTAAGCGTCATGCTGAAGGTAGTTTAATATTACGAAGATCGTCTACGTTTTCGGTCAGCAGTTTCCTCGTGCGCCCTTGAGGCCTTGCAGCTTCGTATTGCATGCTGTTTTTGGCTAGAGATGCAGTAGGCATATATGGTAGACCAGGGGTTCTCAACCTGGGGGGGCGCACCCCCCTTGGGGGGCGCGAGAAATTTTTGTCAATTTGGTCAATGTCTGTATAAATTGTGACTAAACATGTGTTTCACAACCATTCTGAAGAGACGATTATTGAAGATTAAACTTAATTCGTATTCTAGAAAGCTTGACAAACTCAAACTCCAGCAGTCGCGCTCAACGGAGTATAGGCTGACTTCAACTTCATTTGGGCAAATTTTTCAGTCTCTTTGAAGATTTAGAGAAATTCCTACGTGAAAGTCATTCATTACCTTATAGCTTTGGCAGTCGCCGAAATCTCTGTGCGCTAGGTAGCTGTTGTTGATAGCTGGCGAACTGCACTGCCTAAGACAGACTTAGATGCAATAAAGGTTGCCCGGTTTCGCCCTAAATTTGGCTATAAATCAACACAATTTAATTCATTTCCAAAATCAAATTTAGCATGGCAGGACAGAACAACGCCGTGCTCTCTGTAGTCATTGCCAGCATCAGAATTAGTCTCAGTGCAACCTACCTTGAAATTATTTGATGTCCTTTTCAATATTTTTTTGTTATTTTCATACAAGTTTGGGGAAATTTGTCAGCGATGCAGAAGACTAAACAACTGGAATGCGGATTCAAAATTGACGTAAGATATACCTCATGTATACTATTAGATCAGGGGTGGGCAGCCCGTAAGGCCGCATGCGGCCGTAGAAAACAATTTGTGCGGTCGTCGACGCCTAATTCAATTAGTATGTGTTGGCAGCCGTAGACATGCAAATTGCAATTACGAATTCACTCCCGAATTTTCGAGAGATTTTATTTAATCTTGAAATTGTCTTCGCGCTCCGCGCAATTCAACAAGACTTCATTTTTCGATTTTATTGCAGTAACGCCCTTCTTACTTGGAGCAGGAATGGGAATCCTCAAGAAATAATAATTCATTCGCGGCTCTGAAAAATTTTCGCGCTCCGCGCGACAATATGCACTCCAACAAGTATTCATAACATTGCCACTCGCGATTTCGGTGCGTACAATAGGCCGTTGTGAAAAGTAGAATAGTCCGTAGTTCACCGGGAATGGAGATGGACAGTTTACCACAGGTATTTTGCGTCCAGATCTTTCATTGCGGCTATGCCCTGGAATGCGGCCATGATTAGCAAGAAGGTTGCCCACCTCTGTATTAGATGATGTGCTCTTTTTGACATGACGATAAATGAAAGGGGGGAGATCAGAGGGGCGCGATTTTTTTGACCATCGCCAAGGGGGGCGCGTGTCAAAAAAGGCTGAGAACCGCTGTGGTAGACAGACAGATTCTTTATTCGTACGGTGAGAGTTTACACAAATATGTAAAAAAGACAAACACAGCGATACGACCACATCCAGATGTGCAGTATTCGAGTCAGCTGTAGTCAAGGCGTAACGATAGTTCATTTATATCATGCAACTGTCAGTCAGTAACACTTCAACAAAAGAATAAACAACAAAACGCAAACGCAAAACAGTGGCAGTAGAACAAAAAACAGTAACACTAGTTTAAAATAAATACCAGACCATACTCTCAGGTCTCAATATGTAGAAATGAGCTGAGACTAAAAATCCGACAGAATGATGCAGACGACAAACCTCTGTGCTCTATTGATAAGGAGTTCCAAATCCTTGGACCAACAAAAGTTAAGGATCTCTGGCACATACTAGCGGCTAAATTCTGCACCGGCAGATGGCGTAAAGATGCGGCCAAGTACTACGAACCATCTACTTCTCTCTTGATGTCATATCGATGTCATATTGGTTACTTTAGGAGCCATAATTTACACTTTAATCAATCACTCCCATGGTCTTTCTTCCTCAGCTATGGGTTACATGCTAAGAGCTATTACATAACGGTGGACGTGCTAAAAACATCAATAATTTAAAAATAAGCATATTGACAGCAGAGATGAGCAATTGAGCATGGATTTGGATTGGCGTTTAGGAAAGCCGGATTTGTGAAATTTTGACGGATTTGAATTTGATTGGGATGTAAGATTTTTTTCAATGGATTGAGGACTATAGGATTGGATTTACCGATTTTCGATGAGATTGATGTCCTGTGGCGAATGGCGACAAAGTTTCTCGTTCTACCACGATTTTACAAAGTTTGCCAAGCTATTATTTCATATACTTTGGCACTCATTGAGTGTTTTAATTATTTTCACAGAATTATATAGGGATAAGATGTTGGCTATACAGCTTTCCCAGTGGAATTCCAAGTTTTAATCGGATTAGGATTTGAATACACAAAAGTTACGGATTAGGATTTTGATTGGGATTCGAAGCTTCGGATTTGGATTGGATTAGGACAAAAAATCTCAAATCCGCTCATCTCTGATCGAAAGTAGCCTTTATATGCGTTCTGTGGTAATCAAATGAATAATACATTTAGGCCTGATAATTTACCTCAGTGAAAGCAGAAGAAACAGCAAAACATGGCGAGTTTTCATTATGTTCGCATTAATTGCTTCAAGTCAGACATTCGACCGGCCTGCCCCTCGTCGTAACACAAGCCAATTTCTGCCCGGAAAAGGGATAGATGTAGCTTCTCAAATCTGCGCCAGCCTTACAGGATTTACTCAGTCCTTACCTTGCGTTTTGATACGATCATTTTGTCTATGGTACGTTTCAAATTGTTCTATTGCTAATGACTTTGTGACCAAAAGAAATTATATATAGGCTAGGCTAACTGTCTATCTCAGGGGGGGGGGCAAACTTTTGAGCGCACGGGCCGCATTCAACATCAGAATCCATTTGCGGGCCGCATAATATAAAATTAGGATTATAAACCAAAACGAAATATTAGTATTTGATTATATAGTGAGGACATAGGGATGTGGTTATTTAAAACAAACCAAACATTGCTTTGATGATATCGTGAACGCGCCAAAAACATAGTGGCGAGATTTCATAAACTGGTCGACCGCAATAACCAATTCTTCAAAACTATAGAGATGAAAGTCGGTTGTCCCGATTCTGAGAACAGGATTGAAATTTAAATCTGTGAGCAGCGATTTGTTCATAAATTCACAAATTCCAGTTTTGGTTCAGTTCCATGACACACAATGCTGACAGCATCATAACCTAGCTTCAAACACGCTTCTACTATGTGTAGATAAAATATAATAATCATCACCCCAATTCTACGCATACACAGAACGAATCTACCCAAGACACGCACGAATCGTTTTATAAGCACAACACTGAAATAATTAAAGCTGGAGTGGCCAATCTGAAATCACACTCGTGATCCGAATTATGTCAATCTCGTTTAGGATTTCTGTGATGTTTAGCAGTTGAAACCTTTCAAACTGCGTGGGCCTTGAAATCGGGCTGTCGCGCCAGAAATTAAACATACAAAAGAATCTAGGAAGTATTTACCTCAGAACAGTGGT
Organism: Botryllus schlosseri; assembly: GCF_051294905.1. Lineage (NCBI taxonomy): Eukaryota > Metazoa > Chordata > Ascidiacea > Stolidobranchia > Styelidae > Botryllus > Botryllus schlosseri. The sequence continues at coordinate 25,931,132 of NC_137238.1, forward strand.
TCCCAATTTTTTTAAGACAGCCCCCCTGTGATGGTGAAATATTTCGCGCTCCCTTATCGTCATATCACAAAACGCAAAAAGGATGCTAGCCAGGAGCAACCTAACGGATAGTTTGATGGCATGGAAGGTTACGACTGTTGATGAGAGATTTTAAAATATGAAATTCAGACTAAATATACAGAGAAATGATTATGAATTAGATGTAAATCACACAGAGTGCGAATTTTTTTTCAGTTTTCCTCAGCTTCGCGCCCCTTTCAGATGCTTTCGCGCCCCCTAGTTTGAGAACCACTGCTGCAGAATTATCATGGTGAAATATATCAAGAAAAATCTTAATCGAGTCTCTGTAATAATTCGATTTCTAGTACGCATTTTAGCAATATTTTTGATAAGTTTCTTTGAAATCTCGCGGCCGCACAGAACGGTGTTGCGGGCCGCACGCGGCCCGCGGGTCGTAGGTTGTGGAGTTATCAGTCAGTTTGAAAAGCATGCATGTTGTCACGTTCATTTTATTTTAGTTATGACTTTTCTCGCGAATACAGAACATTACTTTGGAATGTACCTTGTATGTTTGGGTGAGCTGAAAACCCAATAGAGCCCAATAACGGCGGAGGACCATTGAAAAAATTCTACGAAGAAAAAGCACTGTTTCAATATGTTTCAGATCTGTCGCGCTATATACGAACTCATGATGCCTGAAAAAGTCATGCCATCGGACAGACTGCAAAGTCTTGATACATTTTACCTTTTGGCTGCGGGACCTCGATACAGAGTGATTCAAGATCACAAGAAACTGCATGACACCGAGCTTGATATGGAGGTGGGAGATGAGCTGACGGCCGTCTACGAAATTTCACACCGATTCCTTGACGGATTCCTCAGAGGGGTCAATTTGCGAACGGGACAAAAAGGGAATTTCCCTTCGTACAAAACAGAGGTTATAGTGAGAGCTCTCAACAGTACCGTGTTTGAAGACTTATAGCTAGCAGATCTATTCCAAATACAACATTTTTTAGCAAAATTCGGGATGTTGATGACTAAAATACCAGTTCCGGCTCAGTGACACTGTCAGGGACCAGCCGCATCTTTTGTACATCTATGTATATTACCGTGTAGTAGAATATCTTGCAGCATGCTTATGCGACTTGAAATTATTCTTCGTGCTTCGCACGATTTATCGTCGCTCTATTTCTTGTTGTTAATATTGGCACCAATACTGAAAATGAAATGTATACCTAATTTATAGAATTTAATTTATCTATATCAGCGACCGTGCCGTCCAACGTGCGACTTCGTGAGCGGACTGGCAGAAACATCGTCTGTAATAAAACCTTCACACAAAATTCTAGATGTATATTGGCCGAAACCATCGATATTAATGTGTCCCTGCGATAAATAGTCCTGTTCTTCCAAACTGCGCCCAGCCGTATCTAGATATTACCCACCTTATACATAAGTAACAATATTATTTAACTTTGAAAACTTTCTTGGCCAAGACATGAATGTTGCACACTGAAATTTCATGACATATATGGTATTGATCTTCATGCGTAGGAAGATAAGCCTTATTTTCACCGTTACCTTATCCGGCGGCAAAGTATGATATCATATGGTATGGTATGGAACGAAACTTCGGTATGGAACACGGAAAAGTGCAAATATGGTGTGGTATGGAAATTTCCAAGTATGGTATGGATTTTTTTCCATATATTCTATACTTTAGCAATTTTGCCAGAACCGTGCCAATGATAAAACTTTCGATTAGTCAAATTGATTGCATCTCCCAGAAAATCGTTTACTGACAAGTCCATGTTCACAACTCAAAGTGCGACTCAGACTCACCCACGCCTGTGTGCATATACGGAGACAAAAAAGTTGTGCAACTCTCATATGAAGCAAAATGATCATCACACAACATATATGCGACACAAGCTTCATTGTAATTCAAAATATGTAGCCTTGTCTCGCAGTGCCACGCTATGCCGTCCTCCAACAAGAGTGGACGATTCTCACCGCTTGAGCGCCCCTTAATTGTGGATTGATGGCGGTCGTAATTTTGCCTCCATAAGGCTAGCATTGTGTGCAGAAAGTTGCAGTTGTTTTTCCTTCATGGCGATTCGTTACTGCGAATTCATGATTTGTTGGTTATTGCAACTCTACTAATGCATTATTTCGTGTCATTGCTAGCGAAATCGAGACCCTACTTCTTCATTAGCTGTTTGAGAAGCCTTAGCGTTTGATTGTATTTTTGCTTTAACGGAGCTGCTGCTGACATTGTCTTCTGATGTCACTAGTAACAGGAACAATTTACACAGTAATCCAGAGTATGGAGCTTGTATTTCCTGAGTTGCAGAGGTGGTCAAAGTAGACAAGAAAGCTACTCAAGTAGAAGTAGAAGTAGCAACGGAAAAATCCACTCAAGTACGAGTAGAAGTACTTTTTCCTTAAGCCACGTAAAACTACTTGAAGTAGAAGTAGAATTGATCGACTTTAAATCTACTCAAGTGAGTAAGTAGTTTTGAAAGCAGTCTTGATTCGTTCGCATGGACAGTCAAAAGCTGCAAATTGAGCTACGCGGAAGGTGCGGAGAGCTTGCTTCGTATTGATGCATCCCACGGGGTATCATTTCTTGACAGAATAAGCATTCTTTCGCATCATGGGATGCAAATTATAGTATTGATATGAAAATGCGATACCAAACCTTTGTTTACTAGAAGACCCCGTTTTAGAGAACATCATTGCATGGCGCCCTACCCCATATTATAAGACCCTAAGTTTAGGTGAAGAGCAATACGAAGAAGTTGTATCTTGTGGATCGCAAAATTTAAATTTACTACATCTTAATTTTCGGAAAATGGAGGCATTACTACACTTGCTTTTATGCTTTAACATGTACTCTCTGCAGACAAACGAACTGAAAATTTATAGAACTCAAAGTATGATACTCCGAAATGAAAGTGAAATACATATACCACTTCTAAAAACCGGAAAATATTTTTCATGTCTTTTGCCCATATAGCAGTGGTCGGGAACCTATGGCTCGCGAGCCATATATGGCTCTTTTGGGTATAGGATATGGCTCTTTGGCATATTTTTAATTTTGTACTCAATTTATCCATATTGCAGCCACTTGTTATCGAGTTTCCATGACGGATAGAATAATTATTCTCGTGGCAGCATAAACATGTATTTGGGAAGTCAAGACAGTGGGGTATCCAGGGTTAGGAGCTCGTACCCCCTCCTTTTCAAAATCCCCATGTTTAAGTTGCGGTCGTGCCGGCGACTACCACCATTCGCGAATTCGATCAACACGACATCGATCTCCTCGAAATCTCTGATTGCACGGTAACATAATTGATCAAATAGAATAGCAGACATGGCAACGCTTGCAGGACAATGCAGTTTTCAAATACACATTGTCTTCGTGAACACCGAGAAATAAACAGCTATGAAAGTGACATTCACAAATACAAATTCAAATTAAAAACAACGTTATAGTTTTCCATGTTCTTGATTGGTAAGTAGCTTTCTAGCACCGCTGTAAAAGTGTAGGTGTGTAGCGCAACGTCATGTTAGGCCAAATACTTTAGAAGTCGATTTAGACCAGGGGTCGCCAACTCAAAATAGGTCGCGGGCCACTTTTCCAAATTCCTGGAGGCCGCGGGCCGCATGACATCAATATCGATATAAAAGTAGGCAACGCAGTTCAACAACCACGTCTGATAACTCTACGTTATTACAACGCTGTGCTTTCTAACATAGGCGACGGTTATAGTCACCACGAAAGAACTAATATTTTATTGAACAAACACAAATACAACAAAAAGTATCATGATCATCAATGTCATTATATTTTGGACTATGAGCTGTACACGATACCTGACAATGACAACACTCTTTAGCCGCTAAAACAGGGGTGGCCAACATTTTTGTAATTCACGGCCGCATTTCGCGTACTCATGTAGCCTGCAGCCGCATACCGGTGGTTAGTCGTGATAAACTAACTGGGGCCAAATACCCACGTTATCATGTCCATGTCCATTGCCGGTACACTCCGAACTAATCTATATGCACATATCGGCTTACTATGCGCACCAAATCGTTAGTAGTTATGTTGTAAAGAGCCACAGAGAACCAATCTGTAGTCGCGCGAGGCGCGAAAATTTTTTCATGTTCATGAGTGAATTTCGTCAATAAATATTAGTATAGTTTCACATATTACTATTAAATATTTATCCTTTCTCGGCCAATGTGATCAGATTCCCAGATACAGCTGATGCAGGGGGTATCTGCGAAAACTTAGGGTTGTTATTACAAGTGTCGACAGCCGCATAATTTTCCTTCTACTGCTGCAGATTGGCCACCCATGGATTGAAGAATCAATATTGGGGTTAGCTATACACGGTAGGCCTACTTGCTAGACAACTATCTCCTCGTAAAGCATGGTCTTTTGGAGCGCCCGAAGTCGTTTTGCAGGCGTCTCGGTCTTGGCAGTGGTGGGCCATTGCACGTCAAGGCAATATGCCCATTCGTACCAGCAAATTCTTCATCCATGGAATGATATTACCATGCCGAAGCCGTATCAACTAGTGAGTAATAGTGATAGTGGGCACATAGAATGGCTCACTTTGAAAAACAACAACATTATGTTTCAACTGAAATCTATTTTAGCGTTTCAACATGATTTACTAAGCGTTTTTCTGAATTTTTTTCAAATCAGGTCGCGGGCCGCAAAATAGGACCTCGCGGGCCGCATGCGGCCCCCGGGCCGCGTGTTGGAGACCCCTGATTTAGACTTTCGGAAATAGCGCGACTTATTACATTGGATTCATAACTAATTCTAAGCTATTTACGATGAGTTGCGCTATCACAAGTGAGGCGTGGCCCGTCTGTGCTACTTCTGTGCCTTACCCCTCCTTTTGCGCTTTATTTTCGAACAATAAATATGAAATTTCCGTTACTTTAGGAATAAAATTGTTCAAAATCTAGTCATTCATAAACATCGACGGAAGATACCAATAATCATGGAAGGTTTCACGATTTTCCTTCACTCAACCCCGAGGATATGAGAGGCACTGCCACACTTGCCTCCCCTCGCCCCACGTCACTGACGTATCATACCCTGCAGTGGATATGTACTGCTGTATTGGCCAATGACCATCTTTGGCTCTACCTACGCATGTAACTAGAAAAATACTGCGCACACCGCGAATGCCATGCAGGGTTGTAACCAAGTAACAAAGCTCCGAGTCATTCTCACTTTTATGGTTTTGACTCGAGTCAAGTCGAGTCATTTTCAATTCACCACCGAGTCAAGTCCGAGTCCAAGTCATCGAGCAGAGGTTCGAGTCCGAGTCATGGTATTATGACTCGAGTCCGAGTCCAGGTCATTGTGTTGACTTCTTAGTTTCCAGTTAAATTCTTGTCAAACCCACTCTTATAACTCTGTTTGTTGATATCGAATGGTTCGGATCTACAATATACTAATTTTCCTCACTTTTAAGAGTTTCTGGTCGCATTTTCAAGTATACCAGTACCAACAGATGTAATCCCAATAGGGTGGTTACTTTAATGTTCTTCGAATTTACAATGAGATGTCGGTCTTGGCCGTCTGAGTCTCGAGTCATATGACTTGGTTCGAGTCATGCGCAATGACTTGAGTCCAAGTCGAGTCAATACACAAATTGATTCGATTCGAGTCGAGTCATTTCCGTAATTTTCGAAAATGACTCGAGTCAAGTCGAGTCATCAAAAAATCGTGACTCGAGTCATTACAACCCTGTAATGCTACCAATACAACCCTGTAATGCCACCAGTACGCCATGAATTTTCTATTGTGACGTAATAGTTTATTGACATGTATGGCTCTTTGGGAGTTACAGTTGAAAATATTGGGCCAATATGGCTCTTCGGTCCAAAAAGGTTCCCGACCACTGCCTTATATCGTATCCAATTTTTAGGAGCACAGCTACTTCATGCGTTTCTAATATAACTACATCTTTGTGCCTATGACGTCATATAGTACACGATTCTGGAATCTGGAAAGTTCTCACCCACTATGATGTCATAATATGTATATGTTCAAATTCAAAATCTTTTTGCGTTGTTCTTTTTGCGTTCCTTTCGCTTTATCACCTGATGAAGAAGCAGAGCTCCGAAAGCTCGTGTAACTATAATAAAGTTATATTCATACAAGTGGACGTTAAACAGGGAGTGGAAGCCATCAAGGTCTTGTGTTTAGATATACCGTCTGCTATCGGCACAGCAACGTAATAAAGTTATTCTTTAGGTCAGTGGTCGGGAACCTATGGCTCGCGAGCCATATATGGCTCTTTTGGGTGCAAGATATGGCTCTTTTCCAAATATTTATTTTTGTACTGAATTGATCAATATTGTAGCGACTGGTAAATTTTCATCACGGCCAAAATAATTATTTTCGTGGCAATATAAACATGTCTTTGAGAGGTAAAGACAATGCCGTCCTCAGGTTTAGGGGCTCGGACGCCCCCTTCAAAATCATCATGTTTAAGTTACCGTCACGCCAGCGGCCAGTATCACTCGTGAATTGTAAGCGCCAATATTGTTTGTGTTGTACTGGAGTGGAACTTCGGCTCCTGTTAATTGGCAGGCTAATGATTAGTTTTCTGATTGCGATTGCGCCGTTCATTTAGTTGCCATATATAACGACTACTCGTGCTGTTAGGATGTCTCTTCAGTAATAAACGTTTATCGTGTGTAGACAAGACATCGTTTCGTGGTGCAACAGGGAGTACAGGCTCCGTGGTGGCAGCGATGGGATTCCAACCCACGCCATCGAAATGACTGGTGACTCAAACCTCCTGGCGATGTATCCGAATCGAAATCTTGAATTTTGCGATACGTTGAATCAAAGAGCATTATCTTCCTGATCTATACGGCGCGAAATGAAATGTTGTGGATGTGACATTCACAATTACAAACTCGAATTACAAACAACGCCATAGCTATCCACGTTGCACGTTCTGTGTAGGACCGGTGATAAAATGTAAGCTTGTAGCCCAACGTTATGTTACCGCCGAATACTTTGAGAATTGAGAAGTCGATAAGCATTTAGATTTTCGGAATCAGTATGACAGTCTCATTCGATTAATATCAGTTATAAAATAAATCCTAAGCTACTTACGATGAATTGCCTTATCATTGGTGAGGCTTGGCCCGTCTGCGTCTTACCTCTCGTTTCGAGCTTTACATTTGAACAATAAGTACCAGCTTTTACAGAGAAAATGTGGCGCACACGAGGAATTCAATGTAGTGAGTTCGAATGAGTGTTACCATGACGTCACGAATTTCCAATAGTGACGTAACAGTTGTTCGGCATGTGTGGCTCTTTTGGAGTTGAAACGGAAAAAATAAGGCCAATATGGCTCTTCAGACAAAAAAGGTTCCCGACCACTGCCATATAGCTTCAAAGGTGATCTGCTAAAACAGGTGTAACGTTCAAAAACACGGATTTTCCAGATTATCAGGACACATCGTGGGCTGATAGATTACGAAATGATAGGTAATTGCTAGATTGCGAAACGATACTTTCAAACGTTATGTTATGGTGGGCCATATTTACAGTGAAGAACTATTTGATATGAGCGACAAGACGGTGTGAGCGGAATCAAGCAATCCGGTACCTAAATAATATTCACTGATACTTTCGTGAAAACATATTTGTCACTCCATAACTACTGTGCGCGAAACGCAACAAAATTACTGGACTTAACTGACTTTTATGAATATTAAATGTTGGTACTCCGTGAAAACAGCCCCGAAATTCCTCAGGCTATCTTTCGTATTGGGAGATTAAACTACTTCTACTTGACAAACAGAAAATAGCGAAAAGTAAGTAAGTACACCACGAAATATTACGAAGTAGAAGTAGAAGTAGAGGAAATCAGATCTACTTGAGTAAGTACCTGAAGTCGAGGAAAACTACTTCAGTACTTCAGAAAAGTAGAAGTACTTCGTTACTGACCACCTCTGAGTAAGCATCTAGAAGTTCCCTAACTTCGATGGCCATCATGTAGCAAGGTGGCTCGCGGGATAAAGATCTCGACAGCGTTGAATCAATTAGGGGAGGATGAATAGTCCAAGGGGCAATTAATAAAGTCTCGTTTCCTCGGATGTTCGTATTTTGGTCGAGTGCCGAGCTTCTAGTAAAGGAATTGAAAGTTCTGAATCGGGTATTCAATAGCGTGTACATATCTTCCCAGCTGTTCTCTGTTAAGCCGTGGTTTGGATGATCTCGTGTGTGTAATAGATTCAATCGGTATTTTAGGCACAGGTACAGGTGCCTTACCTCGAGTGGCATTTCATTGCACAGTCGTAATGCCTTGTTGCTGATTGTCTTGATCTTTTTCAGATACGTCTGCGGAGCGAAGAAGTATGCCTCCATTCCGTAATCAATTACAGATCTAATCAGTGTCCTATAGAGTATTAGTGGAGTGTGAGTTGATGCGCCCCAATCGGCCCCTGTTAATAGTTTGGAAAGGTTCATGCGTTTGTTGCATTTGCCTGATATATAGTCAATGTGAGATTTGTAGTTGAGTCGTCCGTCAAAAATAACTCCCAGGTACTTGTATGTGCGTTCATAGGAAATCTTGTTGTTTCCTAAAAATAGATCAGGATAAACTATTTTTCTTTTTCTCGTGAAAAGCAAAGCCACTGTTTTTTCCTTGGATATAGTAAATCCCCAGGTATCACATCATCGACTTATTGCGTCTAGTGCCGTTTGTAGTTCAGAGGAGATCTTTTCTATATCCATCCCCGATTCCCACATAGCAATATCATCAGCAAATAATCCGATATTCGTGACACCAACTGCGGAAGATCGTTAGTCATTATTGTAAAAAGGACTGGTCTCAAAACGCTCCCCTGTTGAATACCATTTTGCAATTCTAATTTGTCGGACAAAGCTGCACCAATGCGTACTTGGAATGTTCGATCATTTAAGAAATTTTGCAACCATTGCAACATTTTACCCTTAACGCCCAGGTTTGACAATTTGTGGATAACCGCTCCTCTCCACACGGTATCGTATGCTTTTTCGATATCGAGGAATACTGCAACCGCTGATCGCCCGTTGTGTATTGCTTTAATTGTTGACGGAGTCATGCAAACCCAAAACATGATCAAGTGCCCGTCTACCGCGGCGAAAACCGCATTGTGATATATCAAGAAGCTTCTTACTTTCGAGACGACAAGATAGTCGACTAGATATCATAGTTTCCATGACCTTACAGAAATGACGTGTTACTGAGATCGGGCGATACGAGTTCGGATCACTTGGCTCTTTACAATTCTTTAATATTGGTATGATAATGGCGTGTTTCCAGCTCTCGGGTATTTGTCCTGATAACGAATAGAAATTAATTATTTTCAACATTTTGCACTTACTATCGGGATCCAGTTGCTTGAACATGACGTATAGTTCATCATATCGCCACCTGGCGAGGAGATTTTCTTCGTGGCCAGTGCTACATTGAGTTCTGAAATTGTGAATGGGACATTTATCTCCAGATTATCAGCATTTTCCAACAGTATTGTATTCAGCTGAGGCCTATTAAACATAGCGGCATTCGAATACTGCAATGTACTACTCGTTTGTTGAAACTTTGTAGACCAGTAACGATCTACAGCAGGGATGTCAAACTTAAATGACGCCGCGGACCAGATTCAAACCTTCAGAGAGCTCGCGGGCCGCACCAGTAAAAAATTCCCAAATATTACCTCAAAACCAAGTGTCCTTGTTTTTCATTTGAATACTTAGCCTACACCAGGGGTCACCAACCTTTTTGCAACCGAGGGCTACTTTTGCGTAATGATTGAAGCGGCGGGCTACTATTTACTCCCGCCGTTTACCCGTTCCACGTTGTATTTCCGCTTTGATATTCATAGCACTGGGCAGGACTGGACATCATGTTATCTGTTTCTATAGCAGTCAGTGGGAAGCCTGGTATTGTATGATATCAACTAGTGCGCTGTACTCTGGTATGTAACTTGACACTGCAATTCCTAGTGAGTGTTCCAGATTGGCATTGATTAAGCGTGTTCTGTGTTTGTTTTTGATGAAGTTCATCATGTCCGAAAAGGCTGATTCACAACGATAAGTTGAACCATAGACGCTTGCAATCTTCATAGCTGCTGCGCATACACCACTGTACTTTACCGTGTCAACAAGGCACCAAACGTTTGGTGCAGACTGACGTGGGGGTCATTTTGCAGTGTTACAATTTCAATCTCCAACTGTTCAGCATCCAGATATGACAAGATTTCATTATATCGGACAGCAGCAACGGTTACATAAAGTTAGAAACCTGGTATACTAAACTGCGTTGAGTGTAACAGAAACAAGCTGTGTCAAAAGATGCAATACGTAATGGGTATACAGGTATTCAAAATCTGCTAGTACTTCACGGCCATCTAACTCCGAAGAGTAATATTGTTTACTACTTCGGCATTGTCCTGGACGTCGAGCTATCATAACGGAACCCCCCGCCATTTCAAGAAGACCGTGAGTGGCATTCCGTCATGTCGCCTGTATAGGCAATGCGGCGTATCTTCAATTTCTGCCGGTGATTTTATCACATACATCTATATATTACTAATTGTAATTGAGGATAGTTTTAAGTGCTTATAAATGTAAGTTACATGTTAGTGTATTTGAAACAAGAATAGCTGAATAAATCAATCTATATATATTTAAAAGATCACTGGTAATAATCTGACGAATAGTAAATGCTGCTATTCCACCTTTTTTAGAACGGGCTCGCGGGCTACTCATCTAGTCCTCGCGGGCTACCTGGTGCCCGCGGGCACCGGGTTGGTGACCCCTGGCCTACACAATAGTATGTGACATTACATTACGGATCATAAGGGTTTCATTCTAGCAACACTTTTATTCGCTAACAATGAAATTGGCAATGACGCGATGATTGAGCGGCTAAATACAGTCATAAACCGATGGAACAGTGGCTCTAACGATGATATAAGTTGTCATATTTCAATACTGCCTTGCTTTTAGTCGTATAATGGCGTCGACCCCACGTATGCGTTGTGAGGAATACAAAGGTTTTAGCTGTAAACGCGAACCTTGAAATCAGCTTCATTATGGTTATGTCGCGATTCGGGTGAATCGGAAGTGACGCAGTAGTGCGACCACAGATATTTCAATCTATATTTATGTATAACTATTGAACTCCATACGTAACCTGCATAATAAGGGCTTCGCATTGGCGTTTTCGCTTCTGTTAATACCTCGTTTTTGATAAATTTTTCAAAAACTCTGATCTCAATATGCAATTTATTGCGTTCTCGTAATTAGGTGACAATGTCAGCGACTTGGTCCTAATAGTGGCTAGAAATCGCAACTCCGCAGTCTGGTGGTTAAATGAAGTGCCCTATTAACATACTCGACATTTTTGTCCTAAGAGATTATTTAATTGATGTATTGTTTAGTAAAAATCTGAACGTTTGATAGAAATGTGCATGCATTTTTCAATCTACTCGAAATTGCTTCGCGGGCCGGAGGAAATCATCTGGCGGGCCGTATGTTTGACACCCCTGATCTACAGTAAATATCGGTACCAGTCCGCAGACCAGCGGTTGTCCACCATTTCTAGCTATTTCCAACAGTAAACACTCAAGTGGCCCGCGCAAGCATTCGTAAATCGCATTTGACCTTTTTTCCAAGAAAGGTCGGACACCTCTGCTCGAGATAAGCGGCTCTCAAGCTTTTTTTAGACACGCCCCCCTTTATGATAGTGAAAAATGTCGCGCCCCTTATCGTCATATCACAAAATGCAACCAGACTGCTATCAACCCGAAGAAATAATCTGATAGCATGGAAGGTTATGGCTGTTGATGAGAGAATTTTCAAATACGAAATTCGGGCTATACATAGAGCAAAACCTTTGAATCGGAGGCAAATCGCGCAATGTTTATGTTGACCGCAGCTTCGTGCTCTCCTTCCGATGCTTCCACGTCACCCAGTTTGAGAACCACTGCTCGAGATAGTATAACTTTGCTGCTGAATAAAGTGATCAGAATATAGCCTATTTGGTGTCATTCAAAAGGTGTCACTTACAAAGACATGAATGGAACAAAACGGTCCATAATCATTGGGCGGCGACCCTGTTAGCACTACGAAGATTTTACATTGTCACAACTTATTCCAGATTTTCCGTGGCATATACGAGCTACTGATGATGAGCATAACCATGCCATCCGACAGCTTGATAAGCCTCGGCCACCATTACCGCTTTCATGCCTGTCCTCGATTGCTAACGATTCAGGATCACACGAAACGCAGCGAAATGGAACTTGATATGGTTGTCAGAGATGAGTTTCATGCTGTGCGCGATATCTAGTAACATTTCTTGACATTTATCCTCGCGATTTTGGTACATATATTATATATAGTATTGTATATGCCTTATATATTGTATTGTAGATTGCCTGCTGCGATGTTTTGCTTCCGCACTAAGAAAATGTACGCGAGGCCTATCTCAAGAAATAAGTGAAGACACAGAGCAGTAGCAAATCTCATACGAGTGTTTGTCGTCCACGGGCCATGCCATGGCGACTTCCCGCTGTAATGCGGACGCATTGTATATGTAATCGAAATGCGATTTTCTGCGTTATCGGTGTATTATATGGTCAGGGGTGTACGAATTTCGGGGAAATGTTAAAAGGGTGTACCACGACAAAAAGGTTTAAGAGCACTTATACTATAGTGGAAAAATTTTGGAATCTCCCAAATGTACCAGAAACAAATTTCTTTGGTACTTCTATATGGTGTGCATCATTTTCTTCCGCTGTTCGCATCTGTACTGTGGGGCTCAGATTGCAAAATGCGCTGCGACTACATTAAAATAAAAAAATGAAGAAGTTTCGAATCGCGCCTAGCGCGAAGAAAATTTCAAGAATGAATAAGATTTTGGTTGCTTTCACATCATATTTAGCGTCCACTTGCTACGTAATAATTTCTTTTATCAATTATTTATAATTTATATTTATAAAATTTAGATAATTTATTATATTTAATTTATATATATTTATATAATTTATAATCATTTATTATTTATAATTTTATTTATTAATTCGCAAATTCAATTTGCATGTCGACGGCCGCCAACACATACCAATTTCATTACGTGTTCAAGGCCGCAAAATTTCCTTCCACGACCGTAGGTTGGCAACCCCTTCGTTAGAGAGTGACGGTTTGAGGGTTTGTTCGTAATTAAATATGTTTATGATGGTAATAATGTGATTTAAATTGATGAAACTGTGGAAGAGCCACCAGCACTGGCGACATGAACTTCAAAATGGACGAAACCATAACAGAATTGAATGCCGAAGATCACTATAAGTATCTAGGGATCTGTGAAAGCGACAACATTAAACATGCTGCAATGACATCAAATCTAAAAAAAGAATACATCAGCAGGCTCAAGTCAATTCTCAAAACTGAACTCAATTCCAAAAACAAAATCAATGCCATAAACAGTCTTGCAGTGCCTGTCTTGAGATATAGCTTTGGTGTGGTGAACTGGCGCATAGATGAAATTACAAAATTGGACACAAAGACGAGAAAACTGATGACAATGCACCACATGCATCACCCAAAATCTGATACACAAAGACTGTACATTAGGGTGGTTCAAAAATAACCTTTTTTCCTGAATCTTGCAGGTTACTTGATTAAATCGTTAGGTTGCCTTAAAAAACGACGCACACCAAATTTGAATTCATTCCAACCAATATTCGCGGATTTCGTAGAGTTTGAAAATTTTGAATTTGCCTAAAAATGCAAAAAAAAAATTTTTTCAAATTTTCCTTCCAACCTTATGAAATTGTTGCGCTGTCTTCAAAAACGATGGAAAACAAATTTGACTCAATTCCAAGCTGCAGAAGCGGAGTTATTCAAGTTTTTTGATGATAATTCTGAGATGATCCACCAATCAAGGATAATCCCAGAATTATCAAAGAAAAACTGAAATAACTCCACTTCTACGGCTTCGAATTGAGTCAAATTTGTTTTGCATCGTTTTCGAAGACAGCGCAACAATTTCATGGGGTTGGCAGAAAAATTTGAAAAAATTTTTTTTTTGCATTTTTAGGCAAATTCAAAATTTTCAAACTCTACGAAATCCGCGAATATTGGTTGGAATGAATTCAAATTTGGTGTGCGTCGTTTTTTAAGGCAACCTAACGATTTAATCAAATAACCTGCAAGATTCAGGAAAAAAGGTTATTTTTGAACCACCCTACTGTACATCCCCAGAAAAAAAGGTGGCCGAGGACTACAAGAAATTGAACAAACTTTCAAAACAGAAATAATCGGCTTGTCACAGTACATCAACAACAGCGATAGCATTTACTGCAAACTCATTGCACAGGAAGACAAACAGCGCAAAACAAAATCTCTGAGCTATCGTCACGACAAGTACGTCAGAGAAGTCAACATGGAAACAGCTAACCTATACACTACAGAAAACACTGTTGCTAAACCCACAACAATAGCAAAAGCAGCACGAGTCCAGTACAAAAATGCAACGCTCAAAATGAGAGAAACGATATGGGATTCGATGCTTCTTCATGGACAGCACAAGAAGTTAACTTCACAGCCCCATGTAGACGAGCTTTCATGGACCTGGCTATCCAGCTCTGGCCTGAAACCGGCAAGCGAAGGATTCATTTTCGCAGCACAAGACCAATCGCTTCCTACAAAATACTATCGCAAAAGAATTCTGAAGCAAAACACGGACGGCAAATGCAGAATGTGCCACAACCAAAATGAAACTGTAGCACATCTCATGTCCGGCTGTGGTGCACTTGCAGCTACCGAATACACATGGAGGCACAATAGGATTGGTCACTACATTCATCTTGAATTATGCAAACATTTTGATATCACCACTTCGACAAAAAATTGGCACGATTACAGCCCAGCACCTGTGACAGAAAACGAACAAGTAAAAATTCTGTGAGATGTACCAGTTATAACTGACCGCGAAATCAGAAGCAACCGCCCGGATATAATCGTCAAACTAAAAAATGAAAGAGAATGCTTATTCATTGAACTGGCTGTCCCAGCTGATCACAACCTACCGCAAAAAGAATCAGAAAAACACTCCAAATACGCAGACCTCAAAATGGAATGTGAGAAAATGTGGCGATGCAAAATAAACATTGTACCGATAGTCATTGGTGCTACAGGGGTCGTGAGCAAAAAACTCATGAGACATATCCAACAAATTCCGGCTAACGTTCGATTTGACATGATCCAAAAGATCACATTATTGGGCACTGTGCAAATTCTTCGGAAGGCGTTGAATGCACCACTGGACTAAAATTACACTTGTGAATCACAGCATAATTCCTGTAATTTCGATTGTTCATCTTCAATCATCTCTACCTCTGCTCTGTAACCCTTGCCAATTCTTCATCTGCTGCAATTATGTAATCTGACTTCTCCGTGTATTGCATAGGAATAACAATTTGAATGTATTACTGAAATTTTAAAAATTTACTCCAATCTCGCCATTTTACTTTGGGGGCAGGTTGCTCCACAGATTATGTGTGTATCTACCAGTTTTACTCTGAATAAAGAATATAATAATAATACTAGTTTTAACTGTGGAAGCCTTGATTGGCCGTATCGCAGCATACGTAACACATAGTACAAAGCAGTTTGGATCAATTACATCAATTGAGTTCAATTACAATTACAATTCGACATATCAGTAATCATAATAAAAAGTATTATAGTTTGGCGTAAGATGGCCAAAGTTGTCAGGAACATCATGAAAGCTAAGCAACAACACCTTATCAGCTTATATAACAATGGCGGGTTGACACAAGATCGGGTGAAGATGGAAGCGTGCAGAACTTTACGCATGCAATTGTCCTTTGTCAAAATGATGTATACTGGCAGGAGAATGGGACTTCGTAGTGCTTGCACGAGACTTTAACTTCCTCTAAGCAGGTTTGACACGGGAAACGTCCTCTTGTTGCTTTAGTGTGGGTGGTACCCGGAGGATAGATTGAATCTATTTATTGAGATACGTAGGACAGGAAAATGTATTCCTCCGTGATAGGCATGTAGAATATCGCGATTCTCTTTGCTGTCATTTATCTGCGACTATATAAATAATGCCCAATTCGCCTAGCCTCCAGTTGGCGAGATAGCGTAGTGGTGTGATTCTCCGCTGAAGGGATCTATGTGAGAGGCGGGCAACATTCGGGCCCGCGACGGGATTTTAAGAAACCCGCGGACAGCCTCCAGCCTGACATGATATTGTGGCGCGCAGCCGAAATCTGCATGCATTTGCGTGCAAACGTTTTCGACCACGAAAAAACAAGACGACGCGGCGTTTCCAATCTAACTTACGTCCACGTGCAACTACGGGTTTGTACGTCCAACATGCAGCCAGAGTTCAGAGAACTTGTTGGTTACTTTGGTCGACCACAGACGTGTCATTGACTTTAGCAGCTATTGAAGTACATTATACGTTAATACATTCATCGACTGCTGTTCATTTCTTATATAGGTGGATAAATACGTGACTATATCAGCAGGTTAAGACGATACTTATCAATGACTAAATCGCCTTCGAATCGCACTGGAGCTAGATATGTCCAGTCAAGGATCGCGATACCAATAATTTGTATCGTGTTGATGGGCTGGCTCATCGCGACTACATATGATAGGTGAGTAGCCACCCACATCAAGTCTGGAATGTGGCGTGGGATATAAATAACATATGGTTTTTAGCCTAATAGTGCCTAGGCCCGACACCTATGTCTTCAGCCATATCGAATGAATTGCCTTCACACTACAATACGTATATTACAGCAACAAATTCTTATTTTATAGCACAATTCGGGGATCACCAGTAGACACTTTTTGTCACAAAATTTAAAATTAAATATTGTATTCATATTGAAATTAACCTGGATATTTTCGGCTGACACTCGTTAGGGGTAATCGTCAATAACTAGTAGAAAATTGGAACGAACATTGTATATAAAAAGTCGAATCAGCAAATGTGACGTCGCTGGCATGAAATTGCGATTAATAGGGGCGAAGAGTACTATTTTATGTAATATTTTATTTTGCAGTATCAAAAGAATTTCCGAGAGAAGCTTCTTGAACTTGAAAATGTTCCCCTTTCGCTGCCATGATAATTTTCGGGTATCTCCAGAAAACTAATAAAATTAGCAGTTTAGCACACTTTGGAAGCCCTCGAAGACATTCCAATGACTGGGCGAAACAGCAGCAATCAGCCGTGTGTGTGCTAAATGGGTCGGGTGTTGATAACGTCATTCCTATGTCAACACTTCCATACGGAACTCACTTCCATTGCAAGAGAAGTGTAGTAGCAGTTACCTGTGTAAATGCACATAGCATGTTACTGAACGATAAGTAATGATACACAGTGGTTTTTAATCAACGCGGTCGATTGCTGTACAACTGAAACATCGCGATGGGCAATGTTCCCTTTAATTTTTCACGGGTCTGCACGCACTCATTCGTAATTTACCTTGAAACCTGCGTAGATATAGCTCAACCTCGTTCTTCTTTGTTGTTTTTAATACGAAATCGTACAATTTGCACTTTTATACGTCATTTATATTTCATCCAGGTCATTTTATCATCACTCTGCCATCGTTACTCCCGTCTCATTACTTTCGGGTAAGCTGTACGTAAATTGTACTTTCATTGTACGTGACTGTGTACACAGCACAGATGCATGCAAGCATGCATGTAAAATATGCAAAGCTGGTCAAAGTAATCAACGCTTCCAAAGACATGTCAATACTACTTCAGGTAGAGGAGTAACAAAGTGTAGATCTGAAAAGTACCCAACTAACTAGTTTGAAAAGCAGATTTAGTCACTGGATCGCGTAGTGTAGAAATAGCGTAGTGGTATGACCCACGGCTACAACACCAATAGGTTGTGGGATCTAGTCCCACTGAGGTCGACTCCAGAATTCCTGCATAAGTGTTGGAGATTTATCTAAGCCTAGATAAGCAATGGTGACTGCTTTGACCGCCTTTGATCATACTACGTAGCACAACGGCTCATAGGCGCTGAACTCAGGTATGCTAGGTATGCATGGTATGCTAGGTATGCCACGCATACCCAAGAATTGTTTTAGGTAAGCGGCATACCCAGAATTCGGTTAGGACTGTAACTGACTGGCTGGTGAATTGATCGCTTTAGAAATGAGCAATGTATTTCGTAGCGCTGCTGAACACGTACGCAAAGCAGCAGCAACACATTCAGGCGCGTAGCAAAACCCCGTCCATTTGAAATAACCATTTTAACGCTAATATCCAGCGGCAATTCAGTTAGTCTTTATCAGTGTTGCGCCGGACGCGGCCAATTAGCGAGAATTGTTTGTACACTGTAAAAAATAAAAACCTCGATTTACCGCGAAATGTTTGGAAGCACGGTAGCCAGACATTTCGTGGTAATCTAACATTACCGTTAGTCAATGCAAATTCAACTTACACTCGTCCGGTAATCTCACTTTACACGCCAGACTGTAATGTTATAGTCCCCTCCGGTATATCCAATCTACATGTTCTCCTGTACATTTGAGACCGAGACCGCCTACATACCTAAATCAGGATTACATACCAGCTTGTAAATTCACGTACATCCATACCTATCGCAAAGCAACCCGATGCTAAAATATCGCAAAATTTTCTTCACACTCCCAAAACGACATTGGAACAAACTGTATATTCATTCATGATATCACGATGAAGTGGTAATCGATGGAAAAGTATTGCTGCTGGAGGTCTAATTCATCTTTAGGAGACATGCAGTAACACGAGTGGTCGCAAGAAAAGGTGAATTAATTCCACCACCGGCCAAACTTCCAATTGTTTGTTTTCCTCGTCCTCAATCCTTCTGTGTAACTAGTATCTTGCAGTTCCACTAAAAAGAATTCATGAGTAAGTCGCTATATACAGCAAATTTCCTAACCTGGACATGACATTATAAAGACTATTAAGACAAATAGGCTAACAAAAATACACGGTAACATGTTTTGAAGTACCGGTACTGGTACATTGTGTAATGAAGGCTCCGCCTTGTACATGATATAGCAGAGATTCATGACTTACTTTATCTAATGTATTGAAGCAAAAGGTTCCTCATTTGAGGTGACATGTGTGCCAAACAAATCCAGCAGTGGATGAAAACATCTCTATGCTATGGCCCGAAAATGACATAAACAAGCCAACAGTTTCAACTCCTTCGCGGCGGAGTATGTGGTGTCACAGGGCACTACATAGGTCGACTAATATCCCAAAATAGAACAGAATGCGGAGAATGAAATATTTCAATCATGAAATCAAAGTGGTGTGCAGTGTGCACATTGCACAGTCGCAGATATTCACGGTAACAAATACTATGTAGTACTGTCAGTGGCGGCTCGTCCTATAGGGCAACTGGGGCATTGCCCCACCTAAAATTCTGTTCAATAACAATTCTTTACCATTTATAGACGCACACCTATCTATATAAACCGAAATCACAGCGAAAATCGTATACTTCTTGTCCTTTCGCTTGTAAATGCCCATATATAGCGAAGTCTATGCGAAAATCGAATTCTCTTCTGTGTTTTCGCTTAGCGAATGCCTAGGCGGGGCTTGCCCCGGTAGCGCTCATAACAAGCTTTCACTGTCTATTCTCTCAAAACCGCGCACAATAAAGAAACTGTGATTTACTCTCTCCTATTCATAAAATTACCGAGCAACCGGGGCACGATAGCTCTGTGCCCTTAAGGTGTGATGTAACAATCGTATCTATAGCTGAACTCTGTTACCGTCATATGCGTTTAGTCGACCTTTGTTGGTATAGGGCGATTTTAATGGGGTTTCACACCATGAAAACTCTTGAAACTTGTTATGTCATGTCGTGATGGTGGTATTTAACACTGCCCCAAGTTTCAGGGTTTCTACTTAAAGTTTAGGGTAGTAATTCCGTTTCCGAAGTTGAGTGTGTGCTGATCCGTCATGTATCGCAAACAGATTTTACTCAAAAGCCGGTATTGGTATCCATTAATTTTGACGGTGTTCAATACTGAGATCGGTTATGACATTTGGCACGGTAAAGTCTTAATGTTAGTATCGAACGCTGTACCAAGTTTTAAGTTTGTCACTGAACTGTGTTAGTGGTAATTTCGTTTCCTAATTCGAGTGAGAGCTGACTCGTCATTTATCGCTAACAGATTATACGCAAAGCCGGTATTGGTCTCTATTGATTTTAACGATGCTCCTTACCTAGATCCGTCATAAGCTTTTGCACGGTATGTCTTGATTTTAGTATCGAACGCTGTGCCAAGTCTCAAGGTTGACACTCAATGATTAGGGCAGTAATTTCGTTATCAAGGTCGAGTATGGTAAAGATGTGCTCCGATCTGACACTTTAGCCTACAACACATTGCGGATTTCACGCAAAAGCCGGTGTATCTGCGGTAACGTTAAGTGAGATGATGATATCATTCTCAGTTTGCATTCAAATATTTACTTTGATCGTATATTCTCCAATGTAAATTTCACCGTGAAATTGTGGCCTTCAAGCCATTTGCGTACAACCCCTCGTCACTTGATCAGCCTATTCCTCATTAAATTTATGCAAAATTCGGTGTTGATCTGTTCGCATTAATTTTGACAGTGTACCATACCGAAAAGGGCCATGAGGCCACTTCTCGATAATGTCATGTAACAGTGTACCAAGTTTAAGGCTTTCATCCACGTATTTATTCGGTAATATATTTTTCAAAGGCGATTTCGCAGCAGACCTATAAGACAGTAATAAAAACGTATGTGTCGTGTTACAGTCTCCAGTTTCAAGGCCAAAATCTCTTATGCTGTACCGAGACCAAATTTCCGAGGCTGCTATTCTTAGTCCTTTACAATGATGTTTTGGATTCAATAGGACAGGCCCAATCTATGAGATAACAATTGCGTATCTGTCCGAATTCGTTGACCTTTCCAATTAGGCTTACGCTATCTCTCGAGTTATAGTCATTTCCATTTCTGCAGATAATTAGTCAGGTCTAATGCGAACATGAACCGTGTTGAATCTTTGTTCCGTACGCCGTTTACGCAGTTACCACACTTCAAGTCACAGCTCACCAGCGGACCTCTCGTGGCACATACGTTAAAATCACTGTTGCCGGGAAATTCATGTTACCGTACCATCATTAAGTTACTTGTTTACGTTGGAAAACGCCATTGTGACGTCATCTTGATAAAAAGTCGCTTGCGGCCCTTGCCCCACCACCCGATATTGTCACGAGCCGCCACTGAGTACTGTACCTTTTACGATGCGTATCCCATTCAGCGTTCCTAGGAATCTTCCACGATCGTGTCCACTTTCTTCAAGCACAAGCTTCGCTCCACCCCAGGGTTGCCAGACATCTTTTGCGAAAAAGGGCCAAACAGCGCCGGAAAAGGGGCCAAAAGGGGCCAAAAAGGGCCAAATTGTTCAATAACGTCAATAACGTTGCAACATTACCCATAGACACCTGAAATTCCAGTTTTATATTGTTGATACTGTTGTAGGACACCAAATCCACTACCTGCAACTACACTGGATCCAACTGCAATAACTGGTTCATTGTTTCAAGCCTTTTCCGACTGAATATAAAATCGTAAAATAAAACTTTTTGTGCTATAATATAAGAGTGATTAAATTTTATGAATTTTCATGAAACATTGAGAGAATAGTTTCTTTACATTTGAAACTTATCCAACTTAATATATATACCTTAATTTTAGGTTTTTCACCAAAAAACTCTACGGTTATGTTGCATTTTTTTCTTTGAAATTTCTATCAATCAGTAAGTTCTATAAGGGTGCTCTTCTTCAGACTTTTCTGCTAGATAGCTTCCATCTATGTTCGATGCTTTTTCGTCCACCTGTTCACAAATCTGTATTTACAATTCCAACACAGTCTAGTCTACATTCAAAAACAAATCCAAATCTTCCACAGTGTTTCCACTCGAATCTTTGACATTGGCATAAACATTGTCAGCTCAATTTGCGAGATAGATTTATTTGAATACTTAGTTTGACGGTATGTCTCAACTGCTTCCAAAAAGGGCCAAAAATTGAAAATAAAGGGCCAAGGGGCCAAATTATTATTTTGGGGCCAACAGCCTCTAAAAAGGGCCAAATTTCACGTATTTGGCCCCGAAAGGGCCAATCTGGCAACCCTGCTCCACCCTTTGCTCCAATCTCAGCCAGACACCGATACGACACTCGAACGATTTCGAAATAAGTGGTATTCATCCGCTGACATGCCACCAATAATATTTGCTGGCCACGTTATAATGTTTGACTTAGGTTATTTCTCTTTAATACAGAAACATTTATCACTACATATAGTTCCTTTCTTTTCCATCTAATTTCGTATAAATTGATATTTATCTCAAGTGTTGTTCACTACTTACTGTACTTACTTAACGAGACGCTGCTTGTGATGTCACAGTTGTGCGTTGGCTGTTTACCACGAATCTCAGAAAACCAGTAACGCGTAACGGTAACCTATTGTAACCTAGTACAGGTCGCCTTGTCCGCCATTAGCAAATGGTCAACTGAGCATGCGGTGCTGATATTTCTAGTTTCCCGAACAATATTATACATCCTAAACTGATTTTCTAACTTATCAGCCCTATCCGTAACAGCGAATGTAACCAGCGAGAACGGCCGTATAGCCATAGCCTTATAATATAAATAATGGCTATGTTGTAACCACATTAGCTACGATTGTCAGTTGTTTCTTGTACCCTACTATGTAGTATACTGAAATTGGTACTAGGGCCAACAATTTCCGTACGACAGACCCCAGTTTCGCAAACGAAGTTGAATCAAGTCAAATCACCACGAGAATGATATATCAGTAACATTCATATCCACGTATATATTGGCTGCAGCGATTATGAAGCTAATCAATCTTCCCAATAGCCTGGTTAACTGTCAGTACGAGTAACTGTCAGTAATTTTGCGAAGAAATTCTGCTAAGTTGACTTCACAGCTAAACTAAGGTAATATTACATATCAAAATGTCAAATTACAAGCTACGCACAGTTATTGGCTGCGACTGGTAATTCGTTGTAAAATTTACAGAGATTTCCCAGTAAATCTACCAGATTTTTTACAGTGTACACAATGTAACGCAACGCCATCCTCCGCCGAGATGATTGCGAAATTAGGTCATTGATTGCTGAGCCGTCGGCAATCGTCGCCGGCCTAATTTATTGCGTCTCCATCAAGCCGAATTACGCCGGCTTCACGAATCGCATCTGCAGTGCGCCCGGTGCGCACGATACTATCGTTGGCCTCTACCATCGTTGGCCTACACCAGGGGTCGGCAACCTTTTGCTAGTCGCGGGCCAAATTCCGAGTGCACAACTTTTTGGCGGGCCGGATTTTTTCTTGATACTATATTTAACGCTCACGTCGGTTTAGTACCCTACATTGCTGCAATCTCAATCATACAAATCACAAAAAGGGCAAAACACATGTATTTACACTTCAACAACGCTGCATAAATGTGACACTTGGCGCAGCATGCTTCGTGAAAGAATTTCAACTTCTAATAACAAGTCAGATGAAGCAACAATCAAACCACATTCTAAATGGGCATTAGAATACGTGATCTTAGCTTGCTCTTCGTGAATTCCATTGTTTTAAAATATTTTTCACATGCGTACGTGCTATCAAAAGTCGATGCCATTTCTTTTGCATTGTTGGTAAAGACCCATTTCAAGAACGTACTTTTTGTCAAAGTCATGCAGCGATGTGCTCTTTGTATGAAATTTGTCTTTCAATTCAACGGCATCGCATTTCAAAAGGGCCCATCTGTAATTTTAATGCAACGGTATTGATGGCGCTCACATTAAACCGAGTACTGAGTAGTCAGAATTTATTTTGTACAGAACGAATGTCGGAAAAGCGGGTGGAAATTCAGTAATTAAATTTCGTATCACAGTTACAAAGGTATAGTGCTGGTACTAGAGGTTTACTCTCCACCAGTATAGGAAAGTTAGCATAATTTTCTGTTTACTGTTGACATTCCCAGAGTCGCAGTTTTGTTTCGAATGCGCCTCAACATCTCATGTATTCAGTTATTTCCTCCTGAAATTGTCAATTCAATTTGTTAGATGTGGCGTTAAATGTACTACGAAAGCAAGATTAGATACCCATTATCGATGACAAGATTATGAGTCGGCGATGTTTGTATTTTCAAGGAAAGTTGCTATTTCGTTTCTCAGTTCATACACTCGTGCAAGGACAACGGCTCGACTGAATGTGCGAACACGGCAAATATACAGGACATCGCCATATTGATTCTCTGCTTCTAGTAATATATGGGGTAGGCTAACTGTCGGTGATGAAGTTTGTTAGACAAAATCAGCTTTATCAGCACCCTATCAGAGTGGCAACCCCTTAAAAAGTATGGTATACCTATGGTTGCGCGATACACACGCTTTATAGGCACTGGTGTAGTCTACTCTCAGATACATTCTCCATCTCCTACTTTTAGTACGAGATAGGCTACTAATCAACAGCCTTCGCATCAGTTTTATGGCGTAACAATTGGCCAATACGACATAGGATACTTACTTCGTAGCAATGCCGCATTCTTACCAAGCAGACTTGCTTGTGTCGACACCATCTAGGACACTATGGTATTATCATAGTGTCCTATATGGTGTCGACACAAGCAAATCTCACGCCTCAGTGAAATTGTATCACGTCACAATTTCCATTTGGCTACAGGCAATTTGACGGTCATTTTTGACCAGCTTGCCGAGCATTAAATTTGGTAAAACTGGTATCAATCGAAAGCTGACTCTGCACTGACGAAAATATAAATTTTATTCCGCTGTTGATGAGAGAATTCTCCCATATGAAATTCTGACTAAACGCAGAGCAAAATTTCAGTTTACCGGAACTTCGCGCCCACCTTCAGCTGCTTTCACGCCGCCCAAAGGGGGAACTCCCCCAGTTTGAAAACCACTGGTTTAGCCTATATTGTAATTCACAAAGTTTTCTGTAGCTACTGAAGTATGGGAAACAGTTTAGCATGGCTGAATTATCTAGTTATAACGCGGCACGCACACCGATGTAAATAGGCTAGTTTTTACAGGTGGCGACTGTGTAGTACACAGTGTGTACTAAGCCTTGCGGCCCCTCGTCTTCTTCCTGGTCCTTGCCGGATTTTCACTGGTGTGACGAATAAATGATTGATTGATTGATTATTTCATGTTGTGATTGTCAGGTTTCCTCAAAAATGTAATTGAAATTGTAATTGAGCAAAATTTATATCAAATTACAATTACAAATACAATTACATGAAAAAATGTAATTAATTACGTTCAGCTCAATTACAAATTACAATTGATTCAACTCTGTGTTACACCATAGTCAGTCATCCTATGTTAATACGAACGAAGCACTGTTTATCATGCCCTTAGCTAACAATAGAAATTATGAATCTGTGTGCACAGTAACGGGAGTTTGTTGCGTGCAATTTCTACTTTTTTCAAGTTTGCGATCATTTTGCCCCGTTGTCCGGTTAATCTGGTGTCCGAATAAATAAGGTTCGACTGTATGGATGAGTTATATTCTATCTCTCTCTTTCAGATACCTTAGTGACCAAGTACGAACAATATTGCGAACGTTCGATGACATCCGTATATCACGTTTGAATAAGCTGTCAAAGGCAGTGCGCGAGCGGATAGTCAAAATACAGGTATAAACATACCTGTGCATTGAAACAGCATCGCGTTCGTTTGAAGAAATTAGTTATTCTTGTCTTTTTATCACTATATACTGTTAGGATGTTTAGGATTGCATTTGAGACAAATATAAATTTAGAACAAACATGTTTGAAACTTGTCCCAGATGTTGTGTTTGTTTTGGGGCTATATTTCAAACAAACGAAAATAAAACCTGAAATTACAATGCAGTAAGTGTACAAGGCATGGAATACCCCAAATGTATTCAATGTATTATTGTAAAGAAGAATCATGCGACAAAATCCCTGAGAGTAGTTAACGACTGCGTTCAATAATAAACAACTAAACAACTGCTTGACCGTTCCCACATTCTCGCCAATGTTATCCACAATCAGGTCGTCCTGCGCCGTCGTCTCAAATCGTCCCGCTCTTAAGGTGATTGAAGACACTATCCACGCATCTCAAAAGTGTCACAGTGTACTCACCGTGGTTTATTTATATTGGCGCGTCTTCGGGTTCAGCGATTTCATCAATTATTTCATCAGATTCTATGCCTCAGCAAATATTCGATTCATTAGTAAGATTTGTTATATGACTGCTGGTCTTTCCCAGCACAAATAATAATATTAGTGAAATCGTGACTAGCAAACTCATAAGACATAGCGCGCAATATGAATGCCACGTAGAGTTTTTGCCATCGAGACCGCACGAATCTTCGTCTGTGTTGTCACAGTCGATGATTGGCACTCTAATATTGCTTCTTTAGGAAAGTACAATTTATAATATAGGGAGACATGGATCCTTTGATAATAAAGGCTCCCCCCCCCCCCCTCTAGGATATCATTAACCGGGACGAAGCCGGGACAACCCTACTTATTCAAACAGGCTTAAGACTGACACGGTGGTTCTGCTAACCAGCGACCTGCTTTCCCGGAGGCAGTCAACGGGAATAGAACCCGTTTCGATACGAGTACAGCCACTACCTTTACGGTAGCTGCCATAATAAACCAGAGACGCGTATGATATATTTCGGTAGCAAGTGGCATATTTCCTTACTCTTTCTAATGTCAACCGTCAGCTCGTGAGAACAATGTGAGTTACTGCTGTACCGCTATTGTTTAGAATCCACCTGATTGTGATACAGCCAAGTTGCTGGTCTACGATGTCTCGGGCGAACCATCTGGATTTGGAGCAAAATCCACATCATGACCAGGCATTTCATCCGCTCCATATACGCCAATCGAACGTTTGTATTCAAGACCAAGGGTTGGGGATACGTCGAGAAGGAGTGGGAATACTACTTGAAGCCACTAGGGAAGTGCAAATACGAAATGAAATGGAACAGTCTGCCGCTATTATCAGGTAAGTTTTCATTTGATTATTAAATGGGATGGATATACTGTAATGTGCAGCAACAATCAGGTTATCTTACAGGTTTATTTCAATAAAAGTCCATTATAAAATACTTGAAATTCTCATGTAGGACTAAGTGGGTACTAGGGTAAGAGTTCTCGGCACAGGCTCATAGGCGTAGCCAGATGATCCTATAATATGATCCTATTATATGAAATTTCATGCCGATGACGTCATATTTTGTGATACGATTGTTGATATACAATGTTCTTTCCAATTCTCTAATAGTTGCTGACGATTACCCCCGACGAATGTCAGACGAAAGTATTCGGGTTCATTTCAATATTAATATATTATTTAATTGTATATATATATATATATAAAGTAATTAATGACGGCATCCGCCCTCCTAACGCTCACCATCGGGAAACTCATGAATAGTCGTAGGCTACCGTGCGCAGGAACATAGCTCAAGACGTTTTGTCAGCTCTAACGGTAGATCTGATCATGTTAGCGTATATACAATATGCAAGTAACAATATTATTGACTGATTTCATTCTTTTACTTTTGAAAAAAATCGCGCTTTGCGGAGAAGTTATTGCATGACGTTTTTCCGTAACATTAGTATTATAACATTAAATTATGTGTGTTGTAGTGCAGTGAATTAATTATAAATATAATGATCCCAGAAATTGAGTTAATTATCCAGTATGAGTCGTTTCATTAGCTAGGGCAAGTTTTTGTTGTAGTTAAATCCGTGGAAAGTTGCATTTATTTTTAAACAAAGTTGAAAAGTTGCAGAAGCTGCATTTTGACCACATTTTGCTCGGTGGACTAAAAAAAGGTCGATTTTCTGACTCAGCTCCCGAAATACCCGTAAAAGCGTTACTTCGGTGCTGAATTACGGTGTTTCAGTCGAATTTGGCCGTGTATTTCACCAAAATCGAAAATACTTTCATGAAAAATCGAGAAAGTTGCAAAAAGTTGCACTATCAGATTCCCAGTGTTGGGATGACTCGAGTCATGACTTGACTCGAGTCAGACTCGAGTCACTTTTTCGTATGACTTGACTTGACTCGAGTCACTTTGCTAAAATGACTTGACTTGACTTGACTCGGCGTATCAGAAATGTGGATTGACTCGTGACTCGGAGCAAAATTCACGAGTCCATTTCAAGTCATCAAGTAACCGGTGTCGATAAAATCACTGTATCTTGCACATGCTCGGATTGTTCGCGAAGCGCTGGTGTAACCCGTGAGAGCGACCAATCATTCAATGATCGTGCGTTTTACTGAGCAGCCATATTGTTCCATCACAAATATATTGATCGCAAACGAAGTGATCGAAGCTCACAGCCTACGTTGACGTAAACTATAGTATGGTTAAGTAATTTAATAGCAAAAGGTATATTTCTGTTCTTTGTTCTTAACCTAACCAAACCTCTTGTTTTCTAGTTTAATTGAAATTGAATTCGAAAATAGTTTATATATAGTCCTTAACCACAGCAGGCTCGAATTGTATCATATCAATTTGCAAAAAGGTGATGTATTGCATCTTATCAATTCGTTTCTCTGTTCTCTATTTTGGCTGGTAACTATAAACTGAGGCCGTGCAATTACTTACGTAGTTTATTAGTTCTACTTATATGTGAGCGATACAGCGCCTTACTTGCGTGTGTATTTAACTCTATATCCCTTCATCGGTTCAAAGTGAATGACCACTCAATCTGTATTTCAGACACCTAGCAAAGTACAATGACGTAATCCCGCCTCATACCTTGAAAAGGCAATTTGACTTGAATTGTGACTTGACTCGTGACTTGACTTGACTTGACTCGACTTGACTCGAGTCACCTCTAAAAATCGACTGACTTGACTTGACTCGAGTCACCTTCGAAAATCGATTGACTTGACTTGACTCGAGTCAAAATGTGCATTGACTCGAAATGACTCGTGACTCGAAGGTAGTGACTTGATCCCAACACTGCAGATTCCTTTAAACAGCTTAAAACAGCATTCTACATATCTTACGAGTATTTAGGAAGCTGCCAGAAGCTGTAAATAAAGTTGCAAAAGTTGCAAAAACTTTCCCTATTCAATACTATATTCTTCATATTATAAAGGGGGGACTTTCATTTCATGAATGTTTTTGACCCCCCAATTTTTTTCTATCTATGCCCTTGCACAGACTAGTTGTTGTAACCTATTCACCAGACCCGTCCAACCTCTTGATATAAGGCGTATCAACACTCTTTCCCAGACAAAACCCAGAACGAAAGAATCGTCCGGACATCTCGTGATATAAACGACATCGACTGGTCAGTTCCCGAGAACATATTGGCCGTCCTAGAGAAAATACATGATGATCCCTACGCTTGGTGGGTTTCGCAGTTTGTCAAATATGCCTTTCGGTTCCAACCATGGTTCGAGGCACACGTTCAATCTATCGGCAATCGCATCGGATTCTCTGGCAAAGTAGCTGGGTGAGTGGCATATTTTACGGGTGGTGAGGGGAGGATTGCTTCTCATTTTGGGAGAATCGATCTTCGTAAATTTCATGGTTATCGCCTAACTATACTGGGCTCAAAAATTTCGTTCATAATTCGTAAATTCACGAAATAACCGACAGTAACAATAATGCAGCGATGCAATTGATTTGTTGCGAATTCAAGGGAGCAAGGTTGTTTCTAAATTTCTTTCAAATTTGATATTTTCATCTTATACAATATTGAAGTGTTTTTCGAAACAACCTTTCCGGGTCAATTTAAAGTTTTATATTCGACCAATTTTCCAGTGCGATTCAGTTGAAACTTTGCTAATGTGTGCATATTTTAGTAACTATCATCATCGTCATGCAATGCTAATAGACACGGCCAGTCTCGGAAATTTGTGGGCCCATAAAGATAGGGAGTCACTGCAGCATTGGGTAATCATGAGAAATATCGAACCGCAAACAATTTGTTGGAAATGTGAGAATTATTGTAGTTGCATGTTGATGTGAGAAATCAGCTGACGTGATTGTCTTTCGTGATTGGAATGCACAGTGGGTATTTCAAGCCCAAACCTGACCCGAACGTCGAGCGCGAATGTTCAGGACTTCAGATTTCAGAAAATGCCCGAATGCTCCATTAGATGGTTAGAAAAAATGGATAATAAAAAGAAAT
This sequence comes from Botryllus schlosseri, assembly GCF_051294905.1. Classification (NCBI taxonomy): domain Eukaryota; kingdom Metazoa; phylum Chordata; class Ascidiacea; order Stolidobranchia; family Styelidae; genus Botryllus; species Botryllus schlosseri. The sequence continues at coordinate 25,961,449 of NC_137238.1, forward strand.
TTGCCACTTGCTAAATTATTTCATTATTGTTACTGTGAAAATATATTATACGGTCGGTCACGGCCTGCAATCCGGTCTATTACAAATGGCCGAATCAGAATCGCGAAAGAATCCCTCCATTGTCTTCGTAATATTCGAAACACAACAGTAAATACACATCTCCTGAGACTATAATGGAATCAACATTGGACGTATTTTACAAGGGTTCACATTCTAGAATTCAAGTTCGATGGGGAGACAAGATAGGCAGAGAGGCAGCAAAGCATAGCGTGAACGAATAGGCCTACATGGACTTGGTGGATACGTTTTTTCGCAGAGAGGGAACTGGTGGCAATCAAACTCAACGAGTGGTTTATGTTGCAACTGAGAGCTCGCAAGCATGGAAGGATTTGCGCTCTGGGTAATACATATATATCGATATCAGTGGTTCATAACGTGTTCCGACTCGCAGAACATTTACGCTTACATACAAGCCTTGTCATAGCCCCGCATCCCAACATCCAAAGATGTCATGGAAGAGAACAAAATGGTGGTACAGGCGAAATGATCTTACTTGAGGGTAGTATCGCATCTCCTTGGTGCTGGCGAAATACATCTGATCTCTCTTTCTTTCTCTCTCTCTTTCCCTCTCTCTCTCTCTCCCTCCCCTCTCTCTCTCTCTCTCTTTCTCTTCCTCTCTCTCTCTCTCTCTCTTTCTCTTCCTCTCTCTCTTTCTCTCTCTCTTTCTCTCTCTCTTTCTCTCTCTCTGTTTTCATAATTAAAAATGATCTTATAAATATTGGTGATGGAATAGAATTAGCATTTCAGAAGGTCAATGGTTCTGTTACGAACTAGGGATGGTGTGAACCTCTGAAAAGTTCAGGTTCGTGTAAACGCGAACCTTTTTGAAAGGTTCTGTGTGAACGCAAACGTAAACCTCATGACGTCACGTGACGTCATATGGCTAATTCAAACCTTACATTTCGGTGAAGTGGTAGCCTATATACATGATACCCATTGACAATTCGGACCACATAATACTGCAATGCTGAAGTACATATTGACGTTTTAAACGCCACCAGGTGTGAAAACTGGGACAATCAACTGATATAATCATCCTAGAAAATCAATATCTTCCGTCGCTTTGCCAACAATTTCGACGAAGACTTGCGAGGGAATAAAAGCTTACGCCTTAACGGTCTAGGCCAGACCGGACAATGCATTCGCCGTCTGCCGGTTATTGCTACGTTGATATTGAGCAAAGCGTAAAACGGGTTTCTATTCTTGATACCGATGTTACCGCATTAACGCGATATTACCGCATTAACAAGTTATACAGTAGTAGCCAACCCCCCAATCGCACGGATTTGGTTTTTATGATACAATAGACCAATGAAATCAAGATTGACCCCGTACGCCTCCTGGATTTTTTACGTCAGACAACGATATCAATTTCATTGATTGGTTGAATCAGCATCATTCGCTGACTACATGTATTGTATTTCGCTCTTGATGTGGTGTGATTGCGGGCCAAGCTCACAGCAGAGAGTCACTGAACTTCTGTAACAAAGCAAGTAAACTTTTTGAGATGGTCAAGGTGAATGCTCGTTTAGCGTAATTTTTTTATGCTGCCATGCACAGAGTGACCCGCAGTCGAAATGCAATAAATTTCAACCGAAAATGTTATAATGAAGTTAAAATTGTATTATATGAAAAAGGTTCACAGTGCAGAACCTACCAAGTTTCGTTTGTGAACGTGAACCTCGAAATTTCTGAGGTTCACACACAGAACGTGAACGTGAACCTCACGTTTACACCATCCCTATTACGAACCCCGACCTCCCCTAGCTACGCCACTGCACATGACGTACAACCGAGGCATTCACAATTCGACTACTGGTCGGGCCTAATTACATGTAACCAGATATGGTCAAAGTAGTCAAGAAGGCTACTCAAGTAGAAGTAGAAGTAGCGAAGAAAAATCTACTCAAGTACGAGTAGAAGCACTTCATTCATAAGCAACCTAAAACTACTTGAAGTAGAAGTAGAATTTACTGACTTCATATCTACTCAAGTAAGTAAGTAGTTGTGAAAACCATCGTAATTCGCTCGCTTGGATTGACAAAAGCTGCAAATTGAGCTATGCGAAAGATGCGGAGCTTGATTCATATTGGTGCATACCAGCAGGTATCCAATTTTAGACAGCATGAGCAATTGAGCATTCGTTAACATCATGGGATGAAAATGCTATTATTGATATGATAATGCGATACTAATCCTCTGTTCACTCGAACAGCTCATTTTAGAAAATATCATGGTATGGAGCCTTCCTCCATATTATAAGGCCCGTATAGTGTACTCGAAGAGCAATACGGAGAAGCTGTATCGGATACGGTGAAAACACTTTGCGCGATCAGTAAACTTCGATAAAAAATATGGTGGATCGCAAAAATGTCGTATTGTGTAGCTTTATTTCCGGAAATTATAGGCATCACTACACTTGCTTTTATACTTCAACATGTATGTTCTCCAGACAAAAAAAAAACTGAAACTAATTAGAACTCAAATTATGATACTGGGAATTGAAAGAGGAATATAAACAATACTTTTAAAAGTGAAAAATGCATTTCATGTGTTTAGTCCAGACAAGTTTCAAAGGCGGTAGGCTATGCTTAAACAGGTCTTAAGCTAAAAAAGTCGGAGTCCACTTTTCCAGATTAGGACACGCCATGGACTGCTAGATTACGATATGATAAGTAAATGCTAGAATGCGAAACATCAGTTTCAAACTTTATGATCGGCCATATATACTGTGATGAAATATTTCATATGCGCGACAATGCGGTGTAAACGAAACGACGCATCCCCTCACCTAAATTGTATTCATCGATACTTTCGTGAAATCATATCGGTCAATTCATATCCACTGAAGGCAAAGCGCGACGAAAATTCTGGGTTTTACTCTCAACTTTTTTGAAAGTTAAATGCTGATACTCCGTGAAAACAGCCACGAAATTCCTCAGGATATCTTCCTGCTAGGTGGATTAAACTACTTCTACTTGACAAACTGAAAATAACGAAAAGTAAGTAAGTAGTTCACAAAATATTACGAAGTAGAAGTAGAAGTAGCGGGAAAAAGATCTACTTGAGTAAGTACCAGAAGTAGAGGAAAACCAGAAGTAAACCAGAGTACCAGAAGTAGAGGAAAACTACTCAAGTTCTTTAAAAAAGTAGAAGTACTTCGTCACTGACCACCTCTGCCTGTAATCAATGATGGGAAAGACTGGCGTATCATCACTGCGCATTAGGGCTCTTCAAAAGTGACTTTTTTCTCAAATCGTACTGACTACTTGATAAAATTGTTAGGTTACCTAATTTAAGCCTACACACAAAATTTGGTTCAATTCCAGCCGGTAACCGCTTTGCTACAGGAGAAGAAAGTTTCTATTTAATACATAAAAATAAATGATAAAAAATTTAAAAAAAATTTGTTCACCCCATGAAAGTGTTAGGCTGTCTATTGAAACGATGCTCACCAAATTTGGTTCAATTCCAACCAGTGGAAGCGGAGTTATTGCCGTCGAAAAATTTTGATTAGAATAAAATGGTATTTACGGTGACCGATTCTTTGTTTATTTATTATAGTTGTGCTCACCGTATATACTATTTTATTCAAATCAAAATTTTTCGTCGGCAACAACTCCGCTTCCACTGGTTGGAATTGAGCCAAATTTGGTGAGGATCACTTCTATAGACAGCCTAACACTTTCATGGGGTGAACGGATTTTTTTTAAATTTTTTATCATTTATTTTTAGATCATAAATAGAAACTTTCTTCTCCTGTAGCAAAGCGGTTACTAGCTGGAATTGAACAAAATGTTGTGTGTAGGCTTAAATTAGCTAACCTAACACTTTTATCAAGTAGCCAGCACGATTTGAGAAAAAAGTCATTTTTTAAGAGCCTCACTGCGCATATGTATGATTTAAGTAGGCTATGTGTCGTGCAGACATGGGGTAATTGCGATGGGTAATCGTAATCGATTACAACGATTGCAGCATTTTCAAGTAATCGTAATCGCAATCGATTGCATTCGAAAAAAATACGAAGTAATCGTAATCGTAATCGACTACTTCACATATCTAATCGACTTCTTTGTGAAAGAACAATTACTTTTTATTTGTACAAGGACTATGACATAAACTGAACATCAGGGAACATCTGAACAAGGATGAGATATTATACCAGGTTCGTGATAGCACAAACGTCTGATTTTCAACTGCCATTGCTCATTAATACATCAGAAGCAGCCTGTTAGCTTTGCTCGTCATTGCGTGAGAAGTATCCACACTCCACAGTAAATAGATATTTGATGTACGTAGTATTCATTAGTGTGATTGTAAGAACATCCGTCGTGCTTTATATTAGGTTATCAACACGTTTCACACACCACTACCTCGCAGCAGGGTAATTAATATCCAATCTGCCTTGTTTAAAATAGTAACTTGTGTATTGATGTTTTGTTATGCTTAGTTAAACGCAGTTTGACCGCTGCTGCTTGGCGAGCAGTAGGCCTATGTAGTACGTACGTACACTGGATAAAGATTTGAATTTTTTTACTCGTCAAATAAAGCATTACGGTTTCCACGACGAAGCTGTAAAAACCAACAGCTGGTGATATATATCATAAACGAGCCGTCTTCGCCGTTTCTCGAAACGGCTGCTTGCAGTACATTATCTGTATTAAGTTGAAGGCAGAATTTCATGTTCGCTTCACCTTATTCTCATATGACTCCACTTGAAACGGGCGTCAATTGTTGTGATAGACTTGTCAGTGGACAATTTTCTGCGGTATGAAATCGATTTGACAAATCCTAAGTTGGATCATTGTCATTGTTCTGGCAAAATTGCCGAAGTATGGAATGTATATAGAAAATATTTCCATACCATACTTGGAAGTGTCCATACCAGACATGGGGTGATTACTTCATGAATGTAATCGATTGCGATTACGATTACTTCTGAATCACGCGATTGCGATTACGATTACAGCAAAATCGGGAAGTAGTCGATTACGATTACATTGGAAAAGTAATCACGATTACTCACGATTACATTTATTTTGCATCCTATAGTAGTTATTTGGAAGACAATGCATGGATTGCGATGGAAAGGCCCAACGACATAACAACTGTCTTGAAAAAAAACGGGACGTTTCCTTGTTACGCCATAATGTACCCATTGCCCATTTTATAGAGGACGGTTTATCGCACCCAAAGATTTGCATTCTTGCCAGGTCCATAACTGCCGCACCCCCAATTCCCCAATCGGGTGGGAAGCGTGGCTGGAGGGGACTCAAAGGTATTTTGTAAACCAACATAAATTATAGAGCATTTTCGAGAGATTTCATTAACTTGGAATATATCTTTGAGCTTTGCGATTTAAATGTCTCTAGATAGCTTGATTTCGAAATGCATACGTCTCCCCCTCAAGAAATAAAGCATACATAATTCAAAGTAATAGGCATTTAGCTGCCAGTCAATACCGCTCCTCGACACATCAAAAGACATATGCAGTTTCGGCCAACATGAGATTCCACGAAGTGTGCTATTAAAGAAAGACATTGGCCAAAACTTAGGTTATGTGTCCATTGTTAATTGCCGCGCTGGGTGGGCGTGTCTAATAGTCCATTCTTTCCAATCCGAGCCCACGATGCAAATGCCACCCGGGCACCCACAGAGCATTAGACATGACAATTTGTGTGTGCGTCTCACGCAAGTTTTTCTTTTAGTCTGCTGTTTGGGCCACTACAATCAATATAATTGGCTATATAACAGACAGAAGGTCACGAATTAACAACATACAATAAAGTAATTATTGCAAGACACCAAATGTTATAATTATGAAATACGCCCCCCCCCCCCCCTACCCCCGCTCTTCAGGTAAATCTGACCATCAGGCGCTGAGATAGGATTAGAAATGCAATATAATGCAATTACCAATATTATTGACGAAATTAAATCTTCAACTTGAAAATTGACTACCCTATGGCGGCCCAAGACCAAAGTTTGGTTGATCCTGATCCTGATTCTAGCTACAACCCACGCTAACGTGGTATATAAGCCGATGGCTATGGCGGCAGGTCCAAATGTTCAGTAAAGAATTGTGAAAGAGCGACCCGTTTTTGGTAGAATATTATGAGAATAGCAGAAAGTGAACATAAAATTCTGCCTTCAGCTTAATGCAGATAATGTAATGCAAGCTGCCATTACGAGAAACGGCAAAACAACGGCCCAGTTATGATGAATATATCGGCAGCTGTTGATTTTAATGCTTCGTTGTGGAAATCGTAATGTTTCATTTGGCGAGTAGGCCTACAGAACTTTAAACCGTTGTCTGCTGTACGTTCGTACCATATAGGCCTACTTCTCGCCAAGCAGCAACGGTGAAACTGCATTTAACTATAGAATTAGAACTAACACATTCTATAGTTTAACTAAGCATAACCAAACATCAATACAAAAGTTGCTATTCTAACTTAGGCTGAAAGGTGGTTATGATTAATTATCATGATGCGAGGTAGTGGCGTCTGAAATGCATTGATAAACCGATATACAGCACGGTGGGTTTTCTTACAATCACACAAATGTACATCGAATATCTATTTACTATGTGGGGATACTTCCTACGCAAAAACGAGCAAAGCTAATAGGCTACATCTGACGTAATATTGAGCAGTCGCATATGAAAATCAGACGTTTGTGCTCTCAATAACTGGTATAATACCTCTTCCTTGTTCACGAGTGTTAAGTTTATGTCACAGTCCTTGTACAAATAAAAAGTAATCGTTCTTTCACAAAGAAATCGATTAAATATGGGAAGAAGTCGATTACGATTACGATTACTTCGGGATTTTTTCGAATGTAATCGATTGCGATTACGATTACTTGAAAATGCTGTAATCGTCGTAATCTACTATGTGGGGATACTTCCTACGCAAATACGAGCAAAGCTAATAGGCTACCTCTGACGTAATAATGAGCAGTCGCATATGAAAATCAGACGTTTGTGCTCTCAATAACTAGTATAATACCTCTTCCTTGTTCACGAGTGTTAAGTTTATGTCACAGTCCTTGTACAAATAAAAAGTAAACGTTCTTTCACAAAGAAATCGATTAAATATGGGAAGAAGTCGATTACGATTACGATTACTTCGGGATTTTTTCGAATGTAATCGATTGCGATTACGATTACTTGAAAATGCTGTAATCGTCGTAATCGATTACGATTACTAATCGCGATTACCCCATGTATGGTCCATACCATACCATACATGCACTTTTTTATATTCCATACCGAAATTTCGTTCCTTCGATACCATACCGTACCATACCATGCCCTGGTTATGGTAGCTTATCTAGCAGGTCCGCATCAGCCGGATGTATGTATACTAGGGCTCTTCAAAAATGACTTTCTTTCTCAAATCGTACTGGCTACTCGATAAATCTGTTAGGTTACCTAATTTAAGCCTACACACAAAATTTGGTTCAATTCCAGCCAGTAACCGCTTTGCTACAGGAGAAGAAAGTTTCTATTTATTATGTAAAATTAAATAATAAAAATTTTGAAAATTTTCTGTTCACCCAATGGAAGTGTTAGGCTGTCTATAGAAACGATGCTCACCAAATCTGGTTCAATTCCAACCTGTGGAAGCGAAATTATTGCCGTCGAAAAATTTGGATTTTAATAAAATAGTATTTACGGTGACCGATTCTTTGTTTATTTATTATAGTTGTGCTCACCGTAAATACTATTTTATTCAAATCAAAACTTTTGGACAGCAATAACTCCGATTCCATTGGTTGGAATTGATCCAAATTTGGTGAGCATCGTTTCTATAGACAGCCTAACACTTTCGTGGGATGAATAGAAAATTTTCAGATTTTTTGGTATTTATTTTTATATAATAAATAGAAACTTTCTTCTCCTGTAGCAAAGCGGTTACTGGCTGGAATTGAAACAAATTTTGTTTGTAGGCTGAAATTAGGTAACCTAACAATTTTATCAAGTAGCCAGTACGATTTGAGAAAAAAAGTCATTTTTGAAGAGCCCTAATGTATACACTCCATGATTTTCTCATAATGCCGACTCAAATTATTATTCTTAAACACGGTGATCTGCACGGTGCTCACCATAAATTAAAAAGACTGACTCTCGGCTGAATTCGGTAAACAAATACTTTCTAATCCAAATCTTGTTGAAATGTAGGCATCTTCCATTGCTTGGTAGGCACCGCATCATCCATTGCTTGACATAACATCGTTTGTGAGTGAGGATGAGCGCTAATCACGGGCACTGATTGCATTGGAAGCGTGTGACGTTACGGTTTAAAGCACAGACTTGGCAACAATCAAGATTTAAACTTGATTATGGTAACGGTGACTCGTAATTTTAATTGTGACGCCATAATGGGCTATATTGACTTTATTTTAAATCTGGACTACTCACACGATGTATACGTATAGGTTACGTGTTCACCGTTCACTTCAAAGTAAACGCATTCAGGATCAGCAAGAGTAGTTTTTATCCACACATTAGCAATAATAAATAGATTTTTTAGTATAAATTCTACGGAACTTTTTGCGGGATGCTCAGAATCACGTCATGGGCGGGTCGCACAATGCCCAGGTCTGATATATATATATATATATATATTAGTGCAGCTTATGTCGCGAAGAAATTTCGAAATTAACCACCAACTGCCAAAAATATGCGAAAACGGCGATCAAATCCGTTTATCCAGTTTTCGAAGCTACTCATTTTCCTTCTTTCCGGCGTTCCATTTTCTACTTCAGCTTGAAACATGTTGACACGTCTTGGCAATCGCTATTTCTACCTGTAAATTAGGCTGTAGTGAGGCTGTAACTAAGTGGAAATTTACGGACTCCTACTCGAGTAGCCTACTTTGATTATATCCGCGTATGTGAGATATATGCTAATCATCCAGTGCTTTTATTATTTAGGTATCCGCACTATCAGTTCATAGGTAGCGGCTACGTGGATGAGAGCCGAAACATGGGTTCGTCCCATTTTGTACCATATCAGAACATCAAATCCGCGCTTCCGTCGATTTTGGCCGACATGTATTTCCTGTCGAAAAGTGACTACGTCGTTTGCACTTCATCATCAAACGTAAGTTTCCTGAGATATATTATATGTAGATTGTAGATCGACAAAACGGTGGTGTACAAGCCTTGCGATAAAAAGCTTCAGGGCATGGTAAGTAAGCGCCCTGCTGAAGGTAGTTTAATATTACGAAGGTCGTCTACGTTTCCGGTCAGCAGTTTTCTCGTGCACCCTTGACGCGTGCAGCTTCGTATTGCATGCTGTTTTCGGCTATAGATGCAGCTGGCCTATATGGTAGATGCCTCATGCGTTACATTATTTACACGTTAATTGGACACACCCATGGTCAATATTTCCCAACTATGGGTTACATGCAAAGATCAATTAAATAACGGTGAACGTGCTAAAAACATCAATCATTTAGAAATAAGCATATTGACAGTATATATGCGCTCTATGGGAATCAAATGAATAATACATTCGTGCCAAACTTGTAACTTACGCCAGTGAAAGCAGAAGGAACAGCAAAACATGACGGGTTTTCATTATGTTCGTAATAATTGCTTCAAGTCATAGATTCGACCGACCTGCCCCTATGAATGGTTTGTTCTTTCCCCCAGACCGCCCTTCTGTCTTTCGGTAATGACGCAGTGATTGGATGATTCCAAAATATGCTATGACAATGACATCGTAACACATGCAATTTGCTGCCCATACAAGTGATAGATGTGGCCTCTCAAATCTGCGCCAGCCATACAGACTATATACTCAGTCCCTGTCCTTGCGTTATGGTTATGATACGATCATTTTGTCCGTTGCACGTTTCAAATTGTTCTATTGCTAATGACTTTGTGACCAAAAGAACTAATATATACGTCTATAATCTATGTGCTCGACTGTCAACACCAGAATGGAGTTATCAGTCAGTTTGAAAAGCATGCATATGTTGTCACGTTCCGTTTATTTTAGTTATTGAATTTCTCGCAAATGCTGAACATTATTTTGGAATGAGTCAGGGCCCAATAACGGGCGAGGGACATTGCACAAATTCTACGTAGAAAAAGCACTGTTCCAATATGTTTCAGATCTGTCGCGCTCTATACGAACTCATGATGCATGAAAAAGTCATGCCATCGGCCAGACTGCAAAGTCTTGATACATTTTACCATTTGGCTGCGTTACCTCGATACAGAGTGATTCAAGATCACAAAAAACTGCGTGACACCGAGCTTGATATGGAGGTGGGAGATAAGCTGACGGCCGAATACGAAATTTCATACCGAGTCCTTGACGGATTCCTCAGAGGACTCAATTTGCGAACGGGACAAAAAGGGAATTTCCCATCGTACAAAACTGAGGTTTTAGTGAGAGCTCGCAACAGTACCGTGTTTGAAGACATATAGCCAACAGAACTTTACAGAATACAACATTTTTAGCGAAATTCGGGCTGTTCATAACTAAAATTCCAGTTCCGGCGCATTGACGCAGCCAGGGACCAGCCGTATCTTTTGTAGATCCACGAATATTGCCGTAAAGTGGAATATCTCGCAGTGCATTTATGTAACTTGAAATTATTCTTCGCGCTTCGCACGATTTATCGACGCTTGATTTCTTGTTAATATTGGCACCCCTACTGAAAATGAAGAAATGCACCTTATTTACAGAATTAAAATTAACTATATGAGCAACCGTGTCGTCCAACATGCGACTTCGTGAGTGCATTCCAAGAAACATCGTCGGTGATGAAACCTCGGCATAAAATGATAGATGCATATGGCCCGAAACCAGCAATATTAATCTGTCCATGCGAAAAGTAGTCTTGTCCTTCCAAACTACGCCCAGCGTTATCTAGATGTGACCCACAATACATATAAGTAACAATATTATCTACCTTTGGAAACTTTCTCGGCCTGGACATGAATGTTACACACTGAAATTTCATGACATAAATGGTATCGATTTTGATGCGTAGGAAGAGAAGTCTTGTTTTCACCGTCACCTTATCCGTCGGCAATGGATGATATATTATATGGTATGGTATGGAAGTATGGTATGGTATGGAACGAAATTTCGGTATACGGAAAAGTGCAATAATGGTGGTATGGGAATTTTCAAGTATGGCATAGAATTTTTTTCATATATTTCATACTTTTAAAATTTTGCCACACCTATGACAATTATCTAACTTTCGATTTATCAAATCGATTGCATCTCACCGAAAATCGTTCACTGACAAGTCTAAGTTCGCATTCCAAACTGCGACTCAGATCAACTCACCCCTGTCTGCATCTACACGAAGAAAAACCAGTGCAACTCTCATGTGAAGAAAAAGGATGAAATGATTATTTATTCCAATCCGAATATAATAGGGTTACCATACGTCCTCTTTTAAGAGGATTTGCCCTCTTTTTTGATTTTTTTTAAAGTGTCCTCGGAGGACGCCCTTTTGTCCTCTTTTTTGAGATGTTGTCCTCCTCCTTGAAAATTTAGGTCATATTCAGAGCAAAATGCGAGTGATATGTTGTAAATTAGCACAGCAGTGACGTTCAAACGGTATTTTGAGCTCTGAGCAAAAAGATGACCTTTTTTTTACTCAACCACCCGGCAACGTGGAGGAAGAAACGGTATTTTGGGCTCTGAGCGGGAATGTTGACCTTTTTTTTAATTTTTTTTAGTCAACTGATCATAAAGTGGGAAAAATTCACTGATTTTTGAGAATTCTTCTCCGGTTTTGCAAGTTTAAAATTTCTGAAAAAGTGTCCTCTTTTTAGATTTCCAAAATATGGTAAGCCTAGAATATAATGAAAGTGAAATATTTTCGGGCGCTCTCGCGTTACAGGTTACATTTCTCTTATCGGTTAAACGAATTATTTCGCTTACAGCAACTTCCACTCCGTAAACTACCAAGACGAGTTTTATAGACATAGACTCTGTGAATGTAGCAGTTACATGATTATTGATATCAATTTGTTGGACTTAGAAGTCATTTCATGCGCTTTGCTCGCATGATCGTCACACAACGTATATGTGACGTACGCTAAGCATCATTGCAATTCAAAATATGTAGCCTTGTCTCGCAATAGTGCCACGCTATGCCGGCATACAACACGAAATGTAACTTCAAAAAATCTGATTATCTTTTATAAAGGAATGGATGGCCCATTCATGTACATGTATGGGTCATATGTACAAGTACATATATACGTATATGACCCATACATTTGGAGAGAAATCGGACATTTGATTCGCTGTCGCAAAACCCCTAATGATTACAGCGATGTGAAATAGTATTATAAGATATATTCCAATGAGACAGCACTTTTGTGTTATGTAATTTTTTAGATGATATCTTCATATTACTGCTTGCAGCGCGTTGCCACACTGGTTTCACATATCATGACCTTTTGTTGAGATTCCATGATAACCCCGTATATATTTTACGTTCCGTCGTCGATGATTAGCAAATCTACATCGCTGACATATGACACAAAGAAATTGAGGATAGAATTGGTGCATTAGGGCTGTTTAAACGGATATAATTTTACCCTGGTATAAACGTCGAAAATTCCCACGCGTTATGAATAGAATTTTATCTGACAAACTGGGCAGCGGGGAAAGTATGGAAAAATTATCAAATATGGTATGGAAAAATGTTGCTATGGTAGGGAAAATTGTAAGTATGGCATGAAAAGATAGAGTCAAGTATGGAATATAGAAATTTATCATTTCATTCAATACCAATTACCATATCATGCCCTGTCCGGCAGTCATCAACATTCAAGTGGCCTGTGCAATGGTTCGAGAATATTATTTGATTATTCGGCCGAAGAGGCTGGCCACCGCCGTCCTCAGTCGATATTTCTTGTTAATGTTAGAATTTTCCATGCTTTCCACTGACATCTGTGCCAAATGTAATGACAAAAGTGGTCATGGGCCAACCAACTCAGTTAAATGGACAATTGGACATCCATACTACACTGCGTTGGCGGAGGGTGGTCGGCAGCATTTGCTTCCGTAGCAATCATCTTGCATGAATGATTTCACGTGCACTGCCGATAATTACAGGCAACTCGTTATCCTAGTTTGGACTCGGTACTTTTGCTTTCAGAGAGATATCATGGGCTCTACAGCAATGGTTCTCGACCTTTTTTTCACATGTGGTCTGGTAAACTTTCGAAACATCGTTTATACCACCAGTGATTCCCTACGGGGAGAAAATCCTCACTAGAGAGGAACTCAGCAGTTTCTAATGCAGGGGCGGCCAACCTTTTCGACCAAAGGGCCACATGATATTTACGAACCATTGCGCGGGACACTTGAATGCTGACGACCTTCATTAGTCGTCCGATTGGAGCGAACCGGATTAGGTAACGGTGAAACAAGATTTATATTACTACGCATCAACATCGATAACAATTATGTTGTGAAAAGTCAGTGTGCGACTTGCACTCACGACCTATAGCCGCCGTGCGAAGCGCGAAATATTTTAAAGTATATATATTGCGGGTCACATCTGTAAACCGCTGGGCTTATTTGGCAAGGACAGGATTACTCGGCGCTTAGACGCGTACATATCGACGATTTTCGACAATGCATCGATCATTCTGTGCAAAGGTTTCATCACCGATCAACTTTCTGTGAGTGTAGACTAGGGTTGCCATACGTCCGGAATTTCCCGGACATGTCCGGAATTTCACTGAAAAATCTGCGTCCGGGAGGAATTTCTGAAATATGCCTAAATGTCCGGAATTTTGAAGGCTGGAAGCAGGCTTAAAAGTTTTACGCAAATCAGCATAAACTATACTATTTTCAAGCAGATTTATGCTATTCAAAATTGTTCTCCGCGCCGCGCGCGAGTTAATGCAACGTTTAATGATATTAGTATGGTCACCAGGCACCACCCTCGCCAAAAAATGCAATGAGAATAAATATATATAATCATCATTTACTGAAATAAGTCTGATTGTAATCGCAATGATAAGCTAACGGTGTATTCCTGGAGCTGGTTGAGGCCGATTGGATGCTTCAATCACAGATAGTGGTTCCAAATCTTGGGGTCGTCCGCCTTTATCTGGGAATCGTGATGATGTTGAACGTAATCAGCTTCCTAGGCCGTGAGTAAGTGTGGGCAAGCTGATTTTTTTTAGTAATCAGCTTATTAAGTTTTGAGCTTTGCCACGGAACATTTTCAAGTGGGAAATGAGGTCGCGACTAGGGCTGGGCAAATTCGAGTACCTGAGTGATTCGATTCTGAATCACGTAATATGCTTCGAGTCGAGTCGAGTATTCGAGTATCACTCATTATGACGTCATAACAGAATGTAATATGTCAAAGTTCAAATAAGTACCTCTTATGCCAACACAAAGAACACGATGCCTGTTAGCCATCACATTAACGATACTAAGTATTTTTCGACCATGCCAATTTCATTGAACTTTGTGACAATGTTGTGGGATAATCATGACTTCGCAAATGTGATATTTCTAGTAACGTTCGTGGCGTTGTACAAGTACTTTATACCCTGTTTTGTATGCTGCGGTACGGCAAATCAAGGTTTCATGTCTGCCAAAGTGAAAAATAGTATTGAAGCTATAATTTTTGTTGATAAATTAACTTTCAGTGGCGAAGAGCGTATAATTTCAGTACTCGAAAAATTCGTCTTTTACTACTCGAATCGAATCATGAAAATAAATACTCGATTCAGATTCGAGTACTCGAATCATTGTGCCCAGCCCTAGTCGCGACCATAAAAGGTTGGAAATCACCGGATGTGCAACCTACTGGTGCATTTTATAGTAGCCTAATATATCGAAGAATCAATATTATTGACAGAATTCATACATAAAATTCAACAGCCAAATGCATATAGTAAGTGCCCAACTAGTTACATCGACTACCCTATAGTGGGCCAAAGATCAGTGCTTTTTCGGGCGGAAGGGGGGAGAAAAATGTTGTTTCAGACCTGATTAAAACACATAAACAGATTGCCGCACCGACCTAACTGTATAGCAGGGCTGTCAAACACAATCCTGACAGGCCTGGCACGGCCCGCCAGATGATTCCATCCGGCCCGTGGAGGAATCTATTGCAAACCCTAGCAAGTAGCAATCACCATAGAGCTCACATTACAGATGACCCAATTCATGACATATGGTTCACTTCATTCCTGTATTCTATAGTGTATACAGTCGATGGGCAATGCTTTGCTAGTGTGACGTCATATTGACGGTCAATGTGTTACACCTCATTTTAAAATCCGCTAGTGGGCGCTAAAGAGTGTCCGGAATTTGCTTCACAAAAATATGGTAACCCTAGTGTAGACGCTATGTCGGATGTTGGACGACACGTTTTCTCATAATTGCGTATATAGTCAGACTCAATTCAGTAAATTGGTCGTATATAATTTTAATCGTCAGGAGGCGTGCTGAGTGCTGAGAAAAATATGAAGTCAAATAAATCTACCACAAAATATAGTACTTTATGGTCATATACGACAGTGACGTGCGAATAGGGGAGGCAATTGAGGCAGGGCCTCACCTGTCGCCAGGATGAGAAAATTGTGAAAACCGTCAATGGTTATTGATATTTACCGTCGACGCTCATGAATAACTAAATTTGAACATTTTTTCATCCAGCATCAACAATTTTCATGTTTATCGTTCAAAAATACGCCGCGAAAGGAGAGATGAGGCACAGGTGACGCACGGGCGGGTCGTGTTTCACCTGCCACAGTGCAATTCGTTTTTAAACAGCTCAGAATTCGTAATAACTGGTAGGGATGGTGTGAACATCTGAAAGGTTCAGGTTCGTGCGTTCGGCGTCTGAGTATTGCTACGTTGATATTGAGTTATCAAGTTATACAGCAGTAGCCAGCACTCCAATCGCACGTACAATAAACATATGAAATCAGGATTGACCCCGTAAAACACCTGCTCGATTTTTTACACCAGACAACGATATCAAGTTCATTGATTGGTTGAATAAACATCGTATGTAAAATTTATTGAATATATTGCAAGAAATCCTGCAATCGTTTTTACATATCCAAGATCACTGTGTTGTTGGGTACTGTAGCCAATAAGCGAGACGCTCATTAAATATGACTTTATCATGAGAATTCATGATAAGATTGGTCCGACACTGTTTTTTTCTGGAAAACATGGTCGAAGACCGTTTGGATGAACTAGTGTAGGTGTGTGCAACGAGTGAGTTCAGGCCTATGAGACTCATTCATTTCGTGGCTAATTCCTTCCGCTTCGGGGCACATGACGACGTAACGTTTTGGCGAACAAACCGCTGATAAAATGGGGTGCTACGAACATAAGCGGCGAAAAATCCTTGGGCTAAAAATTACCGATACTGGATGGCCAAACCTTTCAAGATGGATTGGATATCCTCTGTTGTCAGCACGGAATCAATAGTCCGGTTCTTGCAATCTCAGTAGATATGCGAAGGAGTTTAATTCGCCTAATTTGAAATCGCGTGCGTCAGACATGTTTTGTAGAGCTGTGTTGGGTAGAATTGTGGTGTGCGGGTTCTGTATGTCATACATGCCCGTAAAATCGTAGCATACAACTGTAATATTAAAAATAAATTCCTTTTCATGGGTGAGGCCCGGGTCGCGAAATGCCACAAAAACTTAGATTTTTGTGGTAGTCTAAAAGCCGCTTTACCGTTATTAAACTGTCATTCTTTAGTTCTGTAATTCTCAAGTTAGATTGAGCTAAAGAGTAAAACACACAGTATCGTGGGTTGTTTGCTCTTCTCATAAACTTGCGAGACAGAAATTGGAGCAATGTATCATCAGGTAGCGAGCTCTAACGTGCCTACTCTCCCTGATCGTTTTGCACCTTATGTTCCAAAGACATGAGGCAAAAGCCTCGACACAAACATGTGGGTTTTTCATCCGTTCGACAAACTAGAGCCTCGCGGGTCCTTTGTGTCAGCTCTCACTCGCGAAAAATACGCTGTATTTTGGATAGGAGTGGAGAACAGATTTCAAGACCTGGCCACCTAAGCACTAGTAGACGTTCTTATACAAATTCCCTACAACATTTTTTGGCAGAGAAGGGTTTTAGTGAAATAATTGAAATCCAAACTGGCGAAAAAAGTTGCTTTTTATTGAGACACTTGATAGCTTAAGGTATATAGTAACCAATTTGTTGCACATCTGAACAAAATATTGTTAAGTAAGCCTATCATCATCTTGTTTTTGTATAACAATTTTCGATTAGTTGGTGCGAATGAAATTTATTATACAAAAAAAGTGCGAACGGAGCTCAAAAAGGTTGAAAAGCACTGCTTTGGAACATAAGGTGCAAAACGATCAGGGAGAGTAGGCACGTTAGAGCTCGCTACCTGATGATACATTGCTCCAATTTCTGTCTCGCAAGTTTATGAGAAGAGCAAATAACCCACGATACTGTGTGTTTTACTCTTTAGCTCAATCTAACTTGAGAATTACAGAACTAAAGAATGACAGTTTAATAACGGTAAAGCGGCTTTTAGACTACCACAAAAATCTAAGTTTTTGTGGCATTTCGCGACCCGGGCCTCACCCATGAAAAGGAATTTATTTTCAATATTACAGTTGTATGCTACGATTTTACGGGCATGTATGACATACAGAACCCGCACACCACAATTCTACCCAACACAGCTCTACAAAACATGTCTGACGCACGCGATTTCAAATTAGGCGAATTAAACTCCTTCGCATATCTACTGAGATTGCAAGAACCGGACTATTTATTCCGTGCTGACAACAGTGGATATCCAATCCATCTAGAAAGGTTTGGCCATCCAGTATCGGTAATTTTTAGCCAAAGGATTTTTCGCCGCTTATGTTTGTAGCACCCCATTTTATCAGCGGTTTGTTCGCCAAAACGTTACGTCTTCATGTGCCCCGAAGCGGAAGGAATTAGCCACGAAATGAATGAGTCTCATAGGCCTGAACTCGCTCGTTGCACACACCTACACTAGTTCATCCAAACGGTCTTCGACCATGTTTTCCAGAAAAAAACAGTGTCGGACCAATCTTATCATGAATTCTCATGATAAAGTCATATTTAATGAGCGTCTCGCTTATTGGCTACAGTACCCAACAACACAGTGATATTGGATATGTAAAAACGATTGCAGGATTTCTTGCAATATATTCAATAAATTTTACATACATATTAACAGATAGCTCTGGCACCGTGTCGACCCGAAATTTACCCTGAAGGGATAACAAATCTGCGTTACAGTAACTTGCCAATGTGAGTCTGTAATGATGGTATTTACGACCATTCTCGTGCCTCGCGCTATCGAACAGGTATTACGAAAATATGATGATTGTTTAGCGAAAGAAAGCAGTGAGTCAATTTGACGTCATTTTTTCAGCCTGTCGCAGGCTCAGATGGGGTGATATACTGTATGTCTGCCACTATAGAGATTGTAGAGATCTCTAAACTGCCACTACACCAGCACCCAAACCAGGCTTTTGGTTACGTAATATTTATAGTGCGCGAATTGCGAGAGCTGCGATTAGTGGTGCGTCGTATTAAGTTTTTACGATTGCGTCGCAACTACAAATGATACACTGATCTTAAATTTCCTATTAGGTTTATTTGAATTATTCCACGTCAGAAAAGAAAAACAATTAATCATGATTTTCATTCGCCCTTGGTCCTGATTTTCATTCGCACCATTCGCACCACCTTCGTCATTCGCACTGCAATTTTTTTCATTCGCACCAGTGCGAACCGTCACACAGGTTGAAAAGCACTGCGTTATATGATTAAATTCCGAGACTTTATAATAACTCGCTTTCGAAAAATAAATATAATTCAGATTATACATAAGTTTCGAAAACTATGAATTCGAAAACTATGATGTCTATGCAAGACTATATTTGCCAGGTATTCTATTATGTGTATTTTCCTGGATATTCTATTATGTATATTTGGATTAGTGAACGTTAGATGTTTTCGGCCCTATAACTTTACCAAAGGCCCATTGCTTTCAGACTATCTATATGTTCACGAGAACACTACAGCAATACACTCATAAACGATGAATGCAATACGTCAAAACGTAAACATTCAATTATAATATAGTTTATTGAGTTTTACTCAGTCACGCATTCAATGAAAGCATAGTAGAATTCGGAATCACACGCAATAGAAATTTCGAAAGTCGCTTCCGCGAGTTCCATTCTTGTATCCAGATATCAATAACCAGCTATTCAATGCGATTTTGAGCGCAGACAGATCGCGGTTTCGATTGCCGAAGTCTCCGCATTTCACGACCTAATATGAACGCGCACTACAACTGAATAGGGCAAAGGATAATTTAATCAGCACTAAAACGCCAACGGACTAGCCGCAGGCGCACAATTCTCGGCGTTATAATTAAACAAACTTTTCGCTGCAGGTACGCGATTCCTAACTCGCAGTTACGAAGCAAAAGTCGATATTGCTTTGTGATGATTTTGATGTTGTTCTATACCGATTGGGAAAATAGCACATCTCATTTCGTAACTAGCTACATAATCCCTAGTAACGTAGTAAGACGCATAACGGAATTTACGCAAAATCGGTATTGATCTGCGATAATTTTGATCACTATGTTTTGATAATGACTTGTTTCCGAGAAATAAATAATATTCATTATACGTTAGATCAGGGGTGGGCAAACTACGGCCCGCGGGCCGCATGCGTCCCGCAACACCGTTCTGTGCGGCCCGCGAGAGTCTAAAGAAACTTTTTAGAAATATTGATAAAATACGTACTAAAAATCGAATTAATGCAGGGACTTGATTAACTTCTTCTTAGTATATTTCACTATGATAATTCTAAGACAGTGATGGTTATCAAACTGGTGGACGCTCGCCCTAGGGGGCTTGAAAGCATCTGATGGGGGGGCGCGAAGCTGAGCTCAACTGAAAAAAATTTTGGCGCTCCGCGCGATTTACACCCAATTTAAAGTTTGGGGGGGGCATGTCCTAAAAAGTTTGATAACCAATGATCTAAGGTAAATTGTTATCACAGCGGAATAGCTGCAACGAGATTGACATAATTGGATCACGAGTGGGATTTCAGATTGGTCATTCCCTTTTTATTTATTTCAGTCTTGTGCTTATAAAAAAAACGATTCGCGGGCGTGTCTTAGGTAGATTCGTTGTCTGTATGCGTAGGATTGGGGTATTTATATTTTATCTAGACATGATAGACGCGTGTTTGAAGCTAACCTGGTTATGATACTGTCAGCATTGTGTGCCCTAGAACTTAAGCAAAAGCGGAATTAGTAAATCTATGAACAGATCGCTGCTCACAGATTTAAATTTCAATCCGGTTCTAAGAATCAGGCCAACCGACTTTCATCTCTATAGTTTTAACAAATTGGTTATTGAGGTCCGCATGCCTATGAAATCTCGCCACTATATGTTTCTGACGCGTGTACGATATCATCAAAGCAATGTTTGGCTTTTTTTAAATAAGCACATACATTATCTCCCTGTCCTCACTATGTAATCAAATATCAATATTCCGTTTTGGTTTATAATCCCAATTTTATATAGTGCGGCCCGCGAATGGATTCAGATGTTGAATGCGGCCCGCGAGCTCAAAAGTTTGCCCACCCCTGCGTTAGATGATACTTTTCCTTGATATTCTATCATGTGTATTTAGGACTAATGCGACATCACTATGTTTACGACAGGTTTGATTTGAACACACTAATTTTGCGTATCACACCACAAACTGCGCAAGCCTTCAAAGTTGATAAGTAAACAAGTATTTGCACTCCATCAGAACACTAAAGTAGCTTTTCGCGTGTATGTACCTAATACTAAAGTGTTTATGATTTCAGATTGCTTCAACTTCATGACATTTTCAGTATTAAACAGAAATATAGACCTAGAATACTAACTTTTATTCGTAAATAGCTACTTCTACCTTAATTTAATGGATTTATCTGAGATCATTGCTTTACTTAATCCCTCCAAAATGTGCATTATACAAGTTCGTCACCATCGAAACCCACTGGCTATAACTATCTGGCAGTATAATTGCAGCAAATACTCGGGTACTAATTTTAAAGTAGCTTAGGTATCTAAATGAGCTCTGAGTCGCTGTTATCTCGCATCTGACCATGGAGTTAACACCGGTATTAACTTCGCTCACTGATCAAAAATATGAAAGTTATTAAAGGAAGCAGATTTGTATGAAAACTCGTTCAATAGAAGTAAAAGTAGCCTAAAAACATAACTACTTACTGCAAAATGGTTACGTAGAAGTGGGGTTAGTCTACGAACATAACCACTTACTTGCTTCGAATTCTCAACCTGTACACTGTGAAAACTATGCCCACCTTTAAAGGTGTTTCAAAAAAAACCTTCAAAAGAGGAGGGAAATTTTCTACCTTATTTCACCTGGTGGTTATTTTCCCACCTCATCATGAGGTGGGCTACTTTCCACCTTGCCCTATCCGGATTCCACTTCATCCTACCCGGATATCCTCGAGGTACAGCATATATCCACAATTTAAGCACTAAATCACCTTCATTCCAATGACTTTATTTGCAAATTAGTCATGAATGTGATCCAGTTTGGCATAAGCTGCAGTACTGATGTCTTTTACACCTGGCAAACGCGCCAGAAAAACTGACATGACAGTCAGAAACTGCATTTCGAAGATCCAATGAATTTCTAGCATCACTGCAAATGCCTCATGGAAGCTCTCGATATTCTTCACCTTTTCAACATCAAACCAGACGGTCCACTCTTTCTTCATTGTATCGAAGCAAATTATAGGACACGCGGATGTGGGTGTCTTAAAGAAATGTATTATTATGTGAAAGAAGCATCAGGTCAAGCATACCCTACACACACACATTGATGTTCTTTCAGTAATCAGCTTTTGAAATATACCGGCAGCAGGGCACTGCGGATCCTATTTTCAGTCAACATATGATATCAAATAGCAAATAGGCCAATGTATATGCGGACTTGGCCAGGTGGAAGTGATGACCATTTTGAGTCATCAGCTAATGTGAACAGTAACCTTTAGTAGAGTGGCTCTCAATTTTTTTGTCGGCGCTGACCCATTTTTAACCATCAAGGCATCCGTGCAGACACCCTCAAGTTTTAGTTCAAATCATGCTCAATAATAGTGCAACCGCCATCCTCCTCTTGTCAATAGTCCATTTGTGCAAGTGGCAACGGTACATCTTGGCGAGTTTGAAGTAGCAACCTCGGATAACTGCTGATATTTACTTTTTCAAACTACTTGAGTACTTTGCAGACCTTCATTTCCTACTTCCACTTGAAGTAGCTTTGACATGGATTTGAAATCACTACTTCTACAGCACTGTACTAACCTAGAAATATCCGAAGTGATGCTTTACCCGAGCTAAGAAAATCACAAATTATATTATCATTCAGGTTAAAAATTTAGAGGTCTGCAAACACCATAAAGATGTGCTTTACGGACCCAGAGTTAGAACTGCGGGTTGTGGGACTGAGCTGAAAAGGGAGCATGGGCTTGTAACACCGGTTTTAGGTTTGCACCTCACTAAAAACGGTTCAATACACCACATTGAGAGAAATGTATTGATACTATAATTCAATAATTGATATTATAAAACGTCATTTTCAGTATTTAAAATCGTCTCCAAATCTCCACGACTCAACTACAGTTGAAGATCGATTTTGTGCCAGAAGTGGAATAGTTTTTCCCATCCCAAATTTTAAGCAAACAGGTGCTTATAATATTGATAAAAATCCGTACCTGTTCAACCTGGAAGAAGTTGCCATATCCTTTATGAAAAATTGTAGGTATAGAAAAAATCCGGTCTAGATTTTGAGATGCTGTAAAACAAAATATATTATAAGTCCAAGTTGATCACTGAACACATACAGGTCAACATAACTCATTACAAGACGACAAAGTGGAGTGCGTCAACGCGTCGCTTCGTAATGACGTATTAGTATAGATGAAAAACAGTGCGAAAATTGATGCCGTGCAATTGCAACATGACTGAAGAACGCTATATAGGCCTATATCATGAGAGGCAATTATTAGATGGAAATTACCTACTTAATACAAATATTTGAAGAGATCACTGCTCATGTCATCATTTTGTCTTCGGGACATCGATGTCAGCTTCTGCGCTTCATCCTATCAATCATATTTTCAACCAATTCCGCGTTGATGGGAAATCATGCTTATCTCGTCTTCAGGGACAGAAACCGTTTTCTGCAAAGCAGCCGAAATTTGAAATATGCAGTGAAACAGAATAAAAATTTCATTAGGAGATTAAATTTGTGAAACCGAACCCCAATCATTTTTTCAACAGGTGAAGCAGCAAAAATAAGCAGATTTAAATTTATAGGCTTTACTTTGCCTTGGTGAGCCAGTCGAACTTTTCATGCTAAGTAGGGCTGGGCAAAATCGAGTACCTGAGGGATTCAATTCTGAATCACGTAATATGCTTCGAGTCGAGTCAAGTAATCAAGTATCACTCATTATGACGTCATAACAGAATGTAAGAGGTCAAAGTTGAAATATGTACCGTTTATGCCACCACCAAGAATTTAATGCCTTTTATCCATCACATAAAAGATGCTTTGGTATTTTTTCGACTTCACCGATTTCATTCCACTTGGTGACAATGCTGTTGGATGATCATGACTTCGGAAATATGCTACGTCCAGTAACCTTGGTAGCTTTTGTACTATAGGTTTCGTATGCTACGATACCGCCAATAAAGGTTTCAAATATCGTATTTTCCTACTCGACTCGAATCATAAGAATTAATACTCGATTCAGGTTCGAGTACTCGAATCATTGTGCCCAGCCCCAGCTACTAGTGATGGCCAGCCTGCCAGTCGCCTAAGTGTGCTGCGTATACACCAATTCCCTACTGGATATACTATATAGCAGAGGTCTCAAACTCAAATGTGCTCGCGGGCCAGTTTTCCAGTTTTGACGACGCCGCGGGCCGCAGCATTTATAGGGGTATTATATGTCTTTCCAAGTAGGATTTATTTGGCGGGAATGAATTGTCCTATTGAAAATGAGCCGATCCAGCAGACTGACAGTAAACAAAAACACACATCGTCAAAATTTGATTTACTCTGGTACCAATTTAGGCCTGGCACGAAAAGAATCATCACATTTATAACTATTTGAATAGAATTGTTGTTGTACTTGATAAATATTAATTATCAGATATAGACACTATATGTGCGGACAAATGTATGATGTCATCATAAAAGCTATCGGGTTATAATTTTGCAGGTATAGGCTACTATGAATATTTTCAATTTAACAGATTGATAGAGAGACTGATCTGATATTAAAACATTTTTAAGTTGAGCAATGTAATTCCAATCCAGGATTCGGGTATACTTCTGATCAGACATGGGGTGATTACGTCATGAATGTAATCGATTGCGATTACGATTACTTATGAATCACGCGATTACGATTACGATTACGATTACAGAAAAATCCGCGAGTAGTCGATTACGATTACGATTACTTTGGAAAAGTAATCACGATTACATTCATTTTGCTTCTGAGAAGTTATCTTTGGAAGACAACAATGCAATGAAAAGGCCTCTTTATTTTTAAATGAGACATAATGACGTCATTTCCGGTGTATGACATAATATACCATTGCATGATTCACACAGAAATAGGCATGTCGGCAGGGTTGTAATGACTCGAGTCACGATTTTTTTGTGACTCGACTTGACTCGAGTCATTTTCTTGAAATGGGAAAATGACTCGACTCGACTCGAGTCAATATTTGGATTGACTCGACTTGTACTCGAGTCATTACGCATGACTCGACCCAAGTCATTGACTCGGCTTATTTTATATGACTTGAAGATGAAGAAATTTGCGAATCGTAATGGCTATATCAACGCATCTGTCGAATTCTGCCGACATCGCTATTGGTCGCCCCTACTTTCGTTGCATTCGACTGATATCAGATATGCTGCCGTAATAACAGCAGACAATGGCACATATAGTAGCAATGCATTGTACAAAATCATCCTGTGATGAAGAGGTAATTGATCCTACGCAATCAAAGTACTCAAGACATTTCAATTATACAAGCAAACAATCGCAGCAAAGTTCAATTAGAGCCGATGAAATGACTCAAATGGCCAAGTATTTGTAAGAGACCGATAAGCTCATGAGTAGATTTGAAGGCGATGATTCTTTGCATTTTTGGGCGACCAGACAGAATGAGTACCCAATGCTCTTCAATGTGGTTCAAAAATGCTTGTCAATTCCTGTATCTAGTGCACCAGTGGAACGTGTATTCCAGAGGTCTCAAACTCAAATGTGTTCGCGGGCCAATTCCTTCTTTCTGATGACGCCGCGGGCCGCAGCACCAATAATAGGGGAATTCAATGTATTTCAAAGTAGGCCTTATTTTCAGGGTTTGGACATAGGCCTACTCCTGGTAACTAGGCTATATTGATCTTGTCATTACCGAAGTCAAATATAGAATCAGCGTTTGATTTTACCTTCGAATATTGGATCAGAACAATAACAACTTGAACATAATGGATACTCTGCCATAGCAATAGAAATGTGCAATCGTCGCAGAATCCATTGTTGTTACCCCTAGTTAATACTCGCCGCATTAAATTGGCAATAATGACATATATAAAGATACCCAATAAGACACCGGATGCATCAAAGGGATAACATATTGCCAATGGCGGTTGTCATACCTACCTGCTTAGATATCTAAATACGCTACGCAACGCAACCTACGACCTTTTGATATTTTACCATTTCTCATACCAGTTTGATAATTTGTTCGTAGTGTCCTATATGGGGTGGACACAGGAAAATCTCACGGCCCAGTGAAATTGGCTCACGTCAGACTTTCCATTTGGTCAAAGGCATTTTGACGGTAATTTTTGACCGGCTTGTCAAGCATTATATTTGATAAAACGGGTATCAATGGAAAGCTATCACGGTAATGATTGCGAAAATATAAATTTTAGTCGGTTCGTGGTCCAGGAGCTCCCCCAAATAACCCTCGAATGTTGCATTGTAAGTGAGTTTGATATTGGTACGCAACCATTCCGTCTGAGCATCTCAAGAGCAAATGCGCACGATAGTGAGAGTGTCAATGCTTATTGCTCAATCGCCTTCGCAACAATGGCCAATACGCTTGCAGATTGCGGTGCTCCTCACCTGCTCCCAGACGTCATTGCTGCGTCACAATATCAAACTCACTTACAATGCAACATTCTAAGCTTATTTTGGGGAGCTCCAGGACAACAAATAGAATAAATTTATATTTTTGCAATCAGTACCGCGGCAGCTTTCGATTTATACCCGTTTTATCAAATTTCATGCTCGGCAAGCCGGTCAAAAATTACCGTCAGATTGCCTTTGATCAAATGGAAAATGTGACGTACACCAATTTCACTGAGCCGCAAGATTTGCTTGTGTCCACACCATATAGGACACCATGGTTTGTTGCGTGCGTGGTTGTACCAAGTAACGGTTTCCGAGTCACAAAAGTCCTTCTCTGATTGTAACGTTTGACGCGACGAGCAACGAGTACAAGAAATTCTACAAAAGGTCGCGCCCAAGTCCAAATCACAATTTTCAGTCACGAATCATCAACGGGTCATGTTTTACGATCATAAAGAAGTAATGTCACGTAACTGCGTGGTAACTTTTGAAAGTGATTTATCAGTGAAGAGTGATGAGTAGTTTCAGGCTTCTGGAGTAGTTACGAATTTTAAGTTCTCAAATTCAAAAGAAATTGGAGTTAAAAATTGTCGAATACTTCGAAATCCAAAATGCCGTCACGTGCCGCACAAAATGGTCTTGCGGGCCGCGTGTTTGCGACCTCTGGTATAGACTATCATGAGTGTTTACGTTCTTCTAGTACGCAACACATTGTGAACGTCGAATTTAAATATATAGCAGCGTACTTAGACTTCAAATCCTTCCATGCTTGCGAGATCTCGGACGCTACGTAAACCGCGCGTTTAGATTCATGATCGAGCGGTTCCCGCCCACGATAAAACATTTCCACAAAGTCCATGTATTCGTTCCCTTCATGTTTTGCTGCGTCACGGCCTATCTTGTCACCCCATCGAATATGAATTCTAGAATGCACATAGATTGGGTGTTTTTACAACAATGGTTTTTACCTGGGGTTCCGGGGGCCGAAGACCAGGGACTTCCCGAGCTATTCTCAGGAGTTCCGTTGGGGGTGGGAGTCAAGACACACACTAATGCAGATGGGTCGTGATAAGAAGTCTATCGTGACGTTCATTGTCTGAAACTCGTATCACGTTTTTGCGTTTCGGCCGAGCAATGCAATGACAGTAACTAAAGATAAGCCTCGTATTTTTTAATTGCTCTCTGAAAATAATAGTTGAAGTCACACTGATCTCTGATAAATAATAATTATATTGTTTTCGTTTTTGTGACAATCATATATAAATAAGTTGTTCTATTACCAATTCTGTTTCTGCGCCAGTAATCTATAGTATATGGCTAGTGAATTAGATGTGTAAACGGTTGGGATTGTATGTTTGTTTTGGTGGTTCCCGATTGCTTGCAGATTAGCGTAATGTTTTCCCGGATTATTAAACGTTAACAACCATTGTTCTACATTCTACAATCTTTCGGAATACATACCGAACTTTACAATCGAATCATAAATATCTCAATCCCGTCTACTAAAAGGCATATTGCATAATAAAGATGCCATCTCGCATTCAATCACGATGCATAATAGTTGGAGCTCACCCAGCGACATTTTCAGTATGGCCGACGCGTGTCCCGATAGAACGATCTTTCTCTTCGAACCAGGGCTGGAATCGGAAAGCGTAATCGACAAACTGTGCAACCCACCAAGCATACGGATCATGGTGGACTTTCCTCAGTACAGTCAAAACGTTCTCGGGTACTGCCCAATCAATATCTCCTATATTGCGATTTGAAACGACGATTCTGATATTTTGGGTTTTCTTTGAATGAAAATTGAGGTCACTTTTAAATCCGGTGAGGAACGAAGAACTTACTTTTATGTGACTTTTCACCCAGAATCGGGATACGTGGAAGCTGAATGTTGTAATGCAGATAATCCCAAACTGTGCGCCGCGGCACATTTGTGCCGCCGCAGATTCTCAGGTGTGCCACGAACGTGTTTGGGGTTTTGGAAAAGAAGTGCATAAATATTTCGAAAAAGGCCCGAAGACTAGTATACGCGACTTACAGACGTTTTAAATTCTTTAACAGCTGATAAATAAGTAGAGGTGATAAGGAAATCAGTTATAGCATCCTAATAAATCAAGCAATCTTTGCGCATAAAAGCAGCTAATTGATCTACGAAAATTGGGTGATTTTTAGCTGTCTGCTAGCACATTCTATCCTAGTGGTTCTCAACCTTTTTGTCTTCGCGGACCGTTTTTGGGCCGTCAAGGACCCCCTCTGAGCCCCAAGTTTTAGTTCAAGTTTAGTTAAATTTTCGTGCAACCGTCATCTGCGCTTGGCGAATATTACCTGTAGGCTAGTGACAAACAGCTACAAGATGACTATCCTCGAAAAAACATCACACTGTTTATCTGGAAATTGGGTCGACGGTAGCGAATTATGCAGCTGCATTTCTTGAAATACGTAGTCGTGTCTTGAAAATCCGCTCCTTCGATTTGATATGAACGAGTGGGGAAGCGAGTGGCGCAGTTGGTTAAAACACTGTAGTCACGACATCGATGGTTGATGGTTCGAGTCTCGGCTCTGCCATGTTTCTATGTGTCGGAGGTTTATCTGGGCTCCTCATCGCCGATCCCGCTGTAATACAGCGCATTGAAAATGCCCAGACAAAGAGAGAGCCGAACTCGCGAAAGGAGGCAGCAAATGAGCAGAAAAAGGACTCAAGTCCATGAAGACATGACATTATGCGATTATGGAATTTACTGTGTGGGCGCAAATAACCACGAGTTGCAAGCGCCAATTATATGAGTTAATAAACAACAACAACAACAACAATATGAACGAGTGCCGAAGATTTATTTCCACAAAGATAGGTGGTGGCGAATCGGGCTGTGCAAAATCGAGTACCTGTGTGATTGTATTGCGAATCACGTATTATGCTTCGAGTCGAGTCGAGTATTCGACTATCATTTATTATGACGTCACAACAGAATGTACTATGTCAAAGTTCAAATATGTACCTTTTATACCACCACAAAGAACATAATGCCTGTTGTCCGTCACATTAAACATACATTGGTATTTTTGACCATACCGATTTGATTGCGCTTCTTGACAATGTTGTGGGATGAGCATGACTTTGAAAATGTGTGGTTTCCAGTAAAATTCGTAGATTTTTACTATTTCTCGTATGCTGCGACATGGCCCATCAAGGTTTCAAGGCTTACTCAGTGGAAAATAGTATCAAAACTATAATCCTAGTAAATTAACTTTCAGTTGTGAGAAGCGTATGATTTCTGTACTCGGAAAAATATTTTTTTTTCTATTCGATTCGAATCATTAAAATTATTACTCGATTCAGATGAGAGTACTCTAATCATCGTGGCCAGACCTGGTGGCGAACGGTATAATAACGGACAACGCTTCCGACGACCCCTCTGATATGATAGCAGCATATATGCCGCCAAAATTTAGACAGACATTTTTAATTGAATATATAACGTCCATCCTAAGCATTTCTATCTAGCAGATCACCGCAAATTTGTTCTGGAATAGTGGTCATGTATATCACAGGAAAAGGCATTTTGGAAAACATTTGAAGTAACGCTGATTGACCTTACTAATCCTACTTTTTTTAAATATTTTTTCCACAAACCCCAATAAAGCATCTCCAAACAGCAACATGCTTTTATCAGTAGGCTATTGGCAATTTGGCAATTAAAATGAGTAACACAGCGGGATGTTTCATTTCACTGCAGATTGAAACTCATTATGAAACGGCGGGCGCTATTATTGTGGTAACTAATTATGATGTCGCGGGCCGGACGATTTCGCTTGGCGGACCGGATCCGGCCCGCGGGCCGTAGGTTGCCGACCCTTGCTCTATGAGGTCATTCGTAGTCTACCGTTTCTGATAGAAGAACTGCATAATGCTACTGCACTACTTTGGATTTATCGCGACGCATAGAACAACATATGCGGGCATACTCGTTTCGTGTCACGCTCGAAATTCATACCTGACAACAACGGCAGCGTGTTCAATTTTCCATCGTATTTGCACTTTCCAAAGGGCTTCAAATAATATTCCCAATCCTTTTCCACGTTTTCCCAACCTTTGGAATTCAGCACAAATGTTCGATTGGAGTATATGGAACGGATGAACTCCTTGACAACGAGGTGCATCTTGCTTCCGAACCTGGAATCTTCTCGGGACATGTCACAAACCAACATCTTCGCCGTATCGCAATCAGTTGGATTCTAAATAACATAAACAGGAGAACAAGTAGTTCAGGGTTAATCCTCATGCCGGACGAGATTCGGGTACCCGATTTCGTATATGTTTGCATTGAGAGCAACGATGTGTAGCAATTGGGTAACAGATCATCTGAGCAACAACTCATTTGAGTGACATAAATATGGCTCATTTGAGTGCCACATGGAAAAGCGCAGTTTGGTCGTTTAAACATTCGAGCTATAAATATTGTTTATTGAGTGTACTGAGTGACACAATGACAAGTATTGTTGGAGTCGCTTGGGTAGTAAAGCATTTCAGTGACATAATAGTTACGTTAGTGAGACCTTAATAAATATCGTTCTAATACAGTGGTTCTCAACCGGGGTCCGTGGAACATTTTCAGGGGTACCGCGAAACTCCAAAATTAGCAAATTGATTGATAACCTCATTTTAAATTTGCTCCATATCAAAGGAATTCATTTTTAGTATTACAGCACAATTCTATCCAACACTGGTCTACAAAATATGTCTGACGCACGCGATTTCAAATTAGGGTGAATTAAATTCCTCTGCGTGTCGCAGTTGTACTACTGCCAACTCAGATTGCAAAAACGGGACTATTCCATGCGGACAACGGAGCATATCCATATCGAATGGTTTGGCCATCCAGCATCGGTCATTTTTGGCCAAGATTTTGTCGACGCTTATGTTTTGGCACCGCATTTTATCATCAGTTTGTTGGCCAAAACCTTACGTCGTCATGTCACCCGTCGCAGAAGGGGTTGGCCTCGAAATGAATGAGTCTCACAGACCTGAACTTGCTCGTTGCACATCCCTAGTCCCTACACCAGTTCTTCCCAGTCAGACAAATCTCATCATGAATTCTCATGATAAAGCCAGATTTTCTGCGTGTCTCGCTTATAGCCCACAGTACCCAACACCGTGGCCTTAGATTTGTAAAACCTATCGCAGGATTTTTTGCAATAAATTCAACAAATACTACATAAATATTAACAGATAGCTCAGGCACCGTGTCGACCCAAAATTATATTCTTTGCGGTCCATACTTTAATTACCCTTGAAGGGGTAAAAATTTGCGTTACAGTAACTTGAAATATGAGTCTGTAATTATGGTATTTACTACTATCCACGTACCTCGCACTAATCAAACAGTTATTACGAAAGTAGGATGATTGTTTAGCGAAAGAAAGCAGAAAGTCAATTTGACGTCATTATTCCAGCCTGTCGCAGGCTCAGACGGGCTGATATACTGTATGACTGCCACCACGCAAGCTTCCAAACCAGGCTTTTGGTTACGTAATAATAATAGAGCGAAAATATTAATTCACTACGGCTTGTGGAAGCTACGATTAGTGGTGGGTGGTAAGTTTAACAAGTTTTTACAATTGCGTCGCAGCAACAAAAGTTACACTGTCCTTGAATTTCCTATTAGGTTCATTTGAATTGTTCCAGGTCAGAAATATTAACAATTATTATTCACGATTTTCATTCGCACTCATCTGGAATTTTCATTCGCTCCATTCGCACCACCATCGTCATTCGCACTCATCCGGGATTTTCATTCGCACCGTTCGCACCACCTTCGTCATTCGCACTGCAATTTTTTTCATTCGCACAAGTGCGAACCGTCACACAGGTTGAAGAGCACTGGTTTAGAACAATGCCGATTTTCAGACTTTGAGGTGTATTTCAAAGGAGTTCCATTGCTCTGATTGGATGATAATGTATATTTTCGGAATCAGTGCGACAGTAGCTTTCAAATAAGATCAACTTTATTGAATTTAAGCGCGCGGGTCGTCAGCTATGGGATTAGCGATTATGCTGCGTTCAAATTGCTGAGCAGCAATTTCCTCCGGGCAAGCAAGCGTGACGACGGGTGTTGCGTATCTATCCGTAGGTTAGTTATCTATAGTTTATTATTTTCTGCTGCGTATGCCGATATGAATAAATAGAGTAGTCAGGAGTTCACCGTGAATGGGCATGGACACTGGACAGTATAACATGGATATTTGGTGTCCAGTTAGTTCATTACAGCGATGTCCTAGAATTCGGTCCTAAGCTACATGAGTAGGCCTATTCGAAACATTGGCGTAGTCAGGGAGGGGCGAAAGGGGCGATCGTTCCCCCCCCCCCCAAATTTTTGAAAACTTTTCGTAAAATCAATTAATATAACAGTATTTTAGGGCAAATGAATGCAACCTGAAAATTTTCTTCGCGCCATTTAGTGTCCTTACACGTCTTGATTTTATTATCGGTATCCCGAAAAAATTGTTCCGCAGATACCCATAATTGAATTTAGCTGCATTCTCAATTATGCCTACAACAGTACAAGTAGATACACGAGAGTAGCCTGAGGTCGCTGGGTTGATTGAGTTCAGGGGTGTCAGTTCAGTATGGGGGTTCGGGACTGTTAGTTGCGGCAATTTCAGTACCGGGACACACGAAGACATAGGCTATAAAGTAGGTTACATGCGACTCCGCAAAGTGCGCCCCAAAAATGATTGACGGTCATAAAACCGACGCATGTATTCCGAAGCCTTCGATATAGATCTTCGGGTGCTTAAATGGCTGGCGCCTAATGATCCTGTCCCTGCAATCGGACCCCTCCGACATAAATGCGATTGGCACAGGAAAATATCGCCACCTCCTGTCAAAAAGTGCCAATTTAAAATCGCACGGGTCTGATCGAAGGAGTTTTTTAATTGGTCTGGTATGTATCACCAATTCCTATCTATAAAGTAGCGTCAAACTTTACCAGAGGTTGCTAATTAACCGTGCTTCAACGAAGTAATTAATAAGACCGGAATCCACTTGCTCATAGACACGCACCAATATTATTCATCAATTTTTTTCATCTATTCAACACATGTTACGCTCCATGCGACTAGGTACGAAATTCACACTGATTGTTCATCATTTGGTGTCAGCGACTTGGGTTCGTCCGTAAAAGGATCGCCTAATACAAGCTTGTTGGCAGTTGGAAGCTTCCATAGGGTATGTGTGTGTGTGTGTATGTGCGTCTAAGAATCGTATGGATAAAGGGTAGTGATGAAATTTCGCATGGTAGGATGTACGGTTGTACGGTTCTGCGAGGTGTTCCTACGGCGGAGCTCCTCTAAACTCTAAAAAAATTAGTCCCCCCTATATCAAAAATGTAATTTTGGCTACGACCTTAAGTGTGAGTGATCTCTTGAGTGGTGACAGCTTTCTCCGCAAGTCATGAAGTAACAGCAATAAATGACAACTGTCCCGCCCGGTGCCTACCCTATAGAAACTCTAAATCAGTGGTTCTGAACCTGTTTTGTCTTCGCGGTCCCTCTTTGGACCTTCACGTAGGCCTACCCCCTTTGGACCCCCAATATGCAACATGCACCAATATAACCTCCCGCTTAGTCACTTCTATCTATCAGCTCATCGTGAAGTTATTCTGGAATAGCGGTCGGTAGGAGAAAATGGATCTTGCCGTATGGTATGAACATAGTTCAAGTGTACCCCTGAATGTTCGATGATACCACTTCTATCAGCCATACCGGTAAACTGATAATGGAAACGTATTGGAATATGAAAGTAACAATATAATGAACCAATTCCATTCATTAACCATAAAAAAAATTTCGCGCATGACGCGCAAGTGTTGATGCTCCACTTTCCCACACTCGTTCTATTATCACATCACTTTATGCATGAGTGGAATATATGCCCCAGATGTTGTGTTTCTCCTCCAATAAGGGCCCAAGGCCATCGTTTGTAACCTATTTTCCTTATCTTTATGTTGGAAGAGGCTCATTTACGTCATAGAATTTTTCGCCCCCCCCCCAAAAAAAAAATATCTTTTCTGGTTACGCCCTTGATTCGAAATGCGGCCGTGAATAGCAAAAAGGTTGTAAAGAGAGGTTCACACCAAATAGTAACAGGCGCAGAGACGTAGTGATAGGAATTGGCGAAAATCCATACCACGTAATACCTCGCGTCATCACTGCAAGCGGTAACTATACAACGACTCTCCTTTTCCGATCTGAATATTGGCGTAGGCCTACCGCAGAGATATGAAGTGTGAAGTGGGCTTGGATCTGGATCGGGTCGAATTGTGAATTTAGAAAAATGTTCGATCTGATTGGACGCTCACGGTAGTTTATATTTTAGCATTTCAGGACCCCAACTGGTGTACGTTGGTCTAGCAAACAGAAGCGCACATGTGCAATGTGCATGTTGTGATGATTAGGGTATTGATAAACATCGTGTTTTAGTTTTGATTAGCCGTGTCTATTACAAAATGAAGAGTACCTTGCCGCGTATATTGCAGCTTATACTAGATAGGCGATAGTAGATGAAGAGCTTCTTGGAGGTATAGAGCTTCAATATACACTGGAATAGTATGGACAAATTGAAATGAACCCGAATATTTTCGGCTGAAACTCGTCAGGGGTAATCGTCAGCAACTAGTAGAGAATCCGAAAGAACATTGCATATCAACAATCGTATCACAAAATATTTAGTCCTCGACGCATAAAAATCAACCTCATAGGCACCCTCGTGAATATAGCGTTGATGATATGTTCGGGTAACAAACTGAGGTCAGAACTTGACAACATCCGCAAAATCTTACTCTATAACGGGTTCCC
Source organism: Botryllus schlosseri (assembly GCF_051294905.1). Lineage (NCBI taxonomy): Eukaryota > Metazoa > Chordata > Ascidiacea > Stolidobranchia > Styelidae > Botryllus > Botryllus schlosseri. Next base: position 25,996,626 of record NC_137238.1, read on the forward strand.
TGGACACGTGATCAACCGCGGCATAGAGAGGAAATTAACGCAATTTAACGCAAAAAAAAAGCAACAGAGCCCACGGAACCAACAATCAAAGATGTATATATTCATCTACCTTGTATTGACCCTATCTCCACCCGCTTGGAAAGACAATTGATTTGTGAAAACTAACGTGGTTTTTACGATAACGCAACTGCTTCCTTCAACACGTAAAGACATGCTTCCCGCATTTCAACAAAGTAATGTGGTGCACTAATATCAGTACCACTGTGATTGTGTTTACGCAGGAAGAACGTCGAAGCGTTTGCAGGAGCGCATAAACCGGCATATCCATAGCTTTATCAGAACAGGTGCATCACGCTCGGTGAAAAGATCGCCCTTGACTCATCCGCTCAAGCTTGATGCTGAGCGATCAAAGGCTATAAACTCTGTCATTGGCGAACATCTTGGATAATCACGTTTCTGCAATTAGTTATCGAGACGACAGATTTCGCGTCATCGAAAGGGACCACTCACACTTTCATCTGTGTGCCTTGGAGTCGACCTTTATTTTCCAATTCTCTACTTGCTGCTGACGATTATACCTGACGAGTGTCAGCCGAAAATATTCGGGTTCATTTCAATATGAATATACTATTCAATTATACTAGATGAATCAGTCATTATACATATTGTGAGTTCTATAACACGAAGTTAGATTATACTCAATAACGTGTCATTTTGTTGCTGTGTTCAGACATGAATTTGGGCTTTGGATTTTAAAGTACTGCAGCAGGATCGGGGTGAAGTTGGACTATGAATTTGAAAAGTATTTTTTGGGATATGTAATTGTAGCCTACTGAATTGTAAATTTTCAGGACAGGACTTGGACCGAAAAATATCACAGTCTTCTCAGCACTGTCTACCAGTAACTAGTATTCAATAGTTACATATTATCGCAGTCGTATTCAGGACTTTAACTTTCGTATGTTTACCAACCCTTCATATTTGTTTGCGATGAGGATAGCGATTGAGGTGAAGAAAATGCTTGCCACCATGAGCTTTTTAATTCTGTATTTCCGAAATGTGGTAATGCCGTCGGCAATATTCCAAGTCTTTGTTTCAGAAGACTTCGTCAAGCTCATCAAAGCATTATTAATTAACTATCAAACCAGTAAACTGACAAAAATTATAGTCTAAGCTTGGTATTAAAAATAAAGAATGTCAGAGAACAGCATTAATTTTTGATTCTGACATTGCAATGAAAATAATTCTCTCTTTCCATACCACATCATATCTTAGTCATTGCTAGATTCAGAATCGACTTATTGATCGACGAAATTTTATGATTTAGTTAATCCCGAGTCCAAACTATGGTAACCCTACTGTATAACCTCAGTTTATAGTCATCAGTCAAGATAAAAAATCGTATACGAAACTCATACCGTTGAAAAAAAATGATATGATGTGTTACACTACCCACTTATAACCCATATTCGAATTCCTATTGAATCAAACAAGAGTTTTGGTTCATTAAGACAGTGGTTCTCAACAGCCGTGCCGCGGAACACTAGTGTACCAATTGTATTGTTCAGGGGTGGCACGAGTGTCCAAATTCCGAGTATTGCATAGTGGGTGGTTCTATTATGTATATTCGCTCAAGACACACAATTTATAATGCGATGTGATGAACTGATAAGAGAATGTCGAAACGACCAAGTACGGTCTCTCAACCTGGCATCCTCTCAGCCTGGTCGTGACCTACCTTGCTGGTTTGAATACATTTCGACACTTGCCCTCCAATAGATTTGCAGAAATGTGCTCTCAAAGTAAGCACAATCTGCTGTAGAAATATTCTCGTTGATCATATTGATATATCGATATTACATTCGCTGCGACACTAATCATCGAAAGTTTAATATGTGTATTGTGTATACATCCTAATCTCGTAATTTCGAGGTGACTTTACAAGAGATACCACGGCAAATCGCTTGCAGCCCACTGCACTGTACTGCGTTGCACTTGAAACCCCACACAGTGTCTCTGTGCAGTCCAGCATCGACGGCATGACGTCATAACAAGGAGGAAAATGACTTATGTTTTGCAGTTTCCGGGAAGTTCAGAATTGGTTCAAATCCGTGTAAAAGCAGCATGTTATGAAAGCCGTGATATTTCAGATTTAGTGCAACATGAAGCTAACAAGCAAATAATTTCCGCAGATAGCGAGATATCAGACCAGGAGAGCATCGAGCAGCAGGCAGAGAATTCTCATGTTCCAGGAATCTGCAACAACAACCAGCAGAATAAAATAGGCGTGGTGTGCAACAATTCATCGTAACATGTGTCATAGTAGCATTTTTAGGGAGCCTAGTCTAATACAAATGTGATTGGAAAAATCTGAAGTTATTGGAAAGTTTTCATCTCTACTCTACCATAAGATATGTCTACATATTCATAAAGCCAAGTTCATCATTTTTTGCTGACTATTTTCGTGACCAAACGTCAGTAAATCGGTTTCTAAATATCAAAAGCTTTTTGTTGTTGTGATACAATGGTATTAGTATAAAGAGGCACGTAGAAGGCATATCACAACACCTGCTTGACTGAAAAAATATGGGATGTTTATATAAAATACCTGGAAACCAAAATAATATTAGCGAAGTATTTGTGTGGTCATGTGCCGTTTAAAATAGTACTCAGTATAGTAAAGTCGTACAGAGGTCAACTCAGGCGGAATTATTTAAGATATATCAATAACTGGTATGAATTCAACAAAAATCGGCAATAATTGCAATCCTGTTCAACATCAGACACCAGACACCAACAATAATATACTTAACGAACTGGAGTGGGGCAGGACATGTACAAGTGGTGAATCAGCTCGAATTTTGGGTATAGGCCTACATATTTGCAAATCGGACTATAAGGGTCAGTACCTCACCAACCTAAAACCTCACCGCATGCCCCTGTTCTCAGCATACAGCATAGGTTGCATCATTTTCAACTTATTAATTAATGATTTATTATATAATATGGAGTTTTCTGAAGGACCGATTCAGAAAACTGCCAAAGGCTGCTTGCCATGCCTAAGACATGGAAAGAAAGCGGGCACGAGAACGATCGTTTTTGTGATGTTGATTATCATGCTCATCGCAATCAAGCGTATGAGGTAAGTTAATAAACGCATCACGCCTGGAATAGACAATCAGATTGATATTATATTTTCTTTCACCTGTGCTGCTTACTACTTCTCTTCCCTTCCTTAATAGTATTATTTTGAGGCTATAACTCTTCATGATGTAGACCTCGCTATGCTTGCGTCGCAATGTCACATCCCAATTATCAAACTACAAGTTTCCGTGGTATAGTCGAGAGAGAGAGAGAGAGAGAGAGAGAGAGAGAGACGATATTCTTTTTCACCTGCACCATCGAGATGCTTTGCCAACGGGGTTGCGATACGGCCCCATGAGGTTATCTAGTCTGCGCCCTCCTTTTTTTCTCCTCCATGCTATCCGTTATTGCTGAGCGCCGAGCAGGATAGCTGCGGATACCAATTTTCGAGTCTTTGGTATGAACCGGCCGGGGATCGACCCCACGACCTACCGCTCGAGAAGCCGGACGCATAGCCATTACCCTATCTCGCTCGCCGAACCCGTTTGTGACGTTTTACGGATAATGACTATTGTGTGACGCAGTGGCAGAGTTGTAATAATTACTCAAGTCAAGTCTCGACTCGAGTCGCGATTTTTGGCGACTCGACTTGACTCGAGTCATGTTTTTAAAATGCATAAAATGACTCGACTCGACTCGGGTCACTGTGCATGACTCGAACCAAGTCATATGACTCGAGACTAGAACGGCCAAGACAGACTTTTCATTGCAGCACCGAAGAATAGTAGCCTAAAGTCTCCACATTGTTGGTATTACGTCTAGCAGTCCTGATACTTGGAAAATAGGGCGAGAAACTGTTAGGACTGAGGACTAATTACGATATTGTGAATGCGAGCCATTCTATATCACTCGAGCAGAGTTGAAAAATGTGCATTGAACCGGATTGATCTCAAAACTGAACACTTGAACAGTGAACATAACGACTTGGACTCGGACTTAAGTCACAAAACTATATGACTCGGACTTGCCCCTCTTCTAGCATGGTCCCTCTACCAGCTCGACCCTCTACTATCTCTACTGACCTCTGCCTTGATACGGTGGTGAATTGAAAATGATTCTACTCCACTTAAGTAGAGTCAAAACTATAAAGTGAGATTGACTTGTGAGTTAGTTAAAACCCTGCGTATTGGAGCAAAACAGCATAGGGAGCGGCAGCCTGTGTGTATTTATAATGTGGCCCGCGACACAAATTCTTAAAAGTATTAGAATTTCCCCACATATTGAAAATTGGCTAATAATGGATAATGAGGCACTAAAATTGAGAGGCATGCTTCTCAATGAGCATATATGACGCCTATCCAGTAGCTAATCTTGACAATATTCTGATATATTGGTTACCTCTATCACAAGAGATAGTTCTTTCCGTTCAGTGGGTTTAACCCTTTGGGACAGACTAGAAAAATACTTCAATAATTCTCTGTCAAGTGACTGTGTATCTTCACTACACTAGGCCCAGATAGTTTTGTAAGTCTTTCGAAGTTACAAGGATTGGCCTTTCTTTTCCAAATTTTCTTCTTTCCCGCAAATCCCAACACAACACCTCTAAAGAGCAATACATTTGCATCAATATACCGTACCCGTTGACGAAATCTCTACGCAATTGAAATAAGTATGCATGGTATATGTTGTTTTATCTCCAACGGCTATTCTGACGTTTTAACGGTTATGAATCATATCAGCTAAGATCAGAAAACATTAAATTAGGTCTTAAATCATCTTGCAAATTTATGTTTTTTGCGAACCCCCGGTTGATAGCCACTGATTTAGTAGATAAAGGTAGCCTATTACTTTCTCCATACGTAGTGACGAAAGACGTCTAGTAGGCCTACATGATGCAGTCTGGTATACATTCTCAAGTGCCGCCTGTTATTGCGCCGCATGCTCGCATGTCCAGTTGTTCAAGGACCATAGTCACGAACCTCATGTCGTACGGAATTCGCGCAATCTCAACTTTCTGTCACGCAGGCCAACATTGGAGTCGCTTTTCACTGAGAGTAATATCCCGCATCTGACAGGTAAGCTGCGCAATGTACGCCTAATAAATATATATGGATATATGTTCCATCTACACTATATAAGTCGGATTTCCCCGTCATCGATTGATACTACTGATTATCGCTGCACTGCAATTAAGTGAGAAGAAATTTCAAGCGCCTGGAATGTGATAATCTGGCACCATATACCAAAAATAACACGGCCTGAACATGTGAGGTGGTACGAATGACGAAGGTGGTGCGAATGGTGCGAATGAAAATCCAGATGTGTGCGGATGAGAATCGTAAATATTTTTTTTTATTTTTCCAACGTGGAATAATTCAAATGAGCCTAATAGGAAATAGGAAATAACTTTTCTTGTTGCGACGCAATTGTAAAAAACTTCTATGACTTAAGACGCACCACCAATCGTAGCTTTGAGAATAACTTGAGAATCACAAGCCGTAGTGAATTAATATTTTCGCACTATAATTAATACTTAACAAAAAGCCTGGTTTAAGAGCCGGTGCAGTGGCAGACACGCGGTATATCAGCCCGTCTGAGCCGGCGACAGGCTGAAATAATTGACGTCAAATTGACTTTCTGCTTTTTTTCGCTGAACAATCATCATATTGTCGTAACAACAGTTCGATTAGCACGAGGCACGAGGATGGATGGTAGTAAATACCATCATTACAGACTCACATTTGCAAGTTACTGTAACGCAAATTTTTACCCCTTCAAAGGTAATTAAAGTATGGGCCGCAAAGGGTGTAATTTTGGGTCGACAAGGTGCTAGAGCAGAGGTGGGCAAACTACGGCCCGCAACACCATTCTGTGCGGCCCGCGAGAGTCTAAAGAAACTTATTAAAACATTGCTAAAATGCGTATTAAAAATCGAATTAATGCAAGGAATTGATTTTCTTGGTATATCTCACCATGATAATTCTAAGGCAGTGGTTCTCAAACTGGGGGCGTGAAGCATCTGAAGGGGGCGTGAAGTTGAGCTCAACAAAATTTTCTCAACAAAATCAAGTTTCGGAATTTAATCACCTAACGTAATCATCATAAAACCGCGCCTATAGTTCAATGTTGATGAGTATTATCTGAGAGCTCAAGTTATCCGCGAAAATACAAAGTCATAAATACACATAATAATATTATCTGGCGAATATAGCCTTGCATAGACATCATAGTTTTCGAAACTTATGTATAATCTGAATTATATTTATTTTTCGAAAGCAAGTTATTATAAAGTCTCGGAATTTAATCATCTAACGTACAATGAATGTTATTTATTTCTCGGAAGCAAGTTATTCAATACACATTGCTAAATACACATGGAAAATCGGTATTGAAATTCACAAAACATTAGAATATCTGATACATAGTGCTAAATACGCATCGCTTGATTTCACTTTACGAACTGTACCCTTGGGGCATCAAAGGGGGCGTGGCAATTAGGATGACGTGGCGTAATTTGATTGGCCGGCAACAAATCCAGGTACCCTTACTACTCGTGGCCCAAATCTTTTTAATGTTAGCGTGCTACGCATTTACGGTCATATATGAAACAGAACAGATGCAGGCAATCAGTTGTACGCAACACAGTTCTAAGAAACATGTGTGACCCACGTGATTTCAAATTGGGGAACAATCGGCGTTATTCGGTTCCGACTTATTTCGACGATCGGACATGTCAATATCGAAGGTTTGGGCCAATGACCGATGATCATTTTGGCGAAGGTTTTATCGACTCCTAATTTTTCGGGACCGCGCTTTGTCCAGCCGCATGGTGGTCGAAACTTGATATCTTCAATGTCATGGCGAGGAAAGGGTCGGCCGCAAATTACATATGTCTAATAGTTCCGTACCCGGATGTTGCACAGCCTAATACACCCCTACAGTCTCCGACAGCGTTAAGCGATACTTGAAATGTACAATTCTATCACAAGCACAGCTGCCGCGCAATGTCACTTGCGACCATGTAGTTTAATTCGTTTCTAACACGGTGCATTGTCCACTTCCGAAGAGTTAATCAAGTGGCCAAATATTGATGCAACACCATATTGTCAATGGCACTAATTCTGATTAATTCGATTCGTTTGAACGGGAACTTTGTATATTCCAATAAACAAAATCAACACCAGACGGACTTTCATGGTAACGAGCGCACCTATATCGAATTTCAAACCATTGGGTGTTTGGTAGATAGCGGATTTCTTCTGATAAGGTCATGACATGCGGTGATATTGCCCTTGCGGCAGTTACGCTTGAATATTCGCACTATTTCGAAATTAAAATCGACTGTATGGCGTGGTATTAACGAGTGCAGTTCGGTATTAAAAAGTCAAATCGGTATTTTAAAGCTGTACACAGCAATGCCAGTGAGTAACTTGCATTATCGTGCGGATATAACGGCATCGACAGTCGACACGGAATAATTGTCACATGACTTCGCTTACCCACCCAAAAGTACGGTTCAGAGCGACGTCCCCTAGTTGTTGATAGCTGTAACCGTAGTTACTGAATACTGACTGAACATTCAGTAGTTTTCGGAGCCGGAGCAGTGGTACCAATGAGCTCCGGAGCAGGAGCTGGAGCACATTTACAACGAAAGGGAGCTCCGGAGCTGGAGCTGGAGCAGTTGACAATTTACGCGTGTTCTAAAGCCCTGTTTTGTACCCATCTCTTTGGTAGGATATACAAAACCTCTGCGAGAAGCTATACATGCCACGCAGTATTTCATTACATTATTAATGTCTACATTCGCTTAGCACCATAATATGCAGATTAATTTCAAATGCAGCTTCAGGTTCGATCCATTCCTTAAACGGTTTCGATATCTTCTAATCTACTTTTGCGCGTCTGATATTTTATATATACTTGGTTCATTTGCACGATGAGAAATTCCAGATCCGAGCACCGATTTTCCATATCCCAACCGTTCTGTGTCGTTGGAGATAGAGTTACAGAACCTAAGCGCTAGTGACGACAACTTTGCATCCCTGGTCACAATTATGAAGGAAATAAAAAGTCGATGGCATTACGGGCGGACAACTAAGAGGAAAAAATATTTCGATGCTGAATACATGTAAGTGTATGTAGGCCAATATACCAGGGGCAGGCAACTTCTCCGGTCGGTGGGCCGGATATGGGAGAATGAAGTACTTGACGAACCAGATTACAGAATCGATGAATCAATCGCGTATTTACTCACTTAAACAGGGAATATATCATATTTATCGTAAATCGTAAGTTTTAAAGCATAAACACCTAGACAGTATTCAATCAGACATCTGTGGTCGATCGAAGTTGACAAGAAGTTCCTTGAACTTGAGCTGCATGTCGTATGTGGAATCTTTTAGTGAAGACTGCACGTGAGCATCAGTTATATTGCTAATGTTCATGGTCGAAAATGTTTGCTCGCAAATGTATGTAGACCCGAACGGAGCAAGTAGTATCATGACCATCTTTCTCAGGTTGGCAAACTTGGATTCATTCTGTGACGCATAAAATTTGTCACTACTTTCGGATTAGAATTTCACTCTCAGGTGGAAACTCTCTGCGGGCCCTGCCTGGTATATACTGAAGTGAAAGAGTAGGGGTTGCGTCTGAATCAATTGGCTGGCGCCATTCAATCTGAAGGCGGCATAGTTTATTATCAATGAGTAGCGAAAGTTAACTCAAACAAAACGAGGAAACAGTATTTGAAATAGGCGAAAATTCGATAAGAGCACTCTGCAGAGCGTACGATGTAGCAATCAGGATAAAAGCAATAACAACTAATTTTCCGTGTCCATAAATTTCCTGTGTAAGCTGACGTGTTTGATTATAGAGTTTGTTCATCAATAAGCTTGGCTCTTGTACCTTGGGTGTAGTCGTTGCTCGTGATATCGTGATGATCAACATCGCTGATAAATATTTGATACATCATACCGACATAACCGACTTACATAGTGACCTGCTGACGCTGTTACTGTGAAATTGTTTTCAGACGCCTCCGCAATCAGGCAGGAGCGATTCTGCGCAAGTCCAAGAGCCACCGCTGGTCACGGTTGAATGAACTATCCAAGGCAATAAGAGAACGAATAGACAATATACAGGTAAATTTCGTATACCAACCTATATAATGCTAACGACAAATACATTGACTGAATCGTTTTGTTGGTTTGAATTTTGTTTCGCGAATAGCGGTTTAAATAGCTGGTTCGTGGTACAGAACTTGAATATAGCTTTCAATACAACATCCATTGTAGCAGTATATTTATTAAACTCGAAGACTTTTCGGGTTTTTTGTCGTTGGGATTCATTTTGCCCGAAGCGGCGTAAATTAAACCTCATTTAATCTCTCGTTAATCGCGCCTTGCGCCTCTGCTCACCGGAAAAACTGTCACGCGAATTGGAAGATATCCACTTGATTCTCTCCAAAAATGGCTATCCGGACCACATATTAAAATGCTCCATCTCTAGGGTATTGAAAAAATGGGATACAGCTCCAAAATATGGCCCAGAAAAATGCCCGGCATTTTTGCACCTACCTTGGCTAGGTAACGTGTCTAGCCGTTTTGAAAAGCTTATTAAATCGGCTGTTCACCGTTGTAATTACAGCATTAACACGCATGTAGTGTACACGACGAAACCCTTGTTACCGAACTCTCGAAAAGATGTACTTCCTGCCTTTGATGCAAGTAATGTTGTTTACCAATACAAGTGCCACTGTGATAGTAGGTATGTAGGACGTACATCTCAAAGATTGTTTGAGCGTATTAGCATATCCCAAAATTGATTCGGTCAAAAACATGCGCAAATGATCGCACGGAGCTCGCACGTCAGTGCAAATTGGCTGCAAAAACAGACTGCTATGATGATTACCAAGCATATGCTTCGTCAATTGGACAGCATCTGAGTGAAAACCTTGCTTGTGCACAGCACTATGATGACAATATGTTCACCGTCATTGCGCGTGGTAGGTCTGTGTTTCATTTAAAAGTGTTGGAGTCTACTATTATTCAGTTGAGCAAACCTATTTTATGCAGACAAAAAGATTTCCTCTATAACCTACAAATATCTCATTAGTGCGCGTTGTTCCGTGCGTGTAATTGTTTATTTACAAATTGTGCTGTTAGTTACTATAGTACCGTATGTCCGTATACTTCATAGTTTGTTATTGTTGCCATTGGTACAATGCCAATTTCATGATCTGTGATTTTGATTGTATCGTCATACTTTGCCTTTTGGTTTTGCTTTTAAATCTGTTTAAATCCCTTTAGTGTGCCGATAACTCTTGAAAAGAGGCACCCGAAAAATCTTCGAGTTTAATGAATAGCGGTTTATTTCATTTTTTGTGTTTCTGATGCGAAGCGATCACATACTTCAAATGTAGCGGAGATGTGGTACCGATGGATCAAAAATTGCAAAATTATCTCTGGCCCCCAAATCTTCAGCCGAGAATAGCGGATCTTTTGCTGTCGCAACACTTTGATACAAGCTCTACCTATCGCGGACATTTACATTGATTTCCTCCTTTTCAAAATATATCTATAAACGTTTAAAATTTGTTGCTCGATCGTATCATTGGTCCCCACCCGGTGGGTCCAATGGCGCACGACCATGGGACCTATGATACATTACGCTCAAAACTCAATTTTTTCAACTTGTTTTGTTGTGCACTATAATCTAAGCTACAGCGTGCCAATGAAGGATGATTCGTCGCCACCTCCAAGAATAAATATATTATATCAACTCAAATGTTGGGATAAAATCATGTTTTGATTTCCGCCGAAATTTACAAAATTAATGCCACATACATATTACCGGAAAATCGACATTTTGACTTTCAAACACCTCGTAATAGCGATAAAACACCACAGGTAACTGTGATTTACAGCGTCTATATATGTAGGCATGTTTCTGTTGGTAAGTGATTAGTTGGTCCCACTATTTTTCTTGATTTGGCTATAGTACCATAGGTACCCCACCCTATAAATATTGTATTGATTTAAAAAATATGCGCCATTATATATCCTGATACAAGCCCTATACTTTCCATGCATCCCAAATTATTGCGGGTTTGTTAGTCTGAAAGGTGATATAGAAAAATGTATATGTCGATCCAAATTTACTTTACACCACCTAAAACGTAAATCATTTGTCACAGACCCCATAACTCATGCAGGTCGATTTTTTTGCATATGAGGAAAGATTCTGCCAGCATGCCATTGTAGACAAAGTCGCGTATTGTAATCATAGGATTATCACGGATAATTTTTATTTATTATAATAAGTATTTTAGGTCCCAGTGTTTCATCGATACCACATCTCCTAGGCCCAAAAACTTTTTGAGAACTCATGCGTATAAGCCTGAATCAGTTCCACTTTCGCATGCAACTATGACAACGCGCTCGCTGCTGTGATACTAGGGCTATTTTTAATGTATGGATATTTTGAACTGGCTATTGTGACACTCGCTTTATAAGCACTCACTTATTTCCCCCCGTTGTCAAACCTTGAATCTTCGTATGAGATGGTAGGGAAGATGTGGCACCGATGCATCAAAAATTGCAAAATGATCCCTGGCCCTCAAATCTTCAGCCGAGAATAGCAAATCTTTTGCTGCCTCAACACTTTGATACAATCTCTATCCATCGCGAACATTTACATGGATATCCGCCTTTTCAAAAGGATTTTATGAAGGTTCAAAATTTGTTGCTCGAACGTATCATCGGTCCCCACCCAGTGGGTCCAAAGGCACACGACCATGGGACCTATGAGACACGCGCTCAAAAATTCTAATTTTTCATCTTGTTTTATTGTGTACTATAATCTAGGCTACAACAAGCCAATGAAGAATATATCGTCGCTACCTTCAAGAATAAAATTGATTATATCAACTCAAATGTTGGCGTAAAATCGCATTTCGATTTACGCCCAAACTCACAAAATTCATGACACATACATATTTCGCGTAAGTCGACATTTTTACTTTGAAATACCTCGTTATAGCGATAAAACACCACAGGTTTGCAGCCTCAATATACGTTGGTGTGTTTCTGTTGTCAAGTGATTAGTTGGTCCAACTATTTTGCTTGGTCTAGCTGTGGTATCATAGGCCTTCACCCTATAAATAATGCAATTGAAATGAAGATAGCCCCCTCGAGGATGGTATTGCATTAAAAAAGATGTGGCAATATGTACCCTGATACAAGCTCTACACTTCACATTAAAAATTATGGCTGGCTTGTTAGTGTGGAAGGTGATATAGAAATATGTATACGTCATTCCAAATTTATTTTATACCCCGCAAAACATAAATCAGATGTCTGAGACCCCATTACTCGCGCAGGTCGAAGATGTTTGCACGTGAGGAAAGATTCTCCCAGCATGCAATAGTAGACAAATTCACGTACGGTAATCATGGGATTATCACAGATAATTTTTCAAGTATTTCCGGTCCCACATCTCCGCTGCTTGTGGCGTATTTACACAGGCTGAGTTACGCACCACTTAGTTCCGTATGATATGCACCCCTGGTATCTCCCGTTATTTCGATGGATCAAGTTGGCACACATTGTACTTCTATATATGCTATACTTAGAATCCACCTAATTGTGATACGACGAAGATATTAGTCTGCGACATATCTCGAGGCTCAACAGGATTCGGAAGCAAGATGCACTTCATGGTCAAGGAATTCATGCGCTCCATATACTTCAATCGCACATTTGTGATAAAGTCCGAAGATTGGGGGTACCAAGAAAGGAGTTGGGAATATTATTTGCGGCCGCTTGGAAAGTGCAAATACGACAGTTATTCGACGACTCTACCACTTTTATCAGGTTTGCTCACAGCCTTTCCTTTGATGTGCAAGAGAAATAGCTGTAATAGAGAATATCGAGCATGTGCCCGCTTCCCGCCAGTCGTTATGCTATCTATCGGGTAAAGCAGACCTCGGTATTGTGGGGTCCGCGACGCGATTCTGAACGGCCCGTGAAAAATTTCTTGAAATTTGACCTGTTGTTCTTAATCTTTTGTCTTCATGGACCCCATTCGGACCACCACGGACCCCCGCGGACCCCCGCGGAATTTTAAAAAATGAATCTTTAATGTTTATATAACATTCAGCTCAGTCACTTCTATCAAGTGGGTCATTTTGACGTTTTTCTGGAATAGCGGTGGTTATGCATATCACATGAGAAAATGAATTTTTGCAAACAATTGTTTTTCCAAGACCCCAACGAAGCATCTCCAAACAACAAATTTGTTTGTATAAGTAGGCTATTGACAATTTGGCAATTAAATTAAGTTTGCAGAGTAGATTATTTAATCTCAAACTATAATTCTGTTTATGTGAGTATTGGAGTTTTAGCAGTTATGAAGCGCAATTGCCTCGTAGATTCTCCAATTAAAAAGGTACAAATAATTTGATCAATTATTTTGCAAATTTGAGGGTTTCATGAACCCCCTGAAAATGCTTCGCAGATCCCACGGGGCCCGCGCACCACCGGTTGACAACCACTGATTTAGATTGGGGAAAAGATAGCGTATAAACTGATTTAAAAAACGTTTACTTTGAAGTTTAGTTGATTTATGTACCGAGATTATGTAACGTACCTACCGTCGTGTGAGTAATCCAGGTTTAAAATAAATTCAATATAGCAAGTTACAAGTCACTGTTTCCATATTTAAGTTTAAATCTTGTTTGTTGCCAGGTCTCTGGTTTAAGCTTTTATGTCATACGTTTCCAAATTCTAATTCGCAAAATAATACAATCAGTGCACGCGAGAAACGGCCAACCTAACTCACAAAGGATGTTTTGTCAAGCAATGACAGATGCGGCTAAAGGCCGACATTTCAACAGGATTTGGGGCATTTTTGAGGACGGAAATTAACCGTGAACCTGTCTTTTAGTTTATGGTGATCACTGAGCACGTCTCCCTGTTTAAGAATATAATCCGAGTCGGAATTATGAGAAAAATCATGCAGTGAATAGATACACTCGGCTGATGCGGACGTGCTAGCGAAGCTAATAAAACAGCAAGGCTATTTCAGAAAGCCACACAGAAGGACGCATCCTATAATATTAACGCATCCACTTAGTAACATGTGTTAATGTAATTCAATGCTCTCAAATTAGAAATAAAACTGCACGTCGCAGAACATAGTCCAAACTTGTGTCACAGACCACCAACGTATTTCCTGCTTCCAATTTGGACCGCCGGGAAATAGAATTGCTCACACCTTGGGTAAAGTGATGTAAATTGCGCAGCATGCTGCCCGTCAGCGGAGAACCGTCCTCCCAGAAAAATACAGTAGATAACAACAGATTGACGCATGAGTTGAATGTAGGTATATTTAATATATTTCACCATAGTCTAGGCCAGTTTGCTGGTTTTATTAACACATCATTGGCGCTTATCGCTATTACAGTCATTTGCGCCCAGTACATGAATTTCATTAATGTCAAATGTCTTTTTGCTTTTGCTCCTTCAGCGTGATCTTTAGCTGCCATCTTTCAAGAGTTCGTGTCTCTCTTCCTCCGGGCTTTTCAAGGCGCTGTATTTACAGTGGGATCGGCGATGAGGACCCCAGATAACCTCCGACACATAGAAACATGGCAGAGCCGAGACTCGAACCAGCAACCATTGGTGTCGTGACTGCAGTTATTAACCAACTGCACCACCCGCTTCCCCGCCTAGGCCAGTTGTTCTCTTCTTTGACGTCGCGGTACCCTCCGAAAGGGAGAAATAGCACGCGCCACCCTGCATGGCACTTCGAATACCGTTTCTCTGGAGAAAGCGTACTGCATCGCTGCCATGCCAACGGTTGACTGCAGAATCCTTTCCTAAGTGTTAAGGGTTTATCTCGGCTCATCCGCGCCATCCTATCCACGTATGCGGTGTTGTAAAAAAATCTGGAACTAAAGTGGGTCGTGCTATGAATTGTCGTCAAAGTAATCATAATGCAGCAACAGCGTTCTGGTGTAATGTGACCATAGATGCCGGAATACCGCGAACAGTCAAACACAATTAATAGGGTGCCCGGGGTGCATGATTCGGCAAGATGATGATTTGAAAAAGAAAAATGGTAATCTAATAACGTAATGTCTTGGTTCGGCCAGAGATTCTGATGATGTTGACCAGGGTTGTAACGACTCAAGTCATGAATCGACTCGAGTTAGACTCAAGGCGCGATTTTTTGGTGATTCGACTTGACTCGAATCATTTTTTTAAATGAAAAATGACTCGACTTGACTCAAGACAATTTGTGTATTGAATCGACTTGTACTCGAGTCATTGCGCATGACTCGGACCAAGTCACGTGACTCGAGACTGGGTCTACGAAGATCGGCGTTTCATTCTAATTGCGAAGAATTGTATAAAGTTGCCACACTATAAATATTCGTCTATCAGTACTGATACTTGAAAATGCTACCAGAAACTTTTTAAAGTGAGGAAAATTAGTATATTATGAATGTGAAACGTTCGATATCACCGAGCAGAGTTGTAAAGAGTGGTTCCTACGTGACATTAACAAGGAACTAAACAGTCATCACTATGACTTGGACTCGGACTCGAGTCAAAGCGCTATGACTCGGACTCGACACTTTACTCCGTGACTTAGACTCGAACTTGACTCGGTGGTGAATTGAAAATGGGTAAAAACTATAAAAGTGAGATTGACTTGTGACTCGGAACCTTGTGACTTGGTTAGGCCTACAACCCTGAGGTTGACCAGAAAAAAATCGTGAACAACTTCGGCCAGACCTAAATATCACGACCCAATTACCCGATTGATCACTTTTTGTGTAGTTATTACATTCTTAGATGATGATGTGGGGGAGTTGGTGGTACATACGAAGCGATTGACAGTGGAGGCACCGGTTTGATTCTTGGCAGTTGCACGTAACACTTGGGCATTGCGACATTATCTTACCCGGTCATTGCATCGCATTGTAAATCGAGTATCTTGAGCGGATAAGAATATTAGAAACGCGACGATTCCATGCTCAGAGTCTGGATCCTCAATTTCTCCACACTTCGATATTGTAAACCACGTTCTCTGAGCAATCCAATAGTGTGTCGTGGTATACGGGTCGAGAACGTCTGGCGTATGCCCTAGCTACAGGGTCTTGGTTATCATATCAAAATCGACGCTCGCATACCGCATCAAACACCTACATCACATCAAATATGCTCTGAGGGACCTGAAAGATTAGCCTACATCAGTGGGTAAGGACAGCAGCCCATTGTTTTGCTGTTATCCGAGTTTTTTTTAGATCTGATTTGTAATTGTATATATTAGTTTCATTTGTTCTCCATTATACACTATTTTCGGGAATTGGGAATAAAAATAAGCTAATAATTTTAAATAAACTTTAAATTAATAAAGTAATATAAAAACTTTTTATGTTTACCCAGACGAAACACAGAACGAGCGAATCGTTCGATTGGCTCGCAATGTGCCAGGCATTGATACGTCGGTGCCCGAGAACATATTGGTCGCCTTGAAGAAACTACATGATGATCCGCAAGCATGGTGGGTTGGACAGTTTGTCAGTTACGCCTTCCGGTTCCAGCCCTGGTTTCAGGCGTATGTGCTCTCTATCGAAGAACGCATCGGCTTTACTAACAAAGCGGCCGGGTGGGTGAAAATATTTGGCGTGAAAACTGAATGAATGGTTGGATCTCAAATGTGTTGAATGCACCATGCTCACACAGTGTTTTATGATAATAGCAAATCTTTATCGTAGAACAGGCCTGGCAAAGTGCGGCCCGCGGAGCTATTCTGTGCGACCCGCGAAAGGTTGCTTGTAATTCAAAATAATAAACCTATTTTTTAATGTTGGTGCTTGGACTAAAACCATAGGATGAATACATAACTCACAGCTAATTCATTTACTATCAACCATGTTCATTAACATGCCGCGATTACGCATCCCATACGTACCTCACGTGCGTAATCCAGATTCAAAATAAAGTAAATGTAGCAAATTCTGCCGTTGCAATTAAAGTCACAAGGAGTCACCAAACCTTCATTGTTGTCATTGTCGCATTACGCATTTCACGGTCTGTGTTTCAAATTGTTACGTGATGCGTTTTCAAATCCCTAATTCGTAAAGCAAGTCAATCGGTGCCCGTGATTTTATGAGTCATCATTACCTATAAAGGATGTCAAAAAAGAAAACCGAAAGTTGAAATTCAAAGAAGATTTGGAGGGGGAGTCAGGGGTAACCCGTCTTTTTAGTGGTTAGTGCCGAGCAGGTCGCCATGGTTAAGGAGTATAATTTAAGTCGGTTCTATGCCAAAAACACGAATACATACACTCGCTCAAGGGACGGCGAATTTCGGAAGAACTGCATGCTTGGCTCAACAACAAGGCCATTTCGCCAAGCTGCACTCTGCTCGGACACCAGCGACCAAGACAATAAGCTTTGTAGTATACCCAGAACCGTAACCCCTCAATTGGAGGGGCGAGCTCGAAGATGGCCCGAAATTATATTGTGAATGAACATAAATTATAGAGTATTTCTTCGAAAATTTATGCAACTTCTTTCAAATTTTTCTCGCGCTCTGCGCGATTTAGAAAGCAATGGTTCATAGAAGTGGGCATTTCGGTGTCAGCTGTAACCGCGCCACGACGCGCCAATACATATGAAGTTTAGGTGAACACGAGACTCCGTGAAGGCACTGCAAATGTAACTGCTGATCAAATTAACTAAGTAAAGGAAAAAAAGTTCGACAGCGAGAAAACATTGGCCGAAAAGCACTGCCCTTATGTTGACCGAAAACTAGGATGTCCAATTGTCCATAGGAAATATTTGGCAGTGAAGAAATACCAGTTTGGAGTCGTGTGCGTCTTTTAGTTTAGTACGCTTTCACATAGCAGACGGGAGGTCACGAAAATATGTAACGAAGTAATCATTTCAACGGGTCCTCCCAAATATTTCGAAGACAACACCTCACTCATCGTCAGTGGTAAAACATGAGTACGTTATTCAATTACCAATATTTTTGACCGATGGCATGATGAATCACGGAAAAATTCCGCGCTTCGCGCGATTAGGGCCTAAAATGTTATTAATTAGCGTATACAAGAAATCTCGCTCGGAAGCAGTGTCAAAACGTCAATCCCGATGGGGTCTGGTCTGGGGGGCAACGCCGCAACGTTTGGGATGTGGCAGTCACGGTCCCGTGTGGATATGTATTATACTGCTAACACATAACACTACCGGTCACTTGTAACTTTCCCGGAAGGAAATATCACCGTCATATTGGTTTCTATGCTCCCAACATGTTGTTTGTTTGCGGTATATCATAGAGTTTTTCGACTGCTATGGCCGTTTACACCAGTCCGATTTTCATGATGAGATGGCGAGGAGGAGCCTAGGTAAACCTCTGACACTTGTTCATACTAATGACCAGAAAACAACCTTGCGTTATAGTAGATGGCGCTTTGAATGACGCATCGACTGATCTGATGTCTTGTTAGCCTGCTTCCCAATAATGTTTTCTTCTATTCTGAAAATTGAACTAAATGATTCAGAAACGAGCTGCTGATAGCATCCGCTTTTGACATTCTTCTAATAGTCATTGACATTTAATTTCCGTCTCCGAGACCCAAAAGAATGGACAAACGACCCCATTGGCAGTGGTAGCTTTTGGGGTGGGCGAGGTGGGCGGTCGCCCAGCCCCCCTGGTCGAAGGCCCCCTCCCCTCTTAGGTTTTACCGCTTTTTTTCAAGGGTAGTAGCGAATAGACGTGGAAATCTGATCCCGTTCAGATGAGCGAATAATCAAATCTCCGCATTTGTTATAAAAGTGCCATAGCCGACAATCATCAAGTCTCTGCATGCCTGTTAAGTTGATACACGAAAGGGGTTCTGGGGGGCGGAGCCCCCAGGAGCTGCGATTACATACTTATAGCCCCCCCCCCCAATTGTAGGGCCACCACTGCCCATTGGGGTCGCGATCCTTGGTTTGGAAACCCTATGCTCTAGTTAATTGGCACGTGTCAACGATTTGAAGACTTTGCGTCCGGAAATTGAACCCTGTCAGTGTCTACGAATCTTGTAATTATCAAAAACTCGTGGACGCCGCCCGATGCCGCAAAACCTTCTCGGGACATTGCAAATGATCAGCCGGCACTGACATAGTGTCGAGCATGCTATGGTTCAATATACCCTTCATATTCCAGAATCCATATTAGATGGGGGGACAAATTAATTAAAGAAGCCGCAAAGTATGAAGTGAATGAATACATGGACTTAGTGGAGATGTTCTTTCGGAGGCAGGAAGTTGCAGGCAAACAGACACAACGGGTGGTTTATGTCGCAACTGAGAGCTCTCAAGCCTGGCAGGATTTGAAGTTCAAGTATTCTTATTTATGTATTGCATATTCTATGGCTGGATTGCGCATTTTATATTGTGCTGACTAGAATACCATCAACATTCCCGGGATCTGGAGGTTGGCAGAGATGTACAATGTATAGTTACCGATGATACTCAAGTAAACGTAAAACAGGGGCGGGCAACTTCTCCCGTCGCCGAGCCAGATATGAGAAAATGAGATACTTGGCGGGCCGGATTCCTGAATTAATAGATTAAACGCGTATTTATTCACCTATACTAGGTTTAATCGTATTTAATGTAAACTATAAGTTTGAACCATAAAGACCAATACAGTATTCAATGAATTTATTATTGTCATGTGCGTCATAGCTGTCCAAGTCAATGAGGCATCTATGATCGATCACAGTTGTGTCCTGTTTCTTTGAACTCTGGCTGCATGTCGGACACAAAGAAAACAAATAACTAAAGAATAACTTTAATACGTTGTTGTGCCGATAGCAGACGGTATATATAAGCATAAGACCTTGATGGCTTCCACACCCTGTTTAACGTCCACTTGTATGAATATAACTTTATTATAGTTACATGAGCTTTCGGAGCTCTGCTTCTTCATCAGGGGATAAAGCGAAAGTAACGCAAAGGCTTTGTTTTCACGGGGAGCGTGCATTCTCACGGCGAGCGAATGTCGTTGTTTATTTCTTTGCTTCACGCCTCGCTGGAGATTTCCGTTGACTCGCTCGTTCTCGCTCACTTTTTCACGTTGCCGCACGGTTGTGGCGCGTTTCGAGAACGTATCGCAACGAGAAATTTGCGAGCGTTGCTGGACAAGCAGACCTCTAGACCGCTATGGAAGTGGAATATAGTTGCGAACATTGCTGGAATGAATACCAGGACAAAGTATTGGTGCTACTAGCTGCGTATGTTTATTGTAAACATAAAAAAAGACAGAAGAGGAGATTCTGGGTTGGTGAAGATCTCCGAACCAGGGAGCAAAAAGGTATATCTAAATTGTTGACCTTACCGGTACTTTTTCGTTGTTGCATCGGCAATGATTGTCAACTGAAATCATTCCGATATGGAATTCTATTATGGGCTTTGCAATGATGCTGGTCAATATTGCTAAATGATCTGCTACAAACAAATAATATTAGAAAAATATGTGAAATATTGCCCACAACCTATAAATGTGCATTAATTTGTATAATATACCGGTAATATATAAATTAGCGTTGGTGGCCAATTTCCTGTGAAATCTTACACAAAAAACGTGTTAACCAGTGTATCTTTCTATTGCGTAGTAACAACATATTTTGAATTGATACCTTGATATACATATTCTCTTTTGATTTACAGGTGAATATCATATATTAGTGCCGGACTTGAGATTACACCGACCGGAAAAGTACCGGACATATTTTAGAATGCCAGCTGAAACATTCTATAAACTCCTTGATCATGTCAAAGAATCTATAACCAAGATTACAACAAACATGAGGAAGCCTATCAGTGCCGAAGAGCGCCTGGGAGTAACCCTGCAGTAAGTATATTGATTATTGATGTGATCATTGAAGTTCTATTTTGGGATCGGATGGAAGATTCTCTTTAAATTGTCGTGAGGGTGGGTAAAACGAATCACTAATTTTGAACCAGAGTAACTTGACAAGAGGCCAAGATTTTTGTTATTATGACAGAGTGGTTTCTTGTAAGCTTGCAGATTAGCTTAAGAGATACTGAGGTTCGTTAGTAGGCTACTGTCCTAAATTGAATGATTTTTCATCATGTATGAATCGAATCAACGGGATGACCTCATTGTTGTTGTTGCGCTTTTCATTGCTAACTTCCAATGACAGTTCTTACTGGGAACCGACCTGTATGAGACTGATTTGTATTGGCTGTGATTCGATTTTGCTCATCCCTTTCCATTACTTGTTGCATATCATGGCCGTGTGACCGCGATTTTTTGCCGTGCTTTGAAATGTCAAGTCCTCAAATTTGAATTATATTTTACAGCTTTCTGGCTCACGGAGGATCCTATACAAATCTTGCAACAAGGTATAGAATGAGCAAGACAGTTTTGTCAAAAATTGTTCCTGAAACCTGCAAAGCCATTTGGGATGCTCTGCAGCCAATTGTGATGCCATCGCCAACAAAAGAATCATGGGCAAAGATTGCCAAGGAATTTGAAAGAAAATGTCAATTTCCCAGCTGCCTAGGAGCAGTAGATGGAAAACACATCCAAATCCGTGCACCAAAAAATTCAGGCTCCATGTATTTCAATTACAAAAAAACTTACAGTGTCGTACTTCTTGGCGTAGCCGATGCGAACTGTAAATTTGTTGTGGTAGATGTTGGTGGGTTCGGAAAGTGTCCTGATTCTCGGATCTTACAATCATCTACATTTGGCAAAATGCTTTTTAATGAAGAGTTGGACTTGCCTTCAGATAAGTTCTAGCTGGTCAGACTGAATCTGTTCCACCAGTGTTTATTGGGGACGAGGCGTTCCCTTTAAAGCGGAATCTACTCCATCCTTATTCCAGCTCTAATCTGGATGATAAGAAAAGGATTTTCAATTACAGACTTTCTCATGCACGTCGAGTCGTTGAAATGGCATTTGGCATATTGGTTGCTCGATTTAAAGTACTGTATGGACGCATTGATGCAGCACCTGAACATGTCGACACTATCGTCAAAGCAAGCACAGTCCTTCATAATTTTTTATGCGATGAGAAAATTGGTTTGCCTGAACCTACAGACAATGAAGAATCAGCAAACCTCGCTACAGACTTAACTAGGCTCCGGATAGTGGGGAGACCATACATACAGTTCTGAAGCTGCAAGAGTTCGCGCTGCCTATGCTGATTACTTCGTGGGTAGTGAAGGATCTGTGCCTTGGCAGTCAGATCATGTCTTTAGAACTTGATGGGACTTCTGATATAGGAGAGCAACACGTGTTTGGTGTTATGTTGCTGTTCAGTCTTACAGTTGTTTTTTACTATAATTTATTGTTGCCTTGCATGTTCCTGACATTTACGAATACACTGGTTTCTTAGTTTCACAAGATTTATTCAGAGTTAATTGAGACAGACGTGTCTAGTCGCTCGCTTCAATATCCCCCTCCATTAGCTCTGCTATGAGCTTCCATACTTGAACTTTAAATTTCATCTGCCTTTGAGGGCTCAAAGAGGATAGAGGGCTGGCCAAGCCCCGTAAAAAGACCATCGCAGCACTATTCTGCTCACATTGTTGCGGACGATCTGGAAAATGAAACATTTGATTTGATGAGCACTTACCGATGTGGTAAAAGTAGTTAATGTTGCTATTCAAGTAGAAGTTGAAGTAGTCCGGTTGGATATATAAGTAATGAAAATATGTGACAAATAGCACTACTTGAGTACTGTGAAAAGATAGAAGTAGCCTATCCACTGATGAATAGAGCACGCATAAGTTGGAAGACTCACTTAGACTGTTTATTGCTCCCAAAATTTGTGACAAATCTTGGTCATCAGTTGTCTTGCGCTTCTTGGTTGACGGCTCAGGAGCAGGGAGTGGTGGTTCAGCTGTACCCTCTAGCAGAAACTCGTCATTCTGATCAGGACACAGTGCCGATAAATCCAGTGTTGTATATTCTGGGTTAGGTATAGGGTAGTAAATATGACGCGTCAAATTGATTTTTATTGAGCTTGAAAACTACGAACCTGGGAAGCCATCGGATAGAATTGAACATCCCGCATCTGAATGTTCATTGTCGGATATTGCACTAAAATTATTTCGAGAGTTGTATTACAAACGAATGCTGCAATCTTACTCCGACTGTACCTTGAATTCAGCACTACGGCACTTCGCTTACTGCTGAAATTCGAAGTAGTTCTGACAAAAAAAATGAAATGATATCGATGGATATTATTGACATTTTTGCAAAGTCACTTTCTATTCGTCGTATGCGGACGCAGAACTCGAGCCGCGGCATCATCTCCCACTCAGCGCAGCAGTTTCTTCCCGATCCAGACCGGTTGTTCTTCTTTTCTTTGTCCAACTCTCTCCGATATTTATCCCGTACTGCCCGCCATCTTTTCTTGCAATCTTCCACTGAAAGAAGCAAAACTTTGTATGCATACGGCGGTAACGTAGTGCGATAAAAGAAGCACTCACCAGTAGTTTTTAATGAATCGGCTATGTTTCTCCATGCATTATCCTTGCGAACTGTGTCCCTATACGCGCTGATGCCCATGTTGTACAGACACTCATATGCCCTAATTTCCACAATTAATTGCTCTTCCTCCATCTTCCTTCAGGTCGCAGCTTCGTAGCAATACAACTTTCTCGCGCGCTTTTCTCGACTACTCTGCACCATTGTCTCGAACCGCGTGGTGGCGCCAGTGCTAGCGATCACTGTCACGGCATCAGTGAAAACGCAAGGCTCGTTCTCGCTACGGCTCGGCCGTCTCACTCGCTCCCCGTGAAATCAAGGCCAAAAAGAGCAACGCAAAAAGATTTTGAATTTGAACATATACATATTATGACATCATAATGGATGAGAAGTTTCCAGATTTCAGAATCGTGTACTTTATGACGTCATAGGCACCAAGATGTAGTATATATTAGAAACGCATGAAGTAAGCTGGGTGCTCCTAAAAATTGGATACGATATGAAGTGTTTGTAGTATAATACACGTACAGAAAAGTGTCAATTTAAGTATTATACCTGGTGTAGTGAGACATGTACCCTCTATCTATATTCAGTCCTTGTCGGAATGTATGAAATTTGTCGATATATTTTTGTTCAGTAGCCTTGTGTAGGGTAGAGTCTTCAATGTTCCCGACCAATACGTTGATTATTTTGTCGCTCTCCGAGTTTCCAGCCGAAGAAAAATGTTCACCGACAGTCTTGGATTTGTTGCCTTTCGATACATCATGTCGATGTCCATTTACTCTCTTGTGGAGAGGTTGACTGGTCTCTCCAACGTACCATGCATTGGTACATCCTTTTCGGCATCGAATCAAGTATATCAAATGACTTGATTTGCAAGTGAAATGGCCTTTGGTGTTGTGCTTGGCATGTCCTCTTGTAATCCACCATGACGTCATAATTGAATATTCGTGACGTCATGGCTTGAAAAAAACATGTTATAAACAAGGGCCCTACGTATGACCCTGTAACTGCATGGGTCTCAAAAAACTAGCTAAGACTGGTACGTTTCGGCGAAACTCAAATAATCGCAAATATGTGCGTATGTTGAATACGGTTCGAGCGATTTACGTAGTGGTGTAGGTCATTGGTATATGAATTTTGATCTGATTACTGTTCCGATACTAATCGTCATTGCTTGAGCTTTTTATAGGCAGTAGACATGCATTGGAAGGTTTTAAACTTTCAGTTATCCGGAATATACCTTCATCGGTAGCGGTTACGTTAACGAGAGCCGCGACATCATCAAGCCGCGCGGTGTACGCTACTCTACCATAGAATCCGCTCTTCCGTCGATTTTGATTGACATGCATTTCCTTTCGAAAAGTGCATACGTCGTTTGCACGTTTTCATCAAACGTAAGTTCAATGAAGCAAAATGAATACCGGTAGAACTTTCGACTAGACTTAAGGCTAATGCTCGATTCTAAATCTAATAACCCAGGTGCACGATTTTGTCCACCTCTAGTGATGAGTGATGAGTTCGTGTAGCCTACGAGATTCGTTTACGAGCTATACCAAGCCAATATATTGGCGTTTAATAATTACGAATATGCTCATCACTTTCGTCCAGTAGCTCTAGCATGAAAAACATCAATTAGTCGTTGGTATACCTCGTCTTTACACAGCATCCCAATTTTGTGATAGTGTTAGTAAATATGCCTGTGAAATTTTTTCCCATGATGATACTGACATCGAAGCGTTCGCAATTTCTTTGATGATCAGAATTAAAACTGCCCATGCTTCTACTGGAATGCACAGTCGGATATATACCATTCATGATTCCGTATTTTGTATTGTATTGTATTAATAAGATACGATAGTGGCGCTTATAGCCTTATGAGGCTTTGTGCTCCACGTCAATGGCACAATGGCAATTTCAACAGTTCAATGCATTTTTCTTGGCGACTATTCTTGCTCACTCTTGCACGAATCAGTCTCTCTCTCTCTCTCTCTCTCTCTCTCTCTTCCACACGCATTCATTTATCAGATCTTTGCTGCCGATTTTCCAGCTCGGCTCACTGTACATTCTGGGCTTTTTAAGTCGCTGCAATCGCAGTGAGGTCGGCGATGAGGAGCCAAGATCAACCTCCAGCACATTGAAACTTGGTAGAGCCGAGACTCGAACTAACAACCATTGGTGTCGTGACGGTGTCGTTCAACACACTGCGCCGCTGGCTTCCCCCTATTTTGTGTATTTTCAAACGAGCTATGAGAACGTGCTTCGCGTTTAGTAGTGAGAGTGATATATTAGAAAAAATCAATTCCACTGACTCACCCTCTCTCTCTCTCTCTCTCTCTCTCTCTCTCTCTTCGATGAGTTATAGATCAACTCGTCTAACTTTTTTCAGGTTTGCCGCGGAATATACGAGCTTCTGATGACGATCGATGCCTTGCCGTCAGACATATTACAAAGTCTCGATAAATTTTATCATGGCAATGGCGGCCCCCGATTCATAGCGACTTGGGACCACAATAAGCGTAAAAACGACGAGCTCGATATTAAGGTCGGGGATGAACTGACCGCTCATTCCCATAGACAACACAGGGACTTCGATGGGAATATCAAAGCAACAAACTTGCGAACTGGCAAAAAAGGGTTTTTTCCTCCATACAAAGCAGAGATCATAGTTAAAGCTATAAAGTGGACCGTTTTCGAGGACCTGTAAAGTAAATCTTCCCACGGTACATTTGTTCGTTTGCGCTACCAAATGCGAAAATTGCATGAGAGATAATATTTACTCAAATTCACGCAAGGTTTTTTACCACACTCGCTGACCCTACATCTGGGGTGTCAAACTCAACTTGCATGGGGGGCCGGATTCAAACCTTCGGATTGCTCGCGGGCCGCACTAGTCAAATGGTTCCAAAATATTACCTCAACACTCCCGGCCTTGGTTCTTATTCGAATACTGTATTATCAAGCCTATGCACATAATAGTATATTGCATTATATTACAGATCATAGGGGTTCTATTCTAGCTACACCGTTATTTGCCAACAATTAAATTACGGCAATAGACGCTGAACGGGGCTGTTGAATACCGTTATAAACGGCTAAAACATAAAGGCTCCAACGATGATATGAGTCATATTTCTATGCACCCTTTGTTTTAGTCGTGTACTGCAGAGATGAGCGGATTTGGAATGTCTGTGTCCTAATCCAATCCAAATCCGAAACTTCAAATCCAAATTCAAATCCCAATCCATAATTTTTTCATAATCAAGTTCATGTCCAATCCTAATCCGATTCTCACTGGAAATTCTGAAAAAATGCTAATTTATGCAAGGTAGGAATTGGAAAATTTTCTTTCACAACCAACGATTCCCTTGATTCAAGACAACTTGATAACCATAAGAACATTAATAACTGATCTGAATAAAATTTGTCGCCATTCGCCACACGACATATCAATCTCCCAGAAAATAGGTAAATCCAATCCAAATCCTAATCCATTCAGAAAAAAATCTCTAATCCTAATCCAATCCAAATCCGACAAAATTTCCCAAATCCTGTTTTTTCAAATCCTAATCCTAATCCATGCTCATCTCTGGTGTACTGGTGTTAGGCGAACTCCATGCCTTCTCGAAATTGGGTGTCAACGTGAACGACTTGCTCCTAATGGTGACTAAAGTGAAATCCCATGTCGGATATGGTTATGGCCTTTCTACGGACATACTCTACATTTTCTGTCGTGAGGGACTATTTAATGGAAGTATTTCTTGCTGAAAACCCAACATTTGCTGTTAAAAATCTGCTCGATAATACACGCATTTTTCAATGTACTGAAAATTGCATCGCGGGCCGGATAAAACTGTCTGGCGGGTCGGATGCGGTCCGCGGGCCGTGTGTTTGACACCCCTGCCCTGATGATCCATCATCAGCACACTCGCACACTGTACAGTGTACAGACGGCGTCAACTGCATTACGTCACAACCTGAAACTAAATCATCTATGTATTGTAGTTTCCGGGGGGATTCAGATTTGGTTTAAATCCGCGGGGATGGGTCTAATTTTGAAAGTAACGATATTTAAGATTCAGCGCAACGTGAAGCGAACAAGCATTTAATTTCTGTAACTTACGAAATGTCATAACAGGCGAGTATCGAACATAAAAGCAGCACGGAGTGTTTTCTCTTGCCTACGAAACCAATATCAGCCAACGGCATGCAAAAATACATGTGTGGGCAGCTTGTTTACGGCCGAGTTTCTTACCGGTAGAGCACAGTGGAATTTTTAGGTGTGCTACAAAGTTATTCGGAAAATATAATGTTAGCGGAAAGTCGATCTTAGCTAGTCCTATGATTTGACCACAACATAGGCGGATGTTCACCAAAGTTGATTATTTTCCGCTGACTGTCATCATGTGCGAATGTCATTAAATGTCGTAAGATGGATTTCCTAATAAATCATAATCATTCTGTTGCTGTGATGTTAAGTAGGCTAAACAGGCATATGAAAACCTATTCAGAGGTTCACGTTCACAAAAGCACCTTGGTAGGTTCTGCGCTGTCAACCATTTTCATTTATTACAATTTCCCACCCTTAGTTGAAATTCATTGCATTTCAACTTCGGGCCACTCCATGCTTGGCGCTAGAAGCATACAAAATCAACACTAAACAAGCATGCGCCAAGAAGTTTACTTGCTTTACTTGCTTGCTTACTTGTTAATACCTTTTATGCTGTACTTGGATAAACCAATTCGCGAGTGTGTTAGATAGATAGGCTATAATTCTTTTTATGTGTAATAAAAATATTCATATATTGTAGAAGCGTATTTAATGGTTGGAACATGGTTATGAAGCTGTCAGCATTTTGTGTCCTGGAGTTAAACCAAAAGTACAATCAGCAAATCTATGAACAGATCGCTGCTCACAGACTCAAATTTACAACCAGTTCTAAGAATCAGGACAACCGAATTTCAGCCCTAATTTTGACAATGAGGACGACCAGCTTATAAATTCCTGTCGATGTTTCTGAAATATGTACGTTATCATCAAATCAAAGTTTGGTTTGTTTTGAATATACAAATACATATATTTGAAGAGCTTCTTATAGGTACAGAACTTCAATATACAATTGAATAGTATATATGAATATACTATTCGGATAGCCTACATATTTGCAGGTTATCGGTCACTAACTAATCAAATAACAATATTAAATTTTGGCTTAGTATCACAATTTTATATAGTGTGGCCCGCGAATAGATTCAAATGTTGAATGGTTGGATCTTACATGTTAGCCGACTATTGTGCGGGTACCGAACGAGACAACCTACAGAATTATGAGTTTTTAACGTAAACTTGAACCTGAAATCACACTTTATTTGTCTTGCAGAAGCAATATCAGTTTAAAGCAACCAAATTAAGCAGTATAGGCCTACAGATGTTTATTTGGTGTAGATTGATTTACTTTCGACTGCTTGTGGATTTTGAAACGTTTTATACAATAAAGACAAAATATTAAAAGTAGTACTTATATGTGCAATTATGAGAAAATGGAATGGGTTCCTACCCTAAAAACTTGACGTGGTAGAGAAAAACGTAAGTCATTTTTTAATTCAGCGCCCACAAGTTAGTCGAAATCAATTGTCTGATCAAAGTCAACAAAAATTGTGTTTACCAGTGTAATGAAACATCTTCGTGCGTACCCGTTGGTATAATGACTTCGTTACATGATGATATTTCGTGACCTTCTATCTGCTATGTGAGAAGATATTGACATCGCCCAAACGTATTAAACTAAAAGACCTACACGACTTCAGATTGGTATAATGTTTCCTGCGGGATGGCATTTGTCTTGTGGGACTTAGGTCACCAGGACAGGAACATTCAGCGCCAGCCATTTTAAACATAAAGCCTATACATCGAATTTGCGGTTGGCACAAGGACAGTCCTTTCTGGCGAATGTCATCTCGCTGCTGATCGTTCTGGCACACTTCTCAGAGTCCCATATTACATGGCCTATAACTTCATATGCATTGGTTCGTCATAGCGCGATAATGGCCGACGCCGGAGTGCATATTTCTATAAATCATGCAGATTTTTTGTTAGGGAACGGGTACCCAATAATCATGATATTTGACGACATAAAATCGCACGCAGCGGGAAAAAAATTTGAAAAAGTTGCACAATTTCCGAAAAAAGGCCTACTGTATGATTTATGTTAATTCACGAAATAATTGTGAGCCCCCTTCGAGCTCAGCCCCCCACTTCGGAAATTAGGGGGTTCGGGGTGCGGTGCGTTACGGTCCGGATGGTGACGATAAGCGCCTGACTGCTACCCGGGCTGCCCTGGTTCGATTTCGCGTCGGAAGTTTATCTGGGCTCCTCTTCTCCCGTGCTACGGTTCTTGCGGCGATAAAATAGCCCAGAGAAAGACTCGATGAAAGAATAAACACACTAACAAGAAATGGAAAGAGCAGGAAAGCCGCTGATAAGAGATTAACACCGAAAAAGAAACTGTTGCATTCGTCACTAGGTCGAAGTGGTCGACTGTTTAAAAGAACGCAACTAGTCTTCCTGCATCCTCCTATTCATTGCATCGCATCACGTACGAAGCCCCCAGAAGTTGAGTTGAAGTTGGATGAAAATAAAGACTCTCTCCCTCTCTCTGATTGTCTTATTGAGTGCCCAAGACCAGTGCAAATAACAAAATTATTGACCAAATTCAACCACTAACATATGGAGCATTTTTCCATATTCGCGCGGAAGCAAAGACGCACGCTAATCTAATCTTCAATAACATTATGGTTGTGGGTGAGAGATCACCCAAAAAGTCGTGCTAATAACCCAATAAGGACATAGATCATAGTTTTTACTATATTTTCTCAAATCTTCAAATGGGAGGAGATGATGATGATCATCAATTTTTTTCTGGCTACGCACTGATACTCGCATTGTGTCTTGTATATCGCATTGTAGCTTATTCTTTGAGTGGCTTGAGAATGAAAATGTAATCATCATCATCATTGGTTTATTAGCAAATTTTTCAATTCAATACACCACAAAAAAATGCGATACAATGAAAAGAAAGGAAGATGTCCAAGCGACTAGGAGTTGTCTATGGAATCGGACACCAACCTTGGCCTAGGCGATGTAAAGAGGAGGCATGCACACTGAACGAAAGTATAGGAAAAGGAAGCGACAAGGAATAGGGCGGCATGTCATGGGAAGCGAGATCGATAGGTCAGTCGTGGTCCGGTAATCTTGAGGATGGACTGTATTTATTTAGTAGTAATTGCTTGTATTTCGACTTGAATGTGGACATGCTCGTCGACTGCCGGATGGCCGGCGGGATACTGTTCCACACATCAGGTCCGGCATATTTGATAGAGCGATGATCTTTTCGGTCGATCATATGATATTTGGACGACGTGGACGCGCGTGTGTTGTAGCCTACTTGTGCGCTTTTGATTCAGAGGTAAAGAAGTCATTGAAATATTCGGGGCAACGACCGCAGTGAAACTGATACACAAACTTGGCGGTTTCTAGTTTCCGCATATCTTCTATGTTTAGGACGCCGAATCTCTGCAGCAGCGACTTATTGGATGGGCAGCCAGGCCCCTTTGGGGCCCGAGCTATGATTCGGAGTACTTTATGCTGTAGTTTCTGCAGTGGCTTGAGTGCAGTTTTACTGGTAGCCCCCAACAGAGGATGCCATAATGTAACTTCGATTGGATTAAGGATTTAAATAGTATCAGAAGAACCCATACTGGCATGAAGCGCCCAAGGCTGTAGAACAGGCAGCACTTCGGTGATAATTTAGTTTCTAGGGACTGAATATGACTCTTCCAGGACATGTTCGAGTCCAGTAAAACCCCGAGATATTTGGCATTATCTGTGTTGGAAACGGGCTGACCAGCGATATTAACGGTTAGGTCATTTTTTGAATTTACTGTCAGCAATTGGGTTTTCGAGGTGTTTATGCAAAGGTTGTTCTGGGCCGTCCCCTCATGGACTTTAGGGTTAGGGTATCCAGCTCTGCCGTCGAAGATGCGGAAGAGAGGAGGTGAGTATCATCAGCGAACAGTGTGGTCTGGTGAATCTGGTGAATATTGATTGCAATTAACTATTTGTCTTCCACGGTATGATTTTGATTGCTTAACCATAGCAATTCACAACGTAGCGAACGTACGTACAACGTACGTTGTAAACTGTTATGATTGAATTTACAAAGTAGTTTCGACTCCTTCCTATTTTTACATGCTAACGCATTTTTGTCAAGCGCGGACTCAGTATTTTCCAGACTGCTCGAATCCTTATAACACACTAATAAGGCTGCTTTTAATATTTCGATAGTTTTAACTATAATAACCAGCTGGTTTCGACATTTCATATATTCTTAGCTGGGTCACTCGTATCAGCAGCCTCCACCGCATTATGAATGACGTTTCCATTAATCATCGAAGCGGAACAATGATTATGAGAACCCTTTCGTAATAAATAGTTAAGACGCATTATAATGTTGAATGGACGAATCAGACGTTTGAATGGCCTGCCTGCAAATTTGAACAACAAAGAATTTATTGCACAGATACAAATTTTATGTAGAATAATGATTTTTGTAATACTATCAGTGTAGTTTAAATCATTGTTTCGCATTTTCAACACATTTAGTAGAGGGTGGCGATATACCCGACGAACCCAAAC
The DNA here is from genome assembly GCF_051294905.1 of Botryllus schlosseri. Classification (NCBI taxonomy): domain Eukaryota; kingdom Metazoa; phylum Chordata; class Ascidiacea; order Stolidobranchia; family Styelidae; genus Botryllus; species Botryllus schlosseri. The sequence goes on from NC_137238.1 coordinate 26,028,936, forward strand.
ATGACACAGATGATCAATCAGCACCCTAAAAAATATGTGGACGCGAAATGCGAAATAGCGTTGACGGTCGAAGACACTTGCATATTTTGTGTCGTTACGTGGGTTTTTGAATGAGGTAGTGTAATTTCGGTTCTAGGCTGGGTGAAGCTTCTCTGGCTCTACCAATATTACAGAAATCCAATCTTTAATGATCTCGTTTGGAAGGTTGATTATCTGTGCGGCATATTTTCCAGCTTGAATATGGTACCATAATGTGACCGGCCTGGCCTGAGAGAGTTGAATTACGACCTCAAATTACTGTTCTCTGAAAAATAACGGTACGAAAGGAAGTGGTCGACATGGCTGCTCTGAAAGAGCGTTGCCGCGGAGGAAAATACATTGTTCTCAGCGAGGTCAACATAGTTGTCACTTCGCTACGAAGAAATATCAGGTACGAGTTGAATTGAATTGAATGATAGCACTATCACTCATGAATAAGGCGATTTTTTTACCTATAAAACATAAGATTTCGACCTAAAAATGAACATTTTGACCTTTTTTTAACGTAGAAAAACCATATGGTAGGCTACGGTATTTTAGCAAATCTTGCCGTCCGACGACGGTGACATGTATAGACCTGCATGCAAATTTGGCGTTTTGGCACATGCAGTATAATGTTGAAATTGTACTGTTTGGCTTGAAAATACTTCTTAACTTGAAAACTGACAAATTTATACCGATACATGAAAGATGAAAAATCTTAATCGTACGAAATCTGGACCCATGTAGAATTCCTGTAGTTAGGCCTACAGCACGCGCATTATGGGACAAATAATTCTAATTTTTAGTAGTACAACGAAAGAGGCACTGCTGGTGACACGCTGTGTTGCTTCATTCTGACAATGTTGTATACATCAAAATTTTCCGTCATGCGCTTCTTGATAATTGATATAAGAACCATGCAATGCCCACTCAGCCTTGCTTCAGTTACGATATTGTGGAACGTTAAGCATAACACCAAATCAACCTATTTGGGCACTTCTTCGATAGTAGGTAGACATCGAAAAGTGTTCACCATGACCACCAGTGAATGTTTTCCATGAACACGAACAATAATTTATAAACGTCAAAATATATTGTTTTTGCGTTTGGAGAGGGTTAGGGTCAAAGTTGGGTTTAGGGTATCCCAAGATTAGGGTGGGAGGGGGGATATTTGGGTTGGGGTTAGGGGGATATCAGGGGGCATATTAGGGTTGTGGGAGGGGGATATTAGGGTTGTGGGAGGGGGATATTAGGGTTGCGGGAGGGGGGATATTAAAGTTACGGGAGGGGATATTAGGGTTGTGGGAGGGGGGATATTAGGGTTGGGGTTAGGGGGATATTAGGGTAGGAGGTGGGTTAGGTAAAGGTTCAACGTTGGGATTGGATTACCCCTAACCGGGGTTTAACCCACCTCCAATCTCCCTTTCACCCAACCCTAATATCCCCTCTCCCACAGCCCTAATATACCGTAACCCCAACATCCCCCACCCGCAACCCTAATATCCCCCCTCCCGCAACCCGAATATCCCCCCTCCCACAACTCTAATATCCCCCTCCCGCAACCCTAATATCCCCCTTCCTAATCTTGGGATACCTAACCCCAACTTTAACCCTAACCCACCTCCAACCCCCCTTTCCTCAAACCTTAATGTCCCTCTTTCCCAAACCCTAATATCCCCCCTCCCATAACCCTAATTTCCCCCAAGCCTAACATCCCCTCCTAAGCCCTAATATCCCTCTTTCCCCAATCCTAATACCCCCCATCCCGACCCAAATATCCGTCTCTCCAAAGACACAAAAAACAACAATTCATTTTGACGTTTATAAATTTTTATTCGTGTTCATGGGAAACATTTATTGGTGATCATGGTGAACACTTTTCGATGTCTACCTACTATCGAAGAAGTGCCCCTATTTGTTTCATTTGACCGTTTATGATTCACAATGAGCAGACAATGGTTCGTCAACAGGCAGGCATATTAAGTATAGGCTACAAGCTGTAAAATGTCAAATGATGAGTTCAGCGAAAGTGCAAACATCTACAATACAAATGAAATGCAGGCTACAAAAAATGTTCAATTTGTAAAGAATTTTGACGATTTTTAGACTTAGCACTAAACTTTTGACGAAATTTTAAATATCGCATTAGCCTACTAACTAGACATGGGAGTATTGTCTGAGAACATGGCCTAACCCCCCAAGCAAGTTTTACAAGTAGGCAAACCTTAAAATGTTGAATAATTTGCTACTGACCGTCTCTGATAATCACCGATCATGTCTTGATCAGATGGCAGACTCACGGTCATCATTTGGATAAAGAAGATCCATTGATAGCCAGTTTCAACAATTTGAAGAACGCACTCAATGCTATCGAAGGTAAGTCAGGTCTTATGGCAATGATAAGTATGCTGTATGAAGTTGATGTATTACTGTTTTCGCCAGAATTGGATGGGTTGGAGCCGGATATATTCCTGGGACCTTTTCTGGAGGTTATCAGATCGGAAGACACTTCCGGGCCAATCACGGGTCTCGCTCTGTCTACCATCAACAAATTTTTATGCTACGATTTGATAGGTAAGAAAATCTACTCTTTTTTACAACGATGCAGAAGTAAGGCTATTAGCAGGCTTGTACAAAGTAGGCCTACTGGATTTCGTACTTACTTTTCAAAACCCGCTACTAGAACTGCAACTAATGACCTTTTAAAATTAATACACATCAATATAGTGCAAACCTATGACCTAGCCCGTCAACATATTTCCTTCTGCTCATTCTCAGATAAATAATTGCCCACATCTGGCGGAGGGATTCTCAAGTCAGAACTGGATTTCATTCTTCTAGGCAACACATTAATTTTTTTTTTATCGGCTACCGTGTATCACACATACATGGACATTTCAAAACAGTAGGCCTACTACAAATTTACTTCGAAAATTATAGGCCACAGTGACGACTGAATGGTCTTCATGTAATCATGAAACGTGTAAGAACATATTGATCATGATGGCATGGCAAACTGTTTCATTGTGACGCTACCCGAAGTCCTCACCGTGCAGTTAGCAGGCCTGTATTCATTTTCCTTGTTACAGCATCACAAGTTTTCATTACATAGACCGACCACAAATAGGTTACTTTGATGTCTATGCAGGGCTGTTCAAAAAATACTTTTTTCCTGGATCTTGTTAGCTACGTGAATTAATCGTTAGGTTGCCTTGAGAAACGATGCACACCAAATTTGAATTCATTCAAACCAGTAATCGCGGATTTCGTAGAGTTTGGAAATTCTGGATTAACCCAAAAACGTGGAAAGAAAATTTTGGAAAAAAAGTATTTTCCGAACACCCCTTCCCATCTTGTATAACTCACATGTGGATGAAAACAATAAAAGTGTAGCTGCTGTGCACGAGTCGATAACTGATACTACAGATTTACAAATTCGCACACTGCACGTTGTACTGATGCCAAGCACACACTCTAACACTCGGACTGAACAGTGCTGGTCACAAACGAAATTTAAGGAGAAGTCAAATAGTGTTTGTCTTCATGTAGCCTATTACTTGATCAAGTGTTCTTGAAGTTGCACCAATTTGGGATTTCATCAGTAATTTGGTGTTGGTCATGCAGATGTATCCAGCAACTTTCTTTATGCCACTGAATTGCAATTCAAGTAATATGTGTAAGTTTTTTCGATAATATCGGTAATAATGGTTGGTTCTCACAAATCCTATTTTATTTACTGTTGGCAATTTTTAGAGACCTTTGAAAGTTCTTGACTTTATATTAAATTACATGTAGTTAGTCAGGACCATTTTTACGAACTCCGACCCCAGCTATTATTTTCATCACAAAACTACTTTCTACTTTTCAAAACTACCCCGAAAAAACTAGAAGTAATTTGTTACTTATCTTGTCTGAACAAGATATAGTCATTAGTCAGTGTTTAAGAACACATTTTATTGGCCGATGCAATTTCAGGTCATTTTCTCCAAAAAATTAGCCAAGTGCTGAGTAAATTTGTAATAGAATTAATGTAGGCCTAGCAGTACGGTGTTTAGAGGGAATCAATACCTGTAGGCCTACCTGTATGCCAGCTGGTGTCCTTTTGCAACCTAGCATGGCTTGTGGTTAGTACCTGTATGAAACAATAAATTATGAGGCACTATGCAGCAAGACGTTGCAGTGAAAACTTTTGTAAGTGGTCAATTTTGTCGATTCTCGAACGCAGGGACTTCGAGCACTGTGGCCACTGCCGTGTCCAACATGGCAGACGCTGTCACGCACGCGAGGTTTGTCGGCACCGATCCAGCCAGCGACGAAGTGGTCCTCATGAAAATTTTACAGGTAATTTTGCTGTCGAAATTGGCTGTGTCTAGCTTGGTGTTACCGGCCAACGCTGTAATTCTGTCTGTGGGCACAGCGGGTTCACATTGCGTAATCATGATTTTTGGGTTATTGATTATTATGGTAGACAAGAGCTCTTCTAGATGATACTAGTAGCCTATGTGTGAATTTCAATGTTACGGAATGACGCCACACTTATTTTGATTACGTGAAAATGGTAAGGAGACATGTAGCGATAACAATGCCACTTGATCTAATGTAATTTAATCATGAAATCTACCAGTAGGGCCGCGATGCTAATTCAAAATCTCAATTGTAGAGGGCTAACTGTTCAGAATTATGTTCCGAAGACTTCATGCCGGCGTTTGTGATTATGAATTTGTCGTAATTCCCTGTCCCAAATGATTTTAAACACCTTTTAAGCCAAATTGATGAACCTCAATCTGAAAGTTTTGTTGCAATATATTCGGTTGAGACCTGTCTATTACCTTGATATGAACCAGTGGTTCTGAACCCATTCCCTTAACTAACCATCTTAGCTTGTGAGATCCTCCTAAAATAAATTGAATACTACGGCAACAAGGGCCCCACTCAGATTTATTGGTGTAATACTTCGATATATATTTGACACTGCTTCCTTGCGTTCAAAAATTTCACCTTGGGGTTGATTCCAGAAAAATCAACGGCGTAAATCTCGTTCCATTCCTCCTCTACTTTCCATAGCCTACTTGGTGCGGGTGCACACAGCTTAGCGATTATTACAAAATTAAGAGTAGTCTATGGTTTTAGATACGAATATGATAATTTGTTACCAGAATTGCTGGCACGACAATGCCGACAACTTGAAACATCTTTGATATGAACACACTGTTGCGAATTTAAGTTGACCTCAGTAACAGTAACATTTGAGGATTGTAGCCAAATATAGAGTTTTGTCACGTGATGCCTGGTCATTATTACATACTGCCTTTTTAACGCAGGTACTTCGGTCCCTACTTTTGTCTACCGTCGGATGTTACCTCACTAACGAAGCCGTCTGCGAGATTATGCAGTCCAGCTTTCGCATCTGCTTCGAAATGAGACTCAGCGGTAAGTGGCCCGATCCTTAGACAATTCTCCAATGTATCGATGGAAGGTTTCCGTGTCGATTAGTGGAATTTTTTTGTGCTGATTTTGCAGCTGTCGTTGAACAATCTTTTGATCTGGTGTCAGCTCAATTCCAAGTGTTTTGTAGGTTTACCAGTGAATTTAGCAGGGTTGTAATGAGTCGAGTCACGATTTTATGGTGACTCGGCTTGCCTCAATTTGAGTATTGACTCGAGACTCGAACTGTCAAGACAGGCATTTCGCAGTAACTGAATTAGAAGAAAAATTGTAAAGCTACAACTCAATCTCACTTTTATAGTTTTGACTCGAGTCAATACACCATCGAGTCAAGTCCGAGTCCAAGTCATCGAGCAGAGGTTCGAGTCCGAGTCATGGCATTAAAACACGAGTCCAAGTCATCGTGCTTGGTTTCCAGTTACGTCCTGTTAAACCCACTTTTATAACCCTGTTTGGTGATATCGAATGGTTCGCAATTATAATATACTGATTTTCCTCGTTTTTAACAGTTCCTGGTCGCATTTTCAGGTACCAGTACCAATAGACGAATTCCCAATAGGCTGGTTACATTACTGTTCTTCGAAGTTACAATGAAATGTCGGCCTTGGCCCTCTGACTCTCGAGCCTTATGACTTGGTCCAAGTCGAGTCAATACACAGATTTAAAGAAATGACTCGAGTCATGTCGAGTCGTGAGAAAATCGTGAGTCGAGTCATTACAACCCTGGACCTGATATACGACCCGCGGTTGGTGACCCCTGATCTAACCCTCACCAAACCCGAATACATATACAGGTGGACAGGCTATATATGAAGTGCCAATTGCCGTATATCACAGTTAACGCTCATATTCAGTGAAACATCCATTTTTTTTAAATTTATTGGTACAATAGGCCTAACGATGCTTTCATATTAACTGTTGATACTACATTTCTAATGTGAAATTTCGTCCACAACTCTTCAGAACTATTACGAAAATCGGCCGAGCACACGCTCGTCGACATGGTTCAAGCCCTCTTCTCTCGCATACCCGAGTTCAAAGACGACTTCGCCACTTACGGAGACATGAAAAAAGTAAGTCGCTCTAAATGCGATGACAACAATCCGAAACTTTGAATAAAAGACCAGATAGTGTGTCTACTTTACGCACTATTCAAGGGCATTCAGGCTTTGGTTTTTAAGGCATGCTTTCATTGGTCGGGAGTGCAACACTGCATTTAGAATGAAATATATACAGACCTACCAGCTATCGCAAAGTGGTTTAGTAGCACCGTAATATGCTTATGCTCTGTTTCCAGTTGAAAATGCGTCCTGGCGGCATGACGGAGTCTACCAACCGTAGCAAAAAGAAAAAGTCTCCGCGATTACGAAGATCGGAACGGAAGCAGTCCGCGACGCCGAAATATCAAGACACTCTCACGATAGACAGCCAATCCCGCTGGTATGTGGAGTAGGGGTCTTCGAAAATGACTTTTTTTCTCAAATTGTACTGGCTACTTTATAAAATTGTTAGGTTACCTAATTTAAGCCTATACACCGAATTTGGTTCAATTCCAACGAGTGGAAGCGGAGTTATTTCCGTCGAAAAATTTGGATTTGAATAAAATAGTATTTACGGTGGGCACACCTATAAAGAATTGGTCACCGTGAATACTATTTTATTCAAATCCAAATTTTTGACGGCAATAAGTCCGCTTCCGCTGGTTGGAATTGAACCAAATTTGGTGAACATCGTTTCCATAGACTACCCAACACTTTCATGGGTGAACAGAGAATTTTGAAATTTTTGGTAATTTATTTTTATATAATAGAAACTTTTTTCTCCTGTAGCAATGCGGCTACTGGCTGGAATTGAACCAAATTTAGTGTGTAGGCTTAAATTAGGTAACCCAACGATTTTATCAAGTAAGCCAGTACGATTTGAGAAAAAAAGTCATTTTTGAAGAGCCCTAATGGTCACGCTCTCAATGCATTAAAACTGAGCTCCCGGGATGGTAAATTACATGCATATAGCGTAGATATCACATAATTTTTAGTTACTCAAAGTTACACCAACCCCATTTTTGAGCCCCATATTAAGGAACATTTGGATATAGGTCAGTTTGGTTCTCAAATAGTCTCCATCTAATACTGTTTTCTTGGGCATAGTACCTGTTCAGATGACCAATAATTTGCATAAAACATGTGGGCTTAGTTAGTGAGACCTTATATAACAAAAAGTGAAACTGGAAGACGTGAACACAACAACGAATGGCATGCGAAATGCATATCGAGGGACATTATCACAAAATATTCGAAAACAATCAGGCCACTCTACAGTATTGCATTTACTTGCTGAATGTTTGTTCACAATTTATTTGCAAACGGATGTGTGCATGTCCACTTCACTAGAGATTCATACCACCGAGAAAAATGGAACCCGGCTCAAAAGAAAGATCTATGTCCAAATAGTGACACCAATAGTCAATGTAAGACGGATTGGTTATCCAGCGACGTTACATCCTTGTGTCCTGATTTTGTCATTATTTGCAATATGGCAAGTTTGTCCTTATTTTCACCCACGAGGCTGTGATTAGGACTGAGCGGAAGGGATGAGCTGTATTTTTTTAGTGGCATCAGTTACTGATTTTTACCGTTTGTAGAGCTGTACTTGAGTTTTTGAGCCGTGTGGGCAAAGATGATTGTAGGGCCATGCTTTTGTCTCCGACCAAGTCTCCCATGATGGTGTCTCACTGAGCTTTTCTGTGTGTTTTATTTTAGCAGCGACTCGATAATGAGTGCGGACAGCGGCCGTGACTCGATGACATCGTCTCTCCCCAATTTTCCTGGGGAAGAGCAGAAAGCTGGCAACGCCTTGGAGCCATCCAGCGAACGGCCTCCAGAAGAAGGTATCTTTTATGACTACAATTGGTTTGTCTTTGTTTGTCTGAGTGGTAGCTGAAGAAGTGAAAATGAGATTGTAAATCTCCGTGGTAATGGGGTCCAAGACAAATTTAACATTGCTCGGCTATAGACTACCACAGCGCCACACATCTTCACCATCAACAAGTTTGCCCAGAGTGTCCAGACTAACTTTTTAGCGGTGTGCCTCGAAACATGCGGAGATTCAGCTTCTAGTGTAGTGAAATAAGTCAAAAAACCACGCATAGCGACAAATTCGGCTCAATTCCAACCACTTGAAGCGAAGTTATTGCAGTAGAAAAATTTGAACTTGAATTTGAATAAAATAGTATTTACGGTGACTAACTCTTTAATTATTTATTATTAAATCATTAAATTAGAAATTTTTCCACCGCAATAACTTCGATTCTAGTGGAATGGAGCCAAATTTTGTGTCCATCATCTCTACTGACAGACTAACAAGTTTATGGGGTCGGCAGAAAATGATAAATCCAAAACTTTCTACTCCGCGAATCTCGCTTCTACTGGTTGAAATGGAGCCAAAGTTAGTGTGCAGCGTTTTAATAACCAACCTAACAATTTTATCAAGTAGCCAGTGAAATCTGACGGAAAAGTTTATTTTTGACCAGCCATAATAGTCAGTCTGGCACAGGCTTGGACAACTTGATAATTCCAGCCTTCTAAATGGAATAATTGTAGCGAAATGCCGGTGCTGTAATTCCAATCTAATTGAGTAGGCTAATTGTTTCTTTGCTCCAATCCTAGTTCTAATCTAATTTGGGAAATGTTTCTACGCTGTAATTTCAATTCTTATCTGATTTCTAGTTTTCCTGAGCTTGGAGCTAAGGCGTTTGCCATTCTCTTGCTTGTGAGAACGAACAGTTTGATATGGACTGAGCCTGATTCCATGTCCAAGTTTTGCTAATTCAGTAGTTCTAGATCCAATGTGATTTGCAAAAAACTACATGACTATAATTTTAATTCAGTCTAATTTGGAAAAAAACTGTAGCTATAATTGTGATTTGATTTGGAAAAGGTGAAAAATCTTCTAGTCTGGTGTGGCAAATCAATTCGAATAAGCGTAGATCAGGTCCCGATTACAGGTCCTACTAGTATATTATCCTCTGTTGTGTTGAACCTGTTGTTAAATGTGCTGTCATATCGACTTGCTAGTCATTCTTCATGAACTGGTTGGGTTGTTGGTTACTTAATGCGAGTAAGCCAGTTATATTATGTCTTAGCCAGCAGTTTAATTCGAGACAGTGTTTGTTTGCAATCTCGTGCAATGCACGAAGTCCAAAACTGGTCTGCGTGCAAATGGAGAATTGGCGGTTTCAAAATTTTCATGGATCGCTGACGTTATTGTAAGGCCTCTCGCCTTGTCCCTGTGGCACCGTGCCATTTCTCAAAACAATGGAATGAATTTTTGTAGCTAATACAGGGCGTCTACCGGCTTGGTTTGACTTTAAATGATGTGTCGGTGATTTCAAACTTGATACAATCTAGGCTACGAAGCCCCATAAAGTCAACATCTGCCCTATGTTGAGCTCCAAATCCACTCAGTAAATGCCCGCTGCCCAGTAGTAGCTCAAAATTTAGAGAAATCACTAATAGTATATTCATATTGAAATGAACCCGAATATATTCCGCTGACACTCCGCGGGAGTAATAGTCACCAACTAGTAGAGAATCGAAAAGAACATTTTGATAAAAGACAACCAAGGCTGTGCCTGCAGAAGGAATTTGTGTGCCATCTAAAAATATTACATGGAGCTCGAGCACTTTCTCCGCCCCGATTATGTGAAATCTCATGCCGGTGACGTCATATCTTTTAATACGATTGTTGATATGCAATGTTATTTCCAATCCTCTACTAGTTACCAACGGCTGCCCCTGACGAGTGTCAGCCGAAAATATTCGGGCTCATTTCAATATGAGTTTACCGTTCAATTGTATATTGAAGCACTGTACCTCTAAGAAGCTCTTCTGAAACCACTAAGAAAGCAAATTATGTCACTAAGGGTCTTCAAATTGTGTATATTTCGTGTCCCAATTTGACATGTTAATATACTGTCTCTGTGGTATCTGCGACTTCAAGTCAGCAGTCTATGCTATAGCTAAGTTCCACAAGTAAAAAAATATTAAATTGCTGTTACTAAATGAAAAGCAACGTCGGTTGTTCTTCGTTAATGACTCGCGATCTCCGTAGATACCACCAAGCAAGAAGAGAAGGATGTGACACGGGAAGAAACCAAGCAAAGTCCAGAGGAGGGCAAATGTGATCAGGTTATTGCCGTTATCTCGCATTTTTGATTGGAATCGGGCATTGCAATCAGCGTACAATAGTCTGAATTTTAGGCCGACATCAATAATTGTGTTATTAGTTGCTTATTACAAAACTTCAAATACCGGTAGGCTGTTACGATATCAGTACCTTGTACTTATACTTTTTCTGTGTGCCGTGCTCGAGAAGTTTTCATCCACCCACCTTGCAATCTCGAAAATACCTTACTGGCTGGTGATAGTTGAAATTTTCCAGGTCCTGCCGGAAGCCTGCCCCGAATCTCCGGCCAGCGAGCAAAATTTCGATCTGGCGTCTCAGAGAACGGAAAGCGTCCCGGACGGGCTGGACGAGCTCGAGGGCCAGCTGTCGGACGGTCGGAGCTCCATCGCCGAGACCGAATACGTCGGAAACCCCCGCGGGGTGAGTGTGAGTACCCATGCATGTTTTTTGTTCAATCGTTTTCCTTTACGGTAATTCGGTGTTTCTTGCGAATGGAGAGTTATTTTGGTGGAGAATGGTGATACACCTTCAAAGGTGGACTGTCCCACTTTTAATGGTGGTACCGGGTGTGCTGCGCAACTGCACAATAGGGCTGTTTAAATACAGCTTTAAATGTGCTGAATACTTGATAAAATTGTGTTGTTGCCTAAAAAAAACGCTGCGCTCCTAATTTATCTCAATTCCATCTTGTAGAAGCATTGCTATTAGAGGAGAAAGTTTTGGATTTATTACTCAAAAGTAAAAGTTTTTGTAGTTTCACTAGCTACCCCACGAGCCAAACTTAGTCTAAAGACGTATTTTTATTCTCATACTTATGAGGATCCACTCCAATTTGATATGAGCTTTATTTTCCCGGTATTTCCATCGAGTTCGGTATTACGTTCAATGTCCACGTCTTTACGAATTCAGTCATTCTAATGCTATCGAATTCGGGGGAAAAAACGTGTAGCTATAACTCTAACTCTGATTTGGGTGAATACCTACTACACCTCTACGCCGTTAAAGGTGAAACAGGGTTTTGGTGTGCATGGTTTTAATTCGGCATTCGAGGAAGAAATTTGTTTTGGCTGTCTGATAATTGTGGTGAAGACTTTTGGTTCGCCTATATAATGTTGTCGGTTGGTATGATGTGCATGATATCAGTTTTAGGCAAAATGGCTTGATTGGAAACTGTGTTTGTTTGTTTTTTATTGTGGGGTGTTTACAGTGCAATATGGTGATCCACGCTACCCACGGCCACATAAGTGGTTTAGTGTTACATGGACTTGTTTAAATTGTGTAATTATGTAGTCATATTGCATTGTACTACACCTATATTTTACCGTTGTCTATGGTGAAAGTCTTATATGGATACTACTGTGGATACTTTTAATACTAATTGTGATATATGGACTAAGCGGGTCCAATCAATTCGTTTTATGAAGAAATATTGGTAAATTTGCTTTGTTGAAATTTTCTCTCGTGTACAAAAGCTAGCCTTGAGTGAGTTTGAAGCCGACGATACAATTTATTGAATAAGTTTACGAGAGGGTAAGTTTGAAGGTTGTCATTCTAATTGGTAATAGTACTAATTTTTGGATAATAAGTACCTTTGAGTGTTATCTTTGGACGTTGTCTTAATTTCTACACGGATCTTAATTTCTTGCTGTGTGTAATTGTTTGCATCTTGCATGGAAAAATTGTTTTGGAAAACGGAAGTTGAGTTTCTGAATTTTCATCAGGTCCGGTTCACGACGTCCGCCCACACCGGGGAGGAAATCAACGTGGGACCCCTGGTGCCGTACGGACTGCCGTGCGTGCGAGAGCTTTTCAGATTTTTGATTTCGTTAACAAACCTCCATGACAGGTGCGCTGTTAACCTATTAGCGGGTTTGTGATGATTTTAGGGTTGCTTATCTGCTAGGAAGGTAGGCTACTTTTGAATATTCCTTCCTGTATTGATAGGATTGTATGTTATGTTTGGGGGGGATTTGTTGGTTTTAATAACATGTCTACTCCAATTACATTTTATGCAATCACTTATTCCTCGGGCGATTTTTTTTACCTAAAAAAACGATAGATTTTGACCTAAAAAATCAGAATTTTGACTTCTATTGAACTTAGGTGTTTTCCCGCAAAATCTTAGAATTGTGCTACTTATTTACTAGGCTACTACTCTCTGGTTGGGATTGTCTGTCATTACGAAGTAGTTCGACCTGAGCAAACTTTTACATGAAAAACCTTTATTTTAACTAAATCAGGACCTATGAAGAATTCCAGTAGCTACATCACGCATTATAAAAGAAATAATTGAAAATTTTTGTAATACAACGAAAGATACTTTCCTGCATTCTCGGGTAGAAAATGTCTGTCCCTACCAGACATGGGGTAATCGCGATTAGTAATCGTAATCGATTACGACGATTACAGCATTTTCAAGTAATCGTAATCGCAATCGATTACATTCGAGAAAATTCCGAAGTAATCGTAATCGTAATCGACTACTTCCCATATTTAATCGATTTCTTTGTGAAAGAACGATTACTTTTTCATTGTACAGGACTATGACATAAACTGAACATTAGGGCTCTTCAAAAATGACTTTTTTTCTCAAATCGTACTGGCTACTTGATGAAATTGTTAGGTTACCTGATTTAAGCCTACACACAAGATTTGGTTCAATTCCAGCCAGTAACCGCTTTGCTACAGGAGAAGAAAGTTTCTATTTATTATATAAAAATGAATAATGAAAAATTTGAAAATTTTCTGTTTACCCCATCAAAGTGTTAGGGTGTCTATAGAAACGATGCTCACCAAATTTGGTTCAATTCCAACCAGTGGAAGCGGAGTTCTTGCCGTCGAAAAATTTGGATTTGAATAAAATAGTATTTACGGTGAGCAGAACTATAATAAATAAACAAAGAATCGGTCACCGTAAATACTATTTTATTCAAATCCAAATTTTTCGACGGCAATAACTCCGCTTCCACTGGTTGGAATTGAACCAAATTTGGTGAGCATCGTTTCTATAGACAACCTAACACTTTGATGGGGTAAACAGAAAATTTTCAAATTTTTCATTATTCATTTTTATATAATAAATAGAAACTTTCTTCTCCTGTAGCAAAGCGGTTACTGGCTGGAATTGAACCAAATCTTTTGTGTAGGCTTAAATTAGGTAACCTAACAATTTTATCAAGTAGCCAGTACGATTTGAGAAAAAAAGTCATTTTTGAAGAGCCCTACTGAACATTCGTGAACAAGGAAGAGGTATTATACCAGTTAGTGACAGCACAAACGTCAGATTTTCAAATGCCACTGCTCATTATTACGTCAGAAGTGGCCCATTAGCTTTGCTCGTCATTGCGTAAAAAGCATCCGGCTATCCACAAGATCAGGGCCGGCCAACCCGTGGCCCGCGAAAAGGTTTCAGTGGCCCGCGCGGTAATTTCCGAAATTAGTAATATTATCAAAAATGGATTGCAAAGATTGTGAACTTGCAAGGCCAACCAAAAATTTGATTAGTCCGGACGAAAGACTTGAGATGTGATGACTAAAATATCAGTTCCGACGCATTGGCAGATCCATGAGCCAGTCACATTTTGGTAGATATTCGTACACTACAATAAAGCAGAATAATTTGCGATGGATTTATCAAAGTACAAATTTTCTACACGCAACATGTTGTCACTCGATTTCTTGCTTTAAATATAGTTACCCCTTCGTGAAAATGAAAGAACGCCTAATGTATCAGATTGAGTCTAACTATATTCGCGATTACGAGAAAAAGCGTCGTTCAATATATGCGACCTTGCGTTTGCGCTTGCAGAAAGACCGTCGACTATGAAACCTAGGCACAAAATGATAGACGCATGTTGGTCAAAGCTTTCGATATCGATATGTCCAGGTGCCGAATAGTCCATTCCTTGCAAACTGAGCCCAGCGATATACAGCAGGCCCGCAATATAGTCAAGTGACAATATAATTGACCTACGAACTTCGAAAAATTTTCGCGATTAGCGCGGCTAGTGGCCCGCGCAATAGTTCGTCATTCAAATGTGGCCCTTTGGCTGCAAAGGTTGGCCACCCATGGAATAGATATTCGATGTACATTAGTGTGATTGTAAGAACACTCAACGTGCTGTACATCAGGTTATCAATACATTCCAGACGCCACTACCTCGCAGCAGGATAATTAATCACCACTCTGTCTAGTTTAAAATAGTAACTTTTGTATTGATGTTTGGTTATGCTTGGTTAAACGCAATTTGACCATTGCTGCTTGGCGAGCAGTAGGCTTATGTTGTACGAACGTTCACTGGACAAAGGTTTGAAATTTTGTAGCCTACTCGTCAAATAAAACATTACGGTTTCCACGACGAAGCATTAAAAATCACCAGCTGCTGATATATATCATAACCGAGCAGTTTCTGGTAATGGTCGTTTGCATTACATTATCTGTATGTTGAAGGCATAACTATAGTCTTATAGGTAACGCTACCGAGAATTGACACCACAGAGAATGGACATTACCGAGAATGGACACCACCGAGAATGGACATTAGCGAGAATTGACACCACCGAGAATGAACATTACCGAGAATGGACACCACAGAGAATGGACGCTGCGGTTCTATACCAATACCGAGAAAACCATTACCGAGAATGGACATTACCGAGAATGCCATTATCGAGAATGGACATTACCGAGAATAGACATTACCGAGAATGGTCATTACCGAGAATGGACATTACCGAGAATGGCCAATGTCAAGAATATAGCTTACTGGGACCGAAGTTGCCGAGACATTTATACCTGAGCATCGATACCGAATGTGGCAACGCCGTGATGCACTCACACGACCTCTGCATATGCATAACATGCCTGCATTGCATATATTGCATTCTCGGTAATGTCCATTCTCGGTGGTGTCCATTCTCGGTAATGTCCATTCTCTGTGGTGTCCATTCTCGGTAATGTCCATTCCCGGTGGTGTCCATTCTCGATAATGGCATTCTCGGTAATGGTTTCCTCGGTATTGACCGGACACCGGCCTTTTCAGCACAATCCATGTATTGTCTTCCAATATAACTTCTAAGATGCAAAATATATGTAATCGTGTGTAATCGTGATTACTTTTCCAATGTAATCGTAATCGTAATCGACTACTTCCTGATTTTGCTGTAATCGTAATCGTAATCGCGTCATTCAGAAGTAATCGTAATCGCAATCGATTACATTCGCGAAGTAATCACCCCATGTCTGGTCCCTACCTAGTAGCTTGCCAAGGATGGAGATGGAGAACGTTCAACAGCAGCTGTTGTTGGCTGGCAACACTGAAGTTGTGCGTACACAGCTAGTGACAAACCGTGTTGCTTCATTCTGACAATAATGTCTACATCACAATTTTTGATCATGCGCTTCTTGATATAAGAACCATCGTCCACGCAGACTTGCTTCAGCTAGGATATTGCGGTACGTTGAGCATAACACCATGCCCACCTATTTGTTTCATTTGGCCGTTTATGATTCCCAATGAGCAGACAATGGGCCATCCACAATGGTAGGCCGATAAATTTGGCTACGAGCTGTGAAATATCAATGATAAGTTCACACACAGTGCAAAATCTACGATACAAACAAAATGCAGGTTGCAAAAAACTTGACTACTAGAAATAATGGTTGCCCGACATATGAGCATGCGACACAATGGAAAACGACAGTTCAGCATGGAACACATCAGCATGCGTCACTTCAGCATGTGATTGTATAACCCAAAAACTTACCCTAACCCTAAACATAGCCTAACCTAACCTAACCTAGCCTAACCTAACCTAAACCCTAACCCTAACCCAACCATAAATCCAACCCTAACCTACCCCTAACCCGTAATTTAACCCACATGCTCATGTGTCGCATGCCAAATTGTCGCATGCCGAAGTCTCGCATGCTGTAATGTCGCATGCTCATATGTCCACGGACCAGAAATAATATCGTAAATTTCTACTCGAACAAATAATGTAAATATTCGGGCTCATTTCAGTGTGAATATGACTATTCCATTATATATTGAAGTTCTGTGCCTCCAAGAAGCTTTTCATTTCTCTATTGCTTGTAAATTACCTTGGATGTTATTTATCGCAAATTCGTAATAACCTGTACCCCTGTTCAGCCAATCTGAATTCTTGGTACCGCCAATATTGAGATCACCAAACTTTGGTGCATGCATAACTTTGTATCATAATGTTAACCGTAGCTAAAATAGCATTGTATTTTAGACACAATTCGGAAATCATGGTCCATATCGGCCTCTCGTTACTGATGGTGGCGCTGGAGATTTCCAGAAACGAAATGGAAAGGTTCCCGTCGCTGTTGACGTTAGTTAAGGACGATATGTGCCGTCATTTATACCAGGTGAGATATGTTACAGTCGCTTAACACGCATTCACATTCGTTTCACTGTGTAGATTCTGATTGCCACAATGCCAAATCCTGCCCCTCAACGTTCCTATCAGCAAGCAATATTTTGTCATCCCAGAGTATGCTCGAGTCTATAAATTGAGTTCTCTGTAATTACTACTTTTAAATGGCTCCTATTTCAATTTCCAAGTCGTGTTTTCATGATGGAAGCCTGTGCTGTCGTATTGCAATTGAAGAACATTGAATAGGGTAGTGAGACTTCACAGTATGTTGCTGGTCTATTTATCTAATCAAGTTCCGTGGAAAATCAATTTCTTTTGCTGTTGTTATTTTTAAGATGTGTTTGTAATAAAACTGTGACTTCACCAGTTCGTATGTTAAAGGGGCAGTGGTCTCTAAAAATGATGTGGTCTCAAATTGAAGGGCGAAAGGAAAAAAAAAATTTGGCCGCAGCCACTTTCTTCAGAACGCCACCGTAATGGAGCTGCAATGTATTGAAATTTCCACAGGGGCTTCACGCTCCAGCAGTCGCGCAGAGTTCGAACTTTACGTAGTTGTCTGCCGATGTTATGAAGGAAATATGTCGTACACGCCAAGGTGGTTTAGATACCGCGTTCAATGGAAGATGTTCAGTCAGGAGATTTTTGTCAAAATCGGGCCCAGTGTATTCTATTTCTTTAGGACAGAAATAGATCATGTAACAATGTTTTAGGGGAGAGTGGGTAGGTATGGGCCTCCAAATCTTACAAAGCTATAACTTGGCCAAACTTGGTCTAATATTCCTAAATTTCAGTATTGACGATCATTAGTTATATGGCTAACTATTACTGGTAGAATTAAGCTGAAATACCCATGTATTTGGAAGTGACATCAAATTTTGTAACAATACATCATTTTTGTAAATAAAAAATAGGCTACGAGGTATGGGCCGGGGGGGTGGTGAGGTATGGGCCGCTGTCTGTATTGAATCAATAAATGCCATTCATATCCTACAAATCCCAACTCTTGTCACAGTTACCAACAGTTTGTATACACTGATATAAAGCTGGGTGGGAAGTGGGCATTGGACAATTCATATATTTCAATTCTCGTTTTGATCGTAAGCCATAACGCATAATGAAACAAGATAACTAAAAATATGTAACATGAAAATCACTATCAAATCATGCTTCTTTGGCCTCAACTACCCCATGAAATCCAAAATGTCACAGCTCTATCTCTTATTTAAGTGGGAGTGACAAACCATGATACATATTTGATCATATGATGACATACTGTGCTAACAAACTTTTCTCCTCTTCATTAAAGACAGTATTGGAAAACCATTTTGAAATATTTTTATGTGAGACTCATCCCCTGTTTTTCCATATACCTGTTCAATGTAGCTCTACCAATTTTGTACTGACAGCATGCTTCTCTTTTTGATGCCTCCCATGCTTTAACGTTTCATATTGCCAAGCTCAGATCTGATTCTGAGAACTGACCTTTTTATGGGTTTCATGATTTGCTTTCAAGTGATTGTATATGGGAGGGACAAGACCAACACCTTCTGTATTCTAGAGATAAATATATTTAATAGGATCAATCAAATATTGATTTCAGGTATATGTTATGCTGTCCCATACCCCAGCCTATTGAGGTATGGGCCGGCCCATACCCCAACCTGCTAAAAGGCCCATACCTCAAACACTCCATCTTGGGGATTCTTACCATAATTTCAAGATCCAAGATATTGACAAAGCATTAAAACTATACTCTATAGATAGCATATTTCTATAGCTTTCTCACCATAAATAAGTCTAATCCCAACATGCACATATGTGGACTCAAACCCAAATTCCCTATTTTCAAATAAATTTACTTTTAGACCTTAAAAATTATATATCTCTTACTGAGTCAAAAACTCCGCTGGCCTCATGGCTGTGAGTAACATAGGTGAGTCTGGAGCCTTTTTCTAACAATCACCGAGCTTGACAAGCATATGTGATGTCACAGTCACCAGATATGGCAGTGACCCACACCTCAACAGTGGCCCATACCTACCCACTCTCCCCCTATACATAAGAATACGACATGATCTCCTGATGGTAGTAATGTTTCTTTTGTGCAGTATCTACCTGCTTCTTTGTGGACCTGATATATGACATAGCATATATAGCAATAACATCCTGCTTTGGTGCTTCTGTGAGCCTCCTATAACACCTATTTCCGACTCCGGTTTAAAGGCATAGATGCCTGTGGTGAAATTGGATTTCAGCGCATAACAATCTGGCATTTTTCCTCCAATAAGAGCAGTAGCTGCAGTTATCTGTTTACTTATTATAAGTCTTATTATAAGTATACAATATACATATCTGCATTGTGACATTTCGCAGTAATATATCTCCATCCACCATCCTTTGTATTTCAGCTGATCGGGTCGGAACGGTTGAGTCTCGTGGCGGCATCTCTGCGCGTATCGCTACTGGCGTTCGAAGCGCTTAGACACCATTTGAAATTTCAACTGGAGGTATGCCGTGGACTTCAATATTCCGTTTTTATTGCGTAGGCCACTTAGGATATGTGCAGATTCAAAACCAATTTTTCACTCAAATAAGGGTGCGCACACGGTCAAAAATTCCTTGGTTGCCAATATATTGTCAGGATGTTCTCGGTGTAGGCTATATCTGGCTGCGGGCCAACTATGTGTCCGGTATGCAATTTCGCAAAATTAAAATAGCTCCTCCCACTGTGATAGTACCTATTTTCGGCTTGAAACTGTGATTTTCTCTGGATTTTTATCTTCCGGTCCAATGCCCAATGAGGGTCCTGATCTTATGTTTGAAAAGTGTGGGCTGTTATTGCATGCCAGACTGCATGCAGGACATTCTGCCAAAAAAGGTTTTTATCCATGTTCTAATTGTTGGTTTTATACCAATACCGAGAATGCCATTACCGAGAATGCCATTACTGAGAATGGACATTACCGAGAATGGTCAGATCCGAGAATGGACACCACCGAGAATGGACATTACCGAGAATGGCCAATGTCAAGAATATAGCTTACTGGGACTGACGTTGCCGAGAAATTTGTACGTGGGCATCGATACCGAACATGGCGACGCCGTGATGCACACACACGACCTGAGCATATGCATAACATGCCTGCATTGCATAAATTGCATCCTCGGTAATGTCCATTCTCGGTGGTGTCCATTCTCGGTAATAGTTTTCTCGGTATTGACCGGACACCCTAATTGTTCTTGTCTCTCAAGGCCTTTTGTTGGCCAACCTGCCTCTCAAATTCACACCCCTGTGTTAGGGGCGAGACTCGTCAATAAAGTTTGATGTGTGACTCTAAATAACCGATGTGCATAGTTCAAAAGTAAATTTCTGGTAACGGAATGAATTTTTCACTTGCGGTGAAGTGATTTTAGTGCTGTTTTTCACCCTCTTTAAGACTTTGCCCACCTGACCTCGAATTACCGTTTATGCGCGCCTTTGTAATTATATATAGCCCGTTTCACACCACTAACTCGGGGCATTCCCCAACTTTAACGCAGAGCGAACGTTTGTAGTTGTATAATTGTATATCTGACTCCAAGAAGGTTGCGTTCACAATTCGCTGCGTGTTTCTTCTTTCGTTCGATGGACCGGCCTAACTACGCCGTATACGACCTTGTTGGCTGACGTACCACGAAGCCTGTCTATTGCACACGTATTCGATGGATCACACTGACGAATATATTTTGTTTCCGTCTCCCCGACTTGTAACTTTATTGAATATCACGTACGGTTCAAAATGCAGTATATCTTTCTCGCAATTAGCGAAGTACTTATAAATGTCTATCGACTTCCGAACCAGCGACATATTCATGAATGTATATCGATCTCCGAACCAGCTAATAATCATGAATGTATATCAACTTCCGAACCAGCTGATAATCATCAATGCATGCATCAATGTCTCTACGTGGTATTACACACGTATATCTCGAAATGAACCCAACATCGTACGATTTATTTCTCTTAGGTTCACAACACTCCCTATTGCTCAAATCTTAAAATGGCGTGAACAATATATTTCGTTAAACCAACCTTCCTTTAAAGTACTGTAATTCTTGTAACTGTAATTTCACTAACGCTTCATTCAGTCCTACCTGAAGAAGATTATGGGGCTGATCACCAGCGAGAATCCCAAAATGGCTTACGAAGTGAAGGAGCTTTCGATCGAAGCCGTCGTACAGCTCTGGCACATTCCGGGCTTCGTCACCGAGCTGTATTTGAACTACGACTGCGACCTCTACTGCTCGAATATGTTCGAAGATCTCAGCAAACTTCTGTCGAAGGTAAGGCGTTTTCTCGGCCGCTTTTCGTGGCGATCTCGCTCACGAAAAACGTTGCGAATCTGGGAAAAATGACTGGGAACTTGATCAAATTTGTCATGTGAAAACGGAAATAATTTTTGTGCTGTAGAAATGAGAGTAGTCCAGAATTAAAAGCTCTTTGGTGAGTCTTGCAAGCAAACAAACTGAAAACTGAGCACGTGGGAGAAAGCAGTAATGTTATTGTCAAAGTCTTAGTACTCAAAGTGTAGTAGAAATAATACCGTACATTTCTGCTGGATTACAAATAAAGTATCGATTCCCGATTAAAGTCAAAATTACTTTAAGCGATACCCAAAAACATAATGAAGGAACAATGGGGTATGTTTGTATATATATATACAAATACTGATTTCCAATCCAGTTTTCCATTTCTCTACTCTACTCTCGGCCGACAATGGCTCATCTATCTACTTTATATCAAATATTCTTCTCGACATGATATTTCAATTGAATAGTATATTCATATTGAAGTGAACCCGAATATTTTCGGCTGACACTCGTCAGGGGTAATCGTCAGCAACTAGTAGAGAATTGGAAAGAACATAGTATATCAACAATCGTAGCACAAAATATGACGTCACCAGCATGAAATTTCAAACGAGACGGGTTTCAGACGAGTTTATTTCAATATAAACATACTATTCAATTGTATATTGAAGTTCTGTGCCTCCAAGAAGCTTTTCAAACAAAAGTTTGTGGACATCATCACCGCGGCGTCAAATTATCTTTTACACATTTTCTCTTGTTTGTTTTCTACTGAAGAATTATCGCTTACATTCTCGCTGCTGCCTTTCAGAACGCATTCCCGGTATCTGGGCTCTACACGACCCATTTGCTATCTCTGGACGCGCTGCTCACAGTCGTGGACAGCATCGAAGCCCGCAGCAACATGCAGCCCGCCGATTCGCTATGCGAAAACGGCGTGTCACAATCCAGCGAAAATGAAGGTACTCGCAAACAAATATTGATAGTAACTAGAATTTAAAGATGTGTATTTTGTCAATAGATACTGAAGACACAGAGGCCAACGCTACCATAACCGACGGCACCGTTGCGAAAGTGGAAATCAGAATACCTCCGAGATTCTCGGGGGCCATGCCTGCCATCGAGGAACTCGTAGAGATCAAGCAAAAGAAAAAGGTAAGCTGATATATAAAGTTTACTTTGGTAGACTATCGTAATTTTGTCAGTTTCTACGTTCAATTATTTGTGTTGAAGATGAACATTCCCATTCTTAAAATGATAATGAAGTACTAGAAATGACTCTTAATGGTAAATTTTTGATTGTTTCACCTACCGTATTCTGTACAATTGAACCCGAATCTTTATGGCCAACACTCCTCAGGGGTAATTGTCGGCAACTAGTAGAAAATAAGGGAACTGGAAAATTTGGGAAGAACATGTCTATTTGTGGTTGTCCATTATAAACTTTTGACGCTTGAAGATACAGTTCTTCGATATGCAATTGAATAGTATATTGCCTACCTATTGAAATAGACAAGAATATTTTCGGCTGACACTCGTCAGGGGTAATCGTCGGCAGCTAGTAGAGAATTGTCCTTACATTTATTAAAACACGCTCATCGCGCTTGGTGAAAAGCTCACCCTTAACTCATCCTCTCAAGCCTGATTATTGCGATCACAGGCCATAAATTCTGCCATTGGCAACCATCTGTTGGGTTTAATTCGGTTTGTGCGAAAAATTATCGAGACAACAGATTTCGCGTCGTCGGGAGTCGCATTTCACACTTTCATTTGTGTGCCTTGGAGTCGACTTTTATCAAAATACCAGACAAGGCTGTGTCAACAAAAAGAGTTTGTGTACCATCTGAAAATAGTACATTGAACGGTCTCGTGTTCGAAATTTCATGCTGGTGACGTCATATTTGGCGATACTCTACTTGATATACGATGTTCTTTCCAACACTCTACTAGTTGCTGACGATTACCGCTGACGAGTGTCAGCCGAAAATATTCGGGTTCATTTCAATATCAATATACTATTCAATAGCGTATCGTAGTTCTGTATTCTACAAGAGTCTTCAAAAGTTTTCTGTATTGTTGAGCACCACAAATAGGTATTTTATTCCTGAAATTACCGGTTTCCTATTTTTCAAACCCACTAGCTTTGTAATCATGTCGGTTTCACGTCAATACAAACACTGAAAAGATGGTGAAGGCCGGAAAATATTGCTAATATAAAAATCTCTAATGTTTGTGGTGTGTAGACCTATTTGAAATATGTATGGAAACAACTGTCTCTATGTATTAGATTAGCCGCGGTTAACTCCTATCGGCTAACACAGTTCTATTTTCACCGCCAGCTTCTTCAAGTGGGCACCGACTACTTTAATCAGAAACCGAAGAAGGGCGTGGGATTTCTGCAAGAAAAAGGGCTCCTGGCGATGCCGCTCGATACGAGAGAAGTCGTGGCGTGGCTGAGAGAGAATCCGTGGCTGGACAAGAAAATGATCGGGGAATACATCAGCGACAGGAGGAACCCGGAGATTCTGGACAGCTTTGTGAGGTCAGACGCGCAAACGACTCGGGATTATTTCAGTGAGAATGTTGGTAACGGTGACTGTGAGGATTGTCAATAAAATTTGTTTTCGCAAAAGGGATGCAAACTTTTAATTGGACTTTCCTCATAAACCGTTAAATAGAAGTAGTCTACAGGGTTGTAACCACGTCGCAAAGCTCCGAGTCACAAGTCAATCTCACTGTTATGGTTTTGACTCGAGTCAAGTCGAGTCGTTTTCAATTCACCACCGAGTCAAGTCCGAGTCCAAGTCATCGAGCAGAGGTTCGAGTCCGAGTCATGGTATTATGACTCGAGTCTTGAGTCCAAGTCATTGTGTTGACTGCTCAGTTTCCAGTTGAAGTCTTGTTAAACCCACTTTTATAAGTCTTGTTTGGTGATATCGAATGTTTCGTAATGATAATATACTAATTTTTCTCACTTTTAGCAGTTTCTGGTCGCATTTTCAAGTACCAGTACCAATATACGAAATCCCGATAGGCTGGTTACTTTACTGTTCTTCAAAATGACAATGAAATGTCTGTCTTGGCCGTCTGAGTCTCGAGTCATGCGCAATGACTCAAGTCCAAGTCGAGTCAATGCACAGATTGACTCGAGTCGAGTCGAATTCATATTTTAAGAGAATGACTCGAGTCAAGTCGAGTCAATCAGAAAATTGTGACTCGAGTCTGAGACTTGTGTGGTGGCAGTAAGCAAAATCTACTCGAGAGCTCAGTAAATGTAGAAGTCAATTGTTGGTGACCATATCTGCTTGCTTGATGTGATTAGTCACTCGAATGAAAATATGCCGGTTTTTTTTTCAGGACTTTTAAATTCGAGGGGCTCAGGGTGGATGAGAGTCTTCGGATGTATCTGGAGACGTTTCGACTCCCCGGGGAGGCGCCCGTTATTCAAAGGCTGCTGGAAGCATTCTCTGGATATTGGTCGGTGAGTGACTGCCGAAGGTCGTTTGAATTTCCGAAACTGGACATTCCTGTTGATGTTACGCAATCTGATGGCCGCTATCGGCAAATAACTATTGGATAATCCGATTTGTGCGAATAATTATCGAGACGACAGATTTCGCGTCGTTGGAAGGGGCCGTTCACACTTTGATTTGTGTGCCTTGGAGTCGACTTTTATCAAAATACACATACCCAAACTCTGTCAACAAAAGGAGTTCGTGTACCTCCTGAAAATAGTACATTGAACTCTCTCTCTTTCATGCTGGTGACGTCATATTTTGTGATACGATTGTTGATAAACATCGTTCTTTCCAATTCTCGACTAGTTGCTGACGATTACCCCTGACGAGTGTCAGCCGCAAATATTCGGGTTCATTTCAATATGAATATAGCCTACTATTCAATTGTATATTGAAGTTTTGTACCTCCAAGAAGCTCTATCAGGACTGTGTTTGTTTATGTGTATTGTAGTTGAGCGACCGTTAGGTCCAGTGTTAGAAAGTTTTCCATCACGCCTAGTGAATTTGAGTCGGTTATGAACATGGACCTTGAGCCAGGTTCATAAAACAATGGTTTCAACCTGAATTAGAGTTCTGAATACTCTTGAGTCATGAAATTCTCAATTATAAGTATTATTAAAAAAAATTATACGTTGATTTGAGCACATTTTGATCCGACACAACTAGTTTTGAATTATTCCGATGATGAATTGTGATTTTCACCCAACATCAAGCGGTGTTGGGATGACTCGAGTGATGACTTGACTCAAGTCACCTTTTTCATATGACTTGACTCGGGGTATCAGAAATGTGGATAGACTCGTGACTCGAGCAAAATTCACGAGTCAATTTCAAGTCATCACATAATCGGTGTCGAAAAGAATCACTTTAGCTTGCATATGTTCGGATTGTTCGCGAAACGCCGGTGTAACCCGTGAGAGCGACCAATCATTCAATGATCGCGCATTTTACTGAGCGGCAACATACGTTCTCTCGCAAATAAATTGACCACAAACGAAGTGGTCGAAGCTTATACAGCTTACGTTGCCGTAAACTAGCAGTAAAGTAATTTAATAACAAAATATGTATTTCTGTCCTCTGTTCTTGCCTTAACAAAACCTCTTGTTTCATTGAAATTTACTTCGAATATAGTTTACATACTCCTGAACTATTAGCGCAGGCTCAAATTGTATCATATCAATATGAAAATGGGTAATGTGTTGCATCTTATCAATTCGTTTCTCTATTTTGGCTGGTAACTATAAACTGAGGCTATGCAATTACTCGCGAGTCGCGTAGTCTAGCAGTTCTACGTGTATGTGAGCGGTACAGCGCCTTCTTGCGTGTATATTTAACTCTATATTCGTTCATCGGTTCAAAATCAATTACCACTCAATCTGTATTTCAGGCAGCTAGCAAAATGCAATGACGTAATCATGCCTCGTACTTCGAAAAGGCAACTTGACTTGCATTGTGACTTGACTTGACTTGAGTCAAAATGCACAGTGACTCGAAGTGACTTGTGACCTGAAGGTAGTGACTTGATCCCAACACTGACATCAAGCAAATTTGAGTTTGAACAGCTTTTTCACTCACTCTCTCTCCAATGTCGTGCAAGCTTAACTTGAAGGGCAGAAATCATAAATTTGGCTTGTCCTGGAGAATGCTAATCTTCCGAATAAAAACTGTTAGTCGTGGCAACGTACCTTGCTTGACTGAAATTTACACCAGACTGCTCAACTTTATGTGCCACGACCTATAATCTCCGTTCCTAGTAAGGAAGCTCACACATTGCGCAATCATTTGGATTTAAATCGGGAGTACAAACCAGAATCGTTAACTTGACATTGTTCCCTCGCTTTGTATGTTTAGGAGTCCAATCACCATCCGTTCATGAATCTGGACGCCGGTTTCACGCTGGCCTACGCGGTGATCATGCTCAACACGGACCAGCACAACCGTAACGTGCGTAAGCAGAACGAGCCCATGACCATGGGTCAGTTCAAACGCAACCTGAAAAGCTGTAACGGGGGCGAGGATTTCGATCAGGCCATGCTGGAGGAGATATTCAACGCAATCAAGTGAGCACCTGTCCCGAAACCGATATGATTTGAAATGATTCGTATATTTTGTTGGCGTGAGAAGTTTTACAATAGCAAGATCGTCGTTAGTATCTTGGTATAGATATGTATAATACGGAAACTCTCAAAAGTTCGCAATCATCAGTGAATTTTTACACATGACCCATCGTTTTAACGAGCGACATTTCAGACATGACGAAATCGTATTACCTGACGAGCAAACAGGACCGGTTCGGGACAGGTGGTTGTGGAACGTGTCGCTGCGCCGGGCGTCTACCGCGGAAGGATTATGGCTCACGGCACCTCCCATTGTCAAGTAATGTTGCGAAAATTTCTTCTATCTACTCTTGTGGGGACGACGTTTTCGTTTATTGAAAATTATGTTGCAGTGTTGTGCTTTATTGTGTCGTATTATTACGGTTTTACATCAATGTTTTCACTGGGGCTGGGCAAAATGGAGTACTTGAGTATTAGGCCTAGAGTTAAGCAGTTGAGTACCGTAGGCCTATCGCTTATTATGATGTCGCAGTACAATTGTATTGTATAGTATAATATATATGGCAGGGTTGTAACCAAGTCACAAGGCTCCCAGTCACAAGTCAATCTCACTTTTATAGTTTTGACTCGAGTGAAGCCGAGTCATTTTCAATTCACCACCAATCCACCAATCAAGGATAATCCCAGAATTATCAAAGAAAAACTGAAATAACTCCACTTCTACGGCTTCGAATTGAGTCAAATTTGTTTTGCATCGTCTTTGAAGACAGCGCAACAATTTCATGGGGTTGGCAGAAAAATTTGAAAAAATTTTTTTTTGCATTTTTAGGCAAATTCAAAATTTTCAAACTCTACGAAATCCGCGAATATTGGTTGGAATGAATTCAAATTTGGTGTGCGTAGTTTTTTAAGGCAACCTAACGATTTAATCAAGTAACCAGCAAGATTCAGGAAAAAAGGTTATTTTTGAACAGCCCTACTGTTCAGTGATATCGAATGTTTTGCAATCGTAATATTCCAATTTCCTCACTAATAAACAGTTTCTGGTAGCATTTTCAAGTACCAGTACTGATAGACGAAATAATAATAGTGTGATTGTATGTAGTTTGTAGGCTTGCCTGCTTGGCCAGGCGACTCTTGAGTACTCATTTAGAACCACACCATTACAAAATTTTACTGTGTCAACGACAATATTGCATTATATTGATGAGAATTTGTGATATTTAATAATTGCTTGTCACTTTTTATCTTCAGTGGGCCGAGTCCTTTCGACGGGCTGCACCTTTACGACCGCGACCTGTTCTCGATGATCTGGGGCCCGACGGTGGCCGCGCTGTCCTACGTTTTCGACAAGTCCATGGAAGAGTCCATCGTTCAGAAATCCATTTTCGGATTCCAGTAAGTTAAGCGTGACCACGGAGGTGGTCAAAGGTAGTGGACCGGGTCGTGACCAAGCCGTGAGGTTTCAGTTTCAGTCAATTTACAATCTCGTTTCCGTTTTACAGCAAATGCGCGTTGATCAGCGCCCATTTCGGGATGTGCGACGTGTTCGACAATCTTATCATTTCTCTTTGCAAGTTCACATCTCTGACTGCGTCGGTGGAGGTACGATGTTGTTACTGGAGTGTATGACAAATTTTGAATAGCCACACAAAGGCACGCATGGTGCATTCATCACTACAACGATTAATTGTTCACTCGCAAATCAATTTTATTTCATTTTATCGGTAATCTTTGATGCTAATTTTCTTCAGACGCCAGAGGTCGCAGCCACTGTTCTCGGATCAAATCCAAAATGTCAGCTAGCGGCGCGAACTGCGTTTAAACTTGCCCACCGGTACGTGCTTTTTCCTTTGTGTCTCCGTCTCCGTGCTGTAATAACAGTAATCACATTCAGTCATCAATAGCAGATCAAAATTTGTTTTTGGTTTGCTTCCCCTGTTTCGTGAGTAAGTCGTAATTCACATATCCGTGCTGAATTGAATATATTCTATCTAAATTTATATTTTAACATACCATAATTGGCATATGTTTATGTGTAGTGTGTATGGAGAGGGCAACATGAGCAATATTATCTCATCTTTGTTGCATTGGCATCTGTGCATAGATTTAGCCAGATTAATCTGTTGGGATTTAGAACATTGTCTGTCTCCAAAATATCCCTCCTCTCCCCCTTGTTTTACCTCCTGCCTTTTCTATCGGCTGGCTCAAAAGTACCACGGCACTGCCCACTATACGTAATACCAGGATCACAACATTTTGATCGAATGTATCTCGGTGATCTGACTAATTTTTCGTTGGTTGCAGGCATGGTGACATTCTCCGGGAGGGCTGGAAGAACATACTGGATTTCCTGTTGCCGTTATACAGAGCCAAGCTGCTACCATCGTCGTTGGTGACTGTGGAAGATTTTGTGGACCCCACTGGGAGCATCTCGCTGATACGAGAAGAACTGCCTATGCAAAGGTCTAAATTTTTTTCTACACTCATGTTCAGAGGTGGTCAAAGTAATGCCCTGAAAAGTGGTAAAGGTAACAACAGAGTTATAACCATGTCACAAGGTTCCGAGTGTCAAGTCAATTTGGCTTTTATCGTATTGACTCGAGTCAAGTCGAGTCATTTTCAATCAACCACCGAGCCAAGTCCAAGTCGGCGAGCGACGGGTCGAGTCTGAGTCATAGTGTTAAGACTAGAGTCTTGAGTCACAGACTTTACTGTTCGGTAGGGCAAGTTTTTGTTGCAGTTAAATCCGTGGAAGTTGCATTTACTTTTTCACAAAAGTTGCGCTAATGGACCACCTTTAGCGCGGTTGACTAAAAAAAAACGTCAACTGTCCGGCTCAGCTCCCGAAATACCCGTAAGAGCGTTACTTCATTGCTGATTTACGGAATTTCAGTCGAATTTGGCCGTGTATTTCACCAAATCGAAAATACTTGAATGAAAAATCAAAAAAGTTGCACTATAAGATTCCTTCAAACAGCTTCCGGAAGCTGTAATAAAAAGTTGCAAAAGCTGCAAAAACTTGCCCTACTGTTCAGTATTGAGTTTATGACAGGCTCAACTGACTTCTGTGAAGGTCTCGAATTCGTAACATACTGATTTTTCTCACTCTTAACACGTCTATTCAAACAGATAAAAGGCAGTCTCCTACTTTTCAATTGCCGGCCCCGATACACGAGACTTGAATAAGTCATGCAGAATGCGTCGAGTCATAAGACTTGGTTCGAGTCGTGCGTTGCATTTTTAAGAAAATGACTCGAGTCAAAGTTGAGTCAACCAAAAATTGGATTTCGAGTAACACTCGTAAAACCTAAAAAGTCTGCCTAAAAATGTTGACGTGACCGCACGAGTGACAACTTCTGAACGCGTTTGATATTACTGAATAATGAATCGGAGATGACACGTGTTCTCTTTTTATCTTGAAAAAACAGGTCGGACTCGTCGATTTTCAGCAGTTTCTACCAGTTCATGACTCTGGGAAGTCCCAGCGACAATTCCAACCAGAAAAACGGCACCGCCGAGGACCAGGAAGCTATGAAGGTGGCGCAGGTGAATTTGAACTGTGAACTCTAGCACTATATCTGTAGCATGGTGTCGTGTTGACGCCGTTCAGCTCCTGCCTCGAGTAACTCCGTGGCATGAATTTAGATTTTGTTAAAAAAGCCACAATTTGGATAGTAGGACGGTGCTGTGTTACCAGTAATTGGACCTTTCAGCTGTCTGTCCGTTACATATCTGGGTTAAAACATGAAGTGATCAGATTTGGTCACGCCGATGTAGAGAAATCAATGACGTATGCCTCTGTAAATGCAACGTTCGCTTTATGTTTTTTTGTATGTCTGCAGGATTGTGTGAAAGACCTTCACCTGGAACAGCTCGTCACGGAAAGCAAATTCTTGCGTCTCGACTCGTTACTGGTAAGATTTTCATAATGATAATCTTTAGGCAATTGCGAGGGTAACTGTTTGTCGTTTAGGAATTGATAAAGGCGCTTGTTATGGCGTCTCGTGGACCGGAAACCCACGAGCAAATGGGTACTTTTTATTCAGAGGAGTCCGCGATTTTCTTCATGGAACTGCTATTCCGAGTGGTGTTGCAAAACCGGTGAGACACGATAACTTTCCAGTTTTGTTTTCGAACAATAAAATGACAAATGCTCAGAATCCTGAATCTGTGCGACGGCCAACGTGGCAGAGCAAATACCTTCTCTTACTGATGTAGACGTTATGTATTTTCTGTGCATGTGTTCAGTTGTGTGTTGATACGTAATATCTTCTGATGCCAATGTGATAAGAAACAAATGACCAACTGAATCAGCCAACCTCCCTAATGTTTTGTATTGGCAAGTGTGGTTCTAAAGGGGAATATGTGTCTCCGATCATGAACCCTATCACACATCAGCTAATCTATGTATATAATGTTCAAAAGTATTCCAAAATTCTTAACTCTCAAGCGTCCCTCAATTCAACCTAAAAATCCTATGGACTTGCGCTAAAGAATTGCATAAGATTCCACTTCAAGAGTCCTGATATTCATTGATATATTTTTCGTTAACCAGAGACCGCGTGCTGTCGGTATGGCAACCGGTACGCGACCATCTCTACACTATCGTCATCACCTCGACGGAGTATAATTTCCTATTCGAACGCGCAGTGGTGGGCTTGATACGACTGGCGATACGCTTGCTGCATAGGGAAGATGTCGCCGACCAGATTCTCGCGTCGTTGCAGATACTGCTCATCATAAAGCCTTACATGATACCGAAGGTTTGTGGGTCCTTTCTTGGTATTACATTGCGTGGCGGGTCCCAACAATTATGTTTTTGATCGGCTATTTCTCTGGCCATGGTCTGCAATGTCATTTCTTTTTTGGAATAACCGTTGATAGCTCGATTCTACGTGTGAGATTTGAGTAAAAATATTTTTTGAGTAACATTGTTAGATTGACTCGAGTCGCCAATCTCAAATAACTCGACTTGACTCGGAGACAATTTTTCAAACATATAATAGTCTACTTTGCGAACCCAGCCGCGTAGCCAGCCGAAAAATAAGGGGGGTTTTCAAATAAAAGGGAACCTTTCGATTTTTTCCGAATTTACTAATATAACATCAATTCCTAAGGGTTAAGTACATGCGTAAATGACGATTATACGCGTATGACAAGCTTGTCGACGAGTCCGGAAGTGCTGTCAATTAGCCAGTCCCCTATCTGTCGTGAACAATTAAATATGTGCGCTTATCAACGAGTCTTACGTAGCCTCGGCGACGATTTGCGCAAGTCAAAATGTTTGAGTTTTTATGGAATATGTGCTATTATGACGCCGATTTCAGCTGGTTTAAGCCTTTCCTCTTTTATAACTCAAGCCTTCACACACATCTTCTGACGGTTATGTTTGAGTATTAGCCGAAATCAATCGTGCATGTTCGCACGCGTCGCACTTGTTTGCGGACATTCGATGTCATTCAGTTTCGCGATTTCACTCTTTAATCACAATTGCTATTCCGCATATACTTAACGGCATTGTTTCCAAGCCATCGGGAGATAGCAGCCGAAGCATGCTAGGCCCGAGACGCGGTAGTTAGGCCAGCGATGATATCTTTTGTACTAGGCCTATTGCAGAGGCGATTATGTAGGCGATCGATGGTATAGTGCGCACCTGTCCTATTGCAGATGCGATTCTTCAAGCCAGCGGAAATAGGCTTGTTGGAGACGTGAGAAATCAGGCCAGCGACGATTGCCGAGCGCGCGGCAATCAATGACCTAATTTCGCGATTATCTCAGTGGGAGATCGCGTTGCGTTGCATTGGGCCGACGAATCTCGCTAATCGGCCGCGCGTAACACTGATTATTGTTTTTTTGCAGGTCACTCGGCAAGTAGCCTACGGTCTTCACGAGCTGTTGCGAACCAACGCTGCCAATATTCATTCTCGTGACGATTGGACCACGTGCTTCACGATGATTAAATGCGTCGGAGCCGGGTCCTTGCCGCCGCCCATCGTACAAGTACCTGCCGGTGAGACGTAGTTTTTGTCATACTAATAACGCACATGTTTACCCTAAATTCTAATGCCGCACCTGTGTCGCACAAGAAGATTCATCTGTGCCATGCATTGTTATAGGCGAAGAAAATCAGGATGAGGTGGCAGCTGGCGGTGAGCACCTGGACCAAGATCTGGCGCAAGCTATGGAAATTCAATTGAGTAAGTTAAAAGATTGACTTGTGACTCGAAATCTGGTGACTTGGTTACAACCCTGGGATAGAGTTTCTCTTGTATAGCGTCATACGCACGTGATAAACCTCGTCAATACGCTGTCAGTGTGTTTGCTAGTTCGCCACCTCACAATATATTAACGTAGTTGCATCATCTTACAAATAAAGAAATAAAAAATGAATGAAAACAAAAATATAAGTATTCCTTCATTTAAAAATCCATTCAAAGGAGTAGGCCAGTAAGACATTGTCGCAAATTCAATCGATACTGCATTGTGCCGCAGGGGCGCAATCCGACACCGAGGTTGCGGGCGACGAACGTATCACCCAACTGTCGGATCGTGGGTACACGTCGGACAGCGAAATCTACGACCAGTCCCAGAACGCGGTCGCCGAACCCGGGCTTGCCCCGGTGCAGGAAATGGGCCAGGCGCAGGATCGGCCCGCTGTCATGCCGGCCAGGTCTGATGGCGAATTGGAGGTGAGGGTCGCAATTCTGGTTTATCTTGAGATGAGATATTTGCGATCTGAGAATTGTGAAAGCAATTAACCGCGATGCTATTTTCTTGGATTGACCGAAATATTACAGTCACAGCATGATTTTTTTTCGTTTGCAATAACAATAATACACAGTATTCTGGGATTAGCCTCAGTTTGGGGTAAAAATATTGATATGGGCTGGACCTGATTTTTCAAATCGTGGATTGGTTTAAATTGGTTGCCAGACACTTGAAGCTTTTGACTTCCCAGCCCTGGCCCTCACTTTAACCCCCATGCTCAACTGCTGCATGCTCATTAGGGCTGTTCAAAAAAAAAACTTTTAATTCAGATTTCACTGGCTACTTGATAAAATTGTTAGGTTGGTTAAAAAAACGCTGCACACCAAATTTGGCTCAATTCCAACCACTAGAAGGGGAGTTATTGCGGTAGAAAAATTTGCATTTGAATAAAATAGTATTTACGGTGACTAACTCTTTAATTATTTGTTATAAAATCATAGAATTATAAATTTTTCTACTGCGAGAACTTCGCTTCTAGTGGTTGGAATTGAGCCAAAGTTAGTGTGCAGCGTTTTTTTAACCAACCTAACAATTTTATCAAGTAGCCAGTGAAATCTGAAGGAAAAGTTTTTTTTTTAACAGCCCTAATGCTCATAATTGTGGGCAATGGAAATTGGTTGGTCAGCGCCTGGCTTGAGGTATACTCTATATATTTATGCCATTGACTAAAGATAATCTACAATTCTGCAATATTTTTCTGAAATGCTATTGTGCAAAATCGGAACACATGCATATTTTGGTGGTTTATTTTCCTTTTCCTAGCCCACTTAATTAAGCTTAGCATGTGCCTGACTAAGCATAATTCTTCTTTGCGAACCACAAAAAGACTTCAAATGTAGCCTTAACCACCTGTACCAAGCCTCTAACTATGTAGGCCCCACGTTAAAAACGCTGACATTTTATGTTTTTCTCTGCGTTTAGGATGAGGAAGACCAGGTAACGCGTGTAGATATGTAGCTTTATAGGTTACGGCTTGTAGCTCAAACCAGACGCCGTTATTTGCATTGAAATGTGCGATATCGGCGATTGCCAGTTATGTCCGCTTATTTTCGTGCCTGTATAATATAGCCTACCACAGTAGCATTTGAACAAGTAGAAATAATGTCATTCACGCTTCATCATTAAAAATTAACTCATGGATGCACATGTGCTTGGTGTGTATTGAAAATGTGTATGAATTCATAATACAATAATGACTTGTTTGAGATCTCAAACCTCAAAGCAATTCTGAAAATAAACTTTCTCTACGTTATCTTTTTGACTAGGGTTGCCGATGTACTGCTATTCCTTGCTTTAAATGACACGCAATCCAGAACACCAAGTGCATTATACTGCAGCGATAACAGAACTTGATATAAGCGACTGTTTTGTAGAGCAACCCCAATGTAGGTAGATTGACAAACGGTCATTTTTGGACTATGGGCCACAGGGCAGACGAGTTGGGTGACGATATCGATATCATTCTGGCAAGGTAAAAAAGGACGATATTCTTGATGGCTACTCACGAATATCACATTCTGCTCAAAACGTATAATACATAACTGCTTTGTTTGGGAAATTTGATACTATCAAAGACATCTTTACACTACTTCAGAGTAGGAGTACGAATGGAATATCTCGGAAGCTCTCTAATGAATAGTTCAAAGTAGTTGACTCTGACGTGAAGGTGACGTAGCGGTAATGACTTTCCAATTGTAAATTTAATCCAAAACGTAAAAAAGTCAAGTCTGAAGTCGCCGAAAAACGTCACTATTGCAAATTTACGACATATATCAGCTCCAGTATAGTTATGTATTGGGTCTGCGTTTTTTCGGTCTGGAATTTTTGAGATTATCATCGACCCTTGAAACCGTTAACACTATTCTTTCTGCCTTTTTAACCCGGCTAGTCGATGACGCAACGCGGCTTCGTGCGCCTGGTAAGTTGGCCTGCAGCTGCTCACGCATGGTATGGATGCCGTTTGCTAGAGCATGTGTTCACAGCACTTTTTGCACTAATTCTCACCGGAAATGCCGACGTCGGCAGTTTTAACGATCGGGGCTGGGCAGTGTCGAGTGTGGCAGCTAGATTCGATTCGGACCCATTGTAAGGCTTATACCAAACTCATTATGACATCATGACCGTATGGAAAGTTCACGTGTGTAACTTATAGTGAAGAACACATCGTCAGTTCTGATATGAATCGCGTCATGGATTTGAGTTTCAAAACCAAATCTTTATCTGGTGAAGTTCATTTCACTTCATTCACAAGCGGCATGAAAATTCAAAATCACTGGAAATTCTACTTTGAGATTAAAGGGGCACTGCACAATGAAAATGATGTGGTCTCAATTTGAAAGGCAAAACGAAAAAAAAAATTTGGCCGCAGCCGTTTTCTTTGCACGCCACCGTAATGAAGCTGCAATTTCTTGAAATTTCCACAAAAACTTAACGCCCCAGGCTCCAGTAGTCATGCAGAGATCAAACTTTATATAGCTATTAGCCGATGTTATGAAGGAAATATGTCGTACACGCCAAGCTGGCTTGGATACCGCGTTCAACGGAATATGTTCAGTCAGCAGATTTATGTCAAAATCGAGCCTAGCGTTTTCTATTTCTTTAGGACCAAAATAGATCATGTCCTATTCTTATGTATAAAACATTGTTAGACATGATCTATTTCTGTCCTAAAGAAATAGAATACACTAGGTTAGATTTTGATGTAAATCTGCTGACTGAACATCTTCCGTTGCAAGCGGTATCTAAACCACCTTGGCGTGTCGGAGATGTTTCCTTCATAACATCGGCTAACAACTGTATAAAGTTTGATCTCTGCGTGACTGCTGGAGCGTGAAGTTGCTGTGGAAATTTCAATAAATTGCAGCTCCATTACGGTGGCGCTCAAAGAAAACGGCTGCGGTCAAAATTTTTCAGAAGTTTTGTCCTTTAATTTGAGACCGCATCATTTGTGCCCCTCTAATCGTAGCCTTCAGTGGCTTGAATGAAACTATTCTCTGATTTGTTACTGGATGGAATGCGATACTTCGTCTTGATGGGGAGTTTGGGTGGTTCGTCCTTGTGATTTTCAGCGCAGATTCAACTGCGCTTGAGACGGGAGCAGCGAGATGCTTTCTAGAGATTTGGATATGACACGTCAACTGTATTACCGCTCGATATTTTATGCCCAGCTTTATTTACGCCTAATCGAACGTAGAATTTTTGGACTGATGTTGTTGGTCCTTTTACTCCGATTCTTACACTTCCAAAGTCATCTGTTGAAGTTGACCACACGTAGGAACATTTACATGTCTCCTCAATCACTCGATATGGAAAGGTTGATTATTATCTGTTTTGCATTTGATCGTATTGTAATGGCGATCTCTGTCGACTCGTGATTTGTTGATGTCTGATTTGCGGTGTTTGTAATGTAACATGGGTTGTGCGGTGCTTTCGTACTCGAGAATTGTTCAATCAAATGATATGATCATTGTGATGTTGTATGTTGTAATGAAGAGCCAAGCCTGATTTTCATGAGGAATACGTTCTCGATTAAAATATCGACTTGATATAATCAGTGTTAACTGCGACGTTACTATGCAAGGGCATCTGATATTCATTACTGTATAAAATTTCCGCCCAATTATACTAAAACGTAGCATAGGCACCTGTCTATCTGTGTAAATATGCTTGGAAAATAGCAGAATTTATAATGTTGGTAAAACCCAGCGGTGGTGCAGCCAATTCTGTGACTTCAGCTATGCCAGATTGTGTATGTGTGTCTGGTCAAACCCGCAACTACCAGGTTGCGTGGAGTCATTTCCCAGACTGAATTCATTTACAGCTCGACCTGATTATCAGTTCAATAATTGCGGTGTATTATTGGCTCTTGGCATGACGGCAGTTTGACGGTTTCTTTTTATTCCTAACCGCAAGTTGATGCTGTACCGTTCGTAATACACGTTAGCAAGTTTTCCTGGGATATTTAGACTCTTTGAAAAGATTTGGAAAATGTAGGCCTATATAAATCATTCGTAGGTAACGGTGTATATTATACAGACGGTGTCTTGGCTAGCTCATGCCTTGCGGCTTGTCTAATGCCTGTTTAGCGGTAGTAGTGCATGACCCACAAACGCGGTGTAGAGATTTAAATTCATGAATCGCGACTGGCAGATCACATACTAACATTATCTTTATGAAATCAAGCCGTGGCCTCGCCTGATTCAATTACCTGAGTTTATAATCACATATCACAACATTATGCGAATTTATGCATATGCCTGGCTTTGTAACATATGATCTATAACTGTACCGTAAACCGGGGTAACTTTGAACTTAAGGGTAACTTTGGACACTAAGCAGTAAAAGATTTAAATGGTTATTGATGGAAAAGAGTTGCCGCTGGGTGTCCAATTCTTTTTCATGAGGCAGAAGTACCACAAGTAGTCTCAATAAAAGTCGGATTCATTTCACTACCAGATATACTTGACCCGGCATTGATAAATTAATGGCGGGGGGATCAATTTCGTCAAAATTGATGGCCATTAAACTTCTTACAACCAAGCATGGATAGCATGTGATTCATAGATTCAAAACTTGGCAGCAGATACCTCTAAGTAGTCTTAATCCATGGCAAAAATCTCAATGGGCCCACCCTTAGATCAGTAGGCCTATAACAAAATGTGATGTCCAAAGTTACCCCGTCAAATTTCATCAGAACGGGGTAACTTTGGACAGTAGAAAATGTGATATTTAGAGCTCTGGAAAGTGGCTCCTTCATCTGTGTCAAAGTGTTTCGTCAACTATATTCATTATGACCGGCCTGATAGCTTTTTAAAATGGAATGATAAGTTTAATAAATTGAGAGTTTGCCAAAATATGAAAAAAATGGGTAGGCAGTGAGCCGAGAGATTGTAATCGGGTGTAAGCTACTTTAAAAACTCATCACATACTCCTAAAGATGCGCCTGCTGGATATGGGATATCATAAAGTACAACAAATATATCCATCAGAGGACATAGGAAAGGAGAAGTGTATCTTTTTAAGAACAGCTTTGCTCCACGACCCATGAAAAGCACAAAACTTGCCTTCTCTACACCCTAGCATTTCCAAGATACATAGCGGAATTGTTGAAAATTGTCCAAAGTTACCCCGGTTTACGGTATTGGTTTCACTTATAAAGACTAGCTCGGTCACACTTTAAACTGGTGATGTTGTGAAAAATCGCGCAAAATGTAATAAAACTTTGAATGCCTTTATGTACATATCAAGTTAATTTATCTCTTGAAGTTCTAATCCGGCTGATTGTCGCGGGTTTGAATTGATATCTTTCGAGCCTGGTTATGTTCGCTAATCAACTGCCGTTGCAAAGTTACCTCGCGTTTGACGATAATTGTATGTAAAGGGTAGCGTCTTGGATCGTAATTGCCTGTCGTAGTGTGGGTTTTTCTTAAAATTTGGTAACTCGCGACTAATCGGCATGTTTTGCATGAACAGAAACTGCAAAATTCCGAAGATAAAGCTAAACCGACTACCGGAACAATTCAGGTAATTTTTCATCCTGCATTGTTACTGATTTTGCTTGTGAAATTGCGTGCTTTTAGCCTAGAAGTGTTGAATAACACTTTACAAAAATTTTGGTAGCGCTAACATGAAATAGTTATCGGAATCCAGTCTGGTGTGAGCGATGTGATTTTGAAAATAGTGTAATTTTTTTGTAATTACCGCACATAGTAACAAGGTTTGTATATTGTATGGAGTATAAATCGGAGACTTTGATTTGTAATCCGAGTGTAAGAGTTTGCAAACAAATCTTTTCTTTAAATAGTGTCATTGGGTGACACTCCCTTTTAAAACCCTCTTGATTTTATCTGAAATATTTCAAGATATAATCATCATTTTTGAGTCTAAACCCGGCATGGCTCGTTTACATATCGCCGAGACTCGTGGTAAATGTTGCTGAGGTATATCCGGCGCATAGCATCAAATTTCGTGCTTCGTACGCCAACACCACTCGATGTTTTGCTCTGATTTTTTGAAACAGGCAGCCTCAAATCCAGGATTTCCTTTGATATGGATGAAACACTAATATTTTGATGAAATTATTCGAGAAGGGTTGTCTTCAAGCCATTGTGTGACCATTGAAATGGATGGAAAACTAAAAATATCGCCACTTTTGTTAAACGTCTCAATCACTCAATGCCACGAATAAGGACATTGTAGTTTTATCAGACATTGCCCTTCAAAATAACGGTCAATCTGAGAATAAGGGCGGTATCGCTATTACAACCTTTCCGGTAGCTCGAATCTTTCTAATTATTTCTAACAATTGGCATGCTCAAGATCGTATGTTTATTAAAATAAAACGAAGTGAAATTTTTGCAAACTTTTGGCTCCCAGCAGTTTGATTAAACGACAAGTAACCATGTCAAATCTGTACCTCGAAGGCTTGTAGGTTTTTACGGGTGTCCGTCCGTTTCAGGTTATTCCGCCACCGCCGATACCCCCGAACCAGTTCACCCTGCAGCTGGGCGAGGAGCTGCGTCAGCACGACATGCGCGCCATGGTGAAGTCTTGCGAGACGCTGGCGTTTCTGGTGCGCGACGCCGCGCATATCACCCCGGAGAATTTCGAGTTGTGCGTGCGGTGCATACGCACGTTCGTCGAAGCCAGCATTAACGGAGGTACGTCAGTTGGGGCGCTGTCGGTGTGTGTGAGAAGTGTCTGGGTGATCTGCTACAACCGCAGACTAGCAGGGACTTGGAAAAACAGGTTTTAATACTTGACTGGGGTCCCGGATTTAATATTTTTGCACGGGCTTTGGATTAGCTACTTTTCGGCAGAACTGGAAATGAGTTTGAATCATATAGCTGAACGGATTTTTTTCAAATTAGATTATGCTTAGAAGTACTGATTTTGCAATAGTTGATAGATATTGAATTCAGTTACGGACTAGAAATAAGTGCAACAAACATCCCACATATATCAAATCATAGTTCATGGGAATGGAAAATGTCTGTACATATCAAGCTTGGCTGGTTTCACACCATGCAGTTATCCTGTGTTCATCTGTGTGCCTTGGAGTCGACCTTCATCAAAATGTGTCAGCCCAAGCTTTGTCAACAAAAGGAATTTGCACACCATCTTAAAATAGTACATTTCATGCTGGT
This sequence comes from Botryllus schlosseri, assembly GCF_051294905.1. Classification (NCBI taxonomy): domain Eukaryota; kingdom Metazoa; phylum Chordata; class Ascidiacea; order Stolidobranchia; family Styelidae; genus Botryllus; species Botryllus schlosseri. The sequence continues at coordinate 26,069,829 of NC_137238.1, forward strand.
GACGTCATATTTCGAGATACGATTGTTGATATACGATGTTCTTTTAATTCTGAACTAGTTGCTGACGATTACCCGTGACGAGTGTCAGCCGAAAATATTCGCGTTCATTTCAAAATAGATATTCTATTCAATTCTCCTGTAGTATCTGCAGGAAAACCAGAAATTCGATAGAAAAAAAATTGGAGCTTGGAAACATTTCACAAATTATATTGGAATGAGATTACAGGCATTTCGCTCTAATTAGGCCAAGCCTGCTTTTCCAGGGCATTTTCAAATCCAAATCCTGAATTTATTTTGTGTCGTGCCCAAATCCTAGTGTATATTCGGTAACCGCTTAAATTTTATTATAATGTAGCTTTAAAATCGTTAACCACTTTTTGCACTTCGGATTTTGTACAGTCGAGAGTAGTTTTGAGATATTTTTGCATCACATTTAGCCTAGGAATGAAATTATGAGGACGAGATGAATTTAGTCATTAGTCGTTTTGCGTTACCTGTTGCGATTCCCAAAACAGCCACCTACTATTAACCGCTGAAAGTTTGCATTTCTTCGTCCAGATGTACTTTTAGAAACTCTACACAGAAAATTTTTGTACTTCGGCTTGAAGGGCTTTAGACATGTGTTGAAAAACTTCTACTTCCATGCATTTATGTCATTATTTATACCTCTACTGGAGTAGCAACGCCGACTACTTTTATCACCTATGTCTTTTATCTCACAGTGAACAGGGTTCACCACGGCGTCGGGCAGGATTCGCAACAGCAAAATCAGAAACAGGACAAGAAACGGTTGAAGAAACGCAAGGACCGGGACACGAAGAGGTTCGGGGCCAGGTCCAATTCTAGCGGTGGACAGGGCGGCGCTGGGGGCAGGTGTGTTTGGCGATCTATACTTCATTTTTCCGATTTTAGATGTTCACGTTTGAATTTGTCTTTGATGAAATAATTCTTGGGATGGATGTCGTATATTTTCGTTACTCGAATAGCACAGTCTCGCTATGGCACCAGTGAAGTCAGATCATTTTGCAGAAGTCTGGGACAGGGTTGTGATGATTCCACTTGGGTCGCGAAATTTTGGTGACTCGACTTGTCTCAAGTCAATTATCAACTTGACTTAAGATATTGGGAGGGTCTTGTTTAGTATCCATACTGTTTCGACTACATTGGGCATTTTAGACCAGGCCGATAATCTTTATTTTGATTCCTTATATACCGACTTATGGCATGGCCCACTTCTAGGCTTTTTAAAGACACCGCTTACGCGGTTCATGTGACGAGTAGTGGCCCAGATGAACCTCCAATGCTTGGGCAGGGATTCTGGAATCGGTCTCGAACCCGCAACCCTTTGGTGTTGCAACTGTGGGTCATAACCGCTACGCTATCTCGTCACTCTCATTTCACGATTACCATTAATCGTACTTGGAAAATAGGCCCAGAGGCATTCGATATCACCAAACCAGAGCTGTGAAAAGTGGGGAACATGACTTCAACTCGAAATTGAACACTGAATAGAAAATCTTGGACTCGGACATGTGTTTATATTGGTCTTTGACTCGGACTCAACTTGGCTCGAGTCAAAACTATTAAAATGAGATGACTTGTGACTCGGAACCTTTTGACTTTGTTGCAACCCTGGCCTGGGACTACGGTTGATGCGGGTTATGACCTCTGAAACTGCCTAGCTGAAGATGATCCTCATTGAACGCGTATCGTTTTCAAACATCACAATAGCCATTTCATGTAAATGTGTGTGCTTCGAGGTTCTAGCGTCTACTATGTGTTATATATTCTACATTTTCATATCAGATTCGGCCAAGCCGGCAATCAATACTCGGATGACGATTCCAGTGCGGAGACGGTGCCGGGCGGATACCACACGATATCATTGCAGGTAACACACCGACTACAGCGATGTGATGTGAAGTGTAACAAAACACTTCTAGTTCCGAGTTCTCGCTACTTCTTGGACTATTAGGTTTAGGTTTGAAAAATTAAAAGTAGTTTCTGATTAGTTAGTACACTTGAACGGGTGAAATTGTCTTGGAAACCACTTGACATCAGCACTGTATCATGGTAACTGAATATATTTAGGAACACTCCTGCGCATGAGAAACACTAACCACTGTCGGTACTTACAGCTGCTCGATTTGATGCACACGCTGCACACGAGGGCCGCGTCCATCTACAGCTCTTGGGCCGAAGAGGAAAAGCAAAGGCTCGGCGAGGTCGAAGGTCGAGTTTCGGGAGACGACGCCCAGCAAGAGGGCGTCAACGCTCCGAAAATTACGGCCGAGGCCAGCACGCTTTGGGAGAAGTGCTGGTGCCCGCTGCTGCAAGGCATTGCCAGGTATGCGGAGTCATTTATTTTGAATGACGCTTGTGAAATTTGTGAAATGTGAATCCAACGCTATCAGTAGATGTTTATGGATTTGTAAGGGAGATTGCCTCGCACGATATATCCGTCGGTTGTGTCTGTCCTGGTTTTTCGACGGCATTGTGACTATGGCATAAAAAGGCCACTAGCACTGCAGCCTAGTTTGCGTGTGCAATAAATAAGTTCGCCCGGATATATTTACTGCAGTCATCGATTGGATTCAAATTTTTCGCCATCCAGTAATATTCCAATTGTCGTATTTTGTTTAACGGTTTGGTTACGAAAAGTTATTGACAATGTCCAGTAATTATAAACACATACAATTTTGTGAGACGGCTCTTCTAGAACATAGAACCGGCTGCATCCCAGCTGTCTATAACATAGATAATGTTGATTAGGCCTGTTTCATATGTTTATCCAGATTGTGCTGCGACGCGAGACGCCAAGTACGCACTTCGGCCCTGACTTACTTGCAGAGAGCGCTGCTGGTCCACGACCTGCAAACGCTCACCGGGAAAGAATGGGAGTCCTGCTTCAACAAGGTGGGTGACTCGAAGAATTGCTTTGAATTTTTTTACCTACCGAACCTAAGAATTTTTGCGATTATAAATTCGAGTTCATTTCATTGTAAAAACAACGCAGCACAACATCCGCTTGCTCATGCTCAGGTACTCTTCCCTCTTCTCACGAAACTGCTCGAAAATATAAGTCCGGCAGACCCGGTCGGAATGGAAGAGACTCGAATGCGTGGCGCCACGTTACTGTCAAAGGTAAGTAGTTGCGTTTGCTTATGAAGATAGTATATTGAAAAGGCATACGTTTCTCGTGATTTCTCATCGCTAAGGAGATAATTTTTTACCTAAAAACAAAAGATTTCAAGCGGGTTGAGGGAAGGAAAGGGACAAAAAGACTGAACTTGCAGTTATCGCCTGAACATTTTTGGCAAAATCTATTCAATTACCTGAGAATATTCTTCAAGACATCAGAATTGAGGATCATGAAATGGGCATTGTAACATCTTAACAATGGCAACAATAAATTTGAAGTGAATTGCTTCTTGGAGGTGCATAACTTCAATAGACAATTGAATAGTATTTTAATATTGAAATGAACCCGGGTATTTTCGGCTGACGCTTGTCAGGGGTTATCGTCAGCAGCTGGTAGAGAATTGGAAAGTGTCTGCCTACAGAACAGTTTGTGTACCGTCTTAAATTAATACATTGAGCTTAAGCTCGCGCTTCACAACGATTATTCGAAATTTTTTTGCCAGTGACATCATATTTTAAAATACTATTGTTGATATACAATGTTCTTTCCAATTCTCTACTTGTTGCTGATGAATACCCCTGACGAGTGTCAGCCGAATACATTCGGGCTCATTTTAATATGAATGTACTATTCAAATTTTGTCAAATCAGATATGATAGCAATCAATGCTACATGTAAAAACAAAATCCATAAAAGCAAGGAAACTAATGGTAGGTTTGTTATACAAGAAATCGTTTTATTAACACAAATTAGGATTGGTCAACTTGATACGTCGATAGTTTTTATTTTTCAACCTCTGTTCCAGGTCTTTTTGCAACATCTGAATCCACTTTTGACCCTGCCCACATTCACCGCGCTCTGGCTCACGATACTGGACTTCATGGATAAATACATGCACGTCGGAAAGAGCGACTTGTTGGTAGGTATCGGCGTGATTTTCTTTACTCGGGCACGCTTTCGGGAACGGCGTGATCTCGCAAAGGACAGACGCTTTTTCAATATCTTTTTGAGAAGTTTTCAAAGTAGTCTGAATTGGTACTCAACTGGAAGCAGACGTAATGCTGTAAATTTCCCTTGGAATAGGAAGGTTCAATTGACTCTTATAACGGGCGAATGGATGTTGTTAAGCTCCAACCGAGTTTGTGTCTTCAAAATTACTGTATGTCTTATGGTGGAACTTTTCTGGTGACTCGACTTGACTCGAGTCATTTTTTTCGAATGATTAAAATGACTCGACTCGAACCCATTTGTGCATTCGACTTGTATTCGAGCCGTTGTGCGTTTCTCGAACTAAGTCGTATGACTCGAGACTAGGACGGCCAAGACAGACATTCCATTGTAACTTTGAAGAATAGTGAAGTCACCCCATTATTGGTATTTCCTCTATCAGACCTGATACTTGGAGAATAGGGCCAGAAACTTTTAAAACTGGTAAACCTGGGTGGTATTAATGTGAATGTAAGGCCTTTAGTCATTTATTATCCATGATAATTTAATTTTTTTCATCATGCAATAGTTCTATGCTTTTCGCTGTGAATTTCAATCAATAAATCAATATTGGAAATTGGAGATTCGATTCGAGCCAGTTTCAATAGTTTTTGGCTTTTCACTGCTCAAATTTTGGTTTTATTTGACTGATGTCTCGCTGTAAATTTCCGTCGACAAAATACTATCAGAAAAAGCGGTGATTCGATTTGAGTCGGATTTTTGGCGCTTTCGATAGTTCCATACTTTTCACTGTGCGAACTTCATTTCAATTACTGTTTAATACTGTACCTTTAGGTTGATAAAAAATATTGAAATATGATGGTTCACTTCAATTTCAGCGTAATTTTCTGTATCTGATTCGAACAGGCTGCAACCCATCCCTAAATAACGTGATTTGAGGCTCTCTGATGTAAATGAAATATCACAAGCTTCCGACGTGTTTTTCATGCGTGTTCGCTAATTTCAGTTCGAGGCCATCCCGGAATCTCTGAAGAACATGCTGCTGGTGATGGACACGGCCGGCATATTTCACGACAGCGACAGCCCGAAGGAATTCACGAGCTTGTGGGACGTGACGTGGGCCCGCATCGACTGTTTCCTACCCACTCTGAGGGAGGAGGTCTTCAAGCCGCCGTCTCCAGGTACATGGTTTCCTTGAGAATACAAAGTCTTTTCCATGCCGACTGCTATGCCCCGTACTATGCCCAATTACCCATATACAGTGTTATATCCCATGTATATATAGCGCATATATAGCGTTAGTCTTGTTTATTAGATGACTTAAATTGATTGCAATGTAGTTATGATTTTGAATGACTCGACTTTTTTCAGTCGTGTTTTTTTAATGAATTCACTTAATGAGTCGTGCTATTTCTGAATGACTTGACTTATTCAAATCACGTTTAGCAAATAGATACCTCTAAAGAGTAAAACAGAACTAGTTGATAACAGAAATCATTTTATTTTCCGGTCTACTCTCAGAACCTATAAAGAAAGAACTGGTCGCCCCGGTCGCAAACGAGCTGCCTCGAGACGGCGCCATTCCGGCATCCGACCCGGACGTGCCCCACGCTTACCCTTACCCGGTACCTCCATCCCCGACAAACGCAAGCGCTCCCTCCCCGACGCCCCCCGAACCCCAACTTAACCAAAGCTACCCGTCGCCGGGAACGGGACCCACAGTCACCCCGCCTACGAGTTTGAACGTGGCGCAAGACGGTAATCTACCCCCGTCTTTATCTCCCCCAAAAGCGCCTATCGTTATGGGGCTCGGGGGTTCGCTGGTGTCGCAAGGCTATGATGGGACGCAAGCTTCACCCACGTCACACGGACATATAGTAAGTTGATTGTTTTGTTTTTATGGCTCGTGCATTTTTCTACATCGTGTGGTAATGCAGAGTACATGGTCTACTTTTGACTGTTAGCTGTTAGTGTTGTACCAAACTGTTTAAAAATAGCGTACAAGTCGTTCGAGACGAAGTATATGTGACTGCTGAATAGAATTTTGAAACAAAATCCTTTAAATTTCGATCATCGAATTTAGCGACATTTTGCAGGGTTGTAATCAAGTCACAAGTTCACCTCATTTTTATAGTTTTGGCTCAAGTCCGAGTCCAAGTCATGGAATAGGGTGTCGAGTCCGAGTCATATTGTTGAGACTCGAGTTCATGTCATTATGTTCACTGTTCAGTTTTCAGTTCAATTTCTATCTTTTCATTTTATCTCAAATCTTGTGCCGTTTTGAATTCCTAGTGTTTCTGCAGATTGCTGTTTTTAAGTAAATTTCTGTGAATTTTAAAAAATCCTCATCGAAATTGTGTTGGTACCCCCTGTAATTGTGGAAGTTTCAATCGCAATGGTCGCCTATTGAAAGATATCAAGTTTTACTAAAATTATATTTTGCATTTCTTTTCCAGCTGATGAGTCCGACTCAAAACTTCATACTCCATCCTCCAGCCCCTACCACCATCCTTCCAGCGCAGGACCCTGGGACCGAACCGCCCCCGCAATCTTACCCTGCCCCGGTGCCCCAGTCCATTCTACTAGCGCACGGCATGACAACTTCCATCCCCATTCTATCATCCCAAACCGAGGACCAAGGCGGCTACAACGTGCCACGAAAAGTGATCACCACAGAGCAGGGTAATGCTGAAACGTATCATACCGTGATACCGCATATATCAGCGTCTGCGTTGGGACAGTTGCCTGTGACGCCGATACCAGCCACCAGTCCGAATTTGAAAGCGAAAAAAGTTCTCAAAGAACCGGAGACATATTGATTTTATTCTTGTTTCGAAATTGGGGTTGGATCCTAGAATCGTTAGCGACTCAAATTGCTAGAATTTGATGGACTCGCCTTGGATCGTGAAATTTACAAAATGTTAGAAATCTTTGTTGATTTTTCGACTTCTTTTTGGCTTCCTATCCTCTTACTCTGCAGACTCGCCCGGGTGATATTGCGTAACGGGTGGTGGTTCTTTTTTCTCTTCGTAGGAAATTTGTGGTTTTCGTCGCTACATAGAGGAATTTATCGTTTTTCCGCGGAAATATATAATTGCTTGTCCAATTAGAAAACTTACTAGTGCAATTGCTTGCTATTCATTGCGAGCGTAATTGAAATTGTAGATATCGTACGGAAATGATGATAATAATAATTGATGCTCTACAACGGTATGAATTATCGTCTGTAATCAGGTAGCAGTGTCTTCATGCAGCTGGAGCGTTTCAGCATAGTGTCCTATATGGTGTCGACACAGGCAAATCTCTCGCCTCGGTGAAATTGTATCATGTCACAATTTCCATTTGGCTACAGGCAATTTGACGGTCATTTTTGACCGGCTTGCCGAGCGTTAAATTTGGTAAAACGGGTATCAATCGAAAGATGACTCTGCACTGATTACGAAAATATAAATTTTATTCCGCTCGTGTCCCTGGATCTACCACAATCAGCCTCGAATTTTTCATTGTTATGGAGATTGGCATTGGGACGCAACAATGGTGTCTGGTTCTTTTTCTCTTGAGCTACTCTCTCGTTTCGCGAGAAATGCCCTACGATTGACATTCACATTTCAAAATACAAGCCTAGCAATCCACGTTCTCGATTGTTAGGTGGCTTGCTGTCGTCCAAATACAGGCCTATGTTGCCGCTGAACGGGAGAATTGAGTAGGCCTATTAGTAAAGTTAACGTAATGATATCGGCTGACAAGGTCCTCTGTCGCTCAAGTTATTATCCCAGTGTGTACTCTGTATTAATAGAGCGACTTGCGTGCCTGCAATTAAGGGCTAATTATCTTCGCGCGTACTACACGCTCAACCGTGCGGCTAGTAAAGCCATCGAAATGCACACATTCGTGTGCAGCTGTACACTCCACACCTCTCTGTGGCGATCGCGATCGCCCTCGTGTATGCTACCGCACTATTCCGCGCTTGTTCGTCCGCTGCGATACTACCGGCTGTGCGCATAATATAGTCAAAACCTAACAAAATCGTGCATCTCTGGTCGGAACTAGGCGCTTGGAGACCGGCGGCGTTAGTCGGCTCATGACTAAATGTGAGCATTTACGAATTTCGTTCAATCATAACGTAAAAACACGAAATTTCAGGCATTGTCTGTATCGAATTCGTACATCTCCCACTCACCGCAAATCTCTTTTAATTATTGAACTATAATATATCGTAAATATTCGCCTTGGCGTGTAGACGAGTGATCGTAATTATGACGTCATAATAGGGGATTTCACTCAAAACCCCCCTTTTTCGCGCTCTGGATACGCGCCTGCGCAGCATTATAATGAATTCCCTAACTTTTCGAAGACACCTCCTGCATGAACTCTACCTGTGAATCTGATCACATGGGCTGCGGGAGAGGATCAATATTTTATAGCAATGTGTGAAACTATGCTAATAATCATGCCCAAATTACCTCATTAATGCATTAATGTGAAAAAGTTTTCGCGCGACTTGACAACAAACCCAATGTGGCTGATTATGACATGACTGCTCACGATTTCGGTGCGCATAGTAGCCGATATGAGTAAAAGATTAGCACGGAACTGGCCGACAACGGACTGGACATAGGCAGTTTAACGTAAGTATTTAGCCTGCCACTTAATTCATTACGAATGTTTACGGCCGTAGGCCGCATAAGCAATTGAAATTCGGCCGCGAATATCAAAGAGGTTGACCACCCCTGATTAAGTTGCTGAAGGATGTTGTCAGTTATCGTGCGCAGCTCATAGTTCCAAATAGAATGAAAATGGTGATCATGATATTTTGTTGGTGTATTTGTATTTCCTCAATAAAATATCATTTATTTTGTGGTAACTATGCCCGTCGCATATGTTAGAGAGCACAGCGCTGTTGGCTACTGACGTAGCGTTATCAAACGTGGGTGTTGAACTTTGCCTGTTTCTTAATAGTGGCCCGCGACCCGTTTTGTGTTGGCGACCCCTGCCTTAACAGAGCTACGACACGTTGATGAATAAGGAAGGTAGGAACGTACAAAAACAATGAACGAGGACAAGTAATCAGTGACAAACGCAAAATAATTCCACAACACCCCTCCATTCTAACTTGAGAGTTACAAATCGCAATCATATCCATGTTTAGGAGTTCGTTTGGAACGTATCGGGTTATGAGGTCGATATTCCGGTAATTCAATCAATGCACCACAAGATTTCGATATAATGAAAAGATGGAGGGTGCAGAAACGACTTGGAGTTGTCTTTTATCAGACACCCACCTTGGCCTACGGCATGTAAATAAGAGGCATGCGCACTGGATTTAAGAATGAATAACGAAAGGAAGCGACAATAATGAATGCGGTATGTATCGGTAGGCGAGATTCGTGAGTCAGATTGTGGTCCGGTAATCTTGAGGGCTGACTAGTATTGATCCAGTTTAAATTGATGGTATTTCGATTTGAATGTGAACACCGAACATGCTCGACGATTGTCGGATAGCCGGGAGATGCTGTTTCGCCTACAGGGCCGCATACTTCAATAGCGATCAAGGTGCTAATTTGTCTGCCATTGACAAGCTGGCTCGGAGATAATCCACTTGCCAGAGGCGTTCCCCCTACGACACCCGACTTGCAATACGTCCTTGGCCGGCAAACTTGATTTGCGTAGTGCGCGGTTGAATGAGTCGACAAGTCTTTCTTCGGTGCCATTCGCGTGTAGATCAGTGGTTCTCAACCGCCGGTCCGCGACGACATTCCTGCCGGTCCGCCAGGTATATTAGAATTTTATACTATAATTTCAAAATTGAATGTTGAAGGCTTGTCCATTGATATCATAAATAAAACATCAACTTTTAAACTGATTCATAACTTCGTGAGGTAACATTAGGGCTAGAAACATGTTCGATTTGACTTGAAGTTCAAGACGTGTCATTTGACGACGCGCGAGCGACAAGTACAGAACAGATACGAGCTGACTCATCGCTAAACAGCGCGGTTTTTGCGATTTCGATTCTTTCATTTTGTGCAGCACCGTATCTGGGCACCCCAAACCGCGCACTTGGAGAGGGGGCGAGCATGAAAAGGGCCCAAAATTATTTTTGAAATGAGCATAAATCATAGCGTATTTTTATGAAACTTTCCCCAACATTTTTCAATTTCTTTTCGCGCTTTGCGCGATTTAGTGTCTCTAAATGTCTTGCTTAGTAGGTGCCCGTCTCCGAGAAATACGCATGATTTATAGAAATAGGCTTTTCGGCGCCAGACGTTACCGCGCCACGACGTACCAACACATAATGAAGTTTCAGTTAACATGAGACTCCGAAAGGTGTGCCAAAAATTTTGGCCGCGAGAAAACCGATTCACTCATGACTGATCGATAATTTTCGCTATTGGCGCGATTAAGCTACATAAACTCTCTGCTTACACTGAGTAGAATGAATGTGCTCACAAGTACAGGTGAAAACATCCACCCAACTGTAGGGTCTGGAAGCGAAGCCCACGGAAGTTTGGCTTATCGCCCTGTGGGGGCCTAAGACCAACGTATTTTCGGGTGGGCTGACGAAGTGCTTTTTCGGCCCGGATTTGCGTATGGCCGGTATAGCTGCTGTAAGGTGTTTTCTTGCGGCTCGCATTGTATTTGTAGTTGTATTTGTATTTGCCAGAGTAGCCTTAGTCTGGTGGCAGCGGGCAATGACCAAGGTAGCACGACAAGGTGATTGGTTCGACCAGGGTCGTAACAGCACTTCGTCAGCCCCCCCCCAAAAAAGACGTTGGTATTGGGCCCCCTATATGTTGATAAACAGAACCCCAGACCCCCTCCTCAGGCTGTTCGCTTTTTCCACGAAATTAGTCGTACTGTTTAGTGATCCAGCGCGAAAATTTCCGATAGTTCATGATAAAATCGGTCAATAAAATCGGGAATTGCATATATATTGCTATCAATTTCTTGTCCTCTATGCTCACGTATAATCAGATTTACCGGAACAGCTGAGTGAGGTGTCTTGGAAACTGCCGTAGGGCCCGTTGGTATGACTCCGTAACATGATGTTATTTCGTGACCTACTGTCTGCTATATCAAAAAATACAGAATCGCCCAAACGTAGGCCACTAAACTGATAGACGTACACGATTTCAAATTGGTATTTCTTCACTGGCATATAATTTTTCCCTGCGGGATAATATTTGTCTTGTGAGGTTCAGATTGCCAAGACAGGAACATTCGGATCCATTCATTTAGGCGCATATGGACAATTAAACCTATATGAATTTCGTATATAACGAAGTTTGCGTTCAGCATAAGGGCAGTCGTTTTCGGCCAAGGTTTTCTCGCTGCCGATAGTTCTGGCACACTTCTTGTTGTCGCATGTTACATGGGCTAAAACTTTAAATGTCTTGTTGCATTGTGGCGCGGTAATGGCCAACGCCGATATACCCATTTCTATAAATCTTCCGTATTTTTTCTTGGGGGAAGAGTACCCAAAAAGAAAGATATCTGGCAACTTGAAATCGCGCGGGGCGCGAAAAAATTTATGAAAAAGTTGCAGAAATTTTCAAAAAATACTCTTTAATTTATGCTGTTTCACGAAATAATTTTGGGCTCCTTCCCAGCTCGCCCCCCTCCCCCAATTGGGGAGTTGGGGGTACGGCAGTTACGGTCCTGGGTTCGACTCCGATACGCTTCTTCTCTCGATATTGTCAAAGAGAAGAATATTATTCGAGTTGGCGTGGTCGGTAACCTACGGCCTTCGGCGCGAAAGTCTGTAAACGACTCTCGGCGGTAGCCCTTTACCTGGAAAAGGCAATGTTACCTCGACTCATCAGACTCACTACCATAAAATCGCATGTATGTCATCATTAAATACGATCAAAACCCTTTAAATGTCACTCTCTCGCACCGTATAATTGCGAAAACCGGTTGCATAATTTACATTTTGGCTTCATTTCAATTTTAAAAGTTCACCAGTCCGCGAGACATTTTCGGAAATTTGACCGGTCCGCGAGGTGAAAAAGGTTGAGAACCTCTGGTGTAGATGATGATATGGTGCATCCAACAGGTAGATGATTCCTCATTCTTTGCACAATTTCCGAAATTCTATGTACTTGAATGTAATTCCCTTATATATTATCATCAGATACAATGGTACAAGGATATCCGAAATTTGTAAAGTCCTCTTCAAGTAATCTGATCGTTTCTTTGCTGGAAACGGACTTGGTCGTGTGGATGTAAGGATACTTGGAATACGTGTACGTTAATACGAGTGAATTGGTTCCTATGGATTCGATTGCATGGTCAACTTGAAGTCCCAGCCACGGCTTCTCGGGTAGCAGTGATGGATACTCATTAGCAAGTTGCTTCATACGCTGCATTCCCAAAATGTCACAAATGAAGTATATATCCAACACCTTTCTTCGGAGACTTGGAGTAATTTGCAATTCTCGCTCCTGAAAACAAGCATCCGACATGTTGATATCTTACGAAAATCATCAACGAAATAAAATATCCTTGACCTTTGGTGCTGACGATGTTTACTGGCCAGCCCACTCCGATGTATCTCTACTATCTCATCACAGCAGAAATGACGGGATCTTCGCTTGATTGTTTTGTTTATACCAGGATCAGAAGCATCAATATGTTTTGGTCACCGCGCGCACTGTGCTAACAATGTTCATCGTTCATATTTCCATTTCCTCCCCTTTGTAAAATATGGAGTCATGGCTGAACGGAAGTCCATACATTATCGGAATATTGACCTCGTAACTGAGACGTTCCAAACGAACTCGGAAACGGAGAGCTTTATTTGATTTGTAATAAACACTCAAGTTAAAATGGAGGTATTGTGGAATTGCTTTGCGTTTGCCACTAATTACACGTACTCGTTGATTGTTCTCGTATGTTCCTGTTACCACCTTCGTTAATCAATTGCGTGTCTCAAGTATGTTAAGGTTTGGTTGTGAATTAACGTGGTCATAGCAATTTGTACTGCATCGGCTTACTTTATTGATTGGTGTATGATTTGAATATGATTAAGGAATAGCTGAGAGCAAACCGACAAAATGAAAATATAGGCGAGTTTTGAATGGACTTTGATTTTGCGTTTGTTCGTTTGTAAAGTTTGATGATGGCGAATCCGACAATTGTTTGTTGCCAAACATCACAAATGCTGGCCTGTGTTGGCTTGCGCATTTGTTTGTTCATTGTGTGTCTTGAATACTTGTATGGTTTATGGTCCGGATGCAGAAGCAAGAAAAATATTTGGATTTTGAATGCAAATTTCCATTTTGTGCATGAACTGTCGGCGAGTCTTGTGCGAACTGCAACTTTCTAACAATGGCGTGACCAGTTCATACAATAGGGCAAGGACGGGCAACATACGGCCTGCGGACAGTTTCCCGTCTTCTGCCGAAATTCCCCACTCCTTGCTTAAACGTCAAATTTTAGTGACTGTATGTTATTATATACGTGTGTGCGCACTGCGCAGCGTGTGAGAGTGGAGCTTACGCGTAAGTTCGTCGAATCGAGAGGATCGACTTGCATTATCGGCATTTACGATGTACTCAACTCTAATGAATTGATATCTTGGTAAATTTCAAGTACCGGGCTTATCAAACGTCTTGAAATATTAATTAAGGATTGCACCATGTGTTAATTGATCAGAGTAAAGCAGACATGGCGGCGCCTGTATGACAATTTGTTCCCAAATCCACATTGTCATTATCGGCTAGAAATGGCTTTGAAGTGACATTGCTGACGTTAAAATACATTCAATAAATACGATTTATTCCTTGTATATGTGGATACATGAGCGAATAATGTATCGATTCAGCAATCCGGCCCGCCAAGTACGTAATTTTCCTATATCTGGCCCGCCGACCGGAGAAGTTGTCCGTCCCTGAACTAGGGGATGGTACGGATTTGTACCTATGTACTAGTGCGGAGCGGATCGACAAATGCTCTGGTCCGACTCCGATCCGGTTTTTAAATTCTCTGGTCCGGCTCCGATCCAGCTCCGGCCGTATCAGGAAAAAGCTCTGGTCAAAAATGAACAAGTCCGGCCGGAAATACGGCCCTACACGGTACGGTGAATTTATCTAGATGACTCGTTTATTTTCGCACTGGATTGGCGGTGATTAGCGTGTGGTTGGTTGGTATAGTTATTTAGTTACAAAAGTCATGCTTATCCATAAAAATTATGTCCGTATCAAAAAAGTACTGATCTGGCTCCGGCCGTATCAGAAAAGTACTGATCCGGCTCCAATCAGCTCCGGCCAAAATTGAAAAAATCCGGCCGGATATCCAATCCGGCTCCGGTCCAAGCTCCGCACTACTATGTTCCCACCGCCAGCGGTGCCACGTACAACTGTCGTGATTGCACATCTGGCACGGTCTGTATTAATAGCAATCGCTCATATTGCATTGAATGGAATCGAAATTCTGGATTAGACCCATTTCTACATGGAATAGGACGTAATGAATAGGCTAAGGAGTAAGGATCGAAAGCAATTAGTCGAACAGTTACTAGTAGAATTTTGTTCTGGATGATGGTACGTAGCCAGCTATATAAATTATTTGTATTGTAAAAATATGTAATGTACCGGTACCTCCATTCTATCGTATATTTTGCATCATACGATCATACTTTTATACCATCCCTCAAATATTGTGCTTATAAAAGTCACGAAATGACTGACGACGAAATAAGCTGGGCAGTGGAAGTGTCTAGGCAAGAATCCGACACATACGTTATTTACATACGTTTTTTCTACATCCCATGACATCGGAGGAGGTCATGCAGTAACCAAGTAGGTCTACTACTTTTTCGTAGTTTTCTCGTGTATGTTGCCTATTTTCAGCGTCGTCTTTCGGACAGATGCCTGTCGCATCGGCGACCAGTCCGAATTCGAAAGCTGAAAGAAAACTCTCGAAGAATCTGAGACATTGATTTTTTTCTCGAACTGAAATTCGGGTCGAATCTTAGACTCGTTAGCGACTCGGATTGCTAGAACTCTACGGAACCGTCTTGGAATCACCGTGAAACTTAAAAACCATTTGAAATTATCGTTAATGATGTTTTTCGACTTCTTTTCGGCAATGGGAATCTTATTCTTTCATTCTGCAGACCCCACCCAGGTGATTTAGCGTAATGGTTGGTAGTTCTTTTTTCTCTTCGTTGTAAATTGTCGTTTCCGTCGCTATGCGCATACAGTACGTGGACGAATTTATCGTTTTTCCGCAGAAATGTATAATTGCTTGTCGATGTTAGAAAGCTTACAAGTGCAATTGCTTGCTATTTATTGCGAGCGCAATTGAAATTGGAAATAGCGTACGGAAATGATGATGATTTTAATAATAATTGGTGCTCTATAACGGTATAAAATATGTCGGATATCTGGTAACAGTGTCGATGCAGAATGAGGTAACCGTCTTCATGCAGCCGGAACGCTTCAGACAGTCTAGGTATAAGTTGCGGATCTCGCTGCTGCGAAACCTATTCGGGATCTTCATAAGGTCTGAATCTGTTTCCGATCCCAAATGGCGTAAGTCCGCTGTGCATTATAGTCTCCGCACTGGTTTGATAAATCCATTTGTGTATAGGAGTGCGTTATAAAATGGAACAAGCCCACCAGGAGCTTTTGGAGATTTGGTCTTCTAGCACTGGTATTGGAACCGTGACCTGAAATGGGTCGAATTTATTGGCCGTCGTTCATTGATAAACTGCTATAATTGTCAAATGGATCTTTATACTGGGGTGGTCAGTTTTTGACTATACTTGCCGCAATGGTGATGTTTTGGACTACTCCCACGTCTACGTAACAGTCTTTAGTCAAAACTGTGTACTCTTAATCTCTTATGCATAGCATTCAAGTAGAATGTAGTTGGGAAAAGGTTTGCATCTATTATATGAGTGAAGTTATCATATAAACTGGGCGAAAAGGCGCTCGCGTCATGGTATAGCTGCTATAGCTGGTAGTAGAGGCGTATAGAGAATTGGATTTTTGATTCTAACTAGACAGGTCACCGGAAAGCTTCTCTTAAACAGGTCGGATCCGGACTCGCATATTTGCCCGACTGCCGGATCCGGAAGTGACCTTCTGTTTGTTTATTTCTATCTTTTGTATGAACTTCGATTCAGCAGGCATCAACACTGCACCACTCACAGAGAATATTCTCACTGAGAATATTCTAAATAGCCAACTCAATACATTTCCGAAGTATAATTAGAGCAATATCCACCACAGGGGCAATGCTAAATTTTGTGCAGGGTATTTTAGGATGTGGATTAAAACACACGATGTTACAATATGCTATGCCATATTTATCGTAATGTCGTAAACAAAGCTCGTGGTGAAGAATAGAATACGAACGCTCGGCAAGTTACTTCGGTAAATAATTTGATCAAAAAGGTTTGGACGAAACGATCCGCTTCTGATGGTAAATCTTTGGTGCCATCACGCATAAAGTTATGCAATTTTCAGAATTATATTCTGCCACAATCACACGGGTCTGCATATCACGTGATCGTAACGACAGTCTCGATCAGTAAAAATGCAAATTCGACAATAAGCTACTATATGTAACATAATGTAAGATAGGGCTTGACTTGGCTTCCAAAACTGTCGGAGCAGTCCAGTCTTGTAAAAAACTATCTGTATTCGACAATTCCAATGTTACTATTGCCGCCTCAAACATATAGTACTTTGAGGTGCCAACTCGACGATCCTACAAGCCTAGTCTTGAAAATTCCAAATTTGGGGCGGTACTATATAAAAGGAGTTGTAGGATTGCTGCTGTGCTCGAAGTCCCATTTTCCTATTATGTATAAATTATATATATGAAGACTTACGTGGTGACCATTGCCGACGACTTTACCATTGGTACTAGCCGTCGGAATATGGTTGTGGTTATGGACATGTCCGTTAGCTTTGACGGCGACTACTTGCTGAACTTTTCCGTTTTGCGGCATCAATTTCTTATCCTTAAGCCATCCTTCCCTGTAGTGGGTCAGCGTTTCGCCGCCCTCCACCACTACGTGTTTGCCGTCGTTTCTGGTAGTGTGCTTCTCGGGATGAAGCCGGTCTTCGTTAAACAGTAGCGTTGGTATCTTGCCCACTCTCTTTCGGACTTGGGCAACACGGAAAACATACAGTCTCCTGTTGTCGAGGGTGTAGAATTTTTGATCGCGCTGTACTATCTGGATGATAGGGATGTCGCCAATGTGGATCTGACCGTTACAAATGTTCTCCGCTACTTCGTTTACGTCCTTTCCGTCTTCAAATTCGCTAGCGATCACGTTGGATGAAAATCGAACCTCGGACGGATACAACTGCCTGGTCCCCATAGCTGAAGGCTTACACCTACTCGGGAGGCTACGCTGTATTGTAAGTTAGGGAAAACAAGCGACTACACTGGCTGTCACGATTTCGGCACATGTCATTGTTAGAGACTAAACAGTCGTTTTGTTGCGAGTAAGCTTCATTGTTGCTGTTAACACTTCCGAAACTTAAGAATCGTGAAGGCGTATCGGATTACGTTCTATTGGCAATTCGTATAGTATCTGTGCGAATCACTCTGATAGTCGGATAGCGATAAAATAATTATGTAGCATTACAGAGTATAAATATTGAACAGTATATTCATATTGAAATGAAACCCGAATATTTTCGGCTGACACTCGTCAGGGGTAGGCCTAATCGTCAGCAACTAGTAGAGAATAAGAAAGAACATTGTATATCAACAATCGTATCACAAAATATGACGTCACCAGCATGAAACTTCGAATGAGAGAGCGTTCAGCCTGCACTATTTCCAGGTGGTACACGAACTCCTTCTGTTGACAGAGTTTCGGTTGGTGTATTTTGATAAAAGTCGACTCCAAGGCACACAAGTGGAAGGGTGAACGGCCCCTCGCAATAACGCGAAATTCCGCCAATTTCCAAGTGTGATTTCAAATCGATGGGTATTAGTTTTCAATGTATGTGTTATAGCCTGTTGAGAACGACTGCCTTTGAACTATGATTGTTACTATAAAGATATCAAGGACCGTAACTGCTGCATCCCAAACCCCCCAATTGGGGGACTGGGAGGGGAAGCTCGAAGGGGGCCCAAAATTATTTTATGAATTAAAATAAATCATAGAGTATTTTTTGTAAATTTACGTAACATTTTCAAAAATAGTCTCGCGCCGCGCGCGATTTCATGTTGTCAGCTATCTTGACCTTCCCCAAACAAAAAATACGCATTACGCATGTCTTATAGAAATGAGCACTTCGGCGTCGGCCATTACCGCGTCACGACTCATCAAGACATATGAAGTTATAGGCCATGTACATTGTACACAATGTACATTGTAGGCCTACATGCGACTCCGCGAGAAGTGTGCCAGAACGATTTGCCGAGAGAAGACCTTGGCCAAAAGGGACTGCCCTTGTGCTGACCGAAAACTTCTATATATAGACAATACATATATGTTTAATTGTCCAATGTCCGTATACGTGCATATAAACAGCTGGCGCCGATTGTTCTTATCCTGGCGGTCTGAGCCCTACAAGACAAATGCTATCACGCATGGAGCATTGTGTGCCGGTAAAAAAAGAGCAATTTGAAATCGGGTACGTCGTTTAATTTAGTGCGTTTGGGCGATTTCAATAACTTTTGACAGCAGATAGGAGTTCACGGAATAGGATCATGTAACGAAGGCATTATACGCATTATACCAACGTCCTACGGCCGAAGATGTTTATGATTATTATTTCGGGTTCTACCTTTTCCAAGACACCTCATTCAGTTCTGATTACTTGAGTGGAAAGAGGATAAAATATGATAGCAATATATATGCAATTCCCGATCATATTGACCGAAGGCGAAGCCGCTCACTAAACGGACAACAAATGTAGATGAGAAGCGTCAGAAACCGCATAGCTTATGGGTTTATCACCCTATAGGGGCCCGAGACCGACGTTCTTGGGGAAGGGGGATGGGGCGACGTAGTGCTGTTACGGTCCGCGGAAGAGATCAGTAAGCCTGGTTACATGTTCAACTCGACTTGGCGTTCAAGTCGTCTCCGGTGACGTCACGCCTCATCTCCGAGCTGACTCGTAAAAGGGCCCTGTTTACATGATCCTTCAGGAAGCTGTACCGTGGAAGACCGGGTGTCGCATTACAAATTTATATTCGTAGTAAGTCTGGTGGGCAAAGGTAGCCTACAACGACAATGTGTGTTTGGTCGTACTCTGAAACGTTTCTTATCCTCGAAATTAACGAGGATGATGAGATACTCATAATATCGATATTTGTAGAGGAAAATAATCTTGTTCATATCATGATTGTAGAGGAAAACAACAAGTATAAGTTATCAGCTAGCTTTTTCGGCGTCAACGAAGATGGGCCGTGGAGTAGGCGAGAGTAACGACTGTTTTCATATTTCAGGCATCACTTGTCGATGCGGTTAAAATAAGGTCATTAACACTCAAGTGACCCACTTGGAAACCCCATGTGGCCTCTAGTTGTTCGGCCGCTCCTCTGTAACAGACTACCCCATGTATGCTGGTGACTCAAGAGTCACGATACAGCAACTACTGCAGAGACTTTATTGAAGCATCTTGTCGGCATGATATGCCAAATAGGAAGTTAACAATACCAAGAATGTCTATAAAAACTGTCACAAAGAGCAATATAGAGCACTACTACTAAACTGCTACAACACACCAATTAAACTTTGGGAAGTGCCAATTTCAGCACCCTCACAAGAAACACATAGGCTACCATGAATACAATCTCAAAACCAACAATAATAAAAGGGCAAGTTGAAAATCGTGAACACTTGCACGACCGCATCATATCAGCAGAACACTATAACCCAGAACTAAAAACAAACCAATAATCTCAACACCGCTGCGCTTCATCATCACCAGGAGAGTCACAAATCTCAATATCATCCTCCCGGGAGAGACACCAGCTCCATCCCATCACACGCTCGCATCAGTTTAGCCAGTGGAACAGTATGTACGAAATGCAGCAATCGTTCATGTATTCCCGTATCGATGTAGCGCACTGCACACTGCACAGTTCACTATGCATGTCGTAGTCGAATTGTAATACCGGTACAATCCACATATCTTCCGAACTGTAGTCTTAACAGCAGAAATACAGATGTAACGTTTTACCTTGTCTGCCATTTTATGTAGCTGACGAGTGACGACAGCAACTAGGCTACTACAGATCGAAGCGTCGCAGCCAAATATCAATGAACACATAGGGAATCGCTAATAAAACCGTCATGAAAGAGCACGGTTGCTACACTGGTAGCTACTGGTGTATTCAGTGGTGGTTTTTGGGGTGGGCGAAGTGGGCGGTCGCCCGCCCCCCCTGGTCGAAGGGGGCCCCTATTTGGATTTTTCGCCTTTTCAAGGAGAATGACGAATAAACATGGAAATCCGTGCACCAAGCAAGAATATGATTCCGTACAGATGTGTCAATCATCATCAAATCACTGCATTTGTAAGAAAAGTCCCGTATCCCGATAATCATCACGTCTCTGCATCAGACATGGGGTGATTACTTCATGAATGTAATCGATTGCGATTACGATTACTTCCGAATGACGCGATTACGATTACGATTACGATTACAGCAAAATCAGGAAATAGTCGATTACGATTACGATTACATTGGAAAAGTAATCACGATTACTCACGATTACATTTATTTTGCATTTTACAAGTTATATTGGAAGACAATATATGGATTGCGCTGAAAAGGCCTAATGAGATAACAAACTTCTTTTTAAAAAAGATGCGTTATTTGCTTGTTACGTCGGTTGCCAGTGAACCCGTCCCTCGGTGAACCCGTCCCTCGGTGAACCCGGCCCTCGATGAACTCGGCCATCGGTGAATTCCGCCCTCGGGAAATTTTGAAATTAAGTGTATTAACAAGTATTATTATGAATTAATAAACTAATAATGTCATTATCAACTGATTTGTCGATCTTGTAAGGAGGTCAGGGCTAGCGTAGATCACGCAGTCACGGAGTGATCAGATCACGTGATCACGATTGCGTGGTCGGCTCATTGTTGAATTGACTTGGCGAGGGGCGGTCGTGCGACGTTCGACATCCTCGTATCTCTTCATGACATCGCAATGGGTCTTATCGCATTGTATAATGTGTGTGACTTGTTCAGAGGAAAAATATATCCCAACGATTGTTATTGCTCACATATCAACCACGCGTGGTCTGCTCGTTATTGCAACTGTAGGTTGAGGTGGGGTGTTAGGGTTGGGTAGGGTGGGGGGTGGGGAGACATTAGGGTTCGGGGAGTGGGACATTGGGTTCGGGTAGGATACTAGGGTTGGGGTAGGGGGGATATTAGGGTTGGTGGAGGTGGGATATTAGGGTTAGGGTTAGGATATTAGGGTTGCCGGAGGTGGGATATTAGGGTTGGGGAGGGGGGATATTAGGGTTGGGGTAGGATATTAGGGTTGCCAGAGGTGGGATATTAGGGTTAGGGTTAGGATATTAGGGTTGCCGGAGGTGGGATATTAGGGTTAGGGTTAGGATATTAGGGTTGCCGGTAGGGGGACATTAGGGTTGGGGTAGGATATTAGGGTTGCCGGAGGTGGGATATTAGGGTTGCGGTAAATACAAAATTTCCCGAGGGCGGAATTCACCGATGGCCGAGTTCATCGAGGGCCGGGTTCACCGTGGGACGGGTTCACCGTGGGACGGGTTCACCGAGGGACGGGTTCACCGAGGGACGGGTTCACGGGACGGGTTCACCGAGGGACGGGTTCACTGGTAATCGTTACGTCATAATCTACCCATTGCCGATTTTTATAGAGGACGATTTATCGCACCAACGATTTGCATTCTTGCCAGGTCCATGACTGCCGCACCCCAAATTTTCCAATAGGGTGGGGAGCGAGCTCGAAGGGGACTCAAAAGTATTTCGTAAACCAACATAAATTATAGAGTATTCTCGAAAGATTTGATTAACTTGAAAATTCTCTCTAGATAAGCTTGATTTTGGAATACATACGTCTCCCCCTCAACAAAAAAGCATACATAATTTAGGATTGCATTTAAAACAAATGGTTGTGTAAAACACACTGTTTAAAACATGTTTTAAACCAGGGGTTCTCAACCCGCGGCCCGCAGACGCTTTTTCTGTGGCCCGCGAGATCTTTCAATATGATCGCAATTACTACCGGCACAGTATTGTTGCATACGGTATCAATTTAGCCACTAAAGCTCTCTTATCGCTCTGTCTCTGTTTCGTTTGATTTATTCTCATTCTTCAATGTTTTCTGGTTTCTTGATATATGGTCGAGTTTAGATTCTTATTGTTCTGAATAGGTCTTCGGACAGTCCATCTCGAGTTACACATATCACCTGATCTTAGAAAAAAAGCGTTGCTAGCTAGGTCTCAGGCTGAGCAATCCATATTTTGAGGCATTGTTGAGATTGCCGACGACGTTAAAAACGCATGATTCAAAATTGCTTGGTATATCGCTAAACCCATGAAATCTGTTAAAAAAGGTGTTTCTCCAACAAAACGTTACTATACTGTGCGAATCTCCGCTGTTTCCGGAGTTTAGCAGCAAGGACAACTTCACCTAACAAATTTCGAAGCTGCAGTTGTCTGATTCAACCGTGACAAGAATGGTAACAGCAATGTCAGTTAGTCTTTTGTCGCATGTTTTGAAACACGTTGGCCGGCAGACTACTTTAACCTAGCATTGGACAAAATCTACGGACATTGCAACGCTAATTGTATTGGGGTATTCTATCAGAGTGGATATATTTGTAGACGTAATGCTGGCTGGGCAAACGTGGGGAGATGGGACTAGCAAACAACATCAACTTAACAAAGCTGACTTCTGTAACTATTGGTGCAGGGCATCAGCCATGGAAAGAAAGGAGAATGGTTGATTGGTTTGCTCAGAAATTTCCCCGGACGTGAGACTTCTTCTCATATCACAGAGAGCCTAAAGTGACAATGGCCTCTGTAAAGAAAAAGTTACCGTAGTTTTATACTTGCTCGCTCACGCATTGAAACAGTGAGTTCAGTTCTCTGGTGCAAGGGTTTGAAGGTGCACATATACCGACTTGGGAACGAATGCAATGCACGCTTCATGAAGGGATTTACGCAACAATCTCACTAGAAACAGCAACTGAAAGCTTACGAACGCTGTCCATTATGCTGTAGAATGCATACAAACAAAATGCCCATACACGACTGGTAAATAGGCTATATTAGCCTAAATATAATAGTATAGTCCACAAATATACGATAATAATGTTCTGCGGCCCGCAGCGCTTTTTGCTGTTAAAATGCGGCCCGTTACGCAAGGAAAGTTGAGAACCCCTGTTTTAAACAAAGGCTTTAAAAGAATTGTGTTTTTTCAAGTTGTAAAATTATACCATAATTGTGTAAAAAAATGCTTTCCACAATTACCACCCGATTTAGCCGACGTACATAGATATCGGATGGTTGAAACCCCTCAAAATGGTCCGTTCAACAGTTATAGTACGGATATTTCGTCAAAGGAGCCATATTTACCTTATATTTTCAATTGTCAATGTCAATCCACATTCGTCACGTCATGGCTTAAAAAATAAAAAATAAAATAAAAAACCTGTTTTAAACAAGGGCCTCGTTGTAAACATGCTCTCTTTAAATTCATTTTTGTTTTAAATGCAACCCTATTTTATAGCAATAGTTATTTAGGTTCCAGTCAATACCATGCCACAACACACCAAAAGACATATGCAATTTCGACCAACACGCGACTTCACGAAGCGTGCTACTAAAGAAAGACTTAGGCCGAAACTATGGGCATGTGTCCATTGTCAATAGCCACGCTGGGCGGGCGTGACTACTGGTCGGGTCCTTTCAATCCGAGCCCACGACGCAAATGCCCCCCGTACACCCACAGAGCATTAAAGACATGACAATTTGTGTGTGCGTCTCACGAAAGTTTTTCTTTTAGTCTGCTACGTTTGGGATACAACATTATCTTTTGATTATATAACAGACCGGAAGTCACGAATGAACAACATACGCTAAAGTAATTATAACAAGATAACATGCGTTATAATTATGAATTACGTGCCCCCAGCTCTACAGGTAAATCTGACCATCGGGGGGCAGAGAAAAAGAGAAGAATAAAAATTAATAATAATATAATGCAATAACCGATATTATTGACGAAATTCAGTCTTCAACTTAAAAATATCACCCTATGGCGGCCAAAGATCAATGTTTGGACTGGGGGACGAATTGCTGTTTTGGTCCTGGTTCTAGCTACAACCCACGCTAACATGATATATAAGCTCATGGCTATTGCGGCAGGTCCCAATGTTGAGTAAAGAATTATGAAATAACGATTGCCGCCTGTTTCGAGTAGAGTCATATGAGAAGAAGATGAAGAAAACATAAAATTCTGCCTTCAATTTAATACATATAATGTAGCCTACTTCAAGCTGCCGCTACGTGAAACGGCAAAAACGGCTCGGTTATGATATATATCAGCATCTGTTGATTTTTATTGCTTCGTTGTGGAAACCGTAATGTTTTATTTGGCGAGTACAAAATTTCAAATCTCTATCCGGTGTACGTACGTATACGTACTACATATATGCCTACTGCTCGCTGAGCAGCAACGGTCAAACTGCGTTTACATGACCAAACATTATTACACAAGTTACTCGGTAGAGTGGTGATTAATTATCCTGCTGCGGGGTACTGGCGTGTGGAAAGTGTTGATAACCTGATATACAGCACGGCGGGTGTTCTTACAATCCCATCGAATATCTATTTACTGTGGATACTTCTTACGCAATGACTAGCAAAGCTAATAGGCTACTTCTGACGTAATAATGAGCAATGGAATTTAAAAATCGGACGTTTGTGCTATCTTGAACCTGGTATAATACATCTTCCTTGTTCACGAATGTTCAGTTTATGTCATAGTACTTGTACAAATAAAAAGTAATCGTTCTTTCACAAAGAAATCGATTAGATATGGGAAGTAGTCGATTACGATTACGATTACTTCGGATTTTTTTCGAATGTAATCGATTGCGATTACGATTACTTGAAAATGCTGTAATCGTCGTAATCGATTACGATTACTAATCGCGATTACCCCATGTCTGCTCTGCATGCAGTAGAATTACTTAGTTTTGATGTAGTCCATCCTTGCACCCATGCAAAATATACATGGCCGAATCCAGCACCTGGGCAAACCTTTTGCGGTGGTGAAGGATAGATAATAATAACCGATGCGGAAGGGGGGTCTGGTTGGCGGAGCCCCCAGAAGTTACGGATAGATACTTATAGGGTGCCACCCGGTAAGTCTCGCCCAGCCCCCCCTCCCAGTTCGTAGGGCCACCACTGGATGTATTACATGCATTCCATCGTAAACAAGCGAGCACTTACTAAGTAACCCCACTTTTTCTTGCCATGTTTGGCCAATTTCTCAACAACATATGAAAAACATGAATTACGATGCCAAGAGCCCCGCCCGCGACAAAAGCCAACGCCGTCGAACGAAAATCGCGGGACGCTGATGGCCGAATACCCAAGCCGGTCGTAAACCACATTACCCGACAGCTTGAGGCTCAGGTCGACTTGAGGCAGTTTGCCTTTCTCCATCGAATACAAGAGAGTCGCATGGACGAGTCAGCCTCGAAGCTGACTTGAAGCGCCATGTAAATGGGCTTAGTGTCCAGATTATATTTTCATCTTCCCGATGCACACAATGTACAATGCGATGTACAAGACACACAATGCTATGTAATGATGTCGATTGAACTGACATCCGATGACAGAGTCTTCTTCGATGTTATTCTGTATTCGTCGATTTTTTGTCGAAGGTTTTTCTTGCTCTATTTTCTTCTTTGGCAGGGCTTGTTTTCTGGACTGAAACAACGACACGGGCGAAGAGGGGCCGAAACTGACCACATACGGCAGGAATGGGACCCAGGCCTCCTGTTTGGATGGCGCCGACGCTCAAAACTACGCTATCTCCCCCGCTGGAACGAGGATGCCATCCAAACCAAATAGGCCTTTTGCAGGACTTCGATCACGTGACTAGATACGCATAGCAACCACAAATTGGTTAGCAAGCTACTTTCTCGCGCACCTGCTTCAGTGCTAAATATCGCATAGTGTACTGTTGATTTCTGGTTGTAAACGTTTCGAAAATTTGTTGTAGAAGTCATCAGAGATTCACCTATGCTAGATGTCAATCCTGTACAAAGCATTTAGAATGATATCGTCAGAATTACGCAGAAATCCATCGGTAACGTAGTCGTATTACACGGTACTCAACTCTGATCATATGTACTTAAATTTAAGCATTTGAAGTAAAGCGATTGGTTTGTATTCTGGTAAGAGTATTTTTTAGTTCAAGCAGTAATATTTGTCTGTTGTGGAGCCTGATTTTGGATGGAAGATATGACTGAAGCAGACGGGACCCGCAAGGATCAGGATATACTGTCTGCTGGTTTGGGTGCTGGTGTGCTGCTATAAAAAAATGTCGCTGAACACATCGGAAGTATCTTTTGCGAGAACCTGCCATCAAGACTAAGCAAAGCAGTGCACTTTATTGTTGCCTTATACAATGCCGATTTTATTAGCACTACTTCACAACTGCGATTGAAGTGGATTTGGCAAATCACACGTGATTTTGATAAATAGTTGATGTCACATTTGTGCGCTATTTAGCAAACCAAGGGAAGTAACTATCAAATAACTCTTAGAGCAGCTCAAACGCAGTGACAAGATCGGTCATCCTATACCCAAAGGTGGTCAACGTGGTCATTGTTGGGAACCGAGTAAAAGTGATGCCTTAATTTATACTCCAGTACAAGTAGCACTAATTACTTCCAGGACATGTCCAAAGTACTTCAAGTGGAAGTAGAAATGAATTTCTGAAAAGTAGTCAAGAAATTCGTTACATGAAGTAGATTTAGGTTGAGGGTCACTTAGTTTTATAAATTGATGCCATGTGACAACTGTAAACATTGTATGTTGTATCTTCTTGATCAACGCAAAAGGGTGATAACACTACAAATAGGTGCAATTTTCAAAAATTAGTTTAGTTACCGTGGCACTGGGGCTATTTTGCCCAGTTGTTATGACAACCTCACGCTTGAAGGGGATGCAATCATGCGCCAAAGCTACTTTCTGGTTGACAAAATCCCAAACCTGACAAAAAAGTACTACCTAAAAAGTGTCAAGTAGAAGTGGAAGTAGCCTAAACTCATAATGACGCTAGTACTCAGGTAAAATAGTACTTCGTTGCTGACCCCCTCTGTGTATTGGTTCAACCAACTCAGAAACATCTTCTAAAGACGACTAACATTGTTTCTTTTGCATTGACTCCGTAATATTCTGAACTTATGATATTCTTTGATTCATTGAATTTACAAATAAACTTGCAAAGAAGTGCAATTTATTAATTTTTGTGCATTCGATACCCAGAGCATAAGAAATAGTTGAAGAAAAATGCATGTTTACCTTATCAAGTTCAATAACTGCCGAGACTCTTATGCCTATGTATTTTCCTCTACCTCCATAGCCACTTGTCTAGACATATTCATAGCATCCACGGAAGAGCACTTGTCTTGCTGTACACAAATGAAATATCATTTTCAAAGCGGACATCAACATCGGGAAAGAAGTTCAGGACAGTTAGTCAGTGGTCAGATCATCTGAAATTTTCTGTTGGCATGAAACCACGCTGCCTTCTACCGCATGACCGAATTTTATGTGGTGATAATAATTGGCTCCAGGCTGGATTCTTGACGGAGGCATCATCAATTTCTTAGTTGCCTATGTTCGGCTCTCTTGGGATAATCCATCAGATCATTAATTCGTATACATGTGGTATAGCCATGTCTTGAAACTCAAGATATTTGAACTGTGCCATAGAATCAAGTAATCCAGGCCTCGGGACAGTTTGTTGCACCCTCAATTGGAGCTGATGATCATTTTTCTTCGGGTAGTGGCACTTGGCAGCATGACAGAATGATCAATAACTTGTAATATAGGTGTAGAGGTCTAAATATTTTGAATTGTTTAACTGAGAAGCCATGCAATAGCATAGGATGTTTAATATATATATATGGTATGTAGCACATTGCATGAATTCATAACACATCAACGTACTGGCACTGGCAGTCATTGTCTCTACCCAGCAAACACCCGATCTCCCACGGACTTACGGGTACGTCCACAATTGTGCCCAGTCGTCCCACGTCCCACTTTTAGTGACTGAGGACTTGCTCAGTAGGTCACAAATTGACGTCCAATTATGTAACTCCAAGAGACCCCCAGAGGAAGTAACTTTAAGAGTGCTCCTATGCCAGTCACCAATGACCATTCCAGTGGATGTCATAATAGTGTGATGCCTGGATGCCACCAACACAGGAGTTGATTTGGATGTCCTTACTGGGAAATCGTTTCTATGAACTCAAATGTGCATTATTCTGCAGTCAATGCTGAATAAGTTGTGTTGAATACAGTCATGATACAAGTGAAATCTAGAGGAGTGAAGCCGTGGATGTTGATATGGTGTGACTTTCTCATCGCGTGGAACTTCACAAGCCCGGCTGTCGATCATTGCGGTCGCACAGTGCTAAAGAGGCTCGATATAATGTGCGATACAGAGACACAGTGGCTTATTTTATTGTGACATTACTGGGTCGAAAATGCCCACATCAGGGGCAAATACTCGTAATGCATGTGAAATATTCCGATATCAGAACTTGATAATCGTCATGATGGGATTGTGATGACTATTCCAATCACGGAACAACGCAGTAAGCAATCCTCTCGGCTATTTCGATAATGGAGTCGAACACGCCAGCTGTTGCTTCAGATTCATCCAACCATAAAACCAGAAGCCTGCCTTCTTCTATTTGGCGAGCATCGCGCATGCGCCGCGCGTGTAATTCAATTTGATCACCGTATGTAGCAATGGCGGAGGGACGAATTATCACAGTAATGGTTTAGTTCATCATTGGAAACGTTAGCAGCGTGGACTGTGAGATGTCTCTATCATGAGTACCGGAAGGGTAGGGAGCTTGGTATTTGAGTGCCATATTTAATAAACAGCAATAGTCTCGATCATCATGAACTGCTGATGCGATATAATGAATTCGACCATATGATTATAGTGACACGGCTGTAATATCACCTACAGACGGAATTGATCGACCCGCTGCTAATTGGTAACTCATGCAAGCCGATAATTCTTGTAGTAGGCTACATTTGATACTATATGATAATGTATTGATCATAGAAGTCTGATTTATTGTGCTCTGTTCCATAATGTCTCACAAGCAATAACTTGCCATTTCATGTGCATCCTGTGAAAAGTTTTACAAGGATTTCCTAGGACTGCAGGACCCAATCAGCAAACCAGATGCCGCATAAAGTAATGTACCGGTATTTTATAACATATCGGCATATACTGAATTTTGAAATGTTATGTATAGGCTTACAGAAATGTTGAATGTTCCTTTATGGAATGTGAGATTGCTGAATTTGTGGATGCATGAAGATTGTAGCATCACATTAACATCCATTTTCGTATTTTTGTGTCCACAACAGTATATAACCATAACCATCTATAATAGCGTTAATAAAATAATTGAGGCTTTCAGTGAACATGTAAGAATTTTTGGCAATATTGGTTTATATTTAGGGTATTTTAGGAACAACATTATAATAGTTTGTTAGCTCATCTTTAACCTCGCTCTAATCAAAGGATACTCAAACACTATACCAATTATAAACTCTATAAACTTAACATGTTCATGGCCTGGTGCAGACGGGTTGTTGGCAATGTTGGCACGGCCTCCGTGCATACTTTTATTGCTTGATTATAACTTTCGATATTAGTATATATACACGGAAACATTGCCTACATTGTAGCAGTATCAAAAAAGTAGGCTATGGATGGGCCCTAAGGAAGGCTGATTGCTCATGGTCATCTTGCCGTAGATAAGAAAACACAACCTTATTATCAATGGATTCTTACTATATATGGATGGGACATATCTGTGTTTGTGTATACAAAGTTACTTCATTTCTACCAGGAGACTAGATATTGAACAGGCAATGTTATGTAGTTCTAAACTTCAGAGGAAGGCGCTGCAGTGGTGCATTGTTCATGGATCAAGATGTTAAATTATGTAAGTTGAAGTTACGAACTATATATGATGATTTATGATATTTCATTAATTAGCAAATTATTACCCTGAAAAAAGTGCCATCGATGATGCGGAAATATACAATTGACGGTGGTTCGCAATCGGGCTGCTAAAACGTGCTGGGTGGAACTATAATTTTATTATAAACTGCATTGTTATAGTGGCACAGAGCGTGTAATTTCATTAGGCTGTCTTGAAAATAGTCACATACTTGGCTCGAATCATAAGAATTGATACTCGTTCGAGATTTGAGTAACCATACCAATGTGCTCAGCCCTACTGATTAGTCATTGTAGCGAGTAGAATGTGCGAATGGTCCAGCTTGATCTTCATTGTCTTTTTTTTTACAGGATATTCTAGATTCCTGGCTTGGCTTCTTGACAAATGGCTTCACTACAAACATTATAATATCTTTGATTATTTAGATCGGCAATGTCTTCAATTGATGTGTTCAACAACGTCAAGAATACTGTACAAAGTATGTCTTGATGACTGGAACCAAAAACGTTCGGAAGAACTACTGCCACATGGAACAAGCGTTGCTGTAAAATCGGTGCTGCGTCATCCTCAGGAAAAAGTCAAAAGGTATAAAACATTGAATACACTTCATGGAAACCAGAGGCTGTGAAAGTAATCATCTTTTGAACTGAAGTAGATGTAATGTTATGGATTTATACACACCTAGAGGTAACAACTTTAAAGTTGCGTTAGATCTACTCGAAATGGAAGTAGATAATGCACTTCTGGAAAGTATACAAATAATAAGTTTGAAAAAATAGATTTGGTCGAGGTGTTGCGTAGGCATTCTTAGCGTTTAATCATAGTTGGTGGTCAAAGTACATATTGTTTGCACCGGAGTTTAAATAGTTGCAACGCCTTGAATTTCTACTGTACAATTAGCCATTTACCAGGCTTGTAAAATTCACTTCAAAATGAAGTAAAAAGTTCTAAAAGAAGATCTTGTGCTCTATTCTATCCCAGGGGTTCTTGAACAGGGCCCGTAGACCCTTTTGTGGTACGATATGCATCGTGGAATTAGACCTATATGCTGTGGTTCTCGTGCTATGCGCAATTTTATGTGAATTGACTATCTGATTTTAATATAGGTACCATCAGAAATTGTGTTGAAAATAAATTTTGGGCTGCTAGAAATCTTATGAGTAGCATGAAGTGTGCGATCGCTAAGGCTAAGAAACAATGCTATTACTATGGCTAAAGTTGTTGATATGTTCCAATAATAATCGAAGCCAACATCTAATTCTGAATTAATTTGACTTTGGTAATGACAGTAGCAACAGCCTACTTATCACGACTATATCAAAACCCGGATTAGGCTACACCGCTCAAATGCTCTGATACCAGATCAAATTTCAGTAGATTTTAAAATACAACTGTGACACGTCAAAGGTCCACCAACTGAAATAGTATAACCCAGAGTTTGATGATGTCATGATGCATCCTATTGCATCATCTCTATAACTCATTATTTTAACAAATTATGCCCAGCACAAAAATAATTTTATTGAAATATTCAAAACTGTGATTTTTTTTCGTGTCAAACGTGAATAATACAATAGTAAATTATATTCTCGAGATGTTTGTGGAATGCCTGTCTGCAAGCTCCCGTCAAATAAAGCCTACATGGAAATTATACTTTGAATATCCCTATCTTGCTGCGTCGTCAAAAATCCGGAAATTGACCTGCGACCACATTTGAATTTGAAGCCTCTGCTCTATATGATGTGACAACATTATGAACAAGGAAAAGTTGAAATATCTATCTCGTATGCGAATTCGAAGAAAATGAATACCGGCTCTACATCATATCGAAGAATGTTTTTTAGATTTAAGATAATTCCTATTTTATTGTACTTTGAGACAAAACATTTGTCATTCACACGATCGTGCGTAGCTACGTCCTACATGTGCCGTGTTCTGCGATATGACGAATCTATGTTTTTAGGCCTCGCAGTGGTACATAGAATCGGAATTCTAATTCTTGTTGAATACAATTTATGTACCCTAAAAGATCATCTGTTTCGACTTATTGTTGCTCTATTCAGATTCGTGGCAAGCCCTAGTTGTAGTAGGTGATAAGTTCCAAATAAAGGTGGTCAAAGTATTCATCGTTAGTACCGTACTAAATAGTATAAATAGCGATTTACAAGACATCAAACTACTTTCAAGTGTCGAAATGGTCAAAATATGGAGACTTGAGGAATGTCGTAGTTGTATGCTTTTAAACAGAGATAAGGAAAGCAATCATGTTCAGCACTCAATTAGAAATATTTGTAGCGTCAGTAGTCTAGTACAAGTAAGAGTAACGCAATGTATTTCTACTCGGGTTCAAGCACTCAAGCAGCGATATACATGGCTTATCAAAACTATTTTAGGTAAAGTAGAAGTTCTGGAAAGTACTGAAGTATGTACTTGAGGTGTTTCCACAATATAATTTGATTGACGGGTTTCATACTCTGTATCACTCAGCACAAGTAGAAGTAGCGGATCACAATTAATGCATGAGGGAATAGAAATTGCAGCAGCTCTGACGCAAATTTCATGTGCTATGTCAGCAGAGTGGCTCTACAAATGATTTGCTGACATTGTTGTATATGTTTCAGGCAAAACAAAGACCAAGAAGAAAACTGTTGTTGCAACCAAGTTTATTGCGAATACGCACTCGCGCTCTTAACATGATGCGGTGCAAATGATGCTACGTTTTATAATATGCAATGTAAATTTTACTTATGATTGCTCCATGCTTTTCCCTGTTTTAGTTGTATTAGCAGTTGTACTTTTTCAAAGTCATGTAACACGTTTATTTCTAATTTCATGATGCACTTCAGTTGAAATGTTTGTAATGGTAATATAAAATTGACTTAGAACTTGCTGTTCCATGCAAATTTCAACTGACACATTTATTCGTAGTGACTTCCTGATCGATTTTTCACGTAAGCCTGAACTTTGTTTACCAGTAATAGTTCATTAGTTAATGTTGTACTTGTATTTTGCAATTGTCGTTTTACAGTAACCCAATATAAACAGTTCGTTAGTTTATATGATGTTGAATTCCATGTAATTGCACCAGGTTAGGAGGGGAGTCCTGATATGGTAATCCTGAGGAATAGAACAGGAGGTAAATGACATATCCATAGGGAGTCACGTCGCGTCTACAGTAGGTCTGACGCATCCATAGGGAGTCACGTCACGTTCACAGCAGATCCAATGAGTCCATATGGAGTCGCTTCACGTCCATAGTAGACCAACTCAGGAAGTGTTTAGGACGCTTCTAGTAGTCGACAAATCCACTCCAGGGAAGTAACACTGGGCGTCCTGCGTCTTTTCCGCAGGAAGTCAACTGGACATCGGGTGTTTGCTGGGTAGGCTTAAAAATAGCAGTATCCTATATATATTGCAATCGATATCAATCATCAAAATGCTGCAAGGATTACCAACTACCACTACAATACAACTATAGTATAGTATACTATCTACACCTAACTTAATGCTGCAATAAATATCACGCAGTCAATGTCCTGCAATGTCGAATTTTGTGTCATAAAATCATAGTTGACTACCAAATAACGGCTACAATGTCGATCATTTTGACGCAAGGAGTTTACATAGTTCATGAATCAAAGACATCCAACATATTTGAATCCTTGCGCATTTCCATGACACTTGCGTTTTATATAAAACGTTTACAGCCCGAAAACGATAATATACTGTATCCGAAATACGGCTACGTTAACGACGGATTTCTGCGTAATTCTGACGATATCATTCTATGTGCTTTGTACAGGATTGATATCTAGCATAGGTAAATCTCTGACGACTTCTGCAACAAATTTCCGAAACGTTTACAACCAGAAATCAACAGTACACTATGCGATATTTAGCACTGAAGCAGGTGCGCGAGAAAGTAGCTTGCTAACCAATTTGTGGTTGCTATGCGTATCTAGTCACGTGATCGAAGTCCTGCAAAAGGCCTATTCACCGAAGTTATTTCTCGAGCCCAGACATCATAATTAGACGATTTGATTACAACTGAAGTAGTATTGGGACATAATATGAAACATAATTTCTTAAAATTTAGGTTGCACGCCGTTTATATAGCTCAGTGTTTCACCCACAGTTTTGAAATTTTAAAATCACCCTCAGCCATTTAATGCATGTCAGGTATACACATACTATTTAATGGGAGACGTGCATTTTCATCGCAAATTTTCAAGTCCAGTCGAGTAAAACGTGTTTCGGACTGAGTCGGTAGAAGCGTACTGCAGCCGTATTTAAATTATTGCTCTTCTATTAATTTAATAAAAACAAGGTGCAGAGTTGCCGCTTGAAAAAGTAAGGTTCATGTAGGCTTCTGGCGCGGAGTGTTGTTCGGTACGATTGCATGTATTCAACGTCCTGTGTTGTTAATCTAATGTTTTGCTCCAAATTCATTCGTTAATAAATGATTTCATCAGTTGCAAAAACTAAAAGTTTGCGATAACATGAAAGGATAGGAAGGGGCCGAATGGACTTATGCTTTTACGTGTGATTTCTTTTGCGTTCTTTAGGTTTGAAGATGAGGAATCTGAAATTTTTATGTGCCAGACATCACACGTTTTATTGTTATACCGCAACACGTATCGTATGTGTTGGTTTGCGCATTGTACATTTTGTGTTATTAAAATATACTTGAATACGGCAGTAGGACCTGTTTGCTTCATGTCTTTACTTTACTGTCCGGAGTCCAGAGGAGTTTAGGTGCAAATTTTGATTTCATGCATGAACTGTCGAAGGGTCTGACCCGGTATGTGCATTAGGGCTTTTCAAGAACATTTTTTTCCTTCAAATTTCACTAAAACAACGCTGCACACCAAATTTTGCTTAATTCCAACATGTAGAAGCAAGATTCTTGGTATAGAAAATTTTGAATTTATCATTTAAAAAATGAAAAGTAAAATTTCCATTTTTTTCCATCTACCCATTAAAATTGTTAAGCTGTCAGTAGAGATGATGCACGCCAAATTCGGCTCAATTCCAACCGCTAGAAGCAAAGTTATTGGAGTAGAAAAATTGTCAAGTCCATGATTTTGTAATAAATGATTGAAGAGTTGGTAGCCACCGACCCACCGTAAATACTATTTTATCCAAATTTTTTAGCTGCAATAACTTCATTCTACTGGTTGGAATTGAGCAAAATTTGGCGTGCATCTTCTCTACTAAAAGCCTAACAATTTTATAGGGTCGCCAGAAAAAAATTAAAATTTTATTTTTTATGTGATAAATTCCAAACTTTCTACTGCAAGCTTGATGCTTCTACTGATGAAATTGAGCATAATTTGGTGTGCAACGTTGTTTTAGTCAACATAATGATTTTGTAACGTTGTAGTCAGTGAAATTTGGAAAAAAAATTGTCTTTGAACAGCCCTACTATGCATGTACGCTGTATACGGTACAGCACAACCGGAGCTGGTAGTAATCGGCCCTGCACTCATGGTAATGGTAGGAATCGCTCATATTGTAACATCTTGAAATTTCGATTTGATCCATATTTTCACCTGGAATTTAAAATATGGATAAACACTTGTATTATAAAAATGTATCGTGCCGGTTACTCGTAGATTTTTTATCACCTTTTGATTCTATTTCCACAGCATCCCAGCGCCTCTAATATTTTAACCTAAAAAGTCACAAAATGGCCGACGAAGAAAGCTGGGCGTTAGAAGCCGACAAGCAGGAAACCGTGACTGCAAAGATACAAAACCTAAACATTGACTCCGCCGCTGCAGGCGAACCAAAAGATGGCGCTAATAATGCCGAATCCAAAGAGGACGATGACAACGCGGAAAAAGAGCTGAACGCAGAGCAGAATTCGTTAATGCGCAAACTAATCCACGACAAACTCGTGCAAAACACACAGACGCAAGAGGTGCAGCAGAGAGACCCCAATTCTCCTTTGTATTCCGTCAAAAAGTTCGAGGAGCTGAATCTTACCGAAGAACTATTGCTCGGGATTTACGCGATGGGATTCAGCAAGCCGTCGAAAATCCAAGAAACCGCGTTACCTCTCTTGTTAGCAAACCC
Source organism: Botryllus schlosseri (assembly GCF_051294905.1). Classification (NCBI taxonomy): domain Eukaryota; kingdom Metazoa; phylum Chordata; class Ascidiacea; order Stolidobranchia; family Styelidae; genus Botryllus; species Botryllus schlosseri. The sequence continues at coordinate 26,106,218 of NC_137238.1, forward strand.
TCCGGAAAATATGATCGCACAGTCTCAATCTGGGACCGGAAAAACGGCCGCTTTCGTACTTACGATGTTGAGTCGCGTCAAAGTGGACCTGCCTCATCCACAGTGCCTTTGCCTGTCGCCCACCTACGAATTAGCGCTGCAAACCGGTAAAGTGTTAGAAGAAATGGGGAAAAACATGAAAGGCTTACAAGTCGCGTACTCGGTTAGGAATAACAAAGTGCGGCGTGGAGAAAAGATATCGGCGCATGTCGTAATCGGCACGCCGGGCACTACGCAAGATTGGATTAATAACAGAGCTTTCGATCCGAGCCTCGTGTCTGTTTTCGTGCTGGACGAAGCCGACGTTATGATAGCCACGCAAGGATTTCAAGAGCAGTCGATCCGCGTACAACGTAAGCTATCGAAAACCTGTCAAATGCTGCTCTTCAGCGCTACTTACGACGAGGCTGTTATGAATTTTGCGCAAAAGGTCGTGCCGCGGCCGAACATAATCCAGCTGAGACGCGACGAGGAAACTCTCGACAACATCAAACAGTTTTACTCGGTCTGCAGCAGTAGGGATAAAAAATTCGAAGCTTTGACCAACATATACGGAGTGCTTTCTGTGGGGCAGGCGATTATATTCTGCGCCACGAGACGCACGGCCAAATGGCTCTCGCAGCAGATGTGCGAAGGCGGTTTTGTGGTTGCGTTACTCAGCGGAGAATTAGACGTGACACAACGTGCCATGATTTTGCGACGGTTCAAAGAGGCTAAAGAGAGAGTGCTGGTCACTACGAACGTTTGTTCCAGAGGCATCGACGTAGAACAGGTCACGTTGGTGGTGAATTTCGATATGCCGTTGGACATGAATGGTCAGGCAGACTGTGAAACGTACCTGCATCGTATAGGCCGCACGGGCCGGTTCGGAAAGTCTGGAATAGCCATCAATTTCATCAGTCAAGAACGCGACAGGGACATGGCTGTGCTTAAAGATATCGAGAAGCATTTCGGAATTAAAATCGAGAGCCTAGACACCGAGAGTTACGAAGACATGGACAAGAAAATCGGGGATAAATGAGGAAGAGTCCGGTTTTGATGTTGTTTCAGACTGCTCAGCGCCGATTGTGTATTATTAACCCGATAATAAGTTTCCAATATACTCCATACGCTAATATCTTGACCAAAACGCTGACATTTTAAATCGCTTGTGTAAGGTTTTATTTGGTCTTGATAATCTGTGAATGTAGCGCAATTTGAATTTGATGTGGTAACCGCCTACTGGAATATCTTGAATCAGCACGTTGTGCTGTGTTTAAGCGTTGATATTTAAGGTTTTTGCAGTACCATGTAGTGAATCGTAATTGCAATCATTGCCGTGATGTGTCGCACCTCTGAACACAGTTTGCATTGGAAAATGCGCAGATACGTCCAGCATTGCCAGCCCGAAAACAGTGCCAATCATGTGCGGTTGTTTTCCGCGGGGCGTGCTAACAAGAATAGTTTCTTTAGAGTGATTCACTTTGTTCACGCGTTTCTTTTTTCGACCGAACATTCTTTATATTTTTTGTTCAGTTCACGGTGTTTATGACTTAGAATAATATGGCGAGTGGTGACGGTGTTCTTGAAAACGAAATTCTACCGTTAGGTAAGCCGTCTTGGAATCTTGGCTCGTGTGCACTTCGAATTCCATAGTTATTGTGAAAATGTTTTTCGATCTTTTGTTTTCTAGTTGAATTCAGCGTCGGTGATGTCAAGAACAAGGCCAAGTTTAACTTTGAAATGTACAAAAGCACAGACCCGTCGCATGGAAATAAAAGAAAACTGGTGAGTGTTTAATGTTTCGTCGAGGACGATTGTACTTTTTGCTTCAGGGAAGTGAATTTTTGTACCTGTCTCTTGGTTCCATGGGGATTAACTAGTGAACAGTCGTGGCAGCTACCGTTTATCATGGGCTACACCTCTGTTCTCGAAACCTGTAGCAAAACCAGTGGTGTTATACTCGAGTCAAATTGCTGTGCTGATTACTCGGAACTGCCAGAGGCCTTGGCGTTTTTAAGGCAAGGTTACCTAATTTAAGCCTACACTCCAAATTTGGTTCAATTCCAGCCAGTAGCCGCATTGCTACAGAAGAAATCTTCTATTTAATATATAAAAATGAATAACAAAAAATTTGAAAATTTTCTGTTCACTCCATGAAAGTGTTGGGTTGTCTATAGAAACGATGTTCACCAAATTTGGTTCAATTCCAACCAGTGGAAGCGGAGTTATTGTCGTCTAAAAATTTGGATTTAAATAAAATAGTAGGCCTATTAACGGTGGGCACCACTATAATAAATAATCAAAGAATTGGTCACCGTAAATACTATTTTATTCATAATCCAAATTTTTCGACGGCAATTACCCCGCTTCCAATGCTTGGAAGTGTAGGCCTAAATTAGGTAACCTAACAATCTTATCAAGTAGCCACTAGGATTTGAGAAAAAAAAAAGTCATTTTTGAACACCCCTACTGTAGAAACTTAGTTTTGCTGTACGTTTGCGCCACTTTTATGACTGAAAACGCCATAGCAATTGGGGGTGTTAGTCCACGTATCGCAGTGTCTGAATTTATTTTGGGAAATTGCAGATATTTGTAGTGTCACTAGACAGTTACGGTATGTTGCAATTTGCTAAAACCGTGTGACAGTTCTATGAAATTGTTGTTTTTATACTACTCAAAGTAATTTTAAGACCTTAATTGTCTACTTCCATCCGAAGTATTTATGACGTTATATTTGAATTGAGTACTTGTACTTCATTTGAAATTTCCACCGACCGATAAGATAGCGTAATGGTGATGCGTCTGGCTTCTTGATCGGTATAGGTCTTGGGTTCGATCCCCGGCCGGGTCACACCAAAGACCTGATTAGTAGCACTGGTATCTATGACTTCCCCACTTTGCGCTCTGCATTATCGGAATAGCATGGAGGGGTGGTGCAAGGCTCAAAAGGCCTTACAAGGCTATACCTGAACCTTCCTTGTCGAGTGGCATTTACACATCATGCACCCGTGGTATGCATATGCACACATCGGGTGTATTTATATCGTCAGTCGGTGTATATGCCGCAAAATCATCACAGGCAAAAATACATAACCGTCTTCCTCTTAGTACTCGAGCTCTATGTTGATCAGACCACCTCTGGTCACTACTACACCTTCCTCCCTTTCCCCCTTGTCAGGCAATGTACTATTTTGTTTTACTGGTTTGCCGTTGGTGCCTTGGTGATTTTTGTGGTTGATGTCTGCGACTTGAAACGTTTCGATCGAATTTTTCCAGGTTTGCGAAACGCCGCATTTGAATTATGTCGGCAGCAATTTCGACTACGACCCTTCCAGGGAGCATCTTGACCGTTACCTCATCATCAGAGATAAAACTACAGGGAAAAAACGGATATTTCGGACGGAAGATTTCAAGGTGATAGAGGTGCTTTATGATGCTTGAGGGAAATTGCTATACCGTAATGAAATTCTCAATTATCTGCTGCTGATACTGTAAATATACATGCGGTAGCAAGCCAGTTAACGGTTTTTAATCAGACGATTAGCATTCTTCCGGATCTGCTAACTTTATATAATCTCTGCCTAATACGCGTTCCGATTAGCAGTTTTTAATCGCATGATTAGCAGTCTCCTGGATCAGCTAACTTTATGAAATCCGCCCCTAATGTTTTTGAAACGATTTAGTTCTACACTTTTCCGGCAATAATTTTTTACTCGCTTTGCGATTAGATTTGTAATTGAGTGTAAATTATCGCGTTACTTCTACTGGAGTAACGAAACCGACTACTTCAAAGACGTCTGACAAAAAATTAGGTTAGTGCATAGCGTAGGGCAGGGGTCACCAACCTGGTGCCCGCGGGCACCAGGTAGCCCGCGAGGACTAGATGAGTAGCCCGCGAGCCCATTCTAAAAATAGGTGGAATAGCAGCATTTACCAATATTCGTCAGATTATTACCAGTGAGCTTTTAAATACAAGATACGGCGCATTGCCTATAAAGGCGACATGACGGAATGCCGTCCACGGTCTTCTTGAAATGGTGGGGGGCTACGTTACGATAGCTCGACGACCAGGACAATGTCAAAGTAGTAAACAATATTACTATTCGGAGTCAGATAGCCGTGAAGTACTAGCAGATTTTCAATATATGTATACCCATTAGGCCATTACGCATTGCATCTTTTTGCACAGCTTGTTTCTGTTACACTCAACGCAGTTTAATATAACATGTTTCTAACTTTCTGTAATCGTTGCTGCTGTCCGGTATAATGAAATCTTGTCATTTCTGGATGCTGAACAGTTTAAGATTGAAATTGTAACATTGCAAAATGACCCCCACCTCAGTCTGCAGCAAACGTTTGGTGCGTTGTTGATACGGAAAAGTGCAGAGGTGTATGCGCAGCAGCTATGACGGTTGCAAGCGTCTATGGTTCAACTTATCGTTGTGAATCGGCCTTTTCGGACATGAACTTCATCGAAAACAAACACAAAACACGCTCAATCAATGCACATCTGGAACATTCACTCAGAATTGCAGTGTCAAGCTACATACCAGAGTACAGCGCACTAGTTTATATCATACACATCCCACTGACTGCTATAGAAACAGATAACATGACGTCCAGTCCTGCCCAGTGCTATGAATATCAAAGCGGAAATTCAGTGTGGTACGGGTAAATGGCGGGAGTAAATAAGTAGCCCGCAGCTTCAATCATTACGCAAAAGTAGCCCTCGGTTGCAAAAAGGTTAGTGACCCCTGGCGTAGGGTGTATCGGCATCAACACTAGTAGGTAATATTGACAACTTTGCTCCTGTCTGAGTATCAGGGCTGACAGCTTTGACAACGTCTGTTACAGCTGTACCCTGTGGTGAGGAGAGAAGACGAAGTGGACAGCGAAACAGAGAGATTAGAAGCCATCGAAAGGGTCAAAAAGGACGCGAGGTAAAAATCCATTAGTCGAACGTGCTCGTGGCCAGAACGTGTGACGTGGCGGTTAGTGGGTTAATATAAGAATTCGAATCCAATCTCGAAAAAGCGCTGGACGAATCATTTGAAATATTCCGGTTTGAGATGTACGCATAATTGTTACTTCTCTGCTGCTAATGCATAGAAGTCCTATCATGCTTCGGCCCAGTGATGACCAGGTCAGAGTAGGCCTAGAAACTCTGAAAATACATCTGATTCCCTTAGCTCTGCTCATTGCTCAAGTACATTCAGTGATGAAGTACTTGACAATTTTTGAAGCAAAAACTGCTTACTTTTTCGCACTTTGAATTTGTAATGTGGAAAGTAGATGTTGGATAGGTTCGCAGATTGAAAGTGTCATGCCATCCGACCAAAGTACCGTGATTTTCCATGTATGATACGCACCCGTAAAATGGCATGTCAATTCTGCGGAAAAGCCTGTACCCAGGTATAGTACGCACCCTGCATTCGCAGTACATGAATAGTTATGATTGAGTATTTGACATTCTGTTTTGCGATGTCACTGTTGAACAATCACGACATAACGATCACCAATCATTATACAGTTAACGGCATTGTCTGTAAACGATTCTAGATAGCAGCCGAAGCCTGCGACGCGATAGTTCAGGCCATCGGCGATATCTTGCGCACGAGGCCTATTACAGAAGCGAATTCTCTGGCCAACTATTATTTCGTGCGCACCAGACCTGTCAGAGAAGCGACTGTAGTGTTTAGGCCAGCGATTATATCTCGCGCACACGGCCTATTGTATACTGATTGTTCAGGCCTGTCGTTGACGCGATGAACTAGTGAGGTGTGCAGCAATCAATGACCTAATTTCGCTCGCGTACAATCGGCAAACCGACTCGGCAGGAGATTGCTTGCCGTGCGGACGACTCTCGCTAATTCGCGACACGCTTCTCGCTAATTGGCAGCACGTAAAATGCAATAATAATACAAAGTATTGGGCTCGATGACTGAACGTGATGCGCGATTGAAAACAAACCTGAAGAAAGGTGTGATTCCCAAGTTTTATTTTGAGGGAGATTTTTTTCAAGGCTTTTTGTACCCGTGCACAATGCGCAAACCCAATTTTAGGACAAAAAATTGGTAAAATTTTGCGCATTAAACATGAAAAATTACGGTAGTATCAAGTTAACCAAATTGATTTTTGAAAAGTGCACATACTGTATTTGTGAGATTCTGTGTTAGTCACGATTATGTATCTTTCAACTTTGAAGATGGCGACTTACATTGACTGCTAAAATTACATGAAGCCTGGACCAAATCAACTTCTTGAAACACCGTACTTACATTGGGAATCGCCGCCTAATTCTACTTCTAACTGAGTAGAAATTTTTGGTGCTTCTTCTACTTCTAGATGAGTAACAATGCCGTCTACTGTGACGGCCTCCAACAATATACACAATACAATCTTTAGCCTTGATACCGGAAAGCGAGCGGTGTTTGTCGCGTATTAACGGACGTGAATTTTCAGGACGTTTTCCGATAAACTGGACAATCTCACGGTAGCGTTTGGCAGCAAGAACAAGAAAAGGGCGATGGAGTCTCGGCTCCGTAACAAAATTTCCGACACGTCCCAAAGGATCGCGGACTCGGTCAAGAGCCACGTCGAGACGGAGGGCATACGAGGTGCGTATAACAGCTGCATCCTGTTAACTAGGGCTGGGCAAAATCGAGTACCTGAGTGATTCGGTTCTGAATCACGTATTACGCTTCGAGTCGAGTATTCGAGTATCGTGCATTATGACGTCACAGCATAATCTACCATGTTGAAGTTCAAATACGTACCTTTTATGCCACCAAAAAGAACATAATGCATGTTATCCATCACATTAGCGATACTTTGGTATTTTCCCGACCATACCGATTTCATTGCACTTCTTACAATTTTGTGGAATGATCATGACTTCAAAAATGTGTTAATTACAATAACGTTCGTAGCTTTGTGTTATGCTGCGACACGGCCTATCAACAGCGTATCTAGGTTTCAAGGCTTCCTCAATGGAAAATAGTATAAAAACTATAATTTTCGTTAGTAAATTAACTTTCAGTTGCGAGGAGCGTATAATTTCAGTACTCGAAAAAATCAGATTTTGCTACTCGACTCGAATCATTAAAATTAATACTCGATTCAGATTCGAGTACTCGAATCATTGTGCCCAGCCCTACTGTTTACACGGAGAAGACGTTACTATTTACACAAAAAATGTAATTCAAATAGCTATGGTCGCACTGCTATGTCACTTTCGACACAAAAGGTCCCCGAACTCGGAGAAACCCAAATTGTAATATTTTTAATCAAATTCCAATGTCCCCGCGTTTACATCATCGTATTTTGCGAGCAGCTCCATTCTTCGAGAATAAAGGTGTTGCTACTTGCCAGAGTAAGACTCGTCTATGATCCGTCACACAATGTAGTATAGTTAGTCATTATTCGCATATCCGTACTGAATTGCATGAAATGAAATCTAACAGGCATATGTTTATACGCATGTATAAAGATGTTAACAAGAGCAAGATGATGTGATTCTTGTTGCATTGGCAATTGTCTTCAAAAATGACTTTTTCTTTCTCAAATCGTACTGGCTACTTGATAAAATTGTTAGGTTACCTAATTTAAGCCTACACACCAAATTTGGTTCAATTCCAATTAGTAGCCGCATTGCTACAGGAGAAGAAAGTTTCTATTTATTATAAAAAATAAATAACAAAAAATTTGAAAATTGTCATGTGCACCCCACGAAAGTGTTGATTTGTCTATAGAAACGATGTTCACCAAATTTGGTTCAATTCCAACCAGTGTAAGCGGGGTTATTGCGGTCGAAAAATTTGGATTACGAATAAAATGGTATTTATTACGGTGACCAATTCTGTAATTATTTATTGTAGTGGTGCCCAACGTAAACACTATTTTATTCAAATCCAAATTTTTCGACGGTAATAACTCCGCTTCCACTGGTTTGAATTGAACCAAATTTGCCGTGCCGGCTTAAATTAGGTAACCTAACAATTTTATCAAGTAGCCAGCACGTTTTGAGAAAAAAAAGTCCCCTATTGTACATCGACGATATGATCCATTAGAATTCAGAACATTGTCTGTTTTCAAAATATCCCCCCTATCCACCCTTTTGTCCTAACTCTCTCGGATGGCCACACAAATGCCAACGGGGTATCGTTTCGGAAAAATCAAACTAATACTGTTTGACTGCGAACGTCACAGTTTGAGTTGTTTATCAGGCGGAGATTCCTCGGAGACGACGCATCTGTCGATACTGCCCTACAACAAAGATGCCACCAGCGAGGAGCACGTTTACCCGTTGGAGAATTACATCCCCCCCAATGTACAGGAAGCGGTCGCAGAAGCCTCGGAGGTAGGATGTATCCTTGATTGTCTTGGTAATGTTCTTCGACTACGATATGTCCTGTGGCGGTGCTCCTGCGCATATCAAATGAATAGCAGGTAGGCTGAGCTGCCTAGATACTGTTCATTTGAGTAATGAAGGAATGAAGCCAGTAATGTTTAGTGCAGCGCTTCTTGACGCAGCCCACTCTTAATGCAAGTTTTTTTGCGGGACTCGTGATGACATATGACTAGTGTGATTTTTTTACCTAAAAAGTTGAAATTTCAATTTTTTTCACCTTTAAAAACCTAATTTTGTCAAAATTTTAACCTGATGTCTGTAAATCAAGTGTTTTCGCACGTAATGCTAGAATTGTAGGCTACCGCTACTACTTATCTTCATTTCTGGTTGGAACTGCTTGTCCTTGCAAAGTAGTTTGGCCCGAAAAATAAACGTTTTTGGCGTAAAAAACGGCAAATTTTTACTTGAAAAACTTGATTTTACCGAAATCTGGACCTACGAAGAATTCCAGTAGTTACATCACGCGTTACGGTACAAATAATTGAAATTTGTTGTAGCACAACGAAAGATGCTTTCCTACATTCTCGGGTAGAAAGTGTCTGCCTTACTAAGTAGCTCGCCAAGAATAGAGAATGAACATTCGACAGCAGCAGCAGTTGTGGGCTGGCAACGCTGTAGTTGTGTACTGTGCGTTGGCGCTTTCAATCGAGGTTAACCCCTTGCACAGAAACTGACCTCGGTGCCGAAACCAATGTCGGGTGCCGTGATCCTGACTATTTTGTCACTCAAATGCAAAGGAAACTTCTAGGGACTTCAATTATTATTAGTCACAGAAGAAACTTGACGTAGCTGGGCTGAATCGTTCTTCGTCTGCAATCAAATGAAACTGACCCTGCCTAAACGTGATTATTTGTCACTCGAATGAAAGGGATTAATCGCGCGGAGTTCTACATGTCACTGACCCTGCCTCAACTTGAGCTTATTTTCACCAAAACGAATTCACCTTTCAAAGTATTATAACTCTAACGAAACCGACCCTACTACTTCTCACTCATAAATGCATACGGTGAGCAACATTGAGCCGACCTTTGTGTTTTTTTTACTCATCAGGCCCTGCTGGATATCGACGAGGAAAAGGTCCAGGCTTGGAAAGACGAGAGAAAGTGGGTGACCGGTTATGTTGTAGGTGGCGTTGTGCTGCGGGTAGCGGACTCGATACTGTGAAGCTTGTTTGATGTCGATTTAGCCAAGGTTAAAATCATCGGCGTTGCTACTGTAGTCGAAATAGAGGGCTATTTCTTGCGCATGTACTAAGGTTGTTCATTATGGCTCTTCGAAAATGACTTTTTTTCTCAAATCGTACCGGCTACTTGATAAAATTGTTAGGTTGCCTAATTTAAGCCTACACACAAAATTTGGTTCAATTCCAGCCAGTAACCGCTTTGATACAGGAGAAGAAAGTTTCTATTTATTATATAAAAATAAATAATAAAAAATTTGAAAATTTTCTGTTCACCCCATGAAAGTGTTAGGCTGTCTATAAAAACGATGCTCACCAAATTTGGTTGAATTCCAACGACTGAAAGCGGAGTTATTGGCGTCGAAAAATTTGGATTTGAATAAAATAGTATTTACGGTGAGCACAACTATAATAAATAAACAAAGAATCGGTCACCGTAAATACTATTTTATTCAAATCCAAATTTTTCGACGGCAATAACTCCGCTTCCACTGGTTGGAATTCAACCAAATTTGGTGAGCATCGTTTCTATAGACAGCCTAACACTTTCGTGGGGTGAACAGAAAATTTTCAAATTTTTTATTATTCATTTTTATACAATAAATAGAAACTTTCTTTTCCTGTATCAAAGTGGTTACTGGCTGGAATTGAACCAAATTTTGTGTGTAGGCTTAAATTAGGTAACCTAACAATTCTATCAAGTAGCCAGTACGATTTGAGAAAAAAAGTTATTTTTGAAGAGCCCTATTGTTCATACTCTAAACCGCGTGAAACTGCGGAGTCGTCTGCAAAAATGATGGAAAACAAATTCGATGCGGTTTCAAGCTGCAGACACGAAGTTATTGCAGTTTTTCATTATTCTGGGATTACCGACGGCCCGGGCTGTTTTTGCGAATCGAAAATTTTCAACCGCAATAACTAGCTTCTACCGGATTAAAGTGAGCGTGGATTGTCGAGTTTGCTGAAGTTCTGTACCGCCGTGAATCTCTTGCAAGAAAATGTTATGCGCTTTTATTCTTCAGCCCGCTGGCCTCCCGGTATGTCTTGCTGCGAGCGCGCAGCATGCATCCGAGCGTCGCCAACGACGAGGACGTCAAAAGGGAGTACCTGGCTTGCCTGCAACTCATGGCGTATCTCATGAAGTTTTACTTGGGCAACGGCAGAACTGACGAAAAAAGTGAGTATGTGCATGTGCAAGGGCGCCCGTCGCAGGTCAGCTGTGTGTGGCGCGCATACCTGGTAAATTTATTGGGTATGCAGCAGGGTTGTGACCGAGTCATAAAGCTCCGACTCAGAAGTCGAGTCAAGTCGAGTCATTTTCAATTCATCACCGAGTCAAGTCTGAGTCCGAGTCATGGTATTATGACCCGAGTCCAAGTCATTGTGTTGACTTGCGCAGTTTCCAGTTAAAGTCTTGTTAAACCCACTTTTATAACTGTTTAGTGATATCAAATGGTTCGCATTTATGAGATACTCGCTTCTAACAGTTTCTGGTCGCATTTTCAAGTACCAGTACCGACAGACGAAATCCCAATAGGGTGATTACTTTACTGTTCTTCGATATTACAATGAAAGATGACCTAGTAGAGTACCCATGCACAGTACAAGATTGCTCAAACAAGGTATTAAAGTAAGGGGAGATATTGCCGTTTGTGGATTTATGAATAAGGTTGGCTACTGGCAGCGATTCGGGCCTCATTGCCTGCGACCAATGGTGTCCAAAATGGGCGTATCGTCACAAATCCTATGTATAAGTTCATTGTGTGTTTTTAACACCGCGGAACCAACGAGACTGGCTCACAAAACCCTGGTGTCCCACGGAACGCCAGCTGAAAAACCACTGTTGGTGACAGTCTCCGTGACTTGTTTGGGCCTACGATACGTCCTCTTTTACATCTCGAGTGCATAAGATTTCAGTGCGGGGTTTTGATGAAAATTCAGTCGAATTATCGAATCTCTAGCGCCGTCTTGCGGCTGCCAACACGTTTTCTCGATACCCTACCATATATTTTTCAGAGCGCTACGTTGAAAGTATCAGTTACACTTGGAAGGAGTGGTTCCGCGAGACATTTACTCCTGAAAATAAGAGCGTCTCATTGAAGTTAGTTTTTTGACTTGCTCCGATCTTGAACAGCATATTCATGTTGAAATGAACCCGAACATTTTCGGCCGACACTCGTCAGCACATTTGGTGGTACGATTGTTGATATACTATGTTCTTTCCAATTCTCCACTAGTCGCTGATGAGTGTCGGCAGAAAATATTCAGGTTCATTTCAATATGAGTGTTGGCTACCATTCAATTGTAGATTGAATTTACGTACTAGGCACGGTGTGAGCTTCATGGCGTCACGTGACGTCGTATTGCCAATTCTAACCCTACATTTCAGTGAAGTGATAGCCTATGTTAATGTACACGATACCTAGCGACCACATAATGCCACAATTCTGAAGTACATACTGATGTTTTAAACGTCGTCAAATGTATTAACCGGGGCAATCAAATGATATAATAATCCCATAAAACCAATATCTTCCGTCGCTTTCGACGAGAAATTACAAGGGAATATGAGCTTACGGCGTAGGCCAGACCGGACAATGTCACACGGATTTGGTTTTTATGATACAATAAACATATGAAGTCAAGATAGACCCCGTACGCGTGCTAAATTCTGTACATCAGGCAACGATATCTATTTCATTGATTGGTTGAATAAGCATCATTCGCTGACTACCTACGTGGAGTGTATTTCTCTGTCGATCTTGTGTGATTGCGGTTCAAGCTCACGGCAGAGAGTCGCTAAATATGCACAAATGGAAAGAAGGATATTCCGAGCAAACTTTTGTAACACAGCAAGTAAAATTTTTGAGATAGTCGAGGTGCATGCTCGATTAGTGTTGATTTCTTATGCTGCCAGTGCCATCTATAGTGGCCCGCGTAGTTGAAATGCAACAAATTTCAACCGAAGATGTTATAGTGAAGTGAAAATTGTAATGTATGAAAAAAGTTTACAGTACAGAACCTACCAAGGTTCGTTTGTGAACGTGAACTTCTAAATTTCTGAGGTTAACACACAGAACGCGAACGTGAACCTCGCGTTCACACCATGCCTACTATGCACCTCCAAGAAGGTGGTTCTGATTTTAGTAATACGAAGCCAATCTCGTGTTAACATTCCTGTGCGTGTTTGAAAGCGATGTCGTTGTCGTATGTTCTCGGCAAAAAATACTCGAAGAAGTAACCGCTACCTGTATCAAACCAAACTTGTACGGTAGGGCTCTTCAAAAATGACTTTTTTCTCTCAAATCGTACTGGCTACTTGATAAAATTGTTAGGTTACCTAACAGGAAAAGAAGGTTTCTATTTATTATATAAAAATAAATAGCAAGAAGTTTGAAAATTTTCTGTTCGTCCCATGAAAGTGTTAGTTTGTGTATAGAAACGATGTTCACCAAATTTGGTTCAATTCCAAACAGTGGAAGCAGAGTTATGGCCGTCGAAACATTTGGATTCGACTAAAATTGTATTTACGGTGACCAATTCTTTAATTATCTATTAAAATGGTCCCCACCGTAAATACTATTTTATTCAAATCCGAATTTTTCGACGGCCATAACTCTGCTTCCACTGTTTGGAATTGAACCAAATTTGGTGAACATCGTTTCTATACACAAACTAACACTTTCATGGGACGAACAGAAAATTCTCAAACTTTTTGCTACCGGTATTTATTTTCATATAATAAATAGAAACTTTCTTCTCCTGTAGCAATGCAGCTACTTGTTGGAATTGAACCAAATTTTGTGTGTTGGCTTAAATTAGGTAACCTAACAATTTTATCAAGTAGCCAGTACGATTTGAGAAAAAAAGTCATTTTTGAAGAGCCCTATTGTACGGTCAACTAACTACTATGGTACGCCGTATTAATTATGAATCCGGACTCGCGTTCGGATCTAAAATCCGGAGCCGCTGTGTATATGCATATGTTGAATGCGCTCACATCTGGTATCATACAGCAGGAGGAACCCGCCGTCAGTGAAGGCTCGCATTCTGGCGCACGCTGTGGTGCTGGCTTGGCACATCGAGTCGAACCAGTTTGATGTAGAAATGTTGGCCGAAGGCTTCGGAGTTTCGAGAGTGACGTAAGTGTTTTGCTTTGTAAAATAAAGCCGAAGGTAACCGCCTTGCGGCTGTGATTTACCTCCAACTATGCCACAAAAATATAATAGACGACAGTTGTTTTTTGTTTCTATGAATAGTTATGATCAATTTCTGTATATGAATGCTAAAATGAGGGATATTAGTTATGTCTAGAGCCGCTCAAGGCCTCTTCTGAAAACCGGGAATGAGAATTCCCGCCGTCTAGCGTCAAACGCATGGATGATCATCATGGATGTCATATTTCTGGAACTCTGAACGAGTTTAATTTGTGCTGAAACTTCCAAGTTTAATCCTGTGGTTGTAACCTAGTCACAAGTCAGTGTCACTTTTTTAAATTTGACTCGAGTCATTTGTCATTTTCAATTCACCACTGAGTCAAGTCCGAGTCCAAGTCGGCGAGCAGAGGGTTGAGTCCGAGTCATGGTATTATGACTCGAGTCCAAGTCATTGTGTTGACTGCTCAGTTTCCAGGTAAAGTCTTGTTAAACCCACTTTTTATAACTCTTGTTTGGCGATATCGAATGGCTCGCATTTATAATATACTAATTTTCCTCACTTTTAGCAGTTTCTGGTCTCATTTTTAAGTACCAGTATCATTAGACGAAATCCCAATAGTGTGGTTACTTCACTGTTCTTCGAAATTACAATGAACTGTCGGCCTTGGTCGTCTGAGTCTCTCCAGTCTTATGACTTGGTTCGAGTCATACGCAATGGCTCGAGTCCGAGTCGAGTCATTTCCTTATCTCAAGAGAATGCCTCGAGTCAAGTCGAGGCATCAGAAAATCGTGACTCGAGTCATGACAACCCTCGTTTAAGCCTGATTATCTTTCGATTTTAAATGTCATAATGACGTCGTACCATGCCAGATTTCGACTGTTGCCAAACCTTGCATTTGTAAGATGTAGTGTACCTGTTGAATGTGTGTAGTTGTGCAATTGTTATTTATTTAGCTTGTGGTTAGATACGTTCGAGCGAAGCTCAAGTGGGGTGATAGAATAGATTAGGGACCGAAATCGCTCAAATATCTGTGTGCATGGTTAATGGTTACGTTTAACATAATTTTCAACCGGATATTCTCTGCCCCCACAGCCTAATAATTATTGCTCTGTGCATAGGCACCGACTTTTATTTTTTTACGAGGTGGCGAAGTCTTGTGACGTCATAATTGCTCCATATCGATGACGTCATCGTCGCACGAAAACGCACTTTACTGCATGCCGCTGGTGCAGTAAAGTGCAGAGCTAAACCATTCGCGTGACGTTTTATTATCGGCCTTGCACTCATTACTATCAAACCATGCAGTCGAGTTTATTAAATGGTATCTTAAACGGTACGATCATTTGAAGTGTAACTGCGGCCTGCGCTACCAGTCCGTCCGACGGAATCTGCAGTTGCATCAATGTTATTCGCGCGCAATGCCCAGTGTGACTAACGAAATAACACTACGCACTGGCCTTGCAAGTTACACACGACGACTCTCGAATACTTAAGCAGACAGACAATAATGATGATTACAAACGCAAAATCGCGCAGCCAATCAGTCATTGTCTCTTGCGGGTTCTTGCTTCGCGTTGACCAACTCGCATCTCGGCAATTGTTTGATGATTAAAACATTGGTGCGTTTCCCGATTTAAGTTCGCAAGCATTTCGGGAGTACATCGGTCAATTCGTAAATTCAATCTGCATGTTGACGGCCGCCAACACATACTAATTGAATTACGTGTTGACGGCCGCACAAATTTCGTTCAACGGCCGCGGGTTGGCCGCCCTTGGGCTAGAATTAATTCCACTTCCGGACGCATGTCGCGACTGTCCATCTAATGCCTAATAGTTTAATATTCGATAATGTTGTTCTCGATACGAGTACATCCAGCAATCAAGTTTATTATCGGAATGTAGAAGGTTCCCTGTTCAAACGAATCGAATAAAATCAGAATTTGTGCCACCCTATTAATCTTGTGATGCATCACGTTAATAATGAAAGGAAGACTGAAAAATGACTTTGTGCGACAATTTCGTAGTACGAATGTATCAAGTAGATAACAAGAAATATGGATGATGGCAAATGAGAAAGCGTGTAATCTAATCAGTATCACCACGAATCGGTTTTGGAGTGTGACACCATATTGAGTAGCTTTCGTCGCGACAATTGTTTTCTCATTATATCGGTGCTTAAGCTGTATTGCTGCATTTCCCGATTAATGTCACTGGCAAAGCCTTGTTAGAGAAACGAATCTGCGCAGAAATGAATTCCAAGTTGCAGGCGCATACCAACACACCCTCCAATTTCGCGCTCCGATTACCTATCACGAAGCTAGCTAGCTCATGAATGGTTTTGTAAAAACGAATATGGGTGTACATAATTTAGATTTCAAAAAAGCAGAACGTATATTTGGGCGCCTGGTCGGCAGAGGAGATCTAGGATGGTGCTTCTCAGCACACGCTAGGCGCGTGGCCAGTCGAAAAATTAGGGGGATTTGGATTTTTTTTCAAATTTACCAATATAGCATCAATTCAATTAGGGTCAAGTACATGTGTAAATGGCGATCATATAATCTCTTCGTATCGGCGATTTTAGGCGTATGATAAGCTTGCCAAAGAGTCCGGGAGTGGTGTCAATTAGCGAGTCACTATCTCTGGTGAACAATTAAATACGCGCGCGTATTACGCAGTCTCGGCTACAGTTTTCGCAAATCAAAATGTCCGAACTTGATTACACCTATTTCAAACCTTTGTCGTATTTCAAAACTCGGAACATGATACACATCTTCTGGTCGTTACGTTCAAGTATTAGCGGGAATCAATTTCGCACGTTAAAGTCTGTTTGCAGCGATTTGATGTTATTCAGTTTCGCGTTTATTCAATATGGCATAAAACAATCACTAATCAGCGTAAACTTGACCGCATTGTCTCGAAACCAGCGAGAGATAGGAGCCAAGGCATGCTAGGCCCGAGGCTCGATAGTTAGGCCATAGGCCAGCAATGATATCTTTCACTCCAGGTCTATTGCAGATGCTATTGTGTAGGCCAGCGATGATATCGTGCACACCAGGCCGAAGCCGCTAATGCAGATCCGATTGCGCAGTTAAGCGATGATATAGCGTGAACTGGGCCTATGGCAGATGCGATTGTTGAAGCCTGCGGAACCAGGCTTGATCGAGACGCGATAAATCAGGCTAGCGACGATTGCCACGCGCGCGAGAATGAATGACCTAATTTCGCGACCATCTCAGCGGGAGGTCATCACAGATTCTTCTCGCTAATTGACAACACGTTTCTCGCAAATCCGCCGCGTGGAACACTGATTACACAATTATTGAATTGCAACTTAATATTAGAGTTAGAATGATCATTTCAACATGACGTGGTTTCGCTTTTCACATAAGGAAGTTCGATCCCCGGAACCCCCGTGGCTACGCGCCTGGCACATGCGCGTATCGAAATCGAAGACGTCTCTAACGAGGACGCATCGATTCGCCTTATTACTAATTACTGGTCACAAATCACTTGGGCGTTTGAGCATTTTGTACGAGGTGGCCGCCACCTCGTAAATATGGTCACGAGGTGGCTGCGCCACCTCGTAACCTCGTAAGTCGGCGCCTATGGCTCTGTGTATAGTCCGAATTCCATCTTTGATGAGCGTCTCCATTGCCATGACACATTCCACCCTACCGAACACTTAATGCCCTTTTTAATATTTTTTGATAAGGGAGGCGCAAAATGTTTCACCATAATGAAGAGGAGCGTGTCGAAAATAGTTTAAGAACCACTGCTGTAGACAAACAATATCACAAATTGTAATTCTTGCCCACATAATTTGGGTTTGACAAGAGAATTAGGGCTCCGGACCGCCAAATTACGACGCCCCTTTTCCCATCCTGACTCCGGTTTTTGGAAGTAACATGACAGTTCCATGTGTTGCTAAAATTTGAAGGATTATGGGCAACTTATCTTGGGAGGAATTTCGTTTTTTTGCTGCATCATTATCAGTCGAACTAGTCATACAGGATTTAAGTCGCAATCTTTCGCAATAAATGTTATCTCTATGCACGAAACCTATGCAGCAAATCGGCGACGCCTGCAGGATGCTATTTTGTAATTCTATACGTAATGTAGGCCTACGTAGTGGTATCGTCAGTAAATACTTGGACAATGCGAGAGCATGCAATGTTTCTTCAGGGTCTCGCAGGTCGTAAAGGCTCTCGGCGGTACGGTCAAGAATTCCGTGACAGCCGGGGTCCAACGCTGCTACGGTCTTTTGCAGTTGCCGCTCACTTTCCCGAAGGAATCGCGAGGAAAGCGGAGATAACGCTAACTGACGGGGACGGCGTGTTTTATTTTTTGTTGCATCTCTTTTTCTGAATTAAATCGGGCGCGGGAATCGATGTTATTGTGTGTCGTGCACGTTAGGTGTTGCAGCGGCTAGGCTTGAGTAAGGACTAGACTAGTCTAGATGATCAGTAGGGCAAGTTTTTGCAACTTTTTTTACAGCTTCCGGCAGTTTCCTAGATACTTAGAATATGAGTCGTTTTCTGTTTTAAGCTGTTGCTCTGAATTTTATATTGTAACTTTTTCCTAATTTCCGTACAACGCATTGCGCAAAATGTAAGGGAGTGATTTAAAAACATGCCATAAAACTACTTCGTTTATGGTTCTATGCTCGTTAATTTGCCTAACAAAGCGCTATGTGGTGGCTTAGCCGCATGTCAATGTTATCTATGCAGGGATATCTAGAACTTCTAGATAGAGTTCTAGATATCCCTGTATCTATGAAGCAACAGTTGGCTTGCAAGCTATAAGTTCAGCACCCGCATCCAAACACGACAGTGCTCGAACAAATTTAGAATTGGAAGTATCACTTGTCTTTTGACCAAGCCCGCACAAACGAATCAGTCTACGTCTAGATTTTCAAGATCAAGTGTTGTTGAGGCAGATTAGTTGTTAAACAGTGTGTCAATCCAAGTCCATTCGTTATTTTGCAGGTTAGAAGCGATGACCTTGACATCTGACAGTCCAAGGCAGGGATGTCGAGCCTGCGGCCCGCTAGGCCCCTTTAAGCTCAAGCAGTATTTTGTACTTTGAATTTAGACTAATTTAAATGAACCATCCTGCTTTTATATGGGCGCAGGATTAATAGGTATGGAAGCCGTTACTCTTTCAGTTCGCCTTTAATTTAACACTGAAGATAGATTGTTGCACAATAATGCTTCCGAGACTGACTGAATGAGGCTAGAGCTCCAATTGTCATGAAGGACGCTTGTTTTCTTTTTTATAGTGC
This sequence comes from Botryllus schlosseri, assembly GCF_051294905.1. Taxonomy (NCBI): domain Eukaryota; kingdom Metazoa; phylum Chordata; class Ascidiacea; order Stolidobranchia; family Styelidae; genus Botryllus; species Botryllus schlosseri. Next base: position 26,125,268 of record NC_137238.1, read on the forward strand.
AGCGTTGATTGTCTGTTACTTTTTTAAATTATGTCTGCGGTCAGGACTTTTGCATAATTAATGCAACTTTATTTAAAGTTAAGTGCAACTTTCTTACGATTATAGTGCACCAAAAACTTGCCCCAGTGATCATAAAAGTATGGTGCTTCGCAAGTCTACTTATTTCGCACGGGTTTGTATCGAACCGCGTTCAACAATGATGGTTCTCAAAGTATGAGTTATGAATAGAGTATCACGCATTATGGCCGCGAAATTTGTAAACTGATTACTATAAAAACTGAATTCGCCCAGTCTTGTATCATCTGTTCCGGGCCTTCCTTCCTGGTAAGCAGTAGTGCGGAGCGGATCAATCAATTCTCTGGGCCGGCTCCGATCCGGTTTGCCAATTCTCTGGTCGGCTCCGGCCGTATCGTGAAAAAGTCCTGCCGGAAATCCGGCCCGTGGTTCCGTGAATTTAAAAATATGACCCGCTTCTTCTCGCACTGGCTTGGCGGTTACTTGCGTGTTGTTGGTTAGTAGTTATTTAGTTACAAACGTCATGCGTATCCATAAAGATTCTATCCAACGTATCCAACGTGGGCCGTTTTGAAAACCAAGGCGTCGATAATGTGAAAGAAAAAACTGTGTTTTGGGCACTGAGCGGGAAAGTTGACTTTTTTTACCATTTTTTGAGAATTCTCCGGTTTTGTAAGTCTGAAAATTTAGAAAAAGTGTCCTCTTTTCAGATTTCCAAAGTATGGTAACCCTAGATAATACCTCCCGAATATTATCATCGTAACCTGTAACCTGTCTCGGTGTTGAGCGCGGCGTTCGAAAATTAAGACTATTTCACGACCTTCAAAGCAAATTTTTCGACTCTGCAGCACGGTAGATGAAATGACCACTTATCGTTCAAAACCCGTGGAGTAACTTCTGTATTGTCACAAATTCCTATGAAGCGAGGATCAATCAAACACAACTTATTCGCAAGGCGACTTTTTGCACGGTAGTTGAATGGCAGATATGCCGTTGCAGTCGCGGACGTCGTGCACGCCAGACGACGAGACGCACACGCGACTCTTTTTTCTGTTTCCAACGCCGCACGTTTCCGAGCATTCCGTCCAGGTACTCCACTTCGTCCATTCTGGTTCGGTCATGACGTCGGGTTCTAATAGAAAATTAGACATTGTAGCAGACAGAACACTTTTTAAATAACATTCGGTAGTCAGTGGGCCTACGCCGCTCGGCGCTCATACCTTTGCTTGGTTTGCCCTTCCCTTTCTTTTTCATGCTCTTTATTTCTTTTTGTAGCATTTTGATCTGCTTAGCCTGCTTTTGACTTTTTTCTGGAAAAGGTTATATAACATATGCAACGCACGCTTACAGAGTCTACAGTCACTGTGATATCTGAGAAGTCTTCTTCAAAGGTAGGCCTATTAGTATTTCGAAATCAGAAGTGGTCGAACTAGTACTGGTACTAAAGTGTGAATGTAAAGCCATAACTTTCTATTTGAGTTTAAGAATAGTACCCCAAGTATTTCTAAAAGTAAGCGGGGCCCCGAAGTAAGTCTTATCGAATCTTTGCATACTTTTAGTAGCCGCTCCAAGGTGGCTACTTCCGAAAAGACTAATGCAGTGGTTCTCAACCGGAGGTCCGCGAAACCTCCAAATGAGAAATTGAAAAATGATTGATGTCCTAATTTGTATATTTTTTTAAATTAGAGAAATCACGAAGCAGTTTCGCTTCACAACTGCTAAAACACATGCAAACAGAATGACCGTCTGAGATGAAATATGCTACTGTGCGAACTCATTTTAATTATCAGACTGCCAACAACCTACCAAAACAAACATATTGCTGTTTAGAGATGTTTTATTGCGGTTTTGGAGAATTTTGTTTGAAAAAAATCCATTTTCTCCTTTGACATAGATAACCGCTATTGTAAAATAACTTTAAGGTGAGCTGCTGGATAGAAATGATTAGGCTGGACGTTATATGTTCATTAAATATCTGTTTCTCAATTTTTGTGCCGTGTATATGTTGAGACCATACCCAAAGGTGCTGCAAGCGTTACGCGTTATTATTACATCCGCCACCAGCCCATCACCTATCTTTGTGGAAATGAATTTTCGGCACTCATTCATATCAAATCGGCGGCGCGGATTTTCAAGAGACGACCTCGTATTTCCAGAAGCGCAGCTACAGAATTCGCTTTGAAATAATAATGGTCTTCCCAATTTCTACATAATCAAGTATAGTATGATGTTACCTTCAAATCATTTTGCTTCTGTTTATCTCTAGCCTGCAGATAATATTTGCACAAGACAGATGACGGTTGCACGATAATTGAGCTAAATTTGAACTAAAACTAGGGAGGGGGTCCGCGACGGCGCAAAAGAGGTCCGCGAAGACAAAAGTTCGAGAATCACTGGCCTAATGTCACTATATACACATTGGTGCAATTATCGATAATATATTCAGTTGCTGCGATACAGCACGGCTATTTCACATAGTCGTTACGGCAAATCCACTCATAAACGTGATATAGGCTAAGCATATCCTAAGAACATACATGGAATTTATAATGGGATACAAGGAATTAACACAAGAGGGCAACTTTTTACTTGTGCAATGTGCATTTGTGCAAAGAACGCTACACACTATTGGGAAATGGAATTCGCGTATAGGCCACTTATCATGCTGTGGCACCAAGCAAAAGCAATATTTTTCACGCCATTTAGGCCAGAATTTAGTTGAGTCCAATTCTTAATATTTCATAACGTATTTTAATATAGATTCCATGATACTCACTATAAAACTAGGTATGGGATACTTACTCTTTAAGCTCTGCAATTCATTTGCCATCTTCTGAAGAATCACTATAAATACAATAGATCTAGTTAAAGGCAATAATTTCCATGGTTTTGCATAGCATTGGATATAGAACGTATATTTGGACGTGTCTTTTCGTGGTCGTAATCAATTTACGCATAAACGTATTTAGGGCCGTAACAGCACTTCGTCAGCCCCCCCCCCAAAAAAACGTTGGTCTTGGCCCCCCATAGGGTGGTAAACCGAACTTCTGGGGGGCTTCGCCCCCTAGACCCCCCTCCTACTATACGCTGTTTACATTGGCTACGCGCTGTTTCTTCATTGGGCGTCCGTTTAGTGAGCCTGCTTTGCTTGCCTTATCGCGCCGACCGCGAGAAATTTGTATAATTCATGACTGAATCGGTCAGTATGACACTGTTTATACATTGGGTGTCCGTTTAGTGAGTAAGCTTTACTTGCTTAATCGCGCGAAGCGCGAGAAATTTCGGTAATTCATGACTGAATCGGTCAATATGATCGGTATTGCTTATATATTGCTATCAATTTTTATTCTCTCTCTGCACCCGTAATCTCATTTATCGGTAGAGCTGAGTAAGGTGTGCTTGAAAAGGTAGGACCCCTCAATAATAATTGAACATGAACAATGAACATCTCCGGGTGTATACTAGTTGGCAGGAACGAAACAGTAGTTCGTCAGGTCCCCCCAAAAAAGTTGAGTCTTGGGCTCGCATAGGGTGATAAACCGACCCCCCCCCCAATCATGTTGTTCGCTTTTGCCACGAAATTACAATTGTACTGTTCAGGTAGCCAGCGCGAAGTTCGAAAATTATTGATAATTCATGATACAATCGGTCAATAAGATCGGGAATTGCATATATATTGCTATCAATTTCTTCTCCTCTTGACTCACGTGATCAGATTTACTGGTAGAGCTGAGTGAGTGAGGTGTCTTTGAAACTGTAGAGCCCTAAATAATAATTAAATATCTTCTGACGGGCGGACTCGTTGCTATGACTTCGTTACATAATGTTATTTCGTGACCTCCTGTCTGCTATATCAAAAAATATAGAATCGCCCAAACGTACAAAACTAAAAGATCACACGATTTCAAATTGGTATTTCTTCTCTGGTATATAATTTTTCCCTTCGGGATGGTATTTGTCTTGTGAGGTTCAGATTACCAAGACAGAAACATTCGGCGGCAGTCATTTAGGCGCCTATAGACAAATATACCTATATGTATTTCGTATTATAACGAAGTTTTCGGTCACCATAAGGGAAGTCCTTTTCGGCCAAGGTTTCTCGTTGCCGATCGTTCTGGCACACTTCTTGGAGTCGCGTGTTGCATGGCCTAAAACTGTATATGTCTTGGTGCGTCGTGGCGCGGTAATGGCCAACGCCGATATGACCATTTCCATAAATCTTGCGTAATTTCCTTGGGGTAAGAGTACCCAATAATCAAAACATTTGGCAACTGGAAATCGCATTAAGTTGCATTAAATTTCAAAAAATACTCTATAATTTATGCTAATTGACCAAAAAATTGGGGGCCCCTTTCGAGCTCGCCCCCCCCCCAATTGGGGGGTTTGGGGTGCGGCAGTTACGGCCCTGAACGTATGGTTTAACCAGAATGGGCCTTATTGGTTCCTGGCCTTAGTGGCTATATGCCATATTTCTTCGAGGGCCATGCATTTTTATTTATTTATTTTGCTGTCTACGTGTTGGCACGACGCACAAAACCATACTGCACAACAGCTACGTTATATTATGTGACGTAACAAAACAGGTATGTAACAAACCCGAATGTTGATGCGAGGCGCGACGCCCGGGTGTAGCGTATGTTTACAACGATAATGGCAATCTTACAAGTCATGGATCATCTTACGTGCTTCAGAAGCTGTCCATTTGGACACAGTTTCCTGCAATTGGCACTGAGCAACACCAAGCATTTCGGGTGACCGCTGAAACATGGCCGTGCAGGTTTCTGAATTGCCGGTCGCCGGAGTACCTTGTTGACTTTCAACGGCACTGGATTCATAAGAGTTGGCGGCCACCAATGTCCACCCAGCGAACAGTACGACAATCACGAAGCAGATACGGGGAACTCTAGCAACCATCTCGTAACGATTACTCTCGGCGAGACACCTGTAATAGAGTATGCTAACGTATGCTGGGTACGTAGTTATGTGTCGAATATATTGCTGAGACGACAGCGGTGAAATGCCAAAGGCAAGCCCCCGGGGAACTCGAGTTGTACGTCATCAGAAATTTCCACTTGATACGTAATTCAGTATTGAGAATAAGATAACTTCACGAAACGTAATTCTTGATTTCATACCGCTTGAGTATAGGCGTCCAGTCCATACTCGAGGCACTGACATTTTGTGATACAATTACATAGTACTACGAGAGCGTAAGGATTATTACCTTGTCATAAATCGAGGGTCGTCTTGTCGCTAACTCAAATATTATCCATGTGCGCCGATCCTTCTAATCACAGAGGTAAAAGTGGTGATGGAGATTTATCATGTCGGGAATTTTACTAACAAATTCAAATACAATATCGAATTTACGAAAATTGCAAATGATACTTTACTCTTCGGCGAGCTACGTGTCCTGGTCCAATTACATGCTCAATTATGATTGTATGACGCACTTCAGGATTACATTTCACGGTCGGCGTTCAACTGTGCTTGTATTAGCTTCGCCACTATCTTCCTCTGTAGAAGGATAAACCGCGATCACGATCACGCAAACGCAATCACGTCAGTGGAAATGATGTATTTGTGAAGTCGCGATTCACCCACAGCACTATCACAAAGTGCAAGAAAAAGTGGTATGGTCGAAAAAGTACGAAATAATCTTGAATGTGATGTGATGATAACGAGCAATTCTCTCTGGTCGAAGAAACGGCCCGTGTTTGAAGTTTCTAAGTGATTCAAGCTACTGTGGCACTATGATGAATGATTCAATCGAGTCACTCAGGTAGACCTTTAGTCGATTTTGCCCTGCCTGAAGAATATCATAATAGATATTCTTATATAGGTACATTGGCTAACGACGAAAAAGAATGAAATCATGAAGGTTACTATCTGAGATACCATCATCATTTGCTTTTCTTTACGTTGAACGATGTCGTGTATCATACACTTTTATAGAGATGAATTTGGGTTTTGGGGATTTGAAGTTGATCCAGAGGCGTTGACTCCGCAGTCCGCTATTCAGACGGGTTGGCAACCTTGATTTCGAAAGTTGTTATGCGACAATACGGGACTTATCTCCCGCTAGACAAGTTTCGAACCCGAAATATAATATCACGGAATGCCGTCGTGAATAATAACACGATCCAGCAGCCGTCAGACCGATATAATGTCACCGATATCTAGCGTCTTTAAAAAAGTAGTCTCGGCACGGGGCCTACGATAACTTATCGTAGGCCCCGCTCGGCACTATTCTGAAAATGTAAGTCGATATTTACGATGATGCGATCGTTTCCGTATGAAATTAGATATTTCAGTGCTTATACGAATACATTCAAAACGAACTTAGCCTAGAACGACGTGTTCTATGGTGGTTGCGACATTTATAATTAGAGCCCGGCCGATATTGAATTTTTGGGCCGATACCGATAGAACCGATATCTAGCACCTTCACCGATAACACCGACATATTCAGCCGATATTCAAATAAGGTGGAGACTACCCCAAAAGGCGCATTTTCAAAACTTCAGAGCATTTATTTCAACAGCTTTACAGCCATTGTCATACTACAACATGAAATAAAGTAGAAAGGCTGCATCTGAACACCTTGAAAGTGTAAGCTATACGAAATATAGCAATATTACCAGTCTAGCGGTCAAGGATTATAATTTTCCGATTTCCTACCATCATGTTGTGACGTCACGAAAATTGCCGATATTTTTTTCATCTGCAATATGCCAGCGTGTAATATTGACTCGATATTATCGGCGAACCGATAATCGGTCGGCCTCTATTTATTATGGCCAATGACTATCTGCAATGGGCTATACAAATATACCGCTTATCTTCGGCATTGTCACTGAAGTCAGTTTCGACGTGAATTAACATTTCTGTTTCCGACATCTATTCCTGTCGTATTTACCTAGTCAGTAGTCATATATTCATTCATTATAGAGTAGTCAGAGTTTTTCAAGTAACGATGATAGGCAATACACCTTCACACCCCGAGTATATTATTTTATCAATAAAAATACACATCCATTACGTTATTTCCACCGCTAGAGCCTCAAAGCCCCAATTATCCGTATTTCAGCATCGAAGTGTTGCACACGGGTGCCGTGTATTCATGGTAACATATTTTGGGAGTGGTGATCGACTCTCACAATGTTCTGGAAGCGCTGCGAAATAGTCATGGTCCAGAAATACGAGGGGAGGGTCTTGAAAGTACCCTACAGAACTACAGTATGCAACTGAATAATATATTTACATCGAAATATACCCGAATATTTTCGGCTGACACTCGTCAGTGGCAATTGTCAGCAACTATAGTAAAGAATTTCAGAGAAGATTGTGTATCAGCCTGCGTTGGACAACTAGATAATTCTAGTAATAGTTACTAAGTTATTAAATAATTAATAATTAATTGTCTAATTAGACTAAATTAGAGCGAAATGCCAGTAATCTAATTCTAATCTAATTTGTGAAATGTTTCTATGCTTTCATTTTTATTCTAATCTAATTTATTGTTTTGCTGAAAATGAGTCTCTGTCCGCGGCACTTTGCAGCAAGTTTATTTGACGCTTCTCATGCGCGCGCAAGTTCTCACATTGCCTCATTTCATATCAATTTGAAACATGTTCTACACGCCTAATTTCCGATACAGGTTCGAAATTGTATGGGTATATGATCATCATCATCATCATCATTGGTTTATTAGCAATTTTATCAGTTCAATGCACCACAAAAAATGCGATACAATGAAAAGAAAGGAAGATGTCGAAGCGACTAGGAGTTGTCTATGGAATCGGACACCCACCTTGGCCTAGGCGATGTAAAGGGGAGGCATGCACACTGAATGAAAGTAAAGAAGATAGTATAGAAAAAGGAAGCGACAAGAAATAGGGCGGCATGTCACGGGAAGCGAGATCGATAGGTCAGTCGTGGTCCGGTAATCTTGAGGATGGACTAGTATTTATTTAGTAGTAATTGCTTGTATTTCGACTTGAATGTGGACATGCTCGTCGACTGCCGGATGGCCGGCGGGATACTGTTCCACACATTAGGTCCGGAATATTTGATAGAGCGATGATCTTTTCGGTCGATCATATGATATTTCGACGACGTGGACGCGCGTGTGCTGTACTTGTGCGCTTTTGATTCAGAGGTAAAGAAGTCATTGAAATATTCGGGGCAACGACCGCAGTGAAACTGATACATAAACTTGGCGATTTCTAGTTTCCGCATATCTTCTATGTTTAGGACACCGAATCTCTTCAGCAGCGACTTATTGGATGGGCAGCCAGGCCCCTTTGGGGCCCTAGCTATGATTCGGAGTACTTTATGCTGTAGTTTCTGCAGTGGCTTGAGTGCAGTTTTACTGGCAGCCCCCCAACAGAGGATGCCACAATGTAAATTCGATTGGATTAAGGATTTAAAGAGTATCAGAAGAACCCATGCTGGCATAAAGCGCCCAAGGCTGTAGAACAGGCCGCACTTCGGAGATAATTTAGTTTCTAGGGACTGAATATGACTCTTCCAGGACATGTTCGAGTTCAGTAAAACCCCGAGATATTTGGCATTATCTGTGTTGGAAACGGGCTGACCAGCGATATTTACGGTTAGGTTATTTTTTGAATGATCAACATCAACAACACTATAAATATCGTTCACGGCAATGAAGATGCTAACAGATTGGCAAACAATGTCTCCATCACCACGCCAAGTTCCGAAGATATACCGACGCTCTCCGAACAAGAAGCCCCGCGCATAATGCATCGCCACTGCACGGCATTGTGGGACCAAGAATACCAGAGATCTGAAAACGGTCTTCGTTATAACACAAGTCCTTCAACAGTTCTGTTCTGATCCTTCCCCTGGTTATGTTAATCGCCTTTATGATAGTGTAATCCTTCGATTGCAATCAGGTCATTCTCGATTAAATATCCATTTGTTTAAACTTGGAATGGTAGACTCTCCTGCGTGTTGTTACTGCCGCTACCCCGAAACTGTGGATCATTTCTTAATTGGTTGCCCTAAATATGGCTTTCATCGTTCATTTCTTATTGATAAATGTGTTCAATTAGAAGTGAATTTCCGTATTGATGATTTGCTCACTGATTCTCGTATAATCCCGTATGTCGTTGAATTTGTGTTATCGTGCAACCGCTATTTATAACCGTAGTCTGTAATTTATTTCTGTTATTCTATTCTGTTATGTTCGTACGTGCATCAATTTGTGTTATTCTGTAATCGGCATATCTCACCTGATTGATTCTACTTCATTGTGCTATTGATCATTGTTTCCTGTTATCTCCTTTATTTGTGTACTGTGCTCAATGACCGTGGTGCAACAGGGCGTTAGGCGATAAGCGCCTATTTATTTGTTAAATTAACAGCAACAACTATAAATATCGGGATTTCGAACTACCTAGAACTACCAAGTGGATTTTTTGACGTGCGTTGTATTTTGTCCGATACAATGCATTCAAGGAAGCTAAAAGCAACACAAAGATTTACAGAGATCGCTGTTAATTGATGTCACAGTTACATGCAATATTTTAGGCACTCTCCTGTGCAACACTGATCACTATAAGGCAAATTTTTGTTGCACTAAAATCGCGAGAAAGTTGCATTTATTTTTAACAAAAATTGCCGTAGAAAGTTTCATTGATAATTTTTGTTGAATTATTAGGGTATGAGCTACTCGAAAGGTTCCGTTGTACAACCTAGTTTGTGCAGATCTGTCAATTTTGTTACTTTATTACCTTTCAACGCAGGCGAAACCACAAAAAATTACATTTTTACCGGCACATAGCGATAAAATTACGCAATGCGGTAATAATTTCCCCAAAAAGCCGAACCATCATATCTACAACCCCTCACCCTCAAACAATTCAAATAACAAACCCTAAACCCTCTAGTTCTGCAAGCCTGACCCAAGGCGTTGCAGAGAAACTCACTCTTGGCGAATTTAACAACAATCTATAGCCCGAATAAGGATAAGGTGACCCAGCGAAAATGTCATTTTCGGCGGTCCCGCCTGGGCGTTTGTGAAATGGGAAACTACCTCAAATTTAAACGACAGCATCAATAAAGTCATCAATTCACATATTGTTCGAACACGGTTGTGATTGGCGGGGTAGTTAAACTTTTTGCTTGCAAGTCATTGTGTCATAGATAACACAGTGAGATGCAGCTAACCCATCGTATAACTCTTTGTTATGCAACCAAAGAGAATAGAGCCATACTAGAAATAGTTTATAGCAAGTTTTTAAATCACTCCTCTACATTTTCACGCAGTAAAAATTGGTATGAATAATAGAGAAAAGTTGCACTATAAAATCCCTCCAAACAGCTTAAAACATCATAGTACATAGATTCTGAGTACAGGAAGGAAGCTGTAGGGAGCTGTTAAAAAGGTTGTAAAAGTTGCAAAAACTTGCCGTACTTATCACAGATCGCCGTTTTATTGGTGCAACATATCATTTTCGCATTTGTTATTTGAACACGTTCTTTGAAATTTCGGGGCAGGTTCCAGATCTGCTTCAGCCATATCACCGTTAGTGGTTCTTGCAACTAGCTGACATACCACAAAGCTCATCATGATGCAATCTCGATACTAATCCTCGATCTGCATATGTTTGCAGCATCGACATTTGGCAAGCGCGAAATCAATCACTTGCTAAGAAAACATCCACGAGTCATCATCGACTTGCCGGTATAGCGTTAAAAACACTACCTTACAATCTGGTCAACATTATCCGTCTGCTGTGGTATTGGTATCAAATAAAACCGTCGCTGGTGTCCAGTTTGTTTCGTTTCTAAATGAAACAGTTGCATCCGATTGAAGTGGGTTCAATGTATATGTACTGTACACTTCGATCTCTGTCATCGTATCTCGTAGTTACACTTGTGGACGAGGTGTTAGTTTTGAAAAGTGTGGCTACATGAAGCTGCTGTTTTGTCGTCCCGGCCTTGTGAAGCTTCCTGCAACTTTTGCCAATATAGTGTCAACTAATAGGCCTTCATCAAGCGTATACAGCAACATTCAGAGATGTAAAACGTTATCGCAGGTATCATTGTAGCAGTTCTTGAAGAGGGTTTGCATCGGATTCATTACATTACTATACTGGGTGTATTATAGAATGGATGTCCCGTCTTATCCTTGACTATGAGGAGCCCTTGTACACATGCTCGCTAGTAGCACCATCCACTATCTGACATTTTTTCTGTCCGATTGGACATGTAACAATTGAAAACAAATTTTGCATACTTTATAGCGTCTACCCTCTTTTTTAATCTTTATGTCAATAGATGGTTTATGATTTCTGTAAACCAGTACCTCGAGAGGCCCAACTAAAAATAATAATTCACTCAAGCCTCATATGCATTCCCTTTACTACAGCCACCCCCCCTCCCCCGAAGATCCACTCCGTACACTAGAGAAAAAGGGGGGAAAGGCCCCTCCGCTCTGGTACAACCATAGTATAAAAATATGGCCAATAAAGATGTCTGCTTGGTTTGTTTGTTTATTGACACTCGTAATTGGCGCTTGCAACAACTTGGTTATATGCGCCCGCACCGGCGCACAGTAAATTTCATACACATACACATATTTCAGTACACTTGTCTTGAGTCATTTGCTGCCATCTTTCAAGAGTTCGGCTCTCTTTTCCTCTGAGCTTTTCAATGCGCTGTATTTACAGCGGGTTCGGCGATGAGGAGCCCAGATAAATCCCCGACACATAGAAACATGGCAGAGCCATGTCTGCTTGGTGTTGTGGTACGTTCCAGTTGCCATTTCCTGGAACACGCGGAGCTTCGGAAATAGTGCATATCTTAATATTACAGAGACTTGATGACCCGGAAAGAAGATGATGCACTGCCTTCTACTACAGTGATGTTGCTAACACATGTAGTTAGACCAGTCCGACATTGACAACGTTCAGTTGTTGCAAACGACTTTTCTGCGTTTGACAGATACATAACCAGTACTAAGAATATGAAATTGCGATACCTTGCGGTATAAAATTGTTATGCGTCCAAAAACCACTTGGTGGTTCTGTATATAACATGAGTGATGAAAATAACATGTAAAGTTGCCTAAAGAAATAAATAATTTTCAGGAAGTTTCAACCGAACAGCACAGAATTTGACTGAGTGTCAGATGTTCAGAAATGAAAATGCGTCAATAAAGCTACTTATTGGTACTTCTATGGTTAACATGAATCTCCTTCTCACGCAGGGAGACCCAGTGCAAATCCGTCATCGCATTGCTTACACAGTATACACGTACACTGTATGTACGCTATTGTGGCAGAAAATACCCATGCTGGCGTAGTAGATTGTAGTCTGCGAACAACCATCTAGTTTTGATCATCAACAGAACAGCAGCAAGGTAAAAGAGATAGTTAACACGCGCTTGTTTATACTTTCATGTCCTCAACTACATCAAGAAAAAAGGGTGAGATTGCTTCAGTTCGAACCAAATAAAATATGTTAGAGGATGAGGTGGAAAAATACTTCGCAGCTGAGTGTGAGAGCAGCATGAACTGTGGTGATTTGAGTTACTGAGGATGAGGAAATCGTTTTTCTGCTCGAGAACTCGCAGGAATGACTTCAACATCAGGTCCACCGGAAGAGTTTTCAGCCATGCTGGAGAACAGTGCAGTGCAAAACAAACCAAGCTTGGTGTACAGACGTCTCATGCTTATGTGAATGAACTCTGGTTTGTTATAAAACGTGTACCTATATTTCCAATCTGATTTGTAAAAAACTGTGTAGCTCTAATTTTAAGTCTAATATATAATTTGGAAAAAAAGAAAATTTGCTAGCTGTCCAAGTCTGCACTTCACGCAACAGTCCACTAGTCACCGATCACGTACCAAAACAGATAAGGTGAGCGGGCGTAATCAACGGAATCAATTAAGTAATGATGGAAAGTACATATCGGGAAGCTACGGTAAACAAGTTAACTATACGAAATGGTTCAGTAAGTATCGTAGGCCTCGGATAAACACACTAGAAGCGCCGGTACCCGCCTGCAGGGATATCGGGATTATCTGTGGATTTCTGTGATATTGTTCGGTACAAGAGCCAGGGATATTAAGGCTAACCTATACCGTTCGATTCTAACAGCGCAATAAAGGTATCGCTGTATTACTCATTGTCATCATGTCTGAAGAAATCTACCTGAGGCCGTCAGAGATTCGATTCAGCCAAGACCGGATCAACGCAACCTTCCACAACGGCGACGACGTCAACGAAGTCGTGGACCTGTTGTCCGAAGGTGTCTACAGGATGCATCAGCTACCAGCCTTGGAAGTGTTCATCAAGGACGGCAAATTGTACACGAGAAACAACAGCATGCTGTACGTCTACCGCGTGGTCGAACTTCGAAAGTCTATAAGACGCGTACCTGTAGTCATAGTACGCATGAGAGCTAGAGACAATTTCACAACTACGAACGACGGACTTTCGATACGGATGCGCGGCGGAACTGCTCTGCACCACCATTGCCCTGCATGTCTGCCGTCCTGAAGAGGAATAGTTCTCCAATAACTGACACTTGGAACAGTATTTCCGATTTGAGTTTCCTGTAATGTGGTATACTTCGCCATCTTGCGGTCCAATGTCATTGCTATTTGTAATCGCTACCGCCTTGCTTAATAATGCAGTTCGCATTGGCATAAGGACGATTGCCTGTCAATTTTACAATCGAATTTCGATGCTTTTTTATCGTGGATTGTTCATATTTATCTGATTTCCACCATAGCGTGTGGTGTAAATCAGTCCATTCACCCATTACAATACAAATGTGCTTTCACGCGCATTCCAATGAGCGAAAGTGTGCCAAATACACCAATCCACATGATGCTATGTCACAAGGGTGTGTACCATACTATTGGGCCTGTTAGTACACGAAAATAGAGCTCCCACCATCTCTGGTATACGAATCACCGACAATTGGTGTATTTTGCACGTTTTCACCGTATGAAATGGGTGTGGAAGCAAAATTTGCCAGGGAGTCCCGTATACCTAATTCCCAACATACGTTCTGGTAGAAATTGGCCTAATACACGATTTTCGTTTACAGGGCGCAATGCGCGTGTGTCATGCTCCAACTCACGCCGCGAGGTGGTAATGATAATGTGACTCTGCCTCGATAGTGCACATTTCTGTATTGTATCATTTGGTGGTGGCGAAGCACTTTTTCTACGCCTTTCATATGATTTGGCAGATTCCACATTCCACACTACCAAACATATTCCCCTGAATGGCAAATTCCACACACCACAATCTGGTGTTGACGGCTGTAGTCTGATAATTCACTGAATCTGATCCTTTTGATCCATAGAGCGTGCGTATAAGTTCTTCTTTATGGCTTATTTCTTATCATGATTGTAGAAGTACTGCACAATGTACTGTGCATATTCAACTTGCTTAAAGTTTGCCATTTCTTAATCTATTTTTTCCAATGAATCTTACGTTCAATTTTTCAGATCTATCATTTACTGTATACGCTTCATGTACAGGACTTAACCCGCTGGTGTATTTCGCATTGCAAATCTGTGCTGGTATAACAAAGGTGTTGAAAAGTCTGTAATGAATGATCACCATTCAATCGTTTACTCGACGGTCACTTTTCATAACAACTTACGCAATTGAACGCAACGCCAGAATAGAATAGGCGGAATTATGGACGACTATTGCCGAAGAAGGAGATTGGCGGTTGACGATTCCCGTCCTGTCAGCCGGTACTAGAGACATGTGACGTATTTATGTCCACGACACGCCAGATACACTTGGACTCTAAGACGGTTGCACAATTGACGTGTTTACCCGTATGGTCGGGGTAAGCACCTCGGCAAACGAGAGTGTAACTATAGAGTCATACTCTATAGCAGTGATTCCCAACCGCGGCCCTGAGGGCCGCATGCGGCCCCCAACTAGCCTTCTTGCGGCCCCCACAAAAATATTGAGAAATCGATCTATGAAAAAAAATTATATTTATAAAATACTCTTGCTTGGCTTGGAGTCTGGAGTTTTCAATTAGGGTTGCACGCAAGTTGTGAGTAGACTGCTAAGATTACGTCACTGTTGTTCCATTGCAATGTGCCCTAACTTTCCAGTTGAACGGGCAGTACCTATAGATATAAGTATAGTTAGAGGTATTGACAGGACCGTAACTGCCGCACCCCAAGCCCCCCAATTGGGGGGAGCGAGCTCGAAGGGGGCCCAAAATGATTTAGTGAATTAGCATAAATTATAGAGTTTTTTTTGAAATTTTATGCAACTTCTTCAAAGATTTTTCGCGCTGCGCGCGATTTCAACTTTCCAAGTACCTTAATTATTTGGTACTCTTCGACCAAGATAAAATACGCAAGATTTATAGAAGTGGGCATATCGGCGTTAGCCATTACCGCGCCACGCCGCACGAAGACATATAAAGTTTTAGGCCATGTAACATGCGACTCCAATAAGTGTGCCAGAACGATCGGCAGCGAGAAAACCTTATACGAAAAGAACTGCCCTTACGCTGACCGAAAACTTCGTTATGTATATTCAAAATACATATAGGTATAATTGAAGGGAAGAATTATATGCCAGTGAAGAACTACCAATTTGAAATAGTTTGCATCTTTTAGTTTAGTACGTTTGGGCGATTCTATATTTTTTGATATAGCAGACTGGAGGTCACGAAATAAAAAATAACATCATGTAACGAAGTCGTACCAACGGCTCCGCCGTCCGAATATGTTTAATTATTATTTACGGGCCCTACAGTTTCCAAGACACCTCACTCAGCTCTATCGGTAAATCTGATTACGTGAGCAGAGAGGACAAGTAATTAAATAGCAATATATATGCAATTCCCGATCTTATTGACCTATTTTATTTTGAATTATCGAAAATTTTCGCGCTCGGCGCTGGCTCACTAAACGGGGATCCTGATTTCGTGGCAGAAGCGAACAACGGCACGGGGGTCGGTTTATGACCCTATGGGAGCTCAAGACCTAAAGTGTTCTGGGGGGCCTGACGAAGTGCTGTTTCGTTAGTGCCACCGGGTATACTCCCGAAGATGTTTAATTATTATAATGAGTGGTCCTACCTTTTCAAACACACTCTCTCGGCTCAACCGGTCAATCTGATTACGTGAGCAGAGAGAGGACAAAAATTGATACCAATATATATGCAATTCCCGATCATATTGACCGATTCAATCATGAATTATAGAAATTTTTCGCGCGAGGCGCGATTTGTCGAGAGAAGCTGCCTAAAACGGACACCCGATTTAGATGATAAATAGCGGTAAACAGCCATCTAGCCTGAGGGGGTCTGGAGGTTCCGAAGTTCGGTTTATCACCCTATGGGGGGGGGGGGGGGGGGCAAGAGAAACGTTTTTTTGTGGGGGGGGGCTGACGAGGTGCTGTTACGGCCCTGGGTATTGATAACTAATTTACGGATAGATGTGCAACAAGTGACTCACGATTGAATACGCCGAGATGCGTACTGCTTATTTAGCCGGCAAAAAGCAGCATAATTGGTAGTCCTACTCCTACAGCTCGCGACCCAAGCGTCCGAATAATTTGATATGTCGGTGTTTATCGAAAGCAAGTGTCGCACTGATTTCAAAAATACGAATTGAAATCTCGCCAGGGCAACAAAACTACTCCGAAATAGCCAGCAAAGGTTGATTGTTCTGAACAACGGGAGCGCTACAACACAATGGCCAATGGCGTCAAGCGAATGATCGGAACAATGCCAATTTTCATATTTTGGTGACTATTTTGGGTTCCTTTCATTGCCCTGGTATTCGTGCGGCCCCGGCCGTACTCTGAAATTCTAAATTTGGCCCTCACGCCTAAAAAGGTTGGGAACCACTGCTCTATAGTGTAACACGTAATCTGAATATAGAATATTGGACGCGCTGTAATAAATTTCCTGGATTTGCGTTTAAAAACACTAAACCCACTCGTCTCCGGTATTTATGCGTTCTTGCTGATTACGTTCGATGGAATTTGATTCTAAATCACCAAACTGTGTCTCGTTAATTTTCGTACATCAGAAATCAGAAATATAATAACAGTTGTAAACATTTCTAACACCATGCGATAATTTAACATGCGACTTTACAATCCCATAAGTTAATTTAATCCTTGCCCACTGACCTAACACGAAATCTTCCGTTAGCCCAACTCTACCCACACCCACAATCCCACATGTTCAAGAGTCGCATGCTCATTGCTGATGTCAATTTCCACGGCCCTGTTGTTTGCGTGCGTTATCAAAATGGTAATGACCACGCGTAAATTACCCGTGGCAGTTTTTGTACGAATCTGTTGCGAACAATCGAACAACACGATGGCGCTTCACTTTCCAAGGCGAATTAAGCCTTGCATTTCCGAACTGGTTTCTGAATGGGTACAGCAGACGTCACACTGATTAGCAACAAGTAATCATAATGCTGTTTCGTTTTGCGTGAAAATCATGCTGTCATTGTTTTTTTCTTTCAACATTCTGTCGATGCACGATTCATTTTGCCCCTAGTGATACATGGTAACGTATTGAATGTGTAGGTAGATGGGCATTTTATGTGCATATGCAATGTGGTAGGTCTTGGTTTATGTGACTTGAAGTTCCCCCGCATTATTGCACATTAGCGTGTGGGTTGCCAGTTCATCAGATGTCAAGAACCACTTGACTAGATTTAATTCGCCAAGGCCTCCACTAATTTTTATTTCAGCGGAAATAGACATAGAATCGGCATTGGGGAAGGATGGAGTATAGAGTTTGAAATGGAGGGGTTTCGACACTAAACTCCCACCCGATGGCTACGCCGCTGTTATTAGCTTGAAGACTCGAAGCTACCGATGGCTGCATGAATATCACACAACCGAACACCGGTATCGCGATCCACGCCAATCGACAACACGTGCTTTCTGTTCTACAACTATTTTATATGCGCGACCAGAACTCGAACTACTCACTGTTCAAAATCCGCAACTTAGATTGGTCGTTTGTTCAGTTATGACTGTTGCAGTTGTATGGTTTGAGTATTGTTGTGGGGGAGTGGGAAATAACACAAATGATTACATATTTAGGGTGGGGCGCGAGTGATATCACAGAAACCGCGCGGCGTGTATATGTGGATTGATGCATTGGCATTGACATTTGGTCATCGCGGAAGCTCATCATCAGAGCGCGTAGGGATGGGTAGGCTACTTCGTAATTCCAGAAATGTCACGCTTAACGGGGTCATGCAACGACATAGTTACCTACTAATATAATGTACATTAGGGCTCTTCAAAAATGACTTTTTTTCTCAAATCGTACTGGCTACTTGATAAAATTGTTAGGTTACCTAATTTAAGCCTACACACAAAATTGGATTCAATTCCAGCCAGTAACCGCTTTGCTACACGAGAATAAAGTTTCTATTTATTATATAAAAATAAATAACAAAAAATTTGAAAATTTTCTGTTCACCCCATGAAAGTGTTAGGCTGTCTATAGAAACGATGCTCACCAAATTTGGTTCAATTCCAACCAGTGGAAGCGGAGTTATTGCCGTCGAAAAATTTTGATTTGAATAAAATAGTATTTACGGTGACCGATTCTTTGTTTATTTATTATAGTTGTGCTCACCGTAAATACTATTTTATTAAAATCCCAATTTTTCGACGGCAATAACTCCGCTTCCACTGGTTGGAATTGAACCAAATTTGGTGAGCATCGTTTCTATAGACAGCCTAACACTTTCATGGGGTGAACAGAAAATTTTCAAATTTTTTATTATTTATTTTTATATAAGAAATAGAAACTTTCTTGTCGTGTAGCAAAGCGGTTACTGGCTGGAATTGAACCAAATTTTGTGTGTAGGCTTAAATTAGGTAGCCTAACAATTTTATCAAGTAGCCAGTACGATTTGAGAAAAAAAGTCATTTTTGAAGAGCCCTAATGTACATCCGTCTGAAGTAACTGGAATTCCCAATTTGATATCCGCGATGCCGTTACTTACACCCGCAACTGACGTGCCCCAAACCCCCGGCCCAAAGGGCCCAAGCCCGAATGGGATCCGACACGATTTCTATATTCAAATTGAAATCGAGTGTCTTATTTTCTAGACCTAATGTGAAGGCCATGTGGCCAATGACCAACATTTTATAGAGCCCCCGGCTTAATGCTGTTACCGCTTTGCCGGCGTTATTAAGGTGTAGGGCGCCGTAATCGTCGTGCGAACGAGTTGGTAGATCGCTTCATCATCGGCATTTAGGTAGCAGATCACGCTGTGCGTAATGTTTAAATTCAAACACTACACTAGTTCCTATTTGTGCTCATTGAACTGAATTCCGTCCAAATATATCTGTACTAGAGCGTTGGAACACTACTTATGCTTTACATTATGATTATTATGCGCCATACTATCTAATTGTTATTCCTCATAAACAACACATTACAGCATGTCACGCCTAGATGTAGATAGAGTGAAGCAGAACAAGAAACAACAAATGTATCATTGAAACACATCTGCGCCGGGTCGTAGACGCTTTGTAGAGAACAGCCAAGAGCAGCTCGGAATAGCATTACGACTATTGGAGTTTGGTCGCAGATTAGGCGGTTGTAGGCTGTAGGCGGTTGTAGGGTCGAGACATGCTATTGTCATAGCAAATTAGGATGCGGTAAATTACTCGCATCGATAACAATAATACGATTGTTGCTACAAGCCTGTCGTTTGAACAGGCATGGCATTCGACACGAACGCCAAGCATATCCCGCTGAGTTCCGTGATTGATGTATGCCGTCTCGCTTTCGATGAACAATATCAGCGGAATACTCCTTATCCAATGTGAACACATGCATAGAAAACGTAAGCGTATTTCAAACGATGATGCGTCGATGTTGCTGGGATGATAGTCATCGTGTATCTGGCTGCAGCGTGCAGAGCAACTAGCGTAATGAGTAGACGGTAATGTAGTTGTGTGAGGGGCCGTCAGCTTGGGACATTGAGTGTAGATGTGATGTGCGTACCGTACAGTGCAGTGGAGGGGTTTTATACAATTAACAGCCTCAACTGGAAGATAATTGTAGAAGATTGGTATTTCTTCCAGGCTAAGAACGATATCAGTGTTTTTCCGGTTGTGACGACTTCCATAACGAATTAACAGAGCCTACGTTACGTGACAATGAACTGGCCCGAATTTTGAGCTTGGTTAGTGATATAAAAATGTCAATTGCCATGAATCCCCTCGCCTGACAATTCTTTTCAGTGCAGTCCGGCAGTATTCAGTTTTCCGCGACCCCGCGACCCAATTTCATCCGCTGGGCTTAAATCTGACGTGACAACCGATATAATAATGGAATATATTCAAGCCTATTTGTGAACCGGTGCAGTGCTTGAAGGGATATGGGTCGGGTATGAATATTAACAGTGAAGCGTGCCTTTTGCGTAGCAATGTAATTATTTCGCGTGCCGAATATTCGTATGTACTCTAGTTACAGTTAAAATGAAGTCAATCTGCCTACTTGCGATATTCGTGCCTTCTGTAAGCAAATGCCTGCGAATAAATAACAGAAATTACTCAATAGACATTTAGACAATAGACATTCATGTCGATTTGAACACTGGTGTGTGTTCGTAATCTGTAAGGAGATTTCCGTTATCGTTGATTCGTATGTTTTATTTATGTTGTTGTCCAATGTGCATGAATCTGCCTATAATAGCAAAATATCGACACGGTGTTCGTAGTTTTAGATATCCCTGTGTTCGTGGTGTAAATGGTTGAAAAACTGGATCTAATAGGCTATTCCTAGTAATTTAGCATAACTCGGCCAATGCCGCAGCGGTCAGTTACTATAGTGAAAGTATGACGGCCAATAAGAAGGCTAGGGCTAGTTTACTGAATCTATGTATTACTGAAACGACGGAGTGAATTCTATCAGATTCATTTTGCTCCCGTGCTAACTTTTCACAAAACATCACGGTGGTCAATTTTGGGGGTATTATGCATGTCAACTGGCAATTATGTTCGGTTCGTTATCTTGAATTATATTAGCGACTGTTACTGTTGAGTGTCGCTCCTTTAACCGTTGCATATGCGTTGAATTTGTACACCGGTATTTATGTTAATAATTGGATAACGATATTTATGGTTCCGCATGGAATTCGGAGATTTTGTCGGTGGCGGATAGGATACATGATGCACTAAAAATGTTACTATACAAAGGTGTGCAATTGGGCAATGAGCATGTGCGGTTCAGTGTTTGCAACTTTCCTTAGCGCAGGATAAGATGTGGCAAGTAACCAGATGTAAACGAGGACAGCGCGTGTATTTAGCTTTTGCCTTGAAGTAGTTGTAGTCTTGTATGCACTCAATATCAATATCCTTTAGTTTTTACTGACTATATATCCCGTGACTCAGGTCTGCGTAGATTAGGCTTATATAATACATGTCCATGGTTGGGCCCTAAATCAAACTCCCTAGCAGAGGAGCAAAAATTGAGTCTCCAAAAGTTCATAAATCGTGAGAAGCTCAAAATAAGTCCTGAAACAGACGAAAACATTCTTCATGTAAAATATGAGCGATGAGGGAATACCACAATCTTATTGTTGGATTACAATGGTAACGAATGTAGTAAGTGTGGGTCTTACGGAACCAATACGCCACAGGTCTGACGTAGTCCAGGATCTGGCATTGATAAGATTTTTGACGTACTCGTAAATCTACGATGTCTTGAACAGGCCGAAATTATGTATTTACTCGTATGTGTCATGTGAAATACTCTTGATACCTTGATACGCGCACAGCGTGAAACCAGATTACCAGCTGGTGATACCAAACAAGCACTTCGGGGTTTCTACGCTCCTTACGTTGGGGCGATTTTGAAAGCCAGTCGCCAATGGAAATCGTCCTTTCAATATAGTAATTTAAATTGCGCCGCATCATCTAGTTCAGTGGTCGGGAACCTATGGCTCGCGAGCCATATATGGCTCTTTTGGGTATCAGATATGGCTCTTTACCAAATTTTTAATTTTGTAATAAATTTATCAATATTGCAGCAACTTGTAAAGTTAATTTTCATTACGCCCAGAGTAATTATTCTCGTGGCAGCCTAAACATGTCTTTGAGAGGACAAGACAGTGGGTATCCAGGATTAGGGTCTCGTATCCCCCTTTTCGAAATCCTCAAATTTTTAAGTTGATGTCGCGGCGGCGACTAACATCACTCGCGAATTCGATCTACCCGATATCGCGCGCCTCGAAATTTTGGACTGATCAAGGAGAATAGCAGACATGGCGACGCTTGTATGACAATGCAGTTTTCAAATATACATTGTTTTCTTAGTCTGCGAAGAGAAATGGAAGTGACATTCACAATTAGAAATTCAAATAAAAAACAACGCCGTAGCTAGCCATGTTCTTGATTGGTAAGTAGTTTTCTAGTATACCGCCGTTAAAATGTAATGATTTGTTAGCCGAATACGGGAGAAGTCGATCAATATTTAGATATTCGGAATCAGTGCGATTAATAGCAGTGATTATAAGTTCTAATCTATTTACGATGAGTTGCGCTTTCGCAAGTTAGGCTTGGCCCGTCTGTGCCTCACATGTGCATTACCTCTCCTTTCGCGCTTTATTTTCGAACAATGAATTTGAAAATAGCTTGATTTTGGGAGTAAAAATGTTCAAAATCTAGTCATTCATGAACAATTGAACATCAATAGAAAATACCAATAAGCATTGAAGGTTTCAATGTATGTAGACCTACTGCTGTAATGACCATGTTTGGCTCCACCTACGCATGTGCGCAGAGAAAATATGGCGCACACTACGAATTCCATGTATTAGTGCTGACAATAGCCTACGTCACGAAATTTTAATTGTGACGTAATAGTTGATTGACATTTATGGCTCCCTGGGATTTAAATTTTAAAATATTGGGTCAATACGGCTCTTCGGCCCAAAAAGGTTCCCGACCACTGACTAGTTGATATCTATCGCTCATAGAAACGGGTCAAGCTGGGATAATCCGAAAATGAAATATCGCGAATGGGCCCAGTATACTTTTGTGAACGCTCTCTTATGTCATGTCATGTCATGCTGATGACGTCATATTTTGTGATACGATTGTTGATATACATTATACAATGTTCTTTCAAATTCTCTACTAGTTAGATACACACTGACATAGGTCTGTTTTATAACTGAAAGTAATTGAACTACTGTGGTGCAATTACTTGAAAGTTGGGATGTAGATGAAGCCATACGAGCAAGTCTAGTATAGCTAGCATCGGATTATCTATCGAACATTCGTATTATTTGAATATGTGAGTGGCGGTAATAAACTTCAATATTGCTGTCAGATCTACATTGATCGCAGTGGAATTTATAACTCCAACACTTTTCGTGTGCACCTTATCAAGAGTTAACGGCGCAGGAATGATTGCTAAATGTAGATCTGCTTCCCATCTGTCTCTGTCTCTAAAATTGACCAATCCTTATTTATGCCGGCAGGAGTAGTTTCTATACAATTTTAAAATTATCCATTAATATATAGGGTACCGCTAAATGTCCGTGTATATTATAATTTGATTTTCTGTCGTGTCTTTATTATGATTACCGGTACAGCTGATTTGCCTAGCGTTCCGTTTTATTATTGCATTGTTACGCCACACATTGCCAATTTAGCTTTCGTTTGGATCTCTTTCCATAATCTAATCATGCTTCATATTGTGCCGAATATGCACACGAAAAGTCTTCGAGTTACTAAATTCTACTGCAATGAATCTATCCTGAAAGCAAATTAGTATTTTGTCGACTATCTGTGCTTCTAATGAAAATCGTGTTAATAATGACGGATTTTGCCCAACGTTAGGACATTTTCTAAAGCGACCTTATGATTCAAATTTCATAAAGATCGATTGATTCATTCGTTTCAAAATCATGGGTGTATGACTGATTTTCCAATACGAGAGGAGGGGTGGGGTGCAGTGTAGTCTATCCCCTTACGCATGGCTGGACAATGCAAAATCATCAGAATATATATACCTGTCCTATTTTTTCACAAATACAGTCTTCAATTTGAAAAGTTCAATTTCTCGGCTTTTCAGTTTGCGCAAATATGGTTCAGCTGCGGAGAGAAATTATTGTAGCAAAAGACCTTCAATCTCGATCAAACTTGCCTCCAAACCAGCCGTAGGCGTGTTCTACGTGGTAGAATCATAGAAATCGGAGTAAGACTGTTAATTTGCTAGCTATTTTTTTTTCATTAAATCTGATGGTCCTATTATGGACATTTCATGAAGCATTATTTGGAGTGTACACGAACTCCTTGAAGAAACAGGCTTTCCAACGTACCAGCCAAGGATACCAGACAAGAATTGCTTCATTTTTGTCCAATGAATTATTCTGAGAAACCAAAATTGACGTATCATAGAAAGAATAGTACATTGAAGTCACACACGAAATTGTGAGAAGCTTGATTGTCACTAGTAGGTTGACTTGTGACGTTCGTTATCACGCAAAAGAACTCTCAAAATTTGACAAACGCATTTTTTAATGAATATATACCGTCAAACCTGGTCTTGTCTATCCAGCATTCAATCTTGAAGTTATCATGGAAAAAAAGGAGATGTATATCACAGGAGAGAAACGATTTTTGTAAACATTTCGAAGTCGCCGTGATTGACCTTACTCATCCAACTTTTTTTCCACAATTCCCAACAAAACATTTCTAAACAGCAAAATGCTTGTATCAGTAGGCTATTGGCAATTACAATGAGTCTGCACAGAGTAGGATATCTCATCTCGGATGGCCATTTTGTTAATGTGAGCTCTGTAGTTTTACTAGTAATGAAGCGAAAGTGCCTCGTGATTTTCTGAATTTAAAACAAAATTAGTTTATCAATTATTTTGAAGCTTCGCGGACCCCCTGAAAATGCTTCGCGGACCCCCAGGGGTCCGCGGACCCCCGGTTGAGAACCGCTGATTTAAAGCAATGTACTTCAATAGCTATTCAAGTCAATAAGTCATCTCTGGTCCATCAAAGCTGTCAACTCGTTCTTTGAACTCTGGCTGCATGTTGGACGTACAAACCCTTAGTAAAGACTGTACATCCGTACGAGTGTACGTGAACATAAGTTAGATTGGAACGCAGCTTTAACTTGTAAATGTTCATGGTCGAAAACGATTGCACGTAAATGCATGTAGATTCGGGCCGTGGGCCACATTATCATGTAGGACTGGAAGCTGTCCGAGGGCCGGATGCGGCCCGCGAGCCGTATGTTGCCCGCCCTTGCTTCATTTAGACTAGAGTAAAACCGGCGATTGACAACTTTCCCCCCGTGGGGATACACGGAGATTCCTAAAGGACGGAGATGGAGGCGGGCTGGATTGGTCGGGCCCTATAGATCGAATACAGATTGTACGGTGTACCCGTACATGCATGTACGAGTTACCGGCATTCTAAAACGACAAACAATTTCTGTGTTGGAAGAAAACGTTAACATTTTAATATAGACGTAAGCACGCAATCTCCCGAACGGCGCTCGTTTTATCTCGCTGACTTCCACTTGTACAAACTACTAATATAGTTAGTTAAAGGTCAACTAAATGCTGTTTTTCAAGTAGTTCTAGTCGCGAATTTTGTAAAGTGAGTAGTTTTAGTTCTAGTCACTCATTTGACAGAAATTAGTTGCCGAACAATTAGAAAACACGTGTCGTCGTGAATCGTGATAGCGGTGTTCTGTTGAGATGTTTTTGCCGCCATTGCTAGCTGAGAGTCATAGCACTGCTGCAAGTGGCGTAGCCAGGGAGTGGGTTTTAGGTGTCGAAACTGCGGTACTCCTATTTCAAACCTGAAATTCCGTCCTTTTGAAATGACGATGGTATCTCCAATATCTCTTGTCTCATTTGCAATTCCCTAATTCGTCTTCAGTGCTGAGTAACTTCGGAATTGTATCCAGTTTGTTGTCTTTCAGTTCGTTAGTTCGTTGTTGATTTTTAAAGGTCCAGTTATAGTTGGAGGTTTTGAAAAGTGAGTAGTTCTAGTTCTAGTCGTACATTTTAAAAATATGATAGTACTTAAGTATAATAGGCCCCGGGTAGTTTCTACAAGTCTGGCTAGCGTACCACGTTGAATTATTACGACTGCGTTCCGAGGAGGAACACAGATTCACACACACATACATTGAACCAAAATCATAACGGATGTATTCCGCAGACGGTTTGAAATTGCGATATCTTTCTCAAACATCTTTTCAAAAAGCTGGATAAAATTGGGGTAAAATCGAAAATTCCCGGGAAGCACTACAACCCACCACCTCACAATCTGTCATATTGAATATTTGAGCTACCACTAATATTTCCATCAATACGGACATATCGCACGTGTTGAAATCATAATTAAGGATTGCACGGTGCGTTGATTGGTCGGATGGCGAAGCAGACACGACGGCGCCTGTGTGAAATGCTGTTATCAAATCCACATTGTTTTGCTAATCATCGGAGAGAAGTAACTGCTGTTGAAGTGACATTCGCATTTCAAATTAAAAAACGTAGTAAACATTCACGAATGCTGGGTAACTTGATGCCGTTAAAATACAGGATTATTACGCAACGTTGTAATCGCCGATGAACTAGTGAATTGAGCAGTGGTGGAGTTAACCTAATGATATCAGTTCATAATTTTCTCCGTCGCTGAAGTTATTATCCAGGTATGCATGTAGGAACTGACTGAACAATACGCCTAAATGAGCATTTGGGTTATGGCTATCCTGGCTCGCGCTGCAGTAGATGTACCTTGAAATCTGTGCATGTGCAATATGCATGCACGTTGAACGCCTCAGTATTGGTTAGTGGTGATCGTGGTTGGCCTCTCCTATGTGATGGTTAGGTATAGACAACATGGCTTATGAAATAGTATTAACGACACCACGAAACCTCAGTGATGCCATACAGAGTTAATCAAAGCGACCCCTTTGCTTCCTTCTGGAAACGATCCTGGAGCTCGCACAATGTGAAAATAAATTATCGGCATATGCTTGTTTTTAGGTGAAGTGTGTACCAGTTACGAACTGTACGGTTTTAATACGTTCCTAGCTTATAGTCGGCAGTCATCAAATACCTAACTAAAAACAAAACCGACCAGAAAACATGACGGTTAGCAACTTGGTAAGCTCTATTATGACGTGCCGGTCTTATTTACGTATTGCTTACCCGGGACCCGGCTTACCTGAAGTGACCTTGCTCATCATAGTAATTGAAAACTTGATGCACAGCCTGGAAGTTGGAGTTTATCAACGACTCATCAGTCATCGTGTATGGCTTGTCTTTTATATTCTGTTGGACCCTGCTATTAATCTTGTGTATGCGTTGTTGTTTGTGATATTCATGGTGTTTGTCGACTACTGTGGTCATTTACACCAGGTCAATTTTCTTCATTTTTATTCCGTAGCTGCCGACGGCTTGTAGCGGGTGCCTTTATTTTGTACATGCAAGCTAATGAAAAGCTAATGCAGCTAATTAAGCTAAGGAAAAGCTAATTAAGCTAATGAAAGGCTAATTAAGCTAATGAAAAGCTAAGTAAGCTAATGAAAAGCTAATGAAAAGCTAATTAAGCTAATGAAAAAGTAAGCTAATGAAGAGTAAGCTAATGAAAAGCTAATGAAGCTAATTAAGCTAATGAAAAGCTAAGTAAGCTAATGAAAAGCTAAGTAAGCTAATGAAAAAGTAAGCTAATGAAAAGTAAGCTAATGAAAAGCTAATGAAGCTAATTAAGCTAATGAAAAGCTAATTACGCTAATGAAAAAGTAAGCTAATGAAAAGTAAGCTAATGAAAAGCTAATTAAGCTAATGAAAAGCTAATGAAACCAGCGAATGTAAAAATGAAGCCAATGAAGCAAGGAAGTAAGTCCAGGTTAGTATTTCGCTCATATGATTCTGGATGTATCAAATCCGAAATTTTAAATCCAAGTTTAGAATCTGGATATTCGATTCTCAATAGGGATTTTTGAATTATGATTGCAATAGTGCCAATTCAGACTTAACTGCACCCTGCAAACCGGAAGATTTGACGGCACCGCCAGGTTTGTTTTGAGGTGTTCATGGTGTGTCTCGACCAGCACCGTAACTGCCGCACCCCAAACCCCCAATTGGGGGGGGCCGAGCTCGAAGGGGGCCCAAAATTATTTCGTGAATTAGCATAAATCATAGAATATTTTTTGAAAATTTATGCAATTTTTTCAAAATTTTTTCGCGCTGCGCGCGAATTCAAGTAGCCTTTTATCTATATTATTGGGTATTGGCCATTACCGCGCCACCACCCACCAATACATACAATCAAGACATGAGACTCCAAGAAGTGTGCCAGAACGATCGGCAGCGAGAAAAGCTTGGCCGAAAAGGTCTACGCCCTTATGCAGACCGAAGACTTCATTATATATACAAAATACATATAGGTTTAATTGTCCATAGGCTCCTAAATGACTGGCGCCGAATGTTCCTGTCTTTGCAATCTGAACCTCACAAGACACATATCATCCCGCTGGGAAAAGTTTTATGCCAGTGAAGAAATACCAATTTGAAATCGTGTGCGTCTCTTAGTTTAGAAGCCTACGTTCGGACGATTCTATACTTTTTGATATACCAGACTGGAAGTCACGAAATAATATCATGTAACGAGATCATATCAACGGGTCCGCCCGCCCGAAGATGTTTAATCATTATTTACGGACCCTCCCGTTTTCAAGACACTTCAGCCAGCTCCACCGGTACATCTAATTACGTGAGTAGAGAGGACAATAAATTGATAGCATAATATATATGCAATCGCCGATCTGATTGACCGATTTTATCATAAATCATCGAAAATTTTCGCGCTTCGCGCTGGCTCACAATGCGGTACAGATAATTTCGTGACAAACGCGAACAACGTGATGGGGGGGGTCGTTTTATCACCCTATGGGAGCCCAAGACCCACGTTTTTGGGGGCCTGACGAGGTGCTGTTTCGTTCCTGCCAACGGGTATACCCCCGAAGATGTTTAATTATTATTGAGTGGTCCTACCTTTTCAAACACACCTCACTCAGCTCTACCGGCAAATCTGATTACGTGAGCAGGGAGAAGATAAAAATTGATAACAATATATGCAATTCCCGATCATACTGCCCCATGAAATCATGAATTCTAGAAATTTTCCGCGCTTCGCGCGCTTAGGCGACAGAAGCTGATTCACTAAACAAACTCGCAATGAATATGATGAATAGCGGTAAAAGTGTATCGCCGTTCGCCCCCCAGAAGTTCGGTCTATAACCCTATGGGGGGCCCAAGACCAAAGTTTTTTGGGGGGCCTGACGAAGTGCTGTTACGGCCCTGGTCTCGACTAATATGGTCATGGTCATGGTCATTTACACCAGGCAATTTTCTACATTTCTATTCCGTAGCGGCCGACTTGTACAACGGCCCACATTCTTGGCTTTTATAAGACACCGCTTACACGGATGAGATGGCACCTAGGTAGGAATTTTGGAGTCGACCTCGGTCGGACTCGAACCCACAACCCATTGGTGTTGCAGCTGTGGATTATACCACTACGTTATCTCGGCACTACATACAGCGGTGATCTCTGACGAAGTTTTTCTGCCTACTCGGTGCTAAAGTGCCAGCACGCCTAACATGATAATGTGGCCGGTTATGTTTGCAAACTGAATTTGATAGCGTGAACGAACATGAACATCAACGACATTTCAAAGGGAGTTCATTTCTTGATGGTAATTAGTTAGGAAGGCAAGGAGGATTTGAAAACAGCATTGTCTCACAAGCTCCAGCATGCCTGCTATCAATCAACGCATCATACAAAACTGGATTAACCCGTTTCGGCACGCGATATGTCTGGTAAACCGAATTCGCGTGGATATTGGTTGTGGGCTTGACAGTAATTTTTATTTTACAAATAAACTTCACATCATGATCGACAGATTATAATTTAGATTATTGATCGTTTTTTTTTTAGAACTGAATCATTCTGCGCATAATTTCAAAATTGGGAAGACTTCTTTTTCGTTACCTTTGCGAAACCTAAATCACGTACTAGTGAGACATCGGCACAATTGTCATCCTGATAATGAGCAATGAGTAAACTAACGTTTAAAACGTCCGGATATGTACTACTTTGTAATTGCATATATTTGCTGCGCTGAATTGGGATATTCACGTATCATTTCTGCTTTATAATATTTCACAGGGAGGGGCAAGGTATAGCCTATCGACTAGCGAGTCGTAACGCATTGACGCTCGTGATCTTTTATTATAATATCCGACAAGAATAATGCTTAGCGCGGAATATACTTGACTAGTTCCGCTTTAGTTCGCTTGAATGTATTCACAGCTCCGCAGCTGCAAAACGAATTGGTTGGGAGTTCGAATCAGGCCCAAGTCGGTTCCAGTATTCCTACCCAAGTGTTTCTGGTTTATGTAGGGTGTGGGCTTGTACTGCTCGTACGATCCGCGTAGACGGTGTCTTGCAAAGGCCCCGACCCATAATAGTCGGTGGATCAGGAACCGTAATAACGAATACCAGCCTGGTGTAAAATGACCAATGACCATCCTATAGTAATAGAAACACCATTAATACCAACCTACTACGTTAGTGTGACCACTGATAAGTGTGACTAACTGTCTCTAACATTAATTTTGTAATTCACATATAGGTGGCTTTTCATTAGCTTTTCATTAGCTTTTCATTAGCTTACTTAGCTTTTCATTAGCTTAATTAGCTTCATTAGCTTTTCATTAGCTTACTTTTCATTATCTTACTTTTTCATTAGCTTAATTGGCTTTTTATTAGCTTTTCATTAGCTTTTCATTAGCTTACTTAGCTTTTCATTAGCTTACTTTTCATTAGCTTACTTTTTCATTAGCTTACTTAGCTTTTCATTAGCTTTTCATTAGCTTACTTAGCTTTTCATTAGCTTAATTAGCTTCATTAGCTTTTCATTAGCTTAATTAGCTTTTCATTAGCTTTTCATTAGCTTACTTAGCTTTTCATTAGCTTAATTAGCCTTTCATTAGCTTAATTAGCTTTTCCTTAGCTTAATTAGCTGCATTAGCTTTTCATTAGCTTGCATGTACAAAATAAAGGCACCCCTTGTAGCTCAGCTCACTTCTAGGCTTTCATATGACATCGCTTACATGAGATGGCGTGTTTTGTTATTATTGAGATTTATACGTCGGTTAAGCTTTCTCTGTGACTACGCAATACGCATCCACACGGTGGTCAGAGTCGCTAACGTGAACCGTTGTATTTTAACAGCGTATAGTAAAGGCGTCGCACTAGCAGTATTATTCATTGCCATCATGTCTGAAGAAATCTATCTGAGACCGTCAGAGATTCGATTCAGCCAAGATTGGATCAACGCAACCTTCCACAACGGCGATGACGTCAACGAAGTCGCGGACATGATGTCCGAAGGTGACTACAGGATGCACGAACTGCCCGTCGTGGAAGTGTTCGTCAAGGACGGCAAATTGTACACGAGAAATAACAGAATGTTGTACGTTTACCGGGTGGCGGAATTTCGCGAGTCTATTGGACGCGTGCCGGTAGCCGTAGTGCGGATGAGAGCTAGAGACAAGTTCACGACTACAAACGACGGTCTTTCGATACAGATACGCGGCGGAACTACTCTTCACCACCACTGCCCTGCGTGTCTGCCGTACTGAATATTAATGCTAGTTCGCGGATAACTGACTCTTTAAACGGTGTTTCCTATTTGAGTTTCCATAACACAGTCTGATCGGGCCTTGCAATTTTACGATCAAAGTTCGTTGCTTTTTACTAATCGCTGCCGCCCTGCTCAATGCACTTTGCATTGGTATTAGAGCCATTTCCTTACGATTTTAACGTCGGATGTCGTTGCTATTTCATCACGAGCTCTTCTCGACAGCTCTACAGTATAAGAGCTGTGAAAAGTGAGTGTAAAAGAGCTGCATTTGCCACATGTCCATCATAACGTAGGTTGCAAATCAGTCCTTCTGTACTTTCTGATATCGAACTGTGCTCTCACACCTGTTCCAATGGGTGAGAGAATGTGTCAAATACACTATATCTCGTTGATGTATTAGGCTCTGTGTACGCGTAAGGGTATCATCATTTTCGGGCCTTCACACCACAGCTGGGATATATCTCCATAAGGCTTAGTGTGTTTGACAGGTTTTTGTCCACTGGAATAGCTGTGAAAGCTAAATGTTTTACCTGAAAGTCTGATTTCCAGCCTAAGATATGGTCAAAATTGGCGAAATACAGAATTTTCGTTGCCAGTGTGCAATGTGTATGTTCCATGATCCAGTTTACATCGCGAGATGGTAATGCTAACGTAGGCTGTCTCCGTTGTAAATGATTGAACGCCATGCACGATCCGATATTGTATTCGTTGCTTGTGACGACACACCTTTTGTATGTTTATTATAAGTCTATCGAATGATTTGCTAGATTACGCATATCGCACTGCCAGACGTACGACCGAACAGTCGACCATGCATGGTAGATTCCAAACGCCACAGTCTGGTTCTTGAAGTCTGCAACAGTTGGCGGGGGTCTGCGTGATCTTTTTAAGTCATTCTGCCTGCGCGTAAGTTCCTGTTTAGGCCTATATTTCTGATCATGCTTGTATAGGTTAGTACAATGCAGATATTTAACTTGCTTAATCCGTGCCATTTCCTCGGCTGTTCTCTGCCATGAACTATTCGTTCTTTTCAATTTTTCAGATTTACTATACGCTGCATACACTGTACCAGCCAGTATACGTACGTACTCCGCTGGCGTATTTCGCATTGCAGATCCGTGCTGGCATGGGGAAAGTATTGAAGTCTGGAATGATTACCATTCAATTGCATTTATTTCGGGAAGGGCTTGTCGGGCAGAATTCCATCACAACCTACGTAGTTGAACGTGACGCGAGAATGAGAGGAATTATGGCAGACTATTGCCGACGAAAGAACTTGAATATCGACGATGCCCGTTTCAGACTAGTGTTGCAAGGGCACCGTATTCGTGGCCGCGACACACCACATACACTTGGAATCGAAAATGGATGCATACTTCACGTGTTTACCCGTATGATCGATTAGGCATCCCGGCAATGGAGACGGAATCGGCATTTGCAATCATGCTATCTGCAGCTGATGAGGACGTAATGTTATAATATTTGATCTCTGAAATGGAAAAAACTAAGCACGTCACTAATCACTCATCTCTCTTATATTTATGCGTTCTTTCTGAATATTTTCAATGGCATTTGGCACTAAAGCACCCATTTTAGTGCATCCAGAACTGGTTCGTGATCTTAGAACTAGGGTTAGGGATATTCATTGTGTCAAAACTTGAACAAATCACTGGGTGTTCAAAACGCACCACTATTAACTTACTCACGTTTCAGAACTTGCTACTAGCACTAGAACTGCTATAACAACAGTAGTAATTTGACCGTCACCTAACTATAGTTGTAGTTTCTACACGTCTGATTGTGTCTCATAGTCGGGCGACCTGAAATATGTCTCCTGGCCGCAGACTTGGAAAACTAATTATAGTTGTATAATGAGACTAATTAGGGAGAAATGCCTGTAATCTAATTATAGTGTACTTCGTAAAATGTTTATTTGTTCTAATTCTATTTCTAATCCAATCCGTGAAATGTTTTTATGCTCTAATTTTAATGCTAATCTAATGTCTGGGTTTCCTGTAAATGCTACAGAACTGTATAGTGCGAAACGAGCCAAGCTTGCTGTAAAGACATTTGCTATTTTCATGCTCATGAGAAGGAACTAAGCTTCGATATTACCGATCTTGATTGTATGTCGAAGTTCCCCAAGTCACCCTGGCCGTGCAACCCGATCCAAACGAAACTTCGACCTGAATCATTCCTAGAACAGTGTCAACCTGTCGATATGCATTTAATGTATATCGCTTATACAAGCGTCATATTATAATCGCAAACCACGGTTGCTCCCGCTTGTAACAGAACTAATCTTTGCTTTCCAAATCCTCAGATCATAAATTTACTTTACGCTACGCGCTAGATATACCACGGACTTATTTCGCGTCGCAAATCCGAGCTTCCATCAGCGGACATGGCGAAAGCTGTCAAACCGGTTGAAACGGATATCTCCAAGCCGGGTATCGCCAGGTTTGGAATTTGTTCCGCGTCGGACGGATCCATAACACACTACAACGTTGAGCGGTACTCGACTAAGATGGGCAAAATTATACGGGATTATTGCCAGAGAAAAAATATTGCCCTTGACAAAGTTCGCTTTGGATTCGACGGCGTGCGGATTACAGCCCGCGACACGCCCGACTCGCTTGGAATAGAAGACGGGGACTTGATCGATGTGTTTACCCTGCAAGAGGGGGGTTGCTTCTGCCTACTATGGCCTCGAATGTTCGATGTCTCGTTTCAGTATACTCTCTAATTATCACGGACTGCCTAAACGCGGATTGTGAACAGAAAAGGCGCTTTAACGATTCTAGTCGGTTCTTCAAGAGAATGTATTATCATTTCGACATCTTCATGGTATTGGATATCTAGGTCTTTGTGCGAATTTTATTCTAAAACGTACGTAAACTAGGATTACAGCATGATGCGATAAATATTCTGCCCACATCTATCTATATCAGTGGTTTCCAACCGGTGGGGAATTCAATGGTTTCTGGTGGCGAATAGACGTATTTGTTAAACACAATTTACAGGATAGTCTACATATGCGCTGTCACCGCTGCTCTGGAATGTATATATCGAAAATTATATTGCGGCTTGTTCACAAATGCTAATTTTTAGCTATGGACAACCAATAATGACGTCACTGACGCATCCAGCTCGACCAGTATGACGTGAAATAACGCTTTGTGTTTACGGTTCATGTTGCAGTTATAGGCGATTGGCTTGCGTACTGGCGTGGTTGTGTGTCTTGTGTACTCACACAAGCATATAGCTGCTCCGTAATGACAAAAGATTTGGGTAGTAGTGGCGAATGAAGACTCGGAATAAATCTGAAGTGGGAATGAAGAAAAACAGGTTGGGAACCACTGTATATGATGTGTATTACGGGATCTTGCTCTTTTTGGTAGTATGAAAGTAACATATTTGAACTTTCTTAGCCATAACTTTCGCCCACATGTTCAAGTGCCAAATGCGACTAGGTCACGTACTCATATGCCCACTGATTACGTTGCTTATGGGCGTCATATCACAATCGCAAACCGCGTTTT
The DNA here is from genome assembly GCF_051294905.1 of Botryllus schlosseri. NCBI lineage: Eukaryota > Metazoa > Chordata > Ascidiacea > Stolidobranchia > Styelidae > Botryllus > Botryllus schlosseri. The sequence goes on from NC_137238.1 coordinate 26,160,544, forward strand.
TTAAAAGTATCTCTCTTTCCATATCTTTCAGATCACTAATTTACTTTAAAGCTACACGCTCGGTGTACCGCTCACTTATTTTTCTTGAGAAATTCACTCTTCTTCCTGGGGACATGGCGAAAGAGGCCAAGCCAGTTATGGTCAACTTTGAAATTTATTCCAATTCGGACGGATCTAAATCGCAGTACACGGTTGAGCGGTACTCGACCAAGATGGGCAAAATTATGCGGACTTATTGCCAGAGAAAAAACATTGCTTTTAATGCTGTTCGGTTTCAGTTCGACGGCGAGCGTATAGCAGCCGGCCACACGCCCGACTCGCTGGGAATAGAAGATGGAGACCATATCGACGTCTTTTCCGACCAAGGCGGGGGTTGCTCCTGCCTTCTGTGTCCTCGAATGCTCGATGTCTCCTCTTAGTACCGACCTGATCAAGGATTGTGAACTAAAGAAGCGTTTTTAAAGATTTTAGCCGTCTCTCAGAGAGGCTGTATTTTGGCATTTCCATTTGTCCACGGAATGGGATATCGTAAATCGTCCGATCTTTACGTGAACTTTGGTAGATTTTGTAGACGCGGACTACGGCGTGATGCGATCAGCATTGAGGGTATACCTGCATTCGAAAATGATAAATGTGTGACTCTCCTATCTATGTTTTATTATGATTGTTCTCGGTATAATTTGGCTCGTAAAGAGCCAAACGAATTTCCATGAAAAATTATTTCTTCACGTTACTACCCTTGTCGACTATTGCAATCTCGTAAATCATAACCCGACCCAATGTCGGGTGGACGCTTGAATATGTTTTATGGGTCCGCGTGGAAACTACATGACAATTGGTGTTAACATGCGAAATTATTCAGGGGGTCTAGTCACACTGCCTTCGCGATGCAAAGTTAATTATCGCAGTCGAATAAAGTTTACCAAGGTTGATTAATTATATAAATGCGACGTTTTAAACTAGACAATTGTAAGACACGCCCTGGTCGACTGAACAATGAACAACCTTCCTGCTTATCGACCGTGTCGCAATTTGATCGATCGTTTTGTCATGGTGAATGCAATTCCTACCTCTATCCTGATTATGCAAAATCAATCACTATTGTTCGCTGAAACGTGACGCTTCTTAATCATCCGATGTGCCTTCTTGCATCCACGCGCTTCGTTGTTGTTCACTACTAATTCAGTTTGGGCTGTTTATGGAATCATTGATTGCATCGATGTCATTTGGCGATTGCATTGCTTGTTCGCAATGTGTTGCATTATGTAGCAGTTGTTTTATACTTTAACATATCACAAAATACAGTCTCGCCGGTATTTTTATTTTATTGCATTCGTTATATTTTCAGAATTTGCGTAGGTTGTATTTAGTGAGATAGTTACATCAACTAACTACTGAAACACAGGTCTTTCGGAGATCAAGTGTCTTTAGACGTAGCAAATACGGAGTACGGGCATGAAGAAACAAAGCGAGTCCGGATGTTATCCTGTTTCCGTAACACTAACCGGATTCGCGTTTAGATAGACTGCAAACTACCAGAGAATTTGCTAGCTGAGACCGCTATAGCTATTGACTACCTTGCTAGCATATGACGGTGTGATGGTTAATGGTTATTGGTTATATTAGGCATGAACTGTGGCTGTGACCATTCAGGGCCTAGTTGAAGGATATGATCTGAATGTGCAAAATCGTAGGTCATGAAATACATGAAAACTTCTCATTCTACGCCTAGCAATACTTAGCTTCAGTCAACGAAATTAGCGATAATGTGACCTATAATAACCTATCAATACCTTTGGCGAAAAATAAAAACAGCTTGTGATCTCATCTCACCCGTAACACGCAGAGATTGTGATGTCATAAGTTTCTTGCTATAATTTAATTACTGTTATCGCCGACCCAGATCAGTACGCGCCAGAAGCGAATCCAGATAAACAACGATATATTTTGAAAACATTTGCCAATCAAACCGGCTGTAATTTATTACGGGAATAGAGGCAGCAACGGACTGGAATACGCATGTCGCCTACTCACTACCAGCAAGATCTTAACCCGTTTGGGTATATGGTATTCGCAGCACTTGATTGCGATCTCGTGGTGTTGCAATATATTATATAATTCTAGCGAGGTGCATCTTAAAGCGCAATTCACACATGCCCGGTTCGCACGGTACATATACAGAGGTCTCAAACACGACATGTTATATACAGAGGTCTCAAACACGCGACCGCGTGTTTTGTTCGGCCCGCGACGACATTTTTGATTTTTATTAATTTGACAATATATAAGTGTCACATATATCTTTTCAGGTTATAAAGTGTAAATTCCCTCTAAAATTGCTCTAAAAAACCTGAAACTATTCATCAAACTTCACTATCACATCAATTGCAAACGCTACCATGCAGTGGAAGATTCACTATTTCGCCACATTTTCACTTCATGATGATAAAACCTGACCCTTAGACGATTCGTGACTGAAATTTGTGAGTTGGATTTGGACGCGACCTTTCTTAAAATTACTCGAACTCGGGCTGACTCGATGGAAAAATGAAAATGACTCGAGTGGACTCGGAATGCCGTGAATTTGTTAGAACCATGGACGCAATAAACTAATCGCGTGTCATGGGAATAAATATACATCAGAAGGTCGCAGTTTGGTATTTCGCTAACTAAGCAAATAGTTATGGCAACCAGTGGCAATCTATTAGTTACATCTTAGGTCGCGTAGTCGCTGAACCAGGTTATTAAGGCCACTTCAAGGTACCGAGCACCATAGTGGTACACTCCAACGATGGGTCGTTCGGCGTTACGACATTTCTATTACTAAGACGCATTCATTAATATATTGATGTTATATTTATATATTTTCCGCTCCTGTTTTCGAAGATATTTGACCATGAGATTAATAGCCTACTTATCAGGAGTATACCCGAATCCTGGATTGGAATTACACTGCCAAACCAAAAAATTTTGTGATATCAGATCAGTCTCTATTATCACTCTGTTAAATTCGAAATATCAAAAGGCGATAACTTTAATGATGACATCATACATTTGTCCGCTCATAATGTGTCTATATTTTATATTTAATATATATCAAGAATTCTATTCAAATAGTTATAAATCTGATTATTTTTTTCCTGCCAGGCCTAAATTGATACAAGAGTAAATCACATTTTGACGATGTGTGTTTATTGTCATCCTGCTGGATCGGCTCACTTTCAATAGGACAATTCCATCCCGTCAAATAAGGCCTACTTGGAAAGACATATAATACCCCTATATATGCTGCGGCCCGCGGCGTCGTCAAAACTGGAAAACTGGCCCGCGAGGACATTTGAGTTTGAGACCTCTGATCTTATGTCTGACAGAGACAAGATTTGTTAGGAGTCGATTTTTTAACCAATTGGATTGGTCATTTCATGGCATTATTAGCTTCAATTCTGCTATGTATTTAACGGTCATCAGCCTATCTAGATCATGCTGAAAAGAATTTAAAATGTTCCATTAGTGCAGGGTGTCAAACATACGGCCCGCGAAGCGATTCTGAGTAGATTGCAAAATGCATTCCAGCACATCTCCATAACAATTATAGAGATTTTTGTAATAAACACATCTATTAATCCCTCAAGTGTCGAGTAGGGCTACCAGTATGTTCATAGACGCCATTGTATCCACCCGGCATCGGTGTTCAGGTTTCATTCTGTTCACCATAAGGAACAAGTCATTGAAACCCAATTCCGAAAGGCAAAATCCGCAAAAAACACGCTCACTGAGTTCATAGTTTTATACGCCAATGAGAGACCGTTACATGCAGGAGCAGGTTACATGGAGAATTAAAATAGTTACAGAAAAGCATACTTTCAATTCATGTGGTCGCACTGCTCTATAGTGACTCAAAAGATGAATAGATTACGGCCTCAGAGAAACCCGAATCGCGAAGCAATTTCTACGTCCGCCCTTACAGTTAAATCGTTCGCATACGCAGGGCTGAAGCCAGAGTACGACCAAAACAAAGGAAACATAGAAATATGCCAGCTTGTATGGTCGTTAGAGCCACTTTTTAGCAGTTTATAACTGTATTCAACCGACCAATCATCGTATTCTTGGCCAATTCCATTGTCTACTAACGTAGGTGCTGCCAGAATAGAACCCCTGTGATCCGTCATATAAAGTAATAACGATTGCATATGTAGGCTTGATAATAAAGTATACAAGTGAAAAACAAGGGCATGAATTTCGAGGCACCATTTTGAAATTATTTGACGGGTCCGTCTACCGAGCGATCTGAAGGTTTGAATCCGACCGCGACGCCAGCTGAGTTTGACACCCCTGTATTAGTGGTTAGCAGCTAAATCTCTCAATAATTGCTGCCTCTAGCAATCGATGTAGCCAGTATAAATATGTGTATAATATTGATATTTCGACGCAGAATATCTGGTTCAAGCGTTCGGCTTCAATTTTACCCTCAAGAAGAATTCGACCAGTACCCAGTGTTCCGTAATAAGCACATGATGTAGGTCTAATCATTAAATTAAATTGCAAGTGTACCGTGTAATGACTGTAATCTGAATGTGCCGGCAATCAGCACATACCCGGTTTTATTTTGTAGCATTGTAACTCTTCTGCTGCAAAGTGAAGATGTTACCTTCGTAATTTGCCGCAGTGCGAAGTGTGAAAACAGAATGCGCATCCATTTAGATGGAATCTGATATATAGAATCGTGATGTACTGTCTTTCTGCGAATTTTAGTTCAACGTACAAACAGTTGGATTACGACGCGATGCGCTAAGTATTCTGTGTGTATCTAATACTGATTAAAAATGAAAATCTGTTAACTCTGCAATTTATCCGTATTCGATGATTGCTTTCGGTATAATTTGGAGGACTAGCACAATAATGCGAGTACGGCCTTGGAAGGAAATTTGTGCGGCCATGGACACGTGATTCAATTAGTATGTGTTGGCGGCCGTTGACATGCAAATTGAATTTACGAATTGACTCCCGAATTTTTGAGAGATATTAATTAGTCTTGAAATTTTCTTCTTCAACATCACTTAATTTTTCGATTTTAGTTTAGTAGCGCCCTTTGCAATCCGACCCCCATAGTGCAGATGTTAACAGCAGAGGAAAATGATGCGCCCCATATAGAAATAAAAACTTGGAATCGTGTGTTCCTCAGGAAAGAAATTTGTTTCTGGTACGTTTAGGCGATTCCAATATCTTTCCACTACACCGACAATGATTATGGGAGGTCAAGAAATAACAGCATTCAAAAGAGTGATTAATAACAATTGGTGCACCCGAAGATTCATCATCATTTATAAGTTGCCCTAAATTTTCATAAACACTCCTCCATCAACTCCACCAATGAATCTGATCACATGGGCTGAGAAAGGATAAATGTTTGATAGGAATATGTGAAACTACTAATATTAATGACGAAATGAGCTCGTGAATTTGAAAAATTATCGCGCGTGGCGCGAACATAACGAATCCCAGAATCGATTCATAACAGGGACACCCGCAATTTCGCTGCGTATAGTAAGGCGATATGAATAAATAGATTAGTACGGAGTTTACCGGAAATTGACATGGCAGTTTAATATGGGTATTTGGCGTCCAGTTAGTTCGTTACGACTATATGCTCTGGAAAGCGGCCTTGGGCTACATGAGTAATCGAAATGCAGCCGTGAATAGAAAAAAGGTTGGCCACCCCTGGACACTCGATACTCTCGTCCCACTGTGGTGCCTTGAATCCTCGTATAGTATAATCAGCATCAAAGGCTAGGCTGGAAACGACATTTATCCGAAGTCGCTTGCTAGTGATAAACCCTCAACATGCCAGAAAGTTCAATGAAATGGGTATACGCGTATACCTGTCGAAATTATGCCAAAATATCTCTAATGCGGCGAATCAGATATGTGCGATGGCATTTTTCTCTTTTTAGCCACATAAAAGGAGCATATTTAAACTTTCCGAATCGTGAAACTTTCACCCACACGTTCCATTGTCAAATGTCATTGGGTCGCATGCTAATTGCTCATATGTCCACTGATCCTATTGCTTGTATGCGTCATATCACAATCGCAAACCACGCGTCTTTCAAAGGTATCTTTCCTTTCATATCCTTCAGATCAGTAATTTACTTTGAGCTATACGCTCGGTGTACGTTTGACTTATTTTACGTAGCAAATCCGGACTTCTACGTGTGTACATGGCGGATGTAGATGAGGAAGACATGGTCAGCTTTGAGATTTTTTGCGCGTGGGATGGATCCTTAACGGAGTACAGGGTTGAGCGGTACTTGACCAATATGGGCGAATTTATGCAGGATTATTCTCAGGGAAAAAACGTTGCCTTTGATGACGTTCGGTTTATATTCGAAGGCGACCGTATGACGGTCCGCGACACGCCCGACACGCTGGGAATGGAAGATGGAGACCATATCGACGTGATTCTTGTCCAACACGGGGGTTAATCCTGCCTACTATGGTCGCGAATGCTCGATATTTTTCTAATAGCACCGGCCTGATCACGGATTGCGGCCTGAAAAGGCTTTAGGTAAAGATTTTAGCCGTCTTTTAAAGAGACTGTATGGGCATTTCTATTGGTACGCGGAATGGGATGTAGTGAAACGTGCGATCAATGCGCGAATTTTGGTATACTTGATTGACTTGCGTTACGGCGTGATGCGATCGGCATTCAGCACATGTTTACGGATTCGAAAATGATTAATTTAGCTTTGTTGTTTATGCTTTTTTCGCGATTGTTTTCGGTATAATTTGGCTCGTAAGCAGCCAAACGAATTTCCATGACAAATTATTTCCTCGCGTTACTGCCATTGTCGCTAACTGCAGTCTCGTGAATCATAACCCGGCCCAATGTCTCGTGATCATTTGATCGTGTTTTAGGGGTCTGCGTTCGAAACAGGTTAACAAACACTGGCCTGACTAACGCCATGACACAATATCCCGACAACTGGTGTTAACGCGCGGAATACTTCAGGTGGTTAAGTCACATTGCCTTCGAGTATGCAACGTTAATTATGTCGATTGATTAAAGTTTACCAAGGTTGATTAATTATAAATTCGACGTTTTGAACTAGACATTTGTAATACACTTCCTGGTCGACTGACCTGAACGTTGAACATCCTTACTGTTTATCGACCGTGACGCTATTTACTTGATCGTTTATATCACGGTCGGGCAACTTCTCCGGTCGGCGGGTCGGATATGGGTTAATGAAGTACTTGGCGGGCTGGATTTCATAATATATACATTGACCGCTTATTCATTCACGTATACAAGGAATAAATCGTATTTAATGTAAACTTTAAGTTTAAAGCATAGACACCGAAAACAGTTTTTAATGAATTTATTAACAGTAGCTGTTGAAGTCAACCAGACATCTGAGGTCGGTAAAAGTTGTCAACAAGTTCTTTGCACTCTGGCTGCATCTCGTATGTAGAAACGCAGCATTGTCTCGTTAATGTTCATGGTCGAAAATGTATGTAGAGTGTAGACCCGAACAGGGCAAGTAGTTGCATGTCCATATTTCCCAAGTTGGCAAACTTGGATTCATTCCGTGACGCATGAAATTTGTCACTAATTTTAGAATAACACATTTGAATAATATATTCATATTTATTCCCGAAGCATTTCGGCTGACACTCATCATGGGATACCGTCAGGTCAGCAATAAAATAATGCGAGCATTCAAATAACAATCAGTATCGCTAATTATGACGTCACACAGAGTAAATACAAAGTTAGAAAAACGAGAGAACTGTAGCGTTGGCACGGAGACGAAACAAAACAAGTTAATGCGCGATTTTCAAATTATACACAAATTCCTTCTGTTGACATAGTCTAGGTTGACTCATAGTGATGATGGTGAACTCAAGAACAGACAAATGGAATAAATTGCAACCCTTAGCCAATATAGAGAACATGTCCTCATGATGATTAGCAGCACACGTATGATTTTCCAGCAAATGTTTACGGATAGAAGACTTTTGATCCATGGCCAGGCCTGGTTGTGTTCGAGAACAAGCAGATTGTTTTGCTGCGATTGCGAGATATTAGATTTGACAGACGGTGGGATGTGTTGTTTGATACGGTCCTGGAACCGTTTGGAAGTTCTCCCTACGTACTGACAATCGCAGTGGCACTTGAATTCATAAATTACGTTACTTTGTTGTACAACGTCCTCTCGGGTTCCAGGCAGCATTGGTATCGTGGTAAAAATAACACTGGTTTACACCGCTGGATAACATAATAAAATAGAATATAATTTTACTTACAGAGTAGAAACTCTCTGCGGGCCGGTCAAAATCCCTTCGTGTGCCGTATGTTGCCCGTCCCTGGTTTATATCATAGTGAATGCAATTCCTACCTCTGTCCTCATTACGCAAAATCAATCATAATTATTCACTGAAACGCGACACTTCTTATTCATCCAACATGCCTTCTTGCATCTGCACGTATCCACAGCAGTCCACGCTTTATTTTTGTACACTACTAATTAAGTTTGGGCCGTTTATGGAAGCTTTGATTGTACCGGTATGATGTCATTGAGCGATTGGATTCCTAGTATACATTCCTGGTTCATATACGATTGCATTCCTAGTTTACATTCTTGCTGGTATTTTTATTTTATTGCATTTGTTTTTTCAGAACTTGCATTGGTCGTATTAGTGAGATAGCTACATATTACACGGACCAACTGTGGAAAACAGGTCTTTCGTTAGACGTAGGAAACACGGAGCACGGTCATGAAAACCAATGCGAGTCGGGATGTAATCCAGCTTCCGGAACAGTAACCAGATTTCCATATAGATGAAATGCAAAATATCGCTCTGCTTGTCGATCTTTATGACTTTCAACTGCTTCACTAGCTGACTACCCTATGGCGGTCTCTGGTTATGCAAGGCTTGTTTATAACGCGTGTGCCATCGTGTGAACTGTGGATGAACGTTGTGACAATTCCATGCATTCACAGATATAACCTGGATATGCAAAATCGTAGGTGATGAAAGATAAGAAAATTCTCTTTCAGCGCCTAGCATTGGCTGCAGTTCACGAAATTTCCGATACTGTGACCTAGAATAACTTACATCAGGGGTGTCAAATTCAACTTGCGCCGCGGGCCAGATTCGAGCCTTCAGTTTGCTCGCGGGCCGGTCCAGTCAAAGGATTCCGAAATGTTAACTCCAATTATATACCCTTGTTTTTCACATAAATACATTGTTATCAAGCCTATAGATATGATTGTACATTATATTCGGATCTAGTGTATAGGTTACTTTGTCATGTGTGACTATAGTGGAGTGGGCATAAAGTCACGAACATGTATCCCCACATTGAAACCAGGGTAAAACTGGGCCGAACAAGGACTATGGGTTGGTTTAGATCAGCGTCCCAATATCCATAGTCAAAACTGACATCTGTGACATCTTTGGATGGCATGGAACTCAATCATAATAAGAATCCATGGGATCAGGCATTTGCGGCGTGATTACGCAATCCACAACGATCTCTCATTTTCACACATCGCTAATTCGCTCTGTATTTCAAACAAAGTGATTGGCAACATTACGATGATTGGCCGGTTGAACGCAGGATCGCAGGTATAAACCGCTAAAACAGTGGCTCTAGCGACGATATAAGTTGACATATTTTTATACTCTATTTGTTTTCGTCGTAACCTGGTGTTAGCAAAGTGTATGCGCGGTGAGCAATGCAAGAGATTGAACTGAATACGAGGACATTGGAATTTAGTTCATTATTACTAAATCGCGATTTGGGTTTCCCTGGAGGCCGGGGACATTTTGAGTCCGAATTGATACAGGAGTGCGACAACAGATATTTGAATTATATTTTTTGTAACTATTTTATTATCCATGTAACTTGCATATAACGGTTTCGCATTGGAGTTTCGCTTCAGTGAATAAATACTCTTTGGTCCATCGTTCCTAAAAAGTATGAGTGTGCGCTTTTCTGTGCCTTCTCGGAATTGATTGTCAATGACATAGACTTGTCCCGAAGGGTAACTAAAGTGACCACAACACCGTTGTCGGAGGGCTATAATGCAGCATATGAACTCATTAATACATTTGCTGTTAAGAGCGGTTATTTAATGAGGGTATTTCTTACTAAAAATCTCAATATTAGTTGAAAATGTTCTCGATAATACAAGCATTTATTTCGATTTACTCACTGCTTCGCGGGTCGGATGCGGGCCGTATGTTTGACATCCCTGACCTATATCTATGGTGAACAATAAACACCTAACAAATCATGTGATCCCATCTGTTCCCGCAAGGGATGGTGGATGTTAAGGTTATTGCTATAATTTAATTACTGCTATCGCTGACCCAGATCACTAAGTGCCAGAAACGAATCCAGATAAACAAGATATCTTTTGAAAACATTTGCCAATTTATCACGGGAATAGAGGTAGCGAGGTAACGCTTCATTTTGTCTTGACTGGGTCACGCAAGTCGCATGCTCGCTACCAATAAGATCTCAACTAGATTGGGTTTAGGTTTATTGTAGTCGAAGGGTCGCAGTATAGTTGATAATTGTCTTGTCGTTTTGCAATTTCATTCAGAATTCTCCTAGCGAGGTGATCTTATCTAGCAGCGGGAAGTTTGTTAGATGTCGATTTTTAATTGGTCACTTTATAGTGTTATTAGCTTTAAGTCTGTTATGTATTTGCCGAACATCAGCCCGTCTAGATCACGACGAATAGAAATTACCGTAATACATTTCATTAGTGGTTAGCAGCTAAATCTCTCAATAATTGCTGCCTTTAACAATCGGTGCAGCCAATATAAATATGAGTGTGATATTAGGATTACCGAACGTCCTCCTTTGTGACTATTTGTCCTGCTTTTTCAAGGAATTGCGAATGTCCTCCGAGGACGCCTAAATGTAGTATTTGGCAATTCGTCATCCTTTACAGCTTTTACGGCTAGGCTAATGGACGGGGTTCACTGAAAACGGCATAAATCACGCGAAATAGGTAATGAGGACGTTCGAGCGGGCCATTCGGGAGTCGAATAATAGCGATGACGTTTAATTTTAGTCAATAACACTAAAGTAACGTAAAGAAGCGGGCGATGCGGGAGCCGAGCCAAAGTGACGTCCTTTGGTTTTCAGTATATATTTTAAAAATCAGCCGTTTGCAATTTCGGTAAAGTAAGTTTTATGTTTATCTACTCCTTTCCGGATTCCAAAATATGGTAACCCCATATATACATACTTCGGCACAGAATATCTGGTTCAAGCGTGTGGCCCAATTTTACTCGCAAAGAAAATTCACCAGTACCCACCACCCATATCCCCTATAAAGCATAGGATGTAGGCCTAATCGTTGGTGAAATCGCACTACGAAATCTGAATGAACCACTGATTGTCTGCAACCAACAGATATCCGCTATCGTATAGTATGTAGGTAGCGCCTAGTAAATTCGAAGAGAAGAGATATAGGTTGTTGTGTTTATACTGATGTATGTAAATGCCATATGTAGCTTGGATGATCATTTAGGAAGGAGGCGTAGAAAGTTTTTCGGGTGATGGGGAGAGGGGTGGGAAATGTTCTAATAAATGGATGAGATCACTGATGCACAGGGATATAGGATATTTCACTGTGTACGCTGACGTGGAGATTTAGTTCATCATGTTTCAATCGGTCCGTGGACAAATGAGCATCATCTGCATGGCACATGACCAGGCCTGTTTATTTTTGGATTTCTCCAAAAATAACAAAAATAGCTTAGTTTTGGATGTTTCCAAATTTTATTTTTGGAGAATCTCCAAAAATAAGAAATGAAGGTGTTTTTAGCCCTAATACTACATATAAAACTTCACCGAAAGTATGTTATTATCATGTATTCATGTTCTTAAACACATCGACATCATCAGTGATATTGATCTAACTTGCTAATACTTTCGTCACAAAGTCTCTGGCCTGGAGAATGCCCTCCAAATAAAAATCACTGGGTGACGCCCGGTAGAGGCCTTTATCCCAGTTGATTTTCGAGAAATCGGCTTCGACCGTCGCAGTTGTGGGAAACATCGAGCCATGTGGGTCCAAAGAACTGTCGCTCGTAAGTAATGCGCTTGAAAATGACGTCCATTTTGTATCGGGCAGACATGGATTGGAATTGTTTTTCGATATGCTGTATCTACTCAGGTGTCCAGTTGTTCGACAGCCCACCCCGGTGTTTGTCGATCAATTCACTGAGCTGCAAATAAAGTAGGCCTAGCTTACATATATGTATCACCCTTGTTTATATTATTGAAATCTAAAAGAGCAAGAAGTATTTGTTCTGTCCTGCCTACGAAGTTGCACCACTTGGTGTCGTAGACAGGACAGAACCCTTTAATTGTCGGCAACTTCAATTTTCTTTATGCCGTCGATGAGCCCTGCTATAAGGCTCCTGGCTGCCTCGAACGTGGAGTGCTTCTCTTCTTCGTCGATATTCTCGAGAAGGTCGAAGACTGCACAGTGCACACTCTGATCCTCCACGAAATTGCATGACTCAGTGAAATTGGTAGTCCAGCACCCTATGACCAGAGGACCTTCCTTGCCGTGGATGTCATTGTCCCAGTCCTCAGCTGGGCACCGATCTCGAAGGCATTCGACCAGGCGATGGCGCTCATCCTGATGCTCCACGATCAGATGACCAAGTCCCTGAATCTTTGTGACGGTGGTGCTCAGCTCTGTGGCCATGCGCTCGAGGACGATTAGTTGGATCCACTACTGCAGCGGAGGTTCACAGGCCGGACTTATATCGTTTATAACCCCGAGGAGTTTGGTACGGTGTCTAGTCAACCAAGTGGTCATCTTCGTAGTTGACAACCAACATGTGTCTACAAACTTGGGGCACATACTTTTCTTTTCCTGGATCAAGTCCTGTTGCCGTTGGAGGTAGTCATTCAGTCCCATCATCGTGTGGACGAAGTTATTGTTATAGAGGTGGCGGTATTTGGCCTGCGTCACAAGGTCCCGGACGCAGCACACTCGCACGATTTCATACCATGCCGCCTCTTCAACCCTTGTCGTGTTGCCTCTGATCCTTCCAGTGAGTGGAAGTACTTTTAGCGTTTCGGAGACCCCCTCCCGCACAGACATGCTGTTTGTGTGTGTGTTTGTGAGTTTCCTGGTTGTTTCAACAGTATTTACACTGCTCTGACTCGTGCATTTCACTAAAAAAACTTGAAAAAACATCATCCAAAAAAATCTTATTTTTGGATGTTTTCAAATCTTATTTTTGGAGAATCTCCAAAAATAAAACCCCATATCCAAAAATAAACAGGCCTGCACATGACACATCGCATAGCGACACATCAGCATAATATTGGTATAATTGCATAGCATATATTGCAATTAATTTGTCACCCTTTCTCAGCCCGCGTGATCAGATTTACCGGTAGAGCTGAGGGAGGTGGGGAGCTCAAATAGCAGGCACAGCGCTATTTCGCGCCGGCCACCCAGGCACCTATGGACTGTATATATTGATGCTTTCAGTAAACATGCGGCGGTAATTTTTGACCAAGGTTTTAGTTGATAACACAATTCGCACGGTCGAATGTTGTTGTGCAAGTGTTGGTGTGTCGTGGTACGGTAATGTCTGGTGGCGAAATGTATATTTTTTAATGAATGATGCGTATATATTTCTTTAAGCGCGAAGGGTAGGCTATCCATATGCATATTAAAAAACAGACATTTAATTTCAATGAATCGCATGAAGCGCGAAAATTTTTCTGATGTTGTATCAATTTCCCACAACATATACTCTATAATTTATGTTGATTTGCAAAATAATTTTGAGCCCGTTCGATCTCGCCCACCCCAATTGAGGAGTTTGGCATGCGGCAGTTACGGTCCAGGTTTTCAGACACAAGCATAAATATAGAACAAGTCGTAAGTCGTGACAAATTACCTCGTGATTAGCCAATCTCTCGGTGCTGTTTGCACTGTACAACTAACGCTGTAAAGGTGTATAGCTATTGATTTGATGGTGTCGAAGAGCGAGGATTTTATATACAATAATGTTGTTAGTGTGACGAATTGAATCAACCACTGTTGCGTGTATTTCACACCCGTGATCGAGGTCTATGGAAGCCAGACTCTCTACCAATACCCCTTCTTATCGGAAGCACATACAGCTCTAAGCTATAATTAAGGTGTGACTCGAGTATGGCTACCCAAACTAACACTGTTAAGATGAATAGCAATTGATTGACCAATAGCGAATGTTTTAAAGGCAGGAAGGGGTGTTATTCAGACGAATCGGATCACCAGTCTTGCGTGTATCAGAACGCAAATACCGACCGCATAATTGGCCTAACTAATCTGTGAAATGGATATTAGGCAACTGTACAATGTACATACCCGCAGTGATTATAATCTACTATATTGTCTCGCTCTAAAAACTCCAGATTCCGGATTAAGTCAATTTCAGTCGACTCCACTCAATTTGCAAACTTTGGTTCCGCTCACTATTGACCAGAGAAACGGTAAACGGTCATTGGTCGGTCAGTCATTGACAAAGGCAGACAACGCATCACGTTTCAATAACCATTCGGATTTCTCTGAATGCCGGGGACCTTTTGCGTCAGCAGAAGTAATACAACGATATCATTGTCGCGACGCTTGCTGAGCACTCTCACTCTCGACGCGCAGCCGCTCATTGGTCTCGTTTAGCCAGACAGCATTGTTGGCGTATACCAATCGCTGTGAGCTATGAGATTTGCTTGTGTCCACATCATAGCATAGCAAAACACCATGGTGTGATAATGGTCTGAAACGCTGGTTTAAAACTCTCGCTTTTGTGAAGAAAGGCATTACGCGCGAAATTGTGTCATAGTCTATCCGTTGCAGCTGCATTCTCGTATTTAGACAGGGTGTTGGTGCGCAGAGATATCAAGCCATGTAATATTTAGCTAGATATAGATAGATAGATAGATAGATAGATAGATAGATAGATAGATAGATAGATAGATAGACAGATTGAATTATTTTAGATTTATCTTATATATATTCAAGTCACCATGTTAAATTATGTGAAGCATCTGTACAGGCCACGTAGCCAGCCAGAAAGAGGGGGAAGGGCCGAGGGGGTTGAAATGGAATGGGCCGTTTTGATTTCCTTCGAATTTACTAATATAGCATCAATTCATTAGGGTTAAGTACATGCGTAAATGACGATTATACAATCTCCTCACGTTTTCGAAAGTTTGCCAACGAGTCCGCAAGTGCTATCAATTATCGAGTCCCTGATCTCTTGTGCACTGCACTATTATATACGCGCGCTTATCAATGCGTATTACGTGGCCTCGGCGTCGATTCGCGCAAGTCAAAATGTCCGACGTGTTATGGAATCTGTTCTATAATGGCACCGTTTTCAGGTGCTTCTCGCTAATTCGCCGCGACCGCGCGCAGCACTGATAATACGACGTATTGAATTGAAACTGAATATTAGCGTCAGAATTGTCATGTTAAAAGGACAGAGTTTTGCGTTTGAAAGGGAGGGCGTTTCGACCCCCCGAAACCCGCCCCCTGGCTGCGCGGATATCGTGTGCACGGCAAAATAGACTTGAAACAAAATTCGTAAAATATCCACGTAGATCCAAAATGACATTAGAGAAGCTGCTTTTTTTTACGAGAATTGAAGAAAAATTTGCAAGTTTGGCGGGTTTTCAAATTTCTTTGGTTTTCGCACGTATATTTTACTACGGCAGTTTTCTTCGTTTTCATAATACTTGGATCTGAATGAAGAGTGGTTTATTAATATTAATTATAATTATTGACTGTTGTTTTCCCGTTTAACAGCTATCTTATGCAAATTCATCCCCACTGGAATCCCTTAATATAAACAATGGCCGTTCAATTGACGTGTTCGGTGGCCATGTGCGGTCAGGAACTTTTGTCTACATCATCTATCTGCAGTCACCTAAGCAGGCATATTCGAGATGGATTCTTGGTTAAGTGTCCATTTTCGAACTGTACCAAAAGATATGACGTGGTATCGTCATTTTCTAGTCACGTGAGCCGATATCACGTCGTTCCTGAACTGCGGCAGAAGTCTAGCCGTAATGGTACCGTATCTGGATCTGCGTCAACTAACAACAGTCAAGCAATTGCTGGTCAGCATCCTGTAACGGCGGCCACAGCGGTGGATGCTGACCTCTCTGACATCGGATGTCCGTTAAGCTCATCCAGTCCCGGTGACTTGACAGGTACTCCACGCAAGCCCGACAATTCAAAAAGTGATGAAGCTTCGTCCAGCAGTTACGCGAGTGACAGTGATGCATCGTGTTCGTCTGGCGGGTCAAGCTGTGACCCATTTTGGTTTTATTCGTTCGAAGTGCCTTGGCATGCCATGTCGCCGACTTTGGCCAAATGCTGCTGGGAGAAGAAAAATGCGGGTGATCGTGTTCGCCGCGAGTTGGTCAGGCTAATATGTGACGAAATAATGAAAGTGACTTTGTTCCCTAAAAAAAAGGCGTTGGATTTCATTGCTCATCAAGTCGTTACAAAATATCCGGACTCGTTCATGGATAAGACGTGTGGAGTTGTTGTTGGAAATGGTCATGGAACACTAACGAATCAGCTTGATTACCGAATCACGAATGAACGTAAAGCGATGAGAAAGTTACGGGGCGGATCGAACAGTGTGGAAAGGCCCAGTGGCAAGAAAAGAAAAAAGCATGATATCAGGGAATATGGCTGCGTTAATTGGTCATCTACTGAAAATACTACTGCGGAAATGGAAAAGGACCAGCAGTGGTTGATCGAAGGGAGCAGAAAGGCTATTCGAGACAAAGAAAAAATTAAAATTTTAATGGGATCAACATATCCATTACAGAGAAAACATATCAATGGTCAGGTCCCAATATCAAGTCTCACAATGAAGTGGCCCCTTCTCTTCGAAGCCGATCACATGTTTCAGCATTATTCCATTCTTACTGGAAAAAATGAGGCAAAAGAGTTCATAATTCGCAAGATGAATGATTCCTGGCCACTTCTTCAAAAGTAAGCATATTAATTCTGTAATCTCCTAAATACACGCTACCCGCAAACGTTGATGTCAATTATACCAGCAATATACCTGTCGTCTTTGGTATTATCTTTAATATACGGTAACCGTACTCTTCACAGGACTTTCAATGTATCGAAGTCGGAGAAAGTAAAGTTCGTAATGGCGCAATTTTCAGTTCTTGCAAAATGGAAAGAGACTAAAGAATATCCTTCCTCCGTTGGTATGCTCGAACTGCTGTGTGCATTCTTTGAAGAACCAGCATCTCAATTATTCAAGCATATGGTAAGCACAATACAACGCCGCCCTTATTACTATGTACTTCGCTAATTATTGACCAGTGATTCAGCGCTCATAATATTTTACAAGTCCGACCATCGGGCTTCGACATCAGCCCCATGGTCTTTAGTAGAATCCTTTAGTTTAGGTGCTCGATTGGTGAACTCTAATGAAACGTGTTCTGGGCTGTGATGTCTATCTGTTTTCAGGATGGTATTGCCCCGGGATATTATGTGCGAGACGTTCCTAACCATCCATTTTTGATTGTAGTCGGTAAGTATGAAACATAGCAATCTAGTTTCAGTTCTAGTTGCACGTTTGAAAATAATCTTCGTTGTCTAACAACTAAAAGTAAATGTCGTTTTTCGTGATTCTAGATACCGATATCATGTTGCATGATGTTTGTGCAGGGTACAGTCATTGCTAGCTCAGAGCCATCACTACTTGTGGTGGCGTAGCCGGCGGGTGGGTCTATGGTTCTAAATGACCCTGCATTATCGAAGTCATCATCTCCACCATCTTAGGTCACGTGGGCTGATTGAGGATAACCTTTTTAGAGTGATAAATGGAAGAATGGATATTACTGACAGAATTCATTCACAAAATTTAACAGCTAGATGCAATGCACGGTGGGCTCCGGACCAATGGTTTTGTTTGGGCCGGGAGTTGGCTCAAAAGTGTTGTTTCGGTTTTAGCTACGACACACAACCACAGATCTGCACCTACCAGTATAGTTGAACACAAGACTGGCGGGTCAGAAGAAGTCTGTTGCAGACCATTAATGAGAATACCGACCTTAGCAATCACCAGAGCTCAAAATATAGAGATGGTGCAATAACCTGTAGTTACTTCACGACCTGTGTTAAGAAATCAACTCATGTATACAATCGATGGGCTAAGCATTCCTATTGCGATGTCATATGTGTATAAAAATCTATTTACAACCCGCTAGCTCGCGCTAATGAGTGTCCGTAATTTGGGCCACGAAAATAGGGTAACCCTACATTAGGCATTACTTCTACGCCTCTACTTGAGTAGCAGCACCGATTACTTTATCACCTCTGTTCATTTTAGCCCCCGCAGGCATCTATAAGTCGTCGAAGGAGTTTGTGGTGACTGCAGAAAGAACCGCAATATTTTCCACCGTCAGCTTCTGCATCGCATTAGCTTATCTGTTTGTCTCATTCTACGTCTTCAACATAGAATACCCCCCAGAACTGCTAGCTACACTGGAGTTCATACAAAGGTAAGCCAGAGTGGAACTATCGAATTTCCATTTCACATAAGGCAACTTTACGGCCATTTTTGACCGGCTTCTCGAGCGCTAAATTTGATAAAACGGCAATCAACGGAAAGCTGCTGGTTTAAAGATTACGAAAATATAATTATTATTCTGCTCATCGTCACGGAACCCCCCAAATCCAGCTTCGAATTTTGCACTCTGATCGAGTTTGACCTTGTGACACAACAATACTGTCTGACTTACACTTCTTAGATTCACTCTCGTTCTGCCAGACTCGATCACCATGCAAAATGAGCGGGATGAAATTTATGTTCTTGTAATGAGTACAGAAGCAGCTTTCCATTAATATCCGTTTTATCAAATTTACCGCTCTGCAAGCCGGTCAAAAATGGCCGTAAAGTAGCCTTTGGTCAAATGGAAAGTATGACGTAACCAAATGCAGTGAGCCTTTCTATCTCGCGGTGTCCACAGCATATACACTATGGCGAAACAATAGTGTCCTATATGGTGTGGACTGTGGACACAAGCAAATATCACGACTCAGTGAAATTGGTCTACGTCACACTTTCCATTTGGCTCAAGGCAATTTGCCGAGCATTAAATTTGATAAAACGGGCATCAATCGAAAGCTGCCGCAGTACTGATTACCAAAATACAAATTTTATTCCGCTCATGGCCCTGGAACCCCCACAATCAGCCTCAAACTTTTCATTGTTATGGAGTTTGGCATTGTGACGGTAAAAGTCTGTATGGCTAAATGAGAGTGTGGCTCAGGAGCAAAAGAGCGGCTGCGCGGCGAGAGTGTTCAGCTGGCGTCGCGGCAATGGACAATATGGGCTTGTGTTTCGAAGTGCAATCCCGCCGCAGAGAGACGTTGCGCTGTTGATACTTTCTATAGGCGCATCGGTAGAAGCGAACACACATTACCAGCCTTTCCTTGACTTTTAAGGATGGAACCGGGCCCACAGAATGCATTAGGGCCCATAACGAATTTTCGCGCATTCTTCTTCAACTTATGTATGGATCTTTCCGTCCAGGTAGCTGTATGTCAGATTATTATGATTCCAACGTCACCGGTTAGGCAAATCTCCTATATTCCTGACAATGGCTTTATAGGCCTGAGCTTGGTAAAGCTTTCCAGTGAAAAACCAAGGTATGGATTTGGTGGTAACATTTTGGAATGATTTGACTGGTTCGGCCGGCAAGCTATCTGATAATGGATTGAATCCTAGTCGCGAACACAGTTTAGTTCGACACCCCTGCTGTAACCTGTAAACCTTTAATCAACATTTCACCTGCTGCATTCGCGTACCAAGTGTTACCCTTAAAGGCCAAGGAAAGTTTGGTAATGTGTGCTCGCTTCTACCGAAACGCCTGTAGAAAGTATCAACAGCGCAACGTTTCTCTGCGACGCGATTGCACTTCGAAACGCAAGCTCATATTGTCCATTGCCGCGACGTCAGCTGAGCACTCTCACCGCGCAGCCGCTCTTTTGCTCCTGAGCTACGCTATCCTTTAGCCAGACAGCCTTGTTGCGTCACAATGCCAATCTCCATAATAATGAAAAATTTGAAGCTGATTGTGGGAGTTCCAGGGCCATGAGCGGAATAAAATTTGTATTTTCGTAATCGGTACAGCGATTGATACCCGTTTTATCAAATTTAATGCTGGCCAAGCCAGACAGAAATTACCGTCAAATTACCTTGAGCCAAAAGGAAAGTGTGACGTTGACCAATTTCACTGAGCAGTGAGATTTGCTTGTGGCAACACCATATGGGACACTATGGTGAAACCAATGTGAGCAGCAGGAACGTAACGTAACTATAATTTCAGTACTCGAAAATAAATGGTCTTTTTCTACACGACTGGAATCATTAAAATTAATACTCGTTTCAGATTAGAGTACTCGAATCATTGTGGCCAATCTGACCATAGCCCTACTCTAAATATATATAGATAACTAACCTCCGTAGGTTAGTTATCTATAAAATATAGCAGTGGTTCTTAACCTTGTCTCCAGCGCCCTCTGCGTGCGATTCGGATTTTGAAGGTGAAGCAGCAACAGCGATTCAATCGTCCGGCGGTCGGTTTATTTGCTGTTAGACCGGTGTAATAGTTTTTTAGTTATATGCTTATAAGATATCTTTCATTTATCACAGGATCTTTGCTGAGATATCAGTCGACGGGTCGCGTTCTAGCAAGATTAAGAAAAAAAATGATGTTCACATCAAGGTCCGGCAGCTTATGGCTCAACTCCGGACAGCCAACCCTTGAATGAATTTCAATCGTGCAAATAAATGCTTTGAGCTGCAACATTTGATTAATTTACGGGAGTTGCCAGTATCGAATGGGATAGTGGTTGTAAGACTTTAATCTTCTAGGGGGCCGTTTATGACACATTTAATTTTGAAAGTAGTTTTATGGCGAGTTTGCGTTAGATTGAGTAAAGCTATGGCGAATACGAGAAGAGCGTCAGAAAACCTGAAGCCATGCTTCAGGCTGTATATGGTAAAGGACTGTGGCTGCAATACCAGTTTTACTAGTAGCGTAATTCACCAGAATTCTGGTTATCAAGAGCACTTCATGCGGTACCAGTACCAGATTTACTATAGTAGCATAATTTAACAGTTAGCATCAAAGTTGACTAGTGCAGGTAAAACAGCTACCCATCCTGAGGCTGGTAAACTTACTAGAATTTTTTTTAACAGTGCATGCTGTGCCTGCTTGTAACACTTACTCTAGTGATAGGTATGTTCTTTGTTAACCTTTGATATTACGTATATGTCGCAAATTATCATCATGTGCATCTCCAACTCCATGCTTATCGCTGCTGTCCGAGTATTGTCTTTCATATCCAGTTGTTTTTTTCGTTATGAGTAAGCGTGATTGCTTGCTGATGCTTGGGAACAGGACTAGGCTCCAAAATGCACGCATCGATTGGTTTGTTCTGGAACGGTATCGTCTTCGTCGGGTTCGCAGTTTGAATGAAATTTGTAGCACAGTTATCGCAACCAGACTTGTGTGAACTAACAATCCAGTTAGTTGAAGGTCAAATAAATACTGTTTTTGTGTAGTTCTAGTTCTAGTTGCGGATATTGTAAACTTCTCCAGTTCTCCAGTCGGCGGGTTGGATATAGGAGAATTAGGTACTTATGGCGGGCCGGATTGCTAAATCGATACATTATTCGCCTATTTATCTACAAATAGAAGGAATAAATCGTATTTAATGAATGTATTTTAACGGCAGCAATGTCACTTCAAAGCCATTTCTAGCCGAAAATGACGACGACAATGTGGATTTCAGAACAGCATTATTGTCATACAGGTGCCGCCATGTCTGCTTTTCTCTGATCAAACACACGGTGCAATCCCTAATTAAGATTCCAAGGCGTTATATAAGCCCTGTACTCCAAATTTAACAATATATCAATTCATTAACATTAATATATGGTAAATGCCGATAATGCAAGTCTTCTCGCTTCGGCGAACTTGCGCGAAAGCTCTACTCCCGCATGCTGCACACACACGTATATATTAACATACAGTCACTAAAATTTGACGTTGAAGCAAGTATGGGGAATTACGGAAGACTGGGGCAACGGGCCACATTATCTTGTAATACGGGAAACCGGCCGCGGGCCGGACGTATGTTGTCCGTCCCTGTTTAGGCAGTGCAGCTCGCCAGCTATTAACAATAACTAGGCCTACCCAGCGCACCGAGCTTTGAGCTACTGCCAAAGCTATTAAGTAATGAATGACTTACACGTGGGAATTGATCTAAATCTTCAAAGAATATCAAAACTTTGCTCAAACGAAGTTGAAATCAGCCTATGCTCCGTTGAGCGCGACTGCTGGACTTTGCATTTGGCAAGCTTTCTTGAATACGAAAGAAGTTTCATCTTCAATAATCGTCTTCTCAGAATGGCTGTGAAACATTTGTTTCGTCAAAATTCATACAGACTTTGTCAATATCTCGCGCTTCCCAGGTTGAGAACTGGCACTGCGTGGGATATATCATAATAACAGGCCCAGAGACCGTAGCTGGACATCCCTGATCGAGGCCAAGGTGGGTGTCAGGCTTTAAAACACTCCGAAGTATTTTTCGACACCTTCCGATACCAGCGATAGATAGATCGCAATCCTGTGATGCTTGTGAAACGGTGAAATCATGAACAAAAACTCAAATCTTCCCAAGGTCAATTCTACACCAACTGATCCCAGCACCTGCGTCCTGCATGTGTTCCGTCCAGGTATGGTGCAGTTGTAAACGGACAAAGAATGAATGGATGATACTATATATTCAGCAAGATAATATACTAAAGACGTACTGAAAGGTCTGGCACCTGGCACATTACGAACAATGACGAAGTATCGTCATCTTCATCCGGTCGAGTCGAGAATATACGAGACCAGTGATTAACGTTATTTCATGCAGTAGGCTAATCAAAAAAATTGACTACGGGGAGACTACAAAGCTACCAAGGGCATAGGAATCTATTTGAAAACGCCATTCCAACACTCGGCGATTATACCTCTGTTACACTATTTTGAAGAGGAAGAATCATGGAAAAGTCGTTCGGTAGAATTGGTGCCAAATGTCACAATATTAGCATGCAGGTGGGGAGCAAGTTTCTCACAATCATTCCGCTCACGATACCGCTTCACGGTGTGGAGCTCTGGCTCCTTCTCTCTCCTATATCTGTTATGGTATAATGCTATATCACGTGACTTATCGCATAGTTATAACCCAGTGCATATCAAAGATTGACTCAGATTATGAGACTCATGTACGCTGAAACTTACTGCTAAAACTATCCGAATTACTGTACTATATATCTGGAAAAGGCAATTGTTTGTGTCTATTGAACTACAGTCAAGAACTACGCAGAACACAGGACGTTCGTGTCAGCTACTGCGGAAGTGCCAGTTAAGTATAAACTATAAGCGGATATCCGTTGACCACGGACTTGCCGTATACTTATCGCAGACTAACTGACGGATACTACCTGATGTCGCATGGAGCCCCTCGACTACGTGACTTAGTTCAAACGAAAAGACTCTTTGCCGCCATTCACTTGCAACGATACGAATATTCATGAAAACACCAGGACTGCAAGACACATCCGGTATTTACCCCTTTTATACGATTTCTGGATTTGTTTGTCGGCTGGCAGTTCGCATATACATTTGACTGTAATTTTCCGTGTTATAGAATTTCGCTTTTTGATATTTCAATTATATTCGTAAATTTATTGCGGTTTTTGTGATTATGGCAACCAACAGCGAATCAGATGTGGTTGTTCCTTATAAAATAACGCATAATTTCGATCTTAGATGCCGCGGGTATGAACCTGCTATTGGCTTCAGCCAAACCCATGATAATGTAGAAACCGATATAGGCTTACACCACGAAAATCAAAATGTTGATCGGTCCGCCCATCTGGCAGACGCCGGCGATAATGATATCGTTCCCGCGGAGTGATCGATGAATTTCCCCAGAATGCACAGCATATACCCGTGATCCCATTCGTAACCTACTAATTTGATTGTTTGAATCGCTTTTAATTATTTTAAATACGCAACTTTTGATCGAATATCGCCCACTTTAGGCTTCGTTAATTTGAATAGGTTGTTCGAAAATTTCAATATTACATCACAGTTCGCACGCTACATTACAATAATCTACTGCATTTTCTTGATAATATTTTTTTGACCATGGTACTAAACGAGTATTCCTAATTCATTCGGTAATTGAAACGAGCTTCATAATAGCTCTGACTGATTCGTTTGTTAATTACAACGTTGCGGTCTGCTGCCAAAATTGTACAATACTTCTCGGTAACGGTAAATCGGAATTGACGATGCAATTTATTAGTTCTTCGCTTGTATATAAATTCATTTTTGAGATCGCATCGCTACCCTATTGAATAATTGCCTCTGACTTCCTTTGTTGTTTTGAACGTTCGCGAGCGCACGATTAGAGATGAACCAAATCAGATAACAATCTCGGCTGTTTCGGACGCTCAGGAGGCAGTCAGCTGTCTAACGTAACTTCAGATTGTACATATTACCGTATCTCGGCGTACTATATATCACGCTACCAATAAGCGCTTTTTGACTCCGAACTCAGCATACCGCATTTGTATGTATTCTAATTTGATATACATTTAACACATGACGCGTAATTTTCTGGATCGTTTAACCCGACGATTCGCCTACTCTAATGCACTGAATAAGGCACGTAAATACAAAATTTAGGACTACTGTTCCGCACAAAAACTTTTACTTCCGGACGACGCTTGACGGCGCCTCGGAATTTGCAAGAGTATGACCTGTCATTCATTTTTGCATAAAACTAGCTTCTTTTTCATTTCATTTTTGCTTCGTTAACTTAGCGATGATCGTCATCTTGATTACATCTCGTAGCCTTGGTTTGTTTCATTTCGTTGTTCTGACTCATTAGTCATTATTTGTTTGTTTGTTTTGAGGTTTTCATGATGTTTGTCGGCTACTATAGTCATTTACACCAGGCCGATATTATTCGTTTTTATCCCGTGGCTGCCAGCTTCGAGCGCGGCCCACTTCTAAGCTTTTTGTAATACACCGCTTACGCAGATGACGTGGCGAGGAATATCCTAGTTATTCATTACTTATATTACTTACTTACTTGCTTACTTACTTACGTATTTACTTACTTTACTTACTTCCTTGATTTTTCATTGTACATTTTACATTTCACGGCATGGCTAGTGGCTACCTATTACTGACATCTGGTCACCTAGATACGTGAAACGTTTGTATAGTCACGAATCTGTTAATATTAAATACCACGTTGCCCATTTTAGAGCTACTTGGGGAACTCGTTAATTAGGTATACGGTTGGAGTACTGGGTATGTATAGGTCTTCGCTTTCTGCCCGCGGATCGTGTGTAATGCTGTGAGCAGGGAAATTACGTGTCCGAAGTAATTGTTCTTGTGTTGGTTTTGACATCTCGCCAAACCGTTTTTAGATATGGGGACTGTTGGTGCGCAATTCGGCAATTCTAATGCGCATGGAATTTATGATTTGCAACCCTCCAGTTTAAAACTCATTCTATTTACTTTCACTCTATTGCATTAACGAAGCAGAAGTAGAGTTCCGCTTACCCTGTCTCGCCCGTACGCCTTTTTATC
This sequence comes from Botryllus schlosseri, assembly GCF_051294905.1. Classification (NCBI taxonomy): domain Eukaryota; kingdom Metazoa; phylum Chordata; class Ascidiacea; order Stolidobranchia; family Styelidae; genus Botryllus; species Botryllus schlosseri. Next base: position 26,186,294 of record NC_137238.1, read on the forward strand.
GAAATGATCCACGACCGGACACTGATATAGTGTATATAATATTTAATACGGTTTTTGGATAGAGTATTATCCAGTGTTGGAGAAATTTGATCCAACACTTACTGTGTACGATGTATCTACCGGTCGATACGTCATTTTTATGTATGGCATAGCCTTGTGTAAGTCTTCGAAGCAAATTATTGAAGTAGCGGGCGCACGTTTTTACACTTGCGATATGTTGTTAAGTGGCGTGCAGTGATGTTTGATTGCTATTGTTATCCCTTTCTTTCGATCCGTTAGTAGACCAAATTCTTGATTAAATCACGTCAATATTGCTAATCCCCTTGATTTTATATCGACACGAGATTTGACTTGCTACCGCAATACACGTGTTTCAATGTACTTAGCTGACCAGTTTGATTTCTGCCTTTCTTTTTCATTATTTTTACGAGTGTTTGCCTACGTCACATAGATGACGTCACCCCCACCACTTGAGTTGATTACCGCGGATAGAATTACTAGTTTCCTACTTAAAGGAAGGAGCCATCCATCATCTGTTTCGCTGCCTGCCATACCTTGCTTGATTGTTGCCTTATTATTGTTTGCATGCTTTTGTTGTTATTATGTTCTTATTGTTACTCGTGTTTACGGCGCGAGCTATATTGGTTTCATTGATACTGCTGCCGACTTTCTTTCTAGAAATCGTATTCACGCCCCGTGACCTCACCAAATTGCCGACCACCGAATGCTCACGAGAGACATTACCTGCCCGTGATGCCCAAAAAGCCGCGCTGAATCGCTTATCTCGAGAGGGACCTGCCTGAATGAATCGCATTCACGATTACAACGTCCGGTTCTAAGGATGCTGTTTCAACCGGAATCTTACCGCACCATTTCCGCTTCGCGCTCGCGTCGCGCGCATTGAAAATCTACAAACCCGGTTGGTCATAACGCGATTACGTATAGCCATTACATTGGCAGGGTTATCAATACATCAAATGAGCATAGACTTCTGTAAATATTTCGGCAATTTGGCGGGTTTTTCCCACACGGCTTTGTTAAATAACTCGTTCTTTCGCTTAACATGACGGACTGACTTTCCCGTTCGCGCCATTAGCGGCACATGTGATCGTCACATCCCCTAATGGTTGCCGGATGGCTGGGCATTGATTTATCCCTCAGAGGACCAATTTTAATGTGTTTTATTATTCCCCTTTTTATGCTTGCATGTATTTTGCTTGGCGATCATAACTACCGTTCTTTGTCGGCAACCCCCCCGTCATTAATTGGATTTGGTTTCGTTTTTTTAAAGTTATGACTAGACTCTTACACGGCTTTGTTCACGCCGAGTTCTCAAGCCACCGATTTCACTGTTAACGAATTCTCACAACTCTTGCATCAAATTCGCATAATATGACTTCACCATGTCTCATTCCCCTCTCAGAACTCCGAAAATTATTCCCCAGTAATCGTCGATTAACGAGTTGGGTAATTCGGCTTTTCTAACTTCAAATCGTCCCAGACTCGCAGATGCGGGATTTCCGATGACTCCTTAAAACCGTCTTTCAAATATGCCACGCCGTACACATTAACATTACGCACGCATGGCGCGGTGGTTATGACGCAACTCGCCATTTACTTTGTTGTTCTTTGTTTCTTATATTAATACAAAAAAACTTTGCCTTTTCCAAGCAAGATCATCTCTTTTTCCCAAAACTTAACGATTTATGTTTAGACCTCAATACCACGTTTCCTCACGACTTCACTACAGTGTTATGTTGCAAATTTCAGTTTCGGAATCGTCTCATTACCATTCAATGCATGTATTATCTAACTGTCCTTTTGTATTGTCGCTAATCACGCCTCCTTGCAAGGGGTGATGTGGAGCTCTGGCTCCTTCTCTCTCCTATATCTGTTATGGTATAATGCTATATCACGTGACTTATCGCATAGTTATAACCCAGTGCATATCAAAGATTGACTCAGATTATGAGACTCATGTACGCTGAAACTTACTGCTAAAACTATCCGAATTACTGTACTATATATCTGGAAAAGGCAATTGTTTGTGTCTATTGAACTACAGTCAAGAACTACGCAGAACACAGGACGTTCGTGTCAGCTACTGCGGAAGTGCCAGTTAAGTATAAACTATAAGCGGATATCCGTTGACCACGGACTTGCCGTATACTTATCGCAGACTAACTGACGGATACTACCTGATGTCGCAACGGCCGTTATTAGAAATCATCAACTCCCCATTGCACACATTTGTCATTGAATGCATACAGTCCCACGGCTTTCTACAACCTCGCGCGATTCAAAGATGAAATATGCGATGACGCCCCAAAGAAATGTTTGGGATTTGCGAAATCACATATATCCCTTTATTACACATGAAGTAGGATGCTCGTGAGCTTTCTGAATTCCTTGGCGTCGTTTCGGCGACATACTATTACTGACATCTAACGGCTGTCGTGCGTATGCTGGTTGTGGACCATAGATGTTGACGTCGTGATTATTCGGTTCAGAATATCGATATTCAGCATTACGTATAGGACAGTGGTTCTCAAACTTTTTTCGTCACGCACCCTTGATGATAATGAATCATTTGGCGCCCCGTTATCGTCATATCAAAAAATATTTAAAAATGCAATCCCTGCGCATTCTTTTCTGGCACGGAGATGAAAGGTGTTATGACTGTTGAGACACCTCTCAAATTTTGAATTCGGTCTATACACAGAGCAACCAATATAGGGATGGCGGTAAAATTTTTAAATTTCAAATTTCTAAATCAATTTAAAATGTGTGGTTTCATTTCTCTAATTAATGGTAAATCGTCCAATTTCTTGCATTTTAGAATTGACAGAGAATTCTAAAATATTGAGAACCACTGGTCTATACTCGAACTTTAATCATCTGCCAATGAATGATCGGTGTTTTCATTTGTCTCTCGCGTGAGCTGTCATTCAGTTGAGCGTTTACCGCTGCTATTTATTCAACAATAATATTGGACGAACACTTCGACTGAAATGAACAGAACAAATTCCCTAAAATGAACATCAAAACACTTTTGTGGATGCAAAATCTGGCAAATCCGTTAAACCTGTGAGGATGAAAAATTAATAGCAATATATGCAATCACCAATAATGTACACCAGTGGTTCCCAACCTTTTGTTTTCACGGTCTCATTAAATCTGCGGACTCGTGCCGGAATTTTGCATGAAACATAATTATTGTATTTATTATGCTACTAAACCAAGGGTTCTTAGCCCTTTTTTGACCGTGGCCCATTTTCCGGTTCGAAAATGTGATGAGGCCAACCTCTTATCTTGGAGTAATAATCCTGTGCAATGGGTGGTAATCGACGGCGCCGACATGCCTATTTCTCTAAAATATGAGCATTTTTCTCCTAATTTACTGACGATATTTAAATGTAGACCTTTCGGCCCATGAAACCGTGCGAAGTGCGACGAAAATTTTCACGTCGAATAAATATCCTCCATCAAACTACCAACGAAATAATCTTGGGCCCGTCTGAGCCCCCGCAATTGGGGGTTTGGGTGTAGCAGTTACGGCCCTGGTAGATCAGGCTAAAACTCGTGTGTATATTATGATCGTCCGCTGCTCTATTCGCGTAGCGAAACAGAATGATCAAATCCGCTATTGTGGGGAATAATATAATCATTCGGGGTCAGCTTCAAACAATTCATTGGTGAATGAGGTACTACAGAGAAATGGAGAAAGATTTATTTAAATTACATGCTGTAGGCTACAATGCACATTGTATGTCTGGTACCAAACTAACTGAAGTTGCGATGTTAGAATATTCAATCCAATGATAGAATCAATTCATGTGACTCTTGCATTATGTACAGATTTCCAGGGCGGATATTTTAAACCGACTTCAAAGATTAATGCGCTCCGCTAAATCCATTACGATTAGTTGCGGTGGTGCAGTATACCTCCACCAGGAGTTGCTAATAATTTGCAATTATGGCTATTTTTATCTTACAATAAAACGATGACTTGCCTAAGTAAAGTAAATCTATACCTCAATTACACTTCATTCCGAGTTTATTGCACAGCCCTTTCAACGGCATACGACATATGACCCTGCCGGAATACTTAGTTAGCCTACTTCTGCATTACCTTCCAGTTATAATGTAGGCCTACTCGAAATTATTTTAGTTGCTGTTAGCCGTAGGTTGTTATAGCCAGTGGAAAAAGCCCCCGTTTCTCCCTCCCGTTTTCGACTTAAACATGCTGACTTCATACGTGCTATAGGTATACTACGTCTCATCAGAGTCGGATGAAAAGCTTTACGTAGTCTACGTATAATTAGATATTTTAGCGATTAACATAACAAATATAACTAAACTTACAATAATTAACAAATATAACTAAACTTACAATAATTCTAAAATTTTCTAAATAGCTTTGTGGCCCACCTCAAATGCTCCTGTGGCCCACCCTTTGAGAAACCATGTACTAAACTATGATGTACTGAGTAACATTGTTCTTGTTGTTGCTAAAGAAACAAAAACGGAAAGATATAGCTTTTCGTTTATTTTCTCCAAAATTCATCAAGGTAATCACGGACCCGCAAATGGACTCTTACTGGCTTTCAATGGGTCCATGGATCCCCGGTCTGGAACCACTGTTCATGTTCAATCCCATGGGTTTGGTTTATCATCCTATTGGGAGCGCACAAGACACATTTTGGGAGGCCTGAAGAAGTATACTGTTTCGGTCCTGATGACGAGGGTTGTCGAAACGCGAGGAATACCAAACAACAACATCATCATCCTCATAGATTGACAAAATTGTTACGACACATATGAAAACGAGTAATTTTCGCTTAAAACACATGCGATATATCATTTTTGGGCGACTCTAAAACGCGCAGTGATGCGCAGTAAGCTTAGTTAACATGCAACCTTATTGTTTGCCCGCTTTTGGCGCTTGGCACTAGGATCACCACCATCCAAGCATCTTGATTGTGCAGACGAAAATAACTATCTTCTCTCTTGAAACCTTCATGACTTTTTCCTCACGCGCCCTGGGCCGGTTTCCACCATAGAACGTACCTTGAACAGCACTATTGTAGATCTTTGGGGCGAATTTACCGGTGGTTTTAAAGCAGTTGTTGGAATATCGATCGGCCGTTAGTGACTTATAAAGCGATATTAATTTAATTCAACTTGACCTTTCAAAATTAAAATACTATAGTTTAATTGATCAATTCGACTTTAATTTCATTGTCCTGTCGCATTTTAAGATATATGTATCATTCCTTCTGAGATTTGTCTCATAATTATTGGCTGGGAAGTTCGTTAGAATCTATCTTTTAGAGTATTTAAAGTATTGCAATGTTGTATTGTTATGCATATTGCACTAAAGCTGTCAGCACTGTTACTGGGTTGAAAAATTTCAAATTCACACAATTACGAAAAAATACTTCATCACAGCATGTTGTTTGTCGATACCGAAGTTGCGCGACAGGCAAGCGCATTCTATTTTTCTCACTCAAAGTTTGCGATTACCGAACAGGTATGCCAGTGCGGTTGAAATTCGAAATATTCAGAAACAAACAATCTGCTGAAAGCGAAAGCAAAACTTTGCGCAAGTTCACGACAAGTGATGAGAGATATGTTAATAATCACAGCGTTTCTCTTACTTCTGTCATTTTACACCAAGTCGATATTCTGCAGTATGGTTCCATAACTGCCGACTTTTTAGCAGTCCATTTCTAAGATACGTCTCAAGCGCATAATTGAGCTAGGAGGAGGAGCCCGGATAAACGTTTTAGCAGTTACATGGGGATTCTGTAGTCGACCTCGATCGGACACAAACTCGCAGCTCATTGTTGTTGTTGTTATGGAAGAGCTTCTTGGAGGTACAGAACTTCAATATACAATTGAGTAGTATATTCAAATTCATATTGAAATGAACCCGAATATTTTCGGCTGACACTCGTCAGGGGTAATCGTCAGCAACTAGTAGAGAATTGGAAAGAACATTGTATAATGTGTGATACGATTGTTGATATACAATGTTCTTTACAATTCTCTACTAGTTGCTGACGATTACCCCTGACGAGTGTCAGCCGAAAATATTCGGGTTCATTTCAATATGAATATACTATTCAATTATGGAATTTACCAGCACGCAAGTAGACACAAGTAGAAAACAGGCACAAGGAAAAACATCCAAGCGAGGTATGAAACGGAAAATAAGGGTTATACTCGCAGCATCTCCACGCTGATGGTGTAAATGCGTACTGTATAAATGACGAGAGACTTCACAATCCGTAAATTGCGACATGAGAAGAGAAAGTCGTCGTATGGTTTTCCATAATTCCATTTGTGTGCATTGGAGTCGACTTTTATCAAAATACACCAACCAAAACGCTGTCAACAAAAGGAGTTCGTGTACCACCTAAAACGCTCTCTCTTTCATGCTGGTGGCGTCATATTTTGTGATACGATTGTTGATATACAATGCTCTTTCCAATTCTCTACTAGTTGCTGACGATTACCCCTGACGAGTGTCAGCCGAAAATATCCGGGTTCATTTCAATATGAATATACTATTCAATCATATATTTTATCAAAACAACGTCGATGAAAATTGTTGAGGTGGAATAGGTTTCGCATCGACTACATTGGGACGATCTAGATCAGTGATTCCCAAACGGGGAATTCCCCACTGGTGGGGAATTCAATGGTTTCTGGTGGGGAATAGACGCATTTGTTCAGAATTATATACCGGAAAATGTACATATTCACGGAGACACATGTGCATTGCGCAATTACCGTTACCAGTTAACTGCTCTGGAACGCATGTATCGAAAATTATATTGCGTGGCGTCACAAACTCATCCAGCACGACTAGTTTGACGCAAAATAACGCTTTCACGAAATTTTGGGCGTTACTGGTATCGGTTCACAATACGTTTTATGTTGCAGTTATAGGCGATTGTCTTGCGTACTGGTGTGGTTGTGTCTCTTGTGTAGTCAAACCAACAAATAGCTGCTCTGTGACGACAAAAGTATTGGGTAGTGGGGTACAGGGTCGTAACTGCTGCACCCCGAAACCCCAAAATTTATGCCCAATTTTTAGAAAATATTCCCGTTGATGGCGCGATTTAATATTGCCGAATATCTTGATTATTGGGTACCCTTCCCCAAGAAAATACGTTGAATCTATAGAAATGGAGACGTCAGCCATTACTGCGCCACGACACACCAAGGCATATGAAGTTATAGGTCATGTAACAGGCGACTCCGAGAAGTGTGCCAGTACGATCAGCAGCGAAAAGACCTTGGCCGAGATGGAATGCCCTTGTGGTGACCGAAAACTTCGATATATATATATATACAATATACAATATACATTATGTATATATGTTTTTGTCCATTGGCGGCTAAATGGCTGGCGCCGAATGTGCCTGTGCTGGCGATCTCAACCCCATAGGACAAATCCCATCCCGCAGGGAAAAATTATTTGCCAGTAAAGTAATACCAATTTGAAATCGTGTATGCCTTTCAGTTTTGGCGATTTCAATATCTTTTGACATAGCAGATATAGGAGGTCACGAAATAGCATAATAAGATGTTTAATTCTTATTTAGGGGTCCTACCTTTTCCAACACACTTAACTCATCTCTACTGTAAATCTGATTACGTGAGCAGAGAGGGGATAAAAAAAGTATAGCAAAATATATGATATCCCCGATCATGTGGACCGATTCAAACACGAATTATATAAATTTTTCGCGCTTCCCGCGTTTAGTCGAAATAAGGCACCGCACTAAAAGAGTAGACCCAATAGTAGGGATTATCACTTTGTGGGTGGCCCAAGATCGACGTGGTGTTTTTTTTTGGGGGGGGGGGGGGGGAGGGGGCTGACTAAGTGCTGTTACGGTCCTGGTGGGGAATGAAAGCTCGGAATAAATCTGAAGTGGGGAATGAAGACAAAAAGGTTGGGAACCACTGTTCTAGATATATCAGCATTAATAATAATAAAATTCGGCGAGACGACTTTGAGGAATACAGGTTGGTTTTAAAATATTTACCCGAAACCATGCGTCACGATTCCACGTGAAATCACACAGTTTCCGTGTCGCGTGAAGTAACCAGAGCATATCTCCCGTCGGCTTTCTGCTTCCGACAGACAACGCCGCAGCAAAATGCGCTATGCGCTATGCACACAATCATGGCGATAAATCCCAATGCGGCCCAGACGGCGTGAAATTCACTCACACGTTTATCAATCGTCACCGCAACCACTACATAAATGACAACGATTACAAAAGATGCAGTCGCTGAAAGCATGTCTATCGCCATATTTGCGTTAATAACAGTCGACGAAGGTTTGAAGTTGCAGAGTAGGCCTACTCCAGACGCGCAAACAAATAATCCGCCCCATATTCCTATACCACCGTAGCCGAAGGCTAACCATGATTTGTCCACCATCTCTACGCTTAACGTAAACGAGAGTTCTACAGCATCGAAACCCAACAGAACCAATCCAAGCGCCAATTGAGCAACGCCTAGTACAAGAAATATGCGCTCATTCGGAGTCTGGGTCGTGTCGGATGATTCCGCCGCGAATACATGCACATTGTTGCATTGCACAATAGACGTTCGGCATGTTTCAATATTTACAAACTTGGCTTTGCCCTCTACCGCCTCGCAGTGTTTGTCCCGAAACGAAAACACGGTCTGCACAATAGATACCGGTATAACAGACAAGCACATCGTTCCGACGAGTGTATACGGACTTGCCAAGGGTACGTCACGGTACAAAGTCATGCACGCAAAGGCTCCCGCATCAACGGGCAGACCAAATCCAACTAGGCTGATCATCGCTGACAATATTCCAAGCACCCCGCTGGCTGTGTACATGGACACAGACGGCCTCGTATCAGTAAGCATTCCCAGAATACCGGCGGCGATCGCAAATGCTCCACACCAAACTCCTTCACCGGTTCCAAGGATATTGTAGTGCCAGTCTACGTGAAAAAAGTTTGACGGCAAAGTCATCGCTATTGACGAGAGGACGATGCTGATCACTCCGAGCACGCAATTTGTTATTCCAAGGTGGAACGGTACTCTGGTCGGATTCTTCCCTCCACCTGGTGCGGTTGACTGCGACCTTGCATCCATTATTTTAATTGAGGCAATATCGCATCGCGAAAAATATGCCTAAATAAAGATACTTAAACACAGACGAATACACTATTGGCATGAGAACGAGAAAACATCGCGCTTTAATATTGTAATTGACTAGCTGCTTGTTGACGACTATTGTACCTTGATGTCGGTGTTAGATGCCACAATAGCTTACGATATTACAAGTATTTTAGCGTGTTTTCCCCTGAAGCAGAACCAACCACCTCCAGAGCAGTTACATTTAACTAGGGTTACCATACGTCCTCTTTTAAGAGGAGTTGTCCTCTTTTTTGACTTTTTTAAAAGTGTCCCCAGAGGACGCCCTTTTGTCCTCTTTTTTGAGATTTTCTCCTCTTTTTTGAAAATTTAGGTCACATTTAGAGCAAAATGCGAGTGATATGCCGTAAATTAGCACAGAAGTGACGCTCCGGCGGGTATTTCGGAGTGAAAACGGCGATTTGAGCTCTGAGCGAAAAGTTGACCTTTTTTTTAGTCATCCACCTAGCAATGTGGAGAGAATAGCGGTGCTTTGAGCACTGAGCGGGAAGTTGACCTTTTTTTTCAGTCAACCGATCACAAAGTGGGAAAAATTCACCGATTTTTGAGAATTCATCTCCGGTTTTGCAAGTCTCCGATTTCTGAAAAGGTGTCCTCTTCTTAGATTTCCAAAATATGGTAAGCCTACATTTAACACAATCGACTCTCGAATTGCTTTCGCCGCTAAATCCCGATACTATTACAACCCATCGTACAACGACAGGCATACCTGAGACGCTCGTATTACCACGACTATATGACTCAAAGAAAAACGTCATGCAATACCATATGCCTTGCCCTGATATAATTTATATTTAACGCAGATTCGAGCCAGGTTACCAGATCTCGCACTCACAACGTTTACTTTCTTTATTTAATTCCTAGAGTCAGCTAGCTTTTTGAGTATTTGGCCGAAGTCTATTTTCTTCGCACCGGCTATACCGATTCTGACATATCAATCAGGCAGGCCGATTTAAATAAGTAGGCTATTTCATTAGTTGCTCTGCGATCGAACATTATTTGATCTTGTCATGAATAATGCAGCCGTACATAGAATGTATGCACCGGTTAATTACAAGTAGGGCTGGGCAAAATCGAGTAACTGGGTGATTCGATTCCGAATCACGTAATATGCTTCGAGTCGAGTCGAGTAGTCGAGTATCACTCACTATGACGTCATAACAGAATGCGACACTTAAAGTTCAAATATGTACCGTTTATGCCACCACAAATATTATAATGATGTTATCCATTTCATGAAAGATATTTTTCGACCGTATCGATTTCATTGAACTTAGTGACAATGTTATGGGATAATCATGACTTCGGAAATGTCCTATGTCAAGTAACCTACGTAGCTCTGTACTATGTTTCAAACGCTACGATACCGCCAACCAAGGTTGCAAGGCTTCAACAGTATCGAAACTATAACTCTCATTGATAAATCAACTTTCAGTGGTGAGAAGCATATAATTTCAGTACTCGAAAAAATCGTATTTTACTACTCGACTCGAATCATTGAAATTAATACTCGATTCAGATTCGAGTACTCGAATCATTGTGCCCAGCCCTAATTACAAGTAATAGTTATTATTTTCTCGTCACAATTTTCAGTACTTTACTTTCGTTCTGCGCTGTGATACCCAATAGGGATTTTGCTAGAACGGATCATTTCTCCGATTCCCCCGTCAATGTGTTGGTCATACTCATTAGCTTCATAAACCAACATCGGGGCATCCATTCGTTTATCAGATATAATAACATTTAATGTAGTTACAATGCGTGTTGGAGGCCGGCATGGCGTAACGTCACTCCGACACGGGTTATATATTTTTGAATTACAATGATGCTTAGGCAAATAGATATTGCGTGGTGATCATCCACGCAAAGTGCAGAAAATGACTTCCAAGTCCATCAAATTGATGTAAATCTGCTGCATTCACAGATTCAATGATCTTAAAGCTCTTCTGGGTAGTATGCGGAGTAGAAGTTACAATAAGCGATATGCAAGCTGTGATGCTGTAACGCGACAGCGGTCGAATATCATTTGTTTTTATAAACGTAAGAATTGGTTGCTACCACACCCTATTTAACGCCCACTTGTAAATGAATATACCTTTCGATATAAATTTTCGCTTTCGCTTTCACACCTGACGAAGGAGCTCGCTCCGAAAGCTCATGTAACAAAAAATGTATTCATTTGCAAGTCGACATTGGGTAGGGTGTGGAAGCTACAAAATTTCGTATTATATACCTTGATGACGGAATCTAACACTGTACCAAGTTTCAAGGCTCTTGTAATTACAGTAGTAACTACGTTATCAAAGTTGAGTATCCAATGTCTGCGTGCGCTGATTTGGCTTTCAGCCTACCGCATAAATGAATTTTCGCAAAATTTGATACTGGTATATGTGAATTTTGAAAGTGTTCCATGCCGAGAAGGATGATGAAATTATGTATGGTATATCTTGGTTGTGTCATCTAACTTTGCAGTAAGTTTCGGGATTGTCACTCAATGATTAGCATGGTAATTGTCACTCAATGATTAGCATGGTAATTCCGTTATCAAAGTCGGCAATATATCGGTGCGTGCTCATCTACCAGACACTCGACTTTAACAGCGAAATTACTACGCTAATCATTGAGTCACAGCCTTGAAACTTGGTACAGTGCTAGATGACAGCATCAAAATATACCATACTAAATTCTGTCACCCAACTCGATATGGAACACAGTCAAAATCAATTAAGACCAATACGACTCTGCCTTTAATTAGTGCTGAAGACGGATCGACAATAACAAAGCAATAAAAGGTATCAGGGCGTGACGGTCACGTGATTTTTCGAGTATCCACACCACCTTTGAGTACACGCTGATTGCATTGGAACAGCAGTGACGTAATCTTGACAGTCTACTCACAACTTTCCTGCAATCTTAATTAAAAACTCCAGATTCCAAGCCAAGCAAGAGTATTTTATAAATACAATTTTTTTTCATCGATTCTCAATATTTTTGTGGGGGGCGCAAGAATGCTAGTTGGGGGCCGCGGTTGGGAATCACTGATCTACATCATATAGCACCAGTCACCACACAAATCGATTACAGTCAAATGAGGATTGTCTCGTCTACTACGTAATAGAAACATGCGGTCAGGAAAGGCAATCACAGCCCTAAATTTGCTTACGTTACAAGAATCACGGCATGTCACTTTAGGTCACCTTTTTAAAAAGTCATACTCCTGGGAAAAACCTCTTAGTGAAGAGCGACTAAGTCCAAACAGTGCGAGGCGCAACTCCCACTAAAAAAACTGTGGCCCTCTGCCCCTCCTGTACAGACGTAGGGCGTTAGTCGAATGTAGGACTGGGCAAAATCGAGTTCTTGAGTGATTCGATTCTGAATCGAGTATTGCTTATTATGATGTCACGCCAGTAGGCATGTTGTGGAAAAATGAAATATGTACCTTTTATGCGGCCACGAAGAATACAATGACTATTTTATATCATATTAAAGATTATTCGGTATTTTTTCGACCATACCCATTGCATTGCACTTTGTGATTATACTGTGGTTTGATCATGACTTCATTCATAATTCCTCATCTTTTTTCTATTTTTTTAATTTATTCATTTTACTTTGTTATTCTGGCATTTTTTTCAAATTTATGCCAATTGTGTATTCAATTTTTGTTCTTTCTTTCGTTCAATCTGCTGTTCTTTCTTTCTTTTACCACAACAATTTGTCATAGCACAGTAGTTTAGTAGCATAATTATTGGAATAGTTAGTAATATGTTAATTGAGTTCCAGGCAAAATTTAGGTGGGGGTCCGCAGAATTAATGACTGGTCTAAAGGGGTCCGTGACAACAAAAAGGTTGGGAACCACTGGCCTAGCGCAAGACCTGAGACCAGGGGTGGGCAGTTATTTGCCTCCGCGGGTCAAATGAGAAGTAGAAAATACGTTGGCGGGCCGAGTGTAAATTTTTAGATATAAGCTCCTGCGTATTTTAATTTTATTTCTAAATTACTTTGGTAATAAATGCTGCGCAGTGAATGTGTTGACGTTAGGTTGTTAGAAAGTGACGGTTAATTAAAAAATATATTTGCCGTCATAATTCGAACCAATGGAAAACATGATACATTTCCATCTCTCTTATCCATGCTTTTCTGTTAAGACTCTAAAACAGTGGTTCTCAAACTCTTTTTAGGCATGCCTCCCTTTATGATAGTGAAAAATTTCGCGCCCCCATCATGATATCACAAGATACAAAAAGTGCTACCAGAATGCTAGCAATCCCAACGGATAGTTTGATGGCATGAAGGGTTATGGCTGTTGATGAGGAAATTCAGAAATATCAAAGTTGAACAATACACAGAGCAATAACTATAAGCTGGGGGGGAGTCGCGCCAAGTGCGACAAAATTTCAATTAAACACCGGCTTCGCGCTTCCCTTCTGATGCTTTCACGCCCTAGGGGTTCAAAAAATGCATATGCAATAGCACATAGCTCATTTCCTTGGTCGCTGCCTTTCGAGCAGTGTGCAGCTAAGCCTTGATGTTGGGCGAAACTTGCAGTTTTTCTGAACTTCGCCCTCCCTTGAGCGAGCGCTTCGTGTTTTTTCATGAGACCGGCTTTAATTAAATCCCCAATCTCAGCGACACGCTCGGCAAAAACTAAAAGGAAGGGTTTAACCCTGACACCATCATACAAAAATTTAGTGCTCTTAAGTCTCTAAACCTTTTTAGAATTTCAGTTTTCGGCTTTCTTTTTTTGGCATGCCCGTTACTCATTTAGGGGTGATATGATATGATGATCATATGATGAGTCATATAGTAATCGCGAGCACCGATCGACTTGTATTACGAATTAGGGATTTGCAAACGTATCACGTACCAATTTGAAACATAAACCGCATGATGCGTAATGTGACAATGGCAACAAAGAAGGTCTGAACTAAACTATATGGAAAGACTGATTTCTTGTGACTTTAATTGCTACTCATACCTTGCCACATTGTCTTTATTTTGAATCCGGATTACGCATGCGAGGTACGTAGGCAGCGTAATCGTGACATATTATTGAACAGGCCTCAAAGTTATGGTTTTAGTCATTCAAAAAGCAAGTTTTATGTTTTTAATCCCAAGCAACCTTTCGCGGGCCGCACTTTGCCAGACCTGCCTGAGACAATACTTTCGCTACATACTCGACAACTTTCAAAATCAATTCTAGTTGAGTTGGTCTTGATCTGCATAGAAAAGCACTGCTACTCCGGGTACTCGAGTAGAACCAGAGTCTACCCACTTCGAATCCTGCCGACAAGATTCACAGTCTCCTCCTACGCTGTATTAAGCCCGTTTCCGACCTTAACTCACCCATAAGCTGCAACGAGTCAACATGTTTACTTGAAAATGCACTGCGAATGTTAATCCTTTTCTCGAACGATTGGCGGTATTTGTTTCGGCAGCTTGTATCGCGCTTCGCCGTTACGCCATTACGCTTTACAAGAATGAAACTTGAACGAACACGCCTCCAGCACTCCCACCCAAACAAAGACCTACGATTCCGGGGATAGCTACGAATCGCAACGACAATATCTGTCAGTTTGGGATATCCAACACAGTCCAACACAGGGGTGGCCAACCTGCGGCCGTAGAACGAAATTTGTGCGGCCGTCGACGCGTAATTAAACATATGTTGGCGGCCGTCGACATGCAAATTTAATTTACGAATTGACCACCGCATTTTTGTGATTTTTTAATTAGTCTTGAAATTTTCTTCCCGCTATGCGCGATTCAATGCGACTTAATTTTTGATTTTATTATAGCGTCCTTTGCAATCTGAGCCCCTCAGCGCAGATGCGAACAGCAGAGAAAAATGATGCGCCCCATAGAGGAATACCTACTTGGATTCGTGTGCTCACGATAAAAATTTGTTTCTGATACGTTTGTACGATTCCAATACCTTTCCACCATACCGACAATACTGATGGGAGGTCAAGAAATAACAGCAAAAAAGTGAGTAATAACAATAGGCCCACCAGAAGATGCATCATCAGTTATAACTTGCTCTAAATTTTCGAAAACACTCCTTATTCCATCAACTCCGCCGGTGTGTCTGATCACATGGACTGAGAAAGGATAAATCTCACTGGGCAACAATTTTGAACGAAAAATTTGTTGACTTTGATTTTGCACTTGATTCAAGCTAATTTTGGCGTGCTGATTCAAAAAAAGCTACTGGTTTTCTTCAATTACGTCCAGTTTTTGCTTTACGACATATGCCCAAAACATGTAAATCTTCACGAATTTAGCCATATTACTTTTCCATAGCATATAGAAGTCTACACTTTTATCATATAATATAGCCAAGGGCTCAATTGAATTATTTAGAAATGATGTACTGGTATCGATCTAAGTTGATGCTTTCACCCATTTTTGGAAGGATGCAATCATCCGAGGATATTTCAGACACATATTTGATGCAAACTGCAGGATATATCAAGAAAATTAAACATTACATTTACTATAAGCTATAGGTCCAATGCCCCATTCAGCTTATCCAGTGTAACTTGAAACTCCTATACGCCCGGTAATTTGGATCAAGATGAAGATCTTAGAGATAGCGGGCCTAGTGATGAAGATTTTGAAATCGAAAATGGCAGATACGGAATCATATAAGAATGCCGGCCTCGTGTAAATGAGCATAGCAGTCTAAAACACCATGAACATCACAATCAATAACAAACAACAGTTCAACACAGGCAATAAACGCCACCAAATTAATTGACGGAATAAATATAAATGTGACTTGTTCGCGGACAATTCAACAACATTTCAAAACTAACATAATAGTCTATACATTGCTTGCAAGTGATCTCAATTATTGCGTTTTAAGAGCTTTCGACTGACAGTTGGATAGTGCTGACTACTGCTACAATTGATATGCAATACTGTAGCGACACGAACGGCAAGTCCGGAATGAAACCGTAAGCGCTTGCGCCCAGAGATGGCCACAATCCGGTTCAGGAGCCGGAGCAGCATTTCATTGGTTTTTAATGTAGCCGACTAGATCCGGATTTTGAATTTGCTTGAAGATCTGATTTTAGGAGGGTTTTTCTGCTGAAATATAACAAATTAGCAAGATATTTTTGGTTCTTAAATTAGCAATTCATCAGCCGGATTTTTTCGGACTCTGAATTTCCAACTGCCAGCCGCTATTCGTTACGAGTTTATGCAAGGGAGCCGTATATTTTGACCAGTAGTATTGTGGGTCATGGCTCACATCCTGAAAACCCTTGTTTTGGCCATATATCTCTATATGGCAAGGGTCGACGTGTCGCACTTGTGCCCCGCGAAATGATTTGGCGCATACGACATGTTTGTTGCGAAAATTGAAAGAGGTGTCTTCGAAATGGAAAAAGCTCGTAGGTGACCGAAAATTATTTTGTAATTACAAAATAGAGTACATTCTCTTAGGGCAGATTGCATAAATCTTGAAAATTTCTTCCACGCTGGGCGCGATTTGCTGGGGCCTAATTTCTTGATTATAATGCGGGGAAAAATATATATACAGAATATATAAATAAAATGAAAAATGTAGGATGTATACAGAAATGAGTGCAAACGTATCAGCAATTATAAAAAATGCCGTTTTTATATCGTATGAGGCCGTCGGGATGCTTTAGTCTAGGAGTGTGTACTGTGTAGTCAGCGGGCCGCGACTATTATAGGAACCGGCGCTGGGCATTTCCACGCTAGGAGACCCCTCCGGACATTTCACGTTTCGGGCAACGTGCGATCACGCGACTCCGTGCGTTGCGTGTGCTGCAAAGATGACAAGCGGCGATAAAACCCTGAAATAAAATAAACGCCACAAGTTGGCCAACACGTTCGATATTGACATGATCAGGCGCTGAAATAACCGACGCCAAATAGTACGTCCGCAGCTTTCGCCGCACGGTGCAAGTGAGACCAGCGGAGGTAAATTTTGAGCCCCGTCTCACGAAAGGAGATTTTCTTTTTGTTTCGTCTGGTTCGTGTAAGCGATTCCGATATATCTGGAGCAACGACAACCTTTACCGCATCACCGCGATGGTTGGAGCTTTGCAAACCTAGTGCAAGACCAACCTTAGTCCGACATCAAACCGCCTTGTTATGATTGAGGGGTGGTCATATTTTCATGACCAGGCCATATCGTCGTTAACAACTTCGATGGACCTATCACTTATTGGTCATGGTACCGAACACAGTGGACTTGGAAACGACCAAAGCAACTACAGATGATCGGTCTTTGTGCGACTAAAAACACTTCAGCCTGTTCTTTGTCGATACTAGAGTTGCGTGATAGTTTTCTTCTAAGGTTTTCCATAACGAGAAGGTTACGCTTGCATGATTGAAATTCGAAATATTTAGAACAACATTGTCCTGTCAGCGAAAACAAAAACTTGCAAAAAGTGCATGACAAGTAATGAGTTATATTTTAGCAATCACGTCGTATCGACTACTATACTGACATTTTACATCATGCCGATATCCTTCATTATGATTCTGCCGATTTTTCATCAGTCTATTCTCGTTCTAAGCTATGGTGAGACACTTCTCAACCCAGATTAACATCCTACACTTAGGTAGAAATTCTGGAGTCGACCTCGATCGGACCCGAACTCGTAACTCATTGACGTTGCAGCTGTGGAGTATATCACTATGAGATCTTACATCAAGAAGATAACATACATAAGAACAAAACACTGGAGAATAAAAGGGGTAATACTTAGGGATGGTGTGAACGTGAGGTTCACGTTCGCGTTCTGTGTGTGAACCTCGGAAATTTAGAGGTTCACGTTCACAAACGAACCTTGATAGGTTCTGCACTGTGAACCTTTTTCACATATTACAATTTTCGCTTCATTATGACATCTTTGGCTGGAATTTATTGCATTTCAACTGCGGGCCACTCTGTGCATGGCGCTGGCAGCATAAAAAATCAACACTAACCAAGCATGCACCTTGACAATCTCAGAGATTGTAATTGCTCTGTTACAAACGTTTGCTCAAAATATCTAGATCTCCATTTGTGAATGTTTAGTAACTCTCTGATGTGAGCTTGACCCGCAATCACACACCATCAAAAGTGAAATACTACATGCAGGTTATCAGCGAATGATATCGTTGTCTGATGTAAAAAGTGTAGAAGGCGTACGCGGTCAATCTTGATTTCATATGTTTATTCTATCATAAAAACCGAATGCGTGCGATTTGGGTGTTGACTACTGCTGTATGACTTGATTATAAGGGGTAATATCAGTAGCAAGAACAGAAACCTGTTTTACAGTCAGCTCAATATCAACGTATATAGCAACACTCAGACGCCGAATACATTGCCCGGTCTGGCCTAGGCCGTTAAGGCGTAGTTAGCTTATATTCCCTTGCAAGTCCTCGTCGAAATTGTTGGCAAAGCGACGGAAGATTTTGATTTTATGGGATTATTATATCATTTGATTGCCTCAGTTCATATATTTGGCGACGTTTAAAACGTCAATATGTACTTCAGCATTGTGGTATTGTGGCCTGAGTCGTCGCTACGTATCGTACAATATTATAGGCTATCAATTTGAATTTGCATTATGACGTCATGTGAAGTCATGAGGTTCACATTCGCGTTCACGCAGAACCATTCAAAAAGGTTCGCGTTCACACGAACCTGAACCTTTTAGAGGTTCACACCATCCCTATACTGTCTATACTTCCACATTGATGGTGCATTCGTACTGTATATATAGTGATGATGACAAAAGCAAGTCTTCGCTTGATTTTTTCATATAGTTTATCAAAATGACGCCGACGAATAGGTTTAGCATTGACTGCACATTGAAAAGATCTTGAACATCACCATTTTTAAAATAAGACTCGGGCGCACGTCTTAGAGGAAGACAGATTCGTTTCGAAACATCTTCCCGAAAACATACGGCCTGATTCCGCGCGAAATCATAAAGTTTCCGTGTCGCGGACATTGCGCGAAGTAATCAGATCATATCTTCCGTCGGCTTTCTCCCTTTGACAGACACCGCCGCAGCATAAGGCGCTGTGCACTATGCAGAGAATCATTGCGATTAATCCCAATGCGGCCGAGACGACGTGAGGTTCATACACGCGTTTATGATACGTCACCACCGCCACTACATAAACGGCAACGATTACAAATGAAGCAGTCGCTGAAAGCATGCACATCGCCATATTTGCGTTGATAACAGTCGACGAAGGTCTGAAGTTAGAGAGCGCTCCCAGCGCACCCGACGCACAAATAAATACCCCGCCCCATATTCCGATTCCGCTGTAGATAAAGGCCAACCACGATTTGTCAACCATCTCTCGCACGCTTAACGTAAACGAGAGTTCTGCAGCATCCACACCCAACAGAATTAACCCAGACACAACTTCAGCAACGCCTAGTCCAAGAAAGTAGCGCCCATACGGGGTGGTGGTTGTGCTGGATGATTCCGCCGTGAATACATGTACCGTAGACATTCGTCCATGTTCATTATTTACAAACGTGGCTTTGCCCTCTTCCGCGCCGTAGTGCTTGTCCCGAAACGAGAACACAATCTGCACAGTACATACCGGTATAATCGACAAGCACATCATGCTTACGACTGCATAAAGGCTTGCCAAGGTATCGTTACTGTGAAAATTACTACTGTACAAGAAGACTCCAAGAACAGACAGCCCGAATCCAATCAGGCTGATAATCGCCGACAATATTCCCAGCACCCCGCTTGCTGTGTATATGCCCACGGACGGCCTCGCATCAGTTAGTATTCCTAGAATACCGGTAGCGATCGCAAATGCTCCGCACCAAACTCCTTCGCCGGCTCCAAGGATATTGTAGCGCCAGTCTCCGTGAAAAATGTTCGATGACAAAGACATAGCTACTGACGAGAGGGAGACGCTGATCACCCCCAGCACGCAATTCGTTATTCCAAGGTGGAACGGTACTCTGGTTGGTTTCCTCTTTCCATCCGGCGAAGTTGACTCTGACCTCGCATCCATATTGGAGCAATAGCGCCTCGCCGAAATATGCCAATACTTGAATACTTGAATACACACTATTGACACCAGACTGAGAAACAAAACGCTTCAATATTACAATTGTCTATTTGATTTATAGGGTGTTTGATTCGTTTACAACCCCATACAACAAGGGTCGCCAACTCAAAACGGGTCGCGGGTCACTTTGTAAATTCCGTAGAGGTCGCGGACCGCATGAGCCTAGGGTTGCATTTAAAACACTTTAAACAGTTTAAACAGTGTTTTAAACAAAGGCCTCTCGGAAAAAAGTGTTTTTTTATTCAAGTTGTAAAAACATGCCATAAGTTGTGTAAATACTTTCAAAAACCATGTTGCATGAGCCTACGGACAATTACCACCGGATATAGCAGCCGTTTAAGATATCGGATGGATGGAAACCTCGAAATAGTCGGTTCAACAGCTATAGCAGGTAGATATTTCGCCAAAGAGAGCTATATTTACCCTATATTTCAATTGGCAATTTCAATCCACTGTGACGTCACAACCGAATATTTGTGATGTCATGGCCTATAAAAAGCAAAAACACACCACTGATCTAGGCGTGTCAAAGCAATATGGCCATTCATATCGGCACAGGATAGCCATAATCTAAATAAAACTACAGTATTCTGAAACTCAAATCAATCTCAGCATTTCAAATAGCTTTACTTAGCGTTCTTCTGAAATCTAAAATCTGATAGCGCGGGCCGCGTGTTGGTGACGTCTGATATAAATTGTGCATTAGGGCTCTTCAAAAATGACTTTTTTCTCAATTCGTATTGGCTACTTGATAAAATTGTTAGGTTACCTAATTTAAGCCTACACGCAAAATTTGGTTCAATTCCGGCCAGTAACCGCTTTGCTACAGGAGAAGTAAGTTTCTATTTATTATATAAAAATAAATGACAAAAAATTTGAAAATTTTCTGTTCACCCCATGAAAGTGTTAAGCTCTCTATAGAAACGATGCTCACCAAATTTGGTTCAATTCCAACCCGTGGAAGCGGAGTTATTGCCGTCGAAAAATTTGGATTTGAATAAAATAGTATTTACGGTGACCGATTCTTTGTTTATTTATTAAAGTTGTGCTCACCGTAAGTACTATTTTATTCAAATCCAAATTTTTCGACAGCAAAACTGCACTTTCACTGGTTGGAATTGAACCAAATTTGGTGAGCATCGTTTCTATAGAGAGCCTAACACTTTCATGGGGTGAACAGAAAATTTTCAAATTTTTTATTATTTAATTTTATATAATAAATATAAACTTACTTCTCCTGTAGCAAAGCGGTTACTGGCTGGAATTGTACCGAATTCTGTGAGTACGCCTAAATTAGATAACCTAACAAATTTTATCAAGTAGCCAGTACGATTTGAGAAAAAAAGTCATTTTTGAAGAGCCCTATTGTACATCTTGTGTGAGGGTGCCAGATTATGTCGTCGAGAATCGCTGCCCATGTCATTGCCGTTAGTCATTTTGCGTTAGTCGCGAAGATGCATATAGCAGTCTCCGAAACTATCATCGGCAGTTACTTCCTTCAAAAACTACTTATTCGAGCTTATATCAAATATATCCTTTTCTACATCTACCTGAAGTAGTCGCATTGTAACTGAACAGAAATTCATGGCAGGGCTGGAGTAGCAAACAATGTCTAATTTGACCGCCTACGCATAATCCCAAAAGTAGTTTGAGAATGACTGTCTCGAAACAAGCTTTATACGACATGCCATAACTTGAGCATGTAGTTTGACCCTAGATTCCTCATTTTTGTTTCATGAAAATATTCATGCAACGGTGATCATTAATAACCTACTTGAAACTAAGATTCGCATTTCTTTTAACCGCCTTATAGTAATATGTGGTTACATTGACAATGCTTGTGTTGTGATTCTAGTTGAACGGATGGTAAAGCTCGCACAACTTATTTAGTTAAAATACATTCTCAGCATCGACAGAAACACTGTGCACACTTATGCACTGTGTACTATTAGTATCATAAACCGACAACATCTTATCTAAAGTGAATTCCTGAACCAGTTTTATACTTGCAATGCACTAATATCATCTACATTGGAAAATTCTGAATCGCCCAGAAGTTCCCGAGACAATACTTTCGCTACAAACTCGGCTACTTTCAAAATCACTCCTATAGTTGAATTGGTCTTGAGCTGAGTTGACGAGCTCTGCTCTTCCGGATATTGAGTAGCACCAGCGTCTACCCACTTCGCATCCCTACTGACAAGTTTCACAGTCTCCTGCACTATAATGAGTGCGTTTTCGGCCTATACTCCACTCACTCACACGCCGCAACGTGTCAACATGTTTACTTGAAAACACCCTGGTAATGTTAACCCATTTCCGGAACGATTAACTTTAAAGCGTTTAGTCAGCTTGTATCGCTCTTCGCCGTTACGCTTCGCAAGAATGCAACCTGAATGAACACGCCTCCAGAACTCCCACCCAACAAAGACGTACGAAATACGAATCGCCACAAAATACCTGCCATTTCGGGATGACCAAGTCCAAAACATGCTCTTGTCGGGCATGCGTAACAAACACAATCGTCGTATCGGTAAACACTATCAGTTAACTGACGGAATGAAGATGAATTTGACTAATTGACGGATATTTCAATAACCTTTCAAGAATAACAGTATACATTGCTTGCAAGTGATCTCAATTGACACATCGCTCAGCGCAGTTGACGATCAGCTGGATAGTACTGAATATTTCTCCAATTGTAATGCAGTACTATAGCGATGAGAAGGGCAATTCCGAAAGAAAACTTGAAAGCGCTTTCTGCCTGGTGCTGCCAGCGCTGTGGAGTCGGAGTCGGAGTCGGAGTCGTGAAACTTATAAGTAGTGGCCGGAGTCGGAGTCGTGGAAAAATTACTGACTGGAGTCAGAATTTGTGAAAATTTACCTGGTTCCGACTTCTTTATTATGGAAACAATTGCTTTCAGAAGTATCTTTAAATTGCTAATAATAATTAAAATAGGATGTTTTCAGAGGTATCTTTAAATTGCTAATAATAATTAAAATAGGATTTATATGCACCATCAATCACTGTTATTAGTAACGATATAGATCAGGGGCAGCCAACCCGTGGCCCGGGGGCCAATTTTGGCCCGCTCGATAATTCTCGAAATCAGTTATCACATCAGGTAAAACTGCAAGGCAAACCAAAATTTCAATTAGCCTGACCGCGAAAATTGATGATGACAGTTCCGATGCATAGGCATAGTTAGAAGCCAGCCACATATATCGCAGATCTTGGTATATGACCGTAAAGTAGAATATTTCGCAGAAGATTTATTTGAGTTGAAATTTTTCTTAGCACTTCGCATGATTGATTGTCACTTGATTTCTCGCATTTAGTATTGGAGCCCCCTTCTTAAAATCATAGAGACGCGTAGTTTACAGAATTGAGTCTAACTGCATTCGTGTCGTCCAACATGCGACTTCACCTGTGTGCTCGCAGCGATGAAACATTTGCACAAAATGGTAGAGGCATGTTCACTAGGGCTCTTCAAAAATGACTTTTTTTCTCAAATCGCACTGGCTACTTGATAAAATTGTTAGGTTACCTAATTTAAGCCTACACACCAAATTTGGTTCAATTCCAACCAGTAGCCGCACTGCTACAGGAGAAGAAAGATTCTATTTATTAGGAGACAAAGGAATTTCCCTGAAAAATGTTTTCTTCACGTTACCACCCTTTTCGATAATTACAGTCTCGTAAATAGTAACCCGACCCAATGCCGGGTGGATATTTGAACATGTTTAGGGGTCCGCGTGCGAAACTACATAACAATTGGTGTTAACATGCGAGCTTATTCAAGGGGTTAAGTCACATTACCTTCGAGTATGCAAGGTTAATTATCTCAGTTTATTGAAGTTTACCAAGGTTGATTGATGATATAGTTCCGTTTTAAACTAGACAATTGTAAGACACGCCCTGGTCGACTGAACAATGAACAATGAACATCCGTACTGCTTATTGACCGTGACGCAATTTACTTGATCGTTTTGTCATGGTGAATGCAATTCCTACCTGCCTTGATTACGTAAATTCAATCACTATTGTTCGCTGAAACGTGACACTTCTTACTCATCCAATATGTCTTCTTGCATCCACGCATCCAGTCCGAGCTTTGTTGTTGTTCGCCACTAATTCAGTTGGGGCCGTTTATCTGTTTATCCGTTTATCTCTGACTGCATCGCTATCATTGAGCGATTGCATTGCTTGTTCGCAATCTGTTGAATTATGTAGCAATTGTTTTGTACTTTTACAATGAGTGCGTATGCGTTGTACGTACTAACGTACATATCACAAAAATACAGTCTCGCCGGTATTTTTGTTTGATTGCATTCGTTATATTTTCAGAAATGGCGTAGGTTGTATTTAGAGAGATAGTTACATTGACCAAGTATGGATAACAGCTCTTTTGGAGATTAAGTTTCGTTAGACGTAGCAAATACGGAGTACGGGCATGAAAAAACAATGCGAGTCCGGAATACGGATGTTATCCTGTTTCCGTAACACTAACCGGATTCATGTATAGATAGAATGCAAACTATCGGAGAATTAGCTTTGAGATCTCTATGGTTAATACTGTACTTTGCTAGCATATGGCGGTATGTGGTTATATTAGGCATGGACTGTGCATAAATTAAGATGCGGTAAATTGCTCGCATCGATAATAATAATAATACGATCGTTGCTACAGAACACGTATGACATTCAACACGAACGCCAAGCATATCCCGCCCAGTTCCGTGATTGATGTATTCCGTCTCGCTTTCGATGAGCAATATCAGCGGACTACTCCCTATCCATATATTCATAGAAACGTAAGCATATTTCAAACGATGATGCGTCGATGATGCTGGCTTAGAAGTGGGATGAAAGTCATCGTGTATCAAGCTGCAGCATGCAGAGCAACTATAGCGTAATGAGTAGACGCTAATGTCGTTGTGTGAGGGTCCGTCAGCTTGGGCCATTGAGTGTTGATGTGATGTGCGTACCGTACAGTGCAGTGTAGGGGTTGTACACAATTAACAGCCTCAACAGGAAGCTAATTGTAGAAGATTGGTATTTCTTTTAGGCTTAGAACGATAGCAGGTTTGTTCGGGTTTTGACGACTTCCATAACGAATTAACAGAGCCTACGTTATATGTGACAATAAACTGGCCTGAATTTTTAGCCTATCGTTAGTAGTCGGGCGTGATATAATAATGATAATCGCCATGAATCCCCAGCCTGACAATGCCTTTCAATGCAATCCTGTAGTATTCAGTTTTGCGCGACCCAACTCCTTCCGCTGGGCTTAAATCAGCCGTGACAACCGATATATCAGTGGTTCTCAACCGGGGGTCCGTGAGGCAGTTTCAGGGGGTCCGCGATGCCTCCAAATTTCCCAAAATGGTTATGATAAACCTAATCTGTATTTATTTTTTTTTAAATGAGAGAAATCATGAAGCAGTTTCGCTCCATAACTGCTAAAAAGTTTGGGACCCACGTAAACAGAATGGCCATCTGAGATGGAATATCCTACTGTGGAAACTCATTTTAATTGCCAAATTGCCAATAGCCTAAACATATTGCTGTTTCGAGATGTGTTTTGGGGGTTTTGGAAGAATTTGTTTGCAAAAATCCATTTTCCCCCTGTGATATACATAACCGCTATTCCAGAATAACTTCAGGATGAGCTGCTAGACGTTAGGCTGGACGTTATGTTCATTAAAAATGTGTTTCCTAATTATGGTGCCATATATGTTGCGACTAGCGATAATACCCGAAGGTGTCGTCGGTGGGTGCCTTTTTTTTGTGCTGGTAAACTTATGACACATATGGAAACTTATGAAACTTATAAAAACTTATGAAACTTGTGAAAACTTATGAAACTTACGGAAACTTATGAGACTTATGAAAGTCATTTTATTTCTGTTTATCGATACCTACAAGTAGAATTTGCACAATATAGATAACTGTTGTACGATAATTGAGATAAATTTGTTGACAAACGTTGGGGGGTCCGCGGGCTCCGTTACGGTGGAAAAGGGGTCCGCGAAGACAAAAAGGTTGAGAACCACTGCGATATATAATGGAATCTATTCAAGCCTGTTTGTGAACCGGTGCAGTGCTATAGGAAAGATTATGGGTCGGGTATGAATATTAACAGTGCTGGCTCGTGCCTTTTACGTTGCAATGTATGTAAATATTTCGCGGGCCGATGATTCTTATGTAACCTAGTTGAAGATAAAATGAAGTCAATCTGCCTACTTGTGATATTCGTGCCTTCTCTAAGCAAATGCAGAAATTACTCATTAGCCAGTAATCTCGTCTTTCACAGTGCTCTCATCAACAGTCATGCAGTGGCGTAGCAGCCACTTGGCGGTTCTGGCTCTGCGCCAGGGGCGGCAGGCTCCAAGGGGGCGGCAAAATGAGGCTAACACAGTGTACACAGCTGGCTAAAGCAGCGTAATTGGTAGTCCTGTAGCTGGCGTCCCGTGAGCTAAAATTTAATCAAACTGGTCTTAAACGAAAGCTAGTGTCACGCTAATTCCGAAAACACGAATTAATATGTTAACATGACAATGGAACCATTCCGAAATAGCCATCAAGGGCGCGTGTTCCTAACAATGGTTGGTTAGTTAATGCAAAGCTACTGCATGCCACATCTTATTTATACTCGTGTCTGGAGCTTCATCTGACCATTGGTGTTTTAATTGAGGGCTGTGCGAGGAGCTTCTCAAAGCTCAAACTGATTAAGTCTTATTTACGTTCTACCATGAATGATGATCGGCTATCAGCTCTATCGATAGCAGTGGTTCTCAACCTTTTTGTCTTCGCGGACCACTTTTGGACCGCCACAGACCCCCGTGGACACCCTCGAATTTTCGTTCAAAATTAGCTCAATTATCGTGCAACCGCCAACTGTCTCGTGCAAACATTGATTTTAGGTTAGTAATAAACAGCCAGAAAATGAATTTTATTCAAAATAACATCACACTATATGTCGAAATTGGGTAGACTTTTAATATTTCGAAACGAATTCTTCACCTGTATTTATTGTCTTGAAAATTCCCGTCTTTGATTGGATATGAACGAGTGCCGAAAGTCCATTTCCACAAAGATATATTGGTGGCGAATGTAATATTAACGCGTAACGCTTCCGACGATAGCTTTTGGTGTTTGTTTGTAATGAACATATCATGTCCACGCAGCCTATATAGTCATTTCTATCTAGCATATCTCATCTTGAAGGTATTTAGTGGTTATATCACAGAAGAAAATGGACTTCGTGGCGGCGCGGTTTCAATTCCCTCATTGGGACAGATCAGGAAAAAGTTCAGGAACTTCTATTTCAAACGAATGTTTACAAATTTGCTGCGACTGACAACTGCAAATCTAAATTGCTATCTTCGACTTTTAATTTTTCAGAAACCTTAACAAAACATTTATAAACAGCAATATATGTTTGCATCGGCATGCCATTGGTAAGTTGACAATAAAATGAGTTTGCACAGTCGGATATTTCATCTCAGACGACCATTTTAATGACGTGAGTCCTAAAGTTTTAGTAATTATGAAGCGAAGCGAAAACTGCCCCATGCTTTTCCTAAATAAACAAAATGTAAATTAGATTACGAATGACTTTACAATGACCAGAGGCTCCGTAGACCCCCTGAAAATGCTTCGTGGCCCACCAGGGGTCCGCGGATCCCCGATTGAGAACCATTGGTCTATAGAAAGAGACTACGTTCAAAATCTTGAATTTGAGGATATTATCGCTGATTTTTCATCGGCAAAGCCCGAAAAGTTAAGTTTTGAGACGGCTATTGATTTTCTATTTGCACAATACATTCGTTCGCTATTTCTTGTCCTTAATATTTTTGGCCTTATTAACGTTGAGACGGCGACGCTGAGACGCGGCGTATTACTTGTAATTATTTTTATTGACAAGATTGTTTGAACATGAATCTATATTGATATTAGCTGCGGTCTACTTAAGGGGCGGCATTTTAAGCGAAAGCCAGGGGCGGCAGCACATGCTGCTACGCCAGTGCAGTCATGACGTTCAATGTCATCAAAATATCCGTTTGGATTGCTAGCATACTGATAGGTGTCTTTATTTTTTTTGATATCACGATAGGGGGAAGGTGAGGGCCGAAATCAAATTATCTGGCAGTTGAATGAAAATTGAATCTAATATAATTCGCAGATCGTGCGAAACTCACGCAATAAGTTATGAAAAAGTCAAAACATTCACCATATCAGCGATGAGATTATATACTGCATCACAATGTCATCGTTGGATTGCAGTGGTTGCGGTTCTAGTGAGTGTGGATGACGAAATCCAGAATTTATCGTTGATGAGTAAGATTTATGTCGTAATCGTAAATCTACGATGTCTTAAACAGGTCGAAATCATGTGTTTACTCGTATGTGTCTGTGTCATGTGGAATACTATATCTCAGGGGTGGGCAAACTTTTGAGCTCGCGGGCCGCATTCAACATCTGAATCCATTCGTGGGCCGCACTATATAAAATTGGGATTATATAGTATTGGTATTTGATTATATAGTGAAAACATGGAGATTCTTGTTTAAAACAAACCAAGCATTGCTTTGATGATATCGTACATGGGGGCAGAAACAATGGCGAGATTTCATATAGGCTGGTCGACCTCAATAAGCAATTTGTCAAAACTATAGAGATGAAAGTCGGTGGTCCCAATTCCTAAAGGAGGATTGAAATTTAAAGATTTGCTAATTCCACGTTTGGTTCAGTTCCAGGACACACAATGCTGACAGCATCATAACAATGTTAGCTTCAAACACGCTTCTACTGTGTGCAGATCAAATATGAATACCCTAATTCTACGCATACAGAGATCGAATCAACCCAAGACACTCGTCAATCGTTTTTTACAAGCACATCACTGAAATAATTAAAACTGGAGTGGCCAATCTGAAATCGCACTCGTGATGCGAATTATGTCAATCTCGTTTAGGATGTCTGTGATGTTTAGCAGTTGAAACCTTTCAAACTGCGTGGGCTTTAATATCGGGCTGTAGTGCCAGACATTGAACATAAAAAACAATATAGAAAGTATTTACCATAGAACAGTGGTTCTCAAACTTTTTAAGACACGACCCCCTTATGATGGTAAAAGATTTTGATTCTCCCTTATCGTCATAACACAAAACGCAACCAGGATGCTAGCAATTCCAACGGGTAGTTTGATGGCATGGAAGGTTACGACTGTGGATGAGTGAATTTTAAATATGAAATTCAGACTAAATACAGAGCGATAACTCTGAATCGGATGTAAATCGCGCGTAGCGCGAAAAAAAAATTTCAGTTGATCTCAACTACGCGCCCCCTTCAGATGCTTCCACGCCCTCAATGGGGGCGCGCCCCCAGTTTAAGAACCACTTCCTTTAAATTATCATGGTGAAATATCCAAAGAAAAAGTTTAATCAAGTCGCTGCATTAATTCGATGTTTAGTACGCATTTCATCAATATTTGTAAAAAGTTTCTTTAGACTCACGCGGGCCGCACAGAACGGTGTTGCGGGCCGCATGCGGCCCGCGGGCCGTAGTTTGCCCACCCCTGCTATATCTTGATATGCGCACAGCGTGATACAAATGGGCACGGTATACTTTTACGAGTAAAATCGGCGATTGACAACTTGACAACTTGACTACCAGTCCGGCCCGCCTGCCTCACCACCATGGGGAATGCGGATACACGGGGATTCCCAAGGGGCGGGGAGGGAGGCGGGCCGGACTGGTCAGGCCCTGTAGATCAAATACACATTCTACGGCTTACATGCATGTGCGAGTTATCCTCACTCTAAAACAGCGGTTCTCAACTTTCCTTGTATAACGGGCCGCATTTTAACAGCAAAAGACGCTGCGGGCCGCAGAACTATGTTACCTTGCATTCATGGGCTACTATTAAATTTAGGCTATTGTAGCCGATTTACCAGTCGTATACCGGCATTTAGTACATTTCTATGCATTATAAAGTAATAATGAACAGCGTTCGTAAGTTTGCAGCTGTTGCTTGTGAGAATATGTATCTTCTAGCGGCGCATGTAAATCCCTTCATGGAGCGTGCATTACATTCGTTGTCAAGTCGGTATATGCAACTTCAATTCCTTCCACCAGAGAGCCGAACTCTTTGTTCCAATGCGTGGGCGAGCAAGTATAAAATTACTATAACTTTTGCGTTACAGAGACCATTATCACATTGAACTCTGAGTGATATGAGAAGAAATCTGGTGTTTGGGGGCATTTCTGAGCAAAACAATCAACATTTCTCCTTTCCGTTCATGCCTAGGGCACTGTACCAATAGTTACAGAAGTCATCTTTGTCAAGTTGATATTTTTCGCTGGTCCCCTCCCCACGTTTGCCCAGCCAGTATTTCTCTGCATATATGTCCACTCTGATGAAATTCAACCAGATAATTAGTTATACAATGTCGGTGGATTCATCCAAGGCTGCGTAAAAGTAGTCTACGCGGCAACGTGTTTCAGAACAGGCGATAAAAGATTGACTGATATTAATGTTACTCGTCTGGTCAGGATTGAATCATACGATTGCATCTTCGAAATTTGTCTGGTGATGTTGTCCTTGCTGCTAAGTTCCGGAAACAGCAAATATTCGCAAAGTATGTTACGATTTTATTGAAATCACACCTTCTATATCAGATTTCTTGAGTTTAGCAATATTCGAAGCAATTTTAAACGATGCGTCTGTAACGTCGTCGGCAATCTCAACAACCGTTCGCAGTGAGTCAAACACTCTTTAAAAGTGTAGACCTACTACGTAGCGGAATTCTCGTGAACCAGAGTCCAGTCGAATAATGATTCAAAACAATAACAATCTGAAGTCGAGCATACATCAAGAAACGAGAGTACATTGAAGCAGTGGTTCTCAAACATTTTTTAGTCACGCCCCCCCTTTTTTGATAGGGAAAAATTTCGTGCCCCCTTATCGTCATATAACAAAATGCAACCAGAATGCCAGCAATACAAACGGCTAGTTTGATGGCATGGAAGGTTATAGCCGTTGATCAGAGAATTCTCAAATATGAAATTCGGACTATACACAGAGAAATAACAGTGAATTAGGGCTAATTTGCGCGCAGCGCGAAATTTTTTTCAGTTGACCGCACCTTCGCGCCCCCTTCAGATGCTTCACGCACCAAAGAGGGCGCGTGCCCCCAGTTTGAGAACCACTGTCTTCAAGAATGAGTAATCAAACGAAACAGAGACGGTGCGATAAAAGAGCTAAGTATCTAAATTAATTTGTAACAATACCGTGTCATTAGTAATTGCGTTTATAATGAAAGATGTCGCGGGCCACAAAATATACGTCTGCGGGCCGCATGCGGCCCGCGGGCCGCGGGTTGAGAACCCCTGCTCTAAAACGACAAACAATTCCCGTGTTAGAATAAAATGATGACGTTTTAATAGACAGCCGTAACCACGCAGTCTCCCAAGCGGCGGTCGTTTTACCTGCTAACGCCAGACCTGCAGAAACTACGAATCTGGTTATTGAAGGTCAACTAGATGCTATTTTCAAATTGCTCTAGCTGCTGATTTTGAAAATTATGTAGGTTTAGTTCTGGTTATTAATTAGTTGCCTTCTATCTAGGCTCCTCGCGGTGTCTTATAAAAGCTTAGAAGTTCAGAAGTTTATGGTTTTCCTGTACATGCTACATAACCCTGTGTGGAATTGGTGTCCTGTGCTCACACCATTCTTAATATTCATTTTATTTTCAATTAAATTACTTCAACTTGGAGAATCATCGCTGCTCAGTGCTCACCTGGTATACTAGGCAAAATGTACCGATATTCCAGTATTGTACAGAACTGTACAGTAGGGCTATTCAAAAATGACTTTTTTTCTCAAATCGTACTGGCTACTTGATAATATTGTTAGGTTACCTAATTTAAGCCTACACACCAAATTTGGTTCAATCCCAGCCAGTAACCGCTTTGCCACAGGAGAATAAAGCTTCTATTTATTGTATAAAAATGATATTAAAAAATTTGAAATTTTTCTGTTCACCCCATGAAAGTGTTGGGCTGTCTATAGAAACGATGCTCACCAAATTTGGTTCAATTCCAACCAGTGGAAGCGGAGTTATTGCCGTCGAAGAATTTTGATTTGAATAAAATAGTATTTACGGTGACCGTTCTTTGCTTATTTATTATAGTTGTGCTCACCGTAAACACTATTTTATTCAAATCCCAATTTTTCGACGGCAATAACTCCGCTTCCATTGGTTGGAATTGAACCAAATTTTGTGTGTAGGCTTAAATTAGGTAACCTAACAATTTTATCAAGTAGCCAGTACGATTTGAGAAAAAAAGTCATTTTTGAAAAGTTCTACTGTACAGTACAGTGCGAACTGAGCCTAGCTTGCTGCAAAGACATTTGCTATTGTCATGCTAATGAGGATGAACTATGATTCGATTTTACCGAAGCTGATGTGATCTCCAAGTTGCCCGAGTCAGCTTTGCCGCGTAACCCTATCGAAACAAAACTTCGACCTGAATCATTCCTAGAAAATGTGTCAACCTTTAGATATGCGCATTCAATGTCCGTCGCTTATAAGGGTCATGTCTAGGGCCATTTAAAGTCATTAAAATCATATTTTTTTCTATGCATCAGTAAGTCGTGAAATCAGTTTTAACGCAAAAACCGCATCCCTATGAGGTATATTAAGAAAGTTATAAAGTCATATAAAGTCATATTTTACTAGTTAGGTCATAAATCGGCTTTTTCAAAATATATAGTCATATTTTTGAGTAATAAAGTCATATCGTTGTAAACTTAAAATAGAAAATACCAATTTAAGCGGTGAAGCAATTAAGAAGTAAGAACTTAAGGCAGTTACTCGTTGGGGTAGCTGGCTGTATGCTGCTCAATATGATGCAGAGAGACCTCCACAAGTTGAAGAGATATTCAACGCCTAAGAAGGTGAAGGAGTTATTGTAAAGAGCCGCAAAAATTCAGTAAACGATCCAAAGTTGACTAGTCAGTGGTTTAAAATTAAAAAATGGATCTGTATTACGGTTATGCTGCGTATGTTTTACACTGTAAATTCTGAAGTGTTACTCAACCCGGAAAATTGAACACGAAACGTGATCCAAAAATTGAACGCCTAGAAGTGTTGCGAAGTGTTTAAATTAAAAGTGTTTACCTAAAAAGTGTTCAGCCTCAAAGTGGCTGGTTGACTAGTCACCGGAACGCAGGGCTCAAAATAAAATAAGATTTTATTGATTCATGAATAGATGACGCTTATAATACCCAACCTGGGTGATTAAATACGTGCAAACATTGAAATTTCCAATAGCTGCTGTGACAGGGTTTCATAAATTCAGATCGGCAGTTGAAACCGTTTCCGGAATAGTCCATGAAATCACGAACATCACAAATGAATGCATAGGGAATTAGGGATAGTGATAACAAAATATCATTTAGTATCTTTAACTTTCGTGACAATGGCATGGAATCAAATTCATTGGTTACGTCCGTTAACGGAAAACATGATCAACACAAATCATTAAAACATATTTATAATTATCAAATTATGGCTTGTAAATTTCTAATTTTATTTTAAAAAAACAAACAATGAATATATGTTTCACTACCACCAGACATGGGGTAATCGCGATTAGTAATCGTAATCGATTACGACGATTACAGCATTTTCAAGTAATCGTAATCGCAATCGATTACATTCGAAAAAATTCCGAAGTAATCGTAATCGTAATCGACTACTTCCCATATCTAATCGATTTTTTGTGAAAGAACGATTACTTTTTATTTGTACAAGGACTATGAAATAAAATGAATATTCGTGAACAAGGAAAAGATGTTATACCAGTTACGTGATAGCACAAACGTCTTATTTTCAAATGGCATTGCTCATTATTACGTCAGAAGTAGCCTATTAGCTTTGCTAGTCAATGCGTAACAAGTATCCACAGTAAATAGATATTCGATGTACGTACATTAGTGTGATTGTAAGAACACCCGCCGTGCTGTTTATCAGCTTATCAACACGTTCCACACGCCATACAGTACATTGCAGCAGGATAATTAATCACCACTTGCCTAGTTTAAAATAGTAACTTGTGTATTGATGTTTGGTTATGCTTAGTTAGACGCAGTCTGACCGTTACTGATTGGCGAGCAGTAGGCCCATGTAGTACGTATGTACACTAGGGTATGAATTAATAAAATTATAATCATTTTGTTCAAATCGAAAAAAATGTCCCGCACAAACTAACATCAATTTTTGACACAGGTCCAAATATGGAAAAAATTTAAAATTCAAAGATATTCTTTGCTACAAATTTAATCTTCAAATATATGTCCTTTTGTATTTCTTGTAAAGTTCATCCATCAATTTGACTTCCCTTTCTGTTATTATGTTAGTGCCAGGGACATCTTCGACGGACATATCCGACTTCCAATGGGGTTTGGGGGTACTTTATCGCTGCAGGACATTCGACCGCACAGATAGCAGCAAATAATCTTTGGTATATTTTAGAGCCCGACCGATATTTGATTTTTTGGTCGATACCGATAAAACCGATATCTCACACCTTGACCGATAGCGCCAATACATTCAGCTGATATTCCAAAGAAGTTGGATGTATACATAAACACATTTTCAAAGCTTCAGAGGGCATTTACTTGAACATCTTTACAGTCATTGTTATACTTGAACATGAAATGAACTGCATCTGGACACCTGTAAAGTGTAAGCTATATGAAATATATCAATATTCTCAGTCTAGCGGTCAAAGATTATAGTTTTCTGACTTTCTACCTCCATGTTGTGACGTCACACGCAAATTGCCGTTAATTTTTCAGCTCCAAAGGCCGATACCGATAATTCTTTCAAAGTGTGATATCGTCTCGATATTATCGACAAACCGATAATCGGTCGGGCTCTAGTATATGCCATCTTTAGACATCTGGTTAGAATACCAGTCTTCCTGACACGCATTTGCGATGAATAAGCATGTTATCTCCTGAGTTATTCTCCACCTGGGGATTTGGAAGTACGCAATAATGGCCCTTGAGCACCATCTCGGATTGCGTAGAGATGGAACTTTATGCCATTTTATTAGTGGTAATCTAAACTATTTTCTTTGAAAGAGCGGCATGTTCTGCACATGTCATAGATAAAGTTAAAATCATCCCTATACATGCTCGGTTTTCTAACATTTTCATCTGAAATTATGTCTTGGTGGATTGCACCTAGTTTTCGTAGTGTTTTACCACATCATCTCCAAATTTGTAACTGAGAGTTGGATTTGTTGAAGACGTTGGATTGAAGAACTCTAATGTATGCTTTAAGAGTCGATAATATGATGTTGGCAGACAATATATTGTAGTTTATGAAAACCCATGCTCATCATTGCATTTCGCAGTTTCGAAATAACGCCATTCTGCCGTCCAGTATCAACAGATGCTACGGTGTCACATATGATATATGATATTTTCAAATTTTCCTATGCATCATATTCTTCTAATCGGTTTTCTAGACCGCTGAAAATACCTAGAGTTGTTCTACTTTCGCCTTTTTGAACACCCAGTTTGATTTGTGTCAGACAAATTGAAATTATACGATATGTACAGTCTACATCTAAAATTGGAATTAATAATTATCTATTAATTATTTAATATTGATAGTAAACAAGTACACGATAGGAATAATTCAATCTGGGCGATCAAAATGTACCAAAATACTATTTTAAATCTTTGCAATTGGAATTGAGTCAGTTAAATTCAAATCAGTTGGTATATATATTATATAGTCTGTATCTACAAAAGAAAGCCTATCCTTCATACAGTGAAAACTGGAAAATTTTTGTGCGGGAGGTTTTTATTCAAACAGTCTTAACTTTTGTGAGTTTTGAAATCAGGACACAAAAGTTCATCATTTGTGACTACAGGACACACAAAACTTTGAAATTTTTTTTCTAGTCATAACCCTAATGTACACCGGACAAAGATTTGAAATTTTGTACTCGTCAAATAAAACGAAGCATTAAACATCAACAGCTACTGTTTAATATCATAACCGAGCCGTTTTTGCCGTTTTTCGTAACGGCCGCTTGCAGTACATTATCTGTATTAAGTTGAAGGCAGAGTTCTCTTCATCTTGTTCTCATATGACTCTACTTGAAACGGGCGCCAATCGTTATTTCACTATTCTTTACTCAACATAGGGACCTGCCGTCATAGCCATGCTGGGCTTATATATCATGTTAGCGTGGGATATAGCTAGAATCAGAACCAAAACAGCAATTTGTCTCCCAGTCCAAACGTTGGTCTTTGGCCCCCATAGGGTGATATTTTCAAGTTGAAGACTGAATGCCGTCAATAACATTGGTAATTGCATTATATTATTATTAATTTTTAATCCTCTCTCTGCCTCCGATGGTCAGATGTACGTCTGGTATCTTGTTATAATTAATTTGGTGTATGTTGTTAATTCATGGCATTCGGTCTGCTATATAATCAAAAGATATTGTTGTCTCCAAAACGTAGCAGACTAAAAGCAGACTTTCGTTAGACGCATACACAAATTGTCATGTCTTTAATGCTCTGTGGGTGCCCAGGAGTGGCATTTGCATTGTTGGCTCAGATTGGAAGGACCAGACTATTAGTCACGCCCACCCAGCGCGGCGATTGACAATGGGCACATACCCTGGGTTTGGGCCAAGGTATTTCTTTAGTAGCACACTTCGTGAAGCCGCGTGTTGGTCGAAACTGCATGTCTTTGGTGTGTCGTGGCACGTTATTGATTGGAACCTAAATCCCTATTACTATAAATTAGGGCTGCTTTTAAAACAAAAATCATTTTAAAGCAAACATGTTTAAAAGACGGCCATTGTTTAAAACATGTTTTTTTATTGTTTCTTTTTTAGGCAATGACATCACGAATGTTAATTGACATTGACAATTGAAAATATAGGGTAAATATAGCTTCTTCGACGAAATATCTTTAATATAACTGTTGAAACGACTATTTTGAAGGGTTCCAACCCACCTATATCGATGAATCTCGGCTAAATCGATCGGCAATTGTCCGTATGCTCATACAACATGTTTTTTCGAAAGCATTACACAAATATGGCATAATTTTACAACTTGAAAAAACACAATTTTCAAGTTAATTAAATCTCTCGAAAATACTCTATAATTTATGTTGGTTTACGAAATACTTTTCAGTCCCTTTCGAGCTCGCTCCCCACCCTATTGGGAAATTTGGGGTACGGCAGTCATGGACCTGGCAAGAATGCAAATCGCTGGGTGCGATTAATCGTCCATTATAAAAATGGGCAATATTTACATTATGACGTAACAAGCAAATGACGCATCTTTTTCAAGGAAGTTTGTCATCTCATTAGGCCTTTTCAGCGCAATCCATATATTGTCTTCCAATATAATCTCTAAGATGCAAAATAAATGTAATCGTGAGTAATCGTGATTACTTTTCCAATGTAATCGTAATCGCAATCGACTACTTGCTGATTTTGCTGTAATCGTAATCGTAATCGTAATCGCGTCATTCGGAAGTAATCGTAATCGCAATCGATTACATTCATGAAGTAATCACCCCATGTCTGACTACCACTACCACGATAAACAAGTAACAAAGTATTTTTTTACTCTGAATGAAATTGGGCCTGCTAACCAGGCATCAAAAATATTCTTGGGCTTGCATTACAAGGATTTATATCACGTTAATGCCAATCACTTTTGTTTAAATAACAAAGAAATCGTTTCTTTGAGTCCATACAAATTTTGCAGATTTACAGAAAAGATTTTGTTGTTATTTGCCAGTCTGCTGCAAAATATGAAATCTGGAAGTCATTAGGGCACTGGTTCATGAACATATTTGGACACGCTCCGTTATGATAGCAAAAAAAATTCACACACCCCTTATCGTCGTATCATGAAATTAAAAAAAGCAACCAGAACGCTAAAAATCCCAACTGATAGTTGGATGGCAGTGACGGTAATAGTTGTTGATGAGAGAATATTCAAATATTAAATTCTGACCATACACAGAGAAATAAGTAGAAGCTGCCATGTGCGAAAAAGATTTTAGTTGACAGCGGGTTCACGCCCCTTCAAATGCTTTCTCCTGTTTGAGAACCACTCCTTCAGGGTATGACAATCCAATGCATAGTAGCTCAAAACGTCAACAATGTTTCTGAATACTTCATTTTCACTGAAGCAGTTTTATATTCTTGGCATCAGCTACAATCCAGGATCGGTCAATCTCTGATTCGTGGCGTGCCATGATGTTTGCTTCTTTTCTACTGGTCGACTCCAAGTTGTGCTCCCTGAAAATGTGATTAAATTCCAAAGTTTTGAATATGTCAATGAAAATTCTAAATTTTATGCAGAAATAAATATAAATATTTCACACATGCAGGTTACACAAGCGCAGGAAAGGCGCTCGGGTACATGTGAAATCCTATCACTGAGAAGGACTAAAATTCGCATAACGACTAATAAAAATATCTTGAATTAGGTCCGCGCTTTTTTCAATTCGGCCATTTTGACATTTACATTGACATTCAGACGCACAGGCCACAGTGAGAATGCAGAACTGTAACTCAGGATGAAATTTATAGCAGAACGTCTATGTACGTCTACGAACGGTCTATGTATATTTGTATGGTCCACAAAACAGAAAGATTACGATACCTGTTTCAATAAGACATGCGCTTGGGTCTTGGATTGTATTTGCTTGTCTCTCAATTTGACTTGGAGAAAAAGACAGTTGACTTCATCAACCTCGTTTTGCTGAAAATGTAATTGATTGCAAACAAGATCCGAAAATAAATATAGTAGAATTGTTATTCCTATGGGTTTGGATTTCCATTACAATAATTGACCAGACAAAGGACACATTGATTGTCTTTAGTAAAGACTTTGTGACATCTTATCGAAGGTGTTGAATACTTTTCCTTCATTGCAGTAATTGTAATTGTTCTCAATCTTTCAAAATACTTCCTTCCTGATTGAATTTAATTAACGAAATTATTTGGAATTAGCATGGTGTTTGCTTCTTTTCTACTGGTCGACTCCAAGTTGTGCTCCTTGAAAATGTGATTAAATTCCAAAGTTTTGAATATGTCAATGAAAATTCTAAATTTTATGCAGAAATAAATATAAATATTTCACACATGCAGGTTACACAAGCGCAGGAAAGGCGCTCGGGTACATGTGAAATCCTATCACTGAGAAGGACTAAAATTCGCATAACGACTAATAAAAATATCTTGAATTAGGTCCGCGCTTTTTTCAATTCGGCCATTTTGACATTTACATTGACATTCAGACGCACAGGCCACAGTGAGAATGCAGAACTGTAACTCAGGATGAAATTTATAGCACAACGTCTATGTACGTCTATGAACAGTCTATGTATATTTGTATGGTCCACAAAACAGAAAGATTACGATACCTGTTTCAATAAGACATGCGCTTGGGTCTTGGATTGTATTTGCTTGTCTCTCAATTTGGCTTGGAGAAGAAGACAGTTGACTTCATCAACCTCGTTTTTCTGAAAATGTAATTGATTGCAAACAAGATCCGAAAATAAATATAGTAGAATCGTTATTCCTATGGGTTTGGATTTCCATTACAATAATTGACCAGACAAAGGACACATTGATTGTCTTTAGTACAAAAAACTTTGTGACATCTTATCGAAGGTGTTGAATACTTTTCCTTCATTGCAGTAATTGTAATTGTTCTCAATCTTTCAAAATACTTCTTTCCTGATTAAATTTAATTAACGAAATTATTTGGAATTAGCACGACATGGGAAATGATCTTAATTTGATGTTCCAAGTATAGATCAGTAAGCAGTAGTTTAAATACAAGTTACCCCAGCTCTTTACCTTCAACAACACCTCTGTTCAATGTACACAGATCAAGCCTATCTTCAGCTCATATCGCATATATAGATAGTTATTAAGAAAATTAGGACTGCACAAACCAGCACATTACATGATCAATGGTGATATATGAAATGAGTAAATAGACTTACATGATCACATGTTTCCATGGGTTCTTGAGGCAAAAGTATTATCGCAAAAGATGACTGCACCGGCACAAAATCCGTTCAGATGACTCCTCACGTCACTATCAACATTGTCTGTTAGCACAGGCACGGTAGAACCAGGGGGTCTCTTCGAAGAGTCGACACCAGTTGGATGAATTTGAAGATCAATCCAAGACTGTTGAAAAGAAAATACTTGTTTCAAAAATTTGCAATACAAGGGAACTATTCAATATTCGAACAGCTTCTTTGAGGTGCAAAACTTCAATATAAAATTGAATAGTATATGCACATTGAAATGAGCCCGAATATTTTCGTCTGAGACTCGTCAGGGGTAACGTCAGTAACTAGTAGAGAACTCGAAAGAACGTTGTACATCAAAAATCGTATCACAAAATATCACGTCACCGGCATTCAGTATTACGCAGATATCACACTGGATACATTTGTATGTGACAAAAGGGTGTCTTTCATAGAACAAATAATTATTTTAATGGAAAGTTGCATGTGACCGTACCACCAATTTTATTACAGCACGAGTAGCATACTTTCCTGGATTGTTAATCATTTTAGTGGAATTTTACCAGCAAACATTCATAAAAATAACCAAATGCAGCAGAATCAAATTCATTATCTAAGGATATACCAGTTTACTTACGAAATACCGCGATGCTTACCAGTATTTAAAACAACAAATGCATTTCAAGAAGGTGCCAATTGCAATACATACTACCTGCACATTAGGGCATTTTTCATATTCTTTCCATCAGCCGCAACCCAGGCTTGATGAGTCCCTGATTCGTGGCGTGCCATGGCGGATCTTTTTTTACTGGTCAAATCCAAATGCTGCTCCTAGAAAATACGAAACATTACAAAGGAAAATTGTAAATTTGATGCAGAAGTAAATATAAATATTTCACACAGATAGGTTACAGAAGCGCAGGAGAGGTGCTCAGCCCCCCAGGTTGAGAACCACTGACCTAGCCCATTATAGTTCAGTAAGCAATAGTTAAAGTACAAGTTACACGAGCTCATTACGTTCAACTACAACTCTGTTCAGTGTACACAATTCAGGGTACACTTTACTGTGCAGTGTACACAGATGAAGCCTTTTTCAGCTCATATCGAATAGCCCGTAAGCTACTCTGCGAGATAGTTCGTGAGAAAAGTAGGACTGCAAAAACCAGCAAATTACATAATCAATGGTGATATATAATATGAAAAATAGGCTTACATAATCACATGTATCCATGGGCTCTTGAGACAAAGGTCTGTATCACATAAGATGACTGTGCCGGCACAAAACCCGTTACGAACGACTCCTCACGTCACCGTCAACATTGTCTGATAGCGCAGGCACGGTAGACCCAGGGGGCTCTTTTTAAAGAGTGGACATCAGTTGAACGAATTTGAGGATCAATCCAAGACTATTGAAAAGAAAATATTTGTTGCAAAAATTCGCAATTCAATTGAACTGCTCAGTAATCACGCAGATATCATACTGGATACAGTTTTTTTTTCTGCAATAAGTTGTGCGTGACAGAAGGGTGTATTTCATAGAATAATTGAGTAATGGAATGGTAAGTTGCACATGACGTTACCACCAATTTTACTCTGGCACAGTTAGTATACTTCCTGGATTGTTAACAATTTTTGTGAAATTTTACCAGCAAACTTTCATGAAAATCTTTTTCACAAAGATAACCGATTGCAACAGAATCAAATTCATTCTCTAAGGATATACCAGTTCACTTACAAAACACCGTGATGCTTACCAGTATTCCATACAGCAAATGCATTTCAAAAAGGTGCCAAGTTCAATACATACTACCTGCAAAATAGAGTTTAGTTCAGTTACCGTATCACAATAAACTCAGAAAAGTCAAATTTGGGGATTGGGCAAAACAAATACTACCCCTTGTGATCCATGGTTTGTTGAAAAGATTGTTTGTTTGGCTGTGCTATTATTGGGGCGATTTTTTGGACCTAAAAAGGTAAGATTTTGACTAAAAAAATTCAAATTCACACATATTTTGATGATGAAAAACTTAATTTTGACCCCATGTACTTAAATTAGGTGTTTCTCACATAGTGTTAGAATTGTATTGCCAGAACTTATCTTTATTTCTGGCTGGAGCTGTCTGTTCTGCCGAAGTAATTTGATCTGAAAAAATCTTTTAGCATGAAAATTGACAAATTTTTACATGAAAAAGAACTTATTTTATCGAAATCTGGACCCATGAATAATTCTAGTATTAGTCACATCTCGTATTATGGTAGAAATAATTAAAAATTTGTTGTAGTACAACGAAAGATACTTTCCTACATTTTCGGGTAGAAAGTGTCTGTCCTAACTAAGTAGCTTGGCAAGAATGAAGAAAGAACGTTCACCAGCTGCAGTTGTTGGCCGGCAACACTGAAGTTGTGCGTACACTGCACTCTCTCTCTCATTATGACAAAGTTGTCTACATTGCAAGTATTCATCATACGGTTTTTAATAGAAGAACCAATGTTCACGCAGTCTTGCTT
Organism: Botryllus schlosseri; assembly: GCF_051294905.1. Classification (NCBI taxonomy): domain Eukaryota; kingdom Metazoa; phylum Chordata; class Ascidiacea; order Stolidobranchia; family Styelidae; genus Botryllus; species Botryllus schlosseri. Next base: position 26,229,210 of record NC_137238.1, read on the forward strand.
CAGTTAGGATAGTGCAATAGGCTACGTTGAGTATTTGTTTCATTTGACAGTTTATGATTCACAATGAGCAGACGATGGTCCGTCTACAACGGTAGGACTATAAAGTAGGCTACAAGATGTAAATTGTAAAATGATAAGTTCACCGACAGTGCAATCATCTATGATACAAACGAAATGCAAGTTGCCAACAAAATTTTGATTTTGTAAAGAATTTTGGCAATTTTTGACCTAACGGTACAATTTTGACAAAATTCTAACCTATTTTGACATTTCAAAAAAATCGCTTTAGTCAACACCTTACCACTTGGAATAAACAGTAGGCCTACAGTGTAAAACGTGTTGCAGTTGAAAAACAATCAAAACCGTTGCATGACTGTCATACCGGCATTCAATTGCTGACATTGCAGTACTTGTCCACAATGGACCACAATATCGCCTACATAGTGATATTTCAGTGTGGATAGAGAGAACATCCCTTTATCCATATGTCAAAAAAGTTAATTTTATAGCAGCTTCCCATCAGTACCGTAGTACTGGACCTGGTCGCAGTCTGGTATATTATCAGATTCGAAGCTCGATCATCCAGCAATAATATCAGACGAATCATATACTACAAAACATCTAAAGAACATTCATATGAATAAGGAATATGAGTAGCCTGCTAAAACATCTAAAACAAACGACGTTACTGCAATGTCAAAACGAGTTAATTTTATGACTATTCTCACATTACATACATTCAATAACATTTACCGCATCTCCATACCTTACAGTACATGGAATTTATGATCCTTTACGCCATCAGGTAGCAGAAACTGCTTCAATATATCCATTTCGCCAAGTTTTTTCGTGTACCTTACTCTCTGCCTGAAGCCTGACGAACCACCAATTCGAATCCAAACTGAAATCGAGCGCGCTCTACCGTGACGAAGGTTGTGACCCCTCTGCGTCACAGGGAAATATGTATATTTCATTGAAATATTACCCTTAAACTTAGTGTTGGGTCAAGTGAGTAATATTATTTTACATATACCGTGATTTAATGTGATCTCCAAACGTAGCGATGGTTTATGAATGCAAAATTGATGATAAATTACCAAGTATAAATTTTCTTGAAAATAAGCCGCAGTGACGAAGTGTTACATGTAAACGGAGAAATACGCAGAAGCGTTGCGACGATAATGGCCCAATGCGTTTATATGCCCAAAAAGTGTGTCTGTACGCAGAAAAAAGTGTTATGAAGTGTTCAATACGACCTTGCGGATTTACAGTGTACTCTTTTGTTCAGTGAGTGACGTTGTTTGCATGTAAAAATACACGATTTAACATAAAGTCATATAAAGTCATATTTTGCTAAAAATAAAGTCATATTATTGATTTTTTAAGGTCATATAAAAATGGCCCTAGTCATTTCACAATCGCAAACCACGGTTGCTCCATGCTGTCGGTTGTGTTAGAACGAATCTTTCCTTTCAAAATCCTCAGATCATAAATTTACTTTAGGCTATACGCTATATGCTCGATATACCACTGACTTATCTCGTGTCGCAAATCCCAGCATCTACCAACGGACACGGACATGGCGAAAGCTGTCAAACCCGTTCAAACGGATGTCTCCAAGCCGGGTATGGCCAGGTTTCGAATTTGTTCCGGGTCGGACGGATCCATAACACACTACAGCGTTGAGCGGTACTCGACCAAGATGGGCAAAATAATGCGGAATTATTGCCGGAGAAAAAATATTGCCCTAGGCTCAGTTCGCTTTGGACTCGACGGCGTGCGTATAGGAGCCCTCGACACGCCCGAATCGCTGGGAATAGAAGACGGGGACTTGATCGATGTGTTTGCCCAGCAAGACGGGGGTCGCTTCTGACTACTATGGTTTCGAATGCTCAATGTCTCGATTCAGTATGGTATCGGATATCTAGAATCGTGTTGTCTTTGTGTGAATTGTAGTCAAAAATGGACTTGAACTTGGGTTACAGCGTGATGCGATAAGTATTTTGCGCATATCTATCTATGTTGGGGTATCTATCTATTCTATAATGTGACGTATTAGATATATGCGTTGTATTACCGGATTTTTCTCTTTCTGGTAGTATAAGAGTAACATATTGGAACTTTCCGAACGGTAACTTTTGCCCACATGTTCAACTGTCAAATGCGATTAGGTCGCGTGCTCATTATGTCCACTAACTCACGTTGCTCGTGTGCGTCATATCACAATGTCAAACCACGTGTCTTTAAAGGTATTTCTCGCTCCATCTGTTTCAGATCAGTAATTTACTTTAAAGATACACGCTCTGTGTACCTTTGAATTATTTTTCTTAACAAATTCACGCTTTTTCCTGCGGACATGGCGAAAGAAGTCAAACCAGATACGGTCAGCTTTGGAATTTATTGCAATTCGGACGGATATAAATCGAAGGTCACTGTTGATCGGTACACGACCAAAATGGCCAAAGTTATGGAGGCTTATTGTCAGAGAAAAAACATTGTTTTTAAGGCCGTTCGGTTTAGGTTCGATGGCGACCGTATAACAGCCGTCCACACGCCCGACTCGTTGGGAATAGAAGATGGGGACCATATCGAGGTCTTTTCCGACCAAGGCGGGGGTTGCTCCTGCCTGCTGCGGCCTCGAATGCTCGATGTCTACTCTTGGCACCGGCTTGATCACGGATTGTGAACTGAAAAGGCGTTTGTAAATATTTTAGCCGTCTCGGAGAGACTGTATTTTGGCATTTCCATTGGTCCACGGAATGGAATATCGTAAAGCATGCTCTCTTTACGCAAACTTCGGTGGATTTTGCGACGTGATGACGTGATGCGTGATACGATCAGCAATAATGGTATACCTAAATTCGAAAATGATAAATTTGTAGGTCTGCTATCCATGCTTTTTTACGATTGTTCTCGATATAATTTGGCTCGTAAAGAGCCAAACGAATTTCCATGAAAAATTATTTCATCACGTTACTACCCTTGTCGATAATTACAGTTTCGTAAATCTTAACCCGACCCAATGCCGGGTGGACATTTGAACATGTTTTATGGGTCCGTGTGCGAAACTACATGACAGTTGGTGTTAACATGCGAACTTATTCAGGGGGTTAAGTCACATTGCCTTCGAGTATGGAAGGTTAATTATTTCAGTTTATTAAAGTTTACCAAGGTTGATTAATGATATAGTTACTTTTTAAAGTAGACATTTGTCAGACAGGCCCTGGTCGGCTGAACAATGAACAATGAACATCCGTACTGCTTATTGACCGTGACGCAATTTAGTTGATCGTTTTGTCATGGTGAATGCAATTCCTACCTGTCTTGATTACGCAAATTCAATCACTATTGTTCGCTGACACGTGACACTTCTTACTCATCCAATATGTCTTTTTGCATCCACGCATCCAGTCCGAGCTTTGTTGTTGTTCACTACTAATTCAGTTTGGGCCGTTTATGGAATCTCTGATTGCATCGCTATCAATGAGCGATTGCATCGCTTGTTCGGAATCTGTTGAATTATGTAACAATTGTTTTATACTTTTACAATAAGTGCGTATACGTAGCACGTACTAACGTACACATCCTAAAAATACAGTCTCGCCGGTATTTTTATTTTATTGCATTCGTTATATTTTCAGAAATTGCGTAGGTTGTATTTAGAGATAGTTACATTAACCAAGTATGGAAAACAGCTCTTTCGGAGAGTTTCGCTAGACGTAACAAATACGGAGTACGGGCATGATTATGAAGAAATAATGCGAGTCCGGAATCAGGATGTTATCCTGTTTCCGTAACACTAACCGTATTCCTGTATAGATGGAACGCAAACTATCGGAGCTTTGAGATCTCTATGGTTACTACTGTACTCTGCTAGCATATGGCGGTATGTGGTTATATTAGGCATGGACTGTGCCTGTGACAATTCATTGCCTTGTTGAAAGATATGATCTGTATGTGCGAAATCGTAGTTAGCCAAAGATATGAAAAGTGAAAACTTTCCTTACAACGCCTAGCATTGCCTGCCTGCCTGGACTTCAGCTAACGAAATTATCGATAATGTGACCTATAGTAACCTATCTATACCTTTGGCGAAAAGTAAAAACAGGGCTTGTGACTCGTCTGCACCCGCAACACGCAGAGATAGTGATGTGATAAGTATCTTGCTATAATTTAATTACTGGTATCGCCGACCCAGATCAGAACGCGTCAGAAACGAATCCAGATAAACAGTGATGTATTTTGAAAATATTTGCTGATCAAACCAACTGTAATTTATTGCGGGAGTAGAGTAAGCAGGCTATTGGAATGCCCATGTCGCATTCTTAATATCAGCAAGATCTTAACCAGATTTGGTTTGGGTTTATTGTACTCGCAGTAGTTGAGATATCTCGTGGTGTTGCAATGTATTATATAGTTCTAGCGAGGTGATGTGAAAGGGAGAAGATTTGTTAAAAGTCGATGTGTAACCACTTGGATGCTCATAATGTAATTATGGTATTATTAGCTTCAATTCTGTTATGTATTTACCGATTGCAGCCCATCTACATCACGATGAAAAGCAATCAAAACCTTTCCTTACTGGCTAGCAGCTATGTCTATAAATAATTGCTGCCTTCAACAATCGGTGTAGCCAATATAAACACTTGTGTAATGTACATATTTCGGCACAGAATATCTGGCTCAACCGTTTGGCTTACATTTTACTGACAAATAGAATTCACCAGTACCCATGTACCGTAATAAGCACAGGATGTAGGCCTAATCATTAGTGAAATCGTAATACGAAATCTGAGTGCACCACCGATTGTCTGCAATCAAGATATCCGGTATCGTGTAACGTTGTGACACTCACGTCGCAAAGTGGCGATGTTGTCTTCATGCCTTGCTGATGTAAAGTGAATGCGTGTAGTTTCGTAATGATTGTTGTGATTTCGAGTGAATTTTAAGGCTGCACTCAAGAAATTTGAAGGGAAGAGAATAGAATAGAAATAGGTTGTTGTATTTATACTGATGTGTGTAAATGCCACGTAGTTTTGATGATCAGTGACCATTTGGGAGATGGGGAGAGGGGTGGGGAATGTTCTAATAAATGTATGAGATTGCTGATGCAGGGTTGCGTACCAGTGTTGGGATGACTCGAGTCATGACTTGACTCGAGTCACTTTGTTAAGATGACTTGACTTGACTTGACTCGGCGTATCAGAAATGTGGATTGACTCGTGACTCGAAGCAGAATTCACGAGTCAATTTCAAGTCATCAAGCAATCGATGTCGATAAAAATCACTGTATCTTGCCATCGGATTGTTCGCGAAACGCTGGCGTAACCCGTGTGAGCGACCAATTATTCAATGATCGTGCGTTTTACTGGGCCTCCATTGTTCTCTCACAAATAAATTGACCGCTTACGAAGTGATCGAAGCTTACAGCTTACGCTGTCGTAAACTAGTATAGTAAAGTAATTTATTAGAAAAATGTCATTACTGTTTTCTGTACCTGAACCAAACCTTTTGTTTTATTGAAATTGAATTCGAATATAGTTTATATAGTCCTCGACCATTGGCGCAGGCGCGAATTGAATCATCAATTTGTAAATGGGTAATATACAGAGGTGGTCAGTAACGAAGTACTTCTACTTTTTGAAGTACTTGAAGTAGATTTTGCCAACTTGCACTACTTTTTAAGTAGTTATGATTGTAGACTACTTCTACTTCTACTTGACAGTTTTCAGTTTTGTAGGCAAAAATAAGCGTAAAATACCTACTTACTTACTTACTTGTGAACCACCAGTCCTACTTCTACTTGAGTAGAAATTTCGGCGTTACTTCTACTTCTACTTGAGTAGCGACGGTGACTACTTTGACCACCTCTGGTAATATATTGCATCATATCAATTCATTTCTCTATTCTCTATTTTGTCTGGTAACTATAAACTGACGCTATGCAATTACTTAACGCAGTTTAGCATTTCTACATACATGTAAGCGATACAGCGCCTTCTTACGTGTATACTTACCTTCATATTCGTTCATCGGTTCAGAATCAATGACCAGTCAATTTGTATTTCAGAGAGCTAGCAAAATGAAATGGCGTAGGCATGCCTCATACTTCGAAAAGGCAACTTGACTTGAAATGTGACTTGACTCGAGTCACCTCCAAAAATCGAGTGACTTGACTTGACTCGAGTCACCTTCGAAAATCGATTGACTTGACTTGACTCGAGTCAAAATGTGCAATGACTCGAAATGACTCGTGACTCGAAGGTAGTGACTTGATCCCAACACTGTTGCGTACACAGCACCGCATAACGCCGCAGGGCCTGCGCTGCAAATACCTCAAATTTGTAAAGTCGGTAGCGGCAACCGTATGCTGAGCCTGTCGGAGCACTGTCGGACTTCTAGATGCGAATAGTGATACTGATAAGTAAACTGTCTGCGTACAAAGTAGGAAATAATTCTGTTGTCGATCCAATTCTAATCTAATTTGTGGAATGTTTCTACGCTCTAATTTTATTCAAATCTAATTTCTGGTTTTCCTGGAAATGCCACAGGAGTACTGTATAAGTGTATATAGTGCGAAACGAGGCAAGTTTTCTTTACATATATTTGTCATTGTCTGCTTAGGGAGATTTTTTTTACCTACGAAATCAAAATTTTGACATTTTTTATACCTTAAAAAACTTAATTTTGACAAAATTTTGACCTCACGTATGCAAATTAGGTGTATTCGCACATAATGTTATAATTGTACCAGGTATTTATCTTCATTTCTGGTTGGAACTGTCTGTCTTTACGAAGCACTTTGGCCTGAAAAAAACTTTTTTGACATAAAAACTGACAAATACTTACATGGAAAAACTTTATTTAACGGAATCAGGACCTATGAAGAATTCCTGTAGTTCTAGTACATCTGAAAATTTTCTAGTCATACAAGTCTGCCTTGAATACCACTCAATATTCAGGTTCATAGTTCTAAATACCGAACGGATTACAAAGCCTAGCCCTGGAGTATGGCTGAGAACTTGCGACCTACCGATATCCGATTCACCCAAGACACTATATCGTCGCGTTTTCAAAACGGAGACGACGTGATCGAGGCAGCCAAAGCTATGTGCTCCAGAAGACATGACGAAGCCATCCCGATCATGGAGGTGTACCAGCACCGCGGCAACTACTACTCGAGAAACAACAGGACCCTGTACGTAACGAGGGTAGCTGAGCTCAACGGCGCCGTTGAGACAGTACCGGTACGTGTCGTGGAGAAGAGCCAGAACGATCGTCACCGGTTCACGACCAAGAATGACGGGGAATCGGTCCGGTTTCGTAACGCAGACGAAAGGGATCCTTTCCCTTGTCACTAAAACCTGTACGTGTACGATTTGATGAATTACTATTGCACAGGGATGGCATTCAACTGGATTAATTGATTGATTACCCAATAAATACTATGTTGCAGCGTGCAGCAAAAACCCCGATGTAAACATTTAAGTTTCAATCCCTGTTCCTAATCTCGGACTTTCAGTTGTGATTAAAGTTTCTTGAGAATTAAGTGCCATTTGAAGCGCTAATCACGTAGAGATTGTCAGTGACGAAGTAATTCTACACTTGCCGAATATTCAGCTATGCTGTGGCTACTTGCAACGCTCACTCAAGTGCTTATGTTCTTTGACAACTCTGATATCACGTCGATGCCGTAAATTAACATCCTGTGCATTTCTATGCTTATCGCTGCCGTCCGAGTATTGTCTTTAACATCCAATTGCCTTTTCGTTATGAATAAGCATTTGCTGATGCTTGGAAACATGACTACATTGCTGCACGCATCGATTGGTTTGTTCCGGAACGGTATCGTCGCAGTCAGATTCGCAGGAGGAATGAAATTCGTAGCACAGCTATCGAAAGCAGACTTGTGTAAACTACCAATCCAGTTTGTTGGCGGTCAAATAACTGCTGATTTTGTGTAGTGTAGTTGTAGTTCTAGTAGCTGATATTGTAAAGCGAGTAGATCTAGAAGCGCATTAAAAAGATTAATTGCCGAGCCACTAGTAAACACGTGTTGTAGTTTGACATGGAAAGTGAGACTGGTGTTCTGTTGCTAGCTCAGAGCCATCACCACTAACAGAGGCGTAGCCAGGGAGCAGATTTTGGGGATCCTAACCCCACCCATTTAAATCTTGTACCAATGTTCATGCGGTTAGCTGATCCTATTCCTATCCAAATAAATTATTTAAGTTGCTTCGGGATTGAATCTAGTAACTCCTGTTATATTCTGTTAGTTGGAGAACTTTAAAGGTGGTTATTTCTATTTCTAGTTGCGAGTTTTGAAAAATGTAGGACAATATAGTTTTATCAGCCATCGCCCTTGAAAGCAGGGACAAATATTGAAATGAGGAAGGCATGACAACCCTATATTGTATGTCCATGGTACCGAGATCGCGCGCCTTCACTCCTTTACGAGACTTGTGCAAACTCACAATCTAGTTCAGTGGTTCTCAAACTGGCGGGCGCGAAGCTGTGGTCAACTGATTTTTTTTCGCGCTCCGCGCGATTTCACCTCAATCCATAAGTATTGTGTATAGTCCTAATTTCATGTTTGAGAATTCTCTCATCAAAAGTCATAACCTTCCATGCCATCAAACCATCCGTTAGGTTTGCTAGCATTCTGGTTGCGGTTGGGGATATAACGATAAGTGGGCGCGTCTAAAAAAGTTGGAGAACCACTGTTCTAGTTGCGAGCTATGAAGCGTGATTAGTTCTAGTTGTGTATTTTGAAAATCCAGTAGTTAGTGCAAGTCTGTCGTTGTCGCTTGAAAAATTCACGGTACGCATTTCTTCAATGTCGGACTGTCACAGCTCGGTCTCCGTTCGATTTCTTATTAATTAGAAAAATACATCTGATGCCTTGCCCGATCTGCTTCCACTCGACGCTACAGCTCATACTCTGATCGCGACTAGCAAGTTCGTCTCGGCTACGCCTAGTCTCTGACCATCCACCCCTTCGCTGTATCCTGGCTTTACTAAACACAGTTCACACGGAGGCTCTCGCAAAGGAAAATTTATTGGCAAAGCGAATTTCCAATCGAGGATAAGAAATGCCGATCACGATAGAGCGGCGTCTTCTTCGTCTGACGACGTGTTCAGTAATGTGACCTCGTTGTTTCCGGCACCCTTGACAGGTTCCTGTGAAAGGACGTTGAAAATTATCCCTTCAATCCCAGAGCCAGACTTGTACAACTAGAATTAGAGCTACACGGGTTCTTCAAAATTATAGTATTAATTCAAATTATATCTACAGTTATACTAGAATTAGAATTATAGCTACACGGTTTGTTCCAAATTAGAATAGAATTGTCAGGGTTGTAATGACTCGAGTCATGATTCGACTAGAGTCGCATTTTCCGTCGACTCGACTTGATACATTGACGTAAAACTAGAAAATGACTCGACTCGAGTAAATTTGTGTCTTGGACATGACTCGGACCAAGTCATATGACTCGACTAATTCTATAAGTCCTATTCAAGTCTCGTTTATCGGGACCGATCATTGCATTATAATTGTAAAATAGGCCCGAAAATTAGTCTTTTATCGGGTTGGACGACCATCTTTAGAGGGAGAAAAATGAGTATAATAATGAATCCGAGGCCGGATATCATCACCCAAAAGTTGCACAGTAGTGAATTGAACCTGACTTGAACTCACTACGGTACAGTAAACACTATGCACTTGGATATTGAATAAAATTCAGTTGATATAAGTCAGATTTCATCCTCATAAGAATGAGAATGACAAATATCTGTTCAGCAAACTTGCCTCGTCTCGCATTACACAGTTGTCCTCAATTTTCAGGAAACCATCAATTAGATTAGAATTAATATTAGAGCAAAAAAAACATTTCACAAATTAGTTTAGAGTTGGAGCAAAAAAAAACTTTCACAAATTAAACTATAGAATTAAATTACTGGCGTTTTGATCTGATTAGTGTAATTCAGAGGTTGCCATTGCAGTGCAGTGCAAGTATAGGCAAAAACAACTTAAGAACCCCAAAAGTATACGTATCTCGTTACTGACCATGACCATTTACCACCGCCGCCTGATACACACACGCGTGGATTCGATAATGTTGAGTAAACATTAAAACATTACCTTATATTGGGGTCCGCCTCGTTGATATGGGAAGTGACGCAGCGCCCCGCACACGGCGTTGACGTACTCGTGCTCGTTTAGATTCGACTGATGAATTCTCTTACACGCCCCTGAAATGGAAGTATGGGAAACGGCAATGCAAACTGAATGATTTTCTTTCGAGACTTCGTGCAAAGCAGATGCGGCAGAAGCAGCTAGCGCGCTACTCTGATAGAAGTAAAGGCGTAAATTTCTACTTGATTACTACAAGCACATCATGTATTGTCCATGTACTACTTAAACTTCTAGCCTTGGAGAAACGGGAATACAAAATGGAGGTCGCGTCGAGAAACTGGTTCGACCAAGTGCAACAGTGAAGATATAGTGCTTGATATTTCGCATCGGAGGCCTAGGGATGTGATGACTCGACTCGAGTCAATTTTTATATCTTGCACGACTCGAACCAAGTCATATGACTCGAAACTAGGAAGGCAAAGACAGACATTTCATTGTAAATTGGAAGGATAGTAAAGTTACCACATGATTGTTATTTCGTCTATCAGTCCTGATACTTGAAAAATAGGGTCAGAAACTGTTGAAAATTACTATATTATGAATGCGAGCCATTCTATATCACTCGGGCAGAGTGGAAAAAAGTGGGTTGAAACGGATTGAACTGAAAACTGAACAGTCAACATAATGACTTGGACTCGGACTCGAGTCAAGATACCATGCCTCGGACTCATCCTCTACCAGCTGACGTGAGCTCGGACTTGACTCGGTGATGAATTGGAAATGAATCGATCTGATTCGAGTCAAAACGATAAGAGTGAGATTGGCTTGTGACTCGGAACCTTGTGACTTGGTTACGGCCCTGGCGCCACCATAGAAATTTAGTTATGCAACTAGAGTGCAATGGGGATGGTCGGAATTTTGTTTTAACTGCAGTGACGGTGACTTTCTGAAGGAAATAGGCTGCGAACAGAAATTTGTTTCCCTATGTTATATTTAAATCGAGACCACATCATATTTAGAGCGCAGTGCCCGTTTAATAACTTACTATAGATAACGCTGTACAAAGCGAGCTTGGCGAACGGTCGCTTTTTCTGATACGCGGACGATACCCTTCCTATTCTGTTGAATCGGCTCCACACGGCGGGGGTGGCTACTTTGCGCATGATAGTACGCACCGACTGCCCAACGTTCAGTCCCCCGATGGAACTGAATGCTATAAGCTGAAAAAGAATTGCAAAACCACCAGTCAACTTATGCGGAAAGTCAACTGCTGAGTTGTAGCCGGGATATACCAGGTTGTATTGAACGAATTAGTCGACTTAATGTGAATAGCATGGCAGACTTGTACAAACTACATACTATATTTTCATACTATTAACAATAGCTAACGACTTAAAGATACGCAACTAACAAATTGAAACACGAATAACTAGATTTAATTCTAACCCGTTGGCTACGACACCGTTCGTATTGATATCTCTTGAACTAGCAATGGCTGCAAGAACATCACACAATAGAATTCCGGTATCGCGATACACTACAAGCAACGACACGTGTTTTTAGTTGTTCGACAACTAATCATGTTTTATAATGCCCAACTAGTTGCAGAACTACCGTAATTTTCCAAGTATAGAACGCTCCCATGTATTATACGCACCCTTAAAATGGCATGCAAATTCTGAGAAAAGGCCTGTACCCATGTATAGTACGCACCCAGCATTCGCAGTACAGAAATAGTTGTTTTAGTATTCGATGTCGTTCTGTTTTGCGACATCACTGTTGAACAATCATGACATAACGATCGCTAATCAATATACAATTAATGGCATTGTCTCTAGCTAGACGATAGTAGATAGCAGCCAAAGCCTGAGGCCGGCAACGCGCTAGTTCAGGCCAGCGACACGACGCCTATTACAGATGTGATGGCTTAGGCCAGCGGTTATGTCGTGCGCATCAGGCGTGTTGGAGATGCGAATGATTACGCAAGCGATTATATTTTGCGCAGATGGCGCGTTGTACATTCGATTGTTCAGGCCTGTCGTTGACGCGATGAATTAGCGAGGATTGCCGCGCGCGCGTGCAGCAATCAATGACATCATTTCGCTCGCATACAAACGTCAAACCAACTCAACAGGAGATGGCGTGCTGTGCAGATTACTCACGTTAATTGGCAACACGCTTCTGCCTGATTGGCAGCGCGTTACACTGATAATACGAATTACTGGGCACAATGGCTGAAAGTAAGTCACGATTGGAAACAAACATGAAGAAAGGTGTGATTTCAGGTTTTTTTTTCATCGACGGAGATTTTTTCAAGGCTTCTTGTACCCATGTATAATACGCACCCCCCTATTCTAGGGCAAACAATCGGTAAAATGTTGCGTATTATACATGGAAAATTACGGTACTCACTTTAAAAAAATTCGCAACTGCAAACGAGAACTAGAATGGGAATAAGACGTTGTAAATTTTTGTCCTTGATGTTTGTTGCGGCATATCCACCGACTCATGATATACATATACACACGATCTGTGCATAAGCATACCATGTGTGCATGATCTGCTAATATAGTCTTGTAAGGCCGCTTAAGTCATACACCCCTCCATGCTCTCTAGGTCAGTGCTTTTAAAACACCGTTTAAAAGCAGACCGGATCGCGAGGAGCCTAGATAAGCTTTTCACGTCTGTAATCATCTGGTACATGCAGGACGTTAACTGCCGCAACGCAACCCCTAATTGGTGCATCGAGCTCGAAGAGCCGCTTCTCTCCTTAATTCGGCCAAAAGCAAGCGGAATCATAGTGTCCGAGTTAACCGGAGTCGACTATATTAAATATGCCCATTTCTGCCTTGACAAAGCTCACCGCGTTCTCTTTCGACTCTTTGCACTGCTGCAGTGTCTTGTCAAAGTTCTCGAGATCTTCCTCCGTCGAGAAGGGCACCGGAATGATGTCTTCCACGATGAGTTCGGATTTCCTCACGGCGTTAGCCAGGGGCGGCTGGCTTCTACCTTCGGCCAATTGCACCAGCATTGCCTCGACCCTTGCAACGCTCCCTTGCAATTTGGTGATAGCGTCCAGGACGCTCGAATCAGTCGAGGCAGTCGCTGGGAGTTCTTTCGGCGGCGTTGAATTCACGCAGTTATCTGTAGATATATATCGGCTAGTATCCAGAGGAGGTCACTGGTAAGTAGCAATGCATTTGTACTTTTTCGGAGTACTCAATCTGGACCTGTCTATCTGCTGTTCGTCCATACTCAAGTGGGTATGTTATAAAACTGCTTCCACTTCTACTTAAACAGACTCTTGGAGTACCAGAACTTCAATACGAGTACTAGCCGAAAATATTCGGGTTTATTTCAATACGAATATACTATTCAATTGTATACTTCTACTTAACAATTCTGCAAAACTACCTAGTTTTACAATTTTGGATTTTTCGAAGTAGTAAGTAATCTAGGGACACGTTTATCTCACTTCAGAAGTAAAATTTTCATCACAGCTGGTTCAATTAGACCCTGTTATACCGGAGGTGACTATAATTTCGAAATTGTAACTGTTTCCAGTATGTTTTGTCATTTTACATAAGTCATGAAGACGCTTCTTGCAATTTCTAACTCGAGCGCGTCCGATTAACTGTTAGAAGTATGGGAGACCTCGACCAAATCTATCTTGTTGAGCTGCTGACTTGGGTAGTCCGCAGAACTTCACCTACTTCCTTCCACTTGAAATAGTTTTGACGCGTCTTGGAGAAATGTAAGACGTTGCTTGTAATTCAACTTGAGTACCAACGCTTAGTACTTTGATCACCACAGCGTCAGGGATATCTAGATATTTACCAGTGAATTCGTAATTTCACCTTCCGCAAATCCTAACAGGGGCCTACGATAACTTGACAACTTTATTTGTTGTAGACCCAGTCCTAACCTACGCCTGCCATACCCCTACCCTCACTCGTAACCATTATACCGACTATATTAATACATACACAGCGAGGAGCAAGTGTCAGAGCCATACGTCTCAACTCAACGCCCATATTCAGTACAAATTCATTTGCGAATTGATTGATACAATATTGATGAATTGCTTTCATTGTAATATTAATTATTAAATTTATAATTCCAAGTTCACTGGTAATCATCTGGATATCCATGGTTAGTATACGCTTCAAACAAGTTGTTTTAGTGACTCACAGATTACGATGGATCCGTCGTTTTCTCCGACGCATATCTTTTTCGCCGGCGATGAGTACACTGTCACCAATGGCGTCTTGGTCTGCTCTGTCGATTGCTGAGTAATCTCGAAGAGAGGCTTATCGTCTGTGGAGATGGTTGATTGGAGGCACGTAAATTTCCGCTAACAGTGCGCTATATGTACGAGTAGGCACAACTCCCGTTTTGCGGACTCGTGTAGATATGTACGGTTGTATTATGGTACTAGTCCTGAACAAGCATCTATGTTTAGTGTTTACCTTGACGTATAAGAGGCCTAAAGGGATGATTAGTATCTGCAATACTTCAAAGATAGAGTAGAATGGTTATTGGTGCCATAATTACTTTATTTTGGGATTACCTCGTACTTATGCTAAATCGCGATGTTTTGCATTAACAAAGTACTTATACTGTTTCATAGTATTCAAGTAGGTTATTTTCTACTTGCGCTACTTACTAAATGGTTCTGTTTTTGGACAACTTCCACCTAACGGGTTTTCAGACAAAACTACTTACCTTTAGGACTTTATATTTTGTAAGAGAGTAGTTTGAGTTACGGTTGCATCACCTCCACCTATATATGAGTGAAATTGTCATACCAACCGGCCAAGATAGTCCTCATGCCGCAGTAGGTGGATTTATTTAATAGTTTCACATACAGTTGTAGTCACATTAATCATGTTGCGGTGGTGGCGATTGGCGAAGATTAACTGTGCAATTTCAACAATAGTCACCTCCGATTAATGGCGATGCTTCGACCAAATTTAGTTCGCGGAACTTCTTACCCGAGCAAGGTCTAAACCTTAATTTTGCACGTCCACTTGTAGCGGTTTCGAGTGTTTTAACATATCTTTGAACGCCTTGCTTCTACTTGTAACTGAGTAAAATTTATGAGGTTAATTCTACTTCCATTCGGTTATCGTAGGCCCCGTCATAAGCGTCACCAGGATGAAAATTGGGAGAAGGGGTGGGGCGTAGGTGGGTTGGAAGTTGAAATTCGAGACGCGGGGCAAAAATTCGTCATCGGCAAAGTGGCGTAGTAAACTTATTGAGGTCACTACGTTGATGACGAAAAATCGGAGTGGGCAAACGGCTATCTTACCAGTGATTTCGGCATTTTTCCACCAGTAATCCTAAACCGGAACCTAAATTCTGACCCCAGCCCATAATCCGAATATATCAATACACACAAGATACATTCCAAGGTACCATGTGCCAACATCTACGTGAAGAATTTATCAAGTGCCATGCTGATGCTCAGCGAAAGATTCATTTTTGAACTTACTAATGCCATATCGATGCATCGCTTTCATGATAATATTAACTGTTACATTTCTAATGCTGAATTAACTGGCAACTGAGCAATGAGCATAGACCCTAGATTACTTTCATACACCTAGCTAATACGTCGGTATGTACCTATTGCCTAGCAAAGTCGGGAAAGCATATTCTGCCGAAAAGATCCTACCGTCCGAACTATATGCCGGAGGTTCGTAGAGTCGCTTCGGAGGTCGCCTTTTTCTCTCGGTCTCCGTATCCAAAGATCGGCCCACGTTGCTTGCGTATTCCAATCGCTTCAGCGTACGTACAGCATCTTCCCAAGAGTCTGCGACAGATCAAGGATTCGGAATCATGCGCTCACTACGCAAAGTGTGCGCGGGTATACCGGTGGGCTCTCCGAGCACTTTGATCGGTAGCAGTGCGGGCCAGTCCGCGTTTACCATTGGCGGCGCGCCTCGCTGCGCCTTTTCGTGAGCGTCAGTTTTCGGATAATGGCAGTATAGCTGTTGCTGAAATGTAAAGAGACACACAGGTTAATAGTATCCGAATTCCGAACCCGAGTCGAGTATTGATCAGAGTTATAGTCACTAATCTGTAACATAGTAAATCTACTTTTCTCAAGTATTGGTTCCGCCAACTTGTGTTACTTAGTCATTCGTGTGCCTTGGAATCGACTTTTATCAAAATACGCCAACCAAGTATGTGCGTGCCTACAGAAGGAGTTAGTGTACCATCTAAAAATAGTACATTGAGATTAAACGCTCTTTTCGCCCCCATTATTCGAAATTCCATGCCGGTGGCGTCCTATTTTGTGATACCATTGTTGATATACAATGTTTTTTCCAATTCTCTACTAGTTGGTGACGATTACCCCTGGCGAGTGTCAGCCGAAATTATTCGGGTTAATTTCAATATGAATATACTAATCAATTGTATATTGAAGTTCTGCACCTCCAAGATTCTCTTTAGCCAAGTATATTTATTTTTGACCACATCCACTTCTATTCAACTTTTCTAGGTAAAAACACTTACTTTTACACTTTGAAGTGACTCATGGACGTACAGATGTACAGTATACAATTGCATAATATAGTCACATTCAAATAAACCAGAATTTTATTGTACGGTTCTACCCATATTCATATTCCTATGATCTGAGTCGACGATTTGAGTCTGTTTTACGAGTACCAAAAGTAGTTTTGACGAAAAACTATTTCATGAACAGGAATAATCATATCAACACTTTACCACCCCACCCTCGAAGGAGCTCCGAAACCTATATTGGATTTGCCACAGTATGGAAAACATGCAGAATGAGGCTATATCTGGTCATAGATAGACGTGGCGAAATTGTTGGCGATTACGCCTGATTTAACAATAATTTGCAATTGAGCCTTCACGGATAGGCTGCTCTCACCGATATATAAAGCGTTTGGGAGCCACTAGTTGTTGGTTATTTAGTCGCCTAATTAGTACCTATGCATGTTATGTCGTTACGTTCATTTGGTTTTATGTTCCAGTCAAGTACGTGTTTGCTATCTTCGTTTAGGTCGTATCTGTCACATGGAACTTTGCGATTTCATTAAACCCGGTGGAAAACTGTTTTAATAAAACGATTTTAGTCGGTAGATAACCTAATAGACAGGCTTTCGCGCCTAGAAATCGACATCAGAGGATTTAGACTGCCGCGCAGAAACAGGCATCATAACGAAGCGCCGTAGTAGCATGGATAACAAATGTAAATATTTTGATTTGGGTAATTGGAACTAGCAATATTTGCATTCCTATTTTGGTGCTCGAACACTCACCAGGGGTGTCAAACTCAACTGACGTCGCGGGCCGGATTCACAACTTCAGACAGC
This sequence comes from Botryllus schlosseri, assembly GCF_051294905.1. Taxonomy (NCBI): domain Eukaryota; kingdom Metazoa; phylum Chordata; class Ascidiacea; order Stolidobranchia; family Styelidae; genus Botryllus; species Botryllus schlosseri. The sequence continues at coordinate 26,246,700 of NC_137238.1, forward strand.
CATGTTCTTGTTATTCAAATGAATACTTCATTAATACGCAATAGTATATTACATTATATTACAGATCGTTATATTTTAGCTGCACATTTATTCACAAACGGTGCAATTGGCAATGATACGATGATTGGGCCGCTAAACCGCGGTTATAAACCAATAAAACAGTGCCTCTAAGTCTAACGATGATATAAGTTGGCATATTTCTATGCTGCCTCCGTTTTAGTGATATATTGGCATCAACCCTGCGTATGCGTTGCGAGGAATGCAATAGATTCAACTGTAAACGCGAACGTTGGAATTTGCTTCATGTTATTACATAGCGATTCGGGTTTCTCTCGAGGCTGGAGACCTCTATTATATTTTCCATGTGATAAGGGTTTCGCATAGGCGTTTTCGCTTCTGTGAAGAGTGTTTGGTCACTTGGTCAGTGAAATGAATTCACACTTTCTTGCCTTCTGGGAATCGGGTGTCGATATTAGCGACCTGCTTCTAATGGTGACTAGAAACCACAATACCGTAGTTGGGTGGTTATAATGTCGGCTATAAACATACTCGATATGTGCTGTCTTGAAGGACTACTGTAGTATTTCTTACTAAAAATCTCAGCGTTTGTTAGAAAGGTGCTGGATAATACCCGCGTTTTTTAATCTACTTAGAATTGTTTCGCGGGCTGGATGAAATCGTGTGTCACCCCTGCTCTGCACGACTCGAAGAGATTTACTCTATTCGGAATCAAATCAGACATAATCGATTTCGCGCAGCCCGAGTCTAAAGAGAAGGTTCAAATTCAAATGTACTATCGCTGCATCCACTCACCCCGACATATATCTTCCAAGCATTGTGAATAACTGCCCGAGATTTGGAGTCAAGGAGTTCTACGACTGAATACGATTTCGTGTCGTGAGACATTGTGGTACTATTCTGTAGAACAGTTCTGCACTGAAAGACATGAAACTTATTGTGAGAGGAACAATTTTTTTAGCAATTGCCCGACTTCGAGAAACTAAGCCTCGAGATACGTTAACAATAACTGCCTTGCTGTGAATATCTATCACAATATATGTCAATATATAAACCAACCAAGTCCGTTACAACCCGACTGTATTGTGAGGGAAATCCTACCTATGGGCTATGGTGCAACATCAATACATACGAACCCAGATAGAATGGGCAATTGATACAGCGTCAAGAAGATCAACAAGTTAATTAGGAAACTCGCGCCAAACGTTGACAATCATAATCTCCTTATTACCCACACGGCCGTACCCGTCAATTAAATTGATCCGCTTTCTATGTCAGTCGGCTAAACACTCGTAAACCGACTTTTCCGCTCAGGATTTGTGGTGATAGCTAGGGCCATTTTTATATGACCTTAAAAAATCAATTATATGACTTTATTTTTGGGAAAATATGACTTTATATGACTTTATGCGAAAATCGTGTATTTTTACCTGTACCTGTAACCAACGTCACTCATGGAACTGACGAGTAAAACATGAAAAACATAACAGTAATACGCATCCTTTTTTATTTTAAACCAACTTTGTAGTTGTTTCATGTAGTGTGGAATGTTGGAGTCTTTAAAGTTACGATTTGGACGCAAGAATAACGTTAGTAAGGAAAATGAGCGCTTCACAGACGCTGGTGTTGGTTGACACTTTTGCAGTTTTGCATACAGCGCTGGTGAAATGTCTTGTCTTTGTAGCTCCACAATTTGGTTCACGTCGTTTTTGTCCAATCGCTTCTTAATGTAATTTTTGAGCTCAAGCGGATCTTTTTCCGAAGTCGAGGGCATTTAGATCAGCATGAGCCTCTTTGATAGTGTACGTTACATTTTCAGTATCAAGTTTGAAATATTGTTAGTGGAGGCATATTTCTGTTAACTCGTCAACTGTGGATCGTTCACTGAATCTTTGACGCTCTTTACAATAACTCCTTCAGCTTCCCATGCGTTGACTATTTCTTTCACTTCTGGAAGTCTCTGAACTTCAAATGACGTCCCACTTCAGTGCACAGAAGTAAAACAGATTGTGTAGCAACACAATGCAATGTGTGACCTCATAATGCAATGTGTGACCTCGCAGGTCTGCGACTGTAATGTTATGTAGGCTAACCTTACACTTACAGTTTGCCTTCGTTCAATCAGAAATTGCCTTACTTTCTTAGTGCGTAGTTGCTTCAATTGGCACTTTTTCTTTAAAGTATACAACAATATGACTTTATAACTCAAATATGACCTAACCAGGAAAATATGACTTTATATGACTTTATAACTTTCTTAATATACCCCATATGGATGCGGTTTTTGCATTAAAATTGATTTCACGACTTACTGATGCATAGAAAAAATATGACTTTAATGACTTTAAATGGCCCTACTGATAGCAGTGACGTGAAAAGTGTGCTCATCAGGCGAACGGGCGGCATAAGAGATTAAACTTATCTTCATTTGCACCATGATCGCTTTCTTTAACTTATTGAACACATACATCGGAGTGGTTCGTCTTCAATTTTGACCAATGCCTTGAGTCAACATTTCGAAAATCCCTACGACCCATACAAACATTCGATATTATTGAATTGACGACAACATAATTATCGACGGCTAAATCCATTCAATGGCTGCACGTAGGCCTATTTCTCACTTCCAAGCACAGAAATCGCACTTTTGAGGCAGTCAGAATGATACGAGGACGCTATTACGGATATTTTGAATAGCAGACGATTCAGATCATTATATTACGAAAAAATGCAGATCGTTAGATTTGGTATTAATGCCGATTGTGACACTGGTAATTTAACATGAAGATACAACGCGGACTCTACAAGTCGGCAGATCGCGAATCATAAGGAATAGCGGCCAGGTGTAATCCATACCATTGACCAATGACCAAAGCAGTCAGAAAAACGCCATGAATATCAAAAACAACAATAACATATACCATGCCGACGTATTGCCTCATCCATAGTCATAACCACTTAATGTTTACTCAAGTACGTCAGTGCGAATCGCTAAAATCGGTAAATTGCTAACGTAAACTCCGCGCCTGTGCTTTCCTCGCAGCTAGAAACACACTTGATCTAATAACAACTAGTGAATCAGCAAGATATAGCTACCACGTATATTGTACAATTATCAGAGCCGAGCTAATAATATAAACAAACAATTCCAGGCATTACACTACAAACAACATAACTATTATCTCCAGGTTCCCAATGTAGAGCCCAGGCAAGACTGTGGGTATTATGTAATTACTGCATACAGCGGACAACACTTATATGGGTAGGGTAGAGATGGTGTCTACTCAACGACTATCCGTGACACACGGTATCGAAAGTTTAGTTGTCCCGAAAGTGATTTTATTTGTCGCGACAATTCCATTGTATCCATGAGTACGCCACTGTAGTCGTAGTACAACAAAAATGCGTTGAGGCAGACAAAATATCCTTTCCATAACACAATTGATACTATCTGCAGAACTTACCGAATTATGCCAAAATTTGGTTCGGAAACCATACTAACAATTCAAGCAATCTACCTTATTATGACGGTATAAAGGTAAGATTTACACAAGGACTACACCGTTCTTAATGACTCATTATAAGTGTCTGGAGCCTGCTGTGGTAAATCCATACATTATACCAGCACTAATACCTATTACGTATCTGAATTTCGGATCACACTGGAGTACCGTATCACGATAGTCTGACTCGAAAACGTAAACAATTTCCTCTCGCGGTAAGCAAAATTGTCAGGATATTCCAATCACCGACAGCATGCCCCAACATTCAGATTTTACAATAGTTCAACTTTTGATTGCATCCGGTTTACGGCATATTATTTCGTTGGTTATGGGCAGCACGTGAAGTGGGAATTTTCCGCGCAACCGCATTGTTTCGATAGACGCTTGATCTCTATTCCTGATACGATTTACATACCTATATAGGTCGGGATACTTATGGATTATGGTGCCTGAGTAAAGCAGCTTCTTTGACATGGATACAGCCTTCTATGACATACATACAAGCTTATTCTAATGTTGTATTCAAACTGGCAGTAAACGCACAAATTTCTCGACTATCTTACTAATTGTCTCGATATAGACGACGTATCGCAGCAGCTGACTACCAATTCTATAATGACTGCGACGTCGACTGCTTTCTCCTGACACAGAAACGTGGGTTACTGGATTAGCCGTTGTCTACTATTGTTGTGAAATAGTCTCTCAAAACGCGAGGACTTAAATGCAACTCTCTCCTGCTAGCCAGATTAATGGATGTTATCGGTGAGATGTGCCGATCGAATATAAATATTAATATTAAATACAACTAGAATTACTTGGATAGATTTGATGAATATAAGGATAGCACCAGCAATTAAGAATGCGTAATCCATATTCGTAGGAAACAGCACAAGAAGTATTCAGCCATGCAATTCATATCTTATCAATAATCTAAGAGAAACGCGATGCGTTTTGTAAAGCCTTTAGGATGCTATCTTATTTAGAGGGAATGGTGTGGCTCTTTGGCTGGTACTTATCACTATTTTCAACAGCAACAATAGCAGAATAATTCCGATGTCACCCTCGAGTGAACTATCTAGGTCAGGGATTCCCATACGTTTTGGTTTGTGGCCGGAATGTCAATTTAGTAGAGATTCGTAGCTCGCCATGTGCCGTAAATTGGGGGAGTCCCCGGAACTCGTCCTTAAAAATCGAAAACCGTCATTGTTGATAACAATCGGAGCGCCGCAATAGGTCATTGTTATACAGTTTGTGTTGGGACATTTCAATTCTTTGAAAGAATGGCCATTTCTGAATTCGATGACGATTTTGGTGCGTGTAGTCACGTGTTTAACACCTATCAGTAGGATAGTTATCTATACTCCCACAAAGCAGGTAAAATCCATTGTTAACAGACTCTTCCTGGTAAATAATTATTATATTACAAATATTATGATTTTCAAAGCAAAGCGCATATTATCTGCAGCAATGGTTCTCAAACTCGGGGGCGTGAAACCATCTGAAGGGGGGCGCGAAGCCGCAGTCGAATGAATTTTTTTTCGCGCTACACGCGATTTACCTGGAGCCCATGCTTATTGGTTTGTGTGTTGTCCGAATTTCATATTTCACAATTCTCTCATAAGCAGTCATAACCTTCCTTGCCATCAAACTATCCGTTGAGATTGCTAGCATCCTGGTTGCTCATTTTAGTATTTTGTGATATCACGATAATGGGAGTGGGGGATTTTTCACTATCATGAAGAGGGGCGTGTTCAAAAAAGATTGAGAACCTCTGACCTACAGTATAACAATACAGAAGAATCTGTCCAAATGGCTCAGTGTCCCATTGAAAATGTCTTAGTGGCACAGAACTAGGACATGGCCAACCGTTCGGAAACCACTGATATAGGTATGCATGCCGGCATGCGTACATAACGGTATAACGCGTATAAGTATGATTTTACTGTCGCTATTTTAAAAAAACTATGCAATTCCGCTAATTCAACCTTTTCCTCGAAGTATTACTGAGCATTAGAATATCGTTGCAGTATGCTCAGTTGCTCACATTGGGAAATGTGGATTTGTTTTCGTCTCGGTTAAGTGTTTTGGATATCGGAGGTAAATTGATAAGGATCAACCTATTCCCATTCCCCTATATTGGTTTCTTGTGACTTTAACGACTATATAATGACTAATTTGGGACATTAAATATCTTGGTCTTACATTTGGTATTTGGATTATTGAAGTTACACCACAAAGCTACCAGTACGTAAACACAACTACTGCAGCAATTTGCCCTCACCTAAATTAAGTGTGATAACAGCAGTATTATTCGAGCAAAAATCGCTAGCTTCGTACGCAGGACGTTGGGTTCGTGGTCGCCGGTATATAGTGTGAACCATGTCGGGCCTGAACCGACATGCGGACATATTTTCTCACAATTTGATCATACACAGGAAGTGTTGTATACATCGGTACGCCGATTATAATACTGATCGGCTGCAGACAACATGACGACGACATGCCAGTATCCTCACATCCATGTCGGTCGGTCGACTCAGCTTGTTTGTATGTTAACCTCGTTTCTCTGATTCGGTATAAATACCGTTGCGGTAGTTCCCCGTCTGAGTGAGCTACAAGCAATCCAAAACAACGAATGAGAGTCTCGCTTCAGACAATGAAAAAAGCTGCACAGTGGCTGCAGATGATTTCATGTTCGGCGTTCGATGATAATTGCATTTTAGCTAGGCAGCTACGCAGATGTATGGGAGGCATACATATTTGCATGTTGAAATCACTAGTACTTTCATGAACTGCTCTTTTTATCACAGATTGCAGGGAATAAGGCGCTGTTATAGGCATACTTGCTATATGTGAATCATGAAGTTTCTTTACATGCGTCCGTCGGCGATACGGTTCACTCAAAACTCAATCTCCTCGAAATTTACAAACGGCGACCACGTAAACAAGGTTGCAAACGAGTTGGCGAATGGCCATTTGGACGCGGATGACTTCTCCGTAATGCAAGTGTTTTGGGATGAGCGCGACCACAGATTTTACACGCGAAACAACCGCATGCTGTACGCTTTCCGAGTGGCTGAATTCCGAGGTGCTCTTGACGATATCCCCGTGTATCTGGACCGCAGACGCTTTAGCGACCGTAAGAAAACCACTACGAGAAACGGCGGTATTACAGTGCGTGTTCGCAACAACGCCAGAACGCTTGATCATTACGACAACGAAGACTGGGATTTGTGAATTTCAGAGCGAATAAGCATGAACTGAGAATCGGGTTTGGAAACTAGGACCGGAATGGGATTTATGATTTGCGCGATTTGATAGCTCTTGAGTAGAGAGGCCATGAGATGTAGGAAGGAATGCCGGAATGTCATTTGTTATTTGCATGAGATTCACGACATTATTGTTGATTTACGAACTTATGCAATGAAAATCAAGCTGTCTGGCGGGGGTTCGGAGTGATAGATATTGTTGTACTTGAAACGGATCAGCATATTTCGAATTGGTTGTATAGCCGATTTTTGTCGAACTTAGTTAGTTCCGGGTGATTTTGTTTAGTCGAGTCAAAATAACGCTTTGATTCAAACTATTGGTCTCGGACTCTTGTTTTGGGGGCCAACACCTTACTTAATCGGCGCCGCTCAGCCTCTGCTGCAAGGATCATATCCACCCACCTACCTAGATTTGACTTCTGTTGTAATATTTCATATCATGCGTGAGTGACTTGCTGCTCATCATTTGCATGTAAATATATGGCAATTTGAAATGAGTCATGGACAGTTCAGAATTTATTAAATACTGACTATTTCTGAGGATAGGTGTTTACTGTCTATTTCTGAAGTATGGAGATCGGTTTCGTACAGCAATATTTAGAATATGTATTACGAGGCTGCGTTAACGAGGCGATTACCCCCTGCCCCGGCGAATGGCTATGACGTATTGCTTGTTATTCGAGATCAAGTTGAGAGAGAGCTGATCGATTAAGGGGCACTGCACTCTAAAAATGATGTGGTCTCAAATTGAAGGGCAAAACCAAATAAAAATTTTGGCCGCAGCCATTTTCTTCAGAACGCCACCGTGATGGAGCTGCAATTTATCGAAATTTCGATAGCAACTTCACGCGCCAGCAGTAACGCAGAGAGCGAACTTTACATCGTTGTCAGCCGATGTTATGAAGGAAATATGTCGTACACGTCAAGGTGGTTTAGATACCGCGTTCAACGGAAGATGTTCAGTCAGGAGTTTTATGTCAAAATCGGGCCTAGTGTATTCTATTTATTTTTAGGTCATAGGGCGTGTACGACATATTTCCTTCATAGCATCGGCTAACAACGATATAAAGTTCGCTCCCTGCGTTACTGCTGGAGCGTGAAGTTGCTATCGAAATTTCAATAAATTGCAACTCCATTATGGTGGCGTTCTGAAGAAAACGGCTGCGGCCAAAATTTTTATTTCGTTTTGCCCTTCAATTTGAGACCACATCGTTTTTATAGTGCAGTGCCCCTTTAAGTGCCTTGCTCTTCATAGCTTACTATTAACTATACTACTAATGCAATAGCGCGATTTGTAGATCCAGATTGCACAATTCACTCCTACAAAACAACGAAAGGAGTACTCCACAATGCAATTCGTTTCTCGTTAATGTAGTCACGAGCAATGTAATGTATCTTGTGTATAAAACTCCTTTATTTCAATTGTTATCTTATTTCTGGGTGAATTTGGACAGATAAGAATAAGCAATTCCGGGTTATTACAACTGATCAATGCCCTTTAATGTGGCGTCAATGTTTGGCAGGGCATGTAATTCAAAAGCGTCATCGAATTATCGGAATATATGCAGGAAACACAATACACGCAACGTGTCGCACCATAAGTACACTTACAGTAGGATTAGCATATTATGGGTTCGGGAAAGGAGGACAGTAGTTAAACGAAATTGAAATCAGATGATTTTGATTTCTGAAATATTTACTGGAAATCTTGCCGTGTTGACTAACAAAAAAGGTCAAAATGTAACGCAGTGGTTCTCTATCGGGGGTCAGCGAAGCATCTTCAGGGCATCCGCAAAACCTCTAAAACTGCAAATTGATTGATAACCTGAAATGTAATTTTATAAATTAGGAATTAGTTTCGCTTCATAACTGCTAAAACTTCTGAAGTCACATCAACAGAATGGCAGTCTGAGATGGAATATCATACTGTTCAAACTCCTTTTAATTGCCAATAGCTTACGGATACAAACATCTTTCAGTTTAGAATGTTTAGTTGTGGTTTGTGGGAAAAAAGTTGGTGAGAGTAGTAAGGCCAATCACGGTGATTTCGAAATGTGTGCAAAACATTTTGGTTCTGAAGTTGAGAGTCTCAGCAAATTAATGAGCAGTCGTTTGAAATAGAAATTCCTGAAGTTTTTGAAACACTGCCATGGAATCCATTTTCACCTGTGATATAGCCTACATATAACCATTATTCCAGAATAACTTCAAAATGAGCAGCTGAATATAAATGACTAGGCTGGACGTGATATGGTTATCAAAAAATCTGTTTCTCAATTTTGGTTCCATATATATGTTGTGTCGTCGGAAGCGTTACGCGTTATTATTACATTCGCCTTCGCCTATCTTTGTGGAAATGGATTTTCGGCACTCGTTCTATCAAATCCAAGGCTCGTATTTTCAAGGCAGTACCGCATATTTCAAGAAATGCAGCTGCAGAATTCGCTTTGGTATAATAAAAAAATCTGTCCAATTTCTACATTAACTATGATGTTGTTCACATAAAAGGTCCTCTTGTTGCTTTTCATCACTAGCCTACAGTTAATATTGGCACAAAACAGATGACGGTCGCATGATAATTGAGCTAAATTTGAAATGAAACTCGAGGAGTCCAAAAGGGGTCCGCGACAACAAAAACGTTGAGAACCCTTTGACGACGACTAGTGACGCCATGGATTAAAAATAGTAATATAAACAATAAACATGTAATAAAAAAGGCTCATGCTTTAAACATATTTCTTTTACACCAGCGGGTCTTAACATTAACTAACCCACGAAACACTTACGCTAATCTGGAAACATTCTATACATTCACGGAACCACAAATTTTCGCTGTGTCATAAAATCAAAAAACTACCACAGTACACATTTAACGTCACACCTGAAACATTACTATAGATTGTTGGTTGGCAGCATGAACTGTGCAGTGCATCAATAACATAGTGTTAAAAGAACAAGACCATTAAAATATGATTTCCACACAAGACAAAAACATTATTATAATAAATATCCATTGTAAATCTGCTGTTCCGTTTCAGATACCAGTTCAGAAATGCAAGGCATCACCTTGGATAGTGTTATCGTATTGTTCGGTCGAAACCCAAGCTTGATACCAATTGATTGACAGGAAAGAACCTATAAATATTGGAGGTAGATCTGGCATTTCGTCAAGACTAGGCTTCGATTTTATCCCCACCTCCTCTGTGTAATACATACCCTCACAACAGTCATAATTCGACTATACTGATCGGGCCTAATGCTTGCAACCAACGATGACCAAGGCGGGTGTATCAACAGCTCTGCAGAAGCTGACAGCGAAATGGTTTCAAACCTAAAGTACATAAAAATGTGTGCAAGATCGATTGAATAGCCAAAAAATAAACGGAACAAACATATACATCCTGGAATCTCAAACTGTTGGGTTATACAATGGAATCTTTCGAGTATACGTCTTACCAGTGATGAGCGGATAGTGCTTTTCGAGACTCCTAATCCCTCCGACAACTTTAGTGTCTGAGGACAACTCCCTCCGACTCCGAAGACCTCAATCCCAGAATCCGAGATACTCCGGTGAATGTCGTCAAGTATCCGAAACAGTGGCAGCCATGGTACATGGTACACATGTTACAACATGGTACATGTGATAATATGGTTGGCCTCTTAGTATTGCTTACTCTCCAGTCCCCAATTGCAGTGCAGATGGCTGATTTTTATGCACTTGGCGATCATTTTTGCATGTTACCCGTCATATTACAACTTTACAAGGTGTCAACTGTCTGTGTTTTGGTTTGTAATCATAATCAATAGTGTATTCTGGTCAGAGCTATCCAAAGATATCGGAGACAAAAGTTACAATACTCCGAAATTCTCCGAAAAAATATCTGTAGTAAACTCCGACTCCGCTCCGACTGTCACAAAATCGGCAAAACTCCGCTCCGAATCCACTCCGACTCCGCTCCGATGCTCATCACTGCGTCTTACCCTAATAATTCTAGAAAATTATAAATGCAACTTTTTCTACAATTAAGTACAACTTTATCACGATTTTAGTGCAACAAAACCTTGCCCTACTAATCACCTATGCACAGCATAGTTCTGATCAAACGTGAAGCCGCAGATGAAGTATTGTTTGTTATTAAAGTTAAATCTGTGAGAGTGTGAGTGCGTCAAATTCAATTTTAGTTGCCTTGCAGAAAAGAAATAGAGAAGGCCTAGGTCTGATACGTTCAGATATACTTCTACATCACGAGAAAAACGGAAATTGCACCACGATTATCAGTGAGGTGTAACATTGGCCACGTCATATGCAAAAATCAGTCGGGCATAAAGTCGTGAACTCGTTGATGCTGTCTGATAACTGAAAACACGTTTTGGGAAATTCCCCCGTCAGAGAGACAGAGAAGGAAGCAATCCAAAACAACGAATGATAGATTCGCTTCGGACATTTAAAAGAGTTGCACGATGGCTGCAGTACGTTTCTGGTTCTCCGTTCGCAGATAATTGCATTTGGACTAGGTAGCTGTATGACAGGTATACAAGGGTGTGTACTATGCAGATCATTGGTAGTTTCATGTGGGCTTACTGCTATTTTTTGACGCAATGGCGTGCAAGCTAGAAGTCTAACAACCCCAGGCAAGCACGACAGTGCCTGAACTATATGTATATAAATCGCTCGGTCGATTCGCTGTTGTTTAAATTTGAGGTCCTTCCCCATTTGACGGATGTCCAGGCGAGACCGCCAGAATTTTCATAATCACTGGGTCAGCTTTTCAGGCTATTGATATTGTTAAAGTCGCCAACACTGAATTTCGCTGCAATGCCCAGGGTGCAATTTGTAGAACTAGAGGGTTTCGAGTATGGTATTTTATTGTTTTATGAGTTATCGCTATGCTGTTCGGCTTTTTGCGGAAAATAATTTTCTTGCTACGTACCGGCAACAATGTAATTCTTTGCTGTCTCGTCCGGCCGTTCGTGAGAAAGGAAAGCAAAAGTACCAAACTGACAGCTCTGCAGTAGCTGCCAGCGAAATGGTTTCAAACCTAACGAACATCAAAATGTATGCATTGATTGAATACAGCGTAAAAAGAAACGGAATGAGCAGACACCCTGAAAATGTTAAACAGCTGGATTATACAACGGAACCTTTCGAACAATGTTTCCTCTAAGCTGCACACGTGTGCAAATGTGCAGTGCTGACACGGTCTCTGCGCACAGAAAATCTAAGTTGCGCACAAAAAATCCGACGTAATGACCTTTTTTTAGTTGTTAAGCACTGTTGTCCAAGGGTCTGCGCAGTGAGTTGGTGAGTGTGCGCAGACTCGTCGAAAATTAGAGGGAACGTTGCTTTCGAGTATCTCATACCCTAATAATCTAGAAAATTATGAATGCAACTTTTTGCTGCATTTTTTGTTTAAATCGAGTGCAACTTTCTCACGATTTTAGTGCAACAAAAACTAGCCCTACTAATCACTAGGGCTGGGCAAAATCGAGTACCTGAGTGATTCGATTCTGAATCACGTAATATGCTTCGAGTCGAGTAATCGAGTATCACTCAATATGACGTCATAACAGAATGTAAAATTTCAAAGTTCAAATATGTACCTTTTATTCGTCCACAAAGAAGATAATGCCTGTTATCCATCACATTAAAGATACTTTGGTGTTTTTTCGGCCTTACCGATTTCATTGCACTTGCTGACAATGTTATGGGAAGATATGACTTCAGCAATATGCTATTTTCAGTAACGTTCCTAGCTCTGTACTATATGTTTTGTATGCTACGATACGGCCAAGCAAGGTTTCAAGGCTTCAACAGTGAAAATTAGTATCGAAACTATAATTCTCGGTGATAAATTAACTTTCAGTCGCGAGGAGCGTATAATTTCAGTACTCGAAAAAATCGTCTTTCACTACTCGACTCGAATCATTAAAATTAATACTCGATTCAGATTCGAGTACTCGAATCATTATGCCCAGCCCTACTAATCACCTATGCATAGTATAGTTGTGATCGAACCCGAAGCCGCAGATGAAGTATTGTTTGTTATTAAAGTTAAATCTGTGAGAGTGTGAGTGGTTCAAAGTCCATTTTAGTTGCCTTGCAGAAATGAAATAGAGGAAGCCTGATTCGTTGAGACACACTTCCACATCATGAGAAGAACGGAAGTTGCACCATAAATATCAATGAGGTGTAGCATTGGCCACGTCATCTGCAGTAATCAGTCAGGCATAAAGTCATGAGCTCCTTGATGCTGTCTGATAACTGAAAACACGTTTTGGGAAATTCCCGCATCAGAGAGAGAAAGAGAGAGAAGGAAGCAATCCAAAACAACGAATGATGGATTCGCGTCAGACATTTAAAAAAAGTTGACCGTGACTGCAGTTTGTGGTTCTCCGATCTCAGATAATTGCATTTTGACCAGGCAGCTGTATGACAGGTATACAAAAGCAATGTTCAGGTCGCTGGTACTGTCATTAACGGCTCTTATATATCTACATGTCACTCGGAATACACCCGCTGTTATAGGCATACTATGCCACATGTAAACATGAAGTTTCTGTGCAGTAGGCTACATAGCCTACGTCTTTCGTAGATGCAGTACACTCAGAATTCAACTTCCCCGAGATTTACCAACGGCGAGCACGTGAACAGGGTTGTATTTTGTGAATTTCAGCGCATTGACTGAGAATCGGGTTGGGAAACTAGGATCAGAATGAGATGTATGATTTGCGCGAAGCTGAGTTATGAGTTGCTTTGACAGAAGATCCTGTATGATCTAAGTATCAGTGCATTTCTACAAAACATTTTGTTGCGTTATTTCGAATGTTATTTACGTGGGATTCAGGACATTATTGTTGGGTTTGAAGCTTTATTTGAGGGGAATCGGGCCGTTTGTTGGGGTCTGGGCTCGGAGTATTTAATATTATCGGGCTTGAAATGGATCACTAATTTTTAAAATGGTTGAATGTCTCATTTTTGTCGAACTTACTTCTGGATTGTAAGTCGTGTCTAAATCAAGCTGAGTTCTTTGTTTGGAGCCTGCACACTATTTAATCGGCACGGTTCAGTCCGTGCTGCAAGAATCCTCACTATCTACATATCTAAATTTGGTTTCTGTTGTAATAATGATTACCATGTGTGAGTGATTTGCAACCTTTCCTTTGCATGTAAATAAATTCTAATTTAAAATCAATGATGATCGATGTAAGATAAGCTTAGGAATCCCGACAATCCGGAGGAAGTTGTAAAACATTGCCCGATTCTAATGACTAAATTGAGATATCACCTGAATTTTCTTCGTCATCTTGCTGTACCAGGGAGTTTCCCTGGTAGTCTGCGCATCAGGCGATGATGTATTGCTTGTTATTCGAGTTAAAATTGAGGGCTGCAATCGATATTAGCTGCCTTGCTAGAGAGAGAGAGAGAGAGAGAGGGACAGACAGAGAGAGAGAGAGGGATGGAGAGGGAGAGAGAGAAGCTCCACAAATACCCATCATTACAGGGGTTATCGCCAGCAACTGCTGACGATTCCCCCCGACGAGTGTCAGCCGAAAATATTACAAATGTATATTAGGGATGGTGAGACCGTGAGGTTCACGTTCGCGTTCTGTGTGTGAACTTCGAAAATTTAGAGGTTCACGTTCACAAACGAACCATTGTAGGTTCTGCACTGTGAACCTTTTTCATATAATGCGATTTTCACTTCATTATAATATCTTTGGTTGAAATTTATTGCATTTCAACTGCGGGCCACTCTATATGCATAGCGCTGACAGCATAAAAAACCAACACTGAACGAGCATGCACGTTGACAATCTCAAAATTTTACTTGCTTTGTTACAAAAGTTTGCCGGATATATCCAGTTTTCAGTTTGTGAATATTTAGTGAATCTCTGGTGTTCGCTTGACCCGCAATCATGCAAGAGCGAAATGATGCTTTTTTTTAACCAATCAATGAAATTGATATCGTTGTCTGATGTAAAGAATGTAGCAGGCGTACGGGATCAATCTTGATTTCATATGTTTGTTGTATCATAAATACCAAATCCGTGCGATTGGGGCGTTGGCTACAGCTGTATAACCTGTTGATGGGGTAATATCGGAGAAAACCCGTTTTATATTCTGCTCAGCATCAACGTAGCAATACTCAGACTCCGAATACATTGTCCGGTCTGGCTTCGACCGTTAAGGCGTAAACTTATATTCCCTTGCAAGCTCTCGTAGAAATTGTTGGCAAAGCGACGGAAGATATTGATTTTATTGAATTATTTTATCATTTGATTGCTCCAGTTGATACATTTGGCGACGTTTAAAACGTCAATATCTACTTCAGCATTGTGGCATTATGTGACTCGAGTCGCCACTAGGTATCGTGTACATTAATTTAGAGCAGAGGTCTCAAACTCAAATATGCTCGCGGGCCAGTTTTCCAGTTTTGACGACGCCGCGGGCCGCAGCATTTATAGGGGTATTCTATGTCTTTCCAAGTAGGATTTATTTGGCGGGAATGAATTGTCCTATTGAAAGTGAGCCGATCCAGCAGACTGACAGTAAACAAAAACACACATCGTCAAAATGTGATTTACTCTGGTACCAATTTAGGCCTGGCACGAAAAGAATCATCACATTTATAACTATTTGAATAGAATTGTTGTTGTACTTGATAAATATTAATTATAAGATATACACACCATATGTGCGGACAAATGTATGATATCATCATAAAAGCTATCGGGTTATAATTTTGCAGTTATACTATGAATATTTTGAATTTAACAGATTGATAGAGAGACTGATCTGATATTAAAACATTTTTAAGTTGAGCAATGTAATTACAATCCAGGATTCGGGTATACTTCTGATAAGTAGGCTATTAATCTCATGGCCAAGTATCTTCAAATATAGGAGCTGAAAAATATATAAATATAATATAAATATATTAATGAATGTGTCCTTGTGATTGAAATGTCGGAACGCCGAAAGGCTCATTGTTGTTACATCGTTGGAGCGTACCACTACGGTTCTCAATACCTTTAAGTAGCCTTAATAACATTGTTTAGCGACCAAAGATGTTACTAGCAGATTGCCAATGGTTGCCATTACTACTTGCTTAGTTAGCGAAATACCAAGCTGCGACCTTCTGGTCTATTACTATTCCCCTGGTACGCGATTAGTTTGTTGCGTCCATGGTTATAACAAATTCACGTCATTCTGAGTCACTCCAGCCCAGTCCACTCCAGTCATTTTCATTTTGCCATCGAGTTAGCCCGAGTCTGAGTAATTCTAAGAAAGGTCGCGTCTAAGTCCAACTCCCAAATTTCATTCACGAATCGTCCAAGGGTCAGGTTTTGTCATCATGAATTGGAAATGTGGCGAAATAGTGAAACTTCCACTGCATGGTAGCGTTTGCAATTAATGTGATAGTGAAGTTTGATGAATACTTTCAGGCTTTCTGGGCAATTTAAGAGGGTATTTTCACTTTATAACCTGAAAAGATATATGTGACACTTATATATTGTCAAAATCTTAAATGTCGTCGCGGGCCTCACAAAATGCTCTGGCGAGCCGCATGCGGCCCGCGTATTTGAGACCTGTGATTTCGAGGCTATCACTTCACTGAAATTTAGGGTTGAAATTGGCAATATGACGTGACGTGACGTCATGAGGTTCACGTTCGCGTTCACACAGAACCTTTCAAAAAGGTTCGCGTTCACACGAACCTGAACCTTTCAGAGGTCCACACCATCCCTAATGTAGGGGAGATGTGGTACCGATGGATCACTGGGACCGAAAATACTTTGAAAATTCTCTATGATAATTCCATGATTACACTCCGTGAGCTTGTCTACAATTGCATGCTGGCAACATCTTTCCTCACATACAAAAAAATTCTACGTGCGCGAACTATGGGGTCTCTCACAGATGTTTTTTGTTTTGGGGGGTGTAAACTAAATTTAGATCGACATATACATTTTTCTTTGTAACCTTCAACACGAACAAACCAGCAATCATTTTTATTGTGAAGTCTAGGGCTTGTATCAGGCTATATAATGGAACCTATTATTTTTTTCAGTATTTTCCTTGAGTGGAATTTTTTTCGATTCATGTGCAAAATTAGTGGGGTGGGGACCGATGATACAATAGCCAAATCAAGCAAAATAATCAAGCATACTAATCATGAAACAAATGAAACATGACTACGTACAGAAAATCTTTATGTAATAATTGCATATGATGTTTTATCGCTATAACGAGGTCTTTGGAAGTCACACTGTCGATTTTCGGGCAATATGTATGTACCCTCAAATTTATAAGTCAAAGCCTAAATCGAAACGTGATTTTATGACAACATTTGAGTCAATATTTAATCTATTTTTTGACGGTTGCGACCGAAAATTCTTCTTTGGCTTGATGTAGGTTAGATTATAATACTGAGCAAGAAAAGTTGTCACATCTGAGTTTTTTAGGGTATATGTGTCATAGGTCCCCGGGTCGTGTGCCATTGGACCCACCGGGTGGGGACCGATGACACGTTCGAGCAACAAATTTTAAACGTCCATAAATATTTTTTGAAAAGACGGATATTCATGTATACGAGCGCGATAGGTAGAGCTTGTATCAAAGTGCTGAGCCAGCAAAAAAACTGCTGTTTTCGGCTGAACATTTTGAGACAAGCGATCATTTTCCAATTTTTGATCCATCGGTACCACATCTCCCCTATATATTGTAATAAATGTATATTGGACTTCGGTACCTCCCAGAAGCTCTACAAATACCCATCATTCGCATGTAAATAAAGAATGATTTTAAATAACTCGTGGTCGATATAAGATCGGGTTGAGGAATCCCGGCATTCTACGGATTACTGAACATTGTCTTTTTCTGAACATTCGTGTTTAAACTTAACCTAGATATCACGAGACTTTTTTTAACGTTAACTTGCTTTACCAGGGGATTTCCCCGGTAGCGTACTCAAACTCATTACTCATCAAGCGAATGGCCACGATGTACTGCTTTCGCTCGAATGCAAAACCGCCGATGCAGTATCGCTGGTTAGTCAAGTTGATGCTGTGGCTGACTGAAATTCAAATAAATGGAGACAAGGTCGGATACGCTGAGACTCGGCTCGATGAGAGTGGGATTTGCAGCACGAATATCCATGAAGCGTAACATCATCTGCGGTAATCTAGTCAACCAGGCATGTGCTTGTTTCTGGTGAACTAAAATACCTAATTAAAACATGTCACGTAATTCACTCGTCTGGGCGAGAAGGAATCGAAGGCAACAAATCAGAGCTTTGATTGCGGCGTAAACACGAGCTGGTTGGAGGGCGAGTGCACTCAATTCGCAAGTGGTGTGAAAGCAACAGTTTGCACCAGAAAGTGCCGTGGTCAGTGACGAAGTATTTATACTTCTCGAAGTATCCAAGAAGTTTTGCATACGTGCAGCACTTACAAATTTATATCTGATTTTCCGCCACATCAAATTCCACTTCGTTATATTTCGATGTTTACTTACTTACTTTTTGCAATTTACAGTTTGCAAATTAGAAGTATTATGTTTTGCCAATGAGAGAGAGAGATACTGACACGATGAAATTAAAAGACCGCTTCACGGAGTACTAGCAATAATTTAATTTACACAAACGTTCGGCCAAGTCCACAATTTTTGTGGTACTTTGGGTGAAATGGACATGGAGTCACCGATTTATTTTAACGAAAGTCTCGGTCAATAACATCTATGGAGCGGGTTGCATAGTTAGTTTCACACTACACTGCCGCCCCTATGACATGTTCCATCACGGTATATATCTCAGCAAAGCCTTTGGAACTACAGCCTTCGTAATCGAACAGTATATGACGTGCCTAATCTGAAACAAGTGCATGGTCTTAAACGTTTGAACGTTACATCCTGATTTAGCAGATCACCGTTGGAGCTTTCTGCAAAATTACATAAAATATATTTATCTATTTACAAAATTTGTATTCATACTTTTTTTTCTATACAGCATCATCTCGTTATTTATTCGTGCTCTGCAGCACTCGCATCATTGGCTCTATCTTCCGGAAGTAAAATTAAACGTAAATGGCATTTTTACGAGCTACTATATATTTTGTAAACGTACTAATCGCACAAAGCGGTAATGTATTATCGAAAGCAATTTCTCCGTATCTCTCTTCCTCTTAACTACGGACCTTATATTACGGGGGAAGGCTCAATTTAATGATATTTTCTGAAACGAGGCGCTGGTGTAAATAAAATTTAGGAATCGCCGTGCTCTCGAAAAACTATCATTTGCGTCCAATAATGCGGTCAAATCCTCATTCATGGAAAATCTTTACCTCTTGCGATGTAGGAGCACGAGCAAAGTTCTCTACGCCGTCCCCATAGTTATATTTCCAGGTTTTGGCAGTCCATGAGATTTTATTAATGAATGCGTTTCAAACGCACTTACTTATTTGAGTAGATTCAAAGTCAGGTGATCATACGTCTATTTAAAGTATAGTTTTCGGTATTTTTTAAACGCACTACTTCTAATCGTACTTGAAGATTTTTCGCATCACTACTTCTACTTCTACATGGGTAGATTTCTTGACTACTTTAACCACTTTTGCGTTTACCTGATTAGCGCTCTATGCAACGCTGAAATTCGGCGAAATTCCCGACTTTCGTTTACAGTATATGTATTTGCTATATTATGCTATTGCAGACATACAATCGCGGTAATGGCTACGAGGATAATATCCCCCACTTTTATTCACATTTTGTCTGGAGCCTGACATTATTCTTTACTATTAGCCTAATTATATATCAACATGAAGCTACTTTACCTGCGTCCATCGGATATACGTTTCACTCAAGATACAATCTCTTCGAGATTCCGCGACGGCGATCACGTAAACACGGTCGCAAACGAGTTGATGAGTGACCACTTTGACGGAGAGGACTTTTCCACGATGGAGGCGTTTCGGGATGAACGGGATCACAACTATTACACGCGAAACAACCGCATGCTGTATGCTTCCCGGGTAGCTGAATGCCTAGGGCGTATCGACAGCATTCCAGTGTTTGAGGACCAGAAACGTACAAGCGATAACAAGAAGTTCACCACGAAAAACAACGGAACTACCATACGCATTCGCAATGACGCTAGAACGCTGAATCATTTCGACAACAAAAAGATGAATCGGTGGGTTACATGAATTGAAGTTGTGAACATGAGTTGTGCTCAGCATGCACGCAAAATGAGATCAAGGCCACTTCATTCAGTTTTGCCAAAATAGTCTTTCGAATCGAATCGTGAATTTAGCAAAGGTGGTCCGGGGCCTACGATATTCGAACATCCGGGTGGTCATTAATGAAGTACCTTTACTTTTACGGAGCGCGCTCAAGTAGTTGTTGAGTACGTACACTACTTCACCTTTTTTACGTTTTGTTTTTAGACAAAACTTTTTGCCACATTTGCTTTTGATATGTTTTCGTCAATTTATGAATGCAACCGGGCGATACATTGTCTGCGACACGATAACTGAATGTATTTCCGAAAATTACACCTGCTTGTAGTGATAATAATTAGCCATTTTGCATCAATCGTGGAGCTTCACGTCGCAATGTCTAAATCTAAAGTATAGCCATGTCAGACTAACTGCTAAACGTATGCGTGACCTGGACTATAAATCATCATTTTTGAACTACTTTTACTTTACTTTTTTACTTTCAGACCTATATTTTCTACTTCCTCTTGAAATAGTTTATCCCGCTACTTCCTCTCATAATTGAGTAGAAATTGCCGACACTTCTTCTCCTTGAGAACCAACTCTGCTTACTTTGACCCACTCTCGAATTTCGAAAACGATTCATGCGTTATGAATGCCGAATCGGATGAACCTTCATGCGATTCAACTATATTGCGGTCCGACACGTCGCCAAGTCTCATCAATTACCAATGCGTTGAGTATTTGATGATATCGTTCGATGAAGAGGTACTGTGTCTTATATAGACTCTTTGAAGCCGCTGGCGTCGGGGCCATATTGGGACGTGGTACAAAATCCGATTGAATTATATATCGGTTGGTAACGTACATTACTTTCGATGATCCTAGATGGGTTCCATTTGCATCAATGCATAAATATCGGCTTAGGTTCAAACTTCGAACGGCTCGGGATTCCCTTTTCCCCACCCCTAATTAGGATTCTGAGTTGAAATTGTCTGTTGAATTTTAAGTTCTAAATTTTGTGGATCAATGCAACCATTCGAACAGGATTTGTTTTTGTAACGTTCAGGGCAAGATCGGTGTAATAGTAAATCCAAATCCGAACCCGGAATTGATTTTCGAAATCGTGTCCGAATCCAAGCTCACGTCTGGTATAGCGAAAGATAATTTATTGAGTACATGACCTGGTTCCCACCCAGCAGCGGACTTGTTGTCGAACTCATGGCACGAAATAGACGACTATATTCTGCATAATATAGGTCACCATCTCTCAATACACCCACCAAATACTTCTTTCAGGGATCTCAGCACGAAGAGATACCAGTCGGTCATGCAAACGTCGATGGCACCTCGCCTCCGAGTGGACTGGAGCCTTAAATCCATCCCCCGCCAACAACGAGATCGTTTTGTGAATTATGTTTTGGACATACATGACCGCTCCACAGCAATCTACACTGACGGCTCCAAGCTCCCTGACGGCGCTGGCATAGCAATGTATATCCCTGATGATGGAATTGTTATGAAACAGCGTTGCTCAAATCGATTATCCAGCTGCGACCTAGAACTGCAGGCAATATCATCTGCCTTGGAGTGGATAGTGGATTATGGGGATTCTTCCAATTACGCCATTCTGTCGGATTGCCTGAACTGCATTAAGGTTATCGGTCACTCAGGCAGAGGATCGCATGCGCATCAGCACAGAATCCTGCGTGACATAATTTCATTACATGATCAAGCGAGCAACCTCGGCGCAAATATCGAATTCGTCTGGGTACCAGGGCATGCGGGAATTGAAGGAAATGAAATTGCAGACGAATACGCAAGAGAGGCGGCAAGCGATGAATCGTTTGATCGTGACCCGATCTGGACAATACTAGAGCGCTGAATATTAGAGCGCTGCCGAAAACTCTGTAACAATGAATACACTCGTAGCCAAAAAGAATACAGCTACAAACAGATCTGAAAAACAATTTTTTGCCTGCAGACCTGAAACGAACAACCGTCATTATGACGCATATTATTCGGTCTCCGGTCAGGTCACTTCCGTTTAAACAACGACCTCACTTGTGTTTGTTATTTTCGTCCCGGACACTCTATCACACATACTAATCAGATGCCAGAAATTTCAGTATCATCGCCACTAATTTTTTGTAAATAAAAACGCTGCTTTGGACTCTCCATCGTTTAACTATCCCACAGAGTTCATACTATCCAGTGAACGCTTCCTCTGCATCAGTGGTTCATCAATTGGAGCCCGTTTTCCCGTTAGAGGTTAGTGGATTAGTTTGAAGTTGTCCGTGAGAGGTGGAAATTGTACGGAATAGGCTACAAAGGCGAGTAATTAGATGCTTCGGCAAATTCGTTGCTTATTTAATCCATTGGCTGGGGCAGTGGTTCTCACACTTTTTAGACCACGACCCAAATCTGAGTTTTAGTGACATTTCGCGACCCAAGCCTCACACATAAAAAATGCAATTAAATATTACTATGCTACGTTTAACGGGCAAATATGACATAAAGAACGCGCAGATAAAAGTTGTACACGCAGCGCAGCTCTATGAAACATTTCTGGGGACGCAATTTCAAATTGAGGTACACTATTTTCCTCTGCGGGTCGCATTTGTACTGCATTTTTTCTACTGTCAATTGCGAGGACTGAACTATTCAATTTCATTTCGACGACGGCACATATCAATATCGAAGGCCCACCAGAGACGATCATTTTTATCAAGTTTTTTTCGCAATCGATCTTTTAGGAACCGCACTTTGCCCAGCCGTTTTTTGGCAAAAAGTTCATGTCTTCATGTGTCCGACGCGGATGGGGTTGGCCTCAAAATACCTATGTCTTATAGCCCCGCACCCGCTCGTTACACAGCACATCTACACTACAGCATACCAACCGTCACCGAAGGTGTTTTGCAGAAAAACCAATGTCAATTAGAAGTAGAAGTAATGCGACTTCTAAGATATGTTAAAACTAGTTGAAGTGGAAGAATAAGTTGAACATTTGAAAAGTGATAAAGTAAATAGTCTCAAAAAGAAGACTCAGTCGTGACGTCGCCAATTTTTAGTGGCCGATCGAAGGTGGATGCTTTCGAAATTACAAGCGGTATTATTATTATTATTAATGACGATTTTTAAGTGGCGCGTGTCGCCGTTTCCGGCCTTGTGCACCACGGAAACAAAATATGTTATCAAAGATCGAATTCTCGTACTCTGGGACACCGGTTTATAATAACTTTCAAACTATATATACAAGTTACATGAAATAATAAACTCGGCGACCGGGGTAAATAATTGCGGCATAGTAAGTAAATTGGTTAAAGCAGTGGTTCTTAACCTTTTTTCCTCCAGTGCCCCCTTTCAAAAATCATCGTGCTCCAGCGCCCCCCAACTTCATATTGTAAGGAATGTAATAAAGACAATGAGTAAGAGGGAGGGCTGTAACAGCACTTCGTCAACCCCCTAAAAACGATTGCCTTGCGCACCCATAGCGTGATATACCAAACTTCTGAGGGCTTCGCCCCCACGAACCCCATAGCGTGATTTCGATGGTCAGCAAAGTTTGTGTGGCCTGGTCGCCCTAGGTACCAAAATTTTCTATAATGCATGAATGAATAGGTGGTAATTACATGTATAAGTCGCTATAAACTTTTTAGGTACAAATCTTCGTTACCAGGGCCGTAACAGCACTTCGTCAGCCCTCCCCCAAACAAAAAACGTTGGTCCTGGGCCCCCATCGGGTGATAAACCAAACTTCCGGGGGACTTGACCACCAGACCCCATTCGGCTGTCTGCTATTTGCTGATACTAGGTATATACATTGGGTGTCCATTTACTGATGCAGCAATTCTCGCCCAGACGCGCGAAGCGCGAAAAAATTCACAAATTGATGATTGAATTGGTCAATATGATCGGGAATTGCATGTAAATTGAGATCAATTTTTATCCTCACTCTGCTCACGTAAACAGATTTACCGGTAAAGCTGAGTTATGTGTGATTCAAAAGGTAGGACCCCTCAATAATAATTATACATCTTCGGGCGTATACCCATTGGCAGGAACGAAACGTCACTTCGTCAGGCCCGGAAAAAACTTGGGTCTTGGGCTCCCATAGGGTGAACATCGACCGCCCCCATCACGTTGTTCGCTTTTGCCACGGAATCAGCTGTACTGTTTAGCGAGCCAGTGCTACGCGCGAAAACTTTCGATAATTCATGCTAAAATCGGTCAGTAAGATCGGGGATTACATATATATTGCTATCAATTTCTTGTCCTCTCTGCTCCCGTCACCAGATTTACCGGTAGAGCTGAGTGAGGTGCAATGTTCCCTCTAAGCTGCGCACGTGCGCAGTGCTGACACGATCTCTGCGCACAGAAAATCTGCGTTGCGCACAACCAATCCGAAGTTATGACCTTTTTTTAGTCGTTACGCACTGTTGTCCAAGGGTCAGCGCAGGGAGTTGTTGAGTGTGCGCAGACTCATCAAAACTTAAAGCGAACATTGTGAGGTGTCTTGGAAACTGTAGGGCCCGTAACTAATAATTAAACATATTCAGGCGTGCGAACCCGTTGGTATGACTTCGTTGCATGATGCTATTTCGTGACCTCCTGTCTGCAATATCAAAAAATCTAGAATCGCCCAACAGGGATATCGCCCAACAGGAATATCCCTGTCGCCCAATCGTACTAAACTAAAAGACGCACACGATTTCAAATTGGTATTTCTTCACTGGCATATATTTTTCCCTGCCAGATGGAATTCGTCTTCTGGGTTCAGATTGCCAAGACAGGAACATTCGGTGCCAGTCATTTAGGCGCCCATGGACAATTAAACCTAGGCCTATATGTATTTTGAAGGCTATATATAACGAAGTTTTCGGTGTTAATTTGCTCTGAATACTCATTAAGGATATGTCCTATCACCACATCATCTACTGCGAAGCCATTTCTCTCCAGCGCCCCCCATACCGCCCCCTGAGCCCAGCGCCCCCCATATCGCTCCCTGAGCATTTCCGCCCCCTTCAAAATCGCCAGCGCCACCTTGGAAGCGCTGGGGGAAAGGTTAAGAACCACTGTGTTAAAGTAAGCGGTAAATTGAGCGTGGTACATGCGTCGGCTAGAAATGTTCGGTGAAAGTCATATTTTTCGCAATGCAACAGTGTGTGGTCAACCGTGTCGGGGAAGTAACACACATTACAAAGGGGGGAGTCGGTGCAACCTATTTTGAACAGGTGTGCCAATTACAGGCGGTATCTTTGCGACGAACGCAAACGACTAATGACACTTCAAATTCATGCCATTTTCGAAAATATTCACTTACCGTGATACAGGAGGCTATTTCACCCAATCGACATGATAATATCAATCATGAACACGACGAAAAAATTGCAGTAGGAGCAGTCAAAAACATTGCCACTTGAATGAGCTGAGTAAGTAAGCACAACCGATACTTGGGTACTCCGAAAAAGTCGAATTGCTGATCACTTATGCATAGTATAGTTGTGATCGAATGCGAAGCCGCGAGTGAAGTATTGTTTGTTATGAAAGGTAAATCTGTGATAGTGTGAGTGCTTCAAATCCAATTTTAGTTGCTTTGCAGAAAAGAAAAAGAGGGAGACTAGGCGTGATACGCTCAGACACACTTCCGCAAGATGCGAGAATTTGCACGATGGCTGTAGTTCGTCTCTAGTTCGTTTAGATCAGTGGTTCTTAACCTTTTTTCGTCCAGCGCCCCCTTTCAAAAATTATCATTCTCCAGCGCCCCCCAACCGCATATTGTAAGGAATGTAATAAAGACAATGAGTAAGAGGGAGGGCCGTAACAGCACTTCGTCATCCCCCCTAAAAATGATTGCCTTGCGCACCCATAGCGTGATAAACCAAACTTCCGAGGGCTTCGCCCCCAAGAACCCTATAGCGTGATTTCAATGGTCAGCAAAGTTTGTGTGGCATGGTCGCCCTAGGTAACAAAATTTTCTATAATTCATGAATGAATAGGTAGTAATTACATATACAAGTCGCTATAAACTTTTATCCTCTCAGCCCACGTAATCAGATTTACCAGTAGCGCTGATTGAGCTGTTGTATGGGAAGATGGAGGGCACGTAATTAATAATTAAACATATTCGGGCGTGCCCGTATGTACAATTAATTCGTTACCAGGGCCGTAACAGCACTTCGTCAGCCCCCCAAAAAACGTTGGTCTTAGCCCACCCCCACCGGGTGATAAACCAAACTTCCAGGGGGCTTCGCCCCCAGACCCGCTTTCGGCTATCCATTATTTGCTGATACTAGCCATCTACATTGGGTGTCCATTTACTGAGCCAGGTATTCCCGCCTGGACGCGCGAAGCGCGAAAAATTTCAATAATTAATGATTGAATTGGTAAATATTATCGGGAATTGCATGTATATTGATATCAAATTTTATCCTCTCTCTGCTCACGTAAACAAATTTACCGGTAGAGCTGAGTGATGTGTGATTGAAAAGGTAGGACCCCTCAATAATAATTATACATCTTCGGGCTTATACCCGTTGGCAGGAACGAAACGGCACTTCGTCAGGCCCCCCGAAAAAACTTGGGTCTTGGGCTCCCATAGGGCGATAAACCGACTGCCCCCACCACGTTGTTCGTTTTGCCACGAAATCAGCTGTACTGTTTAGCGAGCCAGTGCGAAGTGCGAAAACTTTCGATAATTCATGATAAAATCGGTCAGCAAGATCGGGAATTGCATATATATTGCTATTAATTTCTTGTCCTCTCTGCTCACGTTACCAGATTTACCGGTAGAGCTGAGTGTGGTGCAATGTTCCGTCTAAGCTGCTCACGTGCGCAGTGCTGACATGGTATCTGTGCACAGAAAATCTACGTTGCGTACAACTAATCCGAAGTTCTGACCCTTTTTTAGTCGTTACGCACTGTTGTCCAAGGGTCTGCGCAGTGAGTTTATTGAGTGTGCGCATACTCATCAAAACGTAGAGCGAACATTGTTAGGTGTCTTGGAAAGTGTAGGGCCCGTAACTAATAATTGAACATATTGGGGCGGGCGAACCCGTTGGTGTGACTTCGTTGCATGATGTTATTTCGTGACCTCCTGTCTGCTATATCAAAAAATATAGAATCGCCCAACAGTGATATCGCCCAACAAGAATATCTAGTTTTAGATATCTCTGTCGCCCAATCGTACTAAACTAAAAGACGAACACGATTTCAAATTGGTATTTCTTCACTGGCATATAATTTTTCCCTGCCGGATGGAATTCGTCTTCTGGGGTTCAGATTGCCAACACAGGAATATTCGGTGCCAGTCATTTAGGCGCCCATAGACAATTAAACCTATATGTCTTTTGTAGGCTATATATAACGAAGTTTTCGGTGTTCATTTTCTCTGAATACTCATTAAGGATATGTCCTACCACTACATCATCTACTGCGAAGCCATTATTCTCCAGCGCCCCCCATACCGCCCCCTGAGCCCAGCGCCCCCCATATCGCCCCCTGAGCGTTTCCGCCCCCTTTCAAAATCGCCAGCGCCCCCTGGGGGGCGCTGGAGGCAAGGTTAATAACCACTGATTTAGATAATAACATTCGTACTAGACAGCTGTATGACATAGGCATACAAACAGACTTGGATTAATAGAAAATTTTCAGCTTTATCGAATTAGATTAGAATTAGAATTAAAGCTACACAGTTTTTCTAAATTATATTAGAGTTAGAATTTGAGGTACACTCTTTATTCCAAATTAGATTAGAATTAGAATTACTGAATTCGCAAAAACTTGGAAATTGAATGAAATTGTGAAATGAGAAATAAACACAGCAAATATCAAGTTCAGTTCATATCAAATCACAGTTCATGCCCATAGACATGAGAATGTTTAGCGTTTGTGCAGCAATCTTGGCTCTTTTTGCACTATACCAGGGGTCAGCAAGAGCCACACGCGGGCCACATGCGGCCGGCGATGTGATTTGTGACTTTGGAAGAGCGCGAAGTATATAAATCATTTTGATATGCGGGAATTGATTTCAGTACAAGTTATTGTAGTTGTTCCAACATAAGCTATTCGCCTATGACCTGGCCAACAACGCTATTCCTCGCTAGCTGAAGCGGCTTCGGCATTCCATCACTGGAGAGTCAGCTGATATGAGCGTATTGTATGACCTACGATGGTCCAGACACTGCCAAAACCGAGACGCTTAGAAAACGGCCTAGGGCTTTCCTATAACATCAATCTTCAAAATGACATCGCTTTTGAGCTAGTAACATGTCTGGCTAACCCCAATATCGATTCACTAGTCGCTGAAACGCGTGGTCAGATATCGTGCACAGCTCATGGTTCAAAATAAAATGAAGTTTGCGATCTTTATACTTGTTGTTGTATTTGTATTTAATATAAAATATTACTTCTTTTGTGGTGACCATGCCCATCGCCCATGTTAGTGATCACGGCGTTGTAGTAACGTAAAGCTTTAAAACGTGGTTTCTCAACTACATGTGTGGCCTATTATGTCTCGATACTGCATTATTGCGGCCCGTGGCTTCTATGAAATTTAAAAAGTGGCCCGCGATCCGTTTTCAGTTGGCGACCGCCATAATATACAGTTCTCCAGCATGGCTGAAAATTATTTCCGGTAGAGCTGATACTGCAGTCATGCCTGCGAGTTCTCGACCAGCAGCCTCTAGAAAGAGGAAAACGATTTTCTCTTTTACAGTAACTCAAAACATCGCAGGCCATGCTCTCACGCTCTGCTGCGAAATATCTTTCCAATTCCTACTCTAATATATTTTCTCTGGTTAGATCTGTAGCTGTAGTGCTAACTTTCTATTTTTCTTCGCTGCTGTTCTGTTTGTGAACGAAACTAGAATGTTGTTCGCAGACTAAAAGCTGCTATGCCAGGATGGCTATTATTCGTCACAATATGACTGTACCGTGTAAGTATGCGATGACGGCTTGGCACTGGATCCTTGTTGACTCGCTGCAAAAATAAGACGTTTTCAGGAAAACAATAAATTAGATTAGAACTAAAATTAGAGTATTGAAACATTTTACAAATTAGATTAAAATTAGAATTAAAGCATAGAAACCTTTAACAAATTAGATGAGAATTAGATTACTGGCATTTCGCTTTAGTTTATTGAAATTGAACAACTGAAATTATCTATAGTTGTCCAAGTCTGCATACGACCGTGATAATTTCATGCACTGCTCTGTTTTGACGCAACTACGTGCAGACGTGACAGTGCCTGAACTACATGTAAATAGATCGCTTGATTGATTCGCTGTCGTTTGAATTTGAGGTCCTTTCCCATTTGATGGATGCCAAGGCGAGACCGCCGAAAATTTGACAGCTCTGAAGGAGCTGACAGCGAAATGTCTCAAACCTAAAGAACATAAATATGTATGAATGATCGGTTGAATAGTGGAAAAAGATGGAACACGCATACACCCTGCAAATCTTAATCTATTGGATTACACAGCGGTAACGGAGGCTTGCGAGCATCTCGTACCCAGATAATTCTAAAAAAATTATAAATGCAACTTTTGTTACAATCAAGTGCAACTTTATCACGATTTTAATGCAACAAAAAGTTGCCCTTTTAATATCCTATGCATAGCATAGTTCCGATCGAACGCGAAGCCGCAGATGAAGTATTGGTTGTTATTAAAGTTAAATCTGTGATGGTGTGACTGCTTCAAATTCAATTTTGGTTGCCTCGCAGGAAGGAAAAAGAGGAGGCCTAGGTCTGATGCGTTCAGACACACTTCCGCATCATGAGAAGAACGGAAATTGCACCACGAATATCAGTGAGGTGTAAAATTGGCCACGTCATATGCGGTAATCAGTCGGGCATGAACTCGGTGATGTTGGCTGATAACTTAAAACACATTTTGAGAAATTCCGCTGTCAGAGATAGAGAGAAGGAAGCAATCCAAAACAACGAATGAGAGATTAGCTTCGGACATTTAAAAGAGCTGCATTGCACGATGACTGCAGTTTGTTTCTCGCCGCGGATTATTGCATTTTTGGCTATAAGCAGCTGTATGATAGACATATACACAAGTGTGTTGAGGACGCTGGTACTTTCATGAGCTGATCTTTCTTTATCTACGTATTTCACAGGAAACACTCGCTATTGTAAAGTGCAGGCCTACTTGCTATATATGAACATGAAGCTGCGTCCGTCTGCTATATGTTTCACTCAGAACACGATCAAAAAGGAATTTACAAACGGTGACCACGCCGGCAAACACGTCAACACGGTCGCAAACGAGTTAGGGTCTCGACATTTGGACGCACACGACTTCTCCTCCGCAATGGAAGTGTTTCGCGATCGGCGCGATTCGAAGTATTACACACGAAACAATCGCATGCTGTACGCTTTGCGAGTGGCGGAACGTCGAGGTGCTCTTGGCGATACACCGGAGCTGCCCGTGCAGCTGGTCCGTCGGGGTTTCAGCGACCGTAGGAGAACCACCACCAGAAATGGCGGCATCACCATAGATCTCCGGAACGGAGCCACAACGCTTGAGCATTAAGACTGCATAGCTTGGGATTTGTGAGTTTCAGAGAAATTGAACATGGACTGAGAATCGGAGATAGAAACCAGGACCGGAATGAGATTTATGATTTGTGCGATCATCGGTTAGGATTTACCTCGAAGGAAGATCCTATATGACAGTGGTCGGGAACCTATGGCTCGCGAGCCATATATGGCTCTT
This sequence comes from Botryllus schlosseri, assembly GCF_051294905.1. Classification (NCBI taxonomy): domain Eukaryota; kingdom Metazoa; phylum Chordata; class Ascidiacea; order Stolidobranchia; family Styelidae; genus Botryllus; species Botryllus schlosseri. Next base: position 26,277,430 of record NC_137238.1, read on the forward strand.
TTGAGTATAAGATATGGCTCTTTGCCAAATATTTATTTTGGTACTGAATTGATAAATATTGCAGCAATGTGTTGGCAAATTTTCATCACGGCCATAACAATTATTCTCGTGGCAGTATCGGCATGTCTTTGAGAGGTAAAGACAATGCCGTCTTCAGGTATAGGGGCTCGGACCAGCTCTTTTTTCAAAATCATCAAATTTTAGTTACTGTCACGCCGGCGGTTAATATCACTCGCGAATTCCATGTACCTGACTCGAAATCTTGAATTGTGCGATACGTTGATTAATTAAAGAGCATAGCAGACATGGCGACACCCATTTCAAAACGCAGTTTTCAAATATGCATTGTCTTGCTGATCTACGGCGCAAAACAAACTGTCGTGGATGTGACATTCACAATTACAAACTCGAAGTCCAAACAACTTCATAGCTATGCACGTTCTTGATTGGTAAGTATAGCGCCGTGTAGTACCGGCGATAAAATGTAGGCGTGTAGCGCCACGTTATGTTACCGGCGAATACTTTGAAGATTGAGAAGTAGATAAGTATTCAGATTGTCGGAATCAGTGTGACAGTCACATTCGATTAATATCAGTTAATATGAATTCTAAACTATACTTCCGATGAATTGCGTTATCATTGGTGAGGCTTGGCCCGTCTGTGACTCACCTCTCGTTTCGAACAATAAATACCAGTTTTACAGAGAAGATATGGTGCACACGAGGAATCCCAGGTAGCGAGTTCGAATTGGTCCTACCATTAACTCATGAATTTTCAATTTTGACGTAACAGTTGGTTGGCATGTATGGCTCTTTGGGAGTTGAGATGAAAATAATAGGGCTGACATGGCTCTTCGGACAAAAAAGGTTCCCGACCACTGCTATATGATATCGGTGTCAGTGCATTTTCACAGAACATTTGTTGCGCATTTTGCTCTAATTAATGTACAGTGAGACAACTAGAAGTGTCTAGTTTTCCTAGTCTAACTATCTAGATTTGGCTTCGGTAGTAATATTGCATATATCATGAGTGTGTGAATTACTGACTATCATTTGCATGTAAATAAAGGTCAATTGGAAATTACTCATGGTCGATATAGGATAGGGGTTAGGAAGGAAGTCCAACACACCAGGAATTATTAAACATTGTCTTTTTTGAAGATTGGTGTTCGTCTTCGAAATACTAAATTTAGATGTCACGAGACTGCGTTAAGCGTTACCTCGTTGTTTACGAGGGGATTCACCGGGTACGCATCAGGGCTTCGGTCGAATGGCGATGACGTATTGCTTGTTATTCGAGTTCAAGTTGACAGAGATCTGACTGATTTTAGGTGCATTGCTTTGCGGTGCTCACTCACTGCTAGCTACTAATGGTGCTATTCATGGATTCACATTGCACAATTCACACGCGAGCTCAACAACACAAGGAGTATTCGACTGTGCAATTCGTATCTTTCGATATAGTCCTGAATAAGGCAATGTGTATATAAGTCCTTTCAACTTTTATCTTATCTCCACGCGAATTTATGTAGATTAGATGAAGCTAAACCTGTCCGAATTACGAGTTATTGCTGTTGATCAGTTCCTGTTTACAAGGCGTCAATGTTTGGAAGTGTATGCAATGCGTGAGCATCATCGAATCATCGAAACATAGGCAGGAAACATAAAATACAAAAAACTATGAATACATGTCCACTATACTGCAGTTTAAACTAGAACTAGAGCAAGAACCACTCAAGTTTCAAAATTAGCAACAAGAAGTAGAACTAGAACCGTTCAACTTTCAGAATTCGCAATTACAACTAGAACAACTAGAACTAACGACCTTTAAAAATCCGCAATTAACTAACTGAAACACAATTTACTGGTTTCATTTCCCAAGCAACACATCCATTTTTATTTTATTGGAGTCGCCATCGGATATTTTTTCCACAAGCATCAGCACAAATTTGAAGCGGGAGGGGTTTCGACCCCCTAATACCCACGCCAAGCTAGCAATGGCTGCAAGAACATCATACAACAGAACACCGCTATCACGATTCACGCCCCGTGTTTTCTAGTTGCTAGGACACTAAAGATGTTTTCAAATGTGCAACTAGAACTATAGAACTTTAAGAACTCACTCTAAAAAATAGGTATTGTTTGTAATTTGTACATGTGTGACACACAAAAAAAAGCGCAAACACTCTCCTATATATTCACTTGATCGAAGGTTATTCACTCTAGTTTACACAATATCACAAAATTTCACTCTCTTTCCCATCTTCATCATTCGGATCATTTTCTTATGTGGAATCACGAGAGTCACGAAAAAATCCACGTTGATCTTTCACTTAACATTGCGCTTGAACGAAGGAAGGTATCGTAACTTATATGAAAATTTGTGGGCTGCTAGGAGCTACTCTGCACTTGTATCCCAGTTTGATGGTCATGATAGTGCACATAGTAATTCAAATAGGCCTAACTACTGCAGAGGTACAAATCAAGCATTGATTAATAGTACCGATAACTCGTACCACTGAACTATATTAGACCATCGCGTATCGAAAGAAAGTCATCAGGTCGCACATTCGACACTAGGTTATAGACTGCATGCAATATTCTTCGTGACCATTCGTCCTTCTCTTTGCCGACCGTAGGGGTCGCGACAGCGGAACCATGATCCCCATATCGCATTGCACATCGTGTGTCTTGAGCGGATGTGTAATGAGCGGATGAGTAGTTCCGGACTAATGCGAAACCGCCGATGAGATTTTGCTTATTATTCAAGTTCAGTATGATGAGAACGGAATGCGCACCAAAAATATCAGTGAGGCGTAACATCGTCTGCGGTAATCAATCGGGCATGAGTTCGATTCTGGTGCAGTATCCTATTCGTGATAAATACCTGTAAGGAATTCGACCGCCTGAGCGAGAAGGGAGGAATCGAAAACAATAAGCGAGAACTTGCTTTAGACGGAGACACTATCTGGTTGCAGGACGAATGCAGTTAATTTGTCAATCACTGAAATACAGCCGATATATAACTTCATTTAGTTATATATCTTTGTTTCTCAACATTTTCGACCTCGCTGCACCCTCTCTTAGGGGAAAATAGTTCACGGCGAGTAGCGTAGTGGTACACTGCATCGCTGCAACATAAACGGGTCGCGCGTTCGAGTCCAGAATCCCCTGATAAGTGTTGGAGGTTTATTTAGGCTCCTCCTCGTCCTCAGATCTGCGTGAGCAGTGTCTTACAAACAGTCTGGAGCAAATGTGGGTCGTGCTATAAGTTGGTATCTGATAAATAACTAAACAATGTCGGTGTGGTGCAGTGTTGGGATGACTCGAGTCACCTTTTTCGCATGACTTGACTTGACTCGAGTCACTTTGCTAAAATTACTTGACTTGACTTGACTCGGCGTATCAGAAATGTGGATTGACTCGTGACTCGGAGCAAAATTCACGAGTCAATTTCAAGTCATCAAGTATAATCGGTGTCGATAAAATCACTGCATCTTGCATATGTTCGGATTGTTCGCTAAACCCTTGTGTAACCCGTGAGAGCGACCAATCATTCAATGACCGTGCGTTTCACTGAGCCTCGATTTATCTCTCACAAATAAGTTGACCGCAAACGAAGTGATTGAAGCTTACAGATTACGTTGTCGCAACTCTAGTAGTGAAGTAATAGAATAGCAAAATGTCTATGTTCTTACCTTAAGCAAACCTCTTGTTTTATTGAAATTGAAGTCGAATATAGTTTAAATAGTCCTCAACCATTGGCGCAGGCTCGAATGGTATCATATCTTTTTGTAAATGGGTAATGCTGCATCTTATCAATTCGATTCTCTATTCTCTATTTTGGCTGGTATCTATCAACTAAGGCTATGCAATTAGTTTTCCAGTTCTACGTATATGTGAGCGATGTAGCACCTTCTTGCGTGTTGTATATTTACCTCTATATTCGTTCATCGGTTCGGAATCAATGACCATTGACCACTCAAACTGTATTTCAGACGGCTAGCAAATTGGAATGACGTAATCATGCCTCATATATACTTCGAAAAGGCAACTTGACTTGAAATGTGACTTGAAATGTGACTTGACTCGACTTGACTCGAGTCACCTCCAAAAATCGAGTGACTTGACTTGACTCGAGTCACCTTTGAAAATCGATTGACTTGACTTGACTCGAGTCAAAATGTGCAATGACTCGAAATGACTCGTGACTCGAAGGTAGTGACTTGATCCCAACACTGGTGTGGTGTCTACCATATATGTCGAAGATTTAGATTTAGATTGTTGTCCAAAATAAGCTATCCTCCTGCGCCCACCATCACTATTCCTGACTAGCTGATTCGGCTTCGGCGGCGGTAATAGCATTCCGTGTTTCATGTTTCAAACAAGGGCCTTTTTTAAACATGTTTCAGCTATGGTGTCATAAATCTTTAGTTGTGACGTCACCGTGGATTGGCATAGACAATTGAAAATATTGGGTAAATATGGTCCTTTTGCCGAAAAGGGCTTCCGACCACATATACCAAAAATATCTTTAACCAGGACTACATCGTTACAGAGCACTTTCACGAACGGCGGTCATCATCATAAGAACGTCCATTCCGTACCAATGAATAACACTGGGCAACAATTTTAAAGGAAAAATCTGTTGACTCTGATTTTGCACTTGATTTAGGCTAATTTTGGGGTGCTGATTCCAGAAATGCCACTGGTTTTCTTCCATCACGTCAACTTTTTGCCCTACGACATATGCCCAAAATATGCAAATTTTCACGAATTTAGCCATATTACTTTTACATATCATATAAAAATCCACGCTTTTACCATATAATAAGTTATATATTCAAGGACTCGATTGAATTGAGTTGGAAAAAGGTACTGGTATCGATCTAGGCCGATGTTTTCACCCATTTATGATTAGATGATGCAATCATCCGAGGATCTTTCACGCACATATTTGATGCAAACTGCCGGATATGACAAGACAAATAAACATGACATTTACTGTAAGCTATAGGTCCAATGTCCCCTTCAGCTTATCCAGTGTAACCTGAAACTCCTATACGCTCGATAATTTGGATCAAGATGAAGATCTTAGGAATAGCTGGCCGGCCAAATGATGAAGATTTTGAAATCGAAGTTGATTCTGCAATTATGGGCAACTTAGAACGGCGGAACTATAGTCTGCTACATTTCTCTTCGTCCCTGTTCTCTCTGCCGTTGCGTTCGTTTGAGCTCGCTACTTGGGCAATATATCATAAATACCAGGGATGGTTTGAACGTGAAGTTCACGTTCGCGTTCTGTGTATGAACCTTGGAAATTTAGAGGTTCACGGTCACAAATGAACGTCGGTAGGTTCTGCCCTGTGAACCATTTTCATATATTACAATTTTCACGTCGTTACACACATCGTCAAGTACAAGTTCAAGTTCATTCATAAAATTTCACTATTTCAGAACATCACAAGACTGCGATACAGTGAAAGATAGGAAGGTGCAGAAACGACTTGGAGTAGTCTTTGAGATTTGACACCCACCTGAGCCTAGGTATAGACATTAGGCATGGTTAACAAGGCTGAGGTATTTCAAATTATTCGAAAAATATATGAAGTACAGTAGTTCATACCTGCATAATTTAACGCTTGTATCAGAAGGCCTATTGCGCTCGGCGTGACTTCATAATTAAAAAATGTTGAATGACGAGTTCATTGAAATCTGGGGTGCCCAGAATGAGAGTCTTGAGAATCGATAGCACATCTAACGCATCGAGCCTTATTACTGCAGCAAAGTTGATAGAAAACGATTTTTAACTATAGGATTATTAAAAGTTCACTAGTGGTTACTACTTCCGCAAAAGATGTATTTGAATAGAAACAAGGCAATTCGAGCCGAGCAATGTCGACCATCGGGTAATATCGAGACACCGTTTGCAGTAGATCACATGCTTTAGATCACGATACCTAATTTCGGTCGAACTAGAGACACTGCCCCTGGCACCAGGAGTGTAAAAGTGTATAACAAGGCGTCCTTATCCTCGCTTATACGCCAGCCTTTTATTTTTATCGAAATACGTTGGGAAAAAGGTAAGAGTGCGCTTTCCTTCCGCGTACGATTAGATCAATGGACAATTTCCATGCTGATAAGGGCCGAGTTTTGCATAAAAACACCAAATTTTGCGTAAAATATATTGAGGAATCGGTTGATCAAGTGATCAGCTGTCAGCCGTCATCGAAAACGAAGTAGGTATCGCGCTTGACATGGGGTTGTAAGCAAATGGCTTGAAGGCCACACTTTAACGGTGAAATTGACATTGGAGAATATAAATGAAGTAACTATTTGAATGCGACACTAGTTTCGGCTGACACTCGTCAGGGGTAATCGTCAGCAACTAGTGGAGAATTCAAAAGAATACCGTAAATCAACAATCGTAACACGAAATATGACGTCACCGGCACGGAACGTCGGATACGAGAGCGTTCAATGTACGTTTTAGTCGAAAAACATGATACCAATATATTTGAAACATGAATCTTCAGGAAACCGACATTCACTGGCCAGTACCTTCGTTGGAATTCATTTAGTCCTAGACGCAGAAAAATCAACCTCATAGGCACCCTTTCAAATTTATTGGTATCATGATTTTCGACTAAAACGTACATTGAACGCGCTCATATTCGACATTTCGTGCAGGTGACGTCATATTTTGTGATACGATTGTTGATATACGCTGTTCTTTTGAATTCTCTACTAGTTGCTGACGATTACCCCTGACGAGTGTCAGCAGAAAATATTCAGGTTCATTTCAATATGAATATACTATTCTATTGGTATCTCTGGAAAACACTGTCGGTGACTCAGCGCATATAGGTGTGCGCAACTAGCGAGTGCGAGAATGTGATACATATGTATCCGAGGTCAACGCCTTCAACCTGATACGGCGCGTAAAGTGCGGTGTCAAAACGATCTGCAGCGATAAAACCCTGGCCACATTAATCGATATTGATAAGTCGAATCGTCGAAATTTTGTTTTGGGGTATTCATGGTGTTTGTCGACTGCTATGGTCATTTACACCAGGCCGATATTCTTCATATTTTTCCGTAACTGCCGACCTATAGCACGGCCCACCTCTAGGCTTTTTGTAAGACACCGCTGACGCGGATGAGGTGGCGAGGAGGAGCCTAGGTAGGAATCGTCGAAATGGTCGTCACCTTATAGTAGGCTTACCATATTTTGAAAATGCAAAAAGAGGACACTTTTTCAGAAATTTGCAAGATACAAAACCGGAGTAGAATTCTCAAAAACCGGTGAATTTTTCCCACTTCGCGGGTCGGTTGACTAAAAAAAAAAAAAAAAAAAGGTCATCACTTCTGCTCTGAGCTCAAAATACCGTTTTTCTCTCCGCATTGCCAGATGGATGACTACAAAAAATAGAAAAAGGTCATATTTTCGCGCAGAGCTAAATTCACCGTTTTTCACTCCGAAATATCCGCCGGACCGTCACTTCTGTGCTAATTTGCGGCATATCAGACCTAAATTTTCAAAAAAGAGGACAAAATCTCAAAAAAGAGGACAAAAGGGCGTCCTCCGAGGACACTTTCATAAAAGTCAAAAAAGAGGACAAATCCTCTTAAAAGAGGACGTATGGTAAGCCTACCTTATAGTTCCATCCTTGTAATCTCATTAGACCAGAGGTGTCAAACATACGGCCCGCGGGTCGCATCCAGCGTGCCAGACGATTTCATACGGCCCGCGAAGCAATTCTAAGTAGATTGAAAATAGCTTGCATTAGTTAGCACATTTAGAATATACCAAATGTTACATTAAATAATCGCAGATAAGACGGAAATGTCGAGAAGGATCATAGGCCACACACCGGTGTTGTGATTTCACTCTAGTCATCATTAGAAACAAGTCGCTGCCATTTACACATACTTCTAGGAATGTAAAAAAGTGCGCATTTAGTATAGAGTTTCATGCAAAAATGAACCAAGCCAGTTATTTACAGAAGTGAAAACGACAAACCGAAAACCGCGTTATATAAGTGTAACTGCTCCTAACGTAAGGAGAGCTATTGAAACCACTTTTAATTGAACTCAAATCCCACGATCGATCCTGACAAATGATCCGTTGATGAATGTTGAAATAATATATTCTAATGAACGACGTAACAAATGAATGCCCCAAATACAGCAAATAAGGTTAGTCGTGGAATTAGATTTTAAAATAGTGGTCGCCTGTGGTTATAGAAGACAAGCCTAAACAATGGAAACATATGTCAGTAACTAGAGACCACATATCTAGCGTACCAACTCAACGTAGCTATCACATAGTACCAACGATAGAACCGAATAAACTAGAGGCGGTGGCCAATCAACATATATAGAGAACCACAATTGCGGCGGCTAATCAAATACTGATAATTACTACACACTGCAGATTACTGCAGTAACATGGCTCCTCCGAAACTGCAATTTGATGAAATTGTGGTTTCGCAAAACGAATAAGTTAAATAAAGGCTCCCATCGTCGGGGAGCGACCCACGAATACATACTACACTAAATACACACATACGTACGACAAGCATACAGAATTCTCGAAGAATACAACCATTGTCCCCAACCAAACAAGCGAGATTTAGACAATTCATTTCAATATAACTACACTGCTGTTCTGTTTTAACCGACTGAGAGTGCGACTCAACTAGTAAGATGAGTTTGTGTATCGGCCTTTCCAGATAAGTAGGCTTTCCATCAGAGTCTCTTCGCCCAACACGTATCCTTGCTTTCCGCACCAAGCCATCATCTGAAGGATAAACGGAGTCGATTCTTCCCAGTTTCCAGCGATTTCGTGGCAGATTTTCTTCCGACAGCAAGACGACATCACCGACTTTCATATTCCGCACGACGCGTGTCCACTTTTGTCGACGTTGCAGAGATTGGACGTATTCCTTTCTCCACCGATTCCAAAATTCGTTGGCCATGTACTGGACTCGGCGCCACCTGCGTCTCAAATAAAAATCATCTTTTTGAAACACACCAGGTGGAGGCAGAACAATTTTCGATTTCAAAGTTAATATGTGATTCGGAGTTGAAGGTTCCGGAGCTGAAGGGTCATTAATGCTTGAAACATCTAATGGTCGCGAGTTAACGATACATTCAACTTCACAAAGGAAAGTTCTGAAGGACTCGTCACAGAGCATGTGACCGAAGTTATTCAACAATGGGTCAAGGGCCGATTTTATCGTTCTAATTTGACGTTCGACATATCCAGACATGTGGCTGGCATGCGGTATCGTAAACTTGAACTCGAAATAATCACAATTTTTCGACAACAGAAATTCACTTATTCTTTGCTGATTCATCGTCTTCAATTCTCTTTCAAGTTCGTTACTCGCGCCGACGAAGTTGGTCCCGCAGTCACAGCGCAATTGCTTGATTACTCCTCTCCGACAGATGAACCTTCTCAAAGCGTTTATGAACGAATCCGTGGTTAAAGTATTCAGTGGCTCCAGATGAACTGCTCGTGAAGACATGCAAGTGAAAACGACACAATACCTTTTCATCGTTGACCTCCGTTCTTTGATGTAGTATGTTCCAAATACATCACAGCCGGAGAAGGTGAATGGTGCCTCTTCTTTTAGTCGATCTGGCGGGAGGTCGGCCATCTGTTGGTTCTGCATCTTTGCCCTGAGTTTCTTACAAACCACGCAATTATGTATCACCTCTGATACAACTGATGGACCTCGAACGATCCAAAAGCCACGTTGTCTAACTGAGTTCAAGGTTGTGTACCTACCCATGTGATTTACACCTTCATGAAAATGACGAACCAGCCGTCGTGTCAGAAAGGACTGTCGTGGCATTATTATAGAATGCTTCACATCGAAATCTTGACTTGAGTTTCCAATACGGCCACCAACACGTAGTATCCCGTCAGTGTCGAGGAACGGATTCAAGCTTGCCAAACTTCCACCTGTTGGTTTCTTTCCAGCCGAACGATTTTCAGCGCCATGTTCTTCTAAGGCATTGATCTCCTGTGAAAACACTTCTCTCTGGAGAGAACGGATAATTATTTTGTCAGAAATAATCATTAACTCGCTGGACAAAGTGGAGGGTTGTTTTCGCAATATGTTTATGTACCTGAGGCAATTGGCTACGGCTTTTACCGTTCTTTTGCATTCCGAAATGGACTCCAACCGATTAATATCGATGGATTGGAGACCACTAACTTCCGCGTCCGTTTTGACCTGAAACGCAGTCGCTTTTCGCATTTCAGCATTAACTTCCAATGCATCTCGTTCGGTTGGCTTGTAGTCGTGATCAGTAGCAACAACGAATGGTCCTGCTTTCCACAAAAATTCAGGGCCCTTCAGCCAACGACAATCATCTGTGAGGTCTTGGCCATCGATACCACGACTTGCATCGTCGCTGGGGTTTATCGCCGAGCTGATATGATGCCACGAGCTAGGTTCGGTGAGGTCATGAATAGTTTGCACCCTGTTAGCAACAAACACATTGAAGCGTTTCGACTCATTTCGGATATAGCCCAAAACAACCATGCTATCAACCCAGAAATACTCCCTTACCGTTTCGAACTTCAATTCATTTCTCAGGAACTTGCTCATCTGAGCAGAAACAACAGCAGCATTCAACTCCAAACGCGGGATAGATACCTGTCGCTTCAGAGGGGCAACTCTGGCCTTGCCGATTACCAACGAAACATGGGCATTTCCTCTTTCGTTGACCAAGCGTACGTAAGAGCATTGACCATAAGCATACGAGCTGCTGTCCGAAAAATGATGATATTCAACAAGCACGATCTTACCAAAACTCGGCGGCTTGAAACAGCGGTCAATGCGCAAAGACTCGATCGATGATAACGTTGAACACCACGCAACCCATCGGCGCTTCAGCTCGTCTGGTACTTCATCATCCCAGTCCGTCCCAGCTTTGCAAAGAGATTGCAGAATGAGTTTCCCTTCCAGCACCACTGGCGATATGAAACCCAACGGATCATATACGGAGTTGACAAAGGATAAGATGGAACGCCTGTTCACCGCACGATCGGACAATTTGATGTTGAATCTGAAACAATCATTCTTAACATCCCAAATTAGCCCCAATGTTCGAGTGCTAGGCACGATATCATCACATAGGTTTATTTCGCGATACCCAGTCGCTCTATCTTCCGTTGGAATAGAATTCATTATACCTCTGCACTATTGGAAACGAATTTGCAAAGTCGCAACTTGAAACTAGCGCACAGTGCTTTGCTGCTTTTAACCAAACTCACGATTTCTTCAACAGAGTCCTTCGACGTAATACCGTCATCCATGTAGAAGTCGTCGCGTATAAAATTAGCCGAGTCGGGACCAAACTGACCTTCTCCGTCATCAGCCGCCCGCTTCAATCCAAAGTTCGCACAGCCTGGTGAACTTTTTGCTCCAAACAAATGAACCTTCATCCGGTATTCCACCAGAGGTCCATTCCTGATGTCGTGATCTTGGAACCATAGGAATCTTAGAAAATCACGATACTGCTGTGATACAATAAACTGATGGAACATGGCTTCTATATCTGTGCACAACGCCACGTGTCCTTTCCGAAACCTGCAAAGAACTCCCAGCATCTCATTCAGCAGTATTGGGCCAGATAACAAAACATCATTCAGGGAAATTGAGCAATATGGAGCAGAACAATCGAACACGACTCTGATTTTATCCGGTTTATGCGGGTGGTAAACTCCCAAGTGTGGTATGTAATTCACTTTGCCATTTTCGATATTTCGGTCAGTTTCTGGTACCACCTCAGCCCAATTGTTAATGACATTTTCCATGAAGGTCACATAGTCTGTGGAATACTTCTCATCTTTCAGAAGGCGCTTTCTAAGTTGACCGATTCGCTTTACTGCTAGCGGCTTGTTATTTGGTAACGTTGCCGTACTGCTTTTCAAGGGTAAAGGCATTTCCAAATGACCATCGCATCTTGGAAATGTGCCTTATTTGAGAATTTCGACGAACCTACGGTCTTCTATTGACATTGGAATATGCTTACCATTGTGTTCCGCAAATTCAATCTCAAACATGGTTCCTACTGATTGAGGTGTTAATACTTCTTTACATTTCGAACCGAACACAAGCTTGTCATCTAGGGCCGTAGGTCGAATTAACGTTTTGTGACAAATGACGGAATCCTTAGCAACGTCCAGACACATTGGACCTACAACTCCCCAACCTAATATGGTACGCACGCCATATGGTTCATTGTCCCCTCCAGCCACGACGTCTCTCGGCCGCAATGCTTTCGGTACATCTGTGCCTAGCAATACTGAAACATCCAACTTAGAGTCGTACGGGACAAGCTGATCACATACCTCAGTGAGATGTGCCCACTCCTTGCAGACTTTACGGTTGGGAATCTGGGTGCGACAGACTGGAATCTCCTTTTCCGTGAAAAGTGTCGCCACATCAACTCTTTCTTTCTTGTCATAGCTCAAGATCTCCAAACCCTTGACTTTCTTGCAAGGCGTGTTGATGTCTCTCCCGGCAAGAGTTGTCAACGATATCGCTGTATCCGTTCCATCTAGGTCAAGCTTATCAAACAGTTCGTCTGAGATAAAACTGGAGTTGGAATGGTCGTCAAGGACGCAATAACAAAGTACTTCACATCTCGCATTATGTTTTGATCTAACCCAAACAGGTACAATGAGCGCGCTGCTTATTCCTCTACCATTTGAATCGCATATCTGCGTACATAGAGAAGTTGAGTTACTAACTTCCTTTTCATGATCTGTGTCAAGATGAAGGCATGTAGGATGCCTTTTGTCACATTTGGAACATTTTGCTCGCTTGGTACAGGATCTTGAAATGTGAGTTTTACCAGTTTTGTTGCCACAGCCGAAACACAGATAAAGAGCATAAAATACCTTTTTACGCTCCGCCATGGGTTTACCTTGCAATTTAGTGCAGTCAGCAATATGATGATCTCCTTCACAATGCAAACAACTTGCCTCCTCTACCTTGAACGCGAAAGAAGTTGTTTTCGGTTTCGGTTAGCTCTTGATGTTTCCACTGTCTTGCACTTCAAATTCAGGCTGATTCTTGATATCGGATTGGTCCTTAACAAATCTGACAATGTTAACAAATGGCGGGTAACTGTCGTCGAGTTAACCGCTTGTATTTGTGAACTTCATCCATCCACCGGTTCTTCAAATACAGTGGTAGTTTGTTGACCACAGCCGGTATTTGACAAGACGCATAGTCGAGCGTTTTCAAGTCCGTATTTCGCTCCTTGTTAGCTGAAACTTGCAACAGGAAATCAGAAAATTCACGAAGGTCATGCTTACTTTTGACGGGCTTCCACGCTTTCAGCTCATTGATGAAGGCGCTTCCAATCGACGTGCTACCACCGTATCTGAGCTTCAGCTCTCTCTTTGCAGCGAAGCACGATTCCTCGGTATTATTTAGGAAGTAACCATCGACAACCTTCAAGGGACCGTCACCTAAATATTGCCGTAACAAATTCATTTTTTCGTTAGTATTTTGAACTCTGGACTCTACCAACGCCTCAAACGATGCTTCCCATTTCGGAAAATCCAAAGGGTTACCAGTAAACTTCCACAGTCGAATGCTTGGAAGTCTTTGAGCTGATATCATCTCCCTCATCATTGACAGAAGTAACTCCTCGTTGCGTTGGAGACCATCGAGAGTACCGCGAGCATTTGAGTTCGATGCTGTGATATTTGGAGCTACGCCGGATCTACTCACGGGATCACGCGGTATCTGCATGTGCATTACCTGCAAACATTGGTACAAAGTTATCGGAATAGACGTTAAGCCTATTAGTTCCTGGTGGTGCAGACGGTGCTTGAGCGATGTGTCCTGCGATGGTATTGATTGAATGTTCGGCGCGTGAATAATCAGCCACGCGAGATTCATTGACCACCACACGAGTACTAAATTGTGGTCGGTCACGAACATCAACTGTATCTTTAACAGGATTCATCTCTGGACCTGTTGGGTGTTCGTCAACGGCGATGCCTTTTGTTTGATCGTGACGTGAAACAGCTGGTGGCTCCATGTAGGAAGACGGCTGACGCGAGAGATCCTCTAACTCTTCCATGAGACCGAATGGATTTTCCACTTTCTCCACTTGCCTGCACTCTCTTACGATTGCTTCCTGCGTAGCTATCTGTTTCTTCGTTTCAAGAGCATCCCGCTCAAGCTTCATGGTGGTTTCATGCAACGCCCTCTTCTTCTCAAGCTCGGATTCTTCTTGTTTGAAAGCTAAACCCGCTTTAAGCACGGCCGCCTTTTCCTTGGCGTCGCGCATCTTTTGAATATGAGATTTGACACTCCCGGCCTTCGACGATCTTCCGGATGACTTGGTACGACTCGATCGACTAGAACACGAGCGTTTATCGGCTCTTATTTCGCGAAGACGTTGTGACACTTGTACCTTCGTTTCTTTTATTCCAGCTTCCAGACGTTGAAATTCTTCTTCAAATAGGACATACTCGACGTCTGGAAGAACATCTTTCACTACTTCCAGAATACTTCTCAAGCTGTCCCTGTGTTGAAGCACCAGTTTCAAGGAACCCCCTACTTCACTTTCATCACTCGAGATTATTGCGATCTCGGAGCATTTTTCCATTCTCCGGCTCAAATGTTCAGTACTTTCTGAATATCTTGCCTTTATTTCTTTTGTCTTGCTGCGCGTCGCCACCTGCCGCTTTTTCACTACATCAGACGGTCCTTCACCGTCATGTTCGTGGTCATTGCGGTCGTTGCGCGGTACATTAGCATCATCGGTGGACGTTGCGCCCACGTGCGCGGTTCCACGGGCTTTGTCGGCGTCATCAGCGGACGTTGCATCGACATGCGCGGGGCAATGGGCTACATCGGATGCCTTTGCATCAGCGGACGTTACATCCACATGTGCGGGGCGATGGGCTTCATCGGATGCCTTTGCATCAGCGGACGTTACATCCACATGCGTGGTTCCATGAGATTTATCGGCGTCATCAGCGGACGTTTCACCCACAAGCGCTGTTCTATGGACTTGATCAGAAGCCTTTGCACCAGCGGACTTTGCATCCACATGCACGGTTCCATGGGCGTCATCGGATGCCTTAACATCATGAGTACCCATCTCGTGATTGGCTGGCGTGTTTTCTTTCGAAGCCATCTTCGAAATGCTTCAGTCTCCCGTTCTTACAAGCGTATATTTTAAAACTGTAACTGCTCCTAACGTAAGGAGAGCTATTGAAACCACTTTTAATTGAACTCAAATCCCACGATCGATCCTGACAAATGATGATCCGTTGATGAATGTTGAAATAATATATTCTAATGAACGACGTAACAAATGAATGTCCCAAATACAGCAAATAAGGTTAGTCGTGGAATTAGGTTTTAAAATAGTGGTCGCCTGTGGTTATAGAAGACAAGCCTAAACAATGGAAACATATGTCAGTAACTAGGGACCACATATCTAGCGTACCAACTCAACGTAGCTATCACATAGTACCAACGATAGAACCGAATAAACTAGAGGCGGTGGCCAATCAACATATATAGAGAACCACAATTGCGGCGCCTAATCAAATACTGATAATTACTACACACTGCAGATTACTGCAGTAACAATAAGGTTACTGTAGAACCCAAATACTTGAGGTCGCACTGCTGTATCATTTTCTGACTCACGAGGTGCCCGGTGATACTTTGAATATTTACCAATTCAGTCACAGCACAGTCGTATGCTAATACATGTATATGTAAAAAACAATTAATTTTTTCAAACGTTGTCTAATTATGCCATAATTGTGTGAATACTTCAGAAAAACATTCAGTATGAACCTACGGGCCACATACACCCAATATAGTCGACGTTAACGATTTGGGGTGTCTGGAATCCTCGAAATCGTTGTCGGTTCAACAGTTATAGCATGTAGATATTAATCATTGGTACGCAATGGGTGTTCTGACGATGAAAACCGTCGACCGTAAAAATTCTGCATAACGATGTAGTTCTGAATAAAGATATTTTTAGTCTGTTTATGACAGTGGTGGGAAGCCCTATTCATCGAAGAAGTCATATTTCCCTATATTTTTAATCGTAAATGCCAACCGACTATATGACTTCACAATTAAATATTATTGACGTCATGACAAAAAAATGTAAAACATGATTGTTTTAAATTGATTTTTTTGTTTTAAATGCATCCCTAATCGTCAGTGATGCAGTTCGATAAGGTTGATAGGTTTGTTTTCTGAATACACACGTTGCTCTTCTAAGATGCGCTGTAAGTTGATAGTGAGTGCAAAGTAATACAGAGAAATTGCCCAATTCGGTGGTAGATTGGTGGATAATCCAAGAATTATCATCGAAAAACTCAAATAACTCCGCTTCTACTGGTTGGAATTGAGTCAAATTTGTTTTGCATCGTCTTTGAAGACAGCGCAACAATTTCATGAGGTTAACAGAAAAATCTGACAAAATTTTTTTTGCATCTTTGGGTAAATTCAAAATTTTCAAACTGTACGAAATCAGCGATTATTGGTTGGAATGAATTAAAATTTGGTGTGCGTCGTTTTTTAAGGCAACCTAACGATTTAATCAAGTAACCATCAAGATTGAGGAAAAAAAAACTATTTTTGAACATTGATATCAGCGAATTCTCCCTCGATGGAATGCTGATAGCATCAATCAATCAATCAGGTTTATTAATATTTTCATCATTTCAAAACATCACAAGACTGCGATACAATGAAAAGATAGGGAGATGTCGAAACAACTTGGAGTAGCCTTTAAGATCAGACACCCACCTTAGCCTAGGCGACGTAAATAACAGGCATGCACACTGAATGAAAAGTAATGCGGATAATATAAGACGCAAGCGACAAAATGAGGTGGCATGTGGCGGAGGGCGAGGTCGATGTTAGGTCGTGCTCGGGTAATCCTGAAGAATGGCTAGTATTGATTTAGAAGAAATTGCTTGTATTTCGACTTGAATGCGGATATGGTCGACGACTGTCGGATCGCCGGCAAGATGCTGTTCCACAATTGGGGTCCATCATACTTGATAGAGCAATGCGTTTTCTTGTATTCAGACCTGATCATATGGTAGTTGTTATTCGTTGACGCCCGTGTGCTGTACTTGTGCGCTTTGGTCTCTAAAGCCGTTCTAGCTAGCGAGAAATAGTGATGCTGGCCACAAGAGAATATAGTTCATTGTGAAACACAACAACAATATGCTGAGACTAATCATTTCAGAATTTCAAAATGCTTCTCTTAGCGTTCTTCCACAATCACAAATCAAATTACCGGCCGCATGTGGCCTGCGTCTTGGTAACCCCTGGTGAGTGCAAAACGAGCCAAGCTCATGGTTATGGGAAAACTGTGATTTGATAAAAACTGAACTTGATTTTTGCCGTATTTATTTCTCATTAAGAATTTCATTTAATTTCCAAGTTTTTTGCGAATTCAGTATTTCTAATTCTAATCTAATTTGGAATAATTATGTAGCTCTAATTCTAATTCTAATCTAATCTGGAGAAATTGTGTAGCTCTAATTCTAATTCTAATCTAATCTGGAAAAATTGTGTAACTCTAATTCTAATTCTAATCTAATTTGGAATAATTGTGTAGCTCTAATTCTAATTCTAATCTGATCTGGAAAACACTGTGTAGCTCTAATTCTAATTCTAATCTGATCTGGAAAAATTGTCTAACTCTAATTCTAATCTAATTTGGAATAATTGTTAGCTCTAATTCTAATCTAATTTGGAATAATAGTTAGCTCTAATTCTAATTCTAATCTAATTTGGAAAAATTGTGTAACTCTAATTCTAATTCTAATCTGATCTGGAAAAATTGTGTAACTCTAATTCTAATTCTAATTTAATTTTAAATAATTGTTAGCTCTAATTCTAATTCTAATCTGATTTGGAAAACACTGTATGGCTCTAATTTTAATTCTAATCTAATGTGGAAAAAACTGTATGGCTCTAATTTCAATTCTAATCTAATGTGGAAAAAACTGTATAGCTCTAATTCCAATTCTAATCTGATCTGAAAAAGCTGAAAATTTTCTGGTTGTCCAAGTCTGCTATACAGTCGTATACATGTACAATGTACATGCATACATTTTTTACTAAAAGCCGCTTGAAGAGCTTCTTGGAGGTACAGAACTTCAATATACAATTAAATAGTATATTCATATTGAAATGAACCCGAATATTTTCGGCTGACACTCGTCAGGGGTAATCGTCAGCAACTAGTAGAATTGGAAAGAACATTGTATATCAACAATCGTATCACAAAATATGACGTCACCAGCATGAAATTTCGAATGAGAGAGCGTTCAATGTACTATTTATGTACTACTTATGTACTATTATGTACTATACTAAAAATAGTACATTGAACGCTCTCTCATTCGAAATTTCATGCTGGTGACGTCATATTTTGTGATACGATTGTTGATATACAATGTTCTTTCCAATTCTCTACTAGTTGCTGACGATTACCCCTGACGAGTGTCAGCCGAAAATATTCGGGTTCATTTCAATATGAATATACTATTTAATTAAAAGCCGTTTACTAAAGCCTGCCACAAAAATATTGTGGCCAGTGAGTCATCACGGGAATGCAGATAGTCCACCTAAAGAAGTATCGTAAATGATGCAGTTGAATAATGTTGAGAGGTTTGTTTTCGAAATAAACACGTTGCTCTACTAAGATGCGTCGTAAGTTGATAGTGAGTGCAAAGTAATACGGAGGAATTGCCTAGTTCGCAAAGCCAATAGTTTCATATCACTATAGAAGCAATAGGAAGCTGAGTCATGCGCTTAAACCTGGTTAAATGCAGGCCTGTGCACCTGAAAGTCACTCAGTGAGGAAACGAAATCTGTGAGCTCCATTGACGAGATTTTTTATAGGCAGTCTGATAAGTTGGCGCTCACTGTCTGTCTAAGACGCGTTACTGCAATACTGTCGGGAGTTTGATTGGGAAACTGCTGCAGCCACTTTCTTGCATGTTTGGATATCGCTCAAGTTTATAGTCGAGGCTTTGGTTTTGAGAGTTCGTCACTATGTGGTTCGGCGAAGAATATATTATCCTGCTCATAAAAATGGCAGCTCCCACAGAGTGTGCAGACCTGTCTCTTCACCTAGCAGTTTGGGCGAGTATTTGTCATGACGATGAGTTTCCATGGGAAAAATTACATCCGCAGGAGTGGGTAGATCAGTGCTTGAATTATAATAGTTTTGAATAGATTTCCCGATAGTCCCACTACAGAATTAATAATTCGGGAGTATACATTTTATTTCGAGTTTAGTACCAAGAAAGTATTTTCAGTATAGCAGGGCATTCTTCCGCACACCAGGATGTATGTTCATTACATTCGACGAGACTTTGCGAACAATGCTCGATACATAATGTCCGTATTGCTCTACCGTAATTGCTGTCGCTTCATTCTAAGATATTTTCGAGCGTTCTGTTGTCACAATTATTTTAATCTCTTATTTAAATATGTGGCATCCATAAAACGCTGCGCTATGATGCTCGCCACAATTCACACATTTCCGCTTCCCGTTCACGCTTCCGATTCATATTTTTTCATATTTTCATGTTTTTGACATATGTCAAAAAAGTCAAAATTAGTTCCAATTTGTAGCGCAAGGTCAAAATGTCAAAATTGTAAACAAAGTCAACATTTTTTACAACCTGCATTTTTTTGATTATTGGGTACCCTTCCCCCAAGATTAACGCGTGACTTATTGCAATAGGCATTCTGGCGTCAACCATTACCGCGGAACGACGCACCAACACATGAAGTTTAGGCTAAAGGGACTCCGAAAAGTGTGCCAGAAATTTGGCAGCGAGAAAACCTTGGCCGAAAAGGATTGGTCTTTGATGACCGAAAATCTCGATATATATACGTCTAATTGTCAATATGTTCCTAAATGATTGGCGTTCAACATCGCTGTCCTGGCAATCTGCACTACACAATAGGGATGGTGTGAACCTCTGAAAGGTTCAGGTTCATGTGAACGCGAACCTTTTTGAAAGGTTCTGTGTGAACGCGAACGTGAACCTCATGACGTCACGTGACGTCATATTGCTAATTCCAACCCCACATTTCAGTGAAGTGATAGGATATATAAATGTACACGATTCCTAGCGACGACTCGGGCCACATAATGCCACAATGCTGAAGTACATATTGACGTTTTAAACGTCGCCGAATGTATCAACTGGGGCAATCAAATGATATAATATTCCCATAAATCAATATCTTCCGCCCTTTCCCAACAATTTCAACGAGTACTTGCAAGGTAATATATGCATACGCCTTAACAGTATAGACCAGACCGGACAATGTATTCGGTGTCCGAGCTAAATTGCTACGTTAATATTGAGCAGAGTGTAAAACGGGTTTCTGTACTTACTACCGATATTAACCCTATAACAAGTTACACAGCAGTAGCCAACACCCCAATCGCACGGATTTGATTTTCATGATACAATAAACATATTCATATACTTGAAATCAAGATTGGCCCCTTACGCTTGCTAGATTTTTACATCAGGCAACGATATCAATTTCATTGATTGGTTGAATAAGCATCATTCGCTGACTACCTACATGTAGTGTATTTAGCTCTTGATGTTGTGTGATTGGGGGTGAAGCAAACAGCAGAGAATCACTAAATATAAACCAACGGAAAGCTGGATATTTCGAGCAAACTTTTGTAACAAAGCAAGTAAAATGTTTGAGATTGCCAAGGTGCATGTTCGTTTAGTGTTGATTTTTTATGCTGCCAGCGCCATGCAGAGTGGCACGCAGTTGAAATGCAATAAATTTCTACAAAAGATGTTATAATGAAGTGAAAATTGTAATATATAAAAAAAGGTTCACAGTGCAGTACCTACCAAGGTTCGTTTGTGAACCTGAATCTTCAAATTTCCGAGGTTCACACACAGAACGCAAACGCGAACCTCACGTTCACATCATCCCTACTATACAAGACAAATGTCATCGCACAGAGAAAAAATATTGCCAGTGAAGAAATATCAATTTGGAATCGTGTGCGTGTTTTAGTTTAGTATGCATGGGCGATTTGAATATCTATTCACTATTTAACAGAGAGAAAGGTCACGAAATAATGACGTGCCCTGTTCAAGACGACATATCACTCTGCTTTGAAGGAAAATCTGCTAATTCTGAGAGGATAAAAAAACTTATAACACTATTTATGCAATTACCAATATTATTGACCGATTTAGTGAGGAATTCATAGAATATTTTCGCGTGATTAAGCTACATAAACTCTCTGCCTACATCGAGTAGAATAATGTTCTCATGGGTACTGGTGATGGTACTGGGAATGAGCTGACGAAGTGCGTTTCGGCGCTGATTTTGTGGATGGCCATTGGCCAGGTAGCCTATAGCTGTTGTCAGGTGATTTCGTGGCCGTACATTGTATTCGAAGTAGCCAGAGCAGCCTGTGTTTGGTGATAAAGGGCAATGCACAAGGTAGCACGACGAGGTGCTTGATTCCACTCCGATACGCTTCTTCTCTCGATATTGTCGGAGAGAAGACTATTATTAGAGTTGACGTATTCGGTTAAATCTGCGGCCTGTAAAGTCTGTAAACGACTCTCGGTGGTCAACCGTCGACCCAGCACATTTACTACCGTAATATCACATGGATGACATCATGAACATGATTGATTACGACCAAAAAGTTTTAAAATGTCACTCTCTAGGATCATATACTTCAGTGACGTGCGGCGAGGTTCATGGCTGGTGAGGCACGGACCCCCCAAACAGACACATACATACACACACACACAAACAAACACTCACGCACGTAAAGTACCTGATAAAGAGACCCAAAATGTGAATAACAGCAGCGACATTTTCTTTGCACTGATAGCCGTTGCAATTCCACATTCTAAAACACATGTAGGGCTGGTCGCTATTGCGCTGAATGGGCAAGTTTGGACGGATAATAATTACTATCTCTTCAAGTACCGGTATCAATTATTCGAAGAGCATTAATATGGCATCCTCATTTACAGATATTTTTCAGTAAAAAAACACCAGGTTTGCCGAATTTCGAATGAAAATGCACAAGGACACGACTAGGTCAAGTCAGGGCCGTAACAGCACTTCATCAGCCCCCCAAAACTTTGGTCTTGGGCCCCCCATAGGGTTATAGACCGAACTTATGGGGGGCTTCGCTCCCCAGACCCCCCTCCGGCGATACACTCTTTACCGCTATACATCATATTCATTGGGAGTTTGTTTAGTGAATCAGCCTTTGCCGACCAAGCGCGCGAAGCACGGAAAACTTCTAGAATTCATGATTTCATCGGTCAGTATGATCGGGAATTGCATATATTGTTATCAATTTTTATCTTCTCTCTGCTCACGTAATCAGATTTACCGATAGAGCTCAGTGAGGTGTGTTTGAAAAGCTAGGACCACTCAATAATAATGAAAACATCTTCGGGCAGGAACGTTGGCACGAATGAAACAGCACCTCGTCAGGCCCCAAAAATCGTGGGTCTTGGGATCCCATAGGGTGATAAAACGTCCCCCCATCACGTTGTTCGCGTTTGTCACGAAATTATCTGTACTGTATTGTGAGCCAGCGCTAAGCGCGAAAATTTTCGATAATTTATGATGAAATCGGTCAATCAGATCGGCGATTGCATATATATTATGCTATCAATTTATTGTCCTCTCTACTCACTTGTCCTCTCTTAGATTTACCGGTAGAGCTGAGTGAAGTGTCTTGAAAACGGGAGGGCCCGTAAATTATGATTAAACATCTTCGAGCGGCTGACCCGTTGATATGACTTCGTTACATGATGTTATTTCGTGACTTCCAGTCCGTTATATCAAAAAATATAGAATCGCCCAAACGTAGGCTTCTAAACTAACAGACGCACACGATTTCAAATCGGTATTTCTTCACTGGCATAAAATTTTTCCCAGCGGGATGGTATTTGTCTTGTGAGGTTCAGATTGCAAAGACAGGAACATTCGGCGCCAGTCATTTAGGCGCCTATGGACAATTAAACCCAATTAAACCACAATTAAGGGTTATAGGTAGGGTTAGTTCGGATATCGATAATTTTCACTATCCGGATAACGGATATATCCGGATATTTGAAATTTAGCTAACCGGCTAACCGGATAATGAATGCTAAGTGAGATAATCGATTTCACGAGGGTCTGCATGAAAAATGGATCGCAAAATAATTACACAGTGTTATGGTAGATTTATAAGTACACGCGCAGTACGAGCGAATACGAGAAAATCACGCAAATTTAATGTTCACTGCTTCTGCTACTCCCTCCTTATAAAGATCACTTCATCAATAGTGGTATCCTGTAACCGGGACCGGAGATTTGTAACAAAGAGTCCACACGTAAATGCCCTTTCTGCTTCCACAAAGTGGGCTGAATATAGTAAGCAGCGCTTCCTTTTTGCCCATTCTTCTGTTTAGGTGTCCAGTACTCCAAGGACGAGTAGCTGATACTGGAATTGAGGCCGACATGATAGCTCGCTCTAATTCCTCCATGGGAAATTCACATGATCAGGCCCGTAGCCAGCCGAAAAATAAGGGGGGTGGGTGTTTGAAATAAAACAAGGGCTGTTTTAAATAAAACGAGGGGTTTCTTATTTTCGAATTTAGTATCAGCGGAAATCAATTACGCTTGCACGCACGAACATGTTTGCGAAATGCGAACATTCGATGTCATTCAGTTTCGCGATGTCACTCATTAATCATAATCGCGGATCATAATAGTCTTAGCGGCATATTGTCTCCAAGCCACCATGAGATAGGAGCCAACGCATGCCAGGCCCGAGACTCGATGGTTACGCCAGCGATGATATCGTTCGTACCATGCCTATTGCAGATGCGATTGTGTAGGCCAGGGGTCGGCAACCTTTTGCTAGTCGCGGGCCAAATTCCGAGTGAACAACTTTTTGGCGGGCCGGAATTTTTCTTGATACTATATTTAACGCTAACGTCGATATAGTAGCCTACATTGATGCAATCTCAATCATACAAATCACAAAAAGGGCAAGACACGTGTATTTACACTTCAACAACGCGGGATAAATGTGACACTTGGCTCAGCTCGCTTTGTGAAAGGTTTCTAACTTCTGGTAACAAGTCAGATGAAGCAAGAATCAGACGATATTCTAAATGTGCGTTGGAATGCGTGATCTAAGCTTGCTCTTCGTGAATTTCATTCTTGAAAACTATTGTTCACATGCGTACGCGCTACCAAATGTCGATGCCATTTCTTTTGCATTGTTGGTCAAGCTGGGATAAAGACCCATTTCAATAACGGACTCTTTGTCAAAGTCGTGAAGCGATATGCCCTTTGTATGAAATTTGTCATTCAATTCAACTGCATCGCATTTCAAAAGGGCCTATTTGAAATTTTCAGGCAATGCTATTGGCATTCACATTAAACGGAGTACTGAGCAATAGTCAGAATTTATTTTGTACAGAACGAATGTCGTAAAAGCGGGTGGCAATTCAGTAATTAAATTTCCTATCACAGTTACAAATGTATAGTGCTGGTACTAGGTTTACTCTCCTCCAGTATAGGAAAGTGAGCATAATTTTCTTTATACTGTTGTAATTCCCAGAGTCGCAGTTATGTTTCGAATGCGCCTCAACATCTCATATATTCAGTTATTTCCCCGTGAGGTAGCAAATTCAATTTGTTCAGATGTGAGGTTTAATGAGGCCCTACTACGAAAGCAAGATTAGATACCCACTTCGATGACAAGATTATGAGTCGGCGATGTTTGTATTTTCAAGGAAAGTTGCTAATTCGTTTCTCAGTTCATACACTCGTGCAAGCATAGCTGCTCGACTTAATGCGCGAACATGGCAGATATACAGGACATCGCCATATTGATTCTCTGCTTCTAGTAATATATGGGGTACGCTATCTGTCGGTTTGTGAGACCAAAATCAGCTTTCGCCACTGTGTCCAAAACACTATTCAGGTTTGTTGTCTTGGCGTACAATGTCCTCTGGTGAATTAAACTGCAGATGACTAACCTATGCGCGGGCTAGTTATCTATAATGAAACGGAAAGTTTGAGATTTTGTCATTGCGTTTTTGGAGCAGAGGAAATGCGCCTTTATTGTCGCACCCTATCAGAACGGCAAACTCTTTAAAAAGTATGGTATACCTTTGGTTGCGCGATGCACCCTCTTAATAAGCACTGGTCTAGTCTATTCTACAGATATTCTATATCTCCTACTTTTAGTACGAGATAGGCTACTAGTCAACCGCCTTCGCACCAGTTTTATGGCGTAACCATAGACTAATACGACGTAGGATACTCATATCGCAGCAATACCGCATTCTTTCCAAGCAGTGCTGCACTGCAGATTGGAACTCATTACGAAACGGCGGGCCGTATTCTTGTGATAACTAATTACTTGGTCGCGGGCCGGACGATTTCGCTTGGCGGGCCGGATCCGGCCCGCGGGCCGTAGGTTGCCGACCCTTGGTGTAGGCCATCGATAATATCGTGAGCACCAAGCCAATGCAGATGCGATTATATGGACCAGTGATGGTATAAAGTCCACAGAGCCTATTGCAGATGTGATTCTGCCAGCGGAACTATAGGCTTGTTGAAGACTCGAAAAATCAGGCCAGCAACGATAGCTGAGTTCGCAGCAATCAATGACCTAGTTTGGCGATCTTCTCGGGAGATTGCGTCGCGTTACACACTGCATTGACGTATCTCGCTAACTGGCGACACGCTTCTCGCTGATTGGCCGCGCGCAACACTGATAATACGACTTATTGAAGCTTCCTAAAAGTGTAAAACGCAATATTAACGATACTATTTTATCCGGTTAACCGGCAGATTTATATTCGGATATCGGATAATAAAAGAACCTGCGGTTAACCGGTTAACCGGTTAAACGTTATCCGGATAATCCAACCCTAGTTATAGGTATTGCCGTTGAATACAGCATTAAGGCCACAAACAACGACAATGCAGTCTATGAAAGTAGCTATCACATACCACAATTCAACTTAGCTATGGATGGAAAATACATTACAGCCACATAAGTAAGGGAACGTATTTGCTGCGCATTGTGTATTGGAGCATTGTGTATTGGACGTGGCTACTGTATAATTCCTACAAGACTGTTGTATTCCGAAGTCGGCAATTGTCCAATTGTTAGCGAATAGTGCATGAAGCAGATTCGTTTTTGCCTCACCTGGCCATTGTTTCTCTGCGATGGCATTGTCTGTAATAAAGCCGAATGTCACCTTCCTTGGTGATTTTTGGGGGGTTCTGGTGCTCTGACACTGTTAATATTTGGATTTTCGGAATCAGTGTGACGATGACATTTGATTGATACCAGTTATTATGAATTCCGAGCTATTTGTGATGAATTGCATTGTCGCAGGTGAGGCACGACCCACCCGTGCCTCACCTGTGCCGCAACTCTCCTTTCGCGTTGTATTTTGAATAGGAATTATTGAAAATTGATGATGTAGGATGAAAAAATGTTCAAATTTAGTTATTTATGAGTATCGATGTAAAATATCAATAGTCATCGACTCATGGAGGGTTTTCACAATTTTCACGTACTCACCCTGACAACAGGTGAGGCACTGCCTCACCTACCTCATTGGACCGCACGTCACTGATATACCTGCAAAAAAGGCTGCATACTTTACATCTTTGATTGATTTCAATTTTCGAAGGTTCACCAGTCCGCCAAATATTTTTTAAATTTTACCGGTTCACCGGTCTATAGGATATATGGTCTATATGGCTCTTCGTTATAGGATATGGCTCTTTGACAAATTTCAATTTTGTAGTCACTTCATAAATATTGCAGCAAGTAAATTCCCATGGTGGCCGGAGTAGTTATTATCGTGGCAGCAAAACATGTCTTTGAGAGGTCTAGAAAGAGGGGTATCCAGGGTTAGGGCATCGTACCCCCTTTTTTACCCAAATTTAAGTTGCTGTCGTGCCGGCGACTAACACCACTCGCGCATTCGATCTACCTGCCACGAGCCCTTCGAAATCTTGGATTGCATGATACGTTGGATCGCACGATACCTTAATTGGTCAAAGAACAGCGGCAGACATGGCGACGCTTGTAGGACAATGCAGTTTTCAAATACACATTGTCTTCCTGATCCCCGCCAAGAAGTGAACCTGCCCTGGAACTTGAAACTGAGATTCACAATTACAAATTCAAATTAAAAACAACCCATGGCTATCCATCAGACATGGGATGATTGCTTCATGAATATAATCGATTGCGATTACGTTTACGATTACTCCTGAATCACGCGATTGCGATTACGATTACGATTATACAAAATCAGGAAGTAGTCGATTACGATTACATTGGAAAAGTAATCACGATTACTCACGATTACATTTATTTTGCTTCTTAGAACTAATATTAGAAGATATATTGGAATACAAGGATTGCGATGAAAAGGCCTAATGAGATAACAGCTTTCTTGATAAATGATGCTTCATTTACTTGTTACTTCATAATGTATCCATTCCCCAACTTTATAGGGGACGATTTATCGCACCCAACGATTTGAATTCTTGCCAGGTCCGTAACTGCCGCACCCCAAACTCCCCAATAGGGTGATGGGGAGCGAGCTCGAAGGGGACTCAAAAGTATTTCGTGAACCAACAAAGCATTTCCGAGAGATTTATTTAACTTTAAAATTTTCTTCGAGCTTCGCGATTTAAATGTCTCTAGATAGCTTGATTTTGAAATGCATACCTCTCTCACTCGAGAAAAAAAGCATGCATAATTCATAGGAATAGGCATTTCGGTGCCGGACATTACCGCGCCCCGACGCGCCAAAAGACATATGCATGGCCAACATGCGACTCCACGAAGTGTGCTACTAAAGAAATACCTTGGCCGAAACTAAGGGTATATGTCCATTGTCAATAACCGCGCTGATTGGGCGTGACTGATAGTCCTGTCCTTCCAATCTTAGCCCACAATGCAAAATCACCCCGAGGTACCCACAGAGTAATAAAGACATGACCATTTGAGTGTGCGTCTCACGAAAGTTTTTCTTTTTGCATGCTTCGTTTGGGCGACTACAACATCTTTTGATTATTTAACAGACCGGAGGTCACGAATTAACAACATCCAAAAAATTAGAAATAGATAACCTTTCAGGGGCCCAAGACCAACGCTTAGAATTGGGGACAAATTGGTGTTTTGGTACTGATTCTAGCTACAACCCATGCTTACATGGTAACCTATATAAGCGGATGGCTATGGAGGCAGGTCCAAATGTTGAGTAAAGAATTATGGAATAACGATTGACGCCCGTTTCAAGTAGAGTCATATGAGAAAAATATAAAGTGAACATAAAACTCTGCCTTCAACTTAATACATATGCAGCAAGCTGGCGTTACTAGAAACGGCAAGGAACGGCTATAGGTCATGATATATATCAGCATCTGTTGATTTTTAATGCTTCGTTGTGGTAACTGTAATGTTTTATTTGACGACTACAAAATTTCAAAGCTTTATATCCTTTACGTACGTACGTAGGCCTACTATGCTCGGCCAGCAGCAACGGTCAAACCGCGTTCAACTAAGCTGAACCAAACATCAATACATAAGTATGAAACTAAGCAGAGTGGTGATTATTATCCTGCTGCGAGGTAGTGACGTATGGAGCGTATTGATAACCCGATATACAGCACCGCGGGTGTACTTAGTATCACATTACAACAAGCGCGGCCAACCCATGGCAGAGAAGGTTCTGAGTGGCCCGCGAGGTAATTGTCGAAATTAGTATTGTATTAAAAAATAAATTACCCAGGTTAGTCATTATGAACTTGCAAGGGATATCCAAAAATTTTGATTGAGCAGATCGCGAAATTTGGGATGTTGACGACTAAGATATCAGTTACGACGCATAGGCGTAGCCACAGGCCAGCCACAATTTTCATAGATCTTCGTATATGACCATAAAGTAGGCAGACTTATGTGACTTAAAAACAAATTCTCAGAGCTTCGCGCCATTTATTTTCATTCGATTTCTTGCTTTTAGTATGGGTAACCGCAAATACGCCCAGAATACACAACTGAGCCTAACTATATTCGGCAATATAACCTTAGCACAAAATAATAGACGTATGTTCGCCGAAATCTTCGATATTGATATGTCCAAGCAACGAATAATCCTGTCCTCGCCAAATGAGCCTAGCGGTTAACAGCCGCGACCCACAATATATGCAAGCAACAATATTATTGACCGAATTCATTCATTAACTTTGAAATTTTTCTCCCTTCGCGCAGCTAGGAGTTTTCATGAAATATAGTTATCGATTTTATTGCGTAGTAAGATAAGTCTTGTTTTCACCGTTACCTAATCCGTTACATCCAATTTCAAGAAAGCAAAAAAAGTGCGCACTAAGTTCAGTCTTATACAAAATGTTGACCAAAAAGTAGTTATTCAAAGAAGCGAAAACGCCAATACGGAACTGTTATATGTATTTTACTTAAAAAATATATTAGTTCCCCAAATATATAATTGAAATATCCATGGTCGCACTGCCGTGTTACTGTCGACCCAATAGATCCCCAGACACGAGAGATACCGGCCGCGTGGTTTAATAATAATAAACCAAATTCCAATGTCTGCGTTTCCAACTAAATATCTTGTTTTCCTCACAGCACATATGCAGGGCTAACGTCAAATTAAATCAAAGAGAGCAAAGAGGATGCCAACGTATATACCGGACTATCATCGCATATTTGCCAATTTCATTGTTCGCGAATAAAGCTGTTGCGACTATAGCTACTTTTGAAACCCTATGACCCGTGTAATATCTATAAGGCTTTATGGTATTTAAGTGACTTGCAAGAGCACGAGGTAACACTTTGGAATTAGTTGACTGGTCCGGCCCGCGAGAAATTTAAAGGATTGAATCCGGCCCGCGACGAAATTTGAGTTTGACACCCCTGATGTAGTATATATCGAATGTCTATTTCAGAGGTGGGCAAACTTTTGAGCTTGCGAGCCGCATTCAACATCGGAATCCTTTCGCGGACCGCACTAAGTAAAATTGGGATTATAAACTCAATCGCAATATTGGTATTTGATTATATAGTGAGGACATCTAGATAACATATATGCTTAAATGCGTAATTAAAACAATCCAAATATTGCTTTGACGATATCGTACACGCGTCAGAAACATAGTGGCGATATTTCATAGGCTGGTCGACCTCAATAAGCAATATGTCAAAACTAAAGAGATGAAAGTCGGTTGTCCCGATTCTTAGAACACGATTGAAATTTAAACCTGTGAGCAGCGACGTGCATATAGATTTACTAATTCCACTTTTGGATCAGCTCCAGGACACACAATGCTGACAGCATTATAACCACAAAAATAGCCAAATTCTACGCATACAGAGAACGAATCTACCTAAAACACGCGCGAATCGTTTTTTATAAGCACATCACTAAAATATTTAAAACTGGAGTGGCCAATCTGAAATCACACTCGTGATTTTTCAAACTGCGTGGGCCTTGAGATCAGGCTATCACGCCAGAAATTGAATATAAAAATAATATAGGAAGTATTTACGTTAGTACAGTGGTTCTCAACGTTTTTAAGACAGGCCCTCACCTTATCACGGTAAAACATTTGGCGCCCCTCTTATCGTCATATCACCAAACGCAAAGCAAACCTAACGAATAGTTTGATGGCACGGAAGGTTACGGCTGTGGACGAGAGATTTTAAAATATGAAATTCCGACTTAATACAGAGCAATAATTATGAACGGGGTGTAAATCGCGCAGAGCGCGAATTATTTTTTCAGTTGAGCTCAGCTTCGCGCCTCCCTTCAGATCTTTCACGCCCCCAAGGTGGGTGCACCCCACCAGTTAGGGAACAACTGCCTTAGAATTATCATGGTGAAATATATAAGAAAAGGTTTAATCAAGTCCCTGCCAATTCGATTTTTAGTACGCATTTTCTCAATATTTTTAACAACTTTCTTTAGACTCTTGCGGGCCGCACAGAACGGCATGGAGGGCCGCATGCGGCCCGCGGGCCGTAGTTTGCCCACCCCTGGTCTATTTACTCTGTTTGGATACTTCTTACGCAATAACGAGCAAAACCAATGCTTCTGACGTAATAATGAGCGGTGGCGTTTGAAAACCAGACGTTTCTGCTATCACTAACACGGTAAAATCACTGAGCTATATATCTTCCTCTTTCACGAATGTTAAGTTTATGTCATAGCCCTCTGGACAAATAAAAAGTAATCGTTCTTTCACAAAGAAATCGATTAGATATGGGAAGTAGTCGATTACGATTACTTTGGAATTTTTTCGAATGTAATCGATTGCGATTACGATTAATTGAAAATGCTGTAATCGTCGTAATCGATTACGATTACTAATCGCGATTACCCCATGTCTGCTATCCATATTCTTGATTGGTAAGTGGAATTATAGCACCGCCGTAAAATGTAGGTGTGTAGCACAACGATATGTTACGCCGGTTACTTCAGAAGTACAGCGCGACAATTACATTTGATTAATATCAGTGATTATAACTTCTAAGCTTCTTACGATTAGTTTCACTATCACAGGCGAGACATCGCCCATCTGTGCCTCATCTGTGCCATACCTAGCCCTTTATTTCTGAATAACAGATGTGAAAATTCCGTGATTTTGGGAATAAAAATGTTCAAAATCTAGTCATTCATAAACATCGATAAGAAAATACCAATATTAATAATTGAAGGTTTCACAATTTCCTTCATTCACCCCTGAGGACATATGAGGCACTGTCGCATTTGTCTCCCCTAACTCAACGACACTGACGTATCACACCCCGCCGTGTGTTGGCTATGTACTGCTGCGGTGACAAAGTTTGGCTCCGACTACGCATGTGGGCATAAACATATGGTGCACACTATGAAAACCACATATTAGTGCTACGAATACGTGACGAATTTTCAATTGTGACGTAACAGTTGATTGACATGTATGGCTCTTTGGGAGGTACAATTGCAAATATTGGTTCAAGATGGCTCTTCGGTCGAAAAAGGTTCCCGACCCCTGCTATACGCCCTATCGGATGTGTGTCAGTGTGTTATTGCGCGACAAGTTTTAAACTCACGGCAGGTCAAAGCTGATACAAAAATATGGAAGTTTATACACTGATAAACAGTAACGAGATTGATTCTAAACCTACGTCTTCGATTAGAGTATCATTCGCGTTTTTGTTCTATTGTTAGTCATATTGAGCGACAGACAATATATCAAGAAGTATGTTATTACCATGTGGGCCTATGCATGTAATATTTTCATGTAACTACATGATGTGATGACTTTAGCTGATAGCGGTGCATTCCAATTTCACAGCTTAGAATATGACTTCGTTCGGCATTGTTGACTTTATTGCTAATAACTCTCTAGATGAAGTTGGAGCGACTCCTGTCTGGGAAAAATTTCGGAAGCATTTCTATGCTGTCGGTGTTGGCATTTCCTTGTTTGCACTCTATTTTACTCTTGGAATCCATGTCGAGTGTGCACCAGCGTATTCAAACGGAACCGTCATAAAAATAGATTTGTATTCGCGGCATGTCAACGAATATTGTGGGAACAACGATCAGTTGATTGTATTCAGGTATTCTGGATGCATGCTTGTTGGCATGAATGCCATTATTCTTTTGGCTGCTTCGTATTGGCTTTATCTGCCGAATGCGATTAAACCACTTCGAACCTTCTCCAAGATACGAGGATTAGTCAACGATATCCATTTGCCATGGGAGGAGTTGAAGCAGCTCATGGCAACTCCAATGACGGCAGAGGAATTATCGACGACCCCCAACGAGCCAACTGATAAGTTATTGAAACAGAAAAAAATACGCGAAATAATTAAACTGCTGCCATCATTTAAGGAGGAGAAAGATCACAATCATCAGCAAACAGCCGATTCTAGCAGCAGTTGCTGTTGCAGATCCCCCAAATGTCCCTGTAAGACACTTGTAGCGTCCTACCTATTTAGAAACTGTGTTCTAGGAGTTCTATTCATCCTCGCTATTGCCGGAATAGTATGTCTCACAATACTCATGCTCCAAACTGGCTACACATTTCCCTGCACATACGATTTGACAAGTGACGGCAAGAATTACATTTGTGCAGTCGGTGGCACATCAGTCGCAATAGTATGCACCATCGTTTGTGTACCTCTACTCGTATGTCAATTGATAGCGATCGGCTACGGATCTGCACAAGCGATCAAAATTATATTGAACGAGAATCGCAAGGACGAAAAGCGAAAGAAAATCAACTATTCATCAGTTAGGTTGATTGTCAGATTCTGCAAAAGTTCCCAGTCGCCACGTTCTGGTATTTCAAGTAGTTTTATTGAATTCTTTTTTTCTAAAGAATTCGAAGAGACTGTTAATCGTAACGTAAATATATCAGAAATCCGGTCAGACGATGAATTGGGTAAGCTATCACGCGCCCTCTATATTGACGAAGACCCCTTACGCGACCTAACATCCGATATGAGAGAATATGAGACTACGCAGTTTCGCGGTATCGTTGATATAACCAAGTACAGCCTAAAACAATATTATAAACTTGCTGAGATGCTGGCTAAACACCAGCTATGGGAGACTTTCGTGTTTCTGCTAGGTAATATCAATGAAGATTTTCAGAAGTGTGAAGAGGAAGACATAAACGATTTCTCAAGGTTGATCATCAATTTTGATTCCATTGCAACGAAATATCATGATGGAAAGAAGTTATCGAATGAGTTTTACGAAACAGGATCGTGCTCTCAGAATTTTGACAGTAATAGCATTTTGTATTATGCAATACATAACGGAAACATGGACAATTTCGACGTTGCGTTGTTTCTTCTGTCTTGTTTCAAACCGATCAACCCTTACGTACATTATTACGTTCCCCAGAAAAATAACCAAAATAGTGTACCAGCATTAGCATACATTAAGTCACTACCGCCAACCTATACAAAATGCGCGAATTATCCAAAGCTGGAAACTGAAATAAATAAATGCAATACTGCTACGCATCCGGAATATGAGTGTCAAAAGGCACTCAAAGACACACTGGCGGTATACAAGGAAAAAGCGCAAGTTATGCAGTCTATTATCATAGGTATATTGTCAAGGCGGAAATTTCGTGATTGGGATGAGACTGCATCCGAATTCTTGAAATTGGCGGTAGAAAAAGGACACCATGAAATCGAATTAGCTCTTTTAAAAGCATTTTTCACAGGTAATCCGTTGAAATATCTATGTAAGAAGCATCGCGGAGTGAAAAAATCTATTCCGAGCGACCGCTGTATAGAGAAGATATTCACCGACTTCAATTACGAACTTGACGATTGCAAATATTTGGTTGCGCATCTGGCAGAAACTCATTCCTGGTCACTGCTCGTAGGATTACTGAATCATACGAATACTAGATGTGACGAGATGACACCTGAGCAGAAAGAGTTCTTCAGAAAACTAAAAATAGATCTTCAACTACCCCAACAAAATTCGAATTCAAACGGGTGTGGTGAGAATATCGTATGGGCGGCTCTGGAACAAAACCGACGCCGGGACGGCATCCGATTTACTGTCACGAACTTCCTTCTGGATGTTTCTGAACCGCAAATTCTCTACGTCATTAAGGCTGGTTCAGATACGAAAAGACTGAGTAAAGACCCGAGGAGTAATCCACAAAATACGCAAGAAGACAGCAAGAAGTTCAAAGATGCCCTTGCAAAATTCGAATTGACATATCTGCTTCACCGTTATCAGAACAACATTGAGAAAGAAGATTTAAAGAAGATTTTAGCTGACGTGCCGATTCGCGAATGGAATGACAATGTGCGCAAGCTTGCTGAGCTTGCATCAAGTAACGAAGATTGGGAATTCTTGATTGCCATACTCAAGACGCATATTGCGGAAAACATTTTGAAAGGAAGCCATATCGACATCAATCCCACTAACGTGAAAGTTATTTGGGGTTTGATAAAGGCCGAGCGAGACCCATTTCTAAATGTATGTGATATTATTCTAGAATATTTCAAGCCACCGAAATAACGGACGAAAAGGCTTCACGTAAATCACGCTCGAAACTTTCCGAGGATCAGTAAGTGCAGTAAATTACAAGCCTTCGTTGTAGCGGCGCTGGCATGTAACTATATTTTGCGTCTTATGTTGAGGTTTGTTTTGTGACAGCGTGTACCGTGAAGCCATGTTGGATTAATCAGAAAGTACGTGGCATTATCCGTACTGCGCAAAACATAATGTCAAAATTCATAAAATGCTCATTAAAATAATCCCCACCAATTTTTAACGAATCCAGGCGGGTTCGTGAACATATGATCATAAGATACAGTATACGGCATTTGCCCGTTAACATATAGGTAAAACGTTATGGTTGCGGTGAGCCGTAGAGTTAGTGTTGCGGTTTTGAAGTGATATGCTCATATGCTAAAGTTTTTTGAGGTGATATGCTTGAGTGTCGTATGCTAAACTTACACTGGCATAAATATCGGGAAAAAGTCTTTACTATATGTGAATGAGGCTAAATTCACGAAAGTATTTTGAGTAGCGCGCTTGAATTGTAAAGTATGGACGGAAAGACCTTGTGATCATGGGTACAATTCAGTCAAGACTCTTTGTAGACACGGCGGACGTGGTCTCGTGTACAATGCACTTGGCTCGACGTGAAACCTCCTTGTGATTTTCTTTGTCGCATACTTTCATTTGTTTTCTCATTCGCAACCTCTGAATATGCTATATATGCTATATATGCTGTGTCTGTGTATATTGTCTGTGGTATAGTGGTCCATTATTCATACATTGTAGCGGCACATGTAATAATAACATGTAACAAATAAACGTTGTCAATCTTGTAGCCAGATTTGTATCAGGTTACGCTGGTTCGAGGTTTGCAATAGGCCATTTGCAGGACTTAGATCATGTGACCCGTAGCGCATAGCAACCAGAAATTGGTTAGCACGCCAGTCGCTCGTACATTTGTTTCAATGCTAAATAACGCATAGTGTACTCTTGTTACTGGTGAAAAGAAAGAAATTTACAGAAATAACAAAATTCACAGAAATTTAGTAGCCTACTGTTGTGCCAAGGCACAAAACCAAACTTTGTAAGTAGGGCGATTTTTTACCTAAAGATGGAAAATTTTGACCTAAAAAAATCAAAATGTTGACTTTTTTGACCTAAAAAACTGAATTTTGAGCAAATTTTGTCATCTCGTATGCAAATTAGGTGTTTTTCCACATAATGTTAACATTGTACTGCTTATCTTCATTTCTGGTTGCAACTGTTTGTCCTTACGACGTAGTTTGGCCTAAAAAAACGTTATTGGGTTAAAAACTGACATATAGTACTTCAACGAAATCTGGCCCTATGAAGAACTCCAGTAGTTACATCACATATTATGGTAGCTACATTTTTGACATATCAGAAAAAGGAAAAATTTTGTCATAATTGAAGTGTTAGGTCAAATAATTGTCAAAATTGCTTACCAAATCAAAATTATTTTGCTACCTGCATTTCGTTTGTATCGTAGATGTATGCACTGTCGGTAAACGTGTCATTTTACATTTTACATCTTGTAGCCTACTTTATAGGCCTACCGTCGTAGGCAGCCAATTTTATGCTCATTGTTAATCATAAACGGTGAAATAACACAAAGAGGATGACATGGTCAACCAACCGCAATATCATATCTGAAGTAGAACTGGGTGGACATGGTTCTTATATCAAGAGGCGAATGATGAAAAATTGTGATGTAGTGTATACACCATTGTCAGAATGAAGCAACGCGGTGTGTCACCAGCAGTGTAAGCACAACTTCGGTGTTGTCAGCCAACAACTGATGCTGTTAAACGTTCTTTCTCCATTCTTGACAGGCTACTTTAAAAGGACAGAAACTTTCTACCCGAGAATGTAGGAAAGTATCTGTCGTTTTAGTGCACCAAATTTCAATTATTTCTACCATAATGCGTGTTGCAACTACTGAAATACTTCATACGACAAGATTTCGTTAAAATATTTTTTTCGTAGAGAAACTTGTGTTTTTAAGTCAGACAGACAGTTCAAATGGGAAAATTCTAACATTATGTGTGAAAAGACATAATTTACATAAATAGGGTCAAAATTTTGTCAAAATTTAGTTTTTTAAGGTAAAACAATATCCACATTTTGATTTTCTAGGTCAAAATCTTCTGTTTTTCAGGTAAAAAAAAGTCGCCTCAGTGATGAGTGCTTTCACTTTGATGCCTTTGTATTGTAAAAATTGCTTTCATTGCTATTCATTTGTTTTGATCAACTCTTGGAAACGGTGAGTTTACCTTAATGCATGAATGGATTTTGGATACTGTAGAATTGTTCAAAAAAGGTATTTGCGAACAGCCTTGTTGAATTTGTAGTTTTGTATTGTAAGAATTGCTTCCATTGCTGATTTTTGAGATTTCATCTTGAATCATGAATGAATATACACTATACAGTATGTTCCAATGTCGTTTTGGGAGTGTGTTTTAGCATCGCGTTGTATTGCAATAGGTATAGATGCAAGTTATATTGACATGTAGGCCTATGCATGTAATCCTGCTTTACACGGACGGCATGTAGACCTGGCCAGTAAGTGGTAAGATTACAGTCTTGGTCGCAAGTGAATGTGCCGGAGAACATGTAGATTGGATCTATCGGACGTGACTGTATTCCTGTAACCAGGGCTTTGGAGTCGGATATGATGACTAAAAGAAGAAACAGAAAGGGCCATCAACCTGCGTCATGTCACTGTTCAGCATCAGGTTACGATGAAGGGGTGACCAAAAAAAGGTCAACATTTTCGGCCACAACTGAACATCACGGCCCAATTGCCCGAGTGATGATCTTTTGTCTATTTATCACCGTCACAAATGGTTCAATATGTGGGCAAATTAGCGTATCACCAGGAATTAGGACGAATCCAAGCAAGATCGAACACTGACATTAGGCTGATGAGGATGGCATGTTGAGATACCGTAACTGCTCATGTCGACATCCTTGTATCTGTTCATTGCATCGCATTGTACATCGTGTGTATTGACTGATTGAGCGGGTGAAAATAATAGAACCACCGATTATGCCACACTCAGAATTGGGATTCCTAATTTTTTTCTACGTCGACTTGTTTACTACATTTTCTCGCGGTACCCTTGAGCAGTCCAATTGGCGCACTAATGTGCCGTGGCACACGGCTTGAGAACCACCGGTTTGGCGTGACGGCACAATAACGGTTATAAATCGTATTGTCTTGCGGAGATGTAGGCTACACGAGCGATAGCAATCAAAAATAGCTTTACTAGAGACATGGGACGTGGTTGCAGAGATCAGTATCAGTACAATGTATAATAGTTGCGATTAATTGTCCGGCTATCTTATTGGCACCCATATGACTATACACAGTGGAAAATTGGCGTACCTACCAGATTTCCACCGTAGCGTTAAGCAGTGTTTCTTTACAACTGATACTAACCTAGGGAACACTTACTCTAATCTGCAAGCCTTCGCGGAACCCTAAATTTTCGCTGAGTCATAAAAACAAAAATCCATCACAATACACATTGCATTCAACATATTACTATAGATTACTGGTGCACAAAACGACCTGTGCACCAACAAAGTGTTAAACACCTATTACAATTTTCGTTGAGTCACAAGAACAAAAATCCCCCGCATTACACACCTAACTTAAACTATATATAGTTAGACGTAAACGCAGGTAAGACATTGTTACTTAAACCAGGATTCACCAACACGCGGCCCGCAACCAGATTTAAGATTTCGGAAGAACATTCTGAAATGCTGAGACTGATTTCAGTTTAAATATTTTGTTGTTGTTGTTCAAAATGAGCTATTCTCATGTGCCCAACATCACTATTCCTCACCAGCTGATGCAGCTTCGGCGATGGTAATAGCATTCCATGGGGGAGGAATTAGCTGATTTGAATTGGCATTGGGCATATTGCCTTAACGTGTGTATTGTGCAATGGCCCATACACTTGTTTAGAAAGCAACTTGGAGCTACCCCACAAGATCAAGCTTTACGAGCAGATAGTTTCACAGCAAGTTGGCTACCGTGTCTAGCTAACCCCAATATCGATTCTTTAGTCGCTCAAAAGTGTTATCGTAGGGTAAGTTTTTGCAACTTTTGCAACTTTTTTTACAGCTTCTGGAAGCTTCGTAAATACTCATAATGTATGTAGTATGGTGTTTTAATCTGTTTGGAGGAGTTTTATGTTGCAACTTTTTGCACCTTTTGTCTATATCTTTCATGCAACTTTTTTCTGCAACTTTTATCAAGTATTACGCAAAATATGCTATAAAACTATAATAAAGACTAAATTAATGGATTTCAAGTGACAATGCGGCCCACCATAGGCGCCGGACGCAGGTATACTGGGTATGCCGTGTTTACCGCGCAATTTTTTCGGGTATGCGGCATACCTACTATTCCGTTAGTCATGAACTCACTGAACTGGTAAATTGTGCGAACCCTATGTAAATAAAAATGTAACCGTGATCGATTGAATGGCGATGGAAAAAACGGAACAAGCAGACACCATGCAAATTTTAAACTGCTGGAACCTTTCGAGTATCTCATACCCTCATGATTTAAAAAAAATGTATAAATGCAACTTCTGCAACTTTTGTTAGAATTAAAAGAATAAATGCAACTTTCTCAGGTTTTTAGTGCAACAAAAATTGCCCTATAGGTATCGTGCACAGCTCATAGTTCAAAATAGAATGAAAGTGATGATAGTGATATTTTTTTTATATCTGTATTTCTTTTGTGGTAACTATATGCCCGTCGCGCACGTTAGAGAGCACATCGTTTTGCTTATGGTTGCATTTAAAACAAACATGTTTAAAAAATGCCCTTGTTTAAAACATGTTTTTTCAGTCATGACGTCACGAATCTTTAATTGTGACTTCAGATTGGATTGACATTAACAATTGAAAAAATAGGGTAAATATGGGTCCTTCGACGAAAAGGGCCCCCAGACACTGTCATAAAGATACCAAAAATATCTTTAACCGAGACTACATCGTTAGGCAGCATTTTTACAGTCGGCGGTCATCATCACCAGAGCCTCCATTCCGTGCCAATAATTTATATCTAATAATTGCAGCTGTTGAGCCGACGACGATTTCGAGGGTTACAGCAACTCCACAACGTTTACTTCGACTATATTGGGTGCAAATAGTCAGTATAGGCTCATACTACATGTTCTTTCGACAGTATTTACATAATTATGCCTTAATCATACAATGATTAAAAAAATTAAATTTTTTCATGGCATTTGTTTAAGAAACTGTTTCAAACATGTATTAAACTAAGTGTTTTGAAACACTTTTTGTTTTAAATGCAACCCTGGTTGTGCTGACGTGAAGGTTTAAAAACGTGGTTGATAAACTGTGTGGCCTATGTTATCTCCATATTGAATTCATGCGGCCCCGTCATCTACAAAATTTGAAAAGTGGCCCGCGACACGTTTCGAGTGGGCCACCCATGACTTGAGCACTTCTAATACATTGCTGTAGTTTACTGCTGCATACCAAGAAATGTACAATGTAAACTGTATATTAACATAGATTTAAAATAACAAAAAAAACGTGAAAACATGATTTTACTACAAAACGGAAGCATTGTAGTGAATATGAATTCGAAATCAGTGAATTCTACTGTTCCCTTTCAGATATCAGTTCATAAATGCAAGTCTTCACCTTGGAAACTAAGATAGACAATGGTGATGATAATTATCCAAAGACATCGCTGTTCTGTATTATTCACAGCTTGTATGGGGTCAGAGATTATTTCTCACTGCATCACAAAATGGAGATACTTCACCTGCGTCCTTCGGATATACGCTTCATTAGAAATACCATCTCTCCGAGATTCAGCGATGGCGGCCACGTTAACACGGTCGCAAACGAGCTTATGAGTGGCTTACTGGACGAAGAGTAGCCTACATTACCACGATGGAGGTGTTTTGGGATGACCAGGATCACATCTACTACACGCGAGACAACCGCATGCTGTATGTATACCGGATGGCTGAATATCGAAGACGTATCGAGGCATGCAAGTGTTTGTCGACCGGAAACGTCCAGGTGACTACGAAAAGATCACCACGAAAAATAACGGGACTACCGTACGCCTTCGGAACGGCGCCAGAACACTTGAGCATTGTGACTGCGAAAAAGGGAATCGGTGAATTACGTGATTTACCCTTTAACGTATAGTAATAGTGATTCGAACCGTTACTAAGGCTTGGCTGGTCAGAACCGATCATCTGAGGGATTTGATACCCAATCGAATATTCGGCTTCTAGTCGTCTCAAATATTCGAGCATCACATATTATGACGTCACTAGTGTCCGGATAATATAGAAAGTTCAAATATGTTCATTTTATGCGACCACAAAAGGGGATGGCGTGTAAATACATGCAGATATCTAAAAAATCGCAATAGAGATAATATTAGCACGGGACCTACGATAACTTATCGTGGGCCCCGGTTAGCAATTTTTCGACCGTTCCTATTCCCTCTGCACTCTGTGACAATGCTGAGGGTTGATATAGACTTCACTGAAATGACGTTCCCATTTACGTGCGTAACGTTGCGCTATGTTTAGATGTGTGGTACCAAATATATCCGTTTCGTGCTAATGCTCAAATGTAGATCAAATGAGATCATGGCCAGTAAAACCAAAATGGTCTGTCGAAACGAGTCGTGGGTTTGGCCGAGGATGGCACTACCGAATTACTTCGACTACTTTTTGGCGTACTTTGGCAGATTTTCCCAACTTGCATTATACTTGCTCAAGTAACAATGATTTCTGGGCAACTCTAAACGGCGGACCGCGGAACGGCGCAACATGTAATACTAAACGGCGTACCGAGTGAAACTGCGGACCGAGCGGACCAAGACAAAATAGCTCAAATCTAAACGCCGGAACGAGCGGGCCGCGGAACAGGCGAAACGTGCAATACTAAACGGATGGCCAAGCGGAATCGCGGACCGAGTGAACTATTACAACGACCAAAATGGAAACGGCAGACCGCGGATCAGACGCAACTCGCAAATGTCGCAATACTCCTACCTTTTCAAACGGTGTCATTATTCTTGACAATAAGGAGCATACCGAACATGAGGACATCTTGTCTGGGGCATTGGTTCTCAACCTTTTTGACCTCGCCGCAACCTTTGGAAATGAAAAATAGTTCGCGGCACACCATCACAGAGGTCCTGAACTTTTTTGGCTTAAGGCACCTGCAAACTTCCAAAATACTTATTAGGACGAAGTAGAAACGCCGACTGATGAAACCACCTCTTCAGTCAATCCACAATTTTTCTGTACTTCCTTTTTAAAATAAACTTCTCCATTTTAATAATTCGAAAAGTAAACTTTTGTACATAAAGCGTCCCTCATATAGCTTACTAAGCCGTGATAGGAAGTCGTCGTTTACCTAGGGCCAGAATACTGTTCCTTAGTGAGTACAACAAACAGGCGCATTCAGACGATTGGTTGAAGAGGCCAAACACGATCGCCGCTAACTAATACAGCGAGGCGTGTACATTGTACAATGCATTTTCACTCAGATCGTGAGGATAGCCATCCTCAAGTGCTACCGACCGCCACCCGCAGCTCAATTATACTCTCAACAAATCGAGATTATAACCTTAGGGGCGAAGCGAAGAGGTTTGGTAACTGATATATTTTGATCAACCATACTTCTCAATACTCATATTCGTTGACAGTAACATTACGTTGTGCTATACATACCTACATTTTAACGGAAATGCCGGCACGATACCTAACAATTTTGGATGGCCATGTTTGAAATTCGAATTTCTAAACGCGAATGTCAATTCAAAAGGAGTTCATTTCTCGCTGGTGATTGGGGATGGGGAGACAATGAGGATTAGAAAACTGCATTGTCAACAGGCGCTGCTATGCCTGCTCTTCTCTGCGTGCTATCAATCAACGTATTGTGCAAAACTGAATTCATCGTTCAAGGCACGCAATCTGCCCGTTAAAGCGATTTCGAGGATTGATTGCGGGCATAACATCAATTTCGATTTACGAAATGTACAAACTTCATATCAAGCTCAATTTAGAATATTGATCGTTTGCTTTAGACCAGAATCATTTTGCGCATAATATCAAAATTCCGAAGAAATCTCTCGCGGCACACATGCGAGACAAAAATGGCACACCGGTTGAGAACCACTGGTCTAGGGTAACTATGTGGTGTGTTCGAGCGTGGAAACGCAGTACCAACACACTCCTAACACAACCCAGACGTGCGTG
Organism: Botryllus schlosseri; assembly: GCF_051294905.1. Lineage (NCBI taxonomy): Eukaryota > Metazoa > Chordata > Ascidiacea > Stolidobranchia > Styelidae > Botryllus > Botryllus schlosseri. The sequence goes on from NC_137238.1 coordinate 26,320,893, forward strand.
CTGTGTTGCCCGGGTGGCAACCCAGTGGGAAAACACTCCAAACATACCCCAGACTTGATGTCAGAGGAATAGGAATACTGAGAGATGCGCCTGATCCGCGGTCCGCCGTTTACATTGCAAACTTTATGATTGTCCGCCGGTCCGCAGTTCTGCTCGGTCCGCCGTGTAGTATTACATGTTCCGGTGTTCCGCGGTCCACCGCAGGGATATCTAAAGATATCCCTGGTCCACCGTTTAGATTTGGGCTATATTGTATCGGGCCGCAGCGCCGATTGGTCCGCCGTTTAGTATTGCGAGTTCCGCGGTCCGCTCGTTCTGCCGTTTAGAGTTGCCAATAAATGTAGTCTAATTTCGCTTTTTCTGAAAACTTTTTCGGCAGATCAATTGATTTTTACACATTACCTTTTGTAATGGAAAAAGTGGTTTTTAAGTTGAGTTTTTCATCACTCTTATGACTGAAATTGTCATACTAGCCTGGCGAAATAGCCCTTGTATCACAGTAATAGAATATGTTGTCGAAAATTGCACATACAGTTGAAGTATCGTAATTGATTTTCCATTATTCGCGAAAATGCACGCTACAAATACAAATAGTCACTTCAGATTAAGTGTGAAAGTACGCGAGGCGTCAATTAAATCTACACCCCTTTCATAACCCCATTTTCCCATTCTGCTGGAAGTATGATTCGATCATTCTCGAAATTGATCCTTCTACTTGTGCTTGAGCACAAATCTACGGCGTTACTGCTCCTTCTATTGTAGTATAGGTCTGACTGCTTTGGCCACCTTTGGAATTACGAACACAAACTCAGTCGATTCGAATGCCGAATAGATGACATGCCCATACCATTCAACACGACACGGCTCCGAAATTCATCAAATAAAAATGCGTTGCGTAGTTGGTGATGTCTTTCGATGAACAGGGACAGTGACTTAATAATACTATGTTGAAGCCGCTGGGGTCGCCGCTATTTTGATACATTGTCCCCACGTAAACGAATTTTCATGACACGTTCGTTTGCGTATTTATTCATGCTACCAGGCATAAACTTGTATGCGGACATGATTTGTAGCATCTAGTACAGTGGTTCCCAACGTGGGCGATATCACCCCCCGGGGGGCGATTTGCGGTCTTGGGGGCGAAAATGACGAAGGGGCGACAGGGGGCGAAAATGGACAAATGGGGCGACGGGGGGCGAAAATAGCGAAGGGGGCGATGACGCGTCAAAACGGCTGACCATTTTTTTAAAAGTCAACCCACGGAAATTTAGTTACAAAAGTGTGTCAAATTAGACATCGAGCCGAAAATTTGACCTTTTTTTTAGTCAACCCGCCGGTGTATGCCGGTTTGTATGCCCAATTTTCGGTATACAAAATTTGGGGGGGCGATGATCGGTGTTGACATTGAAAAGATGCGATGGGTCGAAAAAGGTTGGGAACCACTGATCTAGTACAATATCGGTGTAATAATAGATCCGAGCTGGAATCGATTTGAGATCGTGTCCAAATCCAAGCTCGTGTCTGGCATAGCTACCTAAATTCACTTGAAAGTTAATGCAATTAGTGCACGACGTAGTTACCACCCTGGCTGGGGACTCCAATTCATGACACGAAAGAGACTATCCATTAAAAATAGGCTGCGCCCTGTCAATAGCTTTACCAAATAATTTCTTAAGGGAATTTGACAAAGATGGACAGCGATGGTCGCCCTCGCGTATGTGGACGTCCTTACACCTCTGAGTGGACAGCATCATTTTCTCCATTCTCGAAATCTCGATCGATACGGAGTTCGAGATCACAAACAACGAGATATTTGTGTTGACTATGTTTTCGAAGTATACAATGACTCCATAACAATCTACAGTGACGGCTCGCTCCAAGTTTCACGACTGCGCGGGCATAGCAGTATTTATCCCTGATGATGATCATGAAACTATTATTAAGTGGCGTTTCTCAAATCAACTATCCAGTATCTCACTGGAGCTGCCGGAAATATTATCGGGCTTGAGGTGGATAGTGCAGTACGGAAAGTCTTCAAAATATGATATTCTTTAGAATTGCCTGACTGGCCTTCAGCTTATCGGTCACTCGAGCTAAGAACCGCATTCACGGCAAGGCACAATCCTGGGTGACATAATTTCGTTACAGCAACAAGCAAGCAAAATCGGTGTAGGCTTCCATTTCGTCTGGATAAAAGGGCATGTCGGAATTCAACGAAAGGAAATTGCTGACGTGTCCACGAAAGAGACGGCGAACGATGATTCGTCTGCTTGGTTCCCGATCTGGCCACACGAGTGTTGTTACCAGAGTACTACCAACAGCTTTGAAACAATGAATAAACCCGTGGCCAAAAGGGTCCCGCTACAATCAGTTCCAAAAACAAATTTTGCCAGCTTGCCTGAAACAAACAACCGTCAGTATGACGCATTTTACAGTCCACGGTCTATTCTATACAATCCATACGTTTTTGGAAATCTTTTCTCTATATTAGTGGTTCATGAATTTGGGTCAGTGGACCCGTTTAGGGTTCGCGGATTAGATTACATACCACACCAAATTCGTTGGATAATCTCTCTAACGGTTAATAAGTAAATGATCCATGAGCGAAATGGTAGAATCTTCGATAGTAATCAGCAGATTCGGGAAACTGTGGATTTAGCATAATTATTAGGCAGTTTCCTGTCGACATCGACATGATTCTAACTAACAGATTAAGTCTCTTTCTTGAACGTTTTGTTCTCGGTTAGATATGTTTTCATGATAGATGGAAAATCGAAGCCCCTTATGGTTAGGTAGTGAAGGCTATGAGCCAGAAGTGTGAGTAGCCCTTTGAAATCATTATTATATTTAATATTTTGACCTGTAAATGTGGAAACCCAAGCCCCCCCCCATTTGAGGAGTCCAAGATTTAGCGCATATATGAACAAAATAAGAAGAATATACCTTGGTAGATTTATTTAACTGAAACGAATTTGTAATCGCGTGCGTCCCACGAAACGAGTTTTTTAGGGGACGATTGTCTTATTCTATCATTATCTAGTAATCAACTTTCCAAATATGCTCGTGAGTATGTCTGTGCGATGGTGCTGAATTTTTATTTTCAGTAATCAGCTTACCAAATTTAGAGGTGGGTCACAAATTTGATCCTCGCACGAAAAAAATCACATGTTAAATATAGGAATAGAATTGTTGTTGTACTTGGTAGAAAGTAAGCATACCCTTATAGAAATTATGGTTTACATAGACACCATGCGAAAAGAGAAATGCATCATGCAATCGTGGAAAGTGTCGAGTTATAATCTTGCGGCTGCCGGATTACTCTTATTATTATTATTACAAACATGAGTGGTGCTTTTCGCCATTTATGGTCTTGTGCGCCACGGTCGTCAGGAAATTCAAATCAAGCAGTAACTAAATGAACTTATTACAACTTATCACGAACTCAGCGATGGCTGTGGACAATTGCGATGACGAGAGTATAGGTTGCGTATGGTGAACGGTATATGTAACTGATTGCAATAGGTAATAAAAATGATCGATGAAAGTCGTATTTAATGCACGATATCAAAATGTGTTCGACTGTTTCGATGACATCGCATTCTTCGCACATCGGAGAGTCCGAGCAGCCGATTCTGAATAAATGGGATGCTACTCCACAGTGTCCTGACCGTAGTCGAAATATCAGGCGTTCGATATAGCGACTGCCGTTTTTCTCCGGTCCTGTGGTGAGTGTGCTGTGGAATTGCTTGTAGTGGGATTCCCGTTCATCGGCAGAGTATTCGCATTGCCAGATCTCTTGGGTAACTCTTTTCATTGCGGCTTTGGCGTCTGGCACGGTAATAATTGGAGTTTGGCTCGATTGATCTTGCGTTGACGAGCCTACTCGGGCTAATTCGTCTGCTTTTTCGTTACCTGGAATTCCTGCGTGTCCCGGAACCCAAAAAAATTCAACAGCGATACCGGTATCATGGATATGTTTAAATATTTCCAATATGGATACAATCACGTTATTTGATGGTCGGTTCAGAGGTCTATAAACCGTCGTTAATGCGGATAGGCAATCTGAGAAGATGACGTAAGTGTGGTTTCGCGTGCCGTGGTCGAGTATCCAAAATAATGCATGTTGAATCGGCTTCAATTCCATTGTAAAGGCTGATGATATCGGTGAGCAGGTACGAGAGATTGCGATATCATGTACCGGAATATATACCCCGTAACCAGCGCGATTGGATTTTTGGAACCGTCTGTGTAGATTGCCACACTGCCCCCATATCGTTCAAACATGAAATCTAGGCATATCGATTTGATGTTTTCCAGTATTTCGCATTCCGAAGTGTATTTAAGTAGATCCAGGTCTGCGACGGGAATCGGTATTGTCCATGGTGGTGTGGTTAACCACTGTTGTGTCCCAACTGTCACGCGAGTATATGCGATCGTGAAATGATGTTAAAAGCTTTAAAATTCGGTTTTGTGATGCAATATATTTCATGCCACGAGTCTTCTACTACGTTAAGACAAGGATGTCGAGGCGGTTGTTGTCCAAGTAATTGGCATCGGTAATTCGTGCTTAGATACTTGTGTCGTATGTCTAAGGGCATTTCGCCGCACGCTGCTTGCAATACCCAGGCGGGTGTGCTACGCATAGCTCAACAGCAGATCCGTAGCGCAGCGTTTTGTATCGTCTGGAGCCGCTGTAGGTGACATTTAGGAGCGAAATAATACGCGGGAAGTGCATAGTCAATAAGTGACCGGATAAACGTTCTGTACACGATCAGTAGAGTTTCTGATATGGTATATCTGTGAGGAGGAGGAGCACATTCAATCTCCTGCAGCATTTAGCACTTATTTCCTCAATATGATATTTATACGATAGATTGTTGTCAAATATAACCCTGAGAAATTTGAACTTTTCGGACACTACGACTGGTGTGTTATCAATCCGTAACGCAAGTTCCGGGAGCGAGCGCTTCTTAGTGAATTACATTGCTACGCTTTTGGATTTCGATAGTATGAAGCCCCATTGTAAACATTAGCGCTAGATTGCATCCAAGGACATTTGTACCTCTGAAATTAGCGATGTTACGTTGAGACCACTTTGCCATAAGACACAATCATCCACGAAAAGAGAATTCTCTCAACGTATTACCGAGGTTAAGTCGTTGATCATCACTCTGAAGAGTAGAGGCGACGTGTTTGGACCCTGAGTTGAGTTATAAAAAAAAATTGTGTATTTCTGAAGATTGGTGTTCGTACAACTTAATTTCGATATCACGAGACTTCTAGCGCTCTGCACCAGGGGATTTCCCTGGTAGCCTACGGCTCTGACTATGGCTATGAAGTATTGCTTGTTATTCCAGTTGAAATTGAGGGTTTTGATCGATTTTAGCAGCCTTGTTATTGTTTAAATTGATATTATTATATTTGGAAGCAAGTTTAGCGACGCATATCAGAAGAATGGTTTGTTGCGTCATGACTGCGTACAGCAGCTGTGCGAATCAAGACATTCAGCAGAGGTAATATATTACCAATAATTAATATGTGGTACGGCGAAGGATAGTTCGAAGTCAAGTACGGCAGCTCTCAACTGGCACCTATCATTAGCGTACATGCCATACTCATGAGAACGTATTTCGCAGCTTCTTTAAGTACGCGGCACAGTTAGGGGAATCGCAGCACCCTATCTTGTTACGGTGACAATTTACACGACAGTGTCCTGTCTGTAAGCTTAGAAGTGTTTTTCGCAGGGTGCGAGGCAGTTATAGGGAAAAGTCCTGTATAGTTATCTTGGCAGCGACGGTTTCTTGGTAACGTTGGGGGCAGATTTCCCAGTAAAGTCTTGAAGTCGGGGAGTTGACTTCGTTAGACTATGTTCTACACTTTGATCATTAAATTCATAGGGCGGCTCCTCCTACGCGAGTAGGTCGGCGACTGAATCATCATGTATGTCAGAGTGTGATGGAATCCATATAAATGAAATGACTGTATTACTATCGTGCAAGAGAAGGTGGCTCACTTCCAGTAGGCTATTTAACTGAATATTATATTAATCTTGAAATGAGCACGAATATTTTCTGCTAAAACTCGTCAGGGGTAATTGTCAGCATATAGTAGAGAAAATAGGAAAGAACATTGTATATCAACAACCGTATCACCAAATATGACCTCGCCAGCACGAAATTTCGAATGACCGGGGCGCAGAGAGGTAGACGAAATCTTTTTGTTGGCACAAACTTGGTTGCGGTATTTGACAAAAGTCGACTGCAAGGCATACAAATGAAAGCGTGAACGGCCTCTCCATGCGACGCGAAATCTGTCGTCTCGATAATTTTTCGCACGAACAAGATTATATCCTACGACTGTTTGCCAATGGAAGAAATCATGGCCTTCTAGGTACTGATACAATCTTCAGGGTGATATTTTCAGTCAAGGGTGATATTTTCCTCGAGCGTGATGCGAGTGTTCTAATAGGGACATGCTGTTCTAATAGGGACATGCTGTTCTATGCGTCTACCATCTAGTACAGTGGTTCTCAATCTTTTTGTCTTCGCGGACCACTTTTGGATCGTCACGGACCCCCGCGGACTCCCAGTTCTATTTAACAGTTAGGCCAATTATCATGCCACCGTCATCTGTATTGTGCAGATATCAACTGCAGGCTAGTGATAAACAGCAGCAAAATGACTTTCCATGAAAATAACATCATGTAGAGATCGGGAGGACTTTTAATATTTCAAGGCGAATTTTGTGTTGCTGCGTCTCTTGAAATACGTGATCGTGTCGTGAAATTCGCATATGATACGAACGAGTGACGAAAATCCATTTCTACAAAGATACGTGGTGGCGAATGTAATAATACCGCGGATCGCTTCCGACGACTCCTTTGGGTAGGGTTAGCGTATGTCCTCCTCTATGAAGATTTGCACTCCATTCCCCCAAAATCGAAATGTCCTCCAAGGACGCCTAAATGCCCTCCTTGTTGGGACTTCGTCCTCCTCTATATAGCTTAGACCACCAGCTCACCGGACAAGTACAACTAAAATAACGCCATCAATGATGCACAATGTTAATATTTAAGCGGGTATCTCGGGAGTAGAACTGGAAAATGACCCTAGTCAACTCAAGAGGATTTTCAATAAAGTTTTTTAGAATCAGCAGATTTCTAGTCCGGTAATTCAACTTTTATGATTTTTAAAAAGTGTTCTCCATTCTGGGAGCTAAAATCTGGTAGCCCTACCTTTGGGTATGATCGCAACATACACGGCACCAAATTGAGATGCAGATTTTACTGAACATATATCGCCAAGTCCCGTCATTACCATCTCGCACCGTATATGGAAGTTATTGTGGAATAGCATTTATGTATATTGTATATAACAGGATAAAATGGGTTTTTGCATGAAGTTTCTGTACCTGCGTCCGCCTGAATTACGGTGTACACGAAACACAATAAAACCATTGCGGATTATTGATCCAGGTATAACATTGTAGATTGTTTGTCCTATCCGAATAAGCGAGTATCTCGTCGGCAAAGTGTAGTTTTGGTGGAATGCGAAATTGCCCATGAAGTAGCCTACTGCTTGTTATTCAAGTTGGTGTTGTGACCGCTATAAAATCAGTTTTAGCTTCCTTGCGGAAACGTAAGTCTGAACAAAGGTTTACACCTTTTTAGTAATCAGTTTATCCAGTTTAGAGCTGGGCCAAGAAACATTTTAATATTGGAAAAGGAGCCTCGTCCATAAAAGGTCGGAAACCACCGGATGTGCAACGTGCTTGTGCGGAACGGCATTTCGGCTCATAAGTAGTCCTATTCCTTACGGCATCCGCCTCGTGAAGAAATCTGTTGCAGAGCAAATGAGTATATACCAACCCTAGCAAGCACCAGAGCTCACACTAGAGATGGTCCAATTCAGGACCTGTGTTCCACTCCTGTATACAGTCGACAGGGGAAGCTTCGCTCGTATGACGTCATATTGACAAACATTGTGTTCATGCCTTATTCTAAAACCCGCTAGAAAGCGCTAAAGAGTGTCCGTAATTTGATCCACAAAATATGGTAACACTAGCCTCGATCAATATGCGTTGAAACTTGGATAATACCGAAACTTATGCGGCTGAGATATGGTCCAGGCAGTGATGTTAGATTGTATTAGAATAACAACATATGTCGTTTCTTGATGCGGCGCGAGAACTGAAGCTATGCAAGTGTCCATCAGAAAAGGCAGCGTACAGGCTAACTAAACCGATGACAACAGATAAATGAGCTTTCCATCATCAATATTTAAAACAGCTGGCATATATACTCCCGAGATCAACTACTGCAACACAGATGAGGAGTGCCACAAAAGTTTTCACGTCTGCTGCAGCGATTGACGTATAGAAATTCGCATGCAAGTGAACTGACGCGACTTGTCACACACTCGTTCTTTCTGCTCCCCAATTCTTCTCGTCCCTCTTCACTCTCGCGTCGCGTTCGTTCCAGGAGACAAACAGTCGGACGCGTTTATGGATTGTGTCTTTCCGGAAAGCGCACCACGAATATCAATGACGCATTACATTGCACGCCATCTGCGGTAACCAATCCGGCATGAGCGCGGTACTGGTGCAACATATCATAAATCCCTTTCAGGTAATTCTCCGACCTGAGCTGCGGAAGCAATCGAAAACATCAAGTGAACGCTTTGTGTTAGCTAGACTGCTAGTGTAACGGGGTTGCAGGGCAAATGCTGGTAATTTGTAAGTTGAGCGGAGTCCACACTACTATATTCACTCGCGACGGCACTCGCGGTGAATAAGTTAACTCAGTACGTCTTTCTCGAGAGCGAAATACTGCTTCGGTCGTGTACTTACAAAGCTTCAACGTTTGGGATAGCGCATTTGATTTATTTTTGACATTATTCGAAAAGATGTTTTGCCGTACAACATATGTTAACCTATCGGATGATATGGTAGAAGTTGAAAATAAGAATAAATGCTATATGCACACTGCACTGGGACATGCAGTCCAGAGCATTGCTGACAGCTATTTCTAGAGACAATACCTTTTTTGGCAGTGGCAATGACAGTGACAGTATTAAAATAAAATGAACGCATATTTCAGCAGTCAAATGCGGTATCAGAGTGATTGTTTTATCTGATATAGGCTAGTTGTGGAGAGCTTTGTAGGGCACATCAGCTGCTTGATGGACGAAGTCACCGTGATGATAAAATAGAAAAATCGTCGTAACAATATCCAGTAGTAGCCATGGCACTTTCATATCAAGCATGGGTTAAGTACCAGTGATAGTTTAGTCATCAGATTTTGTAATCTCCTCGTCCATCATTGCGTCGTTATCGTTTGTGTTCTAATCTAAGCATATGGATACTTGCGGTTGCTCGAGTCAAGACTAACACCTGTCTGAATATCATGAAATTCGTTTTTGTTATCGCGAATGTCATAAAGCTCTATATGATTACTCGGTCCAGACGCGGCGGTTGTCTCCGAACAACTGATCCGTATTTCAAAATATTTTTTCTCGGCTGTCACGTAATACTGTTGTGCGACAAGATTCACTAGCGAAGCCGCGACTGAAACGCATAGGAGGCGGCCTCGCGTGCACTAGCGACCTCGCTAGCCAGGGAGTGAAGAAAAGAAAGCGACGAAGACGCGAATGAATTTCGATACTATGTTGTCACCGCACTGCCGATTTCTCAGTCGATAAAAACTTCATACCGTAAGACTGAATACGTGAGTAGGGTAATGGGCAGCTATGGTTTGTTTGTTTGTTTTTGATATTCATGGTGTTTCGACTACTTTGGTCATGTTACACTAGGCCGAAATTCTTTATTATTGATTCCTTATTTACCGACTTGAAGAACTGGCCACTTCTAGACACCGCTTACTCGTATCACGTGGCGAGCGGCAGCTATGGTTGATCGACAGGCAGATAAAAGTGAGAAAGAGATAGTAATTTTTGATAATTGTTACACAAACACATTTATGGTGTAGTTGGTAGCTACTGTATCGCTGCAATCGATAACAAATACGATAACCGCAAAATCGAGCGGTGTTCGATTGAGATTATATGAAAAACGATATCATTTTATAAATTATTGACGATTGTATTCACTTTGCTTCCTTGAATTTCAGCCCAGCGCCTACTCGGAGACAATATACCCATTGTAACGATTTAATGGGGCTACGTCATAAGAGAACAGATTTTTTTTGGAAATTGCGACTATAATATCTTATTGCGTCACCATATCGATCACGATTTGTCGGCTTCACAACCATTTGTCCTTCTAGCTACGACCTATGCTTACGTGATCTATAAAGTGGGTAACGGAAGACGGATTGAAATCTGGATGAACCAATGCTGAAATAAAGATGTTGCCATGCACCTTCAAGTACCGCCATCAAAGATAAGACAAAATCATTTTTCTGATTCAAACTTTTTGTCAGCAGGTTTTTAGCCAAAGGTATATTTTTCAGCCGCTACGTAACAAAAGGTCAATGACTGTAGCCAGCAATGGTATTCGGTTCGCTAATCTGAAAACATTTCGCGAGACGGTTCGATACAACTCGTGCGAACCTGCTAAAACTTACCAGTGTACAAAATGAACACGCAATTCTGTCAATACACTTGTACCTGCATTCCACATAATAGGCCTACGGATATTGTGAGCCGCCGTCACGAACATCTCGAAAGAACTGCTCGTTTAAATTGGCGACTTACGTCATCCTTATGATATTTTATTTGAATACAAAATTTTCAAAATTTTGGAAAGCATATCGTACGTCTCTTCTTTGGTGCTTCATGCCCCCACGGAATACATGCACCGATAGTACAAAAACTGCAGTAGACCGAAATAACTGCTCCCAAGAGTAACGTCTGAGGTCGCTACCTGATAATATACGATAGCCGCTAGTTGCTATGACATTGCATATTTACGGTGGTCGATCTCGACTTTAGTACACACTAAATACTATTACGCACGAACAAGAAGGAAACTGGTGTAACTTAAATATGAATTTAAAGGGTCGATTTGCAGATGCTCTGTACTTTTCCCGCTGTTTGATAGTCGGTACAATGTGTTGCATTTAGCTACTGCAGAGATGAAAACAGCGGAAAGAATAAGAACTGGCGTCGATTATTATTATCACCAACGCCTGTTTCCGCTACACGACAGTAGGCTATCGGTTATCGAAAGGAAATCACATATGCAGGTCACACATTCGAAATTAGATTACAGGCTGTGTCTGTATGTTAGCTTCTACGTCGCCATTCGGTTTTTCCCTAGTGGGGATCCAAATCCAGGCATCACATTGTACATTGTGTGTATTGAGCGTATGTCTGGTTGGCACAGTAGTGTATTTTCGCAGGGAATTTCGTTGAATATTTCTTTACATTCGGAATAGACCGATTTGATGGCTCTCACGGTGACAGGTTATGAGATTGGGTTGCCGGAATGTTATTTACATATTACGTGGTACAGTTGTTGAGTAAAGGACGCTCCTTTGCAATGTGTCTTGTAATTTTCGACAATTCTGCGCCCACTCACCAACTCACTGCGCAGACCTTGAGACAACAGGGCGTAACGACTAAAAATGGTCATCACTTCGGATTTTTTGTGCGCAACTTATATTTTCTGTTCGCAGAGACCGTGTCAGCACTGCACATTTGCGCACGTCCGCAGCTTAGAGAGAACATTGCAGTCCTGTGTGTTAGGGCCAGTATCCCACTCAATCATCGCGGTTCAGCAGTTTCTGTAAGGATCGTCACCCCCTAGTACCTACACCTAGATTTCGCTTATGTTGTAATATTACATACCGTGGTTGTGTCATGTGCTCCTAGTCATTTGCATGTAAAGAATGGACATGTTGAAATCACTCGTATTCGATATAAGATTGAGTTGAGAAATTCAGACACTATACGCGTTATTTAACATTGTCATCTTCTGAAGATTCGCGCTATTGCAAATTTTTGCGTTATCCCGCCACACTATAGCGGATTTCGCTGGTAGCGTATAGGTACGCATCAACCGAATGGCGATGACGTATTGCGTTTACTCCAATGCAACACCGTGGACGAAGTATTGCTTGTTACTCAGGTTGAAGATGTGACTGACTTACATTGAAATAGACAGGGCCTAGGCCTGATACGTTGATGGTCAGTTTGATGAGGACGAGATGCGACCTAGAATATCAGTGAGGCGTACCGTCGGTGGATTTTGAAAGCTCTGCTTCTACTCGTTCTTGAAGAGTTATTGCGTCACCACTTCTATTTCTACATGAGTAGCTTTCTTGATTACAGACATTATTCCCTACTAGTAGCCTAATTATATGTTAACATGAAGCTACGTAACCTGTGTCCATCGGCTATACGCTTCTCCCAAGATACAATCTCTTCGACATTCCGCGGCGGCGAGCACGTAACCACGGTTGCAAACGACCTGCTGTGTGGCCTCCTTTGCGTAGAGGACTTTTCCACGATGGAGGTGTTTCGGGATGAACGGGATCGCAACTATTACACGCGAAACAACCGCATGTTGCATGTTTTCCGGGAGGCCGAATGCCAAGGATGTATCGTCAGCATTCCAGTGTTTGAGGACCGGAAACGCCCAAGCGATAACAAAAAGTTCACCACGAAAAACAACGGAACTACCGTACGCGTCCGCAATGGCGCTATAAAGCTGTATCATTTCGACTACAACAAGAGGTATTGGTGAATTACATGAGTTGAAGTTCAACATAGTATTAGTGATCGAATCATTACCATATATCTAAATAATATAAAGGCCCAGGTGGCTGACTGATCTCAAAGACTACTCCAAGCCGCCTCGGCACCTTCCGCATTGTATCGAAGTCTTGTGATGTTTTAAAATGGTGTAATTTAATGAATAAACTTGTACTTGAACTTGATTCGTGCCCATTAGGGTTGTTGAAAAATGTAGTTTTTCCCGGATCCCGGGTATTCTCTGATTAAACTGTTAGCTTGCCTAAAAAGACTGCAAACCAAATTTGGCTTAATTCCAAACAGCAGAATCCACCGCAGAGCCATTTTTTTTTAATTTATTCGAAAAAAATGACTAATAATTTTCAAATTTTACTGTCCGCCCCATGAAATTGTAAAGTTGTCTTTAAAAACGATACAAAAGAAATTTGTCGCAATTCCAACCCGTAGATGCGACGTTATTTAAGTTTTTCATCAATTATTCTGAGATTACCCACCAACGATGCTATTTTTGCAAATCCAAAACTTTCAACTGCAATAACGTCGCTTTTACCGGTTTGAAGTGAGAAAAAATAGCATCGTTCTTTTAGGCAACATAACAATTTCATGGATTGACAGTAACATATCATATTTGTTTAATTTTAAAAATAAACTTAAAATTTCGATTGGCTCTGCGGCGGTTTGCACTTGTTGGAATTGTGCCAAATTTGGTTTGCAGCGTTTTTTAAGCAACATTACAATTGCATAAGTGAATTCCCGGAATCCTAATTTTTTTAACAACCCTAATGCTCATGCACACCAAGTTAGATCAAAGCGACTAAAACCTGTCTCGCCAAATTAGTCTTTCGAATCGAATCGTGAATTTCGCAGATGTGGTCGCTAACGAAGTTCTTCTACTTTCGCCGCGTACTCAGGTAGTTGTAGGTTATGTACACTATTCTTGCTCGTGTAGTTATACTTTTGGGCTATACTTCTAACTTTTTAAAGTTTTTTTTTTTAGTCAAATCCACATACTTTTTATGGTTTAGCGTTTGATATGTTCCCGTCGATTTTACGACTGAAATTTTCGTATAGATCGGGCATGACCGGACAATATATTATGTGGAACACGATAACTGAATATATTTTCGAAAATTCGACCTGCTAGTGGTGTCATTAGTTGCATTTATAATTTTTATTGAATTATCAGGGTATGAGATACTCTAAAGGTTCCGTTGTTTAACCTAATTCCTGCAGAGCTGTCAAATTTGTTACTTTACCATTTAACGGCATTTATTCACGGCACACAGCAAGACAATTACACAATGCGATAATAACTTCACAGCCAAACAGCATAGCGATAGCCCCGCCCTACCCCTAAAACAAGTAAAATAACACGCCCCTAACCCCCTAGATTTTCAAACGTCACCCAATGCATTACAGAAAAACTCACTCTCGGCGACTTTAACAGAATCAATAGCCTGAAAAAGGTGACCAAATAAAAATGTAACTTTAGGCGGTCTCGCCTGAGCGTTCTCAAATTTAAACGACGGAATTAATAAATCGATCTATTTACATATTGCTCTGGCACGGTGGTGCTTGGCAGGGGTAGTTTAACTTGGTGCTTGGAAGCCATTGTGTCATAGATAACAGTGACATGCAGCTAACACATCAGATAGCTTTTTGTTATGCCAATTAAAGTGAATAGAATCATACCAGAAATCGTTTATAGCATATTTTTGAATCACTTCTTTACGTTTTTACGCAATATTTGATAAAATTTGCAGTAAAAATTGGCATGATAAATAAAGAAATGTTGCAAAAAGTTGCACTATAAAATCCCTCCAAACATCATAAAACATCATAGTTCATAGATTCTGAGTATCTAGGAAGCTGTTGGAAGCTGTAAAAAAGTTGCAAAAGTTGCAAAAACGTTCCCTAGTCATTATCGATATTGTGCATCAGTCTTGGAGCTGCAATGCCTTACTAAAACATAGTCAAGTCAGACTAACTCCTAAATGTATCGGTGACCTTGACCATACATCTACCCTTTTCCACCACATACTTAACTACTTTTCAGACGGATAAATTCTATCTATACTTGAAGTATTTTTTCCCGATACTTCTACTCGTAATTGAGTGAAAATTGTCGACAGTTCTTCTCCGAGAGAACGAGGTGTGATTACTTCGACTCACTCTGTAATGTCGAATACGGATTCCGGTGATACGAATGCCGATTCGGATAAACCACGGTGCGATTAAACTAAATTGCTGTCCGACTCATCATCAAGTGACATCAATCAACAATGCGTTGGGTATTTAATGATGTCGTTCGATGAGATGTGTCTTATATAGACCCCTTGCAGCAGCTAGCGCAAAACCCGATCGAATTATATATCGGTCGGTAACGTTACATTATTTTCGATTACCTGGATGGATTCAATCTGTATCAATGCATAAATGTTGACTTGGGCTCAAACTTCGAATGGCCAAGGTTCCCTTTTACTCATCCCTAATTATAGGATTCTGATTTGAAAATGTCTGCTGGACTTCAACTTCCAAATTTTGCGGATCGGTTTGGTCGCAAAAACATCCTACGAAACTGTCATTCCATGAGATGTATATGAGTGTTTATTTACGCTATTACCATGCGTGGGTGCAACCCATTCGGACATGATTTGTAACATTCAGGGTAAGATCGGTGTAATTATAGATCCAAATCCGAACCCGAAATTGATTTGAGATCCAAATCCAAGCCCATGTCTTGTCTAGTATAGCGACTTAAAGTCATTAAAAGTCAATTTAATGAGTATATGACCTGGTTCTCACTCAGTGTCGGAGTCATGGTACGAAATAGCCGATATACCAGGGGTGGGCAGATCTGCTTCATGCGCGTGCCACAACACGAAAATGCAAGAATGCGAGTGTATTACGTCACAATAAAATGTAGGCTATCGAATGGAGTTTATTATTGTGTGTTGATACCTGGGCTGCAAGGTGTTTGAAATCAGGCTGATATGACTCGAAAGCAGCGCGGAGCAGTTCCTTCAAGTGCTGATGAGCATTTAGGGAAGATTTCAGCTCAGTAATCTTATTACTCCGTAAATCTGTGTTCGTTGGGTAACTTGTGTTCATTGGGTAACTCGCGAAAACGTTTTGGTGTTTGGTTTCGTAATGACGTTTCAAGTTACTAGACTTGAAATTATTGAGAGAATCTTGACAGATAAGGCACATTAGCTTACCCCCATTATCACTGAATGCAGACTGTTCCTCCCATTCTCTTTTAAAAGTTCTATTTTCCTGTTCATGTTTTCTTTTCTTGTAAATGTCGCTGAACGACATTTCCCTGCAGTTATTGCTAGCCTTTACAATACAAATGAAAGAGCATTATTCGCCATTGTTTGCCCGGAATTGTTTGTGTCCTGCGCTACCATAATGAATTATTATCAAGTTCATTGTTGATTACGATGATTTTTCGTTGACTGATGAGTGACGGCTATGCACAATTGTTGTGGGTGAAACGTTTATGTGAATTCGATACGAGAATTCAATCACAAAGTTCTAACCATATAGTGCAACCGTCGACTAAATTTTACAAGTGTTATGTCAGCCATAAGGAGAGAAACAACACCCAAGCGATACGCATATTGTTATACGTAATAGAATGCATCAATTTATAATCATGTTGAACGTTTCTAGCAAAATAGCGAAAGACATGTGTAGTAGTGTACATTGTACATGTACAATCTTTTAAAGAGCCGCAGTTTGCCCACCCCTAAGCGATATACTGTACAATAGGCTATTTTCTCTTAATACCTCCGTCCAATACTTTTTTCAGGGATCTCAGCAACGATAGCTACCAATACCCAGTCTTTGCAGCGTGGATGGGCCCTCCCCTCCAAGTGGACTGCAGCCTTGAACACATCTCCCGCCGACGACGAGATATTTTTCAGGATTATGTTTTGGACATACACGATCGTTCCAAAGCAATCTACACTGACGGCTCCAGGCTCTCATACGGCACTGGCATAGCAATGTACGTCCCTGACGACGGAATTATTATCAACCAGCGATGCTCGGATCCATTCAAATCCAGCAGCGATCTAGAACTGCTGGCCAAAAAATTGGCCTTGAAGTATATAGTGGAGCACGGTGATGCCTGCAATTACACTATTCTTTCGGATTGCCTGAGTTGCGTTAAGGTTATCGGTAACTCTAGGCCGCAATCGCGTCAACACAAAATCCTGCGTGATATATTTTCGTTACTTGATCGAGCCAGCAACCTCGGCGTGAGTATCAAATTCGTCTGGATACCAGGGCATGCGGGAATTGCGGGAAATGTAATTGCAGACAAATATGCAAAAGAGGCGGCAAGCGATGAATCGTTTGGTCCGGACCCGATCTGGACCATCGAGTATGAAAACTAGAGCGATGCAGAAAACTTTGGAACGATGAATACCAACCGTGTAAGCGGTGTCTTATAAAAGCCTAGAAGTGGGCCGTGCTACAAGTCGGCATCTACGGAATAAAAATGAAGAAAATTGACCTGGAGTAAATTATTATAGTAGTCAACGTACAACATGAATACCACAAACAACGACAACAACGATGAATACACTCGTGGCCAAAAAGTATTACAAGCATTTCTGAAAAGCAAATTTTTGCCCGGAGGCCTGAAACGAACAGCCGTCATTATGACGCATATAATTATGTCTCCGGTCAGGTCACTGAAGTTCAAGCAACGACTCACTTGGTATTCCTCGTTTGTTTCTTGGACACTCTATCCCACTTACTGATCAGATGCCGGGAATTTGAGTATCATCTCCGCTAATTTGGTGTAAATAAAACGCTGCTTTCTTTCTCAAAAATATATCTTTGAACTCTACATCGTTTAACTATACCCCAAAGAACTCATACTTTCCAGTGAACTGTACTTCTATATAAGTAGTTCGTAAATGAGAGTCCGTAGACCCGTCAGAAGTTGGTGGATTAGTTTGAAGTTGTCCGCTAGGGGAAAATCATAGGGAATAGGCTACAGAGCCGAGTAATTGGACCGCGCGGCAAATTCGTTGAAATATTCGATAGATCGGCTCGGAAGTAAATGATCCTCGCGCGAAATAGTAGGATCTTCGATACGAACCAGCAGATTTTTGAGTCTGCAAATCTGTGGAATTAGCGTACTCAATATGCATTTTCCTGTCATCATCAATATGATTCTGACTAATTCAGTCCCTTTCCTTAGCGTTTATTTTCCAGGTGGATAGTGTTAAATGATGTATTTAAATTTAAAGCCTCATATGGTTGGACAAATGGACATGGCCACTGAGGGCTGTAAGCCAAAAGTGTCAGCAGCCTCTGGGGATTATTATGATTGTTAATATTTTAACCAGTGTATGTTGGTATTCAGGGCGTAGCAGTGGCACTACAAACTCCCTTCCTGAGAGCAGTCCCAAACGTAGCTCATAAATGAAAATAAGTAGAATATTCGTGGGCAAATTTATCTAACTGAAAGGAAAGTGTATTGTCGCTTCCGACAGGAGTTTTTTGGAGGAGTTAGTTTTTTTTCTAGCAATCAGCATTCCGGGTGGGTTTGTGAGCAGGTCTGGGCGACGGTGCTGAACTTGTTTTCAAGAATCAGCATACCAAATTTAGAAGTGGGTCACAAATCAGAAATTGTGCCACGACCATGAAAAGGTTGGGTTGGATCAGGAGTCACCAACACGTGAAGTGCGTCACAAATCAGAAATTGTGCCACGACCATGAAAAGGTTGGGTTGGATCAGGAGTCACCAACACGCGGCCCGCGATGTCATATTTTGCGGCCCGCGACGTGATTTGAGATTTCGGAAGAAAGCTAAGAAAACATTTTGAAATGCTGAAATTGATGCGCAATAGCTCAAACACTGTCAAGACCGAGACGCCTAAAAAACGGCTTAGGGAAGTGGTTCAGAAACTGGGGTGCTCTCCCCCATTGTGGGGGCGTAAAAGCATCTGAAGAACGCGGAGCTGTGGCCAACTGGCGATTTACCTCGAATTCATAGTTATAGACGTTGATCTGTGTATAATCAGGAATTCATATTATAGAATTCTCTCATCAACATTCATAACCTTCCATGCCATCAAACTATCCGTTGGGATTGATAGCATTATGGATGCATTTTGTGATATGACGATAAGGGGGGGGGGGGGGGGGATTTTTCAGTATCATAAAGGGGGCATGTCTAAAAAGGTTTGAAAACACTAGGTTAGGGGTTCACCACAAGATCAAGCTTTACGTGGAGATGGTCTTTCTGGTAGTAGGCCTACCGTATCTCGCTAGCCCCAAAAAGCGTTTCCAGGTATCGTGCATAGCTCAGAGCTCAAAATAACATGAACTTGGTGCCAGTGATCCTTTGTTGTATTTGTATTCCTTTAATAATAAAATATTACTTTTTCTGTGGTCACTATACCACACCCATCGCCTATGTAAGGTAGCACAGCGTTGTACTGACGAAGAGTTTTAAAACGTGGTTGCCTACTTTATATCGATTTTGAATTCATGCAGCCCGCGGCTGCTACGAAATTTGAAAAGTGGCCCGCGACCCGTTTTGAGTTGGCGACCCCTGGGTTGGATGGTGCACAACAAAGAAAACATTCCGGAGCTACTACAAAGGCAACAATGATGAACCGTAACTGGATATCAAATCAACACGATGTGACCGAATATTTTCTCATATATATTCGATACTATACCTACACAACCTACTTATTCGTTACGCCAATATTGGAGAGCCGATATTGAATTCGCAATTTGCTGTCAAAAATTCACTTCGCGACCACTTGATTCGATTCACCCAAGGTTTTCGAATTAGCACCATCATAATAATAATTTACAATCCCTATGTGTCGCGGCGATGGAGTTGGGTAGGAATGCATTATTACTGCATGCGTTAACTTTTTACAACGATATTTGATTGCTTTCTTTGAAACTATATCACATGTGACGTGATGGTGATTATCCGTCAGGATGATTCGTATTTCCTAATCCACTCCATCTACTCTCCGAGGTCGGTAGTATATATCGCTGCTCAGCACTGCCACCTGGGGGTTGGAAGACGGTGGCTGGAAAATACATGGTAAGGACAAATAATACCGCGTATATCAGGCCGCTTCTTGAAATAGGCTGTATGACATACTAAACAAGCTCAAGGTCATCTGGCATAGGTCAGTAGTAGGCATGCCCCATGCCCATGCAGCTCACAAAATGAGTACGGACAGAGGTCTCAGATTCAAACCGAAAACGGCGACATTGCTATTACCCGGTCGAAACAGGGAATTTTCGTGGTATATGTGCGTAGCTCGTACTAACACAAAAATACAAATGCGTGAGTCGACCTCGTGGTATCCAAACATGATGCCAGTTTAATATCTCGATATTGAACGATTACAAAGCTAGCAAAAAATCTTGTTTCATCTTCGCCTCTAAAATTACGTAAAATTATGTCGATATTGTAGTCTGACATATGATCATGTGGCGCTTTAGTGTTCTTCGGCCTATAGCGTGTGATTTTATAACGCCAAAACTAATTATTTCTGTAACTCTATCACAACACTTACCCTAACCTAACCCTCACTCACGCTCAAGCTTCGCATGCCTTGCCCATGTGTCCACCAACCCGAAAGTATGAGAATTACCAAGGCCAATTTTAGAGGTCTTTTCGTTCCAGCAGTCCAACATTTGCTCAGTGGTTGATCGTTCGGCGACGAAACCGGATTGCTGGTGGGATGTCAAGTCTCGGAAATCAAGAAGCCAGAAAGCGGTTCGGCAATCATGGGGTCCACGACTTTACTTGCAGAGCATAATAGAGTCTATATAATTTACGCAAGCGGCACGCTTCCTTTTAAAAAACAGGATGCTACTCACCTGGAACGATTGTTTAACAGTTCTGCAACGGGATATGCGACAGTTAGTGCTTATTTTACTATGTGAACAATTGGGAAATATCGTCAACCTCACAGCTCTTAACAATAGACAGATAGATTAAAGTGATTCGGTAGCAAAGGTCGGTAATTCAAGTGCGTAAGCGTGATTACTTTGAAGGTGGAGATGGTTGCCGTTACTCGATACACAAACATGCTCATTATTCAATTTGAACTGTTCACCTAACTATTACCGAAAGCAGGTATGAAATATCTGTCTTGTGGGAGAGTTTCACTATAAAGGAATCCGATCCTGCTGATTGTATCCATCCAAACATTCCACTACACTCGAATTACTTACAGTGACATGACAGTAGGACCTCAATCATTATTGGTATATTGTTAAAACAAAAGACGAAAATATCCTCACGCCCTTCGCAAAAGTCTTTTAATTGTGTCATACCAACGATCCAACGTTCACGAACGCGTGATATTCATGGTATTCGCAAAGGAATTGGATAGACCAGCAACAATGTTTAGTAGGTCGAGAAATATTAATGCCAGATTCAGTTTAGTTGCGTTTAGTCATGTAGGCTTAATGGCCTATACGACTAACCAAACCAAAATACGTTTTTTAGAAACTCTTGGCTTCCAACGCGAATTCGTAACGTTTAGTTGCTTGAATTGTTTTGAAATGCTCAGTTGTTCGAAATAAATACTTGATCATTTCAAGGGTTTCGCTTGATATGATATGCCCTGACGAAAGGTAATTCCGTGTGCTTC
Source organism: Botryllus schlosseri (assembly GCF_051294905.1). NCBI lineage: Eukaryota > Metazoa > Chordata > Ascidiacea > Stolidobranchia > Styelidae > Botryllus > Botryllus schlosseri. The sequence continues at coordinate 26,342,263 of NC_137238.1, forward strand.
AATTTAGAACGCAAAAGGCTTTATTGTGGAAAGTTTCACTAGATTTGTTTTACCAATGATATTATTAATAAATATATTCGTGGCGTTGATTAGAAGCGCGCAATTTGCCTATTGTTATTATTATTATGATTCACATCAGTGGCGCTGATAGCCTGTTTACAGCTTTGTGCTCCACGGCATTACATGCTATAACAGTACAATGAATACATTTCTTCGTCTCTTGATTATTATGATTCACATCAGTGGCGCTGATAGCCTGTTTACAGCTTTGTGCTCCACGGCATTACATGCTATAACAGTACAATGAATACATTTCTTCGTCTCTTGAATGTTCTTGCACTCTCTCAGTCCCACTCTTCAGGCATTCTCTGTCACGCTCGCTTCTTCATCGTCTCTTTTTGCTGCCGACTTATAGCTCGGCCCACGTTTTGACTGGGCTTTTCAAGTCTGCAGAAGTCTGCGACTGCAGTGAGGAGCCCATATAACCTCCCACACGTAGGAGTTAGTCTTAACCGGGATTCGAACCACTTCCATTGGTGTCTGGCGCTTAACCAACTGCGCCACTCGCTTCCCAGCAACTTGTTGATGATATTTAGCATGTTATATAGGAAAATAGCCTCCTTCGTCATATTGAGTAAATAGTCACATTATGAAATGCAGGAAAAGGTACAGTTTAACAATGTGCGTTTCAAAAAACTAATTTAATTAGAAATCATGCTTGTAATAGCCCAATGAAGCCATAAGAAAGTGGTTGAAACCCATACGTATACTAAAGCAGTGGTTCTCAACCGCCGGTCCGTGGCAAGTCTTCTGCCGTTCTGCCAAAGATATTAGATTTTTGTATCTCAATCGAAAAATGCAAGAAATTGGACGCTTGTCCATTAATTAGAGAAATAAAACATCAAATTTTTAAGTCAATTTACAAGTTTGGAACGTCTTTTTTGTGCACCGTGCCGTAATAGAGAGTCCGTGGTTTACTTTAGACGTTCGTCACAATGGTGAAAGCGTGATACGAAAATATTTTAAAATCCCATACAAATCGTTTCGGAATAGTTATTTGATAACGCTATACACACTGTTAAAGAAACTTCGTTAAATTATGACCCGTGGCAGTATAATAGAGGTCATAGCAGCAACGTCGAGTTTTGCCGAACAGTCTCAATCACGTTTGTGCTTTTCAACAGGACCTCGCGAGCTTCATCTTGCAGAAACTTCAATAAAACTGCGTATAACTATCTAATGCAGGGGTCGCCAAGTCAAAACGGGTTGCGGGCCAATTTTCTAAGTTAGTAGTGGCTGCGGACCACATGAATTCAATATCGATATAAAATAGGCAACCACGTTTTTAACTCTACGTCTGTACAACTCTAATCGATATTGGGGCTAACGAGGTACGATACTAGCTCAAAGACTATATCCACGTAATGCTCGATCTTGTGTGGAAGCCGTGAGCCAGTGGTTCTCAAACTTTTTTAGACACGCCCCCCTTTATGATACTGAAAATTTCCTCGCCCCCTCATCGTTATTTAGAAGCATGCAACCAGAATGCAAGCAATCCCAACAGATAGTTTGAGGGCATGGAAGCTTATGACAGTAGCTCCGCAGCCCTTTCAGATGCTTCCACGCCTCCGCATGGGGCACCCTCAGTTTCAGAACCAAAGTCTCGGTCTTGGCAAGGTTTGGACCATTGCACGTTCAGGAAATATGCCCATTCATACCAGCTGATTCTCCCTCGATGGAATGCTGCCATCGCCAAAGCCGTTTTAGCTAGTGACTTATAATGATGTGAGCACAAGAGAATATAGCTTATTTTGAAACAACAACAACAATATGTTGAAACTGTAGTTAATTTCAGCATTTCAAAAAGGTTTACTAAGCTTTCTTCCGAAAATTCAAATCAGGTCATCGGCCCCAAAATATGCCCTCGCGGGACGCGTGTTGCTGTACCCTGAATTGGTAGATTAGTAGGTCTTTATTAATGTCGCATGCGGACCTGCATAATATAGGCCTACTTTTGTAAGATGCAAATAAATAATGTCGCGGGGATTACCGGAGTCGTTTTTAGAGGTCCATTCGATACACCAGCCCAACATTTGCTCACTTGTTGATCGCCGGTCATGTCATGAAAACGAATTGTTAGCGGCATGTCAGGTGATTGAAAATCAGGAAGGGAAAAGCACGTCCTTAATAATAGACTCCGGGAGTTTATTACGAAGCATATAGAATGGCTATGGGCGTATATAGTTTACGGGAACGGTCCGCCTATCATTTGTAAAACAGGACTAAGCATGGAAATTTTTCATTCAACTGGTTAAGGAATAAGTAAACATCTATGAAAAAGGATCTGCAATTTCTGGTGCTTGGTCGGCCATGATCAGTTGAGAGGTATCGTCGATAGAGAGGATAGAACAGCGGTTTTCAACCTTTTTGTCTTCGCGGACCCCTTTTGGCCGTCAGGGACCCCTGCGGACCCACTTGAGTTTCCGTTCAAATTCATTTCAACAATCGTGCAACCGTCATCTAGGGCTGGTCAAAATCGAGTACATGAGTGATTCGATTCTGAATCACGTATTACGCTTCGAGTCGAGTCGAGTATTCGAGTATCACTCAGTATGACGTTACACCAGAATGCAGGGCATGGTATGGTATGGTATGGTATGGTATGGTATGGAAGTATGGTATGGTATGGATCGATATTTTGGTATGGAATATGGAACGATGCAAGTATGGTATGGAATGGAAGATTTTAATCTATGGTATGGAACGACATTTCCATACTTCCATACTTTGGTATTTTATACATTTTATCGTGATCTGTGCAAGCTTCATCAAGCGTACGTTGTTCGCTGTTCACGGAATATGATCGCTTTTGTTATGTGAGAACGCTGTGTAGGAACAAATACACGCTATGCTTGTGCAAGGGTTTTAGGAGCACCTGGAATGACATGATTTTGTGATGCAATAATGACAACAGAATGTTGATCTTATATTCCACTGAGTCTACTAGACACGGCGTTTACGAGCGTAGTCCATCATGTGACGCAATAATTGGTAATGTAGGCTACTCCAACTACCTTATTCCTTGAGTGACGACAGCATACTAGCAATCATGCTGCAATGTACACTAATAGCTCAATGTGGTTGATAATTACATTTCTTCTGAATCATTGTCCGCCACATTTACACCATTTACATACCGAGATAGCTTATTTGTCTCCTTTCAAACGCTTTCGCATCAGGATTATAGATGAGAGAGTGGGGTAGATATAGTTGGAAATTCTCGCCACGCTAACCTCAACCAAATATTGTACTTATAATCACGCAGATCGCAGCAGTATTGATCACCTGCAGCTGGGATATTTTGTGGGTGCGCCTATATTATAAATTGCTGTGCGAATATTTACTTCAAAATTGCATGTGCCTAATGCCAATGTATCGGAAATGCGATGATATTCTTATGGAGGGTCCTAGATAACAATCCGCTGACTATCTCATTTTGCTCGCGGAAGCTGTAGACGTACACGGCACCTCACCACCGTGAACTAAACCTCACCAAACCAGACTCTGTAAAAGTATTACCAGGAATTAGATTCGCATCTTGGCTGGTTGAAGCAATAATTACACCCGAAATATCATAATACAGGTGCTAGGAAAGGTACCTTACCATGATATTGAAGTGTTTGAAAGTATGGAAGATGTATCAAGTATGGTATGGAACAATGTTGGTATGGTGTGGAAAATTGCAAGTATGGTATGGAGAGAGTAAGGCAAGTATGGAGTATGGAAAATCCACGTTCCATACCATACTATACCATGCCCTGCAGAATGTACTGTGTCAAAGTTCAAATATGTACCTTTTATGCCACCGCAAAGAATATAATGCCTGTTATCCGTCACATTAAAGATATTTTTGTATTTTTTCGACCATACCGATTTCATTGCACTTCCCGACAATGTTGTGGGATGATCACGACCTCGGAAATGTGTTATTTCCAGTAACGTTCGTAGCTTTGTGCTATGTCTCGTATGTTGCGACACGGCCAATCGGGGTTTCATGGCTTTTTCACTGGAAAATAGTATCAAAACTATAATTCTTGTTAGTAAATTAACTTTCAGTTGCGAGGAGCGTATAATTTCAGTACTCGAAAAAATCGTCTTTCACTACTCGACTCGAATCAATAAAATTAATACTCGTTTCAGATTCGAGTACTCTAATCATTGTGCCCAGCCCTAGATATGACTTGTGCCAAATTTAACTGTAGGATAGTGATAAACAGCGACATATTGACGTATCTTACAAATAATACCGTACATTATGTAGAAATTGCATCGATTTTTATTATTTCAAAGCAAATTTCGATATGAACGAGTTCTGAAAATCTATTTACTCAAATATATGTGGTAGCTAATGTAATTACGAAACATGTTTTCTTTTTAGTAACCGTAACCAATTATGACGCCCCTGTTAACGAACAATGAGATGAGACAACGCAAGAAAAATGTGCAGTGTAACAACGTGTGCTACAAATCACATTTAAAATGGTCAAATAAAGACCGTAAGAATATGGTTGAATATCCGTTAGGAATTTTGATGATATATATAAAGCATCGATATTTGTCGATACTTTTAGTAAAGTTTTAAGCCGGGCTGTGGAGTTGGAGTCGGAGTTTAGCTAAATTTCGCTTGATGGAGTCGGAGTCGGAGTCGTGAAAACTGCCGTAGTGGCTGGAGACGGAGTCGGAGTCGTGGAAATAATACCGACTGGAGTAGAAGTCGGAGTTTGTGAAAATGACCATGACTTCGACTCCGACTCCGGCTCCAACTTCTTTATCATGAAAACAACTGCTTCCAAAGCCCTCTGTGAATTACTAATATATTCTAATACCTATAATAGGATTTTTATGTACCATCAATCACTGTTTAGTAACGATACAGATCAGGGCGGCCGAACCGTGCTCCGCAGGCCAAATGTGGCCCGCGAGAAGGTTTTGTATGGCCTGCGTCGTAATTCTCTAAATTATATATAACATAAGGTAAAATTGCAATGTCTATACCAAAATTTGATTAGCCTAACCGAGAAATTCGACGATGACTAAAACATCAGTTTCGACGAATAGGCATAACCATGGGCCAACCACATTCATCACAGATCTTCGTATAAGACCATAAAGTAAAATATTCCGTAGCAGATATTTTGACTTGAAATTTTTCTTAGCATTTCGCATGGTTTATTGTCACATTTCTTGCATTTAGTATTGGAACACCTCCTGGAAATTTTAAAAACGCGTAATTTACAAAAATGTGTCCAATTATACTCGCAATTAGGATATAGCATGTCGTTCAACATGCAACTTCGCTATTGCGCTCGAAATGAGATCGTCGGCGATGAAACATTTTCACTAAATGACAGAGGCATGTTCACCGAAACAGTCGATATTGCAATGTCTAAAACGCTAAATAATCCTGACCTTGCCAAATGAGCCCATTGCTATACAGAGGCGACCCCCAATATATGTAAGTGATATATTTATTGATCGAATTCATTCATTACCTTTGAAAAAATTGCGCGCTTCGCGCGACCAGGGCACACTGTACAGTTGGACACAGAGTTTTCATGATACAATTTCAAAGCGTAGTAATATAAGTATAACTCTTGTTTTTAATGTCATACCTAATTCGGTTGATACCTATCGGACGGCTTAAAAAAGGTCATCAACATTCAAGTTACCCGCGTAATGGTTCTCAAATCTCATGTGGCACTGGCCGAAAAGGTTGGCCACCCCTGACATGGATAAAATTGAACATTTTTTGAAAATTGCAATTCAGTCGCATAGAGCATGAAAGAAGCAATATGTATATTCGCGATGCAGTCACAAATTGATGCAATTTGTGGAATCATACCATGATATTGTGACGGAGCAAACAAAACGTCTGGTTGCAAAATTGATGTAAATATAACCGAACGCTCCTTCCCTCTTGACAAAATGGAAATTACTTGAAGTATAGCTTAGCTGCTTGGGTCGAATATACAGGGAGCGTAATTGTACATCGCTAAGCGGTCGTTTATCAGCCTTATGCCGGGGAGCACCACGAAGCTTCATAAACACTCCACATCCATTAGTTTTCAACCTTTTATGGTCACGACTCCATCTCTAATTTCAAAATGTTCCGTGGCTCAGATCAAAATTTGACGAGCTGGTTACTAAAAGAAGTCAGCACCTTTGTCCGGACACGAGCTATTTTGGAAGCTGATTACGTTCAACATCTTCGCGAACCCCAGAATAAAGGCAAACGACCCCCACGTTTGGACCCAATATATTTGATTAAAGCATTTAAACGGCCTTAACGATCTCTAGGAATATACCGTTCTCCTATTATTGCGATTACAATTAGGCTTATTACAGTAAATGAAGGTTGTTTATATTTAATTAAGTTTTTGCGAGGATGGTAGCTCTCACATTAAAATCAATAAAAGTTATGGTAAATCGCGCGCAGCTCGAAGAAAAATATCATACAGCATATATAGTCCCAAAAATAATGCTCTTATGTTGAGTTAGGAAAAAATTATGAGCCCTGATATAATATTGCTTCCTTGTTCACAAAAGTTCAGCTTATGTCATGGTCCTTGAACAAATAAAAAGTAATCGTTAATACACAAAGAAATCGATTAGATTTACGAAGTAGTCGATTACGAATACGATTACTTTGGAAATTTTTCAATCGCAATCGATGCGATAACGATTACTTGAAAACGCTGTAATCGCCGTAACCGATTACGATTACTAATGAATGAAATGAAATGAATCAATTTCGCAGCCATCGTTAATCATATGTTTGCATATGTTTAATGGTTATATGATTGTCATTTACTGTCACTGTAGCATATAATTTTCGAAGTAAATTGGTAATTCTGGTTGAGTCGGAGTCGGTACGTTTGAAGACTCAGGAGTCGAAGTCGGAGACGGAGTCGGTCAATTGAAAATGTGTGGAGTCGGAGCTGGAGTCGGTGGTAAAATTTAGCGACTCCACAGCCCTGGTTTAATCATTTAATAATAACTTGAGTGTGTTCTACACGCCATCTATTATGTTTTATTGACCTGAAAAAAGGTAAAGCACTGGTATATCAAGTTGAAACGAGTTGGCACGATATATGCTCGCTGTAAACAAAACTTTCTGGACCAGGCTGCTCAATTTATTCTAGAATATCGTGCCATTATCGTGATCTGAAATGTGACTAGAAGAAAATAAAATCGGGTCCCAGGAATTATAATTTTATTCAAGTCGCTGATTCGGGCAACTGATTCCGTGAACTATATATTATCATCAAATATAAGGGTCTGCATTGTGCTCTACGCCAGTACAAGTTCCGATTTTGAATAATGTGCGACCTGCGTAATGCGTAGGCTTCTAACACAGCTCGCCGGATACATATCAATGAGAGATAAGAAAGTGGCCAAAGGTACTAAAATCACATGAATATGGACACGCTAACGTGCAATGGCTTGATATTCTGTCGCGCATCGCAATATTTTATTTCACGATTGTTTTATTTGGACGGATATCCAACTTAGTAAGAACCGCTATCACCGTCGTATTTCTAAACACGCGGAAGAGCAATGATTTCACAAAACAGTTTGTATCAATATTGTCCCTATAATGCTGACATATATAGACAATACTATTTTCATTTCCATTTAATTATTTTATTTCTTGTTGTCATATTTTCATAAGACAGGAATATTGTGTACGCTAGGCAATGACCTCATATAATAGCGTAATGGTGAATTTTGTAGTATTAACAAATTTAATAAAACCACCTGTAGACGAAATTAACAAGGCAATCTCACAAATGAATTTTTAAAAATTATCCATTATTTCATCTGCTACAAATCGATATGAAATTGCGTCCGGATCGAAAACCAAGTCGCGTGTTGGGTGATGAAATTTCGAAGCTGTTAGGATAAGTAGACGCTCGGGGCTATATAATATTCTGAATTGACTATGAAATTGAGGACCCATTATCGGCGTTTTTCACTCAATTAAACTGTCTTTCAAATGAACTCGGGTAACTCAGGCAACTCAACTTGAATAATATATGTGGCTCTAACGACCGTCATCGGTCGCATTGTCCCTAAGATGAAATTGACCTTATACTCGGAGTTGAATTATTTGCCACTGAATAACCGTCATCGTTATTATCACTGAAAAACTGCTGTTCCTCTACTAACATCGACCGTTTCTGAACTTAAATTGTTTTTCACTAGAATGAAAGTCATTGTCATTGGTCACTGAAATTATCATTAACTAGGGTTGCATTTAAAACAAACAACAATCTGTACTAAAAATGTTCAAATCATTTGCCTTGTTTTCCAAAAATTTGTTGTTGTTAAATTTTCACGACGTGACAAATCTTTATTCGTGTCAGTGTATTGGCATTGTTGTATCACTCCTTAACAATTATATTCAAAATACGGTCGTCGCTCATCATCAGCAGAACAGCCATTCCAGTCCAGTGCTACATAACTACGTGCTATAACGACTGCCGACTGAACCAATGACGATTTCTGGTGTTCTAACCAGCATACCTTATCGTATATGTAGAATACATCATACATCATAGGTCCGGCGGCTCACACTAAGTACTGAAAGTACTGATACAATAATGACATAATTATACAACTTTTGTGAAAGAAACAATGACTTGTTTCTGAAATGAAATTTCTTTAAAAAAATCTGTTTCAAAACATGTGTTGAGCAAAGTAGTTTCAAACATCTTTGACTTTAAACGCAACTTGAGTTGCCACCCGGTTCAGGTCGGTATTCTGCCATTCAATGTGATTTACATGTTCAGTTCATATTTACTGGTTTAGTACAGGAGTTCGTGATAAGAGGAAAGTGCATTTAAATGCAGTACTAACTGAACAACAAATTTGTAAGTGGCTCGATTAACTTTGTCGATAGGCCTTATACGTGTCAGTATGTTACTGCGCGACATGTTCCAAATTCAAGGAAGGTCAAACCTGTTACAGACATTTGAAAGTTCATCCGGTGATGAACAGCAACGCGATTGATTCTAAACCTACTTCGCCTCGATTGGAGAACTCTTCGCGTTTCCATTCTATCGTTATTCATATTCGGCGACAATATATGGAGGAGTATGCTGTTCCCATGTAGGAATTCGTAGCACTTCGTCCGCCCCCCAAAAACGTTGGCCTTGGGCCGCCACAATGGATGAGACACCAAACTTCTGAGGCCCCCCTTTGCCTATACGCTGTTCACCGCTACGTATCATCTACATTGGGTGTCCGTTTAGCCTTTAGCGAGTCAGCTATTCCCGCCTAGACGCGCGTAGCGCGAATATATTTCAATAATGTGTGATTGAATCAGTCATTATAATCGGGAATTGCAAAATATATATTGCTATCAATTTATATCCTCTCTCTGCTCACGTAATCAGATTTAACGTTATAGCCGAGGGAGGTGTGTTTGAAATGGTAGGACCACGCAATAATAATTAAACATCTTCAGGCGTATACCCGTTGGCAGGAACGAAACAGCACTTCGTCGCCACCCAAATAAAACATTGGTCGTGAATTCCATAGGGTGATAAACCGACCCCCCATCACATTGTTCACTTTTGCCACGGAACCAGTAGTACTGTTTAGTGAGCCAGAGCGAAGCGCGAAAATTTTATATAATTCATGATAAAATCGGTCAAGAAGATCGGGAATTGTATATATATTGTTATCAAGTTCTTGTCCTATATGCTCACGTTATCAGTTTTACCGGTAGAGCTGAGTGAGGTGTCTTGGAAACTGTAGGGCGCGTAAATAATGATTAAAAATCTTCGGGCGGGTGGACCCGTTGGTATGACTTCTTTACACGATGTTATTTCGTGACCTCCTGTCTGCTATATCAGAAAATATAGAATCGCCCAAACGTACTAAACCGAAAGACGCACGCGATTTTAAATTGGTATTACTTCACTGGCATATAATTTTCCCCTGCGGGACGGTATTGTCTTGTGAGGTTCAGATTGTCAAGACAGGAACATTTGGCGCCAGTCAGTTAGGCGCCTATAGACAATTAAACCTATATGTATTTTGTATATAGAACGAAGTTTTCGGTCAGCATAAGCACAGTCCTTTTCTGCCAAGGTTTTCTCGCTGCCGATCGTTCTGACACACTTCTTGGAGTCGCATGCTACATGTCCTAAAATTATATATATGCATCGTGGCGCGGAAATGGCCAGCGCCGATATGCCCATTTCTATCAATCTTGCGCATTTTTTCTTGGGGAAAGAGTACCAAATATTCAAGATATTTGGCAGCTCGAAATCGCGCCAAGCGCGAAAAACTTTTGAAATTTTTTCATAAATTTTCAAAAAAATACTCCATAATTTATGCTAATTCACGAAATATTTCGGGCTCCCTTCGAGCTCGCCCCCCAATTGGGGGCTTGGGATGCGGCAGTTACGGTCCTGGGGCTATGTAATTTTTTCATCCAACTAATTGGTGACTACAGCATGAGGAAGTATATTTACATTTGGCATTGTGTAACAGTGTATACAAATTTCACAGTTACGATTATGTCTTCGCTTGGCATCGTTGACTTTATTGCAAATAACCATCTAGATGAAGTCGGAGCGACTCCTGTCTGGGAGAAATTTCGAAAGCATTTCTATGCCGTCGGTGTTGGCATTTCCTTGTTTGCACTCTATTTCACTCTCGGAATCCGTGTCGAGTGTGCACCAGCGTATTCAAACGCAACCGTTGTCACAACGGATTTGAAATCGACGCATGTCAATGAATATTGTGGGAACAACGATCAGTTGATTGTCTTCAGATATTCTGGATGCATGCTTGTGGGCATGAATGCCATTATTCTTTTGGCTGCTTCGTATTGGCTTTATCTGCCGAATGTGATTAAACCACTCCGAACGTTCTCAAAGATACGAGGATTAGTCAACGATATCAATTTACCTTGGGAGGAGCTGAAACAACTCATGGCCACTCCAATGACGGCGGAGGAATTATCGAAGACTGACACCCCAACTGAAAAATTAATAAAACTGAAAATAATACGCGAATTAATTAGACTGCTGCCATCATTAAAGGATGAGAATGATCAGCAGAGGCAAAATAATGATTCTGTCAGTTGTTGTAACAGAAATTGCTTGCCATGGCAATATAATAACACCGAGGCAGAACACAACGTATGGGAAACTCCGTCTTATCAATCTGTCCCTGTCGAAGAGCAGGTGGATCTTGGCGAATCCAACGACAACGGATGTACAGCAGATGCAGCTTGCTGTTGCAGATCTTTCGAATGTCGCCCTAGGTCACCTATTGCTTGGGTGCTTAGTCGGCCCATGTCAACATCCTACATATTCCGGAACTGCCTCCTGGGAATTATATTCATCATCTTTATTTTAGGATTGATAACTCTCACAATACTAATGATCCGAACTGGTTACACGTTTTCCTGCCCGTACGACTTAACAACTGACCACGAGTATTATATTTGCACGATCGGAGGCACATCTGTAGCAATAGTTTGTAACGTGGTTTATGCCCTGGCAATCTGCTGCCAGTTGGTAGCGATCGTCCACGGTTATAAAAGAGCAAATAATATTGTGGAACACGAGAACTACCTAGGCGAAAGTGCAATTAACTATTCGTCGATCAGGTTAATTGCCCGATTCTGCGAAAGCTCCCAGTCGTCACATTCTGGGGATTTAAGTGATTTGATTAACTTGCTTTTTTCTGGAGATTTCAGAAGTGATGTTGCTATTAATGCAAATATAACAGGGATCGCGACTGACGTGGAATTGAGAGATATATGTAAAGTCTTTTACAAGAAACCGTTGCGAAACTTGACATCAAGTCAGAGATATAATTATACGTTGTTCATAACTGAAATATGCAAAACAAAATATAAGCTGGGGGATTGTATTGAGTTGGCGGAATTACTGGTCAAACACGAGCTATGGGATATCTTCGTGACGTTGCTGTGTAATGCGGGGGATATGAATACGCCTAGCCAGGAAGACGTATACGATTTCTCCAAACTGACGATCTGTTTTGATTCCCTTGCATCAAAAGATCAGGAGGTCAAAAAGTTATCGAATGATTTTTACGAAACACTATCGTGCATAGGGTCATGTGAGAGTCACAGTATTTTGTTTTACGCAATAGGGTGCGGCTTCAAGGTCAATGTCGACGTCTCGTGCTTTCTTCTGTCTTGTTTCAAACCAATCAAACCTTACGTACATTATTACGAAGCAGCTGGACTACATAGTGTACCAGCATTAGAATACATTGAGTCTATAAGGCCTTACATGACAACAGCCGAAGATTACCAGAGGCTGAAATCTGAAATCGAGAAATGCAATATTCAACCACCAAATCCAGAATACAAATGCCAAAAGGTACTCAGAGACACACTGAAGGTATACAAGGAAAAAGCGCGAGATATGGAGGATATCTGTTGTTTCGTAAAACTATTGACGAGGCGGAAATTCCGTGTGTGGGATGAGACTGCATCCGACTTCTTTGAATTGGCGGTGGAAAAACCAGATTATGAAATCGAATTCGCACTTTTAAAAGCGTTTTTCCCAGGTAATCCATTGCAATATCTCTGTCGGCAGTATCACGGAAAGAAAAAATGTGTTCCGAGCGACAGTTGCATAAATGAAATAATCACGGACTTCAATTACGAACTTGACGATTGCAAATATTTGGTGGCACATCTTGCAGAAACTCGCTCCTGGTTCCTGCTCGTCAGATTACTGAGTAAGACGTATACTAGATGTGACGAGATGTCACCTGAGCAGAACGATTTTTTCAGAAAAATACAGATAGATCTTAAGAAAACAGGCAAAAGTGAGCATAACCGCAAGATAACAGGCATAAGTATGCATAACGTCGGCGTACTGGCTATTAACAAACGAAGGAATTTTGATAGCGATTGTTCTGTGCGTTTTGTAGGTGATGAAAACATCTTCTGTGCGGTTCTGCACCCCGTCTTAGAACGGTACCTTCCCGGTAGACGATTTAGTGTCGCGAACTTCCTTCTGCTAGTTTCTGAACCGCAAATTCTCTACGTCACGGAGGATGATTTATCCACGAAAAGACTCAGTGAAGACCTGAGGAATTCCTATCGGGATAAAACGGAAAAAGACTACATAAAGTTCAAAGATGCCCTTGCAGAATTCGAATTGAGATATCTGTTTAGCAGTTATCAGAACGACAGCAAGAAGGAAGAATTCACGGAGATTTTAGCTGATGTGCCAATTCGCGAATGGAATGACCAGGTGCACGAGTTTGCTGCGCTCGCGTCAACTAATGAAGATTGGGGAATCGTGATTTCGCTACTCAAGACGCATATCGTGGAAAATAGCATACAAGAAATAACAGAAACGGAAGGGAGAGGACATATTGGATGTTTGGTGATCAGACATAGCATACAAGAACCTTCTATCAACATCGATTTCACAAACGTTAGCGATATTTGGGGTTTGATAAAGGACAGTCGACCCACGACTCCAGATGTATGTGGTATTATTCGAGAATATTTCCAGCCACCGCCTTAACTGACGAGAATGCTTCAAAAATATTCACGTGAAACACTCTCGCAAAACTTTTCGAGGAATAATAAGCGGAGCCAACTCCATGCGTTCGTTGTAGCTGCGCCAGCATGTAACTATGTTTTGCGAATTGAGGTATATGTTTTGTGACACCGTGTCTCTTGAAGTCCTGTTTGATTAATCAGCAAGTATTTGACATTATGCGTACTGCGCAAACCAAACTGTCAATATTCGTAATAATGAAATTCTCCATAAATAGTGTCCATTATCTTTAAACGAATCGAGGAGGATTCGTGACCATATGATAATGCGTTACAGTATAGCATGTATCAGTTGAGCATGTTGGTTAAGGCTGGTTACTTTCTTGGTTGGTGTTAGTTTTGGGGTTTTAAAGATATATGCTCAAGTGCCTCTTGTTTACGAGACGCAGGCTCAAATAATGCATGGGCAATCGTCTTTACTATGTGAGTGAGGCGGAAGTCATGGAAGTATTTCGAGTAGCGTATTTGAATGATCAAGTATGTACGGTAAGACCTTGCGACCATCGTTGGTACAATTATGTCAAGACGGTAATGGTTGGGTTTGCGCCGCACGCCTCAACCAGAATGCCTTTACAGTGGATGGGGTGCTCTTGCAAAACACGACGAATGTGGTCTCGTGTATAATGCCTTTGTCTGGACTTGAAACCTATAGTAATTTTCTTTGTCGCATACTTTGATTTGTTTCCTCATTCGCAACTCTAACTATAGCTATATCTTCTATATATGCTGTGTCAGAGTATGATATTTTAGTATAGTGTTCATTTAGTCGTAGCTTGATAGTCTTACTAGACATGATATAATTAGCCTACTATACGAATAATAATTTTTTCTGTAGATAAACGTTACCTTAAAGAAACGTTGTCAATCTTGTGTCCAGTTTCGGTGTCATGCATTGTTTCAGGTTTTGCTGGTTCGAAGTGTTGTTCTTGTTGGTATTCTACCATGGTGCTCGGCAGCTATGGCCTTGTGCACCAGGTCTATTCTATACAGGAAGGAATTGTGTCAACGGAAGGTTCTCGATCGCGTACATTAAATCAGTTCAATTACAATTACAATTACTCCCTTGGATGTTTTAATTACATTATAATTAGAATTGCTCGATGCTAAAAATATCAAATTACAATTACAATTACTGTTAAACATGTATTTAATTACTATTACAATTACTGTAAACATGTAATTGATTCGGTAGATAGGTGCTCTTTGACAACCGTGTAGTGATGTAATTAGCAACAATCTCAAGTTAATCGTGTTTCATTTATGATACGTAGAATACCTATGATTAAAAAAAACTAGAGCGTCTTTGAACTGTTCCTAATCATGAGTACTGAAAACTACAAACACAGACAAATTTTAAAGCGGCTATTACCAACCAAACGTTTGAGCGACTAACAGCGAATAGGCTACAAGACAGACAATGAAATGTAATCTAACGAATACTCAGAGTTGAGTAAGAAAAATGAAATGTAACTGGTAAGGCGTCAGCGATAAGGATGATACCGATAAAGTGTGTAAAAATGAAATCAATGCAAAAAGAAAGAACCTCCTGATAACTACGAATTACCAAATTTTGGTTCGCATTTACATTTTCACTTGCTCAAGAACTGTTACATTGCATTTGATGAATATTTAGGTTAGGAAAGTTTCTGCCCCAGTAAATTTGGTCAAGATTGGAGGTAAGATTGAGATAACATTTCTACAAATGCGTGATCAACTTTGATGAAGCCTTGGTTGAAAACTTGAATTTCTCTTTGCAATTGTTACAGCAAGCCTCAGTACTGGTCAGAGATTTAAAAAAACTTCGACCGTGGTGTAGGAAATGGTTCAGCACAGGTTTCAGAAGAGTTTATTTGGTGTTCTTCTATATTTTAAATATTAGGATTTAGTTTCACCCACTGGTTCTCTAACTTTTTTAGACACGACCTGCTCCCCCCTTCATGAAAGTGAAATATTTCGTGCCCCCTATTTTCATATTACACAATGAAACCAGAATGTTAGCAATCCTTACAGATAGTTTGATGGTATGGAAGGTTTTGACTAGGGCCATTTTAATATGACCTTAAAAATCAATAATATGACAACATTTGTTGACGTTTGAAAAATCAGCATGTAGTTGCACATGTGACCTGAGTCGTGGCTAGGTATCGTGTACATAAATACATCACTTTACTGAAATCTAGGGTTGTAATTAGCGATGTGAAGTGACGTCGCGTTCACACAGAACCTGAACCTTTCAGGGGTTCGCACAATCCCTACTATTCACATTATTACGTGGAAAGATGCAAGTTCTATTGCTAGGGAGATTGCGAAGGGATGGGTCAGGATATTCGAAGTGCTGCGCAACGTCGATAGAATAACAAAGACATAAAAGCGTCTACTGTTGAAAATCCGAGCATCATGGAAAGTGACAAATCGCCATTCTCGCTTGCATCGCAATACCTGGCTACTATAATATCTGGAGTTGAAGCCTTCACAATACAATCAATGCAAAGCGCTGTTACTCAATTAGGCAACGGTCAACAAAATAACTAAGGCAATAATCGTCTACGGTTGAAAATCCGAGCATTACCTGCCTACTTTAATATCTGGAGTTCAATTTTTTCACAATACAATCAGTACAAAATGTTGTTACTTGAGTAGTCGAAGTAGCTTGGTAAAACTCTCCTCATAGAAGTAGCACTTTCTCGTGACAGCACTGTTTCAAGGTTTTTCCTGTTTTCTCGCCTACGGAAACTAAGAGCTTCAAAAATGAAAACATGTAATTTTAAAACCTGATGGTTGCGAAAAACAGGGTATTTAGAAAATTGGTGTCGAAAATGGAAATAGAATAGTATTCGCGACATGCAGCCTCAACTGAGACGGATATATTTGCGTTTCAAAGTAGCAAAATGTACATTCGACTTAGTTCGGTGTACTGGTTTGACTTGCGCCATATTTTGTATCTTGGGCAGCAGCTGTTGATAAAACGCTATTTAGCTCTTTAACGCCTACTAGCGGCTTATACAATGAGTAATGAACACATTGCCTGTCAATATATTGTCACACTACCAAAGTTTTGCCTATCGACTGTGTGTGGGAGTGGAACATACGTCTTGAATCGGGCCATATCTAATGTGAGCTCTGATGATTGCTAGGGTCGGCAACAGATTTCTTCACTGACTGGATGAAATCGTCGTGTGTTTGACTTTGACAGCCCTGCTATACTTTTAGGTCTATGCGGTTATGAGGTAGTGTGTTGTAACTAGGACCGAGACAACAGTTTTCAGCCCCCCAAAACAACACTGATCTTGGGCCCACCATCGCGTAATCGATGCAACTTCTTGGTATGCACCAGGTTTCCACATGCACTTGGTTGTTAAATTATGTGAATGGATTCTGTCAATAATATTGCTTCTTCCACATAATACTACAAAATGCACCGGCAGTTTGCACATTTACTCATCCGGTGGTTTCCAACGTTTCCTGGTCGCGACTCCATTTCCGATTTGAAAATGTCCCGTGTCCCGGCTCAAATTGGATTAGTTGATTTCTAAAAAAAGGTCAATTACCCAGACTTGTTCAAAGCCTATATCTTGAAAGCTTATTACGGTCACCATCTGCTCGATCCCAAGAATAAATTCAAACGAATCCAGGTTTAGAGCCACTGTCTTTGAATAAAAACAGATTCTATTATAATTGCAATTACAATCAGACTTTTTTCAATAAATGCTGGTTATTTGTATTTATTATTTACTGTATTTTTTGCGAGGGTGGTGGTCCGCATATCAAAATGAATAGATGTTACACTAAATTGCGCGCAACGTCAAGACAAATTTCTCAAGTAACATAAAGCTGCTTAAAAATAATATTGTTTATGTTGGTTTACGAAAGAATTTTCAGCCTACTTCAAGCCTTCTAATTCAAATGTTAGGGTTTTAAAATCAAGGACCTATTTTTTAGTTTATGGTAAGTATGGAGGGATGAATAGTTGCGAGATGTCTTAAAACTCAGATTTGGGACGCGCTCCAAATCACTGCTTTTGATTTGGTGTGGTGTGTGCACGACGTACGTAGGCTATATCGTGCCGGTTTTGTTAAAATCGAATATGAGGCTCACCGTTAACGCGTTTCTATTCCACTGACTGATATTACGAGTTCGGCATGATTGCGCAATATGCAGTTACGTCATGTGGTACTACATGCAGTGAAACAGCTATGCCACATCTGCTTGCCCTGTACTTTGCTGGTGAGGTGATTTAACTAATATTCTCGTATATTTATTTCATTATGCGCTACTGATGTCCACATTGTACGTTCGCATATAATAATATAATAGTTACAATAGAATCATAGTACACCATTATCGAAAGGTCACGAGGGCTCATGCTATTTATTCATGAAGCATAACATAGTTCAAAAGCATGATGAGAATCAGTCAATGCGCAATGCATTATGCAATCTACAGCCGTATATATCGGCTAGGAAATAATACCTTTCAATATTTTGTTGACTTAAGATACAGTGAACTACCGGTTAAGTACGCACCCGTTTAAGTTCGCACCCAGATAGTACGCAAAAATTATTCACAAATTTTGGGTTCAACTTGTTCAACAATTCATTCATTTTAAACAGAGAACTAGAAGTCAGGAAAAGTTGAAAGTCAACTTATAACGAAAGTTCACTGCCTGAACATATCGTGCACAGTCATTTGATGCATATTTTGCGTTCTTTTTTGCTTGGCTTCACACGTCACCCGTCACAGTCTTCGCTGAAAGCATTCCAGAGTGATTTTGAGATTATCGTAAGCATCTGCTGCTTGATCCTGTAGGCAGGACACTTAACTGATCCTCAATTTGAGACACCTTCTTTTAAAGTTGTACAGAGCCATGAAGAACGATGGTGTTTTCGATAGGTGCACAATTGTTGCTTGGGCCAGCGTCATCGTCAGTGTCATTCTCAGTCTGCATCGTTTTCAACACCTCATACACGTCACCCAAAATCGCCTGTGAATCGCCGATTTCTTATACAGGCCGGAGAGTTAGGCTTCCCAATATGCATGGAACTTTGTGTGTTCCTGTGGCATTTGCACAAACAACCAGAGACATGCGGTGTTTAGATTTCTTCTTTCTTCGGATGCTGCTGAGATATACGAATGGCATAAGTAAGGTATATATAGGTAGCAGACGACATTTTCAGGGTCACACGTGCAATTATAGCATGTAAAGCATTCGATGCAGCCAAAATCTCTGGGTCTTCTTTTCTATCCCAGCTTCTTCGCCATGAAAAAGATATTTCTGCAATCCTTGATATGATATGAATCGGCTAAGCCACTGTCACGATGCCCGAAAATCATCTCCTGATATCAACAACTGTTGAGCGATGTTTTGATTTTGCAAAGACCAGTGAGGGGGGACGGGAAGACTTGCACGGCGCATGCTATCAATCCAAAGATATAGAATATCTTCCAGCTCAGGAAACCGACCCACGGATATTCGAAACTCTTTGTCGTTGTCTCCTCAGACATCAAGGCAGAACGCTTTCGAATAACTTCCCAGTTTTTCAAAATCTTTCGGATAGCAGCTTCACTCGCGCCATACTATTTTTTGAAACTTCTACTCGGAGCGGACGGCACGCACTACAATCCCTATACACACACAACTTGGCGATGACTTCCAATCTTTGGGGTTCACTTACTTCAACACTTACCTTTACCTGACATCATGCGAACGCGAAAATTGTACCCAACAAATTACTTGTGCTGTACTGTACACTACCATAAAAGAATGGGATACAAAACCGCACATGTGCAACGCACCGTGAATAACTACGTTAATAAATGCAACATTTGTGAATTTGGTACCCCAGGGGGCTGTATATCTGCTAAGTACGCCCTACCACATAAGTTCGCATAAACTATACTCAGGATCAAGTTGCGTACCTAACCGGGAGATGACTGTATAAAGAAATAGAACAATGAGCTAGAATTACGAATATCTTAATTATTGTTCATAGCGTGACTCAGGATAGTTCAGAAAGCGTAAATTCGCAATATGGACGTTTCCGGAAGAAGCTAAAATTGAATATTCTCATCCGTGAAATTTTGATATTGACATGTTTTAGTGCAGGATATACCCAATCATTAATTGCCTCTCTCGTACCATTCAATTTTCTTGGGTTAAATTTTAGTTTTATATATACGTGCTGACAAGATGCAACGTGCCGCAGGATTTGACAAAATAAATTACTCTGTCTTTGTATATATAAGTTATCACTAGCCAAAAAACATTCATCACTGAAGAGGAGAACAATCTTTGGGTATATAAGGGGCGGTAAGCTCAAAATGGCATTAGTTTCTGAAAATTGACTTTAGTTTATTACAAGATATCTACGAATTTATTTATTTCTTATGTTTTTTTTAAATTTTATTTAAACTAGATTACATTGAATCCGAACACTAGGGATGGTGTGAACCTCCGAAAGGTTCAGGTTCGGTTTGAGGCGAACCTTTCTGAAATGTTCTGCGGGAGCGCGAACGTGAGCCTCATGACGTCGCGTGACGTCATATTGCTAATTCCAACCCTTCATTTTAGTGAAGTTATTACATATTAATGTACACGATACCTGGCGACGACTCGGGCCAGATAATGCCGCAATGCTGAAGTACACATTGACGTTTTAAACACCGCCACTGTATCACTGTATTTTCAACGGATTCTCCTATCATATTGTAATATGTGACACTAAGCTTCCCGTACCTAAATGTTATAAAAGTGGCACTACATAGTATTTATTCGGTAATAACAATCCCAGTTTTCCCCAGCCCACAAAAAGACGCCAATTTGTAGACACAGACGTAATGAACAAGAAAGGAATATTTTTGTTTACCAAGGTCCAAGGAGCTTTACGGAGAAATATATCTATCTCAGGATGTGCATTAGTAAAGTTAATCGATGCAACTACGATTTTTACTCAGATTAGCTTGAAGTCATCAGCAGGAAAATCCTCTTGTACTACTCTGATGGGGA
Organism: Botryllus schlosseri; assembly: GCF_051294905.1. Classification (NCBI taxonomy): domain Eukaryota; kingdom Metazoa; phylum Chordata; class Ascidiacea; order Stolidobranchia; family Styelidae; genus Botryllus; species Botryllus schlosseri. The sequence goes on from NC_137238.1 coordinate 26,362,896, forward strand.
CATATTTAGACTGCTGGACACTTGCAGTAATCTGCCATCATAGGAGTATCACAGCTATCTTGATCCCTCTCTTCCATTTATTGGATATATAGGCGAAACCTTCCACCTCATATCTCATTCATGTTTCCGAGGTTTTCGTGGAAGCGATGATAGTGAACTTTTATGCTCATGCTTTTCCTTGACCCAAGAAAGTTAATAAGCACCACTTCCACGCCATCCACATAGTTTCTTGCATTTATCGTTCCAACCTAAGTCGTCTGTTTAGCTAATATCGAGTAAAAAACTTCGGTTTACTCTGTATCCGTGACTATGTTGAGGACTCGGTGTCACTGCAATTGCTACAGCTTCTAGTATTGTCATCTTCATCTTCCACTACATCCTATATCGCAGCATCATACGAAAGCAGATGTGGCAGGGACGTAAAGATGCGCGAATATTCAGAGGAGTGGGCAATTGGCTGTAAAGCAGATTCAATGTTGGGATGATGCTATATGACTTCTTGTTTTGGATCCAACTTGGCATGCAATTCATGTAAAAATATCATCCACCATGGTGTTTCTTTGGCTCGTGCCAAACCAAGGGGATTACTAATTTAGGGTTGCCATACGTCCGGAATTTCCCGAACATGTGCGGAATGTCACTGTTTAAACTGCGTCCGGGAGGAAAAGTTGAAATATGCTGAAATTTTCGGAATTTTGAAGGCTGAAGTTTGAAGGTTGAAGGCTTAAAATCTTTTCGTGAATCAACATGAAACATACCTTATTTTGGGAAAGATTTATGCTGGTAGAAATTTTTCTTTGCGCTGCGCGCGATTTAGTGTCTCATATGTGTATTCTAATATGGGTACCTCTTTACTCGAAAAAAAACTTTAAATAACTATTTAGTGTAATAAGACTGTAATTGTAATCGCAATTTTATGAGAACGGTATATTCCTAGTGTCGGTTGCGCCGTTTGGATGCTTTAGTCAAATATAAGGGTTCTCATGCTTGACGTCGTTTGCCCTTTTCTGGAGGTCGCAAAGATGGCGAACTTATAACCAGTTTCCAACATAGGCCACGAGTAAATCTGGACAAAGGTGCTCACCATTTGTTTAGTACTCATCTTACCGAATTGTGTGTGGAATGTGTGTGAACCGAGTGTCCGGAATTTGCGACACGAAAATATGGTAACCCTTACAACCATTAGATTAGACGTTACCTCGAGTCCATCAGCGCGAATCTTAAGTCGAATTCTGGTAGACCGTTTTACGTGCTCAGCAGTTATCCTGATCTCCAAACGTCATACCAAAGTAGCCTACTCTTTGCTAGGTCTCTTGGTGACATTTCGCACACTGAATCGCTGCGTGTCTATGGTGTTCTCGTCACAGATGTTGCAAAACAGCTTTGGGTCGTTACGATACATTCTCCGTCTAGCTGTATCACTCATTTTAGAACATACTTGAAACGCCCATGAATTCAAATTTCTGAAAATGATAGCAAGAACAGTATCATATATAGGAAAGAAAAGCGTGTTTCCTTCGAGCACACTAATCGTCGGTGATGAGATACCTGTCATTTGACTCTGTCTGTTGCTCAAATGGGAGAGGGGTTATTTAGCGGAATCTGTCAGGAGCATAGCCTCTAAAGTAGTGGTTCTCAGCTTTTTTGTCTTGGCGGATCCCTTTTGAACCGTCACGGACCCGCGAACCCCCGAAGTTTTAGTTTGAATTTTGCTCAATTAGCGTGCAACCACCATCCGTCTTGTGCAAATTAACTGTATGCTGGTGATAAACAGCAACAAAATGACTTTCACTGAAAATAGCGCAATATGCTATTTAGGTAGAGATTGGGTGGACTTTTACTATTTCAAAGCGGATCCTGCAACTGCTTCTTAGAATACGTGGTCGTGCCTTATATTTGATATGAACGAGTGCCAAAAATCCATTTCAACAAAGATAGGTGGATGGCGAATGTAATATTAACACGTAACGCTTACGATGACACCTTTGAGTATGACCGCAGCAAATATGGTTCCAAAACTGATAAACAGATTTTTTAAAGAACATAAAACGCACAGTCTGATCACTTCTGTCTAGCAGCTCATCCTGAAGTCATCAGAGAATAGGGGTTATGTATGTCACCGTGGATTTTTGCAAACATTTTGAAGTCACCGTGGTTAACCTTTTTTCTCCACCGTTTCCTAATTTTTCCATAATCACTTGAAAGAGCATATGCTTGTAGCAGTAGGCTATAGGCAATTTAGCAATTAAGATGAATTTGCCTAGTAGGACATTTCATCTCAGACGGCCATTCTGTTGATGTGAGTAAAGGAGTTTCACCAGTAATGAAGCAAAACTGACTCAGGATTTCCCTTCTAAAAAATAAAAATTAGGTCTTCAACCATTTTGTAAATTTAGAGAGGTTCCGTGATCCCCCGGTTCAGAACCACTGCTCTAAACGATAATTTTCTGGATAAAGCAAACCATTGCTTGATCGGTGCACTAGAACGCATATGTCAGAACAAGATGGGAGATGATATGAACCATGTGTTTCATAACCTTGTCGCCAGCGCCCCCAAAAGGGGCGATCTGTATTTTGAAGGGGGAGGAAATGCTAAAGGGGCGAAATGGGGGGCGATGGGCTCAGGGGGTGGTATGGGTGGCGATGACGAAAAATGGCGTCGGAGTAGAGGGTGCAATAGGGACATATGACTATACTATACAGTAGAGCAACAGTTCTGTATATACCTGAGTTCTCATTGCAAATTAACATTGGACAAAATCTGTCAAGTCTCGCAGTTTATCGTCGCGCTGTGCGCGAACTGTATGGCGGCAATGTTGGGCGGGTAACATATGGCCCGCGACGGAGATTTTCGTCGGTCCGGAGACACTTCCTGGTCTTACTTGATAATGTGGCCGGTGGGTCTACATACATTTGCGAGAAAACAGCTACGACCACGAACATTCACAAGACAAAGCCGCGTTCCAATCTACATGATGTTCACGCGCAGTCTTTACTAAGGGTTTCTACGTCCAGCATGCAGCCAGGGTTTAAGAAACTTGTTGAAAACTTTGATCGAACACAAATCTTTCATTGACTTCAACAGCTTTTGAAGTACATTACTTTAATAAATAGTGTTTTTGGTCTCTATGCTCTAAACTAAAATTTAACATTAGATACCATTTATTCCTTGTATCGGTGGATAAATTCGCGGTTAATGTAGCGATTCAGGAATCCGGTCGGCCGACTATAGACGTTGTCCGCCAATGCTGTACAGTATCATCTAAAACCACATATGAGTAGGAGTTTCTATATATAGGCTCAGTGTTATCATTATGATTGACGAGTGGTGGATAAAAATGTTAATCTTTAGCTGCATTTCTTAGAAGTACATTTATGCTCGCTATGCCAAACCAGGGGTGTGCGTGTGCATGTGCGGTGCAACCATTCCATAAAGCGAACTATTCATAAATAACTGAGCGAGACCACGGGCTGCACATAATGCTTTCTACTATAGTTTCCGAAGTTGGTTACGGTAGTCGCTAGTATTATTATCAATAAAGCGCGAGGTCGGTATACTCCTGTGGTTCTCAACCGGGGATCAGCGGACCACTAGGGGTTCGCGAAGCAATTTCAGGGGGTCCGCGAGATCTCTAAATTTGCAATTTGATTGAAAACCTTTTTTTTAAATCAGGGAAAACGTTAGGCAATTTCGCTCCACAGCTGCTAAAACCTCATGACTCACATCATCAGAATAATCGTCTGACTTGTAATATCCTACTGTGCAAATTCATTTTGATTGCCAATTACCTACTGATACAAACATATTGCCGTCTAGAGACGTTTTTTGAGGGATTGTGGAAAAACAAAAACATGGAGATAGTAAGGTCAATCAGGGTGACTTCGAAATGTTTGTGAAACCTTTTCGATTTGAAGTTGTTAGTCTCATCAAATTAGTGACCTGTCGTTTCAAATAGAAAATGCAGAAGTATTTCTCTATTTTTCCAAATGAAGGGATTGAAAAGTCGCCACGAAATTCATTTCATCCTATGTAAATAACCACTATTCCAGAATAACTTCCGGATGAGATGCTAGATAAAAATGAGTGTGATATGTTCATTAAAGATATGTTTCTTCATTTTGGTGCCATAAATGTTGCGAGCACACCAAAAGTGTCGTCGGAAGAGTTACGCGTTAATATTACTATCGAATGTTAAAAGTAGCTTTCGATCAAGATCAGATTCAGTAAATTCTGCGCTCTAGAAGATAACGTTTGGATTGCCAGAAATCCTAAAGTCGCCTACGCAAAACAATTCTCGATCCAGCCTCAGCGAAGTGAAGGGGAGCCGCAAAAACGGTCGTTGCCACTCCATGTCTTCATTCGATAATATTACATTAGACTCCATCTATATGTGTGGAAATGGATTTTTGGCACTAGTTCATATCAAATCGGAGATGCGGATTTTAAAGACACGACCAGGCACTTCGAGACAAGCAGCTGCAAAATTAGCTTTGATATAATAAAAGTCTCTCCAATTTCTACATAAATAGTACGGCGTTATTTCCAAGAATGTTCATTTTGTTGCTGTTTATCACAAGCCTATGCAGTCTATATTGACACCAGACAGATGAAGGTTGCACCATAATTGAGCCAAATTTGAACTAAAACTGGAGGGGTTCCGCGAGGGTCCGTGACGGTCCGCGAAGCCGAAAAGTTAAGAACCACTGGTATACACATTACAATCGGCAACAACTGACGACGTTTTGACACAGTAGTATTTTGATATACGGATATATAACTGTACGGTATTTTGCAAATTCATCCGCGAGTTTCTAGCACGCTATTTCAAATTGACAATTTGTTGCAGGTTGCATGTCGAGTACCTGTCCGCTAAACTGCATGCTATAAAACTATGCGGAAGCGCAATCTCTCGTATTGCGCTGGGAAATCACCGACCCTCATTTAAATATAAATTTCCCATGTTAAGTTCTGATTTTGCGAATAAACGACCTTGGCCAGTTCCATCTGGTTATATTCCAATAACTTGGTGAACCTAAACCTGTGTCTAACGCATGAGTATTAACCAGGGCTGTGCAGTCGGAGTCGGTGGAGACGGAGTCGGGGTTTCGCTGGAGTCGGAGTCTCAAAACAATTTTAGCGCTCCTTGGAGTGGGAGTCGGAGTCGTGAAAAAAATACTGGCTGGAGTCGGGGTCGGAGTTTGTAAAATATAATCTTAATTCCACGGTAACTTCTTTGATATGAAAGCAAGTTCTTTCAAGGGCCACTTAATATTACTCATATTAAATCATTATGATTTGTATGTACCAATAATCACTGTTATAAGTAACGATATTGATAAAATTGGACATTATTTGCAAATTGCAATTCGTTTTATTAGAGGAAGAACAAAACAAGATGCATCTTCGTGACTAACACAAAATTGCCGATGAAATCACAAATTGGTGCAATATTTGGAATTATGCCATGATGCTGTGAAAGATTAAAAAAATCGTTTGGTCTTGTAAGTGACAACATCACTTGTAAAATTGATGCACATAACCAAACGCTGCTTCCACTTGAAAAAATCAAAAATATTTCTAGTAATAAGTAGCTCAGACGCTTGGGTCGAACAAATCTTTATAGTCCTAGTCCATGAATACTTGAGTAAGTGCATAGTGCTGACATATGCTATTTTACTATACTTCCTAACGTTCGATCCTGACCACCGTTTATTAGTAGTTAGAGAGTGTGCGCTTGTCATCAGAATAGTGCGTACATCTCTGTATTAGTTGTTGACTCATACACAAGAGCCGGTGGCGTAGGAGCATAAGCTGCCGCCCTGGCTTTCGTAGAAATAGTTTCACGTTCAAGCAATCTTTTCAATAAAAATAATTACAAATAGGTTGTCACGACTGAGACGTTCTATATTGTTTGAGAAACACGACTCGCTGTCTCAGTGTTACGGCCCATAAACAAAAGACAAGAAATCGGGAACAAATGCGAATGAAAGGCGAATGAAAGATCAATTGCCGCCTCAAAATTTTACTTTTCGAGCTTTCGCCGAAACAAAATCAGTGATAATATCTTCCGAATCAATTTTTTGAACGCTATCAAGCCTGCATAGATTATATTGTCAACCAGCTGGGTTTTATTTTTGCACACTATTTTTTTAATATGTATGCTACTTCAGCCACCAATCTTAGATTTTGAAGGAACATTGAAAAACCTTCTCAGCAATTTTATATTTCCGTCACTGCCGATGATTTTTAGTAATTATTTATTTTAATTATACAGGATGAGATGTATCATGTTTGAATGATTACTACATATTAGAAAATATCCGTGGCTTGTCTATATGAAAAAACGAAGGATATTTAGAAATAAATATTTCCATTTTAATTGTTTAGTGCAGTGGTTCCCAACCTTTTTGCCATCATTCCCCACTTCAGATATACTCCGAGCCTTCATTACCCACAACCCAAACTTTTTGTGATTACGGAGCAGCTATTTGCTTGTTTGAGTACACAAGACACACAACCACACCAGTAGGCAATACAATCGCCTTTAACTGCAATATAGAACGTATGGTGAACCGATACCGCTAACCCGCCATATTTTGCGAAAGAGTTATTGCACGTCTGACTGGTCGTGCTAGATGCATTTGTGACGCCCGGACTTAAAAAATGATACTTTGTCAACAACACGCAATAAAATTTTCGATACATACATTCCAGCGCAGTTAACTGGTAACGGTGATTGCGCACGTGTCTCCGTAAATATGTAGACTCTCCTCTATAAAAATGTTTAACGAATGGGTCTATTCCCCACCAGAAACCATTGTATTCCCCACCAGTGGGGTATTCCTCGCCGTTTGGAAACCACTGGTATAGTGAGTATTTAGAGCTATATGTGCCACGATTAAACAATTTTGCATGCCATCGTGAATAATATGTTTGCACATGTTTATATATTTAATGGTTACGTGAGGGCGATTAAACCATCACTGTGACATATAATTTCGAAATAAATTTGTAGTACTGTTGGAGTCAGAGTCGGAGCCAGATTCGGAGTCGGTGCGTTTAAAGACTCGGGAGTCGGAGTCGGAGGGGAAGTCGGTATATTGACAATGTCTGGAGTCGGAGTCTAAGTCGGAGTTGAAGTCGGTGGTAAAATTTACCGACTCCACAGCCCTGTGTTAACGCAAGAGTCATCTAATTTTCCACGCCACCTCGAAAAACATTGAAAATGAAACTACAACATTATGATTTGAAGTTACGGAAGATGAGAGAAGTGGTATTTGGAATATGCGAGGTCGGGCGAATATATTTCAAAGTAGCCACGCCAAATGAAATGAAACGGACAAATTCAAATGTTGGAAATTGTTTTACGCGTCTCGTTTTGCCTTGACAAGCATCTCGACACCAAGCATTAATGAATATACATTATACATACACGTATGGAATTACGGGTTCAAACAATTCCGCATAACTCGTAGAATGTGTGGCAAGTTCATCAAAATTATCACGCCCACCATCATTTCGTTGCATTGGCTCTATAAATGGCCGAAATTAGAAATTAGCCATTGTCTTTTGTTCGTCTTCTGCTTGCACTCGAGAGTATATCCCTGCAATGTGAATACTGGATATGAGATGAATGTATAGAATGCAGTCAATGATTACCAACCTTCGACACACCAATCCAAGTAAATATTATGCGATAGCATCTCTTGACTGGGGATCTACCGATTGCGAGATATCTAGATCTGTTTGTCTCATTTGTAATTTCATTGAGTAAATATTATACTACTTCAAAAACTGTTGTATTGGAGGTGACTGACCTATAGAAATCAAAACCGAGTAATAATTATTGTTCGTAAACAAAGCCGACTTGAGTAATTTAATAAATTATAAGTACTACTTTTCAACGCGGGTTAGGTCAGAAAATAGGCTCTGAATAATGTAATGGCTTATCTTTAAATAAGCCTTGTTTTGAGGTTTTAATGTAGGCAGTTTTGCTACACGAGTAGAGGCAATACCGTCAATTTCTATTCAATTATGATTCCCAAAGTATGGTAATGCTCTTCAAGTAAAAGCGATAGATCTCAAAAGTATTCAAGGAAGTAGTTTCCAACAGGGTATTTGGTCGATGCGTCGGGTATGTTTAGTAGTCAGTCGTGTGTGGCTATACCTTCTAATTGGAGGACATTCCATCGAAGATAACACATAATAGCTAATAACAATACGAATACGTGCAAATTTCCCAATAATATTAGTTACGATTATACAAGACCTATATCGTTCGGCTGTTGTCATGACGTTTTCTTTCACCCCTGAAAGAGAGGCAAGCCTGTATCCGAAAACGATTTTTTACCTCACAAAATATATGCCATACGAATGTGGAATGAAACTATGATCATAATCCTTTGAATAAAGTAGTGCAGGGACGCAAACCCCATTTCAGTACAGGAAAAATTGGAAGTACTTATTTTCTGACCATTGCTGTTCGTATACTCTGTAGCTGTGACCCCAGAGTTTAACAAGTAAAACGGATATCAGGCTAACCCGGGGGTGGGCGAACTGCGGCCCGGAACACCGTTTTGTGCGGCCTGTAATTTTTGCAGAGACGTAGCAATACTTTTGTTATATTTCTTCTTGACAATGATAAATTATAGTCTTACAATGATGTTTATTTTATTACTGAAATATAGTAGCTTGATCTCAAAGCCCACACATTTTGAAAGGTTTGAGTTGGTAAACAATCACAGAAATTCAAATCGGAGATTGCATAATTCGGATCATGAGTGCGATTTAAAATTAGCAACTTAAGCAACTTTATTACTTTTGTCACTGTATTTGGGACAGCTACTCGCATGTGTGTTAGATATAGCTATGTCCTCGATATGAGAAGTATTTTATATTTATATTGACTATATTGTAGAAGCTTATATTTAATGTAGCATGGTGATGATGCTGTCAGCATTGTCTGCCCTGGAGTTAAACCAAAGGTATACTCGGCAAAACTATGAACAGATCATTCCACACAGATTCAAACTTACATCCGCTTCTAAGAATCGTCACAGCCGCCTTTCATCTCAAGTTTTACCAAGTTGGTAACTGGGGATGACCAGCGTAAAAATTCTTGTCAATTATTCTCGCGCGTGTTTACGTTATCATGAAATTATTGTTGGATTTGTTTTAAATATATGCATATATATCATCTCCATAATTCCTCGGTCCCTGTGCAATTAGATAAAAGTATTGTGTTTCAGCTAATAATCTCAATTAAATATAGTGCGGCCGGTGAGATGAAAAGTCTTCCCACCCCTGGGATAACCGGATAACCACTTCCTCAAACTCGGTCTCACCATTGGGTAGGAACTGATTCTGGTGCAATTCACGTTTGCATACACATCTTTTAGAAATAGATGATTACGTATGTTCACGGTGGTTCACCGTTCTCGATCAACTGCGTAAATGTCGTCTTAGCAAATACGACCATATCACGAGATATTGTTGCTCAATGTGAAATTAGCCTTTTAAAAGAGCTGGTCACAACGGACTCAGTTTATATCCTGTTTGCTACTAACGAGTTCGCCGTATAAGTACTGCAAAATTTTCGAAACTCATTATATCTATTTAAAGTGAAAGCATGAGGGAAGAGATTATGCGACCGTCGGAGATACGATTTTGTCAAGACTGTATCTCACCGAGACCGACGTTCACCGAAGGCGATCATGTAAACTCGGTCGCGAACGAATTGTGTACGGGGCGTCTCGACGAAGATGATTTCACAACATTGGAGGTGTTTCTGAATAAGCGCAACGGACAGTATTATACCCGCAACAACCAAATGCTATATGTTTTCCGTGTGGCGGAGTACAGAGAGTGTTTAGACGAAATACGCGTTAACGTGGATAAAGAAAGGGAGAGCGATCGTCGAAAATTCACAACAAAGAATGATGGCATCACCGTGGACGTGCAAGGAGCCAAAGTACTGGATCATTTCAAATTCGAAAGGTGGGAACATTAGAACGATGACAATTGTCCTTAGCATGAGGTTGCCATACATCCACAATTTCCCGGACATGTCCGGAATTTCACTATTCAAACTGCGTCGTGGAGAAAAATCCTAAAATATGCCTAAATGTTCGAAATTTTGAAGGCTTGAAATAGACTCAAAATATTTTCGCAAATCAACATAAAAAATACTATTTTGGGGTGAATACATGCTGCTTGAAATATTTCTTCGTACTGCGCGTGATATGGATATGGGGACCCCCACCCTAGCAAAAAATGCAATAGAAAATAAACAATAACAAATAACCATCAGTTACTGAAATAAGTCTAATTGTGATCCCGATTATAGGATAACGATATATTCATAGAGTCGGTAAATGCCGTTCCAAACCTAAGGGTTGTTTGTCTATATTCTGGGGGCTGTGATGATACTGGCCAAAGGTGCTGACCTTTCGTTAGTAATCAGCTTATCAAGTTTTATGCTGGGACACGGAACCTTATCTAATTCGATATGGCGTCGCGACCATAAAAGATTGAACACCGCAGGATATGCAACCTGTTGGTGCGGACCCGCATTTGGGCTCATAAATCGTCTTATCCGTGTGACACGAACATGACTTTACGAAGCACAATTACATTCCCTGCATTTTCGAAGTCACCAGCTCTAGCGTTAAATGTGGGCTGATAGAGGAATAAAATTTTATAGTTATATATGGAAGACCCTATAGCCTATTATTGACAGAACTAATTCACGAAATTTAACGACCAGATGCATATATGGAAACCATTGCCTATAGTAATCCCCCTGAAGTTGCATCGATTTCCCTATGTTGGGCCCAAGATCTGGGATTATATGGACTGGGGCGCTGAAAAAAATGTTTATCAGTCCTGTTTACAACACACAACCATATACTCCGCCTCTGGTCGATAGGCAGAGCTTTGCCTGTGTGACATAATATTGACAGAAAATGTGTCACAACTTTATATAGAATCCGCTAGGATGAGCTAGAGATGTTAAGGAATTTGACCCCACTTCAATACCAACAATTTTCCACATACTCACATCATGGAAATTCCACGTCGTTATAGCATCACGTATACCAGAGTAAATTTCATAATCGGTCAAAACATTTAGTTTTTCGTTGGCCTACTATACGCAACGTGAATGGAAAGAAGTAATGTAACCATCGACTGTAGGCTACCTGACACTTTAAAAGGCTATATAATCGCACAGACTCAGTTCCTACCGAATAGTGCGACCTAGCTTCAGCTAGCATTCATCAAGATATCATCTTACCCGATTAGCTGGTTAAACCCTGGTACGTTCACAGCTTGTACTAACAGATGTTGTCAATTACGAACTAGGCTACTTCTACTTTTTCTGGTACTCAAATAGCGTTTGCCTATCCTCATTACTTTATTTAAATGTGGGTGTGGTTTTAGACTGCTTTCACATCTAGCTAACGGTTTGCAGAGTAAAACTGTCTACTTTTTGCCGTGCAGTTAAGTACATTCAGAATAGTGATTCTGAACCTTCACGAACCTGTGAAACACTTAGGCCTACTATAATTCAGTGATTCCCAAACTTATTCTACCCGCGTACCATTTCTAGTATTTTTCTCAAACCCTCGTTCCACGTAGTTATATCGATTGCTCAAAAGTGTTTCTTTTTTATCAGAAGGTAATAGTATCGATATCAGTTTGGCAAAATGGTTGCTGCAAAGGCAAGATTTGGTACGCTGATCCGGTACAGAATCTTTTGAACGTGTGACAAGGCTTGATAATTAACTATACATTCGATACAGCAAATCGCGCGAAGCGATGGAAATGTTTTCATGGATTTGATATATTTGTTCAAATAAGTCCTTGCTGTGAAGTCATTGTAACAAAAGCTTTGCGAGCTTTTGATAGTATATGAATCAATGCCTGCCTCGCTGTGGCAGAGTGGTTGCCATCGCCGCACATTTAATTTCAACCACGTGTCGTAATTGAGCCGCGAGCAATATGGCATACTAAATCATTTGTGCCATTAGGCCAATAATACTTTACAGATTCTCGGTTACTGGGACATGGAGCATCCCTGCCTCACTCGTACTGAAATCCGAAATATTGATCAACACATTATTTATTTCAATTCAGATCTTTATAGGTCTTAGAAGTTTCTCGTGTACCACAGTTTAGGAACCACTGATCAAATCTATGAGTATTCACGGACCCCACATTTAAGTCACGAACAAAATCTACCGTAATAGACATCTAATAGATTACTATATATAAACGGTGCACAAAATGAACTGTGCATAAACAATGTCGTAAAGGATCAAACCCGTAAAATACCATTTTGACAGAAATCAAAAGCATTATAATCAATATTTATTGCAAATCAATGGGACTTCTGCTGTTCTCTGTCAGATACCATTTCAGCACTGCGAACCTTCACCTTGGAAATTGTCCTCATATTGTTCGGTCAAAACGTCACAATTCGAGCGTATCATCACAAATCATATGTATGAGTTTATTGTGTGGCTTGACTTTAAATAATTATATTCCATGAGACTGTCTCCGGGAAACCGTTAGTGTTCCATATGGATCACCTCTTAGAGCCAGTGGTTTCGATAAAGCTACTGTCTGCAAGTATTGAGAGTTCGCAGTATAAGTCCTGCTGGATTTTCTAATTTATATATGTATGTATATTAAAAGTGAAAGCATGAGGAAAAAGATCATGCGACCGTCGGAGATACGATTTTGTCAAGACACCATCTCTTCCACGCTCACAGAAGGCGACCACGTCAACTCGGTCGCGAACGAATTGTGTACGGGACATCTCGACGAAGATGACTTCACAACAATGGAGGTGTTTCTCAATGAAGACGACGGATATTATTACACTCGTAACGACCGAATGCTGTATGTCTTCCGCGTGGCTGGGTACAGAGATTATTTGGACGAAATACACGTAAACGTGGATAAAGAAAGGGACAGTGACCGTAGAAAATTCACGACAAAGAATGATGGCATCACGATAGACGTGAGAAGCGGAGCTAGAGTGCTGGATCATTTTGATTTCGAAAGATGGGATCATTAGAGGAATGACAAGTCGCTTGAACATTTACCAATTTTATACACGCTTACGTCGTGGACATTCCACGTTGGTATAATATCATGCTTAAATGAATAGAATTCATATAGTTGATCGTAATATGTTCGTGGTATACGCAAGGAGAATTGGAAATAGTGCTGCAACATTCGAAATTATCAAAGGAGGTATTATCTTTCAGAAAATACAAGAATATTCGAAGTTGGATTAAGTTACTGAATTACCACCCTAGTACATAACTAACATAGTGTTTCGAAGTTTTATCTGTCACGCGAACATGGCACAGGCCTACTCTATAATTTCAAATGAGTTTCATCTACCTTTTCAAAATCGTACCAAAGCTAAAGCTTCGATGTCGTCGCGGCTGATTGACCGGAATACCAGAGCTCTGTTATACCATGCTACTTGGTAAGCGACCAATGCTCGCTGGACTCATACTATAGGCACGGGGTGAATACTGAAGCTGATTTACGTATGATGCAGACCCACTGTCCCCTGGGATGAAGTCCATTAAAATATATCTGAAACTTCAATTGATATTATACGTGACTAAATTATACGTGTTATTATATATTATACGTGAGTAAATTCACGGGAGCGTACTTTCGAAGAAAATAGCCGAATGGTTCATTTCTATCCTCAATTTAAGAAGACTGAAGGCAAAGGCAAAAACGAAGTGACAGTTTTGATATAATGTGTCTTGGTTTACCAATCTGTTCGTACAATTACAATGTTGGTTAGGGAGTTACAGCTAATGACATCAATATCTGCTGTGTTGCCGCTATCAAAACAACTGCTACCTGAATCCGATATTCGGTATATAACGTTGTCTAACCTCCACACAGCATATGCCTGGTTAGACACTTGCCTTTGTCTGTAAAAAAAAAATTGGCATGAGGTGAGATCAGCTGCCAAATAGTGTTAAAGTCATAAAGTTTTCAGGCAACTTACCCAATTATTAACTGCATCATTTGGAAATAATGTCCGTCTTTTTGGCCCTGCTCTCCTAACACAACCACAGAAAAACAGGCATGGTGTGAGAACACGCAAGAAATATTATCGGAAAATGCATCTCCATCCCCATTAACCAAGAAGATCAAAATTTCTGCAGGTATAGCTGACTTCCAAATACACGCAGCCTGAATGAACAGCGTGGCTGAAAATTTGATTGAAAAAATTCCGGGAACACAGCTGCTCCATTCGTATTCATACTCAGTCGGTCCCGTAAAAATCTCCTAAAAATGAGCGTTCACACCGCCCCGAAAAACCATTAGTATCATGTTCACATAGTGGGGCTCCGGTAAACATTTTCGAGAAATGTTATTCTCAGAAACCCGGTCCCTGGTATTATTATTATTATATCACATTTCACAGCGGTGCTTCTCGCCTTTCTAGGGTATGTGCACCACGACACGAATTTTCATAATGATCATAAGTCTCTGTCTTTGGTAATTTTGGGGGCGACTTTTTCAATCTTTCGCTCATTCAGACGTCAGTCTCACTCGCACCCATGCGTCTCCGCCTTGGTCTTTGCTGTCGATTTGTAGCACAGCTCAATTTGAGTTTGGGCTTTCCAATGCACTGCAACTGTAGTGAGGTCGGCGATGAGGAGCCCAGAGAAACTTCCGACACATAGAAGTTTATCCGAACCGGGATTGGAACACCGGTCCCCGGTATGAAAATGGCATTGTTAGCAGCGTATTTTCAAAGTTCGTTAAATCTGATTCTAGCTGCGAATGGAATAAGTATAGTCCTATACTTGCGCATTTTAAACACCCAGTACCTTGTACAAGTCGGAAACGAGAAGTTTTATCAGCTTATGGAGGTGCCGTGTATTTCAGGGAGGATGGCCAGGGTGCTATCAATTTTCTATCATACGATTTAACGCTAATGCAGGATCATCTTCGGTGACCATTTTTTACTTGCCGATATTAAGCAGACAAAATGGTATTTCAGCATCAACAACATGACATGGTAACGTAGTATATAAACAAAACCACAGGAGTAATTGAAACAAGCAAATGAAACCTAATTGAGCACTATACAGAAAGGTAGCCGAGGGCAGACTTAGACCACTAGATAATTCTAGTTGTCTAATTTCACTAAATTAGAGCGAAATTCCAGTAATCTAATTTTAATCTTATTTGTGAAATGTTCCTATGCTCGAATTTTAATTCTAACCTAATTTATTGTTTTCCTGAAAATGCCTCATTGTCCGACGATTTTGCAGCGAGTTCGCAAGAATATCTCTCTCGCGCGGCGAAATCCAGTGCCTAGCCGCCATCGCTTACTCACACCGTGCAGTCTTAGTAGTTATTGTGACGAATAATAACCTGCTGTCATGGTAGCTACCTAGTTTGTAGTTTGCGAACAAGATTATAGTTTTTGAAACTTTACGTTAGTACAACGCCGTGCTGACTAACATGGGCGATGCTCATTGTTACCTCAAAAGAAGTAATATTTTATTAGAGTAGTACAAATATAATATTAAATATAATGATCATTTTCAACTATAAGATGTGCACGATATCCGACAGCGATTTTCAGCGACTAATGAATAAGGATGGGCACAATGATTCGAGTACTCGAATCTGAATCGAGTAATAATTTTAATGATTCGAGTCGAGTTGTAAAATACCATTTTTCGAGTACTGAAATTATACGCTCCCGCACCCGAAAGTTAATTTACTAACGAGAACTATAGTTTTGGTACTATTTGCCATTGAGGATGCCTTGAAACCTTGCTTGGCTGTGTCGCAGCATGCGAGAAATAGTATAAAGTTACGAAAGTTACTGGAAATAACACATTTCCGAAGTCATGATTATCCCACAACATTGTCAAGAAGTGCAATGAAGTCGGTATGATCGAAAAAATACCAAAGTATCTTTAATGTGATGGATAACAGTCATCATATTCTTCGTGGTGGCATGAAAGGTACATATTTGAACGTTGACATTAGACATTCTGTTATGACGTAATAATGTGGGATACTCGAATACTCGACTCGACGGGCAACACGTGATTCAGAATCGAATCACCTAGGTACTCGACTTTTCCCAGCCCTTATAATGAATCGATATTGAGGCTAGCCAGACATGTTACTAGCTGAAAGACTATCTCATCCTAAAGATTGATCTTGTGGGTGGGGACGTCATATGCCAATTTCTAAGCGAGTCGATCTTGGCAGTGTTTGGGCCATTGTACTACAAGGCAATGTGCTTATTGATATTAGCTGACTCTCCATCTATGGAATGCTATTGCCATCGTCATCTGTCCCAGCTAGTTAGTAATAGTGTTGTTGGGTACAGGCGAATATAGCTTACTTTGAAACAACAACTATAATTGAGAAACTTAAATCAATTTTACTATTTCAAAATGCTTTATTGCGCGTTCTTTGCTAATCACAAATAGATCTCCGGCCGCGATTGAAGTGACCCCTGGTAAAGTACAAAATAAGCCAAGTTGGGTGTAAAGACGTCAACCATTCTCACGTTTAGGGACCTAATGGGTATGCACTGTGATTTCATATGGACTGATTTTTGCCGCATTTACTTTCCATTCATAATCTCATTCAATTTCACAGTTTTGGGAATTCAGTAATTCTAATTCTAATCTAATTTGAAAAATAATCCGTGTAGCTCTAATTTTTATCTAATTTGGAAAAGCCGCCTAGCTCCAATTCTAATTCTAATCTAATTTGAGATAACGTGTATATCTCTAATTATTATTCTATTTTAATTTGGAAAACTCGTGTAACGCTAATTGTAATTCTAATCTAATTCGGAAAAATCTGAAAATTTTCTTGTTTACCAAGTCTAGCTGAGGGCCGCAAAATATATATCTGTTGGTGACACCCACGCTACCAAGGATTGTAACATTTTTTTTTTCATTTTATTAGGACACAACAAAGACAGTGGCGCTTATCGCCCGTTAAGGCTTTGTGCGCCACGACAAAGCATTTCGTAATGTTGCTTTTTGAGTACGAAGCACCACTTTTCATGCTAACGCACACCCACCGTACCAGAGTTGGATCAATTACATTAATTCGGTTCAATTACAATTACAATAATTTCCTTGCACGTTTCAACTACATTACAATTACAATTACTCAATGCTATAAATATCAAATTACAATTACAATTACAATTTCAATTACTGTTAAATATGTAAAAATTACGATTACAATTACTGTTACACATGCAATTACACAAAACTTTGGTTCGCATTTACATTTACACTTCCTCAAAAACTGTTAGATTGCATTTGATGAACATTAGGGTGCGGAAACTTTCTGGCCCCAGTAAATTTGGCTGAGATTGGAGGCAGGGTTGTAACCAAGTCACATGGTTGCGAGTCACGAGTCAATCATACTTTTGTGGTTTTGACTCGAGTCGAGTCATTTTCAATTCATCACAGACTCGAGTCTGAGTCCAAGTCACCGTTTAAAGGCTCAAGTCCGAGTCATGGTGTTATGACTCGAGTCGAGTCCAAGTCACAGTATTGAAGTCATGTTCAACTCATGTTTTCAATCCTGCTTGGGTGATATCGAATTCCTTGTTTGCGAAACATGTTCATTTTGTCCATATCAGAGTCTTGGCACGTATTTATCTAGGCAGATAACGGACAGGTCCTGGCCTCATTTACCGATGCTAAATATAACTTTACTAATCTTAGAACTTAAAATCAAATATCTCTCTTGTCAGTCTGATACATCACCAATACAAGCATTCAGTTTTTATTATGAGCACATCGACGATAGCTCACGAATAGCTGATAGAGAACCAACGAATTCACGTCTACATACTATCTGATAGAGAACCAACAAATTCACGTCAAGATACTAGTTGATAGAGAATCAACAGATGCATGTTTGTGTAGAGGTATTTACAACAGGCCAGCATGCTGTAAAACCGTGCATGCAACTATGTGCATTGTGCAGTGACAACAGAACAGATACCTTTTGATTATACTAAAGGTGTTCCCAATTGCATTACAGAATACATCGCAGTTACAGCATTGGATAAATAATTGTACTATGGGGCTGTTCAAAAACATTTTTTTCAAATTTTCCGGCTACTTCTTAAAATTGCTAGATTGCCTAAAAAATCAAATTTGGCTCAATTCCAACCAGTAGAAAGCAATGCTATGAAAGAAAATTTTAGACCAATTACAAATAGAGATTTTAGAATTTTACCGGCTATCTCATGATATTGTTACATTGTGTAAAAATATGATTCATAGCAAATTTGACTCAATTCCAACTAGAAAAAGTGAAGTAATTAGAGTAGAATGTTTTGGATATGAAAAAAATAGTCGGCTTACTACTATGTAATTATATTATATGAAAGAATTTCTCACTAAAATACTCCATTTATTTTCAAATCCAAAATATTCTCCTCTCACATCATTGATTCCACTTTTTTCAAATTAAGCCAGATTCAGTGTTCCTTTTATGCAACATAACAATTTTATCAAGTAACCACCCAGTAAAATAAAAAAGAAGTTATTTTAGAACAGCCATATTGTATAAACATCACACAACATTAGCCATTCATCATTATACTCACGTGCACAATGCACATACCTAACAAAACGTCAAATGGACGAGGGGCATTGTCTGTTTTCACAGACAGCAGATCAAATCAATTAGTTACACTTCAAAAATACTAATGTGGAAAGGAGATCCTCAGATATGTTAAAGGGGCATGGCCGTAGAATGAATCCACATCTACTGAATACACGTTCCACTAGTGCACTAGATGCAGGAATTGACAAGCATTTTTGAACCACACTGAAGAGCATTGAATACTCATTCTTTCTAGTCGCCCAAAAATGCAAAGAATCATCGCCTTCAAATCTACACATGAGCTTATCAGTCTGCTTATCAGACTGCAGTCTCTTGACCATCTGAGTCATTTCATTGGCTCTAATTGAACTTTGCTTCAATTGTTTGCTTGTATAATTGAAAAGTCTTGAGTACTGTAATTGCGGAGGATCTATTACCTCTTCATCACTGGACGATTTTGTACAATGCATTATTGCTACTATGTATCATTTTCTGTTGTTTTTACGGTGGCATATCCGATATCAGACAAGTGCAACGAAAGCAGTATTGACAAATAGCGATGTCGGCAGAATTCGTCGGATGCGTTGATCTAGCCGTTACGATTCGCAAATTTCTTCATCCTCAAGTCATATAAAATAAGCCGAGTCAATGACTTGGGTCGAGTCATGCGTAATGACTCGAGTACAAGTCGAGTCAATCCAAATATTGACTCGAGTCGAATCGAGTCATTTTCCCATTTCAAGAAAATGACTCGAGTCAAGTCGAGTCATAAAAAAATCGTGACTCGAGTCTGACTCGAGTCGAGTCATGACTCGAGTCATTACAACCCTGATTGGAGGTAAGATTGAGATAACATCTCTGCAAATACGTGATCAAATTTGATGAAGACTTGGTTGGAAACTTGATTTTCTTTTTGCAATTGTTGCAGCAAGCCTCAGGAAATGGTTTAGCACATGTTTCAGAAGAATTTATCTGATGTTTATCCATTTTTGAAATATCAAGATTTAGTTCAGCCCACTGGTTCTCAAACTTTCTTAGAAACGTCCTCCTTTATGACAGTGAAATATTTCGTGCCCACGCCTTGTCTTCATATCACACAATGAAACCAATATTTTAGCAACACTTACAGATAGTTTGATGGTACGGAAGGTTATCCAAGACTGAGAGAATTATCCAATATGAAATTCGGACTATACAGAGAGCAATAACAATGAAATGGAGGTAAATCGCGCGAAGCGCGGCAAAAAAATTCAATTTACCGGAGCCTCCCAAGGAGGCACGTCCCCCAGTTTGAGAATCACTGGTTTTTGCCTATATTGTAATTAACTACGTTTTCTGTTGCTACTAGAGTATGGGAAACAGTTTAGCATTAGCATGGCCGAATTATATAGTTGACGAGGCACGCATAGAGCACCGATGTAAATAGGCTAATGATTTTATGTTGTGATAGTCAGGTTTCAATATCAATGTAATTGAAATTGTAATTGAGCAAAATTTTCAAGAATTACATCAACAATTACAATTACACAAATAGAAAGGCTCCAATTACAATTACAATTAGATGAAAAAGTGTAATGAATTACATTCAGCTCAATTACAAATTAGACTTGATCCAACTCTGACACGTACGAGTCGGAATAGGTAACGGGGAACGCAGGACTTCTTTTATTTTCATCCACTCACTATGCGATTGCGTCAAGTGAAATTTTTTGTATCTGTCGAGAAACCTTTCTAGTGCTGTTACCAGTAAGAATACGGAAACAAAACTAAATGCATTAACAGTATGTTTAATATCAGCGGTCTGAAGAAATATTAAAAGTTTTGCGATAAACATAGAGCTTAAATCACATTTGACACAATTCCACACAAACCCATCAAGACTTATGTGACACAAATTATTTTCAACCATTGCAAAGACCCAAAGCAGTAAGTCTTATTCGGAGTACTTCCTTCAAATGCATAACTTATCAACGCTGGAAGGTCAGGTGATCGTCGTATTCCTTCTTTAAGTAAAGAAATAGAAATCATCCCGGTTGCGCAACTAGTTCTGATCTGTAAATAGGAAATATTTTTGTTCTTGTTCGCAGCAAGGTTTCACAGTAAAAAATACACGTACGCAGATGGATTTCATTATTTGATAGATAACATACCATATCCAATCACCAGAAATACAGAATCGCTTGGTTATCACCATTGTATAGCAGCCAGACGAAAAAAGTATCGATCAACGACTCAGATTTTGGCTTATTCTTTATTACCGTTATAATGTCGTCTTACAATTGCATAAACTGTACGCAGCATGGATTACAATGGGTAGCCTACGTCATACATGCATATAATTTCGAAATGGTATACGCTGTTAAATAAATTTGCGAGAACCCCTGTGTCACTCAATCCTGTCGAGAACACTCAGGCCTGCAATCTGCACTTAGTCAAGTAAGTCGACACGACAATGAACACCATGAATATCAAACAAACAAAGTCATAGCAAAAATTGAGTCCAATCATCCCAACACTGCGTTACTTATTACCTTGTGTCTGCTGGTATCAAGAAAATTAAAAAACTACCTTTTTCACAAACGTAACGATTAGCCGTAGTGCAAGTCTTATCATTCCAGGAGGAGCCATACCACATTTCCACACAGTTTTCCCACGTCCCACCGTTCGGCTCACCAGGATGCCAATCCCTGCAGTAACAATTGGGCGAAACCCCATATTGATGTAAGTCAATTTCTAGAAGGGATCGCTGATAAATGCTCTAACGTGTATACATTGGGAGCTCCATCCACCCATTCAAACAATGATTCGTTGTTGCGGTCGTTCAACCCAATCCATAATACGAAGTCCTTTCCGATCTCCCAGAGAAACGACTATAAAGGTAATTATGACTTACAATGACTAACCAGGTTGCTAGTTGGGACGGAAGAATTCATTGCAGTTTTGTTCAAAACGGAGAAATTTATAGGACCAATTGTCAGTAGGGGCGCGAGTATAGGCCAACTACAATTTTCGTCCAGTTTAATATGCCTTATACATTGGACGGAAAGAAAACTACTTGTAGGATATCCTAGACCGAAAATATGATATATCGACCTACTCTCAATGAATTCACAAAGCATTCCACCAGGGTTGTAACCAATCACAAGGCTCCGAGTCACAAGTCAATCTCACTTTTATAGTTTTGACTCGAGTCTCGTCGAGTCGCTTTTAATTCACCATCGAGTCAAGTCAGAGTCCAATTCAGCTAGCAGAAGGTCGAGTCCGAGACATGGTATTATGACTCTAGTACGAGTTATCGCATTGACTAATCAGTTTCGAGTTAAAGTCTTGTTAGAACCACTTTTATAACTCTGTTTATCATGTGTAATAGTTCGCACTTGAAATATACTAATTTTCCTTGCTTTTAACAGTTTCTGGTCACATTTTCAAGTACCAGTACCAATATCCGGAATACCATCAATGTGGCTAGTTTACTATCCTCCTACATCACAATGAAATGTCGGTCTTGGCCGTCTAAGACTCGAGTCATACGATTTGTTTCGAGTCATGCGCAATGAATCGAGTCAAAGTCGAGTCAATAAACGGATTGACGCGAGTCGAGTTGAGTCCATTTCCTTATTTTGAGAAAATAACTGAAGCATATCTGATGTTCTAGGTCTAGGCGACGTCACATAAGCTGAGAGCCACTGCCAACTGCCACACGCCAAACCCCCTATTAGTCAGCCCGAAGGGGGCTCAAAATTATTTCGGGAATTAACATAATTTATAGATTTTTTTTAAATATAACGTTGCCAAGTATCTTGACCATTGGGTACCCGTCCCCCATGAAAGCATACGCATGATGCGTCAGCCATTACCACGCCACGACGCAGCAAGACATATGAACTTTTAGACCATGTAACATGTAACTCCGAGAAGTGTGCCAGGCCATCGGTAGCGACAAAAGGTTGGCCAAAAAGAACTGCTCTAATGCTTACCGAAAACTTCGATATGTGTAAAAGTATATGTATCTGTTCAATTGTTCATAGGTCCATAAAAGGCTGGCTTGTCCTGTCAATCCGAACCCCACAAGATAAATGCTATCCCGCAGAGAAAAATTATTTGCCAATGAAGACATACCAATTTGAAAGAAATCGTGTCCGTCTTTTAGTTCAGTATACGTTTTGACGAGTTCAATATACTTTGACATAGCAGACAGGAGGTCACGAAATATCATCATGTAACGAAGTCATTATACCAACGGGTCCGCCCGAATATGTTTGATTATTGTTCACGGGCCGTACATTTTACAAGACACCTCAATCAGCTCTACCGGTATATCTGCTCACGTGAGCAGAGAGGACAAAAAATTTATAGCAATATATATGCAATTCCCGATCATATTAACCGATTCAATCATGAATTATAGAAAGTTTTCGCGCGGTTATGCGATATAAGCTGACTCATAAACAGTACAACAAATTTAGCCGATAAGTAGCGGTAAAGCGTATAGCGTGATGGTGGGTCTGACGGACTGGTTTTGGCTTATCATCCTTATGGGGTCCAAGATGAACGCTTGTTGAGGGTGGGGCTGACGAAGTGCTCTTTCGTCCCGGCATAGGCTACATCTCACAATAGCATTGAATGCTTTGTATCACGTGACTATACTTGCTCTAAAATACAAGTTGTTTATGGAATTCAATTGAAATATTACGTGCTCCGCAATATCGTCGATGGTGGTGAGATTGGCCCCGTGGCTCTCGCAACGTTGTTGCGCATTTTCCCACGACGCCGTATCGTTCGAAAGGTAATAACATTTTGTACTGTAGTGGTGCCAACCTGGAGGACATTGAGTGCCTGAATTGAAGATGATAAAGTTCGTTCGCGATTAAGTGTGGATTATTGTACGGAACGTAGTGTTTGGCAACCAGGATCCGATCCAGTTCGGTAAAACTGAATCCCGACTCTATCTGGATTCATACTTCAGTCTTTGATGTTTAAATACGGATCCAAACAGACGCTGTTTAATGTTGGGAAATCACCATTTATTGCCCCTCGTCGACGAGGTGGTCAGTAACGAAGTAGGCTACTTCTACTTTTTCAGACAACTCAAGTATGTTTGTCCAATTGCGCTGCTTACCCAAATGCTTACATTTAGTCAACTTGTTTTCTACTTCTGCTCCCACTTAACAATTTTGAAGACAAAACTAGGCCTAGAATACTCGCTTATCTACTTACTTGGAGCTAGCTACTTCTATTTGTAATTGAGTAGAAATTCACGATGCTGCTTCTACCTGAGTGGCAACGACGACTAATTTGACCACCCCTGGTCAACAGACACGGAATCATAATAAAGAATATAGTCCTTGTGTAAATCACCATCCGGAACACCGCAAATACAAAAAGCAACCTCCGGAAACGCGTTAAAATTAGCTAAAGGATAGCTTGAAATTGTGCTACAATGACGAAACTAGCCTAGTTCAAGTTATTGTAATGCTTGAAACATGTCGAACTGTATACTTTATTTCCGAGTACCCGTGGCCCAACTTGAAAATACCTTTTTCACAAACGTATTGCAGATACTTGGAACATGTCTGAACACGCCAGATGGCGCCGTGCGAAGCTTCAACACATCTTGCAGCAAACCAACGTTTTGGCTCGCCAAGGAGCCAATTCCTGAATTGTAACAACCAGTTAGCATCCACAAATTCATCCAACTTCTGAAAGGGATGTTTCGGTCCTTTACCCTTATCAACACCAGTATAGACTTCTTACGTGTTCATTTACTCGACGTACGCTTCTTGAAGTAGGCCCTACAGAATTTGTTCTTGTTTCGACACAAAATCACGGGTTTGTGAATGAACAGTGACAGCTCATTCGAGTGACACATGGAAAAGTTTCACCGCGCTATACATAAATTAGGAAATACAATAATTGACCCCTCGAAGACTTTCAAATCTTTAATTTCATGAAAAGCATTCTTTTAAAAATGGAACCTATAGAATCGTGGTTTTTAGATGCGGATATTATTGAAGTACGTGTTCGTTTATTGACATAAAGTTTCCACTGACGTGTATGTGCTCGTAGTTTCATCAACCCATTCAAACATCCCGTCGATGTTGCGATCGCTCAACCCTATCCATATTCCAGACACGTGCCTTCCGATTCTCCATAGAAAGGCCTGTAAACAACGTAAAGATGTAGAAAAGCATGGTTCTGCGGTACCACGGGACAGGAATACAGTGAGTTTCTCCGAATCAGGTTGATTAGACCCGGATTCGCAATCTTTGTTCGAGTGCCGCATCCAGATCAGGAACGGATTCTAAATTTCTAGTGCATGAAAGTGACTTTCTGTTAGTTGATTTCGATGTGTTGTAAAACAATTTCTTGTAATCTTCTGGTTTCCGAATTGTATCACAATTTCGAAAAAATCCTTGAACTGTCAACTTCGGATCAAGTCAGGGCGTAATTAGAAAAATACCGGCGACTAGAGTCGAAGTAATCATCGTCGATACTGACGTAGAAGTAAAGTTGGCGATTTCCAAGTGAGTAGAAAGTAAGTATAAAAGGTCTTATAGTCAAAGTAATCACCGTTGGTATTTGCGTGGAAGGATATATAGCGATTTCCAACTAAGTAAAAAACTAGGTATTCCCGTTTTTCTATTCCAACAAACCACTGCAGGTATAGATCTGTACGTCAAACATGTTACCGGTACCAATATGTTTGTTACGACGTCAGTTTAAGCTCCGGTGCCATACTCCTATCCGTAGCTAAAAGTATGGCTGGACCCAATAATTCGAGAACTCAATTTTGAGTTGAGTGCTAATTTCAATGATTTCAATGATAGAGAGACGAGCTTTTTGAGTACTGAAATTATACGCTCCTAACCACTATCATAGAGAATCATCGTTTCGATACTCTTTTCAACTGAGAATGGCTATAAACCTCGATCGGTCGTATCGTATGTCTATCATGAGTCGTTGTATATGCCGCAAAACATCAAGGACAAAAATAAACTACGTCCTTTCCTTTCCTTATCGCAGGATACGAAACATGTAATATACCGAAATGCACGTTATTGGAAAGAAATGACATATATGTTATTGTGAAGTCGTGAACAACCCACATCATTGTCACAAAGTGCAACGGTCGTAAAAAATGCCAAACTATCTTTAATGTGACGTAGAACTGGCTATATTCTTTGTTGTCGCATAAAAGGTACATTTTGAACTACCTTATCATGCATACTGTTATGACGAGTATTGAGTCATACTCGAATATACTCGATTCGAAGCCTAATACGCGATTCTAAATCGAATCACTCAGGTGATCGATTTTGCCCAGCCCTACTAAACCGTCGTGGTATCGCAAGACACACTTCGCCTTAATTCCGTCGAAAAAGTGCAACAGGAAAGAAATGTGTGCCAGTCATATCCCAAGGAATTGGAAAACGATGACGCGTGACCTCGATATTACAGAGATACATGAGTGAAATAGTACCCTTATTAAAAATCTCTGTCTATCTGCAGTTCGAATATGGTGGCTTCTGTAGGAAATGAGCTAGGTCAAAATGCCAATAATTACGTGTTCTGTGACGTCGTTGATAGTCATGAGATTGGCTCTCATCTTTCGACAGCTATCCTGCGCGTCTTCCCACGACGCGCCGACCCTCGAAAGGTAATAACATTGTCCGGTATTGTCTGTCTTCCAATCTGGAGGGCAGGTAGTACCTAACGAATGAGATAGCAAGAAGTTGGAAGTTTTGAGCAGTGCTCTTCAAATGGTGCGCTCGTTTTAGCGTAGGATGCACCAAAATGAATATGGGTGGACCAGGGTTGTAATGACCTGAGTCGAGATTTTTTGTGACTCGGCTTGACTCGAGTCATATTCCTAGAAGACGGAATATCACTCAAATCGACTTGAATCAATCTGTGTATTGAGTCAACGTTTATTGGACTCATCAGATATTACAAAGAAAACACGTATATATATTTATCCATTTCCGGCCTACACATACTCATTACTCACGAGAATTTGCCAACGCAGTCGTCAAAGTCTCTTCAGTGCTAAACGTGGAAGTGACAGGATTTGTCCTGGATTCTGCTGCGGATTTCAAATGAATATAAACACATAGCAGTTATGATTGCTTTGCATGTCCGCCTATATTAGCAGCTATTCATGTTTTTTCAGCTTAACATTGTGCAGAATTTTTGAATTGAATTGAATTTATTTCTAACAGCACAGAAAGACGAACAGAAGTTACCTTTTTAAAACATCTTAACAGACCAATAGCGTTTTTGATTGTAATCATTTCGTAAAATATTTTTCTCGCTTGATCAGCGTGTATAGAATGCTGTATTCATGGCGGTGATTTATATCGGTACAGGGTTACGAACAAGACGGTGCCTATTTAAAACATCTCAAGAGGTCAATAACCTTTCTGACTATAGGCAAGGTAAAATATTTCGCTTCATCAGCGTTATGCGAAGAATCGCGATGCTTTACTATGACTAACTTCAACATAACTGCTGTCGCATCACGAGAACCACCAAGTGCTTCTTTCCGGACAATCGTGTGGCATAGTATTAGTCACATACGGTCAATCGGGCGAATATTATATGAGAATTTTGAAGTACTGCGCATTTGAATAGGATTGCTTGAAAGTAATCTTTCCTCTGAATATACGAAATTTGAAATTAAATTCCGAGTTATACGAAATACAGCAAAATTCAAATTCAGTTAGTTCATCCTCATACGCATGAGAATGGCGAATGCCTTTACGCCAAGCCTGACTCGGTACGACGATACAGTTCCCTTGTGCAGTTCTCCTGTATATTACCGACCTTTTGCTCCAATCACTCGGATTAGGCAACTAGAGGTTTTATGATTATATAATCATTACCCAAATACCCAAAGTAATAGTTTTGTGAAAGTATTCTGTATCAAATTTAGAATTGATTGCAATCGTTATGGTCTGTGCTGCAGACTTTGGAAGTAATACGTTAGTTCAGTGGTTCTTAAGGCCTCTGCACACTGACCTCGCGACGCAACATCGCGAGTTGCGCGTTGCGAGTTGCGAGTCGTAAGTCGCGAAGCAATGCACACTGGTCCCCGCAGTGCCCACAAGCGGCAACTACAGCTCTTGCGCGTTCTGTCCGAAGTCTCGCAATGGATACACATTGCACAGCTCCCGATAGATCGCAAAATGAATATTTCGATGGGTATACATGGGTTTGTCAATGAATAAGATGACGTCTTATATGCACACACTTTTCCATTAACGAACCAATATCATATTTCAATGCTGAAAACGCATAATCTGGGTGACCCAGTTAAAGGTGCTATTTCCGGTTGCCGATCCAAATTTCTGGAGTTCCAGCTGTAGCCTATTATGCTACAGACACCAAGCCTTTCTGTATTCCACTGCCTCAGTGACTGCATCAACTGTCAAGCACTCATACATTATTTTCTCGATATGATAGAGAACAACATTCAAATGCATTATAATTTTATTGTAAATGAATAAAGTCTTAACAATATTCAAATATAACTCTGGGATTCTTTCCTTTTCAATCTTCGATTCGCCCTCAGGTATCAAGCATGGAAACTGATCCGTAGGCCTGGTTGATTCATTCTCCATAATGATGCATAGTCCATTATTGACTTATAATATTAGCCACTACAATTCGTACCGAAGTCTGATAAAGAGGAGAATAGACGAAATCTAACATCAAGAGTTACACTGCTGCTACCTAGTCAACAAAAAGATTTTCAGACGTCGTGTACTGAGATGTACCGGTATCTGAAATATACATCAGTGAACCCATGACATACCACGATTATATGTACCTGCTTAACCCAGTTTCCAACCAATGTACAGTGTACACTGTACAGGTTAAAATGAATCAGACAAGGTATATATCTAATAAATCCACCTGTAGAGACATACAGTGACTGTGAGTTTCGCGGTATCGGTACTGCCGGAGCTGGTTGGCCTTTGGTAATTACCAAGTACCGGTACTGCTTACAGTAGAATGTGCTCTTGCAGTTAAGCTTCAAGTTTTAAAATGGCCTCAAATCAGTCTAAATTAAATGAGGAAATAATTATAGATGCCAAAACACGCAATACCCGGACAAACTATTGCGGTGACATAGAGCTAACGATCAGTAACTGCTGACCAGTCGCTCGCAACTCGCGACAAAGTTGAAAATTTTCAACTTTGTCGCGGAGTTGCGCAACCCTGTCGCAGACGGCATGTTGCGAGTTGCCGGCGACTCCTGTCTGCATGGTCCAGTCGCAGACAGGCGCGATTCTCTCGTTTTATCGGGTCGCGAGCTCAGTGTGCAGAGGCCTTTAACCGAAGTTCCACGGAGCACTAGGGGTTACATGAGCCAGTATCAGGGATGCCGCGGAGGTCAATTCAGACACCCATTCAACTCATACATATGATATGTGATGATGCGCCGTCTTGGCCATCATTGGTCGCTTGCAATTAGACTTGATCAGTATTAGTTGAATTGTGACTGCTGTCGTGGTACACCGGGTGCATTGGCGTAAGCAGGGCAGGTTGTGATTCGTGAATTAAATCCCTACCTTCCGAAATTCCAAATCCATCTCCTATATTTATAAGCTCACTTGTACTTGAGCAATTGGAATCACGGTGTTACGTTTTGACCGAACAATACGATGATACTTTCCAACCACTTCCTGTGCTGGTATGTGAATGGGAACAGCAAAAGTCATACTGATTTAAGAGATTTTCGATGATATTCATTATAATTTTTACTGATGTCTGTAAAAATCTCGTGTAGATGGTTTCGTTATATCCACACTTTATTGATGCACAGTACACTTTGTGCGCACGTAATCTATTAGATGTCTGATTAGTTGTATATTGTGGTGGACTTTTTTCGTGGATTTGGGGCTTCGCGAAAGATTGCAGATTTTCGTAGGCCCAAGTGTTCCGCGGGTTCCTAAAGGTTAAGAACCCCTGCGTTAGTTAATATACATGAAATAAATGATCAAACTATGGTTTACAAGAGATGTAAATCACAATAGCTTATAAAATAGTTACTGATTTGACGTTCTTCTTTTCCGCTCGCTTGGCATGCACGAAGTTCATCAGTCTCTGTAGTAAATACGAAATAGAATAATCAATGTAAATGAAGGCTCATTCACATACTTAGGAAATAGTTGTATCATGCTTAGAGCTACGACTGATCTCGGATTTTTTTCCGATACCGGTAACTAGCGCTTTCACTGATAACCGAGATATATTTGGCCGGTATTTAAAATATGGCATCCAGCTTCATGCGCATTTTCAAAACTTCAGAGCATTCACTCTAACAGCCGTACATCCGTCTGTGGACTGGACATGAAATAAACTAAAAAGATTGAATCTGGGCAACTGTAATCAGAGGAGGTCAGTAAAAAAGTACTTGTATAAATACGAAGCAAGACACACGAGGAAATATTGATTGGCGGTAATTACTAATCCTAGACAAATGAGAGACAAACGATACCAACGTAAAATGCACGGACATAACAAAGAGTCAGTATTAAACAGCGACCTAATTAATAATACCATAATCTAAAATGCATTCTTGCAAAGACCACTGTCAGTGACTGTAATTGTTAGTAACTCAAGGAGGAAAAGATCGATATAAATGGAATGATATGCAACATACGCTTTTGACAACTTGCGTGCAGTGCGGTGAACAATACGCATATCGTGACCAGTGCTGATGTGAGTAAAATTAGGCAAGCAACCAGCAGCTGGATTTTCTTTGAGCCGCGTTTTCTGGTTTCAATGTCCATCTTGTCCTCTTCTGAAATTTAATGGACCATAGCTCTGTGAAAATCCAATGTTAGTCGAAGCCCAGCAGAGCCCGTTAGGCAACACACGCACCAAACTAGCCTTCTTGAGGCTCTGATTGACCTCTGAATATGCCATCAAAATATAATAGGCAGTTGTTGTTAGTTTTGTAAATAGGTAGAGTCAATATATGTAAATTAATGCTGAATTCAGGGAGATTAGTTATATCTTAAGCCGCTCAATATCGCTTCAGAAAACCCGGACAGAGAATTCATGCACACTACCGTCAAACGCATGTAAGAATAGCTACCCATAAGGCAAGGACATATCTTGCCTTCAGCTGATAGCAATGGTCAACACACATTTTGGTGCAAAGAAAGTTTCAACGGTTTTGTGGTATTTTTAGGTCGCTGAATCCAAAATTGACATTAGTTTTTCTGAATTGGCTCGATTTTTTAAAATATTCCATATTTTTTGTTTTTATTCTTTGTATACTACATATCTTTGTATCCTACGGTTTTGGGGCATTCATATGTCGCTGAATCCGAAAATGTAATTTATTTTTCCGAATAGACCTTATTTTTTGAGATATTCCACATTTTTGTTTGGAAAAGTGCTCAAAATACGCAAATTTCGGCATAGGTAAATTTCGCTTTATGTACTCAACTTAGACGAGTTCACATCTGTCTCTTCAAGTGTGTGCATACTATATTGTTCTATTTCTGAAGCGATATCGTTGAAGACGCAATCGTTAACACAGAGAGTCTTATATGCGCGAGTCCTATTTCATGTGGAAATCAAGCAAAAATTATAAAAATTAGGCGATATTACCGATAAACAACACATTTTTGTAAATCAAAAACAGGCGCCGTCAAAGCCCAAACTATACGTTCAGTAACGCTCAAAGTTCATTTAGTAAGCTGTCAAAGCACGCTAGTCAATCATACAGGCCTACCTCCATTTTCATTAAAAGTCCTCCAATGTCTTTGCAGTAAGAAAAATTCATCTAGTTGGCTAAAATACAGAAGTAATTCTTTCTCGCTTGTGCGGTAAAATGTTAATCAAGCTTCAGTTCGAGGGCGTTTTTGTTTTTGAATAGGGTACCTCCCCAGAGTGAGGCACAGATCGCCGAGAAGATTCTAAATCTGCGTAATTCCAAGTATTCTATTTATAAAGATTAAATAAAATAAATATATACACAAATAAATAAAAAATATCGATATCTCAAAAAGTAGAGCCAATTCAGAGAAACGGAGTTCATTTCCGGACTCAACGGCCCAAACATATTCAGAAACCCTTAAAATATCTGTGGCACTCAAAACAGATTTTTTGGTTTGCCAGTAAATAGACCTTCATGTATCGTCTCTGTGAACGGTAACTTTCGACACAATTGTACTAAAATCAAAATAACGACTCATAGTCAAGTATAAAATGCAATACGTCTAATATTACTCAGCGTATAATCCCCCTCAAACTTGCGCATTAAATGCATTAAGTCCTGTAGTAATGATATGCATTTTCCGTTCATTTCAATGCATAGCACTCGTCAGTATGCGTCTGTCAATGCTAATATAACCGATATCGAATTTATTGAAGTCCATGTTAGGGTTACCATATTTCTGCGACCAAAATTTCGGAAACTCTTTAGCGCCCACTAGTGGAGTTCAAAATGAGTTATGACGTCACAATAGCAAAGCT
Source organism: Botryllus schlosseri (assembly GCF_051294905.1). Lineage (NCBI taxonomy): Eukaryota > Metazoa > Chordata > Ascidiacea > Stolidobranchia > Styelidae > Botryllus > Botryllus schlosseri. Next base: position 26,395,051 of record NC_137238.1, read on the forward strand.
TTGCTCATAGACTAGAGTAGGGTTGCCATACGTCCGGAATTTCCCGGACATGTCCGGAATTTCACTGTTAAAACTGCGTCCGGGAGGAATTTGTAAAATTTGCCTAAATGTCCGGAATTTTGAAGTAAGCTCATAATTTTGTCCTAAATCAACAGAAACAATATTATTTTTGGACACATGTAACCCATATGAAATTTTTCTTCGCGCTGCGCGCGATTTAGTATCACATTTATTGGTTTTAATATGGGGACTACTACCCTCGCAGACTGCGATCGACAAATAATTAAAAATAACATTCAGTTACAGAAATAAGTCTCGTTGTCATCGCAATTACAAGATAACCGTATATCCATAGAGTCGGTTAAGCCGTTTGATCATGACCTAACGATGTACGATTACGCTCCTTGCATTTTCGAAGTCATCATGCTCCACCAGCTGTATTGCTAACTCTGATCATGTGGGCGGATAGAGGATCAAATTATATAATAATATATGGAAGAATCAATATTATTGACATATTCATTGAAATCATTTAAAGACCAGATGCATATAGAAACCAGATGCATATAGTAAGCCCCCAGAAGTTGCATCGATTACCTTAGGGTGGGCTCAAGATCAGTGTTTATTTGGGCGGTAGGGGACTGAAAAGATTTAGCTTCAGCCCTGGTTACAACTCACAACACACAGCCACATACTCCTGAACCGGATCGTGACCATCTCTAGTCGATAGACAAAGCTTTGCTGGTGTGACGTCATATTGATCTACCTCATGTTGAAATCCGGTAGTGGGCGCTCAAGTGCGTCCGGAATTTGGATTACTAAAATATGGTAACCCTAGACTAGAGGTGGTCACGATCCGGTTCAGGAGAACATGGCTGTGTGCTGTGTAACCTAGATCGAGAAAACGAATTTTCAGCCCCTTTCCGCCCAAATAACCAATGATTTTTAGCCCAACACAGGGTAATCGATGCAACTTCTGGGAGGAGGGGCTTGCTATATGAATCTGGTTTCTATATGCGTCTGGTCGTTAAATTTTTTGAATGACTTCCGTCAATAATATTGGTTCAAGTTCCATATATTACTATATAGTTACTACTCCCCGCCCACATGATCAGGGTTAGCGGTAGAGCTGGTGGAGGATGATGACTTCGAAATTATAGGGAGCGTAATTGTACATCGTTAAGTCATGTTCATGTCAGCCTTATGCCGGTGCGCACCATGGAGCTTTATAAACACCCCCCATCCAGTGGTTTCCAACCTTTCATGGTCGCCACTTCATCTCCAATTTGCTAAATGTTCCGTGGCCCAGATAAAAATTTGAATGAAGTCAGCACCTTTGCCCAGGCGGGCTATTTCGGAAGCTGATTACGTTCTACAACGCCAGATTAAAGGTTAAAGATTAAAATCAATAACTGCGATAGTAAATTGCGCATAGCGCGAAGAAAAACATCGTGGATCAGCCTAGATATTCCCAAAAATAATGTTTTTATGTTGATTTACGAAATAATTCTGAGCCTACGTGAGCTCTTCGAAATTCTGGACTTTTTGCATACTTTAGAAATTCCTCCCGGACGCTAGTTTGAATAGTGAAATTTCGGACATGCTCCGGAAATTCCAGACGTATGGATACCCTAGTCTATGTGCAATGTGCCTGCTTTTGTATTAGCTGGATGGGTGGATCCAGAGGTAGGCTAACTACATTTAAATTTTCGTTATGAGTATTCGAGTGTTTTCACTTTTCATGCGGCTCAATATGTACTCTGAAGTTTTAAATGCGGCTCCGACATTCAAAATGGCTGGGAACCACTGGTTTAGATCAAACGGCCTATTCCGATTTGCATGCGGGGTGATATTTCCATAGCATGTTATAATTTCAAAACCTTTACTCGAATATACCTGGTTTGTGCCTGGAACAATCCTCTGCGACCTGCGAACCATTTTCATATATATTTTCTTGTCCTGAACGTAGACAAATAGGAAAGTTTGGTACGGCAGGTGAATTTCCTGACCATATTCAATTTATATGTAAATGAGAATAGCACAATAAGACAGCTAGGGGGGTCACTGAAACCTAAAGGTTCTTGTAGTGCGACTCGCGAAGGGTATAATGGGGCGCGGCAGTACTCAAGTAAGTGGTTTGAATGTGCAGTGTTAGCCGATTGAAGGTGACTGCTTTCAAAATTGCGTCTTCATGACTAACTTGAAACAACTAATACCACTAAATGCTAGCGCAAATACCTAAATTAGATTTAGTAAACGATAATGAAAGAGTCCCAGTCGTGTGACAGTTTCACTTATAAACGCGCAGGGAAACTATCCCAAAGCAACTTTCTACTTAACAAAATCAAAACTATAGTAAGTATTTATAGTTATAAGTTCAAAAATCACACCCACTTGAGTAAGTACAGTGCAAGTAGACAATACCTACTTGAATAATCCGAAAAAGTAAAAGTACTTCGTTACTGTTCACCTCGCCTGTTCACCCCATGGTTTCTGCGCACTCGCAATTTCCTACATGGCCGTAAAAACGTAGCACACAAGCATTAGAAATGCATTTCATCCGAATAAATATTTATTGATATAACCGTTAGTTACAGTAAACTAGTATGCGTAAACAGCATACAGAGCGCCTTTCCTCAACGATAATTGTATAATGTAGTAAAGATTTAGGTGAGCGAGTGACTTAGAGGACATTCTAATACGATAGAAGATGGTTTCATAGAGAATACAACTTCTGACGATGCAAGGCAGTGGTATTCACAGACACACATATCTAAAATTACTTTTAAAAATGTGTTTATGTCTGCACCGCCACGACTTATTACAAACTTACCTTCTTGACACCATGGTTCAGTATAAATCGTTTTGTTGGCCATTATCGATGATTAAACTAGTTTTAAATCAGAATCTACGTTGAAACAAATGTAAGGCTGCTGATGAATTAAATCCCTGAAAACATTCATAATTAATCTGGATAATTTCAAAAGGAGGCACGACCTGCCACATAAAGCAATAAATATATATATTATGGAATATAGGAATGGTACACATAATAGTGACCAGACATGCTGCGATTTCTGTACGAATGTAATAGATGACGATATACGATCAACCACGTGCGAGTACGATTTCGATGACAGCAAGACAGTGCGTATTCGATTACGATTACAATCATTACGATTATGATTACAGTCTTTGCCATGACGCTATAACCCGTCACCACCGTACGCACAATAATCCATATTAGAGAGTGGTTATTTCATTGCAAATTTGGTGGGTTCGTTTCGTGGGTCAATATTTGATATTATACTTAGGTGTAGTTTGCAATCAATCCATACATACTTATACTTAATATACTCATGACTAAACTTTTGTTGCCAAATAATTAAATATCAACTCCTGCTAACTCTGAGCACTTCCGCGAAAGGATCACTGTATATACTGGGAAAATTCTCTTGCTAAAATCGTCAACCTGTGCATTTCTCTTCTGGCCAGAATAGCGTCAACTGGACGAAAACACCAAGGCGAATTCAAAACACCTTATTCGCTCAATGCCAAGACACTACAGTTTAAACTGCATCGCTCCTTACTTTGTTCGTCTTCAAAATAAACCTGGACCATATTTCACCTACATTGAGGATGCCTGAACTACGGACGGCTGGCGAAATGCCACTTATCTTATAGCACGCAGCAAATTTTAAAGAATAACCGAATATGTCCCGCACATACGACACGAGAGCTGCTGGATCTCGTATTTTCTACAATAAATTGGCAATGAGGAAGAAGACGTCATAATCATATAAATTAAATCATATGGGATTGTAGCCATGGTTGTTTGAAGTATACCGTGACCTCGCCTATGACCAACGCGCTAGTGAAAAATACTCAGTACGATCGCTGCATTATCATTGTCGAGAATAGCGCCAAAATGTCACATACTACAAGCGATGATCTGAAATATTGAAACAACCATCTAAACAAACAGAGGAAAGCAGATAGGTCACTGCTTATGTTCGTTCGAGCAAGGCATAGGTACAGTAAATTCATATCAAAAATCTCTGTGGAGTTCCGTATTCAAATGACCATAACTTTAACCACCTAATCCTAGTGCGTGAACCATCCTATTCCCATTTTCCTGCATTTTGCCCTCATCAGGAACAATTGGATACACCAACTGATTCCCTTGTGAAAAAATAATCGGGTAGGGCTTGGAACTAGTAGTAGCCTACGCATATACTACCGGTTGGCAACCACCAGTTGATATGATAGCATATGGAACATACACTTCCTTTGGTATCAGAAATTCCAGTGATTGAGTAAGTGGAATTCCCGTCGTCGATATTTAGTCACAGATGATGATATAAGGGAATGCGAAATTTTGCTCACAGGAATTCTAGAGGTGCAAAAGCTGTAATGAGTATACGTCTATTAGTCACCGTTTTTTTACATACCAACATTTGATTATCTCGCAATATTTTTCATTCATAATTTCCGAACAACATGAACTAAAGTCCGACCGATTATATCGGCTCGCCGATATCGCACTTTCAAATTAATATCGGTATCGGCCGTTGGGGTAAACAGAAAAAAAATTCGGCAATTTTCGTGACGTCACAATACGGTTATAGAGTGTCACAGAACGACAATCTGCGACCGCTATGTTTCCAATTGTGATATACATGCATTTATAATAGCTTGGAAACAGACTTGGTCCTTAAGTTGATGAAACGTCGTAAATTTATACTGACGTACAAGTAGAAAAACGTTTTTTAAGTGCGTAAGAAAGTAAGGAAAGCCTACTTGAGTACCAAAGTAGAATTTCTCCGTTACTGACCACCTCTGCTTACATGCGTCCATATGCGGTCTTTTTAGTGTATTTCATGTCAAGCGAAGTAATGGCTGTGAATCTGTTCATATAATTGATCCGAAGTTTTGAAAATGCGAGTGAAGCTCGATATCAAATTCTCTAAATATCGGCCGATTAAAAAGGTGCTAGTTATCGGTTTATCGGTATCGGTTCAAAATCCGATGTCGGTCGAGCTCAAATATGAACATCGAGCTGAGCTAACTCCTTTGCTGAATGAATGATTGAATCGGTACCCGGAATCGTTTTTGGCCGGAGCGGATTCCATTTTCTTCTGATACGGCCGGAGTCACTATTCGCACTTTTTGATATGGTAAAATCGCTATTGGGGCTATTGATGAGCATTACTGTTGTAACTATCAATTACGCGCCTGTAGCTGCCAATAGAAACACGTGATCGACAGAACACTGTGAGTTTTTATTGCATACATTAAATTTTGGTGGCATATATATATCCTGAAACTTACTGTATAATCTACTGTTTGGTAGTTTGCTAGAAATAAGTATACCCATAAATTATTATTATCGGAATTATTCGGGCCGAATCAGCGTCATTTAACGAATTAGTTCTTGGAGTCGGACCGAAACCGGACCAGAGAGTTCAACAAACATGATCGGAGTCGGACCGGAGAATATGTCGATCCATCTCGCACTAACCAGCTCACATAGCACAAATATATGAACTGAACACAGTACGCCCTCCTCGCACTCCGTATATCCAAGAAAGTGAGCTCCTCCACAGGGACACGCATTGTATATGTGCGTGGCGTCGCCACTCTATGTGGCCCCTCGCTACGGTCTTAAATACGTTATAGCATTAAACGAATTCATTTTATGAGAGTGCGTTACGCGGGTTTGCTCATAATGATAGTCTGCACAATACCGATAACTAGCGTAGGCATATCTGCTGTTCATTTATCTGAGTGACGTGCTGTGCCTGTTAATCTAGACTGCAATTGTTGTCTCTGATTCAAGAAAACAGAAACTAAAGAGGTCGTCTGTTTTTTGTTTTTGTTTAGGAAATATATCACATAAAAACATTTTATTTATTTTCAATCTACTGTCTTGCAAGGAAGTAAACTAACGGTAAGTACACCATTCAGTGACTCCACTTTGGCCTGATGGCAAGACCAACCGTCATCTAGAACAGTGCTCTTCAACCTTTTTCGACGTGGCACACCCTTTTAACGTTTGCTCAAAACTCGTACACCCCTGTTCATTAGGGGTCCTCAAAAATGACTTTTTTCCTCAAATCACACTGGCTACTTGATAAAATTGTTAGGTTACCTAAGTTACGCCTACACACCAAATTTGGTTCAATTCCAACCAGTAGCCGCATGGCTACGGGAGAAGAAAGTTTCTATTTATTATATAAAAATAAATAACGAAAAATGTGAAATTTTTCTGTTCACCCCAGGAAAGTATTAGGTTGTCTATAAAAATGATTGTTATGTTCTTGATCTTGTTTGAACAATAACTCAATACGACGAGGTTGCAATATGAAATCAGTATATTATCAGCAGAATAACTTTAAGGCAGCGACACGATCCAGAGTACAGGTAAACGAAAAGACCACGAGACAACAGAACACAGGGTATAAATACAGAGCACGACACACGAGGAAATAATGATTGGCGGTAATTACTAATCCTAGGCAAATAAGAAACAAACGATACCAACGTAAAATGCACGAACATAACAATTAGGGATGGTGTGAACGCGAGGTTCACGTTCGCGTTCTGTGTGTGAACCTCGGAAATTTAGAGGTTCGCGTTCACAACAGAACCTTGGTAGGTTCTACACTGTGAACCTTTTTTATATATTACAATTTTCACTTCGTTACAACATCTTTGGTTCATATTTATTGCATTTCAACTGCGGGGCACTCCATGCATGGCGCTGGCAGCATTAAAAGTCAACACTAAACGAGCATGCACCTTGACAATCTCAAATGTTTTACTTGCTTTGTTACAAAAGTTTCCTCGAAACATCCAGGTTTCCGTTCGTCCATCAAAAACATCACGAGCAAAATACGCAGTAAGCGAATGATGCTTATTCCACCAATCAATGAAATTGATATCGTTTGCTGATGAAAAAAAATCTAGCAGGCGTACGGGATCAATCTTGACTTCGTATCTTTACTGCATCATTAAAACCAAATCCGTGCGATTGAGGTGTTGGCCACTGCTGTATAGTGTATAACTTTTGTAGCAAGTATAGAAACCTGTTTTACATTCAGCTCAATATCAATGTAGCGATACTCTGACGCCGAATACATTGTCCGGTCTGGTCTCGACCGTTAAGGCGTAAGTTTATGTTCACTGGTAAGTACTCGTCAAAATTGTTGGCAAAGCGACGGAAAATATTGATTTTATGGGAGTATTATATCCTTTAATTGCCTCAGTTGATACATTTAGGGCAAAGATAATAAAGTTGGATTAGCAATAAAGTCGATTAGCGCGTTCTTCAGGATTTATCAACCCAGGATTAAGGAAACCGGTTGATCGCGGCGCATAAAGTTAGTGTTAATCTCATGATTTAACAAACTGGAACAACTATAGATTTCTAGTTATCTATAGAAACTGCGTACCATTCCTACGTCTAATTATTCCCGATAGTGACCGTGCCGATTGTCTCCTAGGTTATGGCTTCACTAAACAATCAACGAATTATGTACCCGCCATTGCAAAGCGATATCCGTTTCTTAGCTGTACCGTACTAATTGGACACGACTTTCATTTCGCGATGATGATAATTCTACCTATTACAGTGGCAGTATCGTCGTTAGCAGCCTGCTGTTTCAGTATGGAGATTGTGGGATCTCAAGTTTTATTCACCAACTAGCAGCCAATATATAACGCATTTTCGCATTATGATGCAACAGATAACGCCACTTGATTGAAAACTCGGGACACCGCGACTAACCATCGCGCGTAACCCTCTTCACCTTCATGCGTCGCGATTAGCAGTATTTAATCACACGATTAGCATTCTCCCGAATCAGCTAACTTAATTATCTCCGCACTCAGCGACGTTTAAAACACCAATATGTACTTCGGCATTGTGGCATTATGTAGCCCGAGTCGTCACTAGGTATCGTGTACATTAGTAGGGTATCACTTCGTTGCAAGATAGGGTTGGAATTAGCAATATGACGTCACGTGACGTCATGAGGTTCACGTTCGTGTTCACACAGAACCTTTCAAAAAGGTTCGCGTTCACACGAACCTGAACCTTTCAGAGGTTCACACCATCCCTAATAACAATGATGTTCTTCAAATTTGGTTCAATTCCAACAAGCAGAAGCGGAGTTATTGCCGTCAAACAAATTGGATTTGAATAAAATAGTATTTGGTCAGAGTCTATTCGCAGCCAGTTAGGCCGCCCGCCACGCAAATTGGAATTTATTTCGTGTCAGCCCCAAAACAGCATGTCATTACTAACGATAATCAACCTAAACGTAACAGTATTGGGGAGAGAGTAGGTAAAGCTACTGCTGCAAATCCATCGTTACTGACTATTGCTGGAATAAGTGGAAGTCTGAACTGGTCAACGAAGATTCGCAATACCAAGGTCTCATACGCACAAATGCTGAATTTCGCGGAATCTCCTGTCTCTCACGTCGTGAGTCGTCGATCTTGATCCGACTCCAAACTGGCCATTGCGGGTTGAACGAACATTTGCATAGGATCGGATGCCATGAAAATGGACTATGTGAACTATGCGCACAGCCTGAATCGGTGGAACATTTCCTGCTAAAATGTCCGAGATACTCATCTAATAGACAATATATCATCGAAGCTGCAAGGAACCATGGCGTTAACATTGTACTTTCAGAAATTCTTACTAGCCCTTTCACTGCAACGCCTATTATAGAATTTGCACTCCTGTCGAATCGAATAATTTAGAAGTCTTGTTATTATCAAACTTTCGGCCTGGTGCACAAGGCCACAGTAGCCGGGCACCAATAAAAAACCCATACCAACCAACCAACTAATCCTAGGCAAATAAGAAACAAACGATACCAACGTAAAATGCACGAACATAACAGTCCTCCCCTGTAAGTTAAGAGTACAAGGTACTTTACATTGGCCGATAGAATTCAGTTTGTTTTCTCATTCTAAGCGGATAACGTCTGCCCGACGATCGAGCAGGACTAGCTGCAGGACGTTGTGCCCTATTCCTGACCAATGGTTGCTCAGCTTGGGACTGTTGAGGCTGAGCAACTTCATGTGTGGCTGTATCATTGCCAGCTGAAATCAAGCGTGGTTGGAGTTGGTTTTTGTGCCTTCTCCAATACCCATGATCTGTTTTTATGATGTACACAACACGCCCCAGTATTTCCGTCACCACGCCAGCAACCCACTTTGGTCCGCTTCGGTAACTGCGAGCGTAAACCGAGGAACCAATCTCGAAATGAGTGACTGATTGTCTAGGCGTAACGGGTTTCGATTTATCGAAGGGCGAGCACAAACTTAACAAATTGCGCGGCTGTCGACCATGTAAAATCTCGGCAGGCGTTTTCCAGTCTATGCCCGGGTGCGGTGCACATCGGTAAGTAGCGAGAAGTGTTTGGAGCGCGAAGTTAATATCTTTTCCCCCGTCGCAATTTTTTATCAATCCAGCTTTCAAAGTCTGGACGAAACGCTCCGCTTCCCCGTTTGATGCAGGGTGAAAAGACGGTGATACGATATGGCTGATTGCCAAATTAGAGCAAAACGTATCGAATTCATTCGATGTGAATTGCGGTCCGCCATCCGTGACAATTGTTACGGGCAAGCCTTCGATAGAGAAGACTTCCCTCAAAGCGTTGACCACACACAAGGTTGTGGTAGAACCGACATTCATTACTTTAACGAAAGGATATTTCGAATGCGCATCGACGATGACAAGAAACATTTTTTTGTTTATTGGACCTGCGAAGTCCAAGTGAATTCGATCAAAGCTTTCGGAAGTTTTGGGCCATTCGCGATATTGACGATCAGGCGCTTTCATTACTTTGCGGCAAGCGTCGCAACTCTTTACGAGATTTTCAATGTCGCGATTAATAGAAGGCCATGCGATGTAACGTCGAGCCATCTGCTTCATTTTCGCGATACCCCAGTGTCCTTCGTGCAACAATGATAGGACTCGCGAGCGAAGTGACTGCGGAATTACTACGCGCTGAAAACCATCAATATTGAGCATGACTATGTCTTCGTGCAGAGAAAGCGAATGTTTGCGAGTCGAAAACCAAGAAAAATCATCAATGTGCGTCTTTGGATTCCAATCACCATGAGTGACAGATAATTTTACTAGTTTCATGGTTTTGTCCTTCAGCGTCGCGTCGCGAATTTCATTGCGAGTTAACGGTAAGCCATCGAATGCCATATTAATAGCGTGAACGACCTCCGCGTTTTCACGAATTTCCAGTTCGTCAAACTCAGGGTCTGGACCCTTTGGTAGGCGAGATAAACCGTCGGCGTTTCCGTGCTGATTAGTCGGTTTATAGCGAATATCGAATTGGTAAGCCATGAGCGTTAGTGCCCATCGCTGTAAGCGTTGCGCTATAATCACGGGAATTTTCTTGTCTGGCGAGAAAATAGCTAAAAGCAGTTTGTGGTCCGTTACGAGCGTAAATTTTCTACCATACAAGAATTGACGAAATTTAGTGACTCCGTAAATGATTGACAGAGCTTCCTTCTCGATTTGAGAGTAGGATTTTTGCGAATCTGAAAGTGTTTTCGATGCGTGCGCGATCGGTCTCTCTTCGCCATTGTGCTCGATTGAGAGGACAGCGCCGATTCCGAATTGAGAAGCATCAGTTGACAAAATGAGCTGCTTGTTTACATCATAATGAGCTAACTGCGTAGCGTCGATTACGTCGTTTTTGAGAATGCGAAAAGCTGCGTCACAGTCCGTATTCCAAATGAATTCCGCCTCTTTTTGAAGTAGACGGTACAAGGCAGCGGCTTTATTCGTAAACTTAGGAATAAACGCGCGATAATAATTGACTTTGCCCAGGAATGCCTGTAGCTGGCGAACATCCTGAGGTTTAGGCAACTGTTTGATTGCTTCAACGGATTTGTGAGACGGGCGTTTGCCGTCCTTGTCGATTATATGAACAAGGTACTCGATACTACTTTTGAAAAATTCACATTTAGCGAAGTTGACGGTGAAACCGTATTCGGTGAGGCGCTCAAAGAGTAGCGATAAGTTGCGAAAATGATCGCGTTCATCAATGCCAGTAACGATTATGTCATCGATAAAACTAGCAACACCGGGTAAGCCGGCGATCATGGCATCAATACAGCGTTGAAAATTTGCGGGACTAGATGCGACTCCGAAACACATGCGTCGATAACGGAATAGACCGAATTGCGTGTTGATGACACACAAATTCTTCGCATCATCATCTAATTCTAGCTGAAAATAAGCATCGGCGAGATCAATTTTCGTGAAAATACAACCACCCTGTAACTTGTGAAGAATTTCATCTAAGGAGGGCAGGGGATGTTGATCTATCTGAATCTGTTGATTCAAGGCTTTGAAGTCACCACAAATGCGTACTGATCCATTTGATTTAGTGACGGCAACAATTGGTGCTGCCCAATCACTGTAATTGATTGGTTCGAGGATACCTTGATTGACTAATCTCTTCAATTCGGTTTGAACAGCGATTTGCCTTGCGAAAGGCAAAGGGCGTGGCTTGTTAAATTCCAACCAGTAGCCGCATGGCTACGGGAGAAGAAAGTTTCTATTTATTATATAAAAATAAATAACGAAAAATGTGAAATTTTTCTGTTCACCCCAGGAAAGTATTAGGTTGTCTATAAAAATGATTGTTATGTTCTTGATCTTGTTTGAACAATAACTCAATACGACGAGGTTGCAATATGAAATCAGTATATTATCAGCAGAATAACTTTAAGGCAGCGACACGATCCAGAGTACAGTTAAACGAAAAGACCACGAGACAACAGAACACAGGGTATAAATACAGAGCACGACACACGAGGAAATAATGATTGGCGGTAATTACTAATCCTAGGCAAATAAGAAACAAACGATACCAACGTAAAATGCACGAACATAACAATGATGTTCTTCGAATTTGGTTCAATTCCAACAAGCAGAAGCGGAGTTATTGCCGTCAAACAAATTGGATTTGAATAAAATAGTATTTGGTCAGAGTCTATTCGCAGCCAGTTAGGCCGCCCGCCACGCAAATTGGAATTTATTTCGTGTCAGCCCCAAAACAGCATGTCATTACTAACGATAATCAACCTAAACGTAACAGTATTGGGGAGAGAGTAGGTAAAGCTACTGCTGCAGAAGCGGTATTTTCAGATCAGCGATGATAGCAGGCGCACCAGCCTACTGCGTATCAGGCCTGCCTCACACCACATGACCACAAATACACACAGTCGATAGTAGCACATGGGCTGCAAGAGATGTCAGTAACCTCAGATCGTATGCCGCTATACACAGTCTATTGTCGCTAATTTGCCTCACTGATAACAAAATACTAAATTGCAAATGTATGGCGAAATATTGGACATAAAATCGGCATTTTAAAACAAAAGGGTTTCGATTTCAACATGGAAGCTGTTTCGACCCTGGCTGGCTACGTCACTTCATTTATGTGCATTGCGGTATTTATTAACGTCGGGTAGGAAGTACCGATTCAAGAAGTCTGAGCTATCGCGGCGGTTTCCTCAAAAATCACTAAAAGACAAATGACTAGCTGAGCACATGTTTGTTAACTGCATACTTTCCAACATCAAACGGATCCATTGGTCTATTGCCGATGGCTAAATGAATAGGAGAAATATTTGCTTATGACATCACAATCAAGCGGTGTACAGTATTACATTTGAGATAACATCGTACCATATTGCTCATTAACCTGTGCGTCAACCTGTACTGACCCATAGACCTGTCTTGGTGATAGCTAGCCATCGGCTCATTGTAATTCGGATCTGGTACACCCCTGTACACCCCATCCGAGTGGTACACCCTTTGCAAATTCTGGTACACCCTAGGGCAGCGGTTCTCAACCGGGGGTCCGCGGACCCCTGGGGGTCCGCGAAGCATTTTCAGGGGGTCCGCGAAGCCTCAAAATAGTTGATAAGCTAAATTGTGTTTTTATTAATGCGGAAAATCACGAGGCAGTTTCGCTTCATTACTAGTAAAACTCCAGAGCTCAGATCAACAGAATGGCAGTCCGAGGTAAAATATCCTTCTGAACAGATTCATTTTCATTGCTAAATCGCCGATAGCTTACGGATACAAACATTTTCCTGTTTTGAGGTGTCTTGTTAGGGACTGCTGGAAAAAAAGTTGGATGAGTATAAGGTCAAGCACGGTGACTTCGAAATCCATTTTCCCGTGTGATATATAGAACAATTTTCTATTATAACTTCAAGATAAGCTGCTAGAGAGACCAGGATTGACGTAATATCAAGGGCGGGCAACTTCTCCAGTCGGCTGGCCGGATATGGGAAATAGGTACATGGCGGGCCAGATTCCTTGAAATAGCGTTTTTATCCACCTATACAACGAATAAATCGTATCTATTGTAACCTTTAAGTTTAAAGTAGAGACCAAAAACAGTATTTACACTATTGGATTACTCGTACTGTAATTCAATAGCTGTTGAAGTCAATGAGACATATGTGGTAATCAAAGTTGTCATCAAGTTTCTTAAACTCTGACTGCATGTCAGCCGTAGAAACCCTTGGGAAAGAATGCAAGTGAACGTCACAGATAGATTGTTAATGTTTATGGTCAAAAATGTTTGCTCGCAAATGTATGCAGATCCGGGTCACATTTTCATGGAAGACCGGAGACTGTCTTCGGGCCACTCAAAATCGCGGGCCGTATGTTGCCCGGTTCTGCGTTATATGTTCATTTAAAAAAATTGTCAATTTTGGTGCCATATTTGTTGCGGTCATACCCGAATGTGTCGTCGGAAGCGTTACGCTTTAATATTACATTCGCCAACACCTGTACTTGTTGAAATGGATTTTCGGCACTCGTTAATATCCTATCGAAGGCGTGGATTTTCAAGACACGACCACGTATTTCAAGAAATGCAGTTGCAGAATTTGCTTCGAAATAATAGAAGTCAACTCAATTTCTACATAGATAGTATGATCTTAGTGATAAACAGCAACAAAATGACTATTCTTGATAATAAGATCATACTATCCATGTAGAAATTAAGTTGATTATAGTTATCATTTGCCCAAGACAGATGACGTTTGCACGATAATTGAGCTAAATTTGAACTAAAACTTTGTGGGGGTCCGCGGGGTCCGTGACGGTCCGAAAGGGGTCCGCGAAGACAAAAAGGTTGAGAACCACTGCCCTAGGGTGTACGACAACCCCGGTTGAAGAGCACTGATCTAGAAGACATCGTCACTACTATGCCCTCGGTCAAGTGTATCGATGATTACGTAAAATTTACCAAATCGGTCCTTCGGTTTTATCGATTCATAATAAAACTAAGTAAGTGATATACAATTAAATACTATATTCATATTGAAATGAACCCGAATATTTTCGGCTTACACTCGTCAGGGGTAATCGTCAGCAACTAGTAGAGAATTCAGAAGAACATCGTATATGAACAATCGTAGCACAAAATATGACGAGCATGAGATGTCGAATACGAGAGCGTTCAATGTACTATTTGAATATACTATTCAATTGTATATTGAAGCTCGTACCTCCAAGAAGCTCTTCAAATATGTGATAATAGAATTAGTGTCAACAAAACTACTCAAGTGATACTGAGGTCGAAGGATATGGCTTAAAATGTCGCACAAATAAAATACAAGCGTACATGTCCAGAAAGAAACCTTGACTATCAGACAAATACACATAGAAAAATATAAATTATGTTCAGTGTTTTTTAAGGTGTTTTGGGGGGCCGAAATGGGTGAAGAGACACGCATTACCATGCGTGACGTCATTATTCTCTGTAGGTGGCCCCTCGGTACGGTTTCAAATACGTGTCTAGAATCAACTAATTCATTTTATTGGAGTGAGTTAGGTGGGTTCGCTCATGAGGATAGTCTCTGGGTGACATGCTGTGCCTGTTAATCAAGACTGAAATTGTTGTCACTGGTTCAAGAAAATAAAAACTGAAGATATCTACACATTCAATGACTCAACTTCGGCCTGATGGCGAGAGCAACCGTCATCTGGGAGACATGGTCATCACTTGTCCTCTGGTCAACTGTTTACGGTGCTTGAAATACATCCTTATTCAGCACATCTGCGTGTAGGTTACTCCTTACAACTTTTAGGCAGTAGGCGTACTTTGAAATAAATCTAGCTTGAATGGTATACTAGCAGCACGTCCACTGATCAACAATCTACTGCGCTATTGTGTTGAGTAAGTAAACATAGCCTTGTAGTCGTATTGGTCTGCAAAGAGCCATGAGATCAAAACGTAAAAATACACACATTTATGACCAACCATTTATTCCTAACTACACACTAATTAGTAAAACGTTACAACTGGACGGACACGTCAAATATATCTCACAAGATGAACAGAAATGCAACTGCTATTTTTCAGAATTTTGCATGCACCGTAAAATAATTGCCCTGTTTGGTGATGACGTAAGTCTGCAACTCTGCATACAATTCGTGTGATATTTCTCTCGTATTACCTTGTTGTGGGATCGATATCAATTGAGCGCATGCTTTGCTTGGTACGATGAATAGTAAAGAGATCGAGATGAGGGAACTATGGCGATATGGGAATGTTAAATGGTCAAGTAGTTTCATAAGCTAACGTCCAACGTCAGTTTTCACTAATCGCTACGCCTATCAGAGACTTAACACTCTACTTTACACGAGAGATATCCATACGTTTCTACAAGTCTACAAGACATTTTTTGCATATTGTTTTGTTATCTTTATACAGAATATACATTTATTCGACCACTTTTTGGAGTGAGAGCTGTTTCGAACTGTTTTAGATTTCAAGTGTTAGCTTATAATTTCAGTAATACCATCTTATGGGCGGTTATCCGATTCAGCTTCTGAATTAAGCCTGGTGAGCTAAAATCCTGCTGTCCACCCTCTGTCCACAGCATTCCGACTAGAATTTTGAGAAGATACAATGTATTACCGAAATTGCAGTCATGTGTTGGGCAGCGCCAATAAGTATAGGCCTACGATATTTCCAGTATTCTCGCCTCACACGTGATGCCAATGCTGCTCAGCCAAATGAGTGACATACTATTCCGTAAATTACAAGAGATATCGATCTACACAAACTATTTCCCAAATATGGATATCGATGGGAATGATGCAGAAATCATTCTTCGATTGATTTTTGAAAGATGAGGGTTTTCGGATTCAATGTCTTCTTATGGAAGTTCTGATGAAGTGAGCCAGAAAACATGACTAAAACTGGTGTTCCTTGTTCCCAACCCCAAGCATTCCAATTTCTGCTTTGACAAATAGCTTTGTACGAAATCCTTTCTGGTACAATTGGTGGCTTTGACAACGGCTGCAACATCATAATAAGGGTCCGAAGGCATTGTGCTATCGTAGATGGTGAGATGCCGAAGCTGGAGGAGATAAAATTGTGATGAATATATTTCACAGTGATTTTGATTTGCGATATATTAGATATCAGTGTCGCTAGACACGGTGTAATACTGTTTTTCCATATTAAATGAATCGTATCGTTGCTACATCAATTATTTCGACCCATTCGGTAGTCGGTCATTGGCGTACGTAGGGGGATGTGTGGTTCGAAGTAGAAACCCCGTTCTGAAATGACAATTCTATGCCGAATATTTTAAGAGCATTTAGAATTGAGAAATTATCCCGCTGCATGTTTCATTTAGATTTAAGACCGAACAATGCGATGCCATTTTCCGGCGTGAAGCCTCGCATTTCAGAACTGGTATCTGAAATGGAACAGCGGAGTTCGCACTGACTTGTAATAGATATTCTTCTTAATGTTTGCGTTTTGTGTGAAATTATATTTTGTTGGTTTTGTTCTAAACAATCTGTTGATGCAAATGTCATTTTGCGCGCCAGTAACCTGTAGTAATGTACTAGATGTGTGGTTAGATGTGTATTGTTGTAGATTTTGCTTTTACGGCTAGACGAAAATTTGGGCTTCCGCAAAATGCTTGAAGATAGCGTAACTTTTTGTCGTTTTTTGTGGTATTCATGGTGATTCCCGACTACTATGGTCATTTACACCAGGCCAATATTCTTCATTTTTATTCCGTAGCTGCCGACTTGTAGCAGGGCCCACTTCCAGGCTTTTATAATACACCGCTTACACGGATGAGATGGCGATGCAGAGCCTTGATAAACCTCCAACACTTAGGTAGGAATTCTGGAGTCGGCCTCGGTCGGACTCAACTAGCTACCTATTGATGTTGCAGTCGTGGATGATACCACTACGCTATCTCGCGTAAGTGTTTCGTCGGTTATGAATGACTGGTGTAAGTATTGGTAACAGGTTTTCGACCGCCTCTTATTAGGTTATATCTCACTTTATGTCATTTTTTATTCGTGTGTATCTTCAGTTTCAGTGAATTATATGTGTACATTTTGGTCTGTCTTTATTATGGAGTTTAAGCACAATTTCAGTAACGGGGAAGCTCACGATAGTATTGCTGTCGCTCGATAGGCGATATAGAACATACCAATCAAGCTTACACAGTTTCGTTTAAGGCATCAAGCATTTGATATGGTGTGGTGTACGTAGCTCAACATCGTATATATTTATATATCAGCTTGTCTGACCTCGAATATTCGACTTACCTGTTTACTTGATTCTATTCCGCTATCTCATATTTCGACATAATTGTCGTTACGTCATGATGAGGCACTATTCATTCAGTAGAACAACTATGTCACACCTGATTGTCCCGTACTTATAGGTACGGCGGTATAACTATCACTCTGACATCTGGTACATTATATACTATTGATGTCCGTACTATATGTTCGTATATTTAAATAAAATATGTACAGTACGAGTACGTCACCAATGAGATGTATAAAATCATAATATAGCATTATCGAAATATTACGAGGATTCATATGATACAAAAAACGTAACATAAGTCAAATCGCGAAAATCTCTCAATGCGCAGTGATGATTCATACAATACTGCAGCATAGTTACGTATCAACCGTAAATGTCGGCTAAATAGTAACATGTTGATCGTTTAATATTTCGTTCATTTAAGATACAAAGAAATAGCAAAATGAAATATATTCACATATATCCCATTTATTTTTTGTTCTCTGAGTGACTTCAGATTAGTTTAGAAGTCGGAAATTTGCAAACCGAACGTGCCCGAATGAAGCTAAAATTGAATATTATTATCAGTGACATTTCAACACTGATATGCCTTAGCGTAGGATACACAAAATAATTAATTGCCTCTTTCGGACCATTCAATTCGCATGGATTTATCTTTTGTGTTTGTTTGCATGTGTTGATTAGATACAGCATGCCGTATGACTCGACAAAATAGAATAATTTGTCTTTTTATGTATCCATTATCAAGTAGGATTATTGATGGATAATCGATATCAGATTGAGATATCTGTCAAATCCGTCGTTGCATATTTCCAACAATTTGTGAATAGAATCACCATTGTCGAATACAGACAAGCGACGAAATAGATCAGTAGTGGTCCCATTCAGTGGACTACAGTTTAAAATATGAAAGAAGGCGGCAGGCATTGGCTCTGTCTTCACTCTTGCAGTTGTAAATCCATCAAGAAGTAATAATTAATGTCCGTATCGTTCTCGATGGATCCGTAGTCTATTGAAAATACGAATAATGCGCTCATACTGTTCCTCCTCGTTGTTACGGGATTCGTCTGAGATAGGTATTCCAACATGGATAGGGTAAACTCTCCGGAGTCTCTGCGAGGCATTCACGCCAGTTGTTTCAAGTTTGTAGTTTCTGTCGGTGCTGCTATTCGTGATATGACGTTGAGCATTCGATAAGTAGTGATTTTGGGTAATGAAGGTCGTACCAATCGACGGCACCGAGCTATGGATCCACGCGGCTTTCCAATGGCATCGGGTAATCCCGTGTCTTACCCTTATGCTTGTTCCGCCATTTCTGGATGTGAACTTTCTTCCGTGATACCATTGTTCGACAACTAGTTGGACAGAAACTTTGGCTATCACGCCGTTGTATTGACCGACCCGAAATACATACAGCCTGCGGTTGTCGAGTGTATAATATTTTCCATCGGTTCGTCTCACAACTTCGATTGTGGGGAGATCTTCCGGGTCCAACTCTTTCCTTAAAATCATTTGAGCAGTTTGGTCCAAGTCGCGCCCATCTCGAAATCTCCGCGCTACGCTGTCCTGACTGTGAAATATGTCGGACGGTTTCAAAATCAACTCCAACATCTTCTTAATTCGTTGCTGTTCGCGACAAATTATGATAACTGTTCTAACCTTTAGGACTAGAACGATGATTTCATATTGTTGTGTAATATGCTTTATACTTGTCAGCCAAAAGCCCACGTAGCTCACTCGGGAGATTCCCCGGTGGGTTGAAGGAATTACGAGAGAGTTTGTTCAAGAGCACGTGTTTCCAATGTAAATAAATATTACGTAACGTGGTCGAACGAGTGCGCTATGACAATACGATGCCGCGCTCAACTCCGTCAAATGCCGTTTAATATGTCCAGCATGATGGGGACGAAAATATCGTTAAGCAACTCTCTGCCGTATACCGTATTTCTCTTTGGTATAAGTGAAGTTCCAATACTGCTGTTCAGTGTACCAACGGTAGGATTATCATACGTTTTATCCTCCTTTTCAGGATTTTTAAAATTTCCTCCGAGGACGCCTAAATGCGGCGGACAGAATAGAGTGAAAATGGGTGTAAATGACGCTAAATAGGAAAGTCGTGGTTCGAACGAAAGAGGCGACATTTTTTCAGTCAACCAACGTAAAGTGTGGAAGAAAAATTGTATCTCTGTAGTAGAAGGAAAGTTGACTTGTCAACCAACGACAATGTCGTGAAAAATTCAGCAGTATTTCCTGATTTTACTCCAGTATTCTAAGTTTGAAAATTTTGAAAAACTGTCCTCCTTTGCCGATTCCAAAATGTTGTAATCCTAGTATAAAGAGCTTCTATACAGGTCTACTGTTATCATTATTACCGACTACATTGTATTTGGGTGTGAATCACAAACTCATCTGTCATAGAAATTCGTTATCGCATGCATTTTGAAATGTCATTGTCAATTCGTGTAATATTTTCGATACACAAAACCAGCAGGGGTGTGTATGTGTGTGTGCAACTGTGCATGCGTGGATTCAATCTTTGCAGCTCTTCAGCTTGGACTCGACAGTAACCCTGCAATGTGAATACTGTATTTAAGTTTGCAGAATGGAGTTATTCGTTACCAACCATCGACATACCCACCCAAGCTAATAAGATACATAACGTCTATTGATTACTGGGGAATGGGGATTTACCGAATGCGCGATGCCTCGGTCTGTTTATTTTGGCTCATCCATTCACACGGTTGAACAATAAACCAGACAGTCACGTGACAAAAAGATTTCTATTTATAGATGTTTTTTCATTGAGCCTTTAACATACTATGTTACAACTTGTTATTGTTATGCGAGCAAGAAGTGGCATGCCTCGTTATTCTGCAGTCGCGCCGAAAGTAGCCGGGGTGGCCGGAGTCTATAACATTAGGACTGTAATACTTGAGAATGCAAAATCCGGACAATTTTTGATTGACATCAGATATTGAGTAAAGCTAAAAAGCATTGTAAAGCTTCTCCTATCTTATGCAAGCGATATCAATCATGCATGCAGTAGCATGGCTACCTATTAGGGTTGTCCATAATTTGGAAAATCTCAAAATTTATGCGTATCCATGTCTCATTTTATAGATTATAGCTAAAAAACGTCAATGAACCTGCAATAAGCTCACATGAAAGTCGTTAACATTTGTCTAAATGCGTTTGAAAGTAGCTGCTGTAGAGTGGGCGTGTCAGCGATCATAGAACGGCAAGCAGACTAGTAATCACGAAATCACGCCGCTTGATTGGCTTATCTGCTATGCTTCAATGATCACGACGGTGGCGTCTTGCTGATCAGCTGGTCAAGGAGTCGGCTAACGGCGGTGATCCTGTAAGCGCATTATAGGTTGGCCCGCAGATAATGATTTAGGATTAATTCAGAACCTATTGAGTGACGAAATACATGATGAACAAAGAACAGCTGCTTCAGAAAAACTTTAAATACATGACTTGATGGCTTATTGTGAAGGCAACCGTTGTAGCCTGTATGCCTTGTTTTCATCGAGGGAAAGCACAAAAACACGAGAAGAAATATTGCAAAGGCGCTTATGCAAGTGGCGAACGAACTTCTAGTTTCAGAGGGGATGTTCCATGATTGAATACAAATACAAAACTTGATATTGACAGTACTGTGTCTGATCTTATTTTGTCGTGGTAGCGTATATAATTGAAGTCTTAGAAGCTGTACGGGCTGGATGAATCAGCCATTTATGTTTAGCACTTGTCACATTCTTGCAGCATAATGAATCATACCCGCGAGTGCTGTCTAAGTCCTCAATGATGCCCCGGAAACAGGTCTAAAGGCAAGCATAGACTATGCTGGTAGGACCAGCAAAAAGACTGTTCGCTTGCATTATTTAGCATGTCCATAATGAATCTCAGATCATTACCGGCTGCATCACGACTAATTCTTGAATCAAACCAGACATGGACATTAAAAAGAATGTATTGAAGCGGAGCGGTGGTTACATTTCTTTAGAGTCCCAATGGAAGCTACCTGGTCGCCCACATAATATCTTCTAAGCATACAGGATTGTGTCCAGAATCCATCTCACATGGTGTGCTGCACCAGTTTGGCGATAACTAATATACTTTACCTGTACTGCACCCGGAAAAGCAGGACCACTTGGCGTAATCTCAATCATATCAGATAGATATTTATGGGATCTATATGTTCACAAGCATTCGCTGTTTCACCCCTGTCATGCCTGCAAGAGGGTATTGTTGTTCTGAACCTATCGTTATTCAATGACCAAGTGTCTCATTTTATTATTTAATCACCAACGTACAATGCGCTTACAGAATCATCATTGCCTAGCGTACTTCCTGAACTAGTAGAAGCACATAATCAGCAAGCCGCCGTGGTCGTGATCATTGAAGCATATCTGATTATCCAATCAAGAGACGTGATTTCGTGATTACTAGTCTTCTCGCCGTTCTATGGTCGCTAACACGCCCACTCTATGGCAGCTACTTTCAAACGCATTTAGACAAATGTTAACGACTTTCCTGTAAGCCTATTGCAGGTTCATTGACGTTTTTTTATCAGTAATCTACAGAATGAGACATGGATACGCATCTTTTTTGAGATTTTCCAAATTTTGGACAACTCTACTACCTATATGCTCAGCATATAACTTTCGACGGCATTACTACATTGAGTTACCAATACGTTACAATTTGCGGGTATGTAATGGCCAGTACGTATAAATTAATGTATATCAATACAGTGTTTTATATCATATAATCCAATATTGCTCAATCGACTCCATCCTCCGACACACCTGGGACCGAATACCATTCAACGGAATATGTGGTGATCTACCTAATACGAGATATCTCGCGTACGTTTGTTTTGTTTGTTTTATTTTGTGACGCCTTTCCTATGATTCAACACCTGTCACTGTGGTGGTTCAAAAACAGGCATTATGAATCTATCAACAATGCACTAAGTTGTTACGTTCCTCCCACCATGACTGAGTAGTTGCAGTAAATGACGTGTTGTCAAGTCAATCGATATTCGAATGTGACTCGAGTCAAGTCAAGTCATTCGAAATTGGAGGTGACTCCAGTCAAGTCGAGTCGACTCAAGTCAAGTCACGGGTCAAGTCACAATTCAAGTCAAATTGAATTTTCGAAGTAAGAGGCATGGTTACGTCATTGCATTTTGCTAGCTGTCCGAAATAGAGATTGAGTGGTCATTGATTTTGAACCGTCGAACGAATATATAGTCAAATGTACACGTAATAAGGCGCTGTATCGCTCACATATACGTAGAACTGCTCATCTATGTCAGTGTTTGCATAGCCTCAGTTTATAGTTACCAGCCAAAATAGAGAATAGAGAAAAGAATTGATGAGATGTAATACATTACCCATTTACAAATTGATATGATACCATTCGAGCCTGTGGTAGAGGACTATATAAGCTATATTCGAGTTGAATTTCAATAAAAAATAGGTTTGGTTAAGGTAAGAATACAGAAGGGAAATATACATTTTGCTATTAAATTACTATAGCCTATTATACTAGTTTACAACAACGTAAGCTGTAAGCTTCGATCACTTCGTTTGCGGTCAATTTATTTGTGCGAGAACAATGGAGGGGCAGTAAAACGCACGATCATTAAAATATTGTTCGCTCTCACGGGTAACATCAGCGTTTAGCGAACAATCCAAACAAATGCGCGATACACTGATTTTTATCGACACCGATTACTTGATGACTTGAAATTGACTCATGGATTTTGCTCCGAGTCACGAGTCAATCCAGATTTCTGATACGCCGAGTCAAGTCAAGTCAAGTCATTTTAGCAAAGTGACCCGAATCAAGTCAAGTTATACGAAAAAGGTGAGTCGAGTCCTCCCAACACTGGCTTAACCTCAGATTCGTGACGAGTACCTCCGAAGCCTCTTATGGCTGAACGCTTAGCCTACTGGTTACCTCCCGGTTCTGGTGACTAGCAGTAGTTATGGTTGGTTAAGGTAATAAAAAGTTAGTGTGAATAGCACTAATGGTTTCAAGCTGTGAACATGTCAGGGCGTAGCCAGCTAATAAAACAATTACTAGCTCAACCTATATGTTTCCGGGTGACTAGCTCTATTGGGTATGAGCTCATGGTCTGTGAACTACAGTAGGTGCAATTGAAGCTTGAACGAACCCACTCTATAGATGAATACTCACGTATCGGTTTTATTCATATAGTGAGCAACTGATCGGTGAGCACAGTACTTTCATTTCTCCATTCGCGATCGACACCTTAAATTTCGTCTCAGTAAACACGATCAGATCAGGCGTTTGCTGCTCTACGTGCTGAGAGGCGAGTATTAAATAAAGCTCCAGTTTTAACGCAATCAGTAGACGCTGCTGTCTGGTGATATACAGTTCACGAGAGAAGTGTTGCAAAATTTACCAAAATAGTTATATATCTAAAGTGACAAGCATGCAGAAAAGAATTATGCGACCTTCGGAGATACGATTTTGTCAAGACTCCATCTCTTCCACGTTCACCAAAGGGGACCATGTCAACTCGGTCGCAAACGAATTGTGTACGGGACATCTCGATGAGGATAACTTTACAACAATGGAATTGTTTCTGAATAACCGCGACGGACGGTATTACACACGTAACAACCGAATGCTATACGTTTTCCGGGTGGCTCAGTTCAGAGAAAGATTGGACAAAATTCACGTTAACGTGGATAACGAAAGGGAGAGCGACCGTGGGAAATTCACAACAAAGAATGATGGCATTACCGTGGACGTGCGAGGCGGAGCCAGAGTACTGGATCATTTCGATTTCGAAAGGTGGGATCATTAGATGGAAGACAATGCATCTGGAAATACACGATTTGACGCACACTTTTTTACCACGCTATATGTGGCTTTCATACTTGGATATTATCAGAAGCGACCATATAAAAGACAGTGTATTTTTACGTCAGTAATCTGTGGTGATTTGTGTACGTATTTATCAATTATATTATATAGGCTTGTAAAATATCGACATCTTAATGGATTCATTGTTATATCACCGGCTTGGTGACTATACTGCAAACATATTTCATGATACTTTTCATCTATTATTTTGAACAAATTCTATTATACAAACCAGTGGTTCTCAACCGCCGGTCCGCCAGGTATATATTACAATTTTATACCTTAAATTCAGGATGCAATGTAAAATGCTTGTCCATTGATCAAATAAACACTAGGGCTGGAAACATGTTCGATTTGACTTAAAGTTCAAGACGTGTCATTTGACGACATGCGAGCGACAAGTACAGAACAGGTACGAGCCGACTTATCGCTAAACAGCGCAGTTCGCGCGAACATTCGTCTTCGATTCATTCATTTTGTGCAGGACCATAACCGGGGCACCCAAAACCGCCCATTTGGAGAAGGGCTGAGCTTGAAAGGAACCCGAAATTATTTTGCAAATGAACATCAGGGTTATAACCAAGTCATAAGGTTCCGAGTCACAAGTCAATCTCACTTTTTTAGTTTTGACTCGAATCAAGTCGGGTGATTTTCAATTCACCACCGAGTCATAGTGTTTTGACTCGAGTCCGAGTCCAAGTCATTGTGTGGACTTTTCAGTTTCGAGTTAATGTCATGTGAAACCCACTTTTCACAACTCTACTCGATGATATCGAATGCTTCTCATTCATAATATCCTCATTTTCCTCACTTTTAACAGTTTCAGGTAGCATTTTCAAGTACCGGTATTGATAGACGAAATAATATCAGCGTGATAACTTTACTATTCTTCGAAATTGCAATGAAAGGCCTGTCTTGATAGACCAAGTCTCGAGTCATATTACTTGATTCTAGTCATGCGCAATGACTCGAGTACAAGTCAAGTCAATACACAAATTGACTCGAGTCATTACAACCATGATGAACATAAATCATAGCGTATTTTTTGAAACTTTTTCCAGCATTTTTCAATTTCTTTTCGCTCTTTGCGCGATTTAGTGTCACTAAATGTCTTGCATATTAGATACCCTTCTCCGACAAATACGCATGATTTATAGAAATAGGCATTAGGGCGTCAGCCATTACCGCGCCATGACGTACCAACGCATAATATTAAAGATTAGGCTAACATGGGACTCCGAAAGGCGTGCCAAAAATACGACAGCGAGAAAACCGATTCAGTCATTAATGATGGAAAATTTTCGCTATTGGTTCGATTAAGCTACTTAAACTCTTTGCTTACACTGAAAAGAATGAATGTGCTCACAGGTACAGGGGAAAACATCCGCCCAACTGTGGCTTTATCGACCTGTGGGGCCAAGATCAACGCTTTTGTGGGTGGGCTGAAGAAGTGCTTTTTCGGCACGGATTGCCGGTATGGTTTCTGTAAGGTGTTTTCCTGCGTCACACATTGTATTCGTAGTTGCCAGAGTAGCCTATGCGTCCGATGGCAGTGGGCAATGAGCAAGTAGCACGACACGGTTCTTGGTTCGACTCCGAAACGCTTCTTGTATCAATATTGTCAAAGAGAAAAATAATATTCGAGTTGGCGTGGTCGGATAAGCCCACGGCCTTCGGCACGAAACACTGTAAACGACTCTCGGCGGTAGCACGTCTGGATAAGGCAATTTTACATCGACTCAGCAGACTGACTACCATAAAATCACATGGATTCCATCGTGAAGATAATTAATTACGATCAAAACACTCTATATTTCACTCTCTAGCATCATATAATTGCAGAAAACGGCTGCATGCTTTACAGTTTGGCTTAATTTCAATTTTGAAAAGACACCGGTCCGCCAGTCAATTTTTTGAAATTTTACCGGTCCGCGGGGTGAAAAAGGTTGAGAACCACTAAACGCAAGGAAAAGGACTCTCTATACCAAACCTGGGCTAAGTGTGGTCCGCGGAGCTATTCTGTGCGGCCCGCGAGAGGATGCTTGGAATTCAAAACATGATACCTGTTTTTTGAATGTGTGTTAGTTTAGTTCAAGCCTTCTTTTTTGCCATTGTCAAATTACGCATTATATGATCTGTGTTTCAAATTGTTACGTGATACGTTTCCGATTACCTAGTTCGTAAAACAAGTCAATCAGTGCTCTTGATTACTATATGACTCATCATATCAATCACCCATAGGATGAACCGGCATGTTAAAAAAGGAAGCCGAAAGCTGAATTTCGAAGAATCAAAGAAGGTTTAGAGCACTAAATATTTGTATACTGGACTCAGAAGTAGACCTTTTAGGTTGTGTCGAACATGTCGCCGAGATTTAGGATTTTAATTAAAGTAGGTCTTATGACAAAAACACGAAGACTGAAACTCAGTCAAGGGAACGCGGATTTCAGTAAAACTGTAAGCTTCGCTCAGCATTATGGCTATTTAAGCTACACACTGCTCGAAAGACAGCGACCAAGACAATAAGCTTTCCCAAATACATTTCAATGCAGTGGTTCTCGAACCGACGTAAAAGCATCTGAAGGGGGCGCAAAACCGAGGTCAAGTGATTTTTACCCCGCAGCTCATAGTTATTGCTCTGTGTATTGTCCGACTTTGATATTTCAGAATTCTCTCATAAACAGCCATCACCTTCCCTGCCATCAAACTATCCGTTGGGATTGCTAGCATTCTGGTTGCTCTTTTTAATATTTTGTGACATCATGATGAGGGGGGCCCGAAATGTTTCACTATCATAAAGGGAGGCGTGCCTAAACAAGTTTGAGAGCCACTGCTGTAGTGTCTTAATACTGGAACGTGGGTACGGGTTTGAAAAGGGCTGAAGATGTATCATGTTTACGCGTCAGTTTTGCATTACCTAACATCAACACATTCACCGAGCAGCATTTATTAGCAATGTAATTTAGATATAAAATTAAACTACGCTGCAGAATATAGCTAAAGATTTTCACTCGGCCCGCGGAGAAAAATAATTGCCCACCCCTGCTCGATACCCATGTATAGGGCTGCATTCAAAACAAAAATCAATTTAAAACGAAAATCAATTTGAAACAAACATATTTAAAACAAGGCTCTAATTTGAAACATGTTTTTTTAAGACATGACGTCACGAATATTCAATTGTGACGGCATACTGGATTGACATTGACAATTGAAAATATATGGTAAATATAGCTCCTTTGACGAAATATATCTGTACTATTAATGTTGAACCGACTATTTTGAGGGTTCCAACCATCCCATATCGATATATGTCGGCTATATCGGGTGGTAATTGTCCGTAGGCTCATACAACATGTTTTTTCGAAAGTATTTACACCATTATGGTATAATTTTACAACTAAAAAAACACATTTTTTTTATATTGAAGGTCATGAGGCCTTCGTTTAAAATACTGTTTCAAACATGTTTTAAACAAAGTGTTTTAAAATACCGTTTGTTTTAGATGCAACCCTACCATGTAATTGAAAGCTTGCAACACACCACGACTACACGTATATATTCCTTGTGATATTCGCTTATGACAGTATCTGAAATGTGGAAACCATGACCTTCTATTTATAGTTACATTTGATTTTGAACCGACGTAGCGTGCGCTGAGACAAACATTGCACATAATTTGGTTTCTAACAACTCCGCAGGTGTCGATTGGCGTATTTTCGACTACACAAATGCAAATAAATAGGGCTATATTGTATAATAGATATGGAACAGAATGGGTTGAGAGGTTGACACTGATCCAGTCGTCAAACGTTATCAACCAACATTGTAGCCGCTGGAATCACATTTAAAGACCGAGTTCTATTGGATTAACATGGTGCATTGTTATGGGTTTCATAATATACTGCAAAATCTAGCTTTTGTAATGAATCCTATTTACGACTCTCACTGTGTAGTGTGTACACTCTAGCCCAGGGGTTGTCAGCCATTTCTTGGCCGTGGCCCATTTTCCGGTTAGTAAATGCGCTGTGGCCCATCTCTTATCCTAGAGTCATAATCCCGTTCAATGCGTGTTAATCGACGGCGCTGATATGCCTATTTCTTTAAAATATGCGCATTTTACTCTTAATATACCGATGATGATATATGTCAAGCCTGGGCAAAGTGCGGCCCGCGGGCCAAATGCGGCCCGCGAAGCCATTCTGTGCGGCCCGTGAAAGGTTGCTCAGAATTCAGAACAATAAACCTGCATTTTGAATGTTTATGCGTGGACTAAAACCATAGGATGTATCAACTGAATGGGAAATTCGTTTATTTTGAAGCATGTTCAATTGTTCATTAATATACCACGAGTACCCTGCCTATACGTAGGCCTACCTCGCATGCGTATCCAGATTCAAAATAAAGGCAATGTGGAAAACTATGAGTAGCAATCGAATTCACAAGAAATCACTATTCCATAAAGTTTCGGTCAAACCTTCTTTGTTGTTGATATTGTCACATTGCGCATTATATGGTAGGCTACGCATCCAAATTGTTACTCGAGGCGTTTCCAAATCCCTAATTCGAGAAAAAAGTCAATCAGTGCTCGCTACTACTATATGACTCATCATATCTATCACCCATAAAGGATGAACGAACATGTCAAAAAGAGAAAGCCGAAAGCTGAAATTCAAATATGGTTTAGAATAGCACTAAATAGTTGTATACTGGAGTTAGGGATAAGCCCGTCCTTTTTAGTTTTTGCCGAGTATAGTGCCGAGATTAAGGATTTAATTATGACAAAAACACGAAACACTTGGTCAAGGGAGGGTGAATTTCAGAAAAACTGCAAACTTCGCTCAACATCAAGGGTATTTGAGCTGCACTGCACACTGGTCGGAATGCAGCAACCAAGACAAGCATTGTGCTATCCCATATACATTTCAGTGCAGTGGTTCTCGAACTGGGGGGCGTGAATGAATCTCAAGGTAGGCGTGAAGTTGAAGTTGAATGAAATATTTTTGGCGCTCCGCGTGATTTAACCCAAGCTTATACTTTATTGCTCTGTGTATTGTCCGCCAAGGTATTTCCTAGTTCTCATTTGGCCCGCGAAGGAAAATAATTGCCCACCCCTGATATATGTACTTTGACATAGTACATTCTGCTGGGACGTCATAATGAGTGATACTAGAATAGTCGACTCGAGTCGAAGCGTAAGCCGTGATTCAGAATCGAATCACTCAGGTACTCAATGTTGCCCAGCCTACCCGCGAGTCTATTTTGTACGGCCCGCGTCGGCATTTTGGATTTTCAAGTATTCGAAATTATTTAACCGCCACATATATCTATATATAAGATTTGATAACTTGAAATTCAATCCAAAACTGTCCAAAACCATAAACTACTCGCCGAACTTCAATATTGCAACACTTTCAAAGGCTACTGTGCAGTGGCAGACCAGTTATTATGTTACATTACCTGTGCATGATTGATAAAAAAAATGACCCGTTGATGATTTGTGACTGAAGATTGTGATTTCGACGTATCCGCGATCTTCCGTAGAATAGCTTGTGCTCGGACTGACCATGGGGTATATAAGATGAAAACGACTTGAGTCGGTTCAACGTTAAAATTAGAGAAAGACTTGTGCCTTGGAACGCCGTGGGTTGGTAAAGACACGAAGTCAACGAACTATAAAACTGTCACGATGAATACTAATATATAGAAGGTCATAGCCGGCGTTGCGTAGCGAAGCGGATTTCGTTATCTAAGCAAGTCGGTATGGCAACAATAGGCAATATGTTACCTTGATATATAGTTAGTTTCATCTTTTTTCTTCATTTTGCATCATGGGAAGCGAGTGGCGCAGTTGATTAAGCACTGCAGTCACGACAGCAATGCACCGTTGGTTCGAATCCCAGTTCTGACCAACTTCTACGTGTCGGAGGTTTCTCTGGGCTCCTCATCGCCGACCTCACTACTGCGGTAGTGCATTGAAAAGCCCAGAATGAAAGTGATCCGTGCTACAAGTTGGCAGCAATGACCACGATGGGAGCGAGAGAGGATGAAGAATGACTGCAGGAGAAATTGAAGGCCGTTCCGAAGATTGCAAAAAAGCAAAGACCCCTAAACATTATGAAAATTCGTGTCGTGGAGCACAAGGCCTAAAAAGGCGATCAGCTCCACTGTGTTGTGCACATTAATACATACATACATACATCTAGGCTAGGGTTAACATATTTGTGTGGAGCAAATTCCGGACACTCTTTATCGCCCACTAGCGGATTTTAAAATGAGGTGTAACTCATTGACCGTCAATATGACGTCACACTAGCGAAGCATTGCCCATCGACTGTATACACTATACAGGAATGGACTGGAACATATAGGTCATGAATTGGGCCATCTGTAATGTGAGCTCTGGTGATTGCTACTTGCTAGGGTCTGCAATAGATTCCTCCACGGGCGGGATGAAATCACCTGGCGGGCCGTGTCTGGCTCTCAGGATTGTGTTTGACAGCCCTGCTATACTGATAGGTCGGTGGGCTATCTGTATATGTGTTTTAATCAGGTTCGAAACAAACTTTTTTCTCCCCCCTTCCGCCCAAAATGGCACTGATCTTGGGCCCACCCTAGGGTGGTCGATGTAACTTGTTGGGCACTTACTATAGGCATTTGGCTGTTAAATTTTATGCATGAATTCTGTCAATATTATCGACTCTTCCATATAATAGGCTATTATAAAATGCACCAGCGTCCAGCAGGTTGCACATCCGGTCATTTCCAACCTTTATGGTCGCGACCTCTTTTCCCACTTGAAAATGTTTCGTGGCAAAGGTCAAAACTTGATAAGCTGATTACCAAAAAAAATTCAGCTTGCCCAAACTAACTCACGGCCTAGGAAGCTGATTACGTCCAACATAATCGCGATCCCCAGAAAAAGGCGAACGACCCCAAGATTTGGAACCACTTCTGTGATTGAAGCATCCAATCGGCCTTTACCAACTCTAGGAATGTTCCGTTAGCTTATAATTGCGATTACAATCTGACTTATTTCAGTAAATGATGGTTATTTATATTACTTTTGATTGCATTTTTGAAGAGGGTGATGCCTGGTGTCCATACTAATATCATTATACGTTGCGTTAACTCGCGCGCGACGCGAAGAACAATTTTAAATAGCATAAATCTGCTTGAAAATAATATTGTTTGTGTTGATTTACGAGAACCTATTGAGCCTGCTTCAAGCCTTCAAAATTCCGGACATTTAAGCATATTTTTGAAATTCCGCCCGGACGCAGATTTTTCAGTGAAATTCCGGACATGTCCGGGAAAGTCCGGACGTATGGCAACCCTAATCTAGGCTACATCTTGGAACCGTAGCGATATTATTATCGTCAATTAAATTTGGCGATTAACAAAGTAGTACGTTCGACAGCTGTAACAACAGTGGATAGTTCGGCGATTGGACAATTCTTCACTATGATACAATAATTTCATGTTGTTAATTATCTACTATCCGCTATAGCTTCATAATTGTGACGCGACAGCTTTCGCGATGTCATGATGCATTTGTCCCCCTGCATTGTGTCTGTACATCAATATTTCGACAAGTTATGCCAAGTAAAACAACAATTTTATTCAAATATTTAAAAATGTGATTTTTTCGTGTTAGGCGTGAATATTACGATATAGTACATCACATTATCACGATATGTGTGGAATACCTGCATTCTACGAGGTCCCATAAGATAAGGAGGCATAATTGAAAATACATCGAATACTCCTGTTTTTGATGCTGCGGCCCTAGGCGTCATTAAAAACCAGGAAATTGGCCCGCGAGCTAATTTGAGTTTGTGACCGATGATTTATAGACCTTTCATATTCTACTTCCACTTGAATTAATTTTGGCATATTGTGAAATGTGCTATAATTCTATTTGACATTGAGTAGAAGTTCACGGTATTACTTCTGCCTTAAGGTGAGTAGCAACGCCGACTACTTCGATTGCCTCGTCGTAGCAATGACCGTCAGCAAAATCTATGTGGCGGAAATGTCGCTATTTCCCCGAGGGAGCATCACAAATATGTTACCGACAAAATACGATTATTTTCAGGCACCAGTATAGTCTGCGCGTCTTTCGTGAGTACCGCTTCGGTTATTCCCCGATTTAAATGAATGTATAAAGAGCTGCGCTTTTGCGAATACCATCATACCAAATGTGCGCTGATGCTGTAACTAACATTCACGGGAGTGAGAGCGTATTCTGTTCAAAAATCGACGTTTGATAGCGGAGTCGGTGCTTACGAATTTATCGGAAATTCCAACGAGAATATCGTACATAAAAACATGCAGAAAATGACTTTGCAACCGTCGGAGATACGATTTTCTCAAGACTCCATCTCTTCCACGTTCACCAAAGGCGACCATGTCAACACGGTCGCAAACGAAGTGTGTACGGGACATCTCGACGAGGATGACTTCGCAACAATGGAGGTGTTTATCAATGAAGACGACGGACATTATTACACACGTAACAACCGAATGCTGTATGTGTTCCGGGTGGCTGAGTACAGAGAATGTTTAGACAAAATCCACGTTAAGGTGGATCAAATGAGTAGGAGTGATCGTAGGAAATTCACAACAAAGAATGATGGCATCACCGTGGACGTGCGAGGCGGAGCCAAAGTGTTGGATCATTTCAATGTCGAAATGTGGGATCAATAGATGAATGACAAATCATCTGAACATTGACAATTTCATACACGCTTCTATAATAGACATTCCCCGTCGTTATAATAACATATATATATATAGGACTAAAATTCATAATAGTTGAAAACGTTTATTCATTCGTGCTATCGGCAACGTGATTTGAAATTAGTGCTGTGACATTCGACAGTACCATATACCCGGCGCTTTAAAAAGCTAATCAACTGAATAACAATAACACCTGATATGTTCGTGTTTGCTCAGATATCGATTGCGCAGTCGACCGAGAAAGGTGCGCCTGAGCGATAACACTGCGCTCCGCTGATCACTGTAGGAATAAAGCCGACACGTCACTTTCTATTAATAAAGTGCGACTATGCGACCTTTAATTGCACCAGATTCAGCTCACAAGATATCACGCTACCCGATTAAATGGCTAAACACTGATTGTCACATCTTTACTAACAGATAAGGTCAGTTACGAAGTACTTCTACTATTTCCAGGTACTTAAATAGGATTTGCTTACCCGCACTTATGTATTTAAGTTAAGATATGCTTTTAGAATAATTCTACTTCTAGCTAAGGGTTTGTCAATTAAAACCTCCTAGTTTTTGCCGCGCAATGCAGAGTGAAGGTATTGAGTTTAGAATAGTGATTTTAAAGCTTTATAAAACTGCGAAACACTTACACTAATCTAAAAGCCTTCGCGGAACACACACATTCGCTAAGTAATGAACCTAAAATCCACCACAATACACATCTAAAATATTACGACATTTGAACGGTGCATAAATGAACTCTCCATCATAACCATTGAAAAAGAACAAATCTATTCAAATATAATTTTAACACCACCTAAAAGCATTATAATAAAGATTAATTGAAAAACAGTGTGGCTTCTAGTGTTCCCTGTCAGATGCCTGTCAACAAATGCGAGGCTTCACCTTGGAAAGTGTCATCGTAGTGTTTCTATTTAGCTGCAACCTATCGTAGCCTAGGTGAGCGTAACATCACAAATCATAAATGTGCGAGTTGAGTGTGTGTCCTGACCTAAAGAGAACTCCCGAGACTGTTTCATGGAACACCGATTAAGAACTAGTGATTTAATTGAAGTTGCAGTCTTTCTGCATAGAGTTTCCGCTGTATAAGTCCTGCTATAAGAATCAAAACGTGTATATATATTTAAAGTTCAAGCATGAGGATAAAGAGTATGCGACCGTCGAAAATACGATTTTGTCAAGACTCCATCTCTTCCACGTTCACAGAAGACGACCATGTCTACTCGGTCGCAAACGAAGTGTGTATACTGGACATCTCGACAAAGAAGACTTCACAACAATGGAGGTGTTTCTCAATAAAGACGACGGACAAATTACTACGCAAGTAACAACCGAATACTGTATGTCATCCGGGTGGCCGAGTACAGAGAGTGTTTGGACGAAAGCTTCAAACAGTACACGATGACCAAAAATATACATTCCTTGTGATACATATATTCGCTAGTTACAGTATCTGAAACGAGGAGACCATGGACTTCTATTTAAAGTTTCATTTGATTTGTATCAAGGAAGCGTGGTGAGACAACAATGCAGATAATTAGGTTCATAGCAACATCGCAAGTGTCGATTAGCGTATTTTTGACAGTACAACTGCACATGAATGGAGTTATATTGTATATTAGATGTTGACTGGGAATGGTTCAGAGGTTGATACGCAGTCATTTGTTAAACGTTATCAAGCAACATTGCAGCCGCAGGTATCACATTTAAAGAGCGAGTGCTATTGAATTCGTATGGTGCATAAAAATCAGCGTTTTTATCAATTATTTTGTTGTGTTCTAAGCGCAATCAATAAAACCTCAATGCGTAGTTAGTATTCACGGAATCCGTGAATGGTTGAAAACCATCGCTCAACACCTTTCTTTTTCTTCTCCCGCTTGTAATAATTTTTTCGTTCTTGAAATTGTCTACTACTTTTTACTTAGTAGATGTTTACGGTATTACGGTTCGGTTGGGGGGGGGGCTGACGAAGTGCTGTAACGGCCCAGGGTATTGATAAATAATTTACGGATAGATGTGCAACAAGTGACTTACGATTGAATACGTCGAGATGCGTACTTCTTAGTCGGCAAAAAGCAGCATAATTAGTAGTCCTATAGCTCGCGATCCAAGCGTCCGAATAATTTGATATGTCGGCGTTAATCGAAAGCAAGTGTCGCACTGATTCCAAAAATACGAATTGAAATCTAGCCAGGGCATTAAAACTACTCCAAAATAGACAGAAAAGGTTGATTGTTCTGAACAACGGGAGTGCGGCAACACAATAGCCAATTGCGTCAAGTGAATGATCGGAACAATGACAATTTTCATATTTTGGTGACTATTTTGGGTTCCTTTCATTGCCTTGGTATTCGCGCGGCCCCGGCCGTACTCTGAAATTCTAAATTTGGCCCTGCCACCGAAAAAGGTTGGGAACCACTGCCTATGATCCTATTATTGTACATTGGTGCTCGATAATAAAGTATTCAATGAAAAACAAGGACACGATGTAACATTTGGTAATCAGTTGACTGATGCGGTCCGCGGGCGATTTGAAGGCTTGAATCCGGCCCTCGGCGCAATTTGTGTTTGACATACCTGGTTTGATAGTATGCAGCACTGCAGTGCCGGAGTAACAGTCAACGGGCGTTTCGGTGCCAGCCATCTAAGACAGAAGTCATCAATTTTAGGCTAACAGGCGACTCCGCGAGATGCATGAAGGATTGGCGGTGATAAAACATTGACCAATATTAACCGATGCGTATTCGAAGGAACCTTTCATATTGATATGTCCAGGCGCCGAAATTAAGCCTGGATTAGTATTCTCATTGCAATTTCAGCCTCGCGGCACAAACCCCAACGGAATGGGAAAATATTGCAATTCGTGAAAAAATACGAATTTGGAATCGCGACAATGTTTACCGAAGGTGACAATCTAACAACATGCTTAATCACAGTAATTCATAACAACCTATATTCATACTTTATGAAGTCTTAACCAGGTAGCATGGGTGCCTAAATAATCCAAGACACCTCTTCAATCAGCGCTAACAGTGAACCTCAGCAGTGAGCACGTATATATATTACAAACAACGGCCGATATTATTGACGAAATTCCTTCATTAGCTTTAATATATTTTCGCGCTTCGTGTGAGAAGTCTATAAACGCACAATGCGTTTTCAATGCTATATTATAAGTAGGACAACTTTTATTTTACCTAAAAAAAGCATTTTTTTCTCCATTTTTTGACCTTAGAAAACCTAATTTTGACCAGATTCTGACCTCATGTATGTAGATTAGGTGTTTTCCCACATGATGTTGGAATGTACTACTTATCTTCGTTTCTGGTTGGAACTGTCTGTCCTTACGAAGTAGTTTGGCCTAAAAGATTTTTTTTTTTGGCGTAAAAACTGACAAATATTTACGTGATTTTTTTTAGCGGACTCTGGACCTATCAAGAATTCCAGTAGTTACATCACGCATTATGGTAGAAATAATTAGAATTTGTTGTAGTACAACGAAAGATACTTTCCTAAATTATCGGGTTAAAAGTGTCTGTCCTTACTAGGTAGCTTGCCAGGAATGGAGAAAGCACGTTCAACAGCAGTAATTGTTGGTTGGCAACACTGAAGTTGTGCGTACACTGCTCGCGAGAAACCGTGTTGCTTCATTCTGACAATCTTGTCTACATCACGTTTTTTATCATGCGCTTCTTGATATAAGAATCAATGCCCACGCAGACTCGCTTCAGATAGGATATTGCAGTGCGTGGAGCATAACACCATGTCAACCTAATTGTTTCGTTTGGCCGTTTACGATTCACAATGTGCAGACAACGGGCCTAGTACAACGGCAGGCCTATAATGTAGGCTACAAGCGGTAAAATGTCGGATGATAAGTTCGCCGACAGTGCAAATATCTACGATACAAACGAAATGCAGGTTGTAAAGAAATGTTGATTTTGTAAACAATTTTGATGATTTTTTTACCTAACGCTACAATTTTGACAAGATTTTGACTTATTTATATATGTCAAAAACAGTGATTAGCGGAAAGTGCTTTTCGACACTCCGAATTTCTCCGACGACTTTAGTGTCTGAGGAAAACTCCCTCCGACTCCGAAGAGCTTAATCCCAGACTCCAAGATACTGCGATGAATCTCGACAAGTATCCGAAACAGTGGCAAGCATGGTACATGGTACACATGGTACATGTGATAATATGGTTGGCCTCATTGCATTGTTTACTCTCCAGTCCCCAATTGCAGTGCAGATGGCTGATTTTTATGCACTTGGCAATCATTTCTGCATGTTACCCGTCATATTACAACTTTTCAAGGTGTCAACTGTCTGTGTTTTGGTTTGTAATCATAATCAATAGTGTATTCTGGTCAGGGCTATCCAAAGACATCGGAGACAAAAGTTACAATACTCCGAAATTCTCCGAAAAAATATCTGTAGTGAACTCCGACTCCGCTCCGACTGTCACAAAATCGGCAAAACTCCGCTCCGAATCCACTCCGACTCCGCTTCGATGCTCATCACTGGTCAAAAATCGTTCTAATTATTAGCGATTTGGGTGTGTAGTAAGCCGATATAAACATATAAGTGTTGCGGGTACATACTGCTAGTAATTCTCCCAAACTCATGAAATATTTCATCCCTTCATTATTGCGACTAACCGACTTAGGATAGCCAGGGGTACGGCAGAAAATTATGAGTAGCCTGATCGTGAAGTTTAGAATAGAAAAAGGTTACCACTTTGGCCCGGCGCCCAGTCCTGATCAATACGGCCTTCTTGCCATCTGTTTACTAGTTGACGAACAAAATCAGCTTCGCCACGCTGAAATAGCCCGCGCAATCATTAGTGAGCCACATGATGCCATTTGGCCAAAAGGTTGTAGAAAAAAGTCCTGGACGCTTAAATGTATAGGAAGTCTGCTTATTTAGCATTTTGGCCTTTGCTTTCCTATGTTCTCGGGTAGCGTACTCTTGATTTGCATTTTACCCGTTCCTTCTTTCTAATAACAATTTATAACGATGTCTTCATGATCATGAATACAACGCAGAGTAGGTCTACATGTGCGTAATGAATCATTAGTACGCAATCAAATCATAATATTATCGAATTATCACGCTGGCTAGTAACTTTTCTTTAAAAAAGCATAACATATAGTACAATAAGACTGTAATCTCTCTATGCGAAAATATTCATACAAAACTACAACATAAGATACTTATCAACCGCCCATATCGGTTTAATACTTATCCGGGCAAGTTTTGCTGCACTAAAATTGTGAGAAAGTTACACTCAATTTTAACAAAGGTTGCAGTAAAAAGTGGCATTTGTAACTTTTCAGAATGATTAGGGTATGAGATACTCCATAGGTCCCGTCTCGCCTGGGCGTCCATCATATGGGAAATTACCACAATTTAAACGACAGTGAATCGATCATGCGATCTATTGAGATACAGTTCGGGCACTGTCGTACTTAGCTGGCGTTGTTAAACTTCTACGGTTGGGTCATAGATAACATAGAGATGCAGCTAATCCATATGATAGTTCTTTGTTGACCAAATCGAAGAGAGTATGCAAATGTGAGTTGTTTTCCTTTAAAAAAAGTTAAGTATAGAAGCTGAAGCAGTCTTAAAGCATATCCAGCACTTGAATAACTATAGTGGAAGTATAGGCTAACCGTATTTGAGCACTCGGCTAAAATAGAAGTACTGGAATAATGACCATCTCTGGCCTTGTACGAAACCGCTTTTATACATATAATTTACATACTTCAACTTTTCTATAGAATGTTGAAGCGAATCTCACATTCCTACTTGATTAGCATTAGTGACGTCACATTGCATTTTATTATAATGACTTCGTTTATAATCACTTTCATGTTAGCTGAATCAGTTCGTGAAATATTCGCAAACCCACTCTGTCGGTATTCGGCTGCGAAGATCCCAGGATTTATCCAGCTATAACTAGGAAACAGAATATTCATTAGCTCAATGTATGTATCGCTATTGAGCTTGAACTGATTTTAGTGCATTAGTTGTGAATCGGTTCATTCCCACAATGAGCAGCAGCGCACATTTTCAGATTGGTTCACCGTTCTCTATCGGCTGTGTAAATGTTGTCAGAGCATGCACGGTCACATCAAGCTTTAATGTTGCTCAATGTGTGATTGGCGTTTGAAGACCCAGCTTTAACGCATTCAGTTGAGATGATCTTTGCTGTTAGATAGTTCGCCTAATAAGTGCTGCCAAATTTTCCAAATTAGTTACATGGATCTATAGTGAAATGATGTACCCGTCGGAGATACGATTTGGTCAAGACTCCATCGTTTCCACGTTTACTGAAGGCGACCATGTCAACTCAGTAGCGAACGAATCGTGTACAGGACATCACGGCGAATGTGACTTTACAACAATTTAAGTGTTTCTGAGTAAGGATGACGGACATTTTTACACCCGTAACAACCGAATGTTGCATGTCTTCCGAGTGGCTGAGTACAGAGAGTGTTTAAAGAAAATGCACGTTTACGTCGGTAAAGAAAGGGAGAGCGACCGACCGTGGGAAATTCACAACAAACAAAGGTGGCATCACCGTGTACGTGAGAGGCTGGGCAAGAGTGCTGGATCATTTCGATTTCGAAAATTGGGATCAGTAGACGGAGGGCAATTCCAATGAATATTAACAATCTTACAAATAATTGTATATTGAACATTCCACCATTCATGTCGGTACAATATCGTGACAAAAGAAAAAAATTCGTAATTGGTCGAATCGTTTACAGTTATTTGTGCTATTCCAGTGGTTCTTAACCTTTACTAATCCATGGAACACTTACAGTAATCTTCGATCCTTCGCGGAAGTTTTTTGCAGTTTTATATGGACAAAACTCTACAGCAATCCGCATATAACTACATCTAACACACTATAACATAGTGCGCTGGAGCGCACAATGAATTGCGCGTAGGCAGAGTATTAGAATAACAAACCATTAAAATTTGATTACCACACAAAACGAAAACATAATTAATATTTACTGGAAATCTGCTGTTCTCTTTCAGCTACCAGTTCAGCAGGGTTATCACCTTGGCAAGTGTCAACGTATTGTTCGGTCGAAACGCAAGCGTGATACCAATTGCTTAATTACAAATGAGCGAGAGATTGATATTGGCTTTTCAGAAAGATTGGGCTCTGATTTTGAATCCCGACCTACTCTGCGTACACCATCGCACACGACGCACCATCACAACAGTCACAGTTCGACTATATCTGACTTGCAAAACAATGATGAAGTCGGGCGTATCGTGACAAATGTATGAGTCGTGTGTTTCCAACCATGGAATCCATGGTACTGGCTTAGGACACTCCTAGTGTTCTATAGAACGCCAGTTGAAAATCATTGCAATAAATATTGGAGATAGAATCGGTGTTTCAAAAAGACTGGATTGCGATATTTTCAACCCAAACCCCTGTGTCTGAAACTATGGCATTCACAATTTGGCTAATGATGCCGCCTAATTGTCGGCAACCAATCACGGTGTGTCATCAATCGGGCAAGGTTTTGTTGCAATAAAATCGTGAGAACGTTGAACTTAATTTTAACAAAAGTTGCAGTAAAAATTGCACTTATGCACTCGAACGGTTACGTTGTATAATCCAACAGTTTTCATACCACACTAGTTCTGCGCTCCTAAATGTTGACTGTTAAATTACAATTAGGCTGAAATTGAAAGTTCAAAATACTAGTTGGAGTGTGAATGATTAGCGGGCTGCAGGCTGGACAGTGGACATCCCTGTCAGACTTTCATCTTAAGAGATATCTAGGTCAACGTTTCTCACTTATACAATAACAGATACACTTTTATAACGATAGTTTAACTGAGTTTAACTGACTAAGCCAGTGGTTCCCAACCTTTTTCCTCTCGCGGACCCCTTGGCTGAAATTTGAGCCAAAATTACCCCTTAGGAGAAATCTGCCCGATGATTAAAAAAGGTCATTTTTAGCGCGGAAACAACTGTTGACTGAACACTAAGACGGGCGGTACCGATTGTTTGTTTCTAACAAGGCTGCATCAACACTTTGTAGACTTCCAAACAACACTATTTGCCGTTGGATAGTCATATATACGTCAATTCTTCTACTGGCCGTCATGCTGGGTAACATTAGCTCCTCCCAACAGAGATGACAACTTTAGTGACAAACAATATTAGTTGATTTTGTTAACTTTACTAGGCTGCTCGCTGATTCTTTTACCAGCAAGCTACTTCGCATGCTTAAATGAGCAATTATTCGCAGTTAATATTTGACATAACTTTTAGGATTTTGGAAACGCAGGGGTTTCCGATCTCCCTGTATACGTCTCTGTCTTGTCCATATAAGGCAAGGGTGGGCAATTATTTTTCTCCGCGGGCCAAATGAGAAACAGAAATTACGTTGGCGGGCCGAATCAAAAGGTTTAGCTATATTCTACAGCGCTGTAATTTTATTTCTAAATTGAAAGCTGTGATCTACATTGTTTATAAATGCTGTTCAGTGGATGCGTTCATATTAGATAATGAGAAAATGACGGTCAAGTAACAACAAACAATATTCTATTTATTTTCCGTCATAATTCGAAACAATGTTACACATGACATAGGCCTACATTTTGAATTCTTTTCAATCTACGTTTTTATATCACGACATTAAAAGGTATTTGGGATACCACAATGCTTATAGTCTTGATCACTGCCTTCCGCACAGTTGCGACTACGTGAAATAGACATATATATACATATATAGGTTAGGCCAACATGAGGCGGGTACTCTTGATCAAGTTTCCCCCGCCGCCGAGCTTTTTGGGGGCACACTTCACAGAGACGCATGTTCGCCAAAACGTCATTGTCAACGTATTGGTGTGTCGTGACGCGGTAACGGCCGACGCCGAAATGATAATCTTTAT
Organism: Botryllus schlosseri; assembly: GCF_051294905.1. Classification (NCBI taxonomy): domain Eukaryota; kingdom Metazoa; phylum Chordata; class Ascidiacea; order Stolidobranchia; family Styelidae; genus Botryllus; species Botryllus schlosseri. The sequence goes on from NC_137238.1 coordinate 26,437,308, forward strand.
AAATTACGCGTTTGTTCTGGGAGAGGGTACCCATATTAATACCAATACATTCAGTCACGATAAATCGCGCGAAGCGCGAAGAAAATTTGACCAGAGTTTTAGAAATATCCGAAAGATACTCTATAATTTATGTTAATTTCCGAAATAATTTTGGGCCTACTTTGAGCTCGGGCCCACTCCAATTGGGGGGTTTGCAGTGCGGCAGTTACGGTCCTGTGTTTAGTGCTCCATGCCATCTTTGAATTTTAGCTTTCGGCTTTGACATGCCCGTTCATCCTTTATGGATCATGATGTCTCATAGTAAAAATTAGCACTGATGGATTTGTTTTACGAAATAAGTATTTGGAAACGCAGCCTATCACGAAAAAATTTGAAGCACAGACCGTGTAATGCGCAATATGACAATGGCAACAAAGAAGGTTTGAACTAGACTATATGGAAAGAGTGACTTTAATTGCTACGGCATACTTTGCCACGTTGGCATTATTTTGAATCTGGATTACGCATGCAACCCTGCGAAGGTCGTAGGCTGCGTAATCGCGGCGTATTAATGAACACTGAACACTGTGAACAGGCTTCAAAGTAAACAAGTTTCCGTTCCGGTTCGGTTTATACAGCCTATGGTTTTATTCCACGCAGCAATATCCAAAAGTAGGTTTATGTTAAATTCCAAGCAACGGACACGCGGGCCGCACAGAATATCTCCACGGGCCGCATTTGGCCCGCAGGCCGCACTTTGCCCAGGTCTGATATAAGGACTTGTTTCAGCGACCACAAGAATAATGATTACGGCCGCTATCGAAATTTACAAAGAAGTTGCAGCAATATTGATAACTATTATGCAGAGTAAGCAAAGAAAATTATACTTGATCGAAGATTCATATCATATCATCAGACGCTATAGTTTCCCTGCCCCTGTCGTATACCGTGCTAACAGAACAGCAACAACAGATGTGGTGAAATGACAAAGCCACAACACCAGATCGCCCGATGTATCAATTCCACTGCGACCACTGCCCCGAAAACTTCAATAACTTGTTTAGTTCGGTATCGAAAGTTCATAAGTACGACACACGGCGTCCACGTCGTTCAACTACCATATGGTAGACAAAAAAGATCATCGCTCTATCAAATATGCCGGACCTGATTTCTAGAACATTATCCCAACAGCTATCCGACGGTCATCGAGCATGTCCACATTCAGCCGAAATACGAACAATTTCCACTGAATGAATACTAGTTAGCTCTCTAGTTTACCGTACCACGACCTGGCATATCGATCTCGCCTTCCGACTCACACCACTTTTTGACACCTGTCCTTTATATTATCTTCTTGCTTTTCATTCGGTGTGTATGTCTCCTTTTTTGCATGGCATACGCCAGCTGGGTGTCTGATTTTGAAGACCACTCCAAGTAGTTTCGACACCGTCCTATTTTTTATTGTATCACAGGCTTGTGGCGTATTGACATGATCAAAAATTTAACCATAAATTGAATTGAATTGAATGTACAATTAATGTATGTATAATTATTAATATGCATAATTACCGGAAACAAATATACGGAATTCCATAATGATCTCAGTGCTAGGATGAACTACTTGGATGAGATTATATCATTTGGAAAATTTCCGATCAACCTAGTTTATTTGGCGACGACATTCATTGTTAGGTCTATAAAAATACAGATTTACTGTTTGTTACCGAAATATGACACATCGGAAAATGAACCGACATATTCATCTCTCAAAGTCATAAGATCAAACTTTTGATCGCAAAGTAGCAGCAAAACCATCGCTCAAACGCAACTTTTCACATGCCCGATGAACTGAAGGATTACATTTAGCGTTAGATATCCTCGAACACGAGAGATTCGAGAGGTTTCACGATGACCTTTGCTTTGTGTGGAGGGAAAAAACCTTTTTCGTCTGTTCGTTCATTGGTTGCGAAAAGACTTCCATCGAAGGCCTTGTATGTTATCCCACGTAGACCAGCTAACTCATCTCCCACCTCCATATCAATCTCTTCTTTGTTGCGTTTCTTGTGAGCCTGAATCACCACATATCGCGGATGACTAGAAAAGCGATAATAGTGATCGAGGCTCATCAATCTGTCGGATGCCATGACGTAGCGCGTCATCAATAGCTCGTATGTAGCACGGCAAATCTGAAACAGGTTAGTACAGTGATTCTTCAGCCTTTCAAAATACCTATGAAATATTTTTTGACTGAACAATCCGCCTAAAACCACGAAACTGCAGAATATCCATGGATCCGCGGATTATCTACGAAACACTCTAATAACTCTGTGTCTACTTGTTGGAATTGAGTGAAATTTGTTTTACATCGTCTTTGAAGACAACCCAGCAAATTATTGAGTGCACAATTAACATGGTAGTATTCATATCGAAATATCCTTCCTTTTCGCACGTACACTATACTGATGACAAGCACACACTCTTTCGCTACTAATGAACGGTAGTCAGACACGAAATGTAGGGAGTATCGTCAAATAGCATATGCCTCGATGCACTCAGTCGAGTATTCACGGACTAGGAATATACTTGCACTCATTTCTTAAAGATTGTTTCGACCCAGGCGGCCGAGCTACATACGCGAAATATTTTGGAAACCGAGTTTGGTTATATATGTGCAATAATTTTACAAGTACTGTTGTCACTTAGAAAACCAGACGATGTATTTATTCTTTTTAATTACTCATTATTTTATTTACTTATTTAATCTTTCACAATATCATGGTATAATTTAAAAGGTTGCTATTGTACTTGCTATTTACACCTATGTGTTGTGTAAAGTGGGGTTGGTCTGTATCACTTTAGTGAGTGAAATAACATAACCATACTAATTGAGCAAAACAGCTCCTGCAATACAGTTGAATACTTGTAAAGTGATCAGTAACTTCACGTTATCGCAAAGACAATTCATGCAATTTTTAAACCAGCCTACCTCTGATTCACGAGACTAGAAGTATATGAGAGCCAGACCCAATCTATACTGATCCAAACTACCTACATATCTTGGAAATCGCGGCTTGCATTCGAGAGGATTTATATGAAATTCTTTATACTTTTACTAGAATAGGGTACACCGGGGACAAATGTAACTAGGGGCAAATGTAACAATTGACCCCACCGAATCGCCCTGACATTTTAAGTGCGCATGCGGTAGTTATCTCTCCTACTATACCTGACGTTACGTTGAGCTACGACGCGAAACCCCGGAATAATTTGATAAAAACGAAATTTTGGACCCTTGAGTAAATAATTTCTGGTCTGGAATAATTTGTTTAGACGAATGGTACCTCAAGTGATTACAACGTAATATGTAGCTGGAACAATGTTACCATAGTCTACCATGATGATGGAAAAACTAGGACTTGCATTGCCGGGAAGGCACCATACTGAAACACGAATCATGGTCGAGCGTGTCAGGGGCAATTATAACACTCTGTTACTTTTGCCCCGTTACAATATGTTTTCAATGTTGGATATCTTTGTTTATATGTTGGTATAACCATTTATCTACTGCAAAATAATCTAGTAACAGTCAGAAGTTCAACACCAGAACAGATATGACCATTGCCATACTTCTAACATGATCATCTGTAGGAACGGCCATACAAAAGTGGTGATGTGAATCTTATGGTTCGGTTATTTCCGTGATTCAACCCCCCTTGCTCATGCTCATCGACTTTTGGTGTGTCGACCTTCAATGGTCACTGGTCAGTGGTGTCACTTGAACATGCCCCTGATTTTGATCATGGCCCACTTGTCATTTGGTGTGAACGAGTTATTTTAATTTAGTACAGAACAGATGAGTACCATTATAGCTTTGACGCCACACAATGCTGTGCCCTCGTTTTGCTACACTATCATCGACCCATTCAACCAAGATATGTCAGCCAAGTCGGTTTTGCACCTTCGCATATGACCGAATGACCAACCCGTTATGCAAGCTGAACAACAGAACCTTCATAGAAGAGGCCGAATATATGTAGGGAGATGATGGAAGGAATGTGTTTCTTGTACACTTTCAACCGTTGAAGAAGGCACGAAGGGTGATACTGTATTCAGATGCCAGAATTGCGATGGGACGTAGCCTGAAAGCGTTCAAACTTCTCTGTCTTTAGTTTAATGCAATATTACAATTTTTCTCCTGTTTTCGTTGTTCATTTGGTTTGTTTTTAGTTATAAATAACACTGTTATAATTGCCCCGCAATGGTGGTACAATTGCCCCCTGGGTACGGGGCGATTGTAACATCCGAGCAGCGATTTTTGCAACCCAAAATTTCCATGATTCATTACACTTTGATAAATCTATTACCCCTAAATATAGTGCTGCTGCTGTATTTTGATTTAAAATAGTCTTCTGTGTGTAAAAATAACAAGTAGATTGAATTTCCAAACTTTATAGTACGACTAAGTCGATTTTTTATCTAGTCATTACCGCGAAAATGGGAGATTTTGGTCAAAATAGCCCCATGTTATATCTCCACAACAAGAGCTAACTTGAAAAAACCAAGGTCATATTCGAAATCAGTGCCCTTCAGAACCCCCAAAACCACTCTTACTTTGTCTGCCTAAAAATATGTGTTGACCAGTGTTATTGATTGAGCTCCATTTTAGTTTTCATATCAACTATCGAATTGTTGGCTTCTTTATATAAAAATTTGGAAATGGAATTTCCATGAGAAATACACGTAATGTTGGAAAATACAAAAAGTGTTACAATTGTCCCCGGTCTCCCCCTACTTTAACCACTTATATTTGTAACCAGCATTATGCGCGCCTTGAAATGCTTGATGTCGAACTAAAATTGAAATTCAGCTCCCAATATTATAGTATACATGCGATGTCGGTAATGTCACCGAAGTTCCTACTATACCCAAGGAAGCTCAAACTACTTCCGCGGCTCAAACATTGGATTGCAAAGAGGTGGACAATAAGTCGCAGCTAGAAATAACTTTTACTCGACGCTACAGAAACAGAAACAGAAAAAAACAAAAAACAGCAACAACAGAAAACAACAGAAAAAAAGCAGGAGCATAGCATTCAATTGGAAATGTTTGTGTAGGTAGAGATATCTACAAAAATGCAGTGATCCAGATATGACGCCAGGTGAAATATTCTCGATATAAGATACTGTGGAGCAGATGTACAAATTCTCTGGTCCGACTCCTATCCTATTTTTCAATTCTCTGGCCCAGCTCCGATCCGGCTCGGGCTAAAATGAAAGAGTTTGCCCGGATATCCAATCCAGCGCTGGTCCATGCTCCGCCCTACACGGTACACGGAGCAGATCTACAAAGTCCCTGGTCTGACTCCTATCCTGTTTTTCAATTCTCTGGTCCGGCTCCGATCCGGCTCCGGCTAAAAATGAAACAGTCAGCCTGGATATCCATTCCAGCCCTGGTCCATTTTCCGCCCTACACGGTACAGTGGTTTCGTGAATTCATAAATATGGCTTGTTCATTTTAGCACTGACTTGGTGGTTACTTGCGTGTGTTGTTGGTTGGTGGATATTTGCTTTCTGCAAACTCAGCTAATGAGCTTTAGTATATCAAGTCACACTGACACATTCATTGTATAATACAATCGATAAGTAATTTGGTAGGTTGTGATGGAAACTGATTCCCGACGACGTCGAATTACTGCGAATCAACACCTTCCAACGCATCAGGTTGTAGGCTGTATCGCGAAAAAGAGGTCTTTATCAAACTTACGTTCGATGATAACGTGCAAACGACGTAGTCGCTCTTCGACAGGAAGTACATGTCAGTCAAGACTGACGGAAGAGCGAATTTTATTCCATCATATGGCACCCGTTCTGTCGCACTAATGTCTCGACTCTCATTCACATAACCGCTGCCGATGAAGGTATATTCCGGATACCTAAAATTCCAAAACTATCGGAAAAGTGCGCAGCGGGCATTGCTGAGATCAAGTCACTACTTTCGAGTGACAAGTCATCGCAATTCATTGCAGATTTTGCCTCGAGTCAAGTCAATCAATTTTCGAAGGTTACTCGAGTCAAGTCACTCGATTTTTGGAGGATAATCGAGTCAAGTCAAGTCAAGTCACGAGTTAAGTCAAGTTGAATCTTTAAAGTACAAGGAATAGTTCAAAGTATTTGCAGTTTGCTAGTTGTTTTAAATACAGATTGAGTCCCGGTTATTCTGAATCGAGGAACGAATATAGAGTTGAATATGTACGCAAGTAACGGAATAGCTATAATTATCAACCAAAATACAGGACAGAATGCGAAACCACAGAACGTTAATGAAAATTGATATGCTCAATGCACTACCAGCCTATACAACCATGATAAAGAATTTAAGCCTGTTACAATTGTGGATTTGTAATATGAACGATATTCATTTGATTTGAATCATACAAGAGGGTTGGTTTTAGCAGCACTGGGCGCTGTGAGAAGTTTATACAAGAGAGATATATTGCTATCAGATTACTTTACAACTAGTTTAGGACATTGCGTTTGCGGTCATTTTATTTGTGATATAACAATTGAGCCTCGATAAAGCGCAAAATCATTGAGCAATTGGTTGCGGCTCACAGTTCACCCTAGTATCGTTAGCAATCCAGACTTATAGAGAATCCAGCGACTTTGTCGACACTGTTTCCTTGACGACTTGAAATTGACTCGTAAATTTTGCTTTGAGTCACGAGTGTTTCGCAAGTTGAGAAGCGCTGAACTATATACATACATGGAGCATACCTGGTTCTCAGATCCTTCCATGCTTCCGAGCTTTCCGTTGCAATATAAACCACTCGTTTCGCCTTCACGCCGAGCGCTTCCCGCAATTGATAAAATATATTTGCAAAGTCCATGTATTCATTCACTTCGTGCTTTGTAGCGTCACGGCGTAACTTGTCACCCCATCGAATATGAATCCTGGAAATAATATTCCATGAATGGGAATTATTGCGACATCCTTAGGAACTAGTCCGTTACAGAAAGAAAAGGTAAAGCGTTACAACGTGATCGCCGGAATGAAAGCCGAAAAGTTTTCAAGACGCACATCTAGTTTCGCGACGCTTTAGTCAGGATTTTGTGGTAGCAGTCGACTTTCTAAATCAACAAAATCAACAAGGCTTCTCAGCATTCCCGCGGCCGTTGAATATAAAGCATTTCCTGGACAATACGCTGTAACTTTACATCGTTGTGAATTCACGGACGCGTAATGTGGAAGCGAGTGGCGTAGTAGGTTAAAAGCACCAGCGTCACGTCACTGATGACAGTGGTTCAAATCCCGGTTCGGACCTACTTCTGTGTGTCGAGGTTTATCTGGGCTCCTCATCACCAACCTCGCTGCAATTGCAGCGTGTGAAAAAGCACAGAGTAATGGTGAGCGGTGAGCCCAGCCAAAATGTCGGCAGCTGCCACTCAAGTTACGGCCGCACGAAAAACGAGAGAGACTGATGGTGGGAGAGCGCGTGAATGGCACTCGTCCGTTATACGACTGAAGAAAATTTCAAATAGAATGATGTTACTGAAGTCAATGTACGGGCGTGAGTGAGCTCATAGTGTGAACGCGCATATTTCGTGAATAAAACAAACAAACGTAAGCATAATTTCACGAAGTGCCTTTCATGGAATTAAGTGACATGTCTAAACGTTCCGTTATCGTAAACGTTTATTCGTGTGATAGTGATGGAATACGACGTGAATGGCACGAAAAGGCCATGTCCAGATATTGTTTCTTTTTTCGATATTATATACATTTGATTGCCGTCCATTGAGCTATTTTACATTCGATCGCTTTCAAAGATTATTGACGAGTCGCAATTTATTCTGTATCGAGGAACGTATATGGAGTTAAGCATGCAAAAAGGCGCCGTATTGCTCACTCATACGTAGAACTGCTCAAATTTCCGCCTTGAATGAAAAATGACGCGACTCGACTCGACTCCAGTCAATTTGTGTATTGGCTTGACTTATACTCGAGTCATTACGCATGAATCGGACCAAGTCATATGAATCGAGACTGGGTCTACCAAGACAGGCATTTTATTGTAATTTCGAAGAATAGTAAAGTTATAACATAATTATTATTTCCTCTATCAGTACTGCTACTTGAAAATGATAAGAGAAACTGATATAAGTGAGGAATATTAGTGTATTATGAATACGAAGCATTCGATATCACTGAGCAGTGTTGTAAAAATCGGGTTTCACGTGACATTAACTCGTAACTGAACAGTGAACACAATTACTTGGACTCGGACTCGAGTCAAAACACTATGACTCGGACTCGATACTCCATTCCATGACTTGGACTCTGACTTGACTCGGTGGTGAATTGAAAATGACTCGACTTGACTCGGGTCGAAACTATAAAAGTGAGATTGAGTTGTGACTCTGAATCTTGTGACTTGGTTACAACCCTCGGTTATAGTCACATGAAAAAGTTAACTCGGGTCTCCAACACTGATCGAGATAATGCAATCTGAAACTTCGGATACCTTTTTTCAGTATTTGCCAAGTGAGATACTCGTGACTCACCCTACTATGTTGTTAGTGAATCCGATACGGTCGCCGATGGATTCAACCTTCGCCTCGAACCAAGGTTGGAGCCGAAAGACGTAACTGACAAACTGTGCAATCCACCAAGCGAAAGGATCATCGTGGATTTTCTTGAGTGCATCCAATATGTTCTCGGGAACTGACCAATCGGTGTGATGTGTTTTGAAATTCGATCGGACGATTCTTTCGTTTTTTGTTTTTTCTAAACGAAAATAAATGAATGAGTTTTTTAGATTGGCGAACAATGAGGGTAATATTTCACTCTTTGATATATCGTTGACTTTTCGAACATATTGAACGGTGGAAAATATTGGGAGAAACCATTACATTTTAAGGGAAAATAATTCCCACGTCATATCCATAGCCGTGTTTGGAATGGCATAGAAATTTGAGCATATCTCACAGAAACCAATTGCAACCGAAATATCAAACCGCTTTTGATTGGTTCAAACCTTTGAACCGAAATATTGTCATGTTTTTGTCGAAGCAGAGTACTTTTTGAAGATTTAGTCAACTTGAATATTTTACTCGCCCTTCTTGCGAGTTGGTGTCCCTACATGTCGTGGTTTTAATTCTGAAACCCTCTCTAAAAATGAATGATATGCAGAAATGGAGAACCTAATCGTTTAATATACACCGTAGTTAGAGTTTGCTAGGGCCCACGGGGCAAAAGCCCACAAAAGTTTGACTATTTATGTTATTCTACGTTTGACTCATTTTATTGTATCATGTATTTCATTACGTAAGCATATTTATATGTTGAGTAAATAATCATCACATCGGTTCTCCTCTAATGCGCCTAGAGTTGTATAGGAGGACCAATGGAAAAAATATACTGATGTACTCGTTTCCAGATGTTGGCAACTTGACCATTGTGTGTAAATTCATTAGCTTGCAACCGCAGCCCATTTATCAGGAGTTGACTGCAAGTTATAGATCCGTTCAAATGACCGATCCACGAAAAACGCAAGATAACATATTTAATTCTCTTTACACTTGGCCCGTTTCCGTTGAACATCACAAAGGAAATTCATACCTGATAAAATCTGTAGGTTGTCCGGTATATTTTGGTATTCGCACTTCCCAAGCGGTCGTAAATAGTATTCCCAATCCTCCTCCTCATACTTCCAACCCTGGGACTTCAATACGAATGTTCGGTTCGAATATATGGAACGGAGAAAATCTCTCGTCAGTAGGTGCATCTTGCTACCGAAACCGGTCGCTAGATTTGTGACGTCGCACACCAGAAGCTTTGCTGCATTGCAGTCGGGCGGATTCTGGATAACATGAATGCAATAATCGTAAAAACAGCTGGTCATAGTAATCATTGTTGGTGCTCAGGTAGAAGTGACGTGCAGCGATAGTCTCGTGGTTGGAGAGATTAATCTCCGCCTCACATGATTATTTTTTCTCTTCGCTGTCATTACATGTAGCAAACCCGAATTTCACATTCCTCATCGATTTGAATTGGTTCTGGTGCTCTAGTATTATTGACATTTTGATTATCGGAATCGTTGCGACAGTGCCGATTATCGGAAACAATATTTGTTATGATGGAATTGTTTAAATGTTGTAGGGATATTACGGTGATGACATTTACCTGTATTTTGACTATTCGTTCGCGTATAGCTTTTGCTAGCTCATTCAACCGTGACCAACGTTGACCCTCGGTCCTGCGTAATATTGTTCGTACTTGGGTACTGAGGTCTCTGAAAACAGCCATAGCGTAAATTGGAGGAATATATCTATCCATAGTAAACTGGATGGTATTGGGCATACGGAAATGTGCAGTCGGTAAGATATCATCTATAGATATATAGGAGTTCCGGTTAATTTACTGAAGATAGCAGTTCTGATCAAGATCACGCCTCAAGCTTTCTGCACTTGTCTGTTTTTTTTCATTCTTTCCAACAGCACTAGCAGACATGGATGTTGTAAACGAGTGAGCGCTTGCATCATAAGCGTTTGACCACGCGCGAATAGCATATCCTGTAGGTCAGGAATCGGGAACCCATGGCTACCAGTCATATGGCCGATATGGGTCTTTTGATGATATAATATGGATCTTTGATAAATTCCTATTTACCTCTCAATTCGCAACTTATTTATCAATATTGAATTTATTTCGGACGGTAACCGCTTATTTACCAGTCCAACATAACAGATATTTTTTTTTCTATAATGGTGAAAACACCTTCACGCTTTTACGGGATATGCATCAGCCAAATCTATTCCGTCGAGCTCGATACAAAATTCGCATAGTTGCCGAAGCGAGGTTGATATGGCGCAGGTCTCCAGGCAATATCATGAATCGCTATAGGCAACATCGCACGACTTGAAATCTTGGATTTCACGATGCGCTGATTAATCAGTGAGAAAAGCGAAATTGTGTGTGTAGGGTTACCATACGTCCTCTTTTAGGAGAAATTGTCCTCTTTTTTCACAAAATTGAAAGTGTTCTCGGAGGACGCCTAAATATCTTTTTTTTTTGGAATATAGAATCGAGAAGCATTTTTCTCAAAAAAAACTGGCCCGGAAACTGTTCGGTAAGGCCTATAGTAAATCTGCGAAAAATTTATGCGGACGCGGGCGTGAGTTTCAAAGACCTACTCGCTCCTGAAATATGTCGGATGCATAATATCCTCATTGATTGTACTGGAACACTTGTATTCTTGACATGCGAATCAGATATACAAATTCGAACCCGACCTCAACATCTAAAATCAGCTTCATGATAAATCGGGCTCCGGTGGATCGGGTTTAAATTTTGTAATATGAGGTTGTCATCTGAGTTGAAACGCAATTCTTGACCATTTTTTATTTATTCTCTCTTGACATATGACAAAATGCCGTTTGCTGTTCCAGTATGTCCAAATCAATCTCAGGCATACTGACTCGGAAGCATCCATACAATGGGTAATAAATATCCAGGCTTAATGTAGTGTATATTATATTCAATACCTTATTGGCCAAAAAATTCTTACTATTTCGATCTCAGATAGCAGGAACGGAGTAGGCTATCATATATTAAGGTAACGTAAGAAATAATTACGCTGTCGCAAGAGGATGCGGCAGAGATTGGGCGTAACACGAGGGATACCATATGTCCTCTTTTGAGAGCATTTGTGCTATTTCTGCTAATACAACTAAAATGTCCTCCAAGGACAACTGCCGTCTCTTTGTGTTTTGAGTGCTAGGCAACTTCACAGAGTCGACGAAATAAGGTCAGTTCGCCACAAAATGACGGAACTGCGGAGAAGCTCGAGCCAACGGAGACTCCGTGGAAAGCCGGATTTAAGGTGCCGACGCGAGAAGTTATCCTTATTATGTTATTTAGTCAACCTATCAGTCGATTAGCATTGTCTGTATAAATTTTCCACATTTATTTCTCTTATAGTGAATATAAAAAAAGCTGTCCTATTTTTCGTATCTTGAAATATGGTAACCCGGCCGAACTGGAGAGGAAATGATAACAAGAAACTTATGGGAGAGATTGATCAACCGTGATGGCCAATCGGGAGATCTACAAATGCAAAGATGAATGCTGTATATACTCACATATATTCATCGTCCAAATATTTCCTCCTGGTCGTCACGCGTCCGTACAACCATTGACTTCTCATCTTCCGCAATATTGCGACAAGAGATGAAAATATATCATCACCAACGTCCAGGTTTTTTAGCTCTCTCTCGACAGTTTCAGATAAGTCGTTTTGTTGAAAATCCCTCCTCGAATCTGAGATTGATGGTGTATGTAGTTCAGTAACAGTTGTGCAAAATTTGGAAACTCCAAAATCTCTTCGTTTTTGTAAATGGTCATCTGCAGATTATGTATACAGATCTCCAAGTAAAACTAGGAAACTCACAGTAAAAGTTTTTTCCGAGCTAAGCGATTGAAAGGAACTCCTGAATAGTACGGGGCCCCGACCGTCGAATGGCGAATGACGAGCAAGCACGAAATCACGGCCCTTGATTGATTATTCAGCTATGCTTTAGTGATTACGTTTGTGACTGTGCCTGATTAGATGTTTTATTCGTTTGAAGGAATGTACTAACGGCGTTGATTCTTTGAATGTAAACGCACTGTAGCTTGGTGAATTATTAGCGAACTGTGAGGGGTAGTCTAGTTGTAGTTGTAGGGGTAGTTTATGACAGGTTTCGCACGAAAACCATACATCAGGCATGGCAGAGGCAAAACGGCGAGAGATTGTGCACTTGCTAAACGAAAGTAAAATCCGAGCAACACTTGGCGATACCTGACTGCCGGTAAAAATAATTGTCAGAATAGTCCTGGTGTAACGCGCCAGGCGAGATCTATTGGCACAACCCTACATGACCAGACGACGTTTCGTGGGCCAACAAGTCATGTTTGAATTCGTTACAAGATGCACAATTTCCAAATAAAGTTATGTGGAGTGGGCGTATATGATATCGAAGTGTGGAATTTTGAGTGAATATTACTGTCTGGCTACTCTACGTATGTCTGTGTTATTGTTGATTGTGTGTGGAGTGGCCTGCCCCGTCACTTATGTGATATCATCATTTCAAACTACATTAAGATCTAGATCAGTGGTTCTTAACCTTTTTTCTTCCAGCGCCCCCTTTCAAAAATTGTCGTGCCCCAGCGCCCCCCACTTCATATTGTAGGGACTGTAATAAAGACAATGGGTAAGAGGTAGAGCAGTAACAGCACTTCGTCAGCCCCCTAAAATTGTATTGCGCACCCATAGCGTGATAAACCAAACATCTGAGGACTTCGCCCCCAAGAACCCCGTCGCGTAATTTCGATGGTCAGCAAAGTTTGTGTGGCCTGGTCTACCAAGGCGCCAAAATATTCTACAGTGCACGAATGAATAGGTGGTAATTGCATATATATGCCGCTGTAAACTTTTTATCCCTCAGCCCATGTGATCAGATATACCAATAGCGCTGAGTGAGCTGTTGCATTGGAAAATGAAAGCCACGTAATTATTAATTAAACATATTCGGGCGTGCCCGTAGGTACAATTATTTCGTTACCAGGGCTGTAACAGAACTTCGTTAGTCCCCCCCCCCCCCCAAAAAAAAACGTGGGTCTTGGGCCCCAACCGGGTGATAAACCAAACTTCCGGGGGGATTCGTCCCCAGACCTCCCTTCGGCTATCCGCTATTTGCTGATACTAGTCATCTACATTCGGTGTCTATCTACTGAGGCAGCTATTCTCGCCTAGACGCGGTAAGCACGAAAAATTTCACTAATTAATGAACGAATTGGTCAATATGATCGGGAATTGCATATATATTGAGATCAATTTTTATCCTCTCTCTTACTCACGTAAACAGATTTACCGGTACAGCTGAGTGATGTGTGATTGAAAAGGTAGGGCCCCTCAATAATAATTATACATTTTTGGGCGTATACCCGTTGGCTGGAACGAAACGGCACTTCATCAGGCCCCCCGAAAAAACTCGGGTCTTGGGCTCCTATAGGGTGATAAACCGACCGCCCCCGATCACGTTGTTCGCTTTTGCCACGGAACCAGCTGTACTGTTTAGAGAGCCAGTGCGAACCGAGAAAACTTTCGATAATTCATGATACAATCGGTCAGTAAGATCGGGAAATGAATATATATTGCTATCAATTTCTTGCCCTCTCTGCTCACGTTACCAGATTTACCGGTAGAGATGACTGAGGTGCAAGTGCAATGTTTCCTCTAAGCTGCGCGCGTGCACAGTGCTGATACGGTCTCTGCGCACGGAACATCTACGTTGCGCATAACAAATCCGAGGTTATGACCCTTTTTTAGTCGTTACGCACTGTTGTCCAAGGGTCAGTGCAGTGAGTTGTTGAGAGTGTGCAGACTCATCAAAACTTAGAGCGAACATTGCGAGGTGTCTTGGAAACTGTAGGGCCCGTAACTAATAATTAAACATATTCGGAAGGGCGAACCCGTTGGTATGACTTCGTTGCATGATGTTATTTCGTGACCTCCTGTGTGCTATATTAAAAATATGGAATCACCCAACAGCGATATCGTCCGACAGAAATATCTAGTTTTACATGTCCCTGTTGCCCAATCGTACTAGACGGACACGATTTCAAATTGGTATTCCTTCACTGGCATATAATTTTGCCTGCCAGATGGAATTCGTCTTCTGGGGTTCAGATTGCCAAGACAGTAACATTCGGTGCCAGTCATTTAGGCGCCCATGGACAATTAAACCTATATGTCTTTTGTAGGCTATATATACCGAAGTTTTCGGTGTTAATTTGCTCTGAATACTAATTAAGGATATGTCCTACCACCGCATCATCTACTGCGAAGCCATTTTTCTCCAGCGTCCCCCATACCGCCCCCTGAGCCCAGCGTCCCCCCCCCCCATTTTGCCCCCTAAGCGTTTCTGCCCGGCCCTTCAAAATCGCCAGCGCCCCTTGGGGGGCGCTGGAGGCAAGGTTAAGAACCACTGGCCTAGGTTAAGGTGGGTGTCTGATTCCATAGACTACTCCTAGTCGCTTCGACACCTTCCTATCTTTCCTTTGCATCGCATTTTTGTGGTGTATTGAACTGATAAAATTGCTAATAAACCAATGATGATGATGAAATCCTGCTAAGAGAGCAGACTTTACTTCATTGTAATCCTTTTTATCATCGTCGCTCAATTGTCTATATACTGAAAATGCCGCGACAGCTTGTAGATAATATTTGTATTAGAAAATCATTACACGTAAAATCAGTACAACATACAGATCCGCTCGCTCTTCCCCTTTTCCCGCAACTCTCCCGCGGGAATAGGGCTTCTCGCAAGTCACTTTGCTCACACAACGCATGCAAACCACATCACTGAAGGTCAATCGACTGTAAAATCAGGATATCACATAGATTTGGTATATTCATTTATTCCCTCAATCAGGGGTCACCAACACGCGGCCCAAGAGGTCATATTTTGCGGCCCGCGACCAGATTTAAGATTTCAGAAGAACGCTTGAAATGCTGAAATTGAATTCGCAGTTCAAAATAAATAGTGTCGTTGTTCAAAATGGCTATTTTCCTGTGTCCAACAATACATTCCTCACTAGTTGATACGGCTACTGGAGGAAGGATTAACTGATATAAATGGACGTGTTTTCCTGACGTGCAAGCTTGACGGAAAGATAAATTTCCTGCAGATATCAGATAACCCAATAATAGCGATTGTTTCATCGCTGAAAAGTGTTGTAATGTATCGTGGGCAGTTTTTAATTCGAAAGAGAATAAAAGTGATGATCATGATATTTTTGTTGAATTTGTATTTCCTCAATAAAGTACTATGGACCTGTGCCCATCGCCCATGTTGGAGAGCACATCGTTGTACAGATGTGAAGTTTTATAAACGTGGTAGTTTAAGTATGGGGCCTGCTTTAAATCGTTGTTGAGTTCATACGGCACGTGGCCTCTACGAGATTTGAAAAGTGGACCGCGACCTATTTCGAGTAGGGAACTCCTGCCCTAAAGCTACATATGCTCGTGTGAGTAGCATAATTTCAAAGTTTCAGTGCCTTTTGTTGATTATACGTGCGCTTACCTTACACATATACTAGACCATTTGTATCCAACGTGCGGGATATCTCCCCCAGTGGGCGAAAATATCAAAGGGGCGATGGGGGACATTTTAATATCTTGTGATATATATTTATTAACCACGGCCAACAAACGCACGTGACGGCGGCTTATTCTGCATATGACGCGAAAGTTGACTAAAAATAGGTCAACCCAATGGAAAGTAGTCGTGATCTTTATCAGCCAATTCATGGGCGATTTCCAGTTTATATGTTCTTTTTTTCGGATCCGTAATTAGGGGGGCGGGGCAAAATTTTGCGTTGAGCTTCATAAAAGCGCGATAGGCCAATAAAGGTTAGAAACCACTGTATTAGACTCAACTAAAATGGAAAACCAGTTCGTTAGCCGCAAACCATTCAAAATTAGCAATTCTTCGCGGGACGGACGAGTCTTTTCTGCGGTCCATATATGACCCACAGGTCGCGTAGTGCTTCGATAAAATAGTTATTTGCCTTTCACCTCGAATGCTTTACCACTTACCTGCGTGAATCGAGATGCGACCGCCAGAGGAAACCGAATCCCGTTTAGGCCTGCGTGAAGTAAAATTGGGTTCGTTTGAATCAAGTAATACACAGTTACTAACTATTTCAATGTTAAAAAAGACACTTCTCTAGACCCTTTGCGTCTACTGAAGCTAAACGGGTAGTCCCAGAAAAGAGCCAAAATTAACCCTTCATAGAAGGTTTTGGTACGTGTTGTTATCATTATCCAATCCGACACTTGATGCTCCCAAACATTCGCAATTATTTTCCTGCTTATACTTGAACCCGAATCCGCCAAGACTTCAGAGACAACTCATTACATTTTCACGCCATATGTTACCTCCCGTCTTCGCTTTGCTAACGATGAATGTTTGCGTGTTTGAAAACTTTAACCGAAGTCGGTTTGGCTTTTTGGTCGTTGCCCTTTCCCGCTTATATTTGATGAAACGTGTTCTTAGTGCCGTGCAAATTTTCTGACTCACAGCAGAAACCAGAAACCGATTGCCTTTAGGCCTACATGACGTGTACACTGGGGATGTTAGACTGATGATATTGATCCTATCAAAACGCAAACCAAATATGATGATGATGATAATAATAATAATGCACCAGCTTTATCCGTATTGTTATCACCTGTAATAAATGCAGAACAGATTTCGTTTTCTGACGTTGAAAGGAGGTGTCGGGGGCAGCTGGTACTTTGTCCGTTATTCAGGGAACGGTAGCTCAAAAAAGTTTTGGAAACATTGGTTCAGGGCAGGGGCGGGCAACTTCTCCGGTCGGCGGGCCGGATTCATGAAAATTAAATACTTGGCGGGCCGGATGGCTAAAGTGATACATTATTCAGCCATTTATCCACATATACAAGGAATAAATTGGATTTATTGAATGTATTTAACGAAGGCAATGTAACTTTAAAGCCATTTCTCGCCAATAATGACGAAGACAAATTGAATTCGAGAACAGCATTGTCATACAGGCGCCGCTATGTCTGCTTCTCCCTGATCAATCAACCCACTGTGCAGTCCTTAATGAAGATTGCAAGGCGTTCGATAAGCCCGGTTCCCCAAATTGACCAAATATCAATTCATTAGGGTTTAGTAGGTGATGAGATAGCGTGGTTGTTCAACTGTGTGGCCTATTTCATCTCGATATTGAATTCATGCGGCCCGCAGCCTTGGAATTTGAAAGTGGCCAGCAACCCGTTTTGAGTTGACGACCCCTGGCATAAGCGGTGTCTTACAAAAGGCTAGAAGTGGGCCGTGCAAAAGGTATACGGTTACGGAATCAAAAATAAGAAATATCGGCGTGTTGTAAATGACCATTGTAGTCTACAAGCTCCATGATTTCCACAAATGACATTAGGGTTGAGTACATCGTAAATGCCGATAATGAAAGTCTTCTCGCTTCGACGAACTTAGGCGTAAGCTCCACCCTCGCTCGCTGCGCATGCATGTGTAATACACATTGTGTATATAACATACAATCACCAACATTCTCGGAAGACTTACATTATCATGTAAGACGGAAAACTGTCCGCGGTCCGGATCCGGCCCGCGGGCCGTATGTTGCCCACCCCTGGCTTAGGGGAATAGTAGTGTTTGCGGCATTCAACAAGAGAGTATTTACGTAGAGTGGTGTTGCTACAACAACTTAATCACAGTGCTCACTGAGATTGGGTTACGTCATTCTGTCCATTTGACCAAAGGCATTTAAAGGCAACATTTAGACCAGGGGTAACCGGAACGCGGCCCGCCAGGTCGTATTTTGCTGCCAGCGACCTGGTTTCAGATTCCGGAAAAACGCCTAGTAATGCATTTTGAAATGCTGTAATTGATTTCAATTTAAAAATATTGTTGTTGTTCAAACAAGGCTATTCTCCTGTGCCAAGTAGCCTATCTCTATTCATCACTTGCTGATACGGCTGCGGCGATGGTAATAGCATTCCACGGAGGTAGGATTAGCTGATATAAAGGAGCATATGGTCTTGCCGTGCAATGGCCCAGACACTGCCACAACGGGCGCTTAGAAAAATGACCAAGATGGTGTACTGCTATAATCCACAGATGCAACTCCAATGGGTCGCGGGTTCAAGTCCGACCGAGGTCGACTCCAGACTTCCTACCTAAGTATTGACGGTTTATCCAGGCTCCTCCTCGCCATCTATTCCGGATAGTCGGTGGCTGATAAAAGCCTAGAAGTGGACCATGCTACAACACGGCAGCTACTGAATAACAATGAAGAGAATTGATCTGATGTGAAGGAGCATAGTAGTCGACAAACACTATGAATACCTCAAAACAAACAAACAGCTGTAACCCTAATGCGTTGCGGGCTCTGATCCTCGGCTGATTCCAGAATTCCTACCTAAGCTACTCATCGCCATCTCATCGGTGTAAGCATTGTCTGATAAAAGCCTAGAAGTGGGCAGTGCTATCAGCGGGCATCTACGGAATAAAAATGAAGACAATTGGTCCGGTGCAAATGCCTTAGTCACCGACAAACAGCATGAATAATACCACAAATAACTACAAAAAACAACATCAACGCTTAAAATGAGTTGGGGCCTCCCAATAAGATCAAGCTTTACGACCGGATGGTTTTTCACCGATTGTCGTTTCTTGGTATCCGTAGTATCGCTCCTTTAATCGCTGGAAAGTGTTGTCAGGTATCGTGCCAATTTCATAGTCCAAAATAGAAGGAAATAATGATTTTAACTTGCGTTTTTATTTATTTGACAAATAAGATTTATTTTGCTGAAACTATATTCTGGTCGCCTATGTTAGAGACACGGCGTTGTACCGGCGTCAAATCGTGGTTGTTAAACTGTGTGGACCATTTTATCTCGATATTGAATTCTTGCGGCCATCGGCCTCTACGAAATTTGAAAAGTGGCCTTCGACCAGTGACGTGAATATAACCAATTTTCATGTTCATTGTTCAAAAACACAGCGCAAAAGGATAGGTGAGTCACCTCCCTCACCCGCGACAATGTATTTCATCATAAACATGTCAGAATTCGTAATATCTGCTGGTAGCAAACAAATGCTATTGTCGCGCCGATTGCGAAAATCTGAATATTACCAATTGTAGAGCGCTGGAACCCCCCAAATCGCCGAGAAATGTGAAATTCAGCTTTATAACGTACAATGGTATAGCAGAGAAATAATATCCAGGTAGAAAAGTGATTTGACGAGCAAAGGACAATGTAGAATACAAAACCAGCCATAAACGTCGCCGCACGCCCCTACCCGCGACCCGTTTTGAGCTGACGACTCCTGATTGAGACAGACTGGCGGCCTGCGGCCTCAACTAAATTAGTAAAGTAGCCCGTGACCAGTTTTCAGTTGACGACCCCGCGTTGTAAAGCAAAAGTATAAGCATGCACACGTACAGCAGCGGCCCTGCATCAATATGAATATAGCCTAATATTCAATAGGAAAGTCCATAAAAAGCAAGTCGCGTAGTAACTACAAGTAATAACTACACAATGCATCTTTTCTTCTCAGTAAATATAGCCTTACAAGCAAATAGCTAAACTAAATATCTACGTATTATGACAAAAGCCATACTCAGACGTCTTGAGTATATGGTAACGTTAACTTACCTTTCATAATTGGTTGCGAAGAGAATGCCGATCGTGATGAAGCAAACACTTGCCACTATGAGCGTTTTAGTGTGGCATTTCCGATACGCGATAAGGCCGAATGCGGTATTCCAGACCCGAGCTTTAAAATACATCAGGCAGAGCACGTTACTGAGGATCTAACAATTTAACCGAACAAACTAGTAGGCGAATTTTCTAGCATGTGCTTGGTAGTGGAAATAAGGAAAGCGCGTGTTACAAGATGTCAGAGATAAGCATGTAGGTTTAGATCGGATATTCGGTTACGATTAGGGTTGCATTAAAAAGTAATGGTTGTTTAAACCACTTTTTTTTTTAATTGCGTTTTTTTAAATTGTATTATTATGCCATAATTCTGTAAATACTTTTCAAAAAACATGTTGTATGAGTCTACGGACGATTACCTTCCGATATAGCTGACGTGCACCATATGGAATGGTTGGAACCCTTGAATTAGTCGGTTCAACAGCTAAAGTACGTATACATACACCATTGGTGGGGACTGAATGTTCTGATGATGATGACCGCCGACTGTAAAAATAATGCTGCATGAAGATGTAGTCTGGTTAAAGATATTTTTTGTACGTATATGACAGGTGTTGAAGCCTATTTCGTCAAAGGGGCTATATTTACTCAATATTTTCAATTGTAAGTGTAAATTCACTATGTCGTCATAATTGAATATGAGTGACGTCATGACTTAAAAAAATAAAAACGTTTTGAGCAAGGGCCTTGTTTCAACCATGCTTCTTTTGAATAGATATTTGTTTTAAATGCAACCCTACTTACGATTATCTTGAAGATGTGTTTAGAGTAGACTGTACTGTACTTGTAATTATGATAATTGTGAATTACCATACGGATTTGGCGAAACTAACACAATGGCGAAGGTGGATCGCTATTGGTTATACACTCCAACACTCTATATACTCTAGCATTCATTATTCCACAGTCCACACTACATCAAGGAAATCTAGCTTGTGGCCCACGGGTCAAATTATATAGAGAACCGGTGCTATGCTCATGTCCTAACATTGGGATGTAGGATCGAGATCTAACTGAAGTCGACACCAACAACTCCCAGCTTTCTCATGTTGTAAGATCTTCGCGACCAACGCAGAATGACTAATGTTTTGCCACGAATAAATTTCGAGCCCCTGTTATCGTCATACGCGTGTTTCGCAACTCGATGCCCATGACAAATTCTAAATCGTATACGTTGAGTGGTTTAGTTCACAGACTGCGCAGGATCAGGTGTCGTTGAAACAGGTATTCACGTAAACAAACCGGAAAGAAGGAGAATAGGAGGCACAATCGATACTTCTGAGGGTTGGCAGGACAATTTCACTCGGCCAAATCATGAAAAGGTATTAAAAGCTACATTTTACTTATCAAATTCCAGTAGAAGTGGACGTAGTCCATTTCAGTGCAAGTGCAATAGTGTAAGTGCAGTGCAGTAATTTGATACTGAACACCGGTAATCGCCTCTGACTACCAGCCATATAACTTGAGGTACCTACGTTCAACCAGCAAATTCAAACCACCGTGAAAGATGAATATTGGATTGTATTTGTATTCAGAAAATTTTCCATAGAATACGATACTGTGTATACCAGGGGTTCTCACACTTTTTAGACCGCGGCTCAAATCTGATTGTATTTCATCTCGCGACCCACGCCGCACGCATCGACAATCGACATGGATGCATTTTATTGTCATTATGCCACTATATACGGGCGTGTATGGAACAGAGAAGGTACAGGCAACCAGTACGTAGGCCTAATGCAGATCTATGAAACATGTGTAACGCACACAATTTCAAAACGAGGTGAATTATTTTCCTCTGGCGGCGACATGCGAACTGCCGGGCTCAGATCGCAAGGACGAGAGTATTCGGTCTTGATCATTTCGAAGACCGCGCATATCAATATAGACGGTTTGGGCCAACCAGCAGCGGTGATTTTGGGCTAATGTTTTATCGCATTTATCCTGTGTTTTTAGCACCGCATTTTTGCCGAAGCGACATGTAGGCTAAAACTTCAAGTCTTCAAGTGTCCCGGAGCGGGCGGAAAGGTCGGCCTCGAAATACCGTTGCACATCCCTACACTAATGCAGCCCAACGGTGTCCGGCGGCGTGAAGTGATACTAGGATTATTATGCTCTTTCACAATTGCGAATAAAGTTGATTCAATTTTGTAAATTGAGTACTACAAAATATCGGGTGCGGCAGTTACGGCCGCGCCATTTCCTTCCCTGTATCCTGCTCGAGTATTGCATGCTTAAGTGAGACATTTCCAGAGAAACCAATGTCAGGCGAATCTTATCATAGCATCAAACCAATTAGTGTAATACAAAGGTCGACGCATTGACATTATCACGCAATTGTAGTAACGACTTTTCCGCTAAGTAGGCCTACGCAACTCAGTGACCTTGTACAGGTATATACAAAGCATAGGAGATCGCGCCACGCGCGAAGAAATATCGTTGTTGCAAGAAATTTAGCAATGGCTGTGGGCGTTCGCGACCTGAATATATATACTTCGCGACTCATGCTTGCGTCGCGATCCATACTTTTAGAACTCCTGGCGTATACAAAACAATACGATAAAATACAAAACAATGAAATAAAGTACAATTCTTTCAATGCATTTGATCACCTCAACGTACATACGTCATTCAACTTTTCGATATATTCATCACCATAGCATCAGTGCTGTATTGAAATGTCGATTTAGTATACTGTTGCTGTTTTATACTGTCACTTTCTAACTGATGCTAAACTATAACGCGGGGGAATGTCTTTGTGATGGCATACTTGTGTAATCTGACTCCAGAAGGTTACTGTACAATTCGCTGCGTATATCTTCCGTTCGACGGACCGGCGTCCACGGTAGTGGAACGGCTTGTTGACTGGCGTACGACAGAGACTGTCTTGTACACCCGTAATTGTTTCTGCCTCCAATCCCTGTATATTTATTGAATCGTTCCAAAACGTAATATCGAATGAATACCATTGAACTAATTTACGGTGTATTACATGAAGATATAAATACGTATTATTTCCTCTCGATATTTCACATTATACACATATCGCATGTTTTGTCGGGCTGTCATTTCCTGTATAACGTTTCGAGATGCAACATAGACTCCAGTCTATGTTATATATATGTATATTGACTTTTCCGTTATATAAAATAAAAAGGGCAAAAGAAAACAAGAAACAAAAGAACACCGAGAAAATCAGCTTCGGGCTCGTGTTAAGCGTCTCCAGCGTAGGCGGTCGTGGGCGTCTTCAAGCGACAGCCCGCGTTGCGCTAGATCAGTCTCCGTTGTCGAGCGCCATGTCTTCCGATTCCAGTCACCTCTGCGCCATGGCTCCGTGGGAATGTGGTTAAGGATGGCGGCGGCTGGTTGCTCGTCTTGATGCCGCACTAGATGGCCGATTAGGGCGGAGGCGTCTATATTATAGGCTACTGATAACGGCGTTACCAATACATGATCAATACATTCATTTCCTGATTTACTTCTGGCAGCTTCCTAGATATTACTCAGCATCTATGTACTACGATGTTTTACGGTGTTTGGAGGGAGTATATAGTGCAACTTTTTGCAACTTCTCTCGATTTTTCATGCCATTTTTTACTCCAACTTATATATCACGCAAAATGTAAAAGAGTGATTCAAAAAACTTGCTATTACCTGTTTCCAGTATAGCCCGAATTACCTGCAACCCACGCGGACAGTATAGTGTCATCACAAATGATAGGTGTCAGTTGAATACATGTGTTGACCTCATAGACAGGGTCAATGAACGCTCGATGTTCCATATAGTACCGGCTAAGAACCACTTTTCTCATGAGTCAAGTCCTGTAATGGCCTGTAGCCAGGGCGTATTATTTTGGGCATTTCGGGAACCAAGTGCAAAAACTGACAAAACTAAAATTGTAAAATCCCAAAAATAAGGTATTTTTGGCATATACCAAAACATCGATTTTTATGAACGTTTTAGATAGAAATGTCAACGAGTATTGAAATGAGTCTGAATGAAACGACAAAGCAAGTGTGTATAGCTAAATCCCAAAATTGAGGTCCGTGAACCCTTCGGAAGACCGCGGTCTACCGTCCAATGGATCTATGTAATGAGAATGGAAATCTTAGCGTCAAGGCAAAATAGTCGAGTACTGAAATTTCGATTTACGATACACTGTTTATTGATCAACCCGGGTAGTAAATGAGGTGCAGCAATTAGAGGGATGTAGCTCAATGCCAAGGAATTTTCCTATTGTCACCTCTCTTGCATTTCAGTTACATCACGAAGCCGACTCGCGCGACCCATGCTGCATTTAAGGCGACGCGTATCATATAGTTCTATCTACTTGCAACTTGCTATTTAAAATATCGTGCACTCTCGTTTGACAATAGCAGGGTTACCATACACCCTCCTTTAGGAGGATTTGTCCTCCTTTTTGAAGAAATGTACCCCTTCGCCTAAATGTTTTTAGCCAATGCGGTATCGTTAAAAAGTGGGCGATTGGGCAGTCGAGTCAAAGTGACGACCTTTTGTTTAGTCAACACAACAAGATTCCCAGTAAGTGTAAACATTTCAAAATCAGTTGTTTTCAATTTCGGTAATCTAACTTATACCCGATTCTAAAATATGGTAAATATGATGATATATAATTCCATTTGCTTTCAACTTATCATTGAAAATGCCAGCATATGGGGCAGTCACTGACAGAATGTGTCCCGTTGGACAATAGGGATATAGTTTCATCAATGAGCAATTTAACATACCCATCTACGCAGTGCAAAATACATCACTCGCCAAGAAATAACCCCACCAATGCGTACCATACACAGGCCTGCAATAATTCAGTATTTATTGTTTTATTGTTTGTCCGTTGGATATTTTTTCATATTGTATTGAATATTAAAGCCACTCCTGATTTTCAACCATTGGTTAGCGAGTGAAGGGCTGTGATTCAAACGTATCAGCAACGATTTTGAATTGTCATCATCAGTGGTTTTTTGATCTGTGTGAATGCAGGTAGTTATGCATTCATATCGAATCGCTATTCGCATTAGATATTGCGGAAGCAATCGCACGGTTTTGTATAGGGTGAATAGACTTTCAAACACCGTTGTCAATTCGTTTTTTCTACCGATGTTTGATGACATAAAGTGGATACTGCGCGTTTTGCGACATTCGTTTAATATGATAGATTGCACTATACAGTGTTTTACATCGCTGATTCGAGTATACAAATATAGATGCCGGGAATGCCAAAACTGCCAAAAATAAAATCTGAAAACTGCCAAAAATAAGTTATTTTGACTTAAATATACCAAGAATAACACGGCCTGCCTATAGCTTTTGGTACCGAATGACGTAGCCTTCACACTGTAGAATACATCACCTGAGTAATATTGAATGGTGTGAGACGTGATATGAACCCGCGAGTTCATATGTCTTGATGTAGACGTATATCACATGTATATGCATAATCTTATGCATAAAGATAAACTTGGAAATGTGGCGGAATGATGAATACAGCGATTTATTGTGATCACAGCAATGACCCTCTAATAACTAAAATTGGATCAATTTTTGACGTTTCAAGGAGGTCTAAGCTGTCCCTTAAACATAATATGTTGAAAAATTGCCATCTTCACTTCGGTTATTATTGATTTAACCTCAATCGCGTCGAATTTAAAAAATAAACGGAGAAAGATACCAAATTTAATATCCCAGCTGCTGAATATCTTCATTTAGGATCGGCTAGCATTTTTAAAATAATGCTATGTCCCCACGTATACCATAGGTTTGCACTGCATATCGAGATCAGAAAAGATCAGAGATTCCCAACGTTAGCGATATCGTCCCAAGTGGG
Organism: Botryllus schlosseri; assembly: GCF_051294905.1. Taxonomy (NCBI): domain Eukaryota; kingdom Metazoa; phylum Chordata; class Ascidiacea; order Stolidobranchia; family Styelidae; genus Botryllus; species Botryllus schlosseri. The sequence continues at coordinate 26,463,444 of NC_137238.1, forward strand.
TGATTTTGAGCAACAAGGGGGCGAAAATACCAAATGGGGCGATATCGCGCGAAAATGTTCGAACGTCTAGTGAGATGTATTACATTACCATTGTAAAAAAGTTCAATTGGAGACAGCTTATTCTGGTCATGACGAGACGGTCTACCAAACGGAAAGTAGACGTGGAAACCGGTTTTCAGAGCACCTATACCGCGAGAGATAAAAATTTCAGTCGTGACCGTACCAGAGCGACCCTTTCAAAATATTAATAAGTCTTAACGACAATATGGCTTGATCATGAAAGTGTACAGACTTTCGTATTACACAAATTGGTTTGATGTTACGATATGATTTGACCGACATTTGTTTTCGCTGGAAAGCAACTTGCTCTGATAAGTGATTATACTCCAGCAGAGTAGAGGGAGGTAAAGATCAGGGTCGTAATTGCCACACTCATATTTTTTGATTACGCAATTTCCAGAAATGAATCTAACTGCATTCGCAACTGTGAGAGAACGGTACATTCCTAGTATCGCCTAGCGCCTTCGGAGAACTCTAAGGTGCGTTTGTCTAGGGGTGCGCTACTACACACAGGTATTTCGGGACCAGCCCATTCCGCGCCAGGACTCATGACGTCTTGGCCAGCATGCGGCCGTGCAAAGTGCTTTGCCAAAATGATTTTTTTATTCGTACCCCTTCCCTCAATAAAAATGCACGATTTTTAGAAATTGGCATTTTGTTGTCGGCCAGTATCACGCCTCTATACACCAAGGCATATGCAGTTTCGGCCATATCGGTGAAGTGTGCTACCACAGAAAGACCTTAGCCGAATTGCCGAAACCATCATTTACACCACGGCGATATTTTTAATCATGATTCCGTATATCTTCCGAATTGTATACCAGTGTTGGGATGACCCGAGTCATGACTTGACTCGAGTCAGACTCGAGTCACCTTTTTCGAATGACTTGACTTGACTCGAGTCACTTTGCTAAAATGACTTGACTTGACTTGACTCGGCGTATCAGAAATATGGATTGACTCGTGACTCGGAGCAAAATTCACGAGTCAATTTCAAGTCATCAAGTAATCGATGTCGATAAAAATCACTGAATCTTGCATATGTTCGGATTGTTCGAGAAACGCTCGATTAGAGATAAAAAAAACAACATTGGCATGAATGGCTCTTATCACAACTAAAGGCTTTTTGCGCCACGGACAGGAACAACTTAAACGGTACAGAATGTTCATAATATATAAGGGAGATATAGGTACACATGTGCACATAAAAAGGTTTTACAATATTCCTCACGTCGATCTAACACATTCAACAACATATCGCAGTACTTGTGAAACTGTCAGTAGTGTCCGCATGTCGAAATTTACCTTCTTCGACTCTGCATGGCGACGTAAGCATTCTCTTTGATAGCGGTATTTTCTACAATTCATGAGATAATGCTCTACGGTTTCATTAATACCACATGCTTCGCACAGTTGCGAGTCGATGCATCCAATCTTGTTGAGATGGTAATTAGTCTGCAATGCGTCGTTCTTAACCGCAGCATAATCGAGTTTCCGAACCTTGTGTCCACTTCAGATAGTCTGTCATGTACTGAGGGTCGCAGATCTTTGTACGCTCTCCCAGTATCTGTGGATTGCTAGATTCGGTCCCACTCATCTTTGCAGCTCTTTAGCAAGTATGACCGTACGTCGGCGAGTGGTATGACATGTTTTCGGCGTCTGAGTGTAGGCCTATTAGAGGTTCCCACCCTTGCTAATTGATCTGCAGATTCATTACCGGGTATTCCGGAGTGTCCAGGCAGCCTTACAAACGATATGATGATTTCTGCTGTCCGTAACTGATGATTCAGCTCAATAATGTCATTCACCAGTGCCGTGTGATATAGTCCAGAATGTTTGATCGCGTCCAATGCACTCAAGGAATCGCTGAATATTGCAACTTTCGCGAAACGCTGATGTAACCGTGAGAGCGACCAATCACTTAATAATCGTGCGTTTTACTGAGCCTCCATTGCTCCCTCACAAATAAATTGATCGCAAACGAAGTGATCGAAGCTTACAGCTTACGTTGTCGTAAACTAGTATAGTGAAGTAATTAATCTTTGTTTTACCTTAACCAAACTTCTTGTTTTATTGGAATTGAATTCGAATATACTTTATATTGTCCTCAACCATTGGCGCAGACTCGAATTGTATCATATCGATTTGCAAATGGGTAATGTATTGCTTCCTATCTATTCGTATCTATTCTCTAATTTGACTGGTAACTATAAACTGCGGTGTAGCAGTATTTCGTATATGTGAGCGATACAGCGCTATCTTACGTGTATATTTAACTCTATATTGGTTCATCGGTTCAAAATCAATGACCACCCAATCTGTATTTCAGACAGCTAGCAAAATGCACTGACGTTATCATGCCCCATACTTCGAAAAGGCAACTTGACTTGAATTGTGACTTGACTCGTGACTTGACTTGACTTGACTCGACTTGACTCGAGTCACCTTCAAAAATCGAGTGACTTGACTTGACTCGAGTCACCTTTGAAAATCGATTGACTTGACTTGACTCGAGTCAAAATGTGCAATGACTCGAAATGACTCGTGACTCGAAGGTAGTGACTTGATCCCAACACTGTTGTATACACGGTACACTTATAGGCTTTTCGTAAGTCATTGCTTACGCGGATCAGATGGTGGCGAGATAGCGCAGTGGTATAATCCGCGGCTGCAACACCAATGGGTGCGGGTTCGAGTCCGACCGAGGTCGACTTCCGAATTCCGATACCTAAGTGTTGGAGGTTTACCTAGGCTCCTCCTCGCCACCTCATCCGCGTCAGCGGTGTCTTACAAAAGCCTAGAGGTGGGCCGTGCTATAAGTCGGCAGTTACGGAAAATATGAAGAATATCGGCCTGGTGTAAATGACCATAGCAGTCGACAAGCACCATGAATACCCCAAAAAACAAACAAACAAACGCGGATCAGATGGCAAGGAGGAGGAAAAACAAACCTTGCGCACGGGGAAATGATTGCGGTGTCGACCTCGGTCGGAGTGGCACCCACAACCTAGTAATGTTGCAGCTGCTGACCATACCACTACGCTATCTTGTCACTCGTGGTCTTGGTCATCTGTGTTTCCGTTTTGAATTATGTGTTGATTGTTGATGCTGACCCGGAATTCAAGGTCATGACAGAGATCAGAACATTTTTTGTTTTCAAATCCTTCTACGGCTTCGCAATTGAGATTTGTCGTAAACATGAAACGATACGCGCAAGCAGTTCGTTACTTCACCTTCACTGTTGTATTCCGATACTCTTACATACCAATCATCAACACCAACACTACTCAGGTTTATTACAATTGCATAACTGGTTTAACGTATAGAGGAGGATATATTTACTCGAGAAAACGGAATGAGATATACAGAACAGCAGAAACATTTTACATCGAAATCGATTGCCTGAACCAATATATTTGAACAAGTTTAACTTTTAGTAACAAACCTATAGGCCACACCAGGAGCGCGCTGCAGTATAGGTACATAAAGGCGACATGCCACTGTGGCTCAGTGATTACACTGCTGACTTAGCTCAGGTCACGAGATCACTTCCCTTTAATTGTTGCCGAGAACCTTCCAACTTGCCCGAAAAACCGGTGCCTACCCCAAGCTCACATATAAATGGAAAAAGTTGCGACATGACGGGCACCCGTCTCAGCCCAATCACGACGCGGATCAATATAGGCATTTGTTTGATGCGGCAGTAATCCACACACGTGAGAAGCAGAAAGCTGGAATCCGAATTAAATTTTCGTAACACCGAGGCGAAAGAGCTCGTTTATAGCGGTAACAGAATATAAGTTCCACACTGTACCTATATACAGTGTCATTGGTCATTTTGCGTTAGTTACGAAGATAAATCTTGCAATATCGACTATGGCCACCTACGATTATAACTGCCAATAGTATATACGACCTCTCGACTAAACATACTTTTTGAATCTGCAAGCCTCAGCGATGCTTGCCGGATTTTCATTTCTACTTCTATGTGACATAATTCTGATATATCTTTAAAATCGCTATATTTGTACATCTACTTGGAATTGAGGAGTTATTTACGGTGGTATATTTCTGCTTCTACCGCAATAAAACCGCTGACAGCCACTTGTTCAGTGTTGGCCGTGTTTGAGTTCACGCACTTTTCGTTGATAAATTTGGTGAATTCGGTGCATACGTGGGTATATGAATACGCTGAGAACTGCCCCATAAGTAGCACTGACCTATATGGATGCTTGGAGCATTGTCGTAACTTATGAAGAGCGTATGACAGCGGGACAATTTGCATTAAAGTCAACGCTACGAAGATCATCAAAAATACAATGATGGTCCCTTCCTCTTTTACGTTACAGGCAAAAGCATCTGGTGGTGAATATGCGTCTTCGCTGACGAACCTTATTCCATTCTGCACTTCGCAACGGAATGATCCTTTGATCGAGCACAAATATACGATTTGAAAACCCGAAGGGCAGATGCTTAGTATGACCAACCCAAGCAATAACGAACATCGGTTTTTGTACTTCGAGTACACTGCCGAATCATTCATATCGCGTAATTTGTTCCAGCATTTCATCTCGTATTTATCATCGATATTCGGCGGGATACTTTCGTTGAATTCGCGACGTGAACATTGTTTCAGAAATTCATCTCGACACTCGGAAAATATCCTGAGGTCCGTGGCAACGGATTTACGGTAAAGCCAGTACGAAGCTTGAATGAGAATTGCAAAAAGAACTCCCAGCATTAGCGCGCCGGTAAATGCGTAAAAATATAGAATCGTATGATTAGCACACATTTCATTCACGAACGCCGTTTCAGATGTACTGAGACCCCTGTTAGTAATGTCCAATTGATGTATTCCAGATGTTGTCGAATTTTCCGGTACGCACTGCAATGTCAGCCCACCGAGCGACATATAATTTGGAAACAGGGCTGATATGAAAGTTGCTGTGAATAAATAGCTGCGCCACTTTTCCCAAGTTGGTTTCAAATTCAAGTCGTCCAGCAAATCTTCGAAACGAAAGGTGCCTGTACCAGTGACAGGAGCCAGCATATTGCAACTATGTAACTACATAGACCTACAACAAGAAATTGGACTCGAATGAAATGTAAAGATGACATTTGATAGAGCCATCGATCCTATACCAATCCATATCAACTCATGTCAGACTTTACTTTTGTCAATGTACGTTGTTGTCCAGTTGTTTTGGCTCGCGAGTTTCGAACAGGTGCATGCAGTAGACTAAGTATACAAGTAGGGGAAATGTGGTACCGATGGATCAAAAATTGGAAAATGGTCGCTGGCCCCGAAATGTTCAGTCGAAAACAGCAGATCTTTTGCTGGCTCAGCACTTTGATACAAGCTCTACCTATCGCGCACATATACATGAATACCCGTCTTTTTAAAAAATATTCATGGACGTTCAAAATTTGTTGCTCGAACGTGTCATCGGTCCCCACCCGGTGGATCCAATGACACACGACCCGGGGACCTATGACACATATACCCTAAAAAACTCAAATGTGACTACTTTTCTTGCTCAGTATTATAATCTAAGCTGCTGCAAGCCAAAGAAGAATGTTTGGTTGCAACTGTCAAAAAATAGAATAAAAATTAACTCAAATGTTGTCATAAAATCACGTTTCGATTTAGGCTTGAACTTATAAATTTGTGGGTACATACACATTGCCCGAAAATCGACAGTGTGACTTCCAAATACCTCGTTATAGCGATAAAACATCATATGCAATTATTACATAAAGATTTTCTGTACGTAGGCATGCTTCACTTGTTTCATGATTAGTATGCTTGATTATTTTGCTTGATTTGGCTATTGTATCATCGGTCCCCACCCTACGAATTTTATACATGAATCGAAAAAAAGTCCACTCAAGGAAAGTACTGAAAAAAATAATAGGTGCCATTATATAGCCTGATACAAGCCCTACACTTCACAATAAAAATTATTGCTGGTTTGTTCGTGTTGAAGGTTACAAAGAAAAATGTATATGTCGATCTAAATTTAGTTTAGACCCCCCAAAACAAAAATCATCTGTGAGAGACCCCATAGCTCGCCCACGTCGAATTCTTTTGTATGTGAGGAAAGATTTTGCCAGCATGCAATCGTAGACAAGTTCACGAAGCGTAATCATGGAATTATCATAGAGAATTTTCAAAGTATTTTCGATCCCAATGATCAATCGGTACCACATCTCCCCTACATCATCGTTAGTTACCAGAGCACTCAGTCCTAGAATAGAACGTTATAAATTGCTGAATCTACCATGTCGTATCAATGCGGATATGACTCCCGTGACCAAAAGGTTTTTAATGCTGTTGTTGTTATTCCTATTGTTATTGTTGCTGTTGTTACTATTATTGTTGTTGTTATTGTTGTTGCTGCTGTTGTTGTTGTTGTTGTTGTAGTGGCATTCATGACGTATTTCGACTGCAATGAGCGTGTACACCAGGTTCATTTTGATTTCGGCTCTGTCGACTTGTATCACGGTCCACTGCTAGGCTTTTACAACACACCGCAATTCATTGGAAAAACTAATGTCACTTTTGGATTCCACGACATAAAAATACTCTAAAACCGTTGAAACTGTCGTGGCACCAAAATGCGTGTTGACTAGTGTTATTGATTGAATGATTTATTTATTTATTTATGTTGTCACATCAGTAATATCCGATTAGGGCAGGGGTCCCCAAACTTCTTTGGTTGCGACCCCACCTCTCAATTTGGCGTGTTGGTTACTAATATAAAATGGTAAGCACCTTCGCCCAAACCGATTAACGGCCTTTGCGTGAAGCTATAGTGATTATAGTGTACGCAATGGAAATCATTAACTCGTCAACCGCCGTCCTTAGATTAGGAAAATAAATAAAAACTTTAACCACGTATATAGAGGTTTTTTGGAACGATTTCTCTACATGTCCACGTAAGGATACCGAAGAACTTTCAAAACTACGCTGTAAACACAAGGCGTATTACTTAGATATTTGGTCCAGGGGGCGTATACTTTTAGCAGTTGACTGGAGGCAGCTAATTTGAAATCGCTAGGTGCATGTTCGCGATTGACGTAATATGATTGATGACGTCACAAGTAAGTGCAATTACAGACATTGATTTCAGCTCCCGTGGTATCTGGGCTATTTTGGTCAGTTGGCGTGACAATTTCACTTTTAAAGATGATGGGAACATTCGCCCAAACCACTTTCTTCTTTGCAAAATCCCAATTGTATAATGTAAGTATTTATGGCTGTTACACTATCAAGTAGAAGTGGAAGTGGTTTTCAATCATGGTCACTAGAGTAAGTAATGTAACTATTCGAAACATGGTTGATTACGCCATCAAGTAATAGTAGGTGGAGTTGGGGCAGAATGGTTCATCGTGAATATTTAATAGACCCGACAGGAAGAATATACATCGCTTCGATGATTCAGTAGTGTCATTCTAGCCGTAATTCTGATGCGGTTTTATTTCATCAGGGTCGCTGTCTTTAAGAGAAACTGCCGATTTACTGAATTTTGCTAACCTGCATAAATTTACATAGCTATCATTCGATCGTGTTTTAGATAGGTATATAGCGCTCATCATGCTTGAAATTAGTACACAGCTTAGTCAGTGCAGTTTGTATTCGCCCTGTATGCTATTTTAGGTGCAGGATTGCGATTTTAAAGGTGAGAAGTGGGTGGACAACTGAGACAATATCGTTGGTTGCACAATGTTCCGTTAATATATAATGACAGATTTTTAAAAAATTTATAAAAATCGACAGAACGTGAGCAGAAGCAACATCGTTACCAACAATCAATTAAATAAACATATATTGAAGTGTCAAACAATAATTGGTGAAAATTAGGGTTGTTATGCAACCCCTTCCCATGCGAATCGAAGAGCAGGCAGCGATCTTCATGCAAGCTTCATTACGATTCCAAACTTCGGGATATAAACAAAATCTGGTCTTGGATATCTACTGATCCATCCTTTTGTTCAACAGTTCTCAGTTTCTTGTTAAGTGAGGATGATTTTTTAATACTGTCCTATTTTACTCCATCACCAGTCAGCCACGCCGGGCACATGAGGAAAAAGGTACGTTTTTCAAGTGGCTGTGATTTCGTTAGTCTTAGTTTTTTTCAAATATTTTTTTTTTTTTTGGAAATGTGCATTTCATATTGATCTATCGTTTTGCTCAAGCTCGTTGGTATTACTGGATTCGGATTAAATTTTCGACTAAAAATGGTTTTGGCCCATTGTGCCCCACTTTCCCCTACTTTATTACGGATACCGCCTATGAGCTACTCGCGTTCCCTTGATGGCTTGTCAAGCTCCTCAAATTGACACCAATGTCTATACAATCGCAAGAACGAACAAAAGGAACAGATGGTTGAATGAGAATGAATTTTGCAAAACAGTCTCCGCCCCGTCGGAAGTATAGTAAGATATACGGATTACCATTTCGTTGAAATATGTCTTGATATTCGAATAGCAAGGCATGTTTCAGAACCTCGCCTATCTGTCTACTATCGCAATAACACTAATATTACGTCCCGCTGCACACGCGTGACTCGCCGACTGTTTACATCTGCTCACCGGAGGTACAGCTCTTAAAGAGAAAGAACTCTTGATAAATATTACATACATGATGCATTAGCGATACGCTGAATTGTTGATATGTACATACTAGAAGTAATATATAGAAAATGACTGAACAGCCTTTTTTTCTTCTCGCACATGACTCGTACAATCAGAGCACGGCACAATCTTACTTGTGTCGACTCAAAAGCATTTCGATTTGTATATCATTGTGAGTTTAGATACAGTTTGCAATTGTTGCCTTCGCTGTGCATAAGTACCGTAATCTGGATAGGAAAAGCCAACAAATGCATGGGACTCCAGAATTGCTATTGTTTAAACTAAACATTGGGAAAGTATTACCGTGTGGTCATATACATGGCGTTGACGACGTCGATTACGGCGTATATTATCGCTTGCGACGTACTAAACTAGCATCTAATGAGATATTTTGGGTTGTTTTCAAAACAAAAATCAATTTAAAGCAAACATGATTAAAACATGGCCTTTGTTTAAAACATGCTTTTTATTGCTTGTTCGTTTTTTTTTCTAACCCGTGACGTCACGCATATTCAATTGTGACGTCATAATGAATTAATATTCACGATTGAAAATATAGGGTAAATATAGCTGCTTTGACTAAATAGGCTTACAACCACCGTCATATACGGACAGAAATATCTTTAACCAGGAATACATCGTCCTGTAGCAATTTTACGGTCGGCGGTCATCATCATCAGAACATTCATTCCGTACCAATGATCTATTGAACCGACTATTCCGAGGGCTCCAACCATGCCATAACGTATGCATCGGCTATATCGGGGGTAATCGTCGTCCATAGGCTCGTACTACATGCTTTTGGAAAGTATTTACAAAATTATGGCATAATTATATATTAATATATAATTCTTTTTAAATGACGTTTGTTTGAAAGCCTGTTTAAAACATGTTTTAAACAACCATTTGTTTTAAATGCAACTCTAGCCCTATCCCTCTTTAGGTAAGCGATTATATTACATAATGCTATGCTGATATATATGTGTAAAATCAGTGAGAGTGGATTGGTTTCGATCTAGATGTGAATCGTTCCTAATGTCATCTCAATACACCGACCAATGCGAATAGGGACGTTAGCTCAAAGCATTCATTGTTTTCTCACTATGTATGTACACTTGCACAGTGGATAGTTGGGCGTGATCGCTGTCAGATCGACTAACGTAGTTCGCGAGCCACATGCGGCCCCCGAGGTCATATTTTGCGGCCAGCGACTTGATGAGATAGTTCGAAAGAATTCTAACAAAAGCATTTTGAAATGCTGAAATTGATTACTGTTTCAACATATTGTTGTTGTTGTTTCAAAATAAACTATACTCCTGTGCCCAACATCAATATTCCTCGCTAACTAAAACGGCTTTGGCGATAGCAACAGCATTCTATTGAGGGAGAATCAGCTGATATGAATAGGCAATGGGCATGGGCATATTTACTTGTCGTGCAATGACCCAAACACTACCAAGGCCGATAGACGATTAGAAAACGGCTCTGGGCTTCGCCATAAAAACAACCGTAACGTGGATACGGTCTTTCAGCTATAGTTACGTCTCTCGCTAGCCCCATTATCGACCTCCTAGTCGCTGAACAGCGTTGCCAGGTATCGTGCACAGATCATAGTGCGGTATAAAATGAAATTGATGATCATTATTTTTGTTGTATTTGTGTTCCTCTGAGAAAATATTACTGCTTTTGTGGAAAGTATGGCCATAGCTTATGTTAGGTAGCACAGCGTGGTACTGATATGACGCTTTAAAACGTTGTTGCTAAGCTATGCGGCCTATTTTACATCGATATTGAATTCATGCGGTCCGCGTGCGCTACGAAATTTGAAAAGTGTCTCGCGACCCGTTTTGAGTTGGCGACCCCTGGTCTAACGCCTTGAATATTTCGAATCTGCTTAGCGTTGGCATGTCATTTGCAATGAGCATGATGAAATGATGCTGACATCAACTTCGAAACATGCCACCATGACTTCATATCACATATCTCGCAAAATTTCAATATTACTTAGGTGGTGTATTTTATCGCAACTATGCTACTTCATTTAATACTTTTCGCTACAGCCCAAGACAATACTTGACTCATTATTATCACCAAATTAGACCTTGATCTGTTTATCGAGAGCTACGAGAACGTATACTGCATCGATGGCATTATCCTGCGATATATGTTACGTGAATCCGCTCATAGACTCTTCTAGCACGACGGATGTATCTTATGACCGTGGTATGGGCTCGATGACAATCTTTAAAATAGTATCGATATTTATTATGATCTCTTCGGGAGGCTCATATTCCACCAATATCAGGCGTTTGTCGTCACATTTCTTGATTTCCTCAATGGGAGTTAACAGTAAAGTGATACTTGCTATAATCCCGCCTGTTGCACACATTTGTGATTATAGCTAGAATAGCATAAATACACCCCATCAACACGCCGCTGCCACGGTTAATATTTACTGCGAATATGCATAAGTGAACTACTATGTTATACCAGTATGTGAGTTTGACAAATTTAAATGTTGAATTACGAGTTAATAATGAATCTAGACTTCCTGATCACAGCCCCAATTAGATCGTTTCAGAAGCTCTGCAGTGTGAACGCCCAAATCGTCCATTAAAATTAAATGTCAATTTAGATATAATAATGTGAAATATTCAAATCTACGTTTAGGATCGCCTATTTTTTGAATGATGTCTCTGTGCGTATACTATTGGTCTGAATAGGTATATAGTGAAGATTATTCTGAGAAATTGGTAAGCATACCTAACATAAACTCAAGTTGTTTTAGAATTTAAATGAAGCACTAACATCGAGTTCGAGTTCGTCGATCTTGCGTGGATTTCTCTTCGGTCAAAGATCAATACAAATATGTGTCATTGATGACTCAATACTGCTTTGAGAGTTCTCCTGCGATATGGTAGAGAAGTTTTTGCTGAATGTGAAAATTTCGAAATATTATGCCGCAGCGATACTTTGGTGAAAATAATTTCGAAATTAGGACATAGTACGGAATACGCTAAGGTGTGCAAATTTTTGTGGAGCTGGCGAGATTTCGATAACCCTGGGAGGCAGCAAACTGCATTTGCGGGTTTCTAGATGCAATGCCAATTTAAACATAGGAACAAGTGGACGGCGGAATATAGCCGGATCTTGCAATACTAAACAGCCGATCCAGGGGAACCGCGGATCAAGACAAAAAACCGCAAATCCCAACTGCATGCGTACCGCCTAGCAGGCGGAACTTGCAATCATGAGTTTGCTCTCGGACTTCAACAGTTGTTGAAGTTTGTATTCCATTTCTCAAATTTTGTAAAGAATTGTTTTTATGAAATCAAAGAAACATTCTAGCAGTCCTGGTTGTCCCCGTAGTCCGTAAAATAACAGAACAATGTTGATTGGAGCGCCACAAAAAACAATTCAAGTATTTAAATAGATCAAGAAATGGCTATTTTGACTATTTAAGATTGACGGCCTACAAGTCAGCGAACTTCAGACGGCAGCGACCATTGTTGCGTAATCAATATAACATGCTGAAGACCTTGAATTCGTCGCTAAAACGTGGGGCGAGTCGTGCCGGAATGACGTCACTAATATTCAATTATAACGCCGCAGGTGATTGGCATTGTTCTATGGCTGCTTGTCAATTGCAATTTAAAATATATGGTCGATATGACTCCCACGAAAAATTTCCCGTAAAAATGTTTCAAGTATGTGAGACGGGTTGTTTAACTGAAATGTACCGCGACTACCAATTTCCCAGACGCCCACGTATATGTACCGCAGTTGTATTCATCGATAAACCTACAAGTATACCCTATAGGGCTTTGGAGCAGTCGAAAATTTGAACTGCTCCAGCTCCAGCTCCTGAGCTCTCTTTTATCATAAATTAGCTCCGTCTACAGCTCCGGAGATAATTGATAAGCACTGATCAGGCTCCGGCTCCAGCAACTATATGATTCGGTTATAGCCTTCGCAAGGAATCGTCATTTTGTTGGGGTATGCAAAGTCCTGTGACGTGAAAATCACTTCGTGACGTCTGTCGATAACGTCATATCGGAATGAGAACGCACTTTACTCCATGCCATTGAACGGAGGTCTCAAACTCAAATTGGTTCGCGGGCCAATTTCCTAATTTTGATGTCGCCGCGGGCCGCGGGCCGCAGCCCTATTATAATAGGAGTATTCAATGCATAATATCCAAGTGGGCCTTATTTGACGCCAGGCTTCCACAAATATCATGAAAAATGTGATTTACTATGATACTATTCACGTTTGGCACAAATTTATTTCAAATATTTGAATAAAATATATTTCCCGTGCCCCCTGTATGATTTCAACACAATTTCTGATGGAAACTATATAAAAATCAGAAAGCCCATTCACATGAAATCGCGAGAAGCGCGAAGAATATTTTCCAGTTGAATAAATTGGCTCAGAAAACATTCTACAGCATATAGGCCTATTTCCACAATGCATCTCGTACCCCCTGATGTGGTCCTTCGTACCACGAAGGGGCTACGGACCCCTAGTTAAGAATCCCTGGGATAGAAATGACCAATCGCCGAAGAATCCATTGGTGGTACAGCTGTGGAACGTACCACTACCTTATTCGCCCCCGATAATAACATGGATAAAGAGAACAAACAACACCAAGGGTGTAACCAAATATACGTCACGGGGGCCACAGAATGCTAATGTTTTCCATACAGACCTGATTAGATATCTATATATATACCTTGGGCAACGCAAGCTACGGGCTTTTGAAATATTACTATTCCCCATGGCAGTGTTATAGATTGTTGCGTCCGTTGGATTACCAAGTCACTATTCCGAGACGTAAGTCCATCTCTGATGTTAACTTTTGACCCGACTCAACTCGAGTAATTTTCAGTTTATCACCCAGTTAATCCAAAATCGAAAGGTCGCACCAAACAAAATCACGATTTTCAGTCGCGAATCATCGACGGGTCATGTTTTATCATCATGTACCTGAAGTGTGACGAAATAGCGATCTTCCACCGCATGGTAGATTGTAGAAGTGATATGATGGCGAAGTAATTGTTTAGATTTCCGGTTTTTGTAGTAGTTTCAGAGTGAACTCTAAGTTCTTAAATCTAAAAAAGATATATGATACTTGAATATATTGTCAAATACTTGAAATTCCAAAATGCCTTCGCGGGCCGCGTGTTTGAGACCTCCGCCATTGAATGCGCACATTGTACAATGTACAACGTTAAAACAGTTCTCTGACGTTTTAATACCGGTACTGCGCTCGTTAATATCGACCCATACAGTGCAATTTAATCTTTAAATGCTGCGATTTGTTCATCTGTAACACCGTGGGTTAGTTATCTGTAGATAGCTACGCAACACCCGTCGTCACGCTTGCTTGCTCGTTTAGCAATCTCAACGCAACATAATTGCCAATCCTACAGCTGACGACCCGAGCACTCAAATTAAATAAAGTTGATTTGTACTGTCGTACTGATCCTAAAGTGTAACATCTGATCTGGGCAATGGAACCCCTTCAAAATACACCTCAAAGTCTGGCAGTTTGCGTTGCGTAATTTGCTGCGTAAAACTTCCTTTCGACGGAAAGGACTACCACACAACTGTCAGTCCTGTACACATAATCACTACAATAACGACGACGTTTGTTGCTATCGCTCCTACGGTAAAACTCTCTTTATTCATCCAATATAAATCCTAATGGGAAATAATGTAGTCGTTTTAGAGCAGCAACGCATGTAAATGTTCGCGCGGATATGGGAGTGGTATAAAGGAGTGGCAGTTTTTATCAATTTGCTTCTTCGAAATTGGGTAATATCTTGACATAATGCGTCACGATTGGTCTACGCTTACAATCCTTTAGTCAAGTGGTTCCAATACGGTGGGGAATTCCCCACTGGTGGAGAATTCAATGGTTTCTGGTGGGGAGTAGAAGCATTTGTTCAGAATTATATAGAGGACAGTCTACATATTCACGGAGACACATGCGCAATTACCGCTACCAGTTGAATGTTCTGGAATGTATGTATCGAAAATTATATTGAGTGTTGTTCACAAAACCTCATTTTTAACTCTGGATGGCCAATGATGGCGTCACAAACGCATCAAGAACGACTAGTTTCACGTGAGATAACGCTATCGCGAAATTCTAGGCGTTACTGGTATCGTTCACAATACGTTTTATGATGCAGTTATAGGCGATTGTCTTGCGTACTGGTATGGTTGTGTGTCTTGTGTAGTCAAACCTGCAAATAGCTGCTCTGTGATGATAAAGTGTTGGGTAGTGGGGAACAGGACCGTAACTGCCGCACCTCAGCCCCCCGCGATTTAGTATTGCCGAATATCTGATTATTGGGTACCCTACCCCCACGAAAATACGTAGAATTTATAGAAATAGAGACTTTGGCGTCGGCCATTACTGCGCCACGACGCACCAAGGCATATGAAGTTATAGGCCATGTAACACTCAACTCCGAGAAGTGTGCCAGAACGATCAGCAGCGAGAAGACCTTGGCCGAGAAGGAATGCCCTTATGGTGACCCAAAACTTCGATGTATATGCAATATACATACATGTTTAATTGGCTAAATGGCTGGCGCCGAATGTTCCTGTTCCGGCGATCTGAACCCCACAGGACAAATGCCATCCCGCAGGGAAAAATTATTTGCCAGTAAAGCAATACCAATTTGAAATCGTGTGTGTATTTTTTAGTTTTGGTGATTTCCATATCTTTTGGCATAGCAGATAGGAGATCACGAAATAGCATAATGTAACGAAGTCAATATACCAACTGGTCCGCCCGAAGATGTTAAATTCTTATTTAGTGGTCCTACCTCTTCCAGCACACCTCACTCATCTCTACCAGCAAATCTGATTACGTGAGCAGAGAGGGGATAAAAAATTGATAGCAAAATATGTGCAATTCCCGATCATATTGGCCGATTCAAACACTAACACAGTATATAGACCCAATGTAACTGATAAGTTGCAAGGAAAATGCGTACAGACTCAGTGGGGCTGAGGGCGTTCTGGGGGCCCAAGACCAACGTTTTATTGGCGGGGCTGACAAAGTGCTGTTACGGTCCTGGTGAGGAATGAAGGCTCGGAATAAATCTGAAGTGGGGAATGAAGACAAAAGGTTCGGAACCACTGTCCGACCACTGTCCGACTAAAGTTTAGTCGGATACTGTGCTACTAATTCCAATCATGGTGTAATCAACATATCCCATTAAAACGATGTCGGGAAACTAGCTCGATATCTTTAATTTATTTCCGTGACAGCCATATTATCAATTTAGAAAATAAAGGCAAAACAACAATTGTAGATAGCAGTATAATGGTGAATCTATACTGTCTGTTCTCCAGTAACACTATTTTTACATTTAGGCGACTTTACAAGGACTCTGTGGCGTGGGTTAGTCATATATGTCAATTATCTACTGGCAGTCATGCTGGATAAAATTAGCTCCACCTAATAGGGATGATAACTTTAGTGACAAAGATTATCAGTTGATTTTGTTAACTTTACTAGGCTACTCGCTGATGTTGTGCCAGCAAGCTACTTCGCAATCGAGAATGTGTATGGCTAATGGCTATGCTTGAAATGTAAATTTATAACTGGGTATGTCACTTGAAAAGGGATTTATTTCTCGCCGATAATCAGGGAACAATGTGGATTTGGAAGCTGCATTGCCATATCACCATCGCCGTGTCTGGTTTCTCTCTGACCAATCAAAGTATCATGCAATAAATGATTTCGTTCTCATCGTGCGATGTCGCACACAGTGAATTCGCGAGTGATTTTACTTGCCGGCGCGTGGCAACATGTTTTTACAATTATATAAACATCGTAACCAACTCTGCGAGTAAAATTTGACCTTTGTAGAACCCTAAATAACTTGAAGTTGCTGTATTTCCTTTATCATAGAAAACAAGTATGATATTGGAATGATAAATGACTATTTATCTCCGGTACATTTTGACATGTATTTTAGGATTTTTGAAACGAGGGGGGTTCCGATATCCCTGCAGCCGCTGCCCCAAAAAAAGCAAGTACGACACTCGCGCGTCCACGTCGTCCAAGTATCACATGGTTGATAAAAAAGAACATCGCTCTATCAAATATGCCGGACCTGATTTATGGAACGGTATCTCGCCGGTTATCCGACAGTCACCGCGCATTTACATAATCAAGTCTAAATACAAACAATTTCCACTGAATGAATACTAGTTAGCCCACTAGTATGCCTGCCTCCTTATTTACATCGCCTACGTCAGGTGAGTCTCTGATTTCGAAGACTATTCCAAGTCGTTTTGACACCTTCCTATCTTTCATTGAACCGCAGTCTTGTGGTGTATTGCAATGATAAAAATCTTAGTAATAAATTGAATTGAATTGAATGTATAATTAATAATATGTATATAATTAACGGAAAAAAATTTATGAGAAATTCCATTATTGGTGATATCCGTACAAAGACAAACTACTTGAATGCGATCATTTTTGTTTGATCATTTCCGCTCAACCTTGTTAGTTTTCCGACGACAGACATTGTTAAGTCTATCAATACAGACTTACTGTTTGTTACGGAAATATGACCAGTCGGAACATGAAACGACATATTCATTTCTCAAAGCCATACAATCAAAATTTTGATAACAAAGAAGCAGCATCACCATCGCCCAAACTCGACTCCTTGCATGAACGATGAACTTGCATCAATTTGTTGCATGAAACTAACGCCTATATCAAACGTTACAAATCCTCGAACACGGGAGATTCGAGAGGTGTCACGATCACCACTGCTTTATGTGGAGGGAAAAAACCCTTTTCGCCTGTTCGTTCATTGGCTGCGAAGAGACTTCCATCGAAGGCCTTGTCTGTTCTCCCTCGTACACCAGCTAACTCATCCCCCACCTCCATATCAATCTCTTCTTTGTTGCGCTTCTTGTGTGCCTGAATCACCATATATCGCGGGTGACCGTTAAGGCGATAATGGTGATCAAGGCTCATCAATCTGTCGGATGCCATGACGTAGCGCGTCAACAATAGCTCGTATGTAGCACGGCAAATCTGAAACAGATAGTTCAGTGATTGTTCATCCTGTAAAATATATCTGAAATATTTTTTCGACCACACATCCCGTCTAAAATCACGAAACAACCGATTCTTCTTCAAACGCTATAGATACGTGTTGTTAACGCCAAAGATAAAAAATGGCATACCTCATTGTTTGTAACTGGTATATGAAGTCAACTACAAAGTACTTCAACTTAATCGAAATACTCAAGTTTGAATGTTTATTATTTTTACTCATTATTTTATTTAATCATTTACTCTTTCACAATATCATTGTATAATTCGAAAAGTGGATATTGTACTTGCCATTTACAGTATGTGTTGTGTAAAGTGGTGTTGGTTTGTATCACTTGTGTGACTGAAATAACCATACTAATTGAGGAAAACAGCTCCTGCATCACACCCGAATACTATTGTAATATCATCAGTCACTTTACGTTATCACAAAGATAATTCATGCAATTTTGAAACCAGCCTACCGCTGATTCACGAATCTAAAAGTATACGAAACCGCGACCTAATCTATAGTCATCTGAACTACCCACATATCTTGGAAATCGCGGCTTGCATGTGAGTGGAATTTTATGACATTATTACTATTCTGCTAGGATACTTAAAACACTAATGTCTTTAAAAAAAGTCTAGAAGTTGGCCGTGCTACAAGTCGGCAGATATGGAATCAAAAATACAGAAAATCGGCGTAAATTACAGTTGTAGTCGACAAACACGATGAAAACCTTAAACAAACAAACAAAGGACAGACACTTTCTAACCGAGAAAGTAACAAATTGCCTTTCGTTGTACTACAGCCAATTTTAATTATCTCCGCCATAATGCGTGATGTAACTACTGGAATTCATCATAGGTCCAGATTTCGTAAACATAAAGTTTTTTTCATGAAAAAAATTTTCAGTTTCTAAGTCAAATAGGTTTTTTCAGACCAACTACTTCATAAGGACTCACAGTTCCAACCAGGAATAGTACAATTCTAATATTACGTGGGGAAAACATCTAATTTACATACATGTGGTCAAAATTTACAAAAAAACTAGTTTTTTTAAGGTCAAACGATGTCAGGTCAAATGTTAGGTCAAAATCTTCCATTTTTTGGTAAGCACAACGGATTACTCGTAACCAAACGGAAATAGATGTGCAAATGTGCAGCGATCAGAGTTTGGTGAATAAATTCCCAGTATAAATTTCCTCTTTTTGGATCCGTAAATATTGGGCGGGGGGGGGGGACGAAAATTTCTGTCGAGCTTTATAAGGGGGCGATTATTCGAAAAAGGTTGGGAACCACTGGACTCGATCCTAATAGACTAGAATCCATCGAACTCGAATCTACATATCCTTCCCGTTCGGACAATGAGCGCGGTCTGAATCAGCGCAAGATATATGATGTGGTTGTATAGGTCAGTGGCTCTCAACCGCCGTCTATGGCAAATTTCCTGCTGGTACGTCGGATATATTTGAATTTATACATGAATTCCAAAATACAAGAAGTTACACGCTTGTCCATTAATTTGAGAAAAACAAACAACCACTGTTTAATTGATATAGACATCTCGAAGGAATGGGACGAAATATTCTGCATGGTACAGTAATAGCATGTTCATGATGGTATACTTTTAGCGTCCTTCACAATCGTGCAAAGGTTGCACAAAACTGTTTGAAGGTGGACGACGACTTATATGTTAAAGCTAGATACTTTTAATTAAACTTCGTTGCATTCTGAAAATTAAGCGACACTTGGCAGTGTAATAGAGGCTATTGCAAGCAGCAAAGTCGCATTTCTTTTAAAACACTGCTTTTAAACCTGCGAGATGGGAAAAATTGCAGTGCGAATGACGAAGGTGGTGCGTATCGTATGGTGCGGATGAAAATGCGGGTGAGTGCGAGTGGAAATCGTAAATAATTGTTACATTTTCTGTTGTGGAATAATTCAAATAAACCTATATTGAAAAATTCAAATGCAGTGGCTCCCTAACTTTTGCAGTTGCGGCCCAATTATAAAAATTTGTTTGTCTTATTACGCACCTCGAATCGTAGCTATTACAATTCCTTTGATCCTCACTAGCCGTAGTGAATCAATATTTGCGCACTGTAATTATCAGGTAATCAAATGCCTGGTGAGAAAGCGGGTGTAGTATAGCAGTCATGCAGTGTATCAGCAGGTCTGAGCCTGCGGTACGCTGAAGAAATTGCGTCAAATTGACTTTCTGCGTTCTTTCGCTGAACAATCATATTTTCGTAATAACAGCTCGATTAGCGCTAGGCTCGAGAATAGTGGTAAATACCATTATTGCGGACTCACATCTGCGAGTGACTGTAACGCAAATTTTCACTTCTTTAAGTTTTATCAAAGTATGGGTCGCAAAGGGTATAATATTAGGTCGCCACGGCACCAGATCGATATGTTGATACGTATGCAATTAGGCTTACCATATTTTGGAAATCTAAAAAGAGGACACTTTTTCAGAAATTTGAGACTTGCAAGACCGGAGAAGAATTCTCAAAAACCGGCGAATTTTTCCCACTTTGTGATCGGTTGACTAAAAAAAGGTCATCTTTCCGCTCAGAGCCCAAAATATCGTTTTTCTCTCCACATTGCTAGGTGGAGGACTAAAAAAAAGGTCAACTTGTCGCTCAGAGCTAAAATCTTCGCTTTTACTCGCCGGAGCGTCACTTCTGTGCTAATTTACGGCATATCACTCGCAATGTGCTCTAAATCTGACCTAAATTTTCAAAAAAGAGGACAAAAGGGCGTCCTCCGAGGACGCTTTCAAAAAAGTCAAAAAAGAGGACAAATCCTCTTAAAAGAGGACGTATGGTAACCCTAATATTAGTTGAATTTAATGCAAAAATATCCTGTGAATAGTTTTTACATATCCAATGTCACTGTGTCGGGTGCTATAGCCAATATGCGAGACACGCAAAATATAATTCGATAATTAGAATTTGCCGAACTTTGTATGACACAAACTGCTGGTTTGACAGCGGTTCTCAATCGGTGTGTCGCGGCACACTTGTGTATCATTTAAGTCTCACAAGGGGGCCGCGAGAGATTTCTTCGTAATTTAGAAATTATGCGCACAATAATTCGACTGTATAGCAAACGATCAATAACCTAAATCCGGCTCGATGTGAGTTTTGTAAATTTGACAAATTAGAATTGCTGTCATGCCTGCAATCAACATCTCCGGCGAATACGCGTTACCAGTGCTCGCTCGTGTGCGTTGATGGCTGAATTCAAATGTGCGCAATGCGTTGATTGATCGCGGAGAAGGGCAGAGATGGCTGCGCCTGTGTGACAATGCAGATCTCAAATCCTCGTTGAACTCCTTTGGAAGTGATGTTCACGTTTACTAATTCGAATTACAATACAAACATAGCCATCCACATTGCGTTTGCGTCTGACCTAGACCGTTACGGCGTAAGGTGATATTCCCTTGCTTGTCCTCGTCGAAATTGTTGGCAAAGCGACAGAAGATATTGATTTTATGGGAATATTATATCATTTGATCGCCCCAGTTGATACATTTAACGACGTTTAAAACGTCAACATGTTCTTAAGCATTGTGGTATTATGTGGCCCGAATTGTCGCTAGGTATATCGTGTACATTAAGTTAGGCTATTACTTCACTGAAATATAGGGTTGGAATTAGCAATATAACGTCACGTGACGTCATGAGATTCACGTTCAAGTTCACACAGAACCATTTAAAAAGATCCGCGTTTACACGAACCTGAACCTTTGAGAGGTTCACAGCATCCCTAACGTTCACGTGCATTCTTCCCAAGGGTTTCTACGTCAGACAGAGTTTAAAGAACTTGTTGACAACTTTGCTGGACCATGGATGTCTCATTGACTTCAACAGCTACTGCATTTACATTTGACTTCTGACTGAGAGTTTCATGTACTGAATTTGCAAGTTAGCTTGTGTTGGTGATGGAATTTGTTGTCACAAAGTACAAAAGACCACACTGTTATAAGCACCATAACATGCTTTTATTCATAAATAATAATAATAATAATGATAATGAAGTACATTACGTTAATAATCCAATAAATACAGTTCTTGGTCTCTATACTAACTCTCTAAAGGTTACAGCAGATACGATTTGCTCGTTATTTACGTTGATAAATATGAGATTTTCTGTATAGATTCAGGAATGAATCCGGCCCGCAAAGTACTTAATTTTCCCATAATTGGCTCGCCGACTCGAGAAGTTGCCGGCCCCCGGCCTGGGCTATAGCGCAGCTTTTTTGTTGCATATCTGAACAAAACATTGTTAACTATCTTCATCTTCATTTTGTATAACAATTTTCGGTTGTTGTGCGAATGAAACTTATTTTGCAAAAATATGCGAATGGTGCAGCAATGTTCTAAAGGATACCGAGCAATCAAAATTAAAAACAGGACTTTGCATGCTTCGCCCTGTATAAGCTTCAATTAAATCACCTATATATATCTAATGTGAAAAAGGCAGCATTAAATGAAGTATTTTACAATATTAGATTAGAGTTGCGTACATTTTTCGTAAATAAATGTTGGGCTAATTTGGATGTTTGATGGTTAACCGGTCCGCAACACTTGTTTTGGTATTTTACCAGTCCGTTAGGTCAAAAAGATTGCGAACCACTGGTATAGGTGACGTTTTCTAGTGCGAAATAATTTATCGCAGCCAAACAAACGATTCGCTGCGGATAAGGAATTGTCTCTAAAACTAAATGCATCTTTCTGCAAACTCAGCTACTTGGCTTTAGTATATCAAGTCTCTCTGACACATCTGTTGTATAGTATACTATCGGTAAGTAATTTGATAGGTTGTGATGGAAAATTATTCCTGACGAAGTCGAATTACATGGAATCAGCACTTTCCGCCTGATCAGGCTGTTGGTTGTATCGCGAAAAAAAGAGTTCTCTTTGCCGACTTACGTTCGATGATGACGTGCAAACGACGTAATCGCTCTTCGACAGGAAGTACATGTCAATCAAGAGCGACGGAAGAGCGGCTTTTATTCCATCATATGGCATCCGTTCTTTCGTGCTAATGTCTCTACTCTCATTCACATAACCGCTGCCGATGAAGGTATATTCCGGATACCTAGAATTCCAAAACTATCGAAAATGTGTGCAGTGTTGGGATCAAGTCACTACCTTCGAGTCAAGTCAAGTCAAGTCAATAGTCAAGTTAAATTAAACTTTCAAAATTCGAGGCATAATTCAAAGTCAATGCATTTTGCTGGCTGTTTTAAATACAGATTGAGTCCCGGTTAGTCTGAATCCAGGAACGGATATAGAGTTGAATATATACGCAAAAAGGCGTCGTATCACTCACGCATGCGTGTAACTGCTCAACTACGCAAGTAACGTTATAGCCCCAGTCTGTAATTATCAGCCAAAATACAGGACAGAATACTTAACCACAGAAAGTTGAAGAAAATTGATATTATACACTACCAGGGTTGTAATGACTCGAGTCATGACTCGACTCGAGTCCGACTCGAGTCACGATTTTCTGATGACTCGACTTGGCTCGAGCCATTTTTTTAAAATACGGAAATGACTTGACTCGGGTCAATGTGTGTATTGACTCGACTTGGACTCGAGTCATTGCGCATGACTCAGACCAAGTCAATGACTCGAGATTCAGACGGCCAAGACCGACATTTCATTGTAATTTCGAGGAATTGTGAAGTAACCATCCTACTGGGATTTCGTCTGATTGGTACTGGTACTTGAAAATGCGACCAGAAACTGCTAAAAGTGAGGAAAATTATTATATTATAAATGCGAAACATTCGATATCACCAAATATAGTTATATAAAGTGAGCTTAACAAGACTTTAACTGGAAACTGAGCAGTCAACATAACGACTTGGACTCGGACTCGAGTCATGATACCATGACTCGGACTTGACTCGATGGTGAATTGAAAATGACTCGACTTGACTCGAGTCAAAACAATAAAAGTGAGATTGACTTTTGACTCAGAGCCTTGTGACTTGGTTACAACCCTGTACACTACTCCCGAAAGTACCGACCTATATACGCATCCATGATATAGAATTTAAGCCTGCTGTATTGTTGATTTGTATAATATAAACGTTATTCATTTGATTTAAATCATACAAGAGGGTTGGGTTTATCAGCACTGGGCCCTGTGAGAAGTTTATAGAAGAGAGTTGCATCGCTATTAGATTACTTTACAACTAGTTTACGACATTGCGTTTGCGGTCATTTTATTTCTAACGGAGGCTCGATAAAGCTCAATCATTGATTGATTGGTTGCGCGCACAGTTCACCCGAGAATCGTTAACAATCCGGACTTATAAAAGATACAGCGATTTAGTCGACACTGATTCCTTGATGACTTGAAATTGACTCGTAAATTTTGGTTCGAGTCACGAGTCAATCCGCATTTCTGAAGCATCGAGTCAAGTCAAGTCACGGCATACGAAAAGGTTGACTCGAGTCATCCGAGCTCTGGCATGTATACACAGTAACTCTGACGATATTCTCGTCCGACCGATGGTCGATCTACATTTAGGTAAGACACATGTCGAACCATCGCGGTGTCCCAAGGAACACTGGTGGTTCCGAGACCCAATCTCAAAACCTCCCTGGTCACCCACGCATCTCATACATATGTGCTGTGAGAGGATGTAGGCCGAACTTGGCGAGCATTGGTTGCGGCTAATTAGGCACGATTTGTAGACAAATTGTGACTGTTGTCGTGGCATGTCGTGCACAGTGGCGTTCGAAGGGGAGCTTAGATTAGGAATTGAAATCTTGTCCTTTTAAAATACCCATTCAATCTCCAATATTCATAAGCGCATTACAATTGGGTAATTTGGTGTCAATTGCGTTCCAACGGCACCTTAAAAGTGAAGTCTCGTGTTTCTGAACTGGTCACTGAAAGGTCACAGTCAAGTCACACCGATTCGCAATGAATATTCATTATAATGTTTTCGTTTTGTGTGAATATTATATTTCAATTGTTTGTTTTAACACTTTTTTGGTGCACAGTTCATGGTGCGCACCATTACTCTGTATCAATGTATAATGATGTGTAGTATTTGTAGATTTTTCTCTTCAAGACTGAGATAAAATTTGGAGTTCCGCGAACGCTATCAGGTCATCGTAAGTGTTCCACAGGTTAGGAAGCACCGAACTACATATATATATATATATATATATGTATATATGGAGCATACCTGGACTTCAAATCCTTCCATGCCTCCGAGCTTTCTGTTGCAACATAGACCACGCGTTGTGCTTTATGGCCGAGCGCTTCCCGCAATCGATAAAACATCTCTGCAAAGTCCATGTATTCATTCACTTCGTGCTTTGTTGCGTCACGGACCAACTTGTCACCCCATCGAATGTGAATCCTGGAATATGGAAATCATATTCAATGAATGGGAGGATATTGCGACATCACTAGGAACTAGTCCGTTACAGAAGGAAAGGTAAATAGTTACAAAAGTTTTCAAGACGCACATCTAGTCTCGCGACGCTTTAGTTCGAATTTTGTGGCAACAATCGACTTTCTAATCCAACAAATTCAACAAGGCTTCCCAGAATTCCCACGGACGTTGAATATAAAACATTTCCTGGACAATGTGCCATAACTTTACATCGTCACGAATTCACTGGAGCATAATGGAGAAGCGAGTGGCGTAGTTGATTATATGCACCAGCGTCACGACACCAATGGCATGTCTGAACGTTTCATTATCGTAAATGTTTATTCGTGTGATAGTGATGGGATGCGACATGAATGTCATGAAAAAGGCTATATCTGGATATTGTTTTATTTTTCGATGTTATATACATTTCATTACCGTTCATCGAGGTATTTTACATTCGATCGCGTTCAACGATTTTTGACGAGTCGCAATTTATTTTGGATCGAGGAACGAATATAGAGTTCAGCATGATAAATTTGCTTTATCGCTCACACATACGTAGAGGTGCGCATGATCACGTAAGTAAGTAAATGTATAGCCATTGCTTACATACCAGTCAGTTAAAATAGAAGATGGAATGCGAAACATCATACGGTTGAAAACATCGATATGATTCAATACACCAACCATCTATACATCCATGACTCACAATTTATTCCTACTACAATTATGATGATTAACGTGAAGGTATTAACTATGTCTGTTCTATTTGCATGAAACAAGTGGATTCATTAAGATGAGCACAGAGCACTGACAGCGGTCTATAGAATTATTTACTGGTTTACGACCAATGTTCCCTCTAAGCTGCGCACGTGCGCAAATGCGCAGTGCTGAAACGGTCTCTGCGCACAGAAAATCTAGGCTGGGCACAAAAAATCCGAAATGATGATATTTTTTTAATCGTTGCGCACTCTTGTCCAAGGCACCGCGCAGGCGATCAGACTCGAGAAAAATGAGCGGGAACATTGCCAGGGGTAAATAGTGCTATCGCTGAAGCCTGAAACCGAGGTAAGCCTACAAGTGCAGCCCAAAAAGGCAAATATTGCGCTCCGCGAAGCAATGAGAATTTGCAATCGTGTTCGACTCACGAAAGAGATTTTTCTTTTACTATGGCATCGTACGCGTGAGCGATACTGATATCATATCAATAGCACAATCCTTTGTGGGAATGGCGAAATAACATGGTTTAACGAAGTTATAAATAACAATGGGCTAGCTCGTAGTTAACTGCGAGAAACTAACGAATGGTCTTCTCCGCGTGGCATGAATATTGTGTAAGATTTACTGTACAATAACATGCCGCGAATTTTCGAAGTCATCACTCCAATCAGGCAAATCTGATCACGTATGGTGATATAGCATAATATGCAGAATATGCAAGTACAAGCACCAATATTTTTGAAAAAATCCATCCCTTTGCAAACGTTGATCGGCAAATGCAGCAACTATATGCACTGTAGGGCGTTGCATTAGATCGGCTTCTCAGCAGCACAGTGAGCAGTGAGCACACATTTGTGATTTTATTCGATTCGTTTGAACGGGTATCTTCTGTCGATAAGGTCATACACTGATCTTTTTCTTGCTTCAATCAGACTTGAATATTCGTATCATTATATCTGACTGTATGTCTTGATAGTAGGGCTGGGCAAAATCGAGTACCTGAGTGATTCGATTCTGAATCACGTATAACGCTTCGAGTCGAGTCGAGTATTCGAGTATCACTCATTATGACGTCACAACAGAATGTACTATGTCAATGTTCAAATATGTACCTTTTATGCCACCACAAAGAACATAATGCCTGTTATCCGTCACATTAAAGATACTTTGGTATTTTTCGACCATACCGATTTCATTGCACTAGTTGACAATGTTGTGGGATGGTCATGACTTCGGTAATGTGTTATTTCCGGTAACGTTCGTAGTTTTGACCTATGCCTCGTATGCTGCGACACGGCCAATCAAGGTTTCAAGGCTTCCTCTGTGGAAAATAGTATCAAAACTATAATACTCGTTACAGTCGTTAGTAAATTAACTTTCAGTTGCGAGGAGCGTATAATGTCAGTACTCGAAATAATCGTCTTTTACCACTCGACTCGAATCATTAAAATTAATACTCGATTCAGATTCGAGTACTCGAATCATTGTGCCCAGCCCTACTTGATAGTAATGAGTGCATTGCCGGTATTAAGACGTCACAGCAGTGTTTTAACGCGATAGGCCTACATCGATCGCATGTATTGATTTCAAGTGCGTTCTCGTGCGTGTATGTCTGTCTTCTAGTAATCCATATTGTGTCACCATATCGTCGCAGTGGAATCAAAGTGACTTATGTCCAGATTTCAATATATTTTGGCATAGCAGATATGAGGTCACGAAATAGCATGATGTAAGGAAGTCATTATACCAACGGGTACGCCCGAAGATGTTTAATTATATTTAGGTGTCCTACCTTTTCCAACACATCTCACTCGATCAGCATTACCTGTAAATGTGATTACGTGAGCAGAGACAGGATTAAAATTGATAGTAATATATGCAATTCTCGATGAAATTGACCGATTTGATCATGAATTATAGAAAATTTTCGCGCGCGTTTAGCCGAAACGCTGACTAAACGAAGACCAGACATAGAGGATAAGTAGCGGTGAAAAGCGTGTAGCCTGAGGGGGTCTGGGGGTCTTTGCCCACCAGAAGTCCGGCTTATCACCCTATAGGGGGGCCTGGTTGCGCACTGTTGTCCAAGGGCCTGCGCAGTGAGTTGGCGTATTTGCGCAGACTCGTGAAAAATTAGAGGGAACATTGTTTACGACATGTTAGGATGAAAGCTCTGATATCTTCGTTTATTTGCGATGTAACAAGAGGGGAACAGTACCAGAGGTGGCCAGTAACGAAGTACTTTTACTTTTTCGAAGTACTCAAGTAATTTTCCTCTACTTCTGGTACTTACTCAAGTAGATCTGATTTTTCCTACTTCTACTTCTACTTCATAATATTTTGTGATCTACTTACTTACTTTTCGCTATTTTCAGTTTGTCAAGTAGAAGTAGTTCAATCTTCCAATCAGGAAGATAGCCTGAGGAATTTCGGGGGTGTTTTCACGGAATATCAACATTCAATTTCCATAAAAGTTGAGTGAAGCCCAGAATTTTCGTCGCGCTTCGCGCGCAGTGGATACGGCGTTACCAGTATGATTTCACGACAGTATCGATGAATATAATTTAGGTAACGGGTTGGCGTGATTCCGTTCACACAGGGATATCTAGAACTAGATATCTATATATCCCTGAGTTCACACCACATTGTCGCCCTTCGCCCATATGAAATAATTCATCGCAGTATATTTGGCTCATCATAACGTTTGAAACTGATGTTTCGCAATCTGCCATTTACTTGTCATATCGTAATCTAGCATGTCCATGTCGCTTCGTAATCTGGAAAAGTGGACTTTGACATTTTTTTTTAGTTTCAGAGCTGTTTCAGCATACCACCTTTGAAACTGTCTCGACTAAAGGCATGAAAAACGTGTTTCATTTTTAGAACTAGTATTTATGTTTCATTTTCAATTCCCAGTATCATATACTTTTAGTTATAATTAATATCAGTTCTTTTGTATGGATAACATACATGTTGAAGTATAAAAGCAAGTGTAGTAATGCTTTGAATTTCCGGAAATAAAGCTACACAATATGGCATTTTTACGGTACACCATATTTTTTATTAACGTTTACTAATCGCGCGAAGTGTTTACACCGTATCCTATACAACTTCTCCGTATTGCTCTTCGACTAAACTACGGACCTTATAATATGGGGGATGGCGCCATACCATGATATTTTCTACAACGTGCTGTTCGAGAAAACAGGATAAGTGGATGAATGCTTATGCTATCGAAAATTGAATACCTGCTGGTATGCATCAATGTGAATCAAGCTCGTCACCTTTCGCATAGCTCAATTTGCACCTTTATACAATCCATGTGAACAAATTAGGATCGGTTTCACAACTACTTACTTACTTGAGTACTTTTAAAGTCAGTCAATTCTACTTCTACTTCAAGTAGTTTAGGGTTGCTTATGGAAAAAGTACTTCTACTCGTACTTGAGTCGATTTTTTCGTCGCTACTTCTACTTCTACTTGAGTAGCTTTCTTGACTACTTTGACCACCTCTGAACAGTACACGCCCAACCATTGAATGACAGGTTGCTTTCTCACGTTACACCAACATATCGCGAACAATCCGAAAACACAAAATAAACTGCGACTTGTTCGACACCGATTACTTGATGACTTGAAGTCATTTTGCAAAGTGATTCTGCTCAGGTCAAGTCACATGAAAATGTTTATTCGGGTCTACAACACTGATCGCGACAATGCTATCTGAAACTTCGGATAACTTTTGTGTCAGCATTTGCCAAGCGAAATACCCGCAACTCACCCGATTACGTTGTTAGTAAATCCGATACGATCCCCGATCGATTCAATCTTCGACTCGAACCAAGGTTGGAATCGAAATACGTAACTGACAAACTGTGCAATCCACCAAGCGAAAGGATCGTCGTGGATTTTCTTGAGAGCATCCAATATGTTCTCAGGAACTGACCAATCCGTGTGATGTGATTTGAAATTCGATCGCACGACCCTTTCGTTTTGCGTTTTGTCTAAACGAAAATTAATGAATGCCTTTTCTCAACTGGCGTATAATGAAGGTGATATTCCACTTTGTTATGCATCATTGACTCTTCAGTCAGATTGAACGGTGATAAAATCTGGGAAAAACATTTCATTCAGGCGGGGTGGCGGACAATTCCAACATCATATCCCAAGTAGTGTTTGGGATGGCATAGAAATTGAAGCATATCTTATGTAGTTTACACACACATGTACTTAGTATGACGATAACATTGCCTATACCCGCCACAGAGATCCAGTTGCAGTATATATATCAAACCGCATTTAGTTGGATCAGCCCTTTATACTGAAATGCCATCATGTTTTATCGAAGCAGAGTATTTTGGGGAGATTTAGTCTACTTGAATATTTTACTTGCCCTTTTAGTGATTTATCATCCCTATATTTCGTGGTTTTAATATAGGAAACCCTACAAAAAGTAATAAGTTGCAGAAATATAAAATCAACATTATGAAGAAACATTTAAATATTCACGAATATTCACTGGTAATGTGATGTCTATGCTCGTTTATACGAACATATATGTACGACTGAAACGAGAATGAAAAACATACCAACAATTCGTCGTCTTCCAGGCAGTGTCTATCGGGTACAGCGTTAAGTTTCAATAAAAACGAAAAAAAAAACGTGATGGCATACTGCAGTGATATGGTGATCATACAACCATGACTGTATCACATCCTAGAGCAGTGGTTCTCAACCTTTTTGTCTTCGCGGACCCCTTTTCAACCGTGACGGACCCCCGCGGACTCCATCGACTTTTAGTTTAAATTTAACTCAATTATCGTGAAACCGTTATCTGTTTTGTGAAGATATCAACTCAAGGCTAGTGATAAACAGCAACAAAATGACCGTACTTGATAATAATATCAGACTATACGTAGAGATATGGGTAGACTTTTATTATTACAAAGCAACTGCAGCCGAATTTTTTTATTTCTTGAAATATGTGGTTCTGTCTTGCCAATTCACGCGTTCGATGGGATATGAACGAGTGCCGAAAATGTATTCCCACAAATGTAGGTGGCGCCGAATGTAACGTTAACGCCTGGCGCTTCCGACGACATCTTTGAGCACGGTCGTCACTAATATGGCACCAAATTTGAGAAACAGATTTTTCAATAATGTTATCATGTCCAGACGAGTATTTTCTATATAACACCTCATTTCCGAGATATTTTGTAATAGTGGTTATGTATATCAGAAGAAGGAAATGAGATCCTTGATGAGGTTCTAATCACTTTTTTGAGACAGACTAGAAAAATTATTTTGAACATACCTAAACGAAACATTGTTAAACAGGAATATGTTTGTATCAGTAGGCTATTGGCATTTTGGGAATTATTTTATGCGACACAGAATGAATCCAAGTTTGCCAACCTGAGAAAGGATGGGCAGTGGGCATGAAACTACTTGCCCTGTTCGGGTCGACATACATTTACGACCATGAACATTAACGAGATAAGGCTGTGTTGCGATATAACCGATGTTCACGTGCAATCTACACCATCAATGGGTTGTGGGTTCGTGTCCGACCGAGGTCGACTCTAAAATTCCTACCTAAATGTTGCAGGTTTATCTAGGCTCCTCCTCGCCATATCATCCGCGTGAGTGATGTCTTAGAAAAATCCAGAAGTGGGCCGTGCTACAAGTCGGCAGTTATGGAATCAAAATGAACGAATCTCATCCCGGTGTAAATGACCATTGTAGTCGACAAACACCATGAATACCACAATCAACAACGTGCAGTCTTTACCAAGGGTTGCATACGACATGGAGCCTGAGTTCAAAGAACTTATTGACAAATTTGACCGACCACAGATGTCTTATTGACTTCAACAGCTATTGTTAACAAATTCAAGCTGTACGCTTTATACTTGAAGTTACATACGAATGTTTCCTTGTTTGGTGAATAAATTAGCGAATAAAGTATATAATCTGTAATCCGGCCCGGCAAGTACCTATATCTGGCCCGCCGACCGGAGAAGTTGCCGCCCTGTCATACGGTCATGATGTTGATGCTGAAGCATTAGCAATTTTCAAGCGAAATTACTTCGTGATTTTCCTAATTTACAGATTAGTTTTCAGTCATCTTGCAGATGTACAGATTTCGCGGACCCCCGGTTGAGAGCATTTGCTAAACCTACTTGCAAATGTATCCGTATGTCTTGTGTAATAATTGCGTCTTAAGGAGATCTCACCAGGAGAACAGGATTCCGGATTGAGTAGCCAGCCAACTAAACCTATAATATTGCTTAGCTATACTTCTACTCCCAGGAACGTAATATCCCTGCAATACCCATTAAAGTGGAAATGAAAATAAGAAGTTGATTGTACTTATCGTGGAATAGTATGTGAAAGGATACGTCCAAAACTCATCGTTTTTGTTGTTGTTGTGAAAACAGTGTGTTGGTGTCACGGACATGGTCACGTGTGCTTATGTGCCAGGTTCTGAAGAAGTTAGACCACTTTTAAGTCGGATGTGCTTGTCTGCATTTCCTATCTTTAATATTACAGAGTTTTTCCAAAATTCAAAAAAATCGCTGAACACCTGGGAATCTGCGGCGGCACACAGTTCGGTGATCACTGGTTTAAGGTGTGCCATTTCCACTCCATGACACACTGAGATAAATCACGTTTGTCAGCGTACACTCTTAGCGAAAATTGTGTGTGTGTTCACATCCAGAAGATGGTACACGTAAGTGAACAAAACCCAACTCAGAAATATACCGCATGTATAAATCATATCGGTGCCAACGTTTATATCTTCCTACATCCTACGCACAAGTATCATTCGGCTTAAAATGTGGTATTTTATCAGGGTTATAATCAAGTCACAATTCAATCTCACTTTCATAGTTTTGACTGGAATGAAGGCAAGTCATTTTCAATTCACCACCGAGTCAAGTCCGAGTCCGTGACCGAGTAATAGGGATATCATCTTTTGGAAATGTGAAAAGAGGACGCGTTTTCAAAATCTTCAGATTTACAATACTGGAGTCGAATCAGGGAAAAATGTTAAATCTTTTTCGATTTTGTGGTCAGTCGACTAACAAAGAAGAGTCAAATCCTGAAATACCCATTTCTATCAGGTTTTCCGTCAGTTGGTTAAAAAAAAAGTCATTTATGCATTTTACTGGCTCAAGTCCCGGAAATCACTTCGGACAGCTGTGATTTCCTGTATCTCAGTCTAATTTCCACGTACATTTAACCAGAATTCTCAAAAAAAGAGGACAAATACCAAAAAAAAAACTACATTTAGGCGTCCTCCGAAGACACCGTCAAAAAAGAGGTCAAATCCTTTTAAAAGAGAACGTATTGTAACCCTAGTGAGTAAAGGGTTGAGTGCGAATCAGAGTGTTGTGACTCGAGTCCGAGTCCAACTCATTGTGTCAACGGTTCACTTTTGAGTTCAATCCTGTTGAACCCACTTTCATCAACTCTGCTCGAGTGATATAGAACAGCTCTCATTCATAATATTGTATTTTTCTCAGTCCCAACAGTTTCTGGCCCTATTTTCCAAGCATCAGGAGGGATAGACGAAATACCAATACCGTGGTGATTTTACTATTCTTCGAAGTTACAATGTAATGTCTGTCTTGGCCGTCTTAGTCTTGAGTCATATGACCTGGGTCGAGTCATGCACAGTGACTCTTGAACAAATCGAGCCAATAAAAATATTCACTCGGGTCAAGTCGATCCATTTTACGCATTTGAAAAAATGACTCGAGTCAAGTCGAGTCACTAAAAACCGTGACTCGAGTCGGACTCCAGTCGAGTCATGACTCGACTCATTACAACCCTGTGATTCATACCATGGTTGAAGTTTGAGGTATGTTGTGGTTTCGCGTACCACGCGTGTATGCTCACACCCGTATATCATGAGTGGTACATGAGTGTGAATACACACTCTCTTCGCTAAACGTGTATGACTACTATGAGTGCACTACAAAAATAACCTGACATATCGACCGAATCCTTTGATACCGATATGCCAAGGCTATGAAATAGTGTAGTTACCATATGTCCTCGACAGTTACCATATGCCCTCGAAGGACACGCCTCAATGCTTAGGGAATTTCTCCTAATTCTCTATAGAAAAGTGTTAAAGTGCAATCAAACACACGACTCTGAGGCAGCGAACGCCAGGGTTGGCAAGACAACGAAAAATACAGCACGATGGGTATTTTGGGAGTAGAGATGGCAAAGATGATTTTTATTTTGGTCAACACCGCTAAAATTGGGTAAAAGCGAGTAATTCGGGACTCGAATCTCAAATTATTATTATCAACAACATATGATATCATGAATTTGAAAAGATTCTTGCGCTTTGCTCAACTATGAATGCACACTATCTTTTCATAACGTGAATACTTGCGATTTTGGTATATAGATCGATAAGTTGGTTTCGCGTTCGCCGTTACCTATTTCGGTCGGTTCGCCAATCGCGTAACATACACCAGAGTTGAATCAATTACATTAATTCAGTTCAATTACAATTACAATTAGGCTACTTCCTTGGATGTTTTAATTACATTACAATTACAATTAGCCAATGCTAAAAATATCAAATTACAATTACAATTATAATTACTGTTAAACATGTAATTATTACAATTGCAATTACAATAAGAATTACTGTTAAACATGTAATTGCTTCGGTTGATTCGGTAGATTCGTTTGATAGGGGCTCTTTGACAACCGTAGCGACGTAATTAGCAACAATCTCAAGCTATTCATGTTTCATTTATGATACGTAGAATACCCCATAATTTAAAAAAATCGAAATATTCGAACTATTCCTAATCATGAGTACTCAAAACTACAAACACAGAAAAATTTTAAAGCGACTATTACCAACCAAAAGTTTAAGCGGCTAACAGCGAATAGGCTGCAAGACAGACAATGAAATGTAATCAAAGGAATACTCATAGCTGAGTAAGGAAAATGATATGTAATTGGCAAGGCGTCAGCGATAAGGATGATACCGATAAGGTGTGTAAGAATAAAATGATGCCAAAAGGAAAAAAGCTCCTGACAACTACGAATTACAAAATTTTGGTTCGCATTTACATTTTCACTTGCTCAAAAACTATTTGATTGCATCTGATGAACATTAGGCTTCGGAAAGTTTCCAGCCCCAGTAAATTTGGTCAAGGTTGGAGGTAATATTGGGATAACATCTCTACAAATGCGTGATCAAGTTATTTGATGAAGCCTTGGTTGAAAACTTGGATTTCGTTTTGCAATTGCTACAGCAAGATTCAGTACTGGTCAGAGATTTAAAAAAAAAACTATGACCGTGGTGTAGGAAATGGTTCAGCACAGGTTTCAGAAGAGTTTAATTGCTGTTTATCCATTTTGGAAATATTAAGATTCAGTTTAGCCCACTGGTTTTCTAACTTTTTTAGACACGCTTCCCTTTATGACAGTGAAATATTTCGTGGCCCCCTTATTGTCATATCACATAATGAAACCAGAATGATACTTCATACTTACATATAGTTTGGTGGCATGGAAAGTTATGACTAGGGCCATTTTAATATGACCTTAAAAATCAATAATATGACTTTATTTTTTGGAAAATATGACGTTATATGACTTTATGTGAAAATCGTGTATTTTTACATGTGGACAACGTCACTCACGGAACTAAAGAGTAAAACATACGTCAAATAACAGTAATACACATCCAATTTTATTTTAAACCACTGTTGTAGTACAGATAAATGTAGTGTGTAAGTTACGATTTGGACATAAAAATGACTTTAGTAAGGAAAATGTGCGCTCCACATACACTGATGTGGGTTGACACTTCTACAGTTTTGCATAAAGCTCTGGTGAAATGTCCTGTCTTTGTAGCTCCATAATATATTTCAAATCGCTTTTGTACAATCGCTTCTTAATGTAATTTTTGAGCAGCTCAAGCGGATCTTTTCCGAAATCAAGGGCGTTTAGATCAGCATGTGCCTCTTTGATGGTGTACGTACAACTTTCCTTTTTAGGTATTAAGTTTGAAATATTGTTATAGTGAAGGCAAAATGGCTGACTAGTGAACTTTGGATCGCTGAGTCAATTTTTGACGCTCTTTACAATACCTCCTTCACTTTTCTATTCGTTGACTATTTCTTTCACTTGTTGTAGTCTCTCGGCATAATATTGACAAGCATTCAACCAGCTATGCAAACGAGTGTCTACTTTAGTTTCTTAGTGCTTAATTGCGTCACCACTTAAATTGGTACTTTTTATTTAAAGTACACGACGATATGACTTTATAACTAAAAATATGACTATATAACTTAAAAAGCTGATTCATGACCTAACCAGCAGAATATGACTTTATATGACTTCATGACTTTCTTAATATACCTCACAGGGACGCGGTTTATGCGTTAAAATTGATTTCTCGACTTACTGAAGCATAGAAAAGATATGACTTTTATGACTTTAAATGGCCATAGTTATGACTGTTGATGGGAGGATTCCCCAAAATGAAATTCGCACTATACACAGTGCAAAATCGCGCCATGCGCGGACAATTTTTTCAGTTTACCGGAGCTTCGCGCCTCCTTCAGACGCTCTCACGCGTCCGAAGGGGAGGGGGGGGCACGCCCCCAGTTTGAAAAGCACTGGTTTGGCCTAATTTGTAATTCACCAAGTTTTCTGTTGCTGCTGAAGTATGGGAACAGTTTCGCATGTCTGAATTATCTAGTTAACGAGGAACGCATATAACACCGATGCAAATAGGCTAATTATTTTATGTTGTAATTGTCAGGTTTCAACAATAATATAATTGAAATTGTAATTAGGCAAAGGTTTTACGAATTACAATTACAATTACAATTACACAAAATAGAAATGCTTCAATTGCCATTACAATTACAATTACAATTACATGAAAAAATGTAATAAATTACATTCAGCTCAATTACAAATTACAATTGATCCAACTCTGATATACACCGTATATATAGTTTGCGAGGGTTATTTTCACTGAATAATTGTAGTGACTATATAGACCCCATAGAAATAGGACCCACGGGGTGAAACCCCACAGATGTTATACTATATGCTAATATTAAACACATTTGATTGTATCATATATTCCATTATGATATTATATTTATATGATGGCGATATAATCATCTCTCCGGTTCTCCTCGGATGCGCCCAGAGGCACGTGTGCAGGAGGAGGGGCGTAAAAATGCACTGATGCACACGTTTAGAGATGTTGACAAGTTGACAATGGCGTGGAAATTCATTAGCTCGTAACCTCATCCCATTTCTCACGTGTTGACTGCATGTTGTGGATCTGTTCAATCGATCGACCCACGAAAAACGCAAAATAACATACTTATCACTCATTACTCTTGAACCATTTCCGTTAAACATCACAAACGTTATTCATACCTGATAAAATCGGTAGGTCGACCGGTATATTTTGATATTCGCACTTCCCAAGCGGTCGTAAATAGTATTCCCAATTCTCTTCCTCATACTTCCAACCCTGGGACTTTAACACAAAGGTTCGGTTGGAATATATGGAACGGAGAAAATCTAAGGTAATAAGGTGCATCTTGCTTCCGAAGCCGGTCGGTAGTTTTGTGACGTCGCACACCAGAAGCTTTGCTGTATTACAGTCGGACGGATTCTGGAGAACATAGATGCAATAACAGTAAAAGCAGAACTGGTCAAAGTTATCATTGTTGGTACTCAGGTATAAGAGAGATATGCGGTTAGACTCGTAGTTGGAGAGGCACTGACCCATTTAGAGTCAGATTTAGAAATATATAGACCTGAAAATATTGCTGATTCAGTTGGCGACCTACACGCAGTCTTCACATGCAGGCTATACGTAAGCTACTACGTATACATAATTTAAGGTAGGTATGGATTAAAAATACAAAGCAATTACATCAGTAAGGTATTATGTATGATCTGTCTGGCCGTCGCAATTACAAGATTCATAGTACGCAGCCACTTTGCGAAGTCGATAGGCGTATAGCAATTTTTCACTGTGTTGCGATCGTCGAAATGTCATCCAACAACCAATAAGACAGTTAATATCCGCCAAGCATAATTTTTGCGTCTCGTCGCTGTCATTTCACGTTGCAAATCCAACTTTCACATTCCTTAAGGATTTTAAAGGGATTCTGGTGCTCTGGTATTATTATGATTTTGATTTTCGGAATCCTTGGGACAGTGCCGCTTATCGGAAACAATATTTGTTATGATAGACTTCTTCGCGTGTTGTCGGTATATTACGTTTACCTGTATTTTGACTATTCGTTCGCGCACTGCTTTTGAGAGCTCGTTCAACCGTGACCAACGTTGACTCTCTGTCCTGCGTAATATTCCTCGTACCTGGGTACTGAGATCTCTGAAAATCATTCACTACATAAATTAGGAAATATATATATCCCTAATAAACTGGATAGTATGGTTTTGAGCATACAAAAAAGTACATCCGGTAAGATATCATCTGCAGGTCTGCATCTGCATATTTAGGAGTTTCGGTAAATTTACCGACGCTAGCAGTTCTGGGCGAGAGAACACCTCAAGCTCTGTGCACTTATTTGTTTTTTTTTTGTCTAACAGCAATAGCAGGCATCTATATTGTAAACGAGTGATTGTTGTAGCATCATAGCCTGTAGGTGAATTTCAATGCATCATGCAGAGAAATCACAAAACTATACGGCGCAGTCAGAAACGTTCCACACCATTGCTTACGGTAAGTGATGGAGCTAGAATCGGCTTCAATGAGATTTATTGATGTACGTAGTAAGGACCCAGCCAAGGTCTAAGACAGACTGTACTCAAGGGCGGTTCCGGACATGGCTTCTATGACTCTCACTGATGCTCGAAAAGCATTAGTTTCGTAAAAAAACTCGCTCGAAAACTGTTCACGAGAAAAGTAAATCTGCTCAAATTTATATGGATGTGGGCGTGAGTGTCAAAGAGCTGCTCGCTCTTGAAATATATCGGATGCATAACCTTATGTCGACGAATATCCTTTTGTTTTTGACATGCGAATCAGGTATGCAAACTCAAACGCGATCTCTACGTTTGTGTAGTCTGCATGTCCTATGACATAACCTCAATTTTTGCCATCGACTGAATATGCTTCTTTTGGACATTGTACGGGAAAATATCAGGATTTGTTGATTTTGTGTTAATTTCCTTTTAACCTGGTGACCGATTCAATCTATATTCCAACGCCAGGTAGTTGTTGAGCTGACCTCACAGAGACAATGGGTTCTCAGTCTGCTACTCAAAATATAATATCAGCTACATGGTGAATCGGGTCGACCCTTTGTAATACGAGGTTGTCATCTGAATTGAAATGCAACTCTTGGCCAGTTTTATTTATTCTCTCTTGACATATGACAAAATATCGTGTGGTGTTTCAGTATGTCCAGTTAATACCAGGCATACTGACTCGGACGCATACAATGGTTTATAACTATCCAGGCTGACGGTAGTGTGTATTATATTTATTACCGTATCGGCCAAAAATGCTTGCTATTTCGATCTCGGGTGGCAGGAACAGGGCATCAGATATTAAGGTAATATAGGAGATAATTACGATGTCGTAAAAGAGGATGCGGCTAAGAGTGGGCGTAACTCAAGGGACACGATATGTTCTCTTTTGAGAGAATTTGTTCTCTTTTTTCACTGCAACTAAAATGTTCTCCGAGTACGACCAAATATGCTGTTTTTTTGCAATCCCTTCTCTCTCTTGGTTTTGAGTGTTAGACACTTAAGACAGACGGCTAAATAAGGTCAATTCGCAACGAAGTACCACGTGAAAATTTTCCATATTTATTTCTCTTATAGTAAATTTTAAAAAACTGTCCTCTTTTTCGTATCTTGAAATATGGTAGCCCGACGTAACAGGACAGGAAATAATGATAAGAAATCTATGGAAGAGATTGATCAAGCGTGACGGCCCAGCATCGGGAGATCCACAAAGGCAAAGATGAATGCTGTATATACTTACATGTATTCATTGTCAAAATATTTCCTCCTAGTCGTCATGCGTCCGTACATCCATCGACTCCTCATTTTCCGCAATATTGCGACAAGAGACGAAAATATATCGTCACCAACGTCCAAGCTTTGTAGGTCTCTCTCCACAGTTTCAGATAAGTTGTCATGTTGAAAATCCCTCCTCGAATCTGAGAGTTCACGGTGTAAGTAATTCAGTACCACTTGTGCAAAATTTGGGAAACTCTAGAATTTCTGCGTTTTAAAGGCTATTTTTGTATATTTGATACAAAACTCCAAGTAGCACCAAAAAGCTCACAGTCAAAATATTCCTTTTGAGCGAAGCGATTAAAAGCAGCTGGAGGCACCGACAGCCGAAGGGTGAATGGATTAGAAAGCACGAAATCGTGGCTCTTTATTTGTTATCGTCTATGTTTCAATGAATACGATGAAGACAGCGGGCTGACTAGGTGTTTCTGTTCATTGAAGGAGTGTAAATAATAGCGATTGTGAAACCGCACAGTAAGTTGGTGAATTATTAGCGACCTGTAACACCTATGGTCATTGCATGTATTAGTTGCGGGGGTAGTTTATGAAAGGTTTCGAACAAAAATATTGCCGGCATGGTAGAAGCAAACAGCGAGACTTGCAGACTTGCACTTGGTCGGATCTACATACGAATACATCAGTGCTCTTGCTCTTTTGAGTACACGTAATAATTAGGGCAAGTTTTTGTTGCTGTTAAATCGGTGGAAAGTTGCATTTATTTTTTACAAAATTTGCAGTAAAAAGTTGCTTTTATTTTTTCTTAAAAGACCACATTTTGGTCGGTTGACTAAATAAAAGGTCAACTTCCCAGTTCCATTCCCGAAATACAGTTTTCTATCCACATTCTCCGTTGGTTGACGAAAACAGAAAAAAACTCAACTTTCCGGCTCAGCTCCCGAAATACCCGTTAGAGCAGGGGTGGGCAAACTACGGCCTGCGGGCCGCATGCGGCCGCAACACCGTTCTGTGCGGCCCGCGAGAGTCTAAAGAAATTAGAAATAGAAATATTAGAAATATTAATAAAATGCGCACTAAAACCAAATTAATGCAGGGACTTGATTTGAACTTTTTCTTAATATATTTCATCATGATAATTCTAAGGCACTGGTTCTCAAACTGGGGGCGTGAAAGCATCTGAAGGGGGCGTGAAGCTGATCTCAACTAAAAAAAACGCGATTTGCTTACAAATAAATATTATTTCTCTGTATTCAGTCTGAATTTCATATCTCTCAACCACAGTCGTAACCTTCCATGCCATCAAACTATCCTTTAGGTTTGCTAGCATCTTCGCAGCATTTTGCGATATGACGATAAGGGGGCGCGAAATCGTTCACCATCATAAGGAGGGCGTGTCTTATAAAGTTTGATAACCACTGTTCTAAGGTAAATAGTTCCAATATTAGTTTTTATGTTCAATTTCTGGCGCGACAGCCAGATCTTAAGGTCCACGCAGTTTGAAAAGTTTCAATTGCTAAACATCACAGAAATCCTAAACGAGATTTACATAATTCGGATGACGAGCGTGATTTCAGATTGGCCTCTTCAGTTTCAAATATTTCAGTGATTTGCTTATAAAAAACGATTCGCGCGTGTCGTAGTTAGATTCGATCTCTGTAGGCCTATACATAGAATTAGGGTATTTATATTATATCTAAACATAGTGGAAGCGTGTTTGAAGCTAACATGATTATGATGCTGTCAGCATTGTGTGTCCTGGAGCTGAACCAAAAGTGGAATTAGAAAATCTATGAACAGATCGCTGCTCACAGATTTAAATTTCAATCCTGTTCTAAGAATCGGGAGTCGGGACAACCAACTTTCATCTCTACATAGTTTTAACGAGTTGGTTATTGAGGTCGACCAGCCTATGAAATCTCGCCACTGTTTCTGACGAGTGTACGATATCATCAAAACAATGTTTGATTTGTTTTAAATAAGCATATATATTGTCTCAATGTCCTCACTATACAATCAAATACCAATATGCGTTTTGGGTTATAATCCCAATTTTACATTGTGCGGCCCGCGAATGGATTCAGATGTTGAATGCGGCCCGCGAGCTCAAAAGTTTGCCCACCCCTGCGTTAGAGCGTTACTTCAGTGCTGATTTACAGTATTTCGGTCGAGTTTGGCCGCGTATTTCACCAAACTTCTCAAAGAAACGGTGACCGATCTATTTAAATATACTACCAAATATTTCCAGTAAGTTGGTTGCATTAAAAATGGAATAAACTTCCATGAAAAATGGACAAAGTTGCAAAAAGTTTCATGAAAAAAATGGACAAAAGTTGCAAAAAGTTGCACTATAAGATTCCTTCAAACAGCTTAAAACAGAATTCTAGATAACTTTCGAGTATTTAGCTCTAAAAAAATGTTGCAAAAGTTGCAAAAACCTGCCCTAGTAATAATATTAGTCATAATAGACCTGATGCAACATGCCAAGCGATATCGATTGGCACAATCATGCATGCACATTGCCCATGAACAAACGATGTTTCGTGGACCGACAAGTTATGATTGCATTGGTTACAAGATGCTCAATTTCACAAAAAAAATTACGTAGTGTTATTTTTATCTCTATTTTATTGAACAATTTTGGGCGCTTATCGCCGATAAGGCCATTTGCGCCCGATCATGAATATTTTCCTTTGCTTGGTCTTTGCTTGTGGTACGATTTCTGCGGACGACTTCCAGTCACACTCTCATCCACTCTCTCTCGCATGCGTCCTCGTCAGAGTCAGTTGCTGCCTATTTTCCTAAGCTCGCCTTTATTTGCTTCATCTGAGCTTTTCGTACGAAGACTGCATATGCAGTGAGGTCAGCGATGGGGAGACCAGATGAACCTCCGACACATAGAAGTAGGACCGAAACGGGAATCGAGCCACTACCATTGTCGTTGTAAGACTGGCGCATAACCAACTGCGCCATTCGGTTCCCCAGTTTGGTTGCCGCAGACCATTCAAAATTAGCAATTTTTCGCGGTCCCGGTGAGTTCTTTTTCTGCGGGACCTTTTGCCCCCAGATCATACACAGTCTTTTGACAGAATATATATTTGTCTTCTACCTCGAACACTGCACTACTTACCTGTGAGAAACGAGATGCGACGGTCAGAGAAAACCGAATCCAATATGGGCCTGCGTGAAGTAAAATAAGGTTTATTTAAATCATGTAATACATGTAGAGCTGCATCATGACACTACTCTCTACTCTTTGCCAGTACCGAGTGTAAAGGGATAGTCCCTGAAAAGAGACACAGTTTGCCCTTCATATAAAGTTGCAGGATGTGTTGTTATCACTTTCCTTTCTTACACTTGATGCTCCTAAACCTCGGCAATTATTTTTCTGTATGCATGAACCTGAATATGCCAACATTCCAGAGTAACTTCATTTCATTTTTAGGCGATGGGATTCCTCCCGTCTTTGACTTGCTAACGATGGACTATTTCATGTTTGAACTCCAATGTCATTGACCCATCATGTGCTACACGTGAAGAAGGAATTTTTGGTGCACTTCATTTGATAGCGGTGTCCGTTATCAACATCATCAGAAATGGTGACAGCAAAAAGCCTAATTATTAGTTTAAAGCAGGGGTCTCAGGACATTTTGTGCGGCTCGCGTCAGAATTTCGGATTTTCAAGACCTGGCAACATTTAATTCGGAATATGTGTCTCTGAGAAGCGAATGTTTGGCCTAGTATCTAATATTCAAAGGCTGAAAGGTAAACACTACGATATCTGTCAGCTACCCGACAGTCAGTTTACCGCGATAGCATGTCTGCGATCTCGTGAAACAATAAAGATCAATGATTCCACGCAATCTCCTCATAATTTAATCCCTCGGAAACTTCTCAGTTAACAGCCTTCAATCACCCGACTGATATGAAACCAGCATCCCAAAAACGCGCATACTTTCTGATTAACTCATAAGGCGGAAACATTCCAATAAAAAGAAATTGTTCAGTAATCAAACGATAGACGGCGATCAAACCGTTTTGGCGTTTTCTGACTCCCGAACTTACAATGGTCGTTATGTTCAAGGCGCAATGAAATTAGAGCTGGGCATAATGACTCGAGTACCCGTATCTGAGTTGAGTATAAATTCTAGTGATTCAAGTTGAGTAGCGAGAGATGACGTTTTTAGTACTAACATTATACGCTCTTAGTCACTAAGAGGTAATTTATCATCGGGAATGTAGCTACGACGATTACAGCAGTTTCAAGTAATCACAAACGATTTTATTCGAAAGTAATTCGAAGTAGTCGTATTCGTAATCGATTTCTTTGCAAAAGACTGATTACTATTTACATGTACAGTGACTATAAAGAAATATTCTGATAATTAAATTTTGTTGCGCTCAAGTACAAGGCAGTGTTGGGATCAAGTCACTGCCTTCGAGTCACGAGTCATTTCGAGTCATTGCACATTTTGACTCGAGTCAAGTCAAGTCAATCGATTTTCAAAGATGACTCGAGTCAAGTCAAGTCACTCATTTTTGGAGGTGACTCGAGTCAAGTGAAGTCAAGTCACGAGTCAAGTCACAATTCAAGTTAAGTTGCCTTTTCGAAGCATGAAGCATGATTACATCATTGCATTTCGCTAGCTGTCTGAATTACAGATTGAGTGGTCATTGATTCTGCACCGATGAACGAATGTAGAGTGAAATATACACGCAATAAGGCGATGTATCGCTGACATATACGGAGAACTGTTAAACTACATAAGTAATTGCACAGCCTCAGTTTATAGTTGCCAGCCTTAATAGATAATAGAGAAACGAATTGATAACATGCAATACATTACCCATTTATACATATTGCTATGATACACTTCGAGTCTGCGCCAATGGTTGAGGAGCATATAAACCAGGGTTGTAACCAAGTCATAAAGCTCCGAGTCACAAGTCAATGTCACTTTTATAGTTTTGACTCGAGTCAAGTCGAGTCATTATCAATTCACCACCGAGTCAAGTCCGAGTCCAAGTCATCGAGCAGAGTTCCG
Organism: Botryllus schlosseri; assembly: GCF_051294905.1. Lineage (NCBI taxonomy): Eukaryota > Metazoa > Chordata > Ascidiacea > Stolidobranchia > Styelidae > Botryllus > Botryllus schlosseri. The sequence continues at coordinate 26,508,434 of NC_137238.1, forward strand.
AGTCCGAGTCATGATATAATGACTCGAGTGCGAGTCCAAGTCATTGTGTTGACTGCTCAGTTTCCAGTTGAAGTCTTGTTAAACCCACTTTTATAACTCTGTTTGTTGATATCGAATGATTCGCATGTATAAAATAATAATTTTCCTCACTTTTAACAGTTCCTGGTCGCATTTTCAGGTACCAGTACCAATAGACGAAATCCTAATAGGGTGGTTACTTTACTGTTCTTCGAAATTACAATGAAATATCGGTCTTGACCGTCTGAATCTCGAGTCATATGACTTGGTTCGAGTCATGCGCAATGACTCGAGTCCAAGTCGAGTCAATACACATATTGACTCGAGTCGAGTCGAGTCATTTCCGTATTTTGAGAAAATGACTCGAGTCAAGTCGAGTCATCAGAAAATCGTGACTCGAGTCTGACTCGAGTCCTCATCAAACTCTCAGATCAGTCTACTATGCCTTAATTCACTGCTATCTCATTTATGGGATCCTAGTTTGGGGACCTGCTGCGAAAAAACATCTGCAGAAATTGCAAGTCTTGCAAAATCGAGCCATACGAATTCTCTGTCGGAAATCTAGATATGAGAATTGTAATAGCATGTATCGTAGCGTTAGAATATTGAAAGTGGAAGACATTTTCAAATTTGAGGTAATGAAATTCATGCATACCTATCATCAGGGTGAACTGCCACTATATTTTGATAATCTGTTCAAGATACCTTCAGATACCCACCAACATCATACCAGATTTTCCTCTAACTTGTCTCTGTCTGAACAACACCACTCTATCAGTCTAGTGCAAAATTCAATCAGTTTTATTGGTGTCAATGTTTGGAATAAGCTGCCACCTAATCTCCGCAATTTAGACTCTTGTGCTTTTAAAAAACAATGTTTTCAATCTCTTATCTCCAGCTACCGCTGAATTGTATTTGCGTTGTATTTCAAATTGGTCCGTGATACTGTGTTTATTTTTTTTTTTTCATTAGTTATCGACTGTGAAAATTGCTCCTGTCCCGGGTGGCTCGGCTCTGAAGACTTTGTCATATCGAGCCTCCCGTCTACCTTGCATGTCGCATTTCACTGTGACATTTTTGTAGTGTTGTGTTGATATGTAATGTATACGAATAAAGATTCTCTCTCTCTCTCTTACAACCCTGATATAAACTATATTCGATTTCAATTTCAATATACCAAGAGGTTTGGGTAAGGTAAGAACGTAGCGCAAAAATAGAAATTTTCGATTGAATCACTTTACTACTAGTTTTCGACAACGTAAACTGTAAGTTTCGATCAATTCGTTTGTGGTCAATTTATTTGTGAGAGAACAATGGAGGCTCAGTTAAACGCACGATCATTGACTGATTGGTCGCTCTCACGGGTTACACCAGTGTTTCGCGAACAATCCGAACATATGCAAGATAGTGACTTTTATCGACACTGGTTAGTTGATGACTTGAAATTGACTCGTGAATTTTGCTCCGAGTCACGAGTCCATATTTCTGATACGTCGAGTCAAATCAAGTCATTTTAGCAAAGTGACTCGTGTCAAGTCATACGAAAAAGGTGACTCGAGTCTGACTCGAGTCAAGTCATGACTCGAGTCTTCCCAACACTGGTACAAGGATATCTATTTCATCTTTTAGTCACAGAGCTTTGAATCATCTCTGACGTACAAAGGGCACTCACTCTCACAGTGCCTATTTCTCCGATTTCGACACGCTGTTCCCTGTAAGACTCAATGCGTTTAAAACATTCTGTCGAAAATAGCCCTGTCCAGCATGACGAGCGTGTGTTAAGAGAGAATTTGCGATCTAAAAGTAAGAGCATAAAAGTTCCCGTAACTCATTTTACTTGAATTAAACCGCTGCATTTATGGAAACATGTTGCAGACGGCGTCATTATATTTGGCATCGAGCACGGCACAAAACTTCGCGATCGCGTCGAATGCAAATTTGCAACGATAACTCCGGGATAGTTAAAACTATTGTTACTATATAACAGGGGTGAGCAAACTGCGGCTCTTTGAGGCTTTAATTGTGACTCTTAATGATTGCAATGCACATTGGGGTTCTTCAAAAATGACTTTATTCTCAAATCGTACTGGCTACTTGATAAAATTGTTAGGTTACCTAATTTAAGCCTACACACAAAATGTGGTTGAATTCCATCCAGTAACCGCTTTGCTACAGGAGAAGTAAGTGTCGATTTATTATATAAAGATAAATAATAAAAAATTTGAATCTTTTCTGTTCACCCGATGAAAGTGTTAGGCCGTCTATAGAAACGATGCTCATTTTTGTATGTGCCCGACGTGGGCGTTTATTTCTAAAAGGACTTATTGCAAATCAAGATATTTCAAATATATATGGTCATAAAAACAGTTGTGAAATGACAATAAAATATCATCGGCACAATATAAATTCATTCCTTCGCAGGTTCACTTCTGCTTCTGCTTCGGTTTCATCGTCTTCTTCGTCATCATCATCACTCGGATCATCGTCATCAGATTCATCATCGGCCGAGTCCTCTCCCTCAGATTCGTCGTCGTCGGGATCATCTCCAGCCGGGTCGTCGTCGTCAGGATCATTTCCGGCTCGCGTCTCGTTTTCTCGATCGGACTCGGGTCCGTCTTCGCTTCCATCAAGGTAAGTTTGGATGCGCGTTATCCATTCGTCGGCCTTTTCCTTCAAGGAGATCATCTCTCTCGATTGAATTCATCTTCTGATTTTCTTCAATATTTTCTTCGTCATGTTTAGTGTCCAGCTTTCAGTTTCATTCTGCCATTTGTTTTCGATGTCCAGTTTTTGTTTTGTTTTTAAAATTTTCTTTTTGAATATTGTGATCGTCAGCAGTTTTAGGCTGCTACCGTTGTCTTTATTTGGAAGGATCTGTTCTTCTTTCAGTTTACCTGTTTTCAGGATTCTTGCAACCTTGCTTAAAACCCGAGTCGACACCTGGCATTTTGCAAAAACATGCTTGACATTATCTGTCGCATGTCTGCAAAATTTGCATTCGTACTTCTCTCTTTTCGCCTGACCTGGCGACAAGAGGTTTCTTTTCTCCTTTCTTTCTCCAAAGTTATATGCGTTCATCGCAATTCTGTAGTTGTTAACTTTTTCTTTGTTCGTTAGTTTTGGTTCTGCATTTCTGTAAGCGTTGTTGACTTTGTACCATTTATTCTTGTTTTCCACTTCTAATGCGTTCTCGAATTGTTTGTTTACTTCTTTGTATATCAATTTGAAGTTTGCTTCTTCCCATTTCTCTTGATTCCAGTTTATTTTTTGCTGTGATTCTATCAGCTTTTCCCACTCTTTCGCTGGCTTGTCTGTATGTGGGGTACTGTTTGAATAGATTCCTTCATTGAATCTTTTTATTTTTGTACTAATTTGATATATTGCTTCATTCTCCCAAAGTTCGTTCGGTCTTTTTATTTTTGCCAGCCTGCTGATTTTCATTAAATCAGAGGCGGTTATTTTGGAACTTGGGTATGGGACATCTAGTCCTCCTTCATACTTGGATTTTATCAGTGTTTTGCGACTGATCGTTTCTATTTTCTCAGGTACTATCAAGAATCTGAAAAACATCCTTTCAATTTCCCTGACTATTGTTTTCTGCGGTTGAAAGATCCTGGCAGTGTACAAGAGTTGTGTTACTGCAAGACTGTTAAGTATAAGGATCTTCCCTACCCACGTCAGGCTTCTTCCTTCGTAGTTTTTAAGGATTTTTCTTATTTTATCTTTTTTCTCGTTCCACATCTCATTTACGTTATTTACTCCATATTTGTAGCCTAATATTTTAACTTGTGTTTTAATGATATTTTTGTATTTGCTTTTCTCTAATTCTTCCTTCGCTTCAGCCGTGACGGCGAGGATTTGCGTCTTTTCTTCGTTGATCTTTTGCCCTGTGGCGTTAGAGAATCTTCCAAATTCTCTCATCAGCTCATCTATAGATTCTGATGATTTAACTATCGCAGTTACGTCATCTGCATAGTTCTGTATTTTGGTCTCGTTTTGACCCCATCTTAATCCTTTTATTCTTGTTTTTATTTTAATCTTTCTGGTCAGTGGCTCTCCACATAGCGTGTACAGGCTCATACTGAGCGGACAGCCCTGCCTTATCCCTCTTTTAATCGCAATCTCCTCCGACGCTTTCCCGTTAATTTCTATTCTCGTTATTGCTCCTTCGTATAGTTTTTTGATGAGTGTGTTGATGTTAATTCCCAACTCTAGTTTTTCTAATACGCTGAACATGAAGCTGTGATCCACCATGTCGAATGCTTTACGCTGATCTATGCTCACTATGTGTATCTTCTCTTTCTTCCTTTTCGCTATGTCGATGCTGGTTTTTATATTTAGGGCTGCGTCAAATATCGATCTATTTTTTACGGCACATTTTTGCTCTTGTGATATGACCTCTGGCAATATGTTGTTTAGTCTTTGTGTAACAATTTTTGTCAAGATCTTGTAGTCCGAATTCAATAGAGTTACCGGTCTGTAATTCTTGATTTGTTTTGGGTTCCCTTTTTTAAAAAGAAGTTTAGCTATGCCTACGTGCCACGATTCGCATGTTTGACCATCCCTCAAGGCTCCATTAATAGTTGCTAGCAATTCGCTTTTTATTACATTCCAAAACGACTTATAAAATTCGTAGGGAAGCCCGTCTGAGCCTGGCGTGCTTCCGTTACTCATGTTTCTAATCGTTTGGTGCAACTCTTCTAGCGTAATTTCCGAGTTAAGTTCTTCTCTATCTCGACTATTTATCCCGCTATCATTCATAGTTTCTATGAATTTCGCTGTATCCTCCTTTCTATCCTCCTCTATTACTTCGTGTTTTTTGTTCCATAGTTCTCTATAGAACAACGTCGCTTCTTCAACTATGTCTTCTTTTCCTATTAGCGACTTTCCTTCCTCATTAATTAGTTCCTCTATTCTTGTTGATTTCTGTCTTAGCTTGATCTTATCGAAGAAGTACCTCGTGGGTTTTTCTCCTTGTTCAAGGTCTAGGATTTTGGCTTTTCTACATTCTTGCAGAATTCTATTTTCCTCTCTTTCCCTAATCTTTTTTTGCACTGATGCATATTCCTGTTCCGATTCAGAACTTCAACGCGCATCCGGTAGAGCCACTCAAATCAGTTTGAGCTCTGTGTCTGGCCACTTTTATCCAGAGAAAGCCGGGAAAATGTTGCTAAAAAACGTATTAACTTTACTGTACTCTTTATAAATCTCAATATGGATATCTGGTGACCTTGGCATCTTGTGAATCATATCGGCGAGGGAATTATGATAATGGAAATGCCTCAGTCGACCTGATACGCCATAATGTCGTGATAATCCAATCGATACAGTACTGCTGGTTTGCACGCACGCACCAGACCGCCAAGTGATTGAGTCATCGGCGAGGGACGCGTGTGTACTTGTTAGGTAGCGTTAGTTCCAGGACATTTACGAAGCTTATAGAGCACGTAAATGGGTCACTTTAGTATTGATAAACGGAGATTGTCGAGACCTAACTATAAGAACAAACCACAAAGGCATATCATTACTAAAACGTAAGGTTCATGACGTTAGTTGGTAGCACTTCATACAAACATCATTCACACGTTTGCGGGGAATATACACCGAGTAGAATTGGTCCTATTGCGATATATACATGACTATTGGCTGTTAGTCTGATGTAGATAAAATCTTATGGGCATGTACTCTCCACAGAAACAATCTAAGAATGTCTACTTCCAATAGAATTCAGGATATATCACATTATGTTACGGATATTCGTCCCTGCGTTTGATACTAGTGTGATAGTCTGCAGGAATTCTCTTCGCGACTTTCAGAAGTGGTGTTTATTTTGTCCTTGAAGGTAGAGATTAAATAGTTCTATTGTAAGAGACAATCCGCAAATGCCTATCATTACTACATATATACCGTTATGAGACTGCTCTTTGTATATCCAGACGTACACTTTTGCGTAGGTATTTGCGCTGAGTAATATTGTATTTATTCCGAATTATACTTGAGCATTAGCCAGTATTTAGAATCGTATAGGCAACAACTATCCACAGACACAATAAATGAAGATATATCACTATTAGAACTTCGATTTTTATCCCGTTATGTGACGAGTATTCATCCCTCTGCTTGAAGCTGGTACGGCAGGCTGCGAGAATTCTTTTACCAATTTTCAAATGCAACCGTGAGCGGTGCTGACATAACTAGTATCATTGTTTCAGCACGAAAAACAAAAGCTAACAAGCGCTATTCATAGAAACAAACTACAACTGGCTATGACGAATATAACGAAATATACGACAGTGTATATGATGGGTATCGAGAACGCGCGTGTCCGCGAAATGATGCGGTCGGCGGATATTTTTGTCGCGCGGGGTATCACGTAGATATTGAACACCTTATATATAACTAATATCACATATAAATATATGTGTGGACTTGTATGAACACTAGCATTTCACTAGAAGAAACAACTATGCCCTAAGTCGGCTAGAACAAAACATACAGTACGTTATATGAAAGTGGTCAATGACGCGCGCTATGCCGAGACAGAGTATTTTGCAGCATATTTATATACGGTGTTTGATATCCGATTTCGACGTCTTAGATATAATGCATATAAAATAATGTGGTATCAATGAACTTGCACAAACGATATCTATTCGCAGAAATGAACAGCAACGACCTAGCACGATTAGAACGAGATATATCGTGTTTCTATTGCAGTACGATTCCCTTGTACCGGCATGGGTAAAAATACCCACGCCGGCGCCAATCGGGAATACCGTGATGACATCTTAAATGCTCAACAGCAGTTAAAGGAACTTATCCACACTGCTTTGGCGTCATATCATCCTGCTTTCCATATGTCCACATGATAAACACTACACTATTTTCTACGGCGGCATTTTTCTTCAGCTCCTCACTGATTCAAGTGTCACCCATATCCCCCCCGAGTTTTCCGCATCCTTCAAAATACAAATCGCCCCTTGATGGGTTGCTGGAGCGAATGGTGTAGTTCATTTGAATATATGAATATCCTTATTTCTGGCCACACAACTAGTGACTAAAACACCATTGTTGTGGCAGGCTTCACGAAACTTGATTTTAAATTTAATGATAATAACATGTGTGGGGAGTATTGATAGGATAAGAATCGCCCGAAATCTGTAAGCAGCATTTTGCGTAATAACTACAAGCAGTGACTGTACCATGCCTCTCTTTCTGCGATGAGCATATACACTACAGCTAGCAACAAATATCAGTAAAAAGCTTCGTATTATCACCAAAATCGTACTCAATGACTTCTTACAAGTGGTTACTCACCTCTCATATTTGGTTGCGGTGAGAATGACAATCGTGATGAGGCAAGCACTTGACATCATCAGCATTTTAGCATGGCATTTCCGGCATGCGATAAGGGCGATGGCGGTATTCCACGCCCGTACTTTCAAAGACATCAGGCAGAGAACGTTGCTTATAATTTAGTAATTTTACCGAGCAAACCAGTATGCGAACTTTCTAGCATATGCTTGGTGGCGAACCTACGAAAAGCGCGTGTTACAAGATGTCAAAGACAATCATTTAGGTTTAGAAAAATCCTGACTTGAAAATTGGTATCTAGAAGTTTTACTTACTATTATCTTGAAAATTTATTTTTACGCGTACATGGAACGATGATAATTGTCAATTTGGCGAATCTCATCGTCGCTAATGGTTGGGGTGACTTGCTATAGGTTATGCATACAGTCGCGGTGCGATACAGCAGCGAACGGCATCGATATGGTTATCGATCATTATTCTACAGTCAACACTACATCAACGAAGTCTAGCTTGTGGTTCACGGATCAAATTATATAGGCGCGCCGGTGATATGTTCAATCAATGGGGTGTGGGATCAAGGTCTAACTCAGTGGTTCCCAACCTTTTTCGACCCATCGCCCCCTTATCAAGGTCAACACCGATCATCGCCCCCCAAATTTTGTGCACCGATATCGCCCACGTTGGGAACCACTGGTCTAACTGAAACCGACAGTTGCATTTCCCGGCTTTCACATGTTGTAATTATCTTCGCGAATACCGCAGAATGACTAATTGTAGATGCCACGACTAATTTTCCTTGTTATCGTCCTTCGCGGGTTTCGCGACACGGTCCCCATGACAAAATCTAAATCGTATACATTGACTGGATTACTGGTTCACTGTCAGAGTTGGATCGGGTGTAGTTGAAACACGTAATCACGTAAGCAAACAGGAAAGAAGGAGAATCGGAGTCACAATCGATACTTTGGTAGGTTGGCAGGACAATTTCATTCGACCAAATGATAAAAACGTATCAAAAACTGCATTTTACTTGTTCCAAAGTTGCAGTGGAACTAGTCCGTTTCAATAAGTAGCGCAGGTGCAGGGCAGTCAGTAATTCTATACTGAACAAGAACACCAGTAACCGCCTCTGAATACAAGTCATATAATTCGAGGTAGCCTTCCTAGTACACGCTCAACTATCAATTTCAAACTACCGGGGAAGATGAATATTGGTTTGTATTTGTATTCAGAAAAATTTCCCCCGTATTACGATACTGGGTATTCAAAACAATAAAATACAATCCAACTCTTTCAATGTCTTTGTTCACATCAACGTACATACGTTATTCGAACCGTTCGATATTGATCACTATAGCATCCGCTGTGCTGCATTAAAATATTGATTTAATATAATACTATTCTGTTCAGGGATATCTAGAACTAGATATCCTTGATCCTGTTGTAAACTGTAACGTTCTACCTGCTACACTCGGACCATGTCTGCAATTCTTTATTTTCTGTATTGTGAGCTCAGCTATGCGCAAAGAGTCGTGTAAGGGCACCGCCGCCAATTTGTTTGCTTGGGTTGGTTAATAACTAACTAACTGTGGCGAGATAGCGTATAGTGGTATAATCCACAGCTGCAACACCAATGGGTGGCGGATTTGAGTCCAAGCGAGGTCGACTCCAGAATTCCTACCCAAGTGTTGGAGGTTTATCTAGGCTTCTCCTCGCCATATCATCCGTGTAAGCGGTATCTTATAAAAGCCTAGAAGTGATCCATGCTGCAACTCGGTATCTACGGAATGAATAATGAAGAAAATTGACCTGGTGTAAATGACCATAGCAGTTGATAAACACCATGAATACCACAAACAACAACAACAACAACTAACTAACTGCATCGCTATGGTTAATGTGATGATTTTCCTCCAATTAATCTCTCGTCCTATGTAACTGTGTAAATAACGCACGGAAAGAGTGCGTTTCGGGGGTATCTAATATACTATATATCGTTTTTATCCACAACAATGCTCTTCGACCTTGTGAATCGTAGACCCTAGGTCTACTATGCACGAGAATGTTTGAAAGGTTTTCGGCATCTCTATAGATCTAAGGTAAATAAATATACACTGGACAGAAAACGAAATTGTTTCCGCATCGTTCCTCTTGACTGACTTTGGATACTCATTTTTTTATTGTTTGCAGCTGTTAAAATAATACTAACGTTTATTGACTCGAGACCAATTTTATGCTCTCTTATAAAGAGCTATAGGCTCTTTCATCAATATATGGCTGTTTATGAGTACGAATGCCAATGCGACAGTCGGAATGTGGGACAAACATTCCAATGTTGGTTGGAACGCTTCTAACAGCATGCCACTAGGGCAGGGGTCACCGACACATCGCCCGCCATGTCATATTTTGCGGCAGCGAAATTATATGAGATTTTGTAAGGACGCTAAGCTAATCATTTTGAAATGCTGAGATTGAATTCAGTTTCAAAATATTGTTGTTATTTCAGAATAAGCTGTTATCGTTTGTGCCCATCATCATTATCCTCACTAGCAGAAACGGCTTCGGTAATGGCAACATCATTCGATCGAGGGAGAATGCGCTCATAGGAATATAGACACATTGCATTGACGTGCAATTGCCCAGACACTTCCAAGATCGAAACGTTTAGAAAACGGCTTTATGCTTCGCCACCAGAACAAGCTTTAGAATGCGATAGTCTTTCAGCAAGTAACGTGTATCGCTAGCCCTAATATCGATTCTTTAGTCGCTGAGAAGCGGTGTCAGGTATCGTGCGCAACTCATAGTTCAAAATAAAATGAGCTTGATAATAATGATATTTCTTGTTCTATTTGTACTTCTTTAATAATATATTACATATTCTGCGGTAAATATTCCCATCGTTCATGTTAGAGAGCACAGCAGTCTACCGACTTAGTGTTTTTATAACGTGTTTGCTCAACCCTGTGGCTTATTTTCTCTCGATATCGCATTCTTGTGGCCCGCAGTTTCCACGAAATTTGAAAGTGGCCCACGACCCGTTTTGAGTTGGCTACCCTTACTCTAAACAGGGGCCTCACACACACGGCCCACGGGCCACGAGATCATTTTGTGCGGGCCGCGTCGGCATTTTGGATTTTGAAGTATTCGACAATATTTAACCGCCTCATAACTTTTTAAAGATTTGAGAACTTGCAATTCGCGCTTAAACTACTTCAAAAACCTCAAACTACTCACAAAACTTCACTAATCGCATTCAAAAGTTACCCCGCGGTGGGAGATCAGCTATTACGTCACATTACCTTTTATTGTGGTAAAACATGACCCGTTGATGATTTTCGGACTGAAAATTGTGATTTGGACTTTTTGGCGTGACATTTTAAAGAATTACTCGAACTCATACTGAATGGGCTGTAAAATAACAATGACTCGAGTTGAGTCGGGTCAAACCTTACCATCAGAGTAGGACTTATGACTTGGAACGCCGTGACTTGGTACAACCAAGGACGCAATAAACTATCAGACTGTTATGAGAGAATAGTAAATATATCAATTAAGGTCGTAGCTTAAGCTGCGTAGCGTATTTAGCTATGTAAGCAGGTAGGTATGGCAACCATTGGCATTTTGCTGTACCCTTTATGTATGGTTAGTTACATCCTGCATCATATCGCGTCTCTTTATTCATTTTAGTATCGCTAATTAAAAGTGGCGAGTAAGGTAGCGGTATGCTCCACAGCTGTAACATCAATGGATTCCCCAGCGATTGGACATTTCTATTATTATGGCACATTAGTCATTATATTCAAGTTATTATTGATCTGTTCTAATAAATATAACGCTGATTTAATTTTACTTTGGTAATGACATTATAATTAGCCCAGTTATCAGGAGTAGGCCTATGCCTGAAAGCCGAATTGCGATGTGTTGCTTCTATGTTCGGATATCAGTTTAATCCATTTAAATTCTATTCTACCTATAGCTGCTGCAAATTATAACGCGAAAGCTTTCACGATGATGCATTTGTACGCTCACAGGGTGTCTATAAATAATTATTTTGACAAACTAGGCCAAGTTCATCAACAAATTGATTCAAATATTTAAAAAGTGTGAATTTTTTCGTGCCAAGCATGAATTCACAATTATAAATCACATTTTCAAGATTTGTGTTGAATGCCAGTCTGCAAGGTCCCGTCAAATAAGGTCTACTTGGAAATAAATTGAATATACCTCTTATAGGTGCTGCGGCCCGCGGAGCCGTCAAAAACCATGAAATTGCCCCGCGAGCAGGTTTAAGTTTGAGATCCCTGTACTAAGGGATAAGATTGACGTTCATTTGGTAAATTTGGCAAGACAATGTCAACAGGTCACAATTTATTCATTTGTCAATATTTGAATATTAACCCGATTTACAGCTAAAATTATTCCCGCGTTATGTTTTCTGCATTATCCAGGGGTGATCACATTTCACTTATCAGCTTTGGAATCCACATTCATCGGACTGAACAACCCACTCCTACGTCGGCAGAAAGAGTCATGTACAATGCCTCAAGATTTCACGCGTTGTGAAGGTGGTGTGTGTCGTTGTATTATCATAGTTTTTTTTTTATTCTTCCGCAAAACTACATGAGCTAACTGTTTCGTTTTGCATATTTTATGTTTAATCCTCGCCTCAACAGCAAGTAATTTATTAGTTCCAAATCCAATGCATCAACATATCGTTTATATGTGGGTTTTCAACAGTGTTACTTCTGTAGAAAAAGTAGGACAGTGTCTACTGGATATTTAATATGACATGTAACTGGCTCTGTCCGCCACCAAACCAGCAATTAGGACGTTGTCAGCCAAACTTCATAAAACCGAAAGCTGAAAAGGGCGCAGAGTCGAATAAAAATTAATTATCATATATATATATATATCGACTTTTCAATTAGATAAAATAAAAAGGACATGTAGCTTAGGGACGGGCAACTTCTGCAGTCGGCGGGCCGGATATAGGAAAATTAAGTACTTGGCGGGCCGGATTGCGGAATCGATACATTATTCGCCCATGCATTCACGTGTACAATGAATAAAGCGTATTTAATTAATGTATTTCAACGACAGCAATGTCACTTCAAATCCACTTCTCGCCAATGTGGGTTTGCGAACGGCATTGTCGTAGAGGCGTCGCCATGCCTGCTTCTGTCTGATCAATCAACACACGCTGCAATCATGGTGTCCTATATGGTGTGGACACAAGCAAATCTCACGGCTCTTTAAAATTGGTCCACGTCACACCTTCCATTCGGTCCAAGGCAATTTGACGGTAATTTTTGACAGGCTTGCCGAGCATTAAATTTGATTAAATTGGTATCAATCGAAAGCTATACCGTGGTACTGGTTGCGAAAATATAAATTTTATTCTTCTCGTAGTCCTGGAACCCCCAAAACCCGCCTCGAATGTTGCATTTTAACGGAGTATGGTATTGTGACGCAACCAGGCCGTCTTTGACCAAATGAAAAGTGTGACGTAGACCAATGTCACTGAGCCGTGAGATTTGCTTGTGTCCACGCCACAGAACACTATGGTGCATTCCTTAATTAAGATTTCGAGGCGTTCGAAAACTCCGCTACCCCGAATTTATCTAGATATCAATTTATTAGTGTTAGGTAGGTGGCGGGATAGCGTAGTGGCATATTCCACAGCTACAACATCGATGTCGACTCCAGAATTCCTACCAAAGAGTTGAAGGTTTATCTAGGCTCCTCCTCGCCATCTTATTCGCATAAGCGGTGTCTTACAAAATCCTAGAAGTGGGCCGTGCTATAAGTCGGCGGTTGCGGAATCAAAAATATTAAATATAGGCCTGGTGTAAATGAACATTGTAGTCGTCAAACACCATGATTGCAACAAGCAACATTAGGGTGGAGTAGCCTACATCGTAAATGCCTATAATGTAAGTCCTCTCTCTTCGACGAACTTTTACGCGTAATCTCCACTATCGTACGCTGCGCTGCGCACACACGTATGTAATAACTAGGGCGTTTTTTGACATGTCAAAATTTGTCAAAATTTTGTCAAAATTGTAGCGTTAAGTCAAAATTTGTCAAATTTTTTCATGAAGTCAAAAAATTTTTGACGTCCGCATTTTGTTTGTATCGTAGATTTTGCACTGTCGGTGAACTTATAATTTGATATTTGACCGCTGTTAGCCTATTTTATAGGCCTACCGTTGTAAACGGCTAATCGTCTGCTCATTGTGAATCATAAACGTTCAAATAAAACAAATAATAGGTAGACATGGTGTTATGGTCAACGTACCGCAATATCCTAACTGATGAAAGACTTCTTGTGCATTGCATCATTCTTATATTAAGAAGCGCATGATGAAAAATTGTGATGTAGACAACATTGTCAGAATGAAGCAACACGGTGTGTCACCAGCACCAGCATGGTACGCATAACTCGAGTGTTGTCAGCCAACAACTGCTGCTGTTGAACGTCCTTGGCAAGCTTCTTAGTAAGGACGTGCGCTTTCTACCCAATAATGTAGGAAAGTATCTCTCGTTGTACTACAAAATATTTTAATTATTTCTACCATATTACATATTGTAACCACTGGAATTCTTCATAGGGTCAGATTTCGTTAAAAAATTGTTTTTTTTTTCATGTAAAAAGTTGCCTGTTTCTAAGCCAAAAACGCTTTTGCAGGCCAAACTACTTCGTTAGGACAGTCAGATCCAACCAGAAATGAAGATAAGTGGTACAATTTTAACATTATGTGGGAAAACACCTAATTTGCATACGTTAGGTCAAAATTTGGTCGAAATTCAGTTTGTTTAGGTCAAAAAAAGTCAAAATTTCAATTTTTTAGATCAAAATCATCTTTTTTTTAGGTAAAAAAATACCGCCCTACTAATCACGATTACCCCATGTCTGGCTACAACTGCATTGAATAAAATCCTATAAAACCTCATGTATTTAACGAAGTTTTCCCGGAAGTGTCGCGACATATTACATTGGAATATCGCAGTATAAGGAAGACACTGTTGGAACCTGTCCATTCTCCTCCATCACTAACAATTTCTAATTTCGGAGCAACAGTTGTCGCCTGATTGGAAATTGAAATCACCACTTTCGTGCTAATTGGAGAGAGGGAGATAGAGACAATATTTATTTTCGCCTGCTCCATCGAGATGCTTCGATGATGGATATGCGATACCCTATACTGCAACCCGTTTATTTTTCTCGTCCGTGCTATCCGTGGATGCTAAGCGCCTAGCAGGATAGCTGCGGATACCAGTTTTTTAGTCTTTGGTATGACCCGACCGAGCCCACGACCTCCCTACCGATCGAGAAGACCGACGCATCACCATATTACAGACGAAGCAACGGACAACTGAGTATCATGCATATGGCAATGTATATATTAACATTAACGCCATTGTTCACAAAATTGTGATCATATCTGTTCAATCATTACTGACTCCAGTGGAAGGTGGCAGCGGCAATCATGACTGCAATTGTAACACTTCCTTGCACATGTCCAGATCCGTTGCATCCATCTGAAAGAGAAGGTAATATTGCCTGCGATAGTTCACCTTATGGATTTACGACTCATCTGAAGCACGTGACACCACATCACACCAAATGAGACGAAGGGTCATTCAAACTTGAAAAATGCGATTCGAATGTCGCGTACTATAGGGTTACCATATTTTGGAATCGCGAAAGGAGGATGACACTGTTATCAGATCATAAAAGTTAGTTTACCGTAATCGAAAACACCTGATTTTGATATATTTACACGAAATCTTGTTGCGTTGACTAAAAAAAGTTCATCACTCAGACTCTACTCTCGAATGGCCCGCTCGAAGGTCCGCATTACGTGTTCCGCGTCATTAATGGCAATTTTCTGTTGAGGCTGTCCATTTGCCTAGCTGTCAAGGCTATGAAAGAATTTCCAAAATAAGGAGGATATTGAGGCGTCCGCCGTGGACATTTTCGATTTCCTGAAAAAAAAGGACGGATCCTCCTGACCTAAAGGATGACATATGGTAACCCTAATATATGCTGTTCAAGTATTCACCTTTATCGTATGCAATCGTTCGCTGCTAAACATTTGTCAAAATAAGTGCACTATAGTTACAAGTTCATAGCAAGTCTTGGAACAAGCTATTTAAAACTAGTTATCATACCGGAACTGCAAAGGCAAGTCCTTGTTCCTGCTACGTCGGTACACCCATCGGTTGCTGGCGGGATTCTGGGGACGCAGTCGCGTGCCTTTTCGTCTGAAAAAGTTGCCGCGCTTTTTTCAGACATTCTCGCCTCTATAGTCGAGGTGGTGAAATTAATGATTTTAAATCAGTCCTGCTGTAAGAACGCTCGCCGACAGACTGCGGTATGCTCCCGACATAAGGAACGTCAGTGAGGGGCAACATTTTCAGATTGAGTTTGGCCTAACAATTCGGTTCGAATTCCTGTACTACGCTAAGAAAATATTACTGCGATGGTTGAGAAACATGCGATGGAACCAGGAATTATTGCGATCCCTGTGAATTGCGGGCCGTGTGAAAAAGTGTAATCAAAAACTGCGAATTGCAAACGGGTTCTCACCACCGCCTTCTTGGCCAAGCGTACCGCACATGGAATCCGCATACGTACACTCTTTCAACATGCCGTCATTCACAGTTGTGCAACCGTTGCATGTGTAGCATTTCAGAGCCGAAGCTGCGAAGAAGTACAAATTATGTTCGACCGGATTGGGCTATCGTGGAAGCGGATGGGCGATCTTTGGTTGGCTTTAGCCTTGAATGGCGAATATGCGGGTGACAGACATTTTGAAATTACGATATCGGTTTCGCAATTGATGCGTCGTGGAAACGGGGTTGGATCAAAACTATGCTTCTGTTACAAAAGTGTCGAATCTGCATGAACCAGGATATGTTTCTAAATTTTTGTAAACTGCCTTATTCTTTGCTTCCCCAGCTCGCGTCACCTTCTCCTGATTGCCTACTAATTTGACCAGATGTCTCTTGAAATATTGTAACCTAGTTCATACGACCAAATAGGCCGAGAGCAGATTTATAATCAAAGAAGAGGGGTCAAAAGCAAGTAATGAACAACTCCGCATTGTAAGTTTGATTCCATAATACAAACAACATATTCCTATGAGGCATTTTTGACAGATACTATATGTAACACAAATAGACCTTCTAATATAATGCTCACCTGAAACTCCCAGTAAGATTATAATGCACATTAAAGTAACCAGCTTCATAGTGGAGATGTCAACGTTGCTCGATAAATGCGTTTATTGCGAATACTGTTCAGACGGTAGGAAAAAATTCGTGATATCGCGGAGGAAATAAAGTACAGGCACCTTCGCGCATCTGAAGTTGCACATTTTAACTGAAACGATCTATTTATGTGACACGCGGTTTTGTTTTTGTTTTATTCGCACAACTTTGGCGCTTATCGCCTATAAGGTCATTTGCGCCCAGTACATCAATTTCATTAATTTCAACGGTCTTTTACGGTCTTTTTCGTCAGATTACGGACGACTTCCATGCACGCGCTCTGCCACCATCAGTCTCTCTCGATTTTCATGCGCCCGCAACTTAGTCTTTTGATGCCATCTTTCGTGAGTTCGGCTCTCTCTTTCTCTGGGCTTTTCAAGACGCTGTATATACAGCGGGATCGGCGATGAGGAGCCCAGATAAACCTCCGACACATAGAAACATGGCAGAGCCGAGACTCGAACCAGTAACCATTGGTGTCATGACTGCAGTGTTTAACCAACTGCGCCACTCGCTTCCCTGTGACACGCGGTAATTGATTATAATTTACTAGTGCATAAATCCCTTATGCATAGTCTAACGTCGACCTCAACGCCGCCAGTCAGCGTCCGCCTTCAGCAACCGAGGAGCAATGACTGGGTGATGACTAGGGCAAGTTTTTGCAACTTCTGCAACTTTTTCTGCAGCTTCCGATAGCTTTGCAGATACTCATAATCTATGTACTATGATGTTTTGAGCTGTTTGAAGGGATTTAATAGTTTTGCAACTTTTCTCAATTATTGCGTAAAAATGTAAAGGAATGATTTAAAAACAGGCTATAAAGATAAACTATTTATAGTATGGTTCTATTCTCTTTCATTTGCATAAAAAAGAGCTATATGGTGGGTTAGCTGCATCTCACTATATGGCACAATGGCTTGCAAGCAAGAAGTTCAACTTGGTAGATCGGTAGTTCTCCAACTGAAGACCGCCGTCTTTTTAGGGTCCGTGGGACGAAGTTTTGGTATGCGACGCAACTTTCAAAAAGTCATACGAACCAGAAAAAAATTACCATTAATATAAAACTTTTAGGGATCTTATTTTCCAAATCAAACTCGAAGATAGCTAAAATTATTTCAGTTATCAGCATTAAGTAGAGTATTTGGTTCAGAGTTATTCAACTTCAGGTTCACTACATATCTTAATTATATTGTGCATATACCCATAGTATATGCCTACCCACTCATCACTTTACAGAAATAAGTCCAACTGGGTTGGTAATTATGAGGGCATTACTTAAACTTAAGTCGTTAGAATGCTTTATAATTTAGTGCAGTGGTTCTCAACCGGCGGTCCGCGGATCCCTAGGGGTCCGTAAAGTATTTTCAGGATGTCAGCGAAGCCTCTGAATTTACAATATAGTTGATAACGTAAATTGTATTTTTTAATTAGGAAAATTACGAGGCAGTTTCGCTTTATTACTATTAAAACTGTAAAACTCGCATCAACAGAATGGCCGTCTGAGATGAAATATTTTTCCGTGCAGACTTATTTCGCGCTCGGCGCGATGTAACCCCGCTTATATTTGTTGCTCTGTGTATGACTTTGATATTTCACAATTCTCTCACCAACAGCCATAATCTCCAATGCCATCAACTATCCAGTGTTTCTTAACCTTGCCTCCAGCGCCCCCCAAGGGGCGCTGGCAATTTTCAAGAGGGCGATATGGGGGGCGCTGGGCTCAGGGGGGCGATAAGGGGGCGCTGAAGAAAAATGACTTCGCCGTAGATGATGTGGTAGTAGGACATATCCTTAATGAGTATTGAGAGCAAATTAACATCCAACAAAACATGTCAAATCCCGAAATTTTTGATCGCGCTACGCGGCGATCTCTGCTACATATGTTTTCATAAATACAGTGGGTTATTATATTTCATGTAAAACGAATTGCGCGTACTTTTAGATCTCCAATTAAATCGTCAGAATATTTCTTCATCGTATCATAAAGGATGATACCATCTTGTTTTGTGGTTCACAACCTCACATGAACGTTATATAATATGAATTGCTTTGTTTGGAATACATTCATGTTAAAATTAATAACTGGGTACAGTAATTAATTCAATGTGATCAGATATATGCATCCAATTCTCAGTTGACTTACTTATAGTTACACAAAGCACTAAGACAAAATCGAATACCATGAATTTCCCCGTATTGCCAATCGCCGATGTGAATTCGGGAGGGTTGGAACCACAGGGTATGAGACCGTGCCCGATTGTTGATATAACAACTTCGATGTGACCCTGAATATACCACACACAAATATTATATTGTTTACTATTGTCGACTGGTGCTCGAGCGCGATTAAACCGCGAAATATTTCCAATACCAAAGTCCCAAAAAGACCGACTGAACTTTGACCTCTTACCAAGACCGAAACTGCTGCAACCCAAATCCCCTATCGGTTAGCTCGAAGGGTGCCCTAAATTATTTCGGTGAATGAACATAAATTAAACATCATGTTTTTACGACTCCCCCAGGGAAGAATACGCATACTTATAGAAAATAGAAATAGGCATTTCGGCGTCGGCCATTACCACGCCACGATGCACGAAGACATATGAAGTTCCGGTGAATATGGGACTCCGAGAAGTGTGTCAAAAGATTGTTAGCGAGAAAACCGTAACCGAAGAGGCTTGCCCTTATGTTGAGCGTAAACTTCGAAGTATATAAGTAGAATAGGTACTTAAATCCACTCGTGCCGAACTATCATGTCGTCGCAATCTGCTCCCCACAGGACAAATGACATCCATCAGAGAAAATTATTTGTCAGTGAGGAACTGCCAATTTTGAATCTAGTGCTTACTTTAGTTTTAAACGTTTATCAGTTTCAATAACTTCTGACTATATAGCGGGCAATAGGTAACAAAATAACATGTAACGATTTAATTGCACCAACGGGCACGCCCGAATATGTTAAATTATTAATTACGTGGCCTTCATTTTCCAATACAACAGCTAATTCAGCGCTACTGGTAAATATGATTACGTGGGCTGAGAGGATAAAAAGTTTATAGTGACAGATATATGCAATTACAACCTATTTCATTCATGCATGATAGAAAATTTTGGCTCTATCACGCGACGAGGTTCTTGGGGGCCAAGCCCTCATGAGTTTGGTTTATCACGCTTTGGGTGCCCAAGACAATCGTTTTTAAGGGGGCTGACGAAGTGCTGTTACGGCCCTCCCTCTCACCCATTGTCTTTATTACACTCCTTACAATATGAGGTGGGGGGCGCTGGAGCACGATAATGTTTGAAAGGGGGCGCTGGAGGAAAAAACGTTAAATCCGTTGGGATAGCCAGCATTCCGGTTGCACTTTTTAATATTTTGTGATATTTTTGTGCCTAAAAAAGTTTGAAAACCACTGATTTAGAGTCTTAATAAAAGAACGCTAAAATGTATCATGTTTAACATTGTTTCGAATCATAACAGCTAATGGATATTTTTTTAAATTAATCGTCACTTTCTCATTACCTAATATCAACACATTCATTGAGCATCAGTTATCAATAATATAATTTAGAAATACAATTAAAATATGCTGGAGAATATAGCTAAATTTTTCACTCGGCCCGCCAACCCATTTATTTTTCTCATTTGGCCCGCGCAGGAAAATAATTGCCCACCCCTGCCCTAGAATATGAATGTCAAATCGGCGAATACTCCATTGGTGTGACAGCTGTGTATCGTACTGCTACCTTACTAGCCACCGGCGTTATTAACATGGATAAAGTAACCAAATATAAGTCAGGATGTAACTGACTATACATAACTATACAGCTGAATGCCTATGGTTTCCATGCTTACCTGATTAGATAGCTATATACACTACGCAACGCAAGCTACGACCTTTTGATATAATTCCCCATGACAGTTGGACAACAGTCACGGCGTTCCGAGTCACAAGTCTTTTTCTGATTTTAACGTTCAACCTTACTCAATTCGAGTCATGTTTACATTATATCGGACCGAATTCGAGTAATTTTACGATCTGTCGCGCCCAATTCCAAATCAAAACTTTCAGTCACGAATCATCAACGGGTCATGTTTTACCATCAAGTCCAAGTTCATACCAAACATCGTAGTAAACAAACAGAAGTCACTTTCATGCACTAGAAATTTAGAATCCTGTCCTGATCTGGATACGGCAGTCGGACAAACAAGTGAATACAATACTGTCTGGGAAAATTTGCCGGATACCTGTCTGGTTAGAATCCAAAATCCTGATCCTATATCACTAGTCCACGCCGTCATAGGACACTGTGTTATTACCATTGCAATCAAATACGACATATCAAGCACAAAAATCCAGAAAGATATAATGGAAACGTAAATAATATGAACCTAATTACTGCACGACAAATATTGCTCCTTTGACATCAAAGCGCTTGTGCAATCAAATACAAATCACGCTCGTTTACTGGACTTGGAAGATCGATTAAGGCGTCATTAATCAGAAGCACTGGCGTAAATCGAAATTGGATAAGGGTGACAATCTGTGGTAGCTACTATGATCAAAATGTGTACATCTGGCATTTTCTCCCGCGATTCAATAACGACGTTGTTATAAACCCGCCACGCAACTCACGAATATCTAAGTATCACGTGTACGACGGCAAGTGGCATGGCTAGTAATCTTGCGTGCTGGCACTACTTACTGAAGTGTTTTTTAAAATTATTTTAAACTGCTTCCACACCTCTACCAGAACAGCTTCTAGGTAAAGTTGCCTACTTGTTACACATTGGAATTGAAAACAGTAGAGAGTAGTTTGCCACGAGTTTCAATCAGTATTTCGAGTGAAATTGTCACAAGAACGCATGCGAAAGCGCATGTATCACGGAATATATTTTTAAAGATTGCACATATTTGCGGTATCATTTATTGAGAAGATACAGATTGCTATGGTAACATCAACAATCCCCGACTAGCTTTTAGGATTAAGCGACCCCACGACTTATCTTTCACGTGTCTTGCTACCTATGCGTGTAATTGAGCAGAAATTCAAGGCGTTATTGTTACTTCTACTTGAGTAGCAATGTTGACTACTTTGACCGCCTGCCGTCACTTCGACAACAACCATCATAATCAAGGCATCGTAGGAGGAAACGTACACATCAGCATCAGACGTCTAACGAAGTACCTCCACCTTTTATAATAAAGAAAGGTTGTAACCAAGACACAGGGTTCCGGGTCACAGGGAGTAGTGGCTGTGAATTCAGAGTCGGAGTCTCTTTTTATTACGCCTTGTAGTATGAGTCGGAGTCATGAAAACTATAGTGGCTGGAGTCGGATTTTGTGAAATTGACTAGTGGCGACAGTGTGTGTGCTTGTAATCAGTATAGCGTGTAATGAGAAAATTAGTAAGTTACATCTCTATATTAGCTGCTGACTCATACACAAGAGCTAAACATTGATTTTTTTATCTACATTATAATTATACAGGATTAGATATATGTTATCGTTGAATAACGATTCATACATATTAGGGTATGAGAGAGTTCATGTTATAAAAACCTATATAAAAATATGAAAAAGGACGGACATTTAGAAAGGCATTCTTTCATGTTAATTGCAAATTGCTTTCTGTGCCGCAATGAAATAATTTTGCATGCCATCGGTAATCATATATCATCAGGTATTTTTTACCGACCGAATGTAAAGATTTTTCGTCAGCACTGTCTAAGTATTGAAAAAAAGTGGCACCTAACTAAATATAGTTCTGTGTCTATCTCAGTACTGACGCGGTGATTTCACAATTTAAATGAACGTAGTAATTCGCGCTTTAGAGAATACCATATCCTCTCAAATTTCCGCTGCTAGTATAACATACAGTCAGGGCCGTAACAGCACTTCGCCAGGCCCCCCAAAACGTTGGTCTTGCCCCCCCTCCCATATGTTGATGAGCCGAACTTCTGGGGGGCTTCGCCACCAGACCCCCCTCAGGCCATTCGCTAATTACCGCTACTTACTTATCCTCTACATTGGGGGCCGTTTAGTGGGTTAGCTTTTCTCGCCTAAACGCGCGAAGCACAAAAATTTTCTATAATTCATGATTCAATCAGTCAATATGATCGGGAATTGAATATATGTTGCTATCAATTTTATCCTCTCTCTGCTCACCTAATCAGATTTACAGGTAGAGCTGAGTGATGTGTGTTTGAAAAGGTAGGACCCCGCAATATTATAATGAAACATCTCCAGGTGTGTACCCGTTGGCAGGGACGAAACAGCACTTCGTCAGACCACGCAAAAAATCTTGGGTCTTGGGCTCCTATAGGGCGATAAACCTACCCCCCATGACCTTGTTCGCTTTTGCCACGAAATGAGCTATACTGCCTAGGGAGCAAGCGCTAAGCGCGAAAATTTTCGAAAATTCATGATAAAATCGGCCAATAAGATCAGGAATTGCATATATATTGCTATCAACTTCTTGTCCTCTCTGCTCACGTAATCATACCGGTAGAGCTGAGTGAAGTGTCTTGGAAACTGTAGTGCCCTTTGGTATGACTACTCAACATGATGTTATTTCGTAACCTCCTGTCTGCTATTTAAAAAAATATATAGAATCGCCATGACGTAGGCTACGAAACTGAAAGATGCACACGATTTCACATTGGTATTTCTTCACTGACATATAATTTTTCCCTGCAGGATGGTATTTGTCTTGTGAGGTTCAGATTGCCGAGACAGTATTTTGTATATATAGCGAAGTTTTCGGTCCGCATTAGGGCAGTCCTTTTCAGCCAAGGTTTTCTCGCTGCCGATCGTTCTGGCACACTTCTTGGAGTCGCATGTTACACGGTCTACTTCATACGTCTTGGTACGTCTTGTCGCGGTAATGGCCAACGCCGATATACCCATTTCTATGAATCTTGTGTATTTTTTCTTGGGGGAAGAGTACCCAAAAATCAAGATAACTGGCAACTTGAAATCGCGAAATGCGCGAAAACATTTTGAAAGAGTTGCATAAACTTTCAAAAAATACTCTATAATTTATGCTAATTCACGAAATAATTTTGGGCCCCCTTCGATCTCGGCCTCCCTCCCAATTGGGGGGTTTGGGGTGCGGCAGTTACGGGCCTGCATACAGTCAAACTCGAGTAAAGACGTATTCCGTTTTTAAATCCACGTTTGATAGTGGAACGTGACAACTGCAGGCTAAATAGACCAACATAAACCTGAAAAGCTGTCGGCCGACATTGGTAATCAACACACCACATTTTTCGTTTTTTTTCGCCAAATGATAATACTTTAAAAAGTGCGCAAACCAAGGAGGGGGCCTTGGAAAACGCGTAAATCCACCAGGGGCCTGGGCGATCGCCCACCTCAAAGCTGCGACAGTCCCTTAGTAAACTAATTACCATTGTAAATGTGGTGTCTGTATCACTCCATCGACGAAAAAGGCTACCGACCACTGCGCTTATTGCACTTTGTTCCGTTAGATTGGCTGCTTTGTAAGTATATGAGAAGGCCTGGTTGGCTGCGGCTTGCGACTACCTATTTTGCAGACGTTTCCTGATATTTAAAACGAATACATTTACCGTCACACCGCGACGTATTGTGTTTATTGAACATCCTAACTGGAATGAAATTCTGAAATGCGCTCTTACGGAAAGCGGTATTAAATTGAACTGGTTATGATTATGATGTCAAACAATTCACATATATATATAAATACATATATATTCACAACAAGACGAGGTTCTAGGGATGGTGTGAACGTGAGGTGCACGTTCGCATTCTGTGTGTGTACGTCGAAAATTTAGAGGTTCACGTTCACAAACGAACCTTGGTAGGTTCTGCAGTGTGAACCTTTTTCGTATATTACAATTTTCATTTCTTTATTACATGTTTGGTTGAAATTTATAGCATTTCAACTGCGGTACACTATATGCATAGGGCTGACAGCATAAAAAAATCAATCCAAGAGCAACATGCTCCTTGACAATCCCTGCTGTGAGCTTGACGCGCAATGACACAACATCAAGGGCGAATTACACCACATGTAGTTAGTCAGCGAATGATGCTTATTTACCCATTCAATGACATTGATATCGTTGTGTGATGTAAAAATCATAAATATCATAAAAACCAAATACGTGCGATTGGGGTGTTGGCTACTGCTGTATAACTTGTTAATGGGGGTAATGTCGGTACCAAGTATTGAAACCCGTTTTACACTCTGCTCAATATCATTGTAGCAATACTCAGACGCCAAATACATTGTCCGGTCCGGCCTAGACCGTTATGGCGTAAGCTTATATTCCCTTGCAAGTCCTCGTCGAAATCGTTGGCAAAGCGGCAGAAGATATTGATTTTATGGGATTATTATATCATGATTGCCCCAGTTCATACATTCGGGGACGTTTAAAACGTCAATATGTACTTCAACATTGTGATATTATTTGGCCCGAGTAGTCGCTAGGTATATTGTGTACATTAATATACGCTATGACTTCACTGAAATGTAGGGTTGAAATTAGCAATATGATGTCACGTGACGTCATGCGGTTCACGCTCGCGTTCACACAGAAGCTTTCAAAAAGGTTCGCGTTCACACGAACCTGAACCTTGCTTTTGGTCCCTACGACATTTCTCACAGCAACCATGTCCCCGCAATTTTTGGATTAACTCGCCTATCTTCGTGTCACTCGTCATATCGAGTCACCCGAATCAAGTCATATCAAAATTAGTGTAGACTGTAGATCACGTGACTTTTTGAAGTAACATCTTTCACGGCTTTAAAATTGTCTCATAAATTCCGCTCCAAGTTTCGAGCCATTCCGTTTTATCATACATCGAATCCGATTCGGGTCAAGTAGTTTCAGATCCGTGTCTCGAATCACGTGATGACTGCAGTCCCAACAAGCGCGAAATGTTATGAAGATTTCACGACTATTGAAGCGTGTGATTCATAATATAGTCATCACATAATTTAATGTTATCATACAGACTGTATTACTCTACCAGTCTACACATTTGTTGCCCCCGCCTCATCGTTTTCATTTTCATCCGGTTGAGTAGTGCAATGTCTCCCGTTTACCTTATTTAATAACTTTTTATGCATGCGTCGGTTATCTTTTTTCTTTAGATAGTCCAGCAAATTGATACAGTCTTCGTATTTGCATTCGAAGATCTTGATTATCTCAGCGATTCACGGACTCCCCGGAAAATATGCGCACAATAGGGCCATTTGAATTTTGTAGTGCTCCTTTTCTACAGCCAATCCGAAGAAAGTGTCTACAGTCTCATCCCAAATGCGAAATTTTCTCCTGGCAACGATTTCAGGAAAAGTGACGAAGAATTCCGGTCGTCATTTGTACTTTTCAAGTTCATCTTACAGTATCTGCTGACACCGAACGTTTACTGGCGTATCTGTGTTGCATTTCTCTATTTCAGACTTCAGCGTTTCGTAACCCGTAACTGTTTTATAATTCTCAGGTATTAAATACTCAGTGGCTGGCATACTTATGCATTTCCCTTTCAAGGTGTACGTAAGGACATGGTGGCTTGAAGCAGGAAAGTGTAAAAATTGCGACGTTCAAATTTTTCGGTTTTCCCGCCCTCCCTTTCCCGGCCATATACGTTGCATAATACAGTAAGCTGTGCGTATCAATCGACCATTGTTTTTGCATAATAAAGGAGGGTAAGCGTGTCAGGGGATGATTATCTTTGTCGTCGAAATCATCAGATAGTCTCACGACTTCCTTATCCGCCAATGCCAATCTGATAAAACTGATGTGATATTCGTAATCAGCAACCTCAAAAACCCCGGATACGGCTCTCAGATGTTCTGCCTTAAAATAATTTCATTTTGTTGACCAGTGTAATCAATAATCGTTGGGCTATAATCAGGGCTGTGGAGTCGGAGTCGTTAAAACTATAATAGCTGGAGTCGGAGACGGAGTCGCGGGGAAAATACTGACTGTAGCCGGAGTCGGAGTTTGTGAGAATGACCCTGACTTCGACTCCAACTCCGACTCCAACTTCTCTATCATGAAAAC
Source organism: Botryllus schlosseri (assembly GCF_051294905.1). Taxonomy (NCBI): domain Eukaryota; kingdom Metazoa; phylum Chordata; class Ascidiacea; order Stolidobranchia; family Styelidae; genus Botryllus; species Botryllus schlosseri. Next base: position 26,535,093 of record NC_137238.1, read on the forward strand.
ATTTGCTTTCAAAGAATTTTCAATCGAATTTTTATTTACCACCTATCACTGTTATTAATAACCATACAGATCAGGTGCGGCCCGCCCGTGGCACGCAGGCCAAATTTGGCACACGAGAAGGTTAGGTGTGGCCTACGAGGTAATTCTCGAAATTATTTATGACATCAGGTACAATTGCAAGGCCAACCAAAATTTGATTGACATGACCCCGAACTTTGATTATGACTAAAACAACAGTTCTGACGCATTGACGTATCCAGGGGCCAGCCACATTTATCCCAAATCTTCGTATATGACCATGACCATAAAGTAGAATATTTCATAGCAGATGTATTTGACTTGAAATTTTTCTCGGTTCTTCGCATGATTCATTGTCACTAGATTTCTTGCATTCAGTATTGGAGCCCCCTTCTGAAAATTATACATACATATTATTCACAGAATTGAGTCAAACTATATTCGCAATTAGGAGATAACGTGTAGTGCAACAGGCGGCTTCGCTTGTGCACTCGCAGCGAGATCGCCGACAAAACATTTGCGCAAAATGATAGAGGCATGTTCACTGATACCGTCGATTTTGCTATGTCTAAACGTCGAATAATCCTGTCCTTGCCAAATGAGCCCAGTGGTATACAGATGCGACCCCCAAGGTATGCTAGCAACATCTTTATTGATATAATTCAGTCATTACCTTGCAAAAAAATTTCGCGCTTCACGCGACCAGTGCCTGATTGCGCACTGCACAGTTGCATGACACATTGTTATCAATTTTAGAGCGTATCAATATAAGTCTTGTTTGCAATGTTACATAATTCGGTTCGCTCCTATCGGACGACTAAAAAAGGGTTATCAACAATCCAGTTGCCCGCGCAATGGTTCGTAAATCTCATGTGTCCCGTTGGCCGAAAAAGTTGCCCAACCCAGATATAGATAAAATTAGACATTACTTGCAAATTACAACTCAGTTGCACAGGGGAAGAAAATCACCATATGCGTGTTCGCGACGCAGTCAAAATTGATGCAACTTTTGGAATTATACCATTATACTGTGACAGAGCAAATGCATCGGCTGGCTTTGTAAAATTGATGTAAATTTGACCAAACGATGCTTCCCACTTGACAAAATTAAAAATATTTGTACTGTAGCTTAACTGTTTGGATCGAACAAATGATTAAGAAAGACTGCAAGTCCCAATCCTTGAATACTTGATTAAGTACATGTAGACTAGACATAGCCTATGGTCTTTGACTACTCAACTATATTCCATTTATGGCCAATGTCTGTTAGTAGTAAGAGTGTGTGCTTGTAATCATTATAGTGTGCAATGACCAAATTAGTAGGTTCAATCTCTTTATTAGTTGCTGACTAATACACCAGAGCTACACTTGGAATTTTTATCTACATTTTTATTATACAGGATTGGATATCTGCCATATTTGAATAATTCATACATTTCAGGATATTAGAGAGTCCGTGTTATAAAAACTTGAAAAAGGAAGGATATTTAGCAAATCTTTATTTCATGTTAATTGCATTGGATAATTCGAGCTATGCCATAATGAAACAATTTAGCATGCCACCGTTAATCATATGTTTGCATATGTTTAATGGTTGTATGACAGTCATTCAACCGACAATGGGGCATATAATTGTCGAAGTAAATTGGTAAAAATGCTGGAGTCGGAGTCGGGAGTCGGTACGTTTAAAGACCTAGGAGTCGGAGTCGGATTCGGTACGTTCAAAGACTCAGGAGTCGGAGTCGGAGTCGAAGTCGGTATATTGAAAATGTGTGGAGTCGGAGCTAAACTCCGCCGGAGAAAGCTTAGGAACCCCTGCAGTACGATAATCCAGTGAGTGGAAAACTTCGAATTTGCAAACAATTTTGACTTTTGTTACAAGTCAAAAAATAATCGCCCTAATCATGAGTAATAATCAGTTAGATAAGGAGACAATATTGCGATAGACAGCAGTTCGGTACTTCGCAAGCTATAGCCAGACCTTCATTGGAGCGGCGAGATAGCGTTGGTATAATTCACAGCCACAACATTTATGGATTGTGGCTTCGAGTCCGGCCGAGGTTGACTCCAGAATCACTGGCTAAGTGTTGGAGGGTTTATCCAGGCTCCTTCTCGCCATCTCATCCGTGTAAGCGGTGTCTTACAAAAAGTCTGTAAGTGGACCGTGCTACAATTCGGCAGTTACAAAATCAAAAATTATGAATATTGGCCTGGTGTAAATGACTATTGTAGTCGACAAACACCATGAATACAACAAAAAAAAAATCGTAATTGAAGGCAGGGTTGCCAGATTGGCCCTTTTCGGGACAAATTCCACAAATTTGGCCCTATTTAGAGGCAGTTCGCCCCAAAAAAAAATCAATTTGGGCCTTTTTGGTAGCTGTTGATACATACCATCAAACTAGCTATTCAAATAAATGTATATCGCAAATTGAGCTGACAATGTTCATGCCAATGTAAACGATTCAGTGGGCACACTGTAGAAGATGAAGATTTGGATGTGTCAATATAGAATGTAGACTGTGTTGGAATTGTAGGCCCAAATACAGATTTGAGAACAGGTGGACGAAAAAGCATCGAACATGGCTGGAAGCTAAGCCGAAAAAGTCTGGAAAAGAGTACCCTTATGGTACTAAATGATTGATAGGTATTTCAAAGAAAAAAACTTGAACACAACAGGAGAGATTTTGATGAAAAACCTGAAGTATATAAGTTAGATAAGTTTAAATGTAAAGAAACTATTCTCTCAATTTTTAATTAAAATTCATAACATTTGATCACCCTCATTATTGCACAAAAAGTTTTATTTTATGATTTTATATTCAGTTGGAAAAGGCTTGAAATAATAGCAGTTATTATAGTTGGATCTAGTGTAGGTGTAGGTTAGGGTTGTTCAAAATTTAGAAAATGTTTGGAATTCTGCGTGTCCATCGCTTATTCTGTAGATTATTGTTAAAAAACAATAATGGGCTTGAAAGAAGCTCGCAGGAAAGCCGGTAATATTTGTCTAAATGCATTTGAAAGTAGCCGTCGGCGAGTGGGCGGGCAAAGAGAAGCCATTAATCCTGATTGGTTGAAGCCGGTAATAATAAGCTAATGATTGGCTGAAAGACCGACTTTGTGAACACTGCTGGTAACGATTTTTGCGTGCTGTTGTGCAGTCGTTTCTGTTGGTGGCATTACAGACATGATATATTGCCTTTGTTAATGTTGTCATCAAGAGTCCATAGTACAACATTGCAACCGCCTAAGGTAATATCTACCTACAGAAAGTGCTATGTATTGCACATGTGCTCTCGCTAGTTGAGATACGAATAAACTAGATGCATGCATCTTGCTACCTACAACCTTTCCAAAAGTTACTGACAGTGAGTGAAACTCAAAAATTTACCACCAGTAGTCAACACTTCAGTAGTACTTGTTATGACTAGTCGACGTCTCACCCATAAATGAACGCATTACACTTTTTATTCACAATTGAATGAAGGCGAAAAGCACTATTTACAAAAGACATTAAAAAAGTACGTTGCAGATCAGTGTTTCATTGTCAGGCACAAGTTGCAGATTACAGGCTTTTGATTAGAGTTGACTTCCTGCTGTCTCCAACTGTCTTCCTATGCTGTTCCACAGCTTGAAGCAGACTGTCTCTTTGTTGTTCATTGTCAGTCAAGATTGCAGCATAGTCTGTGCTTAGCTTTACACCTCGTTCTGTGGCATCATTAACGACTTTGACAGAACTGATGTAGGAGCTCATTCTGGTGTAGGAATCATATAAGTGCCAAACATCAACCGGTTGAGCTAGCCACGCCCCAGAGCATTCAAAAACATCAAATATGTACCACGACTGTGGCCCAATAAAATCAGACAAAGTAGTGTCCTTGTTGATGTGTACAGTTGCATTCAACGAGGGCGGGCCTCTCCTGAAACTTGAAGTTCGCTCTACCTGCAGGAGCGTCTTTGCCATATTTTCTCGGGTGTCATTGCTTTCACTCGGCGAAAACAAGGCATATACAGCGGTTTCCTCCACGATATACCAGTCATGCTTTAAAAGCGTTTGTGAAGCAGCTTTGGAAACTTGTTCATCATGTTCCCTGTAACTCAACATGTCCTGGATGAATCTCAAGTCATTACCGGCTGCATCACGACCGACGCTGGAAGCAACCCAGGCAGGGATATAAAAGAGAACTAAAAATAAATTGAAGCGATGCAGCAGTTCCACTTCTTCAGATTTGTAATGTAACTGATCAACCCACATGAGCATCTTCTGAGCATACAGAATTGTGCCCATCCACCTTGCATGGTGTGTTGCACCAGGTTTGTGAGGATGTATATCTCCACCTGCACCGAGAAGAGCAAGAGCATTAGTCACACATTGTTTGTAGTTATCCCGTGTGAAGAAATCTTTTCTGGCGAGTAGTAGCTTGATGTTCTCAACTGGCATTGCTGCTCGTTCTTTAAATCATATAGGAATAGTCAGAGTCTTGAATTACTGTTTTCTGTCAAGACTGCTCCAGCTCTTCTTAAGGTGGGCAAACCATGTGTTCTCTGGCCCGGTTGTTGCTTTTCCAAATAAACATTTCCAGACATCTTTGACTACTAGCCCATACACATGGTGCCGACACGCATGGTAAAAAACCTTCTTTCCTAGAAGGTCCTCAAGGATCTTCGCTGCACCCTTCTTCCAGCCGCTGTTGCTTGCTGTGGTGTCAAAAACCAAAGCTGTTACAGCATCTTGTATATCCCACTTTTTAATTATGTCAAAAGTAGTTTCAGCTTGTGTCTGACCTGCCGCATTTTGTATCTTCTGAATTCCAAGTACTTTTCCTTCCGAGTATTGAGGTTAACAAGATAAAACAATTGACAAAGCTTCATATCGATTTCTTAATCTATCCTCTGTGAGCTTTCCATCCCAATGAATGGCAACATGCTGTGGTCTATTTTCGGCAAATTTTTCCAATATGTCCTGAGATATTGCCAGGCGATTTGTTTCCCTGGCTCTCTTCGTTGAAGATCTTGACAGGGAGAACATTGCTATATCTCCTCCACAAGCCTTAATAAATGCTCCCATCAGCATCGTTGTCAGTTACTTGCAATCGATCCAGAGCTTGGGACACATGCGTATTTTTCATAATATTTTTGGTGCCATCAGTTTAATGGATTGGGTCGAGGTGCCAAGTCCAACATCAGCATCATAGTCAGAACTTGAACTCAAACTGTCACCCTCTTTTGAAGATGACGATGATGCTAAAACAACATAGTCACAACTTGAGTCGTGTGAAACGTTTTCAACAGTTTGATCTGCAATGGCTGCTGTTCTCTTTTTGAGGTCTTTAGCCAGAATTTTGTCTCTTCCCAACATTATTGACTGGCGAGATTGCCGTTGATCTTCATAAAATGCAATGTCTTCAAGCTTTCTTTCACGTGATAGATAAATGTCATTTTCTATTGTTATGGCATCTCTACTTCCAATATCCCACAGCTTGTCCAAATTATCAGTGAATTTTCTCCTCTTACCCTTGGGATTACTTTCCTGTTTCGGATTCTTCTTCAGATCACGCCATCTTTCGTGCAGGTTTTGAACTGATCGCACCACATGTGATTTCTGCATTGTCGCAATTCTCGCCATTTTCCACACTGTCATTACATCATCCACCACCACAGTACATAGTTCATGAGTAGGGGTTGACTGAGGACAATGCTCGTTCAGATGCAGCAAGTAACTCATTCTCGTATAGTAGGTAATCTCGAGCCACAGATGTAATCGCAAGTATATCCGACCAAGTACTGCTCAGATTTGGATCTTGTTCTTCGATGCGGCATGTGTGCAATCTTTCGCCGTTTTGCCTCTGCCATGACTGCACTATTGTTGCCCCAAATCATAAACTACTGCTATCGACTCTAAAGCATTCAAAGAACACGTGTTACAGTACTAGTAATGACTCACCAACCCACAACGCGCTTGTACAGAACCACAACCGCTACCCAATTACCCAATCAAGAACCGCGGTTTCGTGATTGCCCGCCTCTGCTGTCGGTTGCCCGCCCACTCTTCAACAATGACTTTCAAACGCATTTAGACAAATGTTAGCGGCTTTCCTGGGAGCGTCTTTCAAGCCCATTATTGCTTTTTAACAATAATCCACAGAATAAGCGATGGACACGCATAATTCCAAACATTTTCCAAATTTTGAACAACCCTAGTGTAGGTAGTTGATTTGGTGCCCTACAACAGTATAAACAATATAAGACTGGAATTCTCGGTGATTGACAAAAGGTCTGTGAGTAATGTTGCAACGTTATTAACGTTATTGAACAACCTGGCCCTTTTCTGGCACTGTATGGCCTTTTTTCTCAAAAGATGTCTGGCAACCCTGATTGAAGGCGTCAACACCATGTTTATGAGGTAAGACTTTACAAGTCGAATTTTCATGTATTTATTAAGATGATGTCACCCTATCCATACGATCGTACTTATGTATATGGCTAAGATACTTATTGCAGACTGAACATTAGCTTACGATGGTGTTCAAATTGAAATGATTTGAGAATTGTCGTTTTACCGTGCTTAGATTTTACGAGTAATGTACCAGAACAGGGTGTAAACATCGATTTCATCTAGCCCGCGAAGCAATTCGGAGTATGTGGGAAGATGTTAAGGCCAATGTTTTCCAACAAAAGTTGAAATGTTATTAAGAAATACCCTCATGTAAATTATCACACAAGAGCAAAGATTTTGAACATGTCCATCGGATACAGCAGGGGCGGGCAACTTCTCCAGTCGGCGGGCCGGATATAGGAAAATTAAGTACTTGGCGGGCCGGATTGCTGGATCGATACATTATTCTTCCATTTATCCACATCTGCAAGGAATAAATCGTATTTAATGAATGTATTTTAACAACAGCAATGTCGCTTTAAAGTCATTTCTCGCCGATAATGACGAAGACAATGTGGATTGGAGAACAGCATTGTCATACCGGCGCTCCATGTCTGCTTCTATCTGATCAATCACCACGCGGAGCAATCCTTAATTAAGATTTCAAGGCGTTAGATAACCCCGGTACCCCTAATTTACCAAGATATCAATTCATTAGGGTTGAGTAGGTGACGAGATAGCGTCGTTGTTCACCAATCTCGATATTGAATTAATGCGGTCCGCGTCCTCTACGAAATTTGAAAAGTGGCCCGCGACCCGGTCGTAATGGAATTACCATAAGTCCTCTTTTTTGAGAATTTTAGTTATATATATGGCAAAATCGACTGAGATACAGTAATTTAGCACCGAAGTAACGCACCAGAGGCTATTTCGGGAGATGAGCCGGAAAGTTAACCCTTTTTTAGTCAACCAACTGATAATGTGAAGTGTATTTTGGGCGCTGAGCGAGAAAGTTGACCTTTCTTCATTTTAGTCAATCGACCACGAAGTGGGAAAAATTTACCATTTTTCAGGATTTTCCTCCGGTTTCGCAAGTCTGAAAATTTTGTAAAAGTGTCCTCTTTTCAGATTTCCAAAATATGGTAAATCTACGTCTTACAAAAGCCTAGAAGTGTGTCGTGCCACAAGTCGACGGTTACGGAATGAAAAATAAGAAATATCAGCCTGGTGTAAATGACCGTTGTAGTCGACAAACACCATGATTACCACAAACGACATTAGGGCTGACTACATCGTAAATGCCGATAATGCAAGTCTTCTCGCTTCGACGTACTTACGCGTAAGCTCTTCTCTCGGACGCTTCGCATGCACGTATATCATAATTCATAACATATACAGTCACTAAAATTGGACGTAGTAAGCAAGACATGAGAAATCTCGGCAGACTGGGGCAACGGGCCACACTATCATGTAAGACGGATAACTCTCCGCGGACCGGACAAAATTCCTTCGCGGGCCGGATCCGGCCCGCGGGCCGTATGTTGCCCGCCCCTGGGATACAGGATAACCGGACTTTGACTTGTCGGCTTGAATCAGGCCCGATATACCCGAGTCGAGTTTGACACCACGGTACCATAGTCGAAATAAACAATGTCCATTCATTTTCTATAGTACATGTATTATATTAGGCTTATCATATTTTGGAAATCTAAAAAGAGGACACTTTTTCAGAAATTTGAGACTTGCAAAACCGGAGAAGAATTCTCAAAAACCGGTGGATTTTTCTCACTTTGTGATCGGTTGACTAAAAATAAAAAGGTCATCTTTCACCGCACAGAGCTAAAAATAACGTTTTTCTCCCCGCATTGCTAGGTGGATGACTAAGAAAAAAAGGTTCAACTTTCCGCTCACAACTAAAATCACCGTTTTTCGCTCCGAAATACCCGCTGGAGCGTCACTTCTTTGCTGATTTACGGCATATCACTCGCAATTTGCTCTAAATCTGACCTAACTTTTCAAAAAAGAGGACAAAATCTCAAAAAAGAGGACAAAAGGGCGTCCTCCGAGGACACTTTCAAAAAAGTCAAAAAAAAAGAGGACAAATTCTCTTAAAAGAGGACGTATGGTAACCCTATATTATATGCATAACAACGATTCAGCGTTTTGTTGCGACTAATCATTAATTCAACACGAGTGCTCTATCAAAAGCTATATCTCCGACGAGCCGAATAATTCACTCGGTAAATTTACACGTGCGAATCGCAATAGTGTATACTTGTAGTGTAGAGTTGCCGGTGGTGGTTTGGGGGAGGAGGAGGTAAGCGGTCGCCCAGAGCCCCCCTCACAACTCGTTTAACGGTTTTCTTCACTTATTATCGTATTGAATTATATAGTATATTCATATTGAAATGAACCCGAATATTTTCGGCTGGCACTCGTCAGGGGTAGTCGTCAGCAACTAGTAGAGAATATGAATATACTATTTAATTGTATATTGAAGTTCTGTACCTCCTAGAACAGCGGTTCTAAACCGGGGGTCCGCGAAGCAATTTCAGGGGTCCGCGAGACCTCCAAATTTTTAAAATGGTTGATAACCTGATTTTTATTTTATTTTTCAATTTGAGAAAGCATGAGGCAGTTTCGCACCACAACTGCTAAAACCTCATGACTCATATCATCATAATAATCGCCTGACATGGACTATGGTAGTATGGAAACTCATTTTCATTGCCAATTTTCCAATAACCTGCTGATACAAACATATTGCTCTTTAGAGACGTTTTGTTGGGGTTTGTGGAAAAAATAAAAATATGGAGATAGTAGCGTCAACCAGGGTGACTTCGTAATGTCTACGAATCCTTCTCGATTTGAAGTTGTCAGTCTCATCAAGTTAGAGAACAGTCGTTTGAAATAAAACATTCAGAAGTATTTCGATTATTTGTCTCAATGCAGGGAACAGCTTCTTGGAGGTACAGAGCTTTAATACAGTGGCGGCTCGTGACAATATCGGGTGGTGAGGCAAGTGCTGCAAGCGACTTTTTATCAAGATGACGTCACAATGGCGTTTTCCAACGTAAACAACTAACTTGGTGGTACGGTAACAGTATAGAATGTTTACATTCTATAGCAACACGAACTTCCCGACAACAGTGATTTTACCGTATGTGCCGCGAGAAGTCTGCCAGTGAGCTGTGACTTGAAATGTGGTAACTGCGTAAACGGCGTACGGAACAAAGATTCGACAAGGTTCATGTTCGCACTATACCTGCAGAAATGGAAATGACTATAACTCGAGAGATTGCGTAAGCCTAACTGGAAAGGTCAACGAGTTCGGACACATACGCAATTGTTATCTCATAGATTGGACATGTCATATTGAATCCAAAACATCATTCTGAAGAACTACGAATAGCAGCCTCGGAAATTCGGTCCCGGTACAGCATAGGAGATTTTGGCCTTGAGGCTGGTGACTGTCACACGACACATACGGCTTACGGTCTATATGTCTGCTGCAAAATCGCCTTTGGAGAATATCTTACCGAATAAATACGTGGATGAAAGCCGAAAACTTGGTACATTGTTACATGAAATCATCGAGAAGTAGCCTCATGACCGTTTTCGGTATGGTACACTGTCAAAATTAATACGAACAGACCAACACCGAATTTTGCGTAAAATTTACTGAGAAATAGGCTGATCAAGCGATCAGCTGTTAGCCGCCATCGAAAACGAAACAGCTATCGCGCTTGACAGGGGTTGTAATTGTAAGCAAATTGCTGAAGTCCACAATTTCACGGTGAAATTGACATTGGAGAATATAAAATAAAACTAAATATTTGAATGCAAACCGAGGATGTTAGTAAACTGTTTCATGATATCATCATCTCATCACCTATCTCAATATGGAACACAGTTAGCCTTAACACAGATATACCGGCTTTTGCGTAAAATCCGCAATGCGTTAATTAGGCCAAGTGTCAGATCAGCGCACATCTATACCATACTCGACCTTGATAACGAAATTGCTGCCCTAATCATTGAGTGCCAACCTTGAGACTTGGCACAGCGTTCGATACTAGCATTAAGACTTACCGTACCAAGTGTCATGACCGATCTCGGTATGGAACATCGTTAAAATCAATGGATACCAATACCGGCTTTTGAGTAAAATCTGTTTGCGATACATGACGGATCAGCACACACTCAACTTCGGAAACGGAATTACTACCCTAAACTTTGAGTAGAAACCCTGAAACTTAGGACAGTGTTAAATACCACCATCACGACACGACATATCACGTTTCAAGAATTATCATGGTGTGAAACACCATCAAAATCGACCTATACCAGCAAAGGTCGACTAAACGCATATGACGGTAACCGAGTTCAGATATAGATACGATTGTTACATCACACCTTAGGGGCAACCAGGCTATGTTGCCCTACCTGCTCGGTCATTTTATGAATAGGAGAGAGTAAATCACTGTTTCTTTATTGTGCGCGGCTTTGAGAGAATAGACAGTGAAAGCTTGTTATGAGCGCTACCGGGGCATGCCCCGGCTAGGCATTCGTAAAGCGAAAACACGGAAGAGAATTCGATTTTCGCAGAGACTTCGCTGTATATGGGCATTTACAAGCGAAAGGACAAGAAGAATACGATTTTCGCTGTGATTTCTGTATATATAGATTGCGGTGCGTCTATAAATGGTAACGAATTGTTATTGAACAGAATTTTAGCTGGGGCAATGCCCCAGTTGCCCTATAGGACGAGCCGCCACTGCTTTAATATAAAATTGAATAGTATATTCATATTGAAATGAACCCGGATATTTTCGGCTGACACTCGTCATTAATCGGACAATGATATAACTGCTCTTAAAGCTCGGCTATCACATGTGGCGCATTCTTATTGCGGATGCCCTATCGACAAGGCTGATTTTTTGATGTACAATGAGTGTTTCGTTGCTATCAAAGCATTACGCTCAAACCCTGGAATTCATATCATGAGTTATATTGGTATGCAGCCTTGTCCTGTTAATGTTCAATTGTTCATGGTCGAAAATGTTTGCTCGTAAATATATATTTAACCCGAACAGAACAAGTCGTTTCATGACAGTCTCTGATTGGAAAACTTGGATCCATGCTCTGGAGCATAAAATTTGTCTATACTTTTAGATTAGGATTTCACTTTGGCGGTAGAAACTCTCTGCGGGTCGATCAAAATGCCGTCGCGGGCCGGATGTTGCCTGTGCCTGCGCTAGATGCTGGACGTGATATGTTCATAAAATATGTGTTTCTTCATTTTGGTGCCATAAATGTTGCGATCACACCAAAAGTATCGTCGGAAGCGTTATACGTAAATATTGCATTAGCTTCCATCAATCTTTGCGGAAATGGTTTTCGGCACTCCTCGTTCATATCAAAACGAAGACGCGGATTTTCAAGACACGACCACGTACTTCAAAAAGTACAGCAGCAAAATTAGCTTTGAAATAATAAAAGTCCACCAATTTCTACATAAATAGTATGATGTTATCTTCAAGAAAAATTTTGCTATTTTGCTGTTTATCACAAGCCTACAGTTCATATTTGCACAAGACAGATGAAGATTGCGCCATGATAGAGCTAGAATTGAACTAAAACTTTAGAGGGTCCGCGCGGGTCCGTGACGGTCAAAAAGGGGCCACGAAGCCGAAAAGGTTGAGAACCACTGTCCTAGAAGCTCTTGAAATATTATCGTTTTGGGAATATCCCCGAAAATCCGTGTACCGAGTGAGCATATATGTTAATTTTTAATTCCCCAAACAAGACCTAAAGTTTACCATATTTGGAAATCTGAAAAGAGGACAATTTTTCGAAATTTTCAGACTTGCAAAACCCGAGCAAATCCTGAACAAATCGTAAATTTTTCCCACATAGCGGTAAGTTGACTAATTGCAACTTTTCCGGCCCGGCGGAGCGTTACTTCGGTGCCGATTTACTGTATCTATGTCGATTTTATCATATATTTAACAGAAATTCTCAAAAAAGAGGACATTTGGGCGTCCTACGAGGACACTTTCAAAAAAGAGGACAAATCCCCTTATAAGAGGACGTATATGGTAACCCTACCTAATCTGATTTTCTACCTTATCAGCACCAACCGTGACAATGAATCGAACCAGCAGCCAGCCGGGTAACCATAGTTTTTTAATGGCCGTAGTGTATAACCACAGTATAGCTTCGGTTATCAGCTGCTTCTTGTACCCTGCGATGTACTGTACTAAGACTGGTACTATAAGGTCAGTCAGTTCCGTAAAAGCAATCTCTGTCTCGCGAAGGAGGTTGAATCAGGTCAAATCACCACGAGAATGATATAATAATAGTAACATTCAACTGCACATATACATTGTCTGCATGGATTTGGAAGCTAATCAGTGGGTCTAGTAATCCGGTAAACCGCAGTAACGAGTATCATTCAGTTATTTTGCAAATAAATTCTGGTAAATTGTCCTTAAACTAAGGTAGCATTACATACCAAATTGTTAAATAACAAGCTACGCCCAGTTATCGGCTGCCACCGGCAATTTGTTGTAACATTTATGGAGATATGTTTGTAAATCTACCAGATTTTTTACATTTTAGACTCACTAAATATTTACAAGTTACGTAAACCGGTATATTTCGAGATAACTTTTCTAACAAAGTATATCAAATTTTTGAAATTGGCAAGTTGCATGTTCGTTTAATGCAGAATTTCTGTTCACGCTACCAGCGGCATGCGGAGAGTGGTCTGAAATTGAAATGCTAAGAATTTCAACCATATGTCAAATTATACATGTATAAATTGTATTACATGAGAAAGGTTCACAGTGGAGAACCTACCAAGGTTCGTTTTCGAACGCAAACAACGAAATTTCCGAGTTCCACACAATCCCTACTATAAATCAACTTCTTAAAAGTAACCAGTCGGACCTTCGTGACACAATGATTGCAGAACTATGCTGAACTGGTTTTGGAATTTTAAATATACCCTTCATGACCTAGCATTGAGAGCGCGAGTTCACCAATCGAGCGTGGACCTCGTTTGGATCAAAGATCGAAACAAATATATACCATGTTAACAATATGCTGACTCACTTATGCATACGTAAGTTTTCCTGCAAATTGAATGAGATATTTTCTGTGGGATTGCGGAAATATAATGCAGCCGTGAGACTTCATTGACAGTTATTTTGTAAAAGCGATATAGTGCAATGCAGGGCTGTGCAACCTTTTGAATAGGCAGGCGAGATTTGAATATTGCGATACAACAACAGGCCGCACAAAAACATACAGGCTTCTTGGTAGATGCCAATTAATTTTCTCATCACGAATTAATTATTAGCGGCAATGGAGAGCTAATCATTAAATTCGATTTCGGACAATACATAACAATTGGCAATAGCTGAAGACAGGTCACAAAATGAAATTGTCTAAAATATTCATGCGCAAAGTCAGCATCTCCATCGTGCATATTGTAGTGGATTTATGTGGTTTTGTCCCTTCTTTTGTTATACCACTTGACCGACGAAATGGGGAATGAGCGAGGTTTTTATAAGGTCTGCGAATACAAAATCTATTTGCTAAGAGAGAGGGTAGGTTCTATAACAGGGGCGGGCAACATACGGCCCGCGGACAGTTTTCCGTCTTACATGATAATGTGGCACGCGGCCCCAGTCTTCTAAGATTCCCCACTACTTGCTTACTACGTCAAATTTGAATGACTGTGTGTTATTTCACACAAATATGCGCAGCGAGCGAGGGTGGAACTTACGCGTAAGTTCGTCGAAGCGGGAAGACTTGCATTATCGGCACTTACGACGTACTCAACCCTAATGTCATTTGTGGTAATAATGGTGTTTGTCGACTACAACGGTCATTTACACCAGACCGATACTTCTTATTTTTGATTCCGAAACCGTCGACTTGTAGCACGGAACACTTCTTGACTTTTGTAAGACACCGCTTATACCAGGGGTTGCCAACTCAAAACGTGTCACGCCGGTAGCAAGAAAAGAAATCCATCACAACACAATGGAAATTCTCGCGTCGCCAGAAATCATACCGATAATACATAACTGCTCTAGTAGTATCATGCCATCACGCACCAAAGTTTTATGAATCGGCTCGTTCTCATCACTGCTACGTGACCATGTCCAAGCGCGGAGCCACCAAGCGTACTTTAATGACTATTACTTTCGCAATATCTTATTCATACAGGGGCATAGCCAGGAAGCTAAAATGCGATTGGTCTTTGAGGTAGCACAGTGGTTGTCAAACCTTTTTGACCTCGCGGCACCCTCTCAAAGGGAAAAGTAATTCGCTACACCCTATAACACCTCGGTTACCCCGAGTTGCGAGTGGCGCAGTGGCAGACTACACTGCTGCAACACAAATGGGCCGCCGATTCGAGTCCGACCGAGGTCGAGTCCAGAATCGAATCTCCTCATCGCCACCCAATTTACACAAGCGCTATCTCATAAAATGTTTGTCTTCTCATGAATCATAACAATCAATATCGGTATATTGTAAAATGAGCGAATATGTCGAAGATTTGGCAAGGTCATGACTAAAAAACGAAACAGAAAAGGTCATCAACCGGCGTCAGAACACTGTTCAGCTTCCGGTACTGATTGGAGTGACCAGAAGAAATGTCAACACATTCGGCCTTGCCACAACATCACGGCCCAATTGCCCGTGTGATGACCTTATGTTAAGCTATCCTCATCCAAAATGCTACTATATGTGGGTGAATTAGCCTGCCGCAAATATTACCAGCGGGGGCCACTGTTTGATTGTTATAGCAGTAGCAAACTCTGCAGCGTCGGAGGTTTATCTGAGATTCATCTCCCCAACATCGCAGTGATCATAGCGTCTTTAAAATAAAAATAAAAGGCCAGAGATACTCCCGAACTAAAGCCAATCCAAGGAAGAGAATGAAAAGAGCGAGGAAGCTTAACAAGAAAGATAAAGATCGAACACTGGCATTAGGCTGAATGGATTACATATTGAGAGACCGAACCTGTTCGTTTCGACACCCTACTTTCTGTTCATTGTATCGCATGGTGCATTGAGTGTCTTGTGATCGGGTAAAAATAATAGAACTACCGATTATGCCACGCTTAGAATTTAGATTGCCTAAATTTTGTCATACGTCGACTTTGTTTACCACGTGTTCTCGCGGCGCCCATGAGCAGCACTAGTGTGCCGCGGCATACCGGTTGAGAACCACTGAGGTAACATCATGTTCCTGCCCAAGTTTCTTTTCACTGCATACCATTCATAAAAAAATGTGTTCACATGATCTAGAACATTTTAGGGCCGGGGTGTTAAACATACGGCTCGCCAGACGACTTCTGCCGGCCCGCGAAGCAATCTTGAGGAAATGAAAAAATACTCCTATTTACCAGCACATTTATATCAAAAACTATGATTTTAATAAGAAATTCTTTCACGTGGATAATCCCCCAAGACAGCAAATGCTGAACATGTTCATTGTTCAACTGTTCATATGTCACAATATGACCAACCACCCGTCGGCAGTGCTGCGGTTTCACTCTAGTCCCGATTAGGATGAAGTCGGTGACACTAACACCAAATTACGAGAAGGCAAGTAGGTGCACACTGAGTTCATAGTTTTCTAGAAAATAGTTGCTTCAAGAATCAAAAACGCCAATGCGCAGCGGTTCTATGCGCGGAGAATATACATACATTTTGAGCAAATATTATAATAATATTGGTGCCTTCGCTGATGTGTATCTGCAAACTCAAACCGTCCTCGTCCTCTGTAGAAACCCGAATTGTGACTTTATACTAATCAACCAAATTACAGCGTCCATGTCTACAGTTAAATTTCATGTCTTCCTTGCAGCGCATGCGCAAAGCCATCGTCGCATCACGACAAAAACAAAGGAATCATAAAATATGGCGACTTATGTCGACGATTGACCCATTGTCATAGCAGTTTTCAACTCTTTTCAATCTGTCAAAAATCGAATTTTGGCCACTTCCGCTGTTTTCTACTAAAGTCGTTGCATGCTATACGATCCGTTAACTGTATGTATAGACTTGATAATCAAGGATTCCACTGAAAACAAAGGCATGGATTTTGGTGTAATCTGACTGCCCCTACCCACCGGCGATCAAAAAGTTTGGATCCGAGCCGCGGACCAAGTTGAGTTTGACACCCCTGTTTTAGGAGTTGAGACCATCCATATTGTATGAGCTATTAGCATTTATCGTGCACTGCAGCATTTAAATGTAAAACCCAACTTCTTCGCCGACCGCACTATTTCATTAGCACACCCTTGCACACCCTTGGCGTGTATAGGATGCTTAATATCAAACACACCAGATCTGATATGCCAGGCCGTTGAGGAATTACGAATCTAGAATATTGAGGTTCAGTAACAAGCGTGCACTCGCTGGCCTAACTCAAAGGCGTGACTTCCATTTATACAGACAAAAACATAATATTAATAATAAAAAAAGAATGTTAATAGGATCATGGGAAAAAGTAGCCTACACTAGATATTCTGTGGAGTAGAAAGATGTCAATGCCACGGCAACCACTTGATAGCAAACGTCAGAAAGAATTTATGTATTCTCGATGCGGACGATTACGTTGCATTATGTAACCTTCGATTTGTAAGTATTTGAAATGTGAACGCCGTATTATGAGCAGCTACTTTTGTTTACCCATGCAGTGATAAGGAACAGGTCAACAATAATAATATTGAAGCGACACATTTAATGCTGCCAATCTCATGCATATGATTTATAGATGCATCCGCTATCATTTCTTTATATATCATTTTCAAATGTACCCACGAGTCTGCGTGGCGGAAATAGTCGGGAGGCGAAACTAGACGTTGACCACCCTGCTGCATTCTCTATTATTTCAGATTTTAGTGGTGACACTGCGAGAGATTGCTGTGCGATCGGATACTTGCGATGTCGTGTTTGGCCTATATTTCGTAGAATTTTACAAGCACGGATATATAGAATTCGATATTTTATATCCCTTTTATACGCTGCATATGTATACCATATTGGAAACGTGCCATAAAATCTTTGATTGCAGAATTATAGTTTTCGAATGTAGCGGAGTATGACTACGACTGGTCTTGCTCATTTTATGGTGGATAATCTTTTGGACAGAGTTGGTTGGAATCCGACTTGGGAGAAGGTTCGAAGATATCTGTATGTTATCGGTGTGGGGATTTCGATTTTTACATTGTATTTCACCCTGGAGATCGATGTCGAGTGTGCGTCGGCATATGAGAACGGCACCGTAAAAGATACTGGAAGTGGTTCATCGCACGTCAACGAGTATTGCAGAAATTCCCATTCCCTGTGGTTAACCAGATATTGTGGGTGTGTTCTCGTAGGTCTGAATATAATTATTCTGGGGATTGGGCTGTGCTGGTTGTATAATCCGAAAGTAATTGATTCAGCTCGAACTTTCGAGAAGATTCATAAATTATTTGACGAAATGCAGTCATCTTACGATGGCATGGTAAAAATGGCGCCGACGGCGACGGAACCGGCGCATTCCCCACAAACCAGTGAAAATATCAAAACACAATTACGTCAGCTTATCAGACTATTGCTCAAGTTGCAGAAGACCAGCCTTTACAACAGAAGTAAATCTGATTGCCATCGCTGTTGCTTTGATATGTCAAGATCCTACATATCTCGATGTAAGTTACTCCTAGCAATACTTTTGATATCCGCTGTTCTATCCGTGTGCGCTGGGGGCTTTATATTTTGGTTCGGTGACGTTTATAGCTGCACATATGATTTGAAAGCAGAAAATCAATATTATATTTGCACGACTGATGTCTCTCTAAGAATAGCTGCCCTCGACATCACTGGCGGTTTCGTTTTCATTTGCCAAACGATTCCAATATGCTTCGGTTACGCAAAGACACGCAAAGCCGTCATGTCAACGAAAACAGATCCGAACACATATCCTGCCATAAGGTTGATTCTAAGGTTTTGGAAAAGTTCTACACCATCTAATTCGGGATTGCTGGGAGAATTTATAGAAGAATACGTTTTTTCTGGCCGCTATTACAATGCTGTCATTGAAAATGGAGTCGAACCGGATCCAGATTTGACCGAGGTAGCTCGTTTCATGGAAAGATCCATATGTCCACTGTCTGTTTTAACTTACAAGTGCAGGAAATACAAGGCAAAGCGTTTCCAATATGTTATCCGTAACTCCGACTATAAGTTAAAGGATTGTTTTCTGCTTGCGGAGTTGCTTGTCAAGCACGAGCTTTGGGATACTTTCGTAGTTCTACTGGAAAATGCTAAAAAATTGACTTCAGTTACAGAGGATGATGAAACAATGACGCGTTTCAGGAGCTTGGACGTAAATTTCGACTCCTTGGCCTCGACGGGTGAGGAAGTCGTGAGATTATCCAATGATTTTGACAACAAGAGAATGATAAATACAAGGATTAACACGCACAGCCTTCTTTATTATGCACTCGATATGACGGGGAAAGGAGGGGCAGGAGAACGGGAGAATTTGAACGTGGCAAGTTTTCTAATATCCTGCTTCAAACCACCGAGTCCTTACGTACATTACACTTCGGGAAGCACGTGCGATAGTCAGCGAGCTGATAAATATCTGAAAGATCTCAAATCTCTTGAGGGCTGCGATGAACTGATCTCTGACGTGATCAAACTTAACAAGGAGAATAATAATAAATGGAAGCAGGTGTTGCAAGATGAGCTAGAGATTTACAAAAAAAATCCGGAATTGTATAAAAAATTTCCGGAAATCATTACTAGGAGAAAATTTCGTGAGTGGGAGGGGACTGCAGATGAATTTCATAAGTTGACTGTGGATAAAAAACACCGACAAATCACGGAGGCGCTTAAACTAGCATATTTCGAAATGGATTCGTCAAGTGAGGATCAACCCCAAGCTGAATAAAGGCTCTCTGGGATAAAATTGGAATTGGAGAACAGCCAAATTGAGCCTCTTTTCATGGATCCGAGGCTGTAGAATTCGTGCTGAGCCGTTCGAATTTAATTAGTGACACATAATGATTACGAACGGTGATAAGCGCAGCTGTTTTATTTTCATTTTCTTAAATAGATATAATGTACAGCGCGGAACGCTCGAAGAAACCTTTTCGTTTGCCTGGTGAAAATATACAGAATATGAGCGAGATATATTTGTATCGAGAATTAAATATGATATAGCATATGTCGATTCCATTCAAATATGTTCCGTTCAATTATTCAGCACGTGGTTTCACGGAAAAATCTTTACGAATTGTTGAATCAAATGCAGTAGCAAACTCTGCAGCGTCGGAGGTTTATCTGAGATTCATCTCCCCAACATCGCAGTGATCATAGCGTCTTTAAAATAAAAATAAAAGGCCAGAGATACTCCCGAACTAAAGCCAATCCAAGGAAGAGAATGAAAAGAGCGAGGAAGCTTAACAAGAAAGATAAAGATCGAACACTGGCATTAGGCTGAATGGATTACATATTGAGAGACCGAACCTGTTCGTTTCGACACCCTACTTTCTGTTCATTGTATCGCATGGTGCATTGAGTGTCTTGTGATCGGGTAAAAATAATAGAACTACCGATTATGCCACGCTTAGAATTTAGATTGCCTAAATTTTGTCATACGTCGACTTTGTTTACCACGTGTTCTCGCGGCGCCCATGAGCAGCACTAGTGTGCCGCGGCATACCGGTTGAGAACCACTGAGGTAACATCATGTTCCTGCCCAAGTTTCTTTTCGCTGCATACCATTCATAAAAAAATGTGTTCACATGATCTAGAACATTTTAGGGCCGGGGTGTTAAACATACGGCTCGCCAGACGACTTCTGCCGGCCCGCGAAGCAATCTTGAGGAAATGAAAAAATACTCCTATTTACCAGCACATTTATATCAAAAACTATGATTTTAATAAGAAATTCTTTCACGTGGATAATCCCCCAAGACAGCAAATGCTGAACATGTTCATTGTTCAACTGTTCATATGTCACAATATGACCAACCACCCGTCGGCAGTGCTGCGGTTTCACTCTAGTCCCGATTAGGATGAAGTCGGTGACACTAACACCAAATTACGAGAAGGCAAGTAGGTGCACACTGAGTTCATAGTTTTCTAGAAAATAGTTGCTTCAAGAATCAAAAACGCCAATGCGCAGCGGTTCTATGCGCGGAGAATATACATACATTTTGAGCAAATATTATAATAATATTGGTGCCTTCGCTGATGTGTATCTGCAAACTCAAACCGTCCTCGTCCTCTGTAGAAACCCGAATTGTGACTTTATACTAATCAACCAAATTACAGCGTCCATGTCTACAGTTAAATTTCATGTCTTCCTTGCAGCGCATGCGCAAAGCCATCGTCGCATCACGACAAAAACAAAGGAATCATAAAATATGGCGACTTATGTCGACGATTGACCCATTGTCATAGCAGTTTTCAACTCTTTTCAATCTGTCAAAAATCGAATTTTGGCCACTTCCGCTGTTTTCTACTAAAGTCGTTGCATGCTATACGATCCGTTAACTGTATGTATAGACTTGATAATCAAGGATTCCACTAAAAACAAAGGCATGGATTTTGGTGTAATCCTGACTGCCCCTACCCACCGGCGATCAAAAAGTTTGGATCCGAGCCGCGGACTAAGTTGAGTTTGACACCCCTGTTTTAGGAGTTGAGACCATCCATATTGTATGAGCTATTAGCATTTATCGTGCACTGCAGCATTTAAATGTAAAACCCAACTTCTTCGCCGACCGCACTATTTTATTAGCACACCCTTGCACACCCTTGGCGTGTATAGGATGCTTAATATCGAACACACCAGATCTGATATGCCAGGCCGTTTAGGAATTACGAATCTAGAATATTGAGGTTCAGTAACAAGCGTGCACTCGCTGGCCTAACTCAAAGGCGTGACTTCCATTTATACAGACAAAAACATAATATTAATAATAAAAAAAGAATGTTAATAGGATCATGGGAAAAAGTAGCCTACACTAGATATTCTGTGGAGTAGAAAGATGTCAATGCCACGGCAACCACTTGATAGCAAACGTCAGAAAGAATTTATGTATTCTCGATGCGGACGATTACGTTGCATTATGTAACCTTCGATTTGTAAGTATTTGAAATGTGAACGCCGTATTATGAGCAGCTACTTTTGTTTACCCATGCAGTGATAAGGAACAGGTCAACAATAAAAATATTGAAGCGACACATTTAATGCTGCCAATCTCATGCATATGATTTATAGATGCATCCGCTATCATTTCTTTATATATCATTTTCAAATGTACCCACGAGTCTGCGTGGCGGAAATAGTCGGGAGGCGAAACTAGACGTTGACCACCCTGCTGCATTCTCTATTATTTCAGATTTTAGTGGTGACACTGCGAGAGATTGCTGTGCGATCGGATACTTGCGATGTCGTGTTTGGCCTATATTTCGTAGAATTTTACAAGCACGGATATATAGAATTCGATATTATATATCCCTTTTATACGCTGCATATGTATACCATATTGGAAACGTGCCATAAAATCTTTGATTGCAGAATTATAGTTTTCGAATGTAGCGGAGTATGACTACGGCTGGTCTTCCTCATTTTATGGTGGATAATCTTTTGGACAGAGTTGGTTTGAATCCGACTTGGGAGAAGGTTCGAAGATATCTGTATGTTATCGGTGTGGGGATTTCGATTTTTACATTGTATTTCACCCTGGAGATCGATGTCGAGTGTGCGTCGGCATATGAGAACGGCACCGTAAAAGATACTGGAAGTGGTTCATCGCACGTCAACGAGTATTGCAGAAATTCCCATTCCCTGTGGTTAACCAGATATTGTGGGTGTGTTCTCGTAGGTCTGAATATAATTATTCTGGGGATTGGGCTGTGCTGGTTGTATAATCCGAAAGTAATTGATTCAGCTCGAACTTTCGAGAAGATTCATAAATTATTTGACGAAATGCAGTCATCTTACGATGGCATGGTAAAAATGGCGCCGACGGCGACGGAACCGGCGCATTCCCCACAAACCCATGAAAATATCAAAACACAATTACGTCAGCTTATCAGACTATTGCTCAAGTTGCAGAAGACCAGCCTTTACAACAGCAGTAAATCTGATTGCCATCGCTGTTGCTTTGATATGTCAAGATCCTACATATCTCGATGTAAGTTACTCCTAGTAATACTTTTGATATCCGCTGTTCTATCCGTGTGCGCTGGGGGCTTTATATTTTGGTTCGGTGACGTTTATAGCTGCACATATGATTTGAAAGCAGAAAATCAATATTATATTTGCACGACTGATGTCTCTCTAAGAATAGCTGCCCTCGACATCACTGGCGGTTTCGTTTTCATTTGCCAAACGATTCCAATATGCTTCGGTTACGCAAAGACACGCAAAGCCGTCATGTCAACGAAAACAGATCCGAACACATATCCTGCCATAAGGTTGATTCTAAGGTTTTGGAAAAGTTCTACACCATCTAATTCGGGATTGCTGGGAGAATTTATAGAAGAATACGTTTTTTCTGGCCGCTATTACAATGCTGTCATTGAAAATGGAGTCGAACCGGATCCAGATTTGACCGAGGTAGCTCGTTTCATGGAAAGATCCATATGTCCACTGTCTGTTTTAACTTACAAGTGCAGGAAATACAAGGCAAAGCGTTTCCAATATGTTATCCGTAACTCCGACTATAAGTTAAAGGATTGTTTTCTGCTTGCGGAGTTGCTTGTCAAGCACGAGCTTTGGGATACTTTCGTAGTTCTACTGGAAAATGCTAAAAAATTGACTTCAGTTACAGAGGATGATGAAACAATGACGCGTTTCAGGAGCTTGGACGTAAATTTTGACTCCTTGGCCTCGACGGGTGAGGAAGTCGTGAGATTATCCAATGATTTTGACAACAAGAGAATGATAAATACAAGGATTAACACGCACAGCCTTCTCTTATTATGCACTCGATATGACGGGGAAAGGAGGGGCAGGAGAACGGGAGAATTTGAACGTGGCAAGTTTTCTAATATCCTGCTTCAAACCACCGAGTCCTTACGTACATTACACTTCGGGAAGCACGTGCGATAGTAAGCGAGCTGATAAATATCTGAAAGATCTCAAATCTCTTGAGGGCTGCGATGAACTGATCTCTGACGTGATCAAACTTAACAAGGAGAATAATAATAAATGGAAGCAGGTGTTGCAAGATGAGCTAGAGATTTACAAAAAAATCCGGAATTGTATAAAAAATTTCCGGAAATCATTACTAGGAGAAAATTTCGTGAGTGGGAGGGGACTGCAGATGAATTTCAAAAGTTGACTGTGGATAAAAAACACCGACAAATCACGGAGGCGCTTAAACTAGCATATTTCGAAATGGATTCGTCAAGTGAGGATCAACCCCAAGCTGAATAAAGGCTCTCTGGGATAAAATTGGAATTGGAGAACAGCCAAATTGAGCCTCTTTTCATGGATCCGAGGCTGTAGAATTCGTGCTGAGCCGTTCGAATTTAATTAGTGACACATAATGATTACGAACGGTGATAAGCGCAGCTGTTTTATTTTCATTTTCTTAAATAGATATAATGTACAGCGCGGAACGCTCGAAGAAACCTTTTCGTTTGCCTGGTGAAAATATACAGAATATGAGCGAGATATATTTGTATCGAGAATTAAATATGATATAGCATATGTCGATTCCATTCAAATATGTTCCGTTCAATTATTCAGCACGTGGTTTCACGGAAAAATCTTTACGAATTGTTGAATCAAATGCAATGCTAGCTCGTAAAATTCCCAGACATTAGCTTCGTCTAGTAGCACTACAAGAGCTGCCCATGAAAATAGCCAAGGCTTACGAGTAGACTAAACGAGAATACCCGATTACGACGGAAATGACGCCGGTAAAGCTCATAAGACTTCGGTTTTGCTGCTGGGACCTAGGAAGTAGTCTATACTTTCTGTGATAAATATAGACAAGAGTGACTGCGAGGATAATACTTTGGTATTGTTGTACGCTGTACGGGAATAAATCGATACTAATTACCGGATCAAAGTCAGTGAGAGCTCACAAGCCACCCTGATATGAACTTCATCAGAAATATAGTTGTGAACTCACAAGAGCTGCCCATGGGAATAGCCACGGCTTACGTTGTACGGTAAACGAATAGGGGAAGGTGGGGCACAGTGGACAAAAATATACATATTCAGTCATGAATATACTTCGAATCCAGAAATACCAATAAACCTTCGCAAAATGACGGATGAACATAAAGCGCATATTTCCAAATAAAAATGATTCAAAAATATAACGAAATGACGAAAATACAGCCGTCCAAAAAGGGTAACTTTTTTTGTTCCATTGTGCCTCACAGGCGGGGCAGGGGAAATGGGACAGTACTAAAAATGAATACCGCGTCAATTAGCAAGAAGGAGAGAACCGTTGAAGACAAGAATGGATCAGCAGGTGTCCAAGACCAGTTATAGTTTACATGCCGAAGTTTGGAAACATAATGAAACATACCTAGGGATCGCTGCCGCGGCTTGTCGCGTGCGGTGATTATAAGGAGTGGTAAAATAACACTAACGTCCACCATTTATTTTGTGACACTGCCAGGGATGATTTTTTAGGGAGTGTGGGGGACGATCTTCCTTCTACGCACTCTTATGATGAATTTTATATAATTTTGTAAAATCTGCCTTTGGATATCATAGGGCCATTGCAGAGCACAGAGCAAAGAGCTACCAAATACTTTAAAATCTCAATTCTGCGCCTAAAATAGCATAGAGGCCTATTTTTAACTGATCTAACATGGATATGTACTAATTTCAAGCATAGCAGACAAGATAATCTCACCTAAAACACGATTGAAAGGTAGCAATGTAAATTTACGATGGTTAGCAAAATTAGGAGACTCGTCATATTCTCACAAAGACAGCGACCCTGGCGAAATCAAACCACATCATGCTTACGGCTGATATGACCCTATATTAAATCATCAAAGCGATGTATAGTCTTTGCGTCGGCTCATATAAACATACACGATGCACCGGTGCTCCTGTATCCATTGTGCCCCACCTGCCCCTTCAATGGATTACAAATGAAATTACACCCGAAATGTTCATGAGACCTCGAGATTGCTGCGGGATCGATGCTTTTGTATTGCTGTAAACTGTGAACAGATATATCAAACGAATCGTTCCAACTCATTGTAACTTCAGAGTTTTGAAGCTTATTCAGGTACACGACACGATGCGCTGTCAGCTGTCTGTGCTTCGGTTGCAAGTAGGGTTTGGCAAAATCGAGTACCTGACTGATTCGATTCTGAATCACGCATTATGCTTAGAATCGAGTATTCGACTATCACTCATTATGACGTCACAAATGTAATATGTAAAAGTTCAAATATGCTACCGATTTCATTGCACTTTGTGACAATGTTGTGGGAGGATCATGACTTCGGGGATATTTTTCCAGTAACGGTCGCAGCTTTGTAACAGAGATGAGCGGATTTGGAATTTTCATGTCCTAATTCAGAGGCGGGCAACCTCTTCAGTCTGCGGGCGCATATGGGTAAAGAAAATGCTTGGCGGGTCGGATTCCTGAATCAATACATTAAACGCGTATTAATCCACCTACACGATAATTAATCGTATTTTATGTAAACTTCAGGTTTAAAGCATAGAGACCTAAGTAATATTCAATGAATTTATCAACGTAATGAACTTCATTAACTGCTACAGTCAATGAGACTTTCAATACAACATCCATTGCAGTAAAATATTTATTCAACTCG
Organism: Botryllus schlosseri; assembly: GCF_051294905.1. Classification (NCBI taxonomy): domain Eukaryota; kingdom Metazoa; phylum Chordata; class Ascidiacea; order Stolidobranchia; family Styelidae; genus Botryllus; species Botryllus schlosseri. The sequence goes on from NC_137238.1 coordinate 26,561,344, forward strand.
AAGACTTTTCGGGTGCCTCTTTTCAAGAGTTAACGGCACACTGAAGGGATTTAAGCAGAATGAAAAGCAAAACCAGAAAGGCAGAGTATGACGCAACGATCAGAAATTACATACCATGAAGTCCGCAATGTAACAATGGCAGCAATAACAAACTTTGAACTATACGGTACGGTTGCCAGTAAACTCGCCCCGAGGTAAATTCGGCCCTGATAAATTCGGCCCATGACATCAGTAAATTCGGCCCTCCGAGAATATTGTAATAAAATGTATTACCAACCGTTAACATGAATTCATTACATAATTATACTATTATTAAATGATTTGAATGTCAGGGTATGCGTAGATCGCGTAATCACGGGAGATAGCGCGGATATTCACGGGGACCGAATTTACCGACGGCCGAATTCACCGGTCAATTCTGCCCTCGGAGAATTTTTTATCAAAATGTATTACCAACTATTATTGTGAATTAATTTCATAATTATATTATTATCAAGTGATTTGGAGAACAGGGTATGCGTATAAATATATATATATGTATATATATATGCCGATGTTTACGGTATCGTATATTCGGCCCTCGGAGAACTTCGTGTGAAATTGTATTACGAACTAATAATGTGTATTAGATTACATAATTATAATATTATCAAGTGATTTGGAGGTTAGGGGCAGAGGTGGTCAAAGTAGTCACTGTAGCTACTCAAGTAGAAGTAGAAGTAACGCCGGAATTTCTACTCAAGTAGAAGTAGGCGTTATGGTTCACCAAGTAAGTAAGTAAGTAGGTATTCTACGCTTATTTTTACCTAAAAAACTTAAAATTGTCAAGTAGAAGTAGAAGTAGTCTCAATCATAACTACTTAAAAAGTAGTGTGAGTAGGAAAAATCTACTTCAAGTACTTCAAAAAGTAGAAGTACTTCGTTACTGACCACCTCTGGTTAGGGGTTAGGTTTAGGGTTAGGATTAGCGTTAGGGTTAGGATTAGGTTAGGGTTAGGTTAGGATTAGGGCTAGGATTAGGGTTAGGTTAGGATTAGGGTTAGGGTTCAGGTTAGGTAATGGTATTGTAACTGTTATTGTTACTCTGACCGAGCGAGATAGTGTAATGGTTATGCGTGGCATGGAGGAGGAAAAAAAACGGGGGCGCAGACTAGATGACCTCATGGGGCCGTATCGCAACTCCGTCGTCAAAGCATCTCAATGGTGCAGGCGAAAAAGAATATCATATCTGTCTCTCCCTCTCTCTGGCCCTGGCCGAATTTACAAAGGGCCGAATTTACCGATGGCCGAATTCACCGACGGCTGAAGTGACCGAGGGCCGAATTCACCGGGCCGAATTTACCTTGGGCCGAGTTTACTGGAAATCATACGGTACTATAGTAACATAGCAATTGAAAAGTAAACAATAACAAACACGAATTTGAACGCACTAATGGGAAATTTGTAAGTTGTGCAGAAAATCTTTTTGTCTACATAAAATAGATTGGTCAATTGGATGATTGTTGATTCTAAGACTTTCGATTGAATCAAGGATCTACCTCGCGCAATGACAGTAAACATTTGGTCATTATAGTTTTGACCGCAAGAAGGCTTCTCACTTAAATGTTTGCCAATTGACGAAGCGTATGCTTGATAATCGTCACATCGGTCAGTTTTTGCGGCTAATTTGCATATGCGTGCGAGCTCCGTACGATCATTTGCGCAAGTTTTTGAGCGAATCAATTTGAGAATGTGTTGCGTTATCCGTTCAAACAATCTTTGTGACGTACGTCCCACATACCTACTATCACAGTGGCACTTAAATTCGTAGACGACGTTACTTGCGTTTAAAGCAGGAAGAACATCCTTTCCAGTGACGTACGGTGAGGTTCATGGCTGGTGAGGCACGGACCCCCCCCCCACACACACACACACACAAACACCCAAACAAACACACACGCACGTAAAGTAGCCTACCTGATAAAAAGATCCAACATGTGAATAACAACAGCAGCGGGTATAGAGAGCATCTTCTTTGCACACTGATAGCCGTTGCAATTCCACATTATACGATACATGTAGGATTGGTCGATATTGTGCTAAATGAGCAAGTTTAGACGGATAATAATTAATATCTCTTCAAGTACCGGTGTAAATTATTCGAAGCATAAAGCAACGACAATGCAGCCTATGCAAGTAGCTATCACATACCACAATTTAACGGAAAATAAATACCAGCTACATAAGTAAGGGAATGTATTTGCTCCGCATTACGTATTGGATGTCGCTACTATATAATTCCTACCAGTAACGTGCGGTGGGGTTCATGGCTGATGAGGCACCGACCCCCCGCCCACACACACACACACTCACACACACGCACCCACGTAAAGTACCTGATAGAGACCCAAAATGTGAGTAACAACAGCAACGGGTATAGAGAGCACTTTCTTTGCACACTGATAGCCGTTGCAATTCCACATTCTACAATACATGTAGGACTGGTCGCTATTGTGCTAAATTGGCAAGTTTAGACGGATTAGAATTACTATCTCTTCCAGTAAAGGTATAAATTATTCGAAGCACAAAAAAATAGCATCCTCATTTACAAATATTTTTTCAGTAAGAAGACACCAGGTTTGCCGAATTTCGAAAGACAATACACTAGGACACTACATTAGGTCAAGTCAATATACAATAGAATCTAGATATACTGTAAAAACACTGGGAGTGACGAAAAACAACGACAACGCAGCCTATGCAAGTAGCTATCACATACCACAATTTAACGTAGCTATGGATGGAAAATACATAACAGCTACATAAGTAAGGAAGTAAGGAATGTATTCGCTCCGCATTACGTATTGGCCGTCGCTACTATATAATTCCTACCAGTAACGTGCGGTGGGGTTCATGGCTGATGAGGCACCGACCCCCCGCCCACACACACACACACTCACACACACGCACCCACGTAAAGTACCTGATAGAGACCCAAAATGTGAGTAACAACAGCAACGGGTATAGAGAGCACTTTCTTTGCACACTGATAGCCGTTGCAATTCCACATTCTACAATACATGTAGGACTGGTCGCTATTGTGCTAAATTGGCAAGTTTAGACGGATTAGAATTACTATCTCTTCCAGTAAAGGTATAAATTATTCGAAGCACAAAAAAATAGCATCCTCATTTACAAATATTTTTTCAGTAAGAAAACACCAGGTTTGCCGAATTTCGAAAGACAATACACTAGGACACTACATTAGGTCAAGTCAAAATACACTAGAATCTAGATATACTGTAAAAACACTGGGAGTGACGAAAAACAACGACAACGCAGCCTATGCAAGTAGCTATCACATACCACAATTTAACGTAGCTATGGATGGAAAATACATAAAGCTACATAAGTAAGGAAGTAAGGAATGTATTCGCTCCGCATTACGTATTGGCCGTCGCTACTATATAATTCCTACAAGACTGTTGTATTCCGAAATCGATAGCGCGTTTCACTGTGTTGCGATTATCCAATTGTTAACGAATAGTGCATGAGGCAGATTCGTTTGTGCCTCACCTGGACATTGTTTCTCTGTGATGGCATTGTCTGTAATAAAGCCGAATGTCACCTTCCTGGCGATTTTGGGAGGGTTCTGGTGCTCTGACACTGTTAATATTTGGATATTTGGAATCGGTGTGACGATAGCATTTGATTGATACCAGTTATTATGAATTCTGAGCTATTTATGATGAATTGCATTGTCGCAGGTGAGGCACGACCCGCCCGTGCCTCACCTGTGCCTCTACTCTTCTTTCGCGCTGTATTTTTGAATAATAATTATCCAAATGGATGATGTTTGGTGAAAAAATGTTCAAATTTAGGTATTTATGAGCATCGATTTAAAATATCAATAATAACCATCGACTCATGGAGGGTTTTCACAATTTTCATTTTCTCACCCTGACGACATCCTCATTGGACCGCACGTCACTGCTACGCCATATGTTCGCGTTATGTAATCCATCGTACCTACACATACGTATTTGTCGAATGAACCTTGAAGTAATCAGATATCCATTTGGTGTTGTTGAATCCATGCTGTGTTTCGATCACAGCCGTCATTTACACCACCTCGCGCACCAGGGAAAGGATTGTGGTGTCGATGTCGGTCGTACTTGAACCCACAACCTAGTGGAGTTGCAGCTGCGGATCATATCACTACGCTATCTTGTCACTCATGGTCCTGGTCATCTGTGTTTCCATTTTGAATTATGTGTTGAATGTTGACGCTGACCCGGAATTCTGGGTCGTGGCAAAGATCAGACCATTCATTGTTTCCAAATCCTTTTACCGTTTCGCATTTGAGATTTGTCGTAAACATGAAACGATACGCGCAGGCAGTTCATTACTTCACCTTCACTGTCAAATTCAGAAACTCTTACAAAGCAATCACCAACACCAACACTGCTCAGGTTTATGACATTTGAATAACTGATTTGACGTATAGAGGAGGATATATTTACTCGAGAAAACGAGATAAGATATACAAAACAACAGCAACATTTTACATTGAAAGCAATTGTGACGTTGCATAATACCTTGAACAAATACATTTGGATATGTTTAGCTTTTAGTAACAAGCCTATAGGTTACACCAGGGGCGCGTTTCAGTAGGTACATAAAGACGACATAGGCCTACCACTGTGGCTCAGTGATTACACCGCTGATTTAGTTCAGGACACGAGATCACTTCCCGCTGGCTGTTGCCGAGAACCTACCAACTTGCCAGGACAACCAGTGCCTATCCCAGGTTCACCTAAATCAGTGGTTCTTAACCGTTTTTGTCCAACGCCCCCTTTCAAAAATTCCCTGGGTCTGGCGCCCCCTATTTTAAGGACTGAAATAAAAAGTAGTCGGTAAGCGGTTAAAGTCCGGTTTCGGGTTGGCACGTCACTATTAGATCACTCCACTAATTAACGGTATAATTATATGTGCTATTTTGAGGATCAAATCCAGGTTGTTATAACAACCATAGGGTAAGTCGTACGGGCTCATTGCATTTGGTCGAGATCGATGTACACATCCCGAATTCTCCTCTGTGATTGGCAATACGGGAAAGTCCATTGTATTGGGTTTTGCTGTATTGCTTTATGTTACATTGTTACTGTTACTGTTTGCTCACATTAAATTTATTACTGCACCAAGCTCTTAACTTGAGCATGAATATGGGTAACAACACTAAGCAGTATCATCCTTCATGATACGATGAAGAAAGATTCTGACGATTTAATTTTGTGGCTCTCAAATACAAATAAATTCAGTTAATCACTTTGACCAAAAAGCTTCAAAACATCTTTAATGTACAACGGGCATCACCATCAAAAGTTGTACTGCCTTTTCGATTTCGTCACGCAGTGCGCTGCAGTATGCAATACCTAGTTCAAAACATTCTGTGGAAAATAATCCGAGCTATCAGTATAAGTATAATTTTAATAACATTTTCAAAGCACCACAGAACTGTGACACAACGAAAAGATAGGAAAATGCCGAAACGACATGGAGTAGCTAGCGTGACGGAGTGTTTTAACGGGGTATTGGTAATCCAAAAGTACGCCAAATTCATTTGACATGAATTAAAATAAACCATTGCATTCATGGAAACATCGTCGATGGATATTTCGCGACGAGCGCAACGGAAAACGCTGTGATTTGACAGATTTTGTCGAATGTTAGTTTGCAAAGAGAACTCTGGGATATATAAAATTATTGTTCTACTATATAATCATATGTTCTTACTACACCATCTACTGCGAGGCCAGTTTTGTTCAGCCCCCCCCCCCATACCGCCCCCTCAGCTCACCACCCCCTATTTCGCCCGCTGGGCGTTTCCGCCCCCTTCAAAATTCAAATCGCCCCCTGGGGGAGGGGCGCTGGAGACAAGATTAAGAAACACTGAACCCAATGGAGGACGTTGCGACATGACGGGCACCCGTCTCAGCCGAATCACGACGCAGATCAATATAGGCATTCGTCCGATGTGGCAGTAACCCACACACGTGGGAAGCAGAAAGCTGGTGGCCGAATGAAATTTTCGTAACACCGAGGCGAAAGAGCTCGTTTGTAGCGGTAACAGAATATAAGTTCCAACATTGTATCTATATGCAGTGTCATTGGTCACTTTGCGTTAGTTACGAAGATAAATCTTGCAATGTCGACTATGTCCACCTACGAATATAACTGCTAATAGTAAATACGACCTCTCGACTTAACATACTTTTTGAAACTACAAGCCTCAGTGATGCTTGCCGGATCTTCATTTCTATTTCTATGTGACATATTTTTGATATTTCTTTAAAATTGCTATATTTGTACATCTACTTGGAATTGAGTAGTTATTTAAGATGGTATATTTCTGCTTCTACTGCAATAGAACCGCTGACAGCCACTTGTTTAGTAGGATTGTTCAAAAAAAACTTTTTTTTCCAAATCTCACTCGCCTAATGACTAAATCGTCAGGTTGTCCAAGAAAGCGATGCACACCAAATTTGACTCAATTCAAATCAGTCAAGGCCGTGCAATCTCGAATTGAAATTTTTAATTTAATATTGTAAATTAAAAAAAAAATTCTCAAATTTTTCTGTCAACCCCTTGAAATTGTTGAGCTGTCTTCAAAGACGATGCAAAACGAATTTGAGTCAATTCCGACTTGTAGAAGCGGAGTTATTCGCGTTTTTCTTCGATAATTGTCGGATTATCCTTGATCCGGGAATTATCAACGAAAAACTCAAATAGTTCCGCTTCTACTAGTCGGAATTGACTCCAATTAGTTTTGCATCGTCTTTGAAGACAGCTCAACAATTTCATGGGGTTGACAGAAAAATTTGAGAATTTTTTATTTTTATTTTTAATAATAAATTAAAAATTTCAATTCAAGATTGCACTGCCTTGACTGGTTGGAATTGAGTCAAATTTGGTGTGAATCGTTTTCTTGGACAACCTGACGATTTAGTCAATAGGCGAGTGAGATTTGGAAAAAAATTTTTTTTGAACAACCCTATTGTTTAGTGTTGGCCGTGTTTGAGTTCACGCACTTTTCGGTGATAAATTTGGTGAATTCGGTGCATACGTGGGTATATGAATACGCTGAGAACTGCCCCATAAGTAGCACTGACCTATATGGACGCTTGGAGCATTGTCGTAACTTATGAAGAGCGTATGACAGCGGGACAATTTGCATTAAAGTCAACGCTAGGAAGATCATCAAAAATACAATGATGGTCCCTTCCGCTTTTACGTTACAGGCAAAAGCATCTGGTGGTGAAAATGCGTCTTCGCTGACGAATTTTATTCCGATCACTTCGCAACGGAATGATCCTTTGATCGACCACAAATATCCGATTTGAAAACCCGAAGGGAAGATGCACGATATGACCAACACAAGCAATAACGAACATCGGTTTTTGTACTTCGAGTACACTGCCGAATCATTCATACCGCGTAATTTGCTCCAGCATTTCATCTTGTATTTATCATCGATATTCAGCGGCATACTTTCGTTGAATTCGAGACGTGAACATTGCTTCAGAAATTCATCTCGACACTCGGAAAATATCCTGAGGTCCGTGGCAACGGATTTACGGTAAAGCCAGTATGAAGCTTGAATGAGAATTGCAAAAAGAACTCCCAGCATAAGCGTCCCGGTAGCTGTGTAAAAATATAGAATCACATGATTGGCACACATTTCATTCACGAACGCCGTTTCAGGTGCACTGAGACCCCTGTCTGTAAGGTCCAATTGAAGTATTCCAGATGCTGTCGAATTATCCGGCACGCATTGCAATGTAAGCCCGCCGAGCGACATATAATTTGGAAACAAGGCTGATATGAAAGTTGCTGTGAAAAGATAGCTGCGATACTTTTCCCAAGTTGGTTTCAAATTCAAGTCGTCCAGCAAATCTTTGAAACGTATGGTGCCTGTGCCAGTGACAGGAGCAAGCATATTGCAACTATGTAACTACATAGACCTACAATAAGTTTAAACATTATTAGTATCACAAAAGTAAAGAAGTTGGACTCGAATGAAATGTCACAATAGGAAATATAGGGTAAATACAGCTCCTTTGATGAAATAGGCTTTCAACCAATGTTTCCTCTAATTATATTAATATATCGCTATCAATTTTTATCCTCTCTCTGCTCACGTACCCTGATTTACAGGTAGAGCTGAGTGAGGTGTGTTTGAAAAGGCGGGACCCCTCAATAATAATTAAACATCTTCGGCGTAGCCTATACCCGTTGGCAGGAACGAAACAGCACTTCGTCAGCCCCCTCCCCCCAAAAAAAGAAAAACTTGGGTCTTGGGCTTCCGTAGGGTGATAAACTTACCCCTATCATGCTGTTCGCTTTTGCCACGAAATCAGTGGTACTGTATAGCAGGCCAGCGCAAAGCGCGAAAATTTTCGATAATTCATTATAAAATCGGTCAATGAGATCAGGAATTGCATAAATATTGCTATCAATTTATTGTCCTCTCGGCTCACGTAATCAGATTTACCTGTAGAGCGGAGTGAGATGTCTTGGAAACTGTAGGCCCGTTGGTATGATTCCGTAACATGATGTTATTTCGTGACCTCGTGTCTGCTACATCACAAAATATATAATCGCCCAAACGTAGGCTAGTAAACTAAAAGACGTATCAGATTTCAAATTGGTATTTCTTCACTGGAATATTAATTTTCCCTGCGGAATGGTATTTGTCTTGTGAGGGGCAGATTGCCTCGACAGTAACATTCGGCGCCAGTCATTCAGGCGCCTATGGACAATTAAACCTATTAGTATTTTGTATATATAACAAAGTTTTCTGTCAGCATACGGGCAGTCCTATTCGGCCTCGGTTTTCTCGCTGCCGATTGTTCTGGCACACTTCTTAGAGTCGCATGTTACATGGCCTAAAACTTTATTTTTTATTGGGGGAAGAGTACCTAAAAATTAAGATATTGGGCGATTTGAAATTTTGAAAAAGTTGCATAATTTCGGGCCCCCTTCGTGCTCCCCCCCCCCCAGCCCAACTGGGGTGCTTGGTGTGCCGCAGTTACGGTCCTGCTCATATTCAAATAAGATCAGGCGTTTGCCGCAACATTTTTTTGCTTTCCTCAGCGCGAATAAACTGTAACGTGATACTTTCAATAATCCCGCCTGCAACACACACAGCATAGGGTTATCATATTTTAGTGAACCAAATTTCGGGCGCTCTTTAGCGCCCACTAGCGGATTTCAAAATTAAGTAAGAGCACTTTGTCGATCAATATGACGTCACCCCAACAAAACTCTGTCTATCGACTAGAGGTGGTTACGATGCGTTTCAGGACTACGTGGTTGTGTGTTCTCAGTTATATCCAGGACCGAAGTCCCATTTTTTCAGCCTCCTTCCACCCTCCTTCTGGGGGCTTACTATAATAGGGTTACCATACGTCCTCTTTTAAGAGGATTTGTCCTCTTTTTTGAGACTATGTCCTCTTTTTTGAAGAAAATAGACGATAACAAACGAAACATTTCAACGAAAGGTAACGCAACAAAACACTACAGTTTGCCTCACAATGTATGCGAATTCTACTGTTGTATTGCGAAAATGAGTTTTTTATGAACAACACGCAATATAATTTTCGATACATACATTCCAGATCAGTTATCCGGTAACGGTAATCGCGTATGCGTATCCGTGAATATGAAGACTATCCTGCATAATATGTTTAACAAATGCGTCTATTCCCCATACCAGAGACCACGAAATTACCAATCGTTTAGAAACCATTGGCTTGGAGAGTTCTCCTACGAAATGGTGGAGATGTTTTGCTGAATGTAAAAATCTCGCAATATTAGGCCGCCGTGCTACTTTAGTGAACATTATTTCGAAATGAAGACATAATAGCGAAGACGCTAGGGTGTGCAAATTTCTGATGGGTGGCCAGATTTCGATAACTCTGTAAAACAACAGACCACACTTACGGATTTCTACTATCACGGGTGGGCAACATTCGGCTCCGCGGGCCAGATGTGGCCCGCGACGGGATTCTGTCTGGCTCGCGAACAGTTGCCGGTCTTACATGATGATGTGGCCCGCGGCCCCACCCAGTCCGCCGAGATTCCCCACTACTTACTTACTTACTACGTCAAATTTTATTGACTGTATGTCATTATATACGTGTGTGGAAGCGTGTGATAGTGGATATTACGCTTAAGTTAATCATCGTGTTTGTCGACTACAACGGTCATTAATACCAGGCCGATATCTCTATGTTTTTTATTTTGTAACCGCTGACTTGTAGTACAGCACACTTCTAGGCTTTTGTAAGACACCGCTTATGCGGATGAGATGGCGAGGAGGAGCCTACATAAACCTCCAACACTTCGGTAGGAATTCTGGAATCGTCCTCGAACCAACAACCCATTGGTGTTGTAGCTGTGGATTATACCACTACGCTAGCTCGCCACGTACTCAGCCCTAATGAATTGATATCTTGGTAAATTTGGGGTACCGGGCTTATCGAACGCCTTGAAATCTTAATTAGGAATTGCAACGTGTGTTTACTAATCAGTAGAACAAGTTTTTGTTACTCTAAAATCGTAAGAAAGTTGGATTTAATTTAAAAATTGGAGTAAAAAGTTGCATTCATAATTTTTGTTGAATTTATAGGGTATGAGATACTCGAAGGTTCCGTTGTTTAACCTATTTCCTGCAGAGCTGTAAAATTTGTTACTTAGCCTTACGGTCTGACGAAACAGCAAAAAAAAATACATTTTTTTCGGCATACAGCATGAAAATTACGCGATGCGGGAATAACTGGCTTCGAAAAGTCAAACAGCGTAGCGATAACCACCTCTCTCTAAAACAAGTTGAATAGCACACCCCAATCCCCCTAGGTCTGCAAACTTGACCCACGGGACATATGTAATATTACAAAAACAACTCTCTCTCTCTCTCTCTCTCTCTCTCTCTCTCTCTCTCAGCGACTTTAACAAAATCAATAGCCTGAAAATCAGGACCCGTGAAAGGTTAATTTTCGGCGGTCTCGCTTTGGCGTTCGTGAAATGGTAAACTATTTCAAATTTAAACGACAGAATTATTAAAGCGATCTATTTACATATTATTCGGGTACCGTTGTGCTTGGTAGGGGTAGTTGAACGTCTCCCATTTTGTCATAGATAACAGTGACATGGTGCTAAGTCGTCATATAGCTCTTTGCTATGCAAATCGAAGAGAGTAGAACCATAGTAGAAATAGTTTATAGCATGTTTTTAAAACACTCCTTAACATTTTTACGCAATATTTGATAAAATTGCCGTAATAATTGGCTATGAAAAATGGAGAAAAGTTGCAAAAAGTTGCACTATAAAATACCTCCAAACAGCTTAAAACATCATAGTACAAAGATTCTGAGCATCTACGAAGCTGTCGGAAGCTGTAAAAAAGTTGCAAAAATTGCAAATACTTGCCCTACTAATGAGAGAGAAGCAGACATGGCGGCGCCTGTATGACAATGCTGTTCTCAAATCCCCATTGTCATCGTCATTATCGGCGAGAAATGGCTTTGAAGTGGCATTGCTATCGTTAAAATACATTCGTTTAATACGATTTATTTCTTGTAGATGTGGATAAATGGGCGAATAATGTATCGATTCAGCAATCCGGCCCGCCAAGTACTTAATTTTCCTAAATCCGGCCCGCCGACTGGAGAAGTTGCCGCCCCTGTACTGGATACAAGCTGCAAGGCCAACTTTACACAGATGGACGAGTGAACGGCGGAACAGCAGTATCTTACAATACTAAACAGCGGACCAAGGGGAGTAACGTTGTATCTATGCTATTCATGTTACGACCGGAAGTGAATCCAACAGGAGGGCTTTCAGAAAGTTAAACTATATGTGTACCGTCACAGAAGTAAGCAACAGATATCTCATCTGGATAGGACATGACTCATCCGAAGTGTGATATCGAGCCATTCCTCTGTCGCCCGACACAATGATCGAGCAAGAAGATTCACTTTTGGTAAACGGAAATTCGATCAATGCAGTATTTTCCTGTCGCAGCACTTAGGGTTAAATAAGGTTCAAGACGCGTGGTGGCCTGTGTTCAATGGTACCAAATGAAGTAGTCAACAGTCATACTATAGAATACGCAACGTGAGTAATATGCAAACTGTGTAAGTTATGTCATATGAACTCGTGGTCGCATGTTTTGAAGATTCATTTCACCATGCTCATTGCAAAATGCATTCAAACGCATAACATATTCGAATTATTTATGACGACAAAAGGTTTGATTCCATTAGGTTAATTGTAAATAGTAAGAAAACAGAAAATGATTTGAACTAGCTTGCTTAGTGCTCATTTGCATTGATCCATGCATACAATTGGAATAATGAGGAAAATTATCCACCAGACCAAAACCAATCCAACCTTAGACATTTGATACAGACATACGAACATACACTATAGTGGGGCCTCTTTTTTGAACTGAAAAATGAAAACATTTGACCTAAAATTGTAAATTGTGACTGTGTTTTAAAAGTAATAACTTAATTTCGACTGAAAAAGAACTAGGGTGGTCAAATTATCCATTATTACACAAAAACTCTAAATTCCAGAACTTTTTACATTTCTGGTTAAAACTTTCTGTCCTTACTTGGTAAGAATGAAAAAAAAGAGTGCGCTTGTAACAGTCCTGGTAACTCACTTTGTTGTGACTATATGTTATGTAGACGCTAAGAGTGAACGTGGGCATTATGGACTATGGGAACTGATTTGGAGAATCCATAAGTTAATAGCTCTCCCTACGCGCACCAAAGTCAGATTGATGACTATATGTGTTCACGTCATTTGCGGTCGTGCTATAGGTGCATTCAATCGAAAATCGTCGCCAATGCGCTCGACTAATGTTCATTGTTATGCAGCATTGAGTTTTCTAATCAACCAAACAATCAATCAAACAACGAATACACGAATGCTTTTCAACCGATGGTATGGTACCCATCTGTGCGAATGAAAAAATTGCAGTGCGAATGTCGAACGCGGTTCGTATTTTCGAAATAACAGTTCGATTAGGGCGAGGCACTGGTATACTGTGGTGCGTGATGGCATGATATTACGAGTGAAATTCTGTATTACCGGTATGGTTTTGGAGACCAGAGATTTTTCATTGCTTTCTGCTTAATTTCCTTTCTTGCTACCAGCGTGATACAGTAGGTGATAAAATGTCGAACTTCAAGGAAGTTTCATCCCATGTGTTAAGATTATGTGTGAAAATTATTTTGTTTCACAATACGTTTGACATTCTAGAGCCAACACTCTCTCTTAGCGAAAAGAGTTTGTATTCACATCCAAAGGTCCGAAAATGGCGGTAAACGAGAACAGAACTTGACTCAGAATTATATCGCGGTTATAAATCATACATTCCTACGTGCGTGCATAATTTGGATTTAAATGTTGTGCTCGATTTATACCGCGGTATAAGTCTGATATATGTTCTGATGTAATGTGCCAAGGGTGTACCACCCGTACACCCGTATATATGGGGTGGTACGCAGGTGGAAATACACACTCTTTTCGCTAAGAGCGTACTAAGGTTCGTATGCGAACGTGAATCTTTGAATTACGAATATCCGCAGACCTTATACGAACGTCGCTCCATCCCTATTTCATAGGTCAAGTGCTGGTCTAACAAAGAGAAGGGACACAAATCGCTACGTTATGCGCAATGGAGATGCCGACTTTGCGCATGACTATTTTAGAGTTAGACAATTTTATTTGATGACCTGTCTTCAGCTATTGCCAATTGCTATGTAATATCTGAAATCGAATTTAATGATTAGCTCGCCATCGCCGTTACTGATTCTGGATGAGAAAATTAATTGGCATAGCTACCAGGAAGCCTGTGTGTGCGGCCTGTTGTTATATCGCATTATTCAAATCTCGCCTGCCTATTCAAAAGGTTGCACAACCCTGCATTGCACTATATCGTTTTTACAAAATGACTATTAGCAAAATCTTACGGCTGCATTATATTTCCGCAAACCCACAAGAAAATCCCATTCAATTTGCAGGAAAACTTACGTATGCCTAAGTGAGGTAGCATATTGTTAATACGGTACATATTTTTTCGATCTTTGATCTAAACGATGTCCACGCTCGATTGATGAACTCGCGCGCTCTCAATGCTAGGTCATGAATGGTATATATCGAACAACAAATATCCTTTGCTGTTTACTACACTAAATGTCGTTTAAAATTCCAAAACCAGTTGACTTTATTCTTGTCAGCAAAATTGTGCAATCATTGTGTCACGAAGGTTCGACTGGCCTTTTTCCAACCAAGAGCTACTCCTTGAGTACCGATTGAAGCGACGGGCTACCATTCATTCCCGTCGTTTACCCTTACCAGACTGAATTTCCACTTTTCTATTCACAACACATTGTGAGAAGACTTCTAAGACTGTCTTGTAAAATTAAAACATCTTAATTCAACTAGCTATAGCCACTAACATTTTGTAAGAAATCATGAATTATTTCGCACCATGTCATTGGTGAGGTATATCAAATAATGGAATTTCTCGAATCCATGGTCATTGTTAAGAGATATTGGCCAATATCGGGAATTTTGAGTGTAACAATTTATTGCCACTATGATTTCTCTATGTTCTTGTGGGTGATATGATGAGTTGCTGTTATCACCATATATAATTCCCATAGTTACAGCAAACGGAAATATTACCTTAGTCGTCGGTAAAGCCGCGTGGTTAGAACCTATCCAGATGTATTGATACTGCCCATACAAAAACATATGAATTCGCGGGTTCATATAAGTTACACCCAGGACCGTAAGTGTCGCAACCCAAGTTCCCCAATTAGGGGGGGGGTGATCTCGAAGGGAGCCCAAAATTATTTCGTGAATCCACATATATTATTAAGTATTTCTTTAGAAAATTATACAACTTTTTCAAAATAATTTTGCGCTGCGATTTATTGTTGACGAAGATCTTGATTAGGAAAAGCATTAGACAGTTTGGCTTCATAAGTGCTAAAACGTTCAGGATCACTTCGTTAATATGGTCACCTAAGATGAAATATTCGACAGTGCTAACTCATTTTAATTGCCAACTTACCAATCGCCTGCTGATGCAAACATATTGCTTTCTAAAGATGTTTTGTTGGGTTTGCGGAAAAATGAAATGTTCTGGATAGCATTTTGAATTTGGTGTTGTCAATCGCCGCCAATATATCTTTGTGAAAATGGATTTTTGGTAGGCCTACTCGAAGACTCGGATTTTCAAGACAATAAATACAGCAGAAAATTTGTTTCGAAATAATAAAAGTCTATAGTCATATAGTGTGATGAGTGATGTTTATCGCTGGCCTACAATCAATATTTGCACGAGACAGATGACGGATGCACGATAATTGGGCTAATGAACGAAAACTTGAGGGGGTCCGCGAAGACAAAATGGTTGAGAACCACTGATTTATAGAATTTGGCACTTGGGCGTCGGCCATTACCGCACCACGACGCACCAAGACGTATGACGTTATGGGCCATGTAACATGCGACTTCGAAGAGTGCGCCAGAACGATCAACAGCGAGAAGACCGTGGTCGAAAAGGACTATACCCTTTTGCTCACCGTAAACTTCCATAGATATATATATATAATGCCTAAATGTCCATAAGCGCCTAAGTGGCTGGCGCCGAATGTTCCTGTTCTGGCTATCTGAACCCCACAAGACAAATGCCACCCCGCAAGAAAAAAATCATTAGCCAGTAAAAAAATATCAATTTGAAATCGTGTGCGTCTCTTAGTTTAGTAATAGTGGGCGATTTCAATATAGTTTGACATAGCAGACAGGAGGTCACGAAATAGCATCATGTTACGAATTCATTATACCAACGGGTACCACTGGTATACCAGTGGTTCTCAACCTTTTTGGACTCGCGGCACGCTTCCAAAATCAATAACAGTTCGCGGCACACTAGCACATAGTTGCATTGAAGTGGCTCGGTGGTTTGTCAGATAAGTGTCTATGCTTTTTAAAATTTGCATTTTGAATTTACTTGGCACCACAGCTTCATTTGACAATTTTGCATGACAGAAAAGGCAGTCTGGTACAGATTTTGATTCATCATCACACCAGATAATGCCCATATTTAGATAACTGTCGCAATATATGAGTGCTCTCGAGCTTTCTTTATGTACCTCCACTTCCGGAATCTCTTTTCTTCACTGAAATGATCATCACCACTTGACTTCCTCTCTTTCAGAACAAACTTCTCCATTTTTATATGTATAAAAGTAAACTTTTGTAAGTAAAGCGTCCCTCATATAGCCTATAAGCCCTGAAAAAGGTCGTCGTATTCCTCTGGCTAGAATATCGTTCCTAATTCTTGATTACAACAAACAGGGAGTATTCAAACGACACTAAAGGGGTCACTTTAATTTACTAACGATTTACGACGTCAGAGAAATTTCGGACTGCGCTAAGAGACTACATTCCATACTACATAAACTCTGCATACTTCCGCATTGCCCATTGATGCCAAACACATTCCCTGACAGATCGTGTTACACCCGTGAGGATAGCTCTACTGGCAGCCGCCCACAGCTCATTTATATAGTTGCAAGCTTCCAAGTTCCAACAAACCGGGTAAATAACCTCTGCGGCCGGAAAAGTTTTAACTGATATAATTTGATCAACTCTACTTCTCAATTCTCAAATTCGTCGCCTGTAACAACATTGCGCTAAAAGCCTATATTTCAACGGCAGTGCAGGCACGCTATCTAACAATCCCAATGTGGATATATAGTTTGTAATCCGGATTCGTAAACGTGAACATTACTTCCAAATTAGTTTAATTTTCGCCTGTGAGTGATTAGGAAGACAATGAGGATTTTAATATTGCATCATCACACAGGCGCCTCCATGTCTGCTCTTATCTGCGATGAATCAACGTATTGTGCAAAACCTAATAAAGCATTCAAAGCACACGATAAATCGGGAAAAGAGAATTAGCGGGGATATTGATTGCCTGCCTGTCAGCAATTTTGATTTGTCAAATGTACCAACTTCACATCGAGCCTGATTTAAGGTAAGGTAGTTAGCGTATAATTTCGAAATTCAAAATAATCTCTCGCGGAACCGTTGCCAGACGTGAATTGCACACTATATAGCAGGGGTGGGCAAACGTGCTTCATACGCGATCAGCATATCAAAAATCTTAGCTTTAAAAGAGCCATAACACAAAAATTCAAAAATACGAATTTATCACGTCACAATGAAATGCAAGCAATCGAATGAAGTTTATTATTGTGTGATGATAGGGTGCGTCTCAACCAGGGCATGGTATGGTATGGAATGGAATGGGAATTTTCCATACTCCATAGCCGCCCAATCGTTCCATACGATACTTGACAATTTTCCATACCATAGCAACATTCTTCCATAACATATTTGACACTTTTTTCCATACTTTCGCGACTTTCCCAACCTCTCAAGTGATATTCTATTCTTCGTATGTGGAAATGTTGCGGCGTTTTAATTCTAATTATTTTGGATGAAATTATCCATTTAAACAGCCCTGATGCACCAATGATATCCCTAGTTTCTTTCTATCATATGTTGTCAGGAATGTATGTTGCCGAATCATCGAAGGCTTTATAAGCCTGCACACGGTATTATTTGGAAATCACAACAGAATCTCATGACATGTAAATCTAGCAGGGTTGTAATGACTCGAGTCACGATTTTTTTTGACTCGACTTGACTCATTTTCCCATTTCAAGAAAATGACTCGACTCGACTCGAGTCAATATTTGGATTGACTCGACTTGTACTCGAATCATTACGCATGACTCGGTCCAAGTCAGTGACTCGGCTTATTTTATATGACTTGAAGACGAAGAAATTTGCGAATCGTCATGGCTAGATCAACGCATCAGACGAATTCTGCCGACATCGCTATTTGTCACCACTGCTTTCGTTGCACTCGTCTGATATCAGATATGCCGCCGCAAAAACAACAGGCAATGGTACATAGTAGAAATGCAATGTTCAAAATCATCCAGTGATGAAGAGATAATAATTCCTCCGCAATCAAAGTACTCAAGACTTTTCAATTATACAAGCAAATAATCGAAGCAAAGTTAAATTAGAGCCAATGCGATGACTCAGATGGTCAAGTATTGGAAGAGACTGATAAGGTCATGTGTAGATTTGAAGGCGATGATTCTTTGCATTTTAGGGCGACTAGAAAGAATGAGTATCCAATGCTCTTCAATGAGGTTCAAAAATCCTTGTCAATTCCTTCACCTAGTGCACCAGTGCAACGTGTATTCAGTAGATGTGTAATAATTCTAAGGCCATGTCGATTTAATATACCTGAGGATCTCCTTTCCACTTTGGTATTTTTGAAGTGTAACTCATCATTGATTTGATCTGCCGTCTGTGAAAACACACAACACCCGGCGTCCATTTGACGTTTTGTTAGGTATGTGCATTGTGCATGTGAGTAATAATGAATGGCTAATGTTGTGTGATGTTTGTACAACAGGGCTGTTCAAAAATAACTTCTGTTTTATTTTACTGGATGGCTACTTGATAAAATTGCCACGTTGCATTAAAAGAACACTGTATCTTGCTAAGTTTTAAAATGTTGAATCAATGATATGCGAGGAGAAAATTTCGGATTTGAAAATTAATAGAGTATTTTTAATGAGAAATTCTTTCAGATAATACAATTATGTATTAGTAGTAGGCCGACTATTTTTTCATATCCAAAATATCCTACTCTAATAACTTCGCTTCTTCCAATTGGAATTGAGCCAAATTTGCAATGAATCATATTTTCACACACTCTAACAATATCATGAGGTAGGCGGTAGAATTCGAAAATCTCTATTCGTAATTAATCCAAAATTTTCTCTCATAGCATTGCTTTCTACCGGTTGAAATTGTGCCCAATTTGAGTTTTTTAGGCAATCTAACAATTTTAAAATTTAGACAGAAAATTTCAATTTTTTTTTAACAGCCCCACTGTAAAATTATTTCTCCAATGATGTAACTGCGATATAGTATTTAGTGCAATTGAGAAAACCTTCAGTAATATCAAAAGGTATCTGTTCTTTTGTCACTGCACATAGCTGCATGAACACTTTTACAGCATGCTGACCTGGTGAAAATACCTCTACATAAGCGTGCATATGTTGATTCTCTATCAGCTGATACGTAGACCTGAATTCGTTGGTTCTCCATCAGCTATTTGTGAGCCGTCGTCGATGTGCTCGTAATAAAAAACTGAGTGCTTGTATTTGTGATGTATCAGGATGACAGGACAGATATTTGATTTTATGTTATAAGATTAGTGAAGTTAGCATATATTGGGGGTCTCATCTATCGGTAGCATCGTTAAATGAGGCCAGGAACTGTCCGTTATCTGCCTAAATAAACATGTGCCAATACTCTGATAGGGACAAAATAAGAATGTTTGGCAAGCAAGGAATTCAATATCACCCCAGCACGATTGAAAACATTACTTGAACACGACTTCAATACTGTGACTTGGACTCGGACTCGAGTCACACGCGTCTTCGGTAATCCACACATACGCGGTCGTTGGGAGCCAACAGGCCTGATGGAGTCATATTCTTCGGTGGATATTACGTCATCGTTTTTCAAGTTTCGAAGGCGTCGTTGTAGTCGTCTTTCAGACTTTGCAGTATCGTCGTATTCCGAGACCGGGCCAAGTACAACGAATTTGGATTCATCCTCGATAATAGTCATCATTTTTGAAACGTTATCTGTCTCGTTTAAAATTACCACACCAGTACCTGTATCTGGCTTCGTCATGTGGATATCGGGGTTGCTTCGCAGAGATTTTATGGCACGGAAGCATTCCTATGTCATCAAGAAATCCGCTTTGTCAACTGGAAATCCACAATACGAATGTGCCAAGTCCGTAAGTCTTGCTTTGAGAGCTGGCACTTCATCGATTGATTTTGCTTCACGGTGCGTCAATTGAGCTAATAGAATCTCAAATTCGGCGAAAACCTCCTCACTCTTGATATTAATTTGTGGAATGCAGACATTTAACCCATGCGATAGAGCAAACTTTTCGGTCGAGGACAGTGCGTAATCCGATAAGTTGATATGATATGACATTCTTCTCATCGGGACAAGCGACACTTCCGAAGCGGTCAATGACTAGCCGGTTCAAATTTCGTTCGTTTTTAGATAAATTAAGATCCTCTTTGATCACGTCAATTGATGCAAGGTATCGACAAAATCGAGCTAGGTCAAAGTATGATAAGAATCGCACTACCTGTCTTTGCTGAGTGCGGGAGTCACGACGAAGTTTCAACACCATAGATTCTTTCTTCCCGATTTCATCAAATAAAAACGCGCGCTCCATGTTGGGATTGAGGCGGGCACGAGACTTTTCTATTCTTGTTCTCACGAATTCAGGCAACGTCTTCTTAGCGATACAAGCCTTTAAAAAGGCTATTGTTGATAACGTAGTTCTCAAACGCCCGCGAGTCTTTATCAGCGTATTAATGATGTTTAATTGCTGATCGCTGTACCTTTTCCGGAAGTACACAAAGAGACGCTTAGGAGTACAGAACATTATGACACATTTGAATGAAATATTCATTTTATTCCCGAAGCTTTTCGGGGGATATCGTCAGCAATATGGCGAGAATTTCAAAAACTATGTAAAACAATATTATATATCGCTAATTATGACGTCACACAAAAATATACAAAGTTAGAAAAACGAGAGAGCTCAAGTGTTGGCATGGAGATAGCGAAGCAAAACAAGTTAATGCGCGATTTTCAAATGATACGCAAATTCTTTCTGTTGGAATTAACTAGGTTTACTCATAGTGATGAAGGTGGACTCATCAGACAAATGAAATAAATTGCGACCCTTAGCCAATATAGAGAACATGTCCTCGTGATAGTTAGCAGCACACGTATGATTTTCTAGTAAATGTTTGCCTATAGAAGATTTTTGACACATGGCCTGGTTATGTTCAAGAACAAGCGGATTGTTATGCTGCGAATTTGAGATATAAGATTTGAGAAACGGTGGCATGTGTTATTTGATACGGTCCTGCAACCGTTTGGAAGTTCTCCCTACGTACCGACAATCGCAGTGGCACTTGAATTCATAAATTACGTTGCTTTGTTTTATAGATTAACTGCTAAACACATATAGTACAATGCGACATTGTGAAAAGGTATAGTTTAATATAGGCGTCGTCTTACGAAATTAATTTTAAAAAAGGAACATGAATTACGACTTCAACAATTGTTTCATCTATTTCGCGGCCCATCTGGTCCGTAGTTCGGCTTGGTCCGCTGTTTATTATTGAGAGTTGCAGCTGTTCTGCTGTTTTATCATTTCGTGGTTTCGGGTTTGACGTTATTATTTCATCGCACAAAGCGTTTACACCGTATCCAACACAACATCTCCGTATTGCTCTTCTACTAAACTACAGGCCTTATAATATGGGGGAGTACGCAGTACCATGATATTTTCTAAAACGTGATGTTCGAGTAAACGGAGAATTAATATCGCATTTCCATATCAATACTATCATTTTCATCCCATGATGTGGACGAATGCTTACATACTATCTAAAATTGGATACCTGCTGGTATGCATCAATATGAATCTAGCTAGGCACCTCTCGCATAGCTCAATTTGGCCTTTTTTACAATCCATGTGAACGATTTAGGATCGTTTTCACAACTACTTACTTAATTGAGTACTTTTAAAGTCAGACAATTCTACTTCTACTTCAAGTAGTTTTAGGTTGCTCATGGAAAAAGTACTTCTACTCGTATTTGAGTAGATTATTTCGTCGCTACTTTTACTTCTACTTGAGTAGCTTTCTTGACTACTTTGACCACCTCTGGATACTAGCAATGGCATAGGACTGTTACCATGGGTTGCTGGAGGAGAGAGGAATCCCTACTTGCAATACAAGTGAATGGCAAATGTCTATTGTGGCCTTTCCCAAAATGACATCGTTAGGTGCAGTAACAATTGCACACTCAGTTAGTCGTCGTGAATAATACAGTAACATTGAGAATAATACAGAAACATTGAATTGTTGCAATATCACAAACACGATTGGATCATATATGTGTCAGCTTTAAAATAGTGTGTTTTCGTAGTGGTCAGGCAATAAGGATGCACAATTGCACATGTAAACCTGATACACATATGCCACTGCCATATGTTTATGTCGGACAGCAGTTCAAAAAAGCTAAAAGAGCTTAAGAGCTTCTTGGAGGTAATGAACTTCAATATACAATTTAAAAGTATATTCATGTTGAAATGAACCCAAATATTTTCGGCTGACACTCGTCAGAGGTATAGTTAGCAACCCCTGACGAGTGTCAGCCAAAAATATTCGGGTTCATTTCAATATGAATATACTTTTGAAAAGCTGAAATATCTAAATAATTTCTCGGAAAACCTTGACATAGTCAGCGATGGGCAAGGAGAAAGTGTCCTCCATTATCTGAAGATGATAGGGGCAAGATACCAGAGTAGTTTGGGACTTGCATGTGTTAGCTGACTATTGCTCGACTATCGAACGAGACAACCCCCAGAATTATGATTGATTAGTTCAAACTTAGACCCTGAATCTCGCACTTTATTGGTCCTTCAGAAGCAACATCAGTTTCAATCAAGCAAATAAAGCCGTGCATATGATTATTTGAAGTCTATTGAGTTACTTTCGAATGCTTGTTGTTTCTGAAACGTTTTATACAATAATAACAAAATATTAATAGTAGTAATTTTATGTTGGTTATGAGCAGAGGTGGCCAGTAACGAAGTAATTCTACTTTTTGGAAGCACTCAAGTAGTTTTATTTTGCTTCTGGTACTTACTCAAGTAGATCTGATTTTCTCTACTTTTACTTCTACTGCGTAATATTTTGTGATCTAATTACTTACTTTTCGCTATTATCAGTTTTTCATGTAGAAGTAGTTTAATCCGACAATCCGAAAGACAGCCTGACGAATCGCTGGGCTGTTTTCACGGAGTACCAACATTTAAAATTCTTGAAAGTCACGTAAAGGCCTGAGATTTGCTGCGCTTCGCGCACAGTAGTTGTGGAGTGACAAATATGTTTTCACGAAAGTATCAGTGAATATAATTTAGGTACAGGACAGGGACATCTAGAACTACTCCTAAATATCCCTGGTACCGGATTGCTTGGTTCCGCTCATACCGCATTGTCGCCCATATCACATATTTCATCGCAGTAAATATGGCCAACCATAACGTTTGAAACTACTGTTTCGAAATGCAGCAATTAGGCTACCTATCATATTTTGGCATCGCCTTGACTAAATATTTGAAGACTCGAATTAACAATGCAAATCGTTTTAGTTTGGTATTTCTTCTTATCAAACGGAAGTAACTCAAAGAACCTATCCTTGATCATTCCACCAAATCTCATATGCCTTTCAATAGAATGGAATTTCCAGGTCCCCAATCATGTTATGTGAAATAATCATGTACGATAAAACAAAATACATACACTTGGTGAAAGCAACATTTACAAATACAGAATTGAATTTTAATGAACCCAATTCATTTGCATGTACAGAAATAATGAATACTAAAATGGGCACAAATTTGAAGAAAAAATCATGCTCAACAACAGTACGAAGATCGATCCGAAATAATTATAATGGACAACAAAAACAGTGTACGGAAAATGCGCTGGTTGTCAGTTCATGTAATCATTGACATTTTGTCATGATGTCATTCATAACTGGTTTATACATCAGCTGGGTTCCCATCATTGTTACTGGCTGTGAAGCAACAGATTGTAAATGTTAAAGTACAAAGCTCATTTTATAGAGGGGTGTCAAACTCAAATTGCGTCGCGGGCCGGATTAAAACATTAAAATCGCTCGCGGGTCGGAACAGCAAACTGATTCCAAAAGCATGCATAGATAAAAGTCTGCGGATCACGGATCACAGCGGTATTATTCTAACACAGTGGTTCCCAACCATTTTGTCTTCATTCTCCACTTCAGATTTATTCCGAGTCTTCATTCCCCACCACCCAAAACTATCACCGTATTTCTTTTCAACTTATGTCATTACGGAGCAGCTATATGCTGGTTTGAGTACAAAAGACACACAACCAGTCAACCACACCAGTACGAAGGCAATCGCCTAACCAGTGTTGTCACTCGAGGTTCGTTAACACTAGATTTACCAACAAAAAAAATACACTTATTTTGAAATTAAAGGCAAATCTATTGTATAAATCATAAAATATAAGGGGGATGCATTGATCAACACCAATTAAGTTACGAGAAGACTTCACAAAAAACAAATTCATCAAGTTTTCTGCAATCTTTTACACATTAGACAATATTGATAATTATTTATTTCCCCATAGCAAATCCAAATTTTTTCTTCACCAAACTAAATCAGATTCTAAACAATATCAATTACATGTACATTCGATCGAATCCAATTGAGGGATATAGAACTGGGGGGGTCATGCATTCACATATCAATGAGTGGTTTTCTAGTTTTCCACAGTCAAAAGAATCAAAGAAAGCTACACTGGGACAATTTAATAAATCAAAAACATCAAAGCTGAATCCCTATAGGCAAGCAAGAATGTCTATGTCCATTTAAAATTAGACTTGAGCGTTCTGACGTCACAGCATTTTCAATTCAAATATTGTACCCCAAGACATTTACATCCTTGGCAACACCAGGGATAAATATCCTTGGCAACACCAGGATGTATGACTGATTCTATATCCCTGGGCTACACAGAATATGCAAACATTCGTGAATTGGAAAAGGCAATTTGGGCAATTCATCATATGCGCCTCCGTAATCAGTTCCCTTTTGAGACGTAAAAGCCGGACTCTGGCTAGGATCTCCACTCTATCTGTGATGGAAATGAGCAAGTGTAGACGGATAATAATTAATATTCCTTGAAGTATGTACTATATAAGCACATCTAAATCATTGGTTCTCAACCTTTTTAATCTCGCGGATCGGTAAACCTTCAAAATTCAAAATCCGACCGATATTTATTTGCGGCTAATGTATGCAACTCAAATGCAATATTGCAACCCTTCATTTAATGATGTCTTTTTGGTAGCAGGCTATATATTTATGAGTGATTCTGTTGAAATTTATTCAAGGCTAGACTAGGGAATACCTGTTAAACATCAGCAAATTGATCGTGATTGTTCGCTATCCTTTGAAACATTTGATGCTGTTTGCCACGCCCTGTTAAACTGCCAGTATCGCTCAATTACACTGCCGGAATGTAACGACGTTTGCCTTCACAATTCTGACACACCCGAAGTAGACCATGAAATCTCTATAACGACGCAATACATGTTTTGTTATATAAACTTTATAATCGTCTCAATAACTTTTTAATTCGATGTTTTATTTCCCTCATTAATGGACAAGCGTCCATCTTCCCGCATTTTGGAATTGACATACATCTGTCGCGGCCCGACAGGAAACTTGCTACGTTGGAACCGCTGGTCTAAATAACATCGTAATTTAAATGTATCTTTTCATGAAAAAACACTAGATTTACAGATTATGGTATAAAATACAGTAGAACACTAGGTTAAGTCGGGATACACTAGATCTTATGTAAAAACGCTAGTAGTGTGCACCACTGCGCCTAACTGAAACATAAATATAGTGTGAACCGATACGGGTAACCCTCAAAATTTAGCGAAAGCGGTATTTGACGTCATACTGGTCGTGCTGGATGCGTTGATGATGCGATCGTGGTTATCCAGAGTTTAAATGAGTTTTTGTTAACAACACGCAATATAATTTTCGATGCATACATTCCAGAGCAATTAACTGGTAAGTGGTAACGGTAACTGCGCTGGTGTCTTCGTGAATCCTATAGATAATGTATATAATATCTTTCCATGCCCCACCAGAAACCATTGAATTTCCTACCAGTTGTGAAAATCCCACCGGTTGGGAGCCACTGTTCTAGCATAGTGTCCTATATGGTGTCGACAAAAGCAAATCTCACGGGTCAGTGAAATTGCTCTACGTCACACTTTCCATTTGGCTGAAGCCAATTTGACAGTAATTTTTGACCGACTTACCGAGCATCAAATTTAATAAAACGGGTGTCAATCGAAAGCTTCCGGTGTATTGATTACGAAAATATAAATTTTATTTTTCCCGTGGCAATGGAACCTCCACAATCAGCCTCGAATTATTCATTGTTATGGAGAGTGGCATAGTGACGCAACAATGCTGTCTGGCGAAACGAGAGCCTAGGTCAGGAGCAAATGATGGCTGCGCGGCGAGAGTGAGTGCTCAGCTGGCGTCGCGGCAATGATACCTCTATATTACTTCTGACGCAAAAGGTGTCCGGCATTCAGAGAAATCCGAAAGGTAATTGAAAAATGATAAACCTAATTCCAACGTCACCGTTTAGTTAAATCTCCTCTATCCCTGATAAGGGCTATATAGGCCTAGGCTTGGTAATATAGCATTCCAGTAAAAACAACTGTAAGGACCTGGTGGTAACATTTTGGATCATTTGACTTGTCCGGCCCGCAAGCTATCTAATAAAAGATTGGATTCGGACCGCGAACCCAGTTTAGCTCGACACTCCTGCTGGAAAACTTTAATCAACATTTTACCGGCTGCGTTCGCGGACCAAGTCGTACCTTTACAGGTTAGGGAAAGGCTGCATGGTAATGAGTGCTCAATGTACTCATGCTCACACTTAACCAAATCGACTATAGAAATTATCGACACCCTCCATCGACAACGCAAGGTGTCTCTGGAGCCCCACACAACAGGCGGGCTAAGCCAATCGATATCATAATTATCTGACATATCAATGTGTACAGCTACCTAGACCAGGGGTGTCAAACATACGACCGGTCAGGTGATTATAAATACTATTCAGAATATTTCTAAGATTTTTAGTTAGAAATACTTCCATTAAATAATCTCTCAAGACACCAAATGTTGAGCGTGAGTATTGTTCATGTTCGTAGGCCACATTATAAACATCCGGCAGCGGACTTGTGGTTTCACTTTAGTCGCTGTTAGGAACTATAGTCGGCGACATTGAAACCCAATTCCGAAAATCCCACCCATTGAGTTCAGAGTGTTATGGACAAATGGACTGAAAACTAGATATTCACGGAAGCGAAAACGCTAATGTGAAACCGTTATATGGAGGATACACGGAGAATATCATAGTTGCACAGAAGAATACATCAAAATATGGTTGCACTGCTATATCACTTCTGACACAAAAGGTCCCCGGCCCCCAGATAAACCCGAATCGCGATTTAATAACATATGATGATATTGAGATGTCCAATCACCGTATTTATTATGGCAATTCGACTGTTTGCGATACAGGTGTTGCTGTAATTGAACCGGGTTCGTAATATAAAGTAATATTTTAATATATGCTTCATTATAAAGTATTGAATGAAAATCGAGGGAATGGATTTTGAGGTACCCCAAAAACATGACGTGATGGGGAAAAAAACGGAAGTCATTTTTGAAGTCAGCGCTCAAAAGTTAGTCGAAATCAAATGTCCGATCAAAGTCTACAAATATTTTGTTTACTAGTGATATCTTACTTTAGACACCTGGCAACAAATGGAGTGCAAGTGCCGCTTATTTGGATTCCCGCTCACACAGGAATACGCGGAAATGAAATGGCGGATAAAGTCGCAAAACTTGTCCCTAACACACCTGTGTTCAACGACGAAAACAAATGATTTTGTCGCTTGCTGGAATGAAGCAAAACACCAATGGAATATATTGTTGTTGTTTGTGATAGTCACGGTGTTTGTCGACTACTATGGTCATTTACATCAGATCGATATTTCTTATTTTTCGATTCCATGGGCCGTATGCACCAACATTGAACACGTTCAAGTCTGATCGTCTGTTCGCTCGAACATAACTCAAACTAAACATCAGTTTAAAATATCTCGCG
The DNA here is from genome assembly GCF_051294905.1 of Botryllus schlosseri. NCBI lineage: Eukaryota > Metazoa > Chordata > Ascidiacea > Stolidobranchia > Styelidae > Botryllus > Botryllus schlosseri. The sequence continues at coordinate 26,589,381 of NC_137238.1, forward strand.
ATGCACCATCAATATTTAAACGCCGTTCAGACGAACTGATGATCATTGAGACGAGCTAACGTTCAGTAAATAGATGCTCAATTCTTACCCTGAAAAGCTACTCAAGGTCGACCGAATAGTAAACAAAGCAAGTTTTTTGTGGAACTCAGGTTACTCAGGGGTCGGTAGCGTGATATCTATTTCAATGATGATCACATTCATGAGTTTCCGGCGGTCGTTTTGAACATGTTTTAGTCAAAAGCGCTTACCTGCATCAACGTGATGCCCTTGTCAAGTGCCAAACATTTCCATAACTTACGATGCGACCACAAGCCAGCAGTTGAAAGGCTTGTATAATGTATACCTGAACAGTCCCTTGAAAAGTTTCAAATCCTTCATGATGCAATCTTGTTAGAATGATTTGTGTAACTTTGCGCAAGGATCAATTTCTTGTTACCAATGAATTTGATACCTTTCATTACAATTGCAAAACCATCTCGATAGTGACAGTGCTCGCTGACACCACTCTCTCCGCCTCTTCCCTACTGAATGATTATGCTGGCTATGAAACTATAATCGAACTAAATATACTTGCTTCACTTCTGTTGGGACCTAGTTAGGTACGACGGCAGTCAGAGACCGTCTTGTCCCTAACCCTACCAACGCTAGAGGCTGTTGGCGACCCCCAATTCCCGATAAACTCATTTGCTTGCAAAATGTATTTTGAAAACGAAACACTTTAACAAAGAAATTAAGCAAAGTCTATCGTATCCAATACTTCAGCTTTCACCATTCAGCGACCTAAAATAGATAGTAAACATGTACGGATTGTCAACATGTGGGCCTGAGGAATCAATACTTTATCTTCAAATCAAGATATCGCATCTTCTTTGCAAAGTATGCTGCCTTTCTGTCATCATGAATTTGCAAAAATCTTTTTTTCACTTCATAATACGAAGTTTTGGCAGCCTTTTCCCGCCTGGCAATCGTCAATAATTCGCCATGCGTTTTTGACTTTCCGCCTTCCTCTGAAATGCAAGGGAATATTGAGTTTACCAAAATTCTATGGTATCGCTTATACATAGATAGGTGGCATTGAACATCTCCAATCAGCTTTGCATTAACATTCAGACAGTTTTATATGAACATGGTGGATTATTTGAGCATTGCTGAATTATTAGACGATAACGATGCAGTTGAAAGACCACTAGTTGATTACAGTGACCACTTCAGAGGATTCGAGGACGAGGAATTTCGAAAGCGGTTCCGGCTTACCAAAAGTCAAGCAATTAATTTATTAGAAATATTGAAGGATGATTTGTCATTCAGAAGTCACAGAAATCATCCGATACCACCACGCATCAGGCTTCTAACTGCCATGCGGTTTTTTGCAACAGGAAACTTCCAAATAACTGATGGCGATTTGATGGAGATCCATCAAACCTCTGTCTGCCGTATTGTCAAGGAAGTATCCAAGGGCAATAGCTTCAAAGAAATCGCAATTTATGCACTTCCCTTCAACAAGACAGGAGCTGCAACAACAAAAAATGCCTTCTTTTCAGAGCATGGCTTTCCGAATGTGATCGGGTTAATTGACGGCACACATATCAAAATTATATCTCCAGGAGGTGAAAATGCCGAAGTATACAGGAATAGAAAAGGGGTATTCTCCATCAATGTTATGTTGACTTGCAATTCTGAAATGAAATTCACCTCTATTTCCTGTCGGTGGCCAGGCTCCTGTCATTATAGCCGAATCTATCGGAATTCGTTACTGAGTCAGAATATCAAAGGGGTGGATGGACTCTTACTAGGAGATGCGGGGTATCCCTGCCTACCAGAGTTGATGACCCCTATACCAAACCCGCAGGTGGTAGGAGAACAGAGATATAATAATGCTCATCGATTGACAAGATCAAAGATAGAGCGCAGCTTCGGGGTGCTGAAAAGGCGATTTCCATGTGTTTCTACAACACTCAGAACTAAATTGGAGAATAGTCTCACCATCATAGTTGCTGTTGCCTGTCTGCACAACTACCTTATCACAGAAGCAGATATTGAGCCTGAGATGTATGCATTCAGCGATGACACGCCAGATATTTACAATGGGGCTGTAAGCATGAGAGGACACAGCGTGCGATCTCAAATAGTTCGAGAGTATTTTCAGTGAGCCTTACTTGCTTCTTGCACAATGGCAGCTTTGACTTCATGTTCTTTGTTCTTGGCATCTTTGATAAAAAAAATTACATTCAAGATGAGAGTGTTTACACTATGACAGGGGTCGCCAACTCGAAAAGGGTCGCGGGACACTTTTCAAAATTTTTTGAGGCCGCGGGCCGCATGACTTTAATAGCGAGATATAATTCCGCAAGGCAGTATCACAGCTATAGGTTTTTATAGCTACGCCAATACAACACTGTTCTCTCCAATATGGGCGACGGGCATGTTAGCTACGGCAGCATTCCAGTACATAGTCGTAACGGGCTGACTGGGGGCCAGATACCCACATTAAACTATCCAGTGTCCATGTCCATTGCCGGTGAACTCCAGACTAATCAGTTTCCTCACATTGGCTTACTATGCGCACCGAAATGCTATGAACAACCACAGGACTACATAACCTAGTCGCGCGAAGCGCGAAAAATTTTTAATATTATTGATTGGATTTCTTCAATAATATAAGTATAGTTTCAATATTACTATCAAATATTTATCCTCTCTTAGCCCACGTCATCAAATTTAGCGGAAGAGTTAATGCAGGAAGTTTCTTAAGAAATTTAGGGAAGTTATTAAGGCTGTACTGCATCTTTGGGTGGGCAAATTCTTAATAGTCCCCTTTGACTAGAACACGATTGCAAATTGATATTTCTTCATGGGCGCAACATTTTCCTCTGCTGTTCGTATTTTCACTGTGAGGCTCAGATTACAAAGGACACTGATATGTTAAAATCTATAATCAACTAGCATTGAACCGCGCGTAGCAATAATAATTTTAACCTCTTATTAATTAGGGAGTCTGCATTTCAAAATGCTTTAGTAGTCGTTCTTCCGAAATTTCAAATCATGTCGCGGGCCGCAAAATATGACCTTGCGGGCCGCGTGTTGGTGACCCTTGCACTATGACGTTGTCAAGAGTTTTGTTCATACCCGGGCATAAGTAGGCTAGGCTAGTACCAATCAATTCCAATATAATTGAAAGATAAAGGACTTTACCGAAAAGTAATGCGAAGGATAAAAGACTTAGCTATTCTCAGGAAATGTATTTATCCTACTCAGTACAGATCTGGTTACAACATTGGTACGGTACCTGATTGGTTCATTGCTGTTGAAGGACAGTACTCTTCAAGATCAATCACCACTTGTTGACTACTGGTTCCAGTACCTAAATGAGGTATAAAAATTTTGAATTATTACGTTTAAATTATAAAAATAACCAGATGTCTCTCACCAGTAGAATTCATCGCAAAATTAATTGCTTGTATTGCATCGCGACCATCATCTTTAAAATAATGTAAGAATGATTACAGAGAGATCAGTATGGTAGCAGCTAATATATATGGTACACTACCTCTCTGAGTTTCATCCAACAATGAATCATCATCAAAAGGATTGTTGAGTGCTGCAATTTGACTGTACACCAGAGCTGAAACACAAGTGATCATACGTTTCCTAATGTTGCTATTACACAATGTACACTAGACACTAGAACACTAAGAGCACAACCGATACCAGATTTCTGAGCCGATATCGACAAAACCGATAACTATAGTCTAAAGGCCTCTGCACACTGAGCTCGCGACCCGATAAAACGAGAGAATCGCGCCTGTCTGCGACTGGACCATGCAGACCGGAGTCGCAGGCAACTCGCAACATGCCGTCTGCGACAGGGTTGCGCAACTCCGCGACAAAGTTGAAAATTTTCAACTTTGTCGCGAGTTGCGAGCGACTGGTCAGCAGTTACTGATCGTTAGCTCTATGTCACCGCAATAGTTTGTCGGGGTATTGCGTGTTTTGGCATCTATAATTGTTTCCTCATTGAATTTAGACTGATTTGAGGCCATTTTAAAACTTGAAGCTTAACTGCAAGAGCGCATTCTACTGTAAGCAGTACCGGTACTTGGTAATATTACCAAAGGCCAACCAGCTCCGGCAGTACCGATACCGCGAAACTCTCGGTCATTGTATGTCTACAGGTGGATTTATTAGATATATACCTTGTCTGATTCATTTTAACCTGTACAGTGTACATTGGTTGGAAACTGGGTTAAGGAGGTACATATAATCGTGGTATGTCATGGGTTCACTGATGTATATTTCAGATACCGGTACATCTCAGTACTCGACGTCTGCAAATCTTTTTGTTGACTAGGTAGCAGCAGTGTAACTCTTGATGTTACATTTCGTCTATTCTCCTCTTTATCAGACTTCGGTACGAATTGTAGTGGCTAATATTATAAGTCAGAAATGGACTATGCATCATTATGGAGAATGAATCAACCAGGCCTACGGATCAGTTTCCATGCTTGACACCTGACAGCGAATCGAAGATTGAAAAGGAAAGAATCCCAGAGTTATATTTGAATATTGTTAAGACTTGATCCATATACAATAAAATTGTAATGCATTTGAATGTTGTTCTCTATCAGATCGAGAAATTAATGTATGAGTGCTTGACAGTTGATGCAGTCACTGAGGCAGTGAAATACAGAAAGGCTTGGTGTCTGTAGCATAATAGGCTACAGCTAGAACTCCAGAAATTTGGATCGGCAACCGAAATAGCGCCTTTAACTGGGTTACCCAGATTATGCGTTTTCAGCATTGGAATATGATATTGGTTCGTTAATGGAAAAGTGTGTGCATATAAGACGTCATCTTATTCATTGACAAACCCATTGTATACCCATCGAAATATTCATTTTGCGATCTATCGGGAGCTGTGCAATGTGTATCCATTGCGAGACTTCGGACAGAACGCGCAAGAGCTGCAGTTGCCGCTTGTGGGCACTGCCGGGACCAGTGTGCATTGCTTGGCGACTTACGTCTCGCAACTTCGCAACGCGCAACTCGCGATGTTGCTTCGCGAGTAGGGCTGGGCACAATGATTCGAGTACTCGAATCTGAATCGAGTATTATTTTTAATGATTCGAGTCGAGTAGTAAAAGACGGATTTTTCGAGTATTGAAATTATACGCTACTCGCCACTGAAAGTTAATTTATCTACGAGAATTATAGTTTCGATACTGATTTTCACTGCTTAAGCCTTGAAACCTGATTTTTCATATTGTAGCATACGAAATATATAGCACAAAGCTAGGAACATTACTGTAAATAGCACATTTCCCAAGTCATGATCATCCCACAGCATTGTCACCAAGTCCTATGAAATTGTTATGGTCGAAAAAATACCAAACTATGTTTAATGTGATGGATAACAGGCATTATATTATTTGTGGTAGCATAAAAGGTACCTATTTGAACTTTAACATATTACATTCTGTTATGACGTCATAATTACTGATACTCGATTACTCGACTCGACTCGAAGCATATTACGTGATTCAGAATCGAATCACTCAGGTACTCGATTTTGCCCAGCCCTAGTCGCGAGGTCAGTGTGCAGAGGCCTTAACTGACATGTATTGCAACAAACCCAAACATTCATATTCGCAGTTGTCAGTTGTAAATCTTTGAGTGAATATGAATGTTTAGTTTGTTGCAATACATGCACGGCACTGTGATATTTATATATATCTGTAGGTCTTACCATGAACCTTCTCATTTGTTGGAGTATCTGGTTCCGGGGGCGGTCCACCTCCTGTTTTTAGTACCTCAAATCTTTGTACTCTGTACTTATCCTTGGCGCGATTTTGCATATTGTGCCAAGCAGCCTTCAACTGCTTCGTATTTCTTTTTTCGGAAGCCTCAGAGTTGAACTCCTCGCAAAGTAATTCCCAATGCTTATTCTTGGCGATGTTGGATTGCGTTTTGAAATCTTTATTTAAAAGCACAGCTCTATGTTTTTCCACAAGTTTATAAAGCGTTTCTTTGTCGATCTCACTAAAATTTTTCGTTCGAGCTGAATCCGTCATTTTTCTAACAAATCAAAACTATACATTAATATTTGAGTCATAGTCCCTACAACTTCTGCTGTAACTACTGAATCGAAAACCTACGCCATTAGCAAGCAAATCAACTTTTCGGTTCCATCTTTTAAACCGACCCATCATACTACATTCTGCACTAGTACTCAGTGTTGGGATCAAGTCACTACCTTCGAGTCACGAGTCATTCCGAGTCATTGGACATTTTGACTCGAGTCAAGTCAAGTCAATCGATTTTCAAAGGTGACTCGAGTCAAGTCAAGTCAATCGATTTTCGGAGGTGACTCGAGTCAAGTCGAGTCAAGTCAAGTCAAGTCACGAGTCAAGTCACATTTCAAGTCAAGTTGCATTTTCGAAGTGTGAGGCATGATTACGTCATTGTAAGTTGCTAGCTGTCTGAAATACAGATTGAGTGGTCACTGATTCCGAACCGCTGAGCGAATAGGTAAATATGGTAAATATACACGCTAGAAGACGTTATATCGCTCACGTATGCGTAGAACAGTTGCATGGCCTCAGTTAATAGGCACAAACCAAAATACAGAATGGAGAAACGAAGTGATAAGATGTAATACATTACCGATTTAAAAATAGATATGATACAATTCGAGCATGCTGTAATGCTCGACGACAATATAACGTATATTCGAATTCAATTTCAATAAAACAAGAGGTTTGGTAAAGGTAAAAGAACAGATACAGAATATACACTTTGCTATTTTATTACTTTACTGTACTACTAGAGTTCACGACAACATAAGCTTCGATCACTTCGTTTGCGGTTAATTTATTTATGAGAGAACCATCGAGGCTCAGTAAAATGCTCGATCAATGAATGATTGGTCGCTTTCCAGGGTTACACCAGCGTTTCGAGAACAATCCGAACATATGCAAGATACAGTGATTTTTATCGACACCGATTACTTGATGACTTGAAATTGACTCGTGAATTTTGGTCCGAGTCACGAGTCAATCCACATTTCTGATACGCCGAGTCAAGTCAAGTCATTTTAGCAAAGTGACTCGAGTCAAGTCAAGCCATACGAAAAAGGTGACTCGAGTCTGACTCGAGTCAAGTCATGACTCGAGTCATCCCAACACTGCTAGTACTTCGTACTAAACCCAAAACAGCTATACATATATGAGGATTCAGCAAATCATGACATGCCTTGACCAGCATGCAAGCAGGCCGCTACGGGCTTTTCATTTGGTCAATATGGAATCGGTGTTTTGTGCACATGAAGGATTCTACTGACTATACACACAGGCATGACACTTAAAACCGTCTTGGCACACCAAATATATTACGGTACACTAAACGTGCCGGGATTCCAACCCAGTCATTTGAGCTATGACAATCTACTGTAATATCGGCAGTACTGTCGTAGCTTCAATAATGGTGAAATATTTCAAACTTTATAGGGAAAAAGCCTCACCAATTGCAACCTACAGGCTACTTAAAAAACTGTACAAAAGACGACAGACTTGGTCATTATTTTCATTTATTTGTGACTGGAAACTGCTTTTATTCAAATGTACAAGGCATAAGTCAAGAATGCTGTATTTTCATCACCGTACCTAGAATGCCATTCATTGGTGAAGCTACTGAATATACATAAAATATATTCCTACAGCTTAGAATATCTGCTAATTTACGTAAAGATAGATAAATAGTGCACCTACGTCTTCAATATGAACCAATTTACACTAAACTAGTCGCGAGAAACAGGAGACCACGATCCGCGATGACCAAGCCGAAGCACTGAACTACGTTTTAAACAACCTCCCGCGGTTGTTTACTTTTCGATCAAATTCGGGGCCAGTGAACACTAGATCATTGACGTTTCGGTGATGGTGCTTTGGAAATATCTCCTGAACCCCTGTTTGAGCTCCAGTTTGGGTTCAAAACACGTTGGTGCATACGGCCCCATATCTGCCGACTTGTAGCACCGCCCACATCTAGGCTTTTTGTAAGACACCACTTTCGCGGATGGGTGCATGGGTTGTCTTTGCGAAACGCGTATTAAAAATTAAAATATTTATTAAATATATAAAAGACGTAGCCGAACATAGCGGAGTGAGCTTTAACTTGGAATGCCTGTTAAGTTATCCGCACATTGTTATTTCGGTCGTAGAATTTGTTTTTTTTTGTGTTGTGTACAGATATCTGAATATCTGATTTACCTATAGCTTCCTCAGGCCAAGTGTACAAGACCTTACTAGTCGAGTACCGTCAAACTCCTGGCTCTGTAACTTTTTAAATCAAGACTCAAATCTTAGTGTTCGTGGCATCATGCAACCCAATACTAACCAGAGTTGGATCAATTGTAATTTGTAATTGAGCTGAATATAGTTAATTACATTTTTTCATGTAATTGTAATTGTAATTGTGGCATTTCTATTTTGTGAAATTATATTGTAATTGTAATTTGATCAAAATTTTGCTCAATTACAATCTCAATTACATTTTCATGGAAACTTGACAATCACAACATAAAATAATCATTCAATCAATCATTTATTCGTCGAACCAGTGAAAATTCGGTACGAACCAGGATGACGATGATGAGCCTTAAGGCCTTAGTAAATAGTCCCCACATGTAATAATTAGCCTATTTACGTCGCAGGTGTGCTGCGTTATAACTAGATAATTCAGTCACGCTAAACTGTTTCCCATACTTTAGTAGCAACAGAAAACTTTTTGAATTACAATATAGGCTAAACCAGTGGTTCTCAAACTAGGGGCGTGCCCCTTGGGCGACGTGAAAGCATCTGAACGGGGCGCGAAGCACCAGTGCACTGAATTATTTTCCGCGCTTGGCCCCATTCACTTCCGTTTCATGGTTGTTGCTCGGTGTATAGTCTGAATTTCGTATTGGACAATTCTCTCATCAACAGCCATAACCTTCCATACCATCAAACTATATGTAAGAATTGCTAACTTTCTGGTTTCATTGTGTGCTATGACGATAAGGGGGGGGGGGACGAAATATTCCCCGTCATAAAGGGGGGGGGCGTGTCTAAAAAAGTTAGAGGACCAGTGGGCTGGACTAAACCTTAATATTTCAAAAATAGATGAACAGCAAATACAATTTTCTGAAACCTGTGCTAAACCATTTCCTACACCACGGTCAAAGTTTTTTTTGATCTCTGACCAGTACCGAGGCTTGTTGCAACAATAGCAAAAAAATTCAAGTTTTCAACCAAGGCTTCATCAAACTTGATCACGCATTTGTAGAGATGTTATCCCAATCTTTCCTCCAATTTGGCCAAATTTACTGGGGCTAGAAACTTTTCGCATCCTAATGTTCATCAAATGCAATCTAACAGTTTCCGAGCAAGTGAAAATGTAAATGCGAACCAAAATATTGTAATTCTTAGTTAGCAGGAGGTTCTGTCCTTTTGCATTTATTTTAACTTTAGGCACCTTATCGGTATCATCCTTATCGCTGACTCCTTACCAATTACATTTCATTATCCTGACTCAACTCCTAAGTAGCGAGCTCAAAGGGGCCCAAAATTATTTCGTGAATTAGCATAAATTATAGAGTATTTTATAAAAAGTTATGCAACTTTTTCAATTTTTTTTCGCGCTACGCGCGATTTCGATTTGCCAGATATATATCTCGATTTTTGGGTACTCCTACCCCAAGAAAACATACTCAAGATTTACAGAAATGGGCATATTGGCGTTGGCTATTACCGCGCCACGATGCATCAAGACAAATAAAGTTTTAGGCCATGTAACATTCGATTCCAAAAAGTGTGCCAAAACGATCGGCAGCGAGAAAACCTTGGCCGAAAAGGACCGCCCTTATGCTGACCGAAAACTTCGTTAATACATATAGGTTTAATTGTCCATTGTCCATAGACGTCTACATGACTGTCGCCGAATTCTCCTGTCTTGGCAATCTGAACCTTACAAGACAAATACCATCCCACAAAGAAAATTATATGCCAGTGAAGAAATACCAATTTGAAATCGTGTGCGTCTTTTAGTTTAGAAGCCTGCGTTTGGACGATTCAATATTTTTCGATATAGCAGAAAGGCGGCTACAAAATAACATCATGTTACGGAGTCATACCAAAGGGCCCTAAATTTTTCAAGACAAATCTCTCAGCTCTACCGGTAAATCGGATTACGTGAGCAGAGAGGACAATAAATTGATAGCAATATATATGCAATTTCCGATCTTATTGACTGATTTTATCATGAATAATCGAGAATTTTCACGCTTCGCGCCGGCTCACTAAACAGTACGGGTACTTTCGTGGTAAAAGCGAACAGCCGGATTGGTGGTAGGTTTATCACGCTATGGACGCCCAAGACCCAAGTTTTTTTGGGGGGCCTGATGAAGTGCTGCTTCCAGTGGCGGCTCGTCCTATAGGGCAACTGGGGCATTGCCCCACCTAAAATTCTGTTCAATAACAATTATTAATCATTTATAGACGCACAGCAATCATTAAGGTACCGAGATCACAGCGAAACCCGCGTTCTTCTTGTGCTTTCGCTTGCAAATGCCCATACATAGCGAAGTATCTGCGAAAATCGAATTCTCTTCTGTGTTTTCGCTTTGTGAATGCCTAGCCGGGGCTTGCCCCGGTAGCGCTCATAACAAGCTTTCACTATCTATTCTCTCAAAGCCGCGCACAATAAAGAAACGGTGATTTACTCTCTCCTATTCGTAAAATGGCCGAGCAACCGGGGCAAATATGCCTAGTCGCCCCTAAGGTGTGATGTAACAATCGTATCTATATCTGAACTCGGTTACCGTAATATGCGTTGAGTCGACCTTTGCTGGTATAGGTCGATTTTGACGGTGTTTCGCACCATGATAATTCTTGAAACTTGGTATGATATGTCGTGAAGGTAGTATTTAACACTGCTCCAAGTTTCAGGCTTGCTACTTGAAGATAAGGGTAGTAATTCCGTTTCCGAAGTTCAGTGTGTGCTGATCTATCATGTACATAGTACAGCAAACAGATTTTACTCAAAAGCCGGTATTGGTCTCCATTGATTTTGACGATGTTCTATACCGAGATCGGTCATGACATTTGACACGGTAAGTGTTAGTATCGACCGCTGTAACAAGTTTTAAGTTTGTCACTGAACTATGTGGGTGGTAATTTCGTTTCCAAAGTCGAGTAAGAGCTGAATCTTCATTTATCGCTAACAAATTTACGCAAAAGCCGTTATTGGTCTCTATTGATTTTAACGATGTTCCATACCTAGATCTGTCATGAGCTTTCACACGGTATGTCTTGATTTTAGTATCGAACGCGGTGCCAAGTCTTAAAGTTGACACTCAATGATTGAGGCAGTTATTTCGTTTTCGAGGTCGAGTATGGTAGAGATGCGCGCTGATCTGATACTTAGCCTACCTACGTCATTGCGGATCTCACGCAAAAGCCGGTGTCGGTCTGTGCTAATCTATGGTCTATGCGTTCCATAACGAGATCGGTGATGATATTTCCAATGCTATATCTCGATGATCGCATGAAACAGCTAACCAATATTCACGGTTTGCATTCAAATATTCACATAATTTTATGTTCGCCAATGCCCATTTCACTGTGAAATTGTGGCCTTCAAACCATTTGCTTACAATCCCCCTGTCAAATGCGATAGCTATTTCATTTTCGATGTCGGCTAACAGCTGATCATTCGATCAGCCTATTCCTCGATCTATTTTACTCAAAGTTCGGTATTCGTCTGTTTGTATTGATTTTGACAGTGTACCATACCAGAATGGGTTATGAGATTGCGTATGCTACTTCTCGATGATTTCTTGTAACAGTATACAAAGTTTACGGCTTTTATTCATGTATTTATTGATTAATATATTTTCCAACGGCGATTTCGCAGCAGACTTATAGACAGTAAGCCGTATGTGTTGTGTCACAGTCTCCAGTTTCAAGGCCAAAATGTCCTATGTTGTTCCGAGACCGAAGTTCCGAGGCTGCTGTCCTTAGTTCTTCAAAGACCATTCAAATTGATGTTCTGGATTCAATATGACAGGCCCAATCTATGAGATAACAATTGTGTATGTGTCCGAACTCGTTGACCTTTCCAGTTAGGCTTACGCAATCTCTCGAGTTCTAGTTCTAGTCATTGGAATTAGTCAGGTCAAGTCAAGTGCGAACATGAATCGTATTGAATCTTTGCTCCGTACGTAGTTTACGCAGTTGCCTTTAGAGCGAAAATTAGAGGTTTAGAAGTTGTCCAGTCCATTGATCCAATCGTACGCCGGGTGCCTCCGCTTTGTTTGCCTATCACCTGGTCGTAACCACCAGCTCAGTGGTCGTAACACACCAGGATCGTGTACGAAACACTTTCGGACGGGCTTAGAAAAATTAGGGCCTATCGATTTGCGTGATCTCTAACTCTACCATGAAATCATAACGCATGCTACTATAAAGATGACCTGATAATTGATTCGTGGCATAGGGACGTACATTTTGTAAATTAATCCTTTGGTATGAATAAAACATTTGTTACCACACTTCAAGTCACGGCTCACCGGCAAACCTCTCGCGGCACCTACGTTAAAATCACTGTTGTCGCGAAATTCATGTGACCATCATAAAGTTACTTGTTTACGTTGGAAAACGCCATTGTGACGTAATGCTGATAAAAGTCGCTCGCAGCCCTTGCCCCACCACCCGATATTGTCACGAGCCGCCACTGGCTGCTTCGTTCCTTCCAACGCGTATACGCCCGAAGATGTTTAGTTGCCATTGAGGGGTCCTACCGTTTCAAACACACCTCACTCAGCTCTACCAGTAAATCTGATTACATGAGCAGAGAGAGGATAACAATTGATAGCAGTATATATGCAACTTGCGACCATATTGACCGATTCAATCATGAATAATACAAATTTTTCGTGCTTCGCGCGTTTAGACAAGAAAATCTGACTCACTAAACGGCGTCCAACGTAGATTATGAGTAGGCTAGTGGTAAACAGCGTATATCCTGAGGGGGCTCTGGGGGCGAAGCCCCCGCAGAAGTTCAGTTTATCATCATATAGGGGGCCCAAGACCAACGTTTTTTGAGGAGGGCTGACGAAATGCTGTTACGGCCCTGCCTGCAGGTCGCAGTTGTATTGCTCTCTACTTGGATTGCAACGAGGGGAATTTTTGCTGTCGACCCTTTCCCGCCTTGGTCAACCAGCCACTGTAAAATAAAGGCTTTATCGCCGCCGAATTTTGGCACCGCGTTTAGCAAAGCCAAATGTTGACCAAATCTTTATTTCTTCATGTGTCCTGTTACCGAGGGCGTTGCATCCGACCCGTTCGTTGCATATCCCAACGCTGTCTGACGTTTTTTTTCTCCTGAGAAAAACCAATGTCGGTCAAATCTTATCATTCATTCAAACCAAATTATTTAAGACAACGGTCGGCACATTTTCATAATCAAGCCATACTGTCGTAACGACCATTCTATTTTTATCAAATATCGAACATCAATTTATGCGACCGAATTTGTTTGTTGCCAGAAAATCTACAAATATTTTACTAGGGTTGTAATGACTCGAGTCCAGTGTTGGGATCAAGTCACTACCTTCGAGTCATTGCTCATTTTGACTCGAGTCAAGTCAAGTCAATCGTTTTTCGAAGGTGACTCGAGTCAAGTCAAGTCAGTCGATTTTTGGAGGTGAATCGAGTCAAGTCGAGTCAAGTCAAGTCAAGTCACGAGTCAAGTCACAATTCAAGTCAAATTGCCTTTTGACGTATGAGGCGTGATTACGTCATTGTATTTTGCTAGCTGTCTGAAATACAGATTAACTGATCATTGATTTTGAACCGATGAAGGGACATATATTGAGTTAAATATACACGCAAGTGAGGCGCTGTATCGCTCACATATAAGAAGAACTATAATAAACTACGTAAGTAATTGCACAGCCTCAGATTATAGTTACCTGACAAAATAGAGAATAGACAAACGAATTGATAACATGTATTACATTACCCTTTTGCAAATTGATATGATACAATTCGAGCCTGCGCCAATGGTTAAGGACTATATAAAGTATTTCTAAATTCAATTTCAATAAAGCAAGAGGTTTGGTTGTTAAGTTAAGAGAACAGAACAGGAATAGACATTTTAGTATTAAATTACTTTTCTATACTATAGTTAAGACAGCGTAGGTTGTAAGCTTCAATCACGTCGTCTGCGATCAATGTATTTGTGCGAGAACAATCGAGGCTCACAGTAAAACGCACGATCATTGAATGATTGGTCGTTGTCACGGATTACACCAGCGTTGAGCGAGCAATCCGAACATATACATTGGTTTTATCGACACCGATTACTTGATGACTTGAAATTGACTCGTGAATTTTGCTCCGAGTCACGAGTCAATCCACTTTTCTGATACGCCGAGTCAAGTCAAGTCAAGTCAAGTCATTTTAGCAAAGTGACTCGAGTCAAGTCAAGTCATACGAAAAAGTGACTCGAGTCATACCAACACTGCTCGACACACGATTTTCTGATGACTCGAATGACCCGCTCGAACGTTCACAACACCGATTTCGGGTCTTTTATGGCGTTTATTAGTTGTGCCTGTCCAGTGGCCATGCTGTCAAAGCTGTCAAGGAAGACGAATGTCCAAACAGACTCCATTTAGGCGTCCTGTCCTCGGGGGACATTTTCAATTTCCTCAAGGTAGACATATGGTAACGCGGGGTCGTCCTCCACAATGATGCGTGTGCGTTCTCAAAATCATTTAAACGCCAACTTAACAGATCATTTCATCTACTGATGCATGCAAAGGCAATAATTTTATATTCTACAAACAATTGATATTGATATTAATTGTGCACTAATCAATCGGCATAGTTCTCAGTGGTACAGAACACAAACTTCAATAATTAGGTTTGAGAGACACCAGTATAATTTTTACGGGTGCCGTCGGGTGCGCAATCAAACAAAAGACTCGGGGGCGTGTTGAGCTGATAAAGCTGCACGCATACAAGTTCCATAATGCCTCAGTCAAAAGTAAATGTTGTTGAGCTTATGTACATATAAGTTACGAATATGCAAACTACACCACTTCGTTCATAAACAATCGCACCGTCGCCGTCGCAATGACACCATCAAATGAAGTGCAAAATGATTGCAGTGCTATTTACAATGCAAACATTCACTCGAAATGACCTGGTCGAAAAATATTTGTACTTGGAGTCGAAGATATCGCGAGATTGCCAGGCATCTGCACGACATACACGGTATACTGGTAACACTGTTTGAACGAAATTCTACGTGACATTCACGTGGACCATGATGATCAAAAAACAATTACCGTGGTCGAACTGGAAGCAAAGTTGTTTGGCGGCTTAATATGTGCCGTGATAGTGAACAGGAATTTTCAGTCTTGACTCTCGATGAAACGTTTACTGTACTGTACACGCGTGCAACAGCAATACGTATAGATTTAAGGTGTACTTATATGGAACAGTTGAACAACGAATGTGCTCATAAAATAATGTGAGCATAGCAAGGAAAAGATAGAAACCGGACATACAAAGAAATAATATCCGCTTATCATGGATATGGGTGAAATGTGTTAGGAATTAACATCATTATGTATGTCTAGTCATCAGTCGAGAACATTGTTAGGCTCTATACATTATAGCGAATTCCTTCGATTTTTAAATATTTTGTTCCGGTGTTAACGGAATCCGTGGATGAACTCTTGGAAATGTTCATGGAATACTGAAGGACTTTTTAAATCTTAAACTGATTTCAAGTGGTTCGCATACCTCGGTGCTTTTGTTGCCTCGTATCCTGCCTTGGGGGATTTTAATCCACTCTATCCAGTCTAATACACTGATCAGTAACCTCCGTTTCAGTAACCTCCGCAGAAGTCACTCTGATTTTCAATAAACAGTCATTATAATGCTTTATTTCTGACTGATGAACACCATGTTGATGTACAGTTCATTTTGTGCATCAGAAATCCAAAGTAATGTATATGTGGCCTAGTTTGATGTGTATTGTGGTAATTTCTTTATGACTCGGCAAACATTTGGGGTTCCACGAAGGCGTGTTGATTGGCGTAAGAGCTCCACGAGTCTGCAAAAGTTAAGGAACACCGGTTAAAAGTAATGCGGCACAATAACATGTGGGTCTGCATCTATGCATGGATGATTATCCCCCATTCAAATCTTTGATTCAGCCATTGAATTACTTTAGCATAATCAAAGCCTGTCGGGTTTCGAGTGATCCACTTACTTATCATGGATCCATATGCTTCAGGTCAAAGATTATGAAATAGATAAAAACGCAATACTTGGTGTGACAGTAAGGCAGCATAGCGAGTCATAGATATTCAGCACATGTTATAGTAGTAACAATTTGCGGTGTTTATGGTATGAAACAGGAAACAACCGCAATGACCAAGATGCTTGATAGTTGAAGTGATGACGTAATTGAACAGGTCGATAAATATCGGCCGGACTTGTCAGTTTGTCGCACGTCGACAAAAATAGAAACGTTGCCATAAGAATATCACTGACGTTCGCTACTGATGAGAGTCAGTCGAAAAGCTTTTATTAAATAAATGAACAATATTAAGTTATTGTTTCGCGTTACTCATTAATGATTGCACATTAGGGTTGTTCAGAAAATACTTTTTTTTCCAAATCTCACTCGCCTAATGACTAAATCGTCAGGTTGTCTAAGAAAACGATGCACACCAAATTTGACTCAATTCCAACCAGTAGAGGCCGTGCAATCTTGAATTGAAATTTTTAATTTATTATTAAAAATTAAAAAAAAAAATTTTCAAATTTTTCTGTCAATCCCATGAAATTGTTGAGCTGTCTTCAAAGACGATGCAAAACAAATTTGAGTCAATTCCGACTTGTAGAAGCGGAGTTATTCGAGTTTTTCGTTGATAATTCTCGGATTATCCTTGATCCAGGGATTATCAACGAAAAACTCATATAATTCCGCTTCTACTAGTCGGAATTGCCTCAAATTTGTTTTGCATCGTCTTTGAAGACAGCTTAACAATTTCATGGGGTTGACAGAAAAATTTGAAAATTTTTTTTTTTAAATTTTTAATAATAAATTAAAAATTTCAATTCAAGATTGCACGGCCTCTACTGGTTGGAATTGAGTCAAATTTGGTGTGCATCGTTTTCTTAGACAACCTGACGATTTAGTCATCAGGCGAGTGAGATTTGGAAAAAAAAGTTTTTTTTGAACAACCCTATTGCACATGCGTTTCGTTATTTTGCTAGAGAGGTTTAACTAGCGCTGGGCACAATGATTCGAGTACTCGAATCTTAATCGAGTATTAATTTTAATGATTCGAGTCGAGTAGTAAAAGACAATTTTTTCGAGTACTGAAATTATACGCTTCTCACTACTGAAAGTTGATTTATCAACGAGAAGTTTATCAACGATCAACGAGTTTATGCTAATTTCACTGTTGAAGCCTTGAAACCTTGATCGGTCGTATCGCAGCATACGAAACATGAATTGCAAAGCTACGAACGTTACTGGAAATAGCACATTTCCGAAGTCATGATCATCCCACAATATTGTCACCAAGTGCAATGAAATCGGTATGGTCGAAAAAAATAACAAAGTATCTTTAATATGATGGATAACAGGCATTATATTCTTTGTGGTCGGTTAAAAGGTACATCTTTGAACTTTGACAAATAATATTCTGTTATGACGTCATAATGAGTGATACTCGATTACTGGACTCAACTCGAAGCATTTTACGTGATTCAGAATCGAATCACTCAGGTACTCGATTTTGCCCAGCCCTAGGTTTAACCCGACTATTAAGAAATGCATTTTATCGCGTATTGTTGTCATGTTGTTTCTTACATTGTGGTTTAGGCAAGACCTGTACAATTTAGTTGACACTAGTGTTAAAAATTGGCAAATAAACTCTCGAATTGAGTTCACATAAACGTTTCACTCACAGCAATGGATGCCTGACCAGCAATCAATGATAAATCATAGTGCCCAAGAATTAGCTTGATAATAACTAATTGTCAGGCGCAGGTCAAAATAATATCCGGGCTATCAATGGCGAATACAGCTCGTTCATTTGTATTGTAAGGGCTAGCAATAACTGTAGAGCAGTGGTTCCCAACCTGTGGTACGCGTACCACTAGTGGTACGCGAAGGTCTTCCAGGGGGTACGCGAGTAGATTCTGTTTTTTTTTCGACCGAAGGGAGTTATTAGTTCAGGTGAGGTTGATTTTGAGTATTTTGAAGCCGTCGTCTCACACTATTCCCCAGCTGCTAATTTTCTCTTATACGTGCGAATGCGAGCAAGGATTTTCATCCCTGATGACTGTCATGTCGAAGAAACGAAACCGACTTGTTGCGCCCATACATGACTTTCGATGCGCTGTAACCAAACGTATGCCACGCATCGACAAGCTAGTGGAAAATAAACAAATGCAGGCTTCACATTAAATAAATTGACTTTTGTTGTGTGTTTTTATTTCATTATGTTGTTCTTCTTGTGACTGGTGGTGAAAAAGATAATTCCATACATCCGATCAACCCTGCTGGTTGATAATGCCTAGTTCAGGGGTGTCAAACTAAAATTTCATCGCGGGCCCGATCGAAGTCATGAAATCGCTCGCAGCCCGGACCAGCCAACGGAATCCAAAACGTTGCCTCGTGCCACTGCTTCTCGCTGGAATACTTTATTATCAAGCATATATAGATAATACACGGATCGTAGGGGTTTCATTCTTAGTGAGTCGCAACATCGTTATTTGCGAGCAATGCGAAAATACGATGTTTGTCCGATTGCATACAGTTAAGAACCGCTAAAACAATGGCATTACCGGCGATACAAGTAGACATATTTCAGTGTTCCCTTTGCTTTAGTCCAGGGGTGGCCAACCTGCGGCCATTAAAGGGAATTTTTGTGGCCGTGGACACGCAATTCAATTAGTATGTGTAGGCGACCGTCGACATGCTATTCGAATTTACGAATTGACTCCCGATTTCTTGAAAGATTTTATTTAATTTTGAAATTTTCTTCGCGCTGGGCGCGATGCAATGCGAATACATTTTTCGATTTTAATATTAGCACCCTTTGCAATCAGAGCCCCACAACACAGATGCGAACATCAGAGGAAAATGATGCGCCTCACATGGAAATATCAGCTCGAAATCGTGTGCTCCTCACTATATTAACAATCCTGATAGGAGGTCAAGAAATAACAGCATGCTACAAAGTGACTAACATCAATTGGCCCACCCGAAGATGCATCATAATTCATAACTTGCTTTAAATTTTCGAAAACACCCTAACATCAAATCTATACCAGTGAATCTGATCCCACGGGATGAGAAAAGATAAATGTTTGAGGTTAATATATGTAAAACTACAAATATCAATGACGAAATTCATTGGTGAATCTGAATATTTTTCGCGCTTCGCGCGACTTTTAGAACTTCCTTCCTTAACATTACCAGTGATTACTCGCGATTTTGGTGCGCATAGTAAGCCCATCATTAATTAATTAGATTTGTCCGGAGTTCACCAGAAATGGACATAGACACTTTAACCTTGATATTTGGCGTCCAACAGCTCGTTCATCACGACTATATGCCCTGGAATGCGGCCGTAGGCTACACGAGTAGTCGAAATGCGGCCGTGAATGGCAAAAAGGTTGGCCACCCCTGCTTTAGTCATAATCTGGCATTATCCCTGCGTATGCGTTGCGATGAATACAAGATATTTAACTGTCAACGCGGACGTTGTAATTTGGTTTATTACTGTGGATGTGATGGATAATATAATCTTTTTTCAATGGTCAGAATTGCTATGCGGGCCGGATAAAATCGTCTGGCGGGCCGGATCCGGCCAACGGGCCGTATGTTTGACATCCCTGGCCTAGTTCAATAGAATTTGTTAATACACCTCGCACAGGTCAAGTACGTGAGTATGTCGTCATAAATGATGGAAATGCGCGTAACTTATATAGGTGGTACGGGAGCACCGCATAAAACCTCAAAATGGTACGTGGGTGGAAAAAGGTTGGGAGCCACTGCTGCAGAGTTTGATCAAGAAAATGTAGTCGGGATTACCAAGTCGAAATCTTCATTTAATTCACATCAGCACATGAAGGAGCTGCTCTGCATTGCTTAGATGTCATATTAGCCTGATTTCAAACACCTTGTAGTCCGGATAGAGACGCATTTTAGCACCTCACAAAATCAAATTCATTCGATAGCCTACATTTCATTGTGACGTAATAAGTTGAGTATTATCTAGTTTTTGTATTTTGGCTCTTTTGAAGCTAAGATATTTGATCTGCGGATCGTTCACGAAGCAGGTCGGCTCACCCCGTATTCGAAATAGATTCGTATCATAGAAGAGGTTTTGTTCAAATGAGCAGCTGAGCACCGCATTTGCGGTCAATTTATAGGTGGTATAACAGCCGATGTTCAGTGAAACGCAAAAGTTGACTCCAGTCATCCCAACACTGGTATGTAGGCGCTGAGAGGTTCCCAGAATTCCGACATGGAAATATTTCTCAGGTCCCATAAATAAGCCCACTGGTGAAAGGGACTTTGAATTTGAACGACAATTGAGCAGCAAAAAGTAGAACGATAGAAATCAGCTATAGGTACATATGCTCAATGCTCATTTAACTTCTGGATTTTATCCTGATAGACTTTATAGGTTTCGAAGCAAGCTAAACACTATGTCGGCAGTCGGATCAACGTTTATGGGTTTCCTCGATTCAATGTTCGGTAGCAAAGGCTCCGGCATGAAGGTGGTGATAATATTCACATTGGGTATGTTGAACATATACGTCGCGGAAAAACTATTCCCTTGCTGCTGCAAAGGAGGTAAATTTTATGATAAGTGACATTGCGCTTTTCAATCTTATAAAATCAAAACCTCTATGACTATTATTCGTGTCAGTGTACCATACTGTCTCACGAAACAATAGTTTAGGGCCCAAGTTGTAACGCAGTCACAAGCTAATCTTATTCCATATTGTATTGACTAGAGTCGAGTTAAGTCGTGTCATTTTTAATTCACCACCGACTCAATTCTGAGTCATGACGTAGGGACTCTGAGTCCTAGTTAAAGCGTTCACTGTTCAACGTCACGTTTAAGTCAGGTTCAAATCACTTCTTTGACGATCCTGGGGCGATATCGAAGGCCTCGCATTCGTAACACACTCATTTTTCTCATTCCTGTGATGTTTATTTAAACAATTGAAAGACAATTTCTGGATCTATTTATCAAGTATGGACACTGATAGACGACACTTGTATCAAGGTATATAAAATATCCTGAGTCGGCTACATGGCTTGATTAGTCCCGTGACCCTTACCGATCAAAAATCTACATGCTGCCCAATTACGGTATCCCGTCACTTACATATCCATCTTACTAGTCGTCGCTCCAAATACCTTGGCGGTAACCTTCTTCCTCTAATGTTAATATTAGGATTACATTGTGAGTCCTACGGATGCTATAACATTCGATTCAGTCCCTGGGTGGTCGCACGTTTGACTCGACCAGTAAAACACGTATCCCCTGGCTTCACCGCTCAGCATTTTCCGGGATAGCATGGTGGTGCAAGACTTATAATGCCCTACAACGCTATATCTGTACCTTCCTTATCCAGTGGCACACGCACATCATGTACTAATTATATGCATATGTACATTGTTCATATCTTTGTATATCATGAGTCAGTATTCCAAAAGCTATCTAGATTCTAGAACAAAGATATAAAACGCCAATTTCCTATTGCATATTTCAGCGCATGTCAAAACGTGGACATTTATCGTTATTTCAATCATACTTTCATTCCTCGTACCGCTGGGACTTTGGGAAACATCACGATTTGCTTCTTGGCGCACGCTGAACAAAAATTGTACGTAAACTTTTACGTGAATATTCTAATATATTTCCGCATCGTATACTTTCCGCCACAATCCAATCACACCATTTTTATTCTTATCGGATACAATAAAATATCTATTAATCAATTTTAATGCGTTCAGACGCAAGTTTGTGTTTGCTACAATGTGAGAGCATGAATGGAGTAAATGGCGAATTAAATATATCCGTCCCCGCCAGTTACATTGCCACCAGCCAGTTTTGAAAACACGTAAAAGGCAATATCGATTCATTGCACAATGCACATTTTGGCTCAAGACAGGTCCCGCTATTCGATTTCTGGGGATGACTCGACTCAATTCAAATCAAAGTCTATAGTCAACTCAAGTCAAATCGAATTTTCGATTTCCCAAGCATGTTACCCCGGTAACTCAAGTCATCGCATATTGCAAGATGATTGCAATACAGATTGAGATTCCAGTTCTTGTGGATCGAATAACTAATATAGAGTAAAAATGACATTGCATCGCTCACACATTCATACTACGTTGGTAGCTGGCCACGAGTAAACACTAATCCGTTCTGTATCAGCCAAAATAGGGTATAGAATGTTTAACCCCAAATTGACATAAATTGATATGACGCAATACATAACCCATTTATTTACTCATGACACGTAATTTAAGCCACACATACACTTACGCCGTACATTAAGATCGCTCATACCATACCACCGGCTTGATCAACATTGGTTGCCGTCGAATTGTGACGGGAAGTTATATGCCACAAATATCGTAGAAGTTGACGGTGTTACTCCTACTGCTATTGGTTCTTAAACCTTACTAACCTGTTCAACACATACGATAATTTGCAGGCCTGCGCGGGGATCCAAATTCTCGCTGAATCATGTACACAAAAGTCGACAAATCGACAACAATACATAGGCCGATCTGACTACACATCCGATACATTACAATAAATGATCGTTATTCCATCATCTGTATATCATCAGATACAGTCGAAACCACGACTATATAACCTTTACACACAATAAAACATTATCATTAATATTTATTGCAAATCAGCGTGAGTTCTGTTGTTCCCTTTTGGATACCAGTTTTGATATGCGCTGTGTAACCTTTGAAAGTGCCATCGTGTTGTTCGGTCGAATCGTTACAAAACAACGCCACAACTAGGGATGGTGTGAATCTCACACTAACCTGAACCTTTTTGAAAGAGTGTGTGTGAAAGTGAACGTGAGCCTCATGACATCACGTGACGTCATGTTGCTGATTCCCACCCTACATTTCAGTGGACTGGTAGCCTATTTTAATGTACACGTTAGCGACGACTCGGCCGAATAATGCCACAATGCCGAAATACATGTCGACGTTTTAAACGTCGGCAAATGCATCAACTGGAGCAATCAATAATCATATAATAATCCATTAAAATCAATATCTTCCGTAGCTATACCAACAATTTCGGCGAGGACTTGCAAGGGAATATAAGCTCACGCCATCACGGTCCAGGCCAGCCCGGACAATGTATTCGGCGTCTGAGTATTGCTACGTTGATATTTATTAGAGTGTAAAACGGGTTTCTATAACGGCTTCTCCCGATATTACCCAATTAACAAGTAATGCAGCAGTAGCTAACACTCCGATCGCACGGACTCGGATTTTATGCTAAAAAAACATATGAAGTCAAAATTGACCCTATACATCAGCTGGATTTTTTACATCAGACAACTGTATCAATTTCATTGATGGGTTGAAGAAGCATAATTCTCGGACTACATGTAATGTATTTCGCTCTTGATGTTGAGCGATTGCGGGTCAAGCTCACAGCAGAAAATCATTAAATATTCACAAACGGAAAGCTGCATATTCGAGTAAAATCTTTGAGATCGTCAAGGTACATGCACGTTTGGTGTTATTTTACTTATGCTGGCAGCACCACGCATAGAGTGGCCCGATGTTGAAATGTAATTACATTAATGTAACATACAAAGATGTTATAATGAAGTGAAAAATTGCAATATATGAAAAAGGTTCATAGTGTACAACCTAACAAGGTTCCTTTGTGAACGTGTACCTTTAAATTTCCGAGGTTCATGCACAGAGCGCAGGGGTGGCCATCCTTTTTGCCATTCACAGCCACATTTCGACTACTCATGTAGCCTAGTGCCACATTCAACGGCATAGAGATAATGCTCTAGCTGGGCGGCAAATACACATGTTGAACTGTCTATGTCCATTTTCGGTGCACTCCGGACTAATGTATTTAATCATGTAGGCTTACTATACGCACCGAAATTGCGAGTGGTCACTGTTAATGTTACGTGATTGTTCATGAGTCGAAAATGAAATTGAATCGCCCGCAGTGCGAAGAAAATTTCAAGATTAGTTAAAATCTCCCAAGAAATCGGGAGTCATTTCGTAAAATCAAATTGCATGTCGACGGCCGCCTACACTTACTAATTGAATTACGTGTCTCCTGACAGAGCGCGAACGTGAACCTCACGTTCACACCATCCCTAGTGACAACAATATCTTGTCTACAAATGATCTTCAAAATATTGTTGATACAATCCACGCATTGGCATTTCGGATGGTTGAGGTTTCGATGTCGGACCCCAACCTCTCCTGCACATGCCACCGCATATGACTTACCACTACAACCATGGTGTCCACTATGGTGTGGACACAGTGAGACTAAACGATTCACTGCATTTGGGTTTTGCCATACTTTCCGTGTCATCAAAGGCAACTTTACGGCCATTTTTGACCGGCCCAGATTGCCAAGCGCTAAATTCGATAAATGGGTATCAATGGAATGCAGCCGATGCTGTGCGAAAATATAAATTTTATTCTGCTCATGGTCCTGGAGCCCCACAAAATCAGCATATAAATTTGCATTGCGATTGAGTTTGATGCGTCACAATGCCAAATTCGATCACAATCAAATAACTATTTAATGGTTAGAATTCAACTTACTGGACTTTGCAAACTAGATAGTGGTAGTTGTCTGATTAAAATAGTTAGATCGACATGCCAGTAGTCTAATTACAATCTAATTTGTTAAATGTTATTTTGCTCTAATTCTAGTTCTGATGTAATTTCTGGTTTTGTAGTAAATGACACAAGAAAACTACAAGTGAGAAACGAGTCAAGCTTCCTGCACATGCATTTGTTCTTTGCTCTGACAGGAATGAACTCTGATTCAATGTCCAAGTTTTCGCATATTCGACAATTCTAATTTTATGCTATTATAGAAATAAACTTTGCAGTAGAGATGGCGAGAATGCCTGAAAGGTTCTGCTTTGTGTGAACGCGAAACTTGTCCCGAGTATTGTTCGATGATTTCAGTCGCGCGGAATTGTCTTTCTCATCTATCAACGTTCGTAATTTCAAGGCATGCACATAAACACACTTTCATATTTCGCAGTCCTATGGAAATGGCTGCTAGGAAAATGTGATTAACTAAATGTTATGTGCACGAAAATGTGGCTATAATTCATAGGAGGAGAAATGGTATGAGCCAGTCTAATCGCCAAAAGATTGGGTGATTGGCATTTTTATCCAAATTCAACAAACAAACTGCAACATTTAAATATGATCACGACATACAAGAAATTGCCGGCGACCCACTGATAAGTCGTGACCCAGCATTTGGGAAGCGATGTAATAAACAACGATGTATAATCTCCATTGATTGGTCGAATAAGCTCAATTCTCTTACTATACTTACATGCATAGCTTATTTCCTTCTTCATGTGTCTGATTGCCAGTCAAGCTCACAGCAGAGAGTCACTAAATCTTTACACACGGAAAGCTAAATATTCCGAGCAAACTATGGTGACAAAGCAAGTAAAATATTGAAATTGGCAAGGGGTATGCCCGTTCAGTGTTGAGTTCTCGTTATGCTACTAGCGCCATACAGAAAGTGGTCCGTAGTTGAAATGCAAAGGTCAGATCCAAGTAAAATTGTTCCCGTATCTTACATTTTTAAATTGACTTTATCTTATAGTGATTGATGAAAGAACGTCTCTTCCTGCTTACATTTGTGTCAATTCATCTTTCCCGAGAAGATTGAAGTCTAACGTTGCAGGTCAGTATATCTGTGTTGAGTCTCCAATGAGATATCTCTGAAGTAAGTTATAAAACGCCCGTGGTAAACTTACAAGAGTAGAACACATGCAATTCTACGAATATTAATTTTTAGTGTTAATGCGATGTACTAACGAACATGTAGGCATACTACTAGAAGTAGGGAATATTGCTGACAAACGTATCATATTATGTCCTTCAATTATCGCTTTAAGCTTTATTGAAAACAGGAATGATATGTTCACATAAAGATGCAAATAGCAATATAATTTCAGTTGCTTTGACATCGATCCTGTAATATGATTTGAGAGCGGACAGCCGAAACTTGTCCATCTTTCTTAGCGAAAACTTCTTAGCGAAAACTGGAATTAGACATGTGGTGTGGTAAATATATGAGCTATTCTGCATAAGGATGGCATTATATTGAAATCTTTACACGTTTGCTACATTAAAGTTATACTAGGATATTCATATTTTTGTGGCACAACATTCCGACACTCTTTAACGCCAGCTAGTGGGATTTAAAATAAGGCATGATCACATTGTATGTCTATATGAAGTCACAATAGTGATGCTTTGCCTCGGGAGAGGATGTTTGGACATAAGTCGTGGATTAACTAGGCTATTGAGCCATTTCTAAATATTGAGACCTCTGGTGATTGCTCGGATTGATAGTTTTATTGGGTCTGCAGCGGAGTTGGACCAATTGTAGTTAATTACATTTTTCAATATAATTGTAATGTAATTGTAATTGAAGCATTTTTATTTTGGTAATTGTAATTGTAATTTGACAAAAATTTTGCTTAATTACAATTTCAATAACATTAAATTGCTATTGAGACCTGACAAGCACAACATAAAATAATTGACTTTTAATGCATTCTCTTTAAATGTCGACAAGGAATTTGGTCGATCCATTCGCGGAAGTCCTTGAGTTCGCCCTTGCGGGTGAAGTTTATTTTTTTATTTTTACCGCTATGCTGGCCTCGGCTGCCATCGTATACAATTTTCAGATTACTAACCAACGGATGGATTCGCAACACGTGACTCACGATTGAATACGCCGAGAAGCGAACTGCTGAGCCGGCTAAAAGCAGCAGAATTGATAGTCCCATAGCTGGCGATCACAGCGTCGAAATTTGATATGTATGGTCCTTATCGAAAGCTAGTGTCGCACTGATTCCGCAATAAAAGTATATTTCCAGGCAATGGTACCATCCCAAAATAGTCGTGAAAGTCTGGGAATCGGGATTGTTCTGAACAATCGCTGGGCGAAATTGCTCATTTTTGTGGTCATGCTGCTGCGGCGCTGTCACTTTTCTGAACAGTCGGCCTTAAACGGCTATTTTGGAGTAGTTAAATTGCCGCCCTGACTAGATTTTAAGTTGTATTTTCGGAATTAGTGCATCAATAGCTTACGATAAAGACCAGATGCATCAAATTTGGACGCTTGGATCGCCAGCTCTTGGACTACAAAGTTTGCTGCTTTTAGCCGGCTCTGCAGTACGTTTGTCGGTGCATTCATCAGTGACTCACATCTTGCGCATCTATCCGTGGGTTGGCAATCTACAATACGATTTCAGATCACGATGTTGCATCGTTACTTCGTCTGGCTAACTAACCAGACCACTGGATATTATTTAACGGCTTATCTGTCAAAGCACGGTTTTTTTTACTCCTCATCCTAATTCCTACGTCCCTCGATAGAAATAATAATATTTCTTTAATTATATACTATATACCCAAATCCAACACGTGCATATATTATAATACTTTTTTCAACGACATACTGCACCCTATCCTTAATCCTAACCCATAGGAAATTAGGTAAATAACATTTTAAATTTCCAATTACGTGAGCCATAATTACCGAGAATACAAACCAAGCTTATATTACGCCACAATGACATCTAACATAGCATAATATGTACGCACATAAACGCATTTACACAATCTGATCTAGACCTAAATTGTTGTTATATACGACGTTACGGTTGTCAAGGAGCACGGTTGAATTTATGATTATTCAATTACATGTTCAACAGCAGCAATTGTAATTGTAATGTAATTGAAGCATGCAAGGAGTTATTGTAATTGTAATTTGATATTTTTAGCATGGAGTAATTGTAATTGTAATGTAATTGAAGCATGCATGAAAGTAATTGCAATTGATATTGTAATTGAACTGAAATAATGTAATTGATCCTACTCTGGTCTACAGGAATCTGGTTGCTTGCTGTAATCAGGAACGAAACAACACTTTGTCAGCCACTTTCCCGCCCAGACAACGCTGGGGTGTTAAATGCCCACCATAGGGTGACCGACGTATCTTCTGGGGGATAACTATATCCATCCGGTTTCTAGTCGCGCCAGGCGCCAAAAATTGGTCAATTTCGTAAATGAATTCGATCAATAATACTGATTCGTTCAGATATTATTCTAAACATTTTATCATCATCCGGATACCTGATCAGAGTTAGCTGTAGAGGTGGAGAAGGCAATGTCTTGGAAAATGTCGGAAACGCAATGGTACATCATAAGCCATATTCAAGTGACACGAATAAACTTATTATGAGCCGAAATGCCAGTCGGAATCAGCAGGTTGCACACCCGGAGGTTCCCAAACTGTTATGGTCGCGACTCTATTTCGAATTTGAAAATGTGCCCTGGTATACCTCAAAATAACCTAATTAATAAAAATTGGTTCGCAGTTTTGTGCAGACTTACTCACGGTCTATTCAGAAAGCTAATTTAAGCAAATTCAATATTCAAGCGATCCTCAAAAAAGGCAAACGACCCTCAGGCTGAGAACCACTGTCTTTTACTGAATCAGGGGCGGCCAACCTGCGGCCGTAGAAGCATAATTGTGCGGCCGTCGACTCGGAATTTAATGAGCGAGTGTCGGCAGGCGTCAACATGCAGCTTGAATTTACCACTTCGATCCCAAATTTTTGAGAGATATCGATTCAACTTAAAAAAATTCTTCGTGCCTCGCGCGATTATGACCGGCTTCAAGTTTCGATTTTCATATAGTAGTGTTATTGCGTGCGGAGCCTCACGGTGTACATGCGAATTCGCAGAGGAAAATAATGTGCCCCAAAAAGAAACACCAATTTGGAATTGTGTTGGTCTTACGCAAGATGTTTTGTTCTAGTAGGTTGAGCGATTGCAGTATATTTGCCTATTTTGAACGTTTTGATGGGAGAAATAACACCATGCAACAAAGTGATTAAAAACAATAGTACTACACGAAAGTGCATCGTCATAAATTATGTGCCTTAAATTTTCATCAGCGCTACCGGTGAATATGATAACAGGGGCGAAGAAACGATAGATATTTGACCACAATATGTGCTGCTAATAATATTATTGACGAAATTCATTTATGAATATGAAAAAAATTCACGCACGGCGCAACTACACAACAGTTTTCAATAACTTATTTTTACATAAATACTCGCGATTTCGCGGTATCGAACCGATATAAATAAATACTCGTGTTTGTAGTTCGTCGATACCTGTTCCGGCGCCTTCGACAAAAGTGTAATCTATATCGGGCTTGCTATGGATATAGCGATTATGAGTTTTTGGAAGGGTTTGCATCAGTGACGTGCGGTGTGGTTCATTGCTGGTGTGGCACCCCCATCCCGTATACACATACACTCGCGTAAGGTACCTCATAAAGATACTCAAAGATGTGACTAACAACATCAGCAAGAGAAAGCGGGCCGAGGAGGGCATTTGATTTGCACCTTGTTAGCCGTTACAGTTCTACATTCCACAATACATAATTCTTTTTTTTCCTTCATTGAAATATTCAGTTATTTTATAGATTTAATGTAGATGGCACTACAGCTACATCAGTAAGGGAATGAGTTCGCTCTGCATTACTTATTGACCGTCGCTATAATAAAAGTCATAAAGCACTGTACTGTCGCTTTCCGAAATTGATAGCGCGTTTTACTGTGCTGTGATTGTCCGACTGTTAGCGAATAGTATGTGAGGCAGATTCGATTGTGGCTCACATCTCTATTCGCGCTGTATTTTTGAACAATAAATATGAAGATTTAGTTTTAGTTATTCATGAACATCTACGGTAAATATCAATAATAGCACTGGTCAACTAAATGAAAAGAAAATTTTAGGCAGAACATCTGAGAGCCGTATCTGGGGTTTTTGAGGTTGCTGATTACGAATATCACATTAGTTTTGTCAGATTGGCTCTCTGTCAGAAGATATTTATACCCCTAAAAAAGCCTAAAATTACTGTATTTACCCTTAATTACTTCACTTGGTAGGAAAAAAATCGTAGTTTTTTCTAATTTTGTACTGCGCATAAATGGCTAATTGACTATGAAGAACCCTCATGTCATTCTCAGTCATTCTATCAATATTAACATGGCATGCGAAATATTTGTGTTTCAAAAAAGCAGTTTGTCAAGCCTAAAAATTGTACTTTTGTAAAACGAAAGTTCATATTCTCCTGTATCAATTGGACATCCTACCGAGATTAAAGAGGAGTATAAAACTATAAAATTTATCCTTGAAAGGCTTAACTACAATACTCATATACGTCTCATTTCTTTTGACTGGTAAATGGATAATTTCACGCTGAGTCATCAAAGTGGGTATACCTAGTAACCCTATATAACGAGAAGCTTAAATCTGGTATCTGGTATATTCGAATACCGATGAAATATTCCAATTTCAGATTAGGAGGAGTTCAAAGCATGTAACTTCTCCTAAGATGTAGTAAATAAAACTTTTTAGCTGATCACAAAGCCCCCAACTACAAACAGTTATTACGAAAATTCGTATCTGCATATCGAAAACTTGGAACAAACATGAGCAGAGAAGTTCACTTCCTTCACCTCCTGTTCTTGATACATTTCCCGATCATCTTGTTGATTAGCAAGCGGAGAGGTTCTAACAAGACATCAGAACAGCAAAAAAAAGATACCAGGGCAGATGAGATGAACCATTGAACATATTATGTCAGACCATTGCCGGAACCTTTCGAGAAACTGCACTAAATAGCTTGCAGGCGAAAATCGTACAAAAAAAATTTTCGATTCAAAATATATCAATTATATTGTATTCCAACTGATTATTTCAAATTTACAATAGGTGGTGGACGTAAAACTGATTGAATTAATGCCACGTTCTTTGAGTATCTAGGTAAATACTTATATACATGACTGGAGTTTATTTATGTACATGATATCAGTGAAAGTATGTAACTATGATAAATCTAATGCCCCTAAATATAGTGCTGTTGCTGTATTTTGATTTAATATAGTCTTCTGTGTGTAAAAATAACAAGTAGATTGAATTTCTAAACTTTATAGTACGACTAAGCCGATTTTATATTTAGTCATTACCGCAAAAATGGGAGATTTTGGTCGAAATAGCCCCATGGGTTATATCCACAACAAGAGCCAATTTGTAAAACTAACGTCATATTCGGAATCAGTGCCCTTCAGAACCCCCAAAACCACTCTTACTTTGTCTGCCTAAAAATATGTGTTGACCAGTGTAATCATTGAATATTTTAACAATTTTTCTTTACCATCCGGGCGACTGGTGAGGCACTACCTCACTTGCTTCCCCTAATCGCACATCACTGGTTTGTATGAAGTAATAGAAAAATAAGGTGACTTTACCCACAGAAGTGTTGTTGATCAGTGATCACGAGGGCAGGTTTTTGTTGCAGTCAAATCAGTGAAAAATTGCAATTATTTTTCACCAAGGTTGCTCTAGAAAGTTGCGTTTATGGGGAGGTTCCTTGAGATTATTAGGGTATGAGATACTTGAGTCGATCTGCATGCAAGGCACTGTTGCAAAACTCAGTGTTGGCGACTTCAAAAAATCAATAGCTTGATAAAGTTGACCCAGTGAAAATAGAATATTTTTCAGTCTGGCCTGCATGTATGTGATAATCAAGCGATCTATTTACATATAGTGCTAAATATTCCCAGTTAGTTGCATGAAAAATCGAAAAAGAAGTTGCAAAATGTTGCAATATAAGATTCCTCCAAGCAGCTTTAACCTCAATATTACCTTACTTCTGAGTATTTAAGAACCTGCCGTTAGCTGTAAAAACCGTTGCAAAAGTTGTGACAACTTGCCCTAGTGATCACCCTATAGATCCCCAATATTAACGTTTGTGAGGGCGATGAAGAATTACTAATTGGCCCTGCCTATACCTGTTTCTGGGATATACCAATAATTTTAGTTTTATATTTCTTAGGCTCTTTTGCAAGCAGCTTGTGGTCTGATAATGCTGGCGTGAATTTCCTTCCACGTTTTGTCGTTAACTCGTCAATTTTATAAGCTATTTCGTTGGCAATTCGGATTATTTTACATGCGCAAGTTTCCATAGCTGGCGAATATGTATAGCAGCCTTTCTTGAAGTAGGCATTATCATAAACGCTACATCATAAATCTATCTATTTATCTATCGTAGAAAGTATGCAGATGATTAGGGCGCAAATGGCGACTGGAGTCTTTTTCATCCGAGAAAGGAACCGGCATGTTTACCAGATTTGGCGTTCTGCATATACAAATATAAACTTTCGTGCGCAATATATTTCACAATAAAACAGAAATGGCACTAAAATCGCAAGGGCTGTCTGCCATGCGAAGTCCCTCAATAGCCAAATTAACATGGATATTTGGCGTCCGGCTGGTCAATTACGAATGCCCGCGAGAATGCGACCGTATTACGCTATAAAAAATAATCCAAATGAGGCCGTGAATAACAAAAAGGTGGAACACCTCCGGACTAAAGCTTTCAAATAACCTGACCCGACTCAAGGAATACACCGTTCTCTTATACTTACGATTACAATTAGACTTATTTCAGTAAATGATGGTTATTTAATTTAATTTAATTCAATGTGTGCCCATATTGAGCTCTACATGTCGGACATTTAAGCATATTTTAGCATTTCTCTCTGGACACAGTTTTTACACTGAAATTCCTGACATGTCCAGAAAAATCCGCACTTATATGGGAACCATACGTTACACTGGTATGAAAATTAGCAAGAAATATCTCAATTTATATTGTAGCAATCAAGAAGTATTGCTTGAGACGTAACGAAAGCTATCATCCGCTCAATGAAAGCATCGAACTGAACAAAAATGAGAGACCACAATGGTCAGACTGGGAGGTAAATGCATGTCGAAATGTTTAGTTGTTGATTCAGACGAATATTTACTAATGTATGTGCGCTTAACCTGCAGAAAATTGACACAATCATGCAAATCCTCATATCTTACTTCGGAAAGGTAAGTGTAATAACAAAATTGAAATCACTTTATCAGTCGATTACAGTCGATTGAACTTCATTCTGACTGCGGCTAAAATTAGTATATCGATTCGCATGTGTCAGATATCGTGTATGCCCTTATGCAGTATAAAATAAATATAGGCCAGCTGGAATCCCACGAATCTACGATGAATGTATTTTAGATGATTGGTGGTCCATTATAATAGTCAGAAAGCAAGGTCATTTCATTACACGTTGGAAGTCGGACGAGGCATTTCAAAATTCGCTGCTGACGTATTAATTTACAGATATATTTCGGGAGGAGGGGTAGGGATTACATTAAAACATCAGTATGTTTAGTCAATGGCGGCTGCAAGATCGGCTGATGGGCTAGGGGGAAAGCGAGGGCGTTATCGTTGCGCGTACGATCGGATCAATGTGCGATTTCTAGGGCAATACGGACGGCGTCACTAAACCAAAGTGCCCTCTTACGTCTCACGAGTCTCCCCGCAATCACCAACTCATTGCGCGGTCCCTTGGACAAGAGTGCGTAACGACTAAAAAAAAGGTCATCACTTCGTTTTTTTTTGTGCGCGCGGACTTTAAAAGCAGCTGCATTTGTTGGTTTTATTTTTTATTCAGGTTGGATTTTTCTTGTGCGCAGCTTAGACTTTCTGTGCGCAGAGACCTTGTCAGCACTACGCAATTGCGCACGCGCGAAGCTTAGAGGGAACAGTGCTCTGAACCTCCAAATATTGCTCCAATGATCAGAAGTAGCTGAATAATAATTTTCCGGACTGGCTGATAATGACTGTGACATCTGGAATGCTTTGTATATAGCCCAACCTAGAGGTGGATACACACATATAAAGTTCCCAGGCATGATTGGGAATGGACGGTTTTTCATTGTACGATTTTTCGCGGGTTTTACTCCGTGCGCAGTTACACATGCACGTTGTGTAGGCCTACTGCACGTCTGCAGTAAAGGCTATCGACGGTTGTTTTTATCGCTTTTTGCATACACGCGGAAGTTGGGTTCAATCGAACTTCCAGTGCCTACCGCTGCTGCTGTTTGCTCAGTATAGGAAGTGCGCTCGTATGATTTCGACAGCTTGCCAACATGGATGTATTGTATGATAGTTGAAGAAGAGTGCTTTTAAACTATGTTCTGGGCACCCAATACCACTGTTGACTTTTTTGTTTTGTGAGTTCCGCTGCCCTGTGGTTTGTTTGTTTGTTTGTTTTGGGGTACTCATGGTGTTTGTCGACTACTATGCTGCCCTGTGGTCTGCCGTTTAATATTGAAAGTTCCTCTGTCTAGTGCTCGCCATATTAAAACTTGGTTTCATGACCTAGTTCGCTATGCTGTATTCTGGATATTCTGTTGTTTATACCATTTATTTGACTGTATCGACCTACACCATCATATCGTCATGTCTCAAGATCCATCGTTGAATTCGAGTTGGATCCGAAAAATGGCAATCATCACTCCCTGCAAGTTACGAGCAGTTACCATAAGCATGTCTTTTCGTCGGTTATGATTTTATCGCAATCTACATAATAACGTGACGGCTGTTTGTTTTTCTCATTCTCGATGCTAGGTCATGATGGCTAATTGTTTTTTACTAGATTCGTTAGACAAGATCCATGAGGACAGAAATACCGTATCAGAATTTCTGGCTGCATTGAAAATTCTAAAAAGATAGAATATTTCGACGCGTGACAGATGATCGTACGCATTATACTCCATTCGATTTCCTTTTTGATACGGTACGCAATAAATTGTGAATAATGACACTCGTTGGAGGCTGGCTCGGCCATTCCAGCCCACAATAGGGTACTGCTGGCGCCAAAGGTAATTGAGAATTATACATATATTTCTATGGTTTACATGTTCTAATTCCACCGAGATTCTATACGAAAATATGATATAGGACTTGTTCCACTACCGATACCGTTAAGTTACAAGAATAAATCTTACTTGAATAAAGACATATGTAGCTATATTGTGCTCGTATCTGTGGAAATCGTATAAATGATCACTAGGGCGATTTTTTTAACTAAAAATTGGGAGACTTTGATTTTAAAAAAATCTAAATTTGCACATTTTTTACCTTAAAACACTAAATTTTGATCTAACGTATGCTAATTAGGTGTTTTCCCACGTAATATTGGAATTGTACTACTTATCTTCATTTCTGATTTGAACTGTCTGTCCTTACGAAGTAGTTTGCCCTGAGAAAACTTTTTGACTCAAAATCTGACAAATATTTTACATGAAAAAACTGCACGGTAATTGAACGACATCTGGCCCTATGAAGAATTCCACTAGTTACACCACGTATTAAGATGGAAATAATTAAAATTTGTTGTTGTAGTACAACAACGAAAGATACTGTAGCAGCTGTTGGCTGACAACACCGAAGTTGTGCGTACACTGCTGGTGATACACCGTGTTGCGGCATTCAGACAATGGTGTACATCACAATTTTTCATAATGCGCTTCTTGATATAAAAACCATACAATGCCTACGCAGTCTTGCTTCTCTTAGGATATTGCGGTACGTTAAGTATAACAGCATGTCAACAAGGTTTAATTTGAATGTTTATGATTTACAATGAGCTGACAACGGGCCGTCTACAACGGTAGGCCTACAAAGTAGGCTACAAGCTGTTAAATGTCAAACGATAAGTTCACCGACAGTACAAAATCAACGATACAAACGAAATGCAGGTTGCAAAACATTTCGTCTTTGTCAGCAATTTTCACATTTTTGACCTTACGCTACAATTTTGACCTAATTTTGACTTTTTTTGACATGTAAAAAAAATTGCCCCAATGATCACAACCCGTGAAAGGAAGTTATATCAGATTCATATCAGGGATATCTAAGTTCTAGGTATCCCTGATTCGTATTAAACAATAGATGGTCCAAATTCAAACACACTCTCCGGTTGTAGGATGCTAGATTTACCATTATCAGTATCATTCCTTTTCGTATTGTCACTCATAGTTATTGGGCTTCAGAAATTTATCTTCCTTTTTTCTTTAGACTCGGACATGCAACCGTGAATTACATTTTTTTTTTGGAAATGCTCGCTGCTAAGAGGAAACGACGCGGTCAATTTATTGGCAATTACAAATAGATGTATCAATCAAGAAGAGATATCAGAACTTCTTCAAGTATAAAATGAAGGACGGAGATGTACTCATCTGGAATCATATAGTCAATTTAGAATTGCAGGTTGCATCTTCGCGACTAACGCAGATTGACCAATGACCAATAGGTGCAATTTGTAAAATGACACTGTGGTGATATTGGGTTTGGGGGACAATAGGGTTGGAGGTGGAAAATAGGGTATCCCTAGATTAGAGTTAGGGGTGACGGATATTAGGGTTGGACAGGGGTATATTATGGTGGGGAGTATCGTAATCCTCATCCCGTCCCTATTACCCCTCCCAACTCTACCGGCCCTAACCTTGACCATATCGCACTTCCAACTCTAATCTTCCCCACCACAACCCTAATATTCTGCATCGTACGACCCGCGTTTGTGTGTGTGAATCCACGTTTAGGGAGGAGACAAGTCGACTGCGCACAGCAAACTGATTCTATGGCGATTTCGAGTTTACATAGATAGATTGATGGCTCAATTTAAAAATGTGACGGAATTGCACCGCTCTCGCATACGGCCCGCAGTTATTAAGACGAAAAGCGTCACGGAAAAGTTGCACCGGATGAGTCGTACGTTAACGCTTGTCGTGACTATGGAAACAACTCAAAATATGAAGGATTGCAGGATGTTTTGCACTTCAACTACGCAACGACTGCTTGAATTATATTGACCAATACCTTTTGTGGGAAGAAATTTATCCTATTTAGCTCGAAGCATGATGAAAATTCTGGATTTGACGCTAAAACATCATTTTAGTTTCTCAGTCTTGCCTTATATCTCTGTCTTATTGGAAGAACATAATACTTCTACTTGACAAAATAGGAATAGCAAAAGTAAATAAGTGAGTCACAAAATATGATGGTGTACAAGTAGCTAAAAATCAGAATTATATGACTAAATACGGCAAATAGAGAAAAACTAATCAAGTACTTCGATAAAGTAGAAGCACTTCTTTATCGACCTCCATTGCAATACACATCAATTACAGGCCAATAGATTATTATAGTGTCCAGAATATAGTCTATAAGATATCAATATCAATATCTGATGGTTAAAATCCGTTGAAACTTCGTTCTCGAATTGTAACGGGTATGTTATTCCAAACAATGGGACAGGCTTTCAGAATAGATCTTCTACAGAAATTCTGCCCTGTTAAATTTGGAGCACTTGAAAATCTAGTGTTATGGCCGATTGTGATATCGATGCATGAATGTACAATTGTACCTACTTCAATATATTTTAATCTCTTGTGCACTCTATATTCTTCATGTACTCCTCCTACGAATAACAAGATTATGTCGATATGATACAGATACAATTGTTACATATTTTTGATATTGCAAAAAAAAGTCAAAATTTACAAAGTTGAATTGTTTTTGCAACCTGTATTTCCTTGGTATAGTAGATGCTTGCACTTTCGGCCAACTTATCATTTGACGTTTTACAGCTAGTAGCCTACTTTATGGGCCTATCGTTGGAGCCGGCTCCTTGTGAATCATGAACGGTCGAATGAAACAAATAGGTTGGCATGGTGTTATGCTCAACATACCTCAATTTGAAATCCCAACTGATTTTGAGATAGGCCTAACTCTACATCCGGTGCAGCTCTTGATTCGGTTTTGCTCTTCGAAACGCTGACATCTTCAAATATACACGAAAACTAAGTTTGCATTTATATGATAGAGTTTCGAAGTGAGTTTCGCAAGCACCCAACTGGCAAACTGTTTTGTGTCTTGTGCAGTCAATTCGTGAACTGTGACACGCTTTTTAAAGTAGAAAGCGTTCTTTCTCCATTCTTGGCAAGCTACTTAGTAACGGCAGACACTTTCTGCCTGAGAATGCAGGAAAGTACTATTCGTTGTAAGGCAAGAAATTTCAATTATTTGTAATATAATGCGTGATGTAACAATGGAATTCTTCATAGGTTCAGTTTGATTAAAATGAAGTTTTTCAAGTAAATATTTGTCATTTTTAGGTAACGACCGACAGTTCCAACCAGAAATGGAGAACAGTAGTAGATTAAAATTCTAACATTATGTGTGAAAACGCCCAATTTACCTACATCAGGGCAAAATTTTGTCTAAATTTAGTTTTTTACCGTCGAAAATGTCAACAGTTTTTATTTTATAGTGCAAAATCACTCGTTTTTAGGTAAAAAATCGCTCTGATCATATATATACATAAGAAAACAACAAATTGAATCACATAAAAATTTGCATAATGTGCTTACTAATTTCTCAGAGTCGGAATATATGATATACTAAATCGACGGTTCTTTATTGTTCGCGGCTTTGGGAGAATATATAAAGAGGTGCTTGTTATTACCGCTACGTCGATAGGAAAATGTATGTTATGGTCATTGGTCAAGCATACATGTATACAATCAAAACACAGAATTCACCGCAGCTTTCATTTACCGCACAATTTCGCTATTTTGATCGCCTTGTAGCTCTGAATACAAAAATTGTTGGTAATATTGTTATAGCACCGAATTATATTCGGGCAATGCACGAATTGCCTATTGGGACGAGCTGCTACTGCATGTGTTGTTGTAGTTGTTTTGGTATTCATGGTGTTTCGAATACATCGGTAATTTTACACCAGGACGATATTCGTTATTATGATTCAGCATCTACTGACTTGTAGGGTGGGACGTTGCACTTCTAGGCTTTGTAAGAGACCACTCACGTGGACCAGATGGCGAGGAAGAGCCTTAATAAACCTCCAGAACTTCGGGAGGGACTCTAGAATCTACTTCGGACGGACTCGAACTCCCAAACCATTGTTGTTACGACATTCCTGCTTTAGTATATTAAATGCCTACGCGCACGTTAATTATATTTATTATTTTAGGGTTCGGATGTGTACGTTCCGTGTGAGGTCGCAAATGCATGCTGGTTAAGCGGCAATTTCAATGCAATATCCAATTCCTTGGTATGTGTCGATTAGTGTCTCGCGGAATAATCCTGTAGTATAATGTGACTTATTATACAGATAAATCGTATCAACCAATGCCGATTTATCGCCTCACTGTTTTTTAAGGGTCATTGGGTATTTTTGGTAGGTAATGTTTTAAGATACTTTTGTTTTTGACCCATACAGTCAAGAACTCTTTCATGTCGTAGGAGATTGATTTTACGCGTGACAAAATATCAGTTTACGATCCAATGGGCCAAGGAGACAGTTGTAAAAAAGATATACAAAAGCATTTCAGGTCAGATTACATATTTCGTACCATTTTCCCACATCAACGTACTCACGGAACCAGTTCTTTTCCTTTGCATGCAATTGTGATATTATCCTACATATTTCGGATGAAACTTTAATATTCTCTTTATTAGGAGATTTCGTGTTCACTGCAATACTCGGGAATGTGATTGGGAAGTTGTACCTACTCCTCCTATTGTCGAGCACCAGAGTGAAGGATACAACCTGGCATTGGTATTGAAAGTAATATAATGTTATTGACCAGATTTGAATCGAGAATTGAATAACGATATTTTTTATTTTTTTGACATTCTACCCCATGAATGTTATGCAGTTTGCTGAGAACCGTTTGAAAGGTCTCAACTGCAACTTCTCTTATGATGTAGAGAGTTGCAAGCAATACAGAGCCTATTTCCGGAAAATATCTAAAAATCACAGGTAATGCGAAACATGAAATAGATGGTAATAATAGATGGAAATTAGGTTTGTATAGGCTCCCACCCCTTACACTGTAAGGGGTGGGGGCGGGGGCGGTGGAGGGGCGATTACATACTTATAGGGACCACCCCTGGAAGTCTCGCCCAGCCCCCAGCCCCTTCCAATAGTAGGGCCACCACTGCCTACATTTCATGCCTGTAATTCTATAAAACGAATTAACACCCATAATTAGTGACAAACTACATGAAGTAACTTTGTTAGGGTGAAAGACTTTGTTGCGATTCGCCATTGAACACCGAAAATCGGCCAATCCAGTCCCAATCCTGATCCATTTGAAAACAATCTCAAATCCTAATCCAATCCCAATCCAGCAAAATTTCACAAATCCGGTTTTTCTATATCCTAATCCATGCTGATCTCTGAAACCGTAGTGTCTTATATGGTGTCGACACTAGCAAATCTCACGGCTCAATGAAATTGGTTCACGTCATACTTTACATTTAATCTAAGGCAAATTAATGGTGTTTTTTGACAGGCTTGCCGAGCATTAAATTTGATGAACCGTGTATCAATCGAAAGCTGACGCTGTACTACTTGCGAAAATATAAAATTTATTCCACTCATGGCCCTGGAACCCTCACAATAAGCACCAAATTATTCATTGTTGAGTGGGTGGCAGTGTGACGCAACAATGCTGTCTGCCGAATGAGAGAGTAGCTCAAGAGCAAGGATGCGGCTACGCCACTGGAGTGAGATCAGCTGACGTCGCGGCAATGGCAATGTGCAATCACGTCGCAGAGAAACGCTGCGCTGTTGATACTTTTTCCATGCACCTCAGTAGAAGAGAGCACACCGTACCCGCCTTTCCTTGACTTGTAAGGGTAGAACTTGGTCCAGAATGTATTAGGGCCCGACCAATTTTCGCGCATTATTCTTCAACTTTTACAGATATTTAGGCTATGCCTAAATTGTCAACATTGGATATGTCACATTATTATGATATCGATTGCCTTAGCTCGCTTTTTGCGTAGAGCTCCAGAGACACGTCGTGCTGTTGATACTTTCTATAGGCGCTTTGCTAATAGCGAGCACACATTGCCAGCCTTTCCTTGACTTGTAAGGGTAGAGCTGGGTCCACAGAATGTATTAGGGCCTTACCAACCTTATAAACGCATCCCTGTGTGACCTTTCTTCGTCAGTTTTAGCCAAGTCGACACGTGGTATTTTGAAAAATGACCTCTTCGTATTCAAGTCCTTTGCCTTTACCGTCGACCATGAGCAGCCAGGGATTTAATATATTTCTGGTAACTTTGCAACAGCCTAGAGGTAAATATCTCATTTATTTATTGGCCTAGGGGTCACCAATTACATAATACCATAAGAGAGGGATGGACATTTTAGTCAACAAAGCGAGGTTTTGCAAGTTTCCAAATACCCCACGCCACAGGAGTAAATCAGGGATGTAAAACATAGCGTACGGCCCGCGGGAAGGATGTGGCCTACCAGACGACTTCATCCGACCCGCAAAGAAATTCCAAGTAAATGAAAAAATGTTTGTATTACCCAGTACATTTCAAACAGAAGTTGAAATTTCCAGTAAGAAAAATACACTTTCACGTAATGATATTCATTCAAGACACCAATGTAGATCATATCAAAATATCAGATTGTAGTAATACAACTACAGTGTTGAGTTTCAACTCTAGTCGCCATTAGCACCACGTCGGTGACCTTGACACCAAATTCCGAGAAAGGTGAAAATGTGCAAACTCTGTTGGGTCGAATGGACATTCAGTTATTCACAGATGCGAAAAAATAATGCAAATCCGTTTTACGTAAATTACATTAGGAATATAAATACAGGCTACAGAATGAATATAATTCAAATATCTGTGATACCACTATATTACTGTTGACGCTAAAGGTCCCCGGCATTCAGAGAAATCCTATTGGTGAATGAAAAATGATAAACCAAATTCCAACGTCACCTTTTATAGTGATATCAGATATATTCCGGTGAAAAACAAAGGTCTGCATTTGGTGGTAACATTTTGGAGTCATTTGGCAGGTATGGCCAGCAAGCATTCTAATAACGGATTGAATCCGGACAGCGATCCCAGTTTAATACTACACTCCTGCTGTAAAACTTTATTCAACAATGGACATTTTACCTGCTGCATTCGCAGACCAAGTCTTACCCTTGCAGATCAAGTAAAA
Organism: Botryllus schlosseri; assembly: GCF_051294905.1. Taxonomy (NCBI): domain Eukaryota; kingdom Metazoa; phylum Chordata; class Ascidiacea; order Stolidobranchia; family Styelidae; genus Botryllus; species Botryllus schlosseri. The sequence continues at coordinate 26,631,749 of NC_137238.1, forward strand.
GCTGGTAATATATGCTCATTGCTCACACTTGACCATAAAAGCGACTATAGAAAGTATCGACACCCGCCATCAACAGCTCGACGTGTCTCTATAGCCCTACACAACAAGCGAGCTAAGGCCATAGATATAGGCTACCTAGCGACGATTCGGTCCACGTAATGCCATAGTGTCGAAGTACATACTGACTTTTTAAACGTCGCCAAATGTATCAACTAAGGAGAAATCCGTCGCCTTGCCAAAAATATCGATGAGGACTTGCAAGGCTAAATAAGCTTACGCCTTAACGGTTTAGGTCAGACCAGACAATTTATTCGGCGTTTGAGTGTTGAGCATACTGTAAAACGGGGTTCATCCCATTACCAAGTTATGCAGTAGTAGCCGGCACCCCAATCGCACGGATTTGGTTTTTATGATGCAATCAACATATGAAATCGAGATCGACGCTTGCTAAATTTTTTACATCAGATAACGATGTCAATTTCATTGATTGGTAAATAAACATAATTCGCTGACTCCCTACATGTAACGTATTTCGCTCTTGATGTTGTGTGATTGTGGGTCAAGCTCAACCCTGAGAGTCACTTAATGTTCACTAACAGAAATCCGGATACTTCGAGCAAACTTTTGTAAGTAAGCAGGTAAAATTTTGGAGGTTTTCAAGGTACATGCTCGGTTAGTGTTGTTTTTTTATGGTGTCAGCGCCATTCATAGAGTGGCCGCAGTTGAAATGCAATAAATTCCAACCAATTATGTTATGATGAAGGTAAAATTATAATTTATGAAAAAGGTTCACAGTGCATGCAGCACCTACCAAGTTTCGTTTGTGAACGCGAACCTCTCAATTTTCGAGGTTCACATACAGAACGTGAACTTCAGCCTCACGCTCTCACCAGCATCCTTAGTAATCGCCAAAACGTACTAAACTAAAAGAATGATTTTCCCCTGCGGGATGGCATGTGTTCTGTGGGGTTCAGATCGCCAGGACAGGAACATTTCGTGCCAACCATTTAGGCGCATATGGACAATTAAAAATATATTTATAAATATCGAAGTTTTTGGACAGCAGACGGGCATTCCTTTGCGGCCGGTCAAGGTATTCTCGCTGCTGATCGCTCTGGCACACTTCTCGGAGTCGCAGCATGTTACATGGACTATAACCCAATATCTCTTGTTGCGTCGTGGCGCAGTAATGGCCGACGCTGAAGTGCATATTTCTTTAAATAATGCGTGGTTTTCTTTGGGAAGCGTACCCAATAATCAAGATATGCGGCAACATTAAATCGCGCCCAGCGCGAAAAATCTTTAAAGAAGTTGCACCAATTTCCCCAAAAAATACTTTGTAATTTATGTTAATTCGAGCAGACATGTTGGCTACGGTGGTTTCCTTCACAATAAGTCAGTCATGTTTTAAAAGTTTATATGAAGCAGCTGTTGTTTGTTTGTTTGTCATCATCTATTCAGTAACTCAACATGTAGTGAATTGATCTTAAATGGTTATCTGCCAATCAACCTACAATGTGTACAAAGAATCGCCGCCGTTGGCACTATATATGCACCCAAATCGCGAGTATTATTGTTAGGAAAAGTAACTTGGACTACTTTGATAGCAGGTATATCTTGAGTTTCAGATATCCCCGTTTGGAAGTCGCGCGGAGTGAGTCAATAATATTGGTAGTTTCTCATATCACTAGCAATTATTCATCCATGATCACCTGATGAAGCGGGTGGCTTTGGTACTTTTGATCACAAAATTATTGAAGAAAATTTTAAAGTCGAATTAAAATTAGTCACAGATTTGAGAACCAATTCAAATTGCATCTTAACGGCCCCCAAATACACGCTAGTATAAATATGTGAAGACGGCCGTTCAATAATAATTTCGGTTTTACGGTTGCATGCAGTCATATATAAACAGGTTAGCCACCCCTGGCTAGAGGTGGTCAGTAACGAAGTACCTTTGAAGTCTTTAAAGTAGTTTTTACCTACTCATACTACTTTTAAGTAGTTATGAGTTTAGACCAGAGGTCTCAAACTCAAATGTGCTCGCGGGCCAATTTCCAATTTCTGATGACGCCGCGGTCCGCAGCATCAATAATGGGGGAATTCAATGTATAATATCGAAGTACACCTTATTTCACGGCACCCTGCAGACAGCCATTTCACAAACATCGCGACAATGTAATTTACTATTATACTATTCCCGCTTATACGAAAAAAATGACATTTTCAAACATTTGAATGAAATAATTTTAGATATCATGCGAGAGGACGGATGATGACATCGTAAGAGCTGTCGGGTTATAATATTGCAGCTTATAGTGGAACTTTGACGTGCCACAATTACATGTAGAATATTTTAAAATTTAATAAAGATTGATCTGATATCAGAGCATGTGAGCGGTGTAGCCTAATTAGGCTATTGTTACTGTCATTGCCGAAGTCAAACTAATTCAGCGTTATATTTTATTCGATTAATATTGGAACAGATTAATAACAATTTAAATATTATCATTATTGGGCCATAGTAAAAGCATTGTTTCTTAACATATTTAGCTATCGTACTCTTTGGGCTATCAATAAGATTTCCCATGCCCGTGTTCATTTTCAACAAAATTTCTGATGGTACCTATTTTAAAATCAGAAAGCTCATTCGCATAAAATCGCGCGTATGGCGCGAAGAATATTTCCAGTTGAATAAATTGGCCCGGAAAATATTCCACAGCATATAGGCCTATTTCCACAATGCATCTCGTACCCCCTGGTGTGGTGCTTCGTACCACGAATGGGCTACGGACCCCTGGTTAAGAACCTCCAATCGCCGAAGAATCCATTGGTGATACAGCTGTGGAGCGTATACCTCTACCTTACTCACCACTGATAATAACATGGATAGAGAGAACAAACAGTACTTATAGGATTTAACCAAATATACGTCAAGCGGGCCACAGAATGCCAATGGTTTCCATATTGACCTGATTAGATATATCCCACGCAACACAAGCTACGGCATTTTGATATATTACTATTCCCCATGACATAGTTTCATAGATTGTTGCGTCCGTAGGATTATACCTAGTCACTATTCCGAGACGCAAGTCGTTCTCTGATTTCAACGCTTGACCCGACTCAACTCGACTCATTTTTAGTTTATCACCCAGTTCACTCAAAATCTAGTATTTTGACGAACGGTCGCACCAAACAAAATCACAATTTTCATTCACGAATACTCAACGGGTCATGTTTTATCGTGATGAACTAGAAATGTGACGTAATAGCGATCTTCCAACTCATGCTAGATTTTAGAAGTGATGTGATAGTGAAGTTTGTTGAGATTTCAGATTTTTGTAGTAGTGTTAGAGTGAACTTCTTAAATCTAAAAAAGATATATGGCACTTGAATATAATATCGAATACTTGAAATTCCCAAATGCATTCGCGGGTCGCACAAAATGGTCCCGAGGGCCGCATGCGGCCCGCGGGCCGCGTGTTTGAGACCTCTGGTTTAGACTATCTACTACTTCTACTTGACAGTTTTCAGTTTTGTAGGCAAAGGTAAGCTAAAATACCTACTTACTTACTTATTTATGAACCACCACTCCTACTTCAACTCGAGTAGAAATTATTGCGTTACTTCTACTTCTACTTGAGTAGCAACGGTGACTACTTTTACCACCTCTGTCCTTGGCCTTATCAAAATAACAGTAAGCAAGGCTACACCATATGGAAAACGCTAAATACTAATTTGGGATCGGGGTTCCTAGACCACCATCTAAAACATCGGTTCTCAAACTCGACCCCAAGACCCCCTGGATTATGCCCCGGCAATTATTTACACTACGATTTTATAACCATCCCGCAGGAAGTCCCAATTCAAAATGTCTAACCAATCGCGACGGTTTCCAGGAGAATCATTGTAGGCCAGTGTTTCACAAACTTTTTGGATCTACCGCCCCCTGGACAACACATAAAACTTTGGAAAATATGCCCCTCAAGTAAAAGCGATATCGTTTCAAGCAATCAGAAACACCGTCTCGAAAGCCACGGTAGCGGCAGTGTGGAAAATCCACGGTCGTTTGAGACAGAAAGTAAAAACACGTAAAGCATATTCCCCTAAAAGGCCATCATAACTTACAGTGAGCAATAACTGCTCGTAGTTCTCGCAGCACATGATGAACCACGCTGTTCAAGGATACTACCGACAGCTAAATTAGTCCATTGATGGGTAGGATCAGCATTGTCAGTCAAATAAATAGACGATGACACTGAATTGCCCTGACTGAGTACATTCTGCATTTTCACCGCGAATTTAGCTGCTTCAATCGTTTCAAATCTACGCAGCAGTCGCCTTCTAAACATACACCACCTTCATTTGCTCTCAGCTCCCCCTACCGCCAGCGCCCCAAAATCACCCATTTCATAGCTAGCGAACGCCCGCCAGGGAGCACTGGCGCCCACTTTGGGAATCACTGTTATAGACAGGTATCGCAAGCTGAACACATGCTAACTCAATCCTGTTCTACTCCAAAGGGAACCAGTACGACCATTACCAGAGGTTAAATGATGAGGAGAAACATTTGCTGTTGACATCACAAAAGGACTGTATTTGGCAAGCATACAGTTGATACAGTTGGACGATATTGCACATCCGGTCAACCGGTTGTGAAGCATAAACTTGGTTATAGATTGTGATAGCTAGTCACCTGTATTTTGTAATGCAGCACCTGGTACACCTCGGTACACCCTATCAAAGTGGCACACCCTTTAAACATTATGATACATACACCCTAGGGTGTACGATACACCCGGCTGAAGTGGCATGATCTAAAGTTTCAAAAACAGTTTCAAAAACAGAGAAGCGTCAAGATCATCGCTAGCATTAAATATGCATAATGTATGGAAAAATTGTGATCCAACATAAGATATTTCGAGGTAGACTGCATAATCAATATCGAGTGTCTGCAACAGCCAGAGCGTTTTCGGTATATGATGAAACAAACGGTTTCAAACTCACCCGTTCTACATACATTGGTAAACCTGGCTTAGCGGTTTATTAAACGGCCAGGCAGTCTGCAATCTTCCGTCAAAACTTCATTCCATTATGCACAAATATTATTAGTTTTTATTCAGATGCTTTGCATTTCGGGGATAAATTAAGTTCATTTACCTTCACGTCGGTCACGGTCTATCCAGCCCGTCGAGTCTGGACATATCGTAGAAAACGAGCGAAGCAATAGAATGTTTTGCAAATAGCCGCTACATGATTGTAGATTCTAAAGGCACACACTACAGCTGATATACGAAATCCCCGAGTAGGCCTGCGTAATTTAGACTATTGCACACTAAAATTAAACAACCCACTTTAATGGACAAGAGTGTCAACAAACGAATCGGGATAATGCTAGTACGAAACCATGTCCAACTTTATTTGCCACGATTAAGAAAGAGTTTTTCATCGCACGGTTGGTATTCACCCTGATAAGATGACTTCATGATCTTTACCCCAAGATGATATGAAATGGCCTTGTTACTTATTATACCTTATAACGGCCTGCGAAATTTGAACAATAATATTACTTTATCGTAGAAAGTAAAATAAATACATGCGAACATGAGTTTTTTAATCTCATGTTGCTGGATGTATTGGTCGGATAAAAATTAAGATAGATTATCTCATTTTAGAGACACTTGTTGCTACGTGTATCATGGATGTAAAGATTGCACGAATTTGTTTTGGGTAAGATTATATAAATATTTTACAAAGTTAACCGCTAAAGTTCATTGAAAATCCAATGCACAGAAATATATTCGCCTTGTTATGTTACAGGCACTATTTACCACTTGCATATGGTGCATGATTCTTCTTTTTGATGGTGACTACGCTGCATGCGTATTAACCAGTAAACCATACGGAGAATTCAACTGCTCGGATTTTCAGCCGTCAAACCGTCGTAAGTGAAATCTTCCCCGCATGCCACTCATAATTACCTCAAAAACTGGCGCCGCACCAGAGAAGAAAATTGGTCAATGAGGCTACCGAGGTAAAGGTGCATAATAACTCGTTTGCAGTATAGGAGATGAAATGATCAAGCACTGGATGACTTGGATAAAGTAGGGAATGCACGGCACGACATATGACACATTCTAACACGTTCGTGCAGAGGTGAACCTGAATGAAGCTCTGTCGCATCCATCCATGAGATCACCATATGTGATATTAGTACCACAGTTTGAAAACGCAAAATCATTTCCGGAAAAGAAGGCGTTCAATCTGTCGTTTTCAAAAGCCTGAAATTATGAGCTTTTCGGATATGCAATCAAATACCTTCATTCAGACACCATCCAGACTAAGTAATTTTGCTAATGTTAATCCCCAGACTTGTTAAACACGAAATTGCGTCTAAAACGTCTTGTAATTGCATAGCGTAAGCCAATAATCAATAATAGTGCAGTTGTTTTCGACTTTTAACAACATATGACGAGCCTTTACGCCGGCGATACTTAGTCCACGGGCTAGATTAATACTATTCCATGGAATGCGAGCCGTACCATTCAATTGATGGCAAAATGTTACCTCCAATTCAATTCCTTTGTATTTCACTGAAATACACTGTAAATCCGCAAGGTCGTATTGAACACTTCATAACACTTTTTTCTGCGTACAGACACACTTTTTGGGGATATAAACGCATTGGGCCATTATCGTCGCAACGCTTCTGCGTATTTCTCCGTTTACATGTAACACTTCGTCACTGCGGCTTATTTTCAAAAAATTTATACTTGGTAATTTATCATCAATTTTGCATTCATAAACCATCGCTACGTTTGGAGATCACATTAAATCACGGTATATGTAAAATAATATTACTCACTTGACCCAACACTAAGTTTAAGGGTAATATTTCAATGAAATATACATATTTCCCTGTGACGCAGAGGGGTCACAACCTTCGTCACGGTAGAGCGCGCTCGATTTCAGTTTGGATTTGAATTGGTGGTTCGTCAGGCTTCAGGCAGAGAGTAAGGTACACGAAAAAACTTGGCGAAATGGATATATTGAAGCAGTTTCTGCTACCTGATAGCGTAAAGGATCATAAATTCCATGTACTGTAAGGTATGGAGATGCGGTAAATGTTATTGAATGTATGTAATGTGAGAATAGTCATAAAATTAACTCGTTTTGACATTGCAGTAACGTCGTTTGTTTTAGATGTTTTAGCAGGCTACTCATATCCCTTATTCATATGAATGTTCTTTAGATGTTTTGTAGTATATGATTCGTCTGATATTATTGCTGGATGATCGAGCTTCGAATCTGATAATATACCAGGCTGCGACCAGGTCCAGTACTACGGTACTGATGCGAAGCTGCTATAAAATTAACTTTTTTGACATATGGATAAAGGGATGTTCTCTCTATCCACACTGAAATATCACTATGTAGGCGATATTGTGGTCCATTGTGGACAAGTACTGCAATGTCAGCAATTGAATGCCGGTATGACAGTCATGCAACGGTTTTGATTGTTTTTCAACTGCAACACGTTTTACACTGTAGGCCTACTGTTTATTCCAAGTGGTAAGGTGTTAACTAAAGCGATTTTTTTGAAATGTCAAAATAGGTCAGAATTTTTTCAAAATTGTACCGTTAGGTCAAAAATTGCCAAAATTCTTTACAGAATCAAAATTTTGTTGGCAACTTGCATTTCGTTTGTATCATAGATGATTGCACTGTCGGTGAACTTATCATTTTACAATTTACATCTTGTAGCCTACTTTATAGTCCTACCGTTGTAGACGGACCATCGTCTGCTCATTGTGAATCATAAACTGTCAAATGAAACAAATACTCAACGTAGCCTATTGCACTATCCTAACTGAAGCAAGACTGCGTGGGCATTGGTTCTTCTATTAAAAACCGTATGATGAATACTTGCAATGTAGACAACTTTGTCATAATGAGAGAGAGAGTGCAGTGTACGCACAACTTCAGTGTTGCCGGCCAACAACTGCAGCTGGTGAACGTTCTTTCTTCATTCTTGCCAAGCTACTTAGTTAGGACAGACACTTTCTACCCGAAAATGTAGGAAAGTATCTTTCGTTGTACTACAACAAATTTTTAATTATTTCTACCATAATACGAGATGTAACTAATACTAGAATTATTCATGGGTCCAGATTTCGATAAAATAAGTTCTTTTTCATGTATAAATTTGTCAATTTTCATGCTAAAAGATTTTTTCAGATCAAATTACTTCGGAAGAACAGACAGCTCCAGCCAGAAATAAAGATAAGTTCTGGTAATACAATTCTAACACTATGCGAGAAACACCTAATTTAAGTACATGGGGTCAAAATTAAGTTTTTCATCATCAAAATATGTCTGAATTTGAATTTTTTAGTCAAAATCTTACATTTTTAGGTCCAAAAAATCGCCCCAATAATAGCACAGCCAAACAAACAATCTTTTCAACAAACCATGGATCACAAGGGGTAGTATTTGTTTTGCCCAATCCCCAAATTTGACTTTTCTGAGTTTATTGTGATACGGTAACTGAACTAAACTCTATTTTGCAGGTAGTATGTATTGAACTTGGCACCTTTTTGAAATGCATTTGCTGTATGGAATACTGGTAAGCATCACGGTGTTTTGTAAGTGAACTGGTATATCCTTAGAGAATGAATTTGATTCTGTTGCAATCGGTTATCTTTGTGAAAAAGATTTTTATGAAAGTTTGCTGGTAAAATTTCACAAAAATTGTTAACAATCCAGGAAGTATACTAACTGTGCCAGAGTAAAATTGGTGGTAACGTCATGTGCAACTTTCCATTCCATTACTCAATTATTCTATGAAATACACCCTTCTGTCACGCACAACTTATTGCAGAAAAAAAAAACTGTATCCAGTATGATATCTGCGTGATTACTGAGCAGTTCAATTGAATTGCGAATTTTTGCAACAAATATTTTCTTTTCAATAGTCTTGGATTGATCCTCAAATTCGTTCAACTGATGTCCACACTTTAAAAAGAGCTCCCTGGGTCTACCGTGCCTGCGCTATCAGACAATGTTGACAGTGACGTGAGGAGTCGTTCGTTACGGGTTTTGTGCCGGCACAGTCATCTTATGTGATACAGACCTTTGTCTCAAGAGCCCATGGATACATGTGATTATGTAAGCCTATTTTTTCATTTTATATATCACCATTGATTATGTAATTTGCTGGTTTTTGCAGTCCTACTTTTCTCACGAACTATCTCACAGATTAGCTTACGGGCTATTCGATATGAGCTGAAAAAGGCTTCATCTGTGTACACTGCACAGTAAAGTGTACCCTGAACTGTGTACACTGAACAGAGATGTAGTTGAACGTAATGAGCTCGTGTAACTTGTACTTTAACTATTGCTTACTGAACTATAATGGGCTAGGTCAGTGGTTCTCAACCTGGGGGGCTGAGCACCTCTCCTGCGCTTCTGTAACCTATCTGTGTGAAATATTTATATTTACTTCTGCATCAAATTTACAATTTCCCTTTGTAATGTTTCGTATTTTCTAGGAGCAGCATTTGGATTTGACCAGTAAAAAAAAGATCCGCCATGGCACGCCACGAATCAGGGACTCATCAAGCCTGGGTTGCGGCTGATGGAAAGAATATGAAAAATGCCCTAATGTGCAGGTAGTATGTATTGCAATTGGCACCTTCTTGAAATGCATTTGTTGTTTTAAATACTGGTAAGCATCGCGGTATTTCGTAAGTAAACTGGTATATCCTTAGATAATGAATTTGATTCTGCTGCATTTGGTTATTTTTATGAATGTTTGCTGGTAAAATTCCACTAAAATGATTAACAATCCAGGAAAGTATGCTACTCGTGCTGTAGTAAAATTGGTGGTACGGTCACATGCAACTTTCCATTACAATAAATATTTGTTCTATGAAAGACACCCTTTTGTCACATACAAATGTATCCAGTGTGATATCTGCGTAATACTGAATGCCGGTGACGTGATATTTTGTGATACGATTTTTGATGTACAACGTTCTTTCGAGTTCTCTACTAGTTACTGACGATTACCCCTGACGAGTCTCAGCCGAAAATATTCGGGCTCATTTCAATATGCATATACTATTCAATTTTATATTGAAGTTTTGCACCTCGAAGAAGCTGTTCGAATATTGAATAGTTCCCTTGTATTGCAAATTTTTGAAACAAGTATTTTCTTTTCAACAGTCTTGGATTGATCTTCAAATTCATCCAACTGGTGTCAACTCTTCGAAGAGACCCCCTGGTTCTACCGTGCCTGTGCTAACAGACAATGTTGATAGTGACGTGAGGAGTCATCTGGACGGATTTTGTGCCGGTGCAGTCATCTTTTGCGATAATACTTTTGCCTCAAGAACCCATGGAAACATGTGATCATGTAAGTCTATTTACTCATTTCATATATCACCATTGATCATGTAATGTGCTGGTTTTTGCAGTCCTAATTTTCTTAATAACTATCTATATATGCGATATGAGCTGAAGAGAGGCTTGATCTGTGTACATTGAACAGAGGTGTTGTTGAATGTAAAGAGCTGGGGTAACTTGTATTTAAACTACTGCTTACTGATCTATACTTGGAACATCAAATTGAGATCATTTCCCATGTGCTAATTCCAAATAATTTCGTTAATTAAATTTAATCAGGAAGGAAGTATTTTGAAAGATTGAGAACAATTACAATTACTGCAATGAAGGAAAAGTATTCAACACCTTCGATAAGATGTCACAAAGTTTTTTGTACTAAAGACAATCAATGTGTCCTTTGTCTGGTCAATTATTGTAATGGAAATCCCAACCCATAGGAATAACGATTCTACTATATTTATTTTCGGATCTTGTTTGCAATCAATTACATTTTCAGCAAAACGAGGTTGATGAAGTCAACTGTCTTCTTCTCCAAGCCAAATTGAGAGACAAGCAAATACAATCCAAGACCCAAGCGCATGTCTTATTGAAACAGGTATCGTAATCTTTCTGTTTTGTGGACCATACAAATATACATAGACCGTTCATAGACGTACATAGACGTTGTGCTATAAATTTCATCCTGAGTTACAGTTCTGCATTCTCACTGTGGCCTGTGCGTCTGAATGTCAATGTAAATGTCAAAATGGCCGAATTGAAAAAAGCGCGGACCTAATTCAAGATATTTTTATTAGTCGTTATGCGAATTTTAGTCCTTCTCAGTGATAGGATTTCACATGTACCCGAGCGCCTTTCCTGCGCTTGTGTAACCTGCATGTGTGAAATATTTATATTTATTTCTGCATAAAATTTAGAATTTTCATTGACATATTCAAAACTTTGGAATTTAATCACATTTTCAAGGAGCACAACTTGGAGTCGACCAGTAGAAAAGAAGCAAACACCATGCTAATTCCAAATAATTTCGTTAATTAAATTTAATCAGGAAGGAAGTATTTTGAAAGATTGAGAACAATTACAATTACTGCAATGAAGGAAAAGTATTCAACACCTTCGATAAGATGTCACAAAGTCTTTACTAAAGACAATCAATGTGTCCTTTGTCTGGTCAATTATTGTAATGGAAATCCAAACCCATAGGAATAACGATTCTACTATATTTATTTTCGGATCTTGTTTGCAATCAATTACATTTTCAGCAAAACGAGGTTGATGAAGTCAACTGTCTTCTTCTCCAAGCCAAATTGAGAGACAAGCAAATACAATCCAAGACCCAAGCGCATGTCTTATTGAAACAGGTATCGTAATCTTTCTGTTTTGTGGACCATACAAATATACATAGACCGTTCGTAGACGTACATAGACGTTCTGCTATAAATTTCATCCGGAGTTACAGTTCTGCATTCTCACTGTGGCCTGTTCATCTGAATGTCAATGTAAATGTCAAAATGGCCGAATTGAAAAAAGCGCGGACCTAATTCAAGATATTTTTATTAGTCGTTTTGCGAATTTTAGTCCTTCTCAGTGATAGGATTTCACATGTACCCGAGCGCCTTTCCTGCGCTTGTGTAACCTGCATGTGTGAAATATTTATATTTATTTCTGCATAAAATTTAGAATTTTCATTGATATATTCAAAACTTTGGAATTTAATCACATTTTCAGGGAGCACAACTTGGAGTCGACCAGTAGAAAAGAAGCAAACATCATGGCACGCCACGAATCAGAGATTGACCGATCCTGGATTGTAGCTGATGCCAAGAATATAAAACTGCTTCAGTGAAAATGAAGTATTCAGAAACATTGTTGACGTTTTGAGCTACTATGCATCGGATTGTCATACCCTGAAGGAGTGGTTCTCAAACAGGAGAAAGCATTTGAAGGGGCGTGAACCCGCTGTCAACTAAAATCTTTTTCGCACATGGCAGCTTCTACTTATTTCTCTGTGTATGGTCAGAATTTAATATTTGAATATTCTCTCATCAACAACTATTACCGTCACTGCCATCCAACTATCAGTTGGGATTTTTAGCGTTCTGGTTGCTTTTTTTAATTTCATGATACGACGATAAGGGGTGTGTGAATTTTTTTTTCTATCATAACGGGGCGTGTCCAAATATGTTCATGAACCAGTGCCCTAATGACTTCCAGATTTCATATTTTGCAGCAGACTGGCAAATAACAACAAAATCTTTTCTGTAAATCTGCAAAATTTGTATGGACTCAAAGAAACGATTTCTTTGTTATTTAAACAAAAGCGATTGGCATTAACCTGATATAAATCCTTGTAATGCAAGCCCAAGAATATTTTTGATGCATGGTTAGCAGGCCCAATTTCATTAAGAGTAAAAAAATACTTTGTTACTTGTTTATCGTGGTAGTGGTAGTGAAACTGATATATTCATTGTTTGTTTTTTTACAATAAAATTAGAAATTTACAAGCCATAATTTGATCAATTATAAATATGTTTTAATGATTTGTGTTGATCATGTTTTCCGTTAACGGACGTAACCAATGAATTTGATTCCATGCCCTTGTCACGAAAGTTAAAGATACTAAATGATATTTTGTTATCACTATCCCTAATTCCCTATGCATTCATTTTCATGATTGAACGAGTTGCATGATATTTGTAGTGAGTTTGCTCTTGATCATTTGTGATGTTCGTGATTTCATGGACTATTCCGGAAACGGTTTCAACTGCTGATCTGAATTTATGAAACCCTGTCACAGCAGCTATTGGAAATTTCAATGTTTGCACGTATTTAATCACCCAGGTTGGGTATTATAAGCGTCATCTATTCATGAATCAATAAAATCTGATTTTATTTCGAGCCCTGCGTTCCGGTGACTAGTCAACCAGCCACTTTGAGGCTGAACACTTTTTACGTAAACACTTTTAATTTAAACACTTCGCAACACTTCTAGGCGTTCAATTTTTGGATCACGTTTCGTGTTCAATTTTCCGGGTTGAGTAACACTTCAGAATTTACAGTGTAGGAATTCTATACCAGCCTATAAAAACTTACAGTACTATAGTTATACATTTTATTGAGGATTATAGGACAGCATCTTTATTCACAAACAACGGAATTGGCAAAATACCGTAATTGGCCGATGGAATACAGTTATGAACCGATAAAAAATGTACATGAGTTGGCGGATTTTTGTACTCCTTCTACTCTAGTGGTAGTGCGTCATTAGCCTTGACGCATTCGTCGTGGGGGAAAACCTGAGCCTTTAGACGTCCACATCATCCCTAGTTACCTTATTTTGGAATCCGGATGGAACGACACTTTTGAAAAATCAAAATAGTCAGTTCACCGGACCCTAAATCCGATGACACCAGGATTTGTTCCGGAAATAATGTGGTGCTAACTAAAAAAGCAGACCTTTCCGTGTCGACTTCCCGTTTTACTAACTTGTTTTCAACTCATAGCGTTGTGGTGTTGACTGAAATAAAAGAAAAAAGGTCAATTTTCCAATCCTACTATTGAATGACCGGCTGAAACGTACGCATTACAGTTTTCGCGTCATTAATGGCGATTTTAGCCATTAGTCTATCGGTCAAAGCTGTAAAGGAGGAAAAATCTCCAAAAAAGGGACATTTAGGCGTCTTCAGAGGACATTTTCGTTTCCATCAAACAGGAGGACAAATCTGCTCAAAGGAAGATATTAGTGAATCTACCTCAAGCCATATTAGGAATATACCGGTATCTCGTAATCGCGCTTCCTTCAAGCGTCGATCCATCAATTTGTGTATGTGATGTGCTGAGTTACGGCGCTCACCATGAATAAATTCATACTTATATTCAGTAGAATATAGATGGAAGAGAACATGCTATACCCCATTACAGAATATCCACCTCAACTGCGGTCACATAATACTAGAATAAGTCGATAGAGTTGGAACACGGTTGCCATATTTTTCTGAATTTAAATGACACGCTAACAAAATCTTTGTTTTTAGATAAGAATATTAGCGACTTGAATGTCAACTATTGAATTGATGCGTCTGACGCTAAAATAAGCTACTTTGAATGAAATGTGTCGAAGATATTACATATACAGTGTACCCATACCCATATCAAATTGATGCCTGCAATCCTTTCACTACCCATACATCGTTTTGAAGAATTGACATATGCACAGGATGAGGCACCAAACGACTTTTATCCTACCAGCAAACGATTCCAATAATTTTACAAAACTGCAATAGTGTGACTGCGACGGTGTCAAAATATACGGCACATGAGCTGTCTTCATGACCATATTTACTACGAATCAATGTGCCGCATTACCATATATATTTAGTAGTATCAGCGTTTGCAGTCGTTATAAATGACAAGAATGCCCACCTAACGGTATTCATAAGTATTATAGGCCCAATGTTGCAGTGCGGTGAAATATCAATGTGTTTGATTTTTTCAGCACCTTACTCAGCAGAATATGAATCACACAAGCAAAATTCCCAAGATGTTGGACTCGTTGTTGGGCTCGGGGTTATCGTCATTCTGCTTTTTCTTAAATTATGTCGCCATGTATGCTGCTGCTGCCGTAAATCAGGTGGTGACGATAATTTATTCAATAATGACCAATCCGGCAATAACGAACGCAACAACGGCAAACCTGGCGACAATCAACCCAACGACGAGGAAACAGGCATCAATTGCTGCTGTACGATCAGCCTGCTATATAGCGCGGAACTCGCCGGAGATTCCAAGTAAGGTCGCTTTCGTCAAACCTTTCGAAGGGGATAGGCTGTATGCAAAATCTCGCGATTTTTTTTTTGGAAATTGGTATTGTGACCCTGCCAAGACTTGAATTCGTGCCGTACCAGTTCAAAAGTGAGCTACGCGAGCCAATCTAAGTGATTTTTTTCCAAAAATCAGTATGCCTCAGACTTCTTCCAAGCTGATACCTAAAATGCATCCGCGGTCTATGTAACGCTGATGCAGCGCGTAACCGTCGGTGACAGGCACCGAATAACCCGTAACCATGATATTAGTCCATGTTGACAACCAGAAATAGAAATAAGGAAAGTATATGATGAATTTATATCAAGACCCGGTCGGACCCTGCACCTATTTTTATGCACGAAACGATGCAGTATGCCTGCCATATCTGACCACATGCAGACGTACTAGACTTGTTTTTGTGTCATTTTGTGCACTCGACAATCACTGAAGTGTGATACCACTAGGCTACCGGGAATCTCTCAGTAGTCTATTTTACTTACAAATTTGTATAAATACAATGATAACGATACAGCCTACTCAATTCATAGGTAGGCTATAGCGATCAGTATTAGTATCAGTTTATAACTGATGTCATCTACTTAAAACTCCAGAAGATTGCGATACAATTAAAATATAGGTATGTGTTGAAACTACATTGTCTTTGAATAAAACACGCACCTCATCATCTCATTTACAATCTATGCGTTCTTATATCACGTCATAGGCCTAACCACGAAACCGTTCATTCATCTCATCATATTCCTTGTGAATCTAACACGCAATGATTTCAATTGAGCATCCTACAACCGCTTCGAGTATATTCAATTAGGACTCATTTTCTAGAGTTCCATACTGAATAAGCGCATTTTTTTGGCAGCCCAGAAGTATTTAATTGAATTATTCTCTTGCCGAACTGCTGCGTTCCATTGAGAAAAATATTGTTTGTCCCGTGAATTACCAAGCATGAATGGCGTGCGGCCTGCACCGTTGGTTTGATTTAGCTTAAGGTTAGGTATTCGTTTCAGCAAAATTCACGATTCCATTTCAAGTCATTAAGTAATCGGTGTCGATAAAAACACTGTATCTTGCATATGGTCGGACTGTTCGCGAAATGCTGGTGTACAGTAATCCGTGAGAGCGACCAATCATCCTATGACCATGCGTTTTATTTAACCTCCATTGTTCTCTCACAAATAAATTGACCGCAAACGAAATGATGGAAACTACGTTGTCGTAAACTAGTATAGTAATGTAATTTAATAGCAAAATGTCTATTTCTATTGTCCTTAACCAAATCTCTTGTTTTATTGAAATTGTATTCAAATATAGTTTATATCAGTGGTTCCCAACCTTTTTCGGTGGCAGGGCCAAATTGAGAATTTCAGAGTACGGCGGGGGCTGCACGAATACCAAGGCAATGAAAGGAACCCAAAATAGTCACCAAAATATGAAAATTGGCATTGTTCCGATCATTCGCTTGACGCCATTGGTCATTGTGTTGCCGCGCTCCCGTTGTTCAGAACAATCAACCTTTGCTGGCTAGACTACGGAGTAGTTTTATCGCCCTGGCGAGATTTCAATTCATATTTTTGGAATCAGTGCGACGCTTGCTTTCGATAAACACCGACATATCAAATTATTCGGACGCTTGGGTCGCGAGCCATAGGACTACAAATTACCCTGCTTTTTGCCGGCTAAGCAGTACGCATCTCGGCGTATTCAATCGTGAGTCACTTGTTGCACATCTATCCGTAAATTAGCTATCAATACCAAGCACCGTAACAGCACTTCGTCAGCCCCCCCCCCCCCAAAAAAAAAGTTTCTCTTGGGCCCCCCATAGGGTGATAAACATAACTTCGAAGCCCCAAAACCTCATCAGGCTAGATGGCTGCTCACCGCTATTTATCATCTGAATCGGGTGTCCATTCTAGGCAGCTTTCCTCGACTAATCGCGCGAAGCGCGAAAAATTTATAAAATTCATGATTGAATCGGTCAATATAATCGGGAATTGCATTTATATTGGTATCAATTTTTATCCTCTCTCTGCTCACGTAATCAGATTGACCGGTTGAGCCGAGTGAGTTATGTTTGAAAAGGTAAGACCACTCAATAATAATTAAACATCTTCGGGCGTATACCTGTTGGCAGGAACGAAACAGCAGTTCGTTAGGCCCCCCCCCCAAAACACTTAGGTCTTGAGCTCCCATAGGGTGATAAACCCCACCCCCTCCGTGCCTTTGTTTGCTTCAGCCACGAATTCAGGATCCCCGTTTAGTGAGCCCGCGTGGAGCGCGAAAATTTTCGATAATTCAAAATAAAATAGGTCTATAAGATCGGCAATTGCATATATATTGCTATCAATTACTTCTCCTCTCTGCCCACGTAATCAGATTTACCGGTAGAGCTGAGTGAGGTGTCTTGGAAACTGTAGGGCCCGTAAATAATAATTAAAGATATTCGGACGGGCGAACCCGTTGGTACGACTTCGTTAAATTATGTTATTTGCTATTTCGTGATCTCCAGTCTGCTATATCAAGAAATATAGAATCGCCCAAACATACTAAACTAAAAGATGCACACGATTTCAAATTGGTAGTTCTTCACTTGCATATAATTTTTCCCTGCGGGATGGTAGCCTATTTGTCTCGTGACGTTCAGATTGCCAAGACAGGAACATTCGGCGCCAGTCATTTGGGCGCCTATGGTCAATTATACCTATATGTATTTTGAATATACATAACGAAGTTTTCGGTCAGCGTAAGGGCAGTCCATTTCGGCCAAGGTTTTCTCGCTGCCGATCATTCTGGCACGCTTCTTGGAGTCGCATGTTACATGGCCTAAAACCTTGGGGTGTCTTCGTGCGTCGTTGTGCGGTAATGGCCAACGCCGATATGCCTTCTTCTATAAATCTTTGCGTATTTTATCTTTGTCGAAGAGTACCGAATAATTAGGGTACTTGGAAACTTGAAATCGCGCGCAGCGCGAAAAATCTTTGAAAAAGTTGCATAAAACTTCATAAAATACTCTATAATTTATGATAATTCACTAAATAATTTCGGGCCCCCTTCGAGCTCGCTCCCCCCAATTGGGGGGCTTGGGATGCGGCAGTTACGGTCCTGTCAATACCTATATCTATAGGTACTGCCCGTTCAACTGGAAAGTTAGGGCACATTGCATTGAAACAGCAGTGACGCAATCTTAGCAGTCTACTCACAACTGTCCCGCAATCCTAATTGAAAACTCAAGACTTCAAGCCAAGCGAGAGTATTTTATAAATATATATTTTTTTTCATGAATCGATTTCTCAATATTGTTGTGGGGGCCGCAAGAAGGCTAGCTGAGGGCCGCATGCGGCCCGCAGGGCCGCGGTTGGGAATCACTGGTTTATATAGTCCTGAGCCATTAGGGTATAGGCTCGAATTGTATCATATCAATTTGCAAAGGGGGAATATATCGCATCTTATCAATTCGTATTTCCATTCTGTATTTTGGCTGGTAACAATAAACCGAGGCTGTGCAATACTTACGTAGTTTAGCAGTACTACGCATATTTGAGCGATATAGAGACGCATTGCGTGGAACTCTATATTCGTTCATTTGTTTAGAAACAATAGCCACTCAATCTGTATTTGAGACAGCTAGCAAAATGCATTGACGTAATCATGCCTCATACTTCATAAAGGCAACATGACATTTGTGTTCCTTGGAATCAACTTTTATCAAAATACACCAACCAAAACTCTGTCAACAAAAGGAGTTCGTGTACCACCTAAAAATAGTACATTGAACGCTCTCTCATTCGAAATTTCATGCTGGTGACGTCATATTTTGCGATACGATTGTTGATATACAATGTTCTTCCCAATTCTCTACTAGTTGCTGACGATTACCCCTGACGAGTGTCAGCCGAAAATATTCGGGTTCATTTCAATATGAATATACTATTTAAATAACTTGAATTGTGAGTTGACACAAGTCACCTCCAGAAATCGAGTGACTTGACTTGACTCGAGTCAAAATGTGTAATGACTCGAGATGACTCATGACTCGAAGGTAGTGACGTGATCCCAACACTGGTGCTCAAGCTCACTCTATAGCCAATATTTCATATTTAAGAAATCCATAAACGGTCAATATCTTTCATGCTATGAAACTATGGGTTGGGATTGAAAATATTTTTTTTCTTTTGTTATCTTTATATAATGATAAGATAGCTCAAAGGTTTTCACCATCATCAAGCGGTTTGCCTCAAAAAGTCCGAGAACCACTGCTGTAAAGCAATTAGCGTCGCGACAATCACTGTGACAAGATTCGGTCCCATTGGTCCCAAATTTTTTGTTGAATAAAAAAAAACGTTGAGTATAAAAGTCGGCCATTACATTGTTTTATTCGTGAACAAGACAATGACAAGGATGTAATTCAACAAAATCGACTCTACCGTCGACATGGCTGATCTGAACGACACATATACTCCTGTTAAACTGTTTATTGGGAATTTCAAACCACGGAAAGCCCATTTGCTGTTCTG
Source organism: Botryllus schlosseri (assembly GCF_051294905.1). Classification (NCBI taxonomy): domain Eukaryota; kingdom Metazoa; phylum Chordata; class Ascidiacea; order Stolidobranchia; family Styelidae; genus Botryllus; species Botryllus schlosseri. Next base: position 26,651,488 of record NC_137238.1, read on the forward strand.
TATGATAACAGACATATTGAGATATACCTTGCGCTTGGAAGTCTCTTATTGTATCAGCAGAACACCCCCACAGGCATCCTATATATCAGGGGTGGGCAATTATATTCTTCTGCGGGCCAAATGAGAAGTAGAAAAAACGTTGGCGGCCCTAGTGAAGTTTTTTAGCTATATTCTCCAGCATATTTTTATTTTATTTACAAATTACATTGTTAATCAAAAAATACATATTTGCCGTGATGATTCGAAACAGTGTTAAACATGATACATTTATAACACTCTTTCAACCCCTATTCATGCTCTTCCATTAACACTCTAAAGTATGGGTATTCAAGCTTTTTCAGGCTCGCCTGCCTTTATGATAGGAGCAATTTCGTGTCCCTCTTATAACGATATCACAAAATATCAAAAATTGCAATCAGAATGATAGAAATCCAAACGGATGACATGGAAGATTATGTTTGGTACTGGGAGAATTCTGAAATATAAAATTTGGAGCAATAAACGAAGCAATAACTATAAGCTAGCGTATATCGCGCAAAGCGCAAATTTTTTTTATACAACTTCGGCTTCGCGCCACCCTTCTGATGCTTTTACAGCCCTTAATTCGAGAACCACTGAACGTTGTATATGCTAGAATAGAAAGCTTATTTTCTTGGTCGCTGCATTACGAGCAATGTGCAGCTTTAATAGACTTTATGTTGAGCGAAGCTTACAGTTTTTCTCAACCTCGCCGTCCCTTGACCGACTGTTTCGAGTTTTTGTCATAAGCCCGACTTTAATTAAAATCGTTATTTTCTGCGACATGCTCGGCAATAACTGAAACGACGGGTATAACCCTGACTTCAGCATACAGATATTTAGTGTTCTAAATTCTAAACCTGAACTTTCTTAAAATTTCAGTTTTCTGCTTTCTTTTTTCAGGGGGCATGCCCGGTAATCCTTTATGGGTGATAGATATGATAAGTCATATAGTACTCGCGAGCACTGTTTGACTTGTTTCACGAATTAGGGATTTGGAAACGTATCGCGTACCAACTTGAAACACACACCGTATAATGCGTAATGTGACAATGTCAACAAGGAAAATTTGAACTAAACTATATGGAAAGAGTATATTCTTGTGACTAATCATACTTTGCCGCATTGCCTATATTTTGAATCTTGAATACACATTCGAGTTAAGTAGGCAGCGTAATCGTGACATATTAATGAACAGGCTTCAAAGTAAACTAATTTCCTGTTCATTTAATACAGTTTTAGTCATGCAAGAGCACGTTTTATGTTTTGAATTCGAAGCAACCTTTCGCGGGCAGCACAAAATGGCTTCGCCGGCCGCATTTGGCCTGCGGGCCGCACTTTGCCCAGGCCTGCTATATATGCTCTAAATTCACAACTATAAATGCTAGGAAAAGTTAACGGGATCCGTATCTGATAGCGCGTCGCGCGAAAGTAATTTCAAATCATATATTACTATAAAATATTAATCTAATCCCAGTCCACGTGATCAGATCAATCGGTAAAGCTGATGGATGGGGTGTCTTTAAAAAATTTTGGTACAAAATTAATGATGATGCATCTACCGGTTTTTATTAATCACTTTGTTGCATTTCCGAAGTATAACAAATATATCAAATATTATATGGACGAATCTTGGTGATGTATGGCGGTTTTCAAGTATGATATGGAATAATCTAGTAAATATGGAATGTGGACGATTTTCGTGCCATAAAATACCACGCTATGTAGACTGCTCGTTGCGGCTTTGTAGCCGACTAAATTGTTTGGCATGACTGGAAATGCTGTGATGTCTTCGTATACATCTCTTGTCAGACGCCTTCGCGGCATTAAGCGACACAGTATAAGAGCTTATTCATTTATTTGTATTACAGCCGGGGAGCGTGAGAACCTAGTGCCAACTTCGATCGAATTACTGGAGAAATTGCTTCATGCAACCGATCACAACGACAAAACTCATAAAGGCACATAATCGATTAAGAACTGCTGACGAAATGATGATTTATCGAAAATCGGTTGATTGTACATAATTGCAGGGAAATGTCCCTGATAGAGCCGAAGCAAACTCTGATGTGCAAATAACACTTTTGATCGTCTTGACGTGGCAGTATACTCTACACTAGTAATTCATTTGAATTCTTTCTCACTCGTTATAGCTTGCTAGTCGTTGTATTTCCTTGTAGCATGCCATGAAGGTGTCTGGAGCATGTCGCTCGCGAGACATGTTTCTCTCATTCGGTGGCGTTGTCAGGTCCCGGAAAAATTTAAGTTGGCAATTATCATGATCTCGATTATTACTAATCAAATTCCTTTTAATCAGCTGAATGTTTTTCCTGGCGAAAAATACATTCGCTTGCCATTTAAACGTTGTCAGAGGCAATTGATTGTGTTGTTATTGAAACGTGACAAGTCTTTGTTTCAACGATTCAGCATTAGTAAAATCTGATTAGAACATGTTGACTATGTGGACTACAGCACTAAAATTGCCCTGACTTGACGTGACAATAGGTCGGGCGGAAACAACAAACAATAGAACAGCACCGCGTGACAACGCTATGATTGCAATTTGCAATTGATAAATTCGTACCTGGCTAGTTGCACATGAATGGAGTCCTTGGAGTGTGTGGACAACTTTCAGTCAACGCGTCGCAGGTTTGCGGACTGACATCAGCATATCCAAACAATTTTCGAAGGAGCAAGTACGTTTCAGGTCCAACCCATGAAAGTAGACACGTTCTTCTTTCCTATACGTTGGAAATGCCGTAAATTGCAAGGTGATGGTTGAATCTCTGCAGATATTGGTCCCGTTTCTCCTTTGATTCTATGAACGAATCAAACTTGGGAGCTGTAACCTCAGATGTTGACGCTCCGGGAATCGATATTTGCGTTAACTTCGCCCTGACTTCCTCATGTTGTACCTTTTGCTGCGGCAAATCTTCTTTGTGCTGTGCGCGTTGTTGATCCAAATCTTCTCTGTGCCGAGCATTTTGTTGCTCCAGCAGTGCCGCCTGTTGCTGCTCCAGCTCTTCTTTAGGCTGTGCTTTTTGATTTGCCATGGATTTTTGATGCTGCCTTTGTTGCTTCGCCATCATTTCTTGCTGCTTCTCGAGATGCTTCAGTATACCTGAATCCATGCTGTATCTTCACCGCAGAAATAACTATGATTCCGACTTCTGACACCAATTGTTATGTTCTCGATCTTGTTTGAACAATAACTTATACGACGAGGTTGCAATATGAAATCAGTATATTATCAGCAGAATAACTATAAGGCAGTGATACGATCCAGAGTACAGTTAAACGAAAGACCATAGAGAACTGAACACAAGCATGACACAATACAAGCATTACACACGAGGAAATAATGATTTGCGGTAATTACTATTCCTAGACAAATAAGAGACAAACGATACCAACGTAAAATACACGAGCATAACATTTTCCAAGATATCCAACCGAACTGTCTGACTATATAATGTACAGTTTTATGTACACCCTACTGATCATTTGTTGATTGGTTCTGTTGGTAATACAATACCCCGAGGACTCGCGCAATCAAGATGTATCTTGACATTTGCGCGACGAAAAAAATAGCACGAAGTACAATGATAATCTCTATGCTTTTCGCTGCATTGCCCACTGACTTGGAAAAGGTAAAATATCGATGGCTCAGGAATTTACCTCGGTTTACGGTATCAGCGTAGAAACTGGTGTGTCTCTTGACATGTTGAATGATATCGAGACCTTGTTTAATGTGACCATATTCGTGTACACCAAGACAGACGGTAAAGCTGTCGCACTCCAACGCAGTACGTATGAAGCGAAACCTGTTTACTTACATTTGGAAGGTCGACATTTCGGCCTCATTACAAACGTAAACCGATATCTAGAGAGCTACCAATGTGATGTTTGTCAACGATTATTTATTGAACAATATGAATCGACCAGACACAAATATGCAACCGGTTCTATTGAAGTGTCTCCCGACGGTGTTCATAGCCCCCCCCCCCCTTTGAATATTTCCGAAAACTCGATCTTGAAGGGATATTCGTTAGGGTTACCATACGTCCTCTTTTAAGAGGAATTGTCCTCTTCTTTGAATTTTTTGACAGTGTCCTCGGAGGACGCACTTTTGTACTCTTTTATTAGATTTTGTCCAGTTTTTTGACAATCTAGGTCATATTTATAGCAAAATGTGACTGATATGCCGTAAATCAGCACCGAAGTGACGCTCCGGCGGTTATTTCGGGAGCTGGGCGGAAAGTTGACATTTTTTTCGTCAACCGACCACAAAGTGGAGAAAATTTGCCGTTTTTTGAGAATTCTTCTCCGGTTTGGAAAGTGTGAAAATTCTGAAAAAGTCCTCTTTTCATATTTACAAAATATGGTAACCCCATATTCGTATACCCTACCACCTTCGTTATTTCAAGTACCGTATCGCGTTCAGTGTAGAGAGCGTGTATGGTACCGCCGATGCCTCAAAATCTTCACGAGAGTGTAAGAACATTCCCATTACAGTTAGTTTATCTTCTAATGTGGAAGGTTATTTGGACCCGCAAGTAATTGTCTCTATAGTGGTGACCCAAACGAATTATGCGCGCAGATTTCACTGAGCGCACCATGAAATTGTTAGGTTGTCACAAATATCGTTTAAATTTTCATTATTAGAATAGAGTCAAGGCAGATATCGTAATAAACTAGATATACACCAATTACCTCACAGTTTTAGAATAATATTGCTTAATCTTGGGAATCAAAACTGTCAAACTTGGAAAACTGTAGAACATTGCAATTTTTCAGCATCATAGAACTGTGGAACATAGTAGTAAATCTATCCTTATTCACGGCATGTTGTAATCGATTCACTGAAGTATTTACGCTATTCATGTTACGATCGGAAGTGAATCCAGCAGAAGCGCTTTCAGTAAGTTATGCTATATGTGTACCGTCACCGTCATAAAATAAAGCAACAAATATCTGTTCTGCACAGGATATGATTTATCCGAAGTGCAATATCGAGCCATACCTCTGTCGCCCGACATAATGACCGGGCAAGAAGATTCACTTTTGGTAAACATATCGTGCACGGTAATCCGATCAATACAATACTTTCCTGTCGCAGTATGCAGGGTTCGACAAGGTGCTTCTAATGAGTCAGGTCGTGTAATGACCTACGTCGAATCAAATCAAATGACGTGTTCTACATACTATAGAAAACGCCATCTGAGCAATATTCAAGCTTCGAAGTTATGTCATCTGAACTCGTAGCCGCAGGTTTTGAAGTAGACGGCATTATCATGTTACCATGCTCCTTGCAAATTGCATTCAAACGCTCGACATGTATTCGAATTATTCATGACATCAAACGCTTTGATAACAATTTGGTTGCACCCAACTATTTATTGTACATAGTAAGAAAACAATGAATTATATGAAATAACCTGCTAAGTGCTCGTTTGCATTGCTAGGTGGGTACATTCGTCAGCACGAGGAAAGTTCGAGGGGGCTGGTGTGATTGTATGCAAAATAAGGTCAGTCTGCGCACAATAAAGACCATATTCCCATTGAATCCGACCCCAAGCCCTAACCCCCAGCGCAAAGGACCATATCCTCACCTTCCAGCCCTGATAACTCTAATCCTATCCTAATGACCGTATCACTCATCCCTAATGACCCTCATCTCACCCTAATTACCCCCGTCAACCTTTAGGACCCCAACCCAATGATCCTAGCCCCAACTCTAATGACTCTCGCCTGAACCATCATGACCCCCAACCCTAATTATACTAATCTCCACCCAAAATAGGCTAACCCTAATGACCCGCACGCCAATCCTAATGACCCTAACACCCAACCCTAAAGACCGGCACTCGCAACCCTAATATTATTGCAACTGTCCTTATTTTGCATGTAGCGACTGACCTTATTTTGCGTGTGACTGTCCTTATTGTGCACATCGGAACTGCTCATATTGAATATCTTCAGATATAGGATCTAGAAAAGGAATTTCAATGGTGATATGAAAATTGAAAATAAAAAATTGAAAGTACTATAGGAAAAAAAATTATGAGAAAAAAGTTGGATTGAAAATATGGATTTGAAGTACAGATCACGGAGGACCTGTGTTAAAACATATTCAGATTTAGGATCTAGCTAGATATATAGTTGAATATGAAATTTGAATGTTGTTATGAAACAGTAAAAGTTGGATTCAAGGTTACTATCGGAAACATATTTGAAATTAGATAAATTTGATGCCATAAAATAATTTTGTTTTGAAATTCGGCTTATGCGCGGACAAACCGCCCTGCCAATTAAAATACTCTAACATCGACCCTAATGACGCTAACCCCAACCCAAACGACCCAATCCTAATGATCCTAACCCCCAAACCCCAACCCTATCATTATTGTGATTGTCTTTATTATACTTCCAGCGACTGACCTTATTTTGCATGAGGTGACTGAACCTATTTTGCATATGACTGACCTTATTTTAAATGCAATCACACCGATGCTGTAGAGAAGTTCACCACCAGATCAAGCCCAATCACAGACGTTGGAACATATATTATAAGTAGGTTGATTAGGTGTTACCTAAAATGAAAGATTTTGACCTAAAAATTGTAAATTGTGGCTTCTTTGACACTTATAAGCTCAATTTTGACTTATGAAAAAGTAGGGTGGGTAAATTATGCATCATTACTCAAAAATTAATATTATAGAACATTTCTACATTTCTGGTTGAAACTATCTGTCCTTCCGAAATAGCTTGGTAACAATGAAAAAGAGTGTGATGGTAAGAGTGCTAGAACCTCGCTTTGTTTCTTCATATTGACAATCAATCAATCAATGGACAGCTTGTATTTTTATCTGCCCAAGACACACACATAATGTACAATGCGATATACAAAACACACAATGCGATGTAATGAACAGATATAGGGGGTGCCGAACGGCCAGCCAGTTGGGGTCTCTTGAACTGGAATCCACCTCGACCTAGTGCCCGATGTCACAGTCGTCTTCTTTCTCCGCTGGGTCTTTTTAGAATCTATTTCTTGCTCTTTTTGCATTCTTTATCGGGTCTTTTTTCTGGGCACGGGGGACGAGGAGCCCGGAATAACCTCACGCATTGAAAGAAGTACATTATTAATATAAGTATACTTCGTTTTGCGGGCTATTATGAATTAGAGATTTGCAAAGACACCAAATGCCAGACGAATCTTGCTATGATCCCAAACTGACATGCACTAAATTTTAACAAAATTTAGCCCTCATGTATGTAAATTAGGCATTTTCGCACATTATGTTAAAATGGTACTATTACGAAGTTTTTTGACCTGAAAAAAATTTTTGACCTCAAAACTGACAAGACAAGACGTCGATGGATGCTAGGGTAGGGTTACCATATTTTGGTGAAGCAAATTTCGGACACTCTTTAGCGCCCACTAGCGGATTTTAAAATGAGGTGTAACACATTGACCGTCAATACGACGTCACGCTAGCAAAGCATTGCCCATCCACTGTATACATCAGTCGTCGGGAACCTATGGCTCGCGAGCCATATATGGCTCTTTTGGGTATAAGATGTTGCTCTTTGAGATATTTTAATTTTGCACTTAATTTTATAGATATTGCAGCAACTTGTTAGTAAATTTTATTAACGGCCAGAATAATTATTCTCGTGGCAGCATAAACATGTATTTGAGAGGTCAAGGCTGTGGCGTATCCATGGTTAAGGGTTCTGACCCCTTTACTCAATCCTCAAATTTAAGTTGCTGTAGCGACCAATATCCATCGCGAATTGGCTGTACCCATGTATCCGGCATCGCCCGCTGCGCAATCTTGGATTGCACCATACGGTGGTTGGCCAAGAGAATAGCAGACATGGGGACGCCTATGACGATCTGGTATTCAAATACAAATTGTCTTCTTGATCATCGCCGAGAAATAAACTTCGGTCGAAAAATCCAAATTACAAACAACGCTTCGCTATCCACGTCCAAATTGAATAGTTACTTTCTAGTACTGCCGTTAAAATGCAGGCGTGTAGTGCAACATTTATGTTACCACCGAATGGAGAAGTCGATCATTATTTATTTTCGGAATCAGTGCTTATCAGCTATTATAAATTCTGAGCTATTTACGATGAATTGCGCTACCACAGGATGATTCGTAGCCTACGAGTTTTTACAGAGAAAATATGGCGCCCACGACGAATCCCATGTAGTGAGTTCGAATTAGTACTACCATGACGTTACGAATTTTCAATTGTGACGTAACAATTGATTGGCATGTATGGCTCTTTGGGAATTTAAATGGAGAATATAGGTCTAACATGGCTCTTCAGACGAAAAAGGTTCCCGACCACTGGTATACACCATACAGGAATGAAGTGGAACATAGGTCACAAATTGGGCCATCTGTAATGTGAGCTCTGGTGATTGCTACTTGCTAGGGTTTGCAGTAGATTCCTCCACGGGTCGGATGAAATCATCTGGCGGGCCGTGTCTGGCCTGTCAGGATTGTGTTTGACAGCCCTGCTATACAGTTAGGTCGGTGCGGCTATCTGTTCATGTGTTTTAATCAGGTCCGAAACAACATTATTTCTCTCTCCCTTCCGCCCAAAAAAGCACTGATCATGGGCCCACCATAGGGTAGTCGATGTAACTTGTAGGGCACTTACTATATGCATTTGGCTGTTACATTTAATGTATGAATTCTTGCCCACACTTACTCACGGCCTAGGAAGCTGATTACGTCCAACATCATCACGATCCCAAGATAAAGGCGGATGACCCCAAGATTTGGAACCACTGTCTGTGATTGAAGCATCCAATCGCCCTTAACCAACTCTAGGAATATACAGTTAGCTTATAATTGCGATTACAATCAGACTTATTTCAGTAAATGATGGTATTTATATCTATTTTAATTGCATTTTTTGGGCGAGGGTGGTGCCTGGTGCCCATGCTAACATCATTATACGCTGCATTAACTCGCGCGCGGCGCGAAGAAAAATTTTGAATAGCATGAATCTGCTTGAAAATACTATTGTTTATGTTGATTTACGAAAAACTTTTGAGCCAGCTTCCAGCCTTCAAAATTCCGGACATTTGGGCATATTTCAGAAATTCCTCCCGGACGCAGATTTTTCAGTGAAATTCCGGACATGTCCGGGAAATTCCGGACGTATGGCAACCCTATGCTAGGGTGCGTTAAAAAAATCAAAAACCTTCCTAGGAGTAGTTCGGCCGCTTGGGTCGATCAAATCGTGCAAGTAGTTCATGAATACTTGAATAAGTGATGTATGCACATAAATACTATTCTACTTCTTTCTAAATTTCGTTTGCGACCAGCACCGTTTATTCGTAGTGCGAGAGTGTGTGCTTGGCATCAGTCAATTTTGAGTACTGTTGGAGTCAGAGCTAGAGTCGGAGTTTCATGAGAAAAATAGTGGGAGTCGGAACTGGAGTCGGAGTCAGTGCGTCTAAAGATTCGGGAGTCGGAGTTAGAGTCGGTCAATTGAAAACGTGTGAGGTCGGGGTCGTATAGTTGGAGTCTCCCGACTCTACAGCCCGTAACGAACCTTTTGTATGGTTCAAATCTGTGAGTCCCAAAATGGGTGCCAGCGCCCCTGGGGGCATTTGCTAGATCGAAGTGGGCGCTGTCTCCAAATTGGGCGCGCTGTAAATAGGGCTGCATTTAAAACAAACGGTGTTTTAAAACACTTTGTTTGATACATGTTGTAAATTAAACAGTGTTTTAAACAAAGGCGTTTTTAAAAAACATTATGCCATATAATTGTGTAAATAGTTTCCAAAAAACATGTTGTAGGAGCCTAGGGACAATTACCACCCGATATACCCGACATATATCGATATGGGATGGTTGGAACCCTCCAAACAGTCAGTTCAACATTAATAGTACAGATATTTCGTCAAAGGAGCTATATTTACCCTACATGTTCAATTGTCAAGTTCAACACACTCAAACGCATGTACAACGAGGATGCTGAAGTTATAAGCGCATATCGCACCAAAACTAAGTACCTTGATTTGGAAGAGAAATTGTTTTGTGCAATTGTTTTTACTGACTGTGTCTGTCCTACAATTCGTACGAAATTGTGACTCTAACATAGCGTAGGTTACATCGGGCGCGGCGGCTGCCAATGAATTAGATTAACACAAAAAGTCTACGTGACAATGTAGTGACTGGGCAATAAACCAAACAGCTTTGTCGGAAGTAAAGGATGGTGTTCGATATCTGGTTTTCGATCCCCGGGGCGTTGCGTAAAGTAAATTGGAAAGGACTGGTTTAAACCGAGCGGACATAGCTTACATTTAAAAAAAAGATTCTACTTTATATAAATTTTTGACATTGATGCTGATTTAAATTGCATTGTATATATGGGAAGAAGGGTGGTGTATATTGCATCATATCAGTTTTACTTTGGCTGGTGATTTATGGACTGATCCTGATGCTGATACAGTTACCTACGTATAGTTTAGCATTTGCATCTTTGCGAGCGATACAGTGCTCTTTTACCTGTACAGTTAACCTATATATATTAGGAATTTGTTTCAGAATAAATACCGACTCGATACGTACTTCACACATCTTGCAAAATATATTGACTTGAATTATGACTTGACTTGACTTGAATCGTGTCAAAATGAGCAATGACTTAATATGACTTGTGGCTCGAAGGTAGTGACATGTTCCCTATACTGCTATTTAATATTTAGTTTACCGGTATGTAATGTTTACAAATGGCAATATCCCCACAGTTTTCCATGTTCGAAGTTCTCTTTTGACTTGCGTTATTAAGCAATATAATCTTGGAATCGAGGGCTAAATGGTGAACATAGACTTCTGGTGGATTATTACTATGACTCTCTGATAACGCAAAGTGAATCTGGATTGGTGAGGTCTGCAGTAGGCCTACAGACGTCCAAATTGTCGGTTACCTACATGAAAACATAACCGTTCGAAATTTACAAACCGATGACACATACGGGGCCTACGAGCCCAATTGGCGAATATCTGCTTTTGGAATTGGATAAAGAAATAAAACTATGCTATGTCTTGGCGAATATACCATTGATGTGTGATCTGTATCATGCTGATATTACTATTACTTAATCTCATATCGTTCTGTGTTCGGTCCAACTACAACTCTTGCGTCTTCAAGCTGATTTGAAGTAATTCGACATATTTTGCACTATATTCTATCTGGAATATTGAACTCTGTTTTGGCATATATGCCAAGTCAATAACTAAGACGGACCTTGATTTATGATATCGCGACGAAATGACTGCAAAGAGTTATTCTGAGAATTTGTTGAGCATGCAAAGAATGAAATCAAGATATTTTAGAATTTCGAACTTCACTGAGTCTAGTAAACAGCACAGGAGAATTGATCTTTTATATTTGTAATATTCATGAACTAACGACGAGACCGCTAGTTCACCGATCTAACGTGGACTTCACTCGGGTAATAGCACGATACAAATATATACCACCGTAGCAATCCCATTCACAATGTTACAAACGTAAGTTCTCCTATGAATAGGTTTATGTTAAATGTGAGAATGCGGAAGTATAGCTGCGACAACATGATACTTTGGATGACTTATTTTGGAATGAAGATAAACCGTTAGGCAGCGGTGTGCAATGCGCACTGTGCATCTGCAATAGACACTTACGTGACCTTTGACACGAACCAATCAGGTTGCAGCAGGATGTAAACAAAGAACAAGGCCGGGCAAGCTTACTATGAGCTCTTATGGAAAAGGGTTGAAAAATGAAGGTTTTTAGCAAAATTACATTGAGTTGGGGATGGCTGGCTTTAATGAATAGCAATAGCGCAGAGCTAGTATGTAGTTGCATCGTTTTAGTCTAGGATGAACAATTGAACATGAATGGTGGCAAGTACGCATTAGCGTCCTATGTCCAAATGCATGGATTTTAGATAACTTTTCCGATTAAACGACGATTATTGTATACTATACTATAGGATTGTGTTGTGGTAATGCATATTTTGACGATTTCATAGGCTCCAGGTCTCGAGCAAAGTTTTCAAGCATATCTCATTTTCAGAAATATATGCTATAATATATAGCTACTGCCACGCATTACAATGTTGGTGTATTGATTGAAACTAGATTCTATCGAATTTTTGGATTTGAGTGCATTTTCTTGTAACACCGCGGAGAAAGCTACGAAGTATTTCATGGAGCGCTACATAGACGACTTAGAAATAAAGATTGAGGATACAGTCCACTCTTTGTGGAAGCAATATTCTGGTGAACAGCCAATGTTATCGCAACTTGCGGAAAAGTGAGATGGAAATACATGTTCTCAGAAAATCCATTATTGATTCGTCTTGCACTTGTAAGACAGGGTAAGTAAGGAAAAAGACATTTTTTCAGACACTCCTGCAATAGATATTGTAACCATGATTTATTTTCACATTAGGTTCTGATATATGCTCTCATGCATATGCATTGATTAGGGCAATCCAGCACCTGAAGCTACAAGGACTGAAAGACGTACACATTGTGATTTGCATCAGCATCAGTGAGCTCGATCGTGATTACCAAGTCATCTCTCGACCGTACTTGCAACCGATCAATTCCTGCCCCAAGGTAGATTTTGGTGTATCTGGTGTCTTCAGTTTTGTTGCATTCCACCAAACACAAATAATCCTAGAACATTTGCACCTGGAGAACTGTTCATTCAACAAATTAGGCATCTAAAGGAGCTTCAACAATGCACACCACTGGAATATAGAATGAATGGACATGCACTGTTGGTACACACTGACCATGGCGCCGCACAATTAAGATCCGTGGCATGCTATTAGGCATTACGATATCCACAATGGAAGTGAATTTGCACAATTGCCGAATATGTTGCGTCGTTAATTTTTAATCTTGAATTAGAGTAAGTAATTATTCCATATTTGATTAGTTGATACACAATGCTGCACAGTATGACACCGAACAAAATTTTATACTCCATGATTCTCCGATCAGCTGTTCAATATGAATACGGTGGTTGCCCGACATATGAGCATGCGACACAATGGAAAACGACAGTTCAGCATGGAACACATCAGCATGCGTCACTTCAGCATGTGATTTTATAACCCAAAAACTTACCCTAACCCGAAACATAACCTAACCTAACCTAGCCTAACCTAACCTAACCTAAACCCTAACCCTAACCCAACCATAAATACAACCCTAACCCACCCCTAACCCGTAATTTAACCCACATGCTCATGTGTCGCATGCCAAATTGTCGCATGCCGAAGTCTCGCATGCTGTAATGTCGCATGCTCATATGTCCACGGACCGAATACGGTGTCTCGCCATTTTTCTTGTTGTGGAACAGTCTAGCTGCGGCATCTGACGGTGTGCCAAGTCATGTGCAGGAATATTTAAATCTAGATTCAATTTCTTGATTTCAGACTCAATGGTGAATCCCTTCTGCTATGATAGCATTTCCTGGTTTACCATAGCTGAATTCCATCATTTTCTTTAATTTCTTATCGAATCCACATATTTCACTAATATTTCGATCTGTGATGCTCCCTGTGAATAGTTCTTGCACAAAAGTAAGTGCACCACAATCCATCAATCCTTTCAAGGTTGTATGTGATTTATAGACAGACAATAATCATTCTAGTTTTGAGAATTCATCAATGAATGCAAATGGCGCATTTTTAAGAACCACATCTCTACATGGCTGAATCGAAATTCAATGAGGCAGTTACATACGGTTGACCCAATGGTTTGATACTATGCTTACAGCAATAATATAAATTTGACGACAGTAGGATAAGTCGTGCAATTCGGAAATAATTTAATGTAGTCCAGTACAAAATTTCAGCTTCTCCGAATCTTTTGACATTATGATGCTCCTCTGAGAACTGAACTTCACTAGCAATAATTGTCCGTCAATTTGTAATTTTCCTGGACGAGTTTCCTGTTTTGTGCTAATACTTCTTCCAGAAATTTGATTTTCTTGCGTTTTATCCATCGACTTCCTCTTTCTGCTGCTTCATAAAAGATATCCATCAAGCCTGCACAAAATATATAATATGTTCATTTTACAGAGCAACACTGCTGTGCAGGCACCTATCAAGGCGTACTCGTCCGGCTCATGCAACGTAGCACCACTACCAATTTCAACTATCCATCTCATTATTGAATATATTGCTCTCAACAATTTCAATCCATTACACACCATCAAGCAACAACACTGGAGCGGAATAATACGAGACACACACCAAGTCGATTGTGGCATCAAGTGTGGATGTATTTTAGATTGGACTTATTTTGAAACGCAAAATTGTTCCATCTTATTTATGTCACGATTTAATATTTTTGATACAATTTCATTTTATTAATAAAATGAGAATTCAGATGACTACAAAGAAGTCTACATAGCCTTTATCCAGATTTTACTTTCTTCCATGCATGTTATCGACTCTGGGAAAGGTGAAAGCGCACACCAGGAACGGTCTGGGTAGCCATCTCCAAGTTACACAGGCTATTAGCACAGTCCTTATCCGGCATTTATTCTGATTGATTCAATACATGAGCTAGAACAAAAAATGACGATTTCAGCTGGGAACGGATCATGTTGCCTAACGTATATCATATTAATATGATCATTGAATATGCAGACAAGTGTCCAGTATAACAGTAATTTGCTAGATAATGATACAGACTGTAGACAGTACCATATACGATTCCATAAATAGAACGCATATAACACCGAGCCCACATCATGAATACTCCACATATCCTGACTGAAGATTCCTCTAATACATGCTATTCGGTACGACAATTCTATAGTATACGACCAAGGATAATACAGCAATAGTTGCTTTATCCGAAAAGTTGTCAGAAATCCATTCATTTGGACATACCATGCTGATGCGTGCTTGCGACCATTCATGTTCGTTGTAGATTAGAACACTGCAAATACATACTAGCTCTACGTTATTGCCGTTCACCAAAGCCAGCTATTCCTAATTCAATGTAATTTTGCTAAAATCCTTCATTTTTCAACCCTTTTCCATAAGAGTTCATAGTATGCTTGCCCGGCCTTGTTCTTTGTTTACATCCTGCTGCAACCTAATTGGTTCGTGTCAAAGGTCACGTAAGTGTCTATTGCGTAACCATTCTAATACGTGGGTCAGTTTTAAACAACGCGGTGGAACGGGACGCACAATTTTCCTGTGCGAACCTCATTAGGCCACTGACAATCGTCGGTGGTGCGTCAGTTCAATTTTCGAGACAGAGAAAAACTATAGCGAGAATTATTGAAGAAAGTACTCAATGTGCTGTGGTACTCCCGGTGCAAATGGTGTAGGTAGAAAGATATGATTGTCAGCGCTACCGCTTAATAGCAATCCCTGACAATGAATGAGATTATTCACAAAGCAGGTGATTAGGCTGTTAATGCATCACGTAACGTTGAAATCCAAATCATTCGTAATGTGGGCATGGGATAATTTCAATGCCTTAAGGCAGGGTTGCATTGACTCGAGTCGTGATTTTTTGGTTTTGAATTATAATTCACCCGAGTCAATTTTTCATATGACTCGAGACTACGACGGCCAAGACAAACATTTCATAGATAGCGAGATATATCGTAATCCACAGCTACAACACCAATGGGTTGTTGGTTCGAGTCCGACCGAGGTCGACTCGATCCAGACTTCCTATCTATGTGTCGGAGGTTTATCTAGAGCAGGGCCGGCCAACCCGTGGACCACGAGAAGGTTTTTAGTGGCCCGCGAGGTAATTTCCGAAATTAGTAAGATTATCAAAAATGGACCGCACAGATTGTGGTGTGAACTTGCAAAGTCAACCAAAAATTTGATTAGTCTGGCTGCAACACTTGATATGTGATGACTAAAATATCAGTTCCAACGCATTGGCAGATCCATGAGCCAGTCACACTTTGGTAGATCTCCGTACACTACAATAAAGCAGAATAATTTGCGATAGATTTATCAAAGGTAAAAAATTTCTACACGCTTCGCGCAACATGTTGTCACTCGATTTCTTGCTTTTTACCCTTTTGTAAAGATGAAAGAACGCCTAATGTGTCATGTTGAGTCAAACTATATTCGCGATTATGAGACAAAGTGTCGTTCAACATATGAGACCTGCGTTTGCGCTCGCAGAAATACCGTCGACAATTAAACCTAGGCACAAAATGATTGACGTATGTTGGTCGAAGCTTTCGATATCGATATGTCCAGGCGCCGAATAGTCCTTCCCTTGCAATCTGAGCCTAGCGAAATACAGCAGACCCGCAATACATTCAAGTGACAATGTTATTGACATATGAACTTCGAAAAATGTTTGCGATTCGCGCGGCTTGTGACCCGCGCAGTAATTTGTCAATCAAATGTGGCCCTTTGGCTGAAAAGGTTGGCCACCCCTGATCTATAAGCTCCTCCTCGCCATCTCATCCGCGTAAGCGGTGTCCTATAAAAATCCTAGAAGTGGGCCATGGGCCGGCAGTTACGGAATCAAAACTAAGGAATATCGGCATGGTGTAAATGACCATTGTAGCCGACAATCACCATATGATACCACAAACAACAACAACAACAACAACAACAACAACAACAACAACAAACATGTCATTGTAACTTCGAAGAATAGTAAAGTTTTAAAATTATTGGTATTTCGTCTATTAGTCATGACAATTGGAAAATAGGGCCAGAAATTGTCCAAACTGTAGAGAATTACTTTACTATGAATGCGAGCCATTCTACATCACTCGAGAAAAGTGGAAAGAAGTGGGTTGAACCAGATTGAACGGAAAACGGAACAGTGAACATAATGACTTGGATTCAGACTCGAATCACAGCACTATGACTCGGACTCGACTCTCTACTCGCTGACTCTAATTTGAGTCGGTGGTGAATTCAAAATGACTCGACATGACTCGATTCAAAACTATAAAAGTGAGATTGACTTGTGACTCGAAATCTTGTGACTTGGTTACAACCCTTTCTTAAGGCAAAAACTAGGCTGCTACTGTTTCTTTCCCCTTGTGGTGAGATGGGGTAGACTGATATATAATTAAACAATACATTTGTTGCAACCGTACGTATACGTATATGATCATGATCATTGATCATAGATGTATCCGCTACCAATTCGTGGTTGATGATTTTCGGATATATCGATGTTGCTGCGTGTCCTACTCAGACCGCCATAAGACAGACAAAATATATCTCTAGATCACTGTCGCAATTGTCATTTCGGAATTTATTATCGCTATGGCATCGAGTTGCTGTACGATCGAATTCAGCCTGTTTTGAACTGGCCTGTATATCGTAGAATTTAACAACCTCGGATATATAGAACTATGCATTATTCCAGGGGTTAATTTACCATTTGAATCCATTCGCGAGCCGCACTATATAAAATTAAAATATCAAGCCAAAATTCAATATTATTGTTTGATTATAATGGCCGGCAACATGGAAATAATATATATGTAATTGCATATTTAAAACAAACCAAACATTGATTTGATGATAACGTACACGCGTCAGAAACAGGGACGAGAATTTATAAGCTGGTCGTGCTCAAAATTAGGGATTAAAGTCGGTTGTCTGATTCTTAGAACTGGATGTAAATTCGAGTCTGTGAGCAGCGATCTGTATGCTGATCGTATACTTTTGGTTTAACTCCAGGACATACAATGCTGACAGCATCATAACCATGTTACCATTAAATACGCTTCTACAATATATAAATACTATAAATATAAATAGGCCTACTTCTTCACATACCAAGAACGAATCTATCTAACGAACTCGCGATTTTTTTTTGCAGTACGGCAAATCATACTCGTTGTCCGAATCAAGCCATTTAGGCCTACGTTTCACTTTCCGTAATGTTTACCGATTACCACCTTTCAAAATGCATGAGCCGCGAGTTCGGGTTATCACGCCATCACTAAAACAGAATATTACGTATCAATATCATGTTAAAAGGTATTAAGAATAAGTTTAATCAAGTATCCACAGTAATTTGATTTTACTACGCATTTTATCCATATTTTTACGTTTCTTGAAGCTTTCGCGGGCCGCACAAAACGGTGTTGCGGACCCCATGTGGTCCGCGGGCTGTAGTTTGCCCACCCCTGCATTAATCCATTCTAACAAGCTCATCTCTCTTATTAAATACGTGCCATTGAATCTTTGATTTCAGAGTCATCGTTTTCGAATGTAAAGTGGAGTATGACTACGACGGGTCTTGCTCACTTTATCGTAGATAATCTTTTGGACAAAGTGGGTTTGAATCCAACTTGGGAGAAGGTTCGCAGATATCTGTATGTTGTCAGTGTTGGGATTTCGCTGTTTACATTGTATTTCACGCTGAAGATCGACGTCGAGTGTGCACCAGCGTATGAGAACGGCACCGTAATCGATTCCGAGACTCGCTCATGGCACGTCAATGAATATTGCAGAGATTCGCGGTCTTTATGGCTAACCAGATATTGCGGATGTTTCCTCGTGTCGCTGAATATAGTTATAATGGGGACTGCGCCGTGCTGGTTATATATGCCGAAGATAATCGATTCATTTACAACCTTCGCAAAGATTCAGAAATTATTCGACGAAATACTCTCATCTTACCAAGGTATCAGGAATATGCCGTCAACGTTCATGGAACCTACCGATAAAATCAAAACACTGCTACGTCAACTTATTAGACTTTTGTTCAAGTAGCAAGAGACGAGCCGCTACACTACCAGTAAATATTAGGGATGGTGTGAACCTCTGAAAGGTTCAGGTTCGTGTGAACGCGAACCTTTTTGAAAGGTTCTGTGTGAACGCGAACGTGAACCTCATGACGTCACGTGACGTCATTTTGTTAATTCCAGCCCTACATTTCAGTGAAGTGACAGCCTATATTACTGTACATGATACCTAGCGACGACTCGGGCCACATAATGCCGCAATGCTGAAGTACATATTGACGTATAAACGTATAAACGTATGGACTGGGGTAATCAAATGATATGATAATCCCAATAAATCACTATCTTCCGTCGAGTACTTGCAAGGGAATATAAGCTTACGCCTTAACGGTCTAGGCCAGAACGGACAAGGTATTCGGCGTCTGAGTGTTGCTACGGTGATATTGAGCAGAGTGTAAAACGGGTTTTACTCCATGGATTTGGTTATTATGATAAAATAAACACATGAAATCCAGATGGACCCCGTACGCTTGCTAGATTCTTTTTACATCAGACAACGATATCAATTTCATTGGTTGGTTGAATAAGCATCAGTCGCTGACTACTTACATGTAGCGTACTTCGCTTTTGATGTTGCGTGATTGCGGGTCGAGCTCACAGCAGAGAGTCATTAAATATTCACAAACAGAAAGCTGGATATTTCGACCAGGTCAAATTTTTGAGATTGACGAGGTGTATGCTCGTTTAGTTAGTGTTGATTTTTTATTCTGGCAGCGCATGCATCGAGTGGCCCGCAGTTTAAATGCAATAAATTTCAACCAAATGTGTTATAATGACGTGAAATTGTAATATATGAAAAAGGTTCACAGTGCAGAACCTATCAAGGTTCGTTTGTGAACGTGAACCTCTAAATTTCCGAGGTTCACACACAGAACGCGAACGTGAACCTCACGTTCACACCATCCCTAGTAAATATCATTGCTACACTACCAGTAAATATAGCTGCTACATTAACAGTATATGTAGCTGCTGTAACTACTGCTTTGATAAGTCAGGTTTTTACCTATGTCGATGTTCGTTACTCCTAGCGATATTTTCAGGATCTGCTTCGGTATCCATTTGGTTTGGAGTCCGGATATATCGGATCGGTGATGTGTTGTTGTTGTTGTTGTTATTAACGCATATAATTGGCGCTTGCAACTCGCGGTTATTTGCGCCCACACAGTAAATTTCATAATCACATAATGGCATGTCTTCATGAACTTCAGTCTTTTTTCGGCTCATTTGCTGCCTCCTTTCACGAGTTCGGCTCTCTCTTCGTCTGGGCTTTTCAATGCGCTGTATTACAGCGGGATCGGCGATGAGGAGCCCAGATAAACCTCCGACACATAGAAGCATGGCAGAGCCGAGACTCGAACCATCATCCATCGATGTCGTGACTACAGTGTTTTAACCAACTGCGCCACTCGCTTCCCCAATCGGTGATGTGTATAGCTGTACATACGATTTAAAAGCTGAAAATGTATATTATATATGCACGACTGATGTAGCTCTGAGACTAGCTTTCTTCAACCTTGCTTGCGGCGGTGTTTACATTTTACAAATGCTACCGACAGCTTGGGGTATCTGGAAGGCAATAAATTCTTTCAAATCAACGAATGGAGATGGGATCGAATATCCTGTCATAGGGTTGATTCTAATCTTTTGGAGAAGCTCCAAGTCGTCCAATTCCGGATTGCTAAGAGAATGTATAGAGGAATTCGTGTTTTCTAGACGCTTTCATAAGGCTGTCGTTGAAAATGGGGACAAACCAGATACCGCTTTGACCGAACTAGCTCGTTTCATGGAAAAATCATTCTGCCCGCTATCCGTTTTAACTTACAGATACACGAAATATAACGCAGAGCGTTTCCGAGATTTTATCCGCAACTCCGAATATAAACTGAAAAAATGTTTTTGGCTTGCGGAGTTGCTTGTCAAGCATGAACTGGGGGAAACTTTCGTAATTTTACTGGAGGGGGCTGACGATTTGACTTCCGTTAAAGAGAGTTATGAAACAATGAAGCGTTTCAAGAGTTTGAACGTTAATTTCGACTCGCTGGCTTCGGCGGATACAGAAGTCGAGAGACTAGACCACTGGTTCCCAACCTTTTTTGACTCATCGCCCCCTTTTCAAGCCCAACACCGATCATCGCCCCCCAAATTTTGTGAACCGAAAAATCGGTATACAAACTGTAATCACCGGCGGGTTGACTAAAAAGAAAAAGAAAAAGGTCAACTTTTCCGTTCGATGCCAATTTTACACTTTTGCAACTGAATTTTCGTAGGATGACTAAAAAAAAAGCTCATTTCTCCGACTTGACTCCAATATACCCGTTTTAACGCGTCATCGCCCCCTTCGCTATTTTCGCCCCCCGTCGCCCCCTATGTCCATTTTCGCCCCCCTATCGCCCCCTTCGTCATTATCGCCCCCCCTAGATCGACAAATCGCCCCCTGGGGGGCGATATCGCCCACGTTGGGAACCACTGGACTAGACGATGATTTTTACGATAAAAAACGGTGAAGACCAATGTTCCCTCTAAGCTATGCACGTGCGCAAATGGGCAGTGCTGACAAGGTCGCTGCGCACAGAAAATCTAAGTTGCACTCAAAAAGTCCAAAGTGATGACCTTTTTTTAGTCGTTACACTGTTATTCAAGGGTCCGCGCAGTGAGTTGGTGCGTGTGCGCAGACTCTTCAAAAATTACAGGGTACATGGCTTGTGACACAGAAACAGGAGACTTTGTTGTAGCCCTGGGTAATACTGACGTTCGAGCGTGTCATTCGGGAGTCGAATGAAAGTGACCACCTTCTTTTTTCCGCACTACATAATCCAAGTAAAATATGGCTAAATCAACAAATTTCCCAGCGAAAACCGGCTTTTTAATCCTGATCAATTAACTTATCGGATTTGGTCAGTGTCCTCCTGGTAACCGCAATATATAGCCTATATCTCTGTCTTCCTTGGTCAGCTGTATATGCTCTCATGGTATACAAGCGGATGACCAGATTGTGTATATACATAATTTGTATATCATGAGTCGATGTATATTTCACATAGCACAATAACACATACCATGTCCACAATTTGAATCGAATAGATTATTTTCATGCTCATGGCGGCGAGTCCCACCATCACAATGACAACCGCAATTCGGTACCCTTGATTGAGAAGCATCAACAACTCCTACGTCACTTCTGTTCCTCCTCACCAATCACACACAGATAAAAAATATATATTTATGTAAAAGGATAAATGAAAATGTAATCACAGACTAGACGTTTCAGAGAAGCTTCAACCGAACTCCACTTTCGATTTTATATCAAAAAGTAGGCTAGGCTATGCAACCCAAAAAATAAAGATGCATCATAGAGCACCACGGATAACCAATTTTGCTATTCAGCAGCTAGCGAGCAAAATGTCATAAAACACGCGAATTTGGAAAGCCGGATGTCAAATCTAGTCGCCGGCGTTGGACGATCTGAAGACTGATTCAAAAAAGAATTTTTCGTCTTCCAGAAAACTTTGATCCTGAAAAGGTATTCCGGCATTGAAAGATACGAGGTGGTCCCAGAAATGCAGTGAAAATTGACATCTAATACATAGCGCCACCAGTTTTACGGTGAATAAATATCTCATTATTGATAATGTTATTATAATATTACACCAATGGACTAATTTACACTTGGAATAAAAAAATAATAGCAGGACGTCTACAAGTTAGTTTCTTCATTTTCGGTGATCTCTACCTGTAAAACCCTTGATAATAATTGTTCACCCACCCCAACCCTGCCATTTAACAGCTTCCTGTGTCACAGAGAGATAATGATTTGACTTCTATTGCTGAAATTCTAAAAGTTTACGTGACCTATTGGCGCCACCAGGGTTTTCCGAAAAATATTGCTTGAATTTTAAAAACTGAAGAACACGACCTCAATGGGATGCGAAATCAACAAGAAATACATTGTTGGACTAAGAACGACAACTGCTAACCAACTACGTCGTGAAGCGAGACGGGAACCGGTCAACCTCGCGTGTATAAAATCGAGACGACGAGAAAATCTTGTTGGTAATGCAAATTTTTTCGGAAAACCCCGCTGGTGCCAATCAGTTGAATCTCAACAGTTTAGGTTTACAGTGAATAAATATTAAGACTTTATTGATATAATAATATATTCATTTTGAAATAAACACGAATATTATATCTGCTGACACTACTGGGTAATCGCCAGCAACTACTAATTCTCTACTATACTACACTTGTTGACGATTATCCCTGGCTAGTCTCCGGCAAAAACATTCAGGTTTATCTCAATATGAATATGAAAGCGTTGAAAGCGGTTTGAGGAGAATAAGCATATTCGGACATTCGTTCGTGGGCGAGAGCCTTTCGTTCCTGGGATTGTTTGAGTCAGAAATATTGAAACGCGAAAATATCCAAGGAATCATCTTTCTCAGAGTACGCAAGCCAGTTATTATGCCTACTTTACTGCGTGGGTAATTATGTGTTTTTTGGAAAAAACTATTTCTTTTCTAAACTATGCATTTTGCAAGGTAGAAGGTAGTTTTGCAGGGTTATAACCAAGTCACAATGCTCCGAGTCACATGTCAATCCCAGTTTTATAGTTTTGACTCGAGTCAAGTCGAGTCATTTTCAATTCACCACCGAGTCAAGTCCGAGTCCAAGTCACCGAGCAGAGGGTCGAGTCCGAGTCATGGTATTATGACTCGAGTCGAGTCAAATTCATTGTGTTGACTGTCCAGTTTCAAGTTGAAGGCTTGTTAAATCCACTTTTTGTAACTCTGTTTGGTGATATCGAATGGTTTACATTTTAATAAACTAATTTTCGTCATTTTTAGCAGTTTCTGGGCGCATTTTCTACCAATCGACGAAATCCCAATAGTGTGATTACTTTACTAATTCTTGAAATTACAATGAAACGTCGGTCTTGGTCGCCTGAGTCTCGAGTCATATGACTTGGTTCGAGTGATGCGCAATGACTCGAGTCCAAGTCGAGTCAATACACAAATTGACTCGAGTCGAGTCGAGTCATTTCCGTAATTTGAGAAAATGACTCGAGTCAAGTCGAGTCATCTGAAAAACGTGACTCGAGTCGAGTCATGACTCGAGTCATTACAACCCAGAGTTTTGGGATATGTTTGCATAAGTTTTCCGAGTGCAATTAGCCCGACGACTGAACAAAATAGTTCTTGTATCACGGGAACTGAATACATTCCCGGAAAATGCACTTATTCATAGTGTCGATGACATTTGGGTTTATTGCGTATATGTACGTACTGACATAAATTTCCACGATGGAAAGATTGTGTAGGTAGATAATACGCTCTAAAACATGAATATCAAAATTTCATTTCTTCATTCTTCCATAGGTTCTCATCACTGCGTCTGTCATCTCGCGTTGAATGCGGCGTAGCACATCGTCTGTTTGCTGATCATCAGAACAGCCTTTTCTTTTGGCGATCCTGCGTATGGCCGAGTTCGCGATCCATTTGGGTCCGAGTCTGCGATCGTGGAGAAGTTTTTTTATTTCTTGCTGTCCACGTTGCTTGTTTAAAGACAGAAAGGAGGAGGAATGTATTGCGTCTATGTATTGCTTCCTGTCAGGGTTCCCCTTGGTACCATGTTGATCACCGTCTGCAGGTCGGGGTTTTCTGGTGGTTGCCCATTTTTTTTTCAGGTTTCTAAAATCAATAAGAGAGCTGGATTGGACACCTTACATTTGAGGAAAAGTTGTTCGTGGGTTTTGATGTGCGTGTCGCATAGGAGGCAATTACTATTTGGTACCGCTAGTCTGGCGTGGAGTCGAGAGGATTCGGCAGGATTCGGCGAGCGATGTTCCAGTTTATCTCCTTTTGATGGTGTGCGAGCATTGGGTGAGTGATATTGTACCAGCTCGGTCCCTACATCTCGCCAATTTCTCTTCTATGTTGTCTTGCCACCGTTACGTTATATATCCATTCCGTCTGCATCTGATGGATGTCCTGTATCTCGATTTTCATGGATCTCATCTTTTCGCTTATTTCAGTCTAATGTGCGAGGGGCTGGAACGTATGAGGTGTATCATTTTTTATCGCATGTTTTAAATACCTCTCCAGGGTTAGGGCCAGCTGATGGTCAAGTCTCTTGTCCCATTCGCTCTCTGGTTTTGTTCCTTGCTTTCTCAGGTACTGGATCGCCGGCTTGATGTATATCACGTCCGTCACTCTTGGGATGTCCACCACGCCTAGCCCCCCTTGTTCGTTCTTCTGGATGATCTTCGCGTAGTCCATCCCCTTCTCTGGACCTAATAGGATGGCGGTGATGTGCTTCTTCAGGCGGGTTCTGATAGAGCTTGGCATTTGTGTCGTCATTGCGATATATGTAAAAATTGGAAGCACATTGGATTGGATTATTTATATTTTCTCATACCTTTTGAGATTCATCAGTTGGAGGTCCTTCGGAAGTAGTGCTGCTTTTCCTATGGCTGCATCCCATAGTGGAGGTCTATTTAGCCTGCTTTTCGTTATGGTGTTTCCAAGGATGACTAGTTCTTCAGCCCACGCGATTGCCTTCGTAGCTTTCCGTCGTGTTGAGTTCTCAAAGCTCATCCCTTTGGTCTTGTCCTTGTTAATCGTCAGCGAGCTTGCTCTCCCGAAGTCTGCAATGATTTGGATCGCTACATCACAATCCTCCACCCTGTCCAACGTTATCGTGATGTCGTCCGCGTAGGCAAGTGTGATTATGCTATCTTTGTATCCCATCACCTTGTGTCCTTTCAAGGATAGATTCAGCTTCTGCAAGAGAGATTCCGTAGTGATTGTGAACAAGTACATGAAGATAGGGTCTCCTTGCTTGATCCCGGAATCGATTTGGATTGGTTTCCCCACTCTCCCTCCAATGGACATCCATGCCTCGCTTCTATCATATATCGTTCTGAAAAAACTTCGAAAGACGTTACCAAACCCTGCCGTCTCCAGCACCTTCTGCAGGAACCCGTGGTCAATGGAGTTGTACGCCTTTTTGAAGTCAACCGAGATGATTGCTCCAATTTCCCTGCTTTTCCTTTCCGTTGCCACTTCTCTTAGCAGGTGGTTGAGCTGTCCTATCGACTTTGGCGGGTTAACAAATTGGTGTCGATGAGTTATGTCTGGGAGGATAGCCTTCAACCTGTTGGAAAGAATTTTGCAGTTATTCATAGTGGCGATATTCATTAGCATAGGTACTGAACTCAGGTATGCTAGGTATAACGGTCATATCTAGAAAATTTATAGGGAATTGCGGTAAGTGGTAACTGCCTGACTAGTTGGTGTACTGTGCGGTTTGACATAAGCAATGGATTCCGTAATGCTACTGCTCACGAGGGCAGAGAATATCCGCACCAATACATTGATCGAATGCGAGTAATTAAAAGACGTGACGCGAGACGACAAGACAGAAACCTTGATATTACAAATGGCAATTTCTACACGGGCGAAATGTAGTATAGTTGTCATGTGCTGTGTAGAAATATGATATCTGATGAAACGGCCGGAAATATCGCGTCTGCTGTGATTATGACGTCATACTGGCTCAAGGCATTTAACGTGGATGGAATTGATTGAAATACATACTGGCTGTGACAGACACAAACGGCGTAATTGATTTTCATTTGTGCTAATAATCAGAAGATGTCTTGCTGGGCCTTGATATCGAAAGTTTTGACTCCTCTTAAATTAGTGTCACTACTGAACAGAGTCCAGAACAATCTTAACATTTGTGCAAATAATTCCAGTAACTTTAGTTTATTAGCCGTCGCCAAAGATGCGTATTCGTTTGTTCTTGAGACGGAGTGATTGAAATCTCATGACTGTTGGCGCGCGTGTAGGCGAATATATGTTGCATATTGACTGCAGTTGGACTCGCAAGTAATTTTATGATACCGTGACGTTTCGAGTATATATATTATATGTGGTTGTAATTGCGCATTTTGAAAATCCAGTACTTTGCACACGTTGACGTACCATCTTTCTCTAATCTCCTCCAGAGATAAGTGGCAAGAAAATTTGACAGCAAGATGAACATTAGAGAAGGCTGTCCAGTTGTTCCCCGCCATCGATCAGCAACGTATCATCAGTCGGCTTCCATCGGCCTTTCTACCAATGAAAGTGTATAAAGTCACAGGAATACACTTTAAAATACACTTTGTTGACTCTAAAACTGTAGGCCTATAGTAGATTATGTTTTCACTTTAAGCTGCAAATTGATAAAAATTTCAATTCCAACTTCAAAAATAAGACTTCGATAAGAATTGCCTTAGTCAGTTACTTCTCATTGCGTCAGATGAATCGGTGAGACCAAGGTTGGGATTCATTTAGTCCTCGACGCAGAAAAATTACCCTCATTGGCACCCTAGTTCATAGAGCATTGATGATATGTTCGGGTAACAAACTGAGTTTAGAACTTGACAACATCCGAAAAATCTTACTTGATAACGGTTACCCTGAACATGTCATCAGCCGCGGCATAGAGAGGAAATTGACGCAATTCAACGCAGAAAAGTCAACAGTGCCCACCGAACGAACAATAAGAGATGTTCATATCCATCTACCTGGGATTGGTCCCATTTCTACCCGCTTTGAAAAACAATTGATTTCTGCGGTCAGTAAGTGTTACGACACAGTCAAACGAATGTGATTTTTACGACTACGCAACTGCTCCCTTCAACACGTGCTTCCTTCACTTCAACAAAGTAATGTAGTGTACGGATATAAGTGCGTCAAAGCGTCTGCAGGAACGCATAAACCAGCATGTCCCTAGATTTATCAGAACACGTGCATGACGCTCGGTGAAAAGCTCACCCATCATCCACTCAAGTTAAATTGAGTTAAATTGTCGTCTCAACAGGGCGAAAGAGTTCCTGTATCACGATAACTCATTTTCAAAAATTTAGACTTACTTTTTGTGCCCTTGGTCAATTTGCATTAGTCGCGGAGACCCATCTCACAATTTGAACATGGACCGTCTCGCCTACGATTCATTGCTAAAAAAAATCGGCCGCTACGACTCAAATTACGGACGCACGAAAAACGAGAGAGCCTGATGTCGGACGAGCGCGTGAATGTAAGTCGTTCGCAATACGACAGAAAAAGACTTCACAGAGGTTGATGTCAATGATCTTAATGTACAGGTGCAAATGACCTCAAAGTTTAAAAGCGCCAATAACTTGAATAAAACAAACAAATAAACTGAAAAAAGTCCGTAGTAAAATACTACTTCCACTTAATGTTGTATTTAATTGTCTTGGAAATTACTACTTGTACAAGAATAGGAATAGAAATGTTCGGAGTAACGTACACTTCTACTTGAGTAGTATTAGGGTCAGGAATTATGCAGGTTAGAGCAGACTTGGACAATTAGATGATTCTAGTTCTAGAGCGAATGACCGGAAATCTAATTCTAATATAATTCAGAAAATATTTCATTGATCTAGTTCTAGTTCTAATCTAATTTGTGAAAGGTTTTAACGCACTAATAAAAATTCTAATCTAATTTCTGGTTGTCCTGAAAATTTTATAGGAGAACTATATTACGCAAAACAAAACAATCTTGCTGAACTTACATTTTTTACTCTCGTGCTTATAAGAATGAACAATGATTTGATACCAACTGCACTTGATTTAATTTCCAAGATTTCGCGAATTCAGTTATTCTAATTATAATCAAATTTGAAAAAAACTGCGGGTAGCTATACTTCTAATTGTAATCTTATTTGGAAAAACTGTATTTATGATTATAATTCTAGTCTAATTTGCAAATGCTAAAAATATTCTAGATGTCCAATTCCGGTTTAGGGTCTCGTTAGATTAGGCGTGATGATTTCTTTCCACGACAACCTAACCCCAAACCAATTACAAACGCCGTCAATTTTGACCAGATCATAGGAAACCCTGTTTGGGTCATGTTGTTGTGGATAAGAAAGTAGCCTATCCTTAAACTCCGTTTTGCAGACAAAAAGCGAAGCCTAAAATAATGACTTTTTTACTTACTAAATAATTGCTACTTGTGCTTGAGTAGAAATTTACGTTACATTTACTTGTACTTGAGCGGAAATGCGCATAAGATGTGTCTTACATATGATGACGATAAAAGTGGGAAAACCTGTGAACCGGGAACCTAGCCCTGCCGAAACCTCCTCAACCCGAATACATTAATATATACATAACCAAGTGCCAGGCGCGTATTTCACCAAGTGCCGTATACCACAATTCCATGGTTGTAACCAAGTCACAAGATTCCGAGTCAATCTCACTTCTGTAGTTTTGACTCGAGTCAAGTCGAGTCATTTTCAATTCACGACCGAGTCAAGTCCGAGTCCAATTCATCTAATAGTATGTCGAGTCGAGTCATAGTGTTTTGACTAGAGTCCGAGTACAAGTCATTATGTTCCGTTTTCAGCTCAATCCGCTTTTCTCAACTCTGCTCGAGTGATATAGAATGGCTCGCATTCATAATATAGTAAGGTTACTCGGTTTTACCAGTTTCCGACCCTAATTTCAAGTATCAGGTCTGATAGACGAAATGCAAATAAAGTGGTGACTTTACTGTTATTCGAAGTTACAATGAAATGTCTGCCTTGGGGGGCCTAGTATCGAGTCACATGACTTGGTTCGAGTCATGACATTTCATAGTACTTAGTCTGACCCTCCTCGCCACCTCATCCGCGTCAGCGGTGTCTTACAAAAGCCTAGATGTGGGCCGTGCTATAAGTCGGCAGTTACGGAATATAAGAAGAATATCGGCCTGGTGTAAATGACGATAGTAGTCGACAAACACCATGAATACCCCAAAACAAACTTAGTCTGACATGACATGACATTTTCCGGCATGTACTTCATCAAAAACAAACACAGAATACACCTCACTGATGCACATCTGGAACACTCACTAACAGTTGCAGTTTCAAGTTACATATCAGAGTACAGCGCACTAGTTCAGTGCTCTTCAACCATATTCTCATTGTTGTACACACTTTTAACGTTTACGCATAACTCGTACACCCCTGAACATTTATTACACCGTGTGGTGTATCAGTCCCTTTTGACCACTAGTGGGTGTTTATACTGATTGCTCCTGATTACCTTCACGTCGGGACTATTCATTTCATTCGTACTAGTTGGGTGTGGCGTCGCTTCTGTTAGTTGTACCTACGTTAACTCTGTATTATTGCCATGTTGTATTCAGATACACTTAGCTTACTTTTATGTTAATAAAAGCCTAGGAACCGATCGTATTGAGTTCTATCGAAGGGTACAACAATTTTATTAACATAAATGGTCATCCCAACATGGCGTTCTCTCAAGAAAAGTACATACGTGTGCCAGTTTTGGAAGTGATGCCTAGCTCGGCGGACTCGCAGAAGATATTTAATCATTGGGAGAAGATGTTGGGGAAATTCTTAGTTGCCGTGCAGGCGTCCGCTTCAAACTCAACGGCTCCCAATCGATCCTCTTCTGACCCTCCAGCTGAAGTGACTATTGATAAATTGGCTATTCTCTACGGATATATATCGTCGAAGGTGTTCGCTCTTGTAAAGCACTTCGCTACGTATGAATCCGCTCTTGAGACGCTATGCAAGCTCTACAAGAAAAAGAATAACTTGATCTACTCCCGACACCTCTTGGCAACCTCTCGTCAGGATCAAGGAGAAAGCGTCACGGATTTTTCGCTAAAATTGCTAACTCTCGCTAAAGATTGCATGTTCGCTGCTGTAAATTCCGACGAGCATCAAAAGGAAGCCGTTAGCGACGCCTTGATTGCTGGCTTACGTTCGCCTACTATTCGTCTTAGATTATTGGAGCACGATGATATGACATTAGACAAAGCGGTTCAGATAGCCGAATCTTTCGAGCGAGCTCAGCAATTTTCGTCTTCCTACGAGCCCATATCGATGCCCGTCTCTGCCGCCGTGAGCGCTGTGGGATCTGAACAGACGACTAACAGCAATCAAGTCAAAATGACGCCGGAGGGAACCGGCGAAGTTGCACTCGTCAGGAAAGCGTACAAGAATTGCCAATATTGCGGCAGTCAACAATACCCTCTGCGCAAGGTCTGTCCCGCGAAAAACGCCGATTGCTATAAATGTGGATATGAAGGCCATTTCGGCAAGGTATGCAAAAGTGGCACTCAAAATAGGAAGATCGCTGCGCCAGCGTATGATTCTGATGAAGCCTCTCATTTGGCTTCTCTAGCCGCCGGTGGAACTGGTGCCGTAACGTTTAATTCCGCCGAAGTGGCGGACCTCGCTTCCTTGTTGATTGGAGTACCGAAATCACTCAGATACTCGGCTATCATTATCAATATAGCAGGATTGACTATAGAGGCGCTGGTCGACTCGGGGGCCTACGAATGCTTTATGAGACGGTCGTTTGCTAATTCGCTTGCACTCCCTCTGCACGGACCGGAATCCACTATTACTCTGGCATCGAAGGACTCTACCTCTAAAGTATTGGGGCACGTCACTTCGTCCTTCACAATACAGGATCATAAATACAGCGAAACACGTTTCGGAGTCGTAAACAACTTGTGCGCGGATGTGATCTTAGGATTGGAGTTTCTGAAAACTCACAAGAACGTCATTTTCAAGTTCAACGGGACTCGAAGCGACTTGATCATCGGTGATTCTCACTGTTCCGTCGCTGCCGCTAAGATTACAGAGACGCCAAAGAGATTCCACTTCGTTGATAGAAATGTCGATCCCATCGCGGTGAAATCAAGAAATTATTGCACCGACGACGCCCAATTCATCAAAGACGAGGTGTCGAGATTACTGCAAGAAGATGTGATAGAAAAGTCCGTCTCTCCGTGGCGGGCTCAGGTTCTGGTGACGAAAGATGAACGCCATAAAAAGCGGTTAGTTATCGACTATTCTCGAACTATGAATAGATATACGCCGCTGGATGCGTATCTGCTCCCTAGAATCGAGCATATTGTTAATGAAGTCGCTAAAGGAACGGTATATAGCACCATCGATCTGAAATCCGCGTATCATCAGGTGCCTCTTTGCCCATCCGACCGTCCTTCAACAGCTTTCGAAGCTGACGGTAATTTATACCAATTTCGTCGATTGCCTTTTGGGATAACAAACGGCGTCGCAGCTTTCCAGCGATTCATGGAGACAATTTTATCCGAAATCATAACCTGCAAGGTACTATTGCTTACCTGGACAATGTTACTATTTATGGCAAAAATAGAAAAGAACACGATAAGAGGTTGGAACGTTTTATGACTTCAGCCAAGGCTGACGGGCTGACTCTGAATGAAAAGAAATGTGCGTTCTCAGTTGAAAAGTTATCGCTCCTGGGGTACCTTATTTCCCATAACAAAATTCAGCCTGATCCTTGCCATTTGAAATCTTTGATGGATATGCCCATCCCTAACAATGCAAAAAGTTTAAAGCGCTGCTTGGGTATGTTTGCCTATTATTCGAAATGGATACCTTCGTTTTCGGAGAAAGGGAAACCATTGACTCGAAACAATGAATTTCCGTTGAAAACCGATGAATTCCAGGCTATCAAATCGTTGAAAAATAGCCTTATAGGTGCTTGCCTAAGCTGTATATATGACGACGAACCTTTCGAGGTTGCCTGTGATGCTTCGGACGTGGCAATCGCGGCCATACTAAGTCAAAGAGGCAGACCTGTAGCGTTTATGTCGCATACTCTTTCCAAATGCGAGTCAAAATAAAATATTGTTGAAAAAGAGGCCCTCGCTATTATTGAGGCCATTCGAAAATGGGGATACTTGCTTCACCGCAATAAGTTCCGCCTCGTTACCGATCAAAAAGCGTTGTCGTTCATATTCAGCAAAACTCACGCTAGTAAAATCAAAAATGCTAAGTTGTCGGTGTGGAAACTCGAATTGAGCGCCTTCAAGTATGAAATAATTCATCGCCCGGGTACTGAGAATGTTGTTCCGGATACATTTTCTCGTGCCTGCTGCTCATTGCCAAATTCTGGCTTGTCTCTCCATCAGGTGCACGAAGCTCTTGCTCATCCCGGAGTACGACGGTTGAACCATTTTATTAGAGCGAAAAACTTGCCTTTCTCTGTAAATGAAGTCAGAAAGATCTGCGCTAACTGCAGAATATGCTCAGAAATCAAACCGCGATTCTATAAATCCAATGTCCATCACCGTCTCATCAAATCGACTAGACCGTGGGAGAGAATAAGTATTGATTTCAAAGGCCCTGTTGGAGGACCTCGAAAGTATCTGCTCGTAATTATCGACGAATACAGCAGATTTCCATTTGCGTATCCATGCCGAGATATGACTTCAGCTACCGTTGTTAATTGTCTCACTGATTTGTTTTCCTTGTTCGGTCTGCCCGAATATGTTCACAGCGATCGTTCAAACTCGTTCTTATCGAAGGAAGTAACGACGTTTCTTACCCGTAAAGGCATAGCAACGAGCAAAACTACTCCGTACCATCCCACTGGAAACTCTCAATGTGAGCGTTTGAATCAAACGCTCTGGAGATCAGTAAAAATGCTCTTAGCCTCACGAAAATTGCCGGAAAGTTCATGGGAAGCTGTGTTGCCTGATGCCCTTCACTCTATCCGTTCGCTTCTATGTACTACTACTAATTCGTGTCCGCACGACAGATTTTTCAATTTCAGTAGGAGAAGTATATTGGGGGAATCGGTTCCAGATTGGATACTCCAAGGATGCTCCGTGTTGCTGTGGAACTTCGCAAGGAGAAGCAAAAGTGATCCGCTCGGAATCGAAGTCGATTTGCTCGAAGCTAACTCCAAATATGCCTTAATCCGGCATCCATCTGGAGTGGAATCGACCGTCTCAGTCAAGGACCTCGCACCTTATCCGCCTACTACTGAGCCCTACCCAGTCGATGATGGGGCTGCCGAACCGGACCGTGCAGTGGCCGACGATTCGTCTCTGGTTGACGTTAGCAACAATGAAGATTTTTCAGAAACTCCGCAAGAAGTTGTCGCTGATCCTCCGCCCTTGAGAAGATCAACTAGAATCAAACGCGCGCCTGAACGATATGGACAATCCTCTAAATCAGTGGTTCTTAACCTTTTTTCCTCCAGCGCCTCCCTTTCAAAAATTATCGTGTTCCAGCGCCCCCCAACTTCATATTGTGAGGAATGTAATAAAGACAACGAGTAAGAGGGAGGGCCGTAACAGCAATTCGTCAACCCCCCTATAAACGATTGCCTTGGGCACCCATAGCGTGATAAACCAAACTTCTGAGGGCTTCGCCCCCACGAACCCCATAGCGTGATTTCGATGGTCAGCAAAATTTGTGTGGCCTGGTCGCCATAGGTACCAAAATTTTCTATAATGCATGAATGAATAGGTGGTAATTACATATATAAGTCGCTATAAACTTTTTATCCTCTCAGCCCACGTAATCAGATTTACCAGTAGCGCTGAGTGAGCTGTTGTATAGGAAAATAAAGGGCACGTAATTAATAATTAGACATATTCGGGCGTGCCCGTAGGTGCAATTATCCGTTACCAGGGCCGTAACAGCACTTCGTCAGCCCCCCCCCCCCCCCCCAAACAAAAAACGGTCCTGGTTCCCCATCGGGTGATAAACCAAACTTTCGGGGGACTTCACCCTCAGACCCCCATTCGGATGTCCGCTATTTGCTTATACTAGGTATCTACACTGGGTGTCCATTTACTGAGGCAGCTACTCTCGCCTAGACGCGCGAGGCGCGAAAAATTTCACTAATTATTGATTGAATTGGTCAATATGATCGGGAATTGCATGTAAATTGAGATCAATTTTTATCCTCTCTCTGCTCACGTAAACAGATTTACCGGTAGAGCTGAGTGATGTGTGTTTGAAAAGGTAGGGCCCCTCAATAATAATTATACATCTTCGGGCGTATACGCGTTGGCAGGAACGAAACGTCACTTCGTCAGGCCCCCGAAAAAACTTGGGTCTTGGGCTCCCATAGGATGATAAACCGACCGCCCCCCCTCCCCCATCACGTTGTTCGCTTTTGCCACGGAATCAGCCGTACTGTTTAGCGAGTCAGTGCGAAGCGCGAAAAGTTTCGATAATTCATGCTAAAATCGGTCAGTAAGATCGGGGATTGCAAATATATTGCTATCAATTTCTTGTCCTCTCTGCTCACGTTACCAGATTTACCGGTAGAGCTGAGTGAGATGCAATGTTCCCTCTAGGCTGCGCACGTGCGCAGTGCTGACACCGTCTCTGCGCACAGAAAATCTACTTTGCGCACAACAAATCCGAAGTTATGACCTTTTTTTTTAGTCGTTACGCACTGTTGTCCAAGGGTCAGCGCAGTGAGTTGTTGAGTGCGCGCAGACTCATCAAAACTTAAAACGAACATTGTGAGGTGTCTTGGAAACTGTAGGGCCCGTAACTAATAATTAAACATATTCGGGTGGGCGAACCCGTTAATATGACTTCGTTGCATGATGTTATTTCGTGACCTCCTGTCTGCAATATCAAAAAATATAGAATCGTCCAACAGGGATATCGCCCAACAGGAATATCCCTGTCGCCCAATCGTACTAAACTAAGAGACACACACGATTTCAAATTGGTATTTCTTCACTGGCAAAGAATTTTTCCCTGCCAGATGGAATTCGTCTTCTGGGGTTCAGATTGCCAAGGCAGGAACATTCGGTGTCAGTCATTTAGGCGCCCATGGACAATTAAACCTATTTGTATTTTGAAGGCTATATATAACGAAGTTCTCGGTGTTAATTTGCTTTGAATACTCATCAAGGATATGTCCTATCACCAGTCACCACATCATCTACTGCGAAGCCATTTTACTCCAGCGCCCCCCATACCGCCCCCCTGAGCCCAGCGCCCCCCATATCGCCCCCTGAGCGTTTCCGCCCCCCTTCAAAATCGCCAGCGCCCCTTGGGGGGCGCTGGGAGCAAGGTTAAGAACCACTGCTCTAAATAATTACTTTGCTTTTGTTAGTGGGGGATATTGTGGTGTATCAGTCCCTTTTGACCACTAGTGGGTGTTTATACTGATTGCTCATGATTACCTTCACGTCGGGACTATTCATTTCATTCGTACTAGTTGGGTGTGGCGTCGCTTCTGTTAGTTGTACCTATTACATTAACTCTGTATTATTGCCATGTTGTATTCAGTTACACTTAGCTTACTTTTATGTTAATAAAATCCTAGGAACCGATCGTATTGAGTTCTATCGAAGGGTACAACACACCGATACCGTAGTAATCCGTATTTCGATTATATATAGAACATACGGGCACATTCGAGCAGTGAGGGCCTATAGACGACAAATACTACTTGGCCAGGAACATTACAGCGGGGAGTTCCCTTGTGGTGTTCTGTGCTATCACTGATTCCTTGAGATATACCATGGCGTATAAAATTTTCTAATTGTAGAAGCAGAACATCCCCGCAGGCATACTGTATATAATATATGCACCCAAATCGAGAGGAAAAATGTGAGGAAAAGACACTGGGACTGGGAATGAATAGTCGCGCGGAGCGTTAAAATTTTTTCAACCCCGCGTGAATAAATTTCGTCAATAATGTTGGTGTAGTTTCATATATTACTGTCAAAACTTATTCATTCTCAGCCCACGTGGCCAGATTAACCAATAGAACTGATGGAGGGATGTCTTTGAAAAATCTGTGCACGAAGTTGATGATGATGCATCTTCTGATTTTTAGTAATCACCCTGTTGCATGTTGTTCTTTCTTGACCTTTCATCCGGATTGTCGATACAGTCGAAATATAATGGAATCACCCGAACGTAACAGAAAAACCTTCATTCGTTAGACGCACACGATTCCAACTTGGTATTTTATATTATGGGGCGCATAATTTTCCTCTGCGGTTCGCATTTGTACGGTGGGGATTAGATTGCAAGGACAGTTTTACATTAAAATCCAAAAATCCAAGTCACCCTGAAACGCGTCAAGCGCCAAGAAATTTGAAATGAAGTCTCTCAAATATTTGGGAACCAATTCATAAATTCAAATTGCATATTGACGGCCGCCAACACACGTTAATTTAAATATATGAAGACGGCAGCATAATTATGGTATTACGACTGCATGCTTCCGTACGTCCGAAACTTGGCCACCATTGGCCCGATCGAAATAAGGATGGGCACGGCTGTGACGTATAGAAAATACTAAATCCTAATCAGGACCGCCATCTAACATAGTGGTTCTCATACTCGTCCATCGGCACCCCCTGGCTAGTGGCTATGCCGTGCAATTGTGTACACCGAGCAATTTATAAGCTTGCCGCAGGAAACACCAATTCAAAATGTCTGAGCTATTGCGCCGGTTTCCCCTAGATTCATTATGGATATATATCGCAAGCTTAACGAATGTCTACTTCACCCTGTTATACTACAAAAGTTACTGATAACTCCATTACCAAAGGTTAAGTGATGGAGAAACATCTGCTTATGACATCACATAAGGAATATAACTTACAAGCTGCATACAGTCAATATGAACATTGCACGATATTACACATCCAGTCAACCTGATCTGAAGCATAAACTGGCGTATTTATCATGATAGATAGTCATCGTTTCATCATAATGCTGACCTCGAACACCCCAGTATACCCCATCCGAGTGGTACGCCTTTTTAAAATTTTGGTACACCCCAGGGCAGACCTGAGCAAATTGCGGCCCGCGGAGCTATTCTGTGTGGCCCATGAAAAGTTACTTGGAATTAAAAACATAAAACCTACTTTTTAATGTTGCTGCGTGGACTAAAGCCATGGGCCGTATAAATTGAACCGAAAATTCGTTTACTTTTAAGCCTTTTCATTATTATGCCACGATTACGCAGCCAACGTACCTCGCATGCGTAATCCACATTCAAAATGAAGTCAGTGTGGCAAATTACGCCGTAACAGTCAAAGTCACAAGAATTCACTAAACCTTCTATGTTGGCATTGTCACATTCGCATCACACCAGTTGTTCTCAAACTGGGGCGCGCGCCAACCTTGTGGGCGAGAAAGTATCTGAAGGGGGCGCGAAGCTGCGGTCCACTGAATTAGCTGTGTATTATCCGAAAAACATTTTAATGTCTTGATAGAAAAACGCTGATAGGGATTTAATGAAAGTTTAAAAGGTATCATGTTTACTATTGTTTCGGAATATGATGGCAAATAAACTTTTAGGGGATAATTAACCGTCATTTTTTCATTCCCTAATATCAACACCTCCACCTAGCAACATTTACAAATAGTGTAATTCACTGCTTTCAATATAGAAATGAAATTAATCCGGGAGAGCGCAGCTAATTTTTTTTTACTCGGCCCGCCAACGTAGTTTCTGCTTGTCATTGGGCCCACGGAGAAAAATAATTGCCCAAGCCTGTCTCAGGGTGTACGATACACCCGGTTGATAGCATGTAATGCCAGGCTTCCCGCGAACTGATATAGAAACAGATAGCATGATATCCAGTTCAAAGTGTGACATGATTTATTTAAAAATTTGAGTTGACTGTTGTTGCATGATTTATACAAATATGGTGCGAAGTAATTCATGGTTTATTAAAAATGTTTCTGGCTTGCATGTTGAATTAGGATGTTTTGATTTTATAAAAATGTCTTTGAAGTTTCCCCACAATGTGATTCCTGCTCAGTTCCAAGTGGTATAAAAGTGAAAATTCAGTCTGTTATAGGTAAACGGCGGGAGTGAATGGTAGCCCACCACTTCAATCAGTACACAAGAAGTAGCTCTTGGTTGCAAAAAGGTTGGTCACCCCTGACTTAATCCATTCATAGTAAATGGCTCTATACAGACCCGATTGCTTCTTTATCATTTACTTGTTAGAAGTGGATATATAGAATGCCGTGAATCATGAACGGTCTGAAAAGAGACCATATTACTGTGAACGCAGATATCGCTTATTGACAAACTGATTTAGTTGAACTGCATGACGAATAATAATAGAATAACCAAAACTATCTATAGTCCAAAGCAGTGGCTCCCAACCTTTTTGTCTTCATTCCCCACTTCAGATTTATCCCGATCCTCCATTCCCCACCAGGACCGTAAACGCGCGAAGCGCGAAAAATTTATGTAATTCATGTTTGAATCGGTCAATATGATCGCGAATTGCATATATTTTGCTATCAATTTTGTATCTCTTCTCTGCTCACGTAATCAGATTTACCGGTAGAGCTGGATGAGGTGTGTTTGAAAAAGTATGACCCCTACATATGAATTAAACATCTTCGGGCAGACCCGTTGATATATTGGCTTCGTTACATGATGCTATTTCGTGACCTCCTATATCTGCTGTGTCAAAAGATATGGAAATCGCCAAAACCAAAAGGCACACACGATTTCAAATTGGTATTGCTTTACTAGCAAATAATTTTTTGTTTCCGGGATCGCTTTTGTCGTGTGGGTTTCAGATCGCCAGGACAGGAACATTCGACGCCAGCGATTTAGCCGCCTAAAAAAAATTAAACATATACGCATATTGTATATATATATCGAAGTTTTCGGTCACCACAAGGACATTCCTTCTTGGTCAATGTCTTCTCGCTGCTGATCGTTCTGGCACACTTCTCGGAGTCGCATGTTACACGGTCTATAACTTAATCCGTCTTGGTGCGTCGTGGCGCAGTAATGGCCGACGCCGAAGTCTCCGTTTCTATATATTCTACGCATTTACGTGGGGAAAGGGTCCCCAATATTCAAAATATTAGGCAATAAAATTGAATAAGTGACACAAATTTCAAAAAAAAAACTCCATACTTTATGTTAATTCATGAAATCATTTTTAGGCCCTTCGAGCTCATCCCCCACCCAAATTGGCGGGTTCGGGATTCGGCCGATAAGGTCCTGTTCCCCACTACCCTACACATTTGTCATCGCAGAGCAGCTATTTGCTGGTTTGACTACACAAGACATACCTTCACACCAGTACGCAAGACAAGCGCCTATAACTGCAACGTAAAACGTATTGTGAACCGATACCAGCAACGCTCAAAATTTCGCGAAAGCGTTACTTCACGTCAAACTAGTCGTGCTGGATGCGTTCGTGACGCCATGATTGGCCATCCAGAGTTAAACATGACGTTTTGTGAGCACCACGCAATATAATTTTCAATACATACATTCCAGAGTAGTTAACATCAGGTAACGATAATTGCGCATGTGTCTCCGTGATTATGAAGACTGTCCTGTAGATAATTTTGAACAACGCGTTTATTCCCATCAGAAACTATTGAATTCCCCACCGTTTGGGAACCACTGGTCTAAAGTGATGCAAAGCCTACCCGCCATTTGAACGGGTACGTAAGCGAGGGTGTTAAATGGCTTGGAGATGATTTATAGAGATTACGGCCAGCCGTTGTTGACTCGCCACTTTCAAACTCGTGCAGTGTTTCGCACATCTATTCCGGTCAATATAATCTTGGAATTCAGAGGGAAACGGTGAATAAAGACTTCTGGATGATCATTACCATGGATCTCTCATAATGCAAAGTAGATCGATTGTGAGGTCTGCCCTCTGCAGTACGCTAACAAATATTTATACGAAGACGTAATCGTTCGGAATTTACAAACCGATGACACATACCGGGTGAATATCTGCTTTTAAGATTAAATAAAAATTTAAAACTATGCTATGTCTCGAATCTTATACCATTGATTTGTACTTTATATTGTGATTATATTACTATAACTTTATTACATATGGTTCTGTGTTCGGTTCAACTACAACTCTTACGTCTTCACGCTGTTTTGAAGTAATTCGATTTATTTTGCATATATACCAACTCAATAATTAAGACGGACCTTGATCTACGAAAACGCAACGAAATGTCTGCATAGAGTTATTCTGATAAATTGTTGAGCAGGCAAAGAATAAAATCAAGATATTTATAATTTCGAACAACACTGAGTCTATTAAACAGCACAGGAGAGTTGTTCTTTGATATTTGTACTATTCATGAACTAACGACGAGAGCGTTAGTTCACCGATCTACCGTGGACTTTACTCAAGTCAAAGCACGATACAAATATATACTACCGTAACAATCTCACTCACAATGTTGCAAACGTAAGTTCTCCTTTGAATAGGCAGGGATGTTTTATCTTAAATGTGAGAATACGGAAATATTGCTGCGTCAACATGATACTTTGGTGGACTTATATATAAACCGTTAAACAGTGGTGTTCAATGCACACTGGGCATCTGCAATTGTGTAACCATTCCAATACGCCGGTCAGTTTCAAACTACGCGGTGGAACGAGACGCACAATTTTCCTCTGCGAGCCTCATTAGGCCACTGACAATCGTCGGTGTTGCGTCAGCTCAATTTTCGAGACAGAGAAAAGACCTCAGCAAGAAGAAAGTACTCAATGTGTTGTGGTAGTTAAGATGCGAAATGGTGTGTGTAGAAAGATATGATTGTCAGCGTTACCGCTTAATAGCAATCCCTGAAAAGAATGGGATTAATCACAAAGCAGGCAATGAAGCTGTAACGTTCAATGTAACGTAATGTAACGTTCAACTTCATATTATTCGTATTGTAGGTATGGGATAATACCAATGCCTCGAGTCAGGGTTGTATTGATTCAAGTCGCGATTTTGTGGTGACTCGACTTGACTCGAATCAATTTTTGTATTGACTCGAGTTGTACTCGATTTATTGTGCATGACTCGAAGTAAGTCATGTGACTCGAGACTAGGATGACCAATACAGTCATTTCATTGTAACTAGAGCAGCGGTTCTCAACCTTTTTTGACACGCGCCCCCCTTGGCGATGGTCAAAAAAATCGCGCCCCTGACATTTATCGTCATGTCAAAAAGAGCACATCATCTAATATAGAGGTGGGCAACATTCTTGCTAATCATGGCCGCATTTCGATTACTTTTGTAGCCTAAGGCCACATTCCAGGGTATAGCCGCAATGAACGATCTGGACGCAAAATACCTATGGTAAACTGTCCAGTGTCAATATCCATTCCCTATGAACTCCGGTCTATTCTACTTTTCACAACGCCCTATTACGCACTGAAATCGCTAGTGGCAATGTTATGAATAGTTGCTGGGAGCGCATATTGTCTCGCAGAGCGCGAAAATTTTTCAGAGCCGCGAATGAATTGTTATTTCTTGTGGATTTCCATTACTGCTCCAAGTAAGAAGGGCGCTACTGCATTAAAATCGAAAATTGAAGTCTTGTTGAATTGCGCAAAGCTCGAAGAAAATTTCAAGATTAAATAAAATCACTCGAAAATTCGGGAGTGAATTCGTAATTGCAATTTGCATGTCTACGGCTGCCAACTCATACTAATTGAATTAGGCGTCGTCGGCCGCACAAATTCCCTTCTGCGGCCGTACGGGCTGCCCACCCCTGATCTAATAGTATACTATACATGAGGTATATCTTACGCCAATTGTGAATCCGCATTCCAGTTGTTTAGTCTTTTGCAGTGCTGACAAACTTCCCCAAACTTGTTTGAAAATAACAAAAAAATATTGAAAAGGACCTCAATTAATTTCAAGGTAGGTTGCACTGAGACTAATTCTGATGCTGGTAGTGACTACAGAGAGTACGGCGTCGTTCTGTCCTGCCATGCTAAACTTGATCAGTTTTGAAAATGAATTAAATTGTGTTGATTTATAGCCAAATTGAGGGCGAAACCATGCAACGTATATTGCATCTAAATCTGTCTTAGGCGGTGCAGTTCGCCAGCTATCAACATCAGCTACCTAGCGCACAGACATTTAGGCTACTGCCAAAGCTATAAAGTAATGAATGACTTGCACGTAGGAATTTCTCTAAATCTTCAAAGAATATCAAAAATTTCCTCAAATGAAGTTGAAGTCAGCCTATACTCCGTTGAGCGCGACTGCTGGAGTTTGAGTTTGGCAAGCTTTAGAATACGAATTAAGTTTAATCTTCAATAATCGTCTCTTCAGAATGGTTGTGAAACACATGCTTAGTCACAATTTATACAGACATCGACTAAATTAACAAATATTTCTCGCGCCCCCCAGGTTGAGAACCCCTGAACTAGAGGAATGGTGAAAACATTATTGGTATTTCGTCTATCAATCCTGACAATTGCAAAATAAGGCCAGAAACTTTTCAAACTGAGAAACATTACTATACTCTGAATGCGAGCCATTCCATAGCGCTCTAGAAAAGATGAAAACAGTGGGTTGAACCAGATTGAACGGAACACTGAATACTGAACATAATGACTTGGACTCTGACTCGGTGGTGAATTCAAAATGACTTGACATGACTCAAGCCAAAACTATAAAAGTGCGATTAACTTGTGACTCGGAACCTTGTGACTTGGTTACAACCCTATCTTAAAGCAAAAACTAGGCTGGTACTATTTCTTTCTCCTTGTGGTGAGATGGGGTATAGTGATATATAATTAAACAAAGCATTTATTGCAACCGTACGTATACGTATGATCAGGATCATTGATCACAGATGCATCCGCTACCAATTCGTGTTTAATGATTTTCAGATATGTCGATGTGGCTGCGTGTCCTAGTCAGACCGCCATGAGGCAGACAAAATATATGTCTAGATCGCTGTGGCAATTGTCATTTCGGAATTTAATATTGCTGTGGCATCGAGTTGCTGTACGATCGAATTCATCCTGTTTTTAACTGTCCTATATATCGTAGAATTTCACAACCTCGGATAGGATAGAACTATGCACTAATCCAGGGGTTTATTTAACATTTGAATCCATTCGCGAGCTGCACTGTATAAAATTAAAACATTAAGCCAAAATTCAATATTGTTGTTTGATTATAATGGCCGGCAACATGGAAATAATATGTATGTATTTGTATATTTAAAACAAACCAAACATTGATTTGATGATAAAGTACACGCGTCAGAAACAGTGACTACAATTTATAAGCTGGTCGTGCTCAAAATTAGGGATTAAAGTCGGTTGTCCCGATTCTTAGAACTGGATGTAAACTCGAGTCAGTGAGCAGCGATCAATATGATGATTTTGGTTTGACTCCAGGACATACAATGCTGACAGCATCATAACCATGTTACTTTTAAATACGCTTCTACAATATATAAATACTATAAATATAAATAGGCCTACTTCTACACATACCTAGAACGAATCTATCTAAC
Organism: Botryllus schlosseri; assembly: GCF_051294905.1. NCBI lineage: Eukaryota > Metazoa > Chordata > Ascidiacea > Stolidobranchia > Styelidae > Botryllus > Botryllus schlosseri. The sequence goes on from NC_137238.1 coordinate 26,695,440, forward strand.
GAACTCGCCAGTTAGGCCTACGTTTCACTTTCCGTAATGTTTACCGATTACCACCTTTCAAAATGCACGAGTCGCGAGTTCGGGTTGTCACGCCATCAATAAAACAGAATATTACGTATCATCATGTTAAAAGATATAAAGAATAAGTTTAAGCAAGTATCCACAGTAATTTGATTTTAGTGCGCATTTTATCCATATTTCTACGTTACTTGAACCTTTCGCGGGCCGCACAAAACGGTGTTGCGGACCCCATGCGGTCCACGGGCTGTAGTTTGCCCACCCCTGCACTAATCCATTCTAACAAGCCCATCTATCTTATTAAATAAGAGCCATTGAATCTTTGATTTCAGAGTCATCGTTTTCGAATGTATAGTGGAGAATGACTACGACGGGTCTTGCTCACTTTATCGTAGATAATCTTTTGGACAAAGTGGGTTTGAATCCAACTTGGGAGAAGGTTCGCAGATATCTGTATGCTGTCAGTGTGGGGATTTCGCTGGTTACATTGTATTTCACACTGAAGATCGACGTCGAGTGTGCACCAGCGTATAACAACGGCACCGTAATAGATTCCGAGACTCGCTCAATGCACGTTAATGAATATTGCAGAGATTCGCGGTCTTTGTGGCTAACCAGATATTGCGGATGTTTTCTCGTGTCGCTGAATATAGTTATCTTGGGGACTGCACCTTGCTGGTTGTATATGCCGAAGATAATCGATTCATTTAGAACCTTCGCAGAGATTCAGAAATTATTCGACGAAATACACTCATCTTACCAAGGTATCAGGAATATGCCGTCAACTTTCTTGGAACCGACCAATAAAATCAAAACACAGCTGCGTCAACTTATTAGACTATTGTTCAAGTTGCAGGAGACGAGCCGCTACACTACAAGTAAATATCGCTGCTACACTACCAGTAAATGTAGCTGCTGTGTGGACAGTATATGTAACTGCTGTAACTACTGCTTTGATAAGTCAGGTCATTACGTATGTCGATGTTCGTTACTCCTATTGATATTTTCAGGATCTGCTTCAGTATCCATTTGGTTTGGAGTCCAGATATATCAGATCGGTGATGTGTACAGTTGTACATACGATTTAAAAGCTGAAAATGTGCATTATATATGCACGACTGATGTAGCTCTGAGAATAGCTTTCTTCAACCTTGCTTGCGGCGCCGTTTACATTTTACAAATGTTACCAACAGGCTGGGGTATCTGGAAGGCAATAAATGCTGTCAAATCAACGTATGGCGATGGGATCGAATATCCTGTCATGGGGTTGATTCTAATCTTTTGGAGAAGCTCCACGTCGTCCAATTCCGGATTGCTAAGAGAATGTATAGAGGAATTCGTGTTTTCTGGACGCTTTTACAAGGCCGTCGTTAAAAATGGGGACGGACCAGATACAGAAAGAGCTGTCAATAAAAATGGGGACGGACCAGATACCGATTTGACCGAACTAGCTCGTTTCATGGAAAAGTCATTCAGCCCGCTATCCGTTTTAACTTACAAATACAGGAAATATAACGCGGTGCGTTTCCGAAAGTTTATCCGCAACTCCGATTACAAACTGAAAGAATGTTTTTGGCTTGCGGAGTTGCTTGCCAAGCACGAACTATGGGAGACTTTCGTAATTCTACTGGAAGGGGCTGAAGATTTGACTTCTGTTAAAGAGAATGATGAAACAATGAAGCGTTTCAAGAGTTTGAACGTTAATTTCGACTCGTTGGCTTCGGCGGATATGGAAGTCGAGAGACTATACGATGATTTTTACGACAAAAAAACGGTGAAGAAGTCGAATGATACGCACAGTCTTCTGTATTATGCAATCGATAAGAAGGCAATAGGGACGGTGAGGCAAATGAAGAATCTGAACGTAGCGATTTTTCTACTATCGTGCTTTAAACCACCGAAACCTTACGTGCACGACCGTTCGAGTGACCAATTGAAAAGTGAGCGAGCTGAGGAATATTTGAAATCATTATTACCACCACCACCACCACCTCCTCCACCACCATCATCCCCAACATCCCCATCATCATCATCATCATCAGCAGCAGCAGCAGCACCACCACCACCACCACCTCCAACACCACCACCACCATCACCACCACCACAAACAGCAGCAGCAGCAGCAAGCCAAGATCAGGTTTTAAGAGAGAAACGCGGGAAAGTTATGTCTTTAATAAATAAATGCGATAGATGGAGCAACCAACACTTCCGATGTCAGCAGGTGTTACAAGAGGAGCTGGAAAAATACCTTTCAAAGAAGAAACTGCGTACCCTTCCGGAAATCGTTGCAAGGAGAAAATTTCGTAAATGGGATGAGACTGCAGTTAAATTTTTCAGGTTGGCAGTAGAGAACAAAGATGACAAAATGAAAATGGCACTATTCCGGGCATATTTTCTCGGTAATGGAGGATCTGCTCCTAGCGACGAGTGCATCCATGAGATGATAAATAATCTTAAACGTAAATATGTATTTTACGACTGTATCAAACTGCTTGAATACCTACTGGAGAAGAAGAAACTAGACATATGTGTCAAATTGTTAAATAACGCAAATTTGAAAGGTTTCGAGCTCCCGAGGAATTGGAAGGATCGTCTGGCTGAAGTAAATATCAAATATAACACGGAAAACAAGGAGAACCCTTTTCGTTTAGAGCAGGACCAAAATACAGACAATGTGACAGAGGAAAACGCCTCTAGTGAGTAACTTTATACATGTCGATCAGAGTTGAAACCAAGTCATAAGTCAATCCAACTTTTATAGTTTTGACTCGAGTCAAGTCGAGTCATTTTCAGTTCACCACCGAGACAAGTCCGAGTCCAAGTCATCGAGCAGAAGGTCGAGTCCGAGTCATGGTAATATGACTCGAGTCCGAGTCCAAATCATGATGTTGACTGCTCAGCAGTTTCCAGTCTTGTTAAACCCACTTGGTATAACTATGTTTGGTGATATCGAATGGTTCGCATTTATAATTTTTTACACTAATTTTCCTCACTTTTAGCAGTTTCTGGTGGTATTTGTAAGTCGAGTCGAGTCGAGTCATTTCCGTATTTTGAAAAAAAAAAGATTCGAGTCAAGTCGAGTCATGACTCGAGAGTAATTACAGCCCTGATGTCCATGCAATCAATTATGGATCTACAAGTCCAATGTTTCCAGAAGTATCACAAATTGTATATATAGCATCATCTAGCCTTTTTTACGAATAGGATTACGAATCGCTTGAAGACGTATTCATTTCGCTTTAGTTCTGTTAAAGATGACCCTGCATTACGTAATTGCAATCCCTTTCGCATGTTCAATAAACACAATTCGCAGAGTGACAGTAATTACAAATCGCCGTCTAATTGGACATCTGTAAAACTTACAGTTCCTCTAATTACGTCTACAGTATAGCCAGGCCATCGCGAAGACAGTTAAATCGATGGGAGTAAAGATACCTTTTGCTTATCCACGCCGCGCAGTCGGATAAAGATCATCATTCTTCCTGGGCCAGTGGTTCTTATCCGCGGATCCGTAACCCAGTCTTAGTGGATCACAGGAGGTCAAGAAACATACCCGTCCCATTCAGCAGAAGTCACGCTGATTTGCAGTGAATATTCATTGTAATCTTTTTTGCTCTGTGTTCAGCTCATGTTTGTTGGTTTTGTTCTTAAATACTGTTGTTGATGCACACTGCACACTGCACACTGTATTTTTTGTAGCAGTATTTTGTAGTAGCGTATTACATTTGTAAATTGGAAGATGTTTGATTTTTGTGATTAGGCGAAAATTTTGGGTTCATCGAAATTTGTAAGGCTTGGCCTGGTTCGGAATCACTGAACTAACCCCTAGCGGATTGAATACCATGTTGCATTGTAGACCTGCAACCGTAACGTATTCCATCGACCCATGCGTAGGAATCGATGCAAAATGTTTGAGCGTTCAGACTTTAGACCAGGGATGGCCAACCTTTTGGCTGAAGGACCGCATGAACTTTACGAAATATTGCGCGGCCCCTTGAATGTAGGTGATATTTTATAGTTCGTCCGATCAGGAGCAAGCCGGATTAGGTAGAGGTAAAAATTTGACTTGATTTACTACGCATGAAGATCGACATCATTTAGGCTATGTCATGCAAAGCCAGTGCACATTTATGAACTAGCCACGCGTCAAATTATAGCGACTGCTGTAGGCAGGACCGTAACTATATTACACCCCTCTTCAATTGAGGGGGTGAGCTTGAAGGGGTCCAAAATTTACTTCGTCCATGAACGTGAATCACAGAGAAATTTTTTAAAATTTAAGCCAATTTTTAAATATTTCGTGCGCTGCACGCGATTTCATGTTGGTATATGTGTTGACGATTAGCCTATATTGGGTGCCCTTCCTCGAAGAAAAAAGGCACATGATTTAGAAATAAGCATTTCGGTGCAGGCTATTTACCATGCCACGACGCACCAAGACATATGAAGTTTAGGCCAACATGTGACGAGAAGTGTGCCAAAAAGATCGGCAGCTGGCAAACCTTGGCCAGAAAGGACTGCCCAAATCTTGATCAAAAACTTCTATATAGGTATGTCTAATTGTCGATACGTGCCTAAATAGCTGGCGCCGAATCTTCCAATCCTGATAATCTGAACCCCACAGGACAAATCCCGTGTCCCAGAGAAAAGTTCTTCTCCAGTGATGAATTACTAATTTGTGGAGTCGTGTGCGTTTTTTCGTTTAGTACGTTTGGGCAATTTCTATATTTTTTTTTTGCTTAGTAAAATTTAATTTTGAAAAAACTTTGCCCGCATGTATGTAAATTATGTGTTTTCGCACATAAGAATTGTAGGCTACTACTTAAATCGTCATTATTGTTGGAAGTTTCTGTCCTTACGAAGTAGTTTGGTCCGAAAAAAACAACTTTTTTTACATGAAAACTAAGAAATCTTTCAGTGGAAAAACTTTATTTTAACGAAATCTGGACCTATAAAGATTTCCACGATAGTTACATCATGCAATATGATGGTAATCATTAAAATTTGCTATAGTACAACCAGGGCTGTGGAGTCGGAGTTTGGCTAGATTTTTGCTTATAACGGAGTCGGAGTCTCAAAAGTTTTTAGCACGCATTGGAGTCGTGAAAACTATAGTGGCTGGAGTCGTAGTCGTAGAAGAAATACTGACTAGAGTCGGAGTCGGAGTTTGTGTAAATTACCGTGACTCTGACACCGTATCCAGCTTCTTCATTATGATAACAATCGCTTTCAAAGGTATCTTCAACTTACTAATTATAACTAAAATAGGATTTTATGTACCATCAACCACTAATATTAGTAACGATATTGATAAAATATGGCATTATTTGCAAATTGCAACTTTGTTGCATAGAGGGGAAAATCGCGATATGCATCTTCGCGTTGCAGTATCAAATTGATGCAATTTTTGGAATTATACCATGATACTATGACAGAGTAAATACATCGTCTGGTTTTGTAAAATTGATATATGCCTAGCTACATATAATCAATCACTGCTTCCCACTTGACAAAATAAAAAATATTCGTAGTGTAGCTCAGCTGCTTGGGACGAACAAATGATTAAGAAACTTTTGACCAAGTGCATGTACTAGACATATGATATTTGCGTCGGAGTCATTTTCACAAACTCCGACTCCAGACACTATAGCTTTCACGACTCCGGCTCCACGACGTGCTAGAGAATTATTAGCCAAAAATTAGCCAAACTCCGACTCCACAGCCCTGGTTACCATACGTCCTCTTTTTGAGAAGTCTGCATTACAATTATTCATCATGCGCTTCTAGATATAACAACCGGTGCCCACGCAGTCTTGCTGCAGTTAGGACATGCGTTGCGTTGAGCATAACACCTTGTATTTTGTTTCATTTGACCGTTTGTGAATCAAAAGGAGCTGACAATGAGTCGTCTAAAGCGGTAGGCTAGCTTGTAAGTAGGCTAAAAGCTGTAAAATGTCACATCATAAGTTTACCGACAGTGAAAACATTTACGATACAAACAAAATGCAGGTTGCAAAAAGATTTTGACTTCAAAAGCAATCTTTTGAACCAATGTTACAATTTTGTCATGTCCAAACAAACGCCCTACTGATTCGTAACACTGCAGTTCATGACTTTCTCGCTTGGCGCTCAGCATTGAGGGGTGGTGCAAAACTTGGAAAGGCTATATAAGTAGCCTATACAGAGTAGGGATGGTGTGAACCTCTGAAAGGTTCATGTTCGTGTGAACGCGAACCTTTTTGAACGCTTCTGTGTAAACGCGAACCTCGTGACGTCACATGATGTCCTATTGCTAATTCCAACCCTACATTTCAGCGAAGGGATAGCCTATCTTAATGTACCCGATACCTAGCGATAACTCGGGCTACTTGATGCCACAATGCTGAAGCACATATTGACGTTTTAAACGTCGCCAAATGTATCAGCTGGGGCAATCAAATGATATAATAATCCCATAAAATCAGTATCTTCCGTCGCTTTGCCAACAATATCGACGAGGACTTGCAAGGGAATGTAAGCGCCTTAACGGTCTAGGCCAGACCGGACAATGTATCCGGCATCTGAGTATTGCTATACGTTGATATCGAGCAGAGAGTAAAACGGATTTCTGTACTTTGCTACCGATATCACCCCTTAAACAAAGTTATATACGGCAGTAGCCAACACCCCAATAGCACGGATTTTGTTTTTATGATACAATAAAATCAATATTGACCCCGTACGCCTGCTAGAGCGGTGGTTCTCAACCGGGGGTCAGCGAAGCAATTTCAGGGGGTCCGCGAGACCTCTAAATTTTTAAAATTGTTGATAACGTAATTTTTAATTTATTTATTAATTTGAGAAAGCATGAGGCGGTTTCGCACCACAACTGCTAAAACCTCATGACTCATATCATCATAATAATCGTTTGACATGAACTATCGTAGTGTGGAAATTCATTTTCATTGCCAATTTTCCAATAACTTGCCGATACAAAGATATTGCTGTTTAGAGACGTTTTGTTGGGGTTTGTTGACAAAATAAAAATATGGAGATAGTAAGGTCAATCAGGGGGACTTCGTTATGTCTTCTCGATTTGAAGTTGTCAGTCTCATCAAATTAGTAAACAGTCGTTTGAAATTTGTACCAATGCAGGGATTAAAACCTCGCCACGAAATCCATTTTATCCTGCGATAGACATAACCACTATTTGAACAGCTTCTTGGAGGTACAGAACTTCAATATACAATTGCATAGTACATAGGCGCCGACTTTTATTTTTTTAAGAGGTTGCGAAGTTTTGTGACGTCATAATTGCTCCCTGTTGATGACGTCATCGTCGCACTTGAACGCATTTTACTACATGCCACGTTAAACCATTTGCCGGCCATGCACTATCATTAGTAGAGTCTTGCAACGGTACGAGGTTCGTCCGACGATTTATTCCGTCAGGCGTCGCTACGTTAGCAACGCGCAATCCTTCGTGTGAGTTACGAAATGCACTACGCACTGGCCTAGCAAGTTCTCAAGTAACACACGACAACTCTCGAATACGAGGTTGCAAACCGACAATAATGATGATTACAAACGCGAAATCGCGCTGCCAATCAGCAATTGTCTCTTGTGGTGTCTGGCTTCGCGTTGAGAAGCTCGCATCGCGGCAATTGTTTGCAGTGATCAGTGATTAAAACGGTGATTTTGGCGCATTAGTGCATTTCCCGATTTACGTTCGCTAAGCATTTTGGAGTACATCCAGGCGCGTAGCCAGGGGGTTTCGGGGGTCGAAACCCCAGTCAGTCGTATTCAGTATTACGCGCGACCAATTAACGAAAGGCGTGTCGACGATAAGCGAGATTCGTCAGTAGGTATTACACGTCGCAATGTAACGCGACACGGTCTCCCGCTGTGAGAATTGCGAAATTCGGTCATACATTGCCCTGCGCTCGGCAATTGTTGCTAGCCTGATTTATCGCGTCACCTACAAGCCTGATTCCGCAGGCTTGAATAATCGCATCTGCAATAGGCCCGGTGCGCACGATATTATCGTTGGCTTACAAAATCGCATCGGCATAGGCTTGGTGCACACGATATCATCGCTGGCCTACACAATCGCATCTGCAATAGGCCTAGTACGTAAGATATCGCTAACCTAACTACCGCGTCTCGGACCTAGCATGCTTTGGCTCCTACTTCCCGATGGCTTGGACAAAATGCCGTTAAGTAAATGCTGATTAGCGATTCTGATTAAAGAGTCATCTGTATGAAATCGAATGTCCGCAGACGCGTGCGTACATGCATAATTGATTTTCGATAATACTTGAACATTCGAACATAACCATCAGAAGCTGTGTGTAAAGGCTTGAGTTATAAAAGAGGTAAGGCTTGAACCACCTGAAATCGGCGTCATCGTAGCACATATTCCATGAAAACTCGTACATCTTGACTTGCATCGTCTCCGAGGCTACATAACATGTAGGACGCATTGATAAGCGCGTGTATTTAATTGTTCACGACAGATCAGGGAGTCGCTATTTCACAGCACTTCCGGACTCGTCGACAAGCTTATCGTACGCGTATAATCGTCAACACGGTGATATCGTGCACACCAGGCAGAAGCCGTCAATGCATATGCGATTGCGCAGACAAGCGATGTCATAGTTTGAACTTGGCCTATTGCAGATGCGATTGTTCAAGCCAGCGGAATCAGGCTCATTCGAGATGCGATAAATCATGTAGCGGCAATTGCCATGCACACGGGAATGACTGACCTAATTTCGCGACCATCTCGACGGGATATCATCACAGACTCTTCGCGCTAACTGAAAACCTGCCGCTCGCAAATCGGCCGCGCGGAACACTGATAACACAATTATTGAATTGCAACTTGATATTGGAGTTAGAATGTTCATTTCAAATTGACGGGGTTTCGCCTTTCAAACAGCGGGATTCGAACCCCGAAACCCCGTGGCTACGCTCCTGGCGCACGCGCGTATCAGAAACGAAGACGTCTCTAACGAGGTCGCATCGATTCGTCTGATTACTAATTACTGGTCACGAACAACTTGGGCGTTTAAGCATTTCGCACGAGGTGGCCGCCACCTCGTAAATATGGTGACGAGGTGGCTGCGCCACCTTGTAAGTCGGCGCCTATATGGCATAGTATATTCATATTGAAATGAACCCGAATATTGTCGGCTGACAGTCGTCATAAATCGGACGATGCTGCTTTTGAAGCTCGACTATCAGATTTGGTGCATTCTTATTGCGGATGTCCTATCTACAAAGCTGTTTTTTGATGAACAAGGAGTGTTTCGTTGCTATCAAAGCATTACGCTCCAACCTTGAAATTTATATCACCAGTTATATTGGTATGCAGCCTTGTCTTGTTAATGTTCAATTGCTCATGGTCGAAAATGCTTGCTCGTAAATATATTGTAAACCCGAACAGAACAAGTCGTTTCATGACAGTCTTTCTCAGGTTGGAAAACATGGTTCCATTATTTGGCGCATAAACTGTGTCTATACCAGTGCTCTTCAACCGGGGTGGTCGTACACCCTAGGGTGTACCAGAATTTGCAAAGGGTGTACCACTCGGATGGGGTGTACAGGGGTGTACCAGATCCGAATTACAATGAGCCGATGGCTAGCTATCACAAAGGCAGGTTTATGGGTCAGGACAGGTTGACGCACAGGTTAATGAGCATGCAGCACCGTAACTGCCACGCCCCAAACCCCCCAATGGGGGGGGGGGTGAGCTCGAAGGGGGCCCCAAATTATTTCGTGAATTAACATAAATTATAGCGTATTTTTTTTTTAATTTATGCAATTTTTTCCAAAATTTTTCGCCAATTATGTTCATTATTTGGTACTCTTACCCCAAGAAAAAACACGCAACATTTATAGAAATGGACATATCGGCGTTGGCCATTAACACGTCACCACGCACCAAGATATATAATGATTTAGTACTTATTACATGCGACTCCAAGAAGTGTGCCAGAACGATCGGCAGTGCGAAAAGCTTGGCCGAAACGGACTGCCCTTACGCAGACCGAAAACTTCGTTATATATACCAAATAATAGGTTAAATTGTCCAGAGGCGCCTAAATGACTGGCGCCATATGTTCCTGTCTTGGCAATCTGAACCTCAGAAGACAAATACCATCCAGCAAGAAAAAAATATATGCCAGTGAAGAAATACCAATTTGAAATCGTATGCGTCTTTTAGTTTAGTACGTTAGAGCAATTTTATATTTTTGATATAGCAGACAGGAGGTCACGAAATAAAATCATGTAACGAAGTCATACCAACGGGTCCGCCCACCCGAAAATGTTTAATTATTATTTATGGGCCCTACAGTTTCCGGTAAATCTGATAACATGAGCAGAGAGGACAAGATATTGATAGCAATATATATGCAATGCAATCTTATTGGCCGATTGTATCATGAATTATCGAAAATTTTCGCGCTTCGAGCTGGCACACTAAACAGTGCAGCAAATTTCTCGACAAAAGCGAACACTGTGATGAGGGGTCGGTTTATCACCCTATGAGAACCCAAAACCCAAGTTATTGTGGGGGGGCGGGGCTGACGAAGTGCTGTTTAGTTCCTGCCAACGGGTATACGCCCAAAGATGTCTAATTATTATTGGGATGTCCTACAATTTTAAAACAGACTTCGCTCAGCTCTACGGGTAAATCTGATTACGTGAGCAGAGAGAGGATCAAAATTGATAGCAATATATATGTAATTCCCGATCATATTGCCCGATTACATTCTTGAATTACTGAAATTATTCGCGCTTCGCGCGCCTAGGCGGGAAAAGCGGTCTCACATAACGTACACCCAGCGGAGATGTGAAATAGCGTCAAAAAGCATGGTATGATGTTATCTCAAGTGTAATACTGTACACCGTTTGATTGTGATGTCATAAGCAAAATCTCCCGTAATCATTTAGCCGTCGGCAATAGACCAATGGCTCCGTTTGGTGTTGGAAAGTATGCAGTTAACAAACATGTGTTCAGCTAGTCATTTGTCTTTTAGTGATTTTTGAGGAAACCGCCGCGATAGCTCAGACTTCTTGAATCGGTACTTCATACCCGACGTTAATAAATACCGCAATGAAAATAAAAAAGTGACGTAGCCAGCCAGGGTCGAAACAGCATCCATGATGAAATCGAAACCCTTTTGTTTTAAAATGCCGATGTTATGTCCAATATTTCGCCATACATTTGTAATTTAATATTTTGTTACTAGTGATGCAAATTAGCGACAATAGACTGTGTATAGCGACATAGGATCTGAGGTTACTGACATTTCATGCAGCCCATGTGCTTCTGTCGACTGTGTGTGGTGTGGAGCAGGCCTGATACGCAGTAGGCTGGTGCGCCTGCTATCATCGCTGATCTGAATTACCGCTTCTGCAGCAGTAGCTTTACCTATTCTCTCCCCAATACTGTTACATTTAGGTTGATTATCGTTCGTAATGTCATGCTGTTTTGGGGCTGACACGAAATAAATTCCAATTTGCGTGACAGGCGGCCTAACTGGCGGCGAATAGACTCGTCTGTGACCAAATACTATTTTATTCAAATCCAAATTTTTGACGGCAATAACTCCGCTTCTACTGGTTGGAATTGAACCAAATTTGAAGAACATCGTTTTCATAGACAACATAATACTTTCATCGGGTGAACAGAAAAATTTCAAATTTTTCGTTATTTATTTTTCCCGTAGCAATGCGGCTACTGGTTGGAATCGAACCAAATTTGGTGTGTAGGCTTAAATTAGGTAACCTAACAATTTTATCAAGTAGCCAGTACGATTTGAGAAAAAAAGTCATTTTTGAAGACCCCTAATGAACAGGGGTGTACGAGTTTTGAGCAAACGTTAAAAGGGTGTACCACTCCGAAAAAGGTTGAAGAGCACTGGTCTATACTATTAGATTAGGCTTTCACTTTGACGGTAGGAACTCTCTGCGGGCCGATCAAAATGCTGTTGCGGGTGGGATCCAACCCGCGGCCCGTATGTTGCTCGTCCCTGCGCTAAATGCTGGAGGTTATATGTCCATAAAATATATGTTTTTTTCATTTTGGTGCCATAAATGTTGCGATCACACCAAAAGTATCGTCGGAAGCGTTATGCGTTAATACTGCATTAGCCTCCATCTATATTCGCGGAAACGGTTTTCGGCCCGCCTCCTCACTCATATCAAAACGAGGACGCGGATTTGCAAGACACGACCGTACTTCAAGAAATACAGCAGAAAAATTAGCTTTGAAATAATAAAAGTCTACCAATTTCTACATAAATAGTAGGCCTACGATGTTATTTTCAAGAAAAATCATGATTTTGTTGTTTATCACAAGCCTACAGTTCATATTTGCTCAAGACAGATGTAGGTTGCACCATAATAGAGCTAAAATTGAACTAAAACTTGAGGGGGTCCGCGAGGGTCAAAAGTGGTCCGCGAAGCCAAAAAGGTTGAGAACCACCGACCTAGAGTTTTTACATCAGACAACGATATCAATTCAATTGATTGCAATAAATGTGAAAAAGGTTCACAGTGCAGACAGAACCTACCAAGGTTCATTTGTGAACGTGACCCTCTAAATTTCCGAGGCTCACACACAGAACGCGAACCTCGCGTTCACACCATCCCTAATACAGAGCCTATATCTGCACCTACCCTGGTTAGCGCACTCATGGTATGCAAATGAATCGGAGATCGAGCACATGTGTATCACGAGTACGTGTACCTGCAGTATAAACATCAAGGACAATAATACATACCGTGTCTACAATTTGGATAGAATAGATTATTTACTGGACATGGCGGCAAGGCCCACTACCAAAATGACAACCGTAATTCGGTGCCCTTGATTAAGCAGCATCAACAACTCCTACGTCGCTTCTGTTCCTTCTCCCCGATCACACATAGATAGAAAATATATATTTCATGTAAAAGAAGAAATGAAAATCGAATCACAGGCTAGGCGTTGTAGACAAGCTTCAACCGAACACCACTTTGTATTCGATATAAAAAAATGTGCTACCGACAAAAATAAAGATGCATTATAGAGTACCACGGATAATTTTTCTATTTAGCAGCTAGCGAGTGAGATGTCGACTTTGGAGCAAAAGTTGTCAAATCTCGTCACCGGCGTTGGGCGATCTCGAGACCGATTCCAAGAAGAATTTTTCGTCTTCCAGAAAACTTTGATCCTGAAAAGGCATTCCGGCATTGAAATTTCCGAACGGTCCCGATACCGGGGGTCCGGGAAATAGAGTGGGCAAATGATAAATAGCGCTACCAGTTTCACTGTGATCAAAGATCATATTATTAATGATATTAATATAATATTGCAACAATGGACTAATTTACACTTGGACTAGAAATTCATAGCATTACTTCTACAAGTAAGATTCTCTATTTTCAACGCTCTCTAGCTCTGAAATCTTTAATCGAACCGCTTCCTGTGTCACATAGGGATAACGCTTAAAAGTTTACTTCAATGATGGAATAATACATTCCTATTAAAATGAACCTGAATATTATCGGCTGATACTAACGGGTTATCGCCAGCAACTCTTAATTCTCTATTATATTTGCTGACGATTATCCCTGATGAGTGTCAGGCGAAAACATACGGGTTTATTTTATTATGAATATATTGAAGATCTGCACCTCACTGAGTCTCTTCAAACTACTAAAATTATCAATTTATAGGGAGATGAGTATAGCAATATATCATTCCTACACTAGGGCAGTGTACAGAACCAACCTTCCTAGCCGAATGTCTCCATAGCACGAGCCCAGGATTGCCCCCGAGGTCCGGGCTGCCTGGGTGGGGGGCCGTGATTCTACGCTGGGTAGGCGTCGAAGGTAAGGGTCGATTGGTGCCCGCGGCTGGGGAGTTGAAGGCGTTTTTAGGAGAATAAGTAGATCCGGACATTCGTTCGTGAGCGAGAGCCTTTCGTTCCTAGAATTATTCGAGTCGGAAACGGTGAATGGCAAAAATATCCAACGAAGCATATTTCTCAGAGTACACAAGCAAGTTATTATGCCTACTTTACTGCTTGGGTAATTACCTTCTTTTCAAACTGTGCATTTTGTAGGATAGAAGGTAGTTTTGGGATATGTTAGCATCAGTTTTCCGAGTGCAATTAGCACGACTGAGCAAAAAAGCCTCTGTATCGGGGTAACTGAATGCGCTTACGAAAATTGTCGGAGATGGATTTTGCAATTTTTGAAGTAACCACCACTGAATAATTACTAAAAATAAAAATTATATGACCCCTCAACCAAGTCTACATTTCGTAACAACTTACTCCGGCCCAGGGCTGTAATGACTCGAGTCAAGATTTTATAACGACTGGACTTGATTCCAGAATTTTCTCAAAATTCGGAAATTTTTCGACTTGAGTCAATCTGTGTATTGACTCGACGTGGGCTCGAGACTCCGACGGCCAAGACCGACATTTCATTGTAGTTTCAGGAAAAGTAAAGTAATCACTAAATCAAACCATTGGGAATCCGTCTACTGGTACTTGAAAATGAGACTAGAAACTGCTAAAAGTGAGAAAAATAGTAGGCCTATATCAAAAATGCGAACCATTCAATAGCACCAAACAGAGTTTTAAAAAGTGGGTTTTACAAGAGTTTAACCCAGAATTGAGCATGAGCAGTCAACACAATGACTTTGACTCGTACTCGAGTCATAATACCATGACTCGGATTCGACCCTCTGCTCGCTCACTTGGACTCGGACTTGACTCGGTGGTGAATTGAAAATGACTCGACTTGACTCGAATCCAAACTATAAAAGTGAGAGTGACTTGGCTACAACCCTGCTTGAGTCCTTCTACTTGTAATTGAGCAGCAATTTACAGCTAGAAGTAAGCGACCAGTCTATAAAATCAACTAATCACTCAAGCACAATTGAGGTCTTTTATATTCTACTTTCACGAAATAGCCTAGCTTTGATATGTCGCTGTGTACGTGTATTCGACTTGAATTTTCAAAGACTACTTGAAAAAATCTACTCAACAATAATTCTTACTTGAGTACTTTTCAAACCTTAATTCTTTACATTCACCCGAAATTGTTAACCGTAGTACTGTTTTGGAAAACGCCAGTACTCCTTGTAATCGAGAATTAGTATTACTTCGATTTCTATCAAAACCTACTTACTGGAGTTCTTTACAGACCTTAAATTTTCAAGTTGGCATGAAGTACCTCTGGACTGTTTAGGAAATTGCCAACTTGAAATCAAGCAATGATTGGTATTACTTCTATTTCGCCTTGACTAACAACGCTGGCTACGTCGGCAATATCCGCTCGAGGCTCAGGAAAAAAGGGACTCAGCATCACAAAATTTGTATCCCAAAGCACAAAGAAAAAATTTCACCTCGGTTATGAGTTGCCGTTGATGAGCGAGTTCCTCTCTCTCGTTTTGAATCTCCGCCAACGTCCTGTTTCTCTCTTCTTCGAGCTGACGAGCCCCGGCGTTGATCTTAGCCACTCCGGCTTCGTTCTCTTGCTTTTTCTGAAGGTCAAAAGATGTTATCAATTCTCTACTAGTCGCTGACGCTTACCCCTTACGAGCGGCAGCCAAAAATTTCATGTTTATTTCAATGTGAATACATAATATTCAATTTGAAAAACTTTTATGTACCCACCCGAGCGATAGAATCTATTTCATGTTGTTTCCGTTCCAAGACGCCCCTGATTTGCAGCAAAGTTTCCTTCTCCTTCTCGAATTTCCGCAGCTCCTGCACGAGATGCTCCCTCTGGAAGTCGAGCTTGGCGCTTTCGGCTTCAAACTGAAAAAGAATTTGAATATTTTGGCCGATACAGGAACTGACTAAGATTTGTAATGTTTTCAGGCTGGATTAAGATGCGTAATTTCCAATGGTACACGATTTTCGTGCTTTCTTTCGGATGAAGTTTTAGTCTTAACCAGGATATGGACTTTTGTTTAAATTCTGAGGTCTTTTGGATTCGAAAAAAACTGATTTGAACTAGTCAGGTTACGATTAGGGTTGGACACAAGGATGTGAGTACTCTAATCTGAATTGTGTATTATTTTGAATGATACGAGTGCCAGGGTTGTACCCAAGTCACAAGGTTCCGAGTTACAAGTCAATCTCAGTTTTATAGTTTTTTGACTCCAAGTCTGCTAGTAGAGAGTCAAGTCCGAGTCATGGTGTTTGACTAGAGTCTGAGTCCAAGTCATTATGTTGACTATTTAGTTTTCAATTTTCAATTCATCCCACTTTTCTCAACTCTGCTTGAGTGATATAGAATGCCTCATATTCGTAATATTGTCATTTTCATGTTTTGGACTAGGGCTAAAATTTTCTATTGCTTTACAATTTTCGAAGTTGGAGATGTATATCAAGTTTTAAAAAACATTCATAACAGGATATGGACATCTTACAAAATGCGGTTTAAAGAGCTTCTCGGAGTCCAGAATTTCAATATACAGTTGAATAGTATATTCATGTTGGCTGACACTCGTCAGGGGTAGTCTTCAGCAACTAGTAGAGAACTGGAAAGAACATTGCATATCAACAATCGTATCACAAAATATGACGTCACCAGCGTGAAATTTCTAATTAGAGAGCCTTCAACGTACCATTTTAGATGGTACACAAACTTCTTTTGTTGACACAGCCTCAGTTGGTATATTTGAATGCCTTGGAGTTGATTTTTATCAAAATACATTGAACGCTTCATTCGAAATTTCATGCTGGTTACGTCATATTTTGTGGCGCGATCGTTGATATGCAATGTTCTTTCAAATTCTCTACTAGTTGCTGACGATTACCCCTGACGCGTGTCAGCTGAAAATATTCGGGTTCATTTCAATAGGAATATACTATTCAAATTAAATTTAAATTTTGGTACGGATTTGAAAGTCCTTAGTACCTGTGCCTGCTTTTTGGAGAACTCCGTCTTCTCAGCGTTGAGAATCGCAATGGCGTCATCATGCTCTCTGTTCCTTCGAGCTGATCGATCCGTCATCAGCGTTCTGGATTCTTCAAACCTCTCGGTAGCGCTCGTGAGATTTTTCGCCTCCCGTAACAGCTTGGCGTGTTCCTCCTGCGCGTCGCGTTGGAAATCGCTCTGCACCGAAACCAGCTCTCTCTGGAATACAAATCAGACATTCAGTTAGCCTATACTGGCTATACAAATGCAATTTTGCACGTTTTTCATAATTTCATCCATAAACACAATGAAATTAATCAGAAGACTAAATTCTGCTCTAAAAATTAATAGTTCCAAATGTACGGTACCCCAGAATCTGCCGAGCAGTACTGGAAGAAGTCCAATAACAAAACGACTTGTGCATGTGTCGCAAGTACGAAAAACCTACATTCTAAGTTACAGTATCTAAAGTTTAAAAAAGCGAGCAGTTTTGCCCTCAAATCTGTCGAGTCCAAGTGGCATTAGTCAAAATAAAAAACATGAACAAATGGTGCAAGTTGGCAAACCTTATATCCTACATTGCAGTATCCAACGTTTAAAAAGTGGGGTGCTTTGCTAAAAACGTATCAGTAAGTAACGCAAGCAGGTTAAACTTATTTGATTACTCGGAAAAAGTAGCACTTGGTTAATGTACGCCTCATGGTTAACAGCAGTATGACGACAAATACTAAGCAAACATACGTGAGCTTTTCGTAGGTGTTCACGTTCCAGCGCTATCTGCTGCAGGAATTGCTTCCGTTCCTCTTCCAAGGCCGCCAGCGCTGATCTCAGCAAACCATGAGAAGACTGCAGACAAAAAAATATCAATCAGCGATAACCGCAACAAATATTATCAAATCCAATCCACATTCCAGATTCAAGATTTTAGTAAAATTCCTAATGCAGGATTTATTTCGAATCACCACAAATCCAAGTACGTATCCGGCAATGAGCGAAATTCTATTCAATACTACCACAATGATTGTAGGTTATTGGAAAATTCACGTTTAACTCCATTCGAGCAGGTCGTGAACGGGATTTTTCGATGACCAGACTTGACTCGAATCATTTTTCATTGCATAAAATGACCCGACACAATTTTTGTACTAACTCGACTTGTACTCTAGTCATTGTGAATGACTCAAACAAATTCATATGACCTGAGACTAGGACGGCCAAGACAGACATTTCATTGCTACTTTGAAGAATAGTAAAGTCACCACATTATTGTAATTTCGTCTGTCAGTCCTGATACTTGGAAAAGAGGGCCAGAAACTGTTAAGACTGAGGAAAATTACTGTATTGTCAGCGCGAGCCATTCTATATCACTCGATCAGAGTTGAAAAAATTGGGTTGCACCGGATTGAACTCAAAACTGAACAATGAACCCAATGGCTTGACTCGGACTCTACCCTCTGCTCACTGATTTGGACTCGGACTTGACTCGGTGGTGAATTGAAAATGACTCGACTTGACTCGAGTCAAAACTATATAAGTGAGATTGCCTTGTGACTTGGCACCTTGTGACTTGGTTACAACCCTGCTGTTAAGCAGAAGAAGTCTAAAACAACCTCTTGAACAGGTTGCGCATGCAGAGTACAAGTACTTTGTTAGCATATGATATATAGGAAATATCGGTATCCGCCAAATATCTGTTTGGGGCCCTACTCAAAAGTATCGTAGCGTACCTGAACCGCGTAATGCTGCTCTTCGAATTTCCGATTCATCTCAGACACCAAACCTTCCAACCTACGAGACGAAGTCGTTAGCGAGGCATTACAGAGTTCACGACCGAAAGTTACCTGGACACGGTCTGCTGTACTTGCATGTTGGTATCGGACGTTGACCTTTGCTGCTGGGAAAGCTGGTTCTGAACAACTGAATAGAAGAATACCGAATGGGATTCATGGTATAGGATGCAAGAAACAGATTCTGGGTCAATTATTTGTTCCTCATGAACATTTCAAAATTTATGGTGTTGCAAGTTATCATCAACTATATTCGCCATGAAACTCTGTGTATCTACGTTGACAATTAGGGCTCCAATACAGTTAGGCTTATGGTTGGGGTGCAGTAAGATTAGGTGTTTAAAATTATGTTAACGTAGAAGTGGAATCGTACAACACATCAAACTATTTAGGCTGCAGTCTTGGGTAAAAAGTCTCTAACCAGAATTCTTCTAAAAATCAGCAACTCATCAAAACCACATCACAAAGAGGGCGCAGCACCCTTAAAAATGCGAAATATAATTCGAATTCAAATAAAAAATAATATAATTGAAATCAAAAGTAGTTCAAATTCAATCGTAAACAATTTCTGTGGTGTATTATTATTATTGATATCGAACAAAATTAGGCAGAACCTGAGATCAATTGCTTGTTGCCGAGCGTGATCGATTCGGAATGCTGAGTCATCGCTTTATACGCCGACTCGTACTTGGACGAAAGCTGTTGCAATTTGCCCGTGGACTCGTCCACTTTCGCTGTCATCGTTTCGATGTTTCTGAAAACAGTTTTAGAAACAGTTTCAGAAGTGGCCTCAAAGCGCCCGGAGCGGTCGGTGAGGAAGTGCTCCTACTTTTCTTTTCGAGTACACGAGTACTACCTACTTGTACTACATACTAAAGCGGTCATGGTTTTAGAGTACTGCCACTTCTACTTATCAGGTTTTAATACAACTCTTTTACTTACTTTACTCTTTTACTTACTTGGAAATTAATACTCTCACTTATATCCGAGTAGAAATCCATGTTACTTATACCAATGAATCAATAATGGCTACTTTGGCTTCCTCTTCACTATGTAATCTTCTACTCAACAGAGTTGTGAGCAAAACTTCATACCTCTTAAAGTTTCGGTTGTATAAAGCAAAATGTTCGTTTTGCTGAGCATTAGAATGCTTTTATTGTCAATCAGCAAATTTTGAAGCAACACTTCGAAATTTTCAGGATCTCGATTCTGCGAGTGATGTCTTTCGAATACTTTTAGTTCTACTCTACAGATTTTGGAGTAAAACTACTTAGAAACTGCTAAGATTTCGATATTTTAAGGTAGAATGTGGGTTTTTGCCTGGTAGCGCTTACTTAGTGCCTTACTAACTTGAGAGGTTTTGTTGTTAAGATACTTTTACTTCTACTCCACAAATTTTGGAGAAAAGCTACTTACTGCAAGAGATTATTCTGTTGGGAACTAGAACATTGGTTTCGCCTAGCAGCAGGGATGCCACCGGGTTATTTCGGAAAAACCCAGATGTGGACGCTAAATAAACCCATAAAAACCTACATTTCCTATATTTCACTCAAATTTCTACGAGATAGCTGATAAAATGGAGGCTGACAGTTATTAATTACCGTCATACAGTCATAGAGCCAAGTTTTAGCCCTTGATATTGAAACTACAGAAGTTCATACTATACATTTTTCGGTTAACAATGCAAATCCAACAAAAATCTGTCGTTTTCCTTTTGACGCATATTGCTACGAAAATAATTGGTGCTCGTACCTCCGAAAGCTGGCGTGTGATAAATAAAATTATTACTTTGCAATTGTGAAAGCAACCGAGATCTTATTAAGTTATTATATTTATTGATACACGCCACACGGCGAGTTATACTAGCATTCAAGTCACGACTTTCTGCGAGCTGGAAGTCGGTATTCAATAAAGCTCGATCGCATCATGTCAAGGTCTCTCATTTTAGTAGTGAAATAGTCTCTCAGGACTCTGCCATTACGATACAACGAAATCCATTGACAATGCAGCCATCAAACGGCCAATCGGTAGCTGAAGCTTGTGCATTTTACAACATTACGATCTTACTAATCTAATATATATTTGATTTTTGAACGTAAAATTAACCTGACGAATATGACGTTGAAAAAAAACCAGATTTTAAGGACAAAAACCCAGACACCCAGGGGATGCTAGGAGTGGCATGTCTGCCTAGCAGATTTTCGAGCAATACTACCTTGTTCTTAAACTTCATCTTCTCCTTTTTCCAGTATTTTAGGCAGAACTAGGCCTATACCAGTATCTTAGAAATCGCTACTTCTACTTGAAGTTGAGTCCCAGTGCTCGGGATTTAACAAAAAAATATGCTTACGTGAACAACAGTAGATATACCGTAACTCATTAACACAGCAGATTCGGATTCAGCTGTGGTTGCAAAATATGAATCAACAAAATCCCTCGACTTACGACCCACCTTTTGTCATGCATGGACGACTTGATCGTTTCAATCTCGGCTGCGTGAACTTGCTTCAACCGGTCGTAGCGAGTCTCCATGTCGAGTCGGCTATCTTCAAGCGCTTGCAGGTGGAGATTCCGTAATCTGTTTCGAACAAAAATTTGAATCACACATTTAAAATAGCGAGTTGAAAATGAGGAGTTTCCTGACAGCGGGCCATTAAAAATAAGACATGCGAGACCTAATCTTACACATGGGCAAACACAAGTCAACCTGACCCTGACATAAACCGAACTACAAACCTAACCATAACTCATTAATCCGACTGTTTCACTATTTTGAATGCTTCTTTATTACAAATTTGCCATATAGAACGCTGCTCAGTTCTGAAGTTGCTAATTTTAATGCCTTGCTCTTATGACCTACAATGTATTGAATCACTATTGTGAATACTAATATGTGCTATTTTGAAACTATTATGATACTTGAATATTTTGGGCTTTGGATGTACCATCTATAAATATATAAATAGTAAATCGGGCTTAAGTGATCTCTTTGCAACAAAATTTCATGCCTGTGATGTCATATTTTGTGATAACATTGTTGATATACAATGTTCTCTCTAATTACGCCTGACGAGTGTCAGCCGAAAATATTGAGGTTCATTTCAATATGAATATAATATGCGATTGTAGACTGTAATGAAGTCCTAAAGAAGCTCTTAAATTTGAAACATATCATGCTGCATGCTATTTTGTACTATTTCGAATGATTTGCTATCTCAAATGCTTCACTGGAAACGGATACAGTACAAAGCAACACCTCTCAAGCAAATCAGTAAGTCTGATAGCACATGACAAAATCAGCTCTGCCGAACTGAAAAAATCTCCCGACCTCTTAATCTCATTCTGATGCTCGCATTCCTTCGACGTGTCAGACTCCAACTGAGAGTTCATCGCTGTTCGTAATACCTCGATACGAGCAGAGTACGACTCGCGGACGCTATCGAGATCGCGGTCGACTCGAGATTTCAAATCATGGAAAGACGAACGCAGCATCTGAATACATGTTAAATAATATTAAATCAATATGGAATGAACACTAAAATTGAGAAACGCTGGAATATTGTAATATTTCATTGATACAGGTTCTTCATAAAAAACATAAACGATGCAAAGCAAATTTGATTCAATTCAAACCAGTAGAAGCGAAGTTGTTGCAGTTGGAAATTTTGGATCTGAAAAATAGCATTGATGGTGGGTAATCTCAGAATTATCAACGAAAAACTCAAATACCTTTGCTTCTAATGGTTGGAATTGAGTCAAATTTGTTTTCGATCGTTTTTGTAAACCACGCATCAATCTCAAAATTTTCAAAGATTTCATACTCAATTCAAAATTTAAAACTGTAATAGCTTCGCGATTATCAGTTGGATTGTATTGAAGTTTGGTGTGTATCGTTTTGTTAGGCAACCTGACCATTTAACAGCTCAGCGAGCAAGATTTGAATAACCCTCACGTGGACCCACCTCAAGTTGTGTGTCGTGAGCCGTCTTCATGACTTCGAGATCGGCCTTGTAGCCGAGTTCTACGTTGTGTAGAAGAGCCCTTGTCTGTTCCAGCTGTGCTTTGAGCGTTTGCAGATCTGCGTCATCGTTGTAATTTGTAGATGTACCTGAAATGAGTACCTTCCAATATCGCAAAACCTTCGACATGGCAAATAAGCAGAACGGGTTTGAATTCAACCTTCAACTCTAACCAAAGGTGGTCTGTAGCTAAGCTCTCAAGTAGGCTTTGCTCACGTTCACAACTTAAATACATATATGAAGATGTTCTTGGAGGTGCAGAACTTCAATATGCAATTGGATAGCATATTCATATTGAAATGAACGCGAATATTTTTCGGCTGACACTCATCAGGGGTAATCGTCAGCAACTAGTAGAGAATTGAAAAGAATGTTGCATATCAACAATCGTATCACAAAATATGACGTCTGGGGCATGAAATTTCGAATAATCGGGGCAAAGAGAGCACTAAAATTCATTGTACTATTTTTAGATGGTAAACGAACTCATATTGTTGGCACAAGCACAGACGACTGATGATATAAAATGTTCTTTCCTATTCTCTACTATTTGCCGACGATTACCCCCGACGAGTGTCAGCCGAAAATATTCGGGTTCATTTCAATACGAATATACTATTCAATCAAATAGATATGATTTTTGACTAATTCTGCTCCCATTCGAAAATTTTCAGTTCTCAAGGCCAAACTAGGCCTGGAAACCAAGGCAGAGGTCATCACTATCATAGTATCTACTTCTTTACTTACCATGCTACTGTTTCCAAGATAAAGGCAATAAAACAAAATTTTGATAAACAAGTAAACAACAATTTACCCTTGGGTAAAAAAATCTTCTCACCATTCAACTCAAAAGACCTTTGCACGG
This sequence comes from Botryllus schlosseri, assembly GCF_051294905.1. Taxonomy (NCBI): domain Eukaryota; kingdom Metazoa; phylum Chordata; class Ascidiacea; order Stolidobranchia; family Styelidae; genus Botryllus; species Botryllus schlosseri. The sequence continues at coordinate 26,719,043 of NC_137238.1, forward strand.
ACGCTATTGGAGTCTGGAAAATCTTTTGCGAATGGCTCGGAAGCCTGTTGGTTGGAGTGACGGAATTGGAATCGCTTTCGGCGGAAGGTTGAGACGAGTCTGTCGATCTTCTCGGCCTTTGCAAATTCCTGCCAGCCGCAAGCGGTGGGGTGCTGTGTAGGTAGTAAAACATTAGGCCTAACCCATGCAGATGACAGGCCTATACAGTTACATGGTCCCCGATTCTTGTGACGACCGACATTTTTAATAAGCATACGTGGTCAAATTAGCCAGCGTTGTTACTCAAGCAGCAGTAGAATTAAAGTCATAAAGTTCTATTCAATTACAAGATGAAATACCAATTTCCTAGACTGACAAAACTATTCCAAATAGAATACTAAATACTAGAATACTTCACCTGGCCAGGCCTGGATCGATTCTGCTGGGTGTTGCTTGCGGTTTGGAAGCGATTGACTGAGCGATCTTTCAAAACAAGGGAAAATTCTACAGTAATGATGTTGTGATATAATTCTCAATCCAATTGAACATAGTATTCGTCAGTCTTAATCAAATAGTAATAAGTAGGGCGATTTTTTTTTGACAGGTCAAAATTGTTTACAAAGTCAAATTTTTTTGACCTCTGCATTTCGTTTCTATCGTAGATTTTGCACTGTCGGTGAACTTATCCTTTGATATTTTACAGCTTGTAGCCTACTTTATAGGGTTACCTTTGTCCATTGTCTGCTCATTGTGAATCATAAACGACCAAATGAAACAAATAGGTTGACATGCTGTTATGGTCAACGTATACTGCAATATCTTAACGGAAGCAAGATTGCTTGGGCATTGCATGGTTCTTCTATCAAGAGGCGCATGATGAAAAATTGTGACGTGGAAAGCATTTTCAGAATGAAGCAACACGGTTTGTCACCAGCAGTTTACGCACAACTTAAGTATTGCCAGCCAACAACTGCTGTTGTTGAACGTTCTCGGCAAGCTACTTAGTAAGGACAGACACTTTACCCGAGAATGTAGGAAAGTATCTTTCAATGTACTATAACAAACTTTAATTTTTTCTACCCTAATACGTGATGTAACCACTGGAATTCTTCATAGCGCCAGATTTCGTTAAAATACCAGTTATTTCATGAAAAAACTGTCATTGTTTAAGCCAAAAACGTTTTCTCAGGTCAAACTACTTCGTAAGGACAGACAGTTCGAAACAGTCATCAAGATAAGTAGTAGCCCAAAATTTTAACATTATGTGCGAAAGCACCTAATTTGCATACATGAGGTCAAAATTTGGTAAAAATTCAGTTTTTTAGGTTAAAACGTCAAAATTTTGTTTTTTAGGTCAAAATCTAACGTTTTTTAGTCAAAATTATATTGCCCTAGTAAGAAGATTTCCCAGAAAAAAGTGTGATTCAAATCTGAATCCAATTTACCGGTGTTCCCGTCTTGGCTGAAGTCGGCTCAACCTTCAAGTCTGGCCTGAAATGTTTAGAAAGAGTAAACTCGCGTCACGAACGAAGATGGTATGATCGAACAATGAAGAAGGTATATTCGAAAAAATACCAAATAATTTTTTATACGATGTACGACTGGCATTGTACTGTTTGTAAATAATCTTAAAATACCTCGGATTATCGAGTCCTGGCATCGTTCCAGACGATGAAGTCGAATTCAAATCGGACTCGGCCAGTTTCTGCTTACCACGGCCAACGGGTTGAGAGGGTGCTGTATTGAAAAGATGTTGCAGGCAATAATAACAAAAATCAGCCCGAACTGATGCACCGCACTTACATGCTTTGGATGTGGACGGGAAAAAATCATCGTCAAGGAAACTCAAATCATCGCCAAAACTAGGCCGTCTGTGGAAAAACAGTATCGATTTTTGAAGCAGAAATAAGGTAAGAAGCAAATAAAGTGCATAGTCATCGTTTGTACAGCAGCAGAGGTAGAAGCAATGACATAGATTTATGCAAGTGCAATTTATTAAAGTGGGCTCGAGCACATCTAAAAAGTACAAGTACCCTAATTTTCCAAGTATAGTACGCCCCCCTAAAATAGCATGCAAATTCTGGGAAAAAGCCTGCACCCTTGTATAGTACGCACCCTGCATTTCAGTACATGAATAGTTGCGTTTTCGTAAACGATGTCATTCTGTTTTGCGATGTCACTGTTGAACAATCATGACATAACGATCGCTAATCATTATAGAACGGAATTGTCTTTAAACGATAGTAGATAGCAGTCAAAGCCTGCGAGGCCGGCGGCGAGATAGTTAGGCCCAGGAACCGCGTCTATTACAGATGCGATTGCTCAGGCTCACGGTTATGTCGTGCGCACCAGGTCTGTTGGAGATGCGATGCGACTGATTACGCAAGCGATTATCTTGCGCACATCGCCTCTTGTATATGGATATGTGATTGTTCAGGGCTGTTGTTGACGCGATTAATTAGCCAGAATTGCCGCGTGCGATTGCCTATGAGCGACCTAATTTCGCTCGCGTACAAACGACAAACCAACTCAGCAGGAGATCGCGTGCTTGTGCATACGACTCTCGTTAATTGGAAACACGCTTCCCGCTAATTGGCAGCGCATTACGCTATAATACGAATTACTGAAAGTGATGAGCGATTGGAAACAAACATGAAGAAAGGAGTGATTTCAAGTTTTTCATCGAGGAAGATTTTTTTTCAAGGCTTGTTGTACCCATGTATAATACGCACCCCTATATTTTAGGGGAAAAAATCATGAAAATTTTGCGCATTATACATGGAAAATTACGGTACTTCATTACAGACAATGACAACCTCTGTACACCACGCTACATATATTTACATGAATCGGGCAGACGACATTTTGACCAAATCCATACCAGACCAATTTATTTCCATAAACTTTAAATACTTATTCAGGGTAGGGTGTAAGGAAAAACTCGGTATCTGGAACCATGGAATCATTTCAAATAAACACACCTCGTTTCCTTTTTCTTTGAGTCGTTTGGCTTAGACAGCGACGGCTTGTAGACTCCAAAGTCAAATTCGTCTTCCGGTTTCTTACTGACCTTTGAACTTTGTACTGCCGTGTACGGACTTGTCGATTCTTCTTGTTTTGGCGCAACTGGGATTAATCATGAGCCAGAGTTATTTCTAAAGTTCGATTTCAAAGATTAATTATTTTGAAAACCAACAAAAAGTTGGCAAGATTAATTCATTTTAAAGATTTTCATTAAGTTACGCGCGATTTCATGTCAATGGTCTGATTTATTTTAGTTTATGTACCATCAGAAGTTACGTTGGTAATGAAGAGGGAGTGTGAGAAATTTGATTGTAGGCTCAGGTGGCAAGAGCACTAAAAAGTTTTAGGAAACACTGCTCCAAGTATTATAAGACATCGCCAAAGATAAGGACGGCATGACAGCCCTGAGCACAAAACTTCCATGAGGCTCAACCAAGTAACAAGTCAATCTCACTTTTATAGTTTCGACTCGAGTCAAGTTAGAGTCCAAGTCATCAAGCAGAGGGTCGAGTCCGATTCATAGTATTATATACTGATTTTCCTCACTTTTAGCAGTTTCTAGTCGCATTTTCAAGTACAAGTGCCAATAGACGAAATCCCAATAAGGCGGTTACTTTACTATTCTTCCAAATTACAATGAAATGTCAGTCTTGGTCGTCTGAGTCTCGAGTCGCATGACTTGGTTGCAATGAATCGAGTCCAAGTCGAGTCAATACACAGATTGGCTATAGTCGAGTCATTTCCGTATTTTGAGAAATACTCGAGTCATCACAACCTTGCAATTATTGACTAATACCACAATACTCAAATACAATCGATATCTCAAAGGATTGTGCAGTGTCTCAGTAATTGCAAAAAAATCAAAGAATTCCTTCGCATATACGAACTTGGATTGATAGCGAAATCGTCCAACGTCCTTTTCTTTACAGCGGGCTTAGATTTCTTCAAAATATCGTCAGCCGTGCTGGGTCTCATCAGCGACTGGATGTTGGATTTGACGCGAGATTTCTCCCTGTGAAAGAACAACGAAACGCGTCCAACGGTGGAATATTTGGTAGTTGCTGGCAGGGCTGTTGGTTGTGTTGTGGTTTACTTTTACTTGACGACTGACTCCCATTCCAGACATTTCAATAGGCCTACACCAATTTGAAGGAAACTTTAAACACACCAACTCCAATATTGCTGTAATTCTACTCTGAAAATTACCTATAAGTTTATTATATTTTCAGTTTTACTTACTACCAAGTGAATTTAATTGAAAAAATTGTGCTCAAAGAAATTATGTTTGTGATGCTAAGATTTAACAGCTTCTGCAATTGCGACAGCAATTTTCAGTAACATATAAGAATATTTGGTTTAATTTCAAAGTACTTGGAGTCGAAGCATTTCGACAAAGTTGGACTAAGACTGCAGAAACTTTAAACAAACCGACTCTGGCTGCCACATTCAGACTGTAAATCTACTCAGAAAACTACTGTATTAGTTGATTACAACTGCATTCACCCATTTTTCAATTAAAAAGAATTGTGATCGCAAACAAAAACTAAGTTGGCGAAGTCCTGACTGAAACAATTACTGCTCAAACTCAGACTCCAGCCTATGGGTAATTCCATGTCAACACGCAAAGAATTTGACCCCCTCTCAGATTTTTTTCTGAATTTATATATACAACTAAAGGAGGCTATCCATTTCAAGTTTATTTAGGACAATTTCATTGATCGGTTCTCGATTTATTGCAGTTAGAATAATGACGATTTTCTGGTTACTCGGCCATAGAATTTGGTAACTTAAAACCTTTGTATGATTCTAACTGCTATAACTTGGGCCTACTACATGTTATGCCAAGTAGAGGTTTGAACGTTGTTTAGCAGTATTTGTTCGTAGATGTTCCTCAAGTACCGTGAATTTCCCTGTTCCACGGCATTGGGTAAAGGTTCAAATTGCAAGTCGAAAATTGACATAGATGTGTTTCCCCAACTCCGACTCCAAATAAGACGAATACATTATATCAACAACGCACCCGTTGTCTTTGTTCACGACTGGGTCCTCGGCAAGCAGATCATCAGCGTCGTCACCGCCAAAAAGCCAATCGTCTGATTGGCTTTTCGATTTCTCTGTAAAAAGAAATTGAAGATACTGGTAGCAGGCCTACAGTATGTCGTGAAAGAAAGAATCAGCCTACTATAGCAGCCTACTATTCAATTACAGGTAGAAGTGGCGTTTTCCAGGACATCTCAAGACTTCAAGTAGAAGCAGACAGTGATAGATTTCAAGAGTACCATTAATTGGTCTGTGACAGTTTGCCATGCGACAATTCAGTATCTGGGTAAAGCTAGGGTTGAGTTACGGTGATGTTAAGTTTGGGGTAACTGCTACTGCTGCTGGATTTGAAAGATTCGCCTTTACTGCATACAATGAAAAGTCGAAACAAAATCACAGCACCTACCTTTACCAACGGTGTCACCTTTGACAGGCTCTTGAAAACTAACTTTCTTTTTGCCTTTCGAGAGATTCTGCATTCGAAAAATATTGTCGCATATATATATGAAAATCAACACGGAAACAGCGACCAAGCCAGTAATCACCAGATTGCATATATACTAGTAGTATTTTGTAGTCAATTATATTGATTATTGCTTTTAGATTGCTGACTCATCCATTCCACATAAAGTCGCCTTGAGGTGGTCAGAGTCAGAGTATAAAAACATCTACTCTACAAAATTCAAAGTGTGAAAACTAGTGTGTAAAATTAGTAGGCCTACTCCCAAACCATGGTTTTAAACATTTTTGACCTGGCAGACCATTCAAACATCAAAACAAGACTTGCACCACATAAACGTAGGAACAAAGTAGACCACGAACTCTATGTTCATCATGCAGGAAAATACTTTCCAAACTTCTCGAATTGATTTAAAATTTGATGTTTTAGTTCTCTTTTAATGGCAAAGCGTCCAACTACGCTTAAATTTTGGAAGTGAGATAAAAAATTCTGATAAATCTGGCGGACCGGTAGGAATGTTACCACAGACCCGTACTGGTACGGGCGATTGAGATCCAGAGTTCATTTCATGGTAAGTAGAAGGACTGTGTAACTAATCACCTCTAGTGACTACATGCTGAGCGTTACTGGCGTTTCAAGTATAGGCCTATGCGTCATCCAGCGACATAGCTAATTTCCTCGATTAAAAGGACGAACACACTACACATTTCTCAATTCAACTCAAACAATACAATCAGGGAGATCATTTCACTTCATTCGATATCAATGCCACGTAAACACATCACATTTTCTGGGGAATTACGTTCTAAATACCGGCTAACATTTACAACTAAGATGGGCTATGCTAAAGGAAAAGAATCTCAAGATTCAGGAAACAAAAGTAAGAACACAGTACAAAGGTATTGTAATGTAATTTACGAGTAGGATACTATAGGCCTATATCTATTCATTCACTAAATTCAGTATATATAGTATAATCATATAATTATTTCTTACACGCAGTAGTATGCAAAACCTGATTAAAAAAACAGAATGTAGAGCAATTTATAATTGAAGGAACTTACCTCGTCTTTTGGCGATTTGGATACGTTCTTTGGACCGAAGAGTTGAGCATCAAGTTCGTCAATATCCTGAAAAATCAAATGTTGCTTAGGAGCTTTCATGCAACTGTAATCTCAATATCAGTCTTCAATTATTATAATGATACAGTGTTCTAACCAAGTAGAGAGAAAGACAATGTGCGGAATAAATCGTACCTCAAACCTGCTCAATATTTCATTGGGGTCTGCTGCTGATATCTCAGATGATTCATCGCCAAAGCTGAGATCCTGAATACAAATCAAGAATACGATTGACCCACTGCAAAAACTGTATCATTGGATTCTCCGTGTCATTATTATGGCCCCATGGGGGGCCTGGGTGCGCTGTTGATAAACTGCTACTCAAAAAGATTTCGTGTTCTATACCTAGACGATATGAGGAAGCTAGCTATGGCGTAATTGGTGGCAGTCTGGCATTACGGTCACTGTCCCACAAATTTGAACGACTGCTTCACCTCGTAATCAAAAGCGCAAAACACACGAGCAACTACCAAATGATCAAGACATAATACAAGAAAACGAGTCGATCAAGTCTGCCGGACTTCAGGTGTGGAGCAGTATCTCGCCAGCTATCTGATTCAGTCGTTGAGCACGCCCACATTCCAGTCGAAATCCAAGCAATTTCTACTGAATAAATACTAGTCAGCCCTCAAGATTACCGGAACCTATACAATCTGACATATCGACATCGCCTACGGACACATGCCACATTCATTTTCGTTACTTCCTATTACGTTATCCTCTCCAAAATACAGCGTGCATGGCTCTAAGGGCAAGATGGGTGTCTGATTAAAAGATTATATATACTGCAATTCGTGTCTTCGGCAGCCTCCTATCTTTTCATTATGTCACAACCTTGGAGTGGAATTGTTGAAAAAATCAATAAGATTATGATAGAATATACAGAAGCATAATACCATACCAGATCATCCATTTTCTTCACAGTCTGAGATTACAAAATTATATCCCCTTAACAGTGATGTCCTGTAGTATCTAAGGAAAAACATGTACCATGATAACCAAATGCAGTAATTAGCAGTTTCAATGGTAGTGATTGATTGATCTATAATATACAACAACGTATTCAACACTACCATGGGTATTATATGCTTTTGGAATTCGACTTCTGTCATAATTTAGTACAATTAATATTGTATCGCAGTGCGTAGCATAAAGTACAATGAGCAATGCGCATATTAAGTTGTGTGTGTTTGCGTACGCCGACTACCCTTATCTTCACCTGCATTCAGCATCAAACATTCAATTTTAAAAAACGATCAAATTCACTGCACATGCACATTACATTGCACATCCTCAATCAATAACAACACTTGAAATTCAATGTTTACGCCGGCAGTTGTTCATGGATCAGTAGTTATGGCTCTCGAGTTAATAACTTGATAGAGAGAGAGTCTTTATTTTAATCCAACCAAAATACATAACGCACGGCAGGGATGGTGGTACAGAAAATATGCTTGCACAGTATTCGGTATTGGATAGGAATGATCGATAAGACCGTGAAGGTCATCTAGTCTGATCACACCAGCATCAAACAGGTACACTTGACTCTCCAAGCAGTCTGGCTATAAAAAAGGTTACAGTAGTTAATAAAAATAAAATGGAAGAAAAATTAAACGATGGTAGCAAATGATCAATGAAGCAATGTCTGGGCGAGGTAGGGCAACAGTGTTGGTCTAACGACAAGAGGTGATCAAGTAGGGCTTTTAGCCAAGTGATATATCATTGTTGCTTGAGCCAGACCGATTATCCATAGCCTTTATCTTATACCATATCTTGCATATGCCATCTCGCCTAATATATAATATTTTAGGCGGAATGGTTCTCTACTCCTTCCATGTTAATATCGGCCTACGATATCGGTTACCGGCCTTGTGAATGTGTCGATAATCGGTATCGGCCTGCAAATATCAATATCGGTTGACCTATATACTAGTATTCGGTATAGACCAGTGAGAGAGAGAGAGAGAGAGTCTTTATTTTCATCGAACCAAAATACATAACAAACGGCAGTGATGGTGGTACAGAAAATATGCGTGCACAGTATTCGGTATTAGATAGGAATGATCGATAAGACCGTGAAGGTCATCTAGTCTGATCACACCAGCATCAAACAGGTACACTTGACTCTGAACAGTCTGGCTGTAAAGAAATGTTTAGTTGAAGGAAAATAGAAAAAATAAAACAATGGTGGCAAATGATCAATGAATCAATGTCTGGGCGAGGTAGGGCAACAGTGTTAGTGTAACGACAAGAGGTGATCAAGTAGGGCTTTTTTGAATCTATTATAAGGCAATTCACGGATAGGTGGTGGCAATGTATTCCAGATGATAGGTCCCGAGTAGTCGATAGATCTCTTAGTTAGGTTGCTATTGGGTGGGGGTAAGTAGATGTTTCCTTTAGACGAGGATCTCGTGTAATGGGAATGGACATGTTTAGCAGGTATGAAAAAGTCATCAAACACAGTAGGCAGACTATTGGAAAAATATTTGTGAACAACTTTTGATACTTCGAAGCGATATAGTTCATCAACTCGCAAAATTCGATGCTTGCGGTAGTAAGGCGATAAATTGGTACGTAAAGGTACAGATGAGATCAGCCGTATCGCACGGTTTTGCAGGGTTCGAATTCTGCACAAAAATGTTTTGCCTGCATTTCCCCATACTACGATTCCATATTGCAGATGAGAGTGGAAAAGAGAGAAGTAGATGGTTCGTAGCACTGATCTGGAAACCAAAGATTGGAGACGGGTCATTATTCCCACACACCGAGCTAGTTTTGATATTGTGCATTCAATATGCTGCTTCCAAGACAATTTGGAATCAATGGTGACGCCGAGATATTTTGCTGAGTCACATATTGAGATTTGTTTATGATTGTTCACAGTGAAATTATGTCTGGCATTATTTAAAACGAGCATCTCGGTCTTATCTGCATTCAAACTTAGTTTGTTTGCTTGGAGCCATCTCGACACTTTTGGGAGTTCCATATTCACAGATGCATGCAAACCATCGACAGTGTTGGAGGTTATGAAGAGGTGAGTATCATCAGCAAATAGCGTTGTGCGGAATAAAGATGCATTAACAATGTCGTTAATATAAATGTGGTTCTTTAACCTTGCCTCCAGCGCCCCCCAAGGGGCGCTGGCGATTTTGAAGGGGGCGGAAACGCTCAGGGGGCGATATGGGGGGCGCTGGGCTCAGGGGGCGGTATGGGGGGCGCTGGAGAAAAATGGCTTCGCAGTAGATGATGTGGTGGTAGGACATATCCCTAATGACTATTCGGAGCAAATTAACACCGAAAACTTCGACATATAGGTTTAATTGTACGGGGGCGCCTAAATGTGTGGCACCGAATGTTCCTGTCTTGGCAATCTGAAGCCCAGAAGACGAACTCCAGCTGCCAGGGAAAAATTACATGCCAGTGAAGAAATCCCAATTTGAAATCGTGTGTTTCTTTTAGTTTAGTACGATTGGGCGACAGGGATATCTAAAGCTAGATATTCCTATTGGGCGATATCCCTGTTAAGCGATTCTATATTTTTTGATATAGCAGACAGGAGGTCACGAAATAACATCATGCAACGAAGTCATACCAACGGGTTCGCCCGCCCGAATATGTTTAATTATTAGTTACGGGCCCTACAGTTTCCAAGATACCTCGCAATGTTCGCTCTACGTTTTGACGGGTCTGCGCACACTCAACAACTCACTGCGCAGACCCCTGGACAACAGTGCGTAACGACTAAAAAAGGTCATAACTTCGGATTTGTTGTGCGCAACCTAGATTTTCTGTGCGCAGATACCGTGTAAAGCACTGCGTACGTGCGCGGCTTAGAGGGAACATTGCACCTCACTCAGCTCTAACGGTAAATCTGGTAGCGTGAGCAGAGAGTACAAGAAATTGATTGCAATATATATGCAATTCCCGATCTTACTGACCGATTTTATCATGAATTAATAATTATCGAAAGTTTTCGCGCTTCGCACTGGCTCGCTAAACAGTACAGCTGATTTCGTGGCTAAAGCGAACAACGTGATGGGGGGGGGGCGGTCGGCTTATCACCCTATGGGAGCCCATGACCCAAGTTTTTTATGGGGCCTGACGAAGTGCCGTTTCGTTCCTGTCAACGGGTATACGCCAGAAGATGTATAATTATTATTGAGGCGTCCTACCTTTTCAATCACACATCACTCAGCTCTACCGGTAAATCTGTTTACGTGAGCAGAGAGAGGATAAAAATTGATATCAATATACATGCAATTCCCGATCATATTGACCAATTCAATCATTAATTATTGAAATTTCGCGCGTTTCGCGCGTCTAGGCGGGGATAGCTGGCTCAGTAAACGGACACCCAATGTAGATGACTAGTATCAGCAAATAGCGGATAGCCGAAGGAGGGGCTGGGGCCGAAGCCCCCCGGGCATCTGGCTTATCACCCGATGGGGGCCCAAGACCAACGTTTGTTTTTTGGGGGGGCTGACGAAGTGCTGTTACGGCCCTGGTAACGAATTAATCGTACTTACGGGCACGCCCGAATATATTTAATTAATAATTACGTGCACTTTATTTACCCATGCAAAAAGCTCACTCAGCGCTACTGGTAAATCTGATTACGTGGGCTGAGAAGATAAAAAGTTTATAGCGACCTATATATGTAATTACCACCTATTCATTCATGCATTATAGAAAATTTTGGTACCTAGGGCGACCACGCCACACAAACTTTGCTGACCATCGAAATCACGCTACAGCGTTCTTGGGGACAAAGCCTTCAGAAGTTTGGTTTATCACGCTATGGGTGCGCAAGGCAATCGTTTTTAGGGGAGTTGACAAAATGCTGTTACGGTCCTCCCTCTTACTCATTGTCTTTATTACATTCCTTACTATATGAGGTTGGAGGGCGCTGGCGATAATTTACTGAAAGGGGACGCTGGAGGAAAAAAGGTTAAGAACCACTGGTATAGACATTATAGGCATGGTCAACAAAGGCTCACGTATTTCAAAAGAAAAAAAATATGAAGTACAGTAGTTCATACCTGCATAAGTGCATATTTTAACGTTTGTATCAGTAGGCCTATTGCGCGCGGCGTGATTTCATAGTTGCAAAATGTTCAGTGACGGGTTCATTGAAATCTGGAATATACCCAGAATTAATGAGAGCGTTGAGAATCGTGAGCATATCTAACGTATCAAGCCTCATTACCAAATATATTAGAATTTTATATCTCAATACTAAAAGGCGAGAAGTGTGATGTCTTGTCGGAAATGAAACATCAAATTTTCAATTGATTTCGTAATTCGAAGCCTGTTTTTCTGCGTGATATCCTATTATAGAGTTCTTGGACTACATTAGACTTGACGTATATTTCACAATGCTGCGAGTGTTGTACGAAACTGTTTCTAGGTAGCCTACACAACTCGCTGAAGATCATTCATGTGTGGAAGTTATATGAAGAAGACTTTTTGAACAAAATTAGTTCAATTTTAACAATACAATCTATTGCGACATTTGGCATTGAACCCAGGGATATATAGAACTTTATATATCCCTGATTGAACCACATCCGTTCATACGGCAAAGTTGCATATCTTTGAAAAATACCGGACAATCAAAATCCCCATAATGGATTTAACAGGACTTGACATTGCAAAAATACAATATAACCACGTTCAACAAGTCTAATATCAAAAATATAGCATTAGCTGAAAAATCAATTTTGTAAGGTCCATCGTTCCGCATAATTTCTTCTGAACTTTTATGAGTCTGGCTCAAAAAGTTCATTTGCGCCAATTATAAAAGACCGGGATGCCTGACCAGTCTGCCGTACTGTTGATGTCGATCCGTATCTGGTATATAAAGATGTTTCTCCATATTCACCGGAGATGTGCATGTGCATTTGTGCAACCTTTGTGCTTCCTTGCTGTCGAGATGCAATGAGTTTGCGTGCGGTAGGATAGGGAGAAACAGCAGCGAGAAACAATGTGTAGGTATATAAAAAAGTCCACACCGGGTCAGTTAACAAGAAAATGAGATCTCGTGGCGGTCAGGACTGATCAAAAGGCTACAAAGACTGGTTTTAGGCTTCTAGAAGCTTGGAATCTCAAGGAAACTTGCATGGCGATCACTGGCTGCTTTTCTGTGAAATTCATGCTTCTGCGCTTTCTCCAGTAGGTTTTAATTTTTTCATAGATCTCCGGATATGCATGGTTTCATTGTGCCCCTACCAAATTGTGCCAATGTGCCAGACGGCCGCCCACTTCTTCAGAACAAAACAACCAATAAGTTTTAAAATTGCTATCATCCGCCTAAAACTGGAGTCTGTTCTGACCTAAATCAAGTAGGCTTTAACTCAGGATTTACCCTTGATTTTTCATTTACATTACAGTGGGCTGATTTATTATTTTCCGAAGAAATGCTTGAATGTGGATATTATTATTGGGCAACCACCTACATTGTCCATAAATGATACGTATATAGTTGATCGACAACGACGCCGCTATAGTTCAGCGAATCGACAACAAGATGGGAAATATCGAGCCTGTCAAAATAAGACGGTAGTAAGTTGGGCCTTTGCGGCGTGGTGCTGCTATTTACAAGGCAATTGTGGAACAGCTAAAATATAGCTACAGCTCTTGAATTTGGTACTAAGAAAGCAGTAACAGATGTCACCCGTACAGGCGTAGGCCTACAAACCTCACATCGCGGGCGCTGAGCCTTCACCAGTGTGATATCATGCTTGAAATCAATGATGAGAAGCCACGTAAAAAGTATGACACAAATAAATGAATAAACGACTGACTGACAGTGTTGCCTCTTCGCAATCTTATTGAAACGTCCTCTTATTTGAATCAAAATTGTACATGATTTTTATTAACTCAACTTCTCCGGAGCAGTCAAGAGAATTGACAGTAAAAACGAATGGCACTGCTAAAATCGAGGAACTTTATTTAACGAAGGTGCTATAATTAATCCCGGAACCTTTTGACCTAACCATGCATCAAAAAGGACGTTAAGTTCGAGTATACACAAGACGTACTGTGGGCGTCCTCTTTAATACCGCCGCGAGTTCTTCGAGATTAGCGGTGATCTCGAGCTGTTCGATTTGTATCTCATTCAATAACATATTCGTTTCTCTTTGCAAACTATCCATAAGTAGTGTTCTCGAATACACAATCGGTAGCACCACATTCCGCTCCAGATGTGACCAGATTTTTATCGCTGCCAGGATTTCCATTACAGTATATCCCATATATTGTAATATCCCACGTATATTAAACCTATCTTTCGCAGACTGTACTAATATAGTTGCATATTGCACGGTTGTGTCGACCGAGCGCTCTACCGCCCCGCGTAGTTTATGTAATGGAGGTATTTCCCCGCCGCTGCTACCTGTCTTGCCTTGACGTGAAGATTAATTTTCAGTCTTGGGCGGAAGCGCTGGATAATGGACGCGTACCTGCGACCTTCACAAATAAGGTTTGTGCAAGACAGCATCAAACGTACTTTCCGGGATGGAACGAGTGTAAATATCGCCGCGGAAAAAGTATGCAATCGTGAGCTCGAAGTGACTAGCTTCCCGGTGATACAAGTTATGGAAAAGGACGACAAATACTACTCCTGCAACAACAGAAGATTGTACGTGTTTCGAGTTGCTGAGTACCGAGGAGCTATATCTCAGATAAAAGTTACATTAGTTTCAAGTGCATTCTGCGGTGGCTTGAGATTCACGACTATCAATGACGGGCGGGAATTGTCAGTGCGCTGTGGGCGGACCCTACCTCATTGCAAACCGGATTGGCTTCCAGGGGTATCTTGCACGACTACGTACGAAGAGCGATTATGCAGGGATCTACTAAGGTAATGATGCAACTTTACTAAACACGATACGTTGTGGATGTGTATTCCCGTATAAAAGTAATGTGGAATGTCAAAGCCGTTTCAGACTAACCGTGGATTGAAATGACATACAGGCCTAACGCGCGATGATACGTTGTTATATGTGACAAGTCGTCGCTGAATATAAATTAAAATCAGTTTCGAACCGAAATTAAGATATCAGGTGACGTGTTTGTGCAAGGTTACCTAGCATGGCAGCTACATCCTACGTTAGTCATATATTATTATCTGGATAACTGTTTTGTGGCTACCGATGTTAACTTTGATTTTACAGACGCCTTGAACTGCGCAGCTCTCATCTGTCGGAACCACATTACCAGCAAACCTTCTAAAAAACGTCGGAGATGCTCTGAGGACACACTCGGCAGCGATGAAAATCTCGCCTGATCTGAATGATAAATTTTGCATCTTCGTTAAATAAAGTTCTCAGATTTTAGCAGTGCAATTCGTTTTTGTTGTTACTTCTGTTGACTGCCACGGGGAATTTGAATTAATAAAATAAATGTAACATTTCGATTCTTTGTGTCATATATTTTACGTGGCATCTGATCATTGATTCAATTCTTATTTCATGCTGGTGAAGGATCAGCGCACAATGTAAGATGGTACGCCTGTACGCGTGACGTCTATCATCATCATCATCATTGGTTTATTAGCAATTTTATCAGTTCAATACACCACAAAAAATGCGATACAGTGAATAGACAGGAAGATGTCGAAGCGACTTGGATTTGTCAATGGAATCGGACACCCACCTTGGCCTAGGCGTAGTAAAAAGGAGGCATGCACACTGAATGAAAGTAAAGAATACAGTATAGAAAAAGAAAGCGACAAGAAATAGGGCGGCATGTCATTCTGCTTCTTAGTACTAAATTCAAGGACCGTAGCTTCATTTTGGATGTCCCACCGTTGCATTGTAAATAGTAGCACAGCGTCACAAACCGCCAACTGACTACCGTCTTATTTCGACAGGCTCGATATTTTCTCACCTTGTCGATTAGCTGAACTATACCAGCGTCGTTGTCGATCAACTATATGTCTCAATTATGTACAATGCAGATGGTTGCCCAATATTGAACCACATTCAAGCATCTCTCCGGTGTAATGTAAATAAAAAAAATCAAGGTTAAAACCCGAGTTTAAGCCTACTGATTTAAGTCAGCCTAGAACAGGACCGTAGCTGTAGGCCGTAGGATAGCGATTTTAAAACATATTGGTTGTTGTATTCTGAAGAAGTGGGTGGGAAGTCTGGGCACATTGGCACAATTTGGTAGGGGCATAATGGAACCGTGGATACCAGAAGGCATAGGAAAAAAATGATATAAAACTTCAGAAGAAAGCGCAGAAGAATGTGGCGAGATAGCGTAGTGGTATAATCCTCAGCTCTCACACACACCAATGGGTTGCGGTTCCGAATCCGACCGAGGTCAACCCGAGAATTCATATCTATATGTTGGAGGTTTATCTAGGCTCCTCCTCGCCTGCTCCTCCTCGCCTTCTCATCCGTGTAAGCGGTGTCTCATAAAATAAAGCCTATAGTAGAAGGACGTGCTACTAGTCGGCTGCTGCGGTATAAAATGTAATATTATTGGCCTAGTGTAAATGGCTGTAGTAGTCGACCAACGCCATGAATAACACAAACAACAAAGCACAGAAGTAAGATTTTCACAGACAAGTAGCCAGAGATCGCCTGGCAGGTTTCCATACGACTCCAAACTTCTCTATATGTAACCTAAAACTGGCTTTTGTCACCTGTTGATCAGTCCTGTCCGCCACTACAACTCAGTTTCTTGATAATTGATCCGGTATGAACTTTTTTGAATACCTTCACATTGTTCCGCACTACGACTGCGTACCTTTCCGCAATCCAATGGCGTCTCGTCGGCAAGGAAGCATATAAATGGATTCTTCAATTATTGATACATTTTTGATATTAGACTTGCTAAACGTGGTTCTGTTGGATTTTCTGCATTGTAAAGTCCTGTTAAATCCACTACTGACATTTTGATTGTCCGTTATTTTCCAAAGATATGCAGCTTTGCCGTCTGCTCTTCTGTATTTCAATGTCAAATATCGCTAAATTGTACTGTCGAAATTGAACTAGTCTTTTTCAAATAACTTCCACATATAAATCGCCTTCAGCGAGTTGTAGGCTAGCCTGGAAACAATTCTGTACAACACTCGCAGCATTTTGAAATATACGACAAGTCCAATGTATATAGCCCAAGATCTCTATAATCGGACATCAGGCAGAAATTACGGATCCAATTGAAAATTTGATGTTTCATTTCCGACGAGGCATCGGACTTCTTGCATTTTGGTTTTGAGATATAAAATTCGAATATAATTGGAGCACCGGACCGAAACTTGCCACGGACTTGCGGTGAAGAGTCACTGATTTACACAACTTTGGTGTTCACTGCTGCTTTCAGCAGATCTATATACTAATTCTGTTTTGCGTCTTCAGTTTGGAATCACTATGATATCTACAAGCGGTATGTGCTAAAATATGCAAATTTAGCCTTCTTGTTGTGTTGAGATGGTAAAATCCCATGAACGTATAATATTGCAGTATAATCGTCGCTAATACTAGTAGCCCTGCTCAGGATCGCAATCGAAACTTCCGAAGAATAATAAGTAAGGCAAGTTTTTGCAACTTTTGCAACTTTTTACAGCTTCCGCTCCCGGCAGCTTCCCAGATACTCACAATCTATGTACTATGACGTTTTAAGCTGTTTGGGAGGATTTTATAATGCAGCTTTTTGCAACTTTTCGCAATTTTTCATGCCAATTTTGACTACAACGTTTATCAAATATTGCGTATAATATGAAGGGCCGATTTAAAAAATATGCTATAAACTATTTATAATTTGGTTATAGTCTATCTGATTTGCATAAGAAAGAGCTATATGATGAATTAGCTGCATCTCATTGTGATCTGTGACACAATGGCTTGCAAGCAAGAAGTTAAACTACACTCGCCAAGCACCACCTTGCCCCAACAATATGTACATTATTCGCTTTTTTAATTCTGTCGTTTAAATTTGGGATTATTTCCCATTTCACAAACACCCAGGCGAGACCGTCGAAAATTAGATTTCCACTAAGTCACCTTTCTCAGGCTATATATTTTGTTAAAATCACCAAGAGTTTTTCTGCAATGCCTTGTGTCAAGTTTGCAGACCTATAGAGGGTTTGGGCCTTTGGGGTATGGTATTTGATAAGTTTTATGGGGAGGGGAGGAGTGTATTATCGCAATGCAGCCTATCCTTTGGGTTTTTTGGGGAAAATTATTCCGCATTGCGTCATCTTGTTGCAGTGTACCCGGAAAATATGTATAGTCTTTGGTGGAGTTGCCAAACTGTCTGGGAAATGGGAAAGTACCAAATTTGACAGCTCTACAGGAACTACGTTATACAACAGAACGTTTCGAGTAACTCATACCCTAATAATCTAACAAACGTTATAAATGCAACTTTTTACTGCAACTTTTGTTAAAATTAAGTGCAACTTTCTCGCGTTATAACTGCAAGAAAAACTTGCCCTAATGATAAGCATATAACTCTGGTTATCACATACAAGAAAAAATTGTATCTTTGCATTATTCGTTGGAAAGACGTGCGTAATTACCTTTGGATACTTAAGGGATACTTATTCAGTAATGGGTATATAGTCTTCGAAACTCCCCCTGCTCCCTCCACAGATGATTGAAGAGATTTTACTCATTTTATCTATTTTTATTTAATTTCTACGAGTGATCGTGACCGTTATTATTCCGAATCTGCTAACAGACAAAAGTAAAAATAAATTCGCTTCCCAGCTGTTGCCGATCACTGATCTATACCATATAGTGGTAACCGAACTTTTTCGATTCAACGTCCCCTTATCAAACTCGGCATATGCTTATCACGACCCATGAAATCTAGAGGTTTTGGATGCGCTTCAACGACGTGATGCGAGGATGTTGAGTTGATTCATAAACAGGTTCAATTTGGATTTTATTAACATCTCGCTACCCAAGCAACACACATCGAAAAACAAATCATTTCTAGTGGTTAGGGCATGATTTTGCAACTTTTGCAACTTTCTTTACAGCTTCCGGGAGCTTCCTAAATACCCCAAATTTATGTGGTATGATGTTTTAAGCTGTTTGAAGGAATTTTATAGTGCAGCTTTTCGCAACTTTTTCTATTTTTGATGCTACTTTTTACTGCAACTTCTATCAAGTATTGCGCAAAATGTAAGGTGATGATTGAAAAAATATGCTATAAAACAGGGGTCACCAACACTTATTGTTGCTGTTGTTTTTGTATCGAAATAGACTACTTTCCTGTGCCCAACGTCACTATTTCTCACTAAATAAAACGACATTGGCGATGGCAACCGCGTTCTATCGAGGGAGAACGAGCAGATATGAATGGGCATTGGGCATGGGCATGGGCATGTTGTCTTGACGTGCAATGGCCCAAACACTGCCAAGACCGATATAAGCTTAGAAAACGGTTTATTTAGGGCTTCGCCATAAAATAAAGCAGTACGTGGAGATGACCTTTCAGCAAGTAACGTATCTCGCTAGCCTCAATATCCATTCCTTAGTCGCCTAAAAGCGTTGCCAGGTATCTGGTACAGCTCAGAGTTCAGAATAAAATGAAATAGATGATCATGATTTTTGTTGTGTTTGTATATTCCTTTTGATAAAATATTACTGCGTTTGTGGTAACTATGTCCGTTGCCCATGTTGGATAGAGCAGCGATGTACTAACATGAAGTTTTGAAACGAGGTTGCTAAGCTGTGTGGCCTATTTTACATCGATATTGAATTCATGCGCTACGAAATTTGAAACGTGGCCCGCGACCCGTTTTGAGTTGGTGACCCCTGCTATAAAACAAATGTAACTTATTTTGCCGTCTCGCCAGGTCGTCCGTGAAAAGGGAAAGTTCTAAATTTGACAGCTGTATAGGAGCTGACAGCGAAATGCAGTCATGTAAGTTTGAAACCTAAAGAACATAAAAATGTATTCATTCCGCTTTATAAAATTGATATTTGTATTTGCTATTACTTTTTGTATACGGGATATAATTGAAGATAGTTCTTTTAATTAACTTGGCGCACACGCATATTGATGCGTGAAATTTTGTGGATGTGCAATTAATTTTAAATGGATTTTAGCGAACTGCGATATTTTTAGGTTACTTCTTCAAATAGCACATCGGTTCAAGTGGTCTATGGGCTTTCTAATACCAGTGAGGGTGTAAGACGATGGGAATTTTTGAAATAAGGCGCGGGAGTAAAAAAGTTAAGAGTACTGTTCTCTGTAAGCTGGTGCGTGCGCAATTGCGCAGTGCTGACACGGTCTCTGCGCACAGAAAATCTAAGCGCACAAAAAAACGAAGTGATGACCTATTTTTAGCCAACACCACAAAATCAACGAGAAAAGTGGGTAATTCGGCAGTCTAAGTGATGACTTTTTTATTTTATTTTATTTTTAGTCGTTACATTTCTGGGGAGAGGTGTTAATAGGGATGGTGTGAACGTGAGATTCACGTTTGTGTTCTGTGTGTGAACCTCGGAAATTTACCTTGGTAGGTTCTGCACTGTGAACCTTTTTCATGTATTACAGTTTTTCACGTCGCATGGCCGCTGCATGGCGCTGGCAGCATGGAAATAAAATCAGCACTAAAGAACCTTGCGTCATGCCAATTTCAAAAATTAATAGTTCGAAAGTTTGCTCAGAATATTCAGATTTCCGTATGTGAGTCTTTAGTGACTTTGTGGAATTATTATAGCATTTTATTGTTTCAGTTGATACATTAGGCGACGTTTAAAAAGTTAGCATGTCCTTCAGCGTTGTGGCATGATATGGCCTTAGTCGTTGCTAGTTATCATGTGCATGTGCATTAATATATTACATTACGTCAATGTGGGGTTGGAATTAGCAATATGACGTCACGTGACGTCAAAGGTTCACTTCGGGTTCACACAGAACTTTTCAAAAATGTTCACGTTCACACGAACCAGGGCCTTTCAGAGGCTCGCACCATCCCTAGTCATTATGACAGCTTTCCACAGCTACTTGCTTACTTGTATAGCTTCCTTGACTACTTTGACCAGCTCTGTGTACAACTGAAAATTCCCTAGCTCAGATGAAATAACAATCTTATAAACATCACATTTTAGCAGGCAGGCTGCATATTTCATGGCTATGCCGAGCGCTCTACCGCCCACTGTCACGGCATATATTCGAGCGGGTGATTTCCCCGCCGCAGCTACCGTCCTACCGCCACACCGTGTTTTCTGAAGCTTTGTGTCATTTTCGGTCTGACCACGTGGCGGTGGATCATGGAAACGTACCTGCGACCTTCAGAAATAAGGTTTCAGCAAAACAACATCCATTGGAGATTCCAAAATAGAATGGGGGATGTGAATACCGCCGCGGAAAGAGTATGCAACGGAGAGCTTTCTGTTAATAGTTTTCCGGTAATTACTGTTGCCAAGAAGGACAACAAATACTACTCCCGCGACAACAGAAGACTGTACGTATTTCGGGTTGCTGAATACCGGAACGTCATATCTCGGATAAAAGTTCGATTGCTTACGAGTGGATATTGTGGTGGAATGGGATTCACAACTACAAATGACGGACGGGAGTTGTACGTACGATGTGGGAAAACTCTTCCCCACTGCAAACCGGATTGGCTTTCAGCAGTGTCTTGCAAGGCTAATCACGATGAGCAATTAATCAGCGATCAATTAAGGTAATCATGTAGCTTTTTGCTTACTTTGACTTCAGCAAATGCTGTGCTATTATTCCACACGATATACAAGTAAATATGATCTTTTGTGATGCATAATGTGAACTAGGGTTGGATTATCCGGATAACGCAGGTTTTTCTATTATCCGATATCCGGATATAATCCTGCCGGTTAACCGGATAAAATAGTATCGTTAATATTGCGTTTTACACTTTTAGGAAGCTTCAATAAGTCGTATTATCAGTGTTGCGGGCGGCCAATTAGCGAGAAGTGTGTCGCCAATTAACGAGATATGTCAATGCAGTGTGTAACGCGACGCAATCCCACGCTGAGAAGATCGCCAAATTAGTTCATTGATTGCCGCGAACTCGGCTGTCGTTGCTGGCCTGATTTTTCGAGTCTTCAACAAGCCTATAGTGCTGCTGGCAGAATCACATCTGCAATAGGCTCTGTGGACTTTATACCATCACTGGTCCACATAATCGCATCTGCATTGGCTTGGTGCTCACGATATTATCGCTGGCCTACACAATCGCATCTGCAATAGGCATTATACGAACGATATCATCGCTGGCGTAACCATCGAGTCTCGGGCCTGGCATGCGTTGGCTCCTATCTCTTGGTGGCTTGGAGACAATATGCCGCTAAGACTATTATGATCATCGATTTTGATTAATGAGTGACATCGCGAAACTGAATGACATCGAATGTTCGCATTTCGCAAACATGTTTGTGCGTGCAAGCGTAATTAATTTCCGCTGATACTAAATTCGAAAAAAATCGAAACCCCCTCGTTTTATTTAAAACACCACTCGTTCTATTTATAACACTCCCGCCCCCCTTATTTTTTGGCTGGCTACGGCCTGATCATGTGAATTTCCCATGGAGGAATTAGAGCGAGCTATCATGTCGGCCACAATTCCAGTATCAGCTACTCGTCCTGCCAGTACTGGACACATAAACAGAAGAATGGGCAAAAAGGAAGCGCTGCTTACTATATTCAGCCCATTTTGTGGAAGCCGAAAGGGCATTTAATACGTGTGGACACTTTGTTACAAAACTCCGGTCCCGGCTACAGGATACCACTATTGATGTAATGTACTTTATAAGGAGGGAGTTGCAGAAGCAGTGAACATTAAATTTGCGTGATTTTTCTCGTATTCGCTCGTACTGCGCGTGTACGTATAAATCTACCATAACACTGTGTAATGATTTTGCGATCCATTTTTCATGCAGACCTCGTGAAATCGATTATCTCACTGTACTGCACTGTGAACTTTTTCATGTATTATAATTTTTCGCCTCATTAGAACGTCTTTGGTTGAAATTCATTGTCATTCAACTTCGGGCCACTCTCTACATGGCGCTGGCAGCATGATAAGAAGTCCAGCACTAAACGAGCATGCACCTTGCCAATTTACAAATTTATTTGATCGAAAGTTTGCTCGGAGTATTAAGCTTTCCGTTTGTGTATCTTTGGTGACTATCTGCTGTGAGCTTTGCCCTCATTCGCACAACAGTAAGAACGAAACACACTACATGTAGGAAGTCAGCGAGATATGCTAGTCAACCAATCAATTATTTACATCAACGAAATTGATATAAAGAATGCATCGATATCTCTTGTAAAAATGCTATTAGGCGGGATTTATCTAGATTTGATAACCTTATTGTATCATAAAATCAAAATCCCTCCAATTGGGTGTTGGCAACTGTATAACGGGTTTCTGAGATAACATCTGCAGCAAGTATCGAAACCGGTGTCTCAGTATGAAGATTACATCTGTACGGTCTAGCCGAGTCCTCGTCGAAATTGTTGGCAAAGCGACGGAATATATTGATTTTGTGGAATAATTATAGCGTCTGATTGTTCCAGTTGATGCATTAGGTGACGTTTAGAAAGTCAGCATGTACTTCAGCATTGTGGCGTAATATGACCTGAGTTGTCGCTAGTTATCGCTCACATTAATATATTACTTTACGGAAATGTAGGGCTGGAATTATTATTGTGATATCCCGTGACGTCATAGGTTCACGTTCGCGTTCACACTAACCAGAACCTATCAGGCGCCCGCACCATCTCTAGTAAAGATGACATTCAATGTGGGCCTGTGGAGTACGATATGTCCTCTTTTAGGAGGCTTTGTCCTCTTTTCCGACGAAAATGTTAATTGTCCTCTGAGGACGCGCAAATATCCTCTTTTTCCACATTTCGTCATTTTCTTATACTTTCAAGAATACTTTTAGGCGAGACGTACTAGACCGCGATTACTGATATGGAAAAAGGTGAACTCTTCGACCTGTCTGTCAAAATCTGATAAACCTTAGTTTTAATATATTGTTTTTATGTCTATTGCTGTAACTTTGTGTCCGTAACTACCAAACTTACCGTCAAGAAAAGTGTCCTCTTTATGGTTCTGAAAATAGGGTAGGCATAATACAATGTGGTTGTGAAAAGTCGTTGCTGAATATAAACTAAGATCGGTTTCGATACAAAATTGGATGAAGTCAATTTGGTAGCTTCCATGAACCATTGCAACGAAGACATTATAGTCTGATCGTTATCAGGCTAAATTATTACTCTTGCTGCCACCGATGTAAATTTTGATTTCACAGAACCTTACGACAGCGCTGCTCTCATGTGAAAGAGCTTGCTTGTGAGCTAACAAACCTTACGGAAAGCCACGTAGATGCTGGGATGACAGCTCAGGAAAAGGCTGAGGAAATTTCGACAAACGAGGACGGAAATGTATCAACTATTTCGATCCAATACGTCGCTGTTCCGTCAATGAAAGAATTACAGATTCCCGTTCGGGAGATTAACTTCAAGGCGGCGGTGATCGACCTCATATCTATCGTGTTCGAACTCATGTTGCCAGTGCATCGCAACCTGATAGAGGCGATGCTCCAAAAGCGTGAGGAATCACGTCGGTTTTAGGGGACTGTCGCAACGTGCAGCAACCGTCTTGCGGCGAGTGAAATGTGCTTATTTTGTACATGGTTAGGGCAAAACGGCCCCGTGTTTGTATTTGTATCTTCGTTAAATAATGTTCTTGGCTTTACGCTGTGTGATTCGTTGATATTGAATGAATGATCAATTCGATCGCTCATGCTAATTTTGCCTCATACATTGTTTTCTTTATACAGACACATTGTGGCTTATATAGTACAGATGTCCTCCCAACGAGCGAATCCAATACTTGGAGGGGCAAAGGTGTGTTTCTGCCCTTCTAGGCAGCGCCAGTGGTAATATGCTGCTTGCAAAACGTAAAATTGAGATATTCGACACACCAGCTTCTATGAATCTTAATAGTTTTGTGTTCCATTCTTCAAGTAGACCCACTCGCCTTACTTTTGATTTTCAAGCACACGATCTTGGCCAGCCTGAGCATCGAATGAAAATATCGAGGGTATAATAGCATTTCCAACGAGCAAGTGACGAGACGATTGCAAGCGACGTGTATCAGTGTACCCAAAACTTGCGAGAGTCAAAAGCAGTGGTTCCCAAACTATTTCAGATTGTAGCAGACGAGAAAAATTATAAAACTCTCGCGACGACCTGACAAGATGGATGTATTTTATATTATATATACAGGACATATGCACCAGAAAGGAGCTTGAATACCTGCATTTCGTCAGTTGTTGCAAGCAGGGTCTGTCGTTTACAGCTTTTAATTACATTAACAAAAAGAATATCCATGTTCACGTAGCCATAAGGATGCAAATTGTAACACAATTTTGATTGCTTTTGCACCGTCTATGAAATAAGATTTGGAAGCCGACAGCTAACACTCATTCAATATCTTTTGTGGAAACAGCTTTTTTAAATGGGCGTTTTCGTAAATCGTATCGGAGCCGACTATTAAATTATACGATGCGATTCAATAGCAATTCATCAAAAACTATACCTATAAGCGCCAACGAATCGGCTTACAAATAGTCGACATTTGGAAATTATCCATGTTGTTTATCACTAAGCTAATTCCAATTCTGCAACTTACTATTGTCATGGGCAGGAGGCAGGAGGCTTCGGAGGAGAGCGAATATGGATGGTGTTAACGTGAGGCTCACGGTCGCGTTTTGTGTGCGAGCCTTTGGAAATTGGAGGTTCGCGCTTGGTAGGTTATGCCCTGTGAACCATTTTCATGTAGTACAATTTCCGTGTCATTATAACATCTTTGGTTTCTATTCTTTGCTTTTCAACTCCGAGACTCTCTCTACATGGCGCTGGTAGCACTAAACGAACATGCACCTTGCCAATTTCAAAAAACATTTGCTCGATAGTTCGCACAGAATACTCAGCTTTCATTTGTGAATAAAATTAGTGACTCTGTGCTGTGAGGTTTGTCCGCAATCACACAATAGCAAGAATGAAGCACACTACACATGGGAAGTCAAGCGAATTGTGCTCAGTCAACCAATCAATTATTTATATCAACGTAATTGATCTAACGAATGCATCGATGTCTAATGTAAATATTGTATCAGGCGTATACGGAATCAATTTTGATTTGATATTCTTATTCTATCATAACAAAAAATTTCCGAACGAACGCTATGTTATCTCAAGGAATACCGATGGTGACTGCGAGCAGTTTTGTTCACTTGATACGAACTCGTATCACCGGAAATCCCAACACTGCAACGGCGAAGACCACATCACTAATGCTCAAAGTTCAGCCCAATAGCGATTTTCTGATGATGATGCTGGAATAAAAGCATTCACATAGCTCTTCCATTGATAACTTCTAACTAGCGTCCTCTTCATACTAAAAAACCCAGCCTGTTCATTTACGGTTTACATTGATACCGGGTTCTAAGCGGTACCAAATGAAGATACAGGCTCATGCTTATAATGGTCGGCGATATCTACGTCGTCACAAATACACGTATCCAACCAGTAATGTTTTATTTTTATAAGTTTCTCACCAGCAATAAATGCCAATATATTAAGACATTGACTACGACAATAATATAATATAATACAATACAGTACGAAATAGAAACGCACTACGCGTGTGAACTTATATGAAAGCCGAATACTGACACGGAGTTATTAAATTTATACGGAAATCTCCATTGAATTGCGAAGTATAACAGCAATGTGCAATGTTCGAGGATTTTGACGCAAATAATGGACGCCTGAACTAACAGTAAATTCAGACGTGGTCAAAATAGTGAGCCTCGCTACTACGGTGTAAAAGTAATGACGTAAATTTATGCTCAATTGCAATGTAGAAGTAGCAATTCTCAATACATGTCAAAACTAATGGATGTAGGAAATGAAAGGTAGAAAAACACTCATGCAAGTCGTGGCAATGAGTAGATATAGTCGAAAGTTCTTATTCCTTCGGCAGTTATAATCACAGTTGGCTAGTTTCGAAATTACAAGAGGCATCTTCGCGACTACAAGCACTACAAGTCAATACGATCTCACAAAATATAATCACTCATCAAATATTGGTGCAATTTCATGCGGTTCTTATTACATTTTCCTCATAAAAGTCACGCGAACTTACTCCGAAAAACATTGCATATAAACTGTCCAACTAAAACTAGCAGTACGCTAAAATAATAACCACTTAAATAAGTATTGCAAGTAGGCAAAGACGACTTTGAGAATAAAAATTGAAGTACTGCGTTACTGACCTCCTCTGAGCAGGCTAAATTTACCTACACAGTGTCTTGGCGGTGGCAATCATTTCTACAAAATCGTACAGGAGCAGAAAGAATTATTTGGTCGAGCAGTTGACATAAAGTCATCTCGATGTCGAGGACTAATCTCCTCGTCGACGTCCGATATACCGCAAAGTGGATCGCCAGACTGAAAGTAGGCCCTTGGATTTGTCAGCCAATTCTGCTTATAGTGCGGCAGCGTTCTTCCATTGCGAACCTGAACCGTACGGCCATCATCTTCCGTGGTAAAGGTTTCTTCATCGAACCTATGACTCGGCACGACATTCACTCTGATCCGCGACAACGCTCCACGGTATTCAGCGACTCGAAACACATACAGCCGTCTATTGTCGAATGAGTAGTATTTGTTGTTCTTCTTTGTAATGCTAATTCGCGGGATGCTGTCGGCCGAAATCTGCCCCTTGCTGAGCTGTTTGGCAGTTTCGTTGACATTAAACTTGTCCTGGAAGATCGAGTTGATGCTGTCTTGCTTGAACCGAATTTCAGACGGTCGTACCTCCAAAACGGTTTCGCCTGCGGTCTCCATTTGAAAGTAATATTTATTCAACGCTTAATGCACCAAACGATTCCGCGTTGAAAAAACAAACGAGGATTTAGCAGTGACACTTGCAATCCCAAATCGATATAGCAAACATCAGCATCGACAACTCGCGACCATTCCAGCGGGACAATCGATTGTGGAAAACTCATTGCGGAATCGGGTATTCCCCTTAGCAGAGATGACAGAGATGAGCATGGATTAGGATTAGGTTTTGAAAAAACAGGATTTGTGAAATTTTGTCGGATTTGGATTGGATTTGTATTAGACATTTTTTTCAGAACGGATTAGGATTTGGATTGGATTTACCTATTTTCTGGGAGATTGAAATGTCGAGTGGCGAATGGCGACAAACTTTATTCAGATCAGTTATTAATGTACTTATGGTTACTTAGGTATCTTGAATCAAGTGAATCGTTGGTTGTGAAAGAGAATTTTCGAATCCCCCCATTGCATAAATTAGTATTTTTCTGAATTTCCAGTTGGAATCGGATTAGGATTGGACATGGACTTGGATATGAAAAAGTTATGGATTAGGATTTGGATTTGAAGGTTCGGATTTGGATTGGACTGGGACATAGAAATTTCAAATCCGCTCATCTCTGAGAGATGAGCGAATTTGAAATGTCTATGTCCTAATCCAATCCAAATCCGAAGCTTCAAATCCTAATCCAAGTCCTAATCCGGACATTTCGTTTATTCCTATCCTAATCCGATATCAACTTGGTATTCCTCGAAAAAAGCCCACATCTTATGCCTATAATTATGTAAAAAGAAATAAAACGCATGATGAGTGCCAAAGTACAAGACGTAACTTTTGCAAGACGAAAAACCTCCACTTCATTCGCCACAGGACATCAATCTCCCAGAGATGAGCGGATTTGGAATTTCCATGTCCTAATCCAATCCAAACCAGAATCTTCAAATCCAAACCCAAATCTTAATCCATAGCTTTTTCATATTCAAGTCCATGTCCAATCCTAATCCGATTCCAACTGGAAATTCAGAAAAAATGCTAATTTATGCAAGGGAAGGATTGGAAAATTTTATTTCGCAACCAACAATTGCCTTGATTCAAGATAACCTAGTAACCATAAGTACATTTATAACTGATCTGAAGAAACTTTGTCGCCATTCGCCACACAATATATCAATCGCCCAGAAAATAGGTAAATCCAATCCAAATTCTAATCCGTTCAAAAAATATCTCTAATCCTAATCCATTCCAAATCCGACAAAATTTCACAAATCCTGTTTTTCCAAATCCGAATCCTAATCCATGCTCATGTCTGTCTCTTAGACACGAGGTAGGCTAATGCAAAAATCGGCAAGCCTACTACTAGCAGTTTTCGGCTTGGATTGTGATCTCAGTCAATTAGTATCAGCAGAAATGCTGCATTGAATTTCTTCCCGTCATCTTATCTGGCTTAACACCGAAATTTAGCCTACCGCGTATTATTTAGTGCAGTTAAACTCCAAATATATTTACAATATATGTTTGAAACTCAATGTAATATTGGAAACATCATGTAATGCTGAACCGTCGGCTGTAAAGCGAGAACCACTGATCCAGTGTGTATTGTATAATTCATTACCCCCGACACGTAATGTGCCAACAGATGGAGTTCGTGAATAATCTAAAATAGTACATTGAGCTTCAGTCATCTGTTCGATTATTCGAAATTTCATTCGATGCGATTGTTGATCTTCAATGTCCTTTTCGATTCTCTAGCATAGTTGCTGACGATTATACACCTGGCGGGTATATTCCATTATCAAGATATTATTCAATTGCATACCTGCTGTTGTATACCTCCAAGTGCGGAGCAGATCGACAAATTCTCTGGACCTACTCCGATCCTGTTTTTGAAGCTCTTGTCTGACTCGAGTCCGACTCTGGGGCCAGATTCTAGAAATGACCGTGATCCGGTTCGAAAAAAACCGATAATGTTTATCTACTCAACAGGATAGTTTGAATATTAACTGAAACAATGCAAACAAGAAATTAAAAACTCAAAGATCAAAGTCAACCATGACCTGAAGTAATTATGCTGACTTGGACTTGGCTGTTGGATTTTCAAAAAACCACGCGTGAGTAATTTACGACAACAATTTCGTACAAATATTTGGTTTATGATGAAGCGATGTAACGAAACTTTACTGTGGAGAAAAGCACTATAGAACATTTTTGCATTAACAGAAAGTACTTACGGTATGACCAACTGAAATTTTGCAATTTTTACGCATTTTTGGTGAGATAAGACCATTACGTAAGAATGAAGGTACCATGTTAATATTTCCAATAAAATAGATTGGTTGCTGCTCAAGAAAAGTTGAAGTGATGCTGTCAATATTTACTAGAGTACAAGTAGAAGTAGCAATTTCATAGATGCCAAAACCACCGCATGAAAAAGTATAGAAAATGAATATAGTAGATTTTCCTTCCATATTAGCAGAATGACGTCACGGGCTCGCACCAACATCATTGAGTGTTTTGTGACAGATTGCTCATCTCAACGAACGACAAACCTCTGTCGGATTTGGACGAAACCAGAAATCGTCAGCGAAACGAAGTCGAACAACTCAGATATGGAGTTACGACCAGCTGCGCAAAACCAGCCCTCTGCTCTCCTCGCACGTAGATCATGATGTCACCAATGGATATTGACGCAGTTTCCCGGTAGAAAACAGGACCGGGCAAAATCAGATTCAGATTTGAGTGCTGTGACGTCAGTTCGTATGGTATCGAAAAAGTGTTTTCTCTGTGATCACATCTCGTCTTCCTATTGTGATGATTTCAATGATAGTAGTTTCCCACTTGTGCATTTTATTAAACCAATGTATAATATAATATATGTATAATTTGCATTGAGTGAACTGTCTGCGTGTAGATGGCAGGTTTTTATTGAGAGGTTTGAGAACATACGATTTTTGAGGATTCATTCAAGCGGAGTTTGACAACTGGAAAATTTTCAGGTCAAAATTAAAATTGAAATGATAGTTACAGTTTTTTTTCGCAATGAGATTAGAAGTATATTTACTGAATTTGCAAAGACTTAGACAATACATTAATTTCCGCATTGGAAAGAAATACAACAAAAG
The DNA here is from genome assembly GCF_051294905.1 of Botryllus schlosseri. Taxonomy (NCBI): domain Eukaryota; kingdom Metazoa; phylum Chordata; class Ascidiacea; order Stolidobranchia; family Styelidae; genus Botryllus; species Botryllus schlosseri. Next base: position 26,749,658 of record NC_137238.1, read on the forward strand.
GACGAGAATGGCAAATATATGTAGAGCGAGCTTGGCCCATTTCTCACGATACTGTAGCGTTTTCAGGTAGATTAGAAATTAGATTAGACTTTAATGGTTAGCATGCCGCGTCCTGACTATCACAGATTACACTAATGGTCCAACCGGGGCCTACGATATCGTATCGATATCGTAGGCCCCGGTCCAACAGTTCGATATTTGATCGCAACGCTGACTGCTTGTGAACAATTTTCAGCGATTTTGTCGTGTGAAAATATGTCTTGGATACAAACATCCTATCTAATATTGATATTGAGTTAAACCCCGAACATTGTCGGATGTGGCTCGTCAGGGGTAGGCCTAATCGTCAGCAGCTATAGTAATAGAGAATTGGAAAGAACATTTTAGACCAACAACGGTACCAAAAATATGTTCATTACATCGCATTCATTTTGTTGAAATTTTCATGAGATCAATACACAGCAACGGTTTTGCTTTAAACATGCTCGTTTTGCATCGATTCACATTCAACCATACTTGGTGCTGGAGACGTCCTCATGGTGATGGAATATTATTTTATGCCTAACAATGTACCTAATGTTTTGAAAGTTCACTTGGTATCTCAATTCTCATTTCTACATATCGGTACTTTTGAAATCGAATGAACATTCATGGAGATGTGAAATAAATCGATTCCTAGTATCCCTTGACGATACTCAATGAGTAAAGTAACGCGCATCACTAAAATAGCTTTCATCCACTGTTCCATCGAGTCAGTTTCCTGTCACGACTTTCCTGGCGACCGTCCAATGACGCGCACGACTCCCTTCCCCAAAAGTTAGTTGTGTAGCAAAAATGCAATTACTAAAATAATGATGAACATGAAACTATAACGAATGCATTTTAGTGTTGGGTTCGAATGAATTTGGTCGCATTGTATTCTGCACCCGAGGTGGCTTGAAGTACTTGTACCTTTCAATTAATCCGAATATATAATGAATTATACTTGTGCTAATTACTCAAGCAGTTATGATTATCGACTACTTCTATACTTAACGGTCGTCAGGTGTTAGGCAGAACTAGGCCTAGACTACTCTATTTTACTTTGAATTGAAATCTGCCTTATTAGGATCTGAAGTAGGATACACAAAGCTCCGCGAGTTGATATTGATTATAGCTTCCGAGAATGTCGAACAAGATTTGGATTCTTTTCATGATCGGAATCGTGATCTGCTCGCGTTCGTCAGGTATGAAGAATTCGTTTCGACAATTCGAATCGGTTTGAAAATTATCTTTTCTCTAGATAAATTCTGCATGAGAAGATACGTGAACGGTAAATGGATGTCAACGGGAGATTGTGAGGTTGGTATGCGAGTAGTTTGACATCGACGGCGAACGTCTTATTCTGCGTATGCTTGTTCTTAACAAAGGCTCAGAAAGGGTGTCGAAAATCTCAGGTGGCGTGAAACTGAAAATAGAGAATAAGGGATGGACTGTGAGTTTGTATTGTTGATTATGATCCTAACATGTATTTTTGAAACAACCGGCACAATCACACATTTTAGCGGACATTGACTGATAATAATACTTGAGCTCGGAAACGAATGGATTGCATTATTCCGTTGCAGGTTTTTCAGCGAAGAATCAACGTAAGCGTGGATTTCTACCGAAATTGGACTGAATACGTGGAAGGATTCGGGAATCTTGATGGGGATTTCTGGCTTGGTATTGGATTTAAATTTAATTCAATTCCTTCAAGTTTTAGGGTTTTGTCGATTTCTCGCGAATAACTATCAAACAGTTTCGACATCAGGAAACCCAATCTTCGAATTCTTGTCGGTAGAGTCAAGTCCGCCTATGACACCTTACGGAGGAGCACCAAAAGTGTTGCTTACATAATTCAACGAGATTTCTCTTACTTTAAACTTGAACAAGAACCTTGGTGGATCCATTCGCCGATCGTGCTTTCTATATACTGCGCTCGCATCTGTGATTAAAAATTTTGGATTTTAGTGCTAAAAACAGTCTGTTCTGTGACGTATTCCTTGCTGTTGGGTCATAGCTGTAACCATTGTGACGTCATCAGAGGTTGTCAAAGTATTTGCCATAGGTAATCAAGTAGAAGTAGAAGTAACAGCGTCAATTTCTAATCAAGCAAAAGTAAAAGCAACTTTTTATAACGATGTAAAAAGTAAGTATTCTAGGTCTAGTTTTTGATATCAGTATCTATTTATTGATATTTTCTTCATTTCAAAACTTCACAAGACTGCGATACAATGAAATGATAGGAAGGCGTCGAAACGACTTGGACTAGTCTTTAAAATCAGACACCCACCTAAGCCTAGGCGATGTAAAGAAGAGGAATTCACAGCACAGTGAAAGAAAATAAAGCGACATTAGGGATCTGAAGCATTTGAAAACAAAAGTCTTCGTAGCATTAGATGTGGCAATGGTTTGGAGAGAGTCACATGGACACGGGAAAAATTGCTAATTTTGCTCATGTTTTTATTTGTTTGTTTATTAAATGTCAAAAATCAGCATAAAACTCAATATCCAAATTGACTTGCCCAATACGACCGAATCCTCGTGGGCCAGATGTCACAATTCCATTGCCTTCAAAAGTTTTACCAACAGTTGAAGAAGATTCTCTGGGTGAAGAGTCTTTGTCAGAAGAATGCACTCAGCATAAGTGTGATGGTGATCAGCAGCTATATAAAGTTGAATCAATCTGAATTAAATAACTTTGTTATAAATTTGAATTTGCCAAATTAATCTGATCTTATTGTAGGTTCCAGATCAAAAGCCAAACATATACTTGGCACTGATACCACTGTTGCTTGGTATATGCATCGTGATAGTGAATACACACGCTTCTCTGCCTCCGAACCGTCTTTAGTCTATTGTGTGGATGTTCAAGGTCTCATAGAGACATTGGGAACTGTCATGTGTGCCACTTTATTTATGCACCAAGCCTAAAAGATGTTTTGTCGCGCAATACAAATCAATGGGCTTCTATCCCTGTAGCTGGTACAACTGGCATCAAGGGGTCTTACGAGAATATGAAACTTTTGATTTCAAATTTGGAATATAGTACTTAAACTACTCAAAACTGTAAAGTTTCCGTTGATTTTGATCTCAAAGATATGCTACTGCTTCAACTGTCTAGAACTACAAGGTATCATTGCTTTATATGTGAATGGGACAGTAGATATCATTGAAATAAACGTAAGTGGCTGATGAGGGAGTATCTTACACCTGGCTTTAAAAAGGTTTAGAGCCTGCTCTTATCGACAGATCTAATGTTGTATTTCCACCATTATATATTGAACTGGATCTGATGAAAAAGTTTTTAAAGGCTTTGATTAAAGAGGTGCATGTTCTAAATACATTCACGAAATGTTTCCTAACTTGAGTTTATACAGTAGAGAGGGTATTTGTAGGACCTCAAATCAGAACACTCACCAAGACCCCCTATTTCTTATTATGAAGGCGGATTTGACTCTCTTTCATTGAAGTTGCATCTAAATTTCTTAGAAATACTTAAGATCCTGATTATTTGAAGGGTTTAGTTTAGGATAATAACACCTCAAATCCAATGAAGTAAGTTGAGAGCTTTGTAGGAAGTGTTTCGTATCATATACGGACCTAAACGGGCATAAGCGCCCTTAATGCAGTCGTTTTTGAGTAAAATGTTTACTCGATTTTTGCGAAAAATTGTGACTTGATGAGTGAATTCTGACGGCTAATTCGGAATCAGCATCGTCAAATTAGGTAAACTCAATTATTTGTTCTAAAAAAACAAAAAAGTTGGAAAATGTCGTCCAGTGTAATTTATCCGAAGCGAGTGATTGTAGGGCAGGGTCGGTCAGGGCAGGTTTTGAGTGGACCGCGAGGTAAATTTAGAAATTAGTAATATTACCAAAAATAGATTGCCCAGATTGTGAACTTGCATGGCCAACCAAAAAAATGATTACTCTGGCCGCAACACTTGGGATGTGACGACTAAAATATCAGTACCGACGCATTGGCAGATCCATGGGCCAGTCAAATTTTGGTAGATCTTCGTACATTACAATAAAGCAGAATATTCTGCGGTATATTTTATCAAAAGTAAAAATTTTCTTCATGCTTTACGCAATATGTTGTCACTCGATTTCTTGCTCTTAATATTGTTACCCCCTCCTAAAAATGAAAGAACGCCTGATGTAGCAGATGAAGACTAATTATGATCGCATTTACGAGAGAAATTGTCGTCCAACATGCGACCTTGCGTTTGGGCTCGCAGTAAGACCGTCGACAATGAAACATAAGCATAAAATTATTGACGCATGTTGGCCGAAGTTTTCGATATCGATATGTCCAGGCGGACGAATAGTCCACTTCTTGCAAACTTAGCCCGACAATATACAGCAGACCCGCGATATAGCCTACTCAAGTATCAATAATATTGACCTGTAAACTTTGAAAAAAAATCGCGCCTGGTGCGGCTATTGGTCCGTGGGATGTTTCGTCAATGAAATGTGGCCCGTTGGCCCAAAAGGATGGCCACCCCTGTTGTACGGCCTACAATATAGGTTATACTCTTAAATCGTTCCTTGCATTAACATGCTGTTGCGACACCGTACAGAAAAGACGTCCCAAACGCATCAATATAAAATTTGATGATTTATTTCTCCATTTGATATTGCATTTTTAAATTGGGATAGAAAATTAAAATATATCAGGGAACTTGCCACGGACTGGCGGTTGAGAACAACCGGTTTTTGCGATTTCAGGTCTGGAGAGACTGCATCTATTGACAAAGGGAGGAAACATGGAGCTCGCAATCAACATGATCAAGCTGGATGGAATTCATTGGGTTGCTAACTACAGGTGGATATCAATTATTGTATATGTCACATATTCACACGTCACAAAGATCGTCTGCTGTTCTGGGCTAATCGATCCCCATTCTTACCATTCAGCAACTTCCGCATCGGCCCCGGATCCGACAACTACAGACTGCACATATCCGGACACTCCGGGAATTAAACCAGAGACGGTCTTGGATATCACAACAATCAACAATTCTCAACGAAAGACGAGGATCACGACACTCATCCGTCAGTCAATTGCGCTTCTTCCAACGCAGGAGGCTGGTGGTATGCCGGGTGCGGCTACAGCAATCTGAACGGAAACTTCAACAAAAGAGGAAGCTGGGGAATTTGGTGGGATGATTGGAATGCTGACTTCATGCGCTTCTCGGAGATGAAGATTCGGCAAAGATCGTGAATACGGAAATGACGTCAACAATGGCTCTTGAGGGTCCCGAAACCTTGTGACTCTTTATAGTCCACTAACGGATTTTGGATATGACATTGGCTTTGAATCAGTATTTTCACTCCTGACACCCAAAAACGCTGTTCAAATAAGTGCGGGTTTCTCGCTATTGGTTTTACGTTGATTAACGCTATAAAATTGTTAGCGCATTGAGAATCAGCCTTTACTTGGCCTGATGATTCCTGTTTTATTATGCATACATTATAGCGTCAAATGTAATGATACTTCTGTTGATATACAAACTTGATTATCTATTCTCTACCACTTTCTGACGATTGCCCCTGACGAGTGTCAGCCGATAATATCCGGGTTTATTTCAATATTAATATCATATTCAATTGTAAATATTTTCATGCGATATATATTGCGATGTTGACGTAACAGACGCACTAAAATCTGAAGAAAATCCGGAAGCTCCGTAAAACGTGTATGCATTTCAACAGGGTTGTAATCCCATATTCAAGAATCGTAAATCGGAGGACCTCATTTCTTGATGTCAGTGTCAGCACGGTACTAACGTGTGGCGTCAATTTCTGTCTTAAGCAGAACTGCAGGGTCATGGACGCGTAGCTGCAACCTTCAACAATAAAGTTTATGCAAGATAATATCCGATCTACCTTCCGTAATGGAGCTGATGTAAATATCGCCTCGAAAAATCTATACGATTGGAGGCTTTCTGTTAGTAGCTTTCCGATAATTGAAGTTGTCGAAAGGGACATCAAATAGCTACTACTCCCGCGACAACGGGAGACTTTACGTATTTGGGGTTGCCGAGTACCGGGGAGTTATATCTCGGATAAAAGTTAAATTGGTTTCAATTGTAGTCTGGGACGATCTCAGATTTGCGACTACCAATGACGGACGTGAATTGTACATACGCTTTGGGGAGACCCTACCGCACTGCAAACCGAGTTGGCTTCCAGCGGTATTTTGCATGTCTGCGCACGATGCGAAATTACGCCAAGATCTAATAAGGTAATTTAAGAAATTTTGTTCACTTTGAATTCACCATATGCTACCAATGGGATTTGCTATTCTACAAAACACGATACTTTCAGATATATATTATAAAGAGGTCTGTAAAGTTAAAGCTATTCTACACGCCAAGCCATTTCAGACTCACATTAAAGCATTTACATGTATTGAAATTACATTTCCCATAAATCAGTTTCGAGATGAAATCAAGTGAACAGGCAGCGTGGTTTTTTAAGCTGACATATAGACAATTATAGTACGTTGATAATCGTTGTCTGTTTTGCGACCACCGATGTGAGTTTTGATTTTACAGAAATGTTGAACAGCTCTGCTCTCACATGACGGACTTTATTTGCAAGTTAGAGGAGCTTCAGAGAAATCTCGAAGATTCTTCGAGGGGGATGAAGAAATTATTTACAGATCTGGAGGAATATAAAGCAGAAGATTCAAGGAAAGAGTGACTGATTCAAGATATCGAGCTCATGCACGAAATATGCTTCCTTTTTAGATGCATGATTACGTCTATAAAGCCCCGTGTTTAATTTTTAAGGGGGCGGAAACGCTCAGGGGCGATATGGGGGGCGCTGGGCTCAGGGGAGCGGTATGGGGGCGCTGAAGAAAAATGGCGTCGCAGTGGAGGGTGAATTAGTGATATATGAGTATATAGTAGAAAATCAGATCTATATTTCCCCGAGTTGTCATTGCAACTTAACATTCGACAAAATCTGTCTAATCTCTAAATTTTTCGCCGCGCTACGCGCGAAATACGAGCCGACAATGTTTGGAACATGTATCCATGTATGCAGTCGTTTGTTATAATTGATGTAAAATTAATTGCGCGTACTTCAAGATCGCCCAATCCCTGTTAAAATACTACCATCACGCTGCATCGGGTTATTTCTCACGAATTGTTTCGGACTAGGTATTTTATCCAGCAGCGAACAGAAAGAGGCACTTTACCACTTTAAAGAGTGAGAATCCTTCATACATTAAAGATGCTTTGAAGCTTTTGGTCATAATGATTAACTAACTATATTTGTATTTGAGAGCTGCAAAATTAAATTTTCAGAATATTTCTTCATCTTGTCATAAGGGATGATAGTGTTAAGTGTTGTGACGCACAATCTTACAAGAAGGTTATGGGTTGCTTTGTTTGGAATACATTCATGTTAAAGATAATCGACCAGATGGTATGAGCCCGTACCCGATGGTTGTTTTAACAACCTTGATTGAATCCCGAATATGGCACATACAATTATCATAGCGGCAATTCGTCGAGTGGTCCTCGGACGCGATTCAAGCTATTTCCAATAGTGAAGTCCCAACCCGAAAAGACCGACCGGACTTCGATCGCTTACCCCTTGTATTCACTACCGTCCTTAAAATATACGGGGTGCCAGACCTAGGCAATTTTCCAAAGGGGGCTGCAGAAAAAGGTTAGGAACCCCTGTTTAAATTGTGAAATCAATCTGGTGAATGTCATCCCCAACGCCCGATGTAAGATTGCCAGAATGGCATTCAGGCTTGCCTCGTGCTTGAGCAATGAGTAGCGTCAAGTTTCAGATTCGACTTACGGGGAGGCAATCGCTGCGGACACTTTCTCAACCGCTCTTTTTGCGAAGTTGCATTGCTTGCGACTATGAGTAAGTTCGGAAAATTATAGTTACGTGAAAGAGAATCTTGTTGTTCATTTGTTGGAAGTAAGTCCCAAGTGAAGGTTTCAGGGGCAGTGAAGCAGTGGCAATTATTCTACGAACTGTTTGTGGTATCAATATATACCCACGTTTTCTTTTAGTGTTCATTTCATTTTGGGGGCGTGAAACAGAGTACGGTTGCTTATGTGGCGCCTTAGAGAAAGGGTTATTAGTGGAAGTGGTGCGAGCCCAGCAAAAGGTTCTGGTTGATGTGATTACGAACCTTGATGCGCCAGTGGTAATACGTTACCAGCAAAATGTGCATCTGCGATATTAGTAACACTATGCCTCTTTCTAATGTAGTGTTCAACTCTTCGAGTAGGCCTACTCTCCTCATCCTACTAATTTCGAGGCACACGGCCTATTGCAGGCAGACCTGTGCATCGCATGGAAATGGCGAAGTGGCAGTAGCGCTTTTAACGAAGAGGCGAATTGCTTATACGCATTGTGACGCAACCAATTCAAACGACGTACTGCATCATATCCAAATTCCAAACTCACGCGTGTCAAGAATACAGTTCGACCGATACCGGAATTTTTAGAAAATACTGATAACTAGCGCTTCACCGGTAACCCCAATAACTTGAGCCGATATCAAAATATATGGAATCTAGGCAAAGGCGCATTTCCAAATCTCCAGATCATTTATTGGAACGGCTTTACAACCATTGCTACTCTCGGACATGGCATAAACTAGAAAGGCAGCATCTGAACGCATGTAAGCTGGGGTGCTCAGTTACGATACACTTCTACTTTTTTAGGGTATTCAAGTACGTTTCGCCTACTTACACTCATAACTGAAGTGGTTAATGTTTTAAACTGCCCATATTTCCACTGAACAGTTTTTTAGCCAAAACTTACTTTTTTACTTACTTGGGAACCGCTACTTGTACTTGTAATTGAAATGAAATTTACGACGCTTCTGCTACTTCTACTTGAATACTGTAGAGCTCTTGCTCTCTCCCATATCTGCATCCGTATACCACGTGATTTCTTTCTTTCTTCTCGTACCACGTGACTTACCATTTATCAGCCCGTGTATTTGAATTATATTACAGACTCATTTGCGAATCCTATTGTTTATTCCCTACATATTCATGTACGCTGTACTAACCAATCGTTCCATATTATACTTACAATTTTCTATACCATGACAACATTCTTCCATACCATATTTGATACTTTTTCATACTTTCGCAGTTCCCCAACCTCTCAGATATTGTTCTATTTTCGACGTGTGGAAACCTTCTGGAGTTTATATTCTGTTTATTTTAGATGATATGATCGATTTAAGCAGCCCGATGCGCCAATTCCATCCCCAATTTCTTTGTGTCATAATGTCAGCGATAGTTTGCCTAACCATCGACGACGGTACGGAAAATATATGCGGGAATATTTGTGAATTTATGTAAAAGCTCATGACAAGCTAGCAGTAATATAGAGATATCATCTACAAAATTACATAAAACAAAGGTATTCTCTAATTAGAATAAATTTTACAACACAATTATACATCGTTACAATCATTAGGGATTTTGCGACAGCGAATTAAACGCCCGATTCCTCCACCAATGTGTGGGTCATACTCATTAGCGTCATCATCCAACTTCAAGGTGTCCATTCTTTTATCAGAGATAATCAGATTTAATGAAGTTATAATTCGTGGTGGAGGCCGGGATGGCGTGACGTAGCTCCGAGACAAGCTAGATATTTTTGAATTGCGATGATGCTTATGTCAAATAGACATTGCGTGGTGATCATCCGAGCAAAGCGCAGGAATTGTCTTCCAAGTCCAATAAATTGCTACATTCGCAGTCTCCTCTAGGTAGTTTATGGAGTGGAAGTTACTATAGGCGAAATGTAAGCTGTATTGTGACGGCGGCCGAATATCTTTTTTTTTATTAATTATATTAATATTGGAATAATTATCATTAATATTATTTTCCTCCATATGCGAGTTGCACAACTCTTTTGTCTTCAAATAGATGTCGACCTGGGTGGGCGAGTCTGTGTCGTGCTTTGAGATATGAACAATTGAACATAGACCTGTCAGTGAATGATTTATCAGGCATTCAATCGATTTGACAAATCAAAAAAAGTTGGATCATTGTCATGGTTCTAGCAAAACTGCCAAAGTATGGAATGTATGGAAATAATTCCATACTCTACTTGAAAATTTCGATACCATATCATACTTGCACATTTCCATATTCCATGCCGAAATTTCGTTCCATACCACACCATACCCAGACCTGCCTGTATTTCCAGTCCAGCAGTTGCAGATGATAATTCTCTGACACCCGATTACCATGTTGCAACGTCACAAAAATTGCCGATATACTGATATCTCTAATGGCTGATACCGATATTTCTCTCAAAGTGCGATATCGACTTGGTATTATCGGCAACCGGATATCGGTCGGCCACATACAAAAATGCGCTTTCTGCCGACTCAGCTAGCATCGTAAGGTCAAGCAAGGCAGAATTGGATAGAATCAATCACAATCGCACTTGACTCATCTCCTGTTGCCTGATTCAGAACAGGCGAAGGTCATGAAATTCTGTCATGGGCAAACATTTGTTAGATAATTCTGTTGGTGTGAAACATTATCGAGACGACACATTTTGCGTTGTGGGGAGAGGCTGTTCACAATTTTATTTGTGTGCCGCGTAGACGACTTTGATCAAAATACGCCCACACCGCGTTCTCTTCGTCGCAATTATTCGAAATTTCATGACGGTGACGTCATATTTGGGGATACGATTGTTTTTGTTGATATACAATGTTCGTTCCAATTCTCTGCTAGTTGCTGAAGTTTACCCCTATCGAGTGTGAGCCCAAAGTATTCGGGTTTATTTCAATATGAATACACCATGACCAATGAGCAATGACCAATGACCATACAACCGATTATAGACGATGCGATGCAGCGTCAATTTAATAAAAACTACCCGTGGACGCCAACGAATAGGGTTACAAATAAATCGACTTACGGAAATTAGCCACGTTCATCATCACTAGGCTAATTCCACTTTTACAAATCACTATTGGCGTGAGCGAAGCCTTGCAGCGACCCTTTATGTATTCAATGCATTGCTTCAATTACGAGTCCGAAATCGCCCATCCTTCGACACGCCCTTCATCTCGGAAACGGGGATCTACCCAATACGAGACAGCTCGATCTGTTTTGTCTGCTCACCTCGCTGGCTCTTGGCCGCGTGATTTTGTAGCTCGAATGAGTCATGCGTGACTGGCTACAAATATTGATGATAAACACTACAGCAGAGGTCTCGAACACGCGGCCCGCGAGACCATTTTGTGCGGCCCGCGACGGCATTTTGGATTTAGAAGTAGGGATGGTGTGAACCTCTGAAAGGTTCGGGTTCGTGTGAACGCGAACCTTTTTGAAAGGTTCTGTGTGAACACGAACGTGAACCTCGTGACGTCATATTGCTAATTCCGACCCTATCTTTCAATGAAGTGATGGCCTATATTAATGTACACGATGCCTAGCGAAGACTTGGGCCACATAATGTCACATTGCCGAAGTACATATTCGCGTTTTAAACGTCGCTAAATGTATCAACCGCGGCTATCAAACGATATAATAATCTCATAAAGTCAATACATTCCGTCGCTTTGCCAACAATTTCGACTAAAACTTAGCAGGGAATATAAGCTTACGCCTTAACGGTCTTAGCCAGACCGGACAATGTGTTCGTGGTTCGAGTATTGCTACATTGATATTGAGCAGAGTGTGAAACGAGTTTCTACTTTCTATACTCGCTACCGATAGCATAAACAACAAGTTATATAGCAGTAGCCAGCCCCTTAATCGCACGAATTTGGTTTTAATGATACAGTAAAGATATGAAGTCAAGATTGACCCCGTACGCCCGCTCGATTCTTACATCAGAAAACTATATCAATGTCATTGATTGGTTAAATAAGAATCATTCGCTGACTACGTATATCGCTCGTGATGTTGTGTGATTCCGGGTCAAGCTCACAGCAGAGAGTCACTAAATATTCACAAACGGAAAGCTGGATGTTTCGAGAAATTTTTTGTTACAAAAAAACAAGTAAAACTTTTAAGGTTGTCAAGGTGCATGCTCGTTTAGTGTTTATTTCTTATGCTGCCAGCGCCATGCATAGAGTGACCCGCAGTTGAAATGCAATAAATTTGAACCAAAAGATCTTATAATGAAGTGCAAATTACAATTTACCAAAAAGGTTCACAGTGCAGAACCTACCAAGGTTCTGTTGTGAACGCGAACCTCTAAACTTCCGAGGTTCACACACAGAACGCGAACGTGAACCTCACGTTCACACCATCCCTATTTAGAAGTATTCGACAATATTTAACTACCAATTTCTTTTTTAATTTGAGAATTCTTAAAATTCGCTCCAAAACTACTCTAGAAGCCTGAAACTACTCGTCAAACTTCACTATTACATCACTTCCAAAAGTTACCACGCAGTGGAAGATCAACAATTACGTGACATTACTTGTTCATGATGGTAAAACATGACCCGTTGATGATTCGTGACTGAAAATTGTGATTTGGACTTGGGCGCGACCTTCTGTAGAATTACTCATACTCGTACTCGTCGCGTCAAACGTTACAATCAGAGAAGGACTTTTGTGACTCACAATGCCGTGACTTGGTACAACCACGGACGCAACAAACTATCAAACTTGTATGAGATACAGTGAAATATCAAAAGGTCGTAGCTTGCGCTGCGTAGCTTATTTAGATATATAAGCAGCTCGGTATGGCAACCACCATTGGCATTATGTTGCCCCTCTGATGTATAGTTGGTTATTATCGCCAATTAAATGTGGCGAATTAAGTAGGCTAGTCGTAGCCTAACTAGTCTATGCTTCATAGCTGTAACACCAATGGGTTCTTCGGCGATTGCACATTTCTACTGATACGGCACAGTATTCATTATGTTCAAGGTGTTATTGATCTGTTCCATTTCGAAGGTAAATATAATGCTGATTTTATTTGACTTTGGTAATGACATGATTAGGGCTGGGCAAAATGATTCGAGTACTCGAATCTGAATCGAGTACTAATTTTAATGATTCGAGTAGAGTAGTAAAAGACGATTTTTTCGAGTACTGAAATTATACGGTCCTCGCAACTGAAAGTTAATTTACTGACGAGAATTATAGTTTTGATACTATTTTCCACTGAGGAAGCCGTGAAACCTTGATTGGCCGTGTTTTAGCATACCAGGCACAGTACAAAGCTACGAACGTTACTGCAAATAACACATTTCCGAAGTCATTATCATCCAACAAAATTGTTAAGAAGTGCATTGAAATCGGTATGGTCGAAAAAATACCAAAGCATCTTTAATGTGATGGATAACATGCATTACGTTCTTTGTGGTGGCATAAAAGGTTCATATTTGGACTTCGACATACTACATCCTGTTGTGACGTCATAATGAGTGATACTCGATTACTCGACTCGACTCGAAGCATATTACGTGATTCAGGGTCGAATCACTCAGGTACTCGATTTTGCCCAGCCCTAGACATGATCAATACAGCCTAGTTATCAGGAGTAAGCCTATGCCCGAAACCCGGGTGTACTGCTCCAATGCTCTGATATCATATCAATCTTTGTAAAATTCTCAAATTCTACCTGTGGTTGTGGCACGTGAAATGTCCACTAGCTGCAAAATTTTAACGCGACAGCTTTTGCGATGTCCTGATGCGTTTGTACTGTCGCACGGTGTCTACAACTATTTATTTTGACAAACTATGCCAAGTACAGCAACAATCTTATTCAAATATTTTAAAATGTGATTTTTGTCGTGCCAGGCGTGAATTCACAATGGTAAATCACATTTTCATGCGTGTGGAATGTGAGTCTGCAAGTCCCGTCAAATAAGGCCTACTTGGAAATACATTGAATTAACCTATTATTGGTGCTGCGGCCCGCGGCGTCATCAAAGTAATAAATTGGCCCGCGAGACCATTTGAGTTTGAGACCTTTGCACTACGGGAACTCAAACAACACCAAGCGTTAAAGCGAGCAGTTTTGTTGACTCGATGTTGATGTGGATCACTGAGAATACCAACACTGCAACTGCGGACACTGTCAATAGACTGTTCAAAGTTCAGCGTCGACAACAGCAGTTTGCCGACTATAATAAAGAAAAAGCATTTCCAGCTCATCCATTGATAACCTTTGTCTGATATCCTGCCGCGGTTTACACTGATACCGGGTTTAAGCTAGGCTTACCATACGTCCTCTTTTAAGAGGATTTGTCCTCTTTTTTGACTTTTTTGAAAGTGTCCTCGGAGGACGCCCTTTTGTCCTCTTTTTTGAGATTTTGTCCTCTTTTTTGAAAATTTAGGTCAGATATAGAGGAAATTGCGAGTGATATGCCGCAAATTGGCGCAGAAGTGAAGCTCCGGCGGGTATTTCGGAGGAAAAAGCGGTGATTTCAACTCTGAGCGAAATGAAGACCTTTTTTTTTTTTTTTTTTTTTTTTTTAGTCAACCGATCAAGAAGCGGGTGAAATTTACCTGTTTTTGAGAATTCATCTCCAGTTTTGCATGTATGAAATTTCTGAAAAAGTGTCCTCTTTTTTCATTTCCGAAATATGGTAAGCCTAGTTTAAGCGGTACAGAATGAAGACGCAATCGCTTATGTTTATAATATGATACCTAGATTTACCTCGTCACAAATGCATGTATCCAAGAAACTCTTTGGCATAGTGCCTATAGTTGAGCAGATGAACTCTTTATTTCCAAAGTTTCTCGCCAGCAGCTAACATACATATTGAAACATTGACAACAACAAGAACAACATAAAACGCAATGCGCCGCGGAATAGAAACACACCACGCGTGTGATCGTATATGAAAACCGACTTAGTTGGTAAATTTAGAAGGAAATCTTCATTGAATTGCGAAGTATAGCAGCATTGTGTAATTTTCATCAATTTTAACGCGGACAATGGACGTACGAACTAAACGGTAATATCAGAAGTGGTCATGTTATAGTCGAGCTCGCTACTCAAGTTGCATAAATTCCTCCTCAATTGCAAGTATAAGAGGCAATTTCCAAGACATCAAAACTACTGCTAGTGGAACTAGGAAATGAAAGGTACGAATAGCACTCATAGTAGTAGTGTCAAAACGTAAATTTGGTCGAGGGTCCCTATACTTTCGGCAGTTAATCACAGTTGGTTTGTTTCGAAATTTCCAAGAGGCAACATCGCGACTAATTTAAAATGACTACCGACGTTATACGAATCAATACAATCTTATGAAATTACCTCATAGCAGTCACACGAACTTACGGCAAAATACATTTGACTTTACAGACGTGTCTATAGGTAGCCCCAATATCGATTCTTTAGTCGCTGAAATGTATTGCCAGGCAGCGTGCGCAGCTCATAGTTCAAAGAAGATTGTAAGTTAAGATCAAGATATTTTTCAATAAAATATTATTTCTTTTGTGGCAACTATGCCCGTCGCCCATGCTAGAGGGCACCGCCTTGTACTGACGTAACGTTCTAAAAACGTGGTTGCTAAGCTGTGTGACCTACTTTATCTCGATATTGAATTAATGCGGCACGCGACCTCCACGAAATTTGAAAAGTTGCCCGCGACCCGTTTTGAGTTGGCGATCCCTGCACTGTGGAAATGGAATGTTTTTGGGGCCAATTTATTCCACTGAAGAATATTCTTCGCGTTCCGCGCGATTTTATGTGATTAGACTTTTTGATTTGAATATAAGTACCATCAGAAATTGTGTTGAAAAAGGACATGGGGTACCATAAATCTTATTGAAAGCACAAGGGATCGATGAAAAGGAAGAGAAACACTCCTATAACTAGGGCACAATAAACTCGGATTAGACTAAACTGCTTAAATGCTCTGATATTGGATCAATCTTTTGTAAATTCTTTGGAATACTACCTATAATTTTGGCACGTCCAATGTCCGCTAGCTGCAATGTTATTACTCCTCTCGGATGGTGTCCATAACTCATTATATTGACAAATTATGCCCAGCACAAAACAATTTTTTACAAATATTTGAAAATATGATTTTTGTCGTGCGAATAGTAAATTACAATTTCTCGAGGTCTTTGGAATGCCAGTCTGCCAGGTCCCTTCAAATATGGCCTACTTGGAAATTATACATTGAACACCCCGCTATTATTGATGTTGCGACCCGCGGCGTCATCAAAAACTAGGAAATTGGCCCGCGAGCACGTTTGAGTTTGAGACCCCTGAGCTTGAGTAAATACTGAAAGTAGGCAAGCCCACTTTGAGCACTCGTAAAAGGTTAAGTGCTATACGTTACTGACCACCTCTGAGTAAACGTGACACAGCCCAGGCCGTGTCTCGGCGGTGGCAATCAATGTTACAAAATCGTGCAGGAACAGAAAGAATCATTCGGTCGAGGATTTGACCAGGTGTCGGTATTCGGTTTGTTGTACTGGATCTAAAACACAAAAGTGACGTAATGGTTAGCTAATTTCACAGATAAAGTGTGGCGAATGAACTCAGGCATCTTACCCGTCTAGTCGGCAGTGGAGAATATGACTGCGATACATCCCCATATCCAACCCTCATTCCTTCGTAGTTGTACGTGTACGTTCTATTGCTTAATGGCTGGGCGCACTCAGGGATGAAGGTAGGGGTTTTTAGCCAACTCGGCTTGCAGTGCTTCATTGTCCTTCCATTGCGCACCTGAACCGTCCGGCCGTCATCATCAGTGGTAAAGGTCTCTTCATCGAACTTATAACTCGGTGCGAGATCTACTCTGATACTGGACAAGGCTCCGTTGTATTCAGCTACTCGAAACACATACAGTCTTCTGTTGTCGAATGAGTAGTATTTGTTATTCTTTTCCGCGATGCGAATTCGCGGGAAGCTGTATGGCGAAAGCTCTTGCCGGCACAGCTGAATGGCAGCTTCGTTGACGTCACGCCCGTCCTGGAAGGTCGACTTGATGCTATTTTGCTTGAACCGGATCTCAGATGGTCGTACCTCCATATCGGTTGAGCCTGCAGTGTCGCTTAGGAAGTAACCTCTCGACATCGCTTCGTATACCAAATGATATCGGGTTGAAATAATAAAAGACGAGCACCGTGCTGTGTACCCTACAATCTTACACCGAAAGAACAAACATGGACATCGCGCGAGCAGCCAAGCGCGACAATTAACTTTACAAAATCGGTCGCGGAATCGGGCAATCCCCTTGTTCGCTCTTAGACGGGAGTTTATGCGAGAATTTCGTCAAGCAGTGCCTACTACTAGCAGTTTTCAGCTTGGATTGTATTGTTTAACCGTCATTTAGCATCAACAGAAATTTTGCAATGAATTTCTGCCCGTAAGCTTTACTGACATAGAACCAAAGTCTGTTATGTATTATGGAATGTGTATGAACATTGAATAATTCATTATCCGCGGACCCATTCTGTGCCAACACAACGAGTTTTCTTCGAGTTATCAAAAAATAGTATATTGAGATTAAGTCATCTGTTCGTCTAGATCAGTGCTCTTCAACCGGGGTTTTCGTACACCCTAGGGTGTACCAAAATTTTAAAAGGGTGTGCCACTCACATGGGGTGTACCAGATCCGAATTAAAATTGAGCGATGACTATATAGCTATCACAATAAACAGGCAGTGGTATGCTTCAGAACATCAATATGTTGACCGGGCGTGCATTATCGTAAAATATGTTCATATCAGCTGTACGAGCTTGTAAGCTATATTCCTTTTAGTGTATCATAAGCATATGTTTGTGCACATCACTTGAATGTTGGTATGGACTTTTTGATTCCTTTTGGAGTAGAAAAGAATGGAGATGACACGTGTTCCGCTTGCAATATCCGTCTATAACAGGGGTGGGCAAACTTCTGAGCTCGCGGGCCGCATTCAAAATTTGAATCCATTCGCGGGCCGCACTATATAAAATTGGTATTTTAAACCAAAACGCAATATTGATATTTGATTGTATAGTGAGAACATGGAGATAATATATATGCTTATTTAAAACAAGCCAAACATTGCTTTTATGATATCGTACACGCGTCGGAAACATATAGTGGCGAGATTTCATAGGCTGGCGGACCTCAATAACCAATTTGTCAAAACTATAGAGATGAAAGTCGGTTGGCCCGATTCTTAGAACAGGATTGAAATTTAAATTTGTGAGCAGCGATCTGTTCATAGATTTACTAATTCCACTTTTCGTTCAGTTCCAGGACAAACAATGCCAGCATCATAACCATGTTAGCTTGAAACAACCTTCTACTATGTGTAGAAAAATATAAATACCCCAATTCTACAGACAACGAATCTACCTAAGACACGCCCGAATCGTTTTTTATAAGCACACCAATGAAATAATTAAAAATGAAGTGGCCAATCTGAAATCTTACTCGTGATCCAAATTATGTCAATCTCGTTACAGCTATCCCGCTGTGATATTAGGTATTTACCGTAGATCAGTGGTTCTCAAACTTTTTAAGACATGCCCCCCCCCCTCCTTATGATGGTGAAAGATTTCGTGCCCCCTTATTGTCATATCACAAAACGCAACCAGGATGCTAGTTTGATGGCATGGAAGGTTACGACTGTGGATGAGAGATTTTTTAAATATGTAGCCGAATTCAGACTAAATACAGAGCAACAACTATGAATTGGATGTAACTTCCGCGGTGCGCGAAAAAAATTTCAGTTGAGCTCAGCTTCGCGCTTCCCTTCAGATGCTTTCACGTCCCCAAGGGGGGCGCGCCAACCAGTTTGAGAACCACTGTCCTAGAATTATCATGGTGAAATATACTAAGAAAAAGTTAATCAAGTCCCTGCATTAATTCGATTTTTAGTACGCATTTTATCAATATTGTTAAAAAGTTTCTTTAGACTCTCGCGGGCCGCACAGAACGTGGTTGCAGGCCGCATGCGGCCCGCGGGCCGTAGTTTGCCCACCCCTGGTCTATAATGATGCTTGAGGAAACCACTGGGACGGTTCAGAAATATTGAATTTGTACTTTCTGTGAGCTCCTTATAAATAGCGCAGTGTAGCCTACATCATTACAGGGGCGTAGCCAGGCTGTCTCGAAGGGGTCTTGTTTGAGAACCACTGTGCTAGCTGGTGGTCCGGATCCTCGAGCCCTGATTAGTATTTAGCATTTCAAATACGTTGCAGCATTGTTCATCCTTATTTCAACAGGCCAGCACCTGCAGACATACGGTCGCATGCAGCCGTTAAACAATATTTATGCAAAACATATTAATTAAATTAGAGCGTGTTTTGGGGGTCCGTTGGTATTAAATTTGAATTAACGAATAGGTTCTCAAATCTTTTAGAGATTTTAAACTTGAAAATTTTATTCACGCTTGCGCTATTCAGAGGACCAGGATTTTTCGTATTTTATATATAGTGTAATCTGAGTCCCACCGAGCAAATGTGAACCGTAAAGGAAAATGATGCACCCCATAAAGAAATACCAAGTCGGATTCGTATGCGTGTATGCCTACAACCCCTCCATCTGCTCCATCGCTCAATCAATCACGTGCGCCAAGAATGGATAAATAGTTGACAGTAATATATGAAACTACCCATATTATAGACGAAATAAATCTTCCACATGTAAAAGTTTTTAGCGCCCGCGCGACTTCTGTTACAATTAAAAACTTCTATACGAAATGTATATCTCAGGAAATCAGTGATGGCGCAGAACACCACAAGCGCTCTCCGCGGTATGAAGTTGCCAGTAGCCAATTTAACATGAGTATATGCTGGGCCGAAACAGCTCTTCGTCAGCCCCCCGCCTAAAAAAACGTTGGTCTTGGGCCCCCATAGCGTCATGACATAAACCAAACAGTAGACCCCTCATCCCGGTCTACTTTTTATAACCGCTACTTTGTTATACACGTTAGTGGGCTAGTTCATAGCGTAAGATCGCGTGAGGCGTGAAATTTTCTATAATTCGTGATTAAATCCGTCAATAATATCAGAAATTGCATACATATTGTTATAAATTATGTTATTCTCTCTCTCTGCCCAGGTAATCAGATTTACTTTAAGATTTACAATCAAAATGAAATGTTTTGGAAAATGTAGGGCCCGTAAATAAAAATAATTCGGGCGGGCCCCTTGGTCCCCTCGGGGTTTTCAGTCAGCACGAGGGCGGTCCTTTTTGACCAATGTTTTCTCGCTGCAGATCATTCTGGCACACTTCTAGGATCGCATTTTGTTACATGGCCTAAAACTTCATATGTCTTGCAGCCTCGTGGCGCGGTAATGGCCGACACCGAAATGCCCATTGCTACTAATCTTGCATATTTTTTCTTGGGGAAGGCTACCCAATAATCAAGAAACTTGACATTAAATCGAGCGTAGGGCGAAAAAAATTGAATGAAGTTGAACAAATTTTTAAAAATAAACTCGATAATTTATGTTTATTCAAGAAATAATTTTGGGACCCCTTCGAGCTCGCCCTCCCCCCCCCCCAATCGACGGGTTTGGGGTGTGGAAGTTAGAGTCCTGATTATATGACGTCCAGATGAGCCATTACGACTCTGCGCCGGAATGCGGTAGTATGCTACGTAAGGAATCGAAGCACGGCCGTGAATAACAAGGAGGTTGAACACCCCTAGTCTAGGCTTACGCCTAATATACGGAATCAATGAGTTATCCGGTCAGGGGTGTACCAGTTTCAAGTAAGCCTTAGGGTGTACCACGACGAAAAAGGTTGAAGAGCACTGGTCTAGATTATTCGAAGTTTCATGCGATACGATTGTTGATCTCCGATGTCACGTTCAATTCTCTACTATAGTTGCTGACGATTGCCCCTGATGAGTGTCAGCTTACATCTTATAGTCAAGTATATTTCATCACTTGCTAGCTCGCATATTCGCAACAGGGCGACGAGTCTGCAGTTTAAACGATGTTCCTCTTTGTTACCGCTAATCAATGAACATATCTGTAGACCAGTGCTTTTCAACCTGTGGCTTGGAAAATGACGTCAAATTGACTTTCTGCTTTCTTTCGTTAAACAATCATCATATCTTCGTAGTAACTGTCCGATTTGCGCGAGGCACGAAGATAGTAATAAATAATAATATGATATGCGTTGCATACTGTACCGTTCGCTGTATCGAGAGCACCAATGGTAGTTGAGTGAATAACCAAGATGGACAAATATACCCGTTTGTTTGTCTGAATTTTACATTGGATCTCCAAGCCTTCCGTCGTCTATGCCACCGATTGAATATACAAAATTGATTTTATTGACCTCGCGATGCAATAACGAAGTCCTGGAGGGTATGATGATGTTGTCTGTGGGTCATACCGATGTGTGCATAAACACCCAACATTTGTACACCGACACATTGTATGTAATGTCATAAACCACATTTACGTGAATACTTGGTATGGTTGAACAATCGTAATTTATATTCGATATGTATTGTCATTTTTCACGAAAAAAAATCAAGGGTTGTGAATGTACATGTTTAATTACATTTGGTCATTGGTTCTGCTTTATCGCTTTGCATTGAATATCCGGATCCGGTTATGAACTGACCTGTATTGGGTTTGTAATTCCATACTGAATGGGGCGATATGTATTGACCAACCCGATTACCGCTACATATCCCTGTACGTATAATCTGTATAGGGTGAGCAAGGAAATTAATCACAAGTAACCTGGAATCGTTAGCACGATGGGTAGCATGCGTTCCTACACTTTCCGAAGATTGTTATCCGTGTATCAACCAGTTAACATAGTCGGGGGATTACAACTTTAGACGGATTGATTCTGGAAAATCTAAAGCACGAACCCGGACATCGCAGTCATATCGAAATAGCGCATTGTTATTGTGTGTGTGTGTGTGGCTAACCGTCGATTTTGATGGGATGTACCAGAACAAGTGAGTATGCGATTACACAAATGTATCGGAGTCGTTGTTGGTGTATATTTTGTCACTGTCCGTTGTAACAATATACAAAAATATCAAATTGGCCGGTGTGGTGGTCAGTTTTCAAAACGAAAATGGTATTGTTACCCAGGGAAAAGATAGATTTCCAAGTGAAAACGGTATTGGTACTCAGGTAAACGACAGATTTCCAAGTGAAAATGTATTGTTACAATGGGTAAACGCCGGATCTCCAAAGGAAAATGATATTTTTACTCAGGTAAACGACGGACCGCCAAGTGAAAATGGTTTGTTGCTCAGGGAAAAAATATATTTCCAAGTGAAAATGGTTTGTTGCTCAGGGAAAAAATATATTTCCAAGTGAAAATGGTTTGTTGCTCAGGAAAAAAATATATTTCCAAGCGAAAAAGGTTTGCTCCCCGGGAAAAAATATATTTCCAAGTAAAAAAGGTTTGTTGCTCAAGGAAAAAATATATTTCCAAGCGAAAAAGGTTTGTTACCCGGGGAAAAAATATATTTCCAAGTGAAAATGGTTTGTTACACAGGGAAAAAATTGATTTCCAAAGGAAAAGGGGTTTGTTACTCTTGGAAACGATAGACCCCCAAGGGAAATGTTTTGTTACTCTGATTAAACGATAAATCTCCAAAGAATAATGGTATTTTTACTCAGGTAACGGCTGACCTCCAGGTGAAAATGGAAATTTTACTTGGGTAGGTATCGTATGTTTAGTGTCGTTGGTGTTGTTAAACGTTGTCGCCGGTAGCTGTTGGTATACTATTACGAGTGTGAAAAGGATTTGCACTCCCTGTGCAGAGTATCGCGATAGTGAACATATTTTTCGCGTGACGAAACAAGATCGCTGTTTAAATGTTAAGGCATTTCGATTACCGAGTTGCTGTACAAT
Source organism: Botryllus schlosseri (assembly GCF_051294905.1). Lineage (NCBI taxonomy): Eukaryota > Metazoa > Chordata > Ascidiacea > Stolidobranchia > Styelidae > Botryllus > Botryllus schlosseri. Next base: position 26,772,464 of record NC_137238.1, read on the forward strand.
AGAGATGACTCTACATTAGACCGTGCTGTGTACTTCGATTAAAACCACATGTAAATCTATTCGCACAACTCGATGATGTTGATATAGTGTTACTAAAATTAATTATTACCTATTTACACAACATAAAAATAACAATTCATGTCGTAGTAAGTAAGTTTCTTGAACCCGTGCTTGATGAAAACGATTGATGACAAGTATGCTTTTGTGTTTGAGTGAAAAATAATTATTTAGAGTAGCGACATTTTGTGACCAACGAATGCAAATCGATCATGATATTACAATACACGCTTTCGTCAACATAACGACTTGGCGTAGAAACACTTTCACGTTTTTTGAATAACTGGATTCTCGAGACTTGTTACTTGCACGATGTACCGTTGGTGTGCAAACTATAACGACCATTTTGTATGATAGTATGTTTTAGTTGTATTGTTGTGAGGACAACCATGCGATGACTCAGCACTTTTCGTTAGCAAAGTAGGTTGATTTGTGTGTAAGATGTAAGCACCGTAACTAGAAAACATATGTACTCTGTTGTTGGAGTAGCTGATTTATTGCTATGACATGGACATATCCTGAAGCCTTGGTTTGTTGTCTTACGAAAGATGAGGCGACCTCGGTGTCGTAAATTGTGTTAACTAAACTCGGATGGATACCCCAATTGTGCTGGACTTACACATGGTATTCGCATACTGTACACTTACAAACTTTTGTGTAAACAACTCTAATGTTTGTGTTAATACTAGTTCTGTGTTGAACTATTTGATTATTAAGATACATGAACATCCATTCAGACAATAAAGTTCTTGAGGTATCGAAACAGTTTGAAAGCGCCATCAATCGTTGTACAGGTTCGTAGCATGGGAATATCGAGTATTTTCGTGTGCCATGAATATATTTCATATACCTTTGGTAAGAAATGAGTTGCGCGGGGTAATCATACACAACCTACAAAAGTTAAACTTGTAGCGTTTGTGTGTTTGATTGCCTACTTTTTATCAATGTATTTGTGATGTTAAAAGACGACTGAGTTTACATTTACATATAGTAAGCGGAGAAACTCAAGTAATAAATTTTACTCGTTGAAAATATCGATCAATGGAGTAACAGTATCAATATGAGTGGTATATTATTTTTCGCGATATGCAACAAACCTTCTAAGTAAACTTTTCAAACATTTATCATGTCATAGTCGGTTGTTACGAATTCGAAAGAAATGTACTTCGATTATTATGATGATGGAAATTAAGATCAACGCAGTATTTCGGAGGTGGGTGTGCATCGTTTGGCATGTTCAGCAATCGCTAAATGACCAAAATATCAAACTGCGCTTACAACTCGGTTAGTTAAACGATAGAGTTACAAGTCGGATGTAATCTCGATTTACAGATGACAGCTTGATGATGTAAAGCTCAACCACTCAAATGTGTTCATTGCAAAGTATTTGACACAAACAAAATATCGAACGAAGAACAACCACTTGGTTTCATTACCGGGTGAGTGAAAATTGTTTTCTGTTGGCTAGGTATGATTTGCATTTAGAAAAAAAAAACGAACTACACCGATTAAGCGACGTTGTTTAATATCCGTCGAGTGAGTGAAATTTCTTAGGGTTTGATTTAGCGAGTTAATTACCGGCGATTCAATCACATATGAGTAACGTCTTTTAGTGGCAGAGTATTGTGACGACATTTACTGTGATGAATGACAATTTCCGATTTCTTTGGTCGTGAGCGTTCTACAAATATTTCCGGCATACATTTAGCAAGCAACCTACAATATTCTTTTGTTATGGTAATGACTTTCACAAGTTTGGTTTTACGATTACAATTACTTTAGAAGATTCAAATGATAATTCATGATCACTACTTTGAGCAAGAATACAAATACATTTTGTAAATTTCAGTGTAGCGCCTATTGTGATTTTGTTAATGCTATGAGTTTTGCGTATACTCAAGTCTAGTAGAATAGGATGCGTCCAGTAAAGATATTCCAAATTGCTTCTGTGTTGATCAAAGTCTTGAAGTGTAAATCCGTAGACTTCACAATGTGTTAGAGAGAGTGACCGGAATTATGTATTGATCGCGCGCTTCAAAGGGTACTCGATACCCAAAGTGATATTTTCACACTCTGTAAGTTGCGTATGTTTCAATGCGCTGTCACAAATCCCGACAATAAATCGTATCAATTGCTGGATTCCATAGTAACGACGTGTCATTGTGATATACTGACTCTACACTTGGTCGTTTCAATTACCCGTTGCGAATCGGGATAATAAAGCATTTTGTATCGGATGTTCAATGTATGAATAATGGAATTATTCCATCTTTAGCGTTGTTTATCGCCAACGATAGATTTTAATAATTGTACTGGTTGTTGAATGTAATAATACCGATATTGTTGTTTCATCTTTAGTCTTGGTTACTGGAAACAATTACATTTGTAAAATATTTCCTGATATCCGCGATACGCAGAGCGATTTGTACCAAGGTGGAGTAATTCTCCAATCAAGAACATTTCAGACACGTATAGTTTTACAACTTAATATGTTAAGAACAATGGCACTGAAAAGTTTGTTGCTGTCATAACATTTACCACAACGCCGTGTCTAATTAACGCGAATAATTTAATAATCAAGTCATGATCAACTATAACATATGTCAAATCAATGTGTCAATCCTTATGTTTACAGCATGATAACTTTGAATATAACTCCAGCGTTCGATTGTAAGAAATGAATTCTTAACTACGTTGATCAGGCTTTCAAATCTCGTATACTCAACATATTATGTTAATCTCAAGTCGCCTACACCGAGTAGTAATTACTTTTGTCTTACAAAATATATCGAGTAGTAATTACTTTGTCTTGCAAAATAGTAACGACTTTTACAGTTGAAAAAAAAGACGCGTCGTAGGGATATGAATACAGCCGAACTTGTTACGGTTTTAGTGATTGTATGGACTCGTGTATGCTTGGGTGTTTTCATACTGATACTGTTTGAGTTGATTGGGTGAGTTACAAACGGATTTACTTGGCAAGGTTTTTTCCTTGTTGACTCTGGAGTATGGTAAGATGGTAGGATGTCGATGCGTAATACTATTTCCGTTAACTCAATTGCAACAAAAAATAATCAGACAGCTTGTTAAAGGTTTCGACAAATAGATTGAAATATTCCGATTTAACTCATCGCGTCGCAACTCGATCGCGGTATGCACAAGTGGTTGTCAAGTAAGAAATATTTACAACAGGTGCTATTTCATTGATTGACTTGATTCTGTGTAGTAACACATTAAAATATCGCGATAGTATTTACTGAAACTCTATTTGACAAACGGAAAACTCAGTCGTGAATAGAGTTGTAAGGTTTCATTACTTGTTTCAAATCAATATGCGTATAATCTCTAAATATGACTGCAGGGTTGAAAGTTGGTAGTCATGTTTGTCAATCTATTTCAATTCAGACTATGTCAAAGTCCAAATATTTCATTTTGGATTATCTGGATTTACCTTTAGTACATCTCGCGAGTGGATTCCGACGCCGTACTATAACACTCTTAATAATACGGGTTCAAGGATTTTCATGATAGAGTTGACAAGTGATAAGATGCGTGTTTTTGTTAAGAGTTTGATTTCAAGTTGATAAAGACAATAACTGTATAATGCACATACTTGTGATTCTTGATTCTTGTAGAGTTATAGTTGGTATTGATTCGATAGGTGTGAAAACAGCAGTGCGGAATGTGCGAATAATTCGATGTGGCTGAAAGTCGGCGTCAGTAATATTCAGGTTACGTTCGATTCAACAGATCGCGTTAAAAAGATTTCTCAAATTAATTAGAATTGTACCGAATTAACACATTCAGATACGAATCAACTTGAGCTGTGTAGTAAGTTTCATTTCAAGTTGACAAATTGACACATTGCTTGAATATTCGCATGATTCTTACCATACAACTAAAGTCAACCACGTTCCGAAGTGTCAAAACGTATAGCGACCACCAGAAAGTGTCAAATTGTTGGTTTACGAATCACCGTCTGCGACGGCTCTGTGACAAACTTATTGCGGAAATATTACCTTGTGAGCGATCGGTATGTCTGTAACACCAAATCATGAGCGATCGCTATGTCTGAAGCCTTACCCTGTGAGTGGTCGTAGGATTTTAAAATTATTTCACACCTTTTTGAATAAGCGTTCACTTCACAAAGGATTAGGGTTAGAGCGGAAATAAGTGACAATTTGTCGCTACTCAAGTTACCGACACTGACGGTCTGTTATTCGTTACTTATTAAATCTTACGAGCGAAATCAAGTTCTGTGACAAACTGCTTACTAAATTTTCACCGCGTAAGCGATCGGCATGCCTGTAACACCAAGTCGCGAAAGATGGTTATGTCCGAGACATTATCTTGTCCGCAATCGCGGGGTTTTGCAAACTATTTCACACCTTTTTGAAGCGTTAGTTTGTGAGCTTGGTTATTGTTGATATTCGAATCGCCGTCTACGCCGGCTCTGTGGTAATCTAATTACCCAAACATTACCATGCGAGTAATTCCTAGATTTTGCAAACTATTTTCACGCCTTTTTTGTTGAAAGTACGACATTCCGCCCGCAGCCTATACCCGAAAGTACGAATCACCGCCGCGTCCATAAGAATAACGATATATCATTGTCGTACTCGCCGTAATTTGGAATATATACATTAACTAAGGACCAATCACATGACTATTTACTTGATATATATTCAACACGAAGTACGACATACCAACAACGAAGCCGCGTGCGACCGCAGTCTATACTGAAAAGGGTTACCGTGCGACCACAAGACGCAATAGCCGCTTGCCACCCCCGTCATAAGACAAAAGAGCCGCTTGCCACCCCGGGTTTCCCAACCGCTTGCGACCCCCGCCATAAGACATAAGAACCGCTTGCCACCCCCGCCATAAGACGCAATAGCCGCTCGCCACCCCCGCCATAAGACATAAGAGCCGCTCGCCACCCCCGGTTTCCCAGCCGCTCGCCACCCCGCCTATACTACCCCATGCAAAAAACGTTAGTTCGCGAGCGATCGTATACACTACTGTCGCCCATTATTTATTGACGTGTCGAAATTATAGACACCAGCGAATAGTTCTCGAGGACACGTGTCGGAGGAAGTATATCACTCCCACTGTAACAAACTTTTTGACTGACACGCATATTTTTCCATACGTTGTGGAATTCGTTCTCGCAATAAAGCCATATATTTGAGTTTATATTTTGTACGGACGAACGAGCACTAATGCGCATCACTAGGCTTACCATATTTTAGAAATCTAAAAAGAGGACACTTTTCAGAAATTTGCAACTTGCGAAACCGGAGTAGAATTCTCAAAAACCGGTGAATTTTTCCTACTTTGCGAGCGGTTGACTAAAAAAAAAGGTCATCTTTTCGCTCAGAGCTAAAATCACCGTTTTTCTCTCCGAAATACCCGCCGGAGCGTCACTTCTGTGCTAATCTGCGGCATATCACTCGCAATTTGCTCTAAATCTGACCTAAATTTTCAAAAAAGAGGACAAAAGTGCGTCCTCCGAGGACACTTTCAAAAAAGTCAAAAAAGAGGACAAATTCTCTTAAAAGAGGACGTATGGTAAGCCTACGCATCGCTCTCTTGTATTAGCATCTTTGTATTCTCAAAGCAAATCTAAAGTTCTCATTGTGTATTATTCGATTTGGGTTGCTTGATTCGTTTTGAATACAAGATTGATACGCAAGGTTAGCGAGTCCAAGAGCAGTTTTAGCTGAGCAGACAGGATTCGACGCCTGCTAAATCGGTACTCATTTACATCGGAGTGTCGCGTCGAAACAATTCCCAATAAGGTTGACCGGAATCAATTCGCCATAGCGCAGGCATTCAGTCTACATTCAGGACAGTGCTGTCCATCATGGATTGATCACCTCCGCTTCGCACCGAATCTGCTACATCTTATGGTGTTACAAAGTTGAATGCTGTCAGAGACGCCTCGACGATTGCGACGATGATTTCAACTTCTCCGATTTTCACAGATTTTACCAACAGTGACGATTCCTGACTTTATCAGGTGCAGATAGCGTAATGGTTAAGCGTCCGGCTTCTTGAACGGTAGGTCGTGGGTCCGATCCCCGGCCGGGTCAGACCAAAGACCTGATAACACTGGTATCCGTGACTTCCCTGCTTGGCGCTCATGCAATATTGGGATAGCATAGAGCAGTGGTTCCCAACCTTTTTCGACTCATCGCCCCCTTTTCAAACTCCAGACCGATCATCGCCCCCCAAATATTGGGAACCGAAAAATGGGCATACAGACTGAAATAACCGGCGAGTTGCCTAAGAAAAAGGGTCAACTTTTCGGCTCGACCTCGAAATTACACTTTTCCAGCTAAATTTTGGTGAGTTGACTAACAAAAAAGTTGATTTCTCCGACTTGTTTCCAAAAGGACCGTAACAGCACTTCGTCATCCCCCACCCCAATACGTTGGTCTTGACCCTCCTCCATAGGGCGATAAAGCAAACTTCTGCACCCCTCAGACCCAACTCCCCCGATACCTCTTTACTGCTATTTCTCAGCACAAATTTTTGGACTCTTTAGTTAGTCAGCTTAATTCGCGCGAAGCGCGAAAAATTTCTATCATTCATGATTGAATCGGTCAATATGATCGGGAATTGCATATATATTGCTGTCAATTTTTTATCCTCTCTTTGCTCATGTATTCAGATTTACCGGTAAAGCTGAGTGAGGTGTCTTGGAAAATGTAGGGCCCGTGGGTATAATGACTTCGTTACGTAATGACATTTTGTGGCCTGTCTGCTATGTCAAAAGATATTCAAGTCGCCCATACGTACTAAACTAAAAGACGCACACGATTTCAAATTGGTATTTCTGCACTGGCAATTAATTTTTCTCTGCGAGATGGCATTTTTTGTGGGGTTTCGATTGTCAGGACAGAAACATTTGGCGCCAGCCGTTTAGGCGCCCATGGACAATTAAATCTATATATGTATATAGTATATATATCAAATTCGGTCAGCATGAAGGCAGTCCTTTCCGCCAAGGTTTTCTCATTCTGGCACACTTCTCGGAGTCGCATGTTACATGGCCTGAAACTTTATATGTTTTGGTGCGATAATGGCTGACGCCAAGATGCCCATTTCTATAACTCATGCGTATTATTTCTTGGAGGAAGGGTAACCAATAAGCAATAAATATGTGACCATGAAATGGCGCGCAGCGCGAAATTTTTTGGAAAAAGTTGCCTTAATTTCCAAAATAATACTTTATAATTTAATTAATGTTAATTCGCGAAAAAACTGTGGGCCCCCCATCCCAATTGAGGGTTTGGGTGTGGCAGTTATGGTCATGAGCGCCAATAGAGTAGCCATTTCAACGCGCAATCGCCCCCTATCGCCCCCTTCGTCCATTTTCGCCCCCCTATCGCCCCCTTGGCTATTTTCGCCCCCCTGGACCGACAAATCGCCCACGTTGGGAACCACTGGCATAGAGGGTTGGTGCATGACTTAGAAAACCGTACAAGGCTATATCGGTACCTTCCCTGTCCGGCGGCATATGCACATCATGCACTCATGGTATGCATATGCACAGATCGTGTGTATGTATATCATGAGTCGGTGTATATGCCGCAAAAACATCAAGGACAAAAATAAACTACCTCCTTTAATGTAATACCCACCCTTAGATGATAAATGACTTTTTGGATATGGCGAACAAAACTACTTGCGTTATAATCGCCAATCAGATAATAATCAACAACCACATGACCGAGCCTTCTCACAGCACGACCACGTACACTGGATTCTCTTCGCTATAACGCGATCGCATGACATACACGTTTTTCTACGTAGACTGTTAGATACAACGGCACATTGCAAATGTTACACGGAAGTTGATCCGGACGCAAATGATTGAACTGTTATTCCTGATGGGACCATGAACCCAACCGAATTACCTTGAATTCGACCGGAACAGTGGAATTGCGCTTAAACGCAGATCACCCGTCACTCAATCTTTTCGAGGTAACAGACGGCTTGAACCCAACTAATCACCTTGACAGGTCTATGCCGAATGAAGCACTCCCATCGATTCTTTGCCAATGCGGTAGACGACTTCCTGCTTTACTTTACCCAGCCACACACCCGAGAATCTACTAGACATCTCCGCGGACCTTAACGACACGACTTGCGAAACATGAAGAGCGACGGATCTGAGCTCGTGCGACTGTGACAACGTGCTATTATGCCAATAACGTTATAAGATGAATCTACACACAGATATTCCGATAACCCGTTTCCAGTGGTGTACTTGTCGAACGATTCCGCGTCGTAGATGCTGATATACTTTTCCGTGCAGTCAGTGTAGTCAGTTATTTCTTCTTGTGCATTGACCGTTTTCCCGTTGCCTCGAATGTGTTGTTATGCAGGACTTGATTAATGCTATTTATGGCATCAATATTTTACGCATTTTGTCACGATTTAACCTTACATATCCCAAAAGTACTTTACGGCTCATCATCATTCATTTCACGTTGTGATTGCACCAACCTCGACTATGTTGGCAAATTGTAAGGTTATATCGCATGCCTACAATATTTCGCAACCCCCCTGCTTGCATACCATAGGATGGGACAACGCTTGCAGTCTCGCGATCTCACTCCTCAGCGGGTACTCGATGAACTATATTTTCTCACCATCAGAGCTCGCGTAACGTGTCTGACACTTCAAACTGTCACTTCGTTAATCAGTCAATCCCTCTTCTAGTAGCATTCACACTGATGGTTTCGGTTAGGCTGGTGAATCGAAACGGTCTTTTTTGAGCTGGATTAGATTACTGATAAAATAACTCGCATTGATCCGAAATCACAGTCCCGAACGATTGAAATAATTACGTGTACGTTCTCTGGCGGATGGATAAGTCCAAGTAAGTCACTCAATCCTATTTATTCTGATCCACGCGAAGTTTGGACATGCACTGATAGGTTTATCACAATTCTAACAAATAGGGGGCCATATGACGCCTCAAACGATAGGATTATATACCTGGCCGTCTTCCCATCCAGCGCCTCGACGAGTTGACGCCACCGCAAGCTGATATAATTCACGAACGAACTCTGTTCCAGCCAGCGGTCGTATTGTATTATTCGTACTTCACGTCGCTTATAGTATTTCATGTTGTCAACAGTATTTAAATGGACATCTAGTGTTAATCAATTCACTTAGCTGTTATGACTTGTATTTTTGGACTTTAGGCCTATTTGTCTGTCTATATCAGGGGTCACCAACACGCGGTCATATTTTGCGGCCCGCGCTCTTATTCGATATTTAGTTCAGTTTCAAAATGATATTGTTGTTTCAAAATAAGCTATTCACCTGTGCCCAATATCACTATTCCTCACTAGCTGCAACGAATTCGACGCTGTCAACAGCACCCTTTTTCCTATGACTTGACCTCACTCGAGTCACTTTGCAAAAATGACATGACTTGACTGGACGTTTCAGAAATGCGGATTGTCTCGTGACTCGAAGCAAAATTTACGAGTCAATTTCAAGTCGACAAGTAATCGATGTCGACTAAATCGCTGTATCTTCGGATTGTTAACGATACGCAATCACTCATTGATAGTGTGTTTTACCAAGCATCCATTGCTATATCACAAATAAATTGATGGCAAACGCAGTGATCGGAGCTTGCAGCTTGCGTTTTCGTAAGCTAGTAATAAAGTATTTTACTAGCAATCCATCCCTGCTCTATGAACTGCTCACAGTAGCAAGTGCTCACCATAACCAACCCTCTTGTATGATTTAAATCGAGCGGATATCGTCCATACTTTATAATTGCATTTATGGATACGTAGTGTAGGTGGATAGGGTATTGCAGCATATCATTTTTCCAATTTTCTGAGGTTTTGTATTTTATCCTGTATGTTGGCTGATAATTGTAGACTGGGGCTATACCGATACTTCAGTAGTTTAGGAGTTCTGCGTATGCATGAGCGATACTGCACCTTTTTGCTTGTGACTTGACTACACTTGAGTCACTTCCAAAAATCGGGTGACTCGACTTGACTCGAGACAATATGTGCGATGACTCGAGGTGTTTCGTGACTCCAAGGTATAGTGACTTGATCCCAACACTGGTGATTATAGAGTAAAAACGTCGCACTGCCGCCGAATGCTTGGTTATATTGTGACATATCAACAAATGAACATGTTTAACCTTTCTTGTCCTGAGGGATTATTCATTCACGTGGAAGCGTTTTCTATTAAAAATCTTAACTGTGTAAATGTACTGGATAATTCAAGTATTCTTTCATTGCCACGGACTTGCTTCGCGAGCAGAATAAAATCGTCTGCGGTCAGGATGTGCCCCGCGGGCCGTATGCAAGACGGTGATTGCCGAGATATTGTCTTGATATTTATATAAGTAGCCTACCTTTCCTCATATAAAAACCGCATAATTTAGGCATCTCGACGTCAGCCGTTACCGCGTCACGACACACCAAGACGTTGACAATGACGTGTCGGCAAACATGCCACTCTGCCAAGTGGGCTGATAAAAAGCTCGGCGGAGAGGAAACCTCGGCCGAAAAGGACCGCCTCATGTTGGCCGAAACCGATATGTATATATCTTCAATTACCCCTTGTTCATGGACCCCGAATGGCTGGCGCCTAATAGTCTTGTCCTAGGAATATGAGCCCCGCATTACACGTGCTACAGAAAAATTATGCACCCCGTGAGGAAAAGCCATTAAGGGAGTGGTTCTCAACCTTTTTTAGACACGTCCCCCTTTATGATAGTGAAACATGTCGCGCCCCCCTTATCGTCATATCACAAAATCCAACCGGGATGCTAGCAACCCCAATAGATTGTTTGATGGCATGGAAGGTAATGACTGTTGATGAGAGAATTCAAAAATATGAAAATCGGTCTATATATAAAGTAACACGCTTGAATTGGAGGTAAATCGCACAAAGAGCGAAAAAAATTCAGTTGACCGCTTCTACGCGCCCCCCTTCAGATGCTTTCCCAGCCACAGGTTGAGAACCACGGCACTAAAGTGTCTTGTGCGTGGCAGGGAGGATACGTTTGAGCGCTTCCAAAACCTTTTGACCGTATAGCAGACGGGATGTCACAACACACAACGAACAAACTAATTAATAATAACGAGCCTTCCCAAAATTCACGCTCACGTCAGGTTTTCGACTCAAGTCATGATTTATTGGCGACTCGTGTCGACTCGAGTCATTTTGTCAAATGTGTAAAACGACTCGACTCGAATCAATTAGTGTATCGACTCGAATTGTACTCCATTCATTGTGCAGGACTCGAACCAATTCTTATGATTCGAGAGTAGGGCGGCCAAGACAGACATTTCATTACAAATTCGAAGAATAGTGCAGTCACCACATTATTGGTATTTCGTCTATCAGTCCTGATACTCGGAAAATAGGGCCTGAAACTGTTAGGTCTAAGGAAAAGTACGATATTATGAATGAATGAGAGCCATTATATATCTATCGAGCAGAGGCGAAAAAAGTGGATTGTACCGGATTGAACCCATAACTGAACAGTGGACTTGGGCTCGGACTCAAGTCAAAACACTAGGACTCGGACTCGACCCTCTACTCACTGACTTGGACTCGGACTTGACTCGGTGGTGAATTTAAAAGGTATCGACTCGACTCGAGTCAAAACTGTAAACGTCAGATTGACCCGTGACTCGAAACCTTGCGACTTGGTCACAACCCTGCATAATTAATACCTACAATTACGTCATGAAGATTGCACAACGTTTTCAAAATCTAAAGAAATCAACAAACAATCCTACATAATCAATTCTCCATATGTCAGCAGTTGGTTTATATTTGTCACATTTATTCTGTCATCGTTGACAATCATGGATGCCCTTGATAGAATGGATGTGTGAATATAGCGCGTCGAAATATTTCGCATATAACGGTTATAGTTACCAAAAATCATGATTAGTTATCTACACGAAGGTGGCGACAAAATTATTTTGCAAATATAGCAAAGAGTCCTGCGACGAGAGCTAGACAGAATGCAGCCCAGCCAAGCGCATAACTGTAGCCCCAATTGACAGTTGATGCAAAATCGACCCATTCGATTCGCAGCCCGGTGTATGCAGCCATAGCAATGAGAAGGAACAAACCTGTAAAATAGTATTAAATATTTGCTTCGTAGTGGTTGAGACCGAATTTTCGGGGATGATGGAACATTGTCGCTACTCATTATGAATGTGATAGCCTACATACCACTCACAACTGCTAGCGCGCCGCCAATTTTTGCCATTTTTTCTTTTCCTTCTCGTGTTGCTGCGAATATCACCAGAATGGAAGCAGGCAGAAGGCCAGCCATGGCGAGTACTAGGAATGCTATTGCTACCTTTTCCGCATCGCTTTTCGTCACTGTAAAAAAACACAATCACTGTCATCAAATAGTGTCGGTTTTCTGAATTGAAATTAGCGTTAGTGTTCCACTTATATAATATCTTCAGAAGAAGATAATAAGATTGGAGCAACACATAGTGACGTGCGGTGAGGTTCGTGGCTGGTGAGGCACGAACCCCCCCCCCCCCACCCACCCACACACACACACACACACACACACACAAACACACAAATACGCACGCACGTAAAATACCTGATAAAGAGCCCCAAAATGTGAATAAAAACAGCAGCGGGTATAGAGATCATTTTCTTTGCACACCGATAGCCGTCGCAATTCCACATTTTACAATACATGTAGGATTGTGAGGCTGGTCGCTATTGTGCTAATTGGGCATATGGGCAAGTTTACACGGATGATAATTACTATCTCTTCAAGAACCGGTATAAATTATTCGAAGCGCAGGAAAATAGTATCCCTATTTACAAATATTTTTCTGCAAAAAAAACACCAGGTTTGCCGAATTTCGAAAGAAAATATACTAGGACTCGACTATAGGTCAAGTCAAAATACACTAGATCTGTGTAAAAACGCTAGGAGTGGCACTACTGACCACAAAAAACGACAACGCAGGCTATCTATCCCATACCACAATTAAGGTTTATAGGTATTGCAGTTGAACACAGCATAAAGACAACAAACAACGACAATGCAGTCTATGAAAGTAGCTATCACATACCACAATTTAACGTAGCTATGGATGTAAAATACATAACAGCCACATCAGTAAGGAATGTAGTTGGTCTACATTACGTATTGGCCGTCGCTACTATATAATTCCTACAAAACTGTTGTATTCCGAAATCGGTAACGCGTTTCACTGTTAGTTATCTATAGTTTCACTGTGCTGCGATTGTTCAATTGTTAGCGAATAGTGCATGAGGCGGATTCGTTTGTGCCTCACCTGGCCATCGTTTCTTTGCGAGGGCATTGTTTGTAATAAAGCTGAATGTCACATTCCTTGGCGATTTTGGAGGGGTTCTGGTGCTCTGGTACTTTGAATATTTGAATTTTTCGGAGTCAGTGTAACGATAGCATTTGATTGATACCAGTTATTATGAATTCTGATCTATTTTTGATGGATTGCATTGTCGCAGGTGAGGCACGACCCGCCCGTGCCTCACCTGTGCCTCATCTCTCCTTTTGCGCCGTATTTTTTTGAATATTAATTATTGAAAATTGATGATGTTGGGGGAGAAAATGTTCAAATTTAGTTATTTGTGAGCATCGATGTAAAATATCAATAATCATCGACTCATGAAGGGTTTTCACAATTTTCACTTACTCACCCTGACGACAGGTGAGGCACTGCCTCACCTGCCTCATTGGACCGCACTGACGTATACTATATTTTACTGTATCATTGACATGGTTTGTGTTTAACATGTTAAGGTTGACATTGTTTACGTTGCCTATTGATTCTAGGGCGGATTTTTTCAACCCGAGGTCCATAGGCAAAAGTTGAAACTACAACTATATAAAACAGCAATGTCCCTTATAAGTTTAGTCCTTATTTCCTGCGCTACAGAGATGCCACAGGCGAAAATGATGATATTTTACACACAACGATTAGACCAGATGGCAATATAAGACCGTGATGGTTAGAGATGGGCGAAAGCGATCAGTAGGGCGATTGTCTTTTGACCCAACAAACGGAAGATTTTGACCTGAAACATGAACATTTTTGCCATTTTTTTACCTTTAAAAACTTAATTTTGACAAAACTTTGCCCTCATGTATGTAAATTAGGTGTTTACGCACATCATGTTAGAATTGTACCATTTATCTTCATTTCTGGTTGGAAATGTCTGTCCTTACGAAGTAGTTTGGCCTCAAAAAACTGACAAATTTTCAAATGAAAAAAACTTTATTTTAACGAAATCTAGACCTATGAAGAATTCCAGTAGTTACATCCCGTATTAGGGTAGAAATAAGTAAAATTTGTAGTGGGACAGCGAACGATACTTTCCTGCATTATCGGGTAGAAGGTGTTTGTCCTTACTAAGCAGATTGTCAAGAAGAGAGAAGGAACGTTCAACAGCAGCAGTTGACAACAGCAGGCTGGCAACACTGAAGTTGCGCGTACACCGTGTTGCTCCATTCTGACAATGTTATCTACATAACAATTTTTCATCGTGCACGTCTTGGTACAACAACCAATACCCACACAGTATGTTGGGCATAACACCATGTGCCCTATGTTTCATTTGACCGTTTATGATTCACAATGAGCAGACAATGGGCCGTCTGCAACGGTAGGCCTATAATATACGAAATAGGCTAAAAGCTGTAAAATGTCAAATGTTAAGTTAACCGACAGTGCTAAGATATTTTGATTTTGTGAACAATTTTGACAATATTTCGACGTAACGCTACGATTTTGCCAAAATTATGACTTTTTTTTGATATGTCAAATTAATCGTCCTAGTAATCAGTTTTTTTTAGTCATCAGCTTCCCAAACTCCGGCGGTAGGGGTCCGCGCTGTCTCCACAAAAATGGAGGTCCGCATGTATCATGCTACTGCTATTTGTCTGCATGGTGCTGCTTGAAAACTACTTCATTCTAAACATGGTGCATGTGAAGGCCGTGATCTATTTGTCGTTCGTTTCCCCATCAAATTTAATGCGTCGGTGTACTATATCACAGTGCCACCACCAAACTCACGATGAGATGTCGTGGATCGTTTCAATGACGGACCAAAACTTAAAGTATAGCCGACAAAACTACGCCTAAAAATGATTGTCTTTCAATATGTAAAATAATATTCAGGAACCACTAATTTCTTACCATCAATAGATACGCTCCAGATCTGAGCTTTGATGAGTCCAGTGGAAGACGACGGATCAGCAATCCAAGTTGGGGTTGCGAGTGCAAGAATTGTAAAAATAAGTGCTAGGCTCAGAACTACCCCGCATCCAAAAAGTGACGATCTCATGCTGCAGGCAGCGGAATGTAATTCCACTATAAGAAACTGTAAAACATAAAGATCTGCGTTCAGCTATGATCCAATCATATCTTTTCAACGCAAAGTGGATTAGGTTTAGTAACAAATAATATGTGTATAGATCAGTGTTTCATAACCTTGTCGACAGCGCCCCCCAAAGGGAGATATGAATTTTGAAGGAAGCGGACACGCTCAGGGGGCGATATGGGAGCGCTTGACTCAGGGGGAGGTATGGGGAGAGCAGAAGAAAAATGGCGTCGCAGTAGAGGGTGCGGTAGGGACATGTGATTATATAGTAGAACAAGAGTTTTCTGTATCCACGAGTTCTCATTGCAAATTAACATAGACAATCGTGTCAAATGTCGAAATATTTCGTCGCTCCAAATATGTGCCGACAATCTTTGAAACATGTTTCGATGTATGCAGTAGTTCATTATTATTCATGTAAAATGAATTGCGCGTACTTTTAGAATGCATCAGGCTATGTCGGGTTATTTTTCACAGAATGTTTCGAACTAGGTATTTTATCCCGCAACGAACAACGTATCGAAATCGAAGAAAGAGGCACTATTCCACGTTTAAGAGTGAAAGTCCTTTGTATATTAAAGATGCTTTTTGGTCAAAATGATTAACATCAGGGGTCACCAACCTTTTTGCACCCACCTTTGGGTACTGATTGAAGCGACGGCCTACCATTCACTCCCGTCGTTTACCCGTACCAGACTGAATTCCCACTTTCATATTCATAGCACTGGGCAGGAATCACATTGCGGTAAGACTTCTAAGACAGTCTTGGAAAATCAAAATATCTCATTTCAACGAGCTAGCCACTTACATTTTTAAGAAATCATGAACTACTCCGCACTATGTTTGTATACAGGAACGAAACAGTACTTCGTCACCCAACCCCTATTTAACGTTGGTGTTGGGCCTCCATAAGATCATAACCCCCTTGCCTTTGCCACTAACAGTAAGGCACGTATGACTGCCTCTGAATTATTTTATGTAGTCGCGCCAAGCGCAAAATTTTTTTATATTCAGGATGGAATTTTGTCTACAATATTGGTAATTGCATATAATGCTATTAATTTTTCAACCTTTCTCATACCCCGGCATAACATTCACTGGCAGAGCTGAAGGAGTAACTGACTTAAGATAGCAAGCGCAGGATCATTCCACGCCTATGCGCAATGGAAAATTGGCAATTGTTGGTTTCGGTCAACATGCGGCGCTCATTTTCGCCCAAGGTTTTATTTGGTTACACACTTCGCGAGGTCACATGCTGTCATAAACTCCAGAAGTCTTGGTATTGGTCTCGGTAATTTTTTTATAACTAATATGTATTTTTTTCTTGGGGCGCTGAGGGTCCCCATATTTAAAAAGTTAACATTTAGGTACAGTGAATCGCGCGAAGTAAATTTGAAGTTGTAGGAAATCAACAAAATGCATAATTTATGTTGATTTGCAAAATAATTTTTGGGTGCACTTCGCGCTAGCCCCTCCCCAATTGAGGGGTTTGGAGTGCAGCAGTTACGGCCCTGTTTTTACAAATTATGCAACAACAATCAACTCAGTACGGCGAGATTACGTAGTGGTATAATCACAAGCTGCAACACCAATAGGTTGCGGGTTCGAGTCCGACCGAGGTCGACTCCAGAATTTCTACCTAAGTGTCAGGGGTTTATCTAGGCTCTTCCTCACCATCTCATCCGTGTAAGCGGTGTCTTATAAAAGCCTAGAAGTGGGCCGTGCTACAAGTCAGCAGCTACGGAATAAAAATGAAGAAAACTGGCCTGGTGTAAATGACCATAGTAGTCGACAAACATCATGAATACGTCAAAACAAACAAATAAAACAGTCGACCCAAATTTTTAAATGAATCATGTCACATTTTGGACTGGACATCGTGTTATCTGTTTCTATATCAGTCGGTGGGAATCCTGACCAGAGTTGGATCAATTACATTAATTCAGTTCAATTACAATAACAATTACAATTACTCCCTTGGATGTTTCAATAACATTACAATTACAATTAGTCAATGCTAAAATATCAAATTATAAGTACAATTACTGTTAAACATGTAATGAATAACAATTACAATTACTGTTAAACATGTAATTGATTCGGTAGGTAAGTACTCTTCGACAACCGTAGCGACGTAATTAGCAACAATCTCAAGCTATTCATGTTTCATTCATGATACGTAGAATACCCTTTGATTAAAAAATAAAACTAGAACGTATTCCAACTATTCCTAATCATGAGTACTGAAAACTACAAACACAGAAAAATGTTTCAAGCGACTGTTGACATTCAAAAGTTTGAGCAACTAACAGCGAATAGGCTACAGGACAGTCAATGAAATTTAATTAAACGATTAGGCTACTCAGAGCTGAGTGATGATAATGAAATGTAATCGGTAAGGCGTCAGCGATAAGGATGATACCGATAAGGTGTATAAAATTAAAATAAATACAGAATGACAGAACCTCCTGATAACTACGAATTACAACATTTTGGTTCGCATTTACATTTTCACTCGCTCGGAAACAGTTAGATTGCATTTGATGAACATTAGGGTGCGAAAATTTATGGCCGCAGTAAATTTGGCCAAGATTGGAGGTAAGATTCGGATAACATCTCTACAAGTGCGTGATCAAGTTTGATGAAACCTTGTTTGGAAACTTGAAATTTGTTTTTCAATTGTTGCAGCAAGCCTCGGTACTGGTCAGAGATTTTAAAAAATTACTCTGACCGTCGTGTAGGAAATGGTTCAGCACAGGTTTCAGAAGAGTTTATTTGCTGTTCATCCAGTTTAGAAATATTAAGATTTAGTTTAGCCCACTGGTTCTTTAACTTTTTTAGACACCCCCTGGCCCCTTTATGACAGTGCCCCCTTATCGTCATGTCACACAATGAAATCAGAATGTTAGCAATGCTTACAGATAGATAGTTTGATGGTATGGAAGGTTATGACTGTTGATGAGAGAATCCTCCAATGTGAAATTCGGACTATACACAGAGCAATGACTGTGAAATGGAGGTGAATCACGCCATTCGCGGAAACAAATTTCAGACTGGAGCTTCGCGCCCCCCTTCAGATGATTTCACGCCCCCCCCCCCAGTTTGAGAATCACTGGTTTTGCCTATATTGTTATTCAGAAAGTTTTCTGTTGCTACCGAAGTATGGGAAACAGTTTAACATGGCTGAATTATCTAGTTATAACGCGGCACGCATAGAATACCGATGTCAATAGAGTAATTGTTACTGGTGGTGACTCGTGACTGTGTACTAAGTCCTCACGGCCCCTCGTCGTCATCCTGGGCCGTACCGGATTTTCACTGGTGGGACGAATACATGATTGATTATTTTATGTTGTGATTGTCAGGTTTCCATAACAATGTAATTGAAATTGTAATTGAGCAAAATTGTAATCAAATTACAATTACAATTACACAAAATCGAAATGCTTCAATTACAATTACAATTACATGAAAAAATGTAATCAATTACATCCAGCTCAATTACAAATTACAATTGATCCAACTCTGGTTGACACTTCTGCAGTTTTGCATAAAGCGCTAGTGAAATGTCTTTTCTTTGTAGCTCCATAATTTGTTTCACATCGTTTTGTCCAATCGCTTCTAAATGTAATTTTTGAGCTCAAGCGGATCTTTTCCGAAATCAATGGCATTTAGATCAGCATGAGCCTCTTTGATGGTGTACGTACAACTTTCCTTTTTGAGTAATAAGTTTAAAATATTTTTTATAGTGGAGGCATATTGACTGACTAGTCAACTTTGGATCGTTGACAGAATTTTTGACTCTCTTTACAATAACTTCTTCACCTTCCTATACGTTGACTATTTCTTTCACTCGTGGAAGTCTCTCGGCATAATATTGACAAGCATTCAACCAGCTACCCCAACAAGTAACTACCTTAGTTTCTTAGTGCTTAATTACTTCGCCGTTTAAATTGGTAATTTTTATTTAAAGGATACAACGATATGACTTTGTAATTCAAAAATATGACTAAATAACTTAAAAAGCTGATTTATGACCTAACCAGCAGAGTATGACTTTATATGACTTCATAACTTTCTTAATATGCCTCATAGGGACGCGGTTTTTGCGTTAAAATCGATTTCACAACTTACTGATGCATGGAAAGAATATGACTTTAATGACTGTAAATGGCTCCAAAATGATATTCGAACTATACACAGAGAAATAACTATGAAATGAAGGTAAATCACGCCAAGAGCGGAATTTTTTTCAGTTTACCGGAGCTTCACCCCCCTTCAGATGCTTTCACGCCTCCCAAGGGGGCACGCCCGCCCCCCCCTCAGCTTGAGAACTACTGGTTTAGCCTATATTGTAATTCACCAAGTTTTCTGTTGCTACTGAAGTATGAGAACCGTATAGCATGGCTGAATTATCTAGTTAACGAGGCATGCATAGAACACCGATGTAAATAGGCTAATTATTATATGTTGTGATCATCAAGTTTCAATAACAATGTAATTGAAATTGTAATTAGGCAAAATTTTGATCAAATTACAATTACACAAAATAGAAATGCTTCAATTACAATTACAATTACAATTACATGAAAAAATGTAATTATTGACATCCAGCTCAATTACAAATTACAATTGATCCAACTCTGATCCTGACATTGCATGATATCAACTAGTGCGCTGTAATCTGGTATGTAACTTGACCCGTGGTTCTCAAATTTGGGACGCGCCTCCCTTGAGAGGCGTGAAAACATCCGAAGGGGGCGCGAAGCTGTCTGATTTTCTTGAACGGAAAATGAGTTTGATATGTGCTGAAAAAAAGTTTCAACAACTGCTATTTCCCTAAATATATCACGATTTTAAAGGTTAATTGTGTCGTATCATCCATAAACAGATGCTAGATTTTGATTGATACCGTTCACCGACCAGAAGATGTCTCTAAATTAAGACGAACTGATGAAATCGTGTAACTGTTTGCTGATGCTATTATGGCATGTAGGTCAAGGATCTGTGTAGGGTACGTAGAACGGCACAAATGTTTGGATAAATAGGATACTTCCTTATAAGGTTATGTCATATGGCATGTATAATATGTCTTTTGAATTTAAGACCCAAAGATTTAGATCGAAGTGGCTTACGACTTCGAAGTAGCCGCACTGAATATACTCAGTAAGGGCACATCCTGTAGAATGCCACTCTTAGGAAGCGCACTTTAAGGTGGCATAAAAGTACTCGAATGGATTTTTCTCCTGCGGAACACCTGCGACCCGAAGAGAAAAATGTTTGTCCTGTGAAAAAGTTTAAAGTTTTAATGGCACGCGGTCTGCACCATTGGTTATTGATTTACGTGTGAGCTAAGCTCATGTGTAGTAATAGGAGGGATTAGACACCAAAATCGCAAAAATATCTATGTTCTACGAACTGCAGTTAACTGAAAATGCTAAATCAATCGATTTATATATATAAAAGCTCACTGATAAATGCTGCTATTCGATCTATTTTTAGAACAGGCTCGCGGGCTACTCATCTGGTCCTCGTGGCCTACTTGGGGCCCGCGGGAGCCGCGTTGGTGGACCCTGGATTAACTAAATATAGTTGTAGGCCTATTTGAGAGCTACACAATTAAATCATCAGAATATTTCTTCATCGTATCATAAAGGATGACACGGTTTAGTGATGTGACCCGCAACCTCACATGAACGTTTGATAATATAGGCCCTCTATGGGTTGCTTTGTTTGGAATACATTCATGTTAAGGTTTATAGCTGGGTATAGTACAAAATTCAATGTGAGCAAAGATCTCTTCTACTGTCTCAGTTGATTTACTAGTCGTAGAAAGCAATAAAACAAAACCCAATACATATAACGTGCCTGTATTGCCAGTCGCAGTGGTGAATTCGGAATGTGTACAACACCGAGATCGAACCAGATGGTTAATATAACAACCTTAATTTTATCCTTAATATAGCTCTCGAATACAGAACACAGTTAATTAGTGGAGTGGTTCAAGCTATTGCCAATAGTGAAGTCACAACCGGGAAAGCTCGATAGACTTTGAGCTCTTATCCTTTGTTTTTCAACGATCCCTAAAATAGGGGGGTTCCAGCCTTGGCAATTCCTGAAAGGGGGCGCTGCAGAAAAAAGCTTAAGAACCACTAGTGTAGATAGTAAGTCTCAACGTAGCCTATAATGAACCAATCACCTTACAAATCATGTTCCTATTTTACAGGCGGCTCCAATA
This sequence comes from Botryllus schlosseri, assembly GCF_051294905.1. NCBI lineage: Eukaryota > Metazoa > Chordata > Ascidiacea > Stolidobranchia > Styelidae > Botryllus > Botryllus schlosseri. The sequence continues at coordinate 26,794,170 of NC_137238.1, forward strand.
CCAGATACGGCATTGTTTCCGCATCATTTGTATAATACATGAATGTAAGAATTCCTCACCAATGTGAAGTGGCTTTGTTGCCACACTCGGTAGAATTATGTTCCATGATAGTATAACTGTAGTATCGTATTCTATAGTACCCACAGGTCGTTGTCTTTTCTCTGGGGGTCGCGGAAGCGACCAACCAGTGACTCTAACGAGAATGCCAATAAGACGGATGATAACGGAGACTCATTTCCGAAAGATTTTCTCAAAATAGCAAAACAACACCTTTGCCGGATGCGAACCCAGTATGCTCTCAGTCAAAACTTGGTTTCAAAGCACAACCTACTATAACGTAATACTGGTGTATGCATAACACTGGTCAACACAATTTTTGTTGACTTCGATCCGACAATTGACTTAGACTAATTTTTGGGCGCTGAATTCAAAAATGACTTCCGCTTTTCTCTATCACGTCAAGTTTTTGGGTTAGGCACTTCCACATTGTCTCATAACCCACATAATAGAACTACATCGTATAAAACATTTCAAAAACCACAAGCAGTCGAATTCGACTTCAAATAAACATTTGCACTGCTTTATTTGGTTGATTTAATCTGATATTGTTTCGACAGGTCAAATAAAGTGCGAGTTTCAGGGTCCAAATTTACGCTAATAACCCATGATTCTGTACTTTGTCTAGTTTGATACTAGAGCAATATTCAGATAACATATGTAATCTCCGATCGACTCTGGTATCTATCCCTCATCATCTTCAGATGTTGAGGGACATTTTTTCTTGCCCACCTCTTACTATGTCAAGGTTTTCAGGGAAATAATTAAGATATTTTAGTTTTTTTGAATGTCTGCTGTCCGACATAAACATATGGCAGTGGCACATGTGTATCAGGGTTACATGTGCAGTGCATTCTTATTGTCTGACCACTAAGAAAACACAACATTTCAAAGCTGACACATATGATCCAATCGTGTTCGTGATATTGCAACAATTCCATGTTATATATTATTCTCAATGTTTCTGTATTATTCACAAAGATTAACTGAGTGTGCAATTGTTACTGCGCCCAAGACATTGCCATTTTGGAGAATGCCACACTTTAGGATCCTTTTTGAGCTGCCTACAGTCCTTTGCCATTCACTTGAGTTGTAAATCGGGATTACTAACTCCCCCAGTAATCCATGGTAACAGTATCATGCCAAAGCCAGTATCACGGCAATACACTAAGCTACCGAAAGTAGGCCTACGAAGAAAAGGCTAATTCTCCTGATAGAAAGTGAGATGCCTTGTCTACCTTGTCAAGTAATCTTTTCGCACTTCGTAAGGGTGCTAAAAGTTCTGAAAATATCTATTCCAAGTCCCAAAGTGTATGTCAGACCAATAACTTGTGTTGATGGACTACTCCACGTTCTGAATCATCTTCTATTTAAAAATCGTCATCATTAGGCCTGCTATCCCTAAGATCTTCATCTTGATCCAAATTATCGAGCATATAGTAGTTTCAAGTTACACTGGATAAGCTGAATGGGACATTGGACCTACAGGCTACAGCTGATAGTAAATGTAATGTTTATTTTTCTTGCTATATCCCGCAGTTTGCATCAAGTATGTGTGTGAAGTAACATCGGATGGTTGCATCCTCTAACCAAAAATGGGTGAAAGCATCGGCTTAGATCGATACCAGTACCCTTTTTTCTTAATAATTCAGTTGAGCCTTTGGCTATATACCTCATTATATGGTAAAAGTGTGGATTGTTATATGGTATGTAAAAGTACTATCGTTAAATTCGTGAAAATTTGCATATTTTGAGCATATGTAGTAGAGCAAAAACTTGACGTGATAGAAGTAAACCATAGTGGCATTTTTGGAATCAGCACGTCAAAATTAGCCCAAAGCAAGTGCAAAATCAAAGTCAACAGATTTTTCGCTCAAAAATGTTGCCCAGTGTAACTGTTGTATAGCCACAACCGTGAGGATTAAGGCTAGAAACACTGAAGCTAACGATATCTGGCGACGATTGTATCTTAAGAATAAATAAGCCGGGAATTTCTAGGACGAGGAATCTATAAATTGTCGTTAATTTGGTATTCGTGTTTTTGTTTGTTTTATTGATAAATTTTGGCGCTTATCGCCGATACGGGCATTTGCGCCCTATCATGAATATTGTAATGTTCGTATGTCTTTGCTTTCGGTTTTATACTGAAAATCCGGGTCGGTTTAGCTTTTACTCTATTACTCTGCCAGAGGTTTCCGTCCTAACCGAGCTCACCTTAGGACATTACCTCACTTTTTGACCCAAGTCAAACTCCTGCCTGACACTGACTTCAGAGCAAATCGTCAACGACGCTTATCGCCGATTTAAGACAAAAATTCTTTACGGCCTCACACCAGCTCGCTTTTGCCTCACTGAATAAGCAAAAAAACGTGTTTAGTATTGCAAGAGCCGTCCACTCCGCAGTTCGCTCGTTCCGCCGTTTACAGTTGGACTTGCATCTACTGTAAGAAACCCGTAAGGGCGGCCTGTCGCTTCACAGCGTTATCGATTCGAAGTATGTTTGGTCTTTAAAGAGATTTGCGCACCCCTGCGTCTTCGTTGTTGTGTCTTCATTTCGAAATAACTTTCTCGAAAGTGTGATGACGACATGTTATTTCTGGATTTTCACATTCAACAAAACGTCTCTACCAAGTCGTGAAAGAACTCACTAAGCAACAATAAGTCAGCAACTGGATAGACTGTTATTAGTATTAGTAAAATCATGATGGTGGCGCTTAACACAGCACAGGTATTGTGAGCCACTTCTATACCGGTTATTACAAGAAATTTGCAATATCCAAATATATGCAGCATATCGCTCAGTATTACTGGCATACCAACATGCACATTCAATGTACGGAACTATCCTGAAGATATCACGAGTCGAGTCATTTTCGTATTTTGAGAAAATGAATCGAGTCAAGTCGAGCCGTTAGAAAATCGTGACTCGAGTCGAGTCGAGTCATGATTCGAGACAATACAACCCTGCCTCCTCGCAACGTGATCCGCGCAAGCGGTTTCTTATAATAGTCTAGAACAGGGGTCACGAACGCGGTGCCCGCGGGCCCCAGGTAGCCCGCGAGGACCAAATGAGTAGCCCGCGAGCATGTTTAAAATAGATCGAATAGCAGCACTTCAGTGGGTTTTCATTTATTTGAATTGATTTAGCTATTCTTGTATAAATCCTACTAGCACGCAACTTATAAATGACAATACATTATATAAACACTTACAATGATGATATCAGATATCCTCAATTACAATTAGTAATATACCAATATGTAATCGAATCACAAGACTGAGGATACTACACACTGCCTTTACAGGCGTCATTACGGAATACCATCCATGGTCTTCTTGAAATGGCGGGGTGGGGGTTCCGTTATGGTAGCTCGACGTCAAGGACAATTCCAAAGGAGTAGACAACATTACTAATCGGTAGCAGATAGCCTTGAAGCACTAGTAGATTTTTAATGTCTTCATGCCCATTACGTATTTTATCTTTTGACCCAGATTGATTCTCTTACTCTCAACGCAGTTTATTACCATGTTTCTAACTTTCTGTAATCGTTGCTGCTGTCAGGTACCACCGTATAACGAAATCTATTGACCCTGAATACTGAAAAGGTAAAGATTGAAGTTGTCACACTGCAAAATGACCTCCACCTCATAGCCCACCAGGCTGCACCAAACTTTTGGTTCCTTGTTGTCACGGAAAAGTACAGTGATGTATGCGCAGCAGCTATGACGGTTGCAAGCATGTTTGGTTCAACTCGTCGTTGTGAATCAGCCTTTCCTGTCATGCACTTCATCAAAGACATGCACTTCAAACAAACACAGATCATGCCTCGCCGATGCTCATCTGGAAAACTCACTCACAGTTGCAGCGTCAAGTTACATAATAGAGTACAGCGCACTAGTTGATAGCATGCAATGCCAGGCTTTCCACGGGCTGATACAGAAACAAATAACATGATGTCTAGTCCGAAGTGTGATATGATTTATTTAAAAACTTGAGTTGACTGTAGTTACATAATTTATACAAACAGATGGTGCGATTAAATTCATGGTTTCCTAAAAATGTTTGTGGCTATATAGCTAATTGAATTAAGATGTTTTGATATTACAAGACTGTCTTGGAAGTCTTCCCACAATGTGATTCCTGCCCAGTGTTATGAATGTAAAAATGGAAATTCAGTCTGGTACGGGTAAACAGTGGGAGTGAATGGTAGCCCGCCGCTTCAATCAGTACCCAAGAAGTAGCTCTTGGCTGCAAAAAGGTTGGTGAGCCCTGGTCTAGAAGTAAGCCGAGCTACAAGTCGCTTTAAATACGGAATAAAAATAAGGAATAGCAGCCTGGTGTAAAATGACCAATGCAGTTGAAAAACCGTGAATATCAGAGAAACACGCAAACAAACAATGATGGCATATCTATGTATCGATCTTTGACCCAAACAAAGTCAACGTTGTTATGTCATGCATGGTAGAAAGATCACAAACAACTATCCTATGCTGCGTACTTGACTCGGTGCAGTTTAAAATTTTAAAACAACTTGAATTTATGTATTGCAGTGGCGGCTCGTGACAATATCGGGTGGTGGGGCAAGGGCTGCAAGCGACTTTTTATCAAGATGACGTCACAATGGAGTTTTCCAACGTAAACAAGTAACTTATTGGTACGAACTACGGTAACACGAACTTCCCGACAACAGTGATGTAACGTATGTGCCGCGAGAGGTCTGCCGGTGAGCTGTGACTTGAAGTGTGGTAACTGCGTAAAGGGCGTACGCAACAAAGATTTCACACGGCTCATGTTCGCACTATACCTGACTTGACTAATTATCTGCAGAAATGGAAATGACTATAACTCGAGAGATTGCGTAAGCCTAGCTGGAAAGGTCAACGAGTTCGGACACATACGCAATTGTTATCTCATAGATTGGACAATGTCATATTGAATCCAAAACATAATTCTGAAGAACTACGGATAGCAGCCTCGGAAATTCGGTCCCGATACAGCATAGGAGATATTTTGGCCTTGATGCTGGAGACTGTCACACGACACATACGGCTTACGGTCTATATGTCTGCTGCAAAATCGCCTTTGGAAAATATATTACCGAATAAATACGTGGATGAAAGCCGAAAACTTGGTACATTGTTACATGAAATCAACGAGAAGTAGCCTCATGACCGTTTTCGGTATGGTAGACTGTCAAAATTAATACAAACAGACCAACACCGAATTTTGCGTAAAATTTACTGAGGAATAGGCTTATCATTGATCAAGCGATCAGCTGTTAGCCGCCATCGAAAACGAAACAGCTATCGCGCTTGACAGGGGTTGTAATTGTAAGCAAATGGCCTGAAGGCCACAATTTCACGGTCAAAATTGACATTGGAGAATATAAAATAAAAGTAAATATTTGAATGCAAACCGAGGATGTTAGTAAACTGTTTCATGATATCATCATCTCATCACTTATCTCAGTATGGAACACAGTTAGCGTTAACACAGATACGCCGACTTTTGCGTGAAATCCGCAATGCGTTAGGTAGGCTAGGTGTCAGATCAGCGCACATCTTTAACATACTCGACCTTGATAACGAAATTGCTGCCCTAATCATTGAGTGCCAACCTTGAGACTTGGCACAGCGTTCGATACTAAAATCAAGACATACCATGCAAAAGCTCATGACGGATCTAGGTAAGGAGCATCGTTAAAATCAATGGAGACCAATACCGGCTTTGCGTAAAATATGTTTGCGATAAATGACGAGTCAGCTCTCACTCGACTTAGGAAACGAAATTACCACTAACACAGTACAGTGACAAACTTGAAACTTGGTACCGCGTTGAATACTAACATTAAGACTTACCGTACCAAATGTCATGACCGATCTTGGTATGGAACATCGTCAAAATCAATGGATACCAATACCGGCTTTTGAGTAAAATCTGTTTGCGATACATGACGAATCAGCACACACTCACATTCGGCTTGAGACGTCGTCGCGTGCGGACCTCTTGCTGCGCTTCCTAGCTGAGTAGTCTGAGATAGACAAGCGCTCTATAATAATTAGTGATCTACAACGCCAGTATCGGATGGAAGTCTCTTCCTCTGGCAAACGCAAACTGTCGTGTGTTTCTACGGACGTGGTCAATAGTGATAGTGATAGCGATGCTCGTGCTTCTTTAGCGAAAGTCTCCGCTAAGGATTATGCTAGTCAGCCTACGAAGCAACCTCTTAGCACCCAGGAACCGGAATTGAGCGAGCAACCTCAGGATGGAGCAGGTCAACAACATAGTAGCCAAATGAGAGTCGTGGTATCAGGTGAAGGCCTTTCGTTGAAGCGCCTCCATCCTACAGTAGTGCATAGGGCACTCTATTCATTGATCGGCGAATATGAGGGACCTCGTCCTCTTCGGTCAGGAGACCTTCTAATCACATGCACTAGTCCGAAACAGGTTCAAGCTCTCCTCCAGTCTGACTGTTTGACAGACAAAGTTTCCGGCTCTAAAATTAACGTAAAAACCTCTCTGTACCCCGAAAAATCATTTGCTAGCAGAGCTGTCATTTCTGGCGTGCCCCTAGATATCAAGGAGTCAGAACTACTCGACAACCTTAGCGGTGTTGGAGTATCAGCCGTAAAACGCCTTAAGAGGAAAGTCGACAAAGGTTACGACTCCTGTTCCGCCGTTCTCCTCTACTTCCGCTGTGAAAAGGTACCTGAGAGTGTCAATTTCTCTTACCTTCGGTTCTGGACTAGGCCTTATAATCCTCCCCCTTTGAGATGCTATCGCTGCAATAGGTACGGCCACTCCAAAGAATCGTGTAGAGGAAAAGCAACTTGTAGTAAATGTGGTAGTTCTGACCACGAACATGCCTCGTGCACGAAGGAAAAATTTTGCATCAACTGCAAAAAACCTCACAGTGCCGCATATGGCGGTTGTAGCGTATATAAAACCGAAGCTAAACTGCAAATTATCAAAGAACGTACAAAAATCAGTCATTCCGAAGCGAAGGTCGTGTTGAACTCTGCCACAGTTGCTACCTCTTTGCCTACTTCTCATATGGACAGGACTTTTAGTGAAGTCCTTGCTAACGACTCTACATATTTTCGACAACCACGACCTCGTCGCACCAAAATCAGTTCGATCCTTAGCAAACATACCATTTCCGCTCCTGCTCCCAATGACGGGGATTTGCGACATTTCAGTCAGACCAAATCGAAAGAAAATACTGTTAGCGATGCTGCTAGCCATAGGCCTACCGAATTGGAAGAGAATACCCCTATGTCTTCGTGTCAAACATCCACCCCAGATCTTTCGCAGTTACTTTCCCTACTTGTTGGAATCGTTGAATATACGATGGAGGCTGTCAAATCAGGTCAATGCAATGCGCTTGAAATCGTTTCCAGAGCATGCCTTAAGCATGGTTTTTCGGCTCCTGCTCCTAAAGTAAATGTCTAATCAAGCTCTTCGTTTCATCCAATGGAATTGTAGAGGTATTTATCGTAAACTACCCGAGCTTAAACAATATATCAATAACCTACCAAATACCCCTGATGTGATATTGCTTCAAGAGACTCATCTCATCGATAAGTATTCCCCCAAGCTGACGGGTTTTCGGGTCTTTCGTAAAGACAACTCGCTTCATTCCGGTGGTCTGGCCATTTTCGTGCGGGAATCTCTCCCCGCGACTGAGATCCAACTTGACACCCCATCTTGCATTGAAGTGTTATGTATATCCATCTGTCACCTACGCATCTGCAACGTCTATATGAGCCCTACCGCAATTTCAGAAGATAGCGCTTTTGTTTTCCTTGAATCGCTGTCACGTCGTGCAATAATCTTCGGGGATTTTAATGCCCACCATCTTTCCTGGGGGCAACGAAATAACCGACGGGGCCGCCTCCTATTTGACGCTTTCGACCAAAATGGATTGGTGGTGTTGAATAGCAGCTCGCCAACCCATCTTAATATTGCCTCTAACGCCATAAACCGATACTCGCTACTAGATTTATCCATCGCGTCAGCCGACGTATCCTCGAAGTGCCGAACCGACGTCACGGATCGTTTACTGGGAAGCGACCATTTTATTGTGATAACTACTTTCAAAGAAACGTTTTCAAATGAAACAAACAGGAAAAACTCGTGGAATTTTCGCAGAGCAGATTGGGCGGCCTTTGAAAGAAAAATCGATAGGAGCTTAGAATCTTCGGGCTATGAAGATGTAAACTTTTTGAACAAGACTTTCTCAGAATGCGCACTGGACGCGGCGCATTCGTCAATTCCAAAATCTCATTTCTCGAACCGAAAACCTTCTGTGCCATGGTGGAATGCGTCTTGCGATAGAGCCGTAAGACGCAAGAGAGCTGCTTTCCTAAAAATGAAACGGACCTTCTGCATGAATGATGTAACCCGATATAAACGCTTGCGGTCGGAATGCCGGAAAATGATTCTTTCTTCTAAAAGGGCAAGTTGGGAAAACTTCTGTTCTTCTCTGAATGATTCCAGTAATTACTCCAAAGTTTGGAAGGTAGTTCGCTCCTTTTCTGGTGTTCGTTCCTACAATATCATACCTCCGATCACTATTGGTGGCGTCGTTACCGGTAGTGACGACAGGTCGAAGGCTGACGCTCTAGCCTTGCACTTTTCGTCGGTTAGCAGTGATAGCAATTACACGTCAGCATTCCGAACAAGGAAGGAAGCGGTTGAGAATCAAATATCCTCCCGAATCACCAGTCTCTCAGCGCCTAACAATGATATCATTAACGATCCTTTTTCCATGGCCGAACTGAAATCAGCCATTTCGTCGCGAGGAAACACCAGCCCGGGCTTGGACGATATCGCTTACCCCATGTTAAAGCACTTGTCTGACAAGTCTCTAACATATATCCTCCGTTTGATCAACTCTTCTTGGAGTAATGGCCTTCTTCCCGACACCTGGAAACACTCTGTTGTTGTCCCCATATTGAAAGGTGAGAAAGACCCAGCTGCGGCTAAATCCTATCGTCCCATTTCGCTGACTAGTCACCTATGTAAAGTAATGGAGGTGATGGTAACGAGGCGTTTGAGATGGTACTTGGAATCTAACTCCCTTCTCAACGCCGCTCAGTCCGGATTTCGTCATGGGCGTAGCACCATGGATAACATCATGCAACTTCATGATACCGTGTACAAAGCGGTCAACAATCGGTATTCCGTGATTGCAGTCTTTTTGGACATCCAATCCGCGTATGATATGGTATGGCGCAACGGTCTTTTGTTCAAACTAACAGAGCTTGGAATAAAGGGCCAAACGTTGAATTGGATAAATAATTTTCTGTCACACCGATCTTTTCAAGTTCGAGTTGGTGGTTCTCTCTCCAACGTTCATTTTTTAAAAAATGGCCTGCCACAGGGCAGTGTCATCAGCCCTCTGCTCTTTGCAATCATGATGGCCGATCTTCCCCTGTTGGTAAACACCTCCCATGCCCTATTCGCCGACGACCTCTTACTTTGGGATTGCGGTCTCTCCATCCCAGACCTACTTCTGTCCATGCAGCGCTCTCTGGACTCCATTCAAGAATGGTGTGACAAGTGGGGTATGCTCTTGTCCAAATCCAAAACCGTCGCAATGTTATTTACACGAAAAAGAAAAATACCTCCTCTTGCTCTCCAACTGGATGGTTCGAATATACCGTTCGTGGAAACATTCAAATATCTCGGCGTCGTTTTTGATAAGAGACTATCCTACAAAGCACATATCGAATACATTTCCTCTAAATGTAGTAAAAGATTGAATTTGTTGAGAGCTCTAACTGGGACAAGTTGGGGAGCCAGTAAGAAGAGTCTCCTGTGTGTCTACCGTTCCCTCGTTCGCTCCATCATGGAGTACGGAATGCCGGCGTACTTTTTTGCACCGGTCACGCATCTGAAGAAGATCCAGGTTATCCAGAGTAAAGCTTTACGGATCTGTACAAATGCCATCCGCAGCACCCCGATTTGCGTGATTCAAGCCGAATGTCGGGAAATGCCTCTGCATCTGCGGCACAAGTTCATTTCAATGAATTACCGGTGCCACCTGATGAACCAGGACCCGAGAAACTCGTTCATCAGCCAAATTATTGAAGATTCCTGGCATGACATTTACTGTCTCACAAATCCAAGCTTTCAGACATTCAACACCTATACTAAATCACCGCTATTCAATGGCTTCATATTGGACAGGTACCGGCTTCCCTCGTCTCCTCCGTGGTTGTTACCTCAACCACGTGTTGATTTATCTCTCCTCTCGGAGAATGCTTTACGTGGCGTCATTGAGGCCTATAACCAGACTTGTTTAAGTCACGTTGCCGATAACTACGATGCACACACGCTAATATACACGGACGGATCTAAATCGCTTGTTGGAGGGGGAGCGGCGTTTTGCATCCCTTCACTTGACGTTTCAGTTGCCCAGGCTTGTTCAGCCGAGCACTCTGTCTTCTCGACTGAAATGATAGCGATCGACCTAGCGCTGAGTTGGATTACACGAAATCGCAACTCGTCAACCGAATATCTGATCATGTCAGATTGTTCGAGTGCCCTGGCTTGCATTCGTAACTTCAACATGTATCCTCGCCATAAGCTGGTTTATGATATTTTATTCTCCCTGTCTCGATTGAGGGAACTCGACGTCAACGTATCATTCCTTTGGATTCCCGGCCATGTGGGCATTCATGGCAATGAAGAAGCTGACAGATTGGCAAAGAATGTCTCCACCACTCCGTCAATGTCCGAAGATATGCCGACGCTCTCCGAACAAGAAGCCCGGCACATAATCCGTCGCCACTGCATGGCATTGTGGGATCAAGAATACCAGAGCTCCGAAAACGGCCTACGTTACAAGTCCTTCAACAGTTCTGTTCTACATCCTTCCCCTGGTTATGGTAATCGCCTTTATGATAGTATAATCCTTCGATTGCAATCAGGTCATTGTCGATTAAATGGCCATTTGTTCAAACTTGGAATGGTAGACTCTCCTGCGTGTTGTTACTGCCGCTACCCCGAAACTGTGGATCATTTCTTAATTAGTTGCCCTAAATATGACTTTCATCGTTCATTTCTTATTGATAAATGTGTTCAATTAAAAGTGAATTTCTGTATTGATGATTTGCTCACTGATTCTCGTATAGTCCCGTATGTCGTTGAATTTGTGTTATCGTGCAACCGCTATTTATAAACGTATAGTCTGTAATTTATTTCTGTAATGTTCGTGAGTGAATCAATTTTTGGAATCACCTTATCTCACTTGATTGATTCTACATCATTGTGCTATTGATCATTATTTCGTGTTAACTCCCTTATCTGTGTACTATGCTCAATGACTGTGGTGCAAAAGGCCGTCAGGCGATAAGCGCCAGTTTTTTTTTGTTTAATAAACAACAACAACAACAGCACACACTCAACTTCGGAAACGGAATTACTACCCTAAACTTTAAGTAGAAACCCTGAAACTTGGGACAATGTTAAATACCACCATCACGACATGACATACCAAGTTTCAAGAATTATCATGGTGTGAAACACCATCAAAATCGACCTATACCAGCAAAGGTCGACTAAACGCATATGACGGTAACTGAGTTCAGCTATAGATACGATTGTTACATCACACCTTAGGGGCACAGAGCTATTGTGCCCCGGTTGCTACGTAATTTTATGAATAGGAGAGATTAAATCACCGTTTCTTCATTGTGCGCGGCTTTGAGAGAATAGACAGTGAAAGCTTGTTATGAGCGCTACCGCGGCATGCCCCGGCTAGGCATTCGCAAACCGAAAACACAGAAGAGAATTCGATTTTCGCAGATACCTCGCTATATATGGGCATTAACAAGCGAAAGGACAAGAAAAATACGGTTTTCGCTGTGATTTCGTTATATATAGATTGGTGTGCGTCTATAAATGGTAATGAATTTTTATTGAACAGAATTTTAGGTGGGGCAATGCCCCAGTTGCCCTAAGGGACGAGCCGCCACTGGGGAGAACCCTACTGTTATAGCGACGCATTGCATCATCCATCGAGAGGCGTTAGCATCAAAAACAATGCCCCAGCCACTCAAGCAAACGCTGGATTGTGCAATTACAATCGTCAATTACATAAAAACGAGCGCCCTGAATTCTCGACTCTTGCAAAAACTGTGCCAGGAAAGGGAATCTGACTATGATTCTTTATTGTTTCATACTTATGTGCGCTGGCTCTCGAAAGGAATGATGTTGAATCGTCTTGTTCAGCTACTTCCGGAGATTGTGCTGTTTCTTGCAGCTCAAAAGAAAAAAGAACTAAAGGAGGATGTTTCCGATGTGTTGTTTAAAATGAGATTGGCCTTCTTAGCGGACATGTTTTCTCACTTGATCGAGTTAAACCGCAAGTTACAAGGGAAAGATTCAATGACTCTTGAACTAAGAGACAGATTGCTGCTTTCATTGCAAAGCTTGAACCATGGAAAATAAAGATTAAATCTGATCGCAGCGGAACGACGTTTCCAACATTAAATCGAATTATTGAGACGAATGGTTTTTCCGAAGACGTTCGAAGTGAGGCTGTCAATCGCACTAAACCATGCTGATTGAAGAATTTCACCGCTACTTTCCCGGCCTTGAGCATGACACCCCTGCGATGGCGTTCTCAAGGAATCCCTTCAGATTTTCTGTTGAAGACTTTCCTGAAGATGAAGAAGATAACCAGGAAGAATTTTTGGAACAGATTCACGATTCGTCTGCCAAGTCTTGTTTTGAAGATGAAAAACTGGGTAAATTCTGGGCAATGATGCAAAACGCATATCCAAAAGTTAGTGCAAAGCCATTGAAGTTACTTACAGTATTTCCCTCCACTTACCTTTGTGAGTCAGCTTTTTCAGGCGTTGTGGTTTTAAAAATAAAATCTCGCAACAGACTTCTGGATTTAGAATCGGATTTGCGATGTGCAATTACAAATATAGAACCCGATATCCCGTCTATCATATCAAAAAGACAACAACAGTATTCGCATTGATTGTGAGGGAAACCGTGTTGTTGTGTTTTGTAATATATTTCGTTGAAATGTTTCATTCGTCGAATATCATCTGCTTTCTTTAACACTGCCTTCAATACACTTTTCCAATAGCAAGTCCCTGCTAAACGTCTGGTCAAATGTTAGGGAGGTTCATTTTTAAAGGGTATATTTGAGTTTCGAGTAGTGGGGAATGAAGACTCGGAATAAATCTGAAGTGAGGAATGACGACAAAAAGGTTGGAAACCACTGACCTAGACAGAGGGATTTCTATAAGTTGAAGAATATTGCGCGAAAATTCGTAGGGCCCTAATACATTCTGTGGACCCAGTTCTACCCTTACAAGTCAAGGAAAGGCTGTTAAGGTGTGCTCGCTTCTACCGAAGCGCATAGAAAAACTATCAACAGCGCAGCGTTTCTCCGCGACGCGATTGCACATTGCCATTGCCGCGACGCCAGCTGACCTCACTCTCGCCGCGCAGCCCCATCCTTGCTCTTGAGCTACTCTCTCGTTTCGCCAGACAGTATTGTTTCGTCACACTCCCAATCTCCTCAACAATGGATAATTTGGGGTTGATTGTGGGGGTTCCAGGGCCATGAGCGGAATAAAATTTATGTTTTCGCAAGCAGTACCGCGTCAGCTTTCGATTGATATCCGGTTCATCAAATTTATTGCTCGGCAAGCCGGTCAAAAATCACCGTCAATTTGCCTTTTATTAAATGTAAAGTGTGACGTGACCATGACCACTGACCAATTTCATTAAGCCGTGCGATTTGCTTGTGTCGACACCATATAGGACACTATGGTGTTATAATATCGCACTCTTCCTTGTTCACGAATGTTCAGTTTCTGTCATAATCCTTACCAAATAAAAAGTAATCGTTCTTTCTCAAAGAAATCGATTCGATGCGTGTAATAAACTATTACGGTATCGAGTATTTCGGATTTTTTCGAATGTAATCGATTGCGATTACGATATATTCGAAAATGCTCGATTGTGATTATCCCATGTCTGTTTCCGAGTACTTTAGCATCCGAACAGTCTTAATCGTTGTTGGCCAGTGTCCCGTGATCTAGACGTTCTCAATGTCTCATCTGCTGCGGTTATTTTACACTCGTTACTTTTATTCTACGTCGGTTTTGTCTGCCGAAGAGAGGTGGCTTGTTTCGTTTCAAATCGAGTTGCTAGAGCTGCAAGAGGACAGCTCGCAACATCGCATTCGTGTCGTATGTGGTTCCCTTTCATATTAATGGAAAGGCCACTCATCTTTGCAACAATATCCATATGCCTTTCAATATGTACCGTGGATACTAATTTCCGGCCGGTGCCTGCGACAGAAGCGACTTGGGGTTCTGCAGCAACTCTACCCTCGTGATAAGAAGTTAATTGTAGCTGGCCTAATTTAATCGGGTGCTTTCTTTACTTGGGTAACGAGATATTGCGACTGTGTTCCAGCATGAGTGCGCCATAATTGCGTGCTATCGCCACTTGAGGCGAACCTGTGTCTTTTCCATGCACTCTTCCAGTGTGCGTAAGTGGTAGGACGTCTGATAAATATTTCGGTACCGCCATTTCTACTGGTGAACTTTTTCTCATGAAATGGTTTCTCTTCAAGCACTAACACTTTTACTTTACGTATGAGTCTATATCGTCGAACAACCCTGAAAACGCACAATATTCCGTTGTCAAAAGTGTAATGTAGCCAGTCGCTTCGCCTTACACACCGCGGTGAGGTTCATGGCTGGTGAGTGGTGATGCACGGACACCCCCTCGCACACACTTTTACACAAACACGCACGCACGTAAAATACGGTAGCCTACCTGGTGAAGGGATCTTAAATGTGAATAACAACAGCAGCAGGTATAGAGAGCATTTTCTTTGCACACTGATAGCCATTGCAATTCCACATTATACAATACATGTAGGACTGGTCGCTATTGTGCTAAATGGGCATGTTTAGACGGATAATATTTACTATCTCTTCAAGTACCGGTATAAATTATTCGAAGCATAAAGCAACGACAATGCAGCCTATGCAAGTAGCTATCACATACCACAATTTAACGGAAAATATATAAAAGCTACATAGGTAAGGGAATATATTTGCTCCGCATTACGTATTGGCCGTCGCTACTATATATTTGCTACAAGACAGTCAAGAATACTGTTGTATTCCGAAATCGATAGCGCGTTTCACTGTGCTGCGATTGTCCAATTGTTAGCGAATAGTGCATGAGGCAGATTCGTTTGTGCCGCACCTGACCTTCGTTTCTCCGCGATGGCATTGTCTGTAATAAAGCCTAATGTCACCTTCCTTGGCGATTTTGAGGGGGTTCTGGTGGCCTGACACTGTTAATATTTGGATTTTCGGAATCAGTGTTACGATAGCATTTGATTGATACCGTTTGTTATGAATTCCGAGCTATTTATGATGAATTGCTTTGTCGCAGGTGAGGCACAACTCGCCCGTGCCTCACCTGTGCCACAACTCTCCTTTCGCGCTGTATTTTTGAATAATATTTATGAAAACTGATGATGTTGCGTGTAAAAGTGTTAAAATTTAGTTATTCATGAACATCGATGAAAAATATCAATAATCATCGACTCATGGAGGGTTTTCACACTTTTCACTTACTCGCCCTGACGACAGGTGAGGCACTGTCTCACCTGCCTCATTGGACCGCACGTCACTGTACCACATGTGTGGTTGGGAAATCATCAGGTTTCAGCTCTCCTCTTACGAGCTTTTGATCAGCTTCGTTCACACTTAAATGATTTCGAAATACTCGCGCAATACTGTCCTGACTTAAGAATACCTTGCACGGATCAATGTCTTTCTCTTCAATTATTCGCGGAACACTTTCACTTCGACGAACGTAATAATTCCACTGCTGCATGTCGTCCACAATGATCAGTAAATCTTTATGTTCTCTATAACCAAACCGTCAGAACATATGCTCAGGCTCATCTCCCAGTCAGTTGATACACCCCGGAATGTTACAGAAAGGAAATCAATCAAAAGCTATCACTCAGAGGATCTACTTGAAAGATATAGAGCAGGGGTCACCAACGTGGTGCCCAGGTAACCCGCGAGGACCAGATGAGTAGCCCACGAGCCTGTTTTAAAAATAGATCGAATAGCAGCATTTTCCAATATTCGTGGCAGATTATTACCAGTGAGCTTTTAAATATATAGATTGATTGATTTAGCTATTCTTGTTTAAATCCCACTAACACGTAACTTACAAATGACAATACATATATATATAAACACTTAAAATGATGATTTCAAATATCCTGAATTACACTAGTAATATACCAACATGTAATGAAATCACAAGATATCGAAGACGTAGAATACGGCGCACTGCCCACACAGGCGACATGACGGAATGCCGTTATGGTAGCTCGACGTCCAGGACAATGCCACTCGACGTCATGGACAATGCCAACGTAGTAAACAATATTACTATTCCGTAGCAGATAGCGGTGCAGTACTAGCGGATTTTCAATATCTGTAGGCCCATTACGTATTGCATCTTTCGACGCAGCTTGTCTCTCTTACACTCAACGCAGTCTAATACCATGTTTCTAATTTTCTGTAATCGATGCTGCTCTCAGGTATAATGAAATCTGTCATGTCTGGATGCTGAACAGTTTGAGATTGAAATTGTAACACCGCAAAATGACGTCCACCTCAAAGCCCACAAGGCTGCAGCAAAGTTTTGGTGCCTTGTTGACACGGAAAAGTACAGTGGTGTATGCGCAGCAGCAATGAAGGTTGCAAGCGTGTTTGGTTCAACATATCGTTATGAATCAGCCTTTGCGGACATGAACTTCATAAATAACAAACACAGAACACGCCTCACTAATGAACATCTGGAACACTCACTCAGAGTTGCAGTGTCAAGTTACATACCAGAGTACAGCGCACTAGTTGATAGCATGCAATGTTGCTAGTTGCTAGTTGCTAGTTGAAATGATATGTTGTGATTTAAAAGACTCTCTTAGAAGTCTTATCGCAATGTGATTCCTGCCCAGTGCTATGAACAATGTTCCACCTAAGCTGCGCACGTGCGCAAATGTGCAGTGTTGACTGTTGACACGGTCGATCTCTGCGCACAGAAAATTGAACTTGCGCCCCAAAAATCCGAAGTGATAACTTTTAATAGTCGTTACGCACTGCTTTCCAAGTGTCTGCGCAGTGAGTTGGTGAGTGTGCGCAGTGAGTTGGTGAGTATGCGCAGTCTCGTCAAAAATTAGAGGGAGCATTGGCTATGAATATCACAGCGGAAATTCAGTCTAGTACAGTTAAAGGGTGGGAGTAAATGGTAACCCGTCGATTCAATCAGTACCCAAAAGTAGCCCTTGGTTGCAAAATGGTTGGTGACCCCTGATATAGAGTTTCTATGTATTCCTGCAAAAATGCAATTTTGACCTCGTGGCACCTTCTGAAAGGGAAAATAGTTCACAAGACACTCGTCCAAGGGCAGGCAACATACCGCCCGCGGGCCGGACCCGGCCGGCGAAGGGATTATGAGCTGTCCGCTGACAGCTACATGATAATGTGGTCCGCGGCCAAAGTCTGCCGCTACCCCCACCAGTGGCGTAGTAGCAGGTGCTGCCGCCCATGGCTTTCGTTGAAAATGCCCCCTAAATAGACCGCAGCAAATTTCGACATAGTTTCGTGTTCAAGCAATCTTTTCCAGCGACAATATCCTCAAAATCAAGTATTTGAACGTTATAGTCTTTTTCTATAGAAAGAATGGATGGAGCTGATAGCCGACCATCATTCATGGTATCCGCGGTGCCCAGTTTCCAGTAGCTAATTTACAGTGTTGGGAGGACTCGTGGATTGACTCGTGCCTCGAAGCAAAATTTCCTAGTCATGAAGTAAACGGTGTCGATTAAATCACTGTATCTTGTGTATATGTTCGGATTGTTCACGATACGCCGGTGTCGCTTGTGAGAGCAATCCGTCATTCAATGATTGTACTTTTCACTGATCCTCCCTTGTTACATCACAAATAAATTGACCGCAAACGAAATTATCACAGCTTACGTTGTCGTAGCATTAGCAGTAGATGAATCTAATGATAGCAACGTATCGCTGTTTATTAGAAGGCTCTGTGCTTACACTGCACAGCGCTCACCTTTATCAACAGTCAACACCCTGGTGTGATTTTAATCTAACGAACATAGTTTATTCGTTTACATTCTCACGGATGTGTAGATGGTAATTGTATTTTACGATATCCATTTCTTCGAACTTCTCGAGGCTTCGTTTCGTATTCGATCCTATGTTTTTGCCGATTATAACAGAGTGTAGCATGCAGCTCAGAGTTGTCTAATTCAACTGACGTCTCGGACTATATTCAAATATTCAGATCACTCGCGGGCCGCACCAGTCAAATGTTACCTCAAAATCCATAGACTCCATGCTTTGTGAGGAATACAAAATATTTAACTGGAAGCGGGGGCGTTGCAATTTGGTTCATTATTATCATATGGTGATTCGGGTTCCTCTCGACTTTTTGAATCAGAACTAACGCAGCCATGCGATCCTGCGTAACCATAATATACCCCATTTAACATGCATATAAATTAAAAGGGTGTAGCATTGACGCTTCTATAAATAACTAGTTTTTGGATAATAATTTTTCTAACTCCCAACTCAATATATGCCCTTTCTCGCCTTCTCAGAATTGGGTGGCAATGTCAGCGATGTGCTCCTGATGATGACTAGAATAAACCACACTCCATGGTCGGATGATTATTTTGTGGCCTATGAACAATACTTGACATTTTCAATATTGAGGTTATATTCATTAGAAGTATTTCTTACTACAAATTCGAGAACTGTGCTGAATAAAATTCACTTTTTTTTTCAATCTATACTAAGAATTGCTTCGCGGGCCGGAAAAAATCATTTAATGGGCCGTATTTTGACACCCCTGATGCAGCTATAGAGTTACTGACGTATTTTATCAGCAGTTCTACGTTTACAACTACGCGATATATCTACGCGATACAACGCATTTTAGCGTGTATATTTAACTTTATATTCGTTCTTTTATTCAAGATAAATGGCCTTGATCGGTGGATGATCCAAGAATTATCATCGAAAACTCAAATAACTCCGCTTCTACGGCTTGGAATTGAGTCAAATTTGTTTTGCATCGTTTTTGAAGACAGCGCAACAATTTCATGGGGTTTGTAGAAAAATTTCAATTTTTTTTTTGCATTTATGGGCAAATTCAAATTTTTCAAACTCTACGAAACCCGCAAATGTTGGTTGGAATGAATTCAAATTTGGTGTGCGTCGTTTTTCAAGGCAACCTAACAATTTAATCACGTAACCAACACGATTCAGAAAAAAAGGTTATTTTCGAACAGCCCTACTGTACGTACACCTTGATAGGTCGAATCGCACCATGCCAAACATGTAGTACAGATCCATGAACGTTAGCAGAAATGGCATATCTGTGAAGTCGTAATAAACCCAAACCACCCTCACAGTCAGAAAATGCACGTGCATGAAGACGACTCATTTTGCATATAACGCGGAAGTTGACTGAAATAAGATCCATTAAACGGAAATTACACGACGACGCCGGTTTACCGGGCACCTACTCGGAAAAATCATATTTTTTTAGTGAATTCGTCATCGACCAGAGTTCAGTGAATAAATTTCCTGTTTCGATGTCCTGTAAATATGGCGGGCAAAAATTTGTGTCGAGCTTGATAAGGGGGAGATGAGTAGAACAAAGTTGGGAACAATTGGTTTATACCAGTGGTTCTCAAACTGGGGGAGCACACCCCTGGGGGCTTGAAAGCATCCCAAGTGGGGCGTAAAACCAGGGTCAATCGGAAAAAATTCGCGCGCGTGATGTACCTTCAATTCATAATTATTTCTCTATATACAGTTCGAATTTGATAGAAGTAATTCATAAGTTCATTTAGAAGTATCTGATCAAAAGTCATAACCATCCATGCCATCAAACTATCTGGTGGGGCTGCTAGCATCCCGGTCGTATTCTTTATATGACGATAATGGGGTTGGCCGACCTTGTAAACACAGAGCCATTTCGGCCCATTATTCATAAAACGAAACAAATCTCGAACCTTTTATGGCGGCAAACTACACTCCTAGGGAATAGTAAATATTCGCCACCTTGTACCACCCGTATTATACACCCGTGGTACCTGAACATACCTCAGAGTTATACTGCGCTGTACAAATCAAACGCGACATTCTAATCCAAGTAGTGCATGCACGTAGGAACGTATAGGAAGGTATGCACGCAGGCACGTAGGATTAACCGTGCTATAATTCTGAGTAAAGTTCAGTAGTTCGTGTGCCCCCCTTTGGGCGTGAATACAACACTTTTCGATATGAGTGCAATTTCCGATCATAAAATGATCCGCCACCCACCTCCAACTTTGAGCTGGTTAATGAAAAAATATATTATCAATAGGGCGATTATTTTTAACATGTCAAAAAAGTAAAAACTTTGCCAAATTGTAGCGTTAGGTCAAAAAATGTCAAAATTGTTTACAACGTCAACATTTTTTGCAACCTGCATTTCGTTTATATCGTAGATTTTGCACTGTCAGTGAACTTATCATTTGAAATTTTATAGCTTGTAGCCTAATTTATAGGCCTATACCGTTGTAGACGGCGCACTGCCTGATCATTGTGAATCATGAACATTCAAATGAAACAAATAGGTTGACATTAGTGTTATGCTCAGCATACCGTAATATCCTAACCGAAGCAAGATTGCGTAGGCATTAGTTTTTATATCAAAAAGTGCATGATGAAAAGACCAGCAAATACTAAGGAGGTGGTCACGATTCGGTTCAGGAGTATGTGGTTGTGTTTTGTAAGTTGTAACCAGGGCCGAAGCCACATTTTTTCAGCCCCCTCCCGCACAAATAAACTCTGATTTCTGGCCCAACGTAGGACAATCAATGCAACTTCTGCGGGCTTGCTATAGGCATCTGGTAGTTAAACGACAGATTTCGTGTCGTTGGGAGGGGCCGTTCACACTTTCATTTGTGTGCCTCGGAGTCGACTTTTAACAAAATAAACCAGCCAAGGCTCTGTCATCAAAAAGAGTTCGTGTACCATCTAAAACAGTTCATTGGACCCTCTCGTATTCGAAATTTCATGCTGGTGACGTCATATTTTGTGATACGGTAAACTATCGTTGATATACGATGTTCTTTCGAATTCTCTACTTGTTGCTGACGATTACCCCTGATGAGTTTGAGCAGAAAATATTCGGGTTCATTTCAATATGAATATACTATTCCAGTGCTCTTCAACCGGGGTGGTCGTACACCCTAGGGTGTACCAGAATTCGCAAAGGGTGTACCTCTCGGATGGGGTGTACAGGGGTGTACCAGATCCGAGTAACAATGAGCCGATGGCGGTTTGTAGGTCAGTACAGACAGGTTGACGCACAGGTTAACAAGCAATATGGTACATAGTTATCTCAAGTGTAATACTGTACACCGCTTGATTGTGATGTCATAAGCAAATATTTCTTCTATTCATTTAGCCGTCGGCAATAGACCAATGGTTCCGTTTGGTGTTTTAAAGTATGCAGTTAACGAACATGTGTTCAGCTAGTCATTTGTATTTTATTGATTTGTGAGGAAACCGCCGCGATAGCTCAGACTTTTTGAATCCGTGCTTCCTACCCGACGCTAATAAATACCGCCATGCACATAAATGAAGTGACGTAGCTAGCGAGGGTCGAAACAGCTTCCATATTGAAATCGAAACCCTTTTGTTTTAAAATGCCAATTGTATGTCCAATCTTTCGCCATACATTTGCAATTTAGTATTTTGTTATAAATGATGTAAATTAGCGACAATAGACTGTATATAGCGGCATAGGATCTGAGGTTACTGACATCTCTTGCAGCCCTTGTGCTACTATCGACTGTGTGTGGTGTGTGGCAGGCCTGATGCGCAGTAGGCTGGTGCGCCTGCTATCATCGCTGATCTGAATTACCGCTTCTGCAGCAGTAGCTTTACCTACTCTCCCCCCAATACTGTTACATTTAGGTTGATTATCGTTCGTTATATCATGCTGTTTTTGCTCTGACGCGAAATAAATTCCAATTTGCGTAGGGTTACCATACGTCCTCTTTTAAGAGGATTTGTCCTCTTTTTTGACATTTTTGAAAGTGTCCTCGGAGGACGCCCTTTTGTCTTCTTTTTTTGAGATTTTGTCCTCGTTTTTGAAAATTTAGGTCAGATTTAGAGCAAATTGATATGCAGTAAATCAGCACAGAAGTAACGCTCCGGCGGGTATTTCGGAGTGAAAAACTGTGAATTTAGCTCTGAGTGAAAAGTTGACCTTTTTGTTATTCATCCACCTAGCAATGCGGAGAGAAAAACGATATTTTGAGCTCTGAGCGGAAAGATGACCTTTTTTTTAGTCAATTGATCACCAAGTGGGAAAAATTCACCGGTTTTTTAGAATTCTTCTCCGGTTTTGCAAGTCTCAAATTTCTGAAAAAGTGTCCTGTTTTTAGATTTCCAAAATATGGTAAGCCTAAATTTGCGTGGCGGGCTGCCTAACTGGCTGCAAAAAGACTCTGTGACCAAATACTATTTTATTCAAATCCAATTTTTTTGACGGCAATACCTTCGCTTCTACTGGTCGGAATTGAACCAAATTTGATGAACATAGTTTGTATAGACAACCTTTTACTTTCATGGGGTGAACAGAAAAATTTCAAATTTTTCGTTATTTATTTTTGTATAGTAAGTAGAAACTTTCCTCTCCCGTAGCAAGGCGGCTACTAGTTGGAATTGAACCAAATTTGGTGTGTAGGCTTAAGTTAGGTAACCTAACAATTTTATCAAGTAGCCAGTACGATTTGAGAAAAATAGTCATGTTTGAAGACATGATGAACAGGGGTGTACGAGTTTTGAGCAAACCTTAAAAGGGTGTACCTCGTCGAAAAAGGTTGAAGAGCACTGTACTTTTCTAATGTATATTATATGATTTGAATGAATTATATTCATAATATTGGTTCTTCCATATATTACTGTATAATTTTGATCCTCTTTCCGTCCACATGATCAGAGTTAGCGGTAGAGATGGTGAGGGATGATGATTTCGAGAATGCAAGGAGCGTGATTGTCGTCATGTCCGTGTCAAACCGATCAGATTATGTATCAGCCTAATGCCGGTACACA
Source organism: Botryllus schlosseri (assembly GCF_051294905.1). NCBI lineage: Eukaryota > Metazoa > Chordata > Ascidiacea > Stolidobranchia > Styelidae > Botryllus > Botryllus schlosseri. The sequence goes on from NC_137238.1 coordinate 26,817,450, forward strand.
CTGCACCACTGGGCTATATAAACACCGCACATCTGGTCGTTTCCAACCTTTTACGGTCGCGACTACATTTCCAATTTGCCTTGACCCAGCTGATTACTAATTAAAGGTCGGCACATTTGCCCAGATTTACTCACGGCCTATTATTGAAACTGATTACGTTCAACATCTTCGCGAACCCTAGAATAAAGGCAAACCACCCCCAGGTTTAGAACGATACTATTTTTGAATAAAGCATCCAAACGGCCTAAACCGACTTCATCAATATACCGTTATCCTGTAATTGCGATTACAATTAGACTTATTTCTGTAAATGAATGGTGTTTTTATTTATTTCTGATCGCAGTTTTTGCGAGAATGGTAGTCCCTATATTAAAACCAATATATGTGGTACTAAACCGCGCGCATCGCGAAGTAAAATTTCATGTAGCATATATCCGCCCTAAAATAATATTGTTTATGTTGTTTCATGGAAAAATTATTAGCTTACTTCAAGCCTTCAAAATTCCAGACATTTAGGCATATTTCAGAAATTCCTCCAAGACGCAGCTTTAACAGTGAAATTCTGGACGTATGGTAGCCCAAGCTGGCTGCAATCTGAAAAAATATTTTGTATCTTTCTTTTTTGTGTTGCCTATTTTGAATACTGGATTCATATTGGTACTGGTAGTTTATCGTAAATGTATATTGTGTTATTTAAAGTATAGGACAGGAGTATAAATTTGGGTCGCGATCGCCCAAAGCGATTGCTAAATTTCTTGCAACAACAAATTTTCTCCGCGCTTGGCGCGACATCCTGTGCTTGGTTTGTACATATACAAGGTCCCTGTGTTGGTTACTATAGCCACAATAAGCGAGACACGCAGAAATGTCGTTACTATAGCAGAGTGATCATGAAAATCTGCCGACCTTTGCATTTTTGTCTGACATTGGTTTTTATACTCGGGCAGGGTAGAAGGAAGGAAAGAACGCGGCCGTAACAGCCGCAGCCGATATTTTTTTATCAATGCGCAGACGTTAGAGAAATGAATCAACTTTATTCGTAATTGTGAAATAACAGAATATTCCAAGTATGCTTAACGCCGCCGACTACCGTTGAGCTGCTTCATACTAGGATTGTGCAACGGACTTTCGCCGCCCATTCCGCCCGCGCCCGGGACACATGAAGACATATGCGACAAAACCTTGGACCAAAATGACCGTTGCTGGTTGGCCAACACCTTCAATATTGATATGCCCGGTCTTCAAAATGGTCGTCACCAGTGATTTGGAGACGGAGCCGGAGCCCCGGAGCCGTGCATTTTCAGCGGAGCCGGAACTCCACGTGAAATGCAAGAGGAGCCGGTTCTATGAACAGTAGCTCTGGCTCCGATGTATTGCATAAGATGCTATGCATTTACTAATGGCTGCAGTGACATAATATTACGATAATCGTTCAAAAAATTGAGAATTATTGCCTCGTTGGCATCACCTTTTCTAACTAACCAGTAACCATGTTTAATTATTTATACACTGTAAAAAATCTGGTAGATTTACTGGGAAATCTCCGTAAATTTTGCAACGAATTACCGGTAGCTGCCAATAACTGTGCGTAGCTTGAAATTTTACATTTTGATTTGTAATATTACCTCAATTTAGCTCTAAAGTCAAGTTACCAGAATTTCTTCGCAAAATTACAGACAGTTACTCGTTTCTGAAGTTTACCAGGATATTGGCAAAATTGATTAGCTTGAAAATCTCTGCAGCCAATGTATACGTGGAACTGAATGTTACTGATATCATTCTCGTGGTGATTTGACCTGATTCAACCTCGTTCGCGAGACTGGGGTCTGTCATAAGGAAATTGTTGGCCCTAGTACCAATTTCAGTATAGTACATAGTAGGGTAAAAGAAACAACTGGCAATCGTAGATATAGCCACTATATTATAAGGCTGTGGCTATCGGCCGGTCTCGCTGGTTACATTCGTTGTCACGGATAGGACTGATGAGTTGGAATACCAGTTTAGGATGTATAATATTGTTCGGGAAACTATAAATATCAGCGCCGCATGCTAAGTTGACCACAATGACCAGTTGTTAATGGCGAACAAGGCGACCGCGACCTGTAATAGCTTACATTAGGTTACCGTTACGCGTTACTGATTTTTCTGAGATTCGTAGTAAACAACCAATGCATCACTGTGACATCACAAGCAGCGTCTGGTTACGTCAGTACGGTAAGTAGTGACATCACATGGAATAAATATCAATTTATACGCAATTAGATGGGAAAGAAAGGGACTACACTCTTAGCGAAAAGAGTGGTTATACACACCCCAAAAGGTGGTACACGAAAACAGAACTTACGTAACCCTGCCGGTGTGAATGACCAGAATCCACCCCATTCCTTGCGGTGTATATCGGATATCTCACCCTAGCCATTAGAATTGATTGGGGCGGAATTTCAATATATACACCCCACTTGAAATCCTGCATCTTCTTCCAAATGGCACGCTATTGCAAATAAACTTTCTTGATTGCATATATTCGATATCAATTGAACCATAATAACATAAAATGGAAACATATTTCGCGAAATAACAAAAAAAGAGATCCCAGCGACGGAGAGAAAAATTCACTGAAAATACTGCTCGAAGAACATTGCCCATGTAGTATTGGGAAGTCGCCTCCTCCAGGTTTCCGCAAAACACTCTTGCACGGCGAAGGCTGAGTCACTATCTTCAGCAAGATCTTGTGGCATCATCCTGAGATCAAAATGCATATTCACAACCCAAATAACAGGCACATATGCTAACATGCATAACTTAATGAAAGACCACAAAAATAGAAGCCATTACAAAGTATATATATTTTCACCAAGTACTTACAAAAAATCAGATGTTACACTTGCTAAGGCATTGCAGCACAGACTGTGGTCCGATAGGGTGAACTTACCGCTATAGGAAACATGTTCACACACGATCACTGTATGTGTGGGCAATTAGGCATCGACAAGATGGAAATTGATGGATAGTGTTCATGCACACCGCATGTAACAGGCAGACTTGGACAGCTAGAAAACGTTCCCTTTTTCCAAATTGGATTGGAATTATATTACAACTACAAGTTTTTTTTTTCGAATTAGAGTAGAATTAAAATTTGAGCTACACAGTTGGAAATTAGATTAAAATTATAATTCTACCTAACAGTTTTTTTCAAATTAGATTAGAATTAGAATTACTGAAATCGCCAAAAGTTGAATCAAACTCCGTCATCATCAAATCATAGTTCATCTTATGTGCACGAGAATAGCAAATTTCTACTGTACAGTAGGGGTGTTCAAAAATGACTTTTTCTTTCAAATCTACTGGCTACTCGATAAAATTGTTAGGTTACCTAATTGAAGCCTGCACACCAAATTTTGGTTTGATTCCAACCAGTAGCCGCATTGCTACAGGAGAAGAAAGTTTTTTATTTATTATATGAAAATGAACGAAAAAAGATTTGAAATTTTCTGTTCACCCCATTAAATTGTTAGGTTGTCTATAGCAACAATGCTCAACCGATTTGGCTCAATTCCAACCAGTGGAAGCGGAGTTATTGCCGTCACAAAATTTTGGATTTGAATAAAATAGTATTTACGGTGAACGATTCTTTAATCATTTATGACTGTTGTGCCCACCGTAAATACTATTTTATTCAAATCCAAATTTTACGAAATCAATAACTCCGCTTCGGTTGGTTTGATTTGAGGCAAATTTGGTGGGCATCGTTTCTATAGACAACCTTACAATTTCATGGCTGAACAAAAAATTTTGAATTTTTTTACTAATTTTTAAATAATAAATAAAATAAAATAACTTTCTTCTCCTGTAGCAATGTGGCTACTGGTTGGAATTGAACCAAATTTGGTGTTTAGGCTTCAATTCCGTAATCCAACAATTTTACCAAGTAGCCAGAAGGATTTGAGAATAAAGATTCATTTTTAACACCCCTGCTGCACAGCAAGCTTGGCTTGTTTCGCACTAGACAGTTCTTCTGTAACGTACCCAGGAAAACCGGGCATTAGATTAGACCTAAAAATAGACCATAGAAAGATTTCATATATTCGATTAGAATTGGAATTAGAGCATAGAAACGTTTCACAAATTAGAATAGCTTCAATTAGGATAATTAGACAACTAGAATACTAGCAACACCGCCTATATCAGAAATAACTGAATATGTTTTTGAAGATTCTTGCTGTTAGTAGTGTCATATGCCATTAGTAATTTTATATTAGTCGCGAAGATTCATATCGCAATTTTCAAGGTAGAATCCTCTGAAAATCTGCGTACCATACTTGACTATTTTTCCAACATTTCGTATTCTACTTTCACTTGGCGTAGTTTTGACTTGTATTGGGAACTGTTGCATCTACTTGTAATCGAGTATAAATTGAAGTTGGTATTTCTACATCGACTTGAGTATCAAAGCTGGTAACTTTGACCATCTCTGCTTTGGTTTACCTCATAGATGCGACTGCGAAAGTTGACATCAGGTGTCATTACTAGGGCAATTTTTTTTGACATGTCAAAAAAAGTCAAAATTAGGTCAAAATTGTAGCGTTAGGTCAAAATTTGTCAAAATTGTTTACAAAATTTGTCAAAATTGTTTACAAAGTCAAACATTTTTGACCTCTGCATTTCGTTTGTATCGTAGATTTTGCGCTGTCGGTGAACTTATCATTTGATATTTTACAGCTTGTAGCCTACTTTATAGGCCTACCGTTGTAAACGGACCATCGTCTGCTCATTGTGAATCATAAAGGGTCAAATGAAACAAATATGGACATGGTTTTATGGTCAACGTACCACAATATCCTAGCTGAAGCAAGAATGCTTGGACATTGCATGGTTCTTATATCAAGAAGCGCAAGCTTAAAAATTGTGATATAGACAACATTGTCAGAATGAAGCAACACGCTTTGTCACTAGCAGTGTGCACACAACTTGAGTGTTGTCAGCCAACAAATGCTGCTGTTGAACGTTCTTTCTCCGTTCTTGGCAAGCTACGTAGTAAGGACAGATACTTTCTACCCGAGAATGTAGGAAAGGATCTTTCGTTGTACTACAACAAATTTTAATTATTTCCACCAGAATACGAAATGTAACTACTGGAATTCTTCATAGGGTCAGATTTCGTTAAAATACTAGTTTTTCATGTAAAAATCTGTCAGTTTTTGAGCCAAAAACGTTTTTTCAGCCCAATCTACTTTGTAAGGACAGACAGTTCCAACCATAAATGAAGATAGGTAGTACAATTTTAACATTATATGCGAAAACACCTAATTTGCATACGTGAGGTCAAAATTTGGTCAAATTTCATTTTTTTCAAGTAAAAAAAGGTCAAAATTTAGATTTTTTAGGTCAAAATCTTCCATGTTTTAGGTCAAAAAAAATTGCCCTAGTCATTACCAAAGTTGTCATACTTGCTGGCTTGATAACGAGTCTTTCAGTTTTCGCAGCAAACTCCTAAACTCGGTTAGTTCCTATGATATAATCTTGCTCTTGCAGCATCCAGTCTTTAAGCAGTATCCTAAAATTAGAAGAAAATCAGAGAAAGAGATGCATGGACTTGATTTAAATTTGACTACTTGGTATTAATGCAAAAACACAAAAAGTTTTCTAGTTGGGCAATATTGACTTTCAGAATGGATTTAAAGCGACCCAGATAAAGGTCTGATTAGAAAACCGTGACTTGCCTTATACATGGAAATTAGCAAATTAGCTGGATGCTAATGATCACCTTGCAATATCTGCTGTTGATAAAGATCCATCACTGTTTCGCAGCATACGGTTTTATGGTTCAATGCGACGTCGACTTGGTTGAAATGCCCTGACATGATCTTGTATAGTAGCATCCTAAAATTGAAATAATAACCATGAGGTATAAACGTTTAGTTGACAATTTGGATTGGATTCTAAACTCATCTTATATGTGCGCTGGGGGTCTTCAAAAATGGATTTTTTTCTCAAATCGTACTGGCTACTTGATAAAATTGTAAGGTTACCTAATTTAAGCCTGCACACCAAATTTGGTTCGATTCCAACCAGTAGCCGCATTGCTACAGGAGAAGAAAGTTTTTTATTTATTATATGAAAATGAATAAAAGAAGATTTGAAATTTTCTGTTCACCCCATTAAATTGTTAGGTTTTCTATAGAAACATTGCTCAACCGATTTGGCTCGATTCCAACTAGTGGAAGCGGAGTTATTGCCGTTGAAAAATATTGGATTTTAATATAATAGTATTTTTACGGTGACCGATTCTATAATCAGTTATTACAGTTGTGCCCACCGTAAATACTATTTTATTCAAATCCAAATTTTTCGACATCAGTAACTCCGATCAGGCTGGTTTGAATTGTGGCAAATTTGGTGGGCATCGTTTATAGACAACAATTTCATGGGTGAACAGAAAGTTTTGACTCATTTTAATATAATAAATTTAAAAAACTTTCTTCTCCAGTAGCAATGCGGCTGCTGGTTCGAATCAAACCAAACTTAGTGCGCAAGCTTCAATAAGGTAACCTAACAATTTTATCAAGTAGCGAGTAGAATTTGAGAATAAAAAGTCATTTTTGAACACCCCTCCTGCACCGCAAGTTTGGCTCGTCTCGCATTCTACGGTTCTCCTGTAGCCTTTTCAGGAAACCCAGACATTAGATTAGAATTAAAATTACAGTAGACCATAGAAAGATTTCATAAATTCGATTAGAATTAGAATTAGAGCATAGAAACATTTCACAAATTAGAATAGCTTCAATTAGTATAATTAGACAACTGGAATATCTAGTTGTCCAAGTCTCGCAACACCACCTGTGCCAGGAATAACTGAATATATCTTTGAAGATTGTTCCTGTTAGTAGTGTCATATGCCATTAGTAATTTTATATTAGTCGCGAAGATTCATATTGCAATTTTCAAAGTACAAACTTCCGAAAAACTACTTACCATACTTGACTATTTTTCCGACATTTCGTATTCTACTTCCACTTGACGTAGTTTTGACTTGTATTGGGAACTGTTGCATCTACTTGTAATCGAGTACAAATTGACGGGGTATTTCTACATAGACTTGAGTAGCAACGCAAGTAACTTTGACCATCTCTGCTTTGGTTTACTTCATATATGCGACTACGAAAGTTGACATCAGGTGTCGTTAACAAAGTTGCCATACCTGCTGGCTTGATAACGAGTCTTTCAGTTGCCGCAGCATACTCCTAAACTCGGTTAGTTCCAGTGATATAATCTTGCTCTTGGAGCATGCAGTCTTTAAGCAGCATCCTAAAATTTAAAAAATAATCAGAGAAAGAGATGCATGGACTCGATTTAAATTTGACTACTTGGTATTAATCCAAAACACGAAACGTTTTCTAGTTGGGCGATATTGACTTACAGAATCGATTCAAAGCGACCGCAGATACAGGTCTGATTAGGAAACCTTGACTTGCCTTAGCCCAGTGGCTCCCAACCTTTTTCGACCCATCGCCCCCTTTTCAAGGCCAACACCGATCATCGCCCCCAAAATTTTGTGTACCGAAAATTGGGCATACAAACTGTAATCACCGGCGGGTTGACTAAAAAAAAAGGTCAAATTTTCGGCTCGATGTCTAATTTGACACACTTTTGTAACTAAATTTCCGTGGGTTGACTAAAAAAAAATGGTCAGCCGTTTTGACACGTCATCGCCCCCCTATCGCCCCTTTCTATTTTCGCCCTCCGTCGCCCCCTCTGTCCATTTTCGCCCCCTTCGTCATTTTCGCTCCCCTAGACCGCCAAATCGCCCCCTGGGGGGCGAGATCGCCCACGTTGGGAACGACTGCCTTAGCCTATACATGGAAATTTGCAAATTAGCTGAATGATAATGATTACCTTGGAATATAAGCTGTTTGATAACGATCCTTTACGATTTGGTTGAAGTTCCATGATATTAGCTTGTATAGCAGCATCCTAAAATTGAAAAAATAACCATGAGGCATACGGTAAACGTTTAGTTGACAATTTGGATTGGATTCGAAAGGCCCACGACATCCGAAATGTGTACTGATGTTGTAGCCTTGACTTGCTTTATGCTTGTAAATAAGCGAGTTAAAGTACAATTTTGTAACTATCCTACGCATAGTATATTACTCACCAACAACATATTTGATTTCACATTCACAGAGTAAGAGTCTGCTACTAATAGCAATCAGTCCTTGAATCTAACAAAAAGCAGATTTGTGCATATGCACAGATCGTGTGTATGTCATATCATGAGTCAAGAAGTGCATATATTATGATTTGTTTATATTGATCGAAAGGATAGTTTGATAAACTTTGGCAAGGCTATGTTTGCCTCTTCATATTGGTCAAAACATTGAAGACCCAGCTAATCCGTGCATTGTTGCACACCGAGTTGACCGCAGTAATGCGCATTGCTACTCAAGCAATAGATGTAAATTTCTACTCAATGGCAAGTATATAGAAGTGGCTATGTCAAATCCATGACAAGCTGCTTCAAATTAAAATAAATATATGAACAGAACTCAGAGAAGTAGTTTCAAAAGAAGTAGTCTGGTTGATGGGTCACATACTCTGAGTTGGCCACTGCAAAATATGTTCAATGAGGTAAGCCTGTTCCTAGTCAAGTCTCTCATATTCATAGTGATAGCAATATAGCATCGTCATATTTTCACCCATGTCATAATATCATTAACATTTATTGGCCCCTATTTACGGGGATCGAAAGCTTTCATCAAATGTCCATTGCTCACCTCAGATACCATTGCTTCATATGCTTCAGCCCTTTGCTGTTTGTATGTTACACTTGTTTTCTCATGAGGAGAAATCGATAATTTCATTCTTCAAAGGCCCCAAATTTGCGATCTTTGCCCATGCAAGTCTGAAGTAGAATAGATAATATGTTTACCTTCCTACCATAACATAACATAATATATAATGTGTATATAGCTCAGTGATAATGACAGGGTGATAGGCCTATAAACATAGCTCTGCATAGTCAGTGGTAGGCTACCCTTTACACTTGAACAGGTCGTGATGTGCTTTGGTAATCAATATAACGACAATCGAGTCGATTTTTTTCTCAATGCACTTACAAACGATGTCGCACAAACCCAAATTACCGTAGTTTATAATCATAGCTAATGCTGGACCTGTCAACAGTATCTCCATTAGAGACATTGAGCTACTGTGTCTTGGAGATTGGTATCGGTACTGGTGATACAACAATTTATGTGAATTCAATGTATCGTCACTACCGGTACGTTTAAAATTCCAACTTGCTACATATAATTCTGTTCAGTACAGCTGCGACACTGAGTAACAGGAATCGGATCTGTACTGGAAACGCAACGGAACAAATGTTCTATACTACAATAGTACAGATACGAAATGTAACTCACCATCCAGATATTTTCAATCTCGAAAGAGGCTTTCTTCACAGATTAACGACGACTAATACGGTCAGTCGATAGCCAGTCTGGTCTCTTAAGCGCGGAAATACGGTATATAACGAAACATTTTACATAGCTGTAGCCAAACATAGCAGCAGCTGTTCTGGTGACGACGGTTTGTATATTCCATTATGATGTGACAATTAACTCACTGATGTAATAACTATATTGAAGTTAAGGATCTCCGGAATATTTGTATGTATACTATAATCGATTTATCGGAAATATGGATTTGATAGCTGTGAAGCTGCAGATTGCATCGTAATAAGCTTCAAAAAGTCTTGCAGTACTAGATTTATCTTCATAGATCAAACCATTGATACGATCCGAAAGCTGTATGCTTTGTCGGTTAGGCTTAGTGTGCAATTCATAAAGCTACCAAATAGTGAATAACACATCAATATAGATATGAAAATAACCAGGAAACTTTGCCCAATTTAGTCCCTCTTTCGCCCAATTCCGTGGTTGTTCCGTGACGTAACCTGGTGTTCCATTCTAATTTGAATACTTGCTACGCCCATATTGCGTACTGCTCATATAAGTTTGTGGCTGAAATTTAACTCCTTCTAGTATTCACAGCTCTAAATACCCTTAACCTGCATTATATTGTGGTTATACACTAATGCTGTGGGGAATAGGCCCGAAATATTTTGTACATATAGGCTACGTACAATGTACAACTGTGCATTTGACGTGACATGAAAGAAATTATAAACCAGTATCGTGACAACTTCATAATGTGTCGTATTTTTGCGACACACTTGAGATACATCGGTCACACTATAGTAGACAGGGTGAAATTTCAGCCAAAGTAAGAGTACCGCAGTGCACGATAAATGTGAATTACAATATGATATTGCAGACTTAGCTATTATTCATTCATGTCAATGTAGCACACGAATGTTATACAACGAATTCTAATTTGTCACTGAAGCTGAAACTATATGCGTAGGCGAATTTACTTGATCGAACCGGGTTAAATCCATAAAAACTGAACAATGGAACATTGCCGAAGCCTACCCAAGTAGCCTTAAAGACATGGACAACAATAAAGTGAGCGAAACACGCATTTTCGGTGGATAATTCAACCCCAAAGAGAATATGTCCTACACGACCTACAGTTAGACACAGCAGAGAAGTTCTCAAGTGCCCATACAATGATCAGTATACAGTGATTCGACTGAATTATTAACAAGAATGCAGACTTGCCGCACCCCTGCCTGCTTAACCAGGCTTCTGACCGACACAGACTTAAAACTTCAACAGTCAAGTTTTGTGGAAGCGGCTAGCGCGGATTGAATCCCAAACTTCATATTTGTCTGACAAAAGGTGTAATCTTTAACAATTCACCCCAAATGCCTATGCTTTGGGTGTATATCTTATGGTATATGTGTGTAGGGGTGTGTTCGGCTCATTTCCACCAATAGCTTAGGTGTAAATGACAAATTCAGTACTTAATAGGTGTGATGACCCAAAACACACCCTACGCTAGGGTGTGAATTGCGAAAACACACCATTTTCGTTTACAGTGTAGATGTAATGATAAATGTTTCTGTAAAAAAAACGACCTAAATCAAACATTATAACGCATTGGCCAGTAAATATTATTGGTGGCATGTCAGCGGATGAATGCCACTTATTTTGAAATCGTTAGAGTGGCGTATCGTCGTCTGGCCATTATAGAGATTTGAGCAAAGGGTGGAGCGAAGCTTGTGCTTGAAGAAAGTGGACACGATCGTTGAAGATTCCTAGGAATGCTGATTAGGATACGCATCGTAAAAGGTACAGTACTACATAGTATTCGTTACCTTGAATATCTACGACTGTGCACACCACCGGGATGACTTTGATTTCATGATTGAAATATTTCATTCGCCGCATTCTCTGTTCTATTTTGGGATGTTAGTCGACCTATATACTGACCTGTGACACCACATACTCCGCCGCGGAGTAGTTGAAACTGTTGGTATGTTTATGTCATTTTGAGCCATAGCATAGACATGTTTCGATCCAATGCTAGATTTGTTTGGTACACATGCCACCTCAAATGAGGAACCTTTTGCTTCAATACATAAGATCAGTGGTTCTCAACCTGGGGAACGCGAGAAATTGACAAAGTCTGTATGAATTCTGACTAAACATGTGTTTCACAACCATTTTCAGAAGACGATTGTTGAAGATGAAACTTATTTCGTATTCAAGAAAGCTCGCCAAATTCAAACTCCAGCAGTCGCGCTCAACTTCATTTAAGCAAATTTGTGATATTATTTGAAGATTTAGAGCAGTGGTTCTTAACCTTGCCCCCAGCGCCCCCCAGGGGGCGCTGGCGATCTTGGCGGGGGGCGGAAACGCTCAGGGGGCGATATGGGGGGCGCTGGGCTCAGGGGGGCGGTAGGAGGGCGCTGGAGACAAATGGCTTCGCAGTAGATGATGTGGTGATAGGACATATCCTTAATGAGTATTCAGAGCAAATTAACACCGAAAACTTCGTTACATATAGCTTTCAAAATACATATAGGTTTAATTGTCCATGGGCGCCTAAATGACTGACACCGAATGTTCCTGTCTTGGCAATCTGAACCCCAAAAGACGAATTCCATCTGGCAGGGAAAAATTATATGTCAGTGAAGAAATACCAATCTGAAATCGTGTGCGTCTTTTAGTTTAGTACGATTGGGCGACAGGGATATTCCTGTTGGGCGATATCCCCGTTGAGCGATTCTATATTTTTTGATATTGCAGACATGGGGTCAGGAAATAACATCATGCAACGAAGTCATACCAACGGGTTCGCCCGCCCGAATATGTTTAATTATTAGTAACGGGCCCTACAGTTTCCAAGAAACCTCACAATGTTCGCTTTAAGTTTTGATGAGTCTGCGCACACTCAACAACTCACTGCGCTGACCCTTGGACAACAGTGCGTAACGACTAAAAAATAATAATAACTCCGGATTTGTTTTGCGCAACGTAGATTTTCTGTGTGCAGAGACCGTGTCAGCACTGCGCACGTGCTTAGCTTAGAGAGAACATTGCACCTCACTCAGCTCTACCGGTAGACGTGTTTACGTGAGCAGAGAGAGGATAAAAATTGATCTCAATTTACATGCAATTCCCAATGATATTGACCAATTCAATCATTAATTAGTGAAACTTTTCGCACTTCGCGCGAATAGGGGAGAATAGCAGCCTCGGTAAATGGACACCCAATGTAGATACCCAATAGGCTATAAGCAAATAGCGAACAGCCTATTGGTGGTCTGGGAGTGATGTCCCCCGGAAGTTTGGTTTATCACCCGATGGGGGCCCAGGACCAACGTTTTTTGTTGGGGGGGGCTGACGAAGTGGTGTTCCGGTCCTGGTAACGAATAATTGTACCTGCGGGCACGCCCGAATATGTTCACTTATTAATTACGTGTCCTTTATTTTCCTATACAACAGCTCACTCAGTGCTACTGGCAAATCTGATTACGTGGGCTGAGAGGATAAAAAGTTGATAGCGACTTATATATGTAATTACCACCTATTCATTCATGCATTATGAAAAATGTTGGTACATAGGGCAACCAGGCCACACAAACTTTGCTGACCATCGAAATCGCGATATGGGGTTCGTGGGGGCGAAGCTCTCAGAAGTTCGGTTTATCACGCCATGGGTGCGCAAGGCAATCGTTTTAGGGGGGTTAACGAAGTGTTGTTACGGCCCTCCCTCTTACTCATTGTCTTCATTACATTCCTTACAATATGAATATGGGGGGCGCATGAGCACGATAATTTTTGAAAGGGGGCGCTGGAAGAAAAAAGGTTAAGAACCACTGATTTAGAGGAATTCCCACGTGTAAGTCATTCATTACTTCATAGCTTTGGCAGCAGCCTAAAGCTCTTTGCGCTGGATAGCTGTTGTTAATAGCTGGCGAACTGCACTGCGTAAGACAGACTTCGATGCAATATAGGTTGCTCGATTTCGCCCTCAATTAAGCTACCCTATATCAACACAATTGGATTCAATTCCAAAACTGATCAAATTGGGCATGGCAGTACAGAACGACGCCTTGTTCTCTGTAGACACTACCAGCATTAGGGTTAGTCTCAGTGCAACCTACCTTGAAACAAATTGATGTCCTGTCCAATGTTTTTTTGCTATTTTCAAACAAGTTTGGGGAAATTTGTCAAAAATGTTAAAGACTGGAATACGGATTCAATGGCGTAAGACATAAGATCAGGGATGGGCAACCTGCTGCCGTAGATGGGAATTTGTGCGGCCGCCAACACCTAATTCAATTAGTATGTGTTAGCATCCGTTGACATGCAAATTGAAATTACTAATTCACTCCCAATTTTTTTAGAGATTTTGATTATTCTTGAAATTTTCTTCGCGCTCCACGCAATTCAACATAACTTAATTTTTCGATTTTAATATAGTAGCGCCCTTCTAAATCTGACCAGGAATTAGAATCGTGTGCTCCTCACGAAAGAATTTTTTTATGGTACATTTGGGCGATTTCAATATATTTCCACTACCGATACGCTGGACAATCCTGATCGGGGGTCAAGAAATAACAGCATGCAATAAAGTGCATGGTGAAGTAGGTCATGAATCTCTGCTATATCATGTAAAAGGCGGAGCCGTCACCACACAATGTATCAGTACCGGTACCGTACTTCAAAAATTGTTACCGGTATAATTTTGTTACCCTCTTTGTCTTAGTAGTCTTTATAATGTCATGTCTAGGTTAGGAACTTTGCTTATTATAGCGACTTAAGCATGAATTCTTTTTAGGGGAGCTGCAAGATACTAGCTACACAGAAGGAATGAGGACGAGAAAAAGAAACAATTGGAAGTTTGGCCGATGGTGGGAGACCACTCGTGTTACTGCATGTCTCCTAAAGAAGAATTAGACCTCTAGCAGCAATACTTTTCCATCGATAATCTTATCATCGTGAATCATGAATGAATATACAGTTTGTTCCAATCTCGTTTTGGGGCTGTGAAGAAGCTTTTGCGATATTTTAGCATCAGGTTGTTTTGCGATAGGTATGGGATGTACGTGAATTTACAAGCTGGTATGTAATCCTGATTTACACAGACAGCATGTATGTTGGTAGGCGGTAAAATTACAGTCTGAGTGGCAAATATACAGGATAAAATGTAGATTGGATATACCGGAGGTGACTGTAACATTACAGTCTGGCGTGTAAAGTGAGATTACCGGAAGAATGTTAGTTCAATTTACATTGACTAACGGTAATGTTAAATTACCACGAAATGTCTGGCTACCGTGCTTCCAAACATTTCGCGGTAAATCGAGGTTTTTATTTTTTACAGTGTACACACGCGCCAAGCCTATGGGTAGGCTGGATTTGCAGCGCTTGCTCCGTAATTACTGTATTATAGGTACATACCCTCAAATTCGTAATCAGCACAATACCGATGGCCAATTGTGTGTTTCGAAAAATAATGTAAACCATGCAAGACACAAAACAGGATTGATGCTTATGTGAGATGAGCAATATACCTAATTAGTATTGAGACGAATGAATAAGCGACGCCATAGGACAGGAGCTCTCAACTTCCCATGTATAACGGGCCGCATTTTAACATGACAAAATGCTGCGGGCCGCAGAACATCATTCATTACCATGTGATCGTATAGGCTCCTAATAAATTCACTGTAATTGCCAGTCGTATACGGACGTTTAATACCTGATTATGCATTCTAAAGCGTTAATGGACAACGTTCGCAAGCTTGCAGTTGCTGTTATTTGTGTGAATATGTTTGTAATCTTCCAGTGACGTAAGTAAATCAAAGCGATTTTTTTCCCTTTCCCGACATGGCTGGAGCCCTACCAATAATTACAAAAGTCAGCTTTGTCAAGTTGATGTTTTCTAGTGGTCCTCGATAAAAGCTCGTCATTGCTGAACAACTGTCCCCTCCAGACATTTGCCTGCTAGCATTAACCAGTGTTGGGATCAAGTCACTACCTTCGAGTCACGAGTCATTTCGAGTCATTGCAGATTTTGACTCGAGTCAAGTCAAGTCAATCGATTTTCGAAGGTGACTCGAGTCAAGTCAAGTCACTCGATTTTTGGAGGTGACTCGAGTCAAGTCAAGTCAAGTCACGAGTCAAGTCACAATTCAAGTCAGGTTGCCTTTTCAAAGTATGAGGCATGGTTACGTCATTGAATCTTACTAGCTGAATAAAATACAGATCGAGAGGTCATTGATTTTTAACCGATGAACGAATATACACGCAAAAAAGGCACTGTATCGCTCACATATACGTAGACCTGCTAACTTCGTAAGTAATTGCATAGCCTCAGGTTATAGTTACCAGCCAAAATAGAGAATAGCGAACTGATAAGATGCAATAAATTACGTATTTACAAATTGATATATGATATATTCGAGCCGGCGGCAATGGGTGAGGACTATATGCAGCATATTCGAATTATATTTCAATGAGACAAGAGGTTTGATTAAGGTAAGAACAGTGAACAGAAATACACATTTTGCTATTAAATTACTTTACTATACTAGTTTGCGACAACATAAGCTGTAAGCTTCGGTCCTTTCGTTAGCGCTCAATTTATTAGTGAGAGAACAATGGAGGCTCAGTAAAACGCACGACCAATGAATGATTGGTCGCTCTCACGGGTTACACCAGCGTTTCGCGAGCAATCCGAACATATGCAAGATACAATCAGAGGTGGTCAAAGTAGTCACCTTCGCTACTCAAGTAGAAGTAGAAGTAACGCCGGAATTTCTACTCAAGTAGAAGTAGGAAAGGTAGTTCACAAGTAAGTAAGTAAGGAGGTATTCTACGCTTATTTTTGCCTACAAAACTGAAAACTGTCAAGTAGAAGTAGAAGTAGTCTAAAAATCCTAACTACTTAAAAAGTAGTGTGAGTAGGCAAAATCTACTTCAAGTACTTCAAAAAGTAGAAGTACTTCGTTACTGACCACCTCTGGATGCAATACCTTTTATGGACACCGATTACTTGATGACTTGAAATTGACTCGTGAATTTTGCTCCGAGTCACGAGTCAATCCTCATTTCTGATACGCCGAGTCAAGTCAAGTCAAGTCATTTTAGCAAAGTGACTCGAGTCAAGTCAAGTCATTTGAAAAAGGTGACTCGAATCTGACTCGAGTCAAGTCATGACTCGAGTCATCCCAACACTGGCATTAACCCTGTGAAAATGTCACCTCTGAGAAAATGCACCCATATTGTGAGCTAGGCAATGTCCGTGCAGTCGGTGAAGTCGTCCGATGCTAGGCTAAAGTAGCCTACGCGCAGCAGCTTGTTTCAGAAACTGCGATAAAAGATTGACCGACATTAATGTTACTCATTTGGACACGGTTGAATCAGACAACTGTAGCTTCAAAATTTGCCAGGTAATGTTGTCCTTGTTGCTAAATTCCGGAAACAGGGAATTCGCAGTCTGCTGAAGTTTTCTCAAATCTTCATTTCGCAAGCTGACTTATTGGCATTTGCAATATTCCAGGCAATTTTAAACTATGCCGCCTCAGCAACGTTGTCGGCAATTTTAACAATGCCTTGAAATATGGATTGCTGGATTTGGCACTTCTCTAGCAACGTTTTGTCATAAGATGAAGTGTATATGTACTTTGCACTCCGGATGAAACTGTCTGTGATGATCCTTTTAAACTTACTCGTTTCGTTGCGACAACTATTCTTCGACAAATATGACAGATCGGGGTTCCATGTATCTCTGCAAAAGCAAGTTTATTGTTCCACACTTGGTTGCAAGCTCAGTTTTCGTGGTTTCAATTCCTTTTCATTGTCGCGATCTGTTACAAGTCAGTGGTGGTGAGTGTAACACTCTTTTATAAGTATACTACCAAGCGGGATTCTCTTAAACCAAAGTCCATCAGACGAATACCGATTATCAGAACAGTATACGAATTTCAACTCGAGCGTATCAAGAAACCAAAATGAGTTATCAATAGAGTTATAGTTTTTGCAACTTTTGCAACTTTGTTCACAGCTTCCTAAATAATCAGAAGTGATCTGGTATGGTGTTTTAGGCTGTTCGGAGAATCTTATATTGCAACTTTTTGCGACTTTCTCCATTTTTTCATGCAACTTTTTCCAATTTTTCATGCAACTAAATTTTTACTGGAAATATTCGGCACTATATGTAAATTGATCTCTGGATTATTTCACTGTCGTTTTAATTTGAGGTTAGACCGTCGAAAATGATACTTTCACTGGCTCAATTTTTTCAGGCTATTGATTTTGTTGAAGTCGCCAACACTGAGTGTTGCTACAGTGCCTTGGTTACTGATCGATTCGAGTATCTCATACCCTGATAATTACAAGGAACTTGTCCATAAATGCAACTTTTCTGAAAAAATAAATGCAACTTCCCGCGGATTTGACTGCAAAAAAAATTGCCCTTATCAATAAATAAAACAGACACAGTGCGATGGGAGAGCTAAAAGTAGCTATATTAGCCTGTAACAATACTACATCAGTAATAGGATATAACCATGACATTTCTGTACATGTTGATTTAGAGGCGCGCATGCCGCAAGCCGAGAATCATTGCCTCCTTTCTGAATTGGACGAGAAAATGCACGTTCTTCCTTGATAGTTCTTTAATCCTAGCGACAAATTGGATAGTGTATTATCGTTTTTGCCTGTGAATTGAAATTCATTCAAGCAAAGAAATGCCCAATCGAAATTGTGAATTCCACACTGGCAGCAAAGCGTGAGATTTTCCCAAGAGCCTGTAAACCAGCGGTTCTTAAAGTTTCCGTGTGGGACCATTTATAGTTATTTCAATATTTCACAACCTCATAGAATCGCGAACGATTCTCTGTTAACAGTTACCTCAATATTTAAGAGGATCTATAACAGGGATACCTTACTATTTTTAGCATAGGACTAGTAGAGACTAAAGCAAGCATCACACCAGGTAAAGCTCCATTCACGAGTCACAATCATACAAAAAATGCGGATACTCATAAACAGCTGTACGGCCCCAGTTGGACCGAAGACCACAGCCTGGCAACCGCTGCTGTAGGGACTTGCAAGGTTCGATGACGAATAGTTACCTCTAAAATAGTGAGGTTCGCATACCGAACGGGATAACGAACAGAACGTTATCACCACCCCTAATACTTAACTACATATTCTCCATGAGTATTGCACAGCGTAAATGTGGAGTAGAATCGATACAATGATGTAGATAAACAGAGGTCTACCACAGCCGTACACAATCAATTCCACATACATGTAAATGTCCGCAGTTGGGTTAGATCTCACAAATTTATTCGGTCATTGATGACGACCATGGATGCCCTGATAGAGGCGATGCGCGAAAATAGCACGTGGAAATATTTCAAGTATAAGTGTTATAACAACCGGGAAATCATGATTAGTTATTAGTTGGCTATAATTATAGATTTAGACCAAAGATGGCGACAAAATTATTTTGCAAATATAGCAACGGGTCCTGCGGGTAGAGTCAGACAGAATGCAGCCCAGCCAATGGCATAACTGTAGCCCCAATTGCTAGCCAACATCTTCATGAGCCCGGTGTACGAGGCCATAGCAATGAGTAGAAACAAAGCTGTAAAATAATATTGAATATTTGGTATATTGCTAATGGTTTTTACTCGTTATGAATGTAATACATACCACTCACGACTGCAAGTGCGCCACCGATTTTTGCCATTTTGTCCTTTCCTTCTACTCTTGCTGCGAATATTACCAGAATGGAAGCAGGCAGAAGAGTGACCATGGCGAGTACCAGGAATGCTATTGCAACGTTTTGCGCATCACTGTTTCCAAATGTGGATGGTCCCGCTGCACAAAAAATAAACTCCAATTTGGAGAGGCCATCATCTGCAGCAGAAGACAAAATAATCGGAAACACCAGACGTGTTTCTATTTTACTATATCATTGACATACTTTGGGTTTAGCATATTCAAGTGGACATCCTGCTAGAGCTACTTATGCTAGAGCAGAAATTGGCAAACTTTTTAGCTCGAGGGCTGCATTCAGCATCTGGATCCATTTGCAGGCAGCATTATCTAAAATTTTGATTACTAGCCAAAACGCAACCTTTCATTTGAATGTACAGTGAACGAAGACACGGAGTTTTTAGGTGCCATGGGTGCGGCCAGGGATATGATGTTAGATTTTGGAAGAACGCTATAAGCAAAGCATTTTGGAATGTTAATAGTTTTAAGGTGTCGTTGCTGTTTCAAAATATGCTATTCCCTGTGCCCAACATCACTATTTCTCTCCCGTTGGAACGGCATCGGGAGAATCAGACGATATGAATGGGGATGTCTACTTGACGTGCAATTGTGCAGACTCGACCAGGACCAAGACGCTTAGAACATCTGACATAGTACTGCCCAACAATGTCAAGCTTTATGAGAAGATCGTCTTTCATAGTTGCTGAAAAGCGTGGTCAGGTATATCGTGCGCAGATCAAAGTTCAGAATGAAAAGGAAATTAATGATCATAATTTTTCTTGTTTTCGTGCGTCTTGGATAAAATAAGATTTCTTTCGTGGTAATTATGTCCGCTGCCCATGTTTGAAAGCAACATCGCTCGACATTTCATCTGTGCGGCCCGCGGCCAGTATGAGTTGGCGACTCCTGCTATAAACAATAATCCATATATATATACATAAAACAAATCCAATATTGATTTCATGACAACGCACACGCGCCCGAAACATTGACGAGATGTTATAAGCCGGCTATCCTCAATATCCAATTTAAGGGATCAATGTCGGTTGCGCCTATTTCAGCAAAACTTCATTCATTCATTAGATAAGTATAGGTAATCTAGCAGTCAATTTTTCACTGCGAATTACATAAATATTCTACGTTTCGCGGGGCTTTGTGAGTTTCATGAGACTTTAAGCAGGTTTGGGCAGTCTTTTTGCTAATCATGGCCGCATTTCGATTACTTATGTAGCCTACGCCTGCATTCCAGGGCATAGTCGTAATGAACTAACTAGACTCAAAGTGCATATCTTAAACTGTCAGTGTTCATTTCGGGTGAACTCCTGGCTATTCTACATGCGCCTATTATACGCACCGAAATCTAGAGTGGTAATGTTATGAATAGATACAGAGTTAGGTCAGTCGCGCTAAGCGCGAAACTTTTTCAGATTTGCGAATGGATTCCGCCATTAATAGTAGCAGTATAAAATATTACTATCAAATATTAATCCTTTCTCAGCCCATGGGATCAGTTTCATTGATAGGGTTGATAGAGGGAATGTTTTCGTAAACTTAGGGCAATTTATAAATTATAATGCATCTTTGGTTGGGCCAATTGTTATTAGTCACTTTGTTGCATGCTGGTAAATCTTGACCCCCCATCAGGATAGTCGGTAGAGAAGAATTTTCGTGAGGAGCACACGATTCCGATTCCGGCTCAGATTGCAAAAATGATGTCATTGAATCGCGCCGTGCGCAAAGAAAATTTCAAGATTGATTAAATTCTCTCAAAAGTTCGGGAGTGCATTTGTAATTTTAATTTGCATGTCAACAGCCGTTAATGTAATAATGTAATAATTGAATTACGTGTTGACGGCCGCACAAATTCCCTTCTATACGGCCCCAGGTTGTCCACCCCTGCTTTAAAGGATCGCACAAGATGTTGTTGCGGGCCGAATGCGCAATGCGAGCCGTAGTTTGCACGCCTCTGTGCCAGAGAACCATGCGGTGCACTGATGCTGTTGAGTTCGAGTAAAATTACGATTATTTCAATTATGTCATCTCCAGATATTTCTCCAAAAATAACAAAAATAGCTTAGTTTTGGATGATTTCAAATTTTAATTTTTGGGATTCTCCAAAAATAAGAAATTAACGTGTTTTAGCCCTATTACTACTGGAAAACTCCACCGAGAGTATGTTATTATCATGTATTCAAGTCGTCTAACACATCGTCATCATCAGTGATCTTGATCTAACTTTCAAATACATCTGTCAAAAAATGAAGTTTTCGACCTGGAGAATGCCCTTCAAAGAAAAGGGAGAGGTGCCCGGCCGAGACCCTTCTCCTACTTGATTTTCGAGACCCCCTCGACCGTCGCAATTGTGGGAAAGATTGAGCCTAGGGGTCCAAAAACGGATGGATGGCTAACTCGCTAAACTCCTCAATCTTTCAAGCCTTTGCTCCTGACATGCGCTTGAAATCTCTGATCCTCCACGAAGTTACATGCCTCATTTAATTTGACAGCCCAACACCATATGACCAGACAACCTTCCTTTTTGCGTGCGTCGTTGTCCCAGTCATCACCTGAACTGGCTCACAGACGTTCGACCAGGCGCTGGAGCTGCTCCACGATTAGACTGTCAATATCCTGAAGCTTCGTGACGGTGGTGTCCAGATCTGTGATCATGCGACCGAGAACGATCAGTTGGATCCACCACTGCAGCGAAGGTGCACATGACGGACTTCTCGTCCATAACATCAAGAAGTTTGGTACGGTGTCCAGTCAACCAAGAGGCCATCTTCTTCATTGACAACCAATTGGCGTTCACAGACCGGGACACGCACTTTTCATCTCATGGATCAAGTTCTGTTGCCGTCTGAGGTAGCCAATCAGTCCCGTCCCGTGTGGACGAAGTAATTGTGACAGAGATGGCCGTATTCAATTTTGCTGTTCCCTTAGCCTCACTCAAGCTGCCTGCCCGTCTTCTCTACATGCCGCACTGTGAAACTTACAGGAGTAAAAAGACGGAGGGGGCGGCAAGGCAAGGTCAACAGAAAAGTGGATTGGAAGTAGTTTTAGCGTTTCGGCGACCCCCCACCCTAACACACAAGTTGTTTTTTTTTGTGTGTTTTTATGAGTTTCCTGGTTGTTTACATCGCTCTGACCTGTTCATTTCACTGAAAAGCTTGAAAAATCATAATCCCAAAATATCTTATTTTTGGATGTTTTCGAATCTTATTTTTGGAGAATCTCCAAAAATATAACCCAATATCTAAAAATAAACAGGCCTGGTCATCTCTAATCATACGCATCATAAGGCATCCATGACTCGTGGCACTATAACCAGCGCCGCAACTTTCGAAGTGACGATGTGAAGTTTCGATGTTAACAACAGTAGTGAGGGGATCCGTTTTTCGCGCCGGCCAATCAGAGAACGCCACGTCATCCTAATTGCCACGCCCCCTTTCATACCCTAAGGGTACATTTTGTAAAAGTGATTAAATTCCGAAACCTAATATTAACATGCTTTCGAGAGAAAAATAACATTCAGATTATACATAAATTTCGAAAAGTATGTCTATACAAGACTATATTCGCCAGGTATTCCATTATGTGTATTTAGGACTTTGTATTTTTGCGGATAATATATGACCTCTCAGATAACACTGATCGAAGTTGAACTAGGCGCGATTTTAAGATGATATATTAAAATTCTACGCACATTTCGCATGATCAACTTCGCATGATTGTATGTGTATTTAAGGCTGTCCATGCTCACAAGAACACTAGAGAAATGACACTCATCAACGGTGAACTAGGCGTGGTTTATGGGAATACGATTTCTGAGGGTACACTTTAGATACTTTCCTCAGCAGAATCAATTTATGTGTATTTGAGACTATATATGATACACAAAACTTCTGTAAATATTTAGAAATGGCATCATCACTAATTAATTAATGTTCATTTATTTCGAAAAAAGAGCATAATATATCAGTAATAGCGTTAACGTCAAAAACGCATCCAGCACGACCAAATGGTGTGAAACAACGCTTTCACTCGATTCTTGTAGTCACCACCTTTCATACGATTCAGTCCTTTTCATGTCACTAGAATAAGGGTGATTAAATCGACAATGAAACGCCGCCGGCGTTACAGCCTTACCGCTTGGAACGAAGGATTTTCGATGATATCCAACATGCTGGTTCACTTCGAGGGTAATTTGTAAAACTCAAATATTGCATGGTAGGACTTCGCAAATTTTCGATTTGTTTTTGCTATTTTTCAATTTCGTTAGTTCTCCACCTTCAAATATCATGTTATACAAATATTATGTATACGGAACAAGTATAAATATGACTATGTTGTTGCTATTTACAAAATTACCTCCCTCAGTAACCAATTTCGCGTAGTCTATGCAATTTTGTAAGGTATATAGAAAACTACTTTTAGACTGTTACACTTATACTGCGAGTAGCGTTACACTGAATATTGCAAAGTAGACAGAAGAACTACTTTTCGAATGTACTAAAGTCTTACAATATAAATTTTGTAAGAGTCGATATGAAACTACCTTTTATAATGTATAATAAATACTATTTTTATTAAAAAGTCGAACACTTGACATCGAATTTGTAAAGTAGACGGAAAACTACTTATTATTGACGTAATAATAATTCTACTTGTACACATTTTCACATTTTATATCTCACGTAATTACTTTTCGCTATATTTAAGTCTGTCAAATACCATTATATGTTACGCTGAGCTGATATTCGTCCGGTTTGATCATCTTGACTAACGATATTCATTGTGCGGTATTTGTATGACATCAAAATTTACGTATCTTGCGCTTACCTTTTCGGAATATAAAATAATTGAAAAAATTCGCGAAGTCCTGATACGCAATATCTGAGTTTAAAAAAATATTATTATTCCACGTGAGTCGAAATCGAGTTTTACTCAGTCACGCAATCAGTGAAAGCATAGTAGAATTCGGAATCACACGCGATAGACATTTAGAAAGTCGCTTCCGCGAGTTCCATTCTTGTATCCAGATATCAATAATAAGCGATTCAAATCTTGAGCATAGATCACCGAAACTCCTGTATGCAACTAACATTATAGACAACCATTCGACAATATTCAACTAGCATTATTGCTTTCGATATAGTGCATCATGTTCAGCGACATGCTGATCAATTCAAATTCAACAATGGGACCCCCGCACAAGTATGAAGCCCGATTTGCGTTGAATATTAACGATACCAACAAATCGGAAGATCTCTTTCCCCTCCACATCTATGATAGAGGTACCATTCCATTGACTACGAATAACTTGAGATTCTGCGGGATTGAAATCGCAATCAAATAATGTGACAGCATCTTTTCCAGCTTTCAGAACTTGGACAATCGTATCAGGCCTATATCGCAACACCACAATATGTGTGCGTACAAAACGATAAACAGTTAGTTTTAGTGGCATCCGTACGACTTATGTTCAGCTTGCAGTGCAACTGCCGATTTAAAGATGGTAATATTTTTCGAGTGTGACAATAGCACTCGCAAAGGTTATACAA
This sequence comes from Botryllus schlosseri, assembly GCF_051294905.1. Classification (NCBI taxonomy): domain Eukaryota; kingdom Metazoa; phylum Chordata; class Ascidiacea; order Stolidobranchia; family Styelidae; genus Botryllus; species Botryllus schlosseri. The sequence continues at coordinate 26,842,219 of NC_137238.1, forward strand.
ACATAACCTTAAACTACTCTTTATTTCACAAAATATAAAGTTATAAAAGTTGGCTGATTTCTATAAGAACCAGTTAAGTGGAAGTAAAAGTAGCATAAAAACATAACTACGCACTGTAAAATCATTACGTAGAAGTGGTGGTGAATATTGCAAAGTAGATAGAAAAACTACTTTTTCCAATGTATTAAAGTCTTACACTATAGATTGTAGAGTAGATGTAAAAATACCTTTTATAATGTAAAATAAATACTAATTTTACCAAAAAGTCGGACACTCCTACATCGAATTTGTAAAGTAGACAGAAAACTACTTATCCACGACATAATAATAATTCTACTTGTACACTTTTTCACATTTTATAACTCACATAATTACTTTTGGCTATATATAAAGTCTGTCAAATACCAGTATCATACTGATTTTAATAAACCGAATCGGATTTTATAGAGTAGAAATACTACTTTTTCCAATTTATTAAAGACTTTTGACAATATGAATTTGTAAAATGAATGCTAAACCTATTAAACTGTCGAACACTTCTGCTCTGTGATGATTTTGCCGTTGTTCCATACCTACACTTAATTTTTTAAGGTAGATGGAAAACTCTGACACATCTACTAAACTTCTACGCACTGAATCTTGTAAAGTATATAGAAAAGGAAAACTATTAACATAAGGTAAGCGCGAAGTTCCCAAATTTCGATGTCATACCGCAAACTGTTTTACACGAATGGTCACGTATCTACATATTCAAATAACCCAACACAGAACTAGCACTAACAGGAATATCATAGTTCTTGTAACAACGTTGTATGTGCACAATATATCTTTATCGTAAGTCTTGCACGTTCATGATTTCGTCCGAGTTTGAGTTTTAGAAAATATTATACCGACATCGCGACATCTGTCAAAAACAAAACCACGGTCACTGCTTGAGAGACCTATCAATGTCATCACAATAATTTAGTTACTTCCACAAGAGAGTAGATATGTATTTGACTGTGCGCTGTGCTATGCTAAAATTTCAAGGATTATGTACAACCCATCTCGGAGAAATTTCATATCGAATTTCAAAAGCTCAACAAAAAATCAAAATTTTTGTCATAAATTTGCTGTAAGTTTACTGTGACGTTCTGTACCACTTGACATGTTAGACCTATGGCTAATAACTTTTAGCATAGCACAGGTCTGAATCGTAGCTTTTCAAAAAACCTTGAGTGACACATTTACGACAAATATTTCATACAAATTTTTGGTTTACCGTGATGCGATCTCTAACACAATTTTTTTATTGAGAAAACGACTATCAAACATTTGAAACGCAAAAAGTCAATGAACAAGTGTTACCGATCTAATGATAAGAATGAGTGCCAGAATGCTGGAATGATAACGGACAACAATCTAACAAAATTGTACCCGGAACTAATATATATAGATGTATTTTATAACGGTTAAACCATATATTTTAATGAGTTATCAGACGAAACAAGCGATCTTTTAGTTGGAACTTGAAAAAAAAAACGCCCCCCTCAATTTTCAAAGGAAAATAAAATTGAAATTTTGCAGTTTTTTAGTTATTGTTTGGGTGAGATAAGGCCATGAGGTGACAGCAGATACACAATGTTAATATTTCCTACCAGAAAAAAAAAGTCGAAAATTGATCTTTTTTGGGTTGCTAGTCCCCGTACTTTAAAATATAAAGTCCTAAAAGTAGGTAGTTTCACCTGAAAAACCTCCGAGTAGAATGGTAAATAATTTACAAACATATTCATCTACATTAGTTACTTTTAAATCCCTAATTGTAATATTCCAGCAAATTGCTATGTGTATTTAGGACTTTATATTTTCGCGGAAAATATGAGCTCTCAGATAACACTCATCAACGTTAAACTATGCTTACGAGAAATAAATGCACATATTACAATATCTAAACCAATATTAGGTACTTTTAAATCCCTAATTGTACTTGTATTCCAGCAAAATTGCGATTCGTTGAGTATCGAGCGATAGTCTCTATCATACTTGCGGAAAAATATGGATTTAGTACTGGAGTATCAAATTAGAGTTACTTGAGTAAACTTGAGGTGATATTAGTGATTCTGTTGAAGTTTCTATAAAGGGAAGTCCTGATAAAACCTAGAATTCCCCAAAATCATTGAGTAATTAATGATGACACAGATGTTATAGTACGCACGAACATAGTCTTACATACATTTATGTGTTAATACTCGAAAAAGGTGTTATCAAGTCTCGGAATTTAAGAGAGAATCGGCGGGTATATTTTCAAAACAGCTCAATACTCACATTCCGGTCGTTATCACTGATCATTATAAATTCACGTTTAATATAAGAATGTTATCCGTATAATATTCAGATACGGCTTTAAAAAAAAAACTTTCATCGTCATCGCATTGTTCCATATTACTAATGTGTTAAGGCGCGAATTAGAGGCAACGTAACGAACAATGCTCAATTGCTACTTGTATAGGAATTATTCTCAATATCCTTACTGGATTGGCTATAGTCAGAGTTGATCAGTGTTAAACTGTTTATTGCTCATTTAGCGTTTTATGCCTTAAGCTTCGCGCTCGTTCGGGTCAAAATAAGAAAACTCAGCGTTACAGCACATGACGACATTGAAAAGCTCCTCCCAGTAATCTGCGAGTTGATCAAAGAGTGTGGTTGGACAGAGCTCAATCTGGAAGAAAGTGCTGGATCTGAAGATTTTCTGATCATTTTAGATCAACTTATCAGCTATTGGTGATGGCAAAAGTTAGGCGCTAATCAAGTATAGAACCTCTCTCGCCGCACATATTGCCGAATACTATTCCAAGAAATTGACGCGTGTAAATGTGCCACGAATATAGTTGATTACGATTCCAAGAATTCGGGCCACATCGACAATGTGAATTAGAACATTATAAATAAAGTCGCGTTTCCAAGAAAATGCCGCGTTGGCGATACGAATTAGAATGTTTACTTCTGACGTAAAGCAATTCGCGTTCTGAAAACTTCACATTTCTGTTACAAGTATTGTCATGTGCACAGCGAATGAGGTAGGCATCGCAGGCAAGGTAAGATCCAGTACCGTGTATTTTTGTGTCGATTTAAACTAAATTTAGCTATAATGTCTCGTGGCAGCATTAGCTGTCAGCATAAATAAGTCAGCACCTTTGCCCAGACTTACTGACGGGCTATTTTGGAAGCTGATTACTTTCGACATATTCGCAAACCCCAGAATAAATGCAAACGACCCCCACCCCCATTTGGAACCAATATATTTGAATAAAGCATTTAAACGGCCTTAACGATCTCTAGGAATATACCGTTCTCCTACAATTGCGATTACAATTGGGCTTATTCCCGTAAATGAAAGTTGTTTTTATTTATATTTTATTGCAGTTTTTGCGAGGGCGGTAGTCTCCATAATAAAATCAATAAATGAGATAGTAAATCGCGCGCAGCGCGAAGAAAAATATCATGCATCAGCATAAATATTCCCTAAAACTATTGTTTTTATGCTGATTTACGAAAAAGTTATGAGCCTACGTCAAGTCTTCAAAATTCCGGACATTTGGCATATTTTAGAAATTCCTCCCGGACGCTAGTTTGAACAGTGTAATTCCGGACATGTCCGGGAAATTCCGGACGTATGGCAACCCTAAGCTATACTGTATATTATTTAACGTCTATATTTAAATTCTGTATGCTACTGCGTTGAGTTTGAAGCTAAATAGCTCCATTTCAGGTAGCGAAGAAAATGATTACTGCATACTCGTTGACACACGCAAGCCCAGGACGAGTTACAAACGTATAATGATGGAACAGATTGCACAGTCCTAAGGTGCGTTATATCATTTCTCAACTACACTGAAAAAATCACCAGGGTATCATGGCTGAAGCTTTGTCATTTCGAATACTGAATAAGGCTAATATTACATCTATAGTCATACCTAGATCACGCTACGTCATAATTTGTGTTGTTACAATATTAAGAATTAATTAAGTAGAGCTCCTGTATATTATTTACGGCCTATTATTTAAATTCAGCATGCTAATGCGTTGAGTTTGAAGCTAAATCGTCTCATTTCAGGTAGCGAAGAAAACGATCACTGCGTACTCGTGGAGACATACAAGCACGGGACGAGTTACAAGCGTATGATGATGGAACATATTGCATAGCCTTAAAGGTGCGTTATAACATTTCTCAACTATATTGAAAAATCGCCAGCGTACCGAGATTTCTCTTATATCGTACCATTTAAATAGCTAATAACGTAATAACGAGTTCTCTGCACGGCTATAATGTTAACCGGCAATATAGCCGAAGTCGCATAAATTCTGGCATTATAAACCTCACTCAACTATAGCATAGATTGTGCACGCAAAATGAAAATTCGTATTAAGGGTAGCCTGGCTAACCCCGCTTATTACTCAATGATCAGTAACGCCGTATTAATGTAAGCTGCGATTGCCGGGGCTATACGAACGAAGTCACTCAATACAAATTCCCTAATAGGCGTAGCGTCTCTACTCTTGCTCGATGATGGTAATATGTAGCCCCTATCGATGTTCGCCTGCCCTAATAAATCGATCGGAATACAAACGAGCTCATTCAGCCACTTGGAAATCTCTATTAGCAGAAGCTAACGCACGTCAATGTAACTCTTCCCATTTGTACCTATAGCGATTCGGAATCCACGAGAAATTGCTTACTATGCGAAGTATTCTTGCAAAGCAACAACATAGGCAAATTTATATTTGTTCGGTATACATAATAGTTGTAGAACTGCATGTAAGAAAAAAACTACTTGAGTACTCTGAAGAAGTCCATACTTACTTGTTTAGTCGCTCGGAAATCACCACTTCTAGTACTTTAATAGAAATTTACTACTGATAAATGTTGAAATGTACTTTTTCCATTGACCTTGATAAGTGGTGGGAGTTTCATCTATATCCTATAATACATTTTCGCGCTCCGGAATGACTTATCGCAATGAAAAATAGCAAATCTACATCGAGAATTCGCGAGGTCTCCCTTCATGCTACCACAATATACACTTTAATCAACATAACGACTTTATACTGGAAAAACACTTTCACGTTATTCAATAACTCGATTCTCGATACTTGTTGCTTGTGTGATTTACCACCGGTGTGCAAAGGGTTAGGAACGCTTTTAATATAGTTCCACATTCGAGTTGTTTTGATGTAAGGAGAAATCATTCGATAACTCACCACTTCTCGTTAGTAAAGGAAATTGTTTGCGCGTTAGCCTTGTCTAACGTAAGTCAAATACATATCTACTCTTTTATGGAAGTAACTAAATTATTGTGATGACATTGATAGGTCTCTCAAGCAGTAACCGTGGTTTTGTTTTTAAAAGATGTCGCGATGTCGGTATAATGTTTTCTAAAACTCAAACTAGGACGAAATCATGAACGTGCAAGACTTACGATAAAGATATATTGTGCACATACAACGTTGTTACAAGAACTATGATATTCCTGTTAGTACTAGTTCTGTGTTGAGTTATTTGAATATTTAGATACGTGACCATTCGTGTAAAACAGTTTGCGGTATGACATCGAAATTTGCGTACTTCGCGCTTACCTTATGTTAATAGTTTTCCTTTTCTATATACTTTACAAGATTCAGTGCGTAGAAGTTTAGTAGATGTGTCAGAGTTTTCCATCTACCTTAAAAAATTAAGTGTAGGTATGGAACAACGGCAAAATCATCACAGAGCAGAAGTGTTCGACAGTTTAATAGGTTTAGCATTCATTTTACAAATTCATATTGTCAAAAGTCTTTAATACATTGGAAAAAGTAGTATTTCTACTCTATAAAATCCGATTCGGTTTATTAAAATCAGTATGATACTGGTATTTGACAGACTTTATATATAGCCAAAAGTAATTATGTGAGTTATAAAATGTGAAAAAGTGTACAAGTAGAATTATTATTATGTCGTGGATAAGTAGTTTTCTGTCTACTTTACAAATTCGATGTAGAAGTGTCCGACTTTTTGGTAAAATTAGTATTTATTATACATTATAAAAGGTAGTTTTACATCTACTCTACAATCTATAGTGTAAGACTTTAATACATTGGAAAAAGTAGTTCTTCTATCTACTTTGCAATATTCACCACCACTTCTACGTAATGATTTTACAGTGCGTAGTTATGTTTCTATGCTACTTTTACTTCCACTTAACTGGTTCTTATAGAAATCTGCCAACTTTTATAACTTTATATTTTGTGAAGTAAAGAGTAGTTTAAGGTTATGTTTGTATCACCTTTGCGAGTGCTATTGTCACACTCGAAAAATATTGCCATCTTTAAATCGGCAGTTGCACTGCAAGCTGAACATAAGTCGTACGGATGCCACTAAAACTAACTGTTTATCGTTTTGTACGCACACATATTGTGGTGTTGCGATATAGGCCTGGTACGATTGTCCAAGTTCTAAAAGCTGGAAAAGATGCTGTCACATTATTTGATTGCGATTTCAATCCCGCAGAATCTCAAGTTATTCGTAGTCAATGGAATGGTACCTCTATCATAGATGTAGAGGGGAAAGAGATCTTCCGATTTGTTGGTATCGTTAATATTCAACGCAAATCGGGCTTCATAATTGTGCGGGGGTCCCATTGTTGAATTTGAATTGATCAGCATGTCGCTGAACATGATGCACTATATCGAAAGCAATAATGCTAGTTGAATATTGTCGAATGGTTGTCTATAATGTTAGTTGCATACAGGAGTCTCGGTGATCTATGCTCAAGATTTGAATCGCTTATTATTGATATCTGGATACAAGAATGGAACTCGCGGAAGCGACTTTCTAAATGTCTATCGCGTGTGATTCCGAATTCTACTATGCTTTCACTGATTGCGTGACTGAGTAAAACTCAATTTCGACTCACGTGGAATAATAATATTTTTTTAAACTCAGATATTGCGTATCAGGACTTCGCGAATTTTTTCAATTAGTTTATATTCCGAAAAGGTAAGCGCAAGATACGTAAATTTCGATGTCATACAAATACTGCACAATGAATATCGTTAGTCAAGATGATCAAACCGGACGAATATCAGCTCAGCGTAACATATACTGGTATTTGACAGACTTAAATACAGCGAAAAGTAATTATGTGAGATATAAAATGTGAAAATGTGTACAAGTAGAATTATTATTACGTCATGAATAAGTAGTTTTTTGTCTACTTTACAAATTCGATGTCAAGTGTTCGACTTTTTAATAAAAATGGTATTTATTATACATTATAAAAGGTAGTTTCATATCTACTCTACAAAATTTATATTGTAAGACTTTAGTACATTGGAAAAGTAGTTCTTCTGTCTACTTTGCAATATTCAGTGTAACGCTACTCGCAGTATAAGTGTAACAGTCTAAAAGTAGTTTTCTATATACCTTACAAAATTGCATAGACTACGCGAAATTGGTTACTGAGGGAGGTAATTTTGTAAATAGCAACAACATAGTCAGATTTATACTTGTTCCGTATACATAATATTTGTATAACATGATATTTGAAGGTGGAGAACTAACGAAATTGAAAAATAGCAAAAACAAATCGAAAATTTGCGAAGTCCTACCATGCAATATTTGAGTTTTACAAATTACCCTCGAAGTGAACCAGCAAGTTGGATATTATCGAAAATCCTTCGTTCCAAGCGGTACGGCTGTAACGCCGGCGGCGTTTCATTGTCGATTTAATCACCCTTATTCTAGTGACATGAAAAGGACTGAATCGTATGAAAGGTGGTGACTACAAGAATCGAGCGAAAGCGTTGTTTCACACCATTTGGTCGTGCTGGATGCGTTTTTGACGTTAACGCTATTACTGATATATTATGCTCTTTTTTCGAAATAAATGAACATTAATTAATTAGTGATGATGCCATTTCTAAATATTTACAGAAGTTTTGTGTATCATATATAGTCTCAAATACACATAAATTGATTCTGCGGAGGAAAGTATCTAAATGTGTACCCTCAGAAATCGTATTCCCATAAACCACGCCTAGTTCACCGTTGATGAGTGTCATTTCTCTAGTGTTCTCGTGAATATGGACAACCTTAAATACACATATAATCATGCGAAGTTGATCATGCGGAATGTGCGTAGAATTTTAATATATCATCATAAAATCGCGCCTAGTTCAACATCGATCAGTGTTATCTGAGAGGTCATATATTATCCGCAAAAATACAAAGTCCTAAATACACATAATGGAATACATGGCGAATATAGTATTGTATAGACATCATAGTTTTCGAAATTTATGTATAATCCGAATGTTATTTTTCTCTCGAAATCATGTTTTTATTAGGTTTCAGAATTTAATCACTTTTACAAAATGTACCCTCAGGGTATGAAAAGGGGCGTGGCAATTAGGATGATGTGGCGTTCTCTGATTGGCCGGCGCTAAAAACGGATCCCTTCACTACTAACATCTAATATTTCATATGTCACTCATATGTACACTCATTTTCCTCTACGATGTTGCTTGAATATTATTTCGTTATAACAATTGTACATGTCGAGGTTTCATTTGCCTTTCAATAACCTGTTAAATGCAATGTCAAATGTGCAACAATAAATGTTTCTGCCTTGCTCACGTATGCTATTCCCCAATCGTATGTGGCTGGTCTGAGCATGCATCATTTATGTAACACTGGTCATTTAACGAAGAAATGTAAGAAATAGCAAAGTATCGTTACGAAGAAAGACCAGAACGTCATCTAGCAGAGAACGCAACGCCAGCTCCTAACACAAAATTATTCAATGTCTCTAACTATATAAATGAAGATTTAGGATGTAATAATTTCTTACCATTAAACGGTGGGAATCTCTGGCCGTCCCAAACACCACCAAACCTTGATACGAAGAGTCCGATTGATACAGACCCGAAAACAATCCAACATGGGGTTGCCAGTGCAAGAATTGTAAAAAGCAGTGCTATACTCATAACTATCCCGCTTTTAAAACGTAACACTTCCATGCTGTGGGCAATGTAATGTAACTCCAATAACAAAAGCTGTAAAATATGAATATCTGTTTGGTCAGGGTTGAAATGACTCGATTCATGACTCGACTAGAGTCCGACTCGAGCCAAGTCTTGTGAGTCGGGACTAGAAAGGCCAGGGCAGACATTTCATTGTAGCTTAGAAGAATATTGAAGTCACCACATTATTGATATTTGGTCTATGATTCCTGATATAGGGTGATAAACTGTTAAAACTGAGAAAAATTACTATATTTTGAATGCGAACCGCTCTATAGCACTATAGCAGAGCTGGAAAAGTGGATTAAACTAAAACCTGAGCAGTCAGCATGATGAATCGGACTGGACTTTCTACTAGCTGACTTGGACTCGGACTTGACTCGGTGGCGAATTGAAAATGAGTCGACTTGACTTGTGACTCGGAACCATGTGACTTGGCTTCAACCCGAACGGTTCGCTATGATTTGCTCAGGTTTGTAACCAAGTCACCAAGCTCCGAGTCACAAGTCAATCTCACTTTTATAGTTTTGACTCGAGTCAAGTCGAGTCATTTTCAATTCACTACCGAGTCAAGTCCGAGTCGAAGTCAGCAAGAAGAGGGTCGAGTCCGAGTCATGGTATTATGACTCGAGTCCGAGTCCAAGTCATTGTGTTGACGGCTCAGTTTCCAGTTGAAGTCTTGTTAAACCCACTTTTTATAACTCTGTTTGTTGATATCGAATAGTTCGCATATATAATATACTAATTATCCTCACTTTTAGTAGTTTCTGGTCGCATTTTCAAGTACCTGTACCGATGGACGAAATCCCAATAGTGTGGTTATTTTACCATTCTTCGAAATGACAATGAAATGTCGGTCTTGGCCGACGGAGTCTCGAGTCATATGAGTTGGTTCGAGCCCATGCGCAGGAGGGCTGTTCAAAAATACCTTTTTTTTCGGATGCCGGCCATTCACTGATTAAATTGTCTGGTTACCTTTAAAAACGCTGCACACCAAATTTGGTTGAATTCCAACTGGCATAAAACTCCGCAGATCCAATTAAAAATTTGAATTTATTGGGAAAAATCGAAAAAAAAAATTCAAATTGTTTTGTCAACCCCGTGAAATTGTTGAGCTGTATTTAAAAACGATGCAAAACAAATTTGAGTCAATTTCAATCAGTACAAGTGGAGTTATTTGAATTTTTTGTTGATAATTCTCGGATTTGATTTATGGGTGATGACAGAAAGAGCCAACATCAAAGGTTCAAATAGCAACGTCGCTCTGAACACTTGGTTGCCACAAGTCAGTTATCCCTGCGGTAACCTTTCTGACACACCTTTCTTGAAACTTGCAATACCAAGGGCATCGATGGACCGCACTTTTGCAGACCGGATTCAGACAGAAAATACGGGTCGATTGATCTGACCGAGGTTTCCGTCCTCATCGAGCTCACCCTTGGATACCAGCTTACTTTTCGACAGATGTTAAGCGAAGTCAAACTTCACGCCTTACACTGCCTTCAGAGGGAATTGCCGGCGATGGGACAAATACAATTACAATTACCGGCTCGCTTAGTATTACAAGATCCATCCGCTCAGCGGTTCCCTCGTTTCACCGTTGTTTATCGTTCGCCTTCCATCTAATAAGAAACCCGTACGGGCGGCCTGGGGTAAGTGTCATGACAGCATAATCTTTCCGGATCTGTACATTCATCAAAACGTCCATACCAGGAAGTCGTTCAAGAGCTGATTACGCAAAATTTAGTCTGCGATAGCATATATAATGAACCGATCCTTGATCCAAACTTCCCTGCGCGATTGATGAGTCATGTTCGGTCATCAATTGTACAATCATCACCTAACTAACCAGCTCTGTTGACTTGACTCGGTATAGTGTAAAATCTTAAACCAATTCGAGTTTATATTAGTCATGCTTACCAATTTCTCTGAATAATTATACAATCACAGCGTCGCGATACCATGGATATTGCTCCGTGTGACTGGCTGTAATGAGTTGGTGTATAACAGGTGTGGCCAACCTGCGGCCTTGGTGCGATAATTATGTCGCCATCTATGCATACTTAATGAGCGTGTGTTGGCGGCCGCCATGCGCTCCAGAATTCCCACTTAAGTGTTGGAGGTTTATCTAGGCTGTCTTAAAAAACCTAGAAGTGGGCCGTGCTACAAGTCGGCACATACGGAATAACAAATAACCAATATCAGTCTGTTATAAATGACTATAGTAATCGATAAACAACATAAGTACCACGAACAGCAACATGCCATTTGCATTACCGTAATTTTCAGGAGATATTAATTCAGCTCAAATATTTTCTTCGCACTTCGCGCGATTCGGCATGATATGATTTTCCGTCTTTAATAAAGGAGTTACCTTGCAATCCGAGCTCCACAGTATGAATTAGAACCACAGAAGAAAATCATGCGCTCTATAAATAGATAACAATTTGGAATCGTGCGCGTATCACGAACGGAAGATTTTCTGGTACGTTTGTGCGATTCAAATATATACGTTGACTATATACCGTAATTCCTGTTGGTAGGACAAGAAATGAGGACATGCAACCAAGGAATTAATAAATTTCCGAAGATGCATCATCGTCAGTTTTTTGCGTAATATTTTCGAAAACACTCTCTTCATCACCTTTTACCGGTAAATCTGATCAAGTGGACCGGGAAAGGATAAATATTTGATAGTAATATGCGCAATACGCATGCATGTGCATTGTGCAACTTTCAATATTATCGACGAAATTCATTCACGAAGATGAGAAATTTTCGCGCCACCCGCGACTGTAGGCAGCAGCTTCTAACCCAGTGGTTCTTAACCTTTTTTCTTCCAGCGCCCCCTTTCATAAATTATCGTGCTCCAGCGCCCCCCCCAACTTCATATTGACAATGAGTAAGACAAATAAAGACAATGAGTAAGAGGGAGGGCCGTAATAGCACTTCGTCAACCCCCCTAAAAACGATTGCCTTGCGCACCCATAGCGTGATAAACTGAACCTCTGAGGGCTTCGCCCCCACGAGCCCCATATTGTGATTTTGATGGTCAGCAAAGTTTGTGTGGCCTGGTCGCCCTAGGTACCAAAATTTTCTATAATGCATGAATGGAAAGGTGGTAATTACATATATAACTCGCTATAAACTTTTTATCCTCTCAGCCCACGTAATCAGATTTACCAGTAGCACTGAGTGAGCTGTTGTATGGGAAAATAAAGGGCACGTAATTAATAATTAAACATATTCGGGCGTGCCCGCAGGTACAATTATTCGTTACCAGGGCCGTAAAAGCACTTCGTCAGCCCCCTCCAAACAAAAAAACGTTGGTCCAGGGCCCCCATCGGGTGATAAACCAAACCTCCGGGAGACTTCACTCCCAGACCTCCATTAGGCTGTCCGCTATTGGCTGATAGCCTGTTAGGTATCTACATTGGGTGTCCATTTACTGAGGCAGCTATGCTCGCCTAGTCGCGCGAAGCGCGAAAAATTTCACTAATTAATGATTAAATTGGTCAATATCATCGGGAATTGCATCTAAATTGAGATCAATTTTTATCCTCTCTCTACTCATGTAAACACATTTACCGGTAGAGCTGTGTGAGGTGCAATGTTTCCTCTAAGCTGCGCACGTGCGCAGTGCTGACACGGTCTCTGCGCACAGGAAATCTACGTTGCGCACAACAAATCCGAAGTTATTACCTTTTTTTAGTCGTTACGCACTGTTATCCAAAGGTCTGCGCAGTGAGTTGTTGAGTGTGCGCAGACTCATCAAAACTTGAAGCGAACATTGTGAGGTTTCTTGGAAACTGTAGGGCCCGTTACTAATAATTAAACATGTTCGGGCGGGCGAGCCCGTTGGTATGACTTCGTTGCATGATGTTATTTCGTGACCCCCTGTCTGCAATATCAAAAAATATAGAATCGCTCAACGGGGATATCGCCCAACAGGAATATCCCTGTCGCCCAATCGTACTAAACTAAAAGACGCACCAATTTCAGATTGGTATTTCCTCACTGACATATAATTTTTCCCTGCCAGATGGAATTCGTCTTCTGGGGTTCAGATTGCCAAGACAGGAACATTCGGTGTCAGTCATTTAGGCGCTCATGGACAATCAAACCTATATGTATTTTGAAGGCTATATGTAGCGAAGTTTTCGGTGTTAATTTGCCCTGAATACTCATTAAGGATAAGTCCTATCACCACATCATCTACTGCGAAGCCATTTTTCTCCAGCGCCCCCCATACCGCCCCCCTGAGCCCAGCGCCCCCCATATCGCCCCCTGAGCGCTTCCGCCCCCCTTCAAAGTCGCCAGCGCCCCCTGGGGGGCGCTGTGGGCAAGGTTAAGAACCACTGTTCTAACCAATACTCGGGATTTCGATGCGCATAGCAAGCCCTCGCGAGCGTTCTGTCTCTGCAAGGTATTTCACAAGAAAGCGGTGATGAGACAGAATGCCGCAAGGGCTTTATGCGGTGCGAAGTCCGCCAGTAGCTAATTAACATAAATCGAACTACTTCAATACATCCTGAACATTAGGCTTATCTTATTTTGGAAATGTAAAAAGAGGACACTTTTTCAGAAATTTCAGACATGCAAAACCGGAGAAGAATTCTCAAAAACCGGTAAATTTCTCCCACTTCGTGATCGGTTGACTAAAAAAAAGGTCTTCACTACCGCTCAGAGCTCAAAATAACGTTTTTCTCCCCGCATTGCCAGGTGGATGACTAAAGAAAAAAAAAAGGTCTCCTTTTCGCTCAGACCTAAAATCACCGCTTTTCCCTCCGAAATCCCAGCCGGTGCTTCACTTCTGCGCTAATTTGAGGCATATCACTCGCATTTTCCTCTAAATCTCACCTAAATTTTCAAAAAAGAGGACAGAATCTCAAAAAAGAGGACAGAATTTCAAAAAAGAGAACAAAAGGGCGTCCTCCGAGGACACTTTCAAAAAAGTCAAAAAAGAGGCAAATCCTCTTAAAAGAGGACGTATGGTAAGCCTACTGAACATGCAAGAGTTATAGTTGAGACGATCACAAGACCCTGAGAAAGTTATGGTGGTAATACCATTATTATACTTATATGGCTGTCGTGCACTGCCCCTTATGTTAGTTGCAGTAGCGTTTCATCGCTGCCTAGGCGCATCGGCATCTGCAAAGTCTTTAAAGCAGTTGTTGTATCCTGAGTCATCAAGTAAATACAGAGGTCTCCAACAATGGCGAGCACGCTAAAAACGTTACGTCACTTTCTTCGATAATCTGACGGCGATTTGTAAGATTCCTGGACGTGCATACATTTTAATTCGATTACGACTTTGAATATCTTAGGGGTGGTCAACTCATGGTCCGCGAGAAGGTTTTAAGTGACTCGCGCAGTACTTTTCGAAATTCTTTATAATTTAAGAAATGAATTGCCAACGGAATTTATTTAGAGCTTGCAAAGTCAAACAAAATTTAATTAGCTTGTCCGAGAAATTTGGTATGCTACTGATTAATAAATCAACAGCCTCAACGCATTGACGTAGCCAAGGAGGCGCAAGGGAACATCCCCCATATTTTCGCTAGTCATTGTAGTGGCATGTTGATTTAGCTGGAATTTTTTTTTCTATGTGTCCGATTATAGTAAACACTCCTAATGCACAGAATTTAGTCAAACTCAGCCCCGTGGGCGATTTTGAGGAACAGGGGGCGAAAATGTCGATGCTCGCGACAGGGGGTCGATTGGGGGCGAAAATGTTCGATTAATACGGACCAAAATAAACATGAAGACGGCTTAATCTGTATATGACACAAAAGTTGACTAAAAAAGGTCACAACTAGGGCGATTTTTTGACATGTCAAAATACGCCAAAATTTTGTCAATATTTTGGTGGTACAGGTCGAAAAATTGCCAGAATTGTGTTCACAAAGTCAAATATTTTATGCCACCTGCATTTCGTTTGTATCGAAAATGTTTGCACTGTCGGTGACCTTATCATACGACATTTTACAGCTTTAGACCTACTTTATTGGCCTACCGTTGTAGACGGCCCATTACCTGCTCGTTGGGAATCATAAACTGCCTAATGAAACAAATGGGTTCACGTGGTGTTGTGGTGAACGTAGCGCAATATCCTAACTGAAGCAAAAACTGCGTGGGCATTGCATGGTTCCTATATCAAGAAGCGCATGATGAAAAATTGTGATGTAGAGACAACTTAGTCAGAATGAAGAACCAGCAGTGTACGCACTACTTCAGTGTTGCCAGCAAACAACTGCCGCTGTTAAACGTTCCTCCTCCATTCTTGGCAAGCTACTTAGTAAAGACAGACAGATTTTACCCGAGAATATAGGAAAGTGTCCTTCGTTGTTGTACTACAAATTTTTTAAATTATTTCTACCATAATGCGTGATGAAACTAATAGAATTCTTCATAGGTCCAGAGTTCAGAGTCCAGAATTTATACAGCGCCGCAAAATATTAAAATAGCTTTAAAGGGTCCCACGCGATTTTCTTTAGATGACTGAATTATATCAATAAATATGTTGCTAACATACATTAATTGGGGGTCGTATCTGTATACCACTGGGCTCATTTGGCAAGGACAGGATTATTCGACGTTTAAGACATAGCAAAATCGACGGCATCAGTGAACATGCCTCTATCATTTTGTGCAAATGTTTTGTCGACGATCTCGCTGCGAGTGCACTGCACTCGCGAAGCCTCATGTTGGAGGAAACGTTATCTCCTAATTGCGA
This sequence comes from Botryllus schlosseri, assembly GCF_051294905.1. Lineage (NCBI taxonomy): Eukaryota > Metazoa > Chordata > Ascidiacea > Stolidobranchia > Styelidae > Botryllus > Botryllus schlosseri. The sequence goes on from NC_137238.1 coordinate 26,857,991, forward strand.
ATATAGTTAGACTCAATTCTGTGAATAATATGTATTTATAACTTTCAGAAGGGGGCTCAAATACTGAATGCAAGAAATCTAGTGACAATGAATCATGAATAGTTGCGAGAAAAATTTCAAGTCAAATAAATCTGCTATGAAATATTCTACTTTATGGTCATATACGAAAATCTGTGATTCATGTGGCTGGCCCCTGGATACGTCAATGCGTCAGAACTGTTGTTTTAGTCATCACCAAATTTCGCGGTCATGCTAATCAAATTTTGGTTGGCCTTGCAATTGTACCTGATGTCATAAATAATTTCGAAAATTACCTCGCAGGTTACACCAAACCTTCTCGTGTACCAACTTTGGTCTGCGTATGCCACGGGCTGGCCGCACCTGATCTGTATGGTTATTAATAACAGTCATTGGTGGTACATAAAAATTCTATTGGAAATTTTTTGAAAGCTAATATTTTCATGATAGAGAAGTTGGAGTCGGAGTCGGAGTCGGAGTCGGAGTCGAAGTCAGGGTCATTCTCACAAACTCCGACTCCGACTCCAGTCAGTATTTTCCCACCGACTCCGACTCCGACTCCAACTCCAGCTATTATAGTTTTCACGACTCCGACTCCGACTCCGACTCCATCAAGCGAAAATTACCCCGACTCCGACTCCGACTCCACCGACTCCACAGCCCTGATAGACACACTGCATTATCTTATAATGAAGCATCATTTCTCAAACAATTGTTTAACTAAACTGATGTTTAAACTAATTTCTCATCTAGGTAGAACAAGTATAAAGATATAAGTAGGCGAGATGTGGTACCGATGAATCAAAAATTACAAAATGATCTCTGTCCCCCAAATGCCGATAACAGCAGATCTCTTACTGACTCAACACTTCGATCCAAGCTCTACCTACCGCGGATATATTCATGAGTATCCGCCTTCTCAAATAATATTTATAAGCGTTCAAAATTTGTTGCTCGAACGTATCATCGGTCCCCATGGGGTGGGTCCAAAAACACGACTCGGGGACCTTTGAGTCATACGCTAAAAATGACGGATGTTCCAACCTTTCTTGCTGTTTACTGTAATCCAACCTACAGCAAGCTAAATTAGAATAAATATGAACTCATACGTTGGCAGAAAATGATGTTTCGATTTTGGCTCGAACTTACACATTGAAAGGTAGGCTACATACATATTGCCCGTAAATCGACATTTTGACTTCAAATTAGCTCGTTATAGCGATAAAATACCACAGGTCATTATGAAATACAGTCTCTCTGTATGTAGGCGTGTTTCTGTAGTAGCATGAATAGTTAGTTCAATTAATTTGTTTTGATTTGGCTATGTTATCACCGGCCCCCACGCTATAAATTTTGTAATTAAATTGAAAAAAAATCCACTCAAGAATGATATTGAATAAAAAAATATGTTTCGTTAAATAGCCTGATACATGCCATACACTTCTGATCAAAAATTATTGCTGGTTTGTTCGTGATGAAGGTTACAAAGAAAAATGTATACGTCGATGGAAATTTATTTACACCCCCCAAAACAGAAAACATCTGTTACAGACGCCCAAACTCGCGCAAGTCCAAGTCATTTGCATGCGTGGAAAGATCCCGCCAGCATGCAGTAGTAAACCAAGTCACTGAGTGCAGTCATGGGAATATCATCGATAATTTTACAAGTATTTTTGGTTCCAGTGTCTCATCGGTACCACATCTTCCCTACATGAACATGTTCAGACAAATTGTGTATTCAAACTGCACTAATGTTTGAAATAGTCTTCAAATTTCATGAGTAAAGATAAATGCATGTCGCGCGTAGCTATCACACCACAAAAGTTTCAAAATATGTGATCTAAACATCCCCTCCTCAGCAGGTGTTTTCCACTTGTACGTTTCGCAAACAGTGAATAGTTCATAATGCGCGCGAACTGTTCTGGTGTGTAATTTTTGGCAATGTTACGTGATTTATTTAAAAGTGGAATGTTACGTAGTTCTAATTTTTAAAATAATACGTTAAACCAGGGGTCAACAACACGCGGCCCACGAGGTCATATTTTAAGGCCCGCGACCTAATTTGAGATTTCATAAGAATAGTTGGTAAATCATTTCTGAAATTGAATTCGTAGTTTACAAATATTGTTGTCGTTGTTCAAAATCAGCTAGTATGGATGGTGTGAACGCGAGGTTCACGTTCGTGTTCTGTGCGTGAACCTCGGAAATTTAGAGGTTCGCGTTCACAACAGAACCTTGGTAGGTTCTGCACTGTGAACCTTTTGGTAAATTGTAATTTGCACTTCATTATAAGATCTTTGGTTCAAATTTATTGCATTTCAAGTGCGGGTCACTCTATGCATGGCGCTGGCAGCATAAAAAATCAACACTAAAGAGCGTGCACCTTGACAACCTTGAAAGTTTTACTTGCTCTTTTGTTACAAAAAGTTTCTCGAAATATCCAGCTTTCCGTTTGTCAATCTTTAGTGACTCTCTGCTGTGAGCTTGACCCGCAATCACACAACAGCACGAGCGATATACGTGGTCAGCGAATGATGCTTATGCAACCACTCAATGACATTGATATCGTCTTCTGATGTAACGAATCGAGCGGCCGTACGGGGTCAATCTTGACTTCATATCTTTACTGTATCATTAAAACCAAATCTGTGCGATTAAGGGGCTGGCTACTGCTGTATAACTGTGGTATCAGTAGCGAGCATAGAAACCCGTTTTACACTCTGCGCAATATCAATGTAGCAATACTCAGACTCCGAAGTCCGAACACATTGTCCGGTCTGGCTAAGACCGTTAAGGCGTAGGCTTAGCTTCCCTGGTAAGTCCTCGTCGAAATTGCTGGCAAAGCGACGGAATATATTGATTTTATGCGATTATTATATCCTTTGATTACCGCGGTTGATACAATTAGCGACGTTTAAGATGCCAATATGTACTTCCGCAATGTGACATTATGTGGCCCGGGTGTTCGCTAGGTATCGTGTACATGACTATAGGCTATCACTTCATTGAAAGACAGGGTTGAAATTAGCAATATGACGTCACGAGGTTCACGTTCGTGTTCACACAGAACCTTTCGCAAAGGTTCGCGTTCACACGAACCTGAACCTTTCAGAGGTTCACACCATCCCTATCAGCTAGTCCCTTGTGTCCAACATTACTATTCGTCACTAGCCGGTATACGGCTTCGGCGATGGTAATAGCATTAGATAGAGGAAGGATTAGCCGATTTGAAGGAGCGTGTTTTCTTGAAGTGCGATGGCCCAGACTCTCCACCTAGCTAGACCGAGACGCCTTTAGAAAACGACTTGGGGCTTTCCCTCATGATCAAGCTTTGCGAGGAGATAGATTTCAGGCAAATAGCAGCTAACCTCAAAAGCAAGTGTTGTTGTATTTGTATAAATTTAATAAAATGGCATTTCTTTCGTGGTAACTATTCCCGTCGCCCACGTTGGAGAGCACAGCGTTGTACTGACGTAAAGTTCTGTAAACGTGGTTGTGAAACTATTTGGCCATTTTACATCGATATTGAATTCGTGCGAAATGTGAAAAGTGGCCCGCGAACCGTTTCGAGTTGGCGATCCCTCTTTTAAACTAATGCTTAAAAGCATCAACTCAAGCCTAAGAGAAGGGTGGCCAATCTTTTTGCTATTCGCGGCCGCATTTCGATTAGTCATGTGGCCTACGGCCGCATTCCAGGGCATAGCTCGCAATGAGCATACTGGACGCCAAAACTGACCATATCCATTTTAGGTGAGCTCCAGACTAATCTAGTTATAATAACATCGGATTACTATACGCCCCGAAATCGGGAGTGGTCAATGACTTCACTGGTTTTGTTATGAATATATTCCTGGATACGTCATGGTCGCGCCAAGCGCGAACATTTTTCAGATCCGAATGAATTTCGTCATTAATATTAGTAATTTCACATATTCCTATCAAACATTTATCGTTAGCCCATGTGATCAGATTCCCTGGTAGAGTTGATGGAGGGTGTGTTTTCGAAAATTTTGGGCAAGTTATAAACAATGATGCGTCTTCGGGTGATCCAATTGTAATTAGTCACTTTGTTGCATATGCTGTTATTTCTAGAGCTGGGCACAATGATTCGAGTACTCGAAGATGAATCTAGTATTAATTTTAATGATTCGAGTCGAGGATACGAAAATACGATTTTTTCAAGTATACGTTCCTCGCAACTGAAAGTAAATTTACTTGAGAGAATTATAGTTTTTACACAATTTTCCACTGAGAAAGTCTTGAAACCTTGATTGACCGTGACGCAGCATACGAGACATAATACAAAGCTACGAACGTTACTGGAAATAACACATTGTGCATTGAGTGCATTGGAGTCGGTATCGTCGAAAAAATACCAGAGTATCTTTCATGTGACGGAAACAAGGCATAAAAGGTAGATATTTGAACTTTGACATAGTACATTATGTTGTGACGTCATAATGAGTGATACACGAGTACTCGACTCGACTCGAGCGTAATAATTAGGGCAAGTTTTTGTTGCAGTTAAATCCGTGAAAAGTTGCATTTATTATCGACAAAAGTTGCAGTAAAAAATTGCATTTATTTTTTCACAAAAGTTGCAATAAAAGACCACATTTTGCTCGGTTGACTAAGGAAAAAAAACGTCAACTTCCCAGTTCCATTGAAAAAAAAGGTCCGGCTCAGCTCCCGAAATACCCGTAAGAGCGTTACTTCGATGCTGATTTACGGTACTTCGGTCGAATTTGGCCGTGTATTTCACCAAAATCAAAAATACTTTCATGAAAAATCGAAAAAGTTGCAAAATGTTGCAAACAGTTGCATGAATAAAAACGGGCAAAAGCTGCAAAAAGTTGCACTGTAAGATTCCTTCAAACAGCCTAAAACAGCATTCTACATATCTTACGAGTATTCAGGAAGCTGCCGGAAGCTGTAAAAAAAAAGTTGCAAAAGTTGCAAAAACTTGCTCTAATAAGTGATTCAGAATCGAATCACTCAGGTACTCGATTTTGCTTAGCCCTAGTTATTTCTTGACCTTCCATCAGGATTGCCAGTATAGTGGAAAGATATTGAAATCACCCAAACGCTCCAGAAACAAATTTCTTTCGTGATGAATACACGATTCCTAGTTGGTATTTCTATATGGGGCGGATAATTTTCTCTGCTGTTCACATCTGTACTGCGGTGCTCAGATTGCAAAGCCGCTACCATATTAAAATCGAAAAACGAAGTCGCATTGAAGCGAGCACAGCGCGAAGAAAATTTCAAGGTTGGCGGCCGCAGGTGGGCCACCCCTCTTTTATTTTATCAGTTTTTTTCGAAACGGCGTTGTGGTACAGCAAAGGTGGTCAAAGTATTCAGGAAAGCTACTCAAGTAGAAGTAGAAGTAGCGACGAAAAAATTTACTCAAGTACGAGTAGAGGTACTTCTTTCATAAGCAACCTAAAACTACTTGAAGTAGGAGTAGAATTGACCGACTGTAAATCTACTCAAGTAAGTCAGTAGTCTAGAAAACGATCCTAATTCTTTCACGTGGATCGTCAAAAGGTGCAAATTGAACTACGCGAAAGGTGCCGAGCTCGATTCTTACTGATGCATACCAGGAGGCATCCAATTTTCGACAACATAAGCATTCGTCCGCATCATGTGATGAAAATGACAATATTGATATGAAAATGCGATACTAATCATCTGTTTTCCCGAACAGCGCGTTTTGGAAAATATAATGGTATGGCACCCCCCCCCCCCCCCTCCCATATTATAAGGCCGGTATTTTAGTCGAAGAGCAATACGGAGAAGTTGTATAGGATACGGTGTAAACACTTTGCGCGATTAGTAAACGTTAATAAAAAATATGGTGGTCCGTAAAAATGCCAAATTGTGTAAGTTTTATTTCCGGAAATTAAAGGCATTACTACACTTGCTATTATACTTTAACGTGTATGTTATAGAGATGAAAGGACTATATTAATTAGAACTCAAAGTATATGATACTGGGAATTGAAAGTGAAATATAAATACTACTAAGAACAGAACATAAATTTCATGTCTTTAGTCCAGAAATTTTCGAAGGTGGTATGCTAAAACAGCCCGAAAACTAAAAAAAAGTCAGAGTCCACTTTTCCAGATTAGGACACGCCATGGACATGCTAGATTACGATATGATAAGTAAGTGCTAGATTGCGAGACACTGCGCGCGAAGCGCGACGAAAATTCTGGGCTTTACTCAACTTCTATGAAATTAAATGTTAATACTCCGTGAAAACAGCCCCGAAATTCATCAGGCTATCTTCCTAATTGGAGGATTGAGAACTACTTCTACTTGACAAACTAAAAATAGCGAAAAGTAAGTAAGTAGATCACAAAATATTACGAAGTAGAAATATAAGTAGCGAAAATCAGATCTACTTGAGTAAGTACCAGAAGTAGAGGAAAACTACTTGAGTACTTCGAAAAAGTAGAAGTACTTCGTTACTGACCACCTCTGGGTACAAAAAATGCTTAAAATATTCGCTAAGCAAGAATTACATCTGAGAAAGCTTGTTATCGAATCATCGAACAGGATAGTTAAAAGAACGTTCGTGCCATACCTGAATCCAATGCATAACTAAATATTTCATTAACAATGTACAGCGTAAACATCTATATATGTACCTACAATCTATCTACAATCTTACGTAATCAATTCCACATTAAATGCCAGCATGCAGTTGGATTATATTTCTCAAATTTATCCTGTCATTTATGACAATCATGGTTGCCCTTGATAGAGGGGATTTGAGAGAATAGCTCGTTAAAATATTTCAAATATAACATAATATTAACTAGAGAAATGATGATTAGTCATCGATCGATACATATACACACAGCTGACGAGAAAATTAGCTTGCAAATATAGCAAAGAGTCCTGCGAGCAGAGCCAGGCAGAATGCAGCCCAACCAAGCGCATAACTGTAGCCCCAATTGATAATTGATGAAAGGTCGACCACATCGATTCTCAGTCCGGTATATGCACCCATGGCAATGACAAGGAACAAAGCTGTAAAATAGCAGAAAATATATTTGCTATATGCGTAGTCATTGAGATCGAATTAGCTGGGATGATCAGGCGTTGTCGCTACTCGTTTTGAATGTGATACATACCACTCACGACTGCCAGTACGCCACCAATTTTTGCCAATTTGTCCTTTCCTTCAACTCTTGCTGCTAATATCACCAGAATGGAAGCAGGTAAAAGACCGGCCATGGCGAGTACGAGGAATGCTATTGCTACCTTTTCCGCATCATATTTGACAACTGTTAAAACAGCAATCACTGTCATCAAATAGTCTCGGTTTTCTGAATTGAAATTAGTGTCAGTGTTCCACTTACATAATATCTCTGCCCCAAAAATCCACTGATTTGGAGGGGCCATCATCTCCAGATGAAGATAATAAGATTGGGAGCAACATTTATTATATTAACTGAATCATTGACGTAGTTTGTGTTTGACATGTTAAAGCTGGCATTGTTGACTTTGCCTCTAGATCAGTGGTTCTCAACCTGGGGGGCACGCCCCCCTTCGTGGGGCGTGGAAGCATTGAAGGGGGGCGCGAAGAAGCGGTCAACTGAAAAAAGAATTCGCGAAATTTTTCACCATCAAAAAGGGGGGCGTATCTCCAAAAAGGTTGAGAACCACTGCTCTAGATTCTATAGCACGTTTTTTTGCCCGTGTTCATTAAAAGGCAAAACTTCAAATTACAACTATATAGGCCTACTGTGTATTTTGCATTTGAAGGATATTGGTGGTTTAACGAAGGGATGTTGGAAATAGTGAAATATCGTTTCAGTGATGGGTCAACACTTCAAGTATAGCCGGGAACACTACGCCAACACGTCAGACGCCAAGAAAATCATTGTCTTCCAATTTGTAAACGAATATTTCGGAACCATTGATTTCTTACCATCAAAAGATATGCCCCTGGACTCCGCTTTGATGAGTCCTGCCGAAGAACTCGAGCCGACAATCCAAGCGGGGGTTGCAAGTGCAAGAATTGTAAAAAGCAGTGCTATGCTCAGTACTACCCCGCTTCCAAAAAGTAACGATTTCATGATTCAGGCAACGTAATGTGATGTAAATACAATACCAGAAACTGTAAAATATGAAGATCTGCGTTCGCATCATCATCATAATCATATTATCAAATTTTTTACCAGATTAATACACCACAAGATTGCGATAAAATGAAAAGAGAGGAGGGGTTTTTATCTATACTTGGAGCAGTCTTTTAATCAGACACCCAACTTGACCTAACAGCATGTAAATAAGAGGCATGTACAATGGAAATGGCTACGATCCACTGATATCTTTTCCATATGAATGTGGATTAGGTTACTAACAAAAATTGGGCATATAGTAAGTCACTTTCACTTCAGCCCCATAATTTCTTCTATTGTCGTCTCAACACAAGTCAAGACCTTCGTTGTTTAGCTGATCTCGAGTAAAAGGCGGATGGTTCACTGTGTATTCATAATAATGTTGAGGAGTCTATGGCATATACTACTAGCATCTTCATCCTAGTCCTACACTACATCCTATATCGTAGCATCATTTGAAATCAGATCAGGCAGGGACGTATAAAGCTGTAACTGGAATTTGATGAGGGTGGGTAATTGGCTGCAAAGCAGAGTCAATGTTGAGGAAGTGCTATGACTTCTTGTTTTTATTCCAACTTTACATGTCACCCATGTAACAATATCAGTCATCATGGTGGCTCTTTGGCTCGGACAAAACTACGGGGATTACAAATAGTAGCATTTAGAGAGTACCTTGAGTCCATAAGCACGAAGTTTCAGACTAATGCTGCCTGACCGTTTGCGGGCCCGGCGTTTATCTTGATCTCCCAACGTCATACCAAAGCACTCCTTGTAAGTGCACTTGGTTATATTTCACATACTGGATCGCTCCATGCTCAACGCTTTCTCGTAACATATGTAGTAGGGGTGGTGTGAGCCTCATGACGCCACGTGACGTCACATTGATAATTCCAACCCTACATTTCAGTGAAGTGGCATATTTATGCATACGCGATACCTAGCGACGACACGGGCCACATAATGCAAGAATGCTGAAGTACATACTGACTTTTTAAACGTCGCCATATGTATCAACTGGGGCAATCAAATGATATAATAATCCCATAAAATCAATATCTTTCGTTTCTTACGACCAAAACTTGCAAGGAATTATAAGCTTACGACTTAAAGGTCTAGGTCAGACCGGACAATGTATTCGGCGTCTGACTGTTGCTGCGTTGATATTGAGCAGAGTGTAAAACAGGTCGCTAAACTTGCTACCGATATTACCTCATACAGCAGTAGCCAACACCCCAATCGTACGGATTTGGCTTTTATGATACATATGAAATACATATACATGATACATATGAAATCGGCACGGACCCCGTGCGCTTGCTACACTTTTTTTACATCAGAAAACGATATCAATTTCATAGATTGATGGAATATGCATCATTCGCTGACTACCTACAGCAGTGGTTCTCAACCCGTGAGCCGCGGGAGTTTATTTTGTGACCCGCGCCATCTTTCATTATGAACGCAATTATTACTGACTCGGTATTGTTACATATTGATTTAGCTGCTTAGCTCTCTTATCCAACCGTATCTGTTTCGTTAGATTACTCATTTTTGATGTGTTCCGGTTTCTTGATATATGCTCGAGTTTAGATTGTTATTGTTTTGAATCAGTATTCGGTTGGACTCCGGTTCAAGAGAATCCCGCTACGTAGTTCATTTTAAGGAGTGTTTCATTGACCGCGAATGGTTCGAACAGAAACAAGAGATGGAAAATTAAACGACAAAAACTGGGTTTGTAATTCTGCGTGGAACAACGAATTCGCTTTCTCAGCCCGCAGACGTTTATTTTGCGGCCCGCGACATCTTTCATTCTGAACGCAATTATTAATGACACGGTATATTGTTACATATTAATTTAGCTGCTTAGCGCTCTTATCAAACCCTCTCTGCTGTTTCGTTTGACTACTCATTTTTGATGTGTTCCGGTTTCTTGATATATGCTCGAGTTTAGATTGTTATTGTATTGAATCAGTATTCGGTATCGCATGTCCTGGAACACGTTGCCGCGTAGAGTACTTTATTCTAGCAATGGACGAGTTCACCGACTCCACAGACATTGCATAGCCAATTATCTCGGTGTATTTTATCAGAGTGGACACATTGGCAGATGAAATGCTGGCTGGGCATACGTGGGAGGGAGACCAGCGAAAAACCTCTACTTGACAAAGCAAACTTCTGTAGCTAATGGTGCAGGTCCCCGCGATGGCATGAAAGGAGAAGGGTTGATCGGTTTGCTCAGAAATTACCCCGAACGCCAAACTTCTCATATCACTGAGAGCTCAATGTGATAATGGCCTCTGTAACGCAATTTTAATACGTGATTTTATACTTGCTCGCTTATACGATTTGAAACAGGGAGTTCGGTTCGGAGTTCTCTGGTGGAAGGGTTTGAAGGTGCATATACCGGCCAGTATACGACTATGGTAAATAGGCTACAGTAGACTAAATTTAATAGTAGCCCACAAACACATGGTATTAATGTTATGCGGCTCGCGGCGTCTTTGCTGTTAAAATGCGGCCCGTTATACAAGGGAAGTTGAGAGCCCCTGACTTACATCTAGAGGTAGCGTATTTCGCCCTTGAAGTTGTGTGATTGCGGGTCAAGCTCACAGCAGAGAGTCACTAAATATTCACATACGGAAATTCGGTTATTTCAGCCAACTTTTGTAACAAAGCAGGTAGAATTTTTGAGATTGTCAAGGTCCATGCTCGTTTAGTGCTGATTTTTATGCTGCCAGCGTCATGCATTGAGTGCTGCATTTCAACCAAAGATGTTACAATGACATGAAAATTGTAATATATTAAAAAGGTTCACAGTGCATAACTTACCAAGGCTCGTTTGTGAACGTGAACCTCTAAATTTCTGCGTTTCACGCACAGAACGCGAACGTGAACGTGAACCTTACGTTCACACTATCCCTAATATGTAGCAAAACAAATCTAAGTCATTGCGACACTTTCTCTGTTTAGCTATATATCACTAATTTTTTAACATACTTAAAACACCCATGAATTGAATTTTTTGAAAATTATAGCAAGGGACAATATCTAATATTAAAAAGCGTCGGAAGGCGTGTTAAATTTGAGCCCACTAATCATCGGTGATGAGATCAGCGTCATTTGACTTATTCTGTAGCTGGAACGAGGGGTGGTAATAAGGGACGTGGACTGTTGGCAAATATTCTCTAAATGATAATTTTCAGGATGAATCTAACTATTGCTTTATCAGTGCACTACAACGCTGTAGTACTAGATGGTAGATGATATAAACTAATCTAAGCCCATATTCATCTCCTCAAGTTCGAGTTAACCTATATTACCCACAAACATACTGTTTTTCATGGCATATGCGGGAAAAGGCAATACTTTAAAAAAAATAGAGCCAATTCGCCAAAAGTAATGCCATTTCCGGACTCAGCGCCCCTGATATACCCCTGAGTCGATCTCACATATCATTATTTATGGGAAAAAATTATTGCCCTTTGTTTTCGATAGCTCTCCATATAATATATGAGTTTGGCAACCTTAAAAATCCACAGCGGGCACTAGAAACTCTTACTGCTAAGTCTAACTTCAACGCTATCCCGCAAGCAGTCTCTCCAATGAATAGATACGTGATACGTATGGGCTGTTACTCTGCTGACCACACCCGAAATGTGCTTTATATTTACCGGACACAGGACTATATAACTCTTTTAATTTGAATAAATACGAAACATTCTCAAAAATCACATACCAGAACGTCACGCTTGCTTCACGAATTATGCGCGATATCAAAGCCGTAAAGACGAAAATCACCAGCTGTGCAGCGGATCTCATACTTTAAAGTTTAATCCACATAATGGATGCACGTAATTGGGATATGATGGATCAACTGGGCATGCTTTCGATTTACGGAATGTACGTGCCATATACTGTTCTGATGTAGTTATACATTCACTATACTTGTGGTGATTCAGTACCTTTTACCACTAGATGGTGATTATGCTGATTGCTTTCTGATTGCCTTTACGTCGTGACTATCAAGTTCATCCTGTACTAGATGGGCGCGGCATCGTTTCTGTTCGTTGTACCTGCGTTAACTCTGTTTTATTGCCGTGTTGTATTCAGATACACTAGCTTACTTTTATGTTAATAAAAGTCTAGGAACCGATCGTATTGAGTGCTATTAAAGGGTACAACAATACTCATACAATTTCCTTCTACTTATGTCAAATGAGTATTTCATAGGAATGGTGAGAGCCCCTGAAAGGTTCTGGCTCGTGTGAACTTTTTTGATAGGTTCTATGTGAGCGAGAACGCGAACCTATTATGTCACGTGACGCCACGGTGCTAATCCCAAAACTACATCCCCATAAAGTAATACATCAATGAACACCAGTGCTTCTGAACCTTTTCTAGTTCGCGACCTGCTTTTGATACAAGTTTCATTGTGCGACCAACCATGAGATGTGCCCGAATGAATAAGAACGTAATTCGACATACAATGAGTCCTGAATTCTGAAGCCGTTCCGTTACATACCTGCGCCTTGAGGTCCATTTTAAACTTGATAATATCAGTCCAATTCATACACAGCATACTTGTTTAATGTGTTCGTACAGCGAGCGACGTATGGCACTGCCCAGCGAGGAGTCGGTTTAAAGCCAATTCATCATAGTAGTAAAAAGGTAACAGTTTCAATTTGTACACGGGAAAACAGAATACTTTCACGAGTTAACATCACAATGCGCAATATGTACACCAGTTTAATAACGTCTCGCGTATTGACGAAATTATCATTTTCAGCATCCTCATGTCGGCACACTTAGTAAAAGTGTAAGCTATTCCATAGTGTCAGCTTTAGTTCTTATTTTCCTGTTATTTAAAATTTTGCTTCTCCTTTCATACAAAACACTGTATATATAATACATATCAGAGTTGGATCAATTGTAATTTGTAATTGTAATTGAATGTGATTAATTACATTTTTCAATGTAATTGTAATGTAATTGTAATTGAAGCATTTTTATTTTGTGTAATTGTAATTGTAATTGTAATTTGACAAAAATTTTGCTCAATTACAATTTCAATTACATTAAATTGCTATTGAGACCTGACAAGCACAACATAAAATAATTGACTTATAATGCATTCTCTTTAAATGTCGACAAGGAATTTGATGGATCCATTTGCGGAAGCCCTTGACTGCGCCCTTACGGGCGAAGTTTTTTTTATTTTTACCGCTATGCTGGCCTCGGCTGCCATTGTATACAATTATTAGCTTACTAACCAACGGATGGATTCTCAACACGTGACTCACGATTGAATACGCCGAGAAGCGAACTGCTGAGCCGGCTAAAAGCAGCAGAATTGATAGTCCCATAGCTGGCGATCCAAGCGTCGAAATTTGATATGTATGCTCCTAATCGGAAGCTAGTGTCGCACTGATTCCGCAATAAAAGTATATTTCTAGGCAATGGTACCATCCCAAAATAGTCGTGAAAGTCTGGGAATCGGCATTGTTCTGAACAATCGCTGGGCGTAATTGGTCATTGTTGTGGTCATGCTGCTGCGGCGCTCTCACTTTTCAAAACAGTCGGCCTTAAACGGCTATTTTGGAGCAGTTACATTGCCCTGACGAGATTTTAATTTGTATTTTCGGAATTAGTGCATCAATAGCGTATGATAAAGACCAGATGCATCAAATTTAGACGCTTGGATCGCCAGCTCTAGGACTACAAGGTTTGCTGCTTTTAGCCGGCTCTGCAGTACGTTTGTCGGTGCATTCATCCGTGACTCACATCTTGCGCATCCATCCGTTGGTTGGCAATCTACAATACGATTTCAGATCACGATGCTGCATCGTTACTTCGTCTGGCTAACTAACCAGATCACTGGATATTATATAACGTCTTATCTGACAAAGCACGGTTTTGTTTTTACTCCTCATCCTAATTCCTACGTCCCTCGATAAAAATGATATTATTTCTTTAACTATATACTATATACGCAAATCCAAGACTTGCATATATTATAATACTTTTTTTCAACGACATACTGCATATAGTTCGAAAACGTTTTTTCTTTTTATTAATTAACGGGTATTTGCGCATCATGAATGAAACATGAATACTTGAATTGTTGTTAATTACGACGCTACGGTTGTCAAGGAGCACGGTTGAATTTATGATTATTCAATTACATGTTCAACAGCAGCAATTGTAATTGTAATTGTAATGTAATTGAAGCATGCAAGGAGTAATTGTAATTGTAATTGTAATTTGATATTTTTAGCATGGAGTAATTGTAATTGTAATGTAATTGAAACATGCATGATAGTAATTGTAATTGTAATTGTAATTGAACTGAAATAATGTAATTGATCCAACTCTGATACATATATATACGCCTATTCATTATATATGTTCATCAAATTCTCTGAATATCATACATCACTTCTTGACATTGTAGTGTTCTAACAATTACCTACTCTTGCTCCGGCTGACACGAAGATCGTCATTATGGTGCACTTTTCTCCATAAAACAGAATGCTTGTAGTTCGTTGCATCTATCGTACCTCTTGACTCAGCCAAGAAAGGCGCAAAAGAAGGAAAGAGCAAAGAAACTCACAAAACCAAACTTCAACGGACTAATGACTTCCCGTCCGTTTACTTATACCATATAGTTAGGCGTCATTTTACGTAAGTTACCGTGCCCAATGTGGCCAAGACGACAATGCCACAACTCAGCTGAGATTAGAGCTGGGCAAAATCGAGCAACTGAGTGATTCGATTCTATCACGTATTATACGCTTCGAGTCGGGTCGAGTAATCGAATATCACTCATTATGATGTCACAACAGAATGAACTGTGTCAAAGTTCACATATGTACCTTTTATGTCACCACAAAGAACAAAATGCCTGTTAGCCGCCACAATGAAGATACTTTGGTCTTTTTTTCGACCATACCGATTTAATTGCATTTCTTGACAATGTTGTGGGATGATCATGACTTCCGAAATGTGTTATTTCCAGTAACGTTCGTAGCTTTGAACTATGTCTCGTATGCTGCAACGCGCCCAATCAAGGTTTCAAGGCTTGCTCAGTGGAAAATAGTATCAAAACTATAATTCTCGTTAGAAAACTAACTTTTAGTTGCAAGGAGCGTAGATTTCAGTACTCGAAAAAATCGTATTTTACTACTCGGCTCGAATCATTAAAATTAATACTCGATTCGCATTCGAGTATTCGAATCATTGTACCCAGCCCTAGTTGAGATCAGTGGTTCTTAACAACCCCTTGACGACAGTCAAAAATTTCGCGCCCTCTTATCGTCATATCAAAAGCTATTATAAATAGCAACCAGATTGTTTGCAATTCCAACTCATAGTTTGATGGCATGGAAGGTTATGACTGTAGAGAGACTTCTCAGATATGAAATTCCGACCATACAAAGTGCAATAATTATGAGATGGAGACAGATCGCGCCTAGCGCGAAAACATTTTCAGTTGAATATTCTGTCAAAAATAAGCATGTGCAATGGTAGAACTTCGCATATAGATATTTTAACGATTTTGTTGTCTAATCCTTCTGTTATCCCTATTGAGCTTAGTTCAAACGTACCTGATGACCATAAGCTAAATAAGCCAAATGAAAAACCAATGGTGCGGCCCGCACGCCATTCAAACTTGGCAGCTCTTTATGGGACAAACAATTTTTCTCCACGAATCCCAAGTGTTCAATTGATTTTATTACTGGGCTTCCATAAAATGCTCTTTTTAAGGGTGGTATTCTTCAAAATGGGTCCTAATTGAGTATACACAGAGTATGGCTATACTTCGACGTTATCAGCCATTTTGATTGAAATCCTCGTTTCTTAGAGTCAAATGGCATATTATACATGGCATGTCACGCGACCTTATATAAGAAAATATCTTATTTCTACATAATTTTATTCCTTTCTACCCACTCTGAACAGATGCTTGACAAACATACCATAAAAGCTCAACGAATTTACCAGCTACTCATAATTGAGAGATATCTTTCCCATATAGAAATACCAACTTGGAATCGAATGAAATTTGTTTCTGGTACGTTTGGGAGTTTCCAATTTCTTTCCACTATATCGACAGTCCTGATGGGAGGTCAGGAAATAACAGCATGCTACTAATGACATGAATAATAAGAATAGGCCACCCGAATATTCATCATCATTTATGCCTTTCCCTACATTTTCAAAAACACTCCCTCCATCAACTTAACCGGTGAATCTGCATAATCACATGGGCTGAGAAAGGATGAATATTTGATAGTGTGAAACTACTAATATTAATGACGAAAATAATTCAAAATTTCGCGCTTGGTGCGATCATAACGTATTGCAGTAGGCTAACTATTCAGAACATGACCACTCGCGATTTCGGTGCGTATAGTAAGCCGATGTGAAAAAGTAGATTTGTCCGGGATTCACTAGACATGGACATTGGACACTGTACCGTTTAACATGGGTATTTGGGGTCCCATTAGTTCATTAGGGCTATGCCCTGGAATGCGGCCGTTGGCTACATAAGTTATCTAAATGCGGCCGTGAATAGCAAAAAGGTTGGCCATGGCTATGGCCACCCCTGATCTATTGGTATTTAGTTGGCAAATTTAGTGTTTTTCACTAGCCTCGAGTGGATGAATCGTGTAGTTGCGGTGGCCAACATGCAGAGTGAATATATACATTTAGTTCCGTAGTAATGTAGCTTTAATGCATTTTCCATCCGTACCATACTATCAATTGTGGATAGTCCGACTTGTACATTTTGTGACTCCATACGTGCCAATACGTATAATCAGAGTCGGATGAAAAGCTTTATGTAGCCTACGTATAATTTGGTATCATGAATCTATTTTGAGTGAACACCAAAACACATATAGCTAAACTGTTTCTAATTGTATAATTTTCCAAATAGCTCTGTGGGTCACCTCAAAATGCTCCGTTAGCGTTCACATAGAACCTTTCTAAAAGGTTCGCATTAACACGAGCCAAAACTTATCCTAGGTTCACACCATCCCTATATAGTAGCTTCTTACGTACCCCGCGTGTGAACAGTGCTAATGTGATAAAACAAAGGTTGCCAACCTAACTAGCTACCATTTTATAAATATTTTTATAGAAAGGACTCTGTAGGGAGCAGTGTCTCACCAACCATGAAACTCGGCGCCATCAGGGCAGAAGTACTAAAACGATATCCGTACCGAATTTCATGGTTTGCTTTGCACGCTATTATGTTCCGTGATCTGCCTAACTCATATATATCTAAATAGTATATTCATATTGAAATGAACCCGAATATTTTCGGCTGTCACTGGTCAGGGGTAATCGTCAGCAACTAGTAGAGAATTCAAAAGAACAGAGCAATGTAGTTTACGAAATTAAGTTTCACTGTGATTGTGGCTACGTGGGAATAACGTCAAAGCGCTTGCAGGAACGCATAAATCAGCATATCACTAGGGCCTAGATTCATTAGAACACGCGCATCACGCTCGGTGAAAAGCTCACCCTTGACCCATCCGCTCAAGATTGATGCGGAACAATCAAAGGCCATAAATTCTGCAATTGGCAAACACTTGTTGGATAATCCCACCTGTGCGAAAAATTATCCTGACGACAGATTTCGCGTACTCGGAAAGGGTCGTTCGCACTTTCATTTGTGTGCCTTGGAGTCGACTTTTATCAAAATACTCCAGCCAAGACTGTGTCAACAAAAAGAGTTCGTGTATCATCTAAAAAAAATGAATTGAACGCTCTCGTATTCGACATTTCATGCTATGGTGGTGTCATATTTTGTGATACGATTGTTGATATACAATGTTCTTTTGAATTCTCGACTAAGTTGCTGACGATTACCCCGGACGAGTGTCAGCCGAAAATATTCGGGTTCATTTCAATATGAATATACTATTCAATTGTATATTGAAGTTCTGTACCTCCAAGAAGCTGTTCATTAGGGTTGTCCATAATTTAGAAAATCTCAAAATTTATGCGTATCCATGTCTTATTCTATAGATTATAGTTAAAAAAAAACGTCAATGAACCTACAAGAAGCTCACGGGAAAGTCGTTAACATTTGTCTAAATGCGTTTGAAAGTAGCTGCCGTAGACTGGGCGTGTCAGCGACCATAGAACGGCAAGCAGACTAGTAATCACGAAATCACGGCGTTTGATTGACTAATCTGCTACGCTTCAATGATCACGACATTGGCGGCTTGTTGATCAGCTGGTCAAGGAATCGGCTAACGGCGGTGAGTCTGTAAGCGCATTGTAGGTTGGTCCGCTAATCATGATTTAGGATTAATTCAGAACATGTTGAGTAACGAAACACATGATGAACAAAGAACAGCTGCTTCACAATATCTTTAAATACATGACATGATGACTTATTGTGAAGGTAACCGTTGTAGCCTGTATGCCTTGATTTCACTGATGGAAAGCACAAAAACAAGCGGAAAAATATTGCAAAGGCGTTTATGCAAGTGGCAAACGAATTTCTAGTTTTAGAGGGGATGTACCATCATTGAATACAAATAGAGAGCTTGACATTGACACTACTTTGTCTGACCTTATTAGGCTCTTGTCGTGGTATATAATTAAGTCTTGAATGCTGTAAGGCTGGATGAATATGTCATTTATGCTCGACACTTGTCGGATTATTGCAGCATAATGAATCATACCCGCAAGTGCTGTCAAAGTCCTCAATGATGCCGCGAAAAGAGGTCTAAAGATGAGCACAGACTATGCTGGTAGGACCAGCAAAATGACAGTTTGCTTGCATTGCTTAGCATGTCCTTAATGAATCTTAGATCATTACCGGCTGCATCTCGACTAATGATTGAATCAAACCAGACATGGACATAAAAATGATGTATTGAAGCGGCGTGGTAGTTACACTCTTCTTCGGAAATCCAATGTAAGCTGCCTGTTCGGCTCACATATCTTCTGAGCATACAGGATTGTGTCCAGAATCCACATCACATGGTATGCGGCACCAGTTAGGCGATGTATAATATTCCTTACCTGCACCCAAAAAACAGAACCACTTGGTGTAATCTCAAGCATATCAGATATGTAGGCTATTTCTGGTATCTATACTTACTTCTGTAAGTTCACATTCATTCGCTGTTTCACCTCTCACGCCTGCAATAGGTTATTGTTGCACTAAAGCGATCGGTACCTAGTTTTAACACTAAAACATGCAATGACCAGATGTCTCATTTTATTATTAAATCACCAACGTACAATGCGCTTACGGAATCATTGCCGTTAGCGAACTTCTTGAACTAGTATAAGCACATAATCAGCAAGCCGATGTGGTCGTGACCATTCAAGCATAGCTGATTAACCAATCAAGAGACGTTATTTCGTGATTACTAGTCTTCTCGCCGTTCTATGGTCGTTAACACGCCCACTGTACGGCAGCTACTTTCAAACGCATTTAGACAAATGTTAACGACTTTCCTATGAGCTTATTGCAGGTTCATTGTTGTTTTTTATCAATAATCTACAGAATGAGACATGGATACGCATCTTTTTTGAGATTTTCCAAATTATGGACAACCCTACTGTTCATTTCTATAACTGCTCTGTGATCAATTAATCGCGAAGTGCACATGTGTTACTGATTAGATTGCTGAAGATTAAATGCCTTGGATTCATATTGGCAGTTCGTGGTGTCTGTTTACTGGACTACGCACAGGCTTAGCGAAGAGTGTGTATTCACACTGAAGAGTTGATACACGAAAATACAACATATCTCAGAATGATGTACCTCAGTATATATCAAACACATCATTTTTATCCAAAAAATGATGCTTGGTAAAGTAGAATAAGCACAAATACATTACCAATGAAGGTGGACAATGGACATAGTAGGCGTGTAGAGACGAAAAAAGGTATGCATGTTGGCACGTAAATTTTATAACAATGCGTCACATTACGAATCAATCAAAAACAAGTCTGACGGAAAGTAACAAAGAAAAGTAGGCTAGCAATTGAATACATATACCCTACACCAGTGGTTCTCAATCAGGGGGCCGCGAGCCCCTAGGGGTCCACAAAGACTCTAAATTTGAAAAATGATTGAGAAACGTTTTTCTAATTATAGGGAAATCACGATGCAGTTTTGTTTCAAACCTACTAAAACTTCAAGACTCACATCAACAGCATGGCGGTCTGAGATGAAACATCCTACTGTGAAAACACATTTTGATTGCGAAAGTCCCAATAGCCTACTAACACAAACATATTGTCGTTTAGTGGTGTTATGGTGGATTTTGTGGACAAAATAACAATTTGGAGTAGTAAGAACAATCAGTGTGACTTCGAAAGGTTTACAAATCATCTTGGATTAGAAGTCTTAGCAAATTAGTGAACAGTAGTTTAAAATAGAACTTCCTGAAATTTTTCCTAATCTGTCGCAGTAACGTGATTGAAACCTCTCGACGGAATCTTTTTACATCGGTTATATACATTATCACTATATTACAGAAGAAGTTCAATGTGAGCTGCTACATGGAAATGACTGCATGGACTTAACGTTCATTAAAAAGTCTATTTCTCAATTTTGGTGCTACTTATGTTGCGATCATACCCAAAGGTGTTGTCGCAAGCGTTATACGTGAATATTACATTCGCCACCAGCTATCTTTAGGGATAGGCCCTATATATTTTCGGCAATCGATTATATCAATTCGAAAGCGCTGATATCCAGGACTCGACTGCGTACTGATACCGAATTTCTACACATTATATTCTTTATTCACAGTAAAACTGGTAGATACACACATAATCCGGGGAGCAACCTGCCCCCAAAAGAAAATGGCGAGATTGGAGTAATTTTTTAAAATTTCAGTAATACAGTCAAATTGTTATTCCTATGTAATACACGGAGAAGTCATTTTACAGAATTGCAGCAGATGAAGAATTGGCAATGGTTACAGAGCAGAGGTAGAGATGATTGAAGATGAAGAATCGAAATTACAGAAATTATGCTGTGATTCACAAGTGTAATTTTAGTCCAGTGGTGCATTCAAGGCCTTCCGAAGAATGTGCACAGTGCCCAATAATGTGATCTTTTGGATCATGTCGAATCGAACGTTACCCGGAATTTGTTGGATATGTCTCATGAGTTTTTTGCTCACGACGCCTGTAGCGCCAATGACTATCGGTACAATGTTTATTTTGCATCGCCACATTTTCTCACATTCCATTTTGAGGTCTGCGTATTTGGAGTGTTTTTCTGATTCTTTCTGCAGTAGGTTGTGATCAGCTGGGACAGCCAGTTCAATGAATAAGCATTCTCTTTTCTTTTTTAGTTTGACGATTATATCCGGGCGGTTGCTTCTGATTTCGCGGTCAGTTATAACTGGTACATCCCACAGAATTTTTACTTGTTCGTTTTCTGTCACTGGTGCTGGGCTGTAATCGTACC
This sequence comes from Botryllus schlosseri, assembly GCF_051294905.1. Taxonomy (NCBI): domain Eukaryota; kingdom Metazoa; phylum Chordata; class Ascidiacea; order Stolidobranchia; family Styelidae; genus Botryllus; species Botryllus schlosseri. Next base: position 26,879,601 of record NC_137238.1, read on the forward strand.
AATTTTTTTCTCGAAGTGGTGATGTTGAAATGTTTGCATAATTCAAGATGAATGTAGTGACCAATCCTATTGTGTCTCCATGTGTATTCGGTAGCTGCAAGTGCACCACAGCCGGACATGAGATGTGCTACAGTTTCATTTTGGTTGTGGCACATTCTGCATTTGCCGTCCGTGTTTTGCTTCAGAATTCTTTTGCGGTAGTATTTTGTAGGAAGCGATTGGTCTTGTGCTGCGAAAATGAATCCTTCGCTTGCCGGTTTCAGGCCAGAGCTGGATAGCCAGGTCCATGAAAGCTCGTCTACATGGGGCTGTGAAGTTAACTTCTTGTGCTGTCCATGAAGAGGCATCGACTCCCATATCGTTTCTCTCATTTTGAGCGTTGCATTTTTGTATTGGACTCGTGCTACTAAGGATGACCTGATAATTGATTCGTGGCATAGGGACGATTCTTAGTTCACGTACATTTTGTAAAATAATCCTTTGATTAAAAAAAATGAATAAAACATTTGTTACCACACTTCAAGTCACGGCTCACCGGCAAACCTCTCGCGGCACCTACGTTAAAATCACTGTTGTCGGGAAATTCATGTGACCATCATAAAGTTACTTTTTTACGTTGGAAAACGCCATTGTGACGTCATCTTGATAAAAGTCGCTCGCAGCCCTAGCCCCACCACCCGATATTGTCACGAGCCGCCACTGCTCAGTATTTGATAAAAGTCGACTCCAAGGCACACAAATGGAATTATGAACGGCCCCGCCCAACGATTCGAAATCGGTCGTCTCAATAATTATTCGCGGAAATCGGATTATCTAACAGATGTTTGCCGATGGCAGAATTAATTGAGATTTATATAAGGGTTCCGGTCCAGATAAGTATTCCTTCCTCGTTGCAGGATATATTGTTCCTGTTCGTCCATGGCGAGAACTGCGTCCACGTCATCAAAGTCTTTTGCAGCGGCGCGAGCTTCTGCAGAAAAGTAGCAAAGAATAAATTCCTCTGCACATTTGAGTTGTCGGCTACTATGTATTATTCTGGAGAGCAGGAGCGACACATTCGGCTTCACATCTGTATGATAAAAACTCAGCCAAAACAGTGTGTATTGGCACCCGTGTTCCACCCCTGATATCCGGGTGTATATATACATACAGTGTATATTATACACCCATGGCGCACGGAACCAGAACCTACCTCAGAGTTATACCGCGGCATAAATCGAGTACAACCTTTTTATCTAAATTATGCGTACTCATAGGAACGTGAAAGGCATGCACGAAAAGCCAAGTAGTATTTGTGACTACGATTTATTTCTGAATTAGGTTTTGTTTTCTTTCACCACCCTTTTCCTCACTTTACATGTGAATACGGGCCGCAATTGTGGAACAGCATCTGGCCGTCGAGCATGTCCGCATTCAAGTCGAAATACAAGCAATTTCCTCTAAATGAATACTAGTCAACCTCCAGGTTCACTGGACGACGACCTAACATCAAGGCCGTAACTGCCGCACCCCACACACCCCAATTGGGGGGGGGGGCGAGCTCGAAGGGGGCCCAAATTATTTCGTGAATTAGCCTAAATTATGGAGTATTTTTTGAAAATTTATGCAACTTTAAAAAAAAATTCGCTCTACGCGCGATATCAAGTTGCCAAGTTTCTTGATTTTGGGGTAGGCCTACTCTTCCCCCAAGAAAAAATACGCAAGATTTATAGAAATGGGCATATCGGCGTTGGCCATTACCGGGCCACGACGCACCAAGACATATAAAGTTTCAGGCCATATAATATGCGACTCTAAGAAGTGTGCCAGAACGATCGACAGCGAGAAAACCTTGGCCGAAAAGGACTGCCCTTATGCTGACCGAAAACTTCGTTATATATATACAAAATACATATAGGTTTAATTATAGGTGCCTAAATGACTGGTGCCAAATGTTCCTGTCTTGACAATCTGAACCTCACAAGACAGGGAAAAATCATATGCCAGTGACGAAATACCAATTTGAAATCGTGTGCGTCTTTTACGTTAGTTGCCTACGTTTGGGCCATTCTATATTTCTGATATGGCAGACAGGAGGTCACAAAATAACATCATGTTACGGAGTCATACCAACGGGCTATACAGTTTCCATAATACCTCACTCAGCTCTACCGGTAAATCTGATTACGTGAGAAGAGAGGACAAGAAATTGAAAGCAAGATATATGCAATTCTCGATCTTATTGACCGATTTTATTATGAATTATCGAAAATTTTCGCGCTTCGCGCTTGCTCACTCGACAGTACGTCTATTTACGTGGCAAAAGCAAACAACGTGATTGGGGGTAGGTTTATCATTCTATGGGAGTCCAAGACCCAATTTTTTTTGGGGAGGGGGGCTGACGAATTGCTGTTTCGTTCCTGCCCACGGGTATAAGCCCGAATATGTTTAATTATTATTGAGGGGTCCTACCTTTTCAAACACACCTCACTCAAATCTACATGTAAATCTGATTACGTGAGCAGAGAGAGGATAAAAATCGATAGCAATACCTATGCAATTCCCGATCATATTGACCGACTCAATCATGAGATATGGAGATTTTTCGCGCTTCGCGCGTGCACGCTAGAAAAGCTGACTCAGTTAACGGTTCCCAATGTAGATGATAAGTAGCGATAAACAGCGTGCAACCTGAGGGGGTTTGGGGGGAGAAACCCACCATAAGTCCGGCTTATCATCATATGGGGGGCCCCAGACCAACGTTTTGGGGGGCTGATGAAGAGCTGTTACTGCCCTGCCTAACATATCGATCTCGCCTTCTGCCACATGCCACCTCATTTTGTCGCTTGCCTTTCTATTCTCTGCTTTACTTATCATTCAGTGGGCCCCTTTTCTACTTCGCCAAGGCCAAGGTGGGTGTCTGATTTCAATGACTACTCCAAGTCTTTTCAGCACCTTCCATCATTCCATTGTAACGCAGTCTTGTGTTGTTTTGAAATGACGAAATTATTAATAAAACTGATACTGATGCGCATTACTGTAAATCATTATCTCCGGTCCTGTTCCCGTACTTCTCTCCATATCCCATTCTCATGACATCTGAAGGCTGCACATTACTGTCGAAAGCTATAAAATATAACGGCCTAAACTTAAATACCTTCATATCCAAACCACCGACGTCTTCTACGGCGTCTTCTGCCGATACGTAGGCTATACGTGTCTGACGACATGACCGACGGTACGACCTATGAAGCGCTTTATAAATGCCTCATGTTCTTCGATCATAGATCCAATCAGCAACATCGTTAGGATAAATTGAACTTTCATCTACAAATGCAACGCGAATGCGGTTCGACAGGCACAGCTTGAATGTAAACCCTCTGGGTGAACTTATGGTTCGCACCCGCGACGAATTAAAATTTAATTTTGATTGTCAACTTCAACATTTCGTATTATGACAGAATCTTTGAAATTGTCAAATTAGAATGGGACAATAGTTGGTATGCCGTAATACAGGTTCGATTCGCTCATTTGAATGCAACAACCGCGTATATACCAAGTCTAGACAACATGTGTAAGGCGTTGTCAATATAATTTACTCAAGCCTCCTCATAAAAACTTGAGCGGAAAGCTCTAAAGACCGAAGACTTATTTTGCAACGAGTATACGATTGTAACTTCATAGAATATAGCCTACTCCACAATCATTGTTCGCTAATAATGTCTATAAAATACCACCGTATGTAAACGAATATAATAAACATATTGAATCTTAAGACTCACATTGATTTGTTCGTAGACTTGTGGATGCTTACTAGGGTTGTGCAAAATTTGGAAAATCTCAAAAAAGATGCGTATCCATGTCTCACTCTGTAGATTATTGATAAAAAACGTCGATGAACCTGCTGATTATGTGCTTCTACTAGTTCAAGAAGTACGCTAACGGCAATGATGATTCAGTAAGCGCATTGTACGTTGGTGATTAAATAGGAAAATGAGACACTTGGTCATTGAATTTTTAGTGTTAAAACTAGATATCGGTAGGTTCAGAACAATCAGGCATGACAGAGGTGAAACAGCGAATGCTTGTGAACTTATAGATCCCAGAAATACCTATCTGATATGATTGAGATTACGCCAAGTGGTCCTGCTTTTCTGGGTGCAGTGCAGGTAAAGTACATTAGTTATCGCCAAACTGGTGCAGCACACCATGTGAGATGGATTCTGGACACAATCCTGCATGCTCAGAAGATATGTGGGCCGACAATGTAGCTTGCATTAGGACTGTAAAGAAATGCAACTACCGCACCGCTTCAATGCATTCTTTTTTATTTTCATGTCAGGTTTGATTCAAGCATTAGTCGTGATGCAGCCGGTAATGATCTAAGATTCATTATGGACATGCTAAACAATGCATGCGAACAGTCTTTTTGCTGGTCCTACCAGCATAGTCAATGCTTGCCTTTAGACCTTCTTCCGGGGCATCATTGAGGACATAGACAGCACTCGCGGGTATGATTCATTATGCTGCAAGAATGTGACAAGTGCCAAGCATAAATGGCTGATTCATCCAGCCCGTACAGCTTTTAAGACTTCAATTACATAGGCTACCACGACAAGATAAGTTCAGACACGGTAGTGTCAATGTCAAGTTTTATATTTGTATTTAATCATGGAACATCCACTCTGAAACTAGAAGTTCGTTCGCCACTTGCATAAACGCCTTTGCAATATTTCTTCTCGTGTTTTTGTGCTTTCCCTCGATGAAAACAAGGCATACAGGCTACAACGGTTGCCTTCACAATAAGCCATCAAGTCATGTATTTGAAGTTTTTGTGAAGCAGCTGTTCTTTGTTCATCATGTATTTCGTCACTCAACATGTTCTGAATTAATCTTAAATCATTATCTGCGGACCAACCTACAATGCGCTTACAGAATCACCGCCGTTAGTCGACTCCTTGACCAGCTGATCAGCAAGCCGTCACCGTCGTGATCATTGAAGCATAGCAGATTAGCCAATCAAGCGCCGTGATTTCGTGATTACTAGTCTGCTTGCCACTCTATGGTCGCTGACACGCCCACTCTACGGCAGCTACTTTCAAACGCATTTAGACAAATGTTAACGACTTTCCTGTGAACTTATTGCAGGCTCATTGACGTTTTTTATCTATAATCTACAAAATGAGACATGGATACGCATAAATTTTGAGATTTTCCAAATTATGGACAACCCTAATGCTTACGAAGGAATGTAAATCCCTTGATACGGCGCTACTTTTATGCTAAGCGTACATAAGGCAAGTTTCCTAAGTTTCCGTAGTGGGGACATGTCTTGTTGTATGAGTAATTGAAACATACGGATTTCGTATGGTGATGTGCGGCATAGTGCTACTGTTGAACGTTGAACGCGTCACTCTATGTCGGCGGTTCTGAAACTTTGAACAAATACGCAGTGGTCACCTGCCTAGCAAGTTTTTAAACGGCTCATTCGTCCTGAGAAATCAACACAAATAAACACGAAACAACACGTTAGGTTAGTGGTTTACTCAACCTCTCACAGGGAAAATAGTTCGCATCCCCACTTAGAACTTTTGAGTACCCTGAATGGGCATGGTGGGTGTTCTTACAATCCCACAATTACATTGAATATCTATTTACTACGTGTAATTCGTTGCGCAATGAGGAGCAAACCAATACTTGTGACATAATAATGGGCAGTAGCATCTGAAAATCCGACGTTTCTGCCATGAATATCCTGGTATAATATCGCACTCTTCATTGTTCAAGAATGTTCAGTTCATGTCTTATAGTCCTTGCACAAATAAAAGTAATCGTTCTTACAAGAAGAAATCGATTAAATATGTGAAATAGTCTATTACGATTACGATTACTTTGTATTTTTTCGAATGTAATCGATTGCGATTACGATTACTTGAAAATGCTGTAATCGTCGTAATCGATTAAGATTACTAATCACGATTACCCCATGTCTGATGGTGCACATGTTCCAAAAATGTGATTCGTGAATCTGTTGAATCATTGCCGTGCATTAAATAAACAGTCGGCATCACCAATGACCGCACATCACCTGATATCCGTACTAAATCAGAGAACGCGAAATTGAGAGAGGCGTTTGCTTGTGTGACTCAACGGAAGTTGCTGGCATAACTTGTGAGTTGTGAACCTATAAATTTATCTGTCAACCACCATCGATCTTATTATGTCTGTATAGGATACACGCGGTCGCGACAAGCTGATATTGAATATCGAATTGCGCTGAAATGTTGCTCAAGACTTGAATTCTTTTGCTGTTGGGATTCGCAATCTACCTTCGTTCGTCAGGTACAAATAATTTGAGTTACAATTTGAATAGGAATACATTCACTCCTTTCCAGCGAAATTATGCGTGAGAAAACACGTCAACGGCAAGTGGATCTCGAGGGGAGACTGTGGGGTTGGTATATAAGTAGTTTGACGTCACCACTGAAGGTTCTATTATGAGGCTACGTTTCACGAAGGGTCCGGAAAGGATGTCCTGGATGCAGAAGGAACTTCAACTTACATCAGCATATGATAAGAAACGGATTGCAGAAAAGGAATGGACTGTGAGTAGCATTTCAAATCTTTATTTTGCAACGCCATGAGTCAAATCGCTGTATCGCGAACCAAACTTCAAAATAAGTTTTTAACCAAAGTCTTACAGACACTCAGCAAAATAGGATTCTTGTCATTCCTGAAAGTATGATTGGTTGCTGAATTCCGTTGCAGGCTTTTCAGCGGAGAATAAACGGAAACGTGGAATTCTATCGAAATTGGGCTGATTACAAGAAAGGATTCGGGGATACTGAAGGAGATATGTGGCTCGGTAGGAAGATTTTGATTATGATTGCTTCAAGTTATATGATTTAGTTGATCTTTATCTTCGTTATGACCTTTGTGATCAAGCGAATTTTGGCGAAGTTGCTTGATTTAAAACCAATGCTTCTATAATGTTTATCTCCAGGGCTTGAGGAATTACATGAAAGAACAAAGGAAGGAGATATGGAATTGGAAATCAACATGATCACGAAAGATACAGGAATTCATTGGGTCGCTAAATACAGGTTAGTTTGATTAAGCAACGGTTTTCGTGACCGCATATCTGTCTTGAAAACATGCTTTAAATCGGTGGTTCACTTATTTTTTATCCGTTAAGGACCAATGTTCCCACCAGTGTTGGGATGACTGGAGTCATGACTTGACTCGAGTCTGACTCGAGTCACCCTTTTCGTATGACCTGACTTGACTCTAGTCACTTTGCAAAAATGACTTGACTTGACTTGACTCGGCGTATCAGAAATGTGGATTGACTCGTGACTCGAAGCAAAATGTTCAAGTCAATCATCAGCGAGCGATAAGCTGGTGTAGCCTGTGAGAACAAAATCATTCAATGATCGTGCGTTTTACTGAGCCTCGATTGTCTTCTCACAAATAAACTGACCGCAAACGAAGTGATCAGAGTGTAGGCTACATCTTACGTTGTCGTCAACTAGTAGTAAAGTAATCTAATAGCAAAATATCTATCTCTGTTCTACAGACTGCTCAATGTGCTCATTATGCTATGTTCTCACCTTAACCGAACCTATTGTTTGATTTAAATATAATTTGACTATATTATATTACTATAGTCATCCGTTGGTGCAGAATTGTATCCCATGGATGTGCAGCTGGGTTTTGTATTGCATCATATCAATTCGTTTCTACATTCGGAGGTCTCGCGTTCTTTTTTGTATTCTAGGTTATAATTATATACTGAGGCTATACAGTTAAATACGTAGTTTAGCAGTTCTACGCATGTGTGCGCGATGCAACACTTTTTTGCATGTAAACTAAACTCTATGATCGTTCCTCAAACTTCGAAAAGACAACATGACTTGAATTGTGACTTACTCGTGACTTGACTTGACTCGAGTCACCTCTAAGAGTCGAGTGACTTGACTTAACTCGAGTCACCTTTATAAATCGATTGACTTGATTTGACTCGAGTCAAAATGTGCAATGACTCCCTCTAATTTTTCACTCACCAACTCGCTGCGCAGACCCTTGGACAATAGGGCGTAAGGACTAAAAAAAGGTCATTACTTCAGATTTTTTGTGCGCAACTTAGATTTTCTGTGCGCAGAGACCGTGTCAGAACTGCGCATTTGCGCACGTGCGCAGCTAAGAGGGAACATTGCACAAGACCCCACAAATTTTAGTTCAAATTTAGTTCAATTGTTCTGCAAGCGCCGTCTGCGCAAATATGAAAAGCGGGTGGGACTGTAAAATTGCGTTTTTCTTGAGAATGACATCACTCTGTGCGGAATTTTTAACTTTTATTTTCCAAAGCAATATCCCTTCATAACAATTACTATTTTTCGGCGATTTCATAAGCTTCAACATCAGGCATTCACCTTGCTTCATTTTCCCAGCGACTTCCGCATAGGACCCGAATCCGACAACTACACACTGCACGTATCCGGATACTCCGGGAATGCAACCTACGATGCTATGGTATATCATAACAATCTCCTGTTCTCAACGAAAGACGCAGATCACGATACGAACCCGTTCAATAATTGCACTTCTCGTAACGAAGGAGGCTGGTGGTATGGCCACGAATGCGGCGTGTGCAATCTGAATGGAAACTTCAACAAAACAGGCTATAAGGGAATGTGGTGGTATGGGAATGGTTCCATCTTCAACTTGCGCTTCTCGGAGATGAAGTTTCGCAATACATTATGAAAAGAAAGATACACTTCACGATGTGACGAAACTTTGCAGATATTCACATCTGTGTCCCATTTCGACCGTCAAAAGATATGTTTTTAGACTCAAATCGTGTTGATCAGATCCTTTCATATAATGCACATGGATTTCGTCCTGTTTGAATAACATCAATATGTTAATTTGTGTCGATGTATTTACTGGCGCTTGGCTTGACGATAACAGTGACTCCAAACAAGGCAATAATCCTCAAATTCGATTTATTTTAGAAGACGAATCCATGCTCAAATTGCCCAGATCTTCCTTCTATACCTTAAATTTACATCCAAACACATACTGCGCAAATTAAAACCCGGCCAAAATCCCGTTTCCTCAAATTGAAATCCACATCTCGGAGTTCCCTGGAGGTCAAGACACACACACTCAACTGATACATAGGATTTGTGATGACACGTACGTTTTGGCCATCATCGGTTGCAGGCTACTGGGTTCGACAAGGAGTCGAATTGTGACTGTTGTGATTACACGTCGTGTGAAGAGGCGCAGGCATAAGATGTTGGGGTTTGGAATCGAAGCCGCTTCCTTCTGAAATGCCAATTATGTCTCCAATGTTTATAGTCTCGTTTGTAATTGAGCAATTGGTATCACATTGTTGCGTTGCGACCAAACAATACGATGTTCACTTCCCTATAGGCGAAGCTCCGCATTTCTGAACTGAAAGAAAGAAGCTGGAGTAACACTGATTTGAAATCAATTTTCATAATTTTTTCGTTCTTTGCAAATTAAATTTTATTGGTTGTATTGGTTTTATTGGTTTTAATTCGGTTCACCAGTATAATATATAGTAACGTAATAATTGTGTATTTTTGCAGAGACAAAGGGACTTCCGCGAAGGCTTGCAGATTAGCGTAGGTGTTCCGACTGTTTTTGAAGGTTAAGAGCCCGTGGTTAAGCACAAGCCTGCGAATGTCCTCATAGCATTGACAAAAAGCGCCTTGAAATAATCACGGTTATGATTGCAACCACTGTTTCCTCTAAATTGCGCGCTTGCGCACTGCTGACATGGCCTGCGCGCACAGATAACCTCTGCCGTGCACAAAAAAATGATCAACCCGTGGTGTGGAAAAAATGTTGAATATCAGCGCCGCAGAACGTATTGATGCTTATCGGCGCAAACTGCCGACCCATTTCGATGTACAAATTTACATCATGATGAGTCAACAAAGTTTAAGAACTACTGAATTAGAGTTTAGACTAACAAGAGCAGAATCCTGTAATCTATTTCTGGATCCTGTATAATTCATACTAGATCTTCCACATATATGCAGATAGATTTCGTCCGATTTGATTAGGATTTGCATATTTAAACAGGACTAATTTCTGTCGATGTATTATATCGTGTTGTCGCACGTGACGCCACTTGTCTACGTCTAATCACGCCGCAGCTGAGAAACAGTTTAGTTATCGCCTTTACAAAGACTATGGTTAGGGTTAGGTGATTTATATTTCCTTGAAACCTTGACAAAACAACTTTAGAGTGCTACCGATCATATCCCAAGCTGCCTATTTCCTTGTTTGATGATAATTCTATATTCTAGATTCCAAATGATTATTTTTTCCATTTGGCTTGAAATCAGAAGTCACTTCTGGTCAAACTATTCAAAGTTATCCGAAACGAATTTTGAACGTCAATCCGTATTCGATCCAACTAACACAAAATTCAGTCCAAATGATACTCATCACTGGTATCTCCCTCAGATGTATTTTGCCAAGCACCACACACAGCAAATTCGTGCGTAGAGGCCAAATCTTATTATAATGTGAGGAGGCAGGGATATATAGATAACATTGTAGAGACATTGTAGGCTAAGCACCCATTTCTATAGACTTGGACTCCATGAAACGGGATTGTATTATACATGTTGCCGACTAGAGACGCCCGAGCATTTAGTTGTATCATGCAACCACCACGATAGACCCCGGGTGCACTTGGCTCAATCCACATATAGACACCGAGTTCTAATTTGCTTTATCTTACTTTTTTAACGTTCGTATGTACCAGGTTCAGGACTTTATTTATACATTGTCCAATATAGGGTGATATCAATAAATAGTCATAGTGCAAAAGGCCTTAGTTGACGAGAAGCACCATCCCCCACTATGCATTCATGCTTAGATTTCTAACTCAGGCTCCGACCGAGACATATATCAATCACGGAGCCCCGAAACAAATCGGTTCCTCGACAATACCCAATGAGCAGGTCTAGATAACAACCATCCAGCACTGACAAAATAGCTGGCATTCCAAGATTTGTTTTCTCAATATTTACTCATTGTTCATACCTTGTCACGTAATTTCAATAATCTGAGTTTCAGCCAATGAGCATAATGATTTCCTAGTCGTATAAAACGATGCAATTTTGAAATATGTAAATCATTTCCGTGTATGTAATAATATAAGATCGATAATACGCTGCCTACACAATATAAACATCACTGGAGATCTGTACTAAATCAGAGAGAGAAAGAGAGAGAGATATGATATTCTTTCTCGCCTGCACCATCGAAATGCTTTGGCGACGGAGTTGCGATACGGCTCCATGAGGTCATCTAGTCTGCGCCCCCGTTTTTTTTTTCTCCTCCATGCTATCCGTGATTGCTGAGCGCCTAGCAGGATAGCTGCGGATACCATTTTTCGAGTCTTTGGTATGACCCGGCCGAGGATCGAACCCACGACCTACCGCTCGAGAAGCCGGACGCATAACCATTACACTATCTCGCTCGGAGAACACATAATTCAGAGAGACATTTGCCTGCGTGACTCAGATGAAGTCGGTCGGGTAACTTACGAACCTATACATTCATCTGCCCACCACTACCAATCGTATTGAATATCAAAGTGCTTCTGAAATGTCGTTTAGGACCCAGATTCTCTTTCTGTTTGGATTCGCAATATACCTTCGTTCGTCAGGTACGAGGAATTTGTGTTCAGATTCGAATCGGACGATCTTTTGTCTTTTACAGCGAAATTGTTCGTGAGAAGGTACGTAAACGGCGAATGGATCTTGAAGAGGGACGGCGAATGGATCTGGAAGTGGGACGGTGAGGTTGGGATACGAGTAGATTGACGTCATCACTGAAGGTTCTATTGTGCGTACGTTTCATGAAGGGTCCAGGAAGGATGTCGCTAACGCAAATATCTAGTAAAGATGTCACATGACGAAAAAAATAATTACACAAATATATAATTCAAATATCTGTGGTTGCACATCTGCATCGCGTCTGACCAGTGTTGGGATCAAGTCACTACGTTCGAGTCACGAGTCATCTCGAGTCATTCTTATTTTGACTTGATTCAAATCAAGTCAATCGATTCTAGAAGGTGACTCGAGTCAAGTCAAGTCAATCGTTTTATAGGGTGACCCGAGTCAAGTCAAGTCAAGTCACAAGTCAAGTCACAATTCAAGTCACAATTCAAGTCCAGTTGAATATTCGAAGTGTGAGTAACGATTCAAAGTCATTAATTTCATTTTGCTAGATGTGTGAAAGACAGATTGATTGGCCTTTTATCTTGAATCAAATAACGAATAGACCAGGGGTCGCCAACTCAAAACGGGTCGCGGGCCACTTTTCAAATTTCGTAGCGGCCGCGGGCCCCATAAATTCAATATCGATATAAAGTGGGCATGGGAAACCATTTTTTAAAACTCTACGTCAGTACAACGCTGTTCTACCTAACATAGGCAATGGGTATAGTGACCACAAAAAGTAATATTTCATCAAAGGAATAAAAATACAACAAAGGATCACTGTCATCAATTTCATTTTATTTTAAACTCCGATCTGTACACGATACCTGGAAACGCTTTTTGGAACTAGCGAGATACGTAACTAGCTGAAAGACCATCCGCACTTAAAGCTTAATCTTGTGGGTAAGCCCTAAGCCAGTGGTTCTCAAACCTTTTTAGACATGCCCCCCTATACAGGGCCGTAACAGGACTTCGTCAGGCCCCCCCAAAACTTTGGTCTTGGGCCCCCCATAGTGTTATAGACCGAACCCCCCTCCGGCGATACACTGATTACCACTATTCATCATATTCATTGGGATTTTCTTTAGTGAATCAGCTTTTGTCGCCTAAGCGCGCGAAGCGCGCTAAATTTCTAGTATTCATGATTTCATCGGTCAGTATGATCGGGAATTGCATACATTGTTATCAATTTTTATCTTCTCTCTGCTCACGTAATCAGATTTGCCGGTAGAGCTGAGTGAGGTGTGTTTGAAAAGGTAGGACCACTCAATAATAATTAAACATCTTCGGGCGTATACCCGTTGGCAGGAACAAAACAGCATCTCGTCAGGCCCCCAAAAACGTGGGTCTTAGGATCCCATAGGGTGATAAAACGACCCCCCCCATCACGTTGTTCGCGTTTGTCACGAAATTACCCGTACTGTATTGTGAGCCAGGACGAAGCGCGAAAATTTTCGATAATTTATGATAAAATCGCTCAATCAGATCGGCGACTGCATATATAATATGCTATCAATATATTGTTCTCTCTACTCACGAAATCAGATTTGCAGGTAGAGCTGAGTGAGGTGTGTTTGAAAAGGTAGGACCACTCAATAATAATTAAAAATCTTCGGGCGTCTACCCGTTGGCAGGAACGAAACAGCACCTCGTCAGGCCCCCAAAAACGTGGGTCTTGGGCTGCCATAGGGTGATAAAACGCCCCCCCCCCATCACATTGTTCGCGTTTGTCACGAAATAATCCGTACTGTACTGAGAGCCAGCGCGAAGCGCGAAAATTTTCGATAATTTATGATAAAATCGGTAAATCAGATAGGCGACTGCATATATAATATGCCATCAATTTATTGTCCTCTCTACTCACGTAATTAGATTTACCGGTAGAGCTGAGTGAAGTGTCTTGAAAACGGGAGGGCCCGTAAATAATGATTAAACATCTTCGGGCGGGCGGAACCGTTGATATGACTTCGTTACATGATGTTATTTCGTGACTTCCAGTCTGCTATATCAAAAAATATAGAACCGCCCAAACGTAGGCTTCTAAACTAAGATAAGCACACGATTTCAAATTGGTATTTCTTCACTGGCATAAAATTTTTCCCAACGGGATGGTATTTGTCTTGTGAGGTTCAGATTGCAAAGACAGGAACATTCGGCGCCAGTCATTTAGGCGCCTATGGACAATTAAACCTATATGTATTTTGTATATATAGCGAAGTCTTTGATCTGCATAAGGGCATAGACCTTTTCGGCCAAGCTTTTCTCGCTGCCAATCGTTCTGGCACACTTCTTGGAGTCGCATGTTATATGGCCTAAAACTTGATTGTATGTCTTGGTGGGTCGTGGCGCGGTAATGGCCCAATACCCAATAAGAAAGATAAACGGCTACGTGAATTCGCGCGCAGCGCGAAAAAATTTTGAAAAAATTGCATAAATTTTCAAAAAATACTCTATGATTTATGCTAATTCAGGAAATAATTTTGGGCCCCCATCGAGCTCGGGCCCCCCCCAATTGGGGGGTTTGGGGTGCGGCAGTTACGGTGCTGCCCCTATATGATACTGAAAAATTTCGCGCCCCCTTATCGTCATAGCACAAAATGCATCCATGGTGCTGGCTATCCGAACGGATAGTTTGATGGTATGGAAGGTTATGAATGTTGATGAGAGAATTCTATAATATGAATTCCGGATTATAGACAGAGCACTAGCTAGTTATGAATTCGAGGAAAATCGCGCCGAGCGCGACAAAAATTTCAGTTGAACGCAGCTCCACGGCCCCTTCAGATGCTTTCACGCCCCCATATGGGGAACGTACCCTCGGTATTGGAAGTGTTTGGGCCATTGCACGTCAATTTCAGAATATCAAAATGTTTTCTTAGCTTTCTTCCGAAATCTCTAATCATGTCGCGGGCCGCAAAATATGACCTGGCGGGCCGCATGCGGCCCGAAGGCCACGTGTTGGTGACCCCTGCTTTAGAGCAGCTTCGTTCACACTTTGATGATTTCGAAATACTCGCGCAATACTGTCCTGGCTGAAGAATACCTTGCACGGATCAATGTATTTCTCTTCAATAATCCGCTCAGCATTTCCACGTCGACGAACGTAATAATTCCACTGCTGCATACTGTCCACAATGATCAGTAAACCTTTATATTCGATAACCAAACCGTCAGAACATATGTTTACCTCCCACTCGAATGATATACACTATACAGTACCCAGGGCCGTAACAGCACTTCGTCAGCCCCCCCCCCCCAAAAAAAAAAACGTTGGTCTTGGGCCCCCCATATGATGATAAAGCCAACTTCTGGGGGCTTCGCCCCCCAGACCCCCCTCAGGCTGTACGCTGTTCACCGCTACGTATCGGTTATACTGGGAACGCTTGCTGAGTCAGCTTTTCCCGCCTAAGCGCGCGGAGCGCGAATAAATTCTATAATTCATGACTGGATCGGTCAATATGATCGGGAACTGCATATATATTGCCATCAATTTTTATCCTCTCTCTGCTCAAGTAATCAGATTTGCAGGTAGAGCTGAGTGGGGTGTGTTTGAAAAGGTTGGACCTCTCAATAATAATTAGACATCTTCGTGCGTATACCCGTTGGCAGGAACGAAACAGCTCTTCGTCAGGCCCCCCAAAATAAACTTGGGTCTTGGGCTTCCATAGGGTGATGAACCTACCCCAATCACCTTGTTCGCTTTGCCACAAAATTAGTCGTACTATATCTAGCAACCCAGCGCGAAGCGCGAAAATTTTCGAACATTCATGATAAAATCGGTCAAAAAGATCAAGAATTGCATATATATTGCTATCAATTTCTTATGTCCTCTCTGCTCACGTAATCAAATTTACCTCCTGTCCGCGGTATCAAAATAGAATCGCCCAAACGTAGGCTACTAAACTAAAAGACGCACACGATTTCAAATAGGTATTTCTTCACTGGTACATAATTTTTCCCTGCGGGATGGTATTTGTCTTGTGAGGTTCAGATTCCCAACACTGGAACATTCGGCGCCAGTCATTCAGGCGCCTATGGACAATTAAACCTATATGTAATTTTTATATATAACGAAGTTTTCGGTTAGCATAAGGGCAGTCCTTTTCAGCCATGGTTTTCTAGCTGCCGATCGTTCAGGCACACTTCTTGAAATCGCATGTTACATGGCCTAAAACTTTATACGTCTTGGTGCATCGTGGCGTGATAATAGCCAACGCCGACATGCCCATTTCTATAAATCTTTCGTATTTTTTTCTTGGGGGAAGATTACCCCAAAATCAAGATATTTGGCAATTTGAAATCGCGCCCAGCGCGAAAGATTTTTGAAAAGGTTGCATAAATTTTGAAAAAAATACTCTATAATTTATGCTAATTCGCGAAATAGTTTTGGGCCCCCTTCGAGCTCGGGCCCCCCCAATTGGGGGGTTTGGGGTGCGGCAGTTACGGTCCTGACAGTACCCTAGTCACACCAGCATCACGTTCACGGCCACCGTAACCCGGTAAATTCCCATGTAATTCACATCCATCGAAGTCTGTAGAAAGTTCCACGAAACGTTGACTCGAAGCTCAAGCTCATTTGGCGTCAACATTGCATAACAATGGGTTTTCCGAAAGCGTAGCGAGAGAAAACGAGTTTGAGTTTGACTGCGGTCGTACTTAGCGCTCTCGCGAGTTGTAGCCAACTTTTACGGTGTGAGGTTAGAGTCGAGCTCAAAATGCGGCGTTTGAGCAAGCGTTTTCCAAGTAAAGCCATGGACAGACTCAAGGCTTTGCTCATTCACTTTTTTGACGGTTTGGCCGTGAATATATTGTGCAAATTGTGCTGTGAGAATATTTGGTAACAGAATTCACGATTTCAACGGTAAGCTATTACTCAGTGGATAGTTGAAATATATAGAGTTTAAATTTGTTCCTGCGAAAATGTAATCCAGCGGTTTTCTGCCTTTTTGACCTCGTAACAGACGTAACACCTTCTGAAAGGGAAAATAGTTCTCCAGTCGGCGGGCCGGATATAGGAAAATAAAGTAATTTTCATCACGATCCGTGGTAGTGCAAACATATCTTTGAGAGGTAAAGGCAACGCCGTCTTCAGGTTTAGGAGCTCGAACTCTTTTCAAAATCCTCAACTTTAAACTACTGTCGCGCCAGTGACCAGCAATATCACCCGCGAATTCGATGTAGCCTACCCGACTCGAAATCTTGGGCGCTATACGTTGATTGATCAAAGAGAACACCAGACATGGCGACACCAATATGACAACGTAGTTTTCAAATACACGTTGTCTTCCTGATCTACGGCGCGAAATTAACTGCCGTGGAAGTGACATTCCCAACTCCCAACTCGATTTACAAACAACACCATAGCTATCCACGTTCTTGAATGGCAAGTAGCTCTACCGGCGATAAAATAGGCGTGTAGATCAACGTTATATGTTACGGCTGAATACTTTGAGAATCGAGAAATCGATCAGTATTTCAATTTTTGAAATCAGTGCCACAGCTACATTAGATTATTATCAGTTATAATAAATTCTAAGCTATTTACGAAGGATTGCGTTATCAATGGTGAGGCCTGGCCAGTATGTGCCCTACTTCGCGTTTCGCGCATTATTTTCGTTTAATAAAATGCAAATTGTGGGAATTCGGGAGAAAAATGTTCAAAATCTAGTCATTCATGGACATCAATAGAAAATACCAATAATAATTGAAGGTTTCAAAATCTTCGCTAACAGCTTAGATTGGGTAGGCCTATATATAGATTGCTGTATTGACCATGTTTGACTCCACCTACGCATGTGATCATGGGTTCTCGCTTTTAAAGGAGCATCACGGCGAGCCTACGTTCTCGTAACTCAAGTTTCGCATGATCAAGTAAGGCAACCAGCATGATAACTTCGAGTTTTTACAGAGAAAATGTGATGCACACGACGAATCCCGTGTAGAGAGTTCGAATTAATACTACCATGACATCAGAAATTTTCAATTGTGACGTAATATCTTATTGACATGTATGGCTCTTTAAGAGGTAAAATGGAAAAAATAAAGCTAATATGGCTCTTCACACAAAAAAAGGTTCCCGACCACTGCCATACAGGCACTGCCATGTCTGCTCTCTGATCAATTAACACGCGGTGCAATCCCTAATTAAGATTTCGAGGCGTTCGATAAGCCCGGTACGCTACATTTACCAAGATATCAATTCATTAGGGTTAAGTAGGTGACGAGATAGCATCGTTGTTCAACTGTGTGGCCTAATTAATCTCGATATTGAATTCATGCGACCCGCGTGCTCTACGAATTTTGAAACGTGGCCCGCGACACGTTTTAAGTTAAACCCCTGGCAGAAGCGGTGTCTTGCAAAAGCCTAGAAGTGTGCCGTGCTACAAGTCGGCGGCTACGGAATCAAAAATGAGAAATTTCATCCTGGTGTAAATGACCATTGTAGTCGAAAAACAGCGCGATTACCACAAACGACATTAGGGTTGAGTACATCGCAAATGTCGATAATGCAAGTTTTATCGCTTCGACGAACTTACGCGTAAGCTCCACTCTCCCACGCTGCGCACATGCGTATATAATATAACGTACAGTCACTAAAATTAGACCTAGTAAGTAAGTAGTGGAGAATCTGGGCAGACTGGAACCGCGGGCCGCATTATCATGTAAGACGGAAAACTGTCCGCGAGCCGGACCCGGCCGGCGAGGGGATTATGAGCTGCCCGCTGACAGCTACATTATCATGTGGCCTGCGGTCAAAGTCTGCCGCTATACCCCCCTACTTGCTTACTACGTCAAATTAAAGTGACTGTAGGTTATTCTTTAGTTCTTTGGTTTCTATGTATTGTTCATTTATGCGTCACTAAATGAATTCAAGTTAGCCAACCCTTAAAAGATGGCTACGAAACTGCTTGTCATGTTCGGGTCGACATACATTTGTGAGCAAACATTTTCGACCATATGAACATTAATTAGACAAAGCCGTGTTCCAATCCAACTGGCGTTCACGTCCAAACTTTACAAAAGGGTTTCATAAATGACTAATTTTGACCAGGTTTACACCCGAATTAACGCAATTTGTATAACTATTGTTCAAAGATATGGGGCGAAAGAAGGAATGAGGTGAGGAGCAGACAAGCCAAACCCTTCATGTGATCAAATTTGACTCAATTCGAAGTATCAGAGTATAGAAATTACACATGGAACGGCAAAGACCGATTTTGCAGCTTCGATCCGCTTCGTCGAGGCTGGAGTGGAGAATCGATTTGCGTAAGCGACTGTAGGATTTCTGGCAATCCAAAAGCTATCTTCCCGAGCGCAGAAATTATTGAGTCTGGTCTTGATCGAAGGCTACTGCTGCACCGAATCCGAAAATATAAATTGAAATAATGATCTGGCACTGGTCCACCTAGAATCCGCCCTCCAAGTCTGAAATATCGGCATCGGTCGAACAATCGGAGAGTCGCAACGGGTCATTGTTATGGCCATTGTGTTGCGGTTACTCAATCGTTCTGAACAATGTCGATATTTGCCGTTATGTAAACTTCGTATCGAACTTGATGGATTAGATTTGTCCCGTGTATTCCAATAAGTAATGTCAAGGTAACATATATGCGCTGTTATCGGAAAATCTATTATCAAGAGTTTTAGTTTCTGAGCTTATACCCCCTTCCCAGGATATGCCACGTCACTGTTCTGACCTCAGAAACTTGTCTCGTCTACCACAAGAATAATAATGCCATTCATTATGAAAATTTTCCAAGAACCTGAGATAATATTGATAAATGAGATGGCAATAATCTCCAAAATTACAATGTTACCAAGGAGCCATATTTTATCAGCAGAAGGGCCATATATGGCTCGCGAGCGATAGGTTGCCGACCCCCGCACTATAGGATGGAATTGCACCAAAATGTTTAGATAACCTAACAATTTTATGAAGTTCGTACAATTTGATAAAAAGTCATTTTGATCATCCTAATCGAACACACTGTATATGAGGGTCCTACACCAGCGCTGTTGGGGGACTGACAAATTGCCGTTATAGCCCTAGATGACCCGATTATTCATACCTCATTTAGAATTAGAAAATACAGTACTTCGCTAAGTCGTAGTAGAATAAAGAGTGTATTATAGTTGCATATTTTGCTGCAATTGGCCACTACCCGCATATATTCGGATATTATGCATCGTCAATCGTTACAAGTATAAATGGGTGTAAGGCACACTAAAAATGTACAGAAACCAGACTGAAGCAATATCAAATACAGTTATTATAAATGCCCTCAATAGGTTTACAGTATCGCATACATGATACAAGGCACATTTACATATGACTGATGGCTTCACCCGGCAGGCTCACAAAATTGTACACGAGCACCAGGAAGAGTTATTGGAGCGTCGGCCGGACTCTAAATCATCATAAAAATTTCGCTGACTCATCTGAAATAGAAATGACATGGAATTATTGTTATTTACAAAAGAGATTCAAATATTGGCCAGTATTTCTATGGTCAAAGACTATGGGATCATCGGTTTCGTTGAATGTAGGGTATCCATACTATCCAATCTGCAACAAGCCTAAACTTCAAATCGTTTTCGTCAAGTTTTAATTCAAAACGTGATATCCAAGCATGTTGACATATGTGAAGCTATATTTTTTGTCAGCTCTACGCAGCTTCTGTTAGCTTCAATTGACGTGGAATATTCCTCTTGACGTTTCTTCTTCAGATATCATGAAATTGTGTCATAATAAATACATTGGACTTGCAACCTTTGATTCATACCAGACATCTTGGGATGGTGTGGACGTGAAGTTCACGTTCGCGTTCTGTGTGTGAACCTCACAAATTTGGAGGTTCACGTTCACAAACGAACCTTGGTAGGTGGTTCTGCACTGGGAACCTTTTTCATTTATTACAATTTTCACATCATTATAACATCTTCGGTTTAAATTTATTGCACTTCAGTTGCGGGCCACTCTATGCATGGCGATAGCTTCATAAAAAAAATCAACGCTAAACGAGCATGCACCCTGACATCTCAGACATTTTACTTGCTTTGTTACAAAAGTTTGCTCGAAATATCAAGCTTTCCGTTAGTGAATATTTAGTGACTCCCTGCTGTGAGCTTGACCCGCAATCACACAACATCAAGAGCGAGATACACTACATGTAGGTAGTCAGCGAATGATGCTTATTCAACCCATCAATGAAATTGATATCGTTGTCAGGCGTAAAATCTTTAGCAGGCGTACGGGGTTAATCGTGATTTCATATGTTTATCATTTATCATAAAAACCAAATCCGTGCAATTGGGGCGTTGGGTACTGCTGAATAACATGTTAATGGGGTAATATCGGTAGCAAGTAGGCTATAGAAACCCGTTGTACACTCTGCTCAATATCAACATAGCAATACTCAGACGCCGAATTCATCGTCCGGTCTGGTATAGAGCGTATAAGCTTTTATTCCCTAGCAAGTCCTTGTCGAAATTGTTGGCAAAGCGACGAAAGATATGGATTTTATCGGATTAGTATATCATTTGATTACCCAATATGTACTTTCGCATTGTGGCATTATGTGGTCCGAATAGTTGCTAGGTATCGTGTATAACTTTAATATGTCACTTAAATGTAGGGTGGGAATTAGCAATATGACGTCACGTGACGTCGTGAGGTTCACGTTCTCGTTCACACAGAACCTTTCAAAAAGGTTCGCGTTTACACGAACCTGGACCTTTCACAGGTTCACACGATCCCTACGCAGACACCAACAGTTGCATGAGTACAACATATGCATTGCATTTATTTGCATAATTATTAGTTATCAGTGGTATCAAAGTAATTTCGATAGTGACCGCAATCAGCATTATGGCTATTCCCAAAAAGACACGCACTACGATTCTGCATTTATATTATTCTATTTGACCAAGTCTGCATCATAGAAGCAGAAGCTTTATTCATTCGCCAACAACAGAGTTGACTGAATACGATGAGTGGCCGATTGAATACGTCTTCAAACCTCGAAAACAGACGTGGCTCTAACGAAGATATAAGTTCTCATATTCCGGTACTCCGTTTGCTTCAGTAGTGACTCGCGTGATGAGGCATTGGTCCTACGCATGCGTCGTGAGGAGTACAGCAGATTTAACTGTATGCGCAGACGTTCGAATTGGATTCATCATTATTAAATCACCATCCGGGTTGTAACTTGCATAGAACGATTTTGCATCGGCGCTTTGCCTTTTGTGAATAATTATTAATTGGTTGATTTTCCCAGAAAACTCTGAGCTGAGTGTGCACGTTTATGCCTTCTCAGAACTTTATATCAATGTCGCCGACTTTTTCATAATGGCGACTACTGTTGAAACTCAACACTATGGCTATAATTCGGCCGATGAACATGTTCGATATTTGCAGAGAGAGAGAGATAGAGATATTTATTGATTTGTCCAACCGTAAAGAGAACAACATTGACACATGAAACAACAACAAATGAACTTAACGGTATAGGACAGGGTGGGACCGATATGATTCTGGGTAGGGTCAACTGGTCTGATCACACCCTGCATTAACAAATACAGATATTGTGTCAGAAATTTGGAGGCATTTGGCTAGGATCAATCAATAAGCATAATAATAAAATACTAAAACAGACAAATCTGCTGTCGAGGAATTATTTACGGGAATGTACTTCTTAATATAATCTCAACGTTTTTTTAGAAATGTGCTGGCTAATACAAGCATTTTCGCATTTACATCAATTGCTTCGCGGGCCTGATAAAATCGTGTGACGGGGCGCAGGTTTGAATCCCCCGCGGTCTTCCGACTAGGGAAATAATAGTTCATCAATCAGGCGAGAACTGATGGTACCCAGTAATGCACAAAAAGCAGACTTGTATTACCTGTGTTTCAGTCTGTTTCGCATGAATCTCGAAATTCGGAGTGCGCGGACTGCTCTCGGGAATGTTAATGGCCGTAAACTGCGTACTGTTCTCATCATCGTAGCCGGCACGTAGCCAATTCGGTTTGCAATGAGGATAAGTTATCCCATAGCGCACCTTAACCTCCCGCCCGTCGTTTTCGGTGGTGAACGTGTCTTCATTGAACATTGAACTTGGTGCCAAGTTCACTTTTATGTGGGATATAGCAGAGCGGTACTCTGCAACCCGAAATACATACAACCTTCTGTTGTCGAAGGAGTAATATTTGTTGTTCCATTTGGCGATTTTAATACGCGGTAGCTCATTGACAGATAATTCGCCGTCGCACAGTTTCTCTGCAGTCTTATTCACACTTCCTCCATCCTGGAACGTTGACTTGATACTATCCTGCTTAAACCTGATTTCGGATGGCCGCAGTTCCATGCATTCGTTTGCTAGCAGACAGATGCGGAAATGACGCCCTCCTACAACAAGTCGTACGTCTCCAGCAACCGTCACGGTGACTACGATGGCGTCGATTTTGGGGAATCACCACATCAAACACCATATTCGATCACGCGATTCATTGCCAGCTGCAACTATACATAACAAAAAGATTGTAGGATAGAGCGACGACCCATTGTTCTCGGTTTAGGTCCGCCACGCTTGACTATCTTAACACTTCAACTAGAGCATGCGAAAAGCTTAGTGTGTGATATATTCACTATAGGCACTTAATCTTCACAATCCTTTTGACATTGCATTTCTGCCAATACGAAATATACTTCGCGTTATGCCTGGAACATTCAATTTAATGATTTAGTAACTTATTATCTATCATGTTTAATCAACGTTAATTGCAATTGTGGTTGGTTTTATGTTCAAGTAATAACATGACCAATGTCGAATATGATCAGTAGCGAAGTAGTCTACGTCTACTTTTAAGAGTACTCAGGTAGGTTTTGTGTTCTTTTGTAATACTCACTTGATAGCTTACCATGCTAGCGTACTTCCAGTTCTACTGGAATAGTTTTTAGGCACAACTATACGTACTGTTTGCACTTTTTATTTTGTACAATACACATTAGATTAAGCACATGTCGTCATTACTCTTATGAGCGAAATTGTATTAACACGTGGTAATGTCACCAGTGTTTAGACGTATCTTACGAGGAAGCACCCGCCTCTGATCATGCACTCGCTAAAACTATCCTACACCCGATCGCTAAAATCTACTTTCTGAAACTATATATACTTACTTTTCATGCCTTCATTGTCTACTTCCTGTTGTAATACTGGCATGACTTGCAGAATTGGCTACTTGTACTTAGAATGATGTTTCTACTTCTTCTTTTCTTGAGTACCAACTCTGACTATTTTGACATCTTCTCGTGCTCTGGCGGAGTAAAACAACAATTAGTTTTCAATCATCTTTTTCGATATTGCCATGTTAACAGCATCCCTGCATATCGACTATTTCGTTTCCAAACACTCCACGAATAGCTGACAAGAGGTAGAGCGAATCGAACCTTGGCATGACTTTTTGTCCCACACGCGACTCAATTTCGGACATGTGCATGAAATCACCACTTCCATTCTTCGTAACTATATTGAAAAATATAACGTTAGCACTATTTCTACTTTGACCATGTCTAGAGGGAGTGAGGACGTCACAATTTTTAATTGACGATCCTTGTGTATTGTGGCATCTAAAATAGAATTACTACCTAACATGTTGGATGTTTAACTAGACTCCTATTCGCCATCTGATCTGCGCAAGCGGGGCCTTAAAAAACTTGGAAGTAGGCCGTGCTACAAGTCGGCAGATACGAAATCAAAATAAAAACTATAGGCCTGGTGTAAATGGCGATTGTAGTCGACAAACACCATGAATAGCACAATAAAACAAAATTATTATCGTGGCCTCTAAAATCGCATTATCCGATTCCTGACTTTGTCAGTTCAGTCCAGTTCGTCGCCAAAAATTGCTCTTGTTTTAAGTGTTCAAGCGCATGTGTCTGAATACTATTTTCTCGAAACGCTCTTAAATTTCAGTATGAGGTGGAACTATTCTTACTTGAATACTTTTTAGAACATTTTTTGCTTTCATTAAATGGAGTTATGACACATATATATATATATATTGGAAATACTTCTAATTGTTACTGAGATGAAATTTACGAAAATACTTCTACTTCTGCTTCAATAGCTTCAGATTACCACCTCAGCTTACAGCATTTGTTTTTACTCTGTTTTTTTTTTTGGAATCTCGGGTGATAGTTATTAGCTCGAACTACTTTTACTTGAGTGACATGTAGTTCAGGAATAAGTTTTCGCCACTTTTACGATTTTCATAACAACTGAGCCAAAGCACTTATTTCTATTAATTATATTACTGTTACTGAGTGTGAAGAAATATTCCAAAATTCGAACAGATCTACTGTTTGAAACTACTTCATTGAATAATGTTAAGACCTTTCATTATTTACTTCCGCTTGAAGTAGTCTTGGATATATCTACAATTTCGGTTGCATCTGAAACAAATGGTGGTTTAAAACACTTTGTTTAAACATGTTTTGAACAGTGTTTTAAAATAAGGCCAATTACAAAAATGTGTTTTTCAATTGAAAATTATGCCATAGTGGCCTAAATACTTACGAAAAAACATGTAGGCTAGTATATGAGACTATATGACCATTTGCACCCAATATAGTCGACGTATACGATATGGAATGGTTCAAAGATATTTTTGCTCCGTTTAAGACATGAGTCGGAAGCTTTTTGGTCAAAAGAGTCTTCTTTACCCTATATTTTCAATTGTAAATGTCACTTCAGTGCGACGTCACAATTTAAAGTCTCTTAACGTCATGGCTATAATAAAGCATGTCTTAAATGCAACCCTACCTACAATAAAGGTAACCCATTTCTACTTATAATTGAGCAGAAATTTACGATATTACTTCTATATACTCAAGTAGCAAGGCTGACAACTTTTACCTACTCTGGTAAAATCCTACGCCTCACTGCGTTCGTGTACGTAAAGAGTTTTTATTCGCGGTCGAGCTCAAACGAACTAGAACCTTCACTGGTTCTTCGACTATTTCCGTTTGTCCCGTCATAAGTTTTCAGTATGGACCAGCTCGATATAAATGACTTTCAATCAGTAGCGTTCGGTCAGGTTAAGGGTGGATGAGGCACTGATCCCTTTTGCGTCAGATTTACAAATATAGAAACCAGGGATATCTAGACTAGTCTAAATATCCCTGATAGAAACCCACGCGGGTATAGCTTATTCAACTGGTGACTTGCTCGTATCACATCAGGTATCTTCACACGCAGGCTACGTACGAAGCTGCTCTGGCGCGTTCTATTATACAGAACAAGAGGCTACGTCACGTTCCCTCGAAGGCGAGCGCAACACAGAGTTAGTGTGTGACAAAGAGAGAGAGAGAAAGAGAGGAAGATAAATACATTCATCATCGCAAAAACATTGAATACGTCGATCCAAAATTTATTCCTTTCAGTGTAAAACATCAATATAGGCTACTTTGGATAAATTCAATCAGTTCTGCCAGGCTCCTGAGCAGCGTAACAGGAACAGCGTCGGTCGCTCGTCGGTCCTGTATGCAGCCTACACTTGAACAGCAGGCGAGTCGCACACAGTTCGCACCGATGATTACGATAGGTACAACGATCCGTCATACTGCCACAAATCCGGAATTGCATTATGAATTATGCAGCTGCACACCTGACATCGGGCCACTTGCATACTATAATCACCACTAAGAGTAGCCATGAATTTACGACCCAGTTCC
This sequence comes from Botryllus schlosseri, assembly GCF_051294905.1. Taxonomy (NCBI): domain Eukaryota; kingdom Metazoa; phylum Chordata; class Ascidiacea; order Stolidobranchia; family Styelidae; genus Botryllus; species Botryllus schlosseri. The sequence goes on from NC_137238.1 coordinate 26,906,089, forward strand.
CGCTTGAACATGGTTTAATTTTGTTTTGATCTCTACGATTAACCATTCGTCGATATTGTGTGTGACTGCTTGCCGTGCAGTACAAAACTTCGCTGCAATACTCTGCTCACGAACTATACTGATTTTATCAAGGATAAAAAGAGGTGTCAAGCCGGGAACAGATCTCGTATATATTCATAATTTGAATAAATGGCATTTCAACGAAAATGAACGAAGATATCGCCAATGTCTTGGCGAAATATTATAAATAACACGAGACACGATACGTCAATATGGGATTCCGACTTCGAACAAATTTACAAAACGACTTTGACAGTAAGGGGGAGAAAGTTTTCGTGATGAGACTAATTTGCTGGCGCGAAAACAGGATTGTTACTGCGCACAAGAGGTAAGTATAACTTGACGCCAGAAAATTCTTTCTGAGCAAGAAACGTTAGTAGTCCTACATTCTCGCAAGTACAACAATCTTCCTGCCACAGAAGGTTGCAGTTGAGCACAATCTTTCATCAAGTTCTACATCTTGTGACGATAACAACTTTGCTGATCGAAGGAGTGTTGAATTTTCTGAGTGGAAGAATATTCTTCGCAAGGGGTTGAAAATATTTAGTAAATCCAGCAAGGTTATTATGCTTTCAATCGTCACTATTTCAGTGGAATAAAATCAAAGTCAATATGTGAAGGATACGGTGTCTTTACCTCTTGTCCGAGAAAAATTGAAGTAATTGGTGCAGGCCTAAGGAATTGTGACGGATTTTGATGGTACTATTCAGCTAGTCGGCTTATCAACCAACTTTGCGGGTGAGCGCCGAAAACAAATGAAGATCGTAATGAACAACAGCTATTCTCGTTGCTATGGACTGTCTCGGTAAGATTCCGACTGAAGTTTGGTTCTCGGGTAATCGCGACTCGTGCGAAACAAAAATGGATGGATACCCAATAAATACCTTCGGATTCATTTGATTCACTCCGACCCGAGCAACAGGCTCGAGATACATACAAGAAAGTCTACGGCACCGTTTAAATAACCTATCCGGACCCAGTGGATCTTTTTGTCAGATCTGAGGGACCCGACAAATTTTTCATTTCCGCGTTTCTATTGAAATCATGTCCGTGAATCGATTAAATAATGCAAATGAATTACATTTTAGAGTGCATTTCGCTTTGCGGCAGGATAGCAGGCGTCAAAACAACGTCGGAGTCCTTTTTCACATGAACTACAAATGGGAATTCGATAATATTTCCTAGGACTGTGATTTGAAACATGCAGGATCGACTATAAAGACGTCGTTGGTATAGTGTTGTTTCATTTAAAAACCTGAAACATTCCTTATACACGAAGGATATATGCGCAGCAGCGCTGCTATACATTTCGTCGAATGAAAACGCATATTTTGTTTTGGAAGTCGACATCCTTTTTGGTATCAACTACAAATGGGAATTCAATAATAGGCCTTTTTCATAAGAATGTGATCAGAAACAAGCATCGACTATAGAGACGTCTTTGAAATTTAGTAGTTAAAACTGGCAGGATTTGTAATGCGAAGGCTCATGCACATTTAATTGAAATAAATCATTAATGTTAATTATGGACACGATTGCGACAGCGAATTTGCATTCCGTTATAATCGATATAATCGCTGAGTTATATTTTTTTATCTGAACAAGTCACACACAATGTATAATGCGATAAGACACCATGCGATGTCATGAGCAGATAGGATGATGTCGGACGACACGCATCAGTAGCGATCTTTTTAATCCAACATCGAGTGCCCGATGTCACAGTTCTTTTCGATGTTGATCTTTTTGAAGCCGCGGCCCTTTTGACTAGTCCTTTCCATTCCTTGCGGAGATGAGCTGATTTCGAATTTCTATATCCTGATCCAATCCAAATCCGAAGCTTCAAATCCTAATCCTAATTCAGAACTTTTGTATATTCAAGTCCATGTCCAATCCTAATTCGATTCCAACTTCGAAATTCAGAATAAATGCTAATTTATGCAAGGGAGGAATTGGAAATTTTTCTTTGACAACCAACAATCCTCTAGATTTAAGATAACTTAGCATAGGGCTACACTTCACATGTTCATTATTGGCACTAAGTGTACCATAGTGTTGTGCGTGTGGGGATGTCTTTATCTATGTTTCATGTTCTTCTGGCGAACTGGCCCCGTCCTCTTCTGTCCTGATATTGCATTTCATGTATGTGATTCGTCTTATTTTATATGTTCAAGTAAATTCTTTTTTCCGCCACTGTAAATGGCGGGTATTGATCCAAATATATGCAATGTATATATTTGAGGTGACCTTAGTCGCGACTGTATTTATTCTTTGCGCATGTTTTCCTTTTATGAACCATGCCGAATTAAATATTGAGACACAAAAAAATAAGTACATTAATAACTGATCTGAATAAAGCTTGTCGCCATTCGCCACACGACATATCAATCTCCCGAAAAATCGGTAAATCCAATCCAAATCCTAATCCGTTGAGAAAAAAATCTCTAATCCTAATCCAGTCCAAATCCAATAAAATTTCACAAATCCTTTTTTTTCAAATCCTAATCCTAATCCATGCTCATCTCTGATTCCTTGTGGGTGCTTTCTTTCGTCGGGTCTTTTGCTGTTTTTTTTTGTCGCCATAAGAACTGTAACGGCGGGGAAAGAGGAGTCAAGTGTGGAAGGTCTGTGTCGTCTGATAACTTAGCTCGCAGTGGTAGACGCACGTTCCTTGCATTAGTCCTTGATCTGACAACTTCAACGTGAACGCAACGACAGTATGTCCTCAGAAAAATATATTGGTCGAATATGCATGTGACATACAGTAGGATATCGCATATGAGTCTAGCAGCTCTAGCTTATAATTGAAATACATAGGCTGATAAATGGTAAGTCACGTGGTACGAGAAGAGAGACATAAATCACGTGATAAACAGATATGAGAGAGAGCCATGGGCTCCACACCAGATAAACCTCCGACGGGAATCGAACCAGGTCCGCCAGATTTGTAGGCGCTGATCGTCAGAGTTCTAGCATGAGAGGTGGTCGGTCAGAAAGGAAGTACTTCTGCTTGTCGGAGAACTTTAACTTCAAGCATTTCGCCGACTTACAATAATTAGTCAAGTAGTAATAATTGTAAACTACTTTTACTTCTACTATGAATACTGTCCATCTCCAAGATTACCGGACCACGACTGACCTATCGCTCTCGCCTTCCAGGACATGCCACTTCATTCCTTGTTGCTTTCTTTTTCTATACTATCTTCTTTACTTTTCATTCAGTGTGCAATGTGTATGCCTCCTCGATCTTCACATCGCCTAGGCCAAGGTAGCTTCGACACCTTCCTATCTTTTCATTGTATCGCATTTTTGTGGCGTATTAAACTGATAAATTTCTAATATGCCAATGATGATGATGATGATGATTCTACTTGACAGTCTCAAGTTTTTTAAGCAAAACTAGGCCTAGAATACGTACTTTTTACTTACTTCTAAGTAGATACTTGTACTTTTACTTGAGTAGAGATTGACAAGGTTATTTCTACTTCTACATGAGTACCGACGAGGACTTTTCTCACCACCTCTGTCTATCATGTGTGAGTTTCCAAATTCTAATACGCCATTCTTTCTACACTGTAGTGATACCTCCGATATGATTGCTACTTATATTTAGTAGATACCCCTGATTTTGTGTGATAACATTTTGTGTCATAACGACGATGATAACTTCTCTTGGATCGTTGGTTGAAATTTCGACTTGACCGTGTTTTATGCGTATGCTGATTTGGAGTAAACCTCTTTGGTGTCGCTACGCGGTTTGCCAGTGAATCATCACTTGGTGAACTCAGCATCTGTGCCTCGGCACTTGGTGAATTCGGTACGTACTGAACTTAACTCGTATAGGAGTAAATAGGACCATTGTGAAATCCGTATTCGTTTCATCCCACGCTCACAATCACTCTGAAGAGTTTTTGGTATTATGGACCTACACAGGTGGACTGAAAAATGGCATTCTGGCTGCAACTTATGCTATATATTCCATGAAATTTCTTATTGTGCTGTTCTAAGGTCCAGAGTTCCACAAATGAATAATTATCTGATTTACAAATATGCTAAAATTACTCGCGGAGTCGCGAACCACCTGGTATACCGCACCACTCTACTGACTCATGACTCTAGTATGTAAGTAAGTAGATTTCGTCAGGGCCTGCATAGTTTCAGGAATTGATCGTAGCTCATAGGTGGCCTACCTATACTTTTGAAATTACAAGATATGCATCTTTGCGATTGCGGCTGCAGTAACACAAAATTACTAAACGACACTAAAAAAGACCGCAATTCTCAGAAATTTGCATTCATACTCGGGCTATTACGCCCTGTTGCCATGACAATTTTATTTCGAAAGGTGGAGTAGACTTATTTATTAAAAAACTACTTCTTACTCTCGAAAGTTGAAGTTTGATGTATTGCTTCAAAACCTGTGAAATAGAAGCGGAAGTTATCTAAAAATAGGACCGCTTGAGTATGTAGTGGACAGAGCTGGTCAGTATCATATCACAGTCGCAGTAATTTTACTTTTATCGCGTTCTCAAAAAAAGATTTAGTCTAATTGCGCTACTGAAAGTTGTTATGTTTTTGACTACATCGGCACCTGACCTAGAATACTAACTTTTTTATTAACTTTGAATGCAGCACTTCTATACTTGCGTTTGAGTATAGGCCTATAAAATTTCAATGTCAATTCTACTTTGACCACCTCTGCGGTAGTTGCAGTACACAAAAGCTACCCGAGTGCTCCAAGAATTAGAACTATGCCGTAAATATCCACTACATAAGTGGAAAGTTATTCGTTCACGTCTAAGACTCGACTGATACTGTTTTGCAGGGCTCAAAGTAGCATGGAAAGCATGGAGAACAGTGTGTCGATGGTGAAAGAATATTTACAAAACACCAGCAAGCTTCGAAGGACTGAAAATTTCACGAACAAGGAAAAGCTGTTGATGATCAGCATTCTGGAGAAGTATGTCTCGATCACGGAAAACAAAGCCATCGACGGACAGACTTGCAGGCAGAAAGATGCCGCGTGGTGTAAAATAGCTTCCTCCTACAATATCTCAAACACGGGCACGGCGAGGACCGTGACGCAGCTTCAAAGTTTGTGGAAAAATATGAAAGCAAGGATACGTCATCAATCGCAAACCTATCAGCAAAAAGTTAGGAACGGACAGTCGGTCGCCCCGCAGGAACTGATTGAGCTGATGAAGGAAGTGTTCTGTGAGTTGTTTTTATTGCGTCTTATAGTTTGGTGTGAAAGTCTCACTGATCAGCAGGGCTGTAAGAAAGTCGCAAGCTTCCGCGTCGCAAGTGAATTCTACTTTTATAGTTTTGACTCGCGTTGAGTCATTTTCTATTCGCCATCGAAGTCAGGGTTCAAAGGTTCGAGTGTGAGTCACTGTTGACTATTGACTGTTCATTTTTTGAAATCTGTTTGACTCACTTTTTTATAACTTCATTGAACGCCTTCACAGATATAATTTAGTAATTTTAATCGCTTTGCACAGTCTAGTTGTACCGGTATATTCATATCGAAACGAAATATTTTCAGCTGTCACTTGTCAGGGGTAATCGTCAGCAACTAGTAGAGAATTGAAAATTGGATTGTTGATCTACGATGTTCTTTCCAATTCTCTACCAGTTGCTGACGATTACCCCTGACGAGTGTCAGCCGAAAAACTTCGGGCTGATTTCAATATGGATATACAATTCCAAAGTCGTTATGTGGAAGTGAAAGTAATCTTATAAAGCGTAATCACCTCTCATCACACTCAGTAATCAAGTAGGTTACGGTACATGTAATTTTTGCCTATGCTCATTTCACAAATTTTGAACCCAATCCCCGTCTTAAATTTGAGATTTTGTAGAAAGTATTGTTTGTTAGGTTTGCATCGCTTTCTGCGTTGGTCGCTTTACTATGTAATCTCGAAGGTTAATAGTTAATTGCTAAGTTTCGCGTCACTTTACGAGTGAAATTGTCAAGGGAGCCGTGTCAATTAGCTCTCTCTGACACGATAACTGAATATATTTTGTTGATTGCACCTATGCGTAGCGTCATTAGTAAATCTGCGATAGTCGCAAAGATACAATTGTCAATTTCGAAAATAGCCAAATTCGATCCACTTTCTGAAATTACTTTCAGACCTTCCATTTTATACTCTCACTTCAATAGGTTTGAACTTTTCAGGAGACTGCGACTTCTACGTGGGATTTGTCAACCGCATCTACTTTGTAGCAATGCTGCCTGCTTCCGCATCTCTCTAAACTATTATATTATTATGTTAACCGGCTGCCACTGACGGGTTTTTCCGTAAAATTTTGCTTCACTTTTCAAGAGTATAAAACCCAACTTTATTGGGATGCGAAACCAACGAGCTATAATTATGTCGTTGGATTGAGAATGTCAACACCTAACCAACTACGCCACGAAGCGAGACAAGAGCAGCTCAACCGCGCGTGAATATAATCGAGTTTACAAAATCGAGACAACAAACCTTGTAAAAATGTACATGTTTTCATTACTTCCTTATGGAGTCCACAACGTATACCTAGTGGGAATATGTACGACGTACGTGCTATTCACTGAGACAGAGATGACATCTTTCAAACAAGCCAGAAGTGACCCGCTTTTGCTCGAAACTATTTCTATCGATGCTATCAATGCATGATGGAGCGTATCAGCGCAGATACGCAGTCTTTATGGTGAAGCGTACCACAGATACGCAGTCTGAGAGGGCTTGTTTGAAAGATGATATCTCTGTCGCAGTGAATAGCACGTAATAATTAGCACGTGGTGCACTCCATAAGGAAGCAAACATTTTTACAGTCTTACAATACTGGAGAAAAAATTAACGATTTTTTCCGACTTTGTGGTTGGTTGACTTAAAAAAGGTCATTTTTCCGACTCAGCTCGAGAGACTGACACTTTCTTGAAATCTCCGTTTATTGACTAAAAGAATGAAAAGAAAAGGCCAACTTTCCGGCCCATCTGCCGAAATAGCGTTACTTCAGTGACGATTTACTGTATCTCAGTCGAATTTTTCACTATAACAAAATTCTGAAAAAAGAGGACAAAAGGGCGTCCTCCGAGGACACTTTCAAAATAGTCAAGAAAGAGGACAAATCCTCTTAAAATAGGACGTGTGGTAACCCTAGTATACGTACACGAGGTTGACCTGCTATCGTCTCGCTTCGAGGTGTACTTAGTTAGGCGTTGACATTATGATTCCAACGATATATTACTTGTTGGTTTCCCATTAAGGACGTGTTTTACAGTTTTGAAAAATGAAGTAAAATTTTTTGGAAAAACTCGCCGCTGCCAGTCGGTTCATAGTACTAGAGAAAATATGAATATTCATTAATTTTTCCAGCCGACAATGTCACGGAGATTCTTCCAGTGATCCAGCCACTGTCCGAATCTTTCCCGGAGGTTCAACCTCTCTACAATCCCTACGACTCTGACGCTCCTTCTGCAGTCTCCAGAAATGATACAGAAACCGCTAACATCGCTGCCAATCCTCAAGAGTTACCGAGTCTCACCAACGGGAGCTCACAGGGCGATCACGACAACCCGGACACCTCTGACCAGCTCTTGAAGATGGCTCGGGAGGAACACAACATGAAAATGATGTTGATAGAGTCTAAGATTTATGGAGTGAAACGGCGCTTGCAAATGGAAGAGGAGTTACACGCGATAAAAGTGAAGAAACTCAACGAAAGCTGCATGTTTTCGTGAGCCCTACGCGAGTGTTTGGCCGCTGCGCGGGGCTGTGTTTAGCCGATGAATTTAATGTCTGCAAGGCTGGATGTACGGAACCGGGGCGGGGCAAAATCCGAATAGGCCTACATGAGCAATTAGATTCTGAATCGAGTATCAAACTTCGAGTTGAGTATTTTGAAACCTTAACATTGTAAATAATGTGGTAAGTTCAATGTCTACTTTAAAGCCTTTCACGGTGGATAACAGTAATATTATCTGACAAATTAACTCTTAGGGCGGAGATCATAAAGATGGGTTGGTTGAGAAGTCGATTATCGCGTTCATCAGGACTTAACAATCCAGGATTAAAGAAACCAGATGATAAAGTTGCATAAAGATGAGTTTTGATCTCCTAATTTAGCTAACTTGAATAAACTGTACAAGTGTACAATACACGGCGTCAAATTCCTACGCGGACCGAGGTGTCCTAGGTAATGGCTTCACTGAACAATCAGAAAATCAAACAATAATGTACGCACCGTTGCAGCGCGATATATCTGTCAATATTCTATAATCACTACAGTGTTGATTACATGCGACTTACATTTCGCGATGATGATAATTCTACCTACAGTAGCAGTATCTTTTATCAGTAGCTTTCTGTTTCAATCCAAAACTTGACAATCGACACTCAATAACGCCTTTTCGCATTATAAAATAGAGATCGCACAACCACTTTAACAGTACCACTTCGGTAACATTATCTATAAACAATCTTTAATCACACGGTCTAGCATTATTCCGGATCAACTAGCATTATGATTTCCGCTTGAAATGCGCCACTATTAGCAGTGTTTAATCTCACGATTAGAATTCTCGCGGATCAGCCAACTTTATGATCTCCACACCTAGTGGCAAGGAGCATTTAATTTCATTACTTGAAAAAATTGTTTCTCACTATTCGAATCATTAGAATTGATACTCGATTCAGATTCGAGTACCCGAATCATTGTGCTCAGCCCTATATAAAAACTGATTGCAAGGTACTGGCTGAGAACAGATTTTATTTGTGTTGATTCCTAGTGCTAAACTGACATTATCGCTAACATGATCTACCATTGCTGACAAAGTTCTAGTGCCCGATGATGTGACAATTATATATAATTTTTTAATATAGGATACATCAGCAAGTCTCAGAAACAAGTGTGGCTCCCTGAAGATTTTGACCCTTGACCCAGTGTACGTACGTGTATAGATTACCTTCTACTGCCAAGACAACGTTTATGTCTCTCACAGTATTACAGTATAGAGGTATGGTACTATAAAATGTTTATTTAAGCATATCAACATGCCTGTGGTAATAATAATTCTGCTGAAATGGAAGGTTAATCACCTGCCACGCAATGCAATCACTAATCTCTGTTGAACCAGAGTCTGTATCACTTTAATATATGTGCCAGCAGATTGGAATGATATATCATAATGGCCTGAGATTTTTTTGCTTTGCTACATTCCGCATATTTCGAGCCTCCATGAAGCTTTCATTCTGAGTATACTGTGCGACAGAGCGTTGTGACTTAATTAAAATTGCGATTTTAAGTTGTTTACGGTGGCTGTAGAATGGTGATGGCTTGTTTGTTGCTAGGAACTGCTTTTAAAGAAGCTTGATTTAAAATTCTGTATGTTACTGGTTTGATTCCTGTTTATAAGCGCCATACATGCTTTACTATCTTCATGTTTCATATGATGCACACTAACTGACACTCACACCCTTGTGATTATCGTCTTGTCTGACTTTAATTGGAAATTGTGCACTGCACCAGTGCACAATTCATATGCTCCGAACACATTGGGTTAGTATATCTTTGACCAATTACGGCATTTGTTCTTCATTTGCTGCGAACATGCCGACTCCAACTCAGAATCTTTCAGAGATATTTGCTTGTCGCACGCCACAGTGTTTGGAACTTCATCAACCCATCATTAAGACCATCTTACCTCTTGGGGATTGTAAAAATTGATTGCTGCTCAGTTTGGCGTTTTATGTATCCGTGACAGTCACTACTGGACTGTAAGCAATTGATTTGTCTGCCTGTCTTCATTGTTTTTATATTGCCTGTTTTGAGCGGTGAGCATGTCTCAACTTGGCTTGTGTTATGTTTGCGTTTTCTTGTTTTCAACCTTACTAAATACAAATAAACTTGCGATATTTTCGATGATCTTATGGTTATCCAGTACGGATGGTACATGGCAATTGTGTCGTGGTGTAGTACTCAGCACTGAGCATGGATACGAACTAGCAAAACTCGGTAAAGTTTCTCTCAAACAGAATCGGATCTGAATTCACATTATTCCCGACAGTCGGATTCAGATGAGGACAGGATTCTAAATTTCTAGTGCATGAACCCAGTCAACAAAACGGGAAGCGATCTCCCGGCGTATTATGCGCATTCGATATCAAAATGATGCTTCAAAGGAAACAATTTCCGCACTTCTGCCGCAGACTTACTAACCCGTTGTTGCCGTCCATTAACCCTCTCGCTACTGCATCTTACAACCGCTATCAGCCCTATCGCTACGTGAATCACTGTTGCTTTCTGGCAAACATACTGACTCTTATGTTGTAAGACATCACTATTTGACAATATCTTTTCATTAAAGTTTTAGTTATAATTAAATCCATCACGAGCATACATACAAAATACCGGTCAAATACAGACGACTAAAATGCATAAAACAACATGTTGATTTCAGTCGTGTTTTACACAACTATTCCTGCTCTTGACTTGAAATTCAGACAAAATCTGGTTTATCAAACAAGTCTGTGCCTTGGCCGCAAGCAACGCGGAGCTACCATATCAGCAGCCTACCCACTGTGTGACACGCTAACTTCATTCAGAGCCCAATTGTGAATGGTGTCTCCCAAGTTAAGGCTTGGCGTAGTCTCAGTTATCTGGGTAATTCCACTGGCCTCATATTAGTGCAATGTACTGTCGGCCAGATATCTTTAGCAGCCGCTGCAGGTTGAACCAATGCTTAGAGGACGATACTTCATCAACTGCTGCCTTCGCCAACGCTGCATTCTTTTCAATTCACCATCAGACTTATACGGATATTTGGGCATATCGCAATCACTTCTTGTCTTCAGTCTCCATCGTAAAATAAAGGCTAAATATAGCAACAAAATGACTCGTAGATTAACTGAAATGAGTATCACAAACTTTAATCAGAAATTATTACAAAATATAGTATTTGGCTGAACAGTTGATGCCAATAATAGCCCGAAATATCTCTTGCTCAACTTATCTCAACGCAGAACTCCATTCATATTCCCTTCCAACGCTATAATCTCGGAAATATAATTCAAACTTCCAGTGTGCCGCGGTGAAACAACATCCGATGACTTATGACATCACAATGACTCCACGCTCAAGTGCTCACGAATCTGGCAATGCTAGGTAGAAGAAACGTCACGCTGAAGCCGCGTGATAATCAAGCGCAATTAGATTGGTTAATACGCTGACACCAATCTCTCTGGGCGACCGATGGCAAGGAGAACAGTCGATCTTTTGAATTCGAGAGCGATCAGTTTTTGTACATCAAACGTGCCGCCTCACTGCAGTGTCAAAGCGGGTGTGTTCACTAATTCTCTCCTACACTGTCTTCGCCTGGTTCGGCATTGAATATACACACTTTTGTTGACTGGGAAAGTTACTTGCTGTTTGTTTACTTCGAGATTTTGTATGAACTCGGACTCATCTACTGCTTCAGCATTGCACCATTATTTCGAAAAATCCCCAATAGCAAACTTCCATGCATTGCCGAAGTGTAATTAGAGGGAAGTTCGACGACGGGCAAAGAGATGCTTACCGTTGTGCATGATATTTTTGAATCCGGATTTGGGCATTTCAGACCAGTGGTTCCCAAAGTTTTTTGAGCTACCGCGCGCCCCCCCTCCCCCCCCCCCCCGACCTCCCGCCACATCTAAATGCTCAACCGAAAGCTTTCTGCATATATTACTATACGTCACAATACCAAACTCCGTTACAATGCAAAATTTGAGGCTGATTTTTTTGGGGGGTACCAGGACCACGAGCAGAACAAAATTTATATTTTTGCAATCATTACCGCAGTAGCTTTCGATTGATACCCGTTTCATCAAATTTAATGCTCGGCAAGCCGGTCAAAAATTACCGCCAAATTGCCTTTGACCATATAAAAAGTGTGACGTAGATCAATTTCACTGAGTCGTGAGTGTTGCTTATGTCCTCCACACCATATAGGACACTATGGTACATCGCCACTATACATACTGACGCGTCAGTCAGTTAGCCGGTCAGTGTTAATAATCATCTGGTTCGTGTTCACAAGCTCGATGTGATGTAGGTTTACCACTTACTATACGTCCTCTTTTAAGAGAATAACGTCATCTGTTTTGAAAGTGTCCTCGTTGGACGCCCAAATAGCCTCTTTTTTGAGAATCTGTCCTCTATTTTGAGAATTGCACTGAAGCAACGCTCTGGTTGCTATTTCGGGAGCTGAGCCGGCAAGTTGACCTTTTATTTTTTATTTTTTTTAGTCAACCCACTGAGAATTCAACAAAAGTGTGAATTTCTGGAGCCTAGCCAAACAAATGACCCTTTTTTATTCTCTATTTTAGTCAACCAACCACAAAGTCGGGGAAAAATCACCATTTTTCAGGATTTTAATCCGGTATTGTAAGTCTGAAAATTTTGGAAAAGTGTCCTCTTTTCATATTTCCAAAATATGGTAACCCTAGATGGGATCCATGTTCATGATTTGGAAAACTCGATTCGATGACGCAGGTGAATATATCCCAGGGTTGTAACAAATCGATTCATGACTCGACTCGAGTCACGAATTTTTTGTGACTATAGACCTGACTCGAGTCATTTTTTCAAATGCGTAAAATGACTCGACCGACTCGACTTGTACTATGCAGTCATTGTGCATGACTCGAACCATGTCAAATGTCTCGAGACTGGGAAGGCCAAGACAGACAGCATTTCATTGCAAATTCGAAGTCGTGACAAGTCACCTGGTATTTCGTCTATCAGTCCTGATACCTGGAAAATAGGGCCAGGAACTGTTAGGACTCGAGGAAAATTACTATATTATGAATGCGAGCTATTCTATGTCACTCGAGCAGAGTTGAAAAATATGGATTGAACAGGATTGAACTCAAAACTGAACTGTGAACCAGGGCTGTGGAGTCGGTAAATTTTACCACCGACTTCACACATTTTCAATATAGGCCTACCGACTCCGACTCCTGAGTCTTTAAACGTACCGACTCCGTCTCCGACTCCAACAGTAGGCTAATATACCAATTTACTTCGAAAATTATATGCCACAGTAACGGTTAAATGACTATCATATAACCATTGAACATAGCCTATATGCAAACATGTAAAATTGTTTCATTGTGGCACAGATCGAATTATTCACTACGCAATTAGCACGAAAGATTGCCTTTCTAAATATCCTTCATAGCTTCATATTTGATGAACATGGACTCTTAAATATCCTAATATGCATGAATCATTCAAACATGACATATATCCAATCTTGTATAATTAAAATGTTGACAAAACAATCGAAGTGTAGCTCTTATTGTGTATGAGTCAGCAACTGATACAGAGATGTAACTAATTTTCCTATTACACACTATATACTGATTATAAGCACACACACTCTTACTATAATACACCTTGGTCATAAATGAAATTTAGGAAGTAGTCAAACAGCATATCTCTAGTCTACATGCACTGAGTCAAGTATTCCGGCGATTCATTAATTAAATTGTCATGTTGCCTTAAAAAACGCTGCAGATCAAATTTGACTCGATTACAACTGGTAAGTTTGAACGAATAGGAATTTGAAAATTGTGAATTGAATTTGAAAAAATAAAAATAAAAAAGATCAAATTTCACCGTTAACCCCATTAAATTGTTCAAGTTTCAACCGGTAGAACCAAACAAAAACCCAAACATGTTTATATCCAATATCTATACCATTTTGGTCCTTTTTCCACCTGCTTTGAACAACAATTGATTTCTGCGATCAGTAAGTGCTCCCTGAAAAACGAAAGATGTTCTTCCTGCACTTCAACAAAGTATAACGTGGTTTATGAATATAAGTACCACTGTGATTGTGGCTATACGTCGGGTTAACGATAGCAACGTTTGCAGGACCGCTTAAGGCATGTCCTTAGATTTATTATTGAAACACGCGCACCACGCTCGGTGAATGACTCATCACCTGAAGCTTTATTCAGAACAAGCAAATGTAATAAATTCTGCCATTAGCAAACATTTGTTGGATAATTTTGTTTCAGTGAAGAAATATCGGGGAGACAGATTCCGTGTTGTCGGGAGAAGCCGCTCACACTTTCCTTTGGGTGCCATTGGAGCAGTGTTGGGATGACTCGAGTCAGACTCGAGTTTGGATTTTTTAATCCCCACACGCTTCTGCAAGCGCTTGTAAAAGCACTTACGAAGACGAGGTGGACTTTTTGGAGTTAGCTGTGGAAATTGGCAGATTTAAGAGACTGGTGCGAAGCAGCGAAACCACGTTTGATCGTAGTGCAACAGCGTTTGATTTTTTACAGTGGTTATTTAATGCAAAGCTACTTGATTCGATACCATATTTATGCTCGTGTCTGAAACTTTATCTGACCATTGGTGTTTCAATTGCGAGCTGTGAGAGGAGCTTCTCAAAGCTCAAAGTGATTAAGACTTATTTCCGTTCTACCATGAATGATGATCGGCCATCAGCTCCATACATTCTGTCCAGAGAAAGAGACTATACGTTCAAAAACTTGAATCTGAGGATATTTTTGTGATTTTGCTTCAGTGAAAGCCCGAAAAGTTAAGTTTTGAGGCGGCTATTGATTTTCTATTTGCACAATACATTCGTTCGCTATTTCTCGTCTGTATTATTTTTGGGCTTTTTAACGTTGAGACGGTGAGGCTGAGACACGGCCTATTATTTGTAATTATTTTTATTCACACGATTGTTCGGAAATCCATCTATGTCGAAATTTGCTGTTGTCTACTTGGGGGGGGGGGGCATTATAAGGGAGAGCCAGGAGCGGCACCTCATGCTGCTACGCCAGTGTGTGCAGATGGTTAGTGCATTGTACTAGCAGCTCACCATATTTTGGAAATCTAAAAAGAGGACACTTTTACAGAAATTTGAGACTTGCAAAACCGGAGAAGAATACTCAAAATCCGGTGAATTTTTCCCACTTTGTGATCGATTGACTAAAAAAAGATCATCTTTTCCGCTCAGAGCTCAAAATACCGTTTTTCTTCCCGCATTGCTAGGTGGATGACTAAAAATAAAAAATAAAAAAAGTTCAACTTTCCGCCCGGAGCTAAAATAACCGTTTTTCACTCCGAAATACCAGCCAGTGCGTCAGTTCTGAGCTAATTTACGGAATATCACTAGCAATTTGTTCCAAATCTGACCTAAATTTTCAAAAAAGAGGACAAAAGGGCGTCTTCCGAGGACACTTTCAAAAAAGTCAAAAAAGAGGACAAATCCTCTTAAAAGAGGACGTATGGTAACCCGAATTGTACGATATCAATTTCTTTTAACTTCTCGAGACTTCGTATTCGATCCTCTATTTTGGATGATAATAAGAGCATGTAGCATGTTGTTCATTGTCAAACTCAACTGACGTTGCGGGCCGGATTCAAATATTCAGATCACTCGCGGGCCGCACCAGTCAAATGATTACAAAATATTTTCAACTCGCCTTAACTCAATATATTCAACTATGCACTTTTTCGCATTATGGGAATTGGGTGTGAATGTCAGCGATTTGCTCCTGACGATGACTAAAAATCGCAACTCCGCTGAAGGGTGGTTATAATGTGGCCTATGAACACACTGGACGATTGCTATCTTGGGAATATTTATTAGTAGTATTTCTTACTACACATTCTAGAAATGTGCTGGATAAAATACACGCATTTTTCAACCTATACTCAGAATTGCTTCGCGGGCCGAATGAAATCCTTTGGCGTGCCGTATATTTGAGACCCCTGATGTAGCTATAGTTACAGTTAGTGACGTATTGTTTTAGCAGTTTTACGTGTGCATGTATCTATTTAAGTATATATTCGTTATTTGATACAAGATAAATGGCCAATTAATCTCTCTTTAACTATAGATAACTAACCTTGGTTAGTTATCTATACTTTTAACACAGCTAGCAAAATGTAATGACTTTGGGGCTCATACTTCGAAAATTCAATTTGACTTGATTTGTGACTTGACATCGTGACTTGACTTGACTTGACTTGACTCGAGTCACCTCCAAAAAACGAGTGACTTGACTTGACTCGAGTCACCTTCGAAAATCGATTGACTTGACTTGACTCGAGTCAAAATGTGCACTGACTCGAGATGACTCGTGACTCGAAGGTAGTGACTTGATCGCAACACTGCATTGGAGTCGACTTTTATAAAATATGCCAACTGTAGCGTACCGCTCCATGATTGACCTATAATTACCCTCGCTGATTACTGATTATGTTACTGCTACGTCTTGTTGTGTTGTACGCTTTTGTGCAGTCGGCTTTTAGTCACCGTCTGAGGTGCAGTCGCATTTTGTCACCGTCCGAGGCGCGGTCGGCTCCTAGTCACCGTCGGAGGTGCAGTCGACTTTTAGTCACCGTCGGAGGTGCAGTCGCTTTTTATTCTCCGTCGGACGAGCATGGTCATGTTTTAGTTGTTTCATTAAAAGAGCAATGCTGACGTGTCTACTATGACTTATCGAGCCGCGGACCAAGAAGAACGCGCGCCCACGACAGAGCACGCTATATTTTGGTGACCCCGACGTGATTTCGCTAGCCTTCCTAGCCGACGTGATTTCGCTATTCAACGTGATAGCCGACGTGATGTTTTAGGAAATGCAATGCCGCAACTCGACCAGGATCGACGATGGAAAGCGATGAACTCACGGAACGCGAAAACGAGATTTGCCCTGGCTACATAGGAATCGTTAGTTCATCTTCATGGATGCAAGATTTCAGTCACACGGAATTGAGGACCTCACCTGAACCTACTTGCTTTGATTACTACGCTTCGACTCGATGCCACTCAACATCTGTGTCAGTTTACCGCTGACAGTTCGTCTATTCAAGACGCCAGAACAACTCAAATCTGCATGCTGGAAGACTTCATCAAGTACTACTTTCTGCCAGTGTTGGGATGACTCGAGTCATGACTTGACTCGAGTCAGACTCGAGGCAACTTTTTCGTGTGACTTGACTTGACTCGAGTCACTTTGCAAAAATGACTTGACTTGACTTGACTCGGCGCTTCAAAAATGTGGATTGACTCGTGACTCGGAGCAAAATTTTCGAGTCAATTTCAAGTCATCAAGTAAACGGTGTCGATTAAATGACTGTATCTTGTGCATGTTCGGATTATTCACGATACGCCAGTGTCATTTGTGAGAGCAACCAGTCATTCATTGATTGTAAGTTTCACTGATCCTCCCTTATTGTTACATCACAAATAAACTGACCGCAAACGAAATGATCACAGCTTGCGTTGTCGTTACAGTAGTATCTCAGTAGATCAACTCTAGTAGCAAGAGCTGCGTATCGCTGTTCATTGGACGGCCCTGTCCTTACATTGCACAGCGCTCACCTTTACCAACCCTCTTGTACAATTTAAATCGAACGAATATAGTTTCTGCGTTTATTATTCTTACGGATGTGTAGGTAGTTAGTGGATTGTACGACATCATTTTCTTCGACTTCTCGAGGCTTCGTATTCGACCCTCTATTTTGGCTGATAATAACAGAATGCAGCTTGTAGCTCAGAGTCGTCAAACTCAATACTGACGTCGCGGGCCGGATTCGAATAGTCAGATCACTCGCGGGCCGCACCAGTCAAATGATTCCAAAAGATTACCAACTCTTAACATAATATATGCACTTTTTCACATTCTTAGTATCGGGTGTCAGTGTCAGCGATTTGCTTCTGACGATGACTAGAAATCACACCTCCGCTGTCGGGGGGTTATAATGTGGCCTATGAACATACTCGACATTTGCTATCTTGGAGTAATATGTATTAGAAGTATTTCTTACTACAAATTCGACAAATGTGCTTGATAAAATACACGCATTTTTCAATCTTTACTTAGAATTGCTTCGCGGGCCGGGTGAAATCATTTGGCCGGCCTTCTGTTTGACACCCCTGATGTAGCTATACTGTTACTGACGTATTTTATTAGCAGTTGTGTGCGTGAGCGATACAACGCATTTTTACATGTACATTTAACTTATATATTCGTTATTTGATTGAAGATAAATGGCCAATTAATTTGTCTTTATCACAGCTCGCAAAATGTAATGACTGTAAATCAGTGGTTCCCAACCTGTGGTACGCGTACCACTAGTGGTACACGAAGGTCTTCCAGGTGGTACGCGAGTAGATTCTGTTTTTTTTTCGACCGAAGGAAGTTATTAGTTCAGTTGGGTTGATTTTGAATTTTTTGCAGTTTTTTGACTAGTGGTGAAAAAACAATTCCATGCATCTCAGCAACTCGGGCTGATAATGCCTTGTTTAATATAATTTGTTATTACCGGGTTGATTTTTCTTTACAAAATTGAGCGTTAAGTCAAAAAATTGTCAAAATTGTTTACAAAGTCAAAATTTTTTCGACCCCTTCATTTCGTTTGTATCGTAGATTTTGATATTTTACAGCTTGTAGCCCAAATAGCTCAAATACGTGAGTATGACGTCAAAAATGGTGAAAAAATTTTTGACTGCCTACGGCGTGCGTAAATTATGTAGGTGGTACGCGAGCACTGCATAAAATCTCGAAGTGGTACGCGGGTGGAAAAAGGTTGGGAACCACTGCTGTAAATGATCAGTTGATCACTCATACTTCGAAAATTCAATTTGACTTGAATTGTGACTTGACTCGTGACTTGACTTGGCTTGACTCGACTTGACTCGAGTCACCTCCAAAAAACTAGTGACTTGACTTGACTCGAGTCACCTTCGAAAATCGATTGACTTGACTTGACTCGAGTCAAAATGTGCAATGACTCGAGATGACTCGTGACTCGAAGGTAGTGACTTGATCCCAACACTGCTTTCTGCATCACTTGCGGACTTGCATGTTAGCAGCACGACGACGACATGACCGAGCCTTAGCACAGCGACCACGTACACTGAATTCTCTTCGCAACTTCATATCCCCGATCGCCCGACATACTTGGTTTTCTACGTAGATGTAGAGGCAGATACACTGTAACTGTCTCCCTACGCATTCCAAATGTAGAACGAAAGATGAGCCGAACGAAACTCTACACAACCGACGGAACCATTATTCATGATGGGACCATGAACCGAATCGAATCACCTCGACATCGACAGAAACCGCGGAAATGCGCTCAAACGCAGATCCCCCCTTCACTGAATCTTTTCGAGCGACGACTTGCAACTAACCCATCACCTTGATGGGCAAATTCCGAATGAAAACGCTCTTCGTCTCAGTATTATGTGGCAGACGCTTTCGAAGTTCGGTTCTACATTACCCGCTCACGCATCCGAGAATCTACTAGACTTCTCACGAACCTTAACGACACGACTTGTGAAATATGGGGGCGACAGAACTAATTCGTGCAACGACGTCATCGTGCTGGTCCAATAACGCTCGAAGTTCAATCGAAATGTAGGGATTCTTTTAATCCATTGCCAGTGTACTCGTCGAACAATTCCGCTCTATGATGTTGATAGACGTTCCCCTAGCAATATCTGCATATTCATTCATTTGTTCCATGTGCGTATTGACCGTTTCTCAGACGACTCTAATGAATTCTTATCGTTATTTTACGCCATCAGTAACCACTAGACAGCTACATATCCCAAAACTGTTGTAAGGTCGATCATCACGTGATATGATATTACTACGACTTATGTTAGCGAATTACGTTATCTCTTTTACGCCCAAAAGCTTTCGCAGCCCATACCTACTTGCGTACCGTATAGGATTAAACAACGCTTGTAGTCGCGCAATTCTAAAAAATCGCACTCAACCGTTACTCGATAAACTATACTTTTTCGCCATCGAAGCTCTGTAATGTGCATGGCACTTGAATGTGTTGCCTCGCCATTTAGTGAATCCCTCTTCTAGTATTATTCACGATTCACTGCGATTGTACCGGCGGCACTAGTAAATCCAAACGCTCTTTTTCTGGGTTGTGCAGATTCCAGATAACTTAAATTCGAATCCAAAATCACACTTCGAATTCAAAATCACACGTCCCAAAAGGTTATACAATTGCGTACACGTGTTTTTGAAATGATAATCACACCGTTCATCACTCGACCCAGTTTATTCTGTCCACACCAAGTTTTGATCCGCACTGAAATGTTTTTCACAGTTCGAACGAATAACTGTCCGCATGACGCCTCAACCGATTGGCTTCGTTAATATGCCAGTGGCCGTATTATTCGTATTGCCCACTGAGCTATATAAACACTGGAGTGCGTTACTCGCGATATTTGCGTGATCGATTGGCCGCCATCTTTGGGTTAAGTTGATAGTTGCGCGTTAAGCTGGTAGTCAAGGCAGAAGTGGTTGGTTGATGTGACTGTTTTGATTACTCTTTGGCCTGGACAGTGGACATATCGATTTCGATGGTTCGGACAAGATAAGGTTATATATGTGTCACGGTATGTATTCATTTGCAAATATCTTCCTGATGTAGATTGCTTAAATCGTTGTATCCAGGTAAATAAACGTATGCTTCTACTCAAAAATTCCTGCTGGCCTTGAGTGCTGTTTTCACAATTACTGGGATAAGTCAATTGTCATGGCATTGATAATTTGATTTGGATATGATACCGTTAATCCTAAGGGAGCTTGGTAATGTTGTCTTCTCTATCCCTACAGCTTCAGTTTCAGGTACTGTGTATGGCAATTTGATTTGGATATGATGCCATTAATCCTAAGGGAGCTTGGTAATGCAGTCTTCTCTATACCTACAGCTTCAATTTCAGGGTACTGTGTATGGCAATTTGATTTGGATATGATGCCATTAATCCGGAGGGAGCTTGCTGATGTTGTCTTTTTACTCATTATAGCTTCAGTTTCATGTACTGCGTCCTCGAATTATTGTTGTTGCAAGCACACACTGTAATTTACTACCGTAAACCGGGGTAACTTTGGACTTAAGGGTAACTTTGGACACTGAGCAGTAAAAGATTTAAATGGCTATTGATGGAAAAGGGTTGCCGCTGGATGTCCAATTCTTTTTCATGTGGCATCAGTACCACAAGTAGTCTCAATAGCAGGTGGATTCATTTCACTACCAGATAAACTTGACCCAACATTGATAAATTAATGGCGGGGGTCAATTTCATCAAAATTAATGGCCATTAAACTTCTTACAACCAAACATAGATAGCATGTGATTCATAGATTGAAAACTTGGCAGCAGATACCTCTAAGCAGTCTTAATCCATGGCAAAAATCTCAGTGGGCTCACTCTTAGATCAATACAAGAATATGTGATGTCCAAAGTTACCCCGTCAAATTTTAACAGAACGGGGTAACTTTGGACAGTGGAAAATGTGATATTTAGAGCTCTGGAAAGTGGCTGCTTCATCTGTGTGAAAGTGTATGGTCAACTATGTTCCTTATTACCGGCCTGATGGCTTTTTAAAATGGAATGAGAAGGTTAATAAATTAGAGTATGCCAAAATATGAAAAAATGGGTAGGCAATGAGCTGAGAGATTGTAATCGGGTGTAAGCTACTTCAAAAACTTATCACATACTCCTAAAGATGCGCCTGCTGAATATTACGACAAATATATCCATCAGAGGAGATAGGAAAGGGAAAGTGTATCTTTTAAAGAACAGTGATATATTTGAAATCGGCAATAAATCACGTTAAGATGTTTAACATTCGCTGTCGATTGCTGACACTGCCAGTGGGATATCCCTTCTCACCATACGTTATTTATAAGTCCCAATTGGCGAAGGCATGAGGGAAAATTGAGATAAGAGATGAATAAGGGCCCATTAGTCTTCATAAACTACCTATTTATTTTTATTTTTTTTTGGGGGGGGGGGGGATTAGGTAAAAATCATGCAATAGGCCAGACATATACTATTTTGTTTCAGTTTTAGCCACTGCTCTCATCAACTCTTACCAAATAAGCCTCATTTACGAGGTTTCATAAACAATTGGGTGTAAAGGCATACAAAAAACTACATTGTCCAAAGTTACCCCACATGCAGGGATAACTTTGGACACGGATAATTTACAAAAATAAGGTACTTATTTATGACCATGAAGATTTTGGATTAGGTAATTCTAATCTATGCTCCATGACCCCTAAAAAACACAAAACTTGCCTCCCCTACACCCCAGCATTTCTGAGATACAAAGCGGAATTGTTGAAAATTGTCCAAAGTTACCCCGGTTTACGGTATTACAAATCTTGAAAATCAGCAAACAGGCACATCTCAAGTATAAATAATTACCAAGCTATATCAAATGATTGCAATGGATAATGTCAGTTTTGTTTTTATTTCCCAGGTACTGTATCTATATAGGTAGTAAAAGCATCTATGGCTATGATCACCAGCTTCAAGTTATTACCGGAGACTGCCTCAGAATCACCCTGGCCTCGATTCGAAATCTTCTCACTACAATGGCGCTGATGTCAATGCTGTCGCTGCCAGCTACGTGGGGGCTATGAATACCACTGGCGGAGGAAAATTCAGCATCATGTGACATGACAAAGGCACAGCTACAATCAAATTTATACCATCTAATTGTTATTCTACTTATTCATTGTGTCAAAGTAGTCGAAATAAATCGTAGAAAGTGAAAGTGAGGATATGTGAGTTATGTGTAGCAATATGGGTTAGCGACATGGGTAAGCGATTTCTGCAGAGGTGATCAAATGAGAGAAATAATATATTTATATCATTAAATGAGAGAAACAAGATGAATCCATGAGTCCTTATTTAGATCGGGGTAGAATTGCCTAGTGCTCACTGAAATTGACGCTATGTTGGTTACAGCAATCTGCGCTCGGAGTTTATTATCGTTATTGATTTGATCAGATCAATCATCGATGAAAAGATAGCAAGGTAACGCAACGATCTGAGGTAATCTACACCCACCCACCTTTCCTTGCCTGCTAGATGAAGCATTCCTACCTGTGCGTTTTCCGATCAACATTTTTTCTGGGATCACGCAACTGCTGCCTACCTTCCTTCCCTACAAGACGATGCATTCCAACCTGGCTTTCGATCAACTATTTCTGGGATCACATGAAATACCACGCTGTACTGTCTCGTACCCAAACTTTCGTTTTCAGAAACACTAGCTTCAGTCACGAGAAACGCAAGGTTTTGAATGATTTTTCTATTAAAATAAGTAACATAAAAAATAAAAACAGAAATTAATTAATTGTTATTGACTTGACGTCACCCTCGACGTAATTGAGGGTGATCTGAAAGTAAAATGTGGGACAAGTAAAAGTAAGGGCTTAATATCTGCGAACGAGGTACAATAAACGAACCAATTCAGATCGTAATTGCAATTTAATAGACCAAATTTGCTGACCACGCCCATCCAGCAAAGTACCCATTCTGCTAGGCAGTTTCTGATGAGTTTGAGCATTTGACAAGTATCTAAAATTACTTGGATTTGGTGATTGGGTAAATATGGACCGGGAAAACTAGACTCAATGTTCCTGGACGATGTTTGCCCACAATGAGGAAAGCATAGCGGAGTGGCAGGAAAGCCCGTCGCATGTCAAAGCAACAGTTGCGCCTGTTTCGCTAAGCCTGTTCATGCAAATTTTAACCATATTTACTCGTTCCGATCCTGTCAAACCATTAATGAAAAAGTATCCAAGTGGAATCTTCCAGGATGAATTGACGCAAACAGCCATAAAAACTAATACATCTTTTGCCAGTGGCAGAAAATCATCATCCTCGCAGTCAGTACCCATGTCTACATATCCTCGATATCTTCTTCCATCCCAAAAAACCTGTTTGTGGATCGACATTTCATCCATCATTATGGAACATATTACAGGAGTTGTTGATGCCTCTACTTATCCTCTGATAGCAGAAAACGCAATACCAGTAAAGCCAGGCTCAGCGGGAAGTTTTCCATACCCGCGCCTTATCACACTCGGATGGGGAAGAGCGAGTTGAAAATTTTGACGCACAAAATTGTATGCCTTAGCAGAATAATACTGCAGCGTCATTGCAAAAATATTGCAGTTCTTTAGAGTATTTGACTCCTCTTCCACCAACTTGTAGCTTCATGCGCTGTAAGAGCTCACTTGGTAGACGTCTGAATTTGTGTGACATCACTTTTCCACACAAATCGCTGATCAAATTATTTTTTTTCAGAGATGCAATGACCTCATCCAGAGTTTTCACTTTTTTCCTCAGGTGGCATGTCCTCATTTTGGCAGCATGCAACCCCTTTATAATTTGTACCACTCTACGGCGTTGCTGTTGAATGAGCGTTTGAGGAGAGGTACGTGCACAGTAACTGTGGTCGTGGAGAACTGCTTCACCGGTTTGTGCTTTACAATAACGTTTCTTATCTTGAAGTGTTGCTGGTCTCGCTTGCCGTTTGTTGGAAGCCTGAAATTCACGAATTTCACATCAACAGAGGCTAGGGTCACTGGCGTAGCCAGCGAGGGGCGAAAGGGGCGATCGCCCCCCCCAAATTTTTGGAAATTTTTTCGTAAAATCAATAAATATAACATTATTTTAGGGCAGATGAATGCAACCTAAAAAATTTCATCGCGCTTCGCGCGATTTCGTGTCCATGGTCATACTGTCTTGGTTTTATTATCGGTGTCCCGAAAAAAAATCTTCCGCAAATACCCACAATTGAATTTAGCTGCATTCTTAATTATGAGAATACAACAGTACCAGTAGATACACGAGAGTAACCCAAGGTCGTTAGGTTGAATGAGTCTAGAATTGTCAGGTCAGTATGGGGATTGGGGACTGTTAGCTCCGACAATTTCCGTTACGGGACACACGAAGATATATAAAGTAGGTTACATGCGACTCCGCAAAGTGCGCTCCCAAAATGATCGACGGCCATAAAACCGACGCATGTATTCGATATAGATTTTCGGGTGCTTAAATGGCTGGCGCCTATGATCCTGTCCCTGCAATCAGACTTCTCCGACATGAATGCAACTGGCACAGGAAAATATCGCCACCTCCCGTTAAAAAGTGCTAATTTGAAATCGCACGGCACGATCTGGTATATATATCAGCAATTCCAATCTCTAAACTAGCATCAATCTTTACCAGAGGTCACTAAATAACCGTGCTTCAACGAAGTAATTAATAAGACTGGAATCCACTTGCTCATATACACGCACCGATATTATTGATCAAATACTTTCATTCATTCAAAAACATTTACGCTCCGCGTGACTAGGTCTGGAATTCACACTGATTTCAATTAGGCCTACTTCGTGAAACGATCGCCTAATACAAGATATTTGGCAACTGGAAGCTTCCATAGGGTATGTGTGTGTGTGCGTCTAAGAATCGTATGAATAAAGGGTAGTGATGAAAATTTGCCCATGGCAGGATGTACGGTTCTGCGAGGTGTTTCCACTGGGGAGCTTCCTTAAACTCATAACCCCCCCTCCCCCGCAATAAAAATATGTAATTCTGCCTACGACCTTGTGTGTGAGCGATCTCTTGAGTGGTGACAGATTTCTCCGCAAGTCATGAAGTGACAGCAATAAATGACAACTGTTCCGTCCGGCGCCCACCCTATAGAAACTCTAAATCTGTCGTTCTCAACCTTTTTGTCGTCGCAAACCCTCTTTGCACCTTCACGTACCCCCACGGACCCCCAGTTCTTATTTCAAATTTGCCTCTATTATCATGCAACCGTCATCTGTCTTGTGCAATTATTAACTGTAGGCTAGTGATAAACAACAGCGAAATGACCTTTCTTGAAAATAACATCGACTTTTGATTATTTCAAAGCGAATTCTGTAGCTGCATTTCTTGAAATACAGGGCCATGTCTTGAAAATCCACGTCGTCGATCTGATATGAACGAGTGCGGAAAATCCATTTCCACAAAGATAGGTGGTGGCGAATGTAATAATAACGCGTAACGCTTCCGACGACACATTTGGCTGTTATGGAAACATACATGGATCAATATATCCTCCAGCCTAGTCATTTCTATCTAGCAGCTCATCGTGAAGTTATTCTGGAATAGCGGTCGTGTATGTCATAGAAGTAAATGGATCTCTGCATACATTTTTTTCCAAAACCCCAGCAAAACATCCCTAAACAGCAATATGTTAGTATAAGTTGGCGGCAATTAAAATGACTTTGCACGGTGGAATATTTCATCTCAGACAGCCATTCTCTGTTTATGTAAGTACTGAACTTTTAGCAGTTATGAAGCGAAAGTGCTTCATCATCTCTCTAATTTAAAACAAACCAAAAACATTTTTAGGTTATCAACCATTTTGCAAATTTTTGAGTTTTCGTGGATCCCTTGAAAATGATTTGCGGAACCCCGGTTGAGAACCATTGCTCTAAATAGTCTTGCCGTGTGGTATGAACAAAGTTCAAGTGTACTAGCCCTGAATGTTCGATGACACCACTTCTATCAGCCTTGCCGGTAAATCTGATAATGAAAACGTATATGCAATATGCAAGTAACAATATAATGGACAATTTTCATTCTTTACCTAAAAAATTTTCGCGCTTCGCGCGAAAGTGTTGACGTCAGAGTTTTACACAATCACACATCACTTTATATGAGTGGAAGATATGCATAAAGATAGCCTCAAATGTTGTGTTAATCATCCAATAAGGGCCCGAGACCATCGTTTCTAACCCATTTTTCCGTATCTTCAAGTGGGCGGGCCTCATTTAGTCATTTACGTCATCGAATTTTTCGCCCCCTCCCAAATATTTTTTCTTGCTACGCCCTTGGCTAGGGTAAGGGTATAATAATATAAACTTAACTTTAGAAGTAAATTTATAAATGTCTACTGTACCTTTGACCTCACATATTTCGGAAAGTTCAGAAATCTCGTAGGCACCGCATTCTCTCTCAAACGTATCAACTGGCCCACATGGTAAATGGCACTTTCCGGAAAATGATCGGAGCAGATAACTGACGATCTTGATGGAACCCAGTTTTTTCTAACCATCTTCCTTTCAGCGATTCATTAGTAGGAAACTTGCATTATACGGAGCATTGTATGAAGCAAATCACACTAAATAGTCAATTCTTTGTTATGAGCTATGATAAAAGCAGAAGGGACATAAAATAACTTGTCTGATAAAAGTATACATCTGCCACTTTTCACTCCATAGGCTATTGTATTCAAGATTGACGCAGCCTTCTAAAGCTAAAGCAGTTCAAAGGTAAACCTTGAAAAATATTTTTGAATAAATAAATTGACAGTTTCGCACAAAGCTATAAGGACTATATAGATGAACTCGACTATGGAATTTGCAAATTCCACAGTATTTGTTTAGCATCTGAAAAAGATATCCTGTTTTAACTATGCTGATGAAAACCCATAGGCCATTAATTGAATCTTTTCCTTGTATTCCTACTCTTGCCTACATAGCATAAGCAAGAATTGAATACTAAACTGATTATTGGCCGAACTGCTTGTACTCGATCATGGACAAAATACGAACAGTGAGATGGACATTATTACAGATTATTACACATATTGATGATGAACATTACATAGAAGATATGGTGACACGGATTTCTGCTTGTAGTCTGGTCTGGTCATTTCATTCATATAGCTGCAACGAAATGTTCTGCTATCACTTTACCATGACCTGTTCATTACAACTGTGACTGATCTGGGCATGTCTGGCTGCTATGCTTATTCTGTTATTCACTTACCGGTGAACATTTCTGGGGTATCGACGCTTTACTATCGACTCTTCATTACTACTGCCGTTACTATTACTTCTTGCATACGACTCACTGGATATTTTCTACCGCCTTTTACTACACCCATATAGGCACAGCAAAGGCTACCACTACCACCTGATAAACGTACTATCTTCGACATGTCGAATTACACAGAATATCAATATACTGACACGAGATGTTGGGCTGAAACAAATCCTGGATGTTAGAATAATTAGTCATTCAAAGCTCTATACACATACAGTACTACAGAACCAACACGAATCAAATATATTCAAACACTGACCGCTTTTCCATAAGGCAGTGGCTATTCGTCCGGAACCGGATGAATAGCCCACAGCCATAGTCCAGGCTATTCGTCCGGAACTTTGTGACGCAACTAAGCACCGCCAGCATATGATGTGTGACGTAACTATGCGCCGCCAGCATACTGACGTTGCTGAGTTGACGGACATCGGCTCGGCTGCGTTTGCGTGTTTAGTTTATCGCTGTATATTACCGAAACATAACACCGTCGCTGGTTACCTATCTCTACTAATGTCCAAACAAGGGAACTCTAGCGTAATGGTGACTTTCGCCACCTACAACGCTAGCGGTTTGGGTTCAATTACCAGAGGATTATTTGGGCTACTTTAGTTAGCCCAGTGTTACTCGGTCCTAAGTCGTCGATAAGCGCAGAGAGAGACTAGTTGAAGGACCGGAACTATAGAGATTGTACAATCCTACAATCTCTATACCGGAACAAAGAATCGAATGAAAACGAGAAAGTAAGGGCTGTCTGAAAATGGAAGACGCGACAAGATCAAGATCGAACCTACACGAAGCTGAGGTGAAAACCGGATTGAGATACTATGGTCTTCCGGCATCCTAATGTCTGTTCTGTTCATTACATCGCATTATGTCCTGTATATCGCATTTTACGTGTGTGTATTTGAAAATGTATGACCCGACGATAATCACTACGAAATTGAATTACAAGCACCGCGTGATCAAATATAACGTGCATTCTATACTTCATAAAATTGACAGATTGGATTGGCGATTGGAGGATCCACGTAGGTAGACTACGAGTAGTAAGAAGACTCTGGCAGTTATCGCAGTTGCTCTTAATCACAATACCATCAAATAACTCCTGCATGAACTGAACACTGATTATTTCGCATTCGTTTCTATGATGATCTCAGGATCCTTTCGCTACAGCGCGACTGTAGACTTTTGTCTTTGCTTGCTGTAGTTTTTGTATACTTTTTTGATCCTAATGTGTAATTGTATGGCAAAGTGTCTGTAATACCATCGAGATGCCTTCATCAGTCAATGAAGAGGAATTGGTCGTTCTACATGAGGTACATAATACAGTCATCCACAACGCGATATATCCCGGGTTACGATATATATCTTCATCTTTTAGCAGACGTGCTGGACTGGAAAGATAGAGATGAAAACAGGTCGATCGAGTTGAACCAGTGTCCAAATATCAGGTCTAATTTCAGTTCGGTTTAATAGCATTTTTTATCAGTTCAATGCACCACAAAAATTGCTTTTGGGAGAAGACGGCGATTATTTATTGTTAAGTCTGCAAAGCAGAGGTAGCATAGCAGAGATGCGGTACTTTGCTTAAATTTTTCTTAGGATGGTAGCCTACCATCGCATAGCAGAGGACAATGTTGGACTGGAAATCATTGCACTGCACAATGTACCGCGTGCTCACTGCTCAGTGCTCATGCTCACGCATCGTGTACTGTGTCTTTTAGATCCACTGTGTGCTGCCATATAAACAACGTATTAGATATATTTAAGAGCATGGCGCTATTGTGTACCGATAACCTAAACACATGAACAGCCGAAGTCTGTCAATACTAGAGATGTGAAAAAAATAGCAGCCTGTTAAAAAGTAACAGTTAAGCTTTTCAAGTAGCAGTAGCAGTTACCTGCTAACCCAAATCACAGTTAACAGAATAGCACTTAAGCACATAGCCTTGACATTCAATACATTTATCCCGGTAGTTCTCTGGTTTGTTTTATCATTCGAGAAATGAGTGTCACTGCAGTACAGTCTCAACCAGAAAACCACATCACACTCGTGTCAATAACAGGGCTTATCCTCAACCACCACCCAATTTGACTGAACATCTTCGGTTGCTAAATCCATGTTTGTCATTAAGGGCATAAGGTGGGCGCTTCTGTAAATATACTCCATGAAAGGCTTTTCTGCAAGCGTAATAGTAAGATGAGGCTAGACGACTCCGTATGATTATGACTTCAATCATAATCAATTGTTAGTTTAAAGTTTAGGTTTGATATGGGCGAGTTTAGAAGTATAGAATGTAAAATGTTTACATTCTATATTAGAAGTGAACTAATACATTTCTACTTTTTCGACTAAATTAGCGGTCAATTGTGACGTAGGCTTTACCTCCAATTTAACTGCTAAAAAGTAACAGTTAAAAATCACAGTTAAGATTTCGAAAGTAGCAGTTCGTAACTGCTACTGCGAAATATCGGTTAAGCCCATCTCTAGTCAATACTCAATCATGCCAGTATGCGGTATGTTGGTTTTTAACAGTTACGTCACACAAAGCATTTATTTCGGATAGTTACGTCACACGGTTCCGGACGAATAGCCTGGACTATGGCTGCGGGCTATTCGTCCGGTTCCGGACGAATAGCCACTGCCTTTCCATAAGCCCCTGTACCAGGGTTGTAATGACTCGAGTCAGACTCGAGTCACGATTTTTTTGTGACTCGACTTGACTCGAGTCATTTTCTTGAAATGGGAAAATGACTCGACTCGAGTCAATATTTGGATTGACTCGACTTGTACTCGAGTCATTACGCATGACTCGACCCAAGTCAATGACTCGGCTTATTTTATATGACTTGAAGATGAATAAATTTGCGAATCGTAATGGCAAGTTCAACACATCTGACAAATTCTGCCGACATCGCTATTTGTCGCCGTTGCTTTCGTTGCACTCGTCTGATATCAGATATGCCGCCGCAAAAACAACAGACAATGGTACCATGGTGTCCTATATGGTGTCGACACAGGCAAATCTCACGGCTCAGTGAAATTGATTCGCGTCTCAATTTCCATTTGGCTACTGGCAATTTGTCGGTCATTTTTGACCGGCTTGCCGAGGATTAAATTTGGTAAAACGGGTATCAATCGTAAGCTGACTCTGCACCGATTACGAAAATATAAATTTTATTCCGCTCGTGGCCCTGGAACCCCCACAATCAGCCTCGAATTTTTCATTGTTATGGAGATTGGCATCAGGACGCAACAATGCTGCCTGGTTCTTTTGCTCTTGAGCTATTCTCTCGCTTCGCCCGACTGCATTGTTGCGTCCCAATGCCAATCAGGGTCGTACCAGCCCTGCTCTCACTATACAACCATGCGAATAGGCACATCCTCACTGTCAATTACTTGCGCGCATTAGTTGAAGCATTGAAAAATTCTCTTTTAAAGCGTTTTGCAGGAGTGTTTGAAAATGTGAACATGATCACAACTGATGAGTCTTTGGATAGGCCTATCGGTAATCCCGAACCGTTTGGTGAAACCATCTACCTCACATCATGCGTGCTCGATCCGAAATTTGCTTTCCATCGGCTTATGGATCTAAATTGTTCAGAACAATCCCGAATTGCACTGCGGCAGAATATAATCGAGTTGATAATGACTGAGGCTGACACTCATTCATACGATATGACCAGCCAAGGTACAAAATCATCCAATGACGAAGAGGTACTAGATCCTCCGCAATCAAAGTACTTACGACTTTTCAATTATACAAGCAAACAATCAAGCAAAGTTCAATTAGAGCCAATGCAATGACCGTCTGGTCTGATTTGAAAGCGATGATTCTTTGCATTTTTGGGCGACTCGAAAGAATGAGTATCCAATGCTCTTCAGTGTGGTTCAAAAATGCTTGTCAATTCCTGCATATAGTGCACCAGTGGAACGTGTATTCAGCAGAGGTGGATTTATTCTAAGGCCATGCCGCTTTAACATATTTGGGGATCTCCTTTCCGCTTTGGTATTTTTAAGTGTAACTTGATTCATTCATTCAAATCATTGATTTGATCTGCTGTCTGTGAAAACGCACAATACCCTCTGTCCATTTGAGGTTTTGTTAGGTATGTGCATTGTGCACGTGAGTAATAATGAATGGCTAATGCTGCGTGATGTTTGTACAATAGGACTGTTCAAAAGTTACTTCTTCTGTATTTTACTGGGTGGCTACTTGATAAAATTGTTACGTTGCATAAAAAGAACATTGAATCTGGCTCAATTTAAAAAAAAATAGAATCAATGATATGAGAGGAGAAAATTTTGGATTCGAAAATAAATGAAGTATTTTTAGTGAGAAATTCTTTCATATAATATAATTACATACTAGTAGTAAGCCGACTATTTTTTCATATCCAAAACATTCTACTCTAATAACTTCACTTCTTCTAGTTGGAATTGAGCCAAATTTGCTATGAATCATATTTTTGCACAATGTAACAATATCATGAGATAGCCGGTAAAATTCGAAAATCTCTATTTGTAGTTAATCTAAAATTTTCTTTCATAGCATTGCTTTCTACTGGTTGGAATTGAGCCAAATTTGATTTTTTTAGGCAATGTAACAATTTTGTTAGGTAGCCGGAAAATTTGAAAAAATGTTTTTGAACAGCCCCATTGTACAATTATTTCTCCAATGCTGTAACTGCGATGTAGTCTGTATAATGCAATTGGGAAAACCTTAGGTAATATCAAAAGGTATCTGTTTTTTTTTTGTCACTGCACAATGCACATAGCTGCATGCACGCTTTTACAGCACGCTGGCCTGTTGTAAATACCTCTACATAAACAATTAAACATGCATCTGTTGATTCTCTATCAGCTGGTATCTTGACGTGAATTCGTTGGTTCTCTATCAGCTATTTTTGAGCTATCGTCGATGTGCTCATCATAAAAACTGAGTGCTTGAATTGGTGATGTATCAGACTGACAAGACAGATATTTGATTATAAGTTCTAACTTAGTGAAGTTATCTGTAGCATCGGTACATGAGGCCAGGACCTGTCCTTTAACTACCTAAATACACACGTGCCAATGACTCTGATTGGGACAAAATGAGCATGTTTGGCAAGCAAGGAATTCGATATCACCCAAGCAGGATTAAAAACATGAGTTGAACATGACTTCAGTACTGTGACTTGGACTCGACTCGAGTCATAACACTATGACTCGGACTTGAGCCTTTAAACGGTGACTTGGACTCGGACTCGACTCGGTGATGAATTGAAAATGACTCGACTTGACTCGAGTCAAAACCACAAAAGTAAGATTGACTCGTGACTCGGAACCATGTGACTTGGTTACAACCCTGCCCTGTACTAAATCGATTAACCGAGTACCCACAATGCATCAGCGCATGGGGATCACGCAAATTTCCTTAGCCGGATATAGCAGTAGTTCGGGGCTTGGTATTGCCCCACGATTTTGTGTCGTCACCAGTATTTGAAATGTATATTTAGTGTGATACTCGTTCACTTTTCCGTCTTCACTTATATTAGTTTCGCCGCAGACTTATTCACCTCTTCGCTTTGTATGTCATATAAAGCGTGTCTACTTCACACTGTTTATTGTATATTTGTCGCTGAACGCATAATTTTGCCGTTTATATAGCTTTACCACCACATCCACCTCGCTTTCGTTGGTCGTTAGAATATTAGTATTGTACTTGGTTCTAATCACCACTACCGTGTCATATTTGTAGAGTAATTCACGTTAGTTGAATCGTTTACTGTTGTCTACAGTATCCTAAAGCTTTTACCAACCAGGGGGGCCCTTGTAGCGTACCGCTCATTGATTACTCTGTTGCCTTGATTGCTCATTCTAATTACTCTCGCTCTATCACTGATTATGCCTCTATAGGCTACTCGTTGCTGTTGCCAACCTTTGTGTCGCAGTTGGCTTTTAGTCACAGTCCGAGCCAGTCGATCTTAAGTCCTCGTCGGACGAGCATCGTCATGTTTTAGTTGGTTTATTAAAAGAGCAATGCTGACTTTTCTACTTTGACTTATCGAGCCGCGGACCAAGAAGAACGCGCGCCCACGACAGAGCACGCTATACAACCAAGCACGTGTCAGTGCGCTGCCTACAGAAGGAGGTTAAGCTCTCTCTCTCTCTCTCTCTTCTCCCCGCCGCCGAACGACGATTTTAGACTTGTGCACCGTTTTTGTTTGATCCTTCCGCAATTCCCTCAGCATATTTTAACGTTTCTCTATCAGTCTGGAGCTAACATCAAAATCTCCAGGACGGGCATACAATATAGTTCGCACATACTTCGGAGACTGCTCGTGCTTATTGTTCATGTGCTTCATTGTCGAAAAGAGGGTATAATTAAGCGCCTTTCCGGTGCATTCAAGAAAATGGAAATTTCCTCACGAAAATAAAAAATATGATCGGCTTATATACCTTCTATCTTCTCACATATATTGTGCGTTGGTGGAAACGCTTCCTCAGTTATCCCGAAATTTTAGGTAGTTACTAAATAGATTACAACGT
The DNA here is from genome assembly GCF_051294905.1 of Botryllus schlosseri. Lineage (NCBI taxonomy): Eukaryota > Metazoa > Chordata > Ascidiacea > Stolidobranchia > Styelidae > Botryllus > Botryllus schlosseri. The sequence continues at coordinate 26,940,401 of NC_137238.1, forward strand.
GATGACGATAAATTTGTTGTCGGAACCACTGGGCTGTGTGTGTGTGATAGAAATGTGCCCAATATTTGGTAATACTTGTGTATTCTTGATGGTGTTACCATATACATCCTCCTTAGGACCGATGAACCAATCTGAACTCTGGAGCACTTATCCGATAATTGCATTATTTGTAAGAACACACATCAGTCCACTTAACGTTATCGAACTGCGCTGATTCCATGAGATCGTATTTTAGTTAGGTTAATCTAATGGTGCATAGCATTGGGTTAATCGGCAGAGTAGTCAAGTTGTATATCTGCACTTGTATATTCTTGTCTATTATTGCTAAGAGCCATATAATTTGGCGGGAAAACAGTATATTATGTTGCAAATGTCGTTAGCTTCGGTTGTCTATGGACTATCTTGGTTATTTGGATTACTTCATTTGTGTGTTTCCATTCGTAGACAAGTTCGCGATCTTCATTAGGAGTCAAATAAATTATAAGTTGTAATGTAAACTCAACTAGTAGCCTTCGTAACGTTATATTTCGCACCATATCGATTGTTCACCGCACGATACCGGTAGACATACTCTAGGGGTGAAAGGACTGAATTGTGTATATAACCGCAGGAATTTGAAAATGGAACGAAGCGGTTCCTAATTTCACCTTTACAATGCTTAGAATCGAGGACCGATATTCTATGCCTTACCTTCTTACCGTTCCGCAATAATACTGGCTGATAAGACCGACGTTGATGCAATTGTATTATGTGATAAGATCACAATCTGCAGTGATATAAATCAATCCATTGAAACGTCGTCACTAAGAGGATCATCGTCAGTTTATGTGTCTAAATCAGTTATTCCCAACTGAAACCGCATGTGGCTCCTAGGTGGCCTTGCGACTCTGATTGACCTTTATAAATATTCGACAAAAATATAATAGACGACAGCTGTTGTTTGTTTCTATGAATAGTTATAGTCAATTTCTGTATATGAATGCTAAAATGAGGGATATTAGGTATGGTTAAAGCCGACCAAGGCCGCCTTTGGAAACTGGGAAAGATAATTATTGCAGACTAGCGCCAAACACATGGATGAATACCCGTTGGACAAGGATATATCTTGAGTTATGCTGGTCATAGACCTCTATTTATTGTTTCTGTGAAGAGTAATTTTCGACGCAATTTTACTAACATAAAAATAACAACTCATAGTGGAGCATAAATTGCAATATATGTCCAATATTACTTAGCGTATAATCCCCCGCAAACTCGTAAGTGCTGGAATGTATGAAGATTGAAGAGCTATCACATAACGACATAATAGTATGTTGTAGCTCAATGATATGCATTTTCAGTTTATTTCAACATACAGGCTACGGTAGCACTCGCAATTTTGCGTCTATTAATGCTAAATATAACCGATATAGAATCTATAGAAGTCCAGGTGCATGTATTTGAATTAGCTCGACGTTGCGATACAGAGGTTGCCTAATTATCTTTAAATGTTCGTTATAAGTAGCCTACTCCAGTGTTGTCATGCGGCCCTGACATCCGAATAGGTTGGGAACCACTGGTCTAAATAATGTACTGAAACTTGATGATGAAGACAAAATATTGATGAAATTGGTTCATAGTTTCGTATGGTGTAGCCTTGCATAGTGTAGCCTTGTATAGCCTTCTGTACTATCGGTGTAATGGTCTAACGGGTGTAACCGGTGTGGGCTACACTCTACCGTAAATTGATATATACCATACCATATACTGCAATTCTCAGATCATATGAAATAGAAAATTATATTTATCTCATATTCCAATCTAAATGAAATAAAAGACAGATGGCAGAGGCCAGTTTATTGGTAAGTGCAATGCTTCTTTAGTTGAAGTTCCTTTTGAAATTATTTATCCATGATGATCTGCTGAGTTAGATTATTGTTGAATGTCACGATTATAAATTCTGCTGTCATATGTTATATCCAATTAAATTTATTGATCACTTTCAGTGATGAAGAGTGATCTTGTAGAGTACCGGTAGTGTATTTAAAACCCAGGTATGAATCCCAGTATAGCCCTATATGTTTAGCTCGATATATTTGGTCTTCTAGTTTTTTTGCGTGATCTCATTGACAAACTACGGTCGGTAGGCTGGGGTTGAAATTCCTGTATATTTAACGCAATATATTTGGTCGACCCAGTATCACACCGTGTTGTGCACTGTGCAGTGAGTAGAATGTTTTTTGTGCACAAGACACCGATTCTATATTGACTGTGTAGGCTTTACGTTTGCCTTTAAAGTGTTAAGTAACTGGTTTACCGAGTTTATTCAGTCTGAAAGTAATCATCTGGATGTGGTCTGTATTTTTGGTATGGTATCTTCTTGAATCGGATATTTTGTTGAAGAACATCTCACTATACAAAAAAAAATCATGTCGGGTTGGGACTAGTCACTATCCAGGTCACACTCACATATTCAAAAATGTATATCCATACCGGTATCCATAAACTCCTTTTAGGTCACTTCACTGCTAGATTTGCATGCGTGTGTTTATAATTTGGACACATGATATGCGCCTTCAAAATGATTTGACACTAGAGGTGCATGTTGGTAGGCTTCATCAACTTTGTAATAACTTACACCCAATAACCCTTTTCTAGCTTGAGAGAAAACTTTCGCAGTCTTCTACTTTGGAGGATATTTGTTATTTTCTGAACACCAGCGATGCAAAGATACCTCAATCTATATCTCTACAGTTCACGGCAAAGTATTCGCAGCATCTTATCAGGGTGAGTTTGCCTGTTACTTGCATTCGCTAACTTGCTGTCAATCGCTTCATTGCTTTTTTAGGCGATCGAGTGCAAAAATTTGAGCAACACCTCCATCCTGGTCAACGTTCTGCAGCATATTGTGAACCAAAACCTGACTTCGTCTATTCAAAAGCTAATTTCTTCAAAAATGCATTCTAACTTTGGTAATCAATTTAATTTTAACCTGATTTAGAATCTTCCTGTCACATTGCTCACTTAAAGGGATGGGTGATTCGAATAGCTGATCCGAAGTCCAAAAATCAAATTCAGTTACTTCCGATGCTGTACAGTTCAAATCGATCATTCTGAATAGTGAATCACTCAATTCAATCAATAGGAATATTCACATTTTGAGGACTGGCACTTTTATGATTTTTTTTGACAATCAATTGGTCAACTCTGTTTTTGATTATTAGGTGCGAATACCCATGGCCAGAACTCTGCCAAGACATCGGCACCTTTTAAGTGGCCCATTACCGATCTTTTTTTTCAGTATTTCAATATCAATTTAAAACAACCAATTCAATTAGTGCAGTGGTTCTCAAACTGGGGAGGGGGTCGAAAGCATCTGAAGGGGGCGCGAAACACCAGTTGATTGAAAACATTTTCGCGCAAGGCATGATTGACCTCAAGCTCATAGTTATTGCTCTGTCTAATATCTGAATCTCATATTTGAGAATTCTCTCAACAGCGATAACCTTCAATGCCGTCAAGCTATCCATTGGGATTGCTAGCATTCTGAATGCTCTCTTCAACATTTTGTGATATCACAATATTGGGGGCTCGAAATTTTTCACTATCATAAAGGGGCGTGTCTAAAAAAGTTCTAGAACCACTGGATAAGAGTGTGGATATTTTGATCCTATTCAAATCTGCCCAGTACCGAATCTCTAATTCATTATGTTCCGTGCTCTGTTTTCATCTCACTATTGAGTTGTCTAAATTCTTGTGGATTCAGGGCTGTGTTTACTTTTGGCTTTGTTTTCATGTCCACATGCGGGATTCTGTGTTGCCAAAATGTAACATTCTTGGTACTATTTGCATCTTGCCACAGATTGCCGCGACTTACTGCTAGAAACCAAACGTACATATTACTTTTTCACATCAATTTCTCCGAACGAAGAAGTAACTATTGATATAATTTGGTACTTTGTTTGGATTTGCCCTATTTATGATCTGACTGAGTGCGCTTAACTGTGTTGGCTTTGAGCTCATGCTTCCGGATCCTTATAATGCCGATATGATAAGCGATACAAATCTAATTAGTTTATAACTTCCAATGCTATCATGTTCGTGCTGGATTCTAATTTTGGTGACCAACTGAGTTGTGTCCTTGTACACAGAAATGATGATCAATTTCTTCATGTCCATGGTCTGCGACAAAGGTAACCCTAATAGCAGCCAAGCTGTCAAACCGTTCGTGCTTCTCTTCAGCACTATCGTCGTAAGTAACTTCTTGCATTCAGTTATGGGCTGGTATTTGACGTGTTTTGTTTGTACTCAATTGCACGGTTCCGTTACAAGTTGTGTTCACTGAAATATCCGGCCGATATCTATATACCGCTGTTCCAAGTGGTTTTATAATACGCTTCCATCTTATTTTGTGACTTCAAAATCGGAATATGGCCCGAATCATATTCTATTTGCGATTAATTCAGAGTTACTGCGAAAAGATGCACGACCATTTCAACTGGCTCATACAGAATATGCTGCATGTGATTCTATTAATTTTGGGAGAGGCGAACGCTTCCGTACATGCGAAAACACAGGTATGTTGAGCGGGTTGTTATAAGCTGTATCAAAAACTTGGGTTTGAATTTAGAATTAGTTTCAGTTGAAAACTAGCTGGCTCTTATAGACATGTCTGGTGTGAAAATTGATTTCGAGATAATCTCTGGACCATACATTTTGCCTAAGGAGTTTTGGTCACTGAAGGGGTGTGGAATATTTTATTTTGTTAATGTCATAATTCTGTTAACTCCAGAATGAAGCCAGTAAATTTGCATATAGCTTCGATTGTGAACTAATTATTATTACATTGCCATATTGCTAAGAACCAGTGTGGCCTGTCAACTGGAATCGTAATCTTGTGATCTGTACTTTGGTTTCGAGAATATGATCAATCGTTATCCAATGACACACCTATAGACTTGTTGTTGCTTATGGTTGTGGTGTTGCTCTATCGTTGTTTTGTGATCGTGAGACGATCCTAACTTGACTAACAGGTCGGAGAAATATTTCTCGGTATTTTCGAAGAAGAAGGCAGTAATGCTGCGGCTTGCTGCAGGACATTTGTCGAAGAAAACGAGGAGGACCTTGATATGTTGAGGTGAGTCCCGTTTCGTGAATTGCTATGTGGTTTTCTAGGACGTAGCAGGGTTTTAATGACTCGAGTCATGACTCGACTCGAGTCCGACTCGAGTCACGATTTTCTGATGACTCCACTTGACTCGAGTCATTTTCGCCAAATTTGGAAATGACTCGACTCGAGTCAATCTGTGTATTGACTCGACTTAGACTGGAGTCATCGCACATGACGCGGACCAAGTCATATGACTCGATACTCAAACGGCCAGGACCGACATTTCATTGAAATTTCGAAGAATAGTTGAATTACCACATTATGGGGATTTCGTCTATTGGTACTGGTACTTGGAAATGCGACGAGAAACTGCTAAAAGTGAGGAAAATTAGTATATTATAAATGCGAACCATTCGATATCACCAAGCAGAGTTATAAAAAGTGGGTTATCAAGACTACAAATTGAGCAGTTAACACAATGACTTGGACTCGGACTCGAGTCATAATACCATGACTCGGACTCGACCCTCTGATCGCTGACTTCTACTCGAACTTGACTCGGTGCTGAATTGAAAATGACTCGACTTGACTCGAGTCAAAACTATAAAAGTGAGATTGACTTGCGACTCGGAGCCTTGTGACTTGGTTACAACCCTAGGCTGTAGTAATCCTTTTAATTTATCACGTAGGCACATCCAAGCCGCCACTAAAACTAGTGGATTTCAGCAACAATAGTTGCAGTTTTTTTGGATTCTTTCACTCATTTGGCTTAGAGCCGTCCTTTAGTGAAATCTGTATAAACCTAGTTTGTGTGTGATCTAAAGGTAATACTTGAGCTTCAGCCGTCTGTTCGCATTGTCTATTTGAATTTCCGTGCCTGTGATATCATAGTTGGTGATATGACTGAGGATATGCAAACTTCTGCCATTGGCATATATTTATTGGATGATTCTGTAGTCCCAGAAATTGTGGAGATGACAGATTTCGTGTCGTCAAGAGAGGCGGGCGGCACTTTCATTTGTTTGCCTTGAAGTAGTTTGTGTATAATCTAAAATTGTACATTAAGCTTAATCGATCTCTTTGCCTCGATTATTCGAAATTTCATGCTGGTGACGTCATATTTGGTGAGACAATTGTTGATATACAATGTTATTTCCAATTCACTACTACTTGCTGACGAGTGTCAGCCAAAAATATTACATATTTCAATATTATTATACCAGGGTTGAACTCAGTCACGATTTTCTGATGACTTGACTCGAGTCATTTTGTCAAAATACGGAAATGACTCGACTCTGGACTCGAGTCAAGCAAAGTCATATGAGTCTAGACTCAAACGGCGAAGACCGTCATTTCATTGTGAATTCAAAGAATAGTAAAGTAACCACACTATGGGGATTTTATTTATTGGTACTGGTACTTGAAAACGCGACCAGAAACTGCTAAAAGTGGGGAAAATTAATATATTATAAATGTGAACCATTTGATATCACCTAACATAGTTATAAAAATTGGATATACAAGACCTTAACTGGAAACTGAGCAATCAACACAATGACTTGGACTCGAACTCGAGTCATAGTACCATGACTTTGACTCAAACCTTGCTCGGTGGTGATTTGAAAATGACTCGACTTGACTCGAGTCAAAACTATAAAAGTGAGATTGACTTGTGACTTGGTTACAACTCTTTAATATACTATTCAATTGCGTATTGAAATTTCGTTACAATTCTCTGCCGTTGTTAATGATCAACCCCTGACAAGCGTCAGCTAAAATAGAAGTTTGTATCAATATGAATTATTCGATTGTATAATAGAGAGAGAGAGAGAGAGAGAAAGAGTCTTTATTTTCATCCAACCAAAATACATAACACATGGCAGTGATGGTGGTACAGAAAATGTGCTTGCACAGTATTCGGTATTAGATAGGAATGATCAGGCGCGTATCCAGAGCGCGAAAAAAGGGGGGTTTTTGTATTTCGAAATTGGCTATTATGACGTCATCATTAGGATCACTCGTCTCCACGCCATGGCGAATATTTACGATATTGTATAGTTTAATAATAAAAAGAGATTTGCGGTGAGTGGGAGATGTACGAATACGATACAGACATTGCCTGAAAATCGTGTTTCTTTCACGGTATGATTGAATGAAATTCGTAATTGCTCACATTTAGTCATGAGCCAGCAAACGCCGCCCGTCTCCAAGCGCCTAGTTGCGGCCAGAGATGCGCGATTTTGTTGGGTTTTGACGATATTATGCGCACGGTCGGTAGTATCGCAGCGGACGAACAAGCGCGGAATAAGGTGGTAGCATAAACGAGGGCGATCGCAATGGCCACAGAGAGGTGTGGTGTGAACAGTGTACGTCGTACACGAATGTGTGCTTTTTGATGGCTTTACTAACCGTCAGGCGGAATGTGTAGTACGCGCGAAGGTAATTAGACCTTAATTGCAAGTACGCAAGTCAGTCAATTAATACAGAGTACACACTGGGATAATAACTTGATCGGCAGAGAAACTTGTCAGCCGATATAATTAGGTTAACTTTACTACTAGGCCAACTCAATTCTCCCGTTCAGCGACAACACGGGCCTGTATTTGGACGCCAGCAAGCCACCTAACAATCGGGAACGTGGATTGCTAGGCTTGTATTTTGAAATGTGAATGCCAATCGTAGACCATTTCTCGCCAATAATCGCGAAGACAATGTGGATTTGAGAATAGCATTGTCATACTGGTGCCGCCGTGGCTGCGTCTCGCTGATCAATCAACACGCCGTGCAATTCTTAATTAGGATTTCAAGGCGAGCAGGTGCAGCGAATTCGTGGGCGATGTTGATTGCCGACAACTTCGTCTTTGCAATTACGTATCGCGTCGGCCAATTAGATTAGATTTTCCTAAAATGCGTCTCTCGTTTTAGCAAGGCGAGAGAGAAATCGAGGGAAGAAAGTTGATAACGTCGGCAACTACCGCTGAAATGTAGCTGAACAAGCGCAGAATTCGTATGGAATTAGCGAAATATAATGACCTATTTTATCCTTTCGACTAATTCGGCGCATGATTCCAAGAATTGGTAGGGGTTTTAGTCCCCGTAAATAACATTAACACGTCATATTCGCCTTCTCATACGTAAAAACGAATATGTTAACTTAGTAAATTAGCAAATATTAGAGGCTATATTTTACATCAATTTTTAGGATTTTGAAAGGGGGGGGTTCCGACCCCCTAAAACCCCCCCTGGATACGCCACTGGGAATGATCGATAAGACCGTGAAGGTCATCTAGTCTGATCACACCAGCATCATACAGGTACACTTGACTCTAAACAGTCTGGCTGTAAAAAAGGTTACAGTAGTTAAAAAAATAAAATAGAAGAAAAATTGAACGATGGTAGCAAATGATCAATGAAGCAATGTCTGGGCAAGGTAGGGCAGCAGTGTTGGTGTGTAGGGCAGCAGTGTTGGTGTAACGACAAGAGGTGATCAAGTAGGGCTTTTATGAATCTAATATAAGGCAATTCACGGATATGTGGTTGTAATGCGTTCCAGATGATAGGGCCCGGGTAGTCGATAGATCTCTTAGTTAGGTTGATATTTCCTTTCGACGAGGATCTCGTGTAGTGGGAGTGGGCATTTTTGGCAGGTACGAAAAAGTCATCAAACACAGGAGGCAAACTATTGGAAAAATATTTGTGAATGACTACTGTCACGCCAAGAGTCTCTTCGTTGTTACAGTAAAAGGGCTCTCGACGGTTTGGCGCAGACCGGCCACTATGAGCTACAGGAACTGATCATTGAAATAATAATCAGAATGTGGAGGACGGAGATCCGCAATCGGAAAGCTCTGACGTGGTTCGAAGGCCACCCGAAGATTCTGGCGAAATTTCTGGCCATCGTCTATGACGAATTCGATTACGTTCGTATTGTGTTTATGTGATCTCTTTATTTCCTCGTTATATATATAAAGTCTGTGGCGTCAGATGGCAGCGTAGCACCAATGTAATTTTTCATGCTATCCCAGAACTGAAATCCTGCTAATCTAAGCTCGAATTCTAATCTAACGGCCTGTAATCCTGTTGTGAATCGTCAGAATGCACTGTGACACAAAATTATTCTTTTCGTGAATTGTAACTGGTATTATTTGATTTGATGCTGTTTAAAATGTTCCTATCCAGAACGGTTTTTCTCATTTTTGGTGACATGGTGATACAAAAATACTTGGCCGGAATCAGTATGACACTCGACCTGGAATTCTATCGGTAATATACTCGATTCTGATCAGACCCCGTTAGTTCCGATCCAATATCTTTATCGCTGGCCAATAAAAATGAAGCTTTTTTTTGAGTGCCAAAGATATTTTTATGGTTTCTAGGTATGTTTGGGCTGCTGAGTCCGAAAATGACATCTGTTTCTCAGAATTGGCTCTACTTTTTGAGATATCGATGGTTTTTATTTATTTTATTCCATATTTTAGCCAACAAGATGAACATTTTTTACTTCAAATACCTCGAAGGACTTTTACTGAAAATGGAGGTATATGATTGATTAGCGTGCTTGGACAGCTTACTAACTGAGCTTTGAGCGTTACTGAACGTAGTGTTTGGGCTTTGACGGCACCTGTTTTTGATTTACAAAAATATCGCCTGATCTTTATAATTTTTGCTTGATTGTCAACGCTCTCTGTGGTAACGATTGCGTCTTCAACGATATCGCTACAGAAATAGGACAATACTATATGCACACACTTGAAGAGACAGATGTGAACTCATCGAAGTTGTAGTATATGAAGTGAAATTTACCTATGTCAAAATTTGCATATTTTAGCACTTTTCGAACCAAAAATGTGGAATATTTAAAAAAAAAATTGAGCCAATTCCGAAAAACTAATTTCATTTTTGGATTCAGCGACCTAAAAATACTGTAAAACTGTTGAAATTTTCTTGGCATCAAAATGTGTGCTGACCAGTGTAATCTAAAGGTGGATCGATGGTTGTTATCAGTTCATGAATAATGACATTTTCCTGAGATTTAACCTGTCCATCACAAGCTATTATTATTATTGTTGTTTTCAGAGCGTTCGTATGTTTCTAAACGAGGTCAACAGCTCGGTTCACAAACGAAGGTGAGTGCAGTGTGGAATGTTCATTTTTATGATGCGTTTCTGTTATTTCCATCCTGCAAGAATGGCGGTTTTTGTGTACATGAATCCATGATGGTCAACTCTCAATTTCCCATTTCCCATTTCCCATTTCCATCCATGGCTAATAATGTAAAAGTGTGGGTCACTGCTCCTTGTGGATATTGTAAACTGTTGAGCAGACGTCAATCTTGATATTATTTTAAATAAAAATATTGCCTACCACGTCTATTGGATACTGTAAGCTGGTGGTTCTCAGACTGTGGTACGCGTATCACTAATGGTACAAGAGACATTTGCAAGGTTTTTAATTGTAATTATTATACAATTTGCTGTCCTTTGCGTTAAACGAAACCTTTGTAAACACACGACGCAAAAACAACTTCTGATGTGCAACAATTTTATTGCAGGCCAGCAGATTTACATCAAAGAAAACTGTGCAACTTGTTAGATTGGTTAGCTAGGCTAATAGGACTGAAAGACTAATGCATCGGTTCGATGTAATGAACAGATAGGACGTGTTTACGATGTTCCAATTTTTGTTGTCATTGCAGGATTGTTACGCTCCAGTATGACAAGCTTGTGATTGGAGAGGAAACATACTCGCCGACGAACCGATGGTGCAACTGTGCCGATTTTTGCTTTGTAAGCAAAGTGCTCGAAGTCAGGTACCCCTTTCACGAGGATGGGTCGGAAAACGAACATGTATGTATCGGTGATAGGTCGCGTGGCTGTTTACGAGGGGACCCCCCGTGTATAAAATAGGTTTCTTCAAAAATATATTTTTCGTTTTTAATTTTTCATGGCTAGGCTATTTGATAAAATTGTTAGGTTTGCTAATAAAGCGCTGTCCACCAAATTTGGCTCAATTCCAAACAGAGCTACAGGAGTTGTAAAATATTAAATTTAATGTAAAAAAAAATAAATTATTTTTTCCAAATTTCACTTCCAACCACCTGAAATTGGTAAGTTGTCTGGAAACACAATTTGTAACAAATCTGGCTCAAACCCAACCAGTGGAAGCAGAGTCATTGGAGCACAAAATTTTGGATTTGAAAAAACTGTAGCCTAGTATATACTGTGGCAAGTTCTTTATTTGTATTAGATCTACCCACCGTAAATAGTATTATTCAAAATCCAAAATTTTGCAACTCTATGATTTCGCTTTTACTGAGTGGAATTTGTCGAATTTGGTATACATCATATTTGTGGACAACGTAACAATTTCGCGTGGTTGCCAGAAACATTTGAAACTTTTTATTCAATTTTTTTATTTCAAATTAAAAATGTTTGAACTCCAGTACGGTAACTTCACTTCTGCAGGTTAAAATTGAGCCGAATTTGGTGTACAATGTTATGAAGAAAGGAAAATTTAAGTTTTGCACAGCTCTGCTGTAGAGGCACGCGGCCCATTTCAAGTTGGCGACCGATGGTCTAAAGCAGTGGTTCCCAACCTGGGGGGGGGGGAGAAGAAGCGGTCAACTGAAAAAATTTTTCGTGCTCTGCGCGATTTACCTCCAATTCACGCGTGTTTGTCTATATATAGACCGAATTTCATATTTTACAATTCTCTCATCAACAGTCATAACCTTCCATGCCATCAAACAATCTGTTGAGGTTGCTAGCAACCCGGTTGGATTTTGTGGTATGATGGTAAGGGAGGCGCGAACTTTTTTACTATCATAAAGGGGGGGAGTGTCTAAAAAAAGGTTGGGAACCACTGGTCTTAAGCCACATTACAGAGTCAACGTAATGCAATATTGACATGTTTGGATATAATCTTTCAGTGCTATGACCGGAGTCTTATTGTGTAACCTGTTTTCAGAAATGCAAGTGGAACGTGGCACACGTGAAGGCCGACGACCTCGCGTCTTTCAAAATCGAAGGTGGGCTGATTATTATCAACTTGACACTGCGCTTTTTGCATTTGACTTTAAAAGACAAAGCCCCCAAACTTGGCAATGTGTGTCAATGTGCATAATTCTATATTGATAAATAAACTTTTCGTGGCAGGGAACGTGTATTTTAGCATCATCTCATCTCTCATACCCAACCCTAGTTATTAGGATTAATGCTCTATTAAGATTTTTGAGTAATCGGGTCATTGTGCCCTGCTCCACTCTTGAATAGCCTATAGTTTCGAATCGAGTCATTTTCATTTCACCACCGATTCAAGTTCGAGTCCATGTCAGCGAGCTGATGGTCGAGTCCGAGTCATGGTATTTTGACTCGAGTCCGAGTCCAAGTCGTTGTGTTGACTGCTTAGTTTCCAATTGAAGTCTTGTTAAACCCACTTTTTATAACTCTATGTGGTGGTGTCGAATGGTTCGCATTTATAATATACTAGTTTTCTTCGCTTTTAACAGTTTTTCGTCGCATTTTCAAGTACCAATGCCAATATACGAATCCCTATTTTGTGGTTACGTAACTATCCCTTGAAAATAATATGGTCTTGTCCGTCTGAGTCTCGAGTCATATGACTAAGTCCAAGAAGTGTGTTAACACCAGGGCTGTGGAGTCGGAGTCGGGGTGGGGGTGATTTTCACTTGATGGAGTCAGAGTCGGAGTCGTGAAAACTATAATAGCTGGAGTCGGAGTCGGAGTCGGTGGGAAAATACTGACTGGAGTCGGAGTCGGAGTTTTTGAGAATGACTATGACTTCGACTCCGACTCCGACTCCAACTTCTCTATCATGAAAACATTTGCTTTCAAAGAATTTTCAATAGAATTTTTATGTACCACCAATCACTGTTATTATTAACCATACAGATCAGGTGCGGCCAGCCCGTGGCACGCAGGCCAAATTTGGCACACGAGAAGGTTAGGTGTGGCCTGCGAGGTAATTCTCGAAATTATTTATGACATCAGGTACAATTGCAAGGCCAACCAAAATTTGATTAGCATGACCGCGAAATTTGATGATGACTAAAACAACAGCTCTGGCGCATTGACGTATCCAGGGGTCAGCCACATTTATCCCAGATTTTCTTATATATGACCATGAAGTAGAATATTTCATAGCAGATTTATTTGACTTGAAATTTTTCTCGGTACTTCGCATGATTCATTGTCACTAGATTTCTTGCATTCAGTATTTGAGCCCCCTTCTGAAAATTATAAATACATATTATTCACAGAATTGAGTCCAACTATGTTCGCAATTAGGAGATACGGCTTCGCTTGTGCACTCGCCGCGAGATCGTCGACAAAACATTTGTACAAAATGATAGAGGCATGTTCAGTTGTTCACTGATACCGTCGATTTTGATCGTGGATAATTCGAGCTGTGCCACAATGAAACAATTTAGCATGCCACAGTTGATCATATTTTTGCATATATTTAATGGTTGTATGATAGTCTTTCAGCCGACAATGTGGCATATAATTTTCGAAGTAAAATGGTAATAATGCTGGAGTCGGAGTCGGGAGTCGGAGTCGGTACGTTTAAAGACCCAGGAGTCGGAGTCGGAGTCAGTACATTTAAAGACTCAGGAGTCGGAGTCGGTATATTGAAAATGTGTGGAGTCGGAGCCGGAGTCGGTGGTAAAATTTACCGACTCCACAGCCCTGGTTAACACTCAGGTTGACTCGAGTCAAGTTGAGTCATTTCTGTATTTTGAGAATCGAGTCGTCAGAAAATCGTGACTCAACTCGAGTCATGACTTGAGTCGTTACAATCCTGGATTATAATGATAATTACAGCTACTCAGGTTTTTCCTGAATTTGCGAAAACTTCGAAAATGAGTCATGTTCAGTGCTTATCAAATCGGAATTTTTCCTCCCAAGCATGAGTATGCCTAATGCCTGTGCAGCAAGCTTGGATACTTTCGCGCTGTGCTGTTGCATTGTCAGGAAAACCAAAAATTCGATTAGAATTGATATTATAACATCGAAACATTTCACAAGTTAGATTGGTACTGATATTAGAGCAAAAAAAAAACATGAAAAAAACTCGATTTTGTGATACCATTGCTGATGTACATGTTCATTTCCAATTCTCCATTAGTTACTGACAAATAACCCTGAGGAGTGCCAGTCGAAAATATTTGGGCTCATTTCAATATGAAAACCGTATGCTGTTAAATTGTATGTTGAAGTTCTGTACCTCCAAAAAGCTGTTCAAATTATGTCAAGAATTAGCTCAAGTTGGCAGTTTGCTCTGGTTAGGCTAATCGGACAACGAGAATTCTGTGGTTGTTCAAGTATGACCCCGGTAACGATACATTCTTTCAGACAACAAAAGATCGGGAACTTACGACCTGCATCTAAACTTTCAACTGCCCGCCTATCGCGTACTGCAGGATTTCACGCTCGTGGACAAGGTCTCTAGAAAAATGATTGTGATGATATGCGTGCAGGAGAAATTAACTTTGGCGAAACTTGTGATGATCGCAAATGCGCTGTTCGGAATAACAAGAAATTTGGTAAGTTTATGGAAACTTTTTAGGTACGGTAGATGTTGTGCGGTCTGTGGCGATCACTCTGTTTGTTTTGTGGAAAATAGTAATTCTACCATACAAGTAGCAATTTAGACTGCGGTGCATTTTACAAGCGATATTCCATTTTGTCTTTCAGGGCCATGTGAGTAAGTCGTCGGTGCCGAAGGTCGACATCACTGGAAACCACGGCGCATGGGTGAGTTTTATTCTACACCAACAGCCGGCCTGGCAAATTTTTTCAAATTTATTCTAAATTGCAAAATGTGAGAGGTTGATAGCTTGTTCAAAAGCGAGTAAGCTTGACTCGAACTAAGTCATATGACCCAAAACTCGGTCGGCGAAGACCGACATTTCGTTGTAATTTCGAAGAGTAGTAAAGTGACCACACTATTGGTTTTCGTCTATCAGTTCTGGTACTTGAAAATGCGACCAGAAACTGTTGAAAGCGAAGCATTCGATATCACCGAACAGAGTTGTGAAAAGGGCTTTTAACGAGACTTAAACTCGAAATTTAGCGCTAAACACTATAACTCGGACTCGACACTCTGCTCTCCATTTTGGACTCGGACTTGACTCGAGTCAAAACTATAAAAGTGAGATTGACTTGTGGCTCGGAGCTTTGTGACTTGGTTGGAATACAAAATTTAGATTGTTTCAATTTAAAATGCTGTATGAGGTAATGCAGAGTTTTGAGTCACAATACTGATTGAGTTGATTCAAATCGTTTTAAAGTTGGCTACAACTTGTTGAGACCAGTAATATGTGAAAGTGGAGAAGACTCGAGGTAAAATTCTACAGTACAATTTGGATTTTGAGTCATTGGACATTATAATGGAATATAGCCACTAGCGAAGAATCTTCAATAGTAAAATTTGAGTCCGCGGTTTTGCCAAGGACTTTGTCTGTAGAAACAAAACCACGTGTAGTAGCGAAAAATTTCTCGATGGATTAAGGTTGCTATTCTTTGTTTTGAGTCCGTGGTTCTCAACCGTCAAAAACTAAAATTCACCCTAAATTAAATCACGATATTGGAATCTTCATTTAATGCTGAATTTTCACAGGAAATATTTATATGTGGTTCCTACGACCTTCCTGCAAAGTTTTCCAAAGTCATTTTAAAGACCGCTAAATTGATTGCAATTTTTCAGTATCCATTGAATGAAATGCGACTCTGCTGTATGCTGCAGCTTGCATGGTCGGAATTTACCAAAGTTGGTTCAAAGTCTCACTAGATGTCGTATATACACAATACACTGTACGAAAATACGTTCCACACTTTATATGAATTTAAAATTTAGTGTAATATTACTTTAATTAATAGACGGGCGGCCAAATTCTTGCTTTTTGGAAATAAGACATAAATTTCCAATATATCTGGCGGACCGGTAGGAAACTTGTCATGTACCAGCATAGTATAGTATGATCATTTTTCTCACTTTAGTGTTTAATGGTTTTTGAAACAGATAAAAGACTGTTTCTGTATGCACAATGACTTGAATGCAAGTCGAGTCGATAAACAATGTGACTCGGGTCGAGTCTTTTTACATTTACAATAATTGACTCGAGGCAAATAGAGTCGACGAAAAATTGCGACGCGAGTCATTGCAACCCTGACTGAGAACCACTGTCTGGCAGTTGAACGTTGCCCAGGCTTGACTCGCTTTAGTCGTTTACAGATGAACGTCTCCAGACGCACACCCGCTGTGGACGTTTCGTTCTTTCAGCTGTCTCAGGAGTCTGCCAGGAGTTCGATGCAGGTTTGTGAGCTTGTGTACCGGTGCTAATTCGCACAGATGGTTTCAATATCAGTTTAATTATAATTTCATTAATTCGAAACAGGGCGATATTGCATCACAATAATACGATAGTGGAGTGGAAACAACTTTGAGTATTTTTTTAGTCAAACTTTGTTGAAATGAGATCTTGTATGTCTGTTAGGTCATCCATCTGCAGGCTGCGCTATGACATCATAGTACATGGCCGACCGTTATATGTAACAAAGCTTTACAAGTGCGCCAAATAGCGAATAATTTCATACTACATCTCATACCCAGCATTTGTCTTATACAATTATAGAAATTGAATGACAGCTAAAAAGTTTTTTCCGAAGTAGAGTAGAATTAGAACTATGGTGATACAGTTATTACTAGAGCAAGTTTTTGTTGCAGTCAAATCCGTGGAAATTTGCATTCATTTTTCACAAAAGTTGCAGTAAAAGACCACATTTTGGTCGGTTGACAAAAAAAAAGGTCAACTTCGCAGTTCCACTCCCGAACGACAGTTTTCCATCAACATTCTCCGTTGGTTGACTAAAAATAATACAAAAAAGGTCCACTTTCCGGACTCAGCTCCCGAAATACGTTAAAGCGCTACCTCAGTGCTGATTTACGGTATTTCAGTCAAATTTGGCCGTGTATTTCACCAAAATTCTCGAAAAACGGTGACGTGATCAAACGACCTATTTACATACACTGTCAAATATTTCCAGTAAAAAGTTGGTTGCATGAAAAATCGAAAAAACTTTCTTGAAAAATCGAAAAAGATGCAAAATGTTGCATGAAGAAAATGGACAAAAGTTTCAAAGTTGCACGATAAGATTCCTTCAAACAGCCTAAAACTTCCGAGTATTTAGGAAGCTGTAAAAAAAGTTGCAAAAGCTGCAAAAACTTACCCTAGTTATTAACAATTTATGTGAAGATTAGAACTATCGCGATACATTTCTTTTCAAAATAGATTTTGATTGGAATTACTGAATATTTGAAAACATGGACATTAAACCAAGCTCCGTTATTATAAATCATATCTCATTCTCTTGAGGACGACAATAGCAAATGAATGTACTATTGTACAGCAAACTTGGTTCGTTTGACGCTATACCGTTCTCCTGTAGCATTTGCAAGAAAACCACAAACAAGATTTGAATGAAACTGAGAGAATAGAAACGTTTCACCATAGTGTCCTATATGGTGTCGACACAGGCAAATCACACGCCTCAGTGAAATTGTATCACGTCACAATTTCCATTTGGCTACAGGCAATTTGACGGTCATTTTTGACCGGCTTGCCGAGCGTTAAATTTGGTAAAACGTGTATCTATCGAAAGCTGTCTCTCCACTGAATACGAAAATATAAATTTTATTCCGCTCGTGGCCCTGGAACTCCCACAATCAGCCTCGAATTTTTCATTGTTATGGAGATTGGCATTGAGACGCAACAATGCTGTCTGGCGAAACGAAAGAGTAGCTCAGGACGTAACAATGCTGTCTGGCGAAACGAGAGAGTAGCTCAAGAGAAAAAGAGCCAGACAGCATTGTTCAGCATTGTTGCGTCCCAATGCCAATCTCCATAACAATGAAAAATTCGAGGCTGATTGTGGGAGTTCCAGGGCCACGAGCGGAATAAAATTTATATTTTGTAATCAGTGCAGAGTCAGCTTTCGAATGGTACCCGTTTTACCAAATTTAATGCTCGGCAAGCCGGTCAAAAATGACCGTCAAATTGCCTGTAGCCAAATGGAAATTGTGACGTGATACAATTTCACTGAGGCGTGAGATTTGCCTGTGTCGACACCATATAGGACACTATGGTTTCACAAATTAGGTTAGTATTAGATTGGCGGCATTTTGCTGTAATTATGAGGCTGCCCTAACGTACCTCGCATATCTGCACATGAGATCAGAATTATAACTACACAGTTATTTCCATGTTTGATTAAAATTTAAAATTTAAAGAAATAGTCTCTGTACCAGAAATTTATCGCAGCCTACCGTCGAGGTACAATGATTTCAAGTAAATATTCATTCCCGTTTAGGTTTGTCCTGATGTGCTGAACTTCAATTCTGGTAAGTATTTCGATGGAGCTTTGTTTCTGGCCCTGCAGACTAATGTCAGTTGGTATTTTCAGATCCGAAATCTCTGGAACCGGAAGGCGATGGCGCTATTCCGATCGACGTTGAGAAGGTGAGGGTAATTTTTCGCTTGTTGAATTTCTGATTCGTTACCGAAACTCGCGTATATTCAGAAGTGGGGTAGGCTAGTACTCTTGGAATAATTTTGCATACTTTCAGTACTTACTCTGAAAGTGGATGTGTTCTCTGAATATTTACACGTAACAGTTTTCAGTTTTTAGGCAAAACTAGGCATTATTTAATGCGTGAAATTGTCGTTACAGCTGCACATAATTTTTTGACAGAAAACTACTTACTTTTTGTACTGTAGGAAGTATTTTTTCGGCAGTTTGGATCATTTTTGTGAACGAAAACGGTAACTAAATGTATTGCCGAATATTGCTCTATGCAATGCTCTGTGTGCCATATGTCGTGTTTTATGGTGAATACGCCAGGGCTGTAACCAAGTCGCAAGGCTTTGACTCGCAAGTCAATCTCACTTTTATAGTTTTTACTCGAGTGAAGTCGAGTCATTTTATATTGACCAGAGTCAAGTTCAATTCAGCGAACAGAAAGTCGAGTCCAAGGCATTGTGTTGACTGCTTGTTTTCCAGTTGAAGTCTTCTCAAACCTACTTTTTATAACTCTGTTCGGTGATATCGAATAGTTCGCGTTTATAATACCGTATAATATTTTTCCTCACTGGTCGCATTTTCAAGTACCAGTACCAATAGACGAAATACCAATAGTGTTTTTACTTTACTATTCTTTGAAATTACAATGAAATGTCGATCTTTGCCCTCTGAGTCTCGAATCATATAGCTTGGTCGAGTCATGCGTAATGACTCAAGTCGAGTCATTCCTGTATTTTAAGTCAAGTCGAGTCGTCAGAAAATCGTGACTCGAGTCGGACTCTAATCGAGTCACGACTCGAGTCATTGCAACCCTCGATGATGTATTGTCCATCCCGCTGTTACAAAAGTAGCCAACCAATAATTTACTACAAACAGTGTTCGACACGCGGCCAATTCTAAAATTTGAAACTGATTATTTTATTACACTTCAGGCCTTTCATTGTCTACTACTACTTGTAATTAAGTAGTCATTACTACTTCAATTACTAATAAATTAGCAGTGCTTCTACTCAGATTGACCATGTCTGCCTATATCAGGCATCAATTGGAAAACGCTAATGTATTAAAATTAATTTCAACGACGTGTCGCCCCATACAACAGACCTTTGTGCAATTTTATGTCGTGGTAACCGTGTCATATTTCTTGATAGAACTCAAACGACGATGTCGGAACTTCGCAAGCGGAGCCCGAAGCAGTGAAGGAGTCGCATGCCAGTGAAAGGTTTGTGTTTTTTGGCGTCTTTATTTTATTCGGCACAATTATGTTCTAAACAAGGGGGTGAGCATGCTTTTAGCTTGAACGCTGCATTCAGAGTGGGAGTTAGCAATTTTGTGGGCAGCGCTATGACAGATACGTCCACATTCGCTTCTATTTGAGACCATGTCACGTTCTGGGCGCAGTGCGCCTTTAACAGCTGTTGGAGGCATTTTCGCTGGCTACGTGTACACGGTCTCTGACTGACTTGGTCAACTAGATAATTCTAGTCGTCTAATTACAGCGAAATGCCGGTAATCTAATTCTAATCTAATTTGGAAAATAACTATAGCTATAATCCAAATCTACTCTAATTTGGTAAAAAATTGTAGCTGTAATTCTAATTCTAATCTAATTTCGAAAAAAAAAATGTATAGCTGTAATTCCAATTTTACTCCAATTTGGTAAATAAACTCTGCAGCTGTAATTCTAATTCTAATCTACTTTCGAAAAAACTGTATAGCTATAATTCCAATTCTACTCCAATTTGATATAAAATTTGTAGCTATAATTCTAGTTCTAATCTAATTTTGTAAAAATCTGTATAGCAATAATTCCAATTCTGAACTAATTTGGTAAAAAATTTGTAGCTGTGATTTTAGTTCTAATCTAATATTGTAAAAATCTGTATAGCTCTAATTCCAATTCTACTTTAATTCTGTAAAAATTTGTAGCTTTAATTCTAATTCTAATCTAATTTGGAAAAAAATGTTGCTATAATTCCAATTCTACTCCAATTTGATATTAAATTCGTAGCTGTAATTCTAGTTCTAATCTAATTTTGTAAAAATCTGTAGCTATGATTCAATTCTACTCTAATTTCGTAAAAATTCATAGCTGTCATTCTAATTCTAATCTGATTTGGAAGAAAACTGTATAGCTATAATTCCACTTCTGCTCTGATTTGGTTAAAAATTTTGCAGCTGTAATTCTAATTCTAATCTAACTTGGAAAAAAAAACTCTCTAGCTATAATTCTAATTCTAATCCAATTTGAAAAACACTCTGTAACTATAATCCAATTCTACTCTAATTTGGTAAAAATTTATAGCTGTAATTCTAATTCTAATCTAATTTGGTAAAAAAATTCGTAGCTGTAACTCAAGTTCTAATCGAATTTTGTGAAATTCTGTATAGCTCCAATTCCAATTCTTCTGTTAAAAATTCGTAGCTTTAATTTTAATTCTAGCCTACTTTGATCAAAATATATACCTACAATTTCAATTCTACGTTAATTTGGTGAAAAATTTGTACCTGTAATTCTAATTCTAATCAAATTCGGAAAAAAACTGTACCGCTATAATTCCATTTTCTGCTCTAGTTCGGTAAAAAAATCCGCAGCTGTGATTCTAATTCTAATCTAATTTGGGATAAACTGTATACCTATAATTCCAATTTTACTCCAATTTGGTAAGAAATTTGTAGCTGTGATTCTAGTTGTAATCTGATTTGGAAACAATTTGTAGCTGTAATTCTAATTCAAATCTTATTTGTAGAAACTGTATAGATATAATCCCAATTTTACTTCAATTTGGTAAAAAATTCGTGGCTGTAATTCTAATTCTAATCTAATTTGGAAAAAACTGTATAGCTATGGTCATAGGCGCCGAACCTAGGTAGGCTATGCAAGGCATGCCAGGCATACCTAGACATTTTTTAGGTATGCGGCATACCTAGAATTCGGTTTGGCATGTATCGGCATGAACCCCGATTGTGTTATTTAGAACAAATCGCAATGCATTTCAGTTCACAACATTACCTGTTGCCGCTGATGTGAGCGAGGTAACCCGTTGCGCGCGCCAATTAGCGACAAGCGCGTTGCCAATTAGCGAGATTCGTCTGTACACAACGTGACGTGATCTCCCGCTGAGATGATCGCGGAATTATGTCATTGATTGCCATGCGCTCGGCAACCATCGCTTGGGACGCTTGCCTGATTTATCGCGTCTCCAACAAGCCTAGTTTCACTCGCTTGAACAATCACATCAGCAGTAGGCCCGGTACGAACTGTACCATCGCTGCCTGCACTATCGCATCTGCATTGGCGCACACGGTATTATCGCTTGCCTACACAATCGCATCTGCAACAGGCCCGCTACGAAAGTATCATCGCTGGCCAACTATCGCGTCTAGAGCCTAGCATGCGTTGGCTCCAATCTCTCGATGACTTGGTGACAATGCCGTTAGGTGTTTGCTGGTTAGCCATTGTGATTAAAGAGTGACATCGCTGAACTGAATGACATCGAATGTCCGCAGACATGTGCGATTGTGAGTGCGCCGTGCATGCGTAGGTGAATTCCGCTAATACCTAAACATAACCATCAGAAGATGTGTGTCAACTGTCAAGGCTTGAGTTGTAAAAGCCGAGAAAGGTTTGAACAACCTGAAATCGGTGCCATTATAGAACAGATTCCACATGAACTCGGACATTTTGGCTTGCGCAAATCGTCGGCGAGGTTGCGTAATACGCGTTGATAAGCGACGTATTTAATTGTTCGCTAGCGATCAGGGACTCGCTAATTGACAGCACTTCTGGACTCGTTGACAAGCTTATCATACGTGCAAGTTTGTTAACACGAAGATATTGCATAATCGGCATTTATGCATGCACTTAACCCTCATGAATTGATGCTATATTAACCCTAATTATCAATTCCGTCATATTATGATGTCATTCCTTTGTGACGTCATCGAACCCGCATACATAAGGAAAATTAGCGTTCAGCGCCTATGGCTATGGTCCCAATTCTACTCCAGTTTAGTAAAAAATTAGCAGCTGTCATTCTATTTCTAATCTTGTTTGTAAAAGCTGAAAATTCTTTAGTTATGTTCAAGTCTGCTTTCTGAGTCTTGCTTTTTTCCAGTGTGCCCAACGCGAAAGTATCCGTCACGCCGGTGCTCATCTCGGCCCACGTACACCGGGCGCTGCGTTCCGACTCTGACGACAACGCAAACCAGGAACGCCCAGCCAGACCGCCGAAAGTCTCGATATCGAGATTGACGATGACGAACAGCAGATGCGTAGTACACACTGTCGGCAGCGATAGTGACGCAATTCGTGGTGCCTCGAGCGATGAATTTGCTGATTCCAAAGGAAAACGAACTACCACAAAGAAGAATCAGTCGCATAAAAAAGGTTGGGGCTGTGTTATAATTAGTACTTGTCAAAATTTAGTAGTATCTGAGCGGTTTGATCGGTGTGAATGCTGTTTAAAGTACAACTCCATCCTTTAAAACAAATGTTGTGTGCCGCTGATTTCCCAAAAATCAATATTTACCTGAAATTTAATTGCTGCAAATGTGTGCAACTATGCACTGTCGGTGACCCTATCATTTGACATTTCACAGCTTGTAACCTACTTTATAGGCCTACCGTTGAAGACAACCTATTGTCTGCTCATTGTGAATCATAAACATTCAAATGAAACAAATAGGTTGTCACGGTGTTATGCTGAACGTACCGCAATATCCTAACTGAAGCAAGACTGCATGGTTCTTATATCAAGAAGTGTATGATGAAAAATTGTGATATAGACAACATTGTCAGAATGGAGCAACACGGTTTGTCACCAGCAGTGTACGCACAAATTCAGGGTAGTCAGCCAACAACTGCTGCTGTCAAACGTTCTTTCTCCTTTCTTGGCAAGCTACTTAGTAAGGACAGACACTTTCTACCCAATAATGTAGGAAAGTATTTTTCGTTGTACTACAATTTTTTCAACTATTTCTACCATAATGCGTAATGTAACTACTGGAATTCTTCATAGGGCCAGATTTCGTTGAAATAATGTTTTTTCATGTAAAAATTTGGCAGTTTTTGAGGCAAAAAAGTCTTTTTCGCGTCAAACTACTTCGTAAGGACAGACAGTTTCAACCAGAAATGAAGATCAGTAGTACAATTTTTACATTATATGGGAAAACACCTAATTTGCCTACGTTAGGTCAAAATTACGTTTATTAAGGTCAAAAAATGTTAAAATTTTGATGTTTTAGGTCAAAATCTTCCGTTTTTTAGGTAAAAAAAACGTCCTGATAATTATACTTGGTTTTATTGAATTTACTGTATGACTGCTACCTTGATTGTGAGTGTTCGGTATCCTTTGAGAGAGACGCGACCATCCTGTTTTGCCTCTATTATTCTTTCAAGTGCCTCTTAATTGCACTGCTGCAATTTAACAAAAGTTTGTTCGAAAGTATTCGTAGCTTCCATATGTAACTTGTTCGAAAGGCATTCTAACCTACTTTTGAACAGGTTCATGCAACACTTGCATCAGCATGACGCACACCCAAAGTTCTACATAATTTGTTATTCTTACGATAATAACTTTTCACGTCTGATACTTGAAACTGTGTGACTGTGATGTCATCGGAATCTTTTCAGCCCCGAGCATCGTCACGTTGGACGTGGTCCCGGAAACTCAGCAAGCCGCGAAAAATACAAAATCGAAATTGAACGCGTCTGTCGTTAGCTCTGTTCCTGCGGACGCTTCGGCCGATCTGATGCTGCTGGATTACCTTGCCGGCGAAGGTAAGTGTTTGATAATTTGCAGAGGTCATCATGGTGGTCAGTGATAATTTGCAGAGGTCATCATGGTGGTCAGTGATAATTTGCAGAGGTCATCATGGTGGTCAGTGATAATTTGCAGAGGTCATCATGGTGGTCAGTGATAATTTGCAGAGGTCATCATGGTGGTCAGCTGTTTATCTCCAAGTAGTAGTGACAACATAAATTTTTACTCAATTTCAAGTAGAATAGCCATTTCTTTGGTGGCTCGAACCAAGTCATAGGACTCAAGACTAGGACGGCCAAGACCAACATTTCATTGTAACTTCGAAGAATAGTAAAGTCACCGCATTAATGGTATTTCGTCTATCAGTCCTGATACTTGGAAAATGGGGCCGGAAAATGTTGGGGCTGAGGAAATTTACGATATTATGAATAACTTCTTGGAGGTACAGAACTTCAATATACAATTGAATGTTATATTCATATTGAAATGAACCCGAATATTTTCGGCTGACACTCGTCAGGGGTAATCATCAGCAACTAGTAGAGAATTGGAGAGAACATTGTATATCAACAATCGTATCACAAAATATGACGTTACCGGCATGAAAATGCACACCAACCCAAACTCTGTCAACAAAAGAAGTTTGTGTACCACCTGAAAATAGTACATTGAACTCTCTCTCTTTCATGCTGGTTACGTCATATTTTGTGATACGATTGTTGATATACAGTGTTCTTTCCAATTCCCTACTAGTTGCTGACGATTACCCCTGACGAGTGTCAGCCGAAAATATTCGGGTTATATTTCAATATGAATATACTATTCAATTGTATGATATTATGAATACGAGCCATTCTGTATCACGGAGGGGAGTTGAAAAAAGGTGGGTTGAACTGAACAGTGAACAAACAATGACTTGGACTCGATCCTCTCTATTCACTGACTTGGACTCGGACTTGACTCGGTGATGACTTGAAAATGACTCGACTTGATTCGAGTCAAAACTGTAAAATTGAGATTGACTTGTGTGACTCGCAGCCTTGTCACTTGGTTATGGTTACAACCATGCTTGAATGCGACTATCTTGTGAGCTATTATTTAATGACCACAAACCTGAAAAACATACTAACCGCAAACTGACCCGGCGTTGAATTACAGCGGGAGACAACCGACACGCCTCCGAAGAACGGGCCCCCTCCGATAAACAAACCGAGGCCAAAACGGATTCTGGCGAAAAAACTGCAGAAGATGTTGTCGACGATAAAAAATCAGGTGGTGAAGTCAGCGACAAAGGATCGGGTAGCGGAAATGAAGATATTCCAAGCTTGAGGAGGGTGACTCGATCTCAGAGACGAAAACAAAGTATGTAGATGTATTTAGACGTAGGCCTACAGCGGTCTTACCCAATGGTGATCAATATGAAAATAATATATAGGGCGGTTATTTTTTGACATTTATTGGCACATTGTAGTGTTATCTTAGGCCAGTGGTTCTCAACCTTTTTGGCTTCGCGGACCCCTTTTGGCCGTCACGGACCCTTGCGGACCCCTCAAGTTTTAGTCCCAATTTAGCTCTATTCTGATGCAATCTTCATATCTGTCTTGTGCAAATATGAACTGTAGGCTTGTGATCAATGTTCCCTCTAAGCTGCGCACGTGCGCAAATGCGCAGTGCTGACACGGTCTCTGCGCACAGAAAATCTAAGTTGCGCACGAAAAATCCGAAGTGATGACCTTTTTTTAGTCCTTACGCACTGTTGTCTAAGGGTCTGCGCAGTAAGTTGGTGAGTGTGCGCAGACTCGTCAAAATTTAGAGGGAACATTGCTTGTGATATACACCAAAATAATGATTTTTCTTGAAAATAACATCATACTATTTATGTAGAAATTGGTAGACTTTATTTAAAAGCTAATTTTGCTGCTGTATTTATTGAAGTACGTGGTTGTGTCTTGAAAATCCGCGTCTTCGTTTTGATATGAACGAGGAGTGCCGAAAACCATTTCCGCAAAGATCGATGGAGGCTAATGCAATATTAACGCATAACGCTTCCGACGACACATTTGGTGTGATCGCAACGTTTATGGCACCAAAATGAAGAAATATATATTTTATGAACATATCATGTCCAGCATCTAGCGCAGGGACGGGCAACATGCGGACCGCGATCTGGATTCGGCACGCGACGGCATTTTGATCGGCCCGCAGAGCGTTTCTACTGTCAAAGTGAAATCCTTATCTAAAAGTATAGACAAATTTTATGCGCCAAAGAATCGATCCAAGTTTCCCCACCTGAGAAAGACTATAATGAAGCGACTTGTTCTGTCGGGTTTGCATACATATTTACGAGCAAACATTTTCGACCACGAGCAATTGAACATTTACAAGACAAGGCTGCATACCAATATAACTGGTGATATGAATTTCAGGGTTGGAGCGTAATGCTGTGATAGTAACGAAACACTCCTTGTTCATCAAAAACCAACCTTGTCCATAGGGCATCCGGAATAAGAATAATGCGCCAAATCTGATATCCGAGCTATAAGGGCAGGTATATCATTGTCCGATTTATGACGAGTATAAGCCGAAAATATCCGGGTATTTCAATAAGCAAGAATCTCTTCAAATAGTGGTTATGTATGTCACATGATAAAATGGATTTCGTGGCGAGGTTTCAATCCCTGCATTGGGACAAATTAGGGAAATACTTCGCGGAAATTTTTATTTCAAACGATTGCACTCTAATTTGATGAGATTGACAACTTCAAACCGAGAAGGTTTCGCAGACATTACGACGTCACCCTGATTGACGTTGCTATCTCCATATTTTTATTTTTTCCACAAACCCCAACAAAACGTCTCTAAACAGCAATATGTTTGTATCAGCACATTAATGGAAAATTAGCAATGAAAATGAATTCCCACACTACGATAGTTCATGTCAGACGATTATGATGATGATATGAATCATGAAGTTTTAGCAGTTGTGGTGCGAAACTACCTCATGCTTTCACAAAATAAAAAATGAAATAGAAATTAGGTTATCAACCATTTAAAAAATTTAGAGGTCTCGCGGACCCCCTGAAATTGCTTCGCGGACCCCTAGGGGTCCGTGGACCCCCGGTTGAGAACCGCTGTCTTAGGCATTTTACACCTTATAGCCTACTTTATAGGTTGACTGTTGTAGATGGCCCATTGACTACTTGTGAATCATAAAATCATTGAATGAAACAAAACAGTTGACATAGTTTAATGATCAACACACCTAAAAACGTGTGAAATTTTTAGTAGGTCCGAAGTTTTTACGAGCTCACTTCGATATCTCTAATCTGGATCTGAAACTTTACTGCGTGGTGGATATTGGTTCTTACAGCATAGTGATTCTTAACTTATAGATGGATTACGAGATGTTAACATAACTCAGATATGGGGTGAGGTCCAAAAAGTGCGATGTAGGCAACATTGTCGGTATGCTGCTGCAATTGAAGAACTGCTGCCGTCTAACGTTTTTTCTCTATTCTTGCCAAGCTACTTCCGCAGCTCCAAGCAGAAATGTAGAAAAGTATTTCAATTCCATCATTATGTGCAACAATGCCTAATTTAAATACTTTGGGGGGAAAATTTTGTTAAAGTTTACTTTTGGAATGTCAAAGATGTCAAAGGTATCAGTTTTTAGCGCGAAATGTTCTGTTTTTTTGGTAAGAATATATAGCAATCTACTGATTGTGTGATTTGGAATGGTACTGTGAACGTTTTGGCTATCTAGATGGTGCTCTTGTAATTGTGAATGTAACCGAATTGTTTTGTTGCATTACTGCAGTGAAGTAGTGTAATATATTCAAATATGACGATTATCTGCTTTGCGTTGGATCTTGGATTAGAAATTTGTTTGGCAAACCTTGGTGTTTGTTGTGATTGAATTCTAAACGCTTTAAACTCACTGGAGTCACTGTAATTATAATTTGTTGTATCGGTATCGTCCAATATTTTCCGTCTTGTGTTCAGCACAAGAACCGTCTGAAAAGCAGAAAAAAGGCCAAAATAACGCAAAGAAAAATGTGAGTTTGCTAATTTCCGCCTTTTTCTTGCGAAAAAATGAACGCATTTCTGCATTAGAATCGGAACAATCGTACCGAGTCAAAACGAGGAAGCTCTACCACCGATAAAGTTAATGAGGAATTCGAGGTATGCTGTTTCGACTTTAAGTGCTGATAAAGTTAGATTGCTTATTTCATGGAGCTTGCAGTAATCAAATTTTCGGTTAAAGGTTTGCAGATTTGAGTATCTTTGAATGTACTTTTGGCAGTTTTCTATTTCTCTTGCTCAAGCCTATCACTTGCTTGTGATTGTGGAGTCAACCGCCGTACCTGTCTGCTAATTGTGCGAGTAATCACAAGTTGATATGCCTAATCTTTTCCAGCAATTGCGTAGACAGTTTCAAGACAAGGAAAACGTAGACGGTGGCCTAAAACAGGTAACTATATTGAAAGATGAGCGAGGTAGTGCATCTTACATTCGAATCTACAAAGTGAAGTGATATATAGTGATTTGCAGAGCAGCAGGGTTGCTATTAAGTCTCAGTGTATGTATTTCAGAATAGAAAGGAATGCATTTTAACAAATGTGGAGACTTGCGATGGTAGGACGGAATCGGCAATTCGACTTGTAAACATGTTAACAAATACATATTTTCAATAACGGGTATCAATTGATTACTGAAAATTGAATATTGGCGACATCCCCGATCTGAATTTGACGCAAACTCAAACTTTTGGCGAATCTCGCAGAAACTTCGTGAAATTTTGATTATTCTCATGTGATGTGTCTTACTTGAAAATGCTTTTGAACCAAAACTGTTTTCAGTCAGATACAGGTAAATCGGAAGGGAAAAAGTTAGTCCGCAGTGCAAAAAAGAAGAGATCGCTGATCAACGCAGAAGTTTGTCAAGTAAGGAGATATCCAGTTTTAATGTTGAGAGGGCAGTGTGCATAGATTTGACAGAGAAAGGGAGATAGTGTTTGTCTTATCCCGAGTGTGGGGTTGTCACAGTACACCATGGTTGGGGTGAAGTTTTGAATTATGTTGGTCCCGTATATTTTCAAGTTTTTGAGGTTTATTGACACCATTTCGTAGGTTAATCGGAAACTATCCACTGCATTCTTTTGATACTAATGATAAGAAAAGACGTCATTATTATTTTAATCTTCAGATGTTCGATGTAACTGCGTCCGTAGAGTCTGAGGTAGACGATGCAGCGATCAAACCTGTTCCGAACCGCCCTATCGCGGAAAAATTCGTGAAGGTTCGTGTTATATTTTGTTGTAGTCCATACCAGAAGAGTTGGTAAGCGGATCTTGAGTGGAAAAAATTTGGTAATCCAGTATCTGGTAATGAGATGTGTGACTGAATTGAAAAGTCTCAAGTCGTAACTAAGATGCTATTCATTCCCAATGCCATCACGTAGCTATATGATCAAAATTTTGGGTTGGATTAGGTCAAATTTCTAATTAACCAAACTCTTCTGTTAAGGTTTCGATATTCTATCGTTTCAGACCGGTAAAAGGAATGCGCTGCGCTCTCTTAACGTCGAACCGAGACAAGATCTTTTGGGAAAAGGTATGCACGTCTCTTCGAGCGGTGGTTCTTAGCTGTTTTAGTTCGCGAGTCGGTAAAATTTTAGCACAAATTACGGGGACCGCCGAAGTTTCAAAAGTGAAAGTCATCCCGAAATGTGATCGCGACAAAATCATTCAACTTGAAACAAAGAATTGCAACATAAATTTGATGTGAAATTTGGTGCGGTTTTGTTTTTGTTTTATTACACCTGCCTTGCCTGGTTCTACGGAAATTTCGGCGAGGAAAAGTTTTGTTGAAACCCCCAACACGATTTTGACTGTTCGGTTTATTTTGAAGGAAAACCCACTTCGCTGTTGACTGGATTCAATCATACTCGCTAAATTTCATCGAATTTTGTTACAAAAAGTAGTAGGATTTTCAAAATGCACACCTAGAACTACTAACTTTTCAACATTTGCTACTAAAGCTAGAACTGCTCATATAACCAGCAGTTTGTTAACCATCAACTATCTAAATTGGAAGCTTGTACAAGTCTGGTGTAATAGCGTAGTGCACTCTAGCGGTGGTTGACGAGGTTGGTGCATTGGCACATTAGATTCCCGATTCCTATTTGAATACCGAGTAAAATTGACGGCGCTTTTCAGACCGCACTGACGAGGTCGTACGTAAAAAAACACCGAGGCGAAAACGCAAGGCAGCCGCACCTCTTCCCTACGAAGCGTTCGAGGAGGTGCCCGTGATCGACACGAGTCCCACCGTCGTGCTACCTAGCATACAGACGGTTCGGGACGCCCCTCGTGATGTGAGTTTGTCAACGCGAACGCGCTTCTTTCACGTCAATATCAGGCTTGGAAATCTAATTAATTCTAGTATAATTAGTGAAATCTTTCTTTGCTCCAATTCTTATCTGATTTGCGAAATGTTTCTGTACTCCAATTTGAATACGACACTGATTTCAGGTTTTCCTGTAAATGCTGTACAGCAGGGGTATTCAAAAATGACTTTTTTTCTCAAATCCTACCAGCTACTTGATAAAATTGGTAGGTTACCGAATTTAAGCCTGCACACCAAATTTGGTTCAATTCCAACCAGTGGAAGCGGAGTTATTGCCGTCGAAAAATTTGGATCGTGAATAACATAGTATTTACGGTGAATAATTCTATAATTGTTTATTATAGTGGTGCCCACCGTGAATACTATTTTATTCATAATCCAAATTTTTCGACGGCAATAACTCCGCTTCCGCCGGTTGGAATTAACCAAATTTGGTGAGCATCGTCTCTATAGACAACCAACACTTTCGTGGGGTGAACGGAAAATTTTCAAATTTTTTTATTATATTTATTTTTATATAATAAATCGAAACTTTCTTCTCCTGTAGCAATGCGGATACTAGCTGGTGTGTAGGCTTAAATTAGGTAACCTAACAATTTTATCAAGTAGCCAGTACGATTTGGGAAAAAAATTCATTTTTGAGTACCCCTAATTTACAGTAGGCTACGAAACGAGCCAAGCTTGCTGTACATACGTTTGCTATTCTTATCCTCATAAGAATGAACTATGGTTTGATATTAACGTAACTTGATTGGATGCCCATGTTTTCACGAATTCAGTAATTCTAATCCCGATCTAATTTGAAACGAAACTGAGTAGCTATAATTCTAGTTTTAATCTAAGTTTGAAAAAACTAGGTTAAATTCTAATTTTACTCTAATTTGGAGAAAACTGTCCAGCTATAATTGTAATTGCTTCTAATTTGGAAATAGCTGTATAGCTACAATTGTAATTCTACTCTAATTTTGAAAAAACACTTTGTAGCTGCAATTCTACTTTTAGTCTTATTTGTGAAATGTTTCTGTGCTCTAATTCTAATTCAATCTAATTTGTGGAATGTTCCTATGCTCTAATTTTAATTCTAACCTAATTTCTGATTTTCCTGCAAATGCTACAGGAAAACTGTATAGCGCTGTACGAGCCTAACTTGCTGTACAGACGTTTGCTATTCTCATCCTCGTAAGAGTGAACTATGATATCATTTGCTATTCTCATACAAACGAAGGTGTTTCGATCAGAAAAATTGGCTTCGAATACCAGATCATTTTATTTGTGTTAAATGCTGTAGAATAGTACACCCATATTATCTGACGCTGTCGAAAATTGAACGCAGGATGATGTGGATTACGCGAAGTTGTTTGCAAGCACCAAACTGACCGCCCACCAAGGCGAAATCGTGGAAGCCAATCCCAGGGTGAGCCCATATTGTTTTGTGCTGTTTCAAATGACTAGAGATTTTGATATGCCTTCTTCATCGTATTGCTTGTAGGTATGAGCAAACGGGGTTAGTGACTAGATACTTGTTCTTTGAAGGTTTCACAGCAAAGTAACGTAATTTATGAATTCAAGTGCCACTACCAAACAGTAGCAGGGCCGCATCGAAGAACACATTCCACCTTCCATCAAATTATATATCCCGAAGTTGTAGCAAAACAATCTGCTTGTTTACCAAGTCATTTTCTCAAAATACGAAAATGACTCGACTCGATTCGAGTCAATTTTTGTATTGGCTCGACTTGGACTCGAGTCATTGCGCATGACTCGGGACTCAGACGGCCAAGTATGTCATTTCATTGTAGTTTCGAAGAATAGTAAAGTAACCACACTATTGGGATTTCGTTTATTGGTACAGATACTTGAGAATTCGACCAGAAACTGCTAAAAGTGAGGAATATTAGCGTATTATGAATACGAAATATTCGATATCACCAGCATTATCGGGTTAACAAAAATTTAACTGAAAACTTGAGCAGTCAACACAATGACTCGGACTCGAGTCATAATACCGTGACTCGGACTCCGCCCTCTGCTCGCTGACTTGACTCGGCGATGAATTGAGAATGACCCGAGTCAGAACTATAAAAGTGAGATTGACTTGTGACTTGGTTCCAACTATGTTGTTTGCGAATACAAAAGTCTTCCATTGGCAGACACTTGCTGGAAAAATAATGTGTGCTGCCCGTTATCACGAGGACATGTTCTCTGTATTGGCGAAGGGTCATGAATTATTTCATTTGTCTGTTCTGGAGTCAACCTAGACCACTTCAGCAGAAAGAATTTGTGTATCATTTGTAAATCGCGCAATAACATGTTTTGTTTTGTTCCCTCCGTGATGTCGTAATTAGCGATACTTATTGTTGTTAGGTATAGTTTTTTGAATGTTCTCATTATTGCTGACGGTAACCCCTGATGAGTGTCAGCCGTAAAGCTTCGGGAATAGATATGAATATTTTATTCAAATGTTTTTTGAAGTTCTCAAGTAAATTTTGAGGTTACTTTAGCTCGAAGTGCGTGCAGAGGTTTATGGCGTTTGTTTTTAGGGCTATAAAAAGAAAAAGGCGAGAGTATCTTTTGATCCAACTGCGAAAACCGGCAGTCAAAACCCCACGACGTCGAGTGAGTATAGCTGTCGCAGGAGTGCGAGATTTGCTGTCGATTTAGTCTGGTCGTCGTGGTTGTAATGACTCGAGTCGTGAATCAGTTTGAGCGGGACTCGTCTCAGGATTTTTTAGTGACTCGACTTGACTCGAGACATTTTCTCAAATACGGAAAATGACTCGACTCGACATGAGTCAATGTATGTATCGACTAAATTTGCGCGTACGAGTCATTGTGACAATTTCGAGGTCATTAATTTGTGATTATTTGGTGCATTCTGTTCTTTTCAAATACTACATGGAGGATGTGCGATCAGATAATTTCTATTCCAGAGCGTCGTTCTGGCAAAGGGCGAAAAAAGAAGACGCATTTGTTTGACTCTATGTCAGAGGCAACATCTGGTAAGTCGGCTCCTCTGTCTTAGGACCCAAAACTAATGTTTTCAAATGAGGTTAACCAAAGTCGAGTGGAAATAGTGTTGAAATTCATATTCAATCACAGTTTAAAGCAGGGGCGGGCAACTTCTCCATTCGGCGGGCCGGATATTGGAAAATTGAGTACTTGGCGTGCCAGATTGCTGAATTGATACATTATTCACCCTTTTATCCACATATACAAGGAATAATTCGTGTTTGATGAATGTATTTTAACGACAGCAATGTCACTTTAAAGCCATTTCTCGCCAGTAATGACAAAGACAATGTGGATTGAAGGACAGCATTGTCATACAGGCACCACCATGTCTGCTTCTCTCTGATCAATCAACGCACTGTTCAATCCTTAATGAAGATTTCAAGGCGTTCGATAAACCCGGTACCCCAAATTTACCAAATATCTACTCATTAGGGTTTTGTAGGTGACGAGATAGCGTGGTTGTTCAACTGTGTTGCCTATTTTATCTCGAAATTGAATTCATGCTGCCCGCGGCCTCGGAATTTGAAAGTGGCCCTCGACCCGTTTTGAGTTATCGAACCCTGGCATACGTGGTGTCTTATAAAAGCCTAGAAGTGTGCCGTGCAGCAAGTCGACGGTTACGGAATCACTAATAAGAAATATTGGTCTGGTGCAAATGACCAAGTCGCCAAACACCATGATTACCACAATTGACGTTACGGTTGAGTACATCGTAAATGCCGATAATGCAAGTCTTCTCGCTTCGACGAACTGACGCGTAAGCTCCACCCTCGTTCGCTGCGCATACATGTGTATAATTACATACAGTCAATAAAATTTGATGTATGTAAGCAAGTACTGGGGAATCTCGGAAGACTGGGGCCGCGGGCCACATCATGTAAGACAGAAAACTGTCCGCGGGCCGGATCCGGCCCGCCCCTGGTATAAAGCATGGTTAAAGTATCCAATTATGGTACTAGGTCACGATACTATCACTGATTTTTAAAAGTACAAGTATAAACAGAGTTGGCTGGAAAATTTTCAGTTTTTCCCGAGTACATTAGTGTTAGAAACATACCTACGCAGTTGGTTCCGAATTAGATTGGAATTAGAATGAATCTGAGTACTGTCATTTCGTGCTAATTAGTCTAATTAGACTAGTTAGTTAATTAGTAGTCCAAATCTGGTGTGGGGTGTTTTTGTGTCACACCAAAGTTTGATTTGCCAATTCGTATCAGGCGACGTCTCTGAGCCAAGCTGGATACAAGAGCAAATCGACGAAAAAAAGAGAACGCCCAAAATCACAAAGACTTATAAGCGGCGGAAGGAATCCGCGCACAAATCCGTGAGTCGATTTGTTTTTCTTGCAGTGTATTGGAAAGGAGAATCACTAGCAAATATCAGTGAACGATTGACGACTGAATGTGGGCGTAATCTAGTATGACAAAGGGTTAATTATAAAGATTTAAGAGGTTCAGAACAAGGGATAAGCATATTACTCTCTCCTAGAGAACAATAAGGGAATTCAAAAGTGGGTAGAGTCCACGTTCCTTTTAAATACCACCAATCTATTTATTTCAGATCGACACATCTTTTCGCGTGTCGCTCAGCTCCAGCGACGACAGCGATAGTCCGCGGAACAACGTAAGATTGCGTAAACGCATTTGGACTGTCGACCATCATAGAAGTCTTTTTCCAGAACTCCATAGTAAGCAGACTGAGCTTGCTGGAATGCGTGGGCGCGGCGGGCAACCTCTCGTTTGACGACATTGCGCGAAGTACGGAAGAAGAACAGCCTCAATTGTCGAAGGTACAACACGGGGTTGTAATGAGTCGAGTCATGACTTGACTCAAGTCAATTTTTCAAAATACGAAACTGGCTCGACTTGAGTCAATGTGCGTATTGACTCGACTTGGACTCGAGTCATATGACTCAAGACTCAGACGGCCAAGACCGACATTTCATTGTAATTTCGAAGAATAGTTAAGTTACCACACTGTTGGGATTTCGTCTATTGGTACTGGTACTTGAATATGCGACCAGAAACTCCTAAAAGTGAGGAGAATCAGTAAATTATAAATGCGAACCATTCGACATCACCAAACAGACTTAAAAAAGGTGGCTTTAACAAGACTTTAACTGGAAACTGGGCAGTCAACACAACGACTTCGACTCGAGTCATAATGCCAGCGACCCTCTGCTCGCTGACTTGACTCGGCGATGAATTGAAAATGACTCGACTTGACTCGAGTCAAAACCATAAAAGTGAGATTGACTTGTGACTCGGAGCCTTGTGACTTGGTTACAACCCTGGTACAACATATTTAGATGTTGAATGATAAGCCAAGCTACTTTAAAACTTCACATTCTCTTAAAGATGCTCCTGCTGAACGTGGTATAAATTGCGTCAAAATATATACGTCTGAGGACATAGGAAAGGGAAAGTGTATATTGTATAAAGAACAGTAAAATATATTGAAAATCGGCAATAAATCACGGTAACCATCTTAACGGTATCCTTGACAGCATATGTAATTTGTAAGTCCCAATTAGGTAGGACATGAGTGGAAATTGAGATAAGGGATGAAACCGGGGGCATTAGCCTTCATAAACGACTGAATTTTTTATTTTTTTAGATTGCGAATTTGGTAAAAATCGTGCCTATACTCTGACCAAACAAGCCTTCCACCGTAAATAATGTTACTTCCTAAAGTTTCAATTTGGTTTTACACGACAACCTAACAATTTAGCCTACTCCGTGGAATGTTGAAATCTTTTTCAACAGACCTAGGGCGATTGCGTTGTAACCAACGCTCAACTTGTGTTTTTATATTTACAGACTGTGATAGCAAAACCGAAGACGGGTGCACACGGTTTGTCCGACACCGAGACGGGAGACTGGAACAGGCCGAACGATATGCCGGTACTGTGAATTTCTACTGATTTCGAGTTGCTAGGATTAAAAAGAGGTTGCTCTCAATATA
This sequence comes from Botryllus schlosseri, assembly GCF_051294905.1. Lineage (NCBI taxonomy): Eukaryota > Metazoa > Chordata > Ascidiacea > Stolidobranchia > Styelidae > Botryllus > Botryllus schlosseri. The sequence continues at coordinate 26,977,239 of NC_137238.1, forward strand.
ATGATGGAAGAGTCTCTGATAGGTACAGATTTTCAATATACAATTGAATCTTATATTCATATTGAAATGAACCCGAATATTTTTGGCTGACGCTTTTCAGGGGTAATCGTCAGCAACTAGTAGAGAATTTAAAATGATAAGTAGATCAACAATTGTATCGCCGAATATGACGTCACTGGCAGTTCCGATATTTGAAAAATAGACCCAGCAATGGCAATCTGTTAGAATAGCCTAAACATATTAATAGTGTGAAAATGAGTACATTAGAAATGTAAGATATTCAATATGATCCCGACTTGATCTCGTTTATGAACAGTGAACACTGAACACTATGAATTAGACTCGGACTCGAACCTTTGCTGTTTGACTTGACTCGGTGGTGAATTGAAAATTACTCGACTTGGTCAAAACTTTAAAACTAAGATTGTCTTGTGACCAGAAACCTTATGACCCGGTTACAAACCTGGTTGATATCCAAATTTGATTTGGAATCTTTACTATTTGCTCTGGATCACCCCTGCGATGCAATATTCTCCATTATCATTCACAGTGACTGTTTGAAAGTATATATTACAGATTGTGGATGGGGACAAGTCTACGGACGTAAACACCGGTCCCAAAGCTAGCGACACAATCCCCGAAGCTAACTCGACTGGGAAAACTGCGTTTGGTTTGCTGTCGAAGGTGTGAGGAATTTTCCACTCTTGTCTATACACAGTTGTAATGTTCGTGTGATTTTTTGAGATTGTAGCGATGATATTCTGCATATTGAGAGATAGTGTTTGTTCTCTCGGATAGGCTTCAAGGACAGCTTTTGCCATCATCTATCATTTTTAAGCTGATTTTGGAATTCGCCGACTTTCATTATGAGTACGTGGTGTTGCTCCCCCTCTGTGCTTTTGAGCTTGATGAGGCTGTGCCCCTGGCCTACTGTCTGTGACTCCTGTGTTTTTGATTGTATGCTTACGGCCAGTAATGGGATATTAAGTTTTTGTTAGCTTACTCAATCAATTAAGATGAATTTTTATCATGTTCTGCTACAAATTTTGATTGAAATTAACCAGTAATACTAACCTGTTCACTGGGCTCGTAAAATTTCATGAGACGGTTCTTTGAAACCAGTGCAAATCGGCTGAATCCAACCACATCTTTTCTCATTTCAAGTAGTTAAAGCGAAAATAGTACGGCTGCTGCTGCGACTTTTTCATATCATCTTCTCTTATACAATGAGAATAAATTGCATGTCTAGAACTGTGATCACAACGGTATTGCGTCTGGGACCTATTTCAAGACGAATTTGGTTGTGTTTCAATTTAAGTGCAGGATTGTGATCTTGTGAAGTAATGGCGATGCCTAACTACCTCTCTCACATTACAGGATTTCGAAAACATCTTTGACGACACGACAATCAAGGTTTGTTCACTAATAATGTCTAGACTAGAACCCGCCCGACATCATGATTTTGACCTAATTCTGATATCTGAAGGTACATCACTTCAATATACAGTTGAATAGTATATGTCTATCGAAATGAACCAGAATATTTTCGGCTGACGCTCGTCCAGGGTAATCGTCAGCAACTAGTAGAGAATTTGAAATAACATTGTATATCAACAATCGTATCACAAAATACGACGTCACTGGCACGAAATTCTGATGTCACTGTGGAAGTATATTTCAACTGATAGTCGATATTTTCTGTCGGAATAATAATTTGATATTGTCGGATTACAATTTCTAATCAGTCACAGGAATTTCAAAATAGACACCACATAAACTTTATTTAGTGTGAAATGAATGAAACTACAATGAAACTACAACTGAATTAGAAACTGGCACTGCCATCAACAGCCCGAAAATGCATTCAGTTATCGGATAGTGATACTATGAAGAGAATTTCTCTCATAAAAGTGACGCAAAACATATCCCAAAACTACTTTGTACTTTACAAAATCTAAACTGTAGAAAGTAAGTAGTTTCGCCAAAACACGCTTCACTGCAAATTTGGCTGGATTCCCATCGATAGAAGCCGACACGGCCAATGAAATTTTTGAGCTTGGTGAAGAAAAAATTGAATTAATTTTTTTTTTTCAATCTACTGTCAGCCCCATAACATCGTACAGTTGCCCAAAAGAACGATGCATTACAATTTTTGCTCACTTCCAACCGGTAGAAGCGAAGTTATTGCAGTTGAAAGTTTTGGATTCGCAAGGTTGGAATTATGTCAAATTTGTTTTGTATCATTTTTGTAGACAACTCAACAATTTCATGAGGTTTACAATAAAATTTCCAAACCCTTTTTAAATTTGGTATAATACATTCAAGATTTCAATTGGTTCTGCGATCGGCTTCTACTGGTTGCAATTAATCCAAATTTGGTGTGTAGCGTTTTTAGGCTACTTAACAATTGAATCATTTAATCCAGGGGATCCTGCAAAAAAGTTGTTTTTGAAAAACCCTCGTACCACCTCTGTAGAATTGCCATAGGTTTCGTGATGGCGGGCTGTCGCTGTTTGTCTGGTTTGAATTTGGCTACTTTTGTGATTTACTTTCGTAAATTTTCGTGTTAAGCTCGCCACGACAATCCGCACCGAACCCGCGCCGTCTGTCGTCAACAACAGGACTCCGACAGACGGACAAGACCGCTACGTCTTCGGCAAAGAGATCTCCCCACCGAGAAAAATATCCTTTTAAAATATGTTTTCGGAAAATGTTTTTACGTGTGCTTTTCAACATATGTGCCCGACGCTTGCAAATGGAGGATTTCTTATAAGGAAGTACTTGGTCAATATCGTTTGATATAGTGTGTAATGAGTTATTCATAGCAAAAGCATTCAGCCTAGTGGTTCTCGAAATTTTTTGCTTGAGGAGTGGGTTGATTTCAAAAAATCTTGGTGGAATGGTAAATCTTCGATAATCAAAATGAAACTAAAACTAAAATGTATTTCGTAATTACGGCAATGCCTGCAACTCAAAGGCAAATATGTGACATTTAGAATTAAAAATCTCTGCTTAACAAATATTACTGATTTAATATGAGTTGTGGGCCACCATTACGCAATTTGGTACATAAACAATTTGTCCATAGTTGACGGTGAACTCAATATTACCACCCGATGCAAAAATGTTACAAATTTTAAAATTGATAATTAAAAATTCATATTAAAAAAATCGTCATCATTAATTACGCCATGGCAAGCGATTGTTGGCTTCCTTGACTCTCGCGCTCTTTACCCCTCGTCCGATGAGAATGAGCTGCCCGCAAAGAAGTTTTTCAAAAGTAAAAAAAAGCTTGAGATGAGGTGAGTGTTTTTTGGTATGGTAAAGTTTCAGAATTTTTAGTAGATATTTCGAATTTACTTGTACCAGATATTAGGAACAGAATCTCCAATTTGATTATTATACTTTAGTGCGGAGGTCGCCAACTCAAAACTGGACGTGGATTACTTTGTAATATCAAGAATAAATAGGCCATACAGTTCAGCAACCACGGTTTTATAACTATACGTCGGTACATTGCTGTGCTCTTTAGCATAGGCGGTGGGCATAGTTACCACAACAGAAGTAATATTTTATAAACTATGTACAAATAAACCAGGAAATATCACGGTCAATGGGTCATGAACATCATTTTATTATTTTTCTATGAGCTGCGCGCTAAATCTAACAACCCTTTTTAGTTACTCAGGAATTGATACTGGGACTAGTGAGACACATTACTAGCTGAAAGATTATCTTCTTGTACTAAAGCTTGGTCTTGTCGTGTAATCTGTTTTTTAAGTGTCTCGGTTTTGACAGTGTCTGGGCAAGTCACCAAGCTTGGAGTCACAAGTCAATCTCACTTGTATAGTGTTGACTCGAGTCAAGTCGAGTCATTTTCAATTCACCACCGAGTCCAAGTCAGCGAGCAGAGTTACTTATGACTCGAGTCCGAGTCCATGTCATTGTGTTTACTGCTCAGTTTCCAGTTAAAGTCTGGTTAAACCCACTTTTTATAACTCTGTTTGGTGATGTCGAATAGTTGGCATTTATAATATTCTAATTTTCCTTTGAGCAGTCTCTAGTCGCATTTTCAAGTACCAGTGTCGATAGATGGAAATCCCAATTGTATGGTTACTTTACTATTCTTCGAAATCACGATGAAATGTTGGTCTTGGCCGTCTGAATCTCGAGTCATATGTCTTGCTTAAACTCCTGTGCAATGACTCAAGTCCAAGCCGAGTCAATACACAGATTGATTCGAGTCGAGTCATTTTCTTGGCAGTGTTAAAATGCCCATCGATGTCAGCTAATTCTCCCTCGATGGAGTGCACTTGCCATCAGCGAAGCCAATTCAGCTAGTAAGGAATAGCGATGTTGGGAACATGCGCCGGCCATCAACTAACTAAATTGGTTCTTTGTACCAAGTTTGGCTCCGACCCCAACTCTGAACTCGACGAGAATAGTAATATGTTCATTCACGGGTCTAGTATTTTGATAGGGAGATGCCGCAAATTGACGCGCAGCTGTCGTTTCTGTTCAGAGTTCCGGAGACCAACGCACGCAGTAGCCCGTCGGATATTTATACCAGCTCTTCTGGCAGCGATGAACGTTCGCGAGGAAATGGAAACCCGATAAAATTAATGAAGAGTTACGTCCGTCGGATAGACAGGCTTCACGGGGAGGGCCATTCTCGCAGGTTGTCCGACGGGGGATTTTGCCCATTTTCCTATTTTTAGGGTGAAACCACGCGTGTTCTAACCACTGATTCACGAACGCTGTCACGCTAGGGTTGTTCAAAAATCGCTTTTTTTCTGAATTCATGGGACAAACTCGGTAAATTGTTAGGTTGCATAAAAAACGCTGTACACCAAATTTGGGTCGATTCCAACTGGTAGATGTGAATGCACAGGAGTTTGAAAATTTTGAATTCATTATGAAAATGATAATAATTTCAAATTTTACTATCAACCTTCATGAGATAGTTGAGTTGTCTAAAATTTTGGATTCGTAAAATTAATCCCTGAATTATTAAGGAAAAACTCGAACAACTTCGCTTCTACGGGTTGGAATTTCATCAAATTTGGGGTTGACTGGAAAATTTGACGTTTTTATCAAGTTTATAATAAATTCAAAATTTGAACTCCTGTTCGTTTTAATTCATGAATTATTAATGAAAAACTCAAATAACTTCGCTTCTACGGGTTGGAATAGCATCAAATTCGACATTTTTATTGAATTATTTTATAAAGGATTCGTCATTTAGAAAACTTCTTTTGAATCATTTGTCACTCTAACGATTGAAACAGTACTTAATAATGGTTTAAAAAAGACACGGTCTCTCAAAATTATTTGTCAATCACACGGTTAATAACGGCACCTTACATGTGTCACTAAAAACAAATTTTTCCGCTCATTCGATTTTACTTATACAGCTGCTATATACTGTTGTAAGATGAGCCGGCGGGCTTGATTACTGACGGGTGTCCTTTCCCGCGTGTTTCAGGACCAAAGCCATGGCGTCGGGCCAAGCAAAGATTCAGGCGGGTCTTGAGAAGTGCGAAAAGAACATGCAGGAGCTTGACTCCCTACAGGACAAGACCCTCGAGTTCATGGACACGATGAAGTCTCGCGTGGACGACGCTTTGAGGCGTACCGCGAAAAGGTAGGGTGCATGTTTGGAGTGGGACGGAAGTTTTTGTGTCTTTAGTGCGGATTTGGACAACAAGATTATATAGAGCTTTTTCAAATGAGCTTAGAATTAAAATTATAGCAACACAGTTTTTTTCTAAATCAGATTATAATTAGAATTCTCGTCTGAATATTGACGACTAGAAAATTCTCGGCTTTTCAAATTAGATTAGAATTTGAAATGTTGTGTGAATTGATAAACAGAAGATTTTCAGCTTTTTAAGTTAAGCTTAGAATTACAGCTACATAGTTTTTTTTATCTAAATTAGATTAGAATTAGAATTCTCGTGCAAATTGGACAGCTAGAAAATTCTCAGCATTTTCAAATTAGCTTAGAATTACAATTACACCTATACAGTTTTCAATTCTTGTGTGAATTGGACGACTCGAAAATTCTCAGCTTTTTTTGATTAAAAAAAAGTTTGGCTGGTGTAATATCAGAGTTCATTCTGAGAAGCACGAGATTGGGAAATGTCTATACATACCAAGATTGGGGCGTTTATCACGTACGCTCTAATTAGTCTGATTATACAACTAGAATTACCTAGTTGTCCAAGGCTGGTCAAGGGTAATCGTTGGCAACTAGTAGAGGATTGGAAAGAACATTGTATATTGCTACTTCTAATTATACTCAATTAAACATTTGCGATTTAACACCCCCAGTATTTTGGGTGTGTGGTTTTGTTGTGCCAGAGGTATGACAAGTTTTTTCTCCGTGTAGCATCCTGGAAACGAAAAAAGCCTTCAAGTCGTCAATGACGGAGGTGGCGGAAGCCTCCCGAACGGATGACGAGGCGACGAACCGGCTTAGGCGCGTTATCTCCAGGGATCTGAAAAGGATGGTGGAGAAGGTGGAGAGAGAGAATGCCGCTGTGAGTAGAGATAGTGGCAAATTTATCGTGTTCAATCTGGTAGTGCTTCCGATGATGGCTATACGGATGTTGTTAAAGTTGAGGCCGGGTTTGCAGTATTCCACAGTGGAAAATACTGTCGAAGCTATAATTTTTGTTGATAAATTAACTCGAATAGTACATTCATATTGAAATGAACCCAAATATATACAGCTGACCCTCGTCAGGGGTAATCGTCAGCAACTAATAGAGTATGAAAAGTTGATATTGGAACAGTTTATGTGGAAAAATATAGGAACAATTAATGCTGGTTCTACATCACTTTGAGATGATGAGGTCCCTTTACACTTCATGATTATGTAACAAGGCTGTCAAGCTGTGTGTTTATCAGATCATAGCTTGACAAATATATCATCGAGTAGCTCATACTTCATGTTTCCGATGCTCAAAGGATCACCGAAAAACCCCATTGCCGACCAGCGACCAGCTTTTATGCCTGGTAGCATCATCAATTCAGATCGATGATGATATAATTTGATATTATGGCAACACCTAGGCGTTTCTGCCAATATATCATCGTATTGGCCTGGTTATAGGACATGGCAATGGAGGTGGAGGTACAATGACTTCATGCCAAGTTGCACACTGTGCAATGCACGGCCTGACTTCTGCTGAGAACGGCGTATGTCTTGCACTTGTGTACAATAGTGTAGATTGAATGTGATGTTTTGTCCTTTTGGCACAGCTTTTTCAATGCAAATGTTGCGATGACGAAATACCGCGTATTCATATCATTGCCAACCCTGGAGATATCAAATACGTTCATCCGAAAATCGTTATATGTAACCGCAGTTCGAGTTGATGTTTATTGAAATATCTTTCAAGGCGAGCGGGGCGTGTGTCAAGAAGTGATGTGATGCGGGACTGATAGCCGTTACAATTCGGAGACCAGTGTGTGAGCGAAGGATGGTAGAGGGAGCACCAACACAAAAAGAGCGTTTCCGTTATTATTTGTTCCAAAATGTGGCCTGTTGCATTTCTGAAGATGTTTTTTTCTTACTTTCCGTTGATTATGGTTGTGCACTGAAATATATTTTGGAAAATTGCGTTTAGATGAAGTTTCTGAGGATATGATCTAGGAGTAGTCGTGGTGTTTTTTTGCTGTTATACGTGGCGTGGTCTGCAACCAGTGGTGAAAATAGTGGTGTTTTGCTACCCAGCTGTGGCTTCACTTGTCTATACCAGACTTGGACAACTAGAAAATTTTCAGCTTTTCTGAATTAGATTAGAATTAGAACTAGAGTTACACAGTTCTTTCCAAATTAGATTAGAGTTAAAATTAGAGCTACACAGCTTTTCCAAATTAGATTAGAATTAGAGCTACACAGCTTTTTCCAAATTAGATTAGAATTAGACTTAAACATTATTTTTCAAATTAGATTATAATTATAATTACTAAATTCGCAAATACTTGGAAATTGAATGAAATTGTGAATGGGAAATGAATGCAGCAAAAATCAGTTCATATCAAATCACAGTGCATTCCAATAACCATGAAAAATGGTTAACGTCTGTACACCAAGCTTGGCTCGTTTTTTACTAAACCAGGGGTCACCGCAATCGCGGCCGGCGATCTGATTTGATATTTAGAAAAAACGTGAAATAAAGCATTTTTAAATGCTAAAATGGATTACAGTTTCAAATTATTGTTATTGTTTCAAAATAAGCTATTCGCATGTGCCCAATAACACTATTCCACATTAGCTGAAACGGCTTCTGCGATGGCAACAGTATTCCATCGATGGAGAGTCAGCTGTATCAATAAGCATATTGCCTTGACGTGCAATGGCTGGCCATGCTGACACTGCCAAGACAAGATGATTAGAAATTGGTATAGGACGTCCCCACAAGATCATGTCTGGCTAGTCCCAATATCGAAAGCGTTGTCGGGTATCGTGCGCAGCTCATATAGTTCAAAATAAAATGTCGTTTATGATAATGATATTTCTTGTTGTATTGTACTACTTTAATAAAATATTACTTCTTTTGCGGTAACCATGGGCACCGCCCATGTTAGTCAGAACGACGTACTAACGTAAGTTTTAAAAACTAGAATGTTGTTCGCAGACCACAAGCTACTATGTTAGCAGGCTGTTATTCGTCACAATAACTTCTATGACTGCACGGTGCACGTACACGGTATAAGTAAGGCGATGGCACCTTGTCACTGGATTTCCCTATACGCGAGAGGGGTATTCTTGTTAACTCGCTTCAAAATGCCTCAGACAAAGAGGCATTCTCAGTAAATTAGATTAGAACTAAAATTAGAGCATAGGGTCATTTCACAAATTACATTAGAATTAGAATTAGAGCATAATAACATTTCGCAAATTAGATTAGAATTAGAATTACAGCATGGAACCATTTCGCAAATTAGATTAGAATTAGATTACTGGCATTTCGCTCTAATTTAGTGAAATTAGACAACTAGAATTATCTAGTTGTCCAAGTCTGGTCTGTAATACGTTTCGCATCGACGTGTTAATTAATGGTGGTATACAGAGTTGGATCAATTGCAATATTTTAATATAATTACAATTACTTCCTTGCATGTTTCAATTACATTACAATTACAAATACTCAATGCTAAAAATATCAAATTACAATTATGTCAAACATGTAATTATTACAATTTCAATTACTTTTAAACAGGTAATTGATTCAGTAAAGAGGTGTTTTTTGACAACCGTAGCAACGTAATTAGCAACAATCTCAAGCTATTCATGTTTCATTCCTGATATGTAGGGCCCCTATTTCTGCGCGTGGGGGGGGGGGTAAAATGGCCCATCTCGGCAACCGCTGGTCGTAGAGTCATGATATATAGCTCAAAATCTGCGGACGCATGATGTTTCTATCTGTCTTAAGAAGAAAGTTTTCTCTATTGTGAACACGAAATGAGTTATAGCCAAAAAACAATATATATACACACATTTTTGTTGAAATTAAGCATTTATTCTGACGAAGTGTGATCCGTCATCAGTTTTTTTAAAAAGAAAAGTAATATACTGACAATACCGAATATTGGGCCCATAATGCAAATATATTCACAACACAGTCCTTTTAAAATCGGTTCAAAAGATCTTAATGAAACACTCACATTTAACGACTTATTGAAAATGCATTTTTGTGTCAAATTTTTTCATCAGTTTACGAGACATAATTTTTTGGCGAACGAGGCCATCTCGTCTTTGAAATCCCGAAACTTGTGCTGATGCTTCTGTTACGAGCTTTACATGTCGTTCCACTGTTTGATTGTGGCATGGATGAAACAAAATCAGAGGCTTCTCGCGGCATTCTGCCAACTCTTCATCAGTTAAGTGCTCAGCAATCGCTGGAGGAAGTTTGTTGATAAGGTTCAATATCAACCAACTCGTGGTATGCCTTTGCTTCCAAGTTCAACTTTGGGACACAGAATAAACGAATACGACCGCAGTTCAATTGGTTGGAACTGATATGACAAAAGTGCCGTTGAGATTTTGTCCTCTTTTTTGAAAATTTACGGCAAATTGCGAGTGATATGCCGTAAATTAGCACAGAAGTGACGCTATTTTGAACTCTGAGCGATAAGTTGACTTTTTTTTTTATAGTCAACCGATCACAAAGTGAGAAAAATTCACCGGTTTTTGAGAATTCTCCGGTTTTGCAAGTCTCAAATTTCTGAAAAAGTGTCCTCTTTTTGGATTTCCAAAATATGGTAAGCCTATCTTATCGTCATAGCACACAATGAAACCAGAAAGCTATAGCAATCCTTACATATAGTTTGATGGTGTGGAAGGTTATGAGTCTAGGGCGATTTTTTTTTTGACTTAAAAAACGGAAGATTTTGACCTAAAAAAACTGAAATTTGACCAAATTTTGACCTCACGTATGCAAATTAGGTGTTTTCGCACATAATGTTAAAATTGTACTACTTATCTTCATTTCTGGTTGGAACTGTTTGTCCTTACAAAGTAGATTGGCCTGAAAGAACGTTTTTGGCTCAAAAACTGACAAATTTTTACATGAAAAAACTATAGTATTTTAACGAAATCTGACCCCATGAAGAATTGCAGTAGTTACATTAGGTATTATGGTGGAATAATTAAAATTTGTTGTAGTACAACGAAAGATACTTTAATTCCTACATTCTCGGGTAGAAAGTGTTTGTTTTGTGGTATTCATGGTGTTTGTCAACTACTATGGTCATTTACAAAAGGCCGATATTCTTCATTTTTTTCCGTAACTGCCAACATATAGCACGGCCCACCTCTAGGCTTTTTTGTAAGACACCGCTTACGCGCATGATGTGGCGAGAAGGAGCCTAGGTAAACCTCCAACACTTAGCTATCGGAATTAAGAAGTCGACCTCGGTCGGAATCAAACCCACACCCATTGGTGTTGCAGCCGCGGATTATACCACTGCGCTATCTCGGGTAGAAAGTGTCTGTTTTTACTAAGTAGCTTGCCAAGAATGGAGAAAGAACGTTCAACAGCAGCAGTTGCATGTTAGCTGACAACACTGAAGTTGTGTGCACACTGCACACTGCTTGCTGGTGATGCACCGTGTTGCTTCATTCTGACAATGTTATCACAATTTTTCAGCTTGCGCTTCTTGATGTAAGAACCATGCAATGCCCAAGCAGTCTTGCTTCAGTTAGGATATTGCGGTACGTTGACCATAAAACCATGTCACTATTTGTTTCATTTGACCGCTTATGATTCACAATGAGCAGACGATGGGCCGTTTACAACGGTAGGCCTATAAAGTAGGCTACAAGCTGTAAATTGTCAAATAATAAGTTCAGAGACAGCGCAAAATCTACGATACAAACGAAATGTAGAGATCAAAAAATGTTTGATTTTGTAAACAATTTTGACAAATTTTGACCTAACGCTACAATTTTGACCTAATTTTGACATTTTTTGACATGTCAAAAAAAATCGCCCTATGACTGTTGATAAGAGAATTCTCCAATACGAAATTCAGACTATACACCGAGCAATAACCATAAAAGGAGGTGAATCGGGCCAAACGCGGAAAAGATTTCAGTTCACTGTTACGTCGCGCCCCGTTCAGATGCTTTCACGCCCCCAGTTTGAGAACCACTGGTTTAGCCTATATTGTATTTCACAAAGTTTTCTGTTGCTACTGAAGTATGGGAAACAGTTTAGCCTGACTGAATTTTCTAGGTATAACGCAGCACGCATAGAACACCGATGTAAATAGGCTAATTATTACATGTGGTGACTGTTCACTAAGGCCTTAATTGGCCCCTCGTCGTCATCCTGGTTCGTACCGGATTTTCAGTGGTGGGACGAATAATTGATTGATTAAATGATTATTTCATGTTGTGATTGTCAGGTTTCCTTGAAAATGTAATTGAAATTGTAATTGAGCAAAATTTTGTTCAAATGACAATTACAATTACACGAAATAGAAATGCTTCAATTACAATTACAATTACATGAAAAAATGTAATACATTACATTCAGCTCAATTACAAATTACAATTGATCCAACTCTGTTGTACATTGCGTGTGTCTATCGTTCAGAGTAATATATATTCTGACGATTATTGATTATTATTATTATTGGTATTGATTAGCAATCGCATTCAGTGTTCAATCTGATTAATCTGCGAATTAAAAGCTGCTAAATAAGGAGTGATCACGAGACGTAACTTACGGCCCGTCTTACAAGACGCAAATGAAGTAGGCTACATTCTACTTCTACTTGAGAAAAACGCTGACTATACTCTTTGACAGGCTTACCATATTTTGGAAATCAAAAAAGAGGACACTTTTTCAGAAATTTTGAACTTGCAAAACCGGAGAGAAATTCTCAAAAAACGGTTAATATTTCTCTCACTTCGTGATCGGTTGACTAAAAAAAAAAAAAAAAAAAAAAAAAAAAAAAAGGTCGTATTTTCGCTCAGAGCTCGAATCGCCGTTATTCACCCGTCGGAGCTTCACTTCTGTGCTAATATGTGGCATATCACTCGAAATTTGCTCTAAATCTGCTCTAAATCCTAAAAAGGAGGACAAAATCTAAAAAAAGAGGACAAAAGGGCGTCCTCCGAGGACACTTGCAATAAAGTCAAAAAAGAGGACAAATCCTCTTAAAAGAGGACGTATGGTAAGCCTACTCTTTGACCACCTCAGGTGCCAACCCACCACAAAACACATGCCTTTTACTCGCACTATATAGTGACGCAATAGAGATACCACTGCAGTTTGAAAGTTTTTTATTACCATCTATACAGGGTTGCATTTCAATGCTTGTCTTTAATCAATGAAATTCTGTTTGGTTTTATAGAATTCTCCATCGCCCGACCTTTGCGCAGCAGTACCTTCTCAAGGCGACTTTGACGGTCTTCTTGGCGGAGAATTCGCTGGCGGATGAAGACCTTCTCTTTGCATAGGAGTAGTTTATTTTCCTCACGACCAAGCTCATACCACTCGCGCATATCGGCTAGGTCTCCCCCGTCGTGATTTTGTCGGTTCTTCAAAATCTTTCTCAATTCGTATCGGCGTTCTCTTGTATGCCTTAATTTAGCGTATATTTCTAGCTGTAGACTTTGAAGGTCCAATGCTGCCACCATTCTTTCGTGTTCTTTCTCCTTCGCCCGCCTCTCAGCGAAAACTCGTGCTTGATAAAAGACTCTGCGTCGCAATACCTCGTCGCTGTAAGAACCATTTTGTTTGTGTATAACTTTGTTCAATGTATCTTCACGTTTTTGAATGGTGTGGGCGGAATCCTCTTCTGTGATGGCCCGATGTCTTGACGAACTTGAGGCGTCTTTGTGGTCGGGAATCGTTTTTTTCATAATGGTATGGTCTTCTTGTTGTGGTAGTGCTTGCGGTTGTTTAGGAAGAGAGATGGACTCTTCTCTGTCCTTGCATTGTTCACTATCAGGCGCCTTTGTTGATAAACTCTGGCCTTTAAGTGACAGTGTGTGACATTCAGCAAGAACTGCCTCGGTTTTCGCATTGGTATCGTATCGCCTGCTGTCATGACGATTAAGCTGTGCATCCGTCGATGGCGCTCCAGTCTCGCGGCTTGGCAAAACGCTCACTGCATCTGTGGCATTGCCGGAGGAGTTACTAGTAAAGAAACTGTGATGATATTCAGTAATAATCGATGTAGAGTCAACAGTTTTAACGCCGCTTTTCCGCATTCTATATTTTGCGATAAGTTCATCAACGTCTTTGTCCGTGAGACTATTCAGCTCCAGTGTGCCGGCGACGAACTCATCAAAGTCTTCGAGTTCAGAATCACAAGAGTCACATTCGTCCTCCACGTCTGACGTGTTGCTCCTCCTGATGTTATGCTCGTAGATCTCCTCCTCTTCAATTTCAAGATACTTTTGGTCAGTAAACGTGGACATTTGTGCCGTGTCTGAACGACTCGGGGTCAAGTATTTTCTCATGACGACCTGACCGTTTTCGATAGTCGGGATAGACTGTTCCAGATCGTCCGCCACTGTCGACAATATGCCGACACCACCACTTCCCATAACATCCTCCATTTTTTTTTCATCATCATCATCAACTTTGCTCTGTTCTGTTTTATAATCAGCAGAAAGCACGAAATAATGCACATCGCAGTAGATCTTCCCGGTTTCATTGTCTTTTTTATAACTAAAGTTGTTCAGAATAGTCTCGCAGTGACTGCATTTGAAGCATTGCCTGTGGAAAAACAATCCTTTCACACTCAACCTTTCAACAAAGTTCACGGTTTTTCCACATGAGTAGCACACGCTACTACTACCATTCTTGAACTGCAAAGGCGCAGGTTCAAACCGCGATATCAACTGCTGACCCAGTGCACGGATGCGGTTTGTCGCGTTCTTACGCATGCCAGGTCTCGGAGATTCTCTCATGACAACTGTATTTTCAGAAGGCTTCTCCGGCACGCTTGCTTTTGTCAGCACTACGTCGCGTTTACCTCCGGAGGCCATCTCCCCTTTGCTCATACACTCACTTATTCTTCGCTTTAATTTCAAACTTACTGAGACTGATATTACACACTAAGATGTCCAATGTTGACTATACATTAGCAGTTTGTTCCGGGCCAATCGCTCTGGTCAATATGTACAATTTTATGGGATAAGTAAACAATAAACATTTAAATCGCGAAACACGATCGCGATAATATCGTGGCGTAACGTTTGCGAGGCAGTGGAAGTTTTCTTCCCACTTCTTTGATGCACTGCTGCGGCTTTGCGAAACGAATTCAACATTAAACGATGTCCAAGGCACTCTAGAAAAGATAATTCAGGGATTTATTAATCTACCCACTTATTAAATAGTAAATTAATTACTCAATCAACCAAGTAGCTTTAAAAACAGTTGCTATGATACAATATTATATTATGCTCACAAGAAAGAGTTTACCTATAGCAGTGGTTCCCAACCTTTTTCCACCCACGTACCATTTGAGGTTTTATGCAGTGCTCGCGTACCACCTATATAAGTTACGCGCGTTTCCACCATTTATGACGTCATACCCACGTATTTGGCCTATGCGAGGTGTGATAAGTAATAACAAATTCTATTAAACTAGGCCAGGGATGTCAAAATTACGGCCCGTGGTCTGGATCCGGCCCGCCAGACGATTTTATCCGGCCCGCATAGCAATTCTTCTGAGTACATTGAAAAAAGATTATATATCCATCCCATCCACATTAATAAACCAAATTACAACGTCCACTTTGACAGTTAAATATCTTGTATTCATCACAATGCATACGCAGGACTAACGCCAGATTATGACTAACGCAGGGGTGGCCAAGCTTTTTGCCATTCACGGCCGCATTTCGACCACTCGTGTAGCCTACGGCCGCATTCCAGGGCATACTCGTAATGAACGAGCTGGACGCCTAATACCCAGGTTAAAGTGTCTATGTCCATTTCTGGTGAACTCCGGACTAATCTATTTAATGATAGGCTTACTATGCGCACCAAAATCGCGAGTGGTCACTGGTAATGTTAAGGAAGGAAGTGCTCATAGTCGCGCCAAGCGCGAAAAAATTCAGATTCACCAATGAATTTCGTCATTGATATTAGTAGTTTTATATATTACCATCAAACATTTATCCTTTCTGATCCCGTGTGATCAGATTCACTGGTATAGAGTTGATGTAGGGGTGTTTTCGAAAATTTAAAGCAAGTTATAAATTATGATGCATCTTCAGGTGGGCCATTTGGTATTAGTCACTTTGTAGTAAGCTGTTATTTCTTGACCTCCCATCAGGATTGTTAGTATAGTGAGGAGCACATGATTCCGAGTTGATATTTCCATGTGAGGCGCATCATTTTCACTGATGTTCGCATCTGTATTGTGGGGCTCTGATTGCAAAGGGTGCTACTATATTAAAATCGAAAAATGTAGTTGCATTGAATCGCGCGAAGAAAGCGCGAAGAAAATTTCAAGATTAATTAAAATCTTTCAAGAAATCGGGAGTCAATTCATAAATTCGAAGTGCATGTCGACGGCCACCAACACATACTAATTGAATTGCGTGTCTATACGGCCGCACAGATTCCCTCTTACGGCCGCAGGTTGGCCACCCCTGGACTAAAGCAAAGGGAACACTGAAATATGACTACTTGTATCGCCGGTAATGCCATTGCTTTAGCGGTTCCTAAAACTGTATTCAACCGGACAATACTCGTATTTTCATCAATGTCATTGCTCGCAAATAATGGTGTTGCGACTCGCTAGAATTAAACCCCTACGGTCCGTGTATTATCTATATATGCTTGATAATAAAGTATTCTAGCGAGAAGCAATAGGAACGAGGCAACATTTTGGATTCCGTTGACTGGTCCGGCCCGCGAGCGATTTCATGACTTCGATCCGGCCCGCGATGCAATTTGAGTTTGACACCCCTGAACTAGGCATTATCAGCCAGGGTTGGTGGGATGTATGGAATTGTTTTTTTCACCACCAGTCACAAGAAGAACAACATAATGAAATAAAAACACACAACAAAAGTCAATTTATTTAATGCGATGGCCGCATTTGTGTATTTTCCACTAGCTTGTCGATGCGTGGCATACGTTTGCTTACAGCGCATCGAAAATCATGTATGGGCGCAACAAGTCGGTTTCGTTTCTTCGAATTGATAGTCATCAGCGATGAAAATCCTTGCTCGCATTCCCACGTATAAGGGAAAATTAGCAGCTGGGGAATAGCGTGAAACGACGGCTTCAAAAAACTCAAAATCAACCTCACCTGAACTAATTACTCCGTTCGGTCGAAAAAAAACACAGAATCTACTCGCGTACCACAGGTTGGGAACCACTGACCTATAGCCTATAACACCACTTTTAATTCTGGGAAAATATTCTTATTTATATATTATGCGCATGCGCGGTGATATGATCTTATGCACCAATTGCGAAGAACGATATCCAAGATCAAGTCAATAGCTTATCTCCTATAACTACTCCCACTGTACAATTAACATCACGTTGAGCACACTGATCACAAGGCTGATCGCTATGATACAGATTATTCGATGAAGAAATATTATCACGAATAATTTTGTAGCTCTCAAATATTGTAGCCCTCAAGTATATTTAGGTAATCATTTTAGCCAAAAAGCTTCAAAGCATCTTTAATGTACAAATGGCATCACTCTCAAAAGTTCTGCAGTACCTTTTCGATTTCTACACTCTGTGCGCTGCAGGATACAATACCTAGTACGAAGCATTTTGTGGAAAATAGCCCGACCTAGTTTTAGGAGAGTGTTATAACGGGGCATTGGCAATCCAAAAGAACGCGCAGTTCATTTTACATGAATTAAAATAAACCACTGCATTCATGGAAACATCATCGGTGTATATCGCGCCCGGCGCGCGACGAAAAACGTCGTGATTTGACAGATTTTGTCGTAGGCTAGTTCGTAATGAGAGCTCAGAGATATATATAGCTATAGTTCTACTGTATAATCATATGCCCCTACTATATCATCTAGTGAGATGCCATGTTACTTCAGCGGCCCCAATACCACCCCTGAGCCCATCGCCCCCATATCGCCCCCTAAACCTTTTCGCCTCTTTGAAATCCAAATCGCCCCCTGGGGGGGGGGGCGCTGGAGACGAGATGAAGAACCACTGCAGTAGGGTGTAGGCAGGGGCGGGCAACATACGGCCCGCGGGCCGGATCCGGCCCGCGACGGGATTTTGTGCGGCCCGCCGGCAGTTTGCCGTCTTATGTGATGATGAGGCCCGTGTCGCCGTCTACAAGCTTTTAGGCATTTAGGCATTTTCGAGCATGAACATTAGCAATACAAAGCGACGTTCCAATACAACTGATGTTCACTGCATTGACGTAGCCAGGGGCGAACGGGGCCATGCCATTCCTAAATTTTTCGAGAATATTCGTAAGATCTATAAATAGTGGAATGTTTTCGGGCAGATGGATCCAAACTAAAAAAAAATTCGCGCGATTTAGTGTCTCTACGTGGGTGTCTTGATTATGAGAATACAGTAGCCTATCATAGATATACTTGAATAGTCAGAGGCCGTTGGGTTGCATGAGTTTTGAACAAAGTAATTATTAAAAAGGAACCCGCCCGAAGTGAATAATCTGCGTTAAGCTTATTCTTGTGCCATGATCAATGTTCAAAATTATAATTATACGTGCTGTAAATTTTCGAAGAAACCACTTGCTCACCAATAACATTATTCAAATTATTCATTTATGCGAAAATTTTCGCGCTTCGCGCGACTAGA
Source organism: Botryllus schlosseri (assembly GCF_051294905.1). NCBI lineage: Eukaryota > Metazoa > Chordata > Ascidiacea > Stolidobranchia > Styelidae > Botryllus > Botryllus schlosseri. The sequence continues at coordinate 26,995,544 of NC_137238.1, forward strand.
TACTAAATATACTCAGTTTTTGGATTACATTCATATCACCGATTTGGGTTCGCCCGTGAATCGGTCGCCCAATCCAGATATAGTTCGCAACTGCAGGAATGTGTGCGTCTCTGAATTTTATGTACAAAGGGTAGATCAGGCTAGGATGGACGGGCAGATCTAAAGCGCGTTCCCACGGGGAGGGGGGGGAATTCCCCTAAACTAAAAAAAATCAGGAATCCGGCCCACCTCATGTTCATGTTCCCCTATCCGGCCCGACGCATGGAGAGGTTGCCCACCCCTGGGTAGGCCGTGGGTCATAGGGTGTAGGGGGTGTAGGGTGTAGGTCGTGGGCCATTTATGGGATGGTTACAGTGTTATACTTACGTTACAAAGACGTTATCAGGACCGTAACTGCTCGACCCCCAACCCCAAACCTTTTTCAATTTTGTTTCGTACTGTGCGCGATTCAATGTTGCCAATTATTTTGATTATTTGGTACCCTTTCCGCAAGAAAAAAATAAGCACGATTCGAAGAAATAGATATTTTGGCGTCGGCCATCACCGAGCCAAGACGCACCAAGTTTTAGGCCATGTAACTTGCGATTCCGAGAACCAGAACGATCGGCCAAAACGATGCCTAAAAGATCGGCAGCGAGAAAACTTTGCGAGAAAAGGACTGCCTATATGCTGATCGAAAACTTCGATAGATATGCATTATACATATATGTTTAATTGTCCATAGACGCCTTGATGGCTGGCACCGAATGTTCCTGTCTTGGCAATCTGTGCTCCCCAAAACGAATGCCATCTCGCAGAGAAAGATTATTTGCCAGTGAAGAAATACCAATTTGATATCGTGTGTGTCTTTTAGTTTAGTCCTTTGAGCTATTTCAATATATTTTGACATTGCAGACAGGTCACGAAATAACATGTAACGAAGTCATTATACCGACGGGCCCGCTCGAATATAATTAATTATTATTTACGTGTCCAGTATTTTCCAAGACAACAGATTGCTCATCTCTACAGGTAAATCTGAATAAGTGGCCAGAGAGAGGAAAATTTTTTATAGCAATATATGAGCGATTCCCAATTTTATTGGCCGATTCAATCATGAATTATATAATTTTAACGCGCGATTAGGAAAAGTAATTGCCTCGCTAATGAACATAATAAATATGGCCCACAAGAAGCGGTTAAAACTTTGACAAGTCCCTGATGGGCGATTTGGGGCAAAGCCTGTCAGAAGTTTGGCTTATCACTCTAGGGCAGGGGCGGGCAACTTCTTCAGTCGGCGGGCCGGATATAGGAAAATTCAGTACTTGGCGGGCCGGATTGCTGAATTCGCCCATTTATCCACATACAAGGAATAAATCGTCTTTAAAGAATGTCTTTTAACGACAGCAATGTCACTTCTAAGCCATTTCTCGCCGATAATGGCGAAGACAATGTGGATTTGGAAATAACATTTTCTTACAGGCGCCGCCATGTCTGCTTCTCACTGAGCGTGATCAATCAACACACGGTGCAATCCCTATTTAAGATTTCAAGGCGTTCGATAGGCCCGGTTACCCTAATTATCCAAGATATCAATTCAGTAGGGTTGAGTAGGCGACGGGGTAACGTCGTTGTTGAACTGTGTGGCCAATTAATCTCGATATCGAATTGATGGGTCCCGCCTCCTCTACGAAATTTGAAAAGTTACCTGCGATCCGTTTTGAGTTGGCAACCCTGGCATAAACGGTGCCTTACAAAATCCTAGAAGTGTGCCGTGCCAGAAGTCGGCGGTTACGGAATCAAAAATAAGAAATACCAGCCTGGTGCAAATGACCATTGTAGTCGACACAAATCATGATTACCACAGACAAATTTAGGGTTGAGTGCATCGTAAATGCGGATAATGCAAGTCTTCTCGCTTCGACGAACTTACGCGTAGGCTGCACTCTCCCAACGCTGCGCATACACGAGTATAATGACATACAGTCACTGACATTTGACGTAGTAAGCAAGTAGTGGGGAATCTCGGCAGACTGGGGCCGCGGGCCACATTATCATGCAAGACGGAAAACTGTCCGCGAGCCGGACAAAATCCCTTCGCGGGCCGGATCTGGCCCGCGGGCCGTATGTTGCCCGCCCCTGCTCTAGGGGGTGGGGCAGGGGCAAGATCAATGATTTCTTTTTTTTTGGTGGGGGAAGGGGGTGGGCTGACGAATTGCTGTTTCGGCCCTGGGCGTTATATAATATTTATTTTCGTATCTCAATATTTTATTCGGCATGGTTCATAAAAGGAAAACATGCGCAAGGTTTCAGTTCACAGACACAGTATTACGTCACAGCTGAGAAAAAATTTATTGTGAGATATGAATCAGTTGTTCGGAGACCTCCTCTGTGTACGAACCTCGCCTAGTAGGTGATACATTCTAGCATATAGACCTGTATGGCATTTGTAATAATAAAAAAAGAAATCTTATGATATTCAAATAGGTACAAATGTTGGCTCATGCAACCACATGAATCCAAATGTTTAAATTAGAACACAAGGAAATGTAAAACGATAACGACAGGGGCCGTGCAATGATTGACGAGGAGATTACAAAATCTGATGAAAACTATCACTGATACCCAACCCATGTTTGATATGAAGGGATCATGGCTACTACTGGATATTTTATTATGCCGATTTTCCTATTTGATCATCGTGGTCACTTCATTCATCAAGCAGCTCTTGTGCCCTACAAAGCTCTCCGCAACTGACCAACACCAAGCCAATCGCTGATACCGCATTTGACTACTGAAATATGTGTTCATTTATTGAATGCCACTGCCAACGAAAGTATTGCCTCTACAAATAGCTGTCAGTAATGCCTGTGCAATGTGCATATAGCATTTTATTATTGATTTCAACTTCTACCATATCATCCAGTCGATTAACATATCTTGTACGGCAGAATAAATTTTCGAATGATGCCCAATGTTGAAGTTTTGTAATAAGTATACTATACCGCACCGGCGCAGTTTCTCGCTCCTGGCAAGACTATACTGTACTCAGTTAACCTTTTCCCACCCCATTACGACGTAACATTTGTCTTAGTGAAAAAGTGAGATTGTCGCGAGTGGCGTCGCTAGTGAATATTGTAGGCCTACGTGTGGCCTACGCTATACACTATGACAGTGGTTCCCAACCTTTTTCGTCTCATCGCCCCCTTTTGAAGCTCCGCATCGATCATTGCCCCCCAAATATTGGGAACCAAAAATTGGGCATACAATCTGGGATCACCGGCGAGTTGACTGATAAAAAAATGTCAACTTCCCGGCTCGACCTCGAAATTACACTTCTACAGCTAAACGTTCGTGAGTTGACTAAAAAAAGGTCATTTCTCCGACTTGACTCCCATCAGGACCGTAACAGCACTTCGTCAGCCCCCCCCCCCCAAAAAAAAACGTTGGTCTTGGGTCCCGACCCGATAGGGTGATAAATCAAATCCCAGCCCCCTCAACCAGACGTTACATATCAGCTATACCCTGTTTCATGTGCTGTTTGGTGAGTCACTGCACTTCGCCCAGACGCGCGAAACGCGAAAAAATTATATAATTCATGCTTGAATCAGTCAATATGGTCGGGAATTGCATATATATTGCTATCAATTTTTTATCCTCTCTCTGCTCATATGATCAGATTTATCGGTAGAGCTGAGTGTGGTGTGTGGGAAAGGTAGGACCCCTAAATAATAATCAAACAACTTCGGGCGAACCCTTTGTTATATTGACTTCGTTACATGATGCTATTTCGTGAGCTCCTATATCTGCTATGTCAAAAGATATGGATATCGCCAAAACGTACCAAACTAAAAGACGCATATTGTTTCAAATGGGTATTTCTTTAGTGGCATATCGTTTTTCCCTGCGGGGTGGCATTTGTCTTGTCGGGTTCAGATCGCCAGGATAGCAACATTCGACGCCAGACATTGAGGCGCCTAAGGACAATTAAACATTTATGTAGGCCTATATCGAAGTTTTCGATCAGCACAAGGGCATTCCTTTTCGTCTAAGGTCTTCTCGCTGCTGATCGTTCTGGCACACTTCTCGGAGTTGCATGCTACATGGCCTATAACTTCATATGTAGTGGTGCGTCGTGACGCAGTAATGGCCGACGCCGAAGTCTCCATTTCCATAAATCACGCGTATTTTTGTTGGGGGAAGGGTACCCCAAAATCAAGATATATGAGGATATTAAATCGCGCCCGGCGCGAAATTTTTTCACAAAAGTTGCATGAATTTCTAAAAAAATACTCTATAATTTATGTTAATTCACGAAATAATTTTGGGCCCCTTCGAGTTCGGCCACCAATTGGGGGTTTGGGGTGCGGCAGTTATGGTCCTGACTCCAATATAGCCGTTTTAACGCGCCATCGCCCCCCTATCGTCCCCTTCGTCTGTTTTCGCACCCTATCGCCCCTTCGTTATTTTCGCCCCCCTAGACCGCCAAATCGCCCCCTGGGGGGGGGGATATCGCCCACGTTGAGAACCACTGCACTATGAGCAATGAGAGAGGACGATATGCGGAAAAGAGGACATTCGGAATCCTTGGAGGATAGTCAAGTTTTCTTGAAAAAAGAGGGCAGATGGAATCCCTATAGTTAAATACAATAGTTCTATTCAGAAACTGTTTCACTTATACAGACGCGTGTCAGCAGCTCTGGGGAAAACGTAATAATACGTAGTCGCAAATGCGATTAAGATGAGCTGCAGGCGTGTCTTATTGTCGATGGTTGAAACATCTGATAGTAGGCTCCTCTCTCTCTGATATGAACTCGTGAACTATGCCAGTGATAGTCAGGCCAACTCTTGCGAACGAGTAGCTGTCAGTTACATATTTATTTTCTAGTCGATCCGAACTGCGGTCGCAGTCGAAATGGAACAAAAATTCTTGGAATGTGAATATAAAATAAATATTGCCGTTGCGCTACACTTTGAAATTACAGAGCGACGAATACGCATTCCAGGCTATAGAATAGGTTGGTACCGACTACCGACATAGTGTTTCACCCTCTTAGTCCAAGAATCACTGTTTCAATAAGAGGTGGTGAAAGCAGTTAACAAAGTTAGTCAAGTAGAAGCAGAAGTTGTGACGTGACGCACGAGTACAAGTAATGCTTTTCGGAATGGCTCCAAACTATAGTTCAATCAAAATCGAGAATTTTCTGGCATCAGATACTACTTAGCTACGTAAGTAGGGTTGAATTTAAAACAAAAACCAATTTAAAAGAAACATGAATAAAACATTTTTTAAGCAATTACTTCACGATATTCAATGCTACCACCTTAGACACTGCGTGGTGTTCTTGGTTCTTCTGATACTCTTTAAATTATTTTTCAATCGAGGTTACAATATGGCATCCTCTGTTGTGGACTCCCAGTAATGGTGCACTCAGGTTACCAGGACATGGTATGTTATGAAATTGGAAATTCCCATGCTCCATACTCACCTCAATCAATCCATACCATACTTACAATTTCCCATACCACAGCCACATTCTTCCATACCATATTTGATACTTTTCCATACTTTCGCACTTGCCTACCTCTCGGATAATATTCTATTTTTGATGTGTAGAAATTTTTCGTCGTTTATATTGATGCACCGATTCCATCCCCACTTCTTTTTGTCTTATTTCTGCCATGTAGGTTGCCTAATCATCTAGGACGGAACGTAAATTATTTATTATTTGGGAATCACGACAGAAGCTTGTGACATGTAAAAACTAGTGTGGTAGCGCACTGCTATCGGTAGTTTAGAGAAACGCTCTATACAAAGTTACTTAAAACAAATGCATTACCCCCTAGAGGCCTAGAATATATCCTAATAGAATACATTTTTCTTTACCGCAATCATTAGGGATTTTGCGGCAGTCGATCAAATGCTCGATTACCTGCCAATGTTGTGGTCATAATATTTAGCTTAATTAGCCAACATCAGGGTGTCCATACTTTTATCAGAGACAACCAGATATTCAGGTAACTGCTGCATTTTCAAAGACTACGATTTTCAAAGTTCTTGTGTAAGTTGCGATAATCGCAATGCGTGTGTAAGCTGTAACTCGATAGCGGTAGGATATCCTTCATATTTATGATATTTAGATTGAAACAATTATCCTTATAATTATTTTACTTCATTTGCGCGTTATAAAACTTTTTGATGTTCAAATGGATGTCGACCAGGGTTGGTGAGTGAGAATCCCAATTTAAGATATGAACATAGACCTGCCGGTAAACGATTGTGTGACATATGCAATCGATTTCACAAATTAAAATAAGGATCATTGTCATGGTTCTGGCAGAACTGTCAATGTATAGAAAATAATTTCCATATAATACTTGGGATATTTCCATACCATACCATAATTGGACATTACTAGGCTTACCATATTTTGGAAATCTAAAAAGAGGACACTTTTTCAGAAATTTCAGACTTGCAAAACCGGGGAAGAATTATCAAAATCCGGTGAATTTTTCCCACTTTGCGATCGGTTGACTAAAAAAAAAAAAAAAGGTCTCATCTTTCCGCGCTCAGATCTCAAAATAGCGTTTTACTCTCCACATTGCCAGGTGGATGACTAAAAAAAAAAAAAAAAAAAGGTCATCTTTTCGCTCAGAGCTAAAATCACCGGTTTTCCCTCCGACATACCCGCCAGAGCGTCCTCCGAGGACACTTTCAAAAAAGTCAAAAAAGAGGACAAATCCTCTTAAAAGAGGACGTATGGTCACTGGTCAGCCTAGACATTACCATATTCCATACCGAAATTTCGTGCCATATACCATACCATGCCCTGCAAGTCATTGAAAAATTACAACATTAGTTACTCCGTGTCATAACTAGGGTCCCAAAAGGACCTGGTTGTCAGAGATGAGCATGGATTAGGATTAGGTTTTGAAAAAACAGGATTTGTGAAATTTTGTCGGATTTGGATTGGATTTGGATTAGACATTTTGTTCAGAACAGATGAGGATTTGGATTGGATTTACCTATTTTCTGGGAGATAGAGAGATAGAGAGAGAGAGATTGAAATGTCGTGTGGCGAATGGCGACAAACTTTATTCAGATGATTAATGTACTTATGGTTATCTTGAATCAAGTGAATCGTTGGTTGTGAAAGAAAATTTTCGAATCCCTCCATTGCATAAATTAGTATTTTTTCTGAATTTCCAGTTGGAATCGGATTAGGATTGGACATGGACTTGAATATGAAAAAGTTATGGATTAGGATTTGGATTTGGATTTGAAGGTTCGGATTTGGATTGGATTAGGACATAGAAATTTCAAATCTGCTCACCTCTGCTGGTTATCTGAAACTAGAAATTGCCAAGTCTTAATATCAATTCCACTGCTGGAACAGCCTCGAAAATTTCAATAACTTCTTAACCTCGGAACCAAAAGCGCACAAATAGCCTATAACGCGCCCGCGTCCTCGTCGTCCAACTATTATATTGTCGATTTGAAAGATCTATCGTTCTATCACGTATGCCGGACCATAACAGTGTAGTGTAATGATATTTCGACGATAATTCGACAGTCGACAATGTTCACATTGAAATCACAATATTGTAGGCTACAAGAAGACTCCACTAGTTAGAGTTGTGGCTTCTATTCTTTTAGTTTTCATTCTGTGTAGGCCTACATGTTGCATCATTGCATCGCCTAGGCCAGTGGTTCCCAACGTGGGCGATATCGCACCCAGGGGGCGATTTGGCGGTTTAGGGGGGCGAAAATGAGAAAGGGGGCGATAAGGGGGCGAAAATGGACAAAGGGGGCGACGGGGGGCGAAAATAGGGAAGAGGGAGATAGGGGGGCGATAACGCGTTAAAACGGCTATATTAGAGTCAAGTCGGAGAAATGACCTTTTTTTTTAGTCAACCCACCAAAATTCTGTTGCAAAAGTCAAATATTCGACATCTATAGCCGAAAAGTTGATCTTTTTTTTTTTTAGTTAACCCGCCGGTGATTACAGTTTGTATACCGATTTTTCGGTTCATAGAATTTGGGGGGGATATGATCTGCGTTGAGCTTGAAAAGGGGGCGATGAGTCGAAAAAGGTTGGGAACCACTGGCCTAGGCCCAAAGACTGCGACTCCAGTCGTTACGACACCTTCCTATTTTTGAATTGTATTGCAATTCTGGGCTGTATTGATCTTATAAAGTTGTTGAAGATAAACTGCACTGACTGTTTGCACAGAACAACGATTGATTGATTGGTTAGCAAGCAACTGTATTCTGCGTAATGTGCTTATGGTAAAGTGCTCTTTGAATCTTCGTTGCAGGGCTTTAAACGTATTTGCTAGGTTAGATGCAGTTGGTACTCGTTTCGACAAAAACAATCGCATGAATAGGTTACTTGGAGTGATATACTCATATCATGACATTTAACACTGATAGCAAGGTAAAAAATTCGCCGGCGCAGATCTATAAATACTAGAGATCCTGTATATGTTGCAAAGATTGTAAAACATCAGCGGCTCATCTATTCACGAACCACCCTAAAAACTACAAGAAAGCAGGGTTGTCAGACAGCTTTTGAGAAAAAGAGCCAAACATTGTCGAAAAAAGGGCAAAACAGCGTTAAAAAGAGCCAAATTGTTCAATAACGTTGTAAATAATACGTAATAATCTTAACTAAGTCAATAACGTTGCAACATTACCCATATAGACCGTTTGTCAATCACCAGGAATTCCAGATTTTTATTGTGGATACAGTCGTAGGACACCTAATTCAACTACAATAACTGCTGTTATTTCAAGCCTTTTCCAGCTGAATATAAAATTGTAAAATAAAATCCGTGTTATAATAGGAGTCTGTATTCAGAATTTCAACACAGTCTATATTATTTGGCATTTGCATAAACATTGTCACCTGTGAAATTTTATAGCGTTTTTGTTGATGCTTGAAAGCACTTGTAGCACTTGTTTGAAAGCATACTATTTGATGTTACCCTGACAATGGCAGCCAGAAGTTGTAGTCGCCATGTCGTTTTCTGCTTGCGTTTTGAATGAAGTGGCAAGGGAGAATATTCTCTCCAAAAGCCTTGGCTCATAGCGCGGGCGAATTTCTAAGACAACACTGTCCAAACCAAGGGCGGGCAACTTCTCCGGTCGGCGGTCCGGATATCGGAAAATGAAGAACTTCGTGGGCCGGATTACGGAATATATACATTAGTCGCGTATTTATCTAACTATGGAAGCAATGTTCCCTCTAAGCTGCGCGCGTGCGCCATTGCGCAGTGCTGACACGATCTCTGTGCACAAAAAACTGATGTGATGACCTTTTCCAGTCGTTACGCACTGTTGTCCATGGGACCACGCAGTGAGTCAGTGAGTGCGCCCAGACTCGTGAAAAATTAGATGGGACATTGCATACAAGGAATAAATTGTATTTAATGTAAACTTTAAGGTTGAAGCATAGAGATGTATTTATTAACTGTTGCTGTTGGAGTTAATCAGACATCTGTTGTCGGCCAGAGTTCTCAGCAAGTTCTTTGAATTCTGGATGCATATCGTATGTAGAAACCCAGAATAAAGACTGCACGTGAACATCATCCCTGTAATGAAGCGAATATATACGCTCATATCATGGAAAAACGATTACTCAAATTTGAAACAACTGTCAAATACTTTTGTTCGCATTTCTGCCAAAAAGAAGAAGTATAATGAACTTTCGGAGAGATCTACAGGTATAGCCTATCACGTTCAACTTCAAAACATGTCTTATTCTTATGGCAATATGGACATATAGGCTACTGCAGTTGTACAGCAAGGTAGTGTGACGGTTGAGAATGGAATTGCAAGCAAATTGAAAAGAAATCACCACTTGTAGCAGCAGGTATGGTCATTTTAGTGAGTGATCGGTGACGGCCATACCATATTTTTGTGCCTACGAGATCTTTATTTACGTTCACGGGACATTTATTGACAACTGTCAGCCAACTTGATCATTGGACATGCGAACATGCGACATAATAGCATGCGAGTAACTTCAGCATGCGACTTTGAGCATATAGGTAAAATTCAGGGTTCGAGCCGGGTATGGTTTACATTGAGCATTGGGTTAGGGTCAGTTTGGAGCTAGGATACATATAAAGGTTGATTTGGGGGTTGTGAAACCACATGCCAAAGTGACGCATGGTGATCTGTTGTTTTTCATTGTGTCACATGCTCATATGTCGGAAAACCAGCCAACTTGTTTAAATCAAATTCATTGCGACAACTGTAGAAAACTATTGCGTCAGTGTATGTGTGATTAATAAAGGAATGTCCTTTCTCAATCATATTTACTGTAATAAAAAGGAATATGTCGAACACTGTTTCAGGTACACAGATCGTTTGCAAACCGATCATAAACATACGGAGTAATATTTGCTCATGATGACGTTTTGAATAAACTGTAGGAGCCACCGCTAATAAGTAATAACAGCGAGGGTTGGAAAATCCGATAATGCGCTTCTCCCTTCTCTGCAATGAACTCGTGAACTTTATGACAATGTCAATCACGCGCATTCTGGCCTGTTACGGAGGTGTTTTCTAGTAGGTCCGAACTCCGGTTGTAGTCGAAATCGAGCAACAGTACACAGTCTACATATTGATAAATATTGCTTTCGCGCTACACTTTGAATTCCGGGCTGAAGAATTCTTACTACCGACATAGTATTTCACACTTTTCAGTCGAAGCCTTAATAACAAGTAGTCAAAGTAGTCAACAAAGTTAGTCAAGTAGAAGCAGAAGTTTCAACGTGAAAGTAGTGCTTTTCAGAACGGCTCTAGACCACTTCAATTAACATGGATAATTTCTTGGGATCTGACGCCATTCAAAAGTAATTTCGGAAAAGTCACTCTCTCGAAAGCGGAAAGCTTTTGCATCCCAGAACTGCTATATCCCAGTACATGTCTACATTGTTATCAAAACAATAATTCGATCACATCAGCAAACAGCGTTCGTGCAACATAATATGTCATCGGGTCTGTATGTAATATGTCTGTGCGATTAATCTTCTTAACAGTAAGAGAATGCATGGTCAAATTCAAAGACCAAGCACTTTTCTTGCGTCTACAGTGCTGCGTTTTGCACCAATTTAGTAGTGCAGCCTATTGACGTCCATAAAATAGTTTTGTTGACGTCGATAAAATGGATATGCATACAGAAAATATACGATGTTCCGTAACAAAGTTTTTTGACGAGTTAAGCGTGTCCCACCGACAGCTTTATAAAATAAGGATTAACCCTAATCTTGCATGACCTCATATAGCAGTGGTCGGGAAGCTATGGCTCGCGAGCCATATAAGGCTCTTTTAGGTATAAGATATGGCTCTTTGCCAAATAATTATTTTTGTACTGAATTGATCAATATTGCACCAATTTGTCAGTTAATTTTCATCACGGCTAGAATATTTATTCTCGTGGCAGTATAAACATGTTTTTAAGAGAGAAAGACAATGCCGTCTTCAGGTTTAAGTGCTCGGACCCCTCTTTTCACAATCCTCAGATTTAGGTTACTGTCGCGCCGGTACCAATATCACTCGCGAATTTTATGTGGTCGACTCGAAATTTTGGATTGCACGACACATTGATTGATCAAAGAAAATAGCAGACATGACGAGGCCCATATGAAAGCGCAGTTTTCAAATACACATTGTCTTCCTGATTTACGGCGCGAAATGAACTGCCGTAGACGTGATACTCACAATTACAAACAACGCCATAGGTATCCACGTTCTTGATTGGTAAGTGACACTGTATAGTGCCGGCGACAAAATATAGGCGTATGATAGCGCAACGTTACATATGTTACTGTCAAATACTTTAAGAATTGAGAAGTCGATCAGTATTTAGATTTTCAGAATCAGTGCGTCAGTTACATTCAATTAGTTTCAGTTTTCATAAATTCTAAGCCAGTGGTTCTCGACCTTGTGTCTTCGCGGACCCCTTTCGGGCCGTCACGGACCTCCGTGGACCTCCACGATATTTTTGGTCAAATTTATCTTAATTACCGTGCAATCGTCATTTGTCTTGTGCAAGTGATAACTGTGAGCTTAGTAATAAACATCAACAAAATGACTTTTCTTGAAAAGAAGATCATACTATTCATGTAAAAATTGAGTTCACTTCTATTATTTCAAAGCGAATTCTTCAACTTCATTTCTTTATATACGTGGTCGTGTCTTGAAAATCCGCGCCTTCGATTTGGATTGGATATGAACGAGTGAAGGAAACCGTTGAACCGTGCCGACAAAAACAGATGGTGGCGAATGTAATGATAACGCGTAACGCTTCCGACGACACATTTGGGTATGATCGCAACACAAATGTCACCATAATTGACAAACAATTTTTTAATGAACATATAACGTCAAGCCTGGACATTTCTATCTACCATCTTATCATCTTGAAATTATTATGGAAAATTGGTTGTGTATTATCACAGGAGAAAATGGATTTTTGTAAACATTTCGAAGTCAACGTGATTGACCTTACTCATCCAACTTTTTTTTCACAATCCCAAGCAAAACATCTCTAAACAGCAAAAATGTCTTTATCAGTAGGCTATAGTCAATTTAACAATTAAATTAAGTCTGCACAGTAGGATACTCTATCTCAGACGGCAATTCTGTCGATGTGAGCTCCGGAGCTTTACCATTAATGAAGCGGAATTGCCTCGTGATTTTCCGAATGTAAAAGAATACAAATTATGTAGTCAACTGATTGGAGGCTTCGCGGACTCCCTGTAAAGGCTCCGCGGACCCCCGGTTGAGAACCGCTGTTCTAAGCTATTGACGACGAATTGCGTTTTCTATGGTGGGGCCTGGCCCGTCTGTGCCTTACCTCTTATTTCGCGGTTTCTTTTCTAATATTAAATATGCAAATTGTGTGATTTTCGAAGAAATAAAAATCTATTCATTCTTGAACATATTGAACATCGTTGGAAAATACTAATTATAATTGAAGGTTTAGCTATTTTCGATCACTCATCCTGACGACAGGTGAGGCACTGCATCAATTGCCTCCCCTGACTCCACGTCACTGATGTATCGCAGCTAGGTGCGGGTAGGCCTATACTGCTGTAGTGACTATGTTTGGCTCCACCTACGCATGTGATCATGGTTTCTCGCATTTAAAAGGAGCATCACGACGAGCCTACATTCTCGTAACTCAAGTTTCGCATGCTAAACTAAGGCAACCAACACGAGTTTTTACAGAGAAAATGTGGAACACACGACAAATCCCATGTATTGAATTTGAATAAGTGGTACCATGACGTCGCGAATTTTCAATTGTGCCGTAACAGTTGATTGACATATGTGACTTTTCGGGACTTATAATGAAAAAATATGGCCAATATGGCTCTTCGGACAAAAAAAGGATCCCGACCACTGCCTTATAGTCTTACGTTGAGAAGTAATCAATTCGCTTAGGGTCAAGGCTCGATCCGGATTGGGTTGTAGGTTCAAGTCCCGAGGGGAGTTGACGCAACAGTGTGGAAATTCGATTTGTGTTTACTAGTATGTTTGTTGCTTGCAGTGTCTTTTGAAAACTACTTTCTCTCATATTGTCAGTAGAAAGGTGAAGTTTTGCCATACTGGTGTATCAGAAATACACACCACATCGAGTTCACCTGTTCCGGTTGCGCGTTCGTTTTTATTGAGATCACGGTCTTATGCTGAGTCAACGGGGCTTGACAAACAAAATTCGGCAAGATGTATCATAGAGCTAGAAATAGACGGAGTGGCCATAAATTTTGTCACCTATAACATCATATTCGCTATCGAACATTGGTTTTGGTTAATTTTATGATGGTGCGTCTGTTTTAATACGCCGTGTTTATAAAAGAGCTTGGCATAACGGGAATGGAGAGATACTTTGATCCGCCAGGACAGAAGCGCGTACATATCGCTTCGGGAGCTCACCGCATTGAATTGTTCAAATTCTCTAAACTATCATACGCAACACGCGCTGATTTATCAGCTGACGGGTACTACTGTTTGAAGACAAAATCAAATGCTTTGGATGCAGTGTGTCCTTCGAATGATGGATCGGCTCGCGTGTAAGGTGTCATGACGCGAATTATGTACGAGACGCGCTGAACATACCTATTGTGAAATCGAATTTCAAAAGTCTATTGAGACAGTTTAAAGCCGCTGGAAACGTCAAAGTCAACATCAACTTTGCGAATATCATTTGTCAAGTACACGAGTATTGGGTTAGGCATCTTGACTCGAGAAAGGAGTAGAAGCGACGCGAAACCTTTGAGAAATGGCCCAGCTATCCCATACCCAGGGCAGTATGCGAGTTGGTAAAACAAGGTTTATTTTACCTTGATGACCTATAGATAGAACGCAGTGCTTCAACCGAGCACGAACGCGACAATTTGGACGAGATGCTTCACGACAAAATACGACAGCTCTCTTTAAATCTGCAAGAACCAGACGAACCCTCCGAGGACAAAAAGCGATGTCTTGTGAAACTATTTCCCTGTCTTGACCACGCGAATCCTCTCATGTCGTCGTTGTCGAAAAGAATCGCAACGTTCGACAAAGGCTGAGAACCGAATAAAATTACGGCTAGTGTTGAATAATAAGCAAAAGCGGTGTTTCACTACATCGACAGAACCAAATGTTTTTCACTGCGACGGCGGGCTTCGTTGGGATCGGGAAGACGAGGTTTGGACAGAATATGCTAAGTGGTTTCCGCAGTGCGAATACGTACTCCGAATGAAATGTATCGAGTTTGCGCAACGCATCGAAAAGACACACCCGAATCTCAATCGTCCTGTGATATTAGAAACGCCAAACCGAAACAAGAGTTGATTAAACGTCAAAAATTGATCGATGCAAACGCCAGCCAAGCGACGGGGCTATGAGTTAACCAGAGGTGATAAAACGATTCTAGCATATGAACACCTTTTTGTGAGACTTGTGTACCTGTGTCATTTGTAGTGACAACATTACCGACAAATTAAAATAAATTTCATGTATATTCATTGTGAAATTATTTGAGCTTCAAGACAATGACAGGACGAAGTTATGGTTACTAAGCGAGTGAGTCGGTGTGAATAAGCAAACGCGTGGTCAGCGACGAAATATTGTCACTTTTTCTGAGGTACTCGAGTCGGTTTTTGTCTTCTTGTACTATCAAAGTCACCAACGTGTTTGGGCTTGACAGTTTTATGGGAAAATACTCTTTATAATTAGGATAGAAAGCAATTTCACGATACCAACTATTCTTTAAAACGACTTCTACTTGAGTACTTCAAAGCTGCATTTTGTACTTCCATTTGAAGGGAATTTAGTATGTGCTATAAATCGCTATAGCTATTTCGATAACCTCGGCAGAATACGTAGTCTCGTCTGAATCTGCAGTGCTTAGTACGTTGTGTATACACACACAGAGAGGGATTGGAGTGGCGACTTGCTCCATACTCGTCGCGTAACGGACGACGTCGATTCCGCACGCGTTCCAAACTACTTCTTGTCAGAATTACGTACCACCCTCCCGGCTATTCTCGCTACGACATCGGGTCATTTGGCTGTACTATAAGATGGGTACATCCTGACAGAGACGGTCGAGTGCGCTCGATGTTTCCATGTACTGGTAGCTTGGGCCGCTTCTTCACCACAAAATGTATGAAAGCACAGGTCTCATATCCACGTAATAGCCGCGCTACGAAATGTAAATTGAATGCGATGCGAAACTATGTACAAACTTCGATGTTCAAATACGAAACTAAAGCTGTAAATCGGTGGGGTTACCATATTTTGAGATCCGCAAAGAAGTACACTTTTCACAGGCTGCAAAAGTTACTGTAGGGGAGGGGTGATTAATATTTATACAGCTAATTTCATTGGATTGACTAAAAAAGGTCATTTTTTTCTGACTCGACTACCGTAATACCCGTCAGTTACTTATGTTGTGCGAGTTAACTAAATCAAAGGTCCGGCCCCTAATCGAAATCGACCAGACCCACATTTCACGTCATTCGTGGTGTTTTTGGGTATTTTAAGCTAAAAAGGAGCCGAAACACCCGTCAGTTGCTTATGATGTGTGAGTTAACTAAATAAAAAAGTCTTTATTCAGCCAGGCCCACAATTCGCGTTAATCTTGGTGCTTTTCGTTATTTTAAGCTATAAAGGAGGACAAGTCGACAGAAAGAAAAACATTTGGGCGAGGAAAAGGAGGACAATTCCCCCCTAAAGGAGCAGGACGTATCGTAACCCTGTTAACATAAGAATCGACGAGAGCATCGAACGTATCGCATTGCTGTCAGCCCTCCCGAATACGCGAGTTTTGTCAAACAGAAGTTTGGCGACTGACATCGTTTGTGTCACACTCGATTGATCACAGCTGATTTGTGTGCGTCACACCGCATCGAAATTACAAGCATTCGAAGGACAAGTGGGGGCCGTTGGGTTTGTTTCAGAGATGAGCATGGATTAGGATTAGGATTTGAAAAAACAGGATTTGTGAAATTTTGTCGGATTTGGATTGGATTAGGATGAGAGATTTTTTTCTGAACGGATTAGGATTTGGATTGGATTTACCTATTTTCTGGGAGATCGATATGTCGTGTGGCGAATGGCGTCAAACTTTATTCAGATCAGGTATTAATGTAGTTATGGTTACTAAGTTATCTTGAATCAAGGGAATCGTTGGTTGTGAAAGAAAATTTTCTAATTCCTCCCTTGCATAAATTAGCAGTTTTTCTGAATTTCCAGTTAGAATCGGATTAGGATTGGACATGGACTTGAATATGACAAAGTTATGGATTAGGATTTGGATTAGGATTTTAAGGTTTGGATTTGGATTGGATTAGGATATAGAAATTCCAAATCCGCTCATCTCTGGTTTGTTTTCCCAAGCTCGAACGACAAATGCGTGGCTCGGGGGAGTGAAACAGCAGTTTCGTCACGGTACCACTCCGCCGAATCAATATACCCGTAGTATGATATTGCAAATATGTTTGGAGGTGTTGACATAACATGTGTTGAGGATATTTGACGGCACACGCGAACACAACTTATTGTCTGTAGCGAAATTAGCCGACAAATGCGCGGTGAGTTTGTGATCGATATGTATGTTACATACGGACAAAGCATTAGTTCGCCAACAGATCGATTCAAGTTGTACATAATGTACAGTATACAAAATTAATATGTACGAATAAAGTACATATCATTTACAGGTACCGGAATGATTACACTTGACCAGAGGTGACCCGTCCGACAAGGATATATTTTGAGTTCTGCTAGTCGTAGACATTTATATATCATCTCTGCGAAGAGTAAATTTAAACATAATTTTACTAACATCAAAATAATGGCTCATAGTCAAGTATAAATTGCAATAAGTCCAATATTACTGAGCGTAAAATCCCCCGCAACCTTGTCCATCAAGTGCTGGAATGTATGAAGTTTGAAGAGCTAGCACACAACGGCAATAATAGTATGTTCTAATAATGATTTGCATTTCCAGTTTATTTCAATGTATAGCACTGGCCAATCTGCGTATATCAATGCTAAAATGACCCATATCGAATCTATAGAAGTACATGTGCATGCTTTTGAATTAGCTCCATAGTGAGATCCAGAGGTATAGGCTAGCTCAGGGGTTCTCAAAGGGTGGGCCACAGAGCATTTTGAGGTGGGCCACAGAGCTATTTAGAAAATTTAAGAATTAATGTAAGTTCAGTTATATTTCTTATGTTATTCGCTAAAAATATATTCGCATTATCTAATTATACGTAGGCTACATAAAGCTTTTCATTCTTCTCTGATTAGACGTAGTCGCACGTATGAAGTCAGCATGTACAAATTGAAAACGTTAGGGGGAAACAGTGGCTTTTTCTACTTGCTATGACAACCTACGGCTAACAGCAACTAAAATAATTTCAAGCGTATAATAACTGGAAATTAATGCTGAAGTAGCCAAGTATTCCTGCAGGGTCATATGTCGTATGCCGTTGAAAGGGGTATGCAATGAACTCGCAATGAAGTGCAATTGATGTACAGATTTACTGTACTTCCGCAGGCCGTATTATTGCAAGCTGAAAATACCCATAATTGCAAATTATTAGCAACTTCTGGCGGAGGTATACTTCACCACCGCAACGAATCTTAATGGATTGAGGATTTATCGGAGCGCATTAATCTTTGAATTCGGTTTAAAATGTCCTGCTTGGAAATCATTGTACATAATGAAAGAGTCACAGGAATAAATTGTATCATTGGATTGATTATTATGACATCGCAACTTCAGTTGTTTTGGTACAAGACATACAAAGTAGCCTACATCATGCATATTGAAAAATCTTTCTCCACTTCTCTGTAGTACCCCATTCACCAATGAATTGCTCGATGGTGGCCCAGAATGATTATAATATTCCCCACAAGTATCACTAAAGTCCCAATCACACAGTGCGGGGATCTCATCATCGTGTTTCGCGACGCGAATGGAGCAGCGGACGAAAATAATCTACTTAGGAGTCTTAGCTTATGATCTACCAGGGCCGTAACTGCCGCACCCACACCCCTAATTGGGGGAGCTCGAAGGGGCCCAAGATTATTTCGTTGGTCGTTTGTTGGAGGATATTTATTCAACTTGAAATTTTTTTCGAGCTTCGCGCGATTTCATATCCCGGGAGATCGAGATTTAAATATCATCAGTTAGAGAATAATGCGCATATTTTAGAGAAATAGGCATATCGGCGCTGTCCATGACAGCGCATTAAACAGGATTATGGATTATAAGATATCAGGTGGGCCACAGCACATTTTAAACCGGAAAATGGGCCACGGCCATGAAAGGGCTGAGAACCCCTGGGCTAGCTAGTATAGCTACCCTTAAATTTTCGTTACACGTAGCCTACTCGACTGTTTTCATGTGGCTCCATACGTACTCTGAAGTTTGAAATGTGGCTCCGACGTCGAAAACGGTTGGGAACCACTGCCTCAAGTATATACCCGCTCAAGCACCACCGCCGGCACCGACATCAGTTGGCCAAAATGCTTTGGTTAAAACAAACGCGATTAATTTCGAAAAATGTTCATGTAACCCATTGTTGAAGCCTGTTTTGGTTTGTGTCCGCCAGAATCAATCAACAGAAGGTGGAAAAAAGAGATTTTTAGAGCTTGATACAAAAAATGAGAGGGTTCAAACAACGACGGTAGCAAAGAGTTTCTTGGTGACATTGGGTTCAAATTGTTTTGCGCCGTTTTTATGCACGTACAAGGCCATGGCCCTGCAGGGAATTTCAGTATGCCTCGCGTTGAGGTCTGTTTTTCAATATTAAGAATATTCTAACACTAATCAGTTTGGGGCTACTACTTGTCTGGCTTGGACTGGGGTATTAAGGCTACATACGTGCAATTTCCG
The DNA here is from genome assembly GCF_051294905.1 of Botryllus schlosseri. Taxonomy (NCBI): domain Eukaryota; kingdom Metazoa; phylum Chordata; class Ascidiacea; order Stolidobranchia; family Styelidae; genus Botryllus; species Botryllus schlosseri. The sequence continues at coordinate 27,014,935 of NC_137238.1, forward strand.
CGCTCATCATCTTTCGAGCGTCACAATTAAAAAAGGCCTCCAAGCATTGATAAAATAAAACACAAACATATGAAACAATAAAAGAGGCACTTTTTCAATTTGTCATTCCGCTATTGAAGCAATCTTTCCGACATTTCACTCACAGGTCTCCTAGAAACTACTGACTTTAAGCCGAGAACCAACAGGTGGCACTGGAATGAGAAATGGGAATCCTGGAGGATTGTCATTGCAACCCATAAATGAGAGGCCGAGGGAACCACCAGCTTCGCGCCATCAGGATTACAATACGCTGGTATATACTTTACTTCTATGTTGTAATATAAAATGCTGCGAATTTTGTAATCTTTAGGGAAGTCTGACAGGAGAAGAACCAGTTCACTACATACCAGACCAGACCAGAAAAAGGAGAAGTTGGTTTCAGAGATTCAGAAAATGGCTTAAGAAAATCAATCCAATAACATAGTTTCAAAGTATGTGATATCAAGTCAGTATCACGGTTTACTGCAAAACACATCCATGGATTCTGTATGAGAGGCGGGCAACATCTCCAGTCGCGGGGCCTGATATGGCAAAATGAAGTAGCCTACTTCGCGGCCAGATTCTTGAACCTATACATTAGTTGCGTATTTATCCACCTATAAAAGTAATAAATCGTATTTAATGTAAACTCTAAATTCAAAGAAGTGGCGTGTCTGCGCGGCACGCGATGTGATAGTGTGGCGACTACAGGCTCTGAAGCTTGTTTAATCTAGACGGTATAATGTAACGCCGCTGTAAATCATATAGCCTTTTTATCGAGTTGATGTCTTGTAGAACGTAAACAGCACAAATGGAAGCGCGTGGGTTGAAAATATTGCCAAATAAGGTATAAACTAAGATCGCCCAATCCTCTGTTCAGCAAAGTCACCACCAAAAACTAAGCTAGCAATTGAATATATAGAGAAGGAAAACGTGACTGATAATGATGATGATGATGATCACACCGCTGGATAATAAAATTGGATGTTTGTTTTCAAAAGTTCTATAATTATTCCATATGGTTGTGTAAATACTTTCGACGAAACATGTAGTATGAGCCTACCAACGATTTGCACCCGATATAGTCAACGTGTACATAATGGAACGGTTAGAACCCTAGAAGGATCAGAAGCCTTTTTCGTCAAAGGAGTCACATTTACGCTATATTTTCACTTGTCAATGCCAATTCACTATGAAGTCACAATCAAAAAGACGTGACGTCATAACTAAAAACTAGTAAAAAAAAGAGAAACATGTTTTAAACAACGGCCGTATTTTAAACATGTTTCTTTTAAATTGATTTTTGTTTTACATGCAATGGAAAAGTGTCGCTTTCACTCGATGATGGGTATTTGAGCCACGCTCAGTATATGTTCAATGAAACGATCAGAAAAGGCAATAGATGTATCTAGACCTGTGGTTCTCGGCGAGGGTCCGCCAAACCTCTAACCTTGCAATATGTTTGATATCCTAATTTGTATTATTTTAATTAGATAAATCTGGCAGTTTCGCTTCATAACTGCTAAAACTTCAAGACTCACATATACCGAATCGCTGTCTGAAAAGAAATATTCTACTGCGCAAACTCATTTTAATAGCCAAATTGGCAATATCCAACTGAATTACTGACACAAACATATTGATGTTTAGACATGCCTTGCTGAGGATTTTGGAAAAATGTTTGCAAAAAATCATTTTTACTTGTAATATACATAACCGCTATTCCAGAATAACTTCCAGTTGAGCTTGTATATAGAAATGACTAAGCTGGACGTTATATGCCTCTCAATTTTGGTGACATATATGTTGTGATCATAGCCAAAAGTGTCGCCGGAAGCGTCACAAGTTTTCATCCGCCACCCCCTGTCTTTGTGGAAATGGGTTTTCGGCATTCGTTCATATCAAATCGACGGCGACAATTTTCAAGACGCGGCCGCGTATTTCAAGAATCGCGGCTACAAAATGCGCTTCGAAATCATATATGCCTTCCCAACTACATAAATAGCGTGACATTATTATCAAGAAAAGTCATTTTGTGCTGTTTATCACTAGCCTACAGTTAATATTTCCACACGGCAGATGACGGTTGCACGATAATTGAGCAAGATTTCATCTAAAACTTGCTTTCCGTGACGGTCCAGAGGGGGTCTGCCAAGACAAAAACGTTGAGAACCACTGATCTAGACATACAATTCGCAGGAAAGAATAAATTCTATAACTGGTATAGTTAAGCAATGGAGGGTAAATAGATTTTGTAAAGAGAAGGCAGCATTTAAATTTATGCGTATTTATATGTAATTATATAATGCCGTTGCATCATAATCCATACACTATTTGACTGGCATGGACTGCAGCAAACTTCGTGGTACTTCGGTCGCTGTTAATGTTGATATCGTCCAATATAAAAATGAGATTTCGTTCCTCGATTTGAGATGTATACGCCTACGTATAGAGCTATATACCAGTTTGATAACATACTCGCGGGATTTTCGTCGTGTACCCAGGTCTTTCCCGACTTACGGTATTGTTTTGCTATCTTATCGGGTATTCGTAGTTGAACTTCGAAATTGGAGGCTACAGGTGTATAGCGGGGACTAATTCTTGATATCACACTATTCCAGTCGCGGCGATACAGCAGTTTACTCTTCGCGGCCTGTGAATAGGCAGATAGTACCATATATGCCTCATATATAGTTTTTACTTATCAAAAAAGTTAAGTCAACATGCAATGACTGTTCTTGTGTTTTACAGAAAATGTAATCAACGAAAGTGTTGAAGTCTCCTGAAGAATAAAGTAAAGGAGATTTACGTACTCGATGATAATTTCAATTCTATTAACGATTTTGGTATATAAAACAGGGTTTCCCATATAACCTCTTTCCGGTATAGGCCTATTTTGTATTTATGGTTGCTTTGCTATCAGTATAATTCGAATAAAAAGATTCTATCCACAACAGCAACAGTCTCGAAGCGACAGGTTAGTGACGGCAGGTTGAGAGGCTTAACTACCGATGATCGAATTCTAATATAATTTGTGAAATGTTTCTATGTGCTCCAATTGTAATTCAAATCTAATTCTTGGTTTTCCTGAGAATACTACTTGATGATTGTATGGCGCGAAACGGACCAAGCAAGGTTTACAGACATTTGTTATATTATCGTGCTTCAGAGCAGGGTTGCCATCGACATGGACCCAAAAACAGGACAACGGAAACATATTTTCGCATGAAGAAGTTTATTAGAGATAGTTGTATTTATACGAGCCTTTTAATATCACATGATATAATTTTTGCCAGAGGCAATCTGCTGCTGCAACTTCTCCGACTGACTTGAATTGATCATTATGAGACAATTCTTGTGGTTTGGCAATATCAATATGATTTGAAATAACGGTCCTGTCGACAGGTTAATGTCACAGTTGTAAATATCGCGGTGTGCGAAATACTCGCCCTTTAGGTTTTGTTTGATACCTTTGAAATCCTCTTAATATCGCAATAAAACGTTTTTACGGTTGCTTATTTCAAATTATCAGGTTTACGGATTTAGCCGAGTTAGAAGCAACATCTACATGTGTAAGGTAATTCTGATCGATCTATCAATCTTTTACAGTTTTGACACCTTTGTGCACGGTTCGAGCGTATTCATTGCACCCCCATAACGTGAACCGAGATATCCAAAACATAACAGATCAATACCTTGACCGAACTGAATGCGGCGCTGGCCTATATTAGAGTCTATACCAGGGGTCTTCTACCGGGTTTATCGTACGCCCTGGGGAAGTGGTTCTCAACCTTTTTGTCTTGGTGGACCCCTTTTGGACCGTCACAGACCCCACGGAGCCCCTCAAGTTTTCGTTCACAATTAGCTCAATTATTGTACAACCGTTATCTGTCTTGTACAAATGTTAATTGTAGGCTAGTGATCAACAGTCACAAAGTGACTGTTCTTGAAAATAACACCACATTTTATGTAGAAATTGGGTAGACACTTATTATTTCGAAGCAGCTGGAAATACACGTCTCCGATTTGATATGAACGATTGCCGAAAATCCATTTTTACAAAGATAGGTGGTGGCGAATGTAATATTAACGCGTAACGCTTCCGACAACAGCTTTTGGTGTGAGCATTCAATGAACATACCACGTCCAGCCTATAGTCATTCCTATCTAGCATCTCATCTTGAAGTTATTTAGTGGTTATATCACAATAGAAAATGATTTCGTAGCGAGTTTTCAATTCCTTAATTGGGACAGATTAGGACAAAAATTCAGGAATTTATATTCCAAACGACTGTTTACTAATTTGCTGAGACTGACAACTTTAACTACAAAATGTATTGCGAATATTTTGACGTTACTATCTCCAACATTTCATTTTTCCGCAAACCTGAACCAAACATCTCTAAAGAGAAATATGTTTGCATTGGCAGGCTTTTGGCAATATGACAATTAAAATGAGTTTGCATAGTCGGATATTTCATCTCAGACGACCATTTTAATGATGTGAGTCCAAAAGGTTCATCAATTATGAAGCAAAACTGGCTCATGCTTTCTCTAATAACAAGAATTACTAATTTAATTATCAATCATTTTACAACTTTAGAGGTTTCGTGGACCCCCTGAAAATGCTTCTCATGGGCTCATCCCGGTTGAGAACCGCTGTCCTATGGTGTAACAAACTTTTAGTAGAGTATAGGCCTACCACGCAGATGGGGTGTACTGGGTTGTACCAGATCCACATTGTAATGGACCAATGACTATCTACCACAATAAAAAGGCAGATTTAATATGCTTCAGAACATGTTGACCGGGCGTGCAATATCGTACAATTTTCATATCAGCTGTACATAGCATGTAAATCAAATTCCTTTTTTTCATTTCATAAGACAATACTTCTCATCATGTGCTCACGCTGGTAATGGGCTTATTGGTTCCTTTTGGAGTAGAACAGGATGGAGTTGAAATGTGTCCAGCTTGCGATACATGTCTATATAATGATTCTTGAGGAAACCGCCGCGAGAACTCAGACATATTGAATTGGTACTTCCTGCGAGATGGTTATAAATACCGCAGTGTACATAATTGCAGGGTGTCTCGGGGGTCGGCTTTTAAAAGCACTGTGCTAGATGATGGTCTGGTAACCTCGAGCCCTGATCAGTATTTATCATATCCAATACGTTGCAGCCTTGGTCATCCTTATTTCAACGGGGCAGAGGGGATCAGCCTGCAGACGTATGCTACGGTCGCATGCAGCCGGTAAACAATAATTATGCAGCACTATACACATACTTAACTTAGCGTGTGTTGGCGGCCGTCAATATGCAATTTGAATTAACGAATTCGTTCCCAAATCTTTGAGAGCTTTTAATTAAACTTCAAAATTCTATTCGCGCCTGGCGCGAATCCGAGTGACTTGGAATGTTTGTTTTTAATAAATTAATGTCATCTGAGCATCACCGTGCAAATGTGAACCGCAGAGGAAAAAAAGAGACGCATGAAGAATAGTAAGTCGGAATCGTGTTCATGTCACAAATGAAGGCTTTTCTCGTACGTTTGGGTGATTCCTGATGGAAGGTAAAAATAACAACATGCAACAAATTGATTATAAAAAACCGGAAGATGCATTATCGTCATTAATTTTGGGTTTTTAATGTCCTGTTTGCATTGTTTCCAGCAGGGCCGTAACAGCACTTCGTCAGGCCCCCCCAAAAAACTTTGGTCTTGGGCCCCCCATAGGGTTATAGACCGAACTTAGACCCCCCCTCCGGCGATACGCTGTTTACCGCTGTTCATCATATTTATTGGGACTTTATTTAGTGAGTCACCTTCTGTCGCCTAAGCGCGCGAAGCGCGAAAAATTTATAGAATTCATGATTTCTTCGGTCAGTATGATCAGGAATTGCATATATTGTTATCAATTTTTATCTTCTCTCTGCTCACGTAATCAAATTTGCCGGTAGAGCTAAGTGAGGTGTGTTTGAAAAGGTAGGACCACTCAATAATAATTAAACATCTTCAGGCGTATACCCGTTCGCAGGAACGAAACAGCATCTCGTCAGGCCTCCAAAAACGTGGGTCTTGGGCTCCCATAGGATGATAAGACGACCCCTCCATCACGTTGCTCGCGCTGTATTGTGAGTCAGCGCGAAGCGCGAAAATTTTCGATAATTTATGATAAAATCGGTCAATCAGATCGGCGATTGCATATATATTATGCTATCAATTTATTTACCTATCTACTCACGTAATTAAATTTACCGGTAGAGCTGAGTGAAATGTCTTGAAAATGGGAGGGCCCGTAAATAATGATTAAATATCTTCGGGCGGGCGGACTCGTTGATATGACTTCGTTACATGATGTTATTTCGTGACTTCCGGTCTGCTATATCAAAAAATATAGAATCGCTCAAACGATTTCAAATTGGTAAAATTTTTCCCAGCAGGATGGTATTTGTCATGTGAGGTTCCGATTGCAAAGACAGGAACATTCGGCGCCAGTAATGTAGGCGCCTATATGGACAATTAAACCTATATGTATTTTGTATAGCCTATATAACGAAGTCTTCAGTCTGCATAAGAGCATATAGACCTTTTCTCGCTGCCGATCGTTCTGGCACACTTCTTGGAGTCGCATGTTATATGGCCTGAAACTTGATTGTATGTCTTGGTGGGTCGTGGCGCGGTAATGGTCCAATGCCCAATAATAACGATACATGGCCACTTGAATTCGCGCGCAGCGCGAAAAAGTTTTGGAAAATGGCATAAATTTTTAAAAAATACTCTATGATTTATGCTAATTCACGAAATAATTTTGGGCCCCCCTTCGAGCTCGGTCCCCCCCCCCAATTGGGGGGTTTGGGGTGCGGCAGTTACGGTGCTGGTTTCCAGAGGTGATCAGTAACGAAGTACTTCTACTTCTGGTACTTACTCAAGTAGATCTGATTTTCCCTACTTCAACTTCTACTTCGTAATATTTCGTGATCTACTTACTTACTTTTCGCTATTTTCAGTTTGTCGTGTAGAAGTAGTTTAATCCTCCAATCAGGAAGACAGCTTGAGGAATTTCGGGGCTGTTTTCACGGAGTATCGACATTTAGTTTTCATGAAAATTGAGTAAAGCCCAAAATTTTCGTCGCGCCTCGCGCACAGTTGATACGGAGTAACCAGTATGATTTCTCCAGTGAATAGAATAAGTTTTAGAGCTATGATATCATACCACCTTTGAAAATTTCTGGACTAAAGACTTGAAATACATTTTCCGCTTTTAGAAGTAGTATTTATATTTCACTTTCAATTCCCAGTATCATACTTTTAGTTCCAATTAATAGCAGTTCTTTTGTCTGAATAGCATACATGTTGAAGTATAAAAGCATGTTTAGTAATGTCTTTAACATCCGAAAATAAAGCTACAAAACATGGCACTTTTACGATCCACCATATTTTTTATTGACGTTTACCAATCGCGCAAAGTGTTCACACCGTATCCTATACAACTTCTCCGTATTGCTCTTCATCTAAACTACGGACCTTATAATATGGGGGAGTGCGTCATACCGTGATATTTTCTAAAACATGCTGTTCGAATAAACAGAGGATTAGTATCGCATTTCCATATCAATGCTATCATTTTCATACCATGATGCGGACGAATGCCTAATTGCTTATGCTGTCGAAAATTGGATACCTCCTTCATCAATATGAATAAAGCTCTGCACCTTTCGCATAGCTGAATTTGCATCTTTTGACAATCCATGCTAACGAATTTCGATCGTTTTCCCAGCTACTTACTTACTTGAATAGATTAAAATTCAGTCAATTCTACTTCTACTTCAAGTAATTTTAGGTTACTTATAAAAAAAGTACTTCTACATGTACTAGAGTCAATTTTTTCGTCGCTACTTCTACTTCTACTGGAGTAGCTTTCCTGACTACTTTGAGCACCTCTGTATATAATACAGCCTGGAACATAAAGAATGAGGTTGATACTAAAAAAGTCTAAATCAGTGTTTCACAAACGTTTTGAGCTATACAGCCCCCCTGAACAACGAATAAAGTATCATCTCCAGCGAGCACATCAAATAATAAAACTACAATTGTTCTGCAGTTATTGCAATTATTGAGAAGACGGATGAAGCTGAGGTATATGTCACCCTCCTAATTATATTGGGTTTGAGAACAATTGAATGTCTCAACGTCCGTCTATGTCAAGTCGACCTTTTCTGTGAGTCAGAAGCATAATTTGCAATAAAGCGTTGTGTTCGATTTATACCACGGTATAAGTCTGCGGTAGGTTTTGATGGCGTGCTCCGTTGGTATATATTGACACCCGTATATAACGGGCGGAACACGGGTGAAATTAAATACACCTTCGCGCTTACTTACTTGAGTAGATTTGAAGTCACAATTATACTTCTACTTCAAGTAGTTTTATGTTTCTTATGAAAGAAGTACTTCTACTCACCCTTGAGTAGATTTTTTTCGTCGCTACTTCTACTTGAGTAGCTTTATTGACTACTTTGACCACCTCTGCTACTATATCTAATACATATTTACCAGGTGTAGATAACACTGGCCAACAGAAATTTTTTTCAGTGACAAATATATTTTAATGGTTTCTGGATAATTTGAGGCTGCTGAGTCCGAAAATGACATTCGTTTCTTTGAATTGGCTCTATTTTTTGAGATATTGTTTTATTTTATCTGAAAAAAAATCGTTTACTTTAGTACTGCCAAATGTGAACAGAACAATCAGTAACATGAATATTGGAAGTGTCTCTTAAGCCAACGCACTACTTATTCTGGACTAGATACTCCACTTTATGTCTTTGCTCTGGTAGCATCCCATTTCTTCAGAAACAAGACATTGAAAACACTCCATTTTGGACAGCACAAGTAATTTAACTGCAACCTATAGTACGGTAAGTTGCTGTCCTGTATATCTCTACCGTTATGAGCGATTCCCTCCGCTTTCTGCAAACTGTATACACTAAGGTATCACACAGTAAACCAAACGATTGGCGTGTAACAGTAAAAGCATCATTCTGAAAAGTTGCAGTTTCTTTATATTGTTAACCACGAGTACAGTATCGAGAATTCACTTCATTTATCACATGACATCAATATCTCATTTTATAGATATGTAGCTATAGCGTATAGTTCTATAGTTGCGTAAGGTGCTTTGATACCTTACTAAATGTACTTTGAGCGGTACCAAAAGTAATGCTTGTGCTTTGACGTCGGCTGTTTTTGTTTGCTGCTAATATCGCCTAATTTTTGCTTGATCTTCACATGAAACATAATTCCCGTCTACAATGCTCTCTGTGTTACCGATTGCGTGTTTAGCGATATCGCCTCAGAACTAGAAAAATGCGGTATGCGCATTGCACATGCTTGAAGACATATGTGGACTAATCAAACTTGTAGGAAAAGAGAATTTCACCTACGTCAATTTTGGCTATTTTTGTCAGTTTTTGAAACTAAAATATAAAATATCAGTGGCGGCTCGTCCTATAGGGCAACTGGGGCATTGCCCCACCTAAAATTCTGTTCAATAACAATTTAACCATTTATAGACGCACAGCGCTCAATATATATCGAGATCACAGCGAAACCCGCGTTCTTCTTGTGCTTTCGCTTGCAAATGCCCATACATAGCGAAGTCTCCGCGAAAATCGAATTCTCTTCTGTGTTTTCGCTTTGTGAATGCCTAGCCGGGGCTTGCCCCGGTAGCGCTCATAACAAGCTTTCACTATCTATTCTCTCAAAGCTGCGCACAATTAGGAAACGTTGCTTTACTCTCTCCTATTCGTAAAATGGCCGAGCAACCGGGGCAAATATGCTTGCTCGCCCCTAAGGTGTGATGTAACAATCGTATCTATATCTGAACTCGGATACCGTGATATGCGTTGAGTCGACCGTTGCTGGTACAGGTCGATTTTGATGGTGTTTCACACCATGATAATTCTTGAAACTTGGTATGTCATGTCGTGATGGTGGTATTTAACACTGTCCTAAGTTTCAGGGTTTCTACTGAAAGTTTAGGGTAGTAATTCCGTTTCCAAAGTCGAGTGTGTGCTGATCGGTCATGTATCGCAAACATATTTCACGCAAAGCCGGTATTGGTCTCCATTGATTTTAACGATGCTCCTTAGCTAGATCCGTCATGAACTTTTACATGGTATGTCTTGATTTTAGTATCGAACGCTGTGCCAAGTCTCAAGGTTGACACTCAATGATTAGGGCAGCAATTTCGTTATTAAGTTCGAGTATGGTAGAGATGTGCGCTGATCTGACACTTAGGGTGGGTTTCAAAAAGTTGTCTTAATTTAGACCTGGGTTAAGGCCAGTGATTGACTTGCTCAAGACGCCAGGCGTCGGCGGTCTTACTTCGGTTTCAAATGTCAATTTGGCGCCGCGCTCGGCCAAGTCCGTTAGTTGCGAGTAATTACTGTCTACTTCGTCGCTGTAGCGAGTTCAACACGGAACCGAGGCCAGTTGTTATTGTTTTGAGTTGCTTGCTGATGTCGTAAAGTATGGTAGCGATGCAGTGAAGGAATATGGAATTGCTTGAGTTGTTGAAATTTACGGACGGATGATCAGAACGGAACCCCGAGGAAGTATCTGGCAAATGATCAGCACGTTATCGCAAAGTATTCGAAGAAATAGTACGGCTGTGCTGTGATACCGATGTTTGAAGACACAACTGCCTAGCATTATGGCGTATTAATTGATGAAGATTATGCTCTTGGAGATGCTGAATATCCACTGAGGACTTATTACTCACGTCACTATTATGCCCAAGAACGTTGACCGAAAAAAGTCACTATTGTTTTCATGCATATTGTTACCCTCTGGCAGAGCGCAGTGCTTTGTGTTGAAGAAAATATCTCGCGCATTGGCTATATTCAAGGAAGAACCTCAAAATATCGATATGACAATAGCCTGCTTCTGCCTTTACAATCATAGCAATGCTGACAAGGCAGATGGAGCTGAATTTGATGACATACTGCAACTGGAAGCGTTAACCGCACTCCCACAGTATCGACTCCTACAGAGAAATCTGCACGACAACACATGATCTAGAGATTTTTTCTAGCTGGCATTCTTGTTTGCAATACATTTGATTACATTCCAAAACATACTCGTGCTTTATTTCTTGTGACACGTTAAAATGAGGTAAAATGTGCATTATGGCTTTAAGTAAGTTCAAGTTCATAAATTTAGACACAAGATAGCAAAGTTATTGCAAGGGGCTTAGAAAACTGGAGCAGGCGAACATGAACGGCTGAACAAAATTGAATCAAATGTACAAAAGGCATGTTTTGACTCTAGATTCGGCTAGCGTCAAATTGATGTTGTTCAGCATCTTCTATAATTATTAACGTTGAGACCATGCTCAACTTGTTTCATTCTCTTCTGCTTTATCACTGATTTTCAAATCTTCGCTGCTTCATAGTTGACTTCGGGCCTGGACTTCGGTCAGCTGTTGGTAGAGATATAACTGATAAAATTCAAACGAATTTTTCAAATTTTTATACTGTTGCTATCCATATAAAACTCAATAGTCTATTGTAATACATAGCATCAGCAAACTATACGAATGTTAATAGCAATAATAATGAGATAATAATTAATAGCAATAATAATGAGATAACAAACAGACAATTGATGGCCTAGTAATGAATGCAAATTTACCTTGATTTGGTTGGAAATGTTGTCCAAACAACTAGCAGATGCAGCTCCCAACTGCTACTCCACAAGTTGGCAGATCAGATGGGTCAGCATCTATCACAAAACAACTTATCAAGCATGGTATAAATATGAATGGAAATGACATACTTACAGCCCAGTGTTGGTATCACGGTGCGAGGAACTGGATAAAGCTCGAGCAAAGTGCTTTCAGAAAAACCTTAATATAAAAGGAACTGGATATTGGTATGCGTATTCACACTCACGTATACGGATAGATAGATAAATACCTATTTGATGGCTTGGCACATCACTGCTCGTTTGATTTTCTCTGTGTTCCAAAAGAATGGTGCTATCATTTGTTTCACAGCCTGCAGCTCACTCTGGTAGCACATTGCACAGCTATATAATAATTTTTACATTGACTGATTATGCTACTATGTCGATACTATGACTGGGTAGCAAATCTGTGAAAATCAATGTTGAATTGACATATATCTCAAAACATTTGGATTACTGAAGCGTTAGCATGTACTGCACTTTGAATTTTATTGGCATATAGCACTTCACATCAATGGCCCCTTTAAGCTGCATACATGCGCAGTGCTGACACGGTCTATGCACACAGAAAATCTGAAGTCATGACCCTTTTTTTAGTCGTTACGCACTGTTGTCTGAGGGTCTGCGTAGTGAGTTCTTGAGTGTACGCACAGACTCGTCAAAAATTAGTGGGAACATTGCTTCACATCTATAGCAATTCACTAACAACTTCATGCCTAGTCATGTAATTTTTCTTTCCGAAACTTCTGGATCTTTATCCACTATGCTGAAATTCGGTCCGTGTGCAGTGAACGGAATATCAATACAATACTGGTTGAAAAAACACATATTGATCAAAGTTCGATGTAGTCGGCACTATTCTAGAAAGTAGCGGTTAATCATATTCATGACAATGCTCATAGGGGTGGAGCAAAAATGGATATTTAGGGGAACCCTGAAATCAATCACAGTTGCGTGCAAGTGGTGCAACATTGATTAGGCTCAACGAAATGAGCATGATACATATTTTCCATTTTCTGGTGATGCGTCGTGTGTTCACTTTTTGACTATAATCACAGCAAAGGCAAACTGTCAAAACGTCAACGTGCCTAAGTTAAAAGACGTAACCAGTCGAGAAAACTATAATGATGAGTTGACGTAGGACGTAGGCTATCAATAAAGGACCTGTTGATCTGCCGCAACCTAAAAACTCATCTTGGGGCTTCTTCGATACATGCACTATATTAACTGATGTTCCCCATGACCACTGATCAGCATCATTACCCGTAGCGGATTCTTATCGCTGACCTTTCTTTACCAAAATGGGCGGGATTCGCAAGTCCAACGCTAGGCACACCTTGACGCCTTACCCCAAATATCACTTCCCGTGTCTCGTAACCATAGTCATATCATATTCGTAACCAAATTGATTGGAGTCAGAGGACGAGGGTTACGGTGGTCATGGGGAACATTACTTGATACAATATGGTGCGGTTATGGGAGAAGTGCCGAGGTATCCAGTGCTCAGGGCTCTGGCTATCCATTTCGAATGAGATCCGCTTATGAAGAACCCTGCAGCATTTGTTCTCTGTAAATCCCAATAGGTTACGGTATATCATATCAGATTGTCACGTTCATGACAAGATGGATCATGTTATGTGATAAAACATTGCTCCAAACTGCCTGACAGCACTAAACAATAATATCATCTGATTTGACTAGCTGTTCATCAGACAAATGGCCTACCTCCTCCAAAAAACAGCACAACAGTTACCAGCACAGGAGACTTCAGCCTACCCCCTACCAGGCTTGGATATCTGTCTTAACAAAGACCTCGCTGGGAGGGAAATCCCCTTAAGTCACAGTTTTGAAATTGACTTAGGGCTGAGGGGTGTAGCTTAAGCCCGACGACGGGATTAACTTGACTATTTGAAACCCACCCTCAGCCTACCTAACGCATTGCGGATTTCACGCAAAAGCCGGTGTATCTGTGTTCCATACTGAGATAGGTGATGAGATGATGATATCATGAAACAGTTTACTAACATCCTCGGTTTGCATTCAAATATTTAGTTTTATTTTATATTCTCCAATGTCAATTTCACCGTGGAATGGTGGCCTTCGGGCCATTTGCTCACAATTACAACCCCTGTCAAGCGCGATAGCTGTTTCGTTTTCGATGGCGGCTAACAGCTGATCGCTTGATCAGCCGATTCCTCAGTAAATATTACGCAACATTCGGCGTTGATCTGTTCGTATTAATTTTGACAGTGTACCATACCGAAAACGGTCATGAGGCTATACTTCTTGATGATTTCATGTAACAGTGTACCAAGTTTTCGGCTTTCATCCACGTATTTATTCGGTAATATATTTTCCGAAGGCGATTTTGCAGCAGACATATAGACACTATAGACCGTAAGCCGTATGTGTCGTGTGACAGTCTCCAGCCTCAAGGCCTGAATCTCCCAAGCTGTACCGGGACCGAATTTCCGAGGCTGCTATCCGTAGTTCTTCAGAATGATGTTTTGGATTCAATATGACATTTCCTTGTCCAATCTATGAGATAACAATTGCGTATGTGTCCGAACTCGTTGACCTTTCCAGTTAGGCATACGCAATCTCTCGATTTATAGTCATTTCCATTTCTGCAGATAAGTAGTCAGGTCAAGTGCGAACATGAATCGTGTTGAATCTTTGCTCCGTACGCCGTTTAGCCAGCTGCCTTTAGAGCAAAAATTAGAGGTAAAGCGACTAGGTCCGTATCAGCCTAGAAATTGCCCATTGATCCAATCGTACGCCGGAGGAAAGCGCACTCGTGCCTTTTCTTCAGCGCATTTCGATAAAATGAATGGCTTACTTATGGCGAGGATAAAAACGCCTTGTTTTGCTTTCACTGTCTTTTATTCGACAGTGCCGGTACCGGAAGCAGTGGCTCTTGTTGGAACAAAATTGGTTATCGCGATCTGAAGCATTTGTCAGAGCGTCTGAAAACGCACCAAAAATCCCAAGTGCACATGGCTAGTGCAGTTAAATAAAAATTGTTTGGCAGAGTAAATGTAATGTCGCAGCTCAATGAAAGTTATCGCGTATCAGTCTGCAAGCACAATGAGCTTGTAGATAAGAATAGGCATGTTCTCTCTCGGGTGATTGATGCCATTAAATTTATTGGAGTTCATGAATTGCCCCTTCGAGGCCACGATGAGAAGGAATGCTCTCTCAATAGGGGGGTATTTTTGGATCTAATTAAATACACGGCTTCCATTGATAGCATTTTGCGCGAACATCTCGACACCGCGACAGTAGCTAAGGGTACCTCAAAGACTATTCAAAATGATGTGCTTGATTCGATATATCACATCTATCTACAGCATTTGTTTACCGAGATTGTTGACGCTGAATTTCTATCTATTCAGTCTGACGAAACAACTGACATTACGTGTTTGTCACAACTAGTCGTGATTTTTCGGTTCACGAAATTTGGTATGCCAGTCGAACGATTCCACAGCTTTGTGGCTGTTGACGATCGCACTGCTGTCGGAATTTCTTGCGTATTAAAAAAAACATTACAGCCCTATTATTCAGTTGAGTCGAAACTTATTGCGCAAACCTACGACGGCGCAGCAGTCATGAGCGGATCGCAACATAGCGTACAAGTTTTAATGAAAGAAGTTTACCCGCAAGCGCATTTTTTGCATTGCTACGCGCATCAGCTCAATCTTGTAGTGAAAAAAATGTGCTTGGGAATATCTTCTGTCAAGATATTCTTTGCAAATCTTTCAGGGTTCTCCTCCTTTTTCTCTATTTCGCCAAAGCGATCTGATCTATTGCGCGACATATGCAAGCACCGGTTACCTAGATGCGTATCAACACGGTGGAACTTCCAATCCAGAGTTGTGCAACGAGTGTCAGAGAGTAGGGTGGAGCTTCTGGAATGCTTCTCAGTGATTGAGAGCTCTCCTGTCTGGGATGATACTTCCATACGTGAAGCGGCGGGGCTTAAACGACTCCTGGAAGACGAATAATTTTTGTTCTTTTTGAAGCTTTTTTGTGACATCTCCATGCACGTCGATACACTGTACAGCACTTTTCAGTCGCGTATGGCCGATGGTACTACTGCGCAATTGTGTATTGCACATTTTTGTGAGGCAATTTCGCATATCCGGGCGAATGTACACTTCGCTGGTGACACAGCGCTTTTACGTCGTGGGATAAGTGTGCAAAACCTGCTTGTTGCGGCTTACGAATGTTGCGATATACTGATGTCCCAAATCCGACATCGTCTGAATAGTGACCAGTTGGTTACTTTCGCCCTGTTAAATCCGAGAAATTTCCCTGCCTACAAAATTCATTTTCCTTCTGGACTACTGCGCAGCGTGCCTCGTTATTACCCGATGATCGACATTGCTCGGTTGGAGAGCGAGTTGACTTGTTTGTATTCTAACACATCCTTTTTGGAAATTAAAACCACTAGTGAACTTTCAAAATTCCTAGTTGAAAATTCGCTTTCGAACAACTTTGCTACAGTAACTAGCTTTCTGAATATCATTTTGACCACCCCGATTTCATCCGCGGAATCCGAGCGCAGTTTCAGCACATTGAAACGTATCAAGACCTTTCTCAGAAACAGGATGGGCCAAGATAGGCTTAATGCGTTGGCTGTTCTCTCGATTCACAACGACGTGGTTCTGGGAATTCCAGATTTCAATAAACTCGTTATTGAACATTTTGCTAATAAGAAATCACGTCGCGCACAATACTTATACAAGACATAAATTAATGCTGGTGGGCGGACGACTGTACACATCATGTTCTTTCCGAATAATTTCAATCAAGTGAGCCCAGGTAACTCAACCATGTCTATGGCTAAGGAAAAGTGAGTGGTTTTCATCCTTATTACTCGAGGCACACTGACAGTTAATTTACCGATATATTTTGTTATGGCTATGGAAAAAAAGTGAAAAATTCATCAAGATGAAATAATTTATTCATGAAATTGTTTAATGCGATATGTGCTCGCATTTCAATTTAACACAATGCTTTGATTCCTGCTTGAATGATGGCAGGCAGACTCGTAATTAATCTTCCATGGATAACAGCTGGCTTTTTATAATGTTTTACGTTTATGGGTGCCACCGCTTTGATTGCCTATCCCCTGGTCGTAACGCATCAGGATCGTGTACCAAACACGTTCGGACGAGGGCAAATCGATTTGACTCGCTTTCGGGACGAGAATCCATATACAAATCGGGTCGGAGGCGCTGCAGCACTTTACAGAATTGCTGAGCATGGAACGATTAAAACACCACAAGGTGTCATGCGAATGCTCTTTGTAGGTAGTTGGTCTGTGTATTTGGTATAGTCTTACTCGGCGCTTGCGTAATCTCTACTACGAAATTATAACGCATGCTACTAAGGATAACCTGATGATTGATTCGTGGCATGGGAACGATTCTTAGTTCGCGTACATTTTGTAAAATAATCATTTGAATAAAAAACAATGAATAAAACATTTGTTACCGCACTTCAAGTCACGCCACCGGCAAACCTCTCGCGGCACCTACGTTAAAAATCATTGTTTACGGGAAATTCATGTGGCCATCATGAACGTTGAAAAACGCTACTGTGACGTCATATTGATAACAAGTCGCTTGCGGCCCTTGCCCCACCACCCGATATTGTCACGAGCCGCCACTGTAAAATATCTCAAAAAATAGAGCCAATTCGGAAAACTAATGTCATTTTGGGATCCAGCGACATGCAAATACCCTGAAACCGTTGAACCTTTCTTGGCACCAAAATGTGTGTCAGTTTTTGTCTTAGTCCTTGCACAAGTAAAAAACATTCGTTCTTTTGCAAAGATAAGTGAAATAATCGATTACGAATACTTCCGTTTTTCTCGAATGTACACGATTGCGATTACGATTATTTGAAAATGCTGTAATCGGTTACGATTACACATCACGATTATCCCATTGTGATTGTGATTAACGTAATGATTAGATGTGTGCTCTCAACGCCAGGACTAGGTCATCGGTCACACCATCGACAGAACGGGCGCGAACGCGATGCTGCTGGTGGTGCAGTCTTGCTTGAATGTTTTAAAATACATTAGTCGCGGCACAATGGCGAATGTGAAGTTAACAGATATTGTGAGGACTATGAAACATCTGGTGATTTTGCAAAGTGAATCGAGAAATTGGAAATGGGAGGTGAACTGCAAGAACTTTCAGACAAACTGCCAACTGTTTTCCCATTGCTGTTGGATGGCGCTGCATTTGCAGTGTTCAAGCAGTGGCCATGATCTGGAACAGGAGGGATTACAGGAAATCGAAACAAACAGGAGACAACCAAAATGCTTTTCCTGTGCCAAGCTTGGCCATACAGCTCGATAATGCAGAGCTGATGAACGTAACGGATCGCAGCAGGAAAACTACCAAAGAGAACCGTTAGCACCGGACGCGTTCTCCCGCATCCACAAGTAACGAAAAGGATGCTTCCGTTTGTTGTAGTTTCAAGGTTGAAACCTCTCAAGGCTGTGGTGAATACTGGGTGTCAGCCAAACTGTTGTTGTTGAAGACGTGTGTCATCATATGAGGCCCAGAAGGATTGCCGAGATGCTGAATGCAGAAAGCACTGTTTGTTACGTAATTACGATGGTATCGACGGTTATCAGCGAGACCAACGTCAGGGCTTGGCAGCCTCGGAGCTGGTATGTGCTGCTAGCGTAATTCTCGGTACTGATGTTATCCAGCAATTAGGCAAGGTATTCGTTGATTCAAATCTTGATGGTTGGTTTAGTTGGTGCAAACGTCTGTAGAAAGTGCGGCGGCCAGGACGAATAAACAATTATGAAATCCTTGCAAACTTTGATGGAGCTAAGTGGACTAGGGAGTGCGGATGGGAAAATGGCGAGCCTTAATTGAGGAATCAACATGCCGGATATCAGATGCCGTCGGAGTGTCGCACATCGTTTAATGATGAGCTGAGTCAATAGATCAGAGACTGATGGTTGGTGGAGTACGATCGTACATGTCACAGGTCCCACGATGGAATAATTCCACTGTTGGCGGTCAAGCAACCAAACAAGGAGCAGAAGGTACGACCGGTGATGGACTACCGCAATATGAATTGCCGTGGCATGATGAATCGTCCCCAGATTGGGTGCGGCAGTCTGTCACGAGGAATTGAGAAATTCGCTCAAACCGAGTTATCGCGCGTCTATCTTGGATTTACGGAAGGCATCTATCTATTGCTTTACGTGTCATAGAGGCTGCAAAATTTCGAAGTGGTGCGAAATCAAGGATAACTTAACGTTATGACACGAACGGGGTTCGGTTTGCATATCGACCCAAAGGTACGTGGGTTACGGGGGAATGAGACTCGTAATGGAGTACTGGAGTGGGGAAGAGATGCTGATCTGCCGCGTTTGAACGACCACAGGACAAATAAGGCCTATTTTCGGTGTTCGGCTAGCTCCCAGGACATTATCCCGTGACTGGGTGGTTAAGAGATACATGCAGCTTTGTAAAACGGCTTACTTACGAGACAGCGTGGGATGCGGTGTTACAGATAGAAATGACTCTGAACATTCGTGATTAAGTCGTGATCGAGAGCTGCCAAAATCCTTGGCTGATTTTTATTTAGGCTAGATTGATTGTATTATCTATACCACGAATAAGTGGTGTTTTACATTTGATGTCTTCGGACGTAGTGATTATGTCTTGTGGTGATTGCATGTACGTTTTAAATTTAAACCTTCAAATACGACTTATGCATGTTACAAATTCCAGTCACCATCGCGTTCGTCCCACTACATAGCAGTTGCTCGTTATCTCGTATGCCAATATGTATTAGTTTGGGCTACACTTAGTGTGCTACTATGATCAAACGACTCTTGTTATCTCATCCACAATTATTGGTCATACGCAGTTATATGTAGCTTATATATCGCTGATTTGCATTGAAAAGCTTTGAATTTCGGTAAGTGATCAATAGATCACTGCGGAGGCCAAATGATTTCCCATGCAAGTCAATAAATCATGTTCATGAGTCGACATGTAACTTTCGGTTTAATGTATTGATATGTGTGCACTGCATATAAGTTTTTCGTTTCAATGCTTGGAAGTCTTATGCCGTTGACTTGGGCTCCCGTGCGATCTTTCGTCCAGGAGGGAGTTTGCCGTTTCATGTGTACACATGTGTTAGAATAAGAGTTGTGTTTCATACAAAACTAATTTTAAAACAAAGCACTTTTTAAAATAGTTCTTTTTTCTAAGCCATGACCTCACGCATATTCAATTGTGACGTCATAGTGGATTTATATCCACAATTGAAAATATAGGGTAAATATAGCTCCTTGGACGAAATAGGCTTCCAACCCGTCATATGCGGACCAAAAATATCTAACCAGGAATACATCGTCTTGCAGCATTCTTACGGTCGGCGGACATCATCACCAGAACATTCATTATTGACCAATGATCTATATCTACGTGCTATAGCTGTTGTACCGACTATAAATCGTCCTCCCAGAAAAGTTTCTATTATATTGGTGCCGCTACCTGGAACTCTCTACCAGAAGACCTCAGAGATTTGCCCGATCATCTATTTAAAAAACGTTATAGGAAATATATATTAGATAAGTATAATTGATAATATGCCGATTTTGCAACTACTGTCTTATTGTTGGAAAGTACCGTATAATCTACTCTATTGACCCTTTTCTGCACTGCTGTCTTGAAACTGTAATATTTATAGCTCGTGTATCCTTGTTGAATTTTTTTTTCTCTGCTTTTCTTGTAGTTTTGTACATTTATTGTCATTTGTTTTGTGCCATTGAATATAATGTGTATACTCCTTCAGGTGGCGACTGTGTACTAAGGCCTTGCGGCCCCTCGTCGTCATCCTGGTCCGTACCGGATTTTCACTGGTGTGACAAATAAATGATTGATTGATTGATTGATTGATTTCGAGGGTTCCAACCATCCCATATCGTATACGTCGGCTATATCAGATGGTAATCGTCGTCTATATTTTTTAAAGGCCTTTGTATAAAACACTGTTTGAAACATGTTTTAATCAAAGTGCTTTGAACGAATATTTGTTTCGATTGCAACCATAGCTGGAAACGTTTACTTGATTGACCACATTTGAAGTTTCATCGTTGTGTTGGTTTCCCTTGCGATCAGTGGATCAAGGGGAAGTGTGATTAACGTAATGATTAGATGTGTGGTCTCTACGCCCGGACTGGATCCTCGGTCACGCGATCGACAGAACTGTCGCGAAGTCAATGTGACTGGTTGTGCGGTTTTGCTGGAGCGTTTAAAAAAGACATTGAACTATATTACACACATATATGATTGAGATTAGTATTACTTAAAGATGCTTTATTCATCGTAATCGATAAAGATTGCAAATCACGATTACCCCCTCTCTTATTGTGACTACCTTCGTGTTTTGCGTCATTCCAAAAATCCTATTTCTCTTGCTAACCCTGTTTTAAAACATCAAGTGCAAATTTTTTCGTATTCCGCAGGTATCTCCGTGTTATCACTACGATATGCCATTCGGTAGCCTACTCTGAATATCGGATAATCACTCGATTCAGAAACATATAATCATTATTTAGGAGTGGGCCGGCCACACTACAATTAGACTGCAATTCTCTATTTGTATCAGGAAGATAAGTAATCATCTGTATTAGGGTTGCTTGTACTTTGGATGCTTGTATCCCATTTTCTGAGCAGCAGCATATCAAAGCGGTATCTGTTGCAATGGAACGGAAAGTCAATATCAGTAGCAAGAGTTATGGATTGGATATACTTGCGAAATTCAACAGTTTTCGGGAAGAAAACAAGTATTGTGATTTTATCATTAAGACTGAAGAAAAGAGCATGCCTGTTCATAGATGTGTAATCGCTGCCAGCTCGGAATACTTTGACGGCATGCTAAGCAACGATACCAAGGAACGCCGTGAAGGAATAGTCGAAATCCAAGATGCTGATAGCAGATCAATTCGTAAATGTGTTGAATTCATTTACCCTGGAAAAGCTTCCGTTTGTGACGAGAAACGAGTCGATTTGCTGCACGTTTCTCATATGCTCAGATTGCATAGGCTATATAATGGAATTGCTACGTTGCTAGAGAGTGAACTTAACTGTGAAACATTCTTCGCTACAAGGGAGATCGCAAATCGTTATGATTGCTCCAGACTCGTTGAGGTTTGTGATACTTATGCATTGAAGAATTTTCAAGCAATCGCAAAAATGGACGATTTCAAGAAAATTGAAGCAAAATATTTGAGTTTCCTGCTGTCTGCTAAAGGGTTGAAAGAGAGGGACCGAGGGAAATGCAAGGCTCTTATGGCCTGGGTCAACTACGACTCGACACGAGCTGCGTCACTATTCAGTATGATGAAGCATATTGAGTTCATGAATGTGCCATTATCTTATAGGAGATTTCTAATGGATCACGAGGCTACTATTTCTGAATCAAACGAATGTCTCAAGTTAGTGATGAAATCTATTTTTGACACAGAAAAGATCAAGGCATCTGATACATTGCTGGATTCTAGCATCATTGTGTTAGATCATAACTCCATGAAAATGAAATGTCTGGATATAGAGGACGGCACATGGACGGAGATTCAAGATATGCATCGGCAGATGATAAGCAAAACCTCTTCGGTTGTGATTCTGTATGGATACTTGTATGCATTGGTAGATGGTGGAAGCAATTATCGCATCAAATACGAGGAATGTAATGCTAGATGGGAAGCCGTTGCGCAACGTAGTGGGCGTTGGGGACTTGCAGTGGCTTTGAATGGATGCATCTACGTTACCGAATATAATTGTAGTAATCGCATGGAAAGGTACTGTCCATTGGAAAATCGATGGAGCTTCATTCCTAATCGCCCAAGTGCTATCGCATATACCGCAGTGGCCGTTGCTGAGGAGTGTCTTTTCGAATTCGGTGGCAGTTTTACAGATGGTCACAGTTGTTATAGTTCAGGAACAGCAATAGTTCATAAATTCAATCCAAAATCGTACACTTGGTCTAGACCTGGCAACTTGAAGCAATCTAGATACCAAGCATCAGCTGCAACACTCAACAATGTCGTCTATGTGTTTGGTGGATTCAGCTCAGCTAATGTATATGTCAAAAATTTAGAAATTTTTCGCCCTAATTCAAATACAACAGAGCTATTGACTTTACCAGACTCATCACGAGTGAAGTTCATATCTCATGCACTAAACGGCATGATTTATCTCGTTGCGGGAGACAGTGCACAGCCACCAACAGTCAGTGCATACAACCCTAAAACGAAGGCCCTGACGGAAGTGGTGACTATGGATGGCATATCGATGCGCACTTGTGAATCTGTTCTCGCCTTCAGTGACTAAAATTCAGCATTAAAGAAACTGGAAGAAATTGAGTGGCTCGCAATTGTAAGATCAGTTTTTTCAGGTCATTGGATGTTATTCTTTTACAACTGTCAACTGTAATATCTCGGTGGTTGGATTACAGGTCTCGGAATCTGCTGGTCCGATTCAGATCGCATCGGTAGCTGCCACCTAAAACCCAGCCACTGATGAGCATAATCCATCCTAGCGCAAGTCTCATGCCCGGGAAATGCGTAAAATATGCCTAGAATCCTATGTACTATTACCAATAATTTCAAGAAGTTTGTTAGTGATAAACTACGGTTCGCGTATTGAAATTCTCAGATCGAATTTTGACACGCCGACGTCGCCTGTAACATGCCTGCAAGTTTGTCCTTAATCTGTAGTGTAGACTATTTGCCATTAAGTGAACTTAAAGGGGCACTGCGCTCTAGAAATGATGGGGTCTCAAATTGAAGGGAAAAACGAACAAAAATTTTTGGCCGCAGCCATTTCCTTCAGAACGCCACCGTAACGGAGCTGCAATTTATTGAAAGTTCTACAGTTCCTTCACGCTCCAGCTGCCGCGGCTGATTAACCCGTTGCATGGCACGATGTCTTCATCGTCGCACTTGCTCGACGCGATAAGGCAGTCACGCAGAGAACGAACTTTGGACATATTACCTTCATAACATCGGCTGACAACTATCTAAAATTCGTTCTCTGCATGACTGCCTAATCGCGTCGTGCAAGTGCGACGGTGAAGACATCGTGCCATGCAGCGGGTTAAGCAGCCGCAACAGCTGGACCGTGAAGGTCCTGTAGAAATTTCAATAAATTGCAGTTCCATTACGGTGGCGTTCTGAAGGAAATGACTGCGGCCAAAAATTTTTGTTCGTTTTTCCCTTCAATTTGAGACCACATGTTCAGAGCGCAGTGCCCCTTTAACTCTTTCCAACACTTCCTCCCTTTTTCACTTCACTAATTTTCCAGCTCAAAGAAGTTTGAATCGATTAACATCACCAAGGCATTTCCACTCTTTTTTGATTATATCGCATTACTAATGTTTTTCGTAACATTGTGTAGTAATACTTGTGATTTCTTGAGTTGGAAGAAACGCTTACGAAATAGTTCTGATACACTGTTTTTGTTTCAAAGATTCGATTTACGATTCCCTGATTTCTTTTCGTCATATGTGATAAACTGCCGGAACTTGGGCCTACTTGTAATGTGATCCAGAATTTCCTAACTTTCTGACCATTGCAAATCTCAAATGGTTACCAAAGGAAAACTACTGGCTATTAGTGACGTGGGCACCGGATTTCTTGTGGATGGCATCTGTGTGCTAGGAAAAACCGCGTACATAAACTTATTGGTCGCAAACAAGGGATATGGCTAGTTCCGGTATCGAGGAGCAGCTAAAAAGCTTTGTGAGACATCGCTATCGGGGTCATCAGCTAGTCTATCGCAGAACCCACGCGTCGTGTCATCGATATGCACACACCCAGAATGTCTTACTGTCCAAGGATTCGAGTTTACGTATAGGGGAGATGTGGTACCGATGGATCACTGGGACCGAAAATACTTTAAAAATTCTCTATGATAATTCCATGATTACACTCCGTGAACTTGTCTACAATGGCATGCTGGCAACATCTTTCCTCACATACAAAAAAATTCGACGTGCGCGAACTATGGGGTCTCTCACAGATGTTTTTTGTTTTGGGGGGTGTAAAGTAAATTTAGATCGACATATACATTTTTCTTTGTAACCTTCAACACGAACAAACCAGCAATCATTTTTATTGTGAAGTCTAGGGCTTGTATCAGGCTATATAATGGAACCTATTATTTTTTCAGTACTTTCCTTGAGTGGAATTTTTTTCGATTCATGTACAAAATTAGTTGGGTGGGGACCGATGATACAATAGCCAAATCAAGCAAAATAAACAAGCATACTAATCATGAAACAAATGAAACATGACTACGTACAGAAAATCTTTATGTAATAATTGCATATGATGTTTTATCGCTATAACGGGGTATTTGAAAGTCACACTGTCGATTTTCGGGCAATATGTATGTACCCTCAAATTTATAAGTCCGAGCCTAAATCGAAACGTGATTTTATGACAACATTTGAACCAATATTTAATCTATTATTTGACGGTTGCGACTGAAAATTCTTCTTTGGCTTGCTGTAGCTTAGATTATAATACTGAGCAAGAAAAGTTGTTACATCTGAGTTTTTTTTAGGGTATATGTGTCATAGGTCCCCGGGTCGTGTGCCATTGGACCCACCGGGTGGGGACCGATGACACGTTCGAGCAACAAATTTTAAACGTCCATAAATATTTTTTGAAAAGACCGATATTCATGTATATGCGCGCGATAGGTAGAGCTTGTATCAAAGTGCTGAGCCAGCAAAAGATCTGCTGTTTTCGGCTGAACATTTTGGGGCCAGCGATCATTTTCCAATGTTTGATCCATCGGTACCACATCTCCCCTACCGAGCGAGAGGAATGTTCAGTCCCGAGGACTACCTGTAAATGTGTCGAGTTACTTTTTCATGTCGATCTTTTGGTTATAGATCATATCATCTCCATCATCGCGCCAGTTCCAAAGTGGTGCTTGTTATAGGCATGCGTGTGTGTGATTTTGTAATTTGCTTGTGCAACCAATCTTGTGCCAGGATCTGTGACGGCACTGTACTAATCATGGTATGCTTTGGCGCTGTAGGCAGCGCCTGCTTGGATATTAGGAAACTGCATGCTTGTCGAGAGACTAAGCGCGGTTGGTTACACTGTTGTAATCGGTGTCTTTAGCCCTAGCAGGAATAGCTGCGGAGACCAGTTTTCGAATGTCTGGTCTGACATGACCGGGGATCGAGCCCACTACCTACCGATCGAGAAGCCGGACGCATCACCATTACAGATGGATTGACTCATTAATAACTTACACCAAAACCTGTCGCCAGACATTTGAATATGCGGTGCAAACTGTGTGCTATATGTGGGCAAACTTTTGAGCTCGCGGGCCGCATTCAACATCTGAATCCATTCGCGGGCCGCACTATATAAAATTGCGATTATAAACCGAACGCAATATTGGTATTTGATTATAGAGTGAGGACATGGAGAAAATATATATGCTTATTTAAAACAAATGAAACATTGCTTTGATGATATCGCCCACGCGTCAGAAACAGTGGAGAGATTTCATAGGCTGGTCGACCACAATAACCAATTTGTCAAAACTATAGATATGAAAGTCGGTTGTTCCGGTTCTTAAAAAAGGATTGAAATTTAAATCTGTGAGCAGCGATCTCTTCATAGATTTAGTAATTCCACTTTTGGTTAAGTTCTAAGACACACAATGCTGACAGCATCATAACCATGTTAGCTTCGAACACGCTTCTACTATATGTGTAGATAAAATATAAACACCATAATTATATACGTATACAGAGAACGGATCTATCTATGACACGGGCAAATCGTTTTTTACAAGCACATCACTGAAATAATTAAAACTGGAGGGGTCAATATGAAATCACACTCGTGATCCGAATTATGTAAATGTCATTTACGATTTCTGTGATGTATAGCAGTTGAAACCTTCCAAACTGCGACATGGCCTTGAGATGACCGGGCTGTCGGGCAAGTGATTAAACATAAAAAAATAACGAAGGAAGTATTTACCTGAAAACAGTGGTTCTCAAACTTTTTAAGACACGCCTCCCTCATGATGATAAAACATTACGCGCCCCCTTATCGTCATATCACAAAACGCAACCAGGAGACTAGCAAACCTAACAAATAGTTCGATGGTAAGGAAGGTTACGACTGTGGATGAGATATTTTTAAATGATGAAATTCAGACGACATACAAAGCAATAATAATGAATGGGATGTGAATCGCGCTGAGAGCGAAAAATCATTTCAGTTGTGCTCAGCTTCGCGCCTCCCTTCAGATGCTTTCACGCTCCCTAAGGGGATGCACCCCCCAGCTTGAGAACCACTGCCTTAGAATTATCATGGTGAAATAAACCAAGAAAAAGTTCAATCAACTCCCTGCCTTAATTCGATTTTTATTAGTCATTTCATCATTATTTTAAAGAAGTTTCAGACTCTCGCGGGCCGCACAGAACGGCGTGGAGGGCCGCATGCGGCCAGCGGGCCGTAGTTTGCCCACCTGGTTTACACCAGGCTTGGATCGTTTTGCACTATACCAGGGTTCGGCAACACGTGGATCGTTTATGATCATGACATTTCTTGTTGGGTTTGTACTTCTTTAATAAAATATTACTTATTTTTGGTAACAATCCCCATCTTCCATGTTAGTGAGCACGGAGTTGTACTAGCGTAAAAACTTTTAAAAACGTGGTTGCTCAGCTATGTTGCTTATTTTGTCTCGATATTGCACTCATGCAGCCCACGGCCTGTATGGAATCTGAAAAGTGGCCTACGACGCATTTTGAGTCAGCGACCCGTGCACTATAGGTAAACGATTTTCTCTTATCATTCCAGATCATCCTCTAATATGTTTTCGTTGGTTAGATTGAAGAAATCATCCTATTTTTTCTTGATGTTATTGAGGGCATGAAAGTGAACAAGCCTGTGTTAACTATTTTCTTTTTTCTTTGCTGCTGTTCTGTTTGTGATCGAAGCTACGACGTTGCTCGCAGGCTATTATGACTGTACGGTGTAAGTAACGCGATGGCAGCTTGGCACTGGACTTTCCTGTGCGAGAGGCATTTTCTGGACAACAGTAAATTAGATTATAAATAAAGTTAGAGGATAAAAACATTGAACAAATTATACTATAATTATAATCAAAGACTGGAGCATTTCACAAATTAGATTAGAATTAAATTACCGGTATCAAATTAGACAATTATAATTATCTAATTTATCAAGTCTGTCATAAGGCCCCGAGTCACAATTCAATTTGACTTTATCATTTTCACTTGACTTCTGTTAAGTCGAGTCATCTTCAATTCACCACCGAGTCAAGTCCGAGTTCAAGTCAGCGAGCAACTGGTCGAATCCGACGAGTTCATGTCAGGTTAAACTCACTTCTATGAAATTGTCGGGTGATATCGAAGCCTCAAATTTACACTATACTCATTTTTCCGAGCTTAACATGTTTATTCAAGCAGCTAAAACACAGTTTCCATGCCTATCTTTCAATAATATCGGCCCTGATGTGCAAGGCATGAATACGTCATGAAGAATGTGTCGAGTGATGTGACTTAGTCTAGTCATGCGTAATAACTCGAGTAAAACTCAAATAAATACTCAAATTGACTCAAGTCGAGTCATTTTTCAATCTGAGAAAATTACTCGAGTCAAGTCGTAAATTTTAAGAAAATGACTCGAGTCAAGTCGACCCAACAAAATTGTGAGACTCGAGTCGAGTGGAGTTAAAAATCGAGTCATTATAACCCTAGTGACTGACAGCCCAAAGCTTTGTATCAAGTCAATCCCACCATGGCGGAGGGTGCAGCAGTGTACCACTGTGTCGGCGATGGCAAGTCGTTTACGTCGGAGTCGATCCGGACCTGGTTTCCCATGCGTCTATGTAGTTTATCGATATCGAAGGAGATAAGTGGCATTGTGCAGAAATTGACGCATGTGACTCGTCGCAGGATAATGCCCGAAACATTAGGTTACTTAGACATGCGCAGACATTTGACACGACTTCTGCGACCACATATCTGACAAATTGCATGTCGATATTGTTAATCGTTTCTGTACTGGTCGATGAAACAGAGGCTGCAAGATTTTAGTTTCTCCAGGAAGTTGCCCTGACTCGAAAGTTCTCTTCTGTCACGATAACTTCCAGTCATTTTTTTGACGATGAAAGTATTTTTTCAATTACTCTCGCTCTGGTCAACTCGGTTAGTTTCCAGGAATCTCACTTATGTTTCGGCCACTTGAGGAGCGTTTTCAAGGGATGGGTTGATCTAGTTGTTGACAGGTTGACACTAACTGGAAAAGTTTGGAAATCACTGGTTAATAGGTCCTAAATGGTAAAAATAGTTATTGATCGGACCTGGAATATAATAAAAGTTTTCCTCCGAGGCTGAATATACTTTATGATCAAGATTTTGATTAAAAAATTGCAATATTCTGTGATTACTCTGCTTTTCCATATCTTTTGAATTTGTCTTTACTTTTATTGACTGCAGCTAACTGTGATATGGGACATTCATATTACTGATCAATGCGTATGTATTTTGTTACCGTATTCGTTAAATTGTTGCAAAACACGAATTTTATGTTTTTCACAATGGACCTTACGGTATAGGTAAAATATGGAGTTAGACTTGATAGCGAAGTTTGTAAATAGTAACAGCAATGGATCCACTGCTAATCCTGAAATATTATCACTGTTAACTTGTATTTGATTCTGACATGGTGAATACGCGCAGTAAATCGTAATGATACAATCTGTTGAAAAATGCATCGCCTGAGGTGACTGGATAAACAATAGTTAAGGTAGCCCTAAGCCATTTACTATGCCCTATTAAACTATACGATGTTCATATCTGATCTGATTCAGGAACGAGTCACTTACGCCTCTAATACGATGTCAATGCGTGAAGGGACTTTGCTTCTTCTCTTCAGTATCTTATCCTTTCAGGAAACCGTACTTGTGCAAGGTTAGTACAACATGCATGGATATTGTAAATATGGCAACATTGTAAGTAGCCCTTCCATTATTTCTGAATAATATTGTAGTATATTGGCTATGACCGTTTATTGATAAATATCCTCTTCTATCTTCGCCCTAACACGACAACCTGATAAATGAATGACTTGACGTGCAACGACTATATGCAGGTAAATCTGTTCCAAGTGACATACGACACATTCTTTCCATAGGAAGGTATTCAGCATGTAATCAATGGCATAGCTTAGATATATTCGGTGAGGTAGTATCATGAACACCAATCAAAGTAATATTTAATTCATACTTTCCCTGGGGATAGACGTAATTTCATTGCTATTATCGGTAATCATAAATCACGCGTGATATGAACATAAGTTTGGATTAACATATTTTGGAATCGGGAAAGGAGTACACTTTACCAAATTATAAAGTTAGTTGCCCGCAATTGAAAACACCAGATTTTGTAATATTTATTGGGAATCTTGTAGCGTTGACTAAAAAATAGGTCATCAGCTTCATGGTGAATGCTTTCCGGTGAACCCGCGTTAGAGACAACAAGCAAAACACTACTCACGATTTCACCAGTCCAGTTAGGAAATATGCTATGCAGAATTTTCCTTTTACCATTTATACTAATATTTCGTTGTGATGGAAATCCATGGAGAGCAAATTTGTATACATATACACCGTAGTAGGATTCGTTAAATTTATATAGTGGCAGTATATAATAGAGGCAATAGCAAGACGGGAAAATCATTGGAATCGGCTGTGTGTATTTACTTTCAATTGCACTACTTTAGTGCAATTTGTTATTCTGTAATTCTCAATCAACGATTTGGACACCAAAATGTAACGGCGATCGTTCTACTTCGGATACGCAGTAGCTTCAGATTTCACCATCGTAATGCTAATACCAAAAAGTTCAGCAAATTCGAAATTTAGAATCCCATCATCTGCGATTACGTCACATGCGTGCTGTACAATTCGATTTTCGTTCATATACGAAGTTCTCGTCAATGAAAAAATAAATACGCATTCGTCATGTAGTCAGTTAGGTTGGAGATTTAGATAATTTTGACAATATGAGAAGGAAATTGTCCATCCAAGACGAAATTCAAATTGCTTATAGTAATCTCAATATACCAAGTTCTTCCATCTGAAAGAAGAATATTTTCTAATGACGTTGAAGAATCAAGACCACGATTAAATATCTGAGGCCTATGGGTTTTCAGTGTTGTTTGTGGATTCATGGTGTTTTTCTACTACAATGGCCATTTACACCAAGCCTATTTCGGTTATAATGATTCCGTATCGGCCGACTTGTAGGGCGGAGGTTTATTCATCGAAAATATACTGCATGAATTCAAGAAATTCCTTCGGTAGTTTTGCTGAGGATACTCATATCTACAATGCTATACCAGTATCCAGTGGCGGCTCGTGACAATATCGGGTGGTGGGGCAATGGGCTGCAAGCGACTTTTTATCAAGATGACATCACATTGGCGTTTTCCAACGTAAACAACTAATTTGGTGGTACGGTAACACTATAGAATGTTTACATTCTATAGCAACACAAACTTCCCGACAACAGTGATTTTAACGTATGTGCCGCGAGAAGTCTGCCGTTGAGCTGTGACTTGAAATGTAGTAACTGCGTAAACGGCGTACGGAACAAAGATTCGACAAGGTACATGTTCGCACTATACCTGACTAATTATCTGCAGAAATGGAAATGACTATAACTCGAGAGATTGCGTAAGCCCAACTGGAAAGGTCAACGAGTTCGGACACATACGCAATAGTTATATCATAGATTGGACAATTGGACATGTCATATTGAATCCAAAACATCATTCTGAAGAACTACGAATAGCAGCCTCGGAAATTCGGTCCCGGTACAGCACAGGAGATTTTAGCCTCGAGGCTGGTTGACTGTCACACGACACATACGGCTTACGGTCTATATGTCTGCTGCAAAATCGCCTTTGGAGAATATATTACCGAATAAATACGTGGATGAAATCCGAAAACTTGGTACATTGTTTCATGATATCATCGAGAAGTAGCCTCATGACCGTTTTCGGTATGGTACACTGTCAAAATTAATACGAACAGACGAACACCGAATTTTGCGTAAAATTTACTGAGAAATAGGCTGATCAAGCGACCAGCTGTTAGCCGCCATCGAAAACGAAACAGCTATCGCGCTTGACAGGGGTTGTAATTGTAAGCAAATTGCTGAAGGCCACAATTTCACGGTGAAATTGACATTGGAGAATATAAAATAAAACTAAATATTTGAATGCAAACCGAGGATGTTAGTAAACTATTTCATGATATCACCATCTCATCACCTCACAGATATACCGGCTTTGGCGTGAAATCCGCAATGCGTTAGGTAGGCCAAGTGTCAGATCAGCGCACATCTATACCATACTCGACCTTGATAACGAAATTGCTGGCCTAATCATTGAGTGCCAACCTTGAGACTTGGCACAGCGTTCGATACTAACATTAAGACTTACCGTACCAAGTGTCATGACCGATCTCGGTATGGAACATCGCTAAAATCAATGGATACCAATACCGGCTGTTGAGTAAAATCTGTTTGAGATACAGGACGGATCAGCACACACTAAACTTCGGAAACGGAATTACTACCCTAAACTTTGAGTAGAAACCCTGAAACTTAGGACGGTGTTAAATACCACCATCACGACACGACATACCACGTTTCGAAAAATATCATGGTGTGAAATACCATCAAAATCGACCTACACCAGCAAAGGTCGACTAAACGCATATGACGGTAACCGAGTTCAGATATAGATACCATTGTTACATCACACCTTAGGGGCGACCAGGCAAGTTGCCCTACCTGCTAGGTCATTTTATGAATAGGAGAGATTGAATCACTGTTTCTTTATTGTGCGCGGCTTTGAGAGAATAGACAGTGAAAGCTTGTTATGAGCGCTACCGGGGCACGCCCCGGCTAGGCATTCGCAAAGCGAAAACAAGGAAGAGAATTCGATTTTCGCAGAGACTTCGCTGTATATAGGCATTTACAAGCGAAATGACAAGAAGAATACGATTTTCGCTGTGATTTCTGTATATATAGATTGCGGTGCGTCTATAAATGGTAACGAATTGTTATTGAACATAATTTTAGGTGGGGCAATGCCCCAGTTGCCCAATAGGACGAGCCGCCACTGCCAGTATCGTGTGTTCTAAACAAACTATATTTTCAATTAGTCATTTGTTTAGCGTGGAGTGGAGGCGCTGAGTAAATTCCGGACGAAAATAACGGAGCCATGTAATTACCAACGCATAGCATGGTAAAATAAGAATTGACCGAAAATCGATTTTTACGAAAACACGTATTTGATGAGGCTTTTTGATATTCAATATACAATTCAATAACATTTCCATATTGAAATAAACACATATATTTTCGACTTACACTCGTCAGGCGTAATCGTCAACAACAAGTCGAGAACTGGAAAGAAAAATGTATACAATGGATATACAGTCGACTCCGCTTAATTCGAACAGTTTGATTCCGCTCACTTTTGGCCGAATCAGACGAAGAAGCAGCCCAGTCCGAGTTGAGCGAAAAATCAATTGTTCGTTTCGTTTCATGGCCGTGCGTCAAGGCACACAGCGCATTCAAAATACGGCAGTGTTGCGTAATAATTTAAATGAAGCTGCACTATACTACAGTAATTGACACTGATAGCATAAGACTCACAGTATAGTTATACCTGAAGGTTAGTTGTATTGTACAGTTTATTAGATGCCAAAAAACTGTATGCTGTCCTGTGTTACTCCGCAACAGACGCATATATATGTTTGAATTTTTTTTTTATATTCCACCAACACAACTAACTGTCGAACTGTCATAGAATCGTATTTTCTTTGTTTACTTTGGTGAGGAATTTCACTTTCACTTTGTTATTTATCCCCTTGTCAAATTGAGAGGTGGGGTCGCGAAACACGTTCAAATCGAAATTTGGGGTCGCGACGATTATAAGTTTGGGAACCCCTGGTGTGACACAAAGTTGAAATAATACAGGAAATCTTCAAATGCAGTACTAAGCCATGCACTGTGACCAGTATGAGCTAGAACGGTGTTCCCATTTTATAAAGGGAATTCAAATCATGAAGCTCTTGAAATGTTCTGTTTCATTCCGTACCTCAGGAATAACGTAATCTGTATAGGTATCTATATGAACCTGGGACTGCCTTTAATTATAATAATAATTATTATTGTTAATATGAAGTCAGGACATTTCAGTGACGCTTATAACATTGTTAGGCCTTGTGCAACCCTTTCGCGTCGCAATCGTTCACTTTCATGTCACTCTTAACTCTCCCATGTATTCAACTTCGGGTCTCGGATGCCGACTTTTGCAGCGTGGCTTACTGTGTTTCTGCGCTTTATCAAGACATTGTTAAGTACAGCGGGATCAGAGGGAGCCCAGATAAACCTCCGACACATAGAAACTAGCCCGAACAAGGGTTCGAACGAACCACCGTTGATGACGCAGCGCAGTCAATTTACACACTCGCCTCATTAACTGACTTTAATGATATCATTCTTGATTTTCACGGTATTGTCCGTCCATATTGCTTCACCACATTCACTCATCTCGTGTTTACGAACAAAGTAATTTAATATGTACTATACTAAATAAAAATTGCAAATATGTGTGTCCGAATTTACGGGAGAAATGCACGTGCAATATTTACTTTTGTTCAGTATTTTGACCGAATAAAACTTTTTTTCGGATTATTCAGTGTTTGAATAAAGCGGATACGTTTGTAATTCCTTCCTTATATAAAAATATAAAAATTAACTATCCTCGTGTTTTTTTTATTAGGGCGACTCGGAGATGATTGCATTGATCCATTCTGGTGTCAATATGCCAAATCCCTGTGCAAGAAAGATGAATTTATCAAACGAATGTGTAAGAAAATGTGTGGAACCTGCAAAATAGGTGAGAGGTGTGTTCATTGTTCACGGGCAGTACAACCAACGGATTAAATCGCAATATTTTTGGAATGTGCCAAAACTGCCAAAAATAACTTATTTTTGGCATTTTTCGATTTTTATTTTTGGCAGTTTTGGCATCGCCCTCTAAATAGATAGTTTCAGCCTTGAATTAGTCACAAAAACGCATTATTCGGGCTAGTTTGTCAAAAGACACCACAAAATGTGCAGCATCCACGTATAATCAGTGCCAACAAACAATAAGAAGAAGAAAAAACCTAACGATTTCATAGGTTAATAATATCAAACGAAACCACAAAATGAGCAGTGTTCATCGGAATCGGTGCCAATAAGCAAAAAAAAGAAAGAAAAGCCTAACAAACACGCTCAACAGCTGATTGTTACAGCTGTTGAATAGACTTAAATCGTTTGCACTGTAACAGTGCTTCCAAACTCAGGTCAGCTAAGTTTCTCCTAAATTCATTTCTCGCCCAGCGAATCTGGGAAATATCGGCTTCAACAGCAGCCGTTTAGGGAAAGAATGTTGCCAGTCATCCACAAAAGGTTTTCAGAGCTTCAAAATCTTTGGAGGGCCGAACCGCCTTCCATGCATCATGAAAAGAGATCACTTCGCCAGTGCCATCGATCTCATCGTGGAAAGAATTTCTTTCCCGATCCCTTTCTAGGAGTTTCCTGTGTTGTCTCTCCACACATTCTATTTATTAGCCCGACTATCATTTCTCCTTCAGTCTACCGATATATTTTCGGAGGACTTTTGTCACTTCCGGTGGCTTTAATAGTACCAACTCGCATGGAAGTGTCCTGGTAAGGTTAGCTT
Organism: Botryllus schlosseri; assembly: GCF_051294905.1. NCBI lineage: Eukaryota > Metazoa > Chordata > Ascidiacea > Stolidobranchia > Styelidae > Botryllus > Botryllus schlosseri. Next base: position 27,050,570 of record NC_137238.1, read on the forward strand.
GTTTAAGAACATTGACGCAACAAGACTGTCTGGCAAAACGAGAGTATGCAGCTCAGAAATAGCCAGACAGTTTGTTGCGTCACAATGTTCAACTCGATCACAATGCAAAAATCGTGGTTGAGTTTGGGGGTTCCAGTTCCATGAGCAGAATATAATTTATATTTTATTAATCAGTACTGCGGCAGCTTCTCATTGATACCCGTTTTATCAAATTTACGCTCGACAAGCCGGTCAAAAATGGTCGTAAAATTGCATTTGGACAAATGGAAAGTATGAAGTAAAACAAATTCAGCCAGCCGGTCAATCTCGCTGTGCCCACACCATTTAGGAAACCATGCTTTCACCCCTAATGGGTGGGTTGGACCCAGATTAAGAAACCTGCCTTTCACAAACGCTCTTCTCGCTTGTAACGCGGTCCTGTTCACACAACACCATGAACGAAATACACTATTTTGCAGAACGTGTTATTTTTGGCATATGCCAAAAATTGCTTATTTTTGGCATTTTCAAATTTTTATTTTTGGCAGTTTTGGCATCTGGCTCTTGAAATGCCAAAAATAACACGGCCTGGCAATAAGTGTTGCGCGGCTCACTTCTGCGCTTATTGGACTGCCCATATATACCGCTTGTAAATGTGTTGAATAAGTTGACGTATAAAAATATTAGGCGATCCAAATTATAACTGTTGCATTGTCGGTGGTTCTGTTATTTTTACCTGCTCAAGGACACATAATGTACAAGGCAATGAAATGAACGGATAAGAGAATGTCAAAACGACTTAGTAGGCCTGTATGGTCTGTCAATCTGCATACCACTCAGCCTAAGGCTTATTTGGAGCAGTATTACAGCGTATGAAGCGATAACGGGAACACTATCGTGATTGCCGCCTGCTCGCCCTCGTACACGAGACGCACAACGACACACAGACAAGTCCATGCGGTCATAAAGAAGATTTGATTCCAGGGCGCAATACTCGAAACGGCGATTAACGGTAAATTCATACTCTCATAATTGCGATGCTGATAACGGAAATAGACGACGTAACAATACCAGACAAAGGCCTACACACAACAATCGAACTTTACACAAAATCTATCCCTACACGTAGCCTGAACCTACATCAGCAGCAGCCTTGGCATTCGCAAGCGAGTGCGGACTACCAATGGGGTAACATCACTCCCTAGGGGCTGGATGTTCGCGTAGAATAGTAAGTGACCAGGCCGTCCCCTAGTCATCTATCCGAAGGGGAAATTTCGAACGGTATATCCATCTTAAGCCTGCAAATACAAAGCCAACTACCGGCTACTTCACGCTCTAACTGCCTAATACTACCTCTACTTCACACTGTTGCTATAGCCACTACTGATGATTTGCGCAACCCAAATGGAGACGTACCCACTTGCAACCATCCCAAGCTGGGCTCTCAGCAGTGCTGAGACGACTCGTGTCGCGATTTGACTCGAGTCACCTTTTTCGTATGACTTGGCTTGACTCGAGTCGTATCATAAAAATGACTTGACTGGACTTAGCGTTCAAAAATTTCGATTGACTCGTGACTCGGAGCAAAATGGATGAGTCAAGTTCAAGCCATCGGTAAAAGTCGCTCTATGTTTCGTGTGTTCAGATTGTTCTCGATACGCTTGTGTGACCTGCGAGGGCGATCGATTTCATTCATCCAATGACTTTGCGTTTCACTGAACCTCCATTGTTCTATCACAAGTAAATTGACTGCAAACGAAGTGATTGGAGCTTACAACGTACGTTGTCGTCAATATAATACCAAAGTATCCATCGCTGTTCTATAGACCAGTGCTCTTCAACCGGGGTTGTACACCCCAGGGTGTACCAGAATTTTCAAAGGGTGTACCAATTGGATGGGGTGTACAGGGGTGTACCAGATCCAAATTACAATGAGCCGATGGCTAGCTATCACAAAGGCTGGTTTATGCGTCAGTACAGGTTGACGCAAAGGTTAGTGAGCAATATGACAGTGCTCTTCAACCGGGTGTTTCGTACACCCCAGGGTGGGGTGTACCATAATTTTTAAAGTGTGTATCACTCGGATTGGGTGTACAGGGGTGTACCATATCCACATTATGATGAACCGATGACACGATGACTATAGCTATCACAATAAATACGCCAGTTTACGCTTCAAAACAGATAGACTGGATGTGTAATATCGTACAAACATAAGCAAATGTTTCTCATCAGTTAACCTTTGGTAATGGACTTAATACTGTCTTTTCGAGGGTTCCATACTATTACCGAGATGGACAGTACCGAGAATGCGAATTACCGAGAACGGACAATACCGAGAATGCCTAGCTAACGGACGTTGTCGACAAATTTATACCTGAGAACCGAAACCGAATGTAGCGACGCCGTTATGCACACACACTACCTGTTCACGACCTGAGCATGTATTGCATTCTCGGTATTGTGCATTCTCGGTGGTGTCCATTCTCGGTATTGTCCTTCTCGGTATCAACATCCTAGGTAATAGCATTCTCGGTACTGACCGGACATCCTTTTCGAGTAGAGCAGGGTGGAGTTAGCATGTGTTGAGCTTGCGATGTCTGTCTGAGGATTATCGAGGAAACAACCGCAACAGCTCAGACATTTTGAATTGGTGCTTCATGCGGCAAGCTTATGAATAGCGCAGAATATATGCTTGCACAGCCAGGGGTCGAGTTTGCGAACCACTGTGTTAGATGGCGGTCCAGTAACCTCGATCCCTGATTCGTATTTAGCATTTCCTATACGTTGCAGCCTTGCTCAAATGTTCATCGGACGTACGGCCTCATTCAGCCACAAAACCATTATTTTGCGACCTTCTACACATATTTAAACTGGCGTGTGCTGGCGTCCGTCATTATACAACCAATGGTTGCTGGTTCGAGTCTCGGCTCAGCCATGTTTTGTTTCTACGTGTCGGAGGTTTATCTAGGCTCCTCGTCGCCGTCCTAGCGTCTTGAAAAGCCTCAAAGAAGAGTGAGCCGAGCTCCAAAGTCAACAGCAAAGTCCTGACAGTGGACGCACGTTAGCGAGAGAGAATGAACAGTGGGAGTGCGCGTGCAATCGAAAGTCGTCCTCAATACCCAAAGCAAAGACACTAAACCAGGGGTGGGCAAACTTTTGAGCTCGCGGGCCGCATTCAAAATCTGAATTCATTCGCGGGCCGCACTACATAAAATTGGTATTATAAACCAAAACGCAATATTGATATATATTTACCTTAAATCAGTGGTTCTGAAACTTTTAAAACACGCCCCGCCCCCTTATGATGGTCAAAGATTTCACGCCCCCTTATCGTCATATCACAAAACGCAACCAGGATGCTAGCAAACCTAACGAGTAGTTTGGTGGCGTGGGAGGTTACGACTGTGAGTGAGAGATTTGTAAATATTTAATTCAGACTAAATACGTAGCAATAACAATGAATTGGATGAAAAGCGCGCGGAGCGCGAAAACCTTTTTCAGTCGAGCTCATCTTCGTGCCCCTTTCAGATGCTTTCACGCCCCCAAGGGGGGCGCGCCCACCAGTTTGGAAACCACTGTCTTAGAATTATCATGGCGAAATATAATAACAGAAAGTTAATCAAGTCCCTGCATTAATTCGATTTTTAGTACGCATGTTATCAAAATTTTTAAAAAGTTTCTTTAGACACTCGCGGGCCGCACAGAACGGCGTGGCGGGCCGCATGCGGCTCGCGGGCCGTAGTTTGCCCACCCCTGCCCTAAACTATAGGAAATGTACTGTCGTGGCGCACAAATTCTGAGCATGCGATTATCGCCACTGCCATTGATGTGTAATAGAAATATTGATAATAACAATACAAACAATGCTGGCGGGAGGCCATGAAATAACAACATGCAACTAAGTGATTGATAAAAACCGGAAGATGCATCATCATTAATACTGTGCCCAATATTTTCGAAAACACCCTCCATCAACTCTACGGTTTAATCTGATCACGTGAGCTGAGAATGAATATAGTTTCGACACTAATACGTGAAACTACCAACATTTTCGATAAAATCCATTCAAGGGGCAAAATTTTCGCGCTCCGCGCGACTACATACATGATTCTAGTAACTTTTCTTGACATTTAGACTCGCTATTTTGGTACATAAATTATATATTGTAAGCCTGCTGGGATGTGTTGCTTCTACAATAAGAAAATTTACGCAAGGCATATCTCAAGAAATAAGTGAAGGCACAGAACACCACAAGGGCTCTCCGCGGTTTTAAGTTCCCAGTATACAATTTCATATGAGTATTTCTTGTCCAAGGGCCGTGGCAACTCCGCGCTGGAATCCGGACGTATTGTATATGTAATCAAAATGCGGCTTTCTGCGTTATCGGTGTAATAATATGGTCAGGGGTGTACGAGTTTTGAGAAAATGTTAAAAGGGTGTACCAAGACGAAAAAGGTTGAAGAGCACTGCTATAGACTGATCGTTAGTGCCCGGTGCGTACCTTAACCAAACCTCTTGTATGGTTTAAATTGAATTTGGATCCAGTTTACATTACTCGACATCCATTGGCTCAGGCTGATATTGTATCAGACCCTTCGAAATGAGCCCAGATGTTGTAAAATTCCACTCAGAGCGCCGCGGCTTCGACTCGAGAGAACAAGTATTTCGGATTTTAGGAGTGAAATAACCTTCCTCGTGTGATATTAACATAAAGCGAATGAATCGAAAAAAATTGCGGCCAAGCAAAAGTTAATTTTCTCCGTTTATGCGTATAAAATTGCATACAAGGGATTTATCAGTTTATCAATGTTAACGGAGATTTACTGATTTTAATATATCATATTGGAAATGTAATTACCGGCTCGCAAGAAATACCAAAATGCGGTGGTGATGGTGAAATGGTGATATACTGTGCAATCGATTAAAGGGTACAGAATATGTCCCATCCTAATCCCGAACTCCACGAAAGTCCCACTATGAAATTCCTAGCCACCATAATCATTGTGTGGCATCTTGGTAAAGCGGCATATGACATCGTAAAATGCGAAGTTAATTGATAATGCTGTTTTAGTCGGATTTGTAGTTGGAGTCGCAGTATACTCTTAAAGAATATAGTTGGAGTCAGATTCGGAGTTGGAATCAGTATATTGGATTCGGAGTCGGAGCTGGAGTCGGTGGAAAAATTTACCGCTGTACCGCAGCCCTGCTATACATCAATTCGACTACTGATCGGGCCTAAATGTCTGCAGCCGATGATGGTAGGGGTAGTGTGAACCTGTGAAAGGTTCAGGTTCGTGGAACGCGAACCTTTTTAAAGGGTTCTGTGTGAACGCAAACGTGGGCCTCATGACGTCACGTGACGTCATATTGGTAACTCCAACCCCATCTTTCAGTGATAGCCCATATCAAGGGTGGCCAACCTTTTCAGCCAAAAGGCCACATTAGAATGACGAAGTATTGTGCGAGCGACTAGCCGTGCGAAGCACGAGATATATTTGAAGTTCATAGCTCAATAGTATTGTCACTTGACTGTATTGCAGGCCTGTTGTATATCGCTGGGCTCAGTTTGCAAGGACTGGACTATTCGGGGCCTGGACATATCGGTATCGAAAGCTTCGACCAACATGCGTTAATCATTTTGTGCCTAGGTTTCATAATCGACGGTCTTTCTGCGAGCGCAAACGCAAGGTCGCATATGTTGAACGACACTTTGTCTCGTAATCGCGAATATAGTTAGACTCAATCTGATACATTAGGCGTTCTTTCATTTTCACAAAGGAGCAACAATATAGCAAGAAATCGAGTGACCACATGTTGCGCGAAACGTGTAGAAAATTTTAACTTTTGATAAATCTATCGCAAATTATTCTGCATCATTGTAGTGTACGAAGATCTACCAAAATTTGACTGGCTCATGGATCTGCCAATGCGTCGGAACTGTTATTTCAGTCATCACATCTCAAGTGTTACTCCGAGACTATTCAAATTTTTGGTAAATCTTGCAAATTTACAATCCGTGTAATCCATTTTTGATAATATTTGAAATTTCGGAAATTACCTCGCGGGCTACGTAAAACCATCTCGCTGGCCATATGCCCGTGGGCGTAATGTGTAATTTTAGATTGACAGATCTTGCGCGTTTAATACGTTCGCGCTGTACTTGGATTCGTGATTGTGTTAGGAAGATTCATTCTCTATATCTATAGTTTAGTATGCAACTCATTCGTAATGAATTGTCGAATGTCATTTTAAAACATCGACAATGAGTTAAAGATGACTGAATTGCTTTTATCAAAGAATCTATCAAAAATTACTGTATGGTTTCTGCGGCGGGTTATCAAAATTTCCGTGATTGATGATTATTATAATCAATTCGATTCTACAAATTGAAATGTCGTGATTCTACAAATTGAAATGTCGCTTCAAACAAGAAGTTTGACCGCTAGCATTCTAATATCGACAGATGTGTCTTATTGAAGTGCACAAGGTTTATATATACATAAACACTGTTTTTGGTTTCCATGCTTTAAACAGGAAGCTTACATTAAATACGATTTATTCCATGTATGGGTGATGAATACGCGATTAATGTACCGATTCTGTGATCCGGTCCGCCAAGTACTTTATTTTCACATGTCAGGCCCGCCGACCGGACACGTTGCTCGCATGTGATCTGGGGGTGCAAGAATAATATCTGTATGGACATTTCGCCGCAGTTTATTTCCGCACCTAGACGCAAGAAAATTTATAATAGGGTTACCATACGTCCTCTTTTAACGGGATTTTCCCCCTTTTTTGACTTTTTTGAAAGTGTCCCCGGAGGAGGCCCAAATGTCCTCTTTTTTGAGACTGGCTGGCAGACTGGCGGCTGAATCGCTACATGGCGTCTGGCGTGTGAACGTGTTGAAACGCAAACTGGCAGACTGGCGGATGAACTGCTATATGGCGTCCAACATTTTAGGACGCTGTACTGCAACATGGCGTTCGGCAATTTTGTGACGCCGCGTTAGATATCGGAATCATGAACTGAACCACAATTTTGTATTTCTTTCTAATTAGAGATATAATTCTGTTGCCAGGTTTTGCGAAATCAGTAATCCTAATAATTAAAAACAACTGCGTAGCTCCGGTTACCCCTGGCTAGTCTCTGCTGCCCCTCCTTACACTCGCATGGAGATGAACGAGAATTCGAGTAACTATATTCAAATTATTCTGCAGTGCAACGAGCACAATAAAAATGACCAGGTTGCAGCTCTTGCCCTGGGTAACAACAATCCTGGTATGTCCGCCGGTCTCAGCCGTCAGATGCAACCTATAAAATACTTGGATCATCATACTGGACAAATCAACTTTTCAAATCCATACCCAATCCGGGATCATTGCATTTGACTACTTCATTTATTGCAATAATTTGCCAATTCTCCGTCATCTGTACAGAAAATATTTTGATATTATTATTATTTTGCTTGATTCACATCAATGTGACATGGAGTAACATACCGGTCTCATCAAGTAGAAGTTGGCCATAGTACTTTCGGTAGTCTTCACAAGCTCGTGCAGAATGATTCATTTAATATGAATATACTATTCAATTGTATATTGAAGTTCTGTACCTATAAGAAGCTGTTCAATGATCGAACTGTAGATCTATATCAGGAATTGATGCCCCACTTGTACAGTAAAGTTCAGCAGCCTAGTGAGAGTAGGGTACATATAATATAATCAATCAATCAGTTTTATTGATATAATATTATTATTATGCACATGTTACAATGTCATTCTATATACCTGTATAAATATATATTACAATGTCAAACTCCGAATTGAGAGGGCAAAGGATACCCCTGAATTTAGTATTTCACCCTGACATGCTGCAAATACAATTACATTAAGAAGAAGAATTTCAAACTGAGTATTGGATAAATTGATATTTTAGCGTTTGCCATCTGCTGCAGTGTATGTAACGAGGTGCATCTAGCTTGTATATGTCGACGCTTGGCGTCGGATATATCAACCATGCAGACGCCACGGGCTGCGTCTAATTTGTGCATGTTGATTGTCGCCGTTTCGAGTCTTTATGTATATCGTCTATCCTCTATCGAGATTCCACAGGATGCATCTAATTTGTACATTCCGACGCTTTGCGTCTGGTATATCAACTATTCAGACGCCACGGGTGCATCTAACTTGTATATGTCGACGCGTGGCGTCGGGTATATCAGCTATGCAGCCGCCACGGGCTGCGTCTAATTTGTGCATGTCGATTGTCGCCGTTTCGAGTCTGTATGTATATCGTCTATCCTCTATCGAGATTCCACAGGATGCATCTAATTTGTACATTCCGACGCTTTGCGTCTGGTATATCAACTATTCAGACGCCACGGGTGCATCTAACTTGTATATGTCGACGCGTGGCGTCGGGTATATCAGCTATGCAGCCGCCACGGGCTGCGTCTAATTTGTGCATGTCGATTGTCGCCGTTTCGAGTCTGTATGTATATCGTCTATCCTCTATCGAGATTCCACAGGATGCATCTAATTTGTACATTCCGACGCTTTGCGTCTGGTATATCAACTATTCAGACGCCACGGGTGCATCTAACTTGTATATGTCGACGCGTGGCGTCGGATATATCAGCTATGCAGCCGCCACGGGCTGCGTCTAATTTGTGCATGTCGATTGTCGCCGTTTCGAGTCTCTATGTATATCGTCTATCTTCTATCGAGATTCCATAGGATGCATCTAATTTGTACATTCCGACGCTTTGCGTCTGGTATATCAACTTGGCGTCGGACATATCAACTAGGCCAGTGGTTCCCAACGTGGGCGATATCGCCCCCCAGGGGGCGATTTGGCGGTCCAGGGGGGCGAAAATGACGAAGGGGGCTACAGGGGGGCGAAAATGGACAAAGGGGGCGACGGGGGGTGAAAATAGCGAAGGGGGCGATAGGGGGGCGATGACGCGTCAAAACGGCTGACCTTTTTTTTTCATTCACTCAGCCCACGGAAATTTAGTTACAAAAGTGTGTCAAATTAGACATCGAGCCGAAAATTTGACCTTTTTTTTTTTTAGTCAACCCGCCGGTGATTACAGTTTGTATGCCCAATTTTCGGTACACAAAATTTGGGGGGGGGGGGGCGATGATCGGTGTTGACCTTGAAAAGGGATCGATGGGTCGAAAAAGGTTGGGAACCACTGAACTAGGCAGACGCCACGGGCTGCGTCTAATTTGTACGTGCTGACGTCTTGCGTCTGATGTAATCTACGTAACTACGTCGCTAGCCAGCTACGTCATGCGATTATGAATAAAAAAGCTAGTTCTAAGAAGTGCGAAGGACGGTATGCAAGTATGCTATAAAACAAAATCTCGACAAACCTTGTAAATCTGGCCGGACGGTATGTTCTACACGGTTAGCCCAGTGTACTACCTCAATATGATCATGTAGCTTTTGCACAGTTTCACAACTGATGTCGCATAGACTGCAACTATTTTCTTCAACAGTAACGATTTTAATAAGGTGTGTCAAGTCCTCAGCTAAAGTCATTTCTGCCATTGCTACAAGGAAACTCATCCAGCAACCAAACATTGCAGCATAGTGTCGATCTCGTTTCGCCAGACAGCATTGTTGCGTCACTATGTTACTCTCCATAACAATTAAAAATTCGAGGCTTATTATGGGGGTTCCTGGGCAACGAACGAAATATAATTTATATTTTCGTAATCAGTTCAGCGTCAGCTTTCAATTGATACCCGTTTCATCAAAGTGAATGGTCGGCAAGCCAGTCAAAAATCGCCGTCAATTTGCCTTTGACTAAATGTAACTAACGTATGACGTAGACCGATTTCATTGAGCCGTGACATTTACTTGTGTCGACACCACTGAGCTATATAAACACCATATAGGACACTGTGGTACCAGACATTATTCCTCCATCGAGGAAGATAATAATGCAGCGATAAATCACTTTGATTCACCAGCACTCCCTTCCATCTCGATGAGTAACTTTGCCTATAAATCATATCCTATACACCAGACGCTATGCAACTGGCTACCTACACACGGCACAGCGTCTCAAAATTGCCAGACGCCGAACGCCATGTCGCAGTACGGTGTCCTAAAATGTTGGACGCCAGTCGCCATATAGCACTTCATCCGCCAGTCTGTTTTTCAAGCCGATCACACTCCAGACGCCATGTAGCAATTCATCCGCCAGTCTGCGTTTCAACCACTGAGCTATAGCTTCCCCGGCAGGCTCTCAACGCACTGGGATTGCGTGGAGAGATGAAACGGTGGTGTGGACTCGATAGCCTTCCAGTTTCACCGCATCCCTAGTGCTCAAACCCATCAGTGATGCAAACAAAGATAATCTGCCTCGCTACCATCTTCCTTTTCTACCTAAATAAATTCTCATATTCTGCTTGCGGCAACCTCTCCGGTCGGCCGGCCTGATATGGAAAATGCAGTACTTGGCTGGCCGGACTACAGAATACATACATTCATGGCGTATTTATCGACCTATAAATAATGAATAAATTGGATAAAATGTAAATGATAAGTTCAAAGCATTGAGACCAAAAACAGTATTTACTAAATTTATTAACAATAGCTATTGAAGTTAATCCGACTTATTTGTTCCGTCAAAGTTATCAATTAGTTATTTGAAATCTGGGTGCATGTCGTATGTAGAAACCCTCAGTAACGCCTGCACGTGAACATCAGTTATATTGGAACGCAGCTTTGTCTTGATAATGTTCATGATCAAAAAATGTATGTAGGCCAGAAAGAGCAAGTAGTTTCATGTTAATCTTTCTCAGGCTGGCAAACTTGGATTCATTCTGTGGGGCATAAAATTTAACAATACTTTCGGAATAAAATTTCACTTTCGGGGCAGAAACTCTCTGCAGGCCGGTCAAAATCCCTTCGCGGACCAGATCCGGCCCGCCGGTTGTATGTTGACCGTCCCTGATCTACAAGTAGTTAAATGCGATGTGTCAAATACATGTTTTTCACAGAGAGATCAGATGTACTTTACAGTGCGATAAGTATTGGCACTCTATTCTGATGTTGACCGATTGGAACTCGCCTGTGTCCTCAAGATTTTTCCCTGAACATTGATTGGAGTAAACACTCCATTGTCCCTGCATCAACCGCAAATATATCATGTCTATAGTCAATACGCAGGCTGGGCAAGGGAATTTTTCATCGTGCTGCATTTGATAAAGCAAAGTATATGGAGTCGATTATTACCATAAAAATCAGTAATTTGATTTTATAGCAGGCGGATTTACGTGCTAGCCTATATACCACATAGGTTAGAATCTTGATCGAACAACAACATGCGATACAAAATGATCCTTGCACCCACGTATCCTTTGGCATACACGGCATTGATAGTGACTGCAACATCCATTTCATTCGTACATGATTTGTTCCGACCAAGTAGAACAGCACCTAGCTAGATGGATAGATATACAAATTATGTGGTTTTGTTAATTTCACTACTTTTATGGAATTTATAGAGGATTTCCACACATTATTGGTTTTTTGTTTTTCCAAGGAATATGATTACGAGATTTAGTACTGACAACAATAAAATTAAGACAACAGGTCAAATTACCGAATATTAATCATTCAAGCTGCTCGGCAGCTAGCCACAGAATGCCATGTGAATTTCACAGCTTCTGGGGAGCTTATAGAGATTTTCCGACATATATTTGGTATACAATATTCTTTCGAATTCTCTACTCGTTGCTGACGATTACCCTCAATGAAAATGAGTCAAAATATCCGGGTCTATCTCATATATATACAAATTACATGCGATCGGAGACGTGATCCAGTGATTCCCAACCTTTTTCATCTCGTGCCTCCCTTGGCCGGAATTTAAGCCAAAATTCCCCCCGTTAGGAGAAATCTGTCCGATGATTAAAAAGGTCATTTTTACAGCGTAAACTCCTGTTGACTGAGAGAATAATACGGGCGGTACCGAGAGTTTGTTTGTAACAGGGCTGTAACAACACTTTGTAGACCTCCAAAACAATGGTCTTGGTCCCAATCAAACAAATTCTGGAAGGCTTGACTAAACAGACCAACACACTTCCATTTGTGTTTCCGGCTTACCATGCACCAATCGCTAATATAACTGCTGTGAAAAATCAGTATGTATAAATTTACTGGTCTCGCGATTTTTTTCTCAAGTTTGCGTAGGCATTTGGCCAATAATATTGGTACTTTCATATATAGCAGGGTTAACCGGACTCGAGTCTGACTCGAGTCGTCATTTTCTGATGAGTCCACTTGACTCGATTCATTTTCTTAAAATACGGAAACGACTTGACTCGCGACAATCTGTGTATTCGACTCGACTTGGACTCGAGTCATTGTACATGACTCGAAACAAGCCATATTACTCGAGGCTATGAGACGGCCAAGACCAACATTTCATTGTAATTTCGAACATCAGTGAAGTGACCACCCTATTGGAATATTGTTTATTGGTCTTGGTACTTGAAAATGCGACAAAAACTGCTCAAAGTGAGTAAAATCCAGTTATAAATTCAAATCGTTCAATATCACCAAACAGAGTTATAAAAAGTGGGTTTAACAAGACTTCAACTGGAAACTGGCACTCAGCACAATGACTTGGACTCGGACTCGAGTCATAACACCATGGCTCGAACTCGTCGCTCTGCTAGGCTTACCATATTTTGGAAATCTAAAAAGAGGACACTTTTTCAGAAATTTGAGACTTGCAAAACCGGTGAATTTTTCCCACTTCTTTCTCGGTTGACTACAAAAAGAAAGGTCATCTTTCCGCTCAGAGCTCAAAATACAGTCTTTCTCTCCGCATTGCTAGGTGGATGACTAAAAAGAAGGGCATATTATAGAGTTGGAATAACCGTTTTTCACTCCGAAATACCCGCCGGAGCGTCACTTCTGTGGTAATTTACGGCATATCACTCCCAAATTGCTCTAAATCTTACCTAAATTTTCAAAATAGAGGAGAAAATCTCAAAAAAGAGGACAAAGGGCGTCCTCCGAGGACACTTTCAAAAAAGTCAAAAAAAGGACAAGTCCTCTTAAAAGAGGACGTATGGTAACCCTACCCTCTGCTCGGTTACTTGGACACGGACCTGACTCAATGGTGAATTGAAAATGACTCGACTTGACTCGAGTCAAAACTATGAAAGTGAGATTTACTTGTGACTCGGAGTCTTTTGACTTGGTTACAGGCCTGATATATAAGATACAGGTGATCAGATATATCCTGCTGGCGCTCATTGAAATTTAGGACACCCATTACGCTTCGACATCATGTTTAACAAGTCTTTGTTCGATCGGGTAGCTGTTAACTAAAAATGAAGCAATTAAGGCGAGCGATCTCTTTGACTTGAATCGATGGCGTTGTAATATTTAGTCACTGACTGAATATGTTGCCTTGAAATATAAGATAAATACTTTCACTAGAGGCCTTTTGATAGATTCGGCACGACATTTGCTCGCTTAGAATATATTTAATTGAGACGCTGTCGCTGGCCTACAAAATTGTCTTGCGAAATGCAGCACATCTGAACTAGTTTTTTTTTAAATGGTGGAATTTGTATGTGAAAAAGAGATTTCAAATAGCATTCGAACATACTTTCGGTATGGAAAAAGCCACAAGGACTACACGTTCGGATATAATTGGTTGGCTATGTGACAGTTCGGACATGTACAATTTGGGAAATCCGTTACAATTCTAAATCGGAATTCTTCCCTAAAATTGCGAAATTTCTTCCTGGTTGGGAGGCATTGTCCTAAACCATTGGAAAGAGATATCAGTTACGGGTAAGCACGGCCACAGCGAGCTGCTATGTGGCCGGCCACAGAATGTTATGTGAACTTCACAGCTTTTCTGGAACTTGAAGAGTATTTCCGCATATTCTTGGCTCTTTGATATCCTAATTGTTTCGTTCAGGTACTATGATTACGGGATTTAGTACTGAGATCGAGAAAACAGGTAAAATGACCGCATTTTAACATAGGCCTATATATGCATTCTAGGAGGTATATAGTCGAGTCTACTGAAGCTAGTTCATGGCCAGCCATGAAAACGAGTTTTCCATTGCCGGCCATGGAATAACACCTGTCATGGCCGGCCACAAAAATCCGTGGCCAGTGAGTGGACACGGGAATGCTGAAAGTCCGTCTCCATTTTTGACCAAGGTTTGCTCGACGAGTGCGACGACGGTGGCGAGATAGCGCAGTGGTAAAATCCGCGGCTGCAACACCAATGGGTGCGGGTTCGAGTCCGACCGAGGTCGACTTCCGAATTCCGATACCTAAGTGTTTGAGATTTACCTAGGCTCCTCCTCGCCCCCTCATCCGCGTCAGCGGTGTCTTACAAAAGTCTAGAGGTGGGCCGGGCTTTAAGTCGGCAGTTACGGAAAATAAGAAGAATATCGGCCTGATGTAAATGACCATAGTAGTCGACAAACACCATGAATATACTACCCCAAAACAAACAATTACTCGACACAGATGTTTTGGCAACACGTGTTGATCGAAACATCATGTCTTGGTGTGTCGTGGCGCAGTAATGGCTGGTCATATCTGCTGCTAGTCAAGTAATTCTACATTTGGCTAGGCGGTCGATTCGTAACAACTACAACCTCTCCATGATTACATGTCATGTTGATATCCTCATGTGAAAGCCAGATTTGGTTCATTGGTATGTTCCTGGTACTAAAATTGAGTCTTCTGAATGTTATTGTTTATTGCGATTTGCGATTAAGAATATTCTGTATTGATAACAGTGACAGTAATACAATTACCAAAACAAAATATAGTGTAAACCAATTATATAGGCCTGAGAAGCCCTATTTTTTAGCACAGCGGGATATATATGCTAATTTATCTGACTTTGTATTTTACAGAAAAAGTATTCAGGCATTGCTACTCGGTAACAGTTTACAACAATAAGTCCCCTGCCTTAGTCATGTATTGCCTACATCATGTAGCCTATGTACCGACATAGAAGCCATGCCAGCATAAGGTGTGCCAAGCAACTTGTAGCATCGCTAATGTTTAGCAAGCACAAATTAATCATATGCCGCGTTTGTATACAATACCTGCTATTCGACTGTATTTTAACATTGCAACGTAATAAAGTGATGTCAAAAGTTCAATATTTTATTTACTCATCATACGGTAACGAAGACAACACCACACTGTACGCTGTGATTGTGAAACTTTGAAAGTGGTTTTTCTCATCATACAAGAGTTGCCAAGGTTTCCACAAACATAAGTTTGCGTCGCTACGAGATGTTGAAGTTTACTTTTCTAGTCCGTGCTTTCGTCTGTTTGTTTTATTCACAACATTGGCGCCTATCAGATGTAAAACCTCATTTGCGCCCAGCACTGTAATTCGTGTAGCAGCAGTGTCTATTTGCGAAAGTGGAAGCCGTCAGTAAATATTACAATAATATACCGCAAATAGACACTGCTGCTACAGTATAGTTACCGTTCTGGGCACAAATTAGTTTTCACAGCTGATAGGCGCCAATATTGTGAATAAAACAAACACTCACGCTCACCGACGATTTATTACTTTCGTTTTCCGTGTGCCCGTATCTCAAGTCTTCGCTGCCGACTTTATGCTAGATTTACTTTCGCTCTGGCGTTTCCATACAGCGATGAGGAGTCGTTATTCCGAACCGGCATTCGCACCACTGCAAATAGTGTTGTGACGGTGGCGCTTTACCAACCGCGCCACTCGTTTCCCCGTTCCGTACGCACTTTGGTATGCGTGAATCTCATTTAGGGAAGAAACAGAACGTGCGACTCTTGGTTGGTTTTATGTGATGGGAAGTAAGTTCAAACGAATCTTTGTATGCTTACAGTTGACTACACCTGGTCTGATACATAGATGTCCAACAAAACGATTATTGATGCACATTTGTACGCCTCATGGGTCTACACTTTCCTGATATAAGCATTTCCATAGGTTGCAGTGTCATTTGTATATTCATGATTGTCTTTTTTTGGCGTTTTGTAACTTTTTTGTTCACTTTAGCAGCATGTGTAAACGCCTGGTCTTTTTCTCTTGAAGACACGGTATAAACAGCGACTGTGAACAAGCATAGGCAAAAGTAAACCCGCAGCACCTCGAGATAGTCTACTAACGAGACTCTCAGTACCTTCGGCTCTTACGTGACGAATTGAACAACGCATGAGTCGGTAGAGTTGATTGGAACACTGGCTCCTAAATCAAGGGTGGGCGAAACATTTCATGAAATCCATTGATGCGTTCTACAATCCACTTACGGGTTATGAGCCGAAGCTCTATTTTGACTAGTACCAGGGCTTGGGCCAACAAGAAAAGACCTCTGTATCAAACATATCAGCAATTTGCTTACGCATGCAGTGTTCGGGAACGATGTATTTGAAGATACTTTTTAGGGTACAGAGTTTTAATATACATTTTAATAGGATTACCATATTTTATAATCGGGTAAGGAGGACACTTTTTCAAAATAGAATACCAGTGGTAAATCTTGAAAAATAGTAAATTTTTGTCACTTCGTCGTCGCTTGACTGAAAAAAGGGTCAACTTTCCGGCTCAGCTCCCGAAATAGCAGCCTGAGAGTTACTTCAGGGCCGATATACTGTATATCAGTCGAATTTCAACCAATATTCTCAAAAAAGAGGACAGAATCTCACAAATGAGGACAAATCCTCCTAAACGAGGACGTATATGGTAACCCTACATTTTAATAATATATTCTACCATAAAAATATTAAAACCTGAAGCTTTTCGAGCTGACACTATTCAGAGGCAATCGTCAGTAAATAAAGAATTTCAAATACTTGCATTTAACCACATTGCATACATCAAATTGATACGTCATCAAAACAACATTGAGTACAGGCAAAACGCAAGCGCAGCGAGAGGCCAATTTCAGCTCAAGAAAACGCTCTTCCTGCTGAATAAATGTCAATTCAAGTGCGGATTAACGGTAAAGCGTGCGAACTCTGTCCAAAATCCATGTTGTTTGATGCGTTCCTGCAAGCGTGGAGTTATTCTTCATACCGACATTCACAGTGAACTCGTAAACTAGGCAATATATACTGCGTTGTTGAGAAGCATTGCGCGTTGCAGAAAGTAGTTGCTAGGTGGTGAATCCAACAATCGTTTTAACGATGTCGTAACAACGGTTTACCTCGGAAAATAATTGTTTCTCAAAACGAGAGGAGATGAGACCCAACCACGGTAAATGTATTGATACACTTTACCAAGACCTTGCGTTAATTTTTTAGAATTGCTGGCATTGAAATCGTTCAGTGTTCTGTCCATAGAGCTCTTCATAATAATGAGCTCGGGGTAACCTTTATTAATTAAAATTTTCCGGATAGATCCGAGTCCAGAGTTTAATTTGATTTCCGAACAGATCATCAATGCTCTGTGCGCCAATGTTCCAATTAAATTCAGTTTACGGCGGTTTGGGCTAAAGAAATTCCAGCGTAAATATTGTCTGGTAAATGTTGGTTTCCGGTGACCGAAGTTACGATGTTACTACCTCGTTTCGCTAGAACAGTGGTTCTTAACCTTTTTCCACTCACGTACCATATCGAGGATTTATGCAGTGCTCACGTACCACTTACATAAGTTACGCGCACCGAATGCGGTCAAAATATGGTAAATTGTCCATTTTAGGGCGCAGTACTATATATGACTTCTGTGGTGTATCCATTTGGGATTATTCAGGGTTGTAACAAAGTCGCAAGGCTCCGAGTCACAAGTCAATTTCACTTTTATGGTTTTGACTCGAGTCAAGTTGAGTCATTTTCAGTGGATCACCGAGTCAGGTCCGAGTTCAAGTCACGGAGTAGCGTGTCGAGTCCGAGTCATGGTGTTTTGACTCGAGTCCGAGTCTAAGTCAAAGTGTTGGCTATTCAGTTCCGAGTTAATGTCATGTGAAACCCACTTTTTACAACTCTGCTCGGTGATATCGAATGCTTTGCATTCATAGTATAATAATTTTCCTCACTTGTAACAGTTTCTGGTGGCAGTTTCAAGTACCAATACTAATAGATGGAATATTAATAGTATGGTACACCTACTATTCTTCGAAATTACAATGTAATGCCTGTCTTTGTACAACCCGGTCTTGAGTCACATAACTTGGTCCGAGTCATGCGCAATGACTCGAGTACAAGTCGAGTCAATATACAAATTGAATCGATTCGATTCGAGTCATTTCTCATTTTTACGAAAATGACTCGGGTCAAATCGAGTCACCAAAAAATCGTCATTACAACCCTGGAATTACTGTGGTCAAATATTCAAAAACGTAATTGGTTAGGTAAGAATCCCAATGCTTTACGACTAGATCGATTCCCCGTAGGCCGTCATTGTTGGGATTGCCCCTTAACCCACCACGACGACGACGACGGCTTCAAATAACTCAAAATCAACTCCACCTGAACTAATAACTCCCTTCGGTCGAAAAATAAAACAGAATCTGCTAGTGTATCACCTGGAAGACCACAGGTTGGGAACCACTGTCCTAGAGGAACGTACAAGAACGCGACGGTAACGAGTCATCGCACTCATCGTCAAATGTGAATTTCAAAGATGGATGTAGCGCATCCAAGTTATCCAGAAAATCTTCGAACTCTGACTCGTTTTGGCAGATATTTCATTAAAAGTAACGATGTATTTTAAACTAAATTAGGTATTTACTACAAGGCTGCGTCGATCAGTGACGAGCATCGGACGAATTCGGATAGGATTCGGACCGGATTTCGCGCAATTTTGAGACAGTCTGATCGGATTCGGCTTTTATTGCAAATTTTGTTTCGGATATTTTCGGATAGTTGTAACTTCTACTTCGAATATTATTGGATATATCGACCAGACCACACGTTCTGATAAGACCGGTGACACTCTAACAATGTTCTGTCAAAGATTAAAGGAAATATGTATCAGCTGGACCTAACATAAAAACTACTCGCAGCTCAGCAGCATTCTATAAAAAAGTTATTCGATTCATATTTTTCGGATTCTGTATGGCATTATTCGGATTCGCATGGATTTTAGTTGAGATTGTTCAGATTCGGACGGATAGCTCCTCAGCAGCTCGGGCCGTCGGACGGATTCGGATGCCCAGAAAGTCATATCCGCTCATCACTGGCATCGATATGAATGGGCTGATATTATCGGTATGGTCCGTATAATCATATGATACAGGTTGATGTACTGCGGTGTAGGCTAACTAAACGTTTTACCATGCAAGTTACGTGATGCATTTGTTCGTGCACCCAACTCCTTCCCGAGTACGGTAACCATCCAATTGGGATTTGATTTGTTTTTATTTCTGCTTTTGTTTTCTATAATTAACTAAATTGATAGAGAACAAAAGGAATGGGCTTCTTGGTGCTATAGAGCTTAAATATACAATTGAATAATATTTTCATTGAAAAATACGAACATTTGCGGCAGAATGATGTATATTTAACAGTGTTTTCGAATATTGGCTTTCTCAATTCGAATTTATATGACTGATGATATTAGTGTAGCGTGAATAGGTTCTAAATAATGGCCAATTCAAGTGGCGGGGATTAGGCGGCCGGTTTATCCAGCAGTTGCGCGCAACGTCTTGAGACGAATTGCACATCATGGTACTACTTTAGTAAGCAAGTTGGTAAACATACGCTGAAGTGAATGTTCTCGTATTTCACAGATATTTCAACCAACACAAGTGTTCAAGTTTCCTCAAGCATCAAATATAAAAGAATTACGTATTCTTGACGATAATTTCATTTCTCTTAACGATTAAAGTATGTAGAATATGTTTACGTACATATCAAATCTGTTCATGGCTAGCCATGACATTCAATATAGCCGGCCACGGAATATCACTTTTCATGGCTGACAGCGGGATATTTGTGGACGGCCTAAAAAATCCGTGGTGAGTTGGTGGCTACGGGAATGCTGTAAGTTTGTCTCCAAAGTAGTCTGAAAACGTATATTCGGCCAATTATAGCCGCATACGCTTTGAAATTATTCGGAGATGGCAAGTGTAGAAATAGCAGGGCGAATCTCAGCTCAACTCAACTCAATAGTAGCCGAAAATTTTGGAAATACATCCAGTTACTATGATACTGAGGCTCTTTCGTCCAATTGTCATTGCAAGATCGCTCATCGATAGTGATGGGATTATCTCTTGAAACAACTTTCTTTTTTATAATTCAGAAAAACCCTGGTAGTTGAATAAATATCCCGGTCACGTCGTTACCGTGGATACTCAAACAAATGGTATAAAAATCTCTAATGGCAAATATTTGGTAACTGCTGCCTGTATAAATACCCCACATCTATCTCAAGAAGTAATTCTGACGACGGGTATCCATTAGCACATAGTCTGCATCTTTTCTGCAAGGTGCTAGTGACAAACAGGCTGGAGTTTCTATTCTAAAATCACACTCATGATCCGAATGAATTCATTTCCGTTTTGACGTTCCTGGATGTTTAGGAATGTATCGTAATATTATTCCTACATTGCCGTCCAATGTCCATATATTCAATCGCACAAACAATAGTTTGAAGGTTGTAGTTGTAGTGAGCAGAATTGATGTGCTGGTAGAGCACAAAAACAAGTTATCTCTATCCAAAGGGTTTCATGAGGTGCTTGTTCCTCCGAAATTCATTGTTATCTTTCGTAGTAAATGTTATTTCTAGTTTCGCCGAATCGCCAAAGCGTGTAGGGTCTATGTGATTTTCTAAAATTTGGAAGGGGTGGGAGCGTGTTGGCAGTTCTGCTCCTCGTCTTCATATACCTCACCCGCTAGTCGGCCGATGTGTAGCAGAGTCGTATTCACAATTTTATAGCATGTTAATACCAGGGCGTATAAGCCTACCATATAACGCAGGGTTCCTTATACTTACTTCAGTGCGGATTCCTAATTATGCTTTCAGTCCTTGCGGACCCCCAAGCAATCCGTTGATGCCTGGTTTGGGATTGTGCCCAGAATGCTCTGGACTGCTATTGGCGGATATGATTTCTATTTATTCTGAACGTACTTGAGTGCATCGACTTCATAACAGCTATAGTTAGAAAAGGGTTAGATGAATTCACTCTTGTCTGTTATTGGCATATTATGTAAATCTCATGAATATTCTGCCAATATCTTGATATAACTTCTATGTGTGTAAAGCAGGGGTTCCTAACATTGTCTCTAGCGCCCCAGGGGGCGCTTTGGGTTTAGGGGCGGAAAAGCTCAGCGGGCGAAATGGGGGGCAATGGGCTCAGGAGGGTGGTATGGGGGGTGCTGAAGAAAAATGGCCACGCAGTAGATGGTGTAGTAAGGACATGTGATTATATAGTAGAACAATAGTTATATATATCAATGAGTTTTTCATTGCAAACAAACATTCGACAAAATCGGTCATATCACAAAGTTGTTGGTAGCGCTCATCGCGAAATATCCACCGACGATATTTCCATGAATGCGGTGGATTATTTTAATTCATGTAAAATGAAATTGGCGTACTTTTGGATTGACAATTCCCCGTTAAAACACAGCTCCCGTGACGCTATAGCTACTCCAAGTCGTTTCGACACCTTCCTATCTTTTCATTGTATCGCAGTTTTGTGGTGTTTTCAAATGATGAAAGTATTGATGAACCGATACTTATACTGATAGCTCGGGTTATTTTCAACAAAATGCTTTGAACTGGGTATTGTGTCCTGCAGCGCATTGTACGTCGAAATCGCAAAGGCACTGTAAAAGTGATGCCCTTTATACATTAAATATAGGCCTACTTGTATTCGAGGGCTACAAAATGTAATTGTCAGAATATTTCTTCATCGTATCATAAAGGATGATACTGCTTAGTGTTGTTACCGCCATTCATGTTAAGTTAATAGCTTGGTGCAGTACTATAATTTGAATGCGAGCAAAGATCTCTACGTGTACCACATTCTCAGTTGATTTAGTAAAGTCACACAAAGCAATAAAACAAAACCCAATACAATTAACTTCCCCGTATTGCCAATTGCAGAGGAGAATTCTGGATGTGCATGTGCATCGATCTTCAATCAAATGCTATGAGCCAGTAGGGCAATGGTTCCCAACATTTTTCGTCTCATGGACCCCTTGGCCGATATTAGAGCTAAAATTCCCCTCATATGAAAAAGTTGCCCGTGACGAAAAAACGTGCTTTTAAACCCACACCAATTTGTTGACTGAGCAATAGTATATGAACAAACTAATTCAGATATGTCCGAACTATGTCGAATGCTGACCGCACTACACTTTGGTACAGTACAGCTAAATTTGACCTGTTTTTACCGGTCGGGTAGCCGCTGAAAAATAAATCAACAAGTCCACTTGCTATGACATTGAGTTTAATCGGTGAATTTGATATGATTTTCCACGTTAGCTCATATGTTGGCTTAAAAAGATAAACATTTTCACCAGCGGCCTTGTACTGAATTCGGCTTGACTTTTTCCTGCTTAATAGCAATTTGGTCGAGAGGCTGTCTCGGGCCCAACGAAATCGTCTCGCGAGCCTCACTTAATCAGGGGGTGTAATATCTACGGAGGCATAAACATACGCTTAGCTTAGAATCCGCCGAAGAAACATACAATTTCGAAAAACTATTTTCATACTTAACAGTTCTACCAGAAAAAAATCTAAAAACCCTGTGAACCCAGTGTCTCTTCCGATAAAACCCTAAAGATAGATTTCCACATACAATTATACCGTGAGTTAGTCGAATAGTCCAATCGTGAAATGCCGACCCGAAACCAGTCTTCGACCAGTTACCCGTTTTTTACTACTATAGGGGGGGCAGACCCAGGCAAAGTTTAAAAGGGGGCGCCGGAGAAAAAAAGGTTAAAAACCGCTGGTGTAAACTATATATCATCATTGTGTTCTTAGTGTAACATATCATGGCGAATTACGAAGAATATGAAGAATATGAATATCAAGAATATGAAGAAAGTTGCCAGACTAGCTGGGATAATGTTCAAGACACAGTGAGAGATGGAGCCGGAGATTTTAAGTATCTAGAAAAACAAACAATAGTTGAGTCTGAGACGGATGGCAGGATGGTAAGTTTTTTTTCACATCTGGAATCATTTCCTAGCTGGATTATAGATACGTGCTCCTTTTAAAACCTTTTTAATGGGGTCTGATTTTCATGAAATTTCACACTGCTTATAAATATTTACATAAACTTTTTACCATGCGATCAGTCGTGGCATCTATGGTATTGTTGTCCGTTGCAAAGCAGTGATGAGCATTGGGCGGACCCGGATAGCATTCGGACCGGATACTGAACAATTTTGTGGCAGTCGGTTAGGATTCGGATAAAGAAAGAACGATTTTTTCAGTTGTTGTCGTGTAGTTGTAACTTTTTATACGAATATGTCCGGATAGTTGTAACCAGATGTGAGTTTTTATCACAAGCAGCCCACAGAAAGAAGTCATCAATTCGATAAACAAATACAAACAGTTGACACCTTTTGATATTACTGGTAGGCTGGTAGGCTGGAGTTATTGCCGTCGAAAAATTTGAATTATGAATAAAATAGTATTTACGGTGACCAATTCTTTAATTATTTATCGTAGTGGTGTCCACCGTAAATACTATTTTATTTAAATCCAAATTTTTCGACGGCAATAACTCCACTTCCACACGTTGGAATTGAACCAAATTTGGTGAACATCGTTTCTATAGACAACCTAACACTTTCATGGGGTGAGCAGAAAATTTTTTATTATTTATTTTTATATAATAAATAGAAACTTTCTTCCCCTGTAGCAATGCGGCTACACGTTGGAATTGAACCAAATTTGGTGTGTAGGCTTAAATTAGGTAACCTAACAGTTTTATCAAGTAGCCAGTGCTATTTGAGAAAAAAATTCATTTTTGAAGAGCCCTAGTGCACATGGTTTCTCATTTAAATCATACAGAAACGCACCGTACTCACTCAATTTTATCTTTTATTCCCCTATGGTCCGACTCCAATAAACACCAATCCTTATTCAAACAAGTCTCTAGCGATAACATTGCGCAAAGGATACAGTAAGACGTCGAAAATTATGTCCGAATTTTCAAAATTGTGTTCTCCAATGCTACAGTCTCATCTCCATCGGAGTGTACAATTCAGGACTTCCACGAGTTAGAATCCGTGACATGTTTTTCTTGTCATGCGAATATTGTTTGTGTCACTACAATGTGAAGTGCTACAGAAATAGGTAGCCTATCTACCCAGGTGAATGCAGGTAGCTGTAATCCAACCTACATGCTACGAGAGGGTTTAAACAACGACGGCAGGGAGCAGTGTCTTAAAGAAAATGAACTCGAGATTTAACTGCAGAATAACTTACATATGCCTCACGCGGATTTCTAGTTTTTTTTCTTTATATTAATCGTGTTCTAGTACTACCCAATTTGTGCTTCAGTCTGTTTAGCTCGGGCTGGGTTCAGTTACACGTGCACGTTCCACGCCCACCCTTACCGACAAAAATATTAATATAGGGCACGGTACAGGTTTATCTCCGACCTTCCCAAAACCCCTCAATCATTGACTGTATAAAATACGATGAACAAAAATAAGGGTAACGTCCATGTGTTTGAGGTTCATTTTCAACTTATCACATCGCTATCGAACAAATCGCAGCGACTGTTCACTCACAGGTTGTCACGGAACAAAAAGTTCTGGTTTCATCGAGAGACCAGTCTGGAATGAGCGCTGGGAATCATCGATGGTCCACCAATACGCAGGCAAGGAACCGTATCGCGATATCAAGTTTGCGATATACTGCCATACTTTGCTACTTTAGATGTTAATAAATGCTACGAATTTCCCAATCTTTAGATTCGCGAAATAGAAGAACAACGTGAAGATGAAAAGAAAGACAAAAAAAAGAAAAAGAAATTCAAGTATAGATTGAAATAGATAAACCACACATGGATTGACTTAAAAAATGCATTTTTAGGCTGTCACTTACTTACAAGTAAAGTTGAAAAGAAGCGATCAAGTGAGTGAGTATTTTCAATGTCAAGGTTTCTAGTGCCATATCCTGGGTGTTTTGAAGTCGGAATCGTCCATTCTCAGCAGAGCTGGAGCCGGCTCAATCCAAGCCATGGAGTTTCTTGAAATGTAGATTCGACTCCGTTGTATTTCATAATATGTTATCCTGGTACTATTTACTGAATTCCATATTTAACAGCAACTTCCAACAGAATTTAGAATTGTTGGCCCCTTGTCGTCATCCTTCTTGACTCCTAACGTTTCTGGTGACTTGCCAGCAGATCAGTCACATGGCCGTAGGTGTGACCCATGGTACTGACTAGCAGAGGTGGTCAGTAACGAAGTGCTTCTTCTTTTCCGAAGTACTCAAGAAGTATTCCTCTACTTCTGGTACACACCCGAGTAGATCTTTTTTTGGCTACTTCTAATTCTACTTCGTAATATTTTGTGAACTACTTACTTACTTTTCGCTATTTTCAGTTGGTCAAGTAGAAGTAGTTTAATCCCCCAATAAGAAAGATAGCCTGGGAAATTTCGGGGCTGATTTCACGTAGTACCAACATTTAATTTGCAAAAAAGTCGTGAAGTAGCCTACCCATAATTTTCGTTGCGCTTCGTACACAATAGTTATGGAGTGAAAAATATGTTTTACCGAAAGTATATCAATGAGTATAACTTAAATACCGAGTAGCGTGGTTCCGTTCACACAGCATTGTCGCCTATATCAAATATTTCATCACAGTAAGTATGGCCCACGTAACCTTTGAAACTACCGTTTCGCAATCTAGCAATTACCTATTATACCTAGCAGCTCATGACGTGTCCTAATCAGGAAAAGTAGACTTTGAAACTTTCTGGAGAAAAGACATGAAATATATTTTCCGCTTTGTAGAAGTAATGTTTGTATTTTTCTTTTAATAACGAGTTTTATGTGTTGAGTTGTGATTATAGTTTCCGGTCTTTTGTCTGGAGAACATACATGATGAAGTAATAACACTAATGTAGTAATGCATTTTATTTTCCAAAAATAACGCTATACACTATATGGCATTTTTAGGAACTGCCATATTTTTAATTAACGTATACCAATCGCGCAAAGTGTTAAAGCCGCATCCAACTCAACTTCTCAATATGAATCAAGCTCTACTAGCACTACACCTTCCGCATAGCACCATTTGCAGCTTTTGACAGTTCATGCGAACGTTCTACGATCGTTTTCACAACTACTTACTTACTTGAGTATATTTAAAGTCAGTCAATTCTACTTCTACTTCAAGTAGTTTAGGTTGATTATCTAAGAAGTACTTCTACTCGTACTTGAGTAGATTTTTTCGTCGCTACTTCTACTTATACTTGAGTAGCTTTCTTGACTACTTTGACCACCTCTGCTGACTAGTGACCGACCGACCAATTCGATGGCTTTCACTAAGGTATTTACTTAAGTCGGAGCTGAAACTGGAGCAGTGGTATCAATGACGCCTGGAGCTGAAGATGGGGCTAGTTTATGATAAAAAAGAGCTCCGGCTCTAGAGACCGAGCAACGTAGCTTTTATGCCTCCTCTAAAGCCCTGGTCCTCAATAGAAAGAACTTGCTAGATTCCCATTACTACTCAGTGGCTGTTTTTTGTGTTTTACAGCCAAATCAACAAGCGAAAGTGTTCAATTCTCCTCAAGCATCAAATACATGGGAATTAATTGAAGAAAATTTCACTTCTCTTGACTATTAAAGTAGCTTACATAAAATAGGGGTGCATATACAATTTGTTTACAGTACATTTTGATAATTGTTTTACTGACACTGGTATAAATACAGAATATTCATAATCGCAATAAACAGTAACATAAAGAAGACTCGATTTTAGTATCAGGAACATACCGATGGAGTAAATTTGGATTTTACATATATATATCAGCATGACATGCGGTCAATCAGAGGTAGCAGTTTTTACTAATTGATCGCAAAGCTTCATGTAAAACACATACTGTATGGCAGCAAGTATTTCAGAATGACATGCAGTCATGCCGAGGTAGTAGTCGTTACGAAATGACCACAATGCTAAATGTAGAAATAGTTTCCGTAGGCCTATATGGCCTGGCCATTGCTACGTCACGACACTTCAGCAAGACAAGATGTTTCGTTCAACATAGACTCCGCGAAGTGTGACGCCAAAACAGCAGCATCGAGATAACCTCAATGCAATATGATTGTCGCATGTTGCCCGATACCTTCGATATATGTATCATATGTATGTTCTGCCCAATTGTCAACTGTTCATATAGGCACATCATCGGCCGGTGCCGAATAGTCTCATAAATGAGCTAAATCCGCAAGGTGAAGAAATGTCAAGTCGAAATCAGATGCGTCTCGCAAAAGAGGTTTTTATTATAGATTAGTCTGATAAGTTTTAGCGTTTGGAATATCGTTTGATTATTTAGCAGCGGCGAGGTCACGAAAAAGCCAACGTGCAACTTGGTAATCAATACCAACACTGTTATGTATAGCTAATTATTAGGGCGGTTTTTTTGACATGTCAAAATTTGTCAAAACTTTGTCAAATTTGTAGCGCTAGGTCAAAATTTGTCAAAATTGTTCATTGAGTCAAAAATTTTTTGACGTCTGCATTTCGTTGGTATCGTAGCTTTTGCACTGTCGATGAACATATCATTTGATATTTCACAGGTTTTAGCCTACTTTATAGGCCCACCGTTGTAAACTGCTAATTGTCTGCTCATTGTGAATCATAAACGGTCAAATGAAACAAATATGTGGACATGGTATTATGGTGAACGTACCGCAATATCCTAACTGAAGAAAGACTTCTTGGGCATTGCATCATTCTTATATCAAGAAGCGCATGATGAAAAACTGTGATGTAGACCAGTGGTTCTCGACCTTTTTCACCTCGCGGACCGGTAGAATTTCCAAAAATATTTGGCGGATCGGCGGGTCTCGAAAACTGAAATCAACCCAAAATATTATTACGAAAAGACACCAACCTTTTAAAAGGATTAATGATGCTGGCTCAAGCCTATGCCTAACCGGTACCACCATCATCGCATCGCCGTCTGCGGTCTCTTATTACCCGATATGCCGAACTTTTCTTAGTGAAAATCAATATCTCTCCGATATTTTCACCGCTAATCCCCAAGATGGCATCAGAGAGTCAGAATGTATATATCAGCGAGGTGGCGTGGTACACAGCAGGTCACCAACTGCATTCCAGAGATGAGCATGGATTAGGATTAGGTTTTGAACAAACAGGATTTGTGAAATTTTGTCGGATTTGGATTGGATTTGGATTAGACATTTTTTTCGGAACGGATTAGGATTTGGATTGGATTGA
The DNA here is from genome assembly GCF_051294905.1 of Botryllus schlosseri. Taxonomy (NCBI): domain Eukaryota; kingdom Metazoa; phylum Chordata; class Ascidiacea; order Stolidobranchia; family Styelidae; genus Botryllus; species Botryllus schlosseri. The sequence continues at coordinate 27,078,929 of NC_137238.1, forward strand.
CCTATTTTCTGGGAGATTGAAATGTCGTGTGGCGAATGGCGACAAACTTTATTCAGATCCGTTATTAATGTACTTATGGTTACTAAGTTATCTAGAATCAAGTGAATCGTTGGTTGTGAAAGAAAATTTTCGAATCCCTCCATTGCATAAATTAGTATTTTTTCTGAATTTCCAGTTGGAATCGGATTAGGATTGGACATGGACATGAATATGAAAAAGTTATGGATTAGGATTTGGATTTGGATTTGAAGGTTCGGATTTGGATTGGATTAGGACATAGAAATTTCAAATCCGCTCATCTCTGCTGCATTCCTACCAAAAATTCCCCAAATATCGATAACAAATGTATATATTTGTAAGGGTAATGACATAATCGCACCCCACCATGCCCTGATAACGCACGACACAGCACAGAATAGGGCATATTCTGTCATCTACCGGCATACTAAACCTCACAATACCTTGCATTCCGCGACTGAGATGTAAAATCACTGAAATATGACGAAACTTCCAACTGAACTTTAGGAAGCATAAAGCCTAATTTGATTATGAAATGGTGATAAATCTCTGAAAGTAACACGAGGTGCTTTGCTAACGACACAAGTACATACGACCTTTCCTACACGTAGGAAAGAACTTGAAACTATACGTGATCACGATGTTTTCAGATCATCATGATAATTTATGTTACAAACATCAATACGGTTGTACTTGAATATGGTTCCAAATTCAAGGAATCAATGCAAGTCATCAATGACGAGAACACGATGAGAGATCATCATCTTCTCAAGTTTATCTTTTTGCCGTACCCTGCAGTGCCGTAGCTTTTCCATCAAAATGAAGAACACAAACTTCAAGTTAATGAGCAATTTTCTCCCGTCTCTTCGATAAAAATCGTGTTATACGTGGTTCGATTGAGGTTTCTGCTAGGCGAAGTACAGCGCGACATCCACACGATTTCTCTGTTTGGTCTTGATGAGGGATATTGATGAAAAGCTTTTTTTCGGATGGGTATGTTGCGCATAAAATCAGCAGTAATTTCACTGCTTTATCACTGAGCTCGGGTTATTCATTTTTCAGTGATATCCAAAACTGTCATTATACTTAGACAGTGGCATCACAGGAAAGCTCAATCAGCGATTCTTCCTCTATATTGTCAAGATTACCCTCATTAATATCGGATGTAAAAGGATTAACAATCCAGTAATTTCCCTTTCGCGGTTTTACACTTTCTGGAAAATATTTGTCAAAACTGACCTGTACTTATAATGGCAAATAATTCCCGTGTGGATACAGAATCATTGGAAACAGCGTCTATCAAAGAGGGAAACATATCAATATCATCTTTCTCAACATTGTTCTTCCAAAATATCAGTTTGCGTTTGAAGGCATCGGTTTTGTTTACGCGGTGTAAATATGTTGGTGTGATTTCCTTGCAGCGACTTATTCAGGTCATTCATGCGACTGAATATGTCTGCTAAATACGCTAGCTTTGCGGTCCACATCTCATCTGATGGGAGTTTTTTTGGTGGAGAATTTCCCTCCAACAGAAACTGTTTGACTTCCTCCCTCAACTCAAATAGTCGAGTGAGAACACGTCCTCTCGAGAGCCACCTTACCTCTGCATTAGGGTTGCCATATTTCAGATGATGAGTTCGAAAATACAGGGAGCGTAATTGCACATCGTTAAGTCATGTAGATGTACTACCGATAAAATTATTTTTCAGTCTTATGCCAGCGCGCACCACGGAATTTTATAAACACCCCACATCCACTGGTTTCCAACCTTTTATGGTCGCAACTCCATCTCCAATTTGAAAATGTTCCGTGGTCCAGATCAAAATTTGACGAGCTGATTTCTAAAAGAAATCAGCACCTTTGCCCCGACTTACTCACGGGCTATTTTGGAAGCTGATTACGTTCAACATATTCGCAAACCCCAGAACAAAGGCAAACGACCCCCCATTTAGAACCACTATCTTTGAATAAAGCATTTAAACGGCCTCAACGATCTCTAGGAATATACCGTTCTCCTATAATTGCGATTACAATTAGGCTTATTCCAGTAAATGAAGATTGTTTCTATTTATATTTTATTGCAGTTTTTGCGAGGGTGGTATAGTCTCCGTATTAAAATCTATCAACGTGATAGTAAATCGCGCGTAGCGCGAAGAAAAATATCATGCATCAGCATAAATATTCCCCAAAAATATTGTTTTTATGCTGATTCACGAAAAAAATTATGAGCTCGATACGTCAAGTCTTCAAAATTCCGGACATTTGGCATATTTTAGAAATTCCTTCCGGACGCTAGTTTGAACAGTGAAATTCCGGACATGTCCGGGAAATTCCGGACGTATGGCAACCCTACTCTGCATGAAGTAAAAGATGTTGATGTTGCGCACGCAGGCCATCACAAAAAGCCTCAAAACCCCTCTATTTGACCATTTGCTGTTTACCGCTTTTTTCTTCTACATTAGGCATCCGTTTAGTAAGTCAGCTTTTCTTGCCTAAACGCGGCAGGCGCGAGAAATTTTTATAATTCATGACTGACTCGGTCAATATGATCGGCCTTTGCATATATATCGCAATCAATTTTTATCCTCTGTCTGCTCACGTAATGTGATTTACCGGTAGAGTTGAGTGAGGTGTGTTTGAAAAGGTAGGGCCCATCAATAATATTTAAACATCTCCGGGTGTATACCCGTTGGCAGGAACGAAACAGCACTTGGTCAGGCCCCCAAAAATAACTTGAGTCTTGGGCTCCCATAGGGTGCTAAGCCGACCTCCCATCATGTTGTTCGATTTTGCCACGAAATTATAGTCTATTGAGACAGCGCGAAACGCGAAAATTGTCGATAATTCATGATAAAATCGGTCAATAAGATCGGGAATTGCATATATGTTGCTATCAATTTCTTGTCCTCTCTGCTCACGTAATCAGATTTACCGGTAGAGCTGAGTGAGTTGTCTTTGAAACTGTAGAGCCCGTAAATAATAATTAAACATCTTCGGGCAGGCGGACCCGTTGGTATGACTTCGTTACATGATGTTATTTCGTGACCTCCTGTCTGCTATATCAAAAAATATAGAGTCGCCCAAACGTACTAAACTAAAAGATCACACGATTTCAAATTGATATTTCTTCACTGGCATATAATTTTCCCTACGGGATGGTATTTGTCTTGTGAGGTTCAGATTGCCAAGACAGAAGCATTGGGAGCCAGTCATTTAGGCGCCTATGGACTTGACAACTAAACATACATGCATTTTGTATATATAACGAAGTTTTCGGTCAGCATAAGGGCAGTCCTTTTCGGCCAAGGTTTTCTCGCTGCTGATCAATCTGGCACACTTCTTGCAGTCGCATGTTACATGGCCCAAAACTTCATATGTCTTGGTGCGTCGTGGCGCGGTAATGGCTAACGTCGATATTCCCATTTCTATAAATCTTGCGTATTTTTTTCTTGGAGGAAGAGTGACCAATAATTAAGATCCGGCTACTTGAAATCGCGCACTGCGCGAAAAAAATTTGAAAAAGTTGCACAAATTTTCAAAAAATACTCTATAATTTATGCTAATTTACGAAATAATTTTGGGCCCCCATCGAGCTCAGGCCTCCATCGAGCTCATCCCCCCCCCCAATTGGGGGGTTTGGGGTGCGGCAGTTACGGTTCTGGACATAACTATCGAGAGATCGAAATAATTCTGAACTGGTCGTTCGTCCAGGTAGTTGCAGGGAACAAGAAAATTCGTCAATGATACTGCCTTCATTTTCATATCGAACAAAGCGAGCAAGTATTGCACAATTACTCAAATGCGTAGGTTCGTCAATTTGTATAGCGAAATATTTCGAATTCTTTACTTGCTCGAGAAAGTGCTGTTCCACATCAAGTGCCTTATCCAATATTCTCCTTTGAATTGAATCATTTCATAGTGGTACGGCTTTAAGTTTGTGAGCTAATTCCGGACCCAAAACTTTTTTCGCAGCTGCTAACAGGCATGGTTTTATCAAATCCTCTCCCATAGTAAAAGGCTTTTACGATTTGCTAATTAGGAGGGCAATTATATAAGATGATCTAAGAAGATGGTTATAAGTAGCTGTCATCTTTTGTGAATCAATTCTTTCATTTTCAACTTTGTAGAGTAGCCTTTTGAAATAAGAAACAGGCTTTCCAACGAGGTCGGCATGCAATGAGTGAAAATGTCGAGTAAGCTTTGAAGGCTTCATGGCGTCGTTTGAAAGTATTTTGTTTCAAACCAAGCACGTGGGAACTGGTGCTTTGACACTGCTTGGAGCAATAGAAAATCAGAGCTTAAAGTACTTATCTATCATATTGCCTTGTGAAGTCTACTTTTCAGCATTGCCTGACCGCTTCACGTTAGCTGGTACATCTGAAGTACTCCTTCCTTTGTGCTGGTAGACCCTCTCTAAAGAAATGCTCAATACATTGCTGTTTGCTAGATTTCATAATAATGTCAATTTTCACTAAATTGAACGTTCAAATTTCGTTCGATTATGCTTAAAGTCTTCTTAGCCTGCACAGTGCACATACAACTGGTCTTGGAAGTTTGACACTTACAAGTCAAACAATTGTTTGTACTCAACAATTCATATCTGTACCAGCAGCATGTGTTGTGATCATAGACGCCGGACGCAGGTAGGCTGGGTATACCGCGCATACCCAGACAAGTTTTTGGGTATGCGGTTACTCTGAATTCCGCTAGGTATGTAAACGCCTAAACTAGCTGGTAACTTCCGCAAATTAGAAATAAGCAATTTATTTCGTTTCTATACTGCTGCTCAGGTGAGAAATTAGCACCAATACATTGATCGAACAGAAGTAATGATAGAAGACGCTATGCGAGACGACCGAGACCTCGGTGTTAAAGATTTCAATTTCTACGTGCGAAATGCCGTGATTGCCATGTACTCTGTAGTAATATGACATCTGATGCGCCAGCCGGAACTATCGCTTCTGCGGCGATTGTGTTGTCATACTAACTCCTAAGACGGAATTGATATTTACCGCACCGCGCTGTTTTCTAGTTGTATTTTCATTACTACGTTACACAGGAAATACTACGAACATATCGAAATTGATTCCCCGTATTCGAGACGTTGGCTACTGATGTGAGTCAGTTGAAAAGCATTTGCTAAATTAGTTAACAGTATGAGGTTATTGTTTCATCACCTTGCGTTCTGCGATTAAGATACAAAATTGAAATTTGTCTCGCGGATGGGCAAGAATGTGGCCACGGACCGGTGCCGGTCCGCGGACCGGCGGTTGAGAACCACTGATGTAGACAACATTGTCAGAATGAAGCAACATGGTGTGTCACCAGCAGTGTATGCACAACTTGAGTGTTGTCAGCCAGCAACTGCTGCTGTTGAACGTCCTTGGCAAGTATCTTAGCAAGGACATGCACTTTCTACCCAAGAATGTAGGAAAGTATCTCTCGTTGTACTACAAAATATTTTAATTATTTCTACCATAATACGTCTTGAAACCACTGGAATTCTTCATAGGGCCAGATTTCGTTAAAATATTGGTTTTTTCGTTAAACAAGTAGCCTGTTTCTAAGCCACAAACGCTTTTCCATACCAAACTACTTCGTAAGGACAGCCAGTTCCAACCAGAAATGAAGATAAGTGGTACAATTTTAACAATATGTGGGAAAACACCTGATTTGCATACGTTAGGTCAATATTTGGTCCAAATTCATTTTGTTTGGGTAAAAAAGTCAAGATTTGGATTTTTAAGGCAAAAATTTTCCTTTTTTTAGGTAAAAAAAACGCCCTACTAATTATTTAATTTTTTTATTTAATAAAACACATACGCGGTGTCTATAGCTGTCTACGTGTCGGAGGTTTACCTGGACTCCTCATCGCCGACCTCACTACTACGGTAGTGCATTGAAAAGCCCAAACTGAAAGTGAGCCGTGGTACAAGTCGGCAGCATAGACAGCGATGGGGACGCATGGGAGCGATAGAGAAGGAAGGCTGACTGCGAGAGAGATTGAAAGACGTTCCCAAGAATACAAAAGCAAAGACCAATGAACATTATGAAATCCATGTGGTGGAGCACAAGCCCTAAAATGCGTCCACTGTGTCTGTGTACATTATTACAAACATACATGCACGGTGTTCTTTCATAGTAATGAAGTCTGGCTCTCGGGTTGCCGTGAAGGGCGAATGTGTATCTGTAGCTTAGCCCGAAGAATTACCCGCAGAATTTTAATTGATCACCGCGTAGAGAGGTACAAAGGCCAGAGTTTAATGGTGCTAGACAAAATACTGTTTCGGTCTGTATTAGCATAGCCTTTATAAGATAGTCGTTACACTCCATTGTTTCCTGTGGTAAGTATTGGCCGGACAGCAGCACCTAGCGGAGGTTGTGTTAATCTTTATTTTGGGCGACGGTTGTCCTTGTAACTCTTCCAAAGAAAGTTCTTCCTTGCGTTTTTCGGGTGAGCATTTAATAATGATTGCCAAAACAGGAACTAGTAAGTTATCGAGAGGAAAGTATTGCTGTGTTCCGCATTGTTCTAGCTACCTGCAAGTGCATTTCCTCTGTACCTTGTTGTCACTGATGGCAAACCTTGGTTTGATTTTAGTACTAAAGAATAACCGGGAGGAAGTTGGCCATCAAATTTTTTTTTCAGAACTACTATGTACAACAACGCAGGTATCGGATGTATCACCAGGATATCTCTTCCGGCCATGGCGCGTGGCAGCAATCGGCCACATATGATGTTTCGACGTTGGCCGCGTTGAAATACGAATTAAAGTAATTTCAAATCAATCAGCATACAAATTACCGACTGATTTCATCGCATCACGTCATTTGTGAAACAACTAACAAAGAATATAAGCTCGACTGGCACCTGAACAGAGCTATCTCGCGAAACACTATCGCCGTCGCGACATCTTCAGAGCTGCTAATTGTCGCTCTGCTGCAATCAAAATATCGCAAAATGCATTTCTAGCCAACAAAATCTGGATTTGACAAAACAAATAGTGTTCCGACACGTGAAACGCCGTACCTCAAACTCTTGATGTCTCTTTTTCGATCAAACAGTTGTTTTAGAAAGTAATAGGAGAGTCCTACATGTTGCGAAACTATAAAGAAGTGTGTGCAACCCATCTTGAAGAAATCTCAAAACTATACGATACGCTTAACTATACAGTTAAGAATATTAAAAGTTATTCACGAATAATATTCAAAATTTTTCAATCTATTCACTGTGTCAAGGAATGGCTTTCAAATACGTATAGCTTACAGTTAAGCCTAGCATCACACCAATTTTTAGCGATATCCAAGTGACGCAAGGTGTCCAACAGGCCCGATACGTTCGTCTGCACAGTCATTGAAATTCAAATTTATAAACGAAAAATATTCGAAAATTTTAAACTATAGCCTGTGTCAAAGAATGGCTTTCAAATATGCATAGCCTACAGTTAAGCCTAGCAGCACCCCAATTTTCAGCGATATCCAAGTGGCGCAAGGTGTCCAACGCGCCCGATACGCCCGACTGCACAGTCATTGAAATTCAAATTTATTCACGAAAAATATTCGAAAATTTTCAAACTATAACCTGTGTCAAGGATTGGCTTTCAAATACGTATAGCCTACAGTTAAGCCTAGCAGCACCCCAATTTTCAGCGATATCCAAGTGGCGCAAGATGTCCAACGGGCCCAATAAACTCGACTGAACAATCATTGAAATTCAAATTTATTCACGAAAAATATTCGAAAATTTTCAAACTATAACCTGTGTCAAGGAATGGCTTTCAAATACGTATAGCCTATAGTTAAGCCTAGCAGCACCCCAATTTTCAGCGATATCCAAGTGGCGCAAGGTGTCCAACGGGCCCGATACGCTCGGCTGGACAGTCATTGAAATTCAAATTTATTCACGAAAAATATTCGAAAATTTTAAACTATAACCGGTGTCAAGGAATGGCTTTCAAATACGTATAGCCTATAGTTAAGCCTAACAGCACACAAATTTTCAGAGATATACAAGTGGCGCAAGGTGTCCAACGGGCCCAATAAGCTCGACTGAACAATCATTGAAATTCAAATTTATTCACGAAAAATATTCGAAAATTTTCAAACTATAACCTGTGTCAAGGAATGGCTTTCAAATACGTATAGCCTATAGTTAAGCCTATCAGCATCCCAATTTACAGCGATATCCAAGTGGCGCAAGGTGTCCAACGGGCCCGATACGCTCCGCTGCACAGTCAGTGAAATTCAAATTTATTCACGAAAAATATTCGAAAATTTCAAACTATAACCGGTGTCAAGGAATGGCTTTCAAATACGTATAGCCTACAGTGAAGCCTAGCATCACACCAATTTTTAGCGATATCCAAGTGGCGCAAGGTGTCCAACGGGCCCAATAAGCTCGACTGGACATTTCTATTAGAGGTTATCGGCAAGGCCGGTTATCGAAGCCGATATTTAGAGCTTTGCCGATTATCGATATCGGCCTATGAAGGTCGACATCGCGGTTGACCTCTAATTTCTATTCCAGGGGTTCTTAACCAGGGCCCGTAGACCCCGTCGGGGTACGAAGCACCACATCAGGGTGTACGATGTGCGATGTGCAATGTGCATTGTTGAATTAGGCCTATATGCTGTGGAATATTTTCTTGGCCAATTTATTCAACTGGAAAATAGTCTGGTGTGAATGGGCTTTCTGATTTCAATGTAGGTACCTTCAGAAATTGTGTTGAAAATGGACAGGCCGCTACGAAATATCTCGTTGGAAGCACAAGGGGTACGATCGCTAAAAAGGCTAAAAAGCAATGCTATAACCATGGCTCAATAATTATTATCTTTAAGTTGCTATTGACATGTTCAATAATAATCGAAGGCAAAATCTATCGCTGATTTAATTTGACTTTGGCAATGACAATAGCCTATATTTATCACGACTTTATAAAACCCAGGATTAGGCTACACCGCTGAAATGCTCTCAATATCTACAGTATATTTTAAAAGGTTCTGCATCAAATTGTGGCCCGTCAAAGGTCCACTAGCTATTACCCGACAGTTATACTATGTCATGATCCATCCTCTCGTATGATGTCTATAACTTATTAATTAGAAAAATTATGCCAGGCACAAAAAGAAATATTTAAATATTTGAAAACGTGTTATTTTTTCGTGTTAAGCGTGAATAATGCAATAGTAAATCACATTTCCACGATGTTTGTGATATGCTTGTCTGCAATTTCCCGTCAAATAAGACCTACTTTTAGATTATAAATTGAATATCGCTATTATTGATGCTGCGGCCCGCGGCGTCATCAAAAAATAGGAACTGGCCCGCGAGCACATTTGAGTTTGAGACCTCTGGGCCACAGTTACGCCCAACACTACACCAATTTTTAGCGATATCCAAATAGCCCTCGTAATTGCTTGACGTAGGCAAGCACTTGACTTCGTGGTGAATTGAAGATGACTCTGGTTAAAACTATTGAAGTTAGATTGACTTGTGACTTGGTTACAAACGTACATTATGTGGCACCAATGAGGTGCGAGTTCGAGTCCGACCGAAGTTGACTCCAGAATTCCTACCGATTTATTGGATGTTTATCTAGGATCCTTCTCACCATCTCATTGGCGTACGCGGTGTCTTAAAAAGCCTAGCAGTTGCCCGTGTTACAGGTCGGCATCTATGGAATCAAAATAAATAAAGCATATCGGCCTAGTACAGGGGTTCTCAACTTCCCTCGTATAACGGGCCGCATTTTCACACTAAAAGGAGGATCTTGAGGCATATCTCGGGAAACAGCTAGCACTCAAAATTCTTCAGTTTTGCGTTCGTATCTAATATCAAAAATAATGCTGTTCTGAAAATAACCGAGAACTCCTTTCAACCTCCACAATTTGTATTCTGGTCATTAAAGAGATTCGTTTTGATTCCGTTTCATTTATTACCGTATGTCTCGTATCAGCACAGCAGCAATAGTAGCAGCAGATATTTCAGTGGTGCAACATCCGTGTATAAACCCCACACTATGTAGTATTCACCTGGCACTATTTCGAGCTTAAAAATATAGTCCAAGAAAAGACTCAAGTTATGTATGTTGCGATGACCCGATCATGACAAAGTCATCTTTGTACCAGTCAGAGTTGGATCAATTGTAATTTGTAATTGTAATTGAATGTAATTAATTACATTTTTCAATGTAATTGTAATGTAATTGTAATTGAAGCATTTTTATTTTGTGTAATTGTAATTGTAATTGTAATTTGACCAAAATTTTGCTCAATTACAATTTCAATTACATAAAATTGCTATTGAGACCTGACAAGCACAATATAAAACAATTGACTTATAATGCATTCTCTTTAAATGTCGACAAGGAATTTGGTGGATCCATTCGCGGAAGCCCTTGACTGCGCCCTTGCGGGCGAAGTTTTTATTTTTTATTTTTACCGCTATGCTGGCCTCGGCTGCCATTGTATACATTTTTTAGATTACTAACCAACGGATGGATTCGCAACACGTGACTCACGATTGAATACGCCGAGAAGCGAACTGCTGAGCCGGCTAAAAGCAGCAGAATTGATATTCCCATAGCTGGCGATCCAAGCGTCGAAATTTGATATGTATGGTCCTAATCGAAAGCTAGTGTCGCACTGATTCCGCAATAAAAGTATATTTCCAGGCAATGGTACCATCCCAAAATAGTCGTGAAAGTCTGGGAATCGGCATTGTTCTGAACAATCGCTGGGCGTAATTGGTAATTGTTGTGGTCATGCTGCTGCAGCGCTCTCACTTTTCAGAACGGTCGGCCTTAAACGGCTATTTTGGAGCAGTTACATTGCCCTGACGAGATTTTATTTCGTATTTTCGGAATTAGTACATCAATAGCTTACGATAAAGACCAGATGCATCAAATTTGGACGCATGGATCGCCAGCTCTAGGACTACAAAGTTTGCTGCTTTTAGCCGGCTCTGCAGTATGTTTGTCGGTGCATTCATCCGTGACTCACATCTTGCGCATCTATCAGTGGGTTGGCAATCTACAATACGATTTCAGATCACGATGCTGCATCGTTATTTCGTCTGGCTAGCTAACCAGACCACTGGATATTATATAACGTCTTATCTGACAAAGCACGGTTTTGTTTTCACTCCTCATCCTAATTCCTACGTCCCTCGATAAAAATAATATTATTTCTTCAATTATATACTATAGACGCAAATCCAACACGTGCATATATTATAATACTTTTTCAACGACATACTGCACCCTATCCTTAATCCTAACCCATAGGAAATTAGGTAAATAACATTTTACATTTCCAATTACGTGAGCCATAATTACCGAGCATTCAAAACACGCTTATATTTCGCCACAATGACATCTCACATAGCTTACTATGTACGCACATAAACGCATTTATTACTACACAATCTGAACTAGACTTGAATTGTTGTTAAATACGACGCTACGGTTGTCAAGGAGCACGGTTGAATTTATGATTATTAAATTACATGTTCAACAGCAGCAATTGTAATTGTAATTGTAATGTAATTGAAGCATGCAAGGAGTAATTGTAATTGTAATTGTAATTTGATATTTTTAGCATGGAGTAATTGTAATTGTAATGTAATTGAAACATTCATGAAAGTAATTGTAATTGTAATTGTAATTGAACCGAAATAATGTAATTGATCCAACTCTGGTACCAGTACTGCTGTGAATATAGCTCTTACTGAATTTTATTTCCTGATCACAGCTTTATCGTGCCCTTTTTCATCATTACATTTTTTAACACAGGATAGCGGACAAATCAATGAATCTGGCAGGCAACTGATTTCGGAAATAGAATTCCACTCGTTTTTCAAGAAAGTTAGTTTTGGATAAAAACAGGACAGCATTTCTTCGGCAGACGATTAACGTCCGTCTATTCAACGAAGCTATATGAATATTAACAATATTGACGTTTTCTTTAATGCTCAAGCACCGCCGATTGCTATTGCTTTGCATCTCACGCAGCATTCAGTAACGTGTCACGCATATTCTAGAATTTCATCATGAAGATAGGGTGTTAATTGTGACGTTGTTTATGGGCAGTAGGACTGGACTTGTTGCAGGCTATCAAAACTTGAACAATGTCGTAGAGTAGATATGCAGCGTCTTCTGCAGAATCCGAACATCCGATGGCCCTAAAATGAATGACCGAGCATATTAACAACGAAAAAGGCTATATTATTTGGCAGTGGCGGCTCGTGACAATATCGGGTGGTGGGGCAAGGGCTGCAAGCGACTTTTTATCAAGATGACGTCACAATGGCGTTTTCCAACGTAAACAAGTAACTTAATGATGGTACGGTAACATGAATTTCCCGGCAACATTGATTTTAACGTATGTGCCACGAGAGGTCCGCTGGTGAGCTGTGACTTGAAGTGTGGTAACTGCGTAAACGGCGTACGGAACAAAGATTCAACACGGTTCATGTTCGCCTTAGACCTGACTAATTATCTGCAGAAATGGAAATGACTATAACTCGAGAGATAGCGTAAGCCTAATTGGAAAGGTCAACGAATTCGGACAGATACGCAATTGTTATCTCATAGATTGGGCCTGTCCTATTGAATCCAAAACATCATTGTAAAGGACTAAGAATAGCAGCCTCGGAAATTTGGTCTCGGTACAGCATAAGAGATTTTGGCCTTGAAACTGGAGACTGTAACACGACACATACGTTTTTACTACTGTCTTATAGGTCTGCTGCGAAATCGCCTTTGAAAAATATATTACCGAATAAATACGTGGATGAAAGCCCTAAACTTGGTACACTGTTACATGACATTATCGAGAAGTGGCCTCATGGCCCTTTTCGGTACGGTACACTGTCAAAATTAATGCGAACAGACCAACACCGAATTTTGCGTAAAATTTACTGAGGAATAGGCTGATCAAGTGACGGGGGGGTTGTACGCAAATGGCTTGAAGGCCACAATTTCACGGTGAAATTGACATTGGAGAATATACGATCAAAGTAAATATTTGAATGCAAACTGAGAATGATATCATCATCTCACTTAACGTTACCGCAGATACACCGGCTTTTGCGTGAAATCCGCAATGTGTTGTAGGCTAAAGTGTCAGATCGGAGCACATCTTTACCATACTCGACCTTGATAACGAAATTACTGCCCTAATCATTGAGTGTCAACCTTGAGACTTGGCACAGCGTTCGATACTAAAATCAAGACATACCGTGCAAAAGCTTATGACGGATCTAGGTAAGGAGCATCGTTAAAATCAATAGAGACCAATACCGGCTTTGCGTATAATCTGTTAGCGATAAATGACGAGTCAGCTCTCACTCGAATTAGGAAACGAAATTACCACTAACACAGTTCAGTGACAAACTTAAAACTTGGTACAGCGTTCGATACTAACATTAAGACTTACCGTGCCAAATGTCATAACCGATCTCAGTATTGAACACCGTCAAAACCAATGGATACCAATACCGGCTTTTGAGTAAAATCTGTTTGCGATACATGACGGATCAGCACACACTCAACTTCGGAAACGGAATTACTACCCTAAACTTTAAGTAGAAACCCTGAAACTTGGGGCAGTGTTAAATACCACCATCACGACATGACATAACAAGTTTCAAGAGTTTTCATGGTGTGAAACCCCATTAAAATCGACCTATACCAGCAAAGGTCGACTAAACGCATATGACGGTAAAAGAGTTCAGCTATAGATACGATTGTTACATCACACCTTAAGGGCACAGAGCTATCGTGCCCCGGTTGCTCGGTAATTTTATTAATAGGAGAGAGTAAATCACCGTTTCTTTATTGTGCGCGGTTTTGAGAGAATAGACAGTGAAAGCTTGTTATGAGCGCTACCGGGGCAAGCCCCGGCTAGGCATTCGCAAAGCGAAAACACAGAAGAGAATTCGATTTTCGCATAGACTTCGCTATATATGGGCATTTACAAGCGAAAGGACAAGAAGTATACGATTTTCGCTGTGATTTCGGTTTATATAGATAGGTGTGCGTCTATAAATGGTAAAGAATTGTTATTGAACAGAATTTTAGGTGGGGCAATGCCCCAGTTGCCCTATAGGACGAGCCGCCACTGTTATTTGGTAGAGTGATTGCATCTTTATCGGAACTGTAAATGGAAAATGGCATGAATACTCATTGTAAACACAAAAAGTTGTTTCGGCGAACGGCGCCTTGATAATATTGTGGTTAGATATCGCATACACGCATTGCTCACGTTATCGAACAATTCCATCAGCTCTTCATCTGATATATCCATCGCAAACATTAAGAATCCGTCTCTGGCAATAGGTAAATAATGCTTGATATACAATGCATCTTCCTTTCGTCCTAAAATCGAAAATGTTCGGTGAATGCAGGTAGTTACATTCTTCTACGGCAGGGGTTCTCAACTTCCCATGTATAACGGGCCGCATTTTAACAGCAAAAGACGCCGCGGGCCGCATAACATTTTTACCATGTATTTGTTGGCTACTGTTAAAATTAGGCTACTGTAGCCCATATTTACCAGCCCTATACGGGCGCTTAGTTCATTTTCATGCATTCTAAAGCAATAATGGACAGCATTCGTAAGTTTGCAATTGCGGTTTTTGTGAGAGTATGTATTTTCCTGCGGCGCAAAGTGGAGCGTGCATTGCATCCATTGCCAAGTCGGTATATGTACCTTCAAACCCTTCCACCAGACAACCGAACTCTCTGTTTCAATGCGTGAGCGAGCAAGTATAAATTTTGGTAACATTTTTCGTTACAAAGGCCATTATCACTTTGAGCTCTCAGTGATATGAGAAAAATCTGGCGTTTAGGGGTCACTTCTGAGCAAACCAATTAACCCTTCTCCTTTCCGTCGATAGCTGGAGCCCTGCACCAATAGTCACAGAAGTCAGGTTTGTCAAGTCGATGTTTTACGCTGGTCCCCTCCCCACGTTTGCCTTTCCAGCATTTCTTCTGCAAATATGTCCAATCTGATAAAATGCACCCATAAAATTAGCTATGCAATGTCTGTGAAGTCGGTGGATTCGTCGAATGATATGCTAAATTAGTGTACGCCGCAAAGTGTTTCAGAACATATGGTAAAAGATCAACTGACATTGCTGCTACTCTTCTGGTCACGGTTGAATCAGACAACTGTAGCTTCGAAATTTGTCAGGTGATGTTGTCCTCGCTGCTAAGTTCCGGAAACAGCGAATATTCGCACAGTATGTTAAAGTTTTTTTGTAATGTATGTAACGTCGTCGGCAATTTTAACAATGCCTCGAAATGTGGATCGCTGGGCTTGACACCAGCGTTTTTTCTATAAGCAGGCGATATGTAACCCCGGCAAAAAAAATTTTGTTAGCATTTTAATCTTTTACGCTTCGTCACGACAGCTGTTCTTCAACAAATATGACAGATCGGTTTTTCATTTATATCTGAGAAAGCAATCCCATTGTTCCACGCGGAGTTACAAGCCCAGTTTTCACCGTTTAATTTCCCATTCCCTGTTCTTGTTTATGTCCAAACCATTCGCGGTGAGTGAAGCGGGATTCTCTTAAACCTGAGTCCTGACGAATACCGATTCAAAACAATAACAATCTACACTCGAGCATATATCAAGAGACCAGAAAACATCAAAGAATGAGTATTCAAACAAAACAGAGACGGTGCGATAAGAGAGCTAAGTAACTAAATTAATGAGTAAAAATACCGTGCCAGTAGTGATTGCGTTCATAATGAAAGATGTCGCGGGCCGCAAAAGAAACGTCTGCGGGCCGCATGCGGCCCGCGGGCCGCGGGTTGAGAACCCCTGTTCTACGGTTAATGAGCACAATGAGAAAGGTACAAAGATCAAGTGGTAACAGATAATATCAGACGACTCCAAAATAGAATGATCCGCAATAGCAACAACATAAGGGTACACAACAGTTGGAGTTGGTATGATCAGTACTCCTTGTAAAACAACAAATTTACAATATTTTGGCGATCGATGCCTTCACATTATTGCTAATTAACGCATAATTACAATCAATACTTACATTGCAAAACAATTCCATAAGCTCTTCTTCTGATATATCCATCGTAAATAGTAAATATCTATCTTCCGCAGTAGGCAAATAACACTAAGTTGTATGAAACCCCTTGGATATACCCTACTGCCACTAGGTGTTGCTGTCCCGCCATAGTTGACAATGGAGTGTAACGACTATCTTATAAAGGCTATGGTATTAGCATATTTATAGAAATAGGAATCACTTCAAAATAATATTATAGTTATGACACGGAATTATGATAAATGCATCAAAGTCAATAAACCTATTTATCTTAATAATAATAGGAATTTGAATAATAATACAAACACCAGAACAACAATGGTCACAAATCACAAAACAAGAAATCAAGGAGGCCCTAAAAAGTTCAGAGAACTGGAAAGCAGCTGGTCCTGACCAGATCAAAAACTGTTGGCTACAAAAACTAACTGCAACACATAAATACCTACCGGTAACCTACAATGAGCTATTATCCTCAACCAAATCGCACAAGAAACCCAACCTAGTTCACACAAGGAATCACCTATCTTATTCCAAAAAATAAGATCATCAGGGACCCAAAGAACTACAGGCTGATAACATGCCTGACAACCATGTACAAAACACTGACCAAAATCCTGGCAAAACGAAGCTACACACAAAAAAACAACAACCTCGATTTTCCGCGAAATGTCTGGTAGCAGGGTGGCAGTAATATAACATTACCGTCACTCAATGTTAATTTAACTTACACTCGTCCGGTAATCTAACTTAACATGCTACGACTGCAATGTTACGGTTACCTCCGGTATATCCAGTCTATATGTTTTCCTGTACATCCTGTACATTCCTGTACTCAGGGGTGTCAAACTCAACTGACGGCGCGGGCCAGATTCCAACCTTCAAATCGCTCGCGGGCCGGACCAGTCAAATGCACCCAATATGCTACCGCAAAATCTACACCCTTGCTGTTTCCTTGAATACTTTATTATCAATCCTATCCTACGGATCATAGGGTTATATTCTAGCAACACCTTTATTCGCAAACAACGGAATTTTGGGAAAAATTCTAAGATTGGTGATTGGTCGCCTGAGTTCAATTATTAACCGCTAGAACACTGACTCTATAACGACGGAATAAGTTGCCAAATGTCTATGCTCCATTTGTTTCAGTCGTAATCTGGCGTTAACTCTGTGTATACGTTGTGAGGAATACAACAGATTAATCCGTAAACGCGGACATTCGAATTTGGTCTTGTACTTTTAAATCTCGATTAGGGTTTCTACGTCTATCTTGGATCTTTTGAGTCAGAAGTAGTGCGACCGAATGTTCAATTTTACCATAAAAATTGGAAGTCAGTGTCACTAATTTGTCCTTGATTGTTATTATATAACACCGCTGTAGGATGATTATAATGCGGCCTATAATCTTGACATTTGCTGCCTTGCGGGAAGCATTTCTTACTATAAGATTTCAACATTTGTTAGCAGTGTGCTGGATAACACAGGCATTTTTCAATCTACTCAGAATTGCTTCGCGGGCCGGATGAAATCGTCTGGCGGGCCGGATGCGGCCCGCGGGCCGGATGTTTGACACCCCTGCTGTACATGAATCCATAAGCACGGATTCACAGCGCACCCTGTTACGTAATAATTGCTTGTTTTTGAACCACCACATATGAATTGTTGAAAACAAACACTGACTGAGACACCAAATCGCCTTATTAGCGATGAATTTAGCGTACAATTTAGTAGTCTATTGTTAGAATATTCATTGTTCGCACAATTGCAGAAAAAGACTAGATTAGCAAAATTGTTCGAAAAAAAACACATAGCACACCGATTCCGTGGTACGCCTAATCCAATGGTGTTCAACCCCTTTTCCTATTTGCAGCCGCTTTTTGATTAGCCTGCATATGGCCAGAGCATGGTATGTAGGGTTACTATATGTCATTTCTTTCAATCAATTGAAACTTTACTCAGAGAATGTCTTCTTTTTTGAAAAGTGTTAAAATGCGCTCGAAAACTTCAGTCCGATGCGGCGAACGTTGGCTAGGCAATCAGCGAAATTACGGCAACGGGTCCCTAGCTTCATCAGGGCATCGGCTCTTTTATTGGGGTTAATCAGATTTAACGTTTATTCGAAACTCGTACACCCCTGACCGCATAATAGAACCGACTTCATAGTGAGCCTAATCCAGAGGTGTTATCCAAGTTCATGTTCAACCTTTTCGCTACACACGGTCGCATTTCGATAGCAAATATAGCATGTCTTCCCGTTCCCCCTCACTGGTAATTGTAAAAGCAAAAATAATCGCGGAACAATTACACTGGTCAACAAAATATTTTTTTGGCAGAACATCTAGGAGCCGTTTCTGGGGTTTTCAGGGTTCCTGATTACGGATATCACATTAGTTTTGCCAGATTGGCTCTAGAAAAGAATATTTATACCCATAAAAAAAGCTTAAAACCACTGTATTTACCCTTGAATATTTCACTTGGTAGGAAGTAAATCTTAGATTTTTATACTGCGTTCCGGGTTGACATGAAGATCTTAAGGATCATATCGCCGGCTCCCGTCTATACCGTTATAGAGCCACTTACACGCTATTATTTATGTGTATGTTTTTTTGTGTTTTGTGTTGAGTATTTTTTGCATACTCATTCTGTTTATTCCGGTTGACGAAGAAATAAATCTCTCTCTCTGCGCATATATAGATAATTGACTATGATGAACACTCATGTTGTTCTAATTATTCCATCAATATTAACATTGTTAAAATAGCAGTTTGTCAAGCCTAAAAATTGTACTTTTGCACAATGGAAATATATTTTCTCCTGTTCCAATTGGTCATCCTACCAATATGAAAGAGGAGTATAAAGCTATCAAGTTTGTCCCTGGAAAGCGTAACTAAAATACGTCTCATCTCTTTTCACTTGTAAATGTATAAAGCCACCAAAGTGGGTATACCTAGTATCCATATCAAACGAGAAGCTGGAATCTTTGATGAATCTCCGATTCGAATAAGGAGTAAGGATTACAATTTCATATTCAGAAAGGTGCTCACTGCATGGAATCCCTTCTAGGATGTAAGAAATAAAACTTTTTGGAAAATCACAAAGCACCCAACTACAAACAGTTGGTCCGAGAATTGGTATCTGCATACAAAAACCTTGAAGCAAACATGAACGTTAAATCACACTTGCTGTTTTTTCTGATAAAATTGTTGATTAGAGGGAATAGAAAGGGGAAAGGTTCCATCAAAACAACAAAAGAAAGATATCAGTGCAGATGCAGATGCGACGAACATATTATGGCAGACTATTGTTGGAACCTTTCGAAAAACTGCACTAAATTGCTCATAACCGAAAATAGTACAAGAACTAATTTTGTCGATAAGTTATTAATATTATATTCCAACTGATTATTTGGAATTTAAAATAGGTGGTTGGCATAAAACTGATTCAATTAATGCACGTCATTTGAGTATTTAGGTGATTGAAGTTTATTCCTGTAGGCTACATGATATCCATGAAAGTCTCCAATTATAATAAATATAATTCCGTTGATGTATTTTAATTTAAAACAGTCTTCAGCATGTCAAAATAACAAGTAGATTGAATTTCTGAACCGATTTTTTTTATCTAGCCCATACTGCGAAAATATGAGATTTTATTCAACATAGCCCCATGGATTATCTCAAAAAATAAAGCCAATTTTAAAAAAGTAAGATCAAATTCGGAATGAGTGCCATCCAGAACCCCAAAAACCACTCTTACTTTGTCTGCCTAAAAATAAGTGTTGACCAGTGTTATCGATATCAGAAGATGATTTTCAAGGGATATCTGCTTCGATGTGGGAATTGTCATCTTTCATTCAACGAGAATAGAATCGCAAATCTATGTCATGTGTGCATATTCCTCGCCAAGCGGCAATGTTCAAACTAAGCATAGCCAAGCAACAATAATTATTTTAATATTTCAGACTTGGCAGAGTGATACTCCTGCGAGGTAGCGGTGTCTATCATACTACCAGGGCTGTGGAGTCGGTAAATTTTACTACCCACTTGAAATGCTGTAATCGGCTACGACAGGGGTCGGCAACCTTTTGCTAGTCACGGGCCGAATTTCGAGTGTACAACTTTTTGGCGGGCCGGAATTTTTCTTAATACTATATTTTCCGTTCACTTCGGTATATTGTCCTACATTGCTGCACTCTCAATCATACCAATCATAAAACACATGTATTTACACTTCAACAACGCAGAATAAATATGACGCAGCTTGCTTTGTGAAAGGTTTTCAACTTCTGGTAACAGTCAGATGAAGCAAGAATCAGACATAGTCTAAATGGGCGTCCGAGGTACGTGATCGTGGCTTGCTCTTCGTGAATTTCATTGTTCAAAACTATTGCATCGTTTGATAAGCTAGGATAAAGATCGATTTTAAGAACGTACACTTTGTCAAAGTCATGCAGCGATATGCTCTTTGTATGAAATTTGTCATTAAATCCAACTGCATCGCATTTCAAAAAGGCCCATTTGAAATTTTCAGACAATGGTATTGGCGTCCACATTAAATGGAATACTGAATAGTCAGAATTTATTTTGTATAGAAGGAATGTCGGAAAAGCGGGTGAATATTCAGTAATTAAATTTCGTATCACAGTTACAAATATAGTGTTGGTACCAGATTTTCTCTCCTCCAGTATACGAAAGTGAGCATAATTTACTCAGTACTGTTGACATTCCCCGAGTCGCAGATTTGTTTCAAATGCGCCTCATCATCTCATGTATTCAGTTGTCCCCCCCCCCGAAGTTGCAAATTCAATTTGTTCAGATGTGACGTTAAAGGTACCAGCAGAGCAAGATGAGATACCCATTTTCGATTACAAGATTATGAGTCGGCGATATTTGTATTTTCGAGGAAAGTTGCTATTTCATTTCTTAGTTCAGAGGCTCGTGCAAGCATAGCTGCTCGACTTAATGCGCGAACATGGCAGATATACATTACATCGCCATATTGATTCTATGCTTCTAGTTATCTGTCGTAACAATGTTGGTGATTCAGTTTGTGAGACAAAATCATGTTTACAGTTTTCATCATTGTGGCCAAAACACTTCAGGTTTGTAGTATTGGCGCGCAATGCCTTCTGGTGAATTAAACTATGAATAACTAGCCTACGGAGGCTAGTTATCTGTAATTAAACAGTTTAAATTTAAGATTTTGTCATTGCGTCTGAGATGTTCCAAGCGTTTTTGAAGCAGAGGAAGGACACCTTTATTGTCACACCCCATCGGCGAACCCTTCGAAAAGTATGGTACATCTTCGGTTGCAAGATACACCCGATTGATAAGCACTGATCTAGTCTACTCTGGACATTGGACAATCTCCATCTCCTACTTCAACCGCCTTCGTTTTGTGGCGTCACAATAGACTGATACGATGTAGGCAAGTTATATCGTATCGATGCCGCATTCTTTCCAAGCAGTGCTGCACTGCTGATTGAAGCTCATTGTGAAACGGCGGGCCGCATTCTTGTGATAACTAATTATTATGTCGCGGGCCGGACGATTTCGCTTGGCGGGCCGTAGGTTGCCGACCCTTGGGCAACGATGACACATCATGGTTATCCCATTGTGATTATAATAAGCGTAATGATTAGATGTGTGCTCTCAACGCTCCGACTAGAGCCTCGGTCGGGAGCGAAGGCTATGTTACTGGTGGTGCGGTCTTACTTGAACATTTTAAAATACACTGAACAAAGCTGTCACGGCACTATGGCGAATATGAAGTTAACAGATATCGTGAGGATATTGCGAGGACTATGAAGTATCTGGTGATTTTGCAAAGCCTGCCGAGAAATTGGAAGTGGGAGCTGAACTGCAAGAACTTTCGGACAAACTGCCAACTGTTTTCCCATTGCTGTTGGATGGCGCTGTATTTGCAGTGTTCAAGCAGAAGCCAGAACTGGACAGGAACGCTTACATGTAATCGGAACTAACTATTTTGGAGCGCTTTTGGAGTAAATTGTTACGACGCGTATGGTCAACTCCAGCGAAGAATACTGCTGGTTGAGTAACCTGTTGTTGTAAATTTCCGACCTTAAACGGCTGGCGCTATTGATTGGATTGGGCATCAGATTGGATGCATCGGGGGCGTTATAATTCGGTGTGCAATGTGGATTTGTAAATTTTCTTCCCTCAGAAGTTCCATGCCAGTTGAAGTCTCTGGCAGAAGTGGAAAATATGAATATGCTGTGAGTGATATTGTCGTACGGGCACGAGTAATAATGTCGGTCTGGAGCAGCTTCAGTATATCGTACGCGGTCGACTCGGGATACAAGGACAATTGTTTCTTGTTCCTTCGGCAAGCGTGGCCACTTTACTCGACAATGTTCAATTAACGAGCTGAGAAATGACGGTAACAAAGCTGTCAGGAAACAACCAAGATGTGTTTTCTGTGCGAAGCTTGGCCATATAGCTCGATAATGCAGCGCTGATGAACGTAACGGATCGCAGCAGGAAAATTACCAATGAGAACCGTTAGCACCGGACGCGTTCTTCCGTATCCAGATCCCACAAGTATTGAAAAAGATGCTACCATTTGGTGTAGTTTCAATTGGTGGAAAACCTCTCAAGGCTGTGGTGGATACTGGGTGTCAGCCAATCTGTTGTTATTGAAGACGTGTGTCGTCACATGGGTCCCAGAAGTATTGTCGAGATGCTGAATGCATAAAGCACTAGTTATTACGTAGAGACCACGGTAGCGAGACCAACGGCAGGGCTTGGTAGCCTCGAAGCTGGTATGCACTGCTGGCGTGATTCTCGGTACTGATGTGATCGAGCAATTGGGCGAGGTATTCGTTGATTCAAATCTTGATGTTTGGTTTAGTTGGTACAAATGTCTGTAGAAAGTGCGGCGGCCCGGACGAATAAACAATTACAAATTGACGATAGGGATTTCATTGCCAACTTTAATGGAGCTAAGTGGACTAGGGAGTGGGGATGGGAAAATGGCGAGCCTTAATTGAGGAATCAACATGCCGGATATCAGATGCCGTTGGAGTGTCGCACATCGTTTAATGGTGGGCTGAGTCAATAGATCAGAGACTGATGGTTGGCGGAGTACGATCCTACATATGGGAGGTCCCACGATGGAATAATTCCACTGTTGGCGGTCAAGCAACATTTAAAGGAGCAGAAGGTAGCCTGCGACCGGTGATGGACTAGCGCGATATGTATTGCCATGTCATGATGAGTCGTCCCCAGACTGGGTGCGGCAGTCTGTCACGATGAATTGAGAAATTCGCTCAAACTGAGTTATCGCGCGTCTAACTTGGATTTACGGAAGGCATCTATCTATTGCTTTACGTGTCATAGAGGCTGCAAAATTTCGAAGTGGTGCGACATCAAGGATAACTTAACGTTATGACACGAACTGGGTTCGGTTTGCATATCGACCCAAAGGTACGTGCATAGGCGCCGAGTTACGGGGTGGCGGGGTGGCGCAGTGACCCCATGACACAATTATGGGGTGGCGGCCACCCCATGCAAAATGCTTAAACGCCCGCCGTCTAATCTGTCAATTAGCGAGTCCGTGACATCGCGTAAATGCCAATCATTTACCATTAACCGATGCGCGCGTGAATAATTGAATACTCAGCTTCTTCGGCGACGACGAACTAGTGCTTAAAACGCGCAATAAAGTGTAATCCGTGATTTGTAATCACTAATAATCATACAATCGAAGCGACCTCGTTGACGGCGTCGATTTCGACACGCTTGCGCCGAGAAAGCCATCTCACCTCTTGACCAGACGAACGAATTCACGTTCTAATTCTCTCAATTGGTTGTATTTGCGCGCATATTCGTTTACAAAATAATTCTTGAATTAGTTTCGTGATAGTTTTTTAATTGGAGCGCGATCGCGAAATAGGAAAGCGGGTTTGTGTATGCCTTCGAAGAGAAAGTCATTCCTGCGCAAAGTGCGCATGTTCATTACTCTAACAAGGCTTTGCTAACTTTTATCTGGAAATGCAGTAATGCAGCTCAAACGGCGTTATAATGAACAAACAAT
This sequence comes from Botryllus schlosseri, assembly GCF_051294905.1. Lineage (NCBI taxonomy): Eukaryota > Metazoa > Chordata > Ascidiacea > Stolidobranchia > Styelidae > Botryllus > Botryllus schlosseri. The sequence continues at coordinate 27,103,077 of NC_137238.1, forward strand.
TGTCGCGATGCCAGACTAGGAACCTCATTGTGCAGCACGCAAGCTGAGGAATTACTGATTAGATGCGCGCATTCTCGTTTGCTATCATCTGTAGGCTACTAATTCTTGTCTGCTTTATACGTTCGTATTCCCTCGATGTCACTTGTCAGTGTTTGATTTGTTAATAATACTGCGCATTGTGCAGTACATGGCGTTGAATTACGTTGTCAAATATTGATGCAACAAGAGATTCTCTGTGGCGCAAATTCTGAATTTATTCGATTAGTTTGAGCGGGAACCTTCTATGTTCCAATAAACTTCATTGCTGACGGACTCTATCGGGCGCAACCATATCGCGGATCGAATCTCGAACCGTCGGGATTTGTATTCCCATTAATAAGGTTGCAGCATACGCCCATATTGCTCTTGCTGCAATAACACCTTGATAGTCACACCATTTCACGATCAAATTCGGCTGGCTGGTCCGGACCTATGTAGGCCGTAGGCCGCGGGCTGATATTAACCAGCGCGTTGTCGGCATTGAAACACTACCTGCGTAGCCAGTGAGTTTATCATTTCAAACTAAAAATCCCGTCCTTTTGAAATGTCAATTCACAATTCGTATTATCGATGCTGCGTACTGCAAATTAGCGAGAATCATTTGTATGCGAAATGGGTCGTCGATATCTCATGTGCACTATCGTCGGTGATTGGATTTAGCGCGTCCGTATGCAGGCCTGCTACCGTCCGCAGAAACACGTTCGCCAAACAGTAACAATCTCTGAGTGTAATATTGTTTGTGTTTATGTATCTTTTTGATTAAAACTTATGCCCGCGTTCAAACAAATTGTGCCCTATGCCATTGTCGAATCTGGATATTTAGGTATGACTCGCGCACCCTGTAATTGTAATTATCGCGGGTTTGCGGCATGTCTGCAATTTCGGTATCAGCGCAACCTTGCCGGCCGATTGTACAGTCCGATAAAATTATTCACTACTATGTATTTCGCACAGCGTACTGATACTGATTTCAGCAAACTAACGATCTTTATGAAATGTCAAAATTCGACCTCATTTCTAGAAACGTAGATTTCATCACGCGCTCTGAGAAACACCATCTCCTATCCCGATTTGACGACCAAATGTACGTTCACCGTCTACAAATTAAAATGAAATATTTGCATCGATGAGGGCCGCAAGCCGCGTTTAAAATATTTTGTGAACCATTTTTGTCATAAATATTCTCTGAGCGCAAAGTTGAACAGTGTTTTATTGTGTGTGCCTGGTAGTTTGAATTTATTCCAGTGCCCATAATATTAATCCAATTATGATTTGCGAACGTAAATCGGGAAATAAAGCAATGCTGTCTAAATCGATGTTTTAATCAGCAACCAATTGTCGCGATCCAAGCTACTCAATACTAAGTAAAAACCCATTGTGTTGGCGGCATGGGATAATTACTGATTGGCCGCACGCGTTTGTAATCATACTTTTTGTCTGTCTTTCGTGTTCCAGAATCGTTGCGCCATGTTATTGCTCAGTCGAGCAATGAATGCCGAGCGTTCGGCTATCAATAACCTAATTTTGCGATGATCTCAGCGGGAGATCGCGTCGCATGCACAGACGAATCTCGCTAATTGGTCATGGCCGCGCGTAACACTGATAATACGACATGTTGAATTGCAACTGAATATTAGCATCAGACTGGTAATTTCAAAAGGACGGGGTTTTGCGTTTCAAAAGGAGAGGGTTTCGACACCCCCCTGGCTATACGCGCCTGCCGCCACCCCATGCAAAAATAAAAGTCGGCGCCTATGGGTACGTGGGTTACGGGTGAATGAGACTCGTAATGGAGTACTGCAGTGGGGAAGATGCTGATCTACCGCGTTTGAACGACCACAGGACGAATAGGGCCTATTTTCGGCGTTCGGCAAGCTCATAGGATATTATCCCGTAACTGGGTGGTTAAGAAATACATGCAGCTTTGTAAAACGGCTTACTTACGAGACAGCGTGGGATGCGGTGTTACAAATAGAAATGACTCTGAACATTCGTGATTAAGTCGTGATCGAGAGCTGCCAAAATCGTTGGCTGATTTTTATTTAGGCTAGATTGATTATATTATCCATACCACGAATAAGTGGTGTTTTGCATTTGATGTCTTCGTACGTAGTGATTATGTCTTGTGGTGATTGCATGTACGTTTTAAATTTAAACCTTCAAATACGACTTATGCATGTTCCAAATTCCAGTCACCATCGCGTTCGTCCAAAATTTCACGCCACACCAACACACTACATAGCAGTTGCTCGTTATCTCGTAGGCCAATATGTATATTAGTTTGAGCTACACTTAGTGTACTACTATGATCAAACGACTCGTGTTATTTCATCCACAATCATTGGTCATACGCAGTTATATATAGCCTATACCGCTGATTTGCATTGAAAAGCTTTGAATTTGGGTGAGTGATCAATAGATCACGGGGGAGCCAAATGATTCCCCATCCCAGTCAATAAATCAAGGTCATGAGTCGACATGCAACATTCAGTTTCGTGTATTGATATGTGTACACTGCGTATTAGTTTTTCGTTTCAATGCTTGGAAGTCTTATCCCTTTGATAAGACATGACGTCGCGCATATTCAACTGTGACGTCATAGTGGAATTATGTCCACAATTGAAAGTATGGAGTAAATATAGCTCCTTTGGCGAAATAGGCTTGCAACCCCTGTGATATACGGACCAACAATATCTTTAACCAGGAATACATCGTCTTGCAGTATTTTTACGGTCGGCGGTCATCATCATCAGAACATCAATTCTTGACCAATGATCTATATCTACGCACTACAGCTGTTGTACCGACTATTTCGAGGGTTCCAACCATCCCATATCGTATACTTCGACTATATCAGATGGTAATCGTCGTCTATATTTTTTAAAGGCCTTTGTTTAAAGCATTGTTTAAAACATGTTTTGATCAAAGTGTTTTGAACAACCATTTGTTTTGAATGCAACCATACCTAGAATCGTTTACTTGATTTCCGCATTTGAAGTTTCATCGTTGTGTTGGTGTCTCTTTCGATCAGTGTGAAGTGTGATTAACGTAATGATTAGATGTGTGGTCTCGACGCCCAGACTGAATCCTCGGTCAACAGAATTGTCGCGAAGTCGATATGACTGGTTTTGCGGTCTTGCTAGAACGTTTTAAAATACATTGGAACTATATCACACACATGTCTCGTTGTGATTACGATTACTTGAAGATGCTGAATTCGTCGTAATCGATAACGATTACAAATCCCGACTACCCCATTTCTTATTGTGATTGTACCTCCGGGTTATGTAGCATTCCGAAAATGCTATTTCTCTTGCTAACCCTGTTTTAAAACATGACGTTGATCCCTATTTTCGTATATCTGAAGGTATCTCCGTGTTAACATTCGATAGTGTTATCACCACGATACACCATGCGATAGCCTACTCCGACTATTGAATATTCACTTGATCAAGAAACTTATAATCATTGATTATGAGGGGCGCGGCCACACATCCCTTAAACTGCAATTATCTATTTGTATCAGGAAGATGAATTATTATCTGTATTAAGGTTGCTTGTAGTTTGGATGCTTTTATCCCATTTTCTGAGCAGCATCATATCAAAGAAATATCTGTTGCGATGGAACGGAAAGTCAATATCAGTACCAATGATTATGGATTGGATGTACTTGCGAAGTTCAACAGTTTCCGGGAAGAAAACAAGTATTGTGATTTTATTATTAGAACTGAAGGAAAGAGCATGCCTGTTCATAGATGTGTAATTGCTGCCAGCTCGGAATACTTTGACGGCATGCTAAGCCATGATACCAAGGAACGACGTGGAGGAATAGTTGAGATCCAAGATGCTGATAGCAGATCAATTCGTAAATGTGTTGAATTCATGTACACTGGCAAAGCTTCCGTTTGTGACGAGAATCGAGTCGATTTGATGCACGTTTCTCATATGCTCAGATTGCATAGGCTATATAATGGAATTGCTACGTTGCTGGAGAGTGAACTTGACTGTGAAACGTTCTTCGCTACAAGGGCGATTGCAAATCGTTATGATTGCTCCAAACTCGTTGAGGTTTGTGATAATTTTGCATTGGAGAACTTTCGAGCAATCGTAAAAATGGACGATTTCAAGAAAATTGAAGCAAAATATTTAAGTTTCCTGCTGTCAGCTAAAGGGTTGAAAGAGAGGGATCGAGGGAAATGCAAGGCTCTTATGGCATGGGTCAACTATGACTCAACACGAGCTGCGTCACTATTCAGTATGATGAAGCATATTGAGTTTGTGAATGTGCCATTATCTTATAGGAGATTTCTAATGGATCACGAGGCTACTATTTCTGAATCAAATGAATGTCTCAAGTTGGTGATGAAATCTATTTTTGACACGGAAAAGATCAAGGCATCTGATACATTGCTGGATTCTAGCATCATTGTGTTAGATCATAACTCCAGGAAAATGAAATGTCTGGATGTCGAGGACGGCATATGGTCAGAGTTTCGGGATATACATTGGCATATGAGAAGTAAAATCTCTTCAGTTGTGATTCTGGATGGATACTTGTATGCATTGGTAGATGGTGGAAGCAATTATCGTATCAAATACGAGGAATGTAATGCTAGATGGGAAGCCGTTGCGCAACGCAGTGGACGTTGGGGACTTGCAGTGGTTTTGAATGGATGCATCTACGTTACGGAACATAATAATTATAGTAATCGCATTGAAAGGTACTGTCCATGGGAAAACCGATGGAGCTTCATCCCTAATCGCAAACGCACTATCGCATATACCGCAGTAGCTGTTGCTGGTGGGTGTCTTTTCGAATTCGGTGGCATATGTACAAATGATTTTGACAATGAATATAATTATGCAACAATGGCAGTTCAGAAATTCAATCCAAAATCGCTCACTTGGTCCAAACCTGGCAACTTAAAGCAACATAGATACCAAGCATCAGCTGTAACACTCGACAATGTCATCTATGTGCTAGGTGGACTCATCTCAGCTAATGCATATGCCAAGAATTTAGAAATTTTCCGCCCTTATTCAAATGCAACAGAGCTAGTGATTTTACCAGACTTATCACGAGCGGAGTTCATGTCTCATGCACTAAACGGAATGATTTATCTCGTTGCGGGAGACAGTGCACAGCCACCAACAGTCAGTGCATACAACGCTAAAACGAAGGCCCTGACGAAAGTGGTTACTATGGATGGCATATCGATGCGCACTTGTGAATCTGTTCTCGCCTTCGCTGACTAAAATTCAGCATTAAAGAAACTAGAAGAAATTGAGTAGGTCGCAATTGTGATATCAGTTTTTATCTTGTCATTGAATGTTAATCTTTTACAACTGTTACTGTCATATCTCGGTGGTTGGATTACAAGTCTCGCAATCGGCTGGTCCGATTCAGACCGCATCGGTTGCTGCCACCTAAAACCCAGCCACGGATGAGCAAAATCCATTCTAGTGCCAATCTTATGCCCGGGAAATGCGTAAAATATGACAAGAATCCTATGTGACACCAAAAATTTCAAGCACTTTGTTAGTGATAAACTACGGTTTGCGTATTGAAATTCTCAGCTCGAATTTTGACACGGCGACGTCGCCTGTAACATTTCTGCAAGTTTTTCGTTAATCTGTAGTGTAGACTATTTACCATTAAGTGAACTTACTTCTTTGCAACACTCTCCTCCCCCTTTCACTAATTATCCAGGCCAAAGGAGTTCAAATCGATTGACTTCACCCAGGCATTTCCACTCTTTTTTGATTTTATCGCAATACTCATGTTTTTCGTGTCATTGTATAGTAATACTTGTGATTTCTTGAATTGATGGAAACGCTTACAAAATAATTCTGATAAACCGTTTTTGTTTTAAAGATTCGGTTTACGATTCCTTGATTTACTTTCGTCTTATGTGTTACACTGCCGGTATTTTCATGTAATGTCATCCTGAATTTCCTGACACTTTAACCATTGCGAATCTCAAATGGCTACTGAAGCAAAACTAGTGGCCGTAATTAGCGACGTGGACACCGAATTTCTTATGGATGGCATCGGTGGGTTGAGCAAAACCTCGCAAATAAACTTCTTGGTCGCGGACAAAGACATGGCGAGTTTCGCTATCGAGGAGCGGCTGAAAAGCTTCTTGAGACATCGCGATCGCGCTCATCAGCCAGTCTATCGCAAAACCAGTGCGTTCTGTCATCGATATGCACACTAAGAATGTCTGTCTGTACAAGAATTAGATTTTACGTGCCGGACGAAAGGAATGTTCAGTGCCGGGGACTTCCGTTAAATGTGCCGAGGTAGCTTTTTATACGACCTCTTAACAATTGTATCCCGATTCTTTCGTTGTAGATCATCTCCATTATCGCGTCAGCGCCAAAATGGTGCTTTGTATAGGTATGCGTATGCGTGATTTTCTAATTTGTATGTGCAACAAATCTTGGGCCAGGATCTGTGACGGTAGTGTGCTAATACAGGGTATGCTTTCGCGTTGGCGTCTGCTTGGTTCATTAGAAAACTGCTTGCGTACCGTAAAGCGAGCGCGGTTTGTTATTCTGTTGCCATCGGTGGCTGTAGCGCACATCAATTTGTCTGAGGTTATGTAGGGACATTTGTGACTGTTTCGCTGTTGTTGTTTATCGGAGTGAAATAAGGTAACCATATTTCCGTGGTCGAAGTTCCGATTTCACTAGTGTCAATATGACGTCGAAACAGAAATACTTTACCGATCCGTATCGGACTGGATTTTTGAACATTGGGTCGTGAAGTCACTAGGCTGTAGTGTTGGGTCATCGCTAGGGTTGAAGTTAGAACAGATGGTGATGTTTACCTTAGTTATCTATATTTTGACTACACCGACAATCCTGATAGGAGCTCAAGAAATAGCAATGTGCAACAAAGTGAGTAATAGAAGCCGGAAGATGAATCAACATTAATTTTGTGCCCGAAGTTTCCGAAGATACCCCATCGATCAGCTCTACCGATTAATCTCGTCACGTGGACTGAGAATGGATAAATATTTGACAGTAATATGTGAAAATACCAATATTCCTGACAAAATTCATTCAAGAGGTTGAGAACCTTTTCGCGCTCAGTGAGACTAGAAACCAAATCCGAACAACTTTTCCTAACATTTATACCCGCGATTTTGGTGCATATATTGTATTCCGGTGGAACGTTATTCTTCGACAATTAGAAACATACGCAAGGTATATCTCAAGTAATTGCTGATGGTACAGAACACCACAAGGGCTCTCCGCGTTGCGGAGATCCCGGTAGCCAATTTAACATGAATATTTATCGTTCAGATGGGTCAAGACGACTCTCCTCTGGAATGCGGCCGTATGTTATATATGTAGGCCTAATCAAAATGCGGCATTTCATGACAGAAACGTTGAACATAATCACCCCTAGATTACGCTTACTATGGTATCGGCACATTATGTGGTCAGGGGTGTACGAGTTTTGAGTAAACGTTAAAAGGGTGTATCGCGGCTAAAAAGGTTGAAGAGCACTGAACTATCCTCTGATGCAACGACATTGTGTTTCGCGTTCTTGGTCCAAGAACCACTGTTTCAATAAGAGGTGGTGAAAGCAGATAACAAAGTTACGCAAGTAGACGCAGAAGTTGTGCCGTGAAATTCTACTCCAGCACGAGTACAAGCAGTGCTTTTCGGAATGGCTCCAAACTCGTTCAAATAAAATGAAGGTTTTTCCGACATCAGATACTACTCAGCTATGTAACTAATTTCGGAAAAGTCAGAAATACGCTCGCAAAACCTGGAAGCTTCTGTATCCGGACGGAATAAGGTGCCTAGTGCCATATCACAATTGGTATACATTATTATAAAAACAAGAGCTCGGTCGCATCGGAAAGAGCGTTCTTGACATAGCCTAATTAGAGTTGCATTTGAAACAAAAATCAATTTAAAATGAACGGCGTGATCTTCGGCCACCGTTCTATCGCCGGCGATCTTTCTGGGATCGCACTTCCTGCTGGCTGAAACCTTATCTTCGTTAGTGTGTCCTTTCCGCGCCGAAAGGCTGGTACCTAATAGTTCCGCAACTGCAGGCAGCACACACGAAGACAGCTAGATTCAATTCAATACACCAAGCTTACTTTTATTTGGGCCTATTTCTTCAATTTTATTTATCGGGAGGTGGGTACTACCGAGACCGACACTTCAGAAAAATTCCAGGTTGAAGACATCTGCTCATAAATACTCCATCTTATGTTACTTTACAAAACATTCCGAATAATTGGGGGGGGGGGGGAGGATGGATCCTAAATATAGCTTTACTTATCTCTTCTCCCAAATCCACTGAAAATCAAGAAACATCGATGCAGCATCTTAATTTCTCTTACACGGTGATATTAGTGAACAGATAGGTCACGACTGGGCGATGTCAATTGTTGAATGTGACGGACTTCAACGCACCAATGAGACTTGAAACGCAGCATGGAATGTTTTAATGACTTTATCTAGCGCGGTGTCAAGTTTCTAGGTTATCACTCGATGATTAGAGTATATCGCATTGTACATTGTGTGTATGTCTTGGGCAGATAAAAATATAATCGGACGAATATTGAATATTAGGGCACTAATTTCGTTTCCGAGTCGAATATAAGTGCTGAACCTAGTCGCAGATTTTACGGAAAAGCCGGTGTCAGTCTGTATTTATTTGACCTATATTCCATAACGAGATATAGCTAATGAAATTTAGCACGGTGGCCTCGGTGTTATCTAAGATTGTACCAAGTTTCATGTTTATTGGCACTAAATGACAGTCGTTTCATCATGATATTTTGTTTCTGAAATTGGGGAATGCCGTGCTGCTGTTGGATGGATGATAACTAGCCTACATGTCAAGAATGATATGGGAAGTTTGACAACCACTGCTTCGGAGGAGCCACATTTTCATGTCAGAGTACGCCATTTTGACCACAAAAATTTACCGTTCGCACTGGGTTTATCACCCTTGCCCTACTACGCGATCTTTTCACGAGACACGCCACTGTATCTGTGAGATATAGAGACTTTCCCACTACTGCCGTGACCAGATTTCTAAATAGTGCCGAAAAGCGATGATGCAGTCAATCAGATCATGTAATATACACAAATCCTTTGATCAAGACCAACGAAACATATCAAATGATACATTTATATACTGTCGCATCCTCGTTCCAACATCCCGATCAACAGTTTCAGGTTGGAGCAGGACTGATCGATGCTTCTATTTTTCTTGCATCTGGCCTTCTGCTCTTTCGTTCTGTTCCTCTTCTTGCACATGCCCCTAATCAACTTCTTTGCCTTCTTGCACTTTTCGGGGGAGTAAGCTCTTTCGACGTGATCACCCTCTTTCAGGAGGTATTGAGAACTGCATAAAAGGGATGAGGTAAATATGGTTTATTTCAGCGCCGGTCCGAAACTACGTGCTCCCATATTCATTAATCTAGCCTCCAACGACCTTTCCAAATAGGTTACGCTCTTATACACTCTAATGATATCCCAAATCCGAACCCGGTTGACGTCTTGCTAGAAACCTGTCAACTTCGCCAACGCACTGATGCATCTAGATTCGGACTACGGGATGCCATGTTGAGCGTCAGCAGTTATGAAATCTGAGATATTTTGATTTTTGAAGAAAAGGATTGACAAATCCGATGACGTAAGAGCTCGAATACCTTTCCGGCAGGACCAGGAAGGTAGAATGTTTAAATTTGAAACATTTCCTAGCACTTATTAAGGAACTTGGTTAAGTTGTAAAGTCGACGTGATAAAAAAGACTCGTAGTTTCGCAATTGTTAATTCGGATGTAGTACAGGACCCGTTGAGTAATCCGGCGTAACAAAAATAACATTGAATGGCACTTACCGGTCTTGACCAGATTTATCAACCCGTTCCTCATATTGATTACCAAATACCAGGAAAGATCCTTCCTCTTGAAGGAACAGCTCTCCGTTCTGGAATCGAACTTTAAAGGTAAACATTGAATCGGTACAATACCATTCGATACCACGGCACAACGGCTCCAAAAGTTTTAGACAATGCTTCACCCTATCGGGTAATGAATAGTTTTCAAGTACTTTAGCACAAGTGTTCGGATCAAGTCACCAGCTTCGAGTCACAGTGAATTCGGACTTGAGTCAAGTTACTTCGAAAGTTTTGAGTCAGGCCAGGAGTCAGGCCACGCAAATTCAAGTCAAGACATGGCCAATGTTTTGATTGTGAGTCAAATTAAAAACATATATTTTTTCATGATGTCGTTATACGGATGCAAACCTATAGTTGCATATACAGGATGGATCTCGACGAACTAGTAAAACTGGGTGTCATGTAATTTCTAAACTACTAAAACGATATGAGTCACAGCTGGTACTTATATAAGTGGGTGCGAATCTTGCCCACCGGAGCATGGTTCGTTCAACATAGCATATGAGAGTATAATTGGACGTAAGCGGCGTTTATTGACCGGAATGATGTATGGAGAATTGGAGATTATACAAAGAAATCGCCGACCTCATTTATATGCAGTTATAAAGGATGTTACAATGCTAGTCCAGGCTAACATGATGACAATTGAGGGCTGAAGGAGCAACAAATCAAGTCTACCCTGTGAATGCTCAATTTATAATAAACATACTTGTATATCAATTGGCCCTCTATCGTGGATGATCGGTTACGAAGTATACTTCTACTTTTTTGGAGTACGCATGAAGGTTAGAATACATACTGGATAATATCAAAAATATGCTTGTAAGACTGGTATCCTCTGCTTCCCTTCTAGGCGGTTAGCACTCCGGGTTTGCGTGAAGAAACAGAAATGGTTGTGTTCACTCGATAAATTTAAGGTTCCTTCGCATCTACATCGTCAACGAAACACGCAGGTGCACACGAAATTTTACGACCCCCCTTTGTTCCTAACTGGCGAAGTCCTACCAAACAATGGGTCGCAGTCTTGCAACACTTCAATGTCTCAAGGCTTTCTTGTACATTCTAAATCGCACCCCAGTATGCCGGGGCACAACGGTTAGGAGCAAATGTAGTAAATATATAAGTCGTAAGATGTAGATTCATGGATCTTGTTACCACCGATTCGTTCTGATAACATCCTTCAAAAATCAAATAGATGCGCAAGGATGTTGCATGTCAGCTTTCATCTTACGTTGGCTCCATCTTTTTCAACGGACACCAACGCATCATCTCGGCATCCATGAAAACAATCAGTTCTCGTCGTAAACCTCCTCACATCATTTTTCTTGATGTACGTGTCCGGCCCTTCGAATCAATAGATACTAGCACTGGTAACTTGATATGATTTGCACAAACGCCGGGAAAATGAAAAAAAGCTTGCACTATCATGCACATTTCTATCAAACGTTGAAATTTTTAATATGAAATCAAGAAATGAGATGTCAAACATATTCATTCGCCACATTATAAAAATGCAGCGGCAATGTTGCACGAGATCTAGGCATAGTCGGGAAAGCTTGAAAAGATGTCACCCGCTATCGTCGAATAAGAGGGGGCCTATTATTTGTCCCGTTTCGCTTTTCGAGATCTTTTTTTACTCCTTTTGGGACGACTTTTCCAAATATTCAATATTTCAATATATATTACAAACACTCGAGTAGTTCTGATTTGACTTGGATATAGTCAATTCCAATTCTGCGCGAATAAAAGTTATAGGATTACTTGGAATATAATTATTGACTATTTTGACCCACTCTCAGTGTGGAAAATAAATAGAAGCAAGTCTAATCATTATAAGATCATCCATACAAACTTCACATTGCTCTACAGATGACATCGTTCAGATCAATATTATATATTTTAAATCTATGACACGGGACTAAATGTATTCGCTTATTCCTGTTTATGGGTCGCATATAGCCTACACATTTTGTGTAGTAAAATAGTAGAAGTTTCTTATCTAATTTCAATATCTATTGACTCAATGCCCATTCTAATCCAGACAATCGCGGCGTTTTGGATCGATGAAGCGCAACTTGGAGGCAGTGATCTATAGGGACCAGTCAAGTAAACTGTAGATAATAGATGTCTAAACTCCTCAATTACTTCGAAAACAATACATAAAGACATACCTCGTTTGATGAAAGATACGATTCGCCCCTCAAAACTCACAAAAACTCCAGTTGTGTCTTTGACCGTTTTTGTCATGTTTACACGATACACATAAGCACTGCAATAAATATAAATATATAATTCGGTGCAATTGAACTCAATGTGATAGTAGTTCGACAAACATTTGAATTTTGACTTCTCTCTCATAGTTCATAAACATTCAATCATATTACCTTTTACAGGCCATCCTTGTCATGTTGAAACAATCGGATTGAGGTCCTTGGCAGATACGGCACTTACCACTCATTCCGGGCATGCACATCGTCCTCTCCAGATGGTCCTTTCTTGTCCTGGACAAATGAAGAGCAACTTTAAAGCAGAAGCTTGTAATCATCACACTTATGCTCAACTTGATAAAAAATATGGGGATAAAAGGGAAGCTGAGCAAAAATAAGCAGGACTGAGTGAATAACCCTGACCCAAATTGATTAGTATATATATATGTTTTATGCATACATTTATGATCATATAGATTAGTGGTTCTCAACCTTTTTTAGACACGCCTCCCCTTTATGATAGTGAAAAATTTCGCGCCCCCCTCATCATCATATCACAAAATCCAATGGGGATGTTAGCAACTCCAACAGATTGTTTGATGGCATGGAAGGTTATGACTGTTGATGAGAGAATTCAAAAATATAAATATGAAAATCGGTCTATATAGAGAGAAACACGCGTAAATTGGAGGTAAATCGCGCATAGCGTGAAAAGAATTTTCAGTTGACCGCTTCTTCGCGCCCCCTTCAGATGCTTTCACGCACCCCCCCCCCCAAGGAGGGCGCGCCCTACAGGTTGAGAACCACTGATATAAATAGATGGTGAGTAACGAAATAAATCTACTTTTTAAGCATTCATGTAGGTTATGTCCCCTTGTATTACTTACTCAAGTGGTCACGTTTTTTGACTACTCTAATCTGTATATACTTGACAGTTTTGGAGGCAAAACTACTTTCTTTTCAGAATTTTGATTTTTTTTTAATAGAAAGTTGTGGCTGTTGTTTTATGGTATTCATGGTGTTTTTCGAATAAGAGGTCATTTCCACAGGCCGACAATCTTTCTTTTGATTGGGTATCTGCACGGCCTACATTAGATTTTTAACACACCGCTCATGCGGTCAAGATGACGGAAAGGAGCCTCGATAAACCACTGACTTTTGGAGGAATTCTAAGGTATTATAGTTATGGATCGAAAATACACCACACCTATATCAGTAAGGGATGTAATGCAATACAATACACGTTAGCCGTCGCAACTCGCAACTACACAATTTATATTACACCTTCGGTTTGCGAAGTCGGTAGCGCATTGTATAACTGCACTGGGATTGTCGGATTGTTAACTAACAGTATAGTGAGGCAAATCCAACTGTGAGACAAATCGAACCTGACCAGTATGAACGACATAGCGTATTGGTAGAGGGGAAGCACTTGATATGACACGACAATAAGAGAAATATTAATTTATTCAGCGTGGAAAGTTGAAAAACCGTCTACCTGCACTTTAAGCAGCCTCCTTCGGCACACTTACACATATCCTCCCCTCCCATTCCGCTTTCGTCGTTGCACGGCGTGGTACGAAGTTGGGGAACGCTACTCGGTAATGCATAGAATTTGGTGCAACGAACCTTTCAAAGATGCACCGGACAGTTAAACGAATCGACCGACACTAAGCGACTGAGCAATTATTCTCAGTAATATATAGTTGTGAGTAGTGGTTACAGTAGTATTAGTACTGTCCAAGAAAGAACAAAAGTAAGTCAACTATTGCAAATAACCATACTCAGCGACAAGACAAGTAGAAGTATTGATTTTTTAGGAAATGACTCGACTCGAGTCAATCTGTGTATTGACTCGACTTAGACTCGAGTCATTGTGCATGATTCGATATTCAGACGGCCAAGACCGACATTTCATTGAAATTTCGAGAATAGTAAAGGAACCACACTATTGGGATTACGTCCATTGGTACTGGTACTTTAAAATACGACCAGAAACTGCCTAAAAGCGAGGAAAATTAGTATATTACAAATACGAACCATTCGATATCACCAAACAGAGTTGTAGAAAATGGATTTAACAAGACTTCAACTGTAAACTGATCTGACTCGACTCGGACTCGGCCCTCTGTTCGCTGACTTGGACTCAGACTTGACACGATGGTGAAATCAAAATGACTGGACTTGACTCGAGTCAAAACTGTATAAATGAGATTGACTTGCGACTCGGAGCCTTGTGACTTGGTTACAACCCTGTTGTTTAGGCTTTAGTCAATACTGATCAATTGGAAGCAGGGAAAGAAAGGTCGAAAATACTCGAGTAGTTGAGAAAAGAAGACCGGCAATATAGACTTCACAGACGGTGCAGATATGAGTCACAATGAATGGACGTCCTTCTTTCAGGAGGCAGATGTTGGAAAGTTAAACGATGCAGGTGCTTAGCATGTAAGTGAAGTGTGTGTGTGTGTGGGGGGGATGGCTTATGTGATAAAAAGTGGTGATTTTCTAAATTATATTTTGTCACGGTGAGCGATGATACATCGCCAGATTGCTATAGAAATTTCAGTTCTTAAAGTGATAAAATAGACCCAAACTACCTTCAACTTGACAACTTTCAGAATACAGAAAAGAAATAGCTTGGTTTGAAAACAGTGATTCCAAACCTTTTTCGACTCATCACCCCCTTTTCAAGCTCGACACAAATGTTCGCCGCGCATGTTTACAGATCCGAAAAACAGGGCATATCAACGGGAAATATACCAACTAAACTCTGATCGCTGGTAAATTGGCTAAAAAAGAAAGGCCGTTTTTACGAGTAGGTGCTCGGAAAACCCGTTTCCGACTCTACTTTCCGTCGAGTTGCCTTTTTTGATCAACTTTCCCGTCATATGCAGAATAAGTCGTCTTCACGTGCATTTTTTTGGTCGTGTTAACTCAATATATATCACTGGACGCTTTAACATTTTCGCCACCCGTTGCCCCCCAATCGTCTCCTTCGGCATTTTTGCCCCTTGTTTCACTAACTAGCCCACCGGGGGTGATATCGCCCACGTTGGAACCACTGCTATAAAAACTGTATAGACACAAGTGGAGGAAATTAGCTATAAATAAATTCACATTATTGAGTATAGTTCAAGCAGAAAAACCTTCTTGAGTACTCCTACAAAGTAGAGGTGCCACATTTACTGACAACCTCAAAGTAGAAAGCGAAATGTTCAAGTGTACTCAAGTCGCAGGTGTACAAATATAAATCAGACGCAATGTTGCGTTATATTTCAAGGGGGATTGAAATATTACCGAAGGTTCGTAGTAGTAATACACAGATACTGTAGCAGGGTTGGGATTCTTGATGTTGACTTCTCTCTTCAAGAAGAATGCGATATTTATCGGTGTTGCTGTAACCTCTTCCAAATATAGGATGACTGTTTGGTTCGCAACTTCGTAGCGCTCGACTGAAAAAACATATAGACAGATATATAATGCGTTATTGCGTAAGAATAGTTTTAGCGATTCTACAATTGAGTAGAAAATTTATATATTACGCTACTAGTATCTCATTTATGTAGTGTAGCCATAAATAAACTTTCAAATTTCAGTAATGGAAGCCATTTTCTCGCATTCAAGTGATAGAGTGGCTACATCTCTGCATCAACTTCCTTCGTCAACAACACAGCTATATTAAATAGCAGTAACTATACTTACTGATCCCATCCATAAAATCATACTGACTCAACCTTTTCAGCGATTTTTCATCAGGTTCGTAACCAGATATTAGAGTTATATGGACAATAGATTGTCCCACCGTATCCCCGGTTGATTTACTGACGCGAATCTGAAATAACGCGAAATGAATTGGTGGAACTTCCGATTGTTTAGTGAGTGGATTAAATCATGAATGTATCTGCTGCTTGTGCACCATTGCGATGTGCATTGAACTTATTTTGCTTTGATATATTACAAAACAAACAAGTTCGCTATTATTTCGACTGATTTTTCATAGGTTCCTCAATGTCTGTTTCGGAAGCAAGTTACTTCCTCTGAGTTGCTACATATCTGGTCTTGACGCCAGGTAAATTCAATTTAAAAATTTTCAACTCAAGACCCTGGTGAAGTCACGCAAAGTCACTCTAGTCCAGTGATTCTTAACCTTGCCTCTAGCGCCCCCAAGGGGCGCTGGCGATTTTGAAGGGGGCGGAAACGCTGAGGGGGCGATATGGGGGGCGCTGGGCTCAGGGGGGCGATATGGGGGGGCGCTGAAAAAATGACTTCGCAGCAGATGATGTAGTAGTAGGACATATCCTTAATGAGTATTCAGAGCAAATTACCATTCTACAAAACATGTCAAATCTCGAAATTTTTGGTCGCGCTGCTGAGCGACGTTTGCTACATATGTTTTCATAAATGTAGTGGGTTATTATAATTAATGTAAAATGAATTGCGCGTAATTTTAGATCGCCAATTTCCCGTTAAACACTACCGTCACGCCTGCTAGGGTAATTTTCAACAAAGTCTTTCGAACTGTATTATTTCCTGCAGCGTACAGCGTCTGGAAATCGAAGAAGGAGGCACTGTATATCACTTTTGAGAGGGAGAGCCCCTTGTACATAAAATATGATTTGTGCACGAAAGGAATAACTAAATATACTTGTATTTGAGAGCTACAAAATTAAATCGTCAGAATATTTCATCATTGTATCATAAAGGATGATACTATATCTAGTGTTGTGGTTCACAGCCTCACATGAACGTTAGATAATATGAGTTGCTTTGTTTGGAATACATTCATGTTAAAATTGATAACTGGGTTACGTACTAAATTTATTCTGAGCAGATATATGCATTCCATTTCCAGTTGACTTACTTAGTTACACAAATCACTAAAACAAAATCCAATACCATTAATTTTCCCGTATTGCTGATCGCAGATGTGAATTCGGGATGTGTGATTATATATCGTTGGGTTATATTTTTCGTCTGAACAAGTCACGCACAATGTACAATGCGATAAGACACAATGCGATGTCATGAACAGATACACTGTAAAAAATAAAAACCTCGATTTACCGCGAAATGTTTGGAAGCACGGTAGCCAGACATTTCGTGGTAATCTAACATTACCGTTGGTCAATGCAAATCCAACTTACACTCGTCCGGTAATCTCACTTTACACGACAGACTGTAATGTTACAGTCCCCTCCGGGTATATCCAATCTACATGTTCTCCTGTACATTTGAGACCGAGACCGCCTACCTACCTACCTACCTACCTACTTACATGCTGTCCCTGCAAATCAGGATACATACCAGCTTGTAAATTCACGTACACCCATACCTATCGCAAAGCAACCCGATGCTAAAATATCGCAAAATTTTCTTCACACTCCCAAAACGACATTGGAACAAACTGTATATTCATTCTTGATATCACGATGAAGTGGTAATCGATGGAAAAGAATTGCTGCTGGAGGTCTAATTCTTCTTTAGGAGACATGCAGTAACACGAGCGGTCGCAAGAAAAGGTGAATTAATTCCACCACCGGCGAAACTTCCAATTGTTTCTTTTTATCTTCCTCATTCCTTCTGTGTAACTAGTATCTTGCAGTTCCACTAAAAAGAATTCATGAGTAAGTCGCTATATAAAGCAAAGTTCCTAACCTAGACATGACATTATAAAGACTACCAAGACAAATAGGCAAACAAAAATATACGGTAACATGTTTTGAAGTACCGGTACTGGTACATTGTGTGATGAAGGCTCCGCCTTGTACATGATATAGCAGAGATTCATGACTTACTTTATCAATGTATTGAAGCAAAAGGTTCCTCATCCTCACCAATTCCACTCTGGATATGAGGTGGCATGTGTGCCAAACAAATCCAGCAGTGGATGAAAACATCTCTATGCTATGGCCCGAAAATGACATAAACAAGCCAACAGTTTCAACTCCTCCGCGGCGGAGTATGTGGTGTCACAGGTCACTATATAAGTCGACTAGTATCCCAAAATAGAACAGAGAATGCGGAGAATGAAATATTTCAATCAAGAAATCAAAGTGGTGTGCACATTGCACAGTCGCAGATATTCACGGTAACAAGTACTATGTAGTACTGTACCTTTTACGATGCGTATCCCATTCAGCGTGCCTAGGAATCTTCCACGATCGTGTCCACTTTCTTCAAGCACAACAAGCTTCGCATCACCCTTTGCTCAAATCTCAATAATGGTCAGATAACGATCAACGATACGACACTCGAACGATTTCGAAATAAGTCGTATTCATCCGCTGACATGCCACCAATAATATTTGCTGGCCACGTTATAATGTTTGACTTAGGTTATTTCTCTTTCATACAGAAACATTTATCAGTACATATAGTTCCTTTCTTTTCCGTCTAATTTCGTATAAATTGATATTTATCCCAAGTGTTGTTCACTACTTTCTGTACTTACTAAACGAGACGCTCCTTGTGATGTCACAGTTGTGCGTTGGCTGTTTACTACAAATCTCAGAAAACCAGTAACGCGTAACGGTAACCTATTGTAACCTATTACAGGTCGCCTTGTCCGCCATTAGCAAATGGTCAACTGAGCATGCGGTGCTGATATTTCTAGTTTCCCGAACAGTATTATACATCCTAAACTGATTTTCTAACTTATCAGCCGTATCCGTAACAACGAATGTAACCAGCGAGAACGGCCGTATAGCCATATAGCCTTATGATATATTATAATGGCTATGGTGTAACTACATTAGCTACGATTGTCAGTTGTTTCTTGTACCCTGCTTACTATGTACTATACTGAAATTGGTACTAGGGCCAACAATTTCCGTACGACAGACCCCAGTTTCGCGAACGAGGTTGAATCAAGTCAAATCACCACGAGAATGATATATCAGTAACATTCATTTCCACGTATATATTGGCTGCAGCGATTATGAAGCTAATCAATCTTCCCAATAGCCTTGTAAACTGCAGTTACGAGTGACTGTCAGTAATTTTGCGAGGAAATTCTGGCAACTTGACTTCACAGCTAAACTAAGGTAATATCACATATCAAAATGTAAAATTACAAGCTACGCACAGTTATTGGCTGCGACCGGTAATTCGTTGTAAAATTTACAGAGATTTCCCAGTAAATCTACCAGATTTTTTACAGTGTAGATGGGAGGATGTCGAACGACACGCATCAGTAGCGATCCTTTACTTTAACATCCACCTCGGCCTAGAGTGCCCGATGTTACTGTCCTTTTCGCTGTTGATCTTTTTGAAGCCGTGGCCCTTTCTACTATTTTTTTCCATTCCTTGTGGGTGCTTTCTTTCGTCGGGTCTTTTTCTGGGCTTTTTTGTCGCCGCAAGAACGGCAACAGCGGGGGAAGAGGAGCCCAGATAAACCTCCGACCGGAATCGAACCGGATCCGTCAGATTGGTGGGGGCTTATCGTTACCACTACGCTATCTCCCACGCAATGGTTCGAACCACAGGATATGAGCCCGTACCCGATTGTTGTTCTAACAACCGCTATTTGACCCTGAATATATCATATACAATTATTATATAGTTTATTATAGTCGAGCGGTCCTCGAGCGCGAATAAATCGCGAATTATTTTCAATACTTATGTCCCGAAAAGACCGACTGGACTTTGACGTCTTACCAGGACCGAAACTGCGGTAACCCAAACCACCAATCGAGGGGGAGTGAGCTCAAAATGTGCCCTAAACTAGTTCTGTGAATGAACATAAATTACACATCATGTTTTGACAACTCCCCTACGAAAAAATACGCATAATTATAGAAAATATAAATAGGCATTTCGGCATCGGCCATTACCACGCCACGATGCACGAAGACATATGAAATTCCGGCCAATATGGGACCCCGCGAAGTGTGCCAAAAAGATCGTCAGCGTGAAAACCTTAGCCAAAGAAGATCGCCCTTATGTTGACCGTAAACTTCGATGCATATAAGTCTAATTGTCCATACGTGCTTAAATCGCTCGCGCCGAATTATCATTTCGTCGCAATCTGCACCCAACCCGACAAATAACATCCATCAGAGAAAAAAATTATTTGCCAGTGAAGAAATACCAATTTTGGACCGTATGCCTACTTTAGTGTAATAGGCGTTTATGCGTTTCAATATATTTTGACAATATAGCGGACAAGAGGTAACAAAATAACAACATGTAACGGCACGCCCGAATTCGTTTAATTATTAATGACCTTGCCTTCATTTTCCAAGACAACAGCTCACTCAGTGCTACTGGTAAATTTGATTACGTGGGCTGAGAGGATAAAAAGTTCATACGACATATATATGCAATTACCACCTATTCATTCATGCATTATAGAAACATTTGGCGCCTGGGGCGACCAGGCCACGCACCGTTGCTGACTATCGAAATCACGCGACGGGGTTCTTGCGGCCAAGCCCCAAGAAGTTTGGTTCACCAGGCTATGGGTGCCCTAGATAATCGTTTTCTAGGGGGACTGATGAAGTGCTGTTACGGCCCTCCCTCTTACCCATTGTCTTTATTACAGTACTCACAATATGGGGTGGGGGGCGCTAGAGCATGATAATTTTTGAAAGGGGGCGCTGGAGGAAAAAACACTCTAGTCGAATCATGTCATCTCCAACTGTCCAACTCAATTCGGAAAACCTACCCACATCCACAGTTTGCGACCCACTTTAAATGCCGCCCACAATGATATATGACCAAACGCTGGAAACGTTCATGCTTTCGCTCTTTCAAATATGCCGGGCCTGCAGTGTGGAGCAGAATCTCGCCGGCTATCCGACAGTCGTCGAACATTTCCACATTCAAGTCGAAATACAAACAATTTCTACTGAATCAACACTAGTCAGCCCTCTACTTCACCGGACCACAACCTGACATATCGATCTCGCCTTCAGCAGACACATGCTACGTCTTTTTGTCGCTTGTCCCTTTTGTAATAACTTCTTCTACTTTTCATTCAGTGTACATGATTCCTTATTACATCGGCTAGGCCAGGTGAATATCTGATTTGGAAGAGTTCTGAAGTCGACGCCTACCTATTGTATCTCAGTCTTATGGTATATTGAAGCGATGAAATTGTTAACAATAATTTGAAAGCTGAGCTTGCATATTACATATTATGAGATCAAGTATAGGTTTGATGGCAGGGCTTTGGAGCTGGCACAAGTTTTGAACTGCTCCAGCTCCGACTCCGGAACTCTCTTCTATGATGAATTAGCTCCGGCTCCAAGCTTCGGAGATCAGTGATACCGCTGCTCCGGCTCCAGCTCCGGCTCTGTAAACCATCGAATGGTTCAGTCATGTAGTAAATAACTACCGTTGCGCCGGGGCCGTCGCGCCGAACCGTTATTTTGTGTGAGTGTGCACAGCACAGTCCTGTGACTTCATAATTACTCCAATATGTCCACTGTCGAAAAACGCCATAGTCGCATGATAACTCAACTCACGGCATTGCTGATTACCACATCAAAACACGAATGCGACGTTTTATTACCAGTGCTGCAATTGCTTATATCAAGCCATACAGTTGACTGTAATCTTGAAATTGTGGGATTGTTCAATTGTAACTGAAGAAAGCGCAACATGAGCGCATGTCGCGACCATATCAGTAAAAATTCGCTTTCTACCGAATACCTAATGGGTTGAAATTCGATATTGATGCGATCGTTACCGCGCTCGTCTGGTGTCGATCAAGTTTACTGGAATATAGAAGGTTTTCCTTCAAAAGAACCGACTAAATGCAGAACCAGCGCCACTGAGAATCGGGTGTGCAGTGCATCGTGTCAGTAACTAATTAAACTTACACGCTTATTGCGTGACAATTCAGAAATACGACTGTTTCAAGCAGCACCAACGGATAGCAAGAAGGCACCATTTAATTTAGTGTACCATCTATTAAGCGCTCGTGTACCACTGTGGTACGCGTACCACACTTTGAGAACCACTGACTAATTACTCATTAGTTAACTCGCTAAGCTCACATAAGCACCAGTCCCATTTTTTGAAATACATAGTGATCAATATTTTTCGAACCACTCTATTGACCATCAGTGTTGCGCTGATGACGAATAATCACGTCCCAGAATACAGTAATACACGGCATATCTCGCATACCCAATTTATGCGCGTTATGTATGAACAATTGAACAATCTAAACATTCTTAGTTTAAAAAAGGTGGCGTCAACGAGGCGACAATTCTTGATTTTTTGAACGATTACCGCAAAATTTTGTGATCCCAGCCAAAAGTATTGGCATAGATGGAATCTTGTGAAATTCATCGGAACCGGAGTTACTTTTCAAACAACCTTCTCCAGCACCCGCTCCGGCTTCACCAGAATTTCATTTAGAGCTCCAGTTCCGGCTCCGTTGAAAATATACGGCTCCGGGGCTCCGGCTCCAAAGCCCTACTTCATGAGGGTAACTTTCCTACTCAAAATTTTTTCAGAAATACGTCAATGTGAGGTAAGCCTATTATCAGCCAACAGTCACATGCAAGATCGTCAGTTCTACAAACGTTTAACATTTATAGCGATGACACCGCTGTCATATCAATTGAAATATTGCCAGCATTCCATGACTACCAAAGGCATCCCTACATGACATATTGAATTTTAAAAAAACAGTAACATTTAGACATGTTTTGCGACCCAGCTGAAATAGCTTGGCGACCCACCACTGCGCCGCTACCCACTGTATGGAAAGCACTGGTCTAGACCACGCTAACTCTGTCAAACCTGGCACTATGCCATAGGACGATGTGCTTCAAGACTCAGGCTCAGGCTAGGTAATATGGGATTATATTTCAATGAAATAAAAATTCTACCCCGAACTGCGATTAATTTCAATGACAGCCACGTGAAGCCATTTTAGGGTGATGATTCAGGTAGTCGCTGGCGAATTATGGTTATTCATTCGAAAGACTGTGAATCGAGACAAGTAATAACCCGAGCCATCCAAACAGTGCCCAATGAAATAATACCAACTGATAAATACAACACGATAGCGCCTACAATGAATATTTAATTTGTTATTTGGGCTCATCATCGCTGATCCCGCTGTACTAACAGTGTCTTCAAAAAAGCCCAGACACACAGTAAGCCACGCTGTACGAAGTCGGCACCAGAGACCCGTTGGATGGATGGATGTGAGAGAGTCTGTGACTGATGAATGAAAATGAAAGATCGAAGCACTTGCAAGCGAAAGAAGATGCGAAGATACGAAGTCATTGAAACTGAACACTTACAATATCAATGTCGTGATGCAAAAGGCCACTAATGGCGATAAGCGTCACTGAAATGTTGTGCATTAATAATAATAATAATAATTTGTTATTATGTAGCGTATAATCATGCAAATCTTCATGATCCTCGAAACCCGTGGTTCACTTTGTATATCTTCATAAGTTAAAAGAACACTGAATACCAACCTGCATCTTGATTTCGACCGGTGGCTCATCGCTTCTAGACAACTGCCGCTCTTGATGTTCCGTTACAGACACGGCAAGGTCAAAATGACAGGACTCTTCATCGATCAGCGTACGATAAACGCATCGGTACGATATTGTTCCTTCGCCTTCTCCTAAAGCGCGTGAAATATCACAGGTTCCATGCGTTTCGCGGTAAGACCAAGTCAATGCGGTAAAAAGGGTAGGGGCTTTTATGCGATCAGAGCCTGGAGTCGCTTTAAAATTACAGTACAGCTCTGAAGCCCCCTAAGATATTTTGCCATTAAAGGTGCACTATGCGCTAGGGTTGTTCATAATTAACTTTTATTTTTCAGATTCCAGTGATTCACTAAATAAATTGTCAGGTTACCCTAAAATCGCTAAACACCAAATTTGGTTCAATTCTAACAAGCATAAGACGCCGCAGAGCCAATATAGATTTTTAATTTTCAAATTTATCTGTCAACCCTATGAAATTGTTGGGTAGTCTTCAAAAACGATGCAAGACAAATTTGACTCGATGCCTACCCGTAGAAGCGGAGTTATTTGAGTTTTTCATTAATAATTCTGGGATTACCCGCCAACAATGCTATTTTTGCAAATCCAACACTTTCAACTGCAATAACTTCACTTCTACAAGCCGGAATCGAGTCAAATTTGTTATGCACCGTTTTTGAATACAACTCATCAATTGCATGGGGTTGATAGAAAAATTTGAATATTTTATAAATATTTTACAAAAAGTAAAAACAAATTACATCGGCTCTGCGGCGACTTACTTGTTGGAATTGAACCAAATTTGGAGTGAAGCGTTTTTTAGGGTAAGCTGAAATTTTATTCAGTGAATCACTGGAATCCGGAAAAAAATTATTTTTGAACAACCCCACTGTGCCCTCTAAATAAAATGTGGTTGTAAAAAACGTTTTACTAGCAGCCATAATCCTCAAAAGCCACCGTGATTGAACTTGTCATATTTATGGTAGACACATACGTAACTGTTTCTGATCAATTTTTTATTTGTGGTGCAATGAAAAGTACCTATTTCAGTTTTCAAGATCGCCATTGTTTGTATGGCGTGATAATAAATAATATCCGAAAGCTCTAATCTAAGTTTAATTCTTGACTCGGAATGGAATTACCCAGGTACTCGATTTTGCTTCGCCCATACTTATCATTTGAGCAAAGATAATATGGCATAGCAGTTAGAATGGGGACTCTGACTCCTTAAATAGAATACAATCGCAGAATCAATAATCCTAGCTGATAGATTGCAAACAGCCCCTAGGATTTGTGATTATTTTAAATTATTTCCACTTCAGTTTTCTATAAGCATCAGCTTGTACGGTCACGGTCATAGGCATCATGTTCAAAACTGGAATGAATCATACAATCATCCTTTTGCTTACCCTCCGCCTGGACATTTAATATTCCTTTCGCCAACGCATTCGGAAGGACCTCGATAGGAGTTGTAACATTTTCATTGGTTTTGTCCAGATAAAACCTGAGTGGACTTTTGGAGTATTCCGTACCGCTTGGTGAATCGATTGTAACATCGATGTGAGCTTCTTTTATATCTGGCTCCTAATGAATATTAAAGAAGGTTTTCAATTGAACATTGAAAATTAGGATGTATTATGTTTCAAATTTCAATTTTCGAACTGTTCCAAGTTTTCGCATAGCATACTAAAGTGGTTTCGTTACGTGACTAACCACAATTATATTTAGAGTGATGTCGATGCTGAATGAGTTCCTCAACATTTACAACTTTGTCGAGTCTGATGTGAAGAACCAATACAGAACAGGCTCCCCCATTTTATGTACAGAGTTGTATTGATACTGGACGGTTTAGTGCGACGGTTAAAAGCTTTCAAATCGGATGATAACCATATAACCATGCTGTGTTGAACACGGAGACACTACTAAATATGACTCATCCGAAATTACATTTTGAACATAATTATTTGAGATCTCGTCCGACATATATTTTTCTAATGTTATGTGAAATAACATTGACCTGCATTTGACTTTGGTAACAACGTTGACTAGTGGTACCATATTATGAAAACGTGAAAGGAGGACACTTTTTCAAAATTTTCAGACTTACAATACTGGAGTAAAATCCGCAAAAAAATGCAAAGAAAAGGGTCGTCACTTGCGATCGAACCACGAATTTCATATTTAGCATCATTTATGCCCATTTTCGCTCGAATCTCTCCTCTAAAAGCTGTAAAGGTGAACGAATTGACAAAAAGGAGGACATTTAGGCGTCCTCGGAGGACATTTTCAAAAACCTGAAAAAACAGGACGTATGGTAACCCTATCGCGATCGTTGACCTCATTACAGCCAGGCGAGGTGTCCTATGACCAGGGCTGTGGAGTCGGAGTCGGAGTCTCTGGAGTCGGAGTCGGAGTTTGGCTAATTTTCGCTTGATGGAGCCCGAATCGTGAAAACTATAATAGCTGGAGTCGGAGTCGGAGTCGTGGAAAAATACTGTCTGGACTTGACAAAATTTCCCGCCTGGCGCGACCAGGGCATGACTGCACAGTGGACAGTGCACAGTTGCACACGCAGTTTCCATGACATAATTGTTATCAATTTTGAAGTATCATCAATGACTCCTTTGACCAGACGAGCTTACATATCGAAATGTACAATATGTATAGTGTACACCTTAAATTCAAGGCGTGCAGTCAGACACTACATTTCAACGTATTTTTTGTGTTGACTAATATTGTGTGTATCAATGCACAATGTGATATCCACCTCAACGTCTAGAGTTTAGACTTAGACATAGCATTATGTATTGCCACGCATAAAATTGGGGAGCACACAAAATATGTTGAAATGTGGTGTCTAACTGCACGCCTTGAATTAACAGTGTACGGGTGAATCATACAAGTGAGTAGATATTAATGCTTTAGATTTTACAATGTTAAACTGATGACAGTAATGGTAGTTAGAATACAGCAGTCCGATGACATCTGAAATCCCATCTTACCGCAGTGTTACTCCATATCATGTATTCAGAAAGAGCATGCAATCCGACCACGGTGTCTTGCGTAGTTGTGAAACCGCCGTTCTCGTCCCTCTGTTCGATAAGCCATAAGACTAGCTTTCTAATGAGGTCAAACATGTCCTGGGCGACTGAAACATACAACGAAAAGAAGTGGCCAGAATTATTTCAAAAATCAGATAGCGATGCTGACTTCCAGTGGTTCTCAAACTTTCTAGTTTAATCACTTTCGCAAAGATAGCAACAATCAGTTTCGTCTCTCTAAACTATTATTACTAACGGTAAGTTTAACATGCCTCGACGGGATTAAAGTTCATTATCATCATAGTTTTCAAAATCGTTATCATCAAAATACCACAGGATTGCGATAGAATTAAAAGATGGAAAGGAGTCGAAATAACAATTTGATCATTTTCTCAATCTATCACGGGCTACAGAAAACAATAGAACGAAGATCACTCATGATGTAAACGTAAAGCATTACACTGCACGACGAATGGGAGCAGAAGAAGACGTACAAGAAATGAACATAAAGTAGCATGCATAGATAGGCGCAATTGGTGGGTCGAATTGTGATATAGTCTCCCAAATGAACGGCAATCTTTATTCAGTAGAACCTGCTTGAATGTCTGCTTTAAGGTGAACAACGGACACAATTGTTGCATCCTCTTTAAAACTTTTGCTGATATATGACATTTGGACAACGCGGCGCACATATTATGCTATAACATAGCCTACTTACGGGTGACTGTTTGAGTCCGAAATGAAGAAGTCATGGGATTGTATGGGGTAGAATCCGCAGTTTGAACTGCCAAACAATCGAAATGGACTAGGCCAGTGGTTCCCAACGTGGGCGATTTGTCGGTCTAGGGGGGGGGCGAAAATGACGAAGGGGGCGATAGGGGAGCGAAAATGGACAACGGGGCGACAGGGGGCGAAAATAGCGAAGGGGGCGATAGGGGAGCGATGACGCGTTAAAACGGCTATATTGAAGTCAATTCGGAGAAATGTCCTTTTTTGTTTAGTCAACCCAGGGAAATTTGGTTGTAAAGGTGTAAAAGTCGACAACGAGCCGAAAAGTTGAACTTTTATTTTATTTTCAGTCAACCCGCCGATGATTACAGATTGTATACCGATTTTTCGGTTCACAAAATCTGGGGAGCGATGATCGGCGTTGAGCGTGAAAAGGGGGCGATGAGTCGAAAAAGGTTGGGAACCACTGGACTAGGCTATACCCGCTACGACTAGCGCTCAAAACAGCACGTGTCATGGTGGCGAGTCTTTGGAAAAATCTCAAAGTAACCCGAGCTTCACCCTTAACCCAGCATGACCTTATATTCTGTGAGCTAATCGCGACCAAAACCGTGACACGACCTAAACTAAACTTTAATTCTGTAGCCTCCAGCTAACGCTAACCGTAACCCCAGCCCATCATTCTGAATAGCTCACTATTTGGAATTCGTTGTTTTGATAATCGGAATAATAATGCCTATTATAGTCACTATTTTGAACGCTACGCCATCATGGATTGCACTGCATTATGGATAAAAAAAGAGTGTCATAAAGCATATAGTTTAGCATATTCCTCAAACATATGCTATAGCTAGCATGGCCAGAATTCGATCACTAATTCGAGATAATTGCGGCAACAATCCAAGTAGGCATCAACTGCTTGCCTGAGATTCACTTGGAATTGGGAATCGATCTGGAAAAATGAACCTAGTAGTTTGTGGCGAAATCCTCTTTCGGTACTTACGGTCAGTAGTGTTTCGTGCCTCCAACAGCAGTGCCAACAATCCATATGCAGTAGCTTCAATATCGATAGCAAGAGGTTTTACTTTGTACCAGTAGGCATGGGTACCTGTGCCCTGAATCTGTGTCAAATTGGCTCCTTTCAAGAAGGCCAGTCTTCCATTGTCAGAATACTGGATCATCTTCGATTTTAATCTGTATAAGTAAGATATCTTGTTATAGCCGCTACAGGAATATCAGAAAAGGCGCATAATATTCGTAGACCCCGGTAGTAACGGATCCCTCCTGGTTTTGTGAATTAGCCTATATAGGCATTCCCTATACTGTAGTGGTTCTCGGCCGGGGGTCTGCGTACCCCTGGGGTCCGTGAAACATTTACAGGGGGTTCGCGAAGCCTCCAAATTTCATAAAGTGGTTGATAAACCTAAATTGTATTTTTTTAATTAGAGAAATCACGAGGCAGTTTCGCTCCATAACCGCTGAAACTTGAGACCCACATAAACAGAATGGCCATCTTAGATGAAATATTCCATTATGCAAACTCATTTTAATTTCCAAATTGCCAACAGAGTAAACATATTGCTGTTTCGAGATGTTTCGTTGGGGTTTTGGAAAAATTTGTTTGCAAAATCCATTTTTCCTGTGATATACATAACCGCTATTCTGAAATAACTTCAAGATGAGCTGCTAGCTAGACGTTAGGCTGGACGTTATATGTTCAATAAAAACCTGTTTCCTAATTTCGTGTCATACATGTTGAGACTTGCGATCATACCCGAAGGTGTCGCCGAAAGCGTTACGCGTTATTAATACATTCGCCACCATCTTCGTGGAAATGGATTTTCGGCACTCGTTCATATCAAATCAAAGGCTTGGATTTTTGAGACTCGACCGCTTATTTCGAGAAATTCAGCTACATTATGATATAAAAATGTACTTGATTAACTGATTGATAGTATGTAAAAGGAAACCACATCGATTATTATTAACACTCGGAAAGTCGATAACTGCAGATGTTGTTCCCAGATTCATTATTTTAATAACTCTTACCTATCTCTCAATTCGATGCCGTATTCATGGTTCACATCATACACAGTCATGGCATAAGCAACAAGCGCCAAGGCGTAGGGTTGATCCATCTGCTCGTCGGTTTTGTGATTCTCCAAGTATTGACTGGCACTAATGACGGCCTGTTCCGCTGCCTTCATCGTTTCGAGGTCGCACAAAGAGAGAGATTCCACCAAAGACATCATAACGTAAGCGGCGAGAGTGAGTCTGGTTCCGACTGCACCCTGAGATGTATATAAATATAATTTATTTATCAGTAATCGGGCTACGAATGGATAAACCCCAGGTTCCATAAGTTGTGGAATTCTACAGCGTGAAATTCGTGTATGATGTTCCTGTTCGTTCAATTTATAATTTCATAATTTGAAATCACCACTAGGTTGCGATTAAATGAAAAGATAGGAATAGGATAAGAGTGGGAGTACGATGATAGAAGTAGTCTCTGAATCAGACATCCGCCGTGGCCTAGAACATCTAAATAAGAGGCACGTACACTGAACGAAAAGCAACAGCGGATACCATAGAAAGGATAACTGGTAAAAAGGAAGTGGCATGTGACGGTAGGCGAGAAGCCACAACCCGATTATGGTCCTGTAGGAAGTCATTCAGTAACCGTTCGTATTTTTACTTCAATATAGACATGCTCGATGACATACCAGATAAGATGCGGCTCCACAGTCATACTGGCGCTATGAGTTTTCTAGTAATTCGAGCCTAATATATGGTTATTGGACGATGAAGATATACGTAGATCTTGTACTTATGCGCTTTTGATTCCAAAGCGAAGAAGTCATTGAATTTTACAGGACAGTGACCACCATGGAATTGATATCTAAACTTTGCAATTTCTAGCCACTTCATAAGTTGTATGTGTAAAACAGGGATTCTTAAGGTATGGTTCGCGAAACAAACATGGGTCGTGGAGGGTACAAATTTGGGTCGCAACCGCACCCGAGCGATCTTTCAATGTGTAATAGGCTACTTGCGGAATTTATTGCGACAAAACAATTTCTTCGTGCTTGTCGCGAAACCCTGTTGACAGTTTGTTCATATCCAAAGTCGCTGTGTTCGGTACTATATCCAATGAACGAGACATGAAAGTGGTTGTGACAATGGGGCTTGAACATGAGAATGTGCCGTAGGCAATTTGTATTCGTATTCGTATTCGTAGGCAATTACACAAATTGGTTTGATGTTATGATAAGATCAGACCGATATTAGCTTCTCTGGGAAGCTGTAACTTGCTGTAGCAATACTCGGGAATGGTAGAGAGAGGGAAATAGCGGGGCCATAAATGCCGCACCCCATATATTTTAAACCTATCTAACTAATTGCAATTGCAAAAGAACGGTATATTCTTAGTATCGCTTAACGCTGTTGGAGAGCGTAGGGATGCCTTAATCTAGAAATGTGCGACATGCGGGTGCGGGACTATTACTACTAGACATAGGCATTTCGGCATCAACCCTATCCTCTCCATGACAGCGAAGGCATGAAATTTCCACCAACATGCAGCTGGGCAAAGTGCGGTGTCGAAAAATTTGGTGGCGGTAAAACCTTCGCCCAAAATGATCGTCGCTTATTGGTCAAACCTCCAAACGAAATGGTCGGAACCGAATAATACCGATTGTTCCCTAATTTGAAATCGCGTGCATCACACATGTTTCGTAGAACTGCATTGCGTACAACTGGTTGTGTGCGTCATTTATATTTCATATATGACCGTAAAAATGTATCACGCTAGCATGAAAATGCATTATTTTCATGTGCGAGGTCGCTCAGATCTGGGTCGCAGTTAAAAAAAATTAATAACCACTGTTTGAAGACTAAAAATCTTTTGAGTACCGAATTGTTGTCTCATCCAGGTAGAATCAAGGTCTTAGCAATAGAACGGATAACCTTGCATTACTTTTTGCAATGGACCAAGTGCATTCTTCCAAACAGCCATCAGCACAGAATGCCATGTTGTAACTTTGATTGTAATTGGGATTTATCTAGTATCAACAGAACCCAACGTGGTTGACAGCTTTTAAGGCGGTAGAACACACGACATAACCGTGAGTCCGTGACAGTTTTGATTTCAGTGACTGCGTATGTGACTCTTCCAACACATATTCGAGTCACGTAAAACGCTGGAAAAAGGTTAACCATAGCGATTTCAAAGGTAAAGTTGTTCACGACCAACAATCAGGATATCGCTGCGTTCACACATTGACTGTACACTATTATTGTACTTTGGTCATTTGATCACGGGCGCGGGCATTCAAGCTTGCATCCAACTATTGTCTAGGCCAGGGGTCACCAACCTTTTTGCAACCAAGAGCTACTTCTTGGGTACTGATTGAAGCGACGGGCTACCATTTACTCCCCTCGTTTACTCGTACCAGACTGAATTTCCGCTTTGATATTCATAGCACTGGGCAGGAATAACATTGCGGTAGGACTTCTAAGAGTGACCAATCATCTCATTTCAACTAGCTAGCCAAGAAGATTTAAAAAAAAATCGTGAATTACTTTACACCATGTTTGTATAAATTATACAACAACAGTCAACTAAAATTTTAAAATATATCATGTTACACTTTAGATTGGACATCATGATATCAGTTTCTTCATAAATCAGTGGAAAGCCTGGCATTGCATGCTATCAACTAGTCACTAGTGCGATGTACTCTGGTATGTAACTTGACACTGCAACTCTAAGTAGCCTAAGTGTTCCAGATGTGCATTAGAGAGGAGTGTTCTGTGTTTGTTTGTGATGAAGTGCATGTCCGAAAAGGCCGATTCTCAACGATAAGTTGAACCAAACACGCTTGCAATCTTTATAGCTGCTGCGCATACACCACTGTACTTTTCCGTGTCAACAAGTCACCGAAAGTTTACTGCAGTCCAGTGGGCTTTGAGGTGGAGTTCATTTTGCACTGTTACAATTTCAATTTCCAACTGTTCAGCATCCAGACAGGACTGATTTCATAATACTGGACAGCACCAAGGATTACAGAAAGTTAGAAGCATGGTACTGAACTGCGTTGAGTGAAAGAGAACGAAGCTGTGTCAAAAGATGCAATACGATATGGTCATACAGATATTGAAAATCGGCCAGTACTTCACGGATATCTGCTATACCAAATAGTAGCCTAATGTTGTTTACTACTTTGGCATTGTCCTGGAAGTCGAGCAAACATAAGGGAACCCCCCGCCTTTTCAAGAAGACCGTTAATGACATTCCGTCATGTCGCCTGTATAGGCAATGCGCCATAACCTAGGTCTTCGACATCTTGTGATTCTATTACATCTTGGTATATTACTAATTGTAATTGAGGATATTTGTTATCATCATTTTAAGTGTTTATAAATATGTATTGTCATTTGTGAGTTACATGTTAGTGTGATCTAAACAAGAATAGCTAAATCAATCAATCCATATATTTAAAACCTCACTGGTAATAATCTGACGATTATTGGTAAATGCTGCTATTGAATTGATTTTTAAAGCAGGCTCGCGGGCTACTCATATGGTCTTCGAAGAATACCTGGTGCCCGCAGGCTACGCGTTGGTGACCCCTGGTGTAGGCATAAGCGAGGACCTGAGTATTGTTTGCGAAAAGAGTGGCGCTAAAATAGAATGTTTTGTAGGTATCATTGAGATAAAGTGAAACAGAACGGTCCAAGTTCTGAGCCTGGGGTAAAGCACGTGTCGCGATTCTTTTCAAGTTTGGTGTTGAATTGTTGGTTACCGTTTTGTAAATGGCGATATCTTTCACTTTCTGACTCGATTATATACCAGGGGCGGAAAACCGTATACTATATCAAATAGGCACTCGCAGTCATAGTGTTCTTCAATTTCTGATTAATGGAAATAAATTGCTCAATATACTTTTCAGCACTAGCACTCTCCCTTTACATTTTAAATTGTCTCTTCCGATGTCCATGCAATGCTCTCCTAGCACTATCAGATGTCAAACTCACATGCATATACCGGCTCCGGACGCGTCCTCCGGCATCGAAACTGCCATCGGCGGTTTGGAGCGTTGTCAACCATTTAACAGAGGTGCAGATTGGTTTCGTGTCCATTGTAGTGTGGAATTGTTTAGCTTGGGCAAACACTTTGTTGTCATAAGCATTCAACCTATAATACAACAATACAAGTCAGCTATGTTATATTTTGCTGTTGCAAATACAGCTTAGCAAAAGCTAGCAACTGAGTGATTCGACTCGGAATCAAGTATAATAGGGAGAATAGGCCTACGACATAACGTCGAGAGTATGACATCATAACAACATGAATGACTATTAAAGGTCAAATATGTTTATTTTATATGACCAAGAAGAACGTAATGCTTAATACACCACAGTCAGGTTGACCGTGCCTGATTCCGACTCCAGCGTCTTTAATATGAAAACAATCGCTTTAAGAGGTCTCCTAAAATAACTAATAAGAGATAGTATTTGTATGTACCAAGCTACCAACAATCATTGTTGATACTAACGATATTGATAACGTTGAACATAATTTGCAAATTTTAATTCAGTCGTATCGAGGAAAAAAATTGCAAGATTCGTCTTCGCGACTAATATAAAATTACTAATGCAGACGCAAATTGGTGGATTTTTTGGAATTATACCATGATACCGTGAAAGAATAAACACATCATCTGGTTTTGTAAGTGACCACATCGCTTATCTAATTGAGTATCGTAATTAAGTAATTAAGTAATTATTGATTTAGGTAATTAGGTAATTAAGTAATTAAGTATCGTAGGCCCCGATGCAAATATAACCAAACGCTGTTTCTCACTTGACAAAATCAAAAATATTCGTTGTAAGTAGCTCAGCCACTTGGGTCGGATAGATATTCAGGAAACAGTACAAGTAGCCTATAGTCCTAGTCCATGGATACTTGACTAAGTGCAAGTAGACATATGCTATTTGGCTACTCCATAAATTTCGTTTCTGGCCACCGTTTAATAATAGTGAGAGAGTGTGTACTTGTGATCAGTGTGTAGTGAGAAATTTTCTACATCTCGGTATTAGTTGCTGACACATACACGAGAGCTACACTTCTATTGTTGTTATCCCCATTTTAGTTATACTGGATCGGATATATATCAAGTCTGAATGATTCCTACATATTATCCCCCATTTTAAATATACTGGATCGGATATATATCATGTTTGAATGATTCCTAAATATTATCCTTGGCTTGTCTATGTTATAAAAACATATAACGTGGAAAAAGGAAGGATATTTCGAAATGGATACTTTCATGTTAATTGCCCAGTGAATATTTCGAGCTTTTGCCACATAGAAACAATTTTGCATGTCATCGTG
The DNA here is from genome assembly GCF_051294905.1 of Botryllus schlosseri. Lineage (NCBI taxonomy): Eukaryota > Metazoa > Chordata > Ascidiacea > Stolidobranchia > Styelidae > Botryllus > Botryllus schlosseri. The sequence continues at coordinate 27,137,893 of NC_137238.1, forward strand.
AATAATATGTTTGTATATGTTTATTGGTTATATGAAAGTCATTTACCCGTCACTGTGGCATATAATTTTTGACCTAAATTGGTAGAACTGTTGGAGTCGGAGCTCTGTGAGGAAAATAGTAGAAGTCGGAGTCGGCGCGTTTAAAGACTCTCGAGTCGGAGTCAGAGTTGGAGTCGACGGTCAGATATACCGATTCCACAGCCCTGATTAATACTCGATTCTGGTTCAGCAGACGATTACAAGGTAAAATATACAAGCGCGTGAAAGCAAATATCAGAATTGGTGGTGAGGAGCCCGATCACAGCATAGGACTATGAAAACAAGAGATTCAATCAGATCTTCTGACCAGGGTATGCAATCCGATTCGTAAGGTAAATTAGAGTAGTCATTTACAAATTACTTGAATTTAGGAGATTACATTCACTAATGAAGATCAGAAAGCGACGGGGGCCCACAAGCAATGTTCCCTCTAATTTTTCACGAGTCTGCGGGCGCTCACCAACTCACTGCGCGGTCTCTTGGGCAACAGTGCGCGTAAAAAAAGGTCGTCACTTCGGCATTTTTGTACTCAGCTTAGATTTTCTGTGTGCAGAGACCGTGTCAGCACTGCGAAATTGCGTAAGTGCGCAGCTTAGAGCGAACATTGCCTACAAGTCATTAAGTCACTGCAAAATTTGACTCTAGTCAAGTCATCTCAAATTTGTTGATTTCGAATTAAATTCCAGTCTTCAAATATTTCCAGTGTGTGTAGTTGACGTCAATGTGCGGATGCGTCGACCTCATATTTGTCTGGACTCGAGGAAAATTATATTCGTTGAGCGTGTAGGATCAATTTATTTCCAGATTTCTTCAGAATTGCTAAGAAAGGATAAACTTTAGTCTTTATAAATATATATATAACGTAAAATATATATACGAATGGCTGTCATGAATATTGATATTATAATGCCATTTTGACGGCAGGTAAGGACATGTGGAAGACGTTTTGTCTTCGATATCGCCGATGATGGAACCAACAATATCGAAACCAATTGAAATGGAAACGGAATCCAGTAAATGAAGGATTATATGATATGCGTTTGCGAGGAGAATTTGATGACTAAAAGTTGACTATATTTTCCATACTCCGATTCTGAGTCATGTCTAGTAATTTTTGGGTGGCGATTCGAGTCAAGTCAAGTCATTCAGAAAATATGAATGGACTTTGACTCTATTCAAGCCTTGACTCGAATCACCTCCGCTCTGTATCCTATGCGTTTGCAGGCTTATGGAGAATTTGAATTCCAGATATAAGAGTAGCTGGGTACTGAGTAGCTGAGTAGCCTACAAGGCAAGATTCTGAAATACGAACTATGAAGCGGTGATCTATAAGAGTAACATGCAGTCATGGTATGTATGATTATGCGTAATTTTTCAATGAGAATAAAGATAATATATTTACCAAGCGCTTGGTGTAGTGACATGAGAATAAACGGACCAAACTTTCGGCTCGCAGTTACATCTGTGGTTGAGTACATTCGCAAAGCCTGGAATAAATTCAACACAACTTGGTAAAGCTCAATTGAGATGTATTCGCATGACGTTCGCCCATCCCCACGAGGGTAATGACCTAGCAAAACTAATAATGCAACTGTTACATGAAACCGTATAATATGTTATTACAACTATTTCCCAAGTGAAGTTGCCGTCCAGAGCGTAACATCCGAGTAACGTTATAGTGACCTATGACGCTAAGGTGGTAATACGTCGTGGTTTTATGTACAGCCTGATACACACAGCCTCGAAGACGTGACAGTAAGATTGAATGGCGCCGTTTGGCAATAATCTATTTTTGCGCCTTTACATTCTGTCCAGTAGGAAATCACAAATCTATGCCGTGTATCGTTTTAAACAATCATATAATAATCATATACTGACAATTACTATTTTATTCCAACCAGCTAACTAAGATTCACCACATTCAGCGCCTGCTTTCAACGATAGAACGGATAATGACGCCGAAAAAGTTATGGGACTGAGACAGTTCGTTTTACCGAACAATAGGGCCTGTGTGCATATTCTCAATATTGAAAGCTCACGGCCGATAGGCACTGTATCGAATCTATATTAGTGTCGGTATACCTGTGCGCGATACACTGCATCCTAAAATCTTGTATTTCGCTGATTTCCGCCTTAGAGCATGGTGCAAATTAAATAAACGACACATTCTGGTTCAAAATCATGCTTTCATGTCAACTGGACTTAGTGGGAAAGCAAGATGTGGTACCTGAAAGGACCTATATGACCTGTTTCGCGCCTTTTCCCGAGTGGATATCTAAAAACGAAACCAATAGTCCATCCTTGATTTTATGGTGTGGTCATTAAAATGTGCGATATATAAATAAAATTTAGAAACTCTGGTTGATGTGGAACAGATATGCATGAGAGACGAAGCACAGACCTATTTCCAATTTTTCTATCGATCCTGTTTCCTCGGCGGAACCCGGTAGCATTTTTCCGACAGAAAGCAGGTACTTATGGGCGTATACATTCGGTCCCACTTTGGCCATGTTCTGCTCCCCGCATCCATGTGGCAGCTTAATGATCTTTGTGACATCGTTCCTCGGTTGCTTCGTTACAGGATCGAATTCAATGATGGGCCCCATAAAATTAGCTGGAAATGAGACACTTCTTTATTAATTTCCGGCTTAATGTCAGTATCGATACAGGTTTTGCTTATACTTGTAATACATACTCAATGGTGATGTTCATAGATGACTCCCACTTCTATACTTCAACAGATTTTAGGCAGTACTGTATACTCACTTTATACAATATGAAATTTAGAAGGTAGAAAGTATAATTTAGAGATAGGTTTGCAGCAACTTAGTGAACGAAAATGCGAGAGGAACGACATTAATTAGCCACATCATCGCTATAGCTCAGTGGTTCTCAAACTGGGGGCGTGAAAGCATCTGAAGGGCGGCGCGAAGCTGTGGTCAACTGGAAATTTTCCTCAAATCTATAGTTATTGCTCTGTGTACAGTCGTAATTTCATATACTGAAGAATTCTCGCATCAACAGTCATAACCTTCCATGCCATCAAACTATCATTGAAATTGCCAGCATTCTGGTTGCATTTAGTGATCTGACGAGAAAGGAGAGGTGCGGAATTTTTCACAGCCATATAGGGGGGGGGGTGTCTAAAAAACTACCTATGTGCGCGGCCGAGGTGGTCTGTAGCGAAGTACTTTTATATTTTAAAGTACTCATGTAGGTTTTGCCTAGACTTGCACGACTTGCTGAAGTGATAAACTTCAGTCTACTTCTACTTCTTCTCCGAATACAGTATTTACAGACAACTATAGACCTAATATACGAAATTCCTTCGTCACTTGGAAATCACTACTTAAAGTGCGGTAGTTCTTTACCTTCAGTAACCCGCCGAACACTATCGCGAATTTGCAAGCCTTCGCGGAACCAAAAATCTTCGCTGCGTCATAAAAACAAAAGATCTATCACGATAAATGTGCATCAACAGAGTGTTAAAGGAACAGAAGCCGTTTAAACATGATTTCAACACGAAGCGAAAACATTATTAAAATCTTCATTGTATATATGTTGTTCCCGTTCAGACACCAGTTTGGAAATGCGAAGATGTGAATGTAGATGTAAAGTGTCATGGGCTCATAAATAGAGAAGATAGAATTGGATTTTCAGAAAGACTGGGTTTCTATTTCGAAGCCAACCTCCCCTAAGCATGCCACTGCCACCACAGCTGTCACAATTCTACTATACTGATCAGGTCAAACGTCTGCGACAATGATGGCCGAACACCAATGCAAATCATCTGTACGAGTCGAGTGTGTCTTTACCTCCAGAGAACACCTGAGACTGGCTCAGGTAACTCCTATAGTGTTTCACATAAAACCGATTAAGAACCACTGTTCCGGTCGTACTTGATTGTAAATATACGATGTTACTTCTACTTGATCGCCAATTTAAACTTCTATTTTGACCACCTGTGGTCTAGTGTTACTAGCCGTTTTTGAACAGTCGCGAATAGGGCTGGACCAAATCGAGTACCTGAGTGATACAATTCTGAATCACGCATTATGCTTCGAGTCGGTGCCGCACTAATTTCCATCTGTCTGCACTGGAATCGTCTTATATTAAAATCCACCGACCGCGCTTGTGTCAGCAGAAGGAATTTTTAGTGAATCTAAAAATTGGCCACTAGCTGCGCTCGCGGTGTGTCTGTATTTCATATTGTTTGTTTCTATGACGTTATAATTGGTTGTATGCAATGTTGCTAGATGCATGTTTTTGAAATTCTCCATTTGCTGACGATTGCCCTTGAAAAGTGTCAGCTCGAAAAGCTTCGGGTTTTAATATATTTTACTATGAATATATTATTGAAATGTATATTAAAGCTTCCAGTCGAGTATTCGAGTATCACTCATTATGACGTCATAACAGAATGTGATATGTCAAAGTTCAAATATGTACCTCTTCTGCCACCACAAGGAACACGACGCCTGTTTTCCATCACATTGAAGATACTTGGCTATTTTCGATCATACCGATTTCATTGCACTTAGTGACAACGTTGTGGGATGATCATGACTTCGGAGATGTGTTACTTTCAGTAACGTTAGTGGCTTTGTGATGTTACTTATGCTGGGATACGGCCAATCGAGGTTTCAAGGCTTCCACAGTGGAAAATGGTATCGAAATTACAATTCTCGTCACCTCGGATGCTACAAAGCATGAGACCTCTCGGCCAAATCGACTTTTTGACACTGCAACCTATTTGAGGACTTTTCAGACCTTCCATTTTCTACTTACACTTGAAATAGTTTCGACATGCCTTACAAATCGCTACTTGTGCTTATGAATAGATATAAATTTACAACGTACTTATACTTCTAGATTACTGCGTACACTGAGTAGTTTGACCACTGCTGAGAGTTAAGTATTCCACTCGAGACCCACTTACAGTATGGGTAAAGCCAGCATTGCCGCGTTTCTGGAACGAAGTTTTCTGGGAACTTGAATTCAAATTGAAAATTTTCCCTTGGTTTCTTTCGAAGATCAAACGTTCTAGTTCCTTTGATTTCTCGAATGTCTCCTTCAAGCTGCAAATCAATCAAGAGGCAACGTTAGGGTGACTTGAAGGGCACAAGACATGAATGATTTGTAGATAATAGGCAAAGAAAACACAAAGGTAAAGTATATATACATAAGCGGAAGAAGGACTTTATAATTGTTGCAAAAGTCATGTTAAATGAAATAAGTGTGTAACGTAGAAAAATTCAATTTTCATATGTTGAAACATTCGGTTAGAGGTCAATGTTGTTAGCACGTAACAAGGGATAGCCAATGGGTGTGTGCTGTAGGCAAATGCTTAGTATACAGACATTATTGTTGCCCTAAATACCTCGCCTTTATAGCACACCATTTCGGGTGCGGTAACTCGAAGTACGCAAGCGATTTTATGAGCGAAAAAGCTCTTAGTGACGGAATGGTTCGGACTCAAAACGGTTCTGGTTTGTTTGAGCAGTGAACACCAACGCAAATGAAAGATTCGCTGTGAACACAGAATTGAAAAGAACCCAATTCAATTTTCACAATAGTTGCTGGACATGCGTCATCCGGAAATGATAGGGTTTATTTCGATATGACTAATACACTGTATATTGAAGCTCTGTTCCTTCAAGAATCTGAAATATTGAGGGTCTCGTAGCGAACACGGACGCGAATAAAACGTTCACACCATATCTAGGGGTCACGTTAAGTCGTGAAAGTGTGATCTGACTTGTGACGTTATGGAATCAAATGGGTCATAATGGTCATAATGGTTTCATTTCAGCATTATGTAAATCGATATCATGGAGATGTTTATACGAAACATTCATAGGTGGTAAAAGTAGTCAAGAAAGCTACTCAAGTAGAAGTAGAAGTAGCGAAGCGAAAATCTACTCAAGTACGAGTAGAAGTACTTTTGTCAGAAGCAACCTGAAACTATTTCAAGTAGAAGTAGAATTGACTGAATTTAAATCTACTCAAGTAAGTAAGTAGTTTCGAAAACGGTCGCAATTCGTTTGCATGGACTGTCAAACCTGCAAACTGAGCTATGCGCAAGGTGCCGGGAGTGTGATTCATATTGATGCATACCAGGAGGGGAGGATCAATTTTCGACAAAACAAGCATGCGTCCGCATCATGGGATGAAAATTATAGTATTGATATGAAAAAGTGATACTAGCCCTCTGTTTACTCGAACATCCCGTTTTAGAAAATATCATGCCATGGCGGCCTACCACATATTATAAGGCCCCTAGTTTAGGCGAAGCGCAATACTGATAAATTGTATCGGATACGATTGCAACACTTTGCGCGATTAGTTTACGCCTACGTTAATAAAAAAATATAATGTATCGTAAAATTACCATAGAGTGTAGCTTTATTTTAGGAAAATAGAGTAATTACTATACTTGCTTTTAACCTTCAACATCTATGTTATGCAGACAAAAGAACTGAAAGTAATTAAAACTTATAGTATGATTCTCGGAATAGAAAGAGAAATACAAATACAACGTTTAAAAAGTGGATAATATATTTCATGTCTTTTGTCCAGAAAGTTTCAAAGGTGATATGCTAAAACAGGTGTAACTTTCAGAAAATCCGGAGTCCACTTTTTCAGATTAGCACACGTCACGGGCTGCTAGATTACGATACGATAGGTAATTTCCGGATTGCGAAACAGTAGTTTCGAGCATTATGGTGGGCCATATTTACTGTGATGAAATATTTGATATGGGCGAAAATGCCGTATGATCGGAACCACGCAATTCGGTACCTGAATTATATTCACCGATAATTTCGCGGAAACATATTTGTCACTCCATATCTACTGTGCGTGAAGCGTAACAAAAGTTTTGTTACTCCGTGAAAACAGCCCCGAAACTCCTCAGACAATCTTTCTTATTAAAAGATTAGACTGCTTCTACTTGTCAAACTGGAAATAGCGAAAAGTAAGTAAGTAGATCACAAAATATTACGAAGTAGAAGTAGAAGTAGAGAAAATCAGATCTACTTGAGTCAGTACCAGAAGCAGCGGGAAACTACTTGAGTACCTCGAAAAAGTAGAAGTACTTCGTTACTGACCACATCTGGAAACATTCTATCTTGTTGATGGTAAATTGGTTACTCGACACGAGCTTCACATATACTGCATGGTAATGAGTTTGAGGTAGCATAATATAGCACAGTCAGCCCAGTGTGAAGTGTAAATCTTTTGTAATAGTAATATTACCTCTACTGGAATAGACTTCTTAATACGATCCATTTCTTCATCTGCACTGTCATATGCTACCGCTTCGATTGTAACTTTCTTGCTCCTCGGTATACGCAGAGGAAGCACCATGAAATTGACGCCAACTACCGAGTTCGGACGGATTTTCAAATCTCCGATCTTCACCAATTCATCTGAAGAGATTATGATATCTACTACCCAACAATATTAACCATAGTGAACAGCATATAGATGTAATTCTGGACGACTGCAGAAATCCTGGAAGTCGTGTGAATGTCGCCTACTTATAGTTCTACGTGAGTCCAGTCCATACGTTTGTCTAATTAGATCGATCAGGGTTTCCTAAACTTGTTATATTTGCGACCCCAAATTTCGATTTGAACATGTTTCTCGAACCCACGTCTATATTTGGCATGCTGGGTACTAGTAAATGATCCGTACCTTCGCCCATATCTACTTACGGTCTATGTGTGAAGCTGGCCAATAATACGTGCGCAGTAATAGCAATTGGGAGCTGTTTAGCCTCCGTCCTTAGATTAGCTGCTAAATCAATACTATAGCAACGTACACAGGTCTTTTGGAAAGATATACCATCGAAGTTTGGTCAAGTACTGCGACGTAAGATACTGTCGCACTAGAAATACAGATAACGATTTGGATGTATTCGGCCGCGCCGAGCTTCTGTTTATACATTATATATTGATAACGCATAGGACGATATACCGGTGATTTGTAATTTTCCTGGAAGTAAAAATTGCCGTCATATTGATTTTTATTACGCTTCCGACACTTTAATCTTCGCAGTGATGGCCATAGACACCAACTTTAAGTTGTAGTAAGCGGCGCTGTAAAATGTCGCTTCGACTGATCTGAAACCTTGTTTACCGAGTTCTCACTTCTCAGAGTTCGTGTCTTATTCTATTGTGAAAAAGGAACTAAAGTATTCCAAAATGAGCCGCCGATAACATCCTTTTATTAGTCAGTATTATTTCCTTTTCGTCTCCTTTACTGAAGAGAATATAGGCAAACGACCACATTGAGGTCGCGACCCCTAGTCTGGACACTCTTGAATTAGACAAATTATAGCGAAAAGATAGTGATCTAATTCTAATGCAATTTATGATATGTTTCCATGTCCTCGTTTTAATTATAATATGATTCTTGATTCTTGCGACTGCGACACGAGAACTGGATATACTGCGAAATGGGCTGGGGTTAGTATACATGTACTGTACCTGTAGCTGTACATACATTTACGATTCTCACCGAGCTTGAGTTTTATTGTAGTTATTTCCAATTCGTAATTTGATATAATTTCCCAGATTTTGCGAATCCAGTATTTCTAGTCGTAGTATAAATCGAAAACAAACAGTCTACACATTATTCAATTCGAATGTAATTTTGAAGTTGAAACTTGTCTATAGTGGTCCAACTCTGTGCGAGTTACAGGATCCAATGAGGCTGTTCTATCCAGTAGACTACCAAAGAAAGAAAATGAAACACCACCTGTTGGGTAATGGGAGCAGATGTCTTCGCTCATCTCGATATATAGTTGTATCTGAAGTAATCATGATATGCCGTTAAGAGTATAAGTAATCAAGTACATATTCGCTACGGTGGCGCCGGGTACTGGAATCGCATACTGGGTTGTGACCAAGTCACAAGGTTCCGAGTCATAAGTAAATCCTGATGTTATAGTTTTGACTCGAGTAAGGTCGAGTCCTTTTCTCTTTCAAACGACTGTTTTAATTGCGGAAAGTGACAACTTCAAATCCAAAACGATTTGCAAACATTCAAATTTGACCTGATTGACCGTCCCACAAAGCCCAATAAGAGATCTCCAAACGGAAATATGTTTGTATCAGTAATTAAATTGGTAATTTGGCAATTAAAATGAGTTTACACAGTAGGATATTTCAACTCAGACGACCATTCTGTGAATGTGATTCCTGAATTTTTAGCAGTTATGAAGGGAAACTGCCTCGTGTTTTCCCGAATTTAGGTAATTACAAATTAGGTTATCAATAATTTTGGTTTCGTGGATCCCCAGAAAATGCTCCGACATAGATAGTCAGTGATTATTATGAGTTTTCACGATCAGGTAGCTCTTGCCTAAATGTAATCATTAAGTTTGCTCGTGATGACATTGAGTTGAATTAAGGAATTTGACATATGTTTCTCGCGATTGGGTACAAGGTATACACTTTCACTAATATTAAGCCAAGTTTCAAATATTTAACTCAAGTTCATATACTACATGCGTACATCGATATAGTGTCTATCAACATAAATCGTAGGACAAAGTGAAATTGAAAACCTCTCTGACATCCGATTCATAGTTGAAAACTGTAGCTTTAATTTCTGCCTGTTCCCGTCTTTTTAACGAATACGGAACCCGCAGTTGGACAAAGACCTTCTTGAAAATGGTCATGTTCTGGGTTGGCGCGACGCAGAATCCTGAGAATAACAACGATGCCAACATCACGTAACATGTTTTGGATGGTGGGTAGTTGAATTGACTTCAGTCCTGCATAAAATTATGTCTCAAACTAACAATCGACGATTCAACCTTGCTCTATTCGTGGACATAGAAGCATTTTGTATTGGCGATATACAAACATTAGCGTGCTTGGATTATCACGAGTGAGTAGTTATAAAATGCCACTGTTGAATCTAGTCCCGGACCAGGAGCCCAACTTTAACAATGGATCATTTGCTTGTCCGATTATATCTACGATTTACCATCTTCCGGATGCATGCTGACTGTGTCGAATTCAAACGTTGTGATGCTGTCTGTCGCCCTCTCGTTCAAAGTTAACTTTCCGTCAGAATCCCTGAAATGAAGAAACCGTACTGTTTAACACGTGGTACCGCTAAGAAAGCTAGCTTTTTGAACATTTCAAGTCCCTCTTATGTTCTGATGTCATGTTGAATGGCACTCGAATATTCGATTCGGAATCTTCTCACCATGGTACTCGATTTTGACCCATCCCTAAATGCGTTCCAATATTCCATCAGATAAATATCAACATGACCAATACTGAAAATATTAATTTTATGTCACAGTAATATAAATTTTAAATCGCCCATCGACGGTAAGCCTTGCTCATGGATATACATCAGGGGTTCCCAAGCCAGGGGTCGTTTTCCTATTCTCCAGGGTGGCAGAGACGAAAATTAAATACTAATTACAAGAATGTCAATCAAGCGGATGCTATCGGCGGCACCGAGGAAGCCGAACTCGGCAAACAAGGTATTAGATTCGCCCGAGATTCATTTTAAATCGTCATGTACTGTGAGGTTAGCGTCCGGCGACCACTATGAAGATGAAAGTGTCGGCAGCATAGAAATCAATAGGTCTGGTATTTTTCCTTCCAAGAAAATTACAAGTGGTCGGTAGTAGCGTAGTGATATCAGGGAACAGTATGTATGTATGTATGTATGTAATAATGGTCGCGACACAGTGGAGCTTATCGCCTTTTGAGGCCTTGTGCTCCACGACATGAATTTCATAATGTTCATTGATCTTTTGCTTTTTTATTGTTGGGAACGCATTTCAATCTATCTCGCAGTCATTCTTCATGCCCTCTCTCTCCCACAGGCGTCCCCATGGTGGTCTCTGCTGCCGACTTGTAGCACGGCTCACTTTCAGTATCGTCTTGTCAAAGAACTACCGTAGTAGTAGTGAGGTCGGCGATATATACACACGCTCAGCACGGCCGAATAACTTATAGAGCCCTATCGGTATTTCGCGTGACTTGGAATTTCACGTAGTAGTAGTCTACTTGACTCCGCCGATTAGATAGAATATAAATCGTTCCAACAGACCTATATACGCTGCTATAGTCTTGACTTGCAGAGGGGGACGAGTTCATAATTGCATAATTACTAACACAGCGCACATAGTTGCCAGCTTCCCACATGGGCCGTGGGTGTTTGGGCGATGGTGCTAACAATTTTATTAGTAACAAGAACGCCAAATAAGGATGTGGCGTCGCAGAACATTTTCAAACCGAAATTTGGGGTTGCGAACATAAAAATGTTGGGAACCCCTGATATACACCAACATTCATCTTACACTACAACTGTCTGATACTATTTTAATTGTTATTAGTGATGACTCATCACTGATCGTAATACGGTAGTAGGCTATGTACTTGTACACTGTACAGCAGAGGTCTCAAACTCAAATGTGCTCGCGTGCCAGTTTTCCAGTTTTAACGACGCCGCGGGCCGCAGCATTTACAGGGGTATTTTATGTCTTTCGAAGTAGGCCTTCTTTGGCGGGAATGAATTGTCCTATTGAAAGTGAGCGGGCCGCGTGTTTGAGACCTCTGCTGTACAGTGTACCTGACCTGTACAACAACAAAGAACCGATTCGCAGATGTCAATCATCCCCGAGCAGGTTTAAATGCAACGGGTCAACGCCTTCTGAAACTATTCAAGTACAACGATCTCTCACATGATAGTAGAGAATATATCGGCCGACATCGCCGGCATCGCCTCGTCTGACACGGCCTTAAGGCTATAGACGCATGACAATTGATAATTACAATTATACAAAATTTTGACAATTCAAGGTTCAAGTAAGCTTACAGAAGAACTGTCTTCCACATCATGCTTTCTCTGAAGTCGGATCTGGTTCCTGCTGTTGATTTTTCGTGGGCCGCGGCCTCTGTAATGGATCTTGAAGCCGACCGGGCAAATATCCTTAAAATAACGCATTTCTTGTAGGTAATATTCATATATTACCAGTTAGTAAAGAGGTAGTCAGGTGGGTTTTATATATTTCCACCACCTGAATATTACATTTTACGCATATTTCAATTGAAACCATACTTACTTAAAAGTTTTAGATTTGGTTAAGTTAAATGGTAGTGAAAGGTAATAAGCTGGCTACTTTTTTAAATTGCAGGATGCATATTCCCGACTAACGAAAAATGACTTGACACTACAAATATGAATGCAACTTCCGAAAATACTCACAGTTACAGTGATATAGGGGCTGTTTGCCCAGTTTTTACGACCGGCAATTACAGCCATCAAATTGTTCAAAGATGTTTGGTCCCTGACCACCTCTGCAACTTATAGCTTATGCCCATCATGACGGCACTGTAATATAATTTTTGAAATCGCTCCTATTTTTATCGCCATTGGTCATTCTGCGTTAGTCGCAAAATCTTAAACATACCATCATCGACAAGCAATCTTCCGCGACACAACCTCTCTCCCAATCTACTTCTCTAAACTACCCATTTTATAGTTGTCGTTTGCTACTTCTACTTTAATTAGTTGTGGATAGCTTTAAAATCATTGTTCCTACATGTAACGAGTATTGGGATGTGCGGCATTGCGTTCACCTGCAATAAGAATATATCCATTGACCACCCCGTGTTACATCCAAAATACGATATTATTTTTCACCGTTATTGCTTGTAGTATCAATTTCACACTGCCGATACATTACAGTATCCTTCACGGTGTTCAATGCACTGCACTCACATTAGCTTAGAGACAGAGGTCAGATTAAAAGTTGCAGTGCCGATTTGCCTATGGAGCGAGCCATATTTAATGGCAGTCGTAACTCAAATGTGGTCCATTTAGCTGCATATATATGTCTATACTACAAACAATGTTGATTTGTTCTTCGACTATATATTCTAATTCGCGAAATCACAGTACTGAAAGTGGACGACTTCTGGAAGGAATGTTCCCGAGCAAGGTGTGAAAGTGTAAACTGAACATTGACCAATCTGTCTGCGTGAAGGCACATCAAAACAGCATTACCACCTCCTTACCGAGAACCATTGGCTTATAAAAGGCGAAAATTACATAGGGTGGCGATCAATCATGCGCATATATTTACCGTGAATATTCCTGCTTCTCGCACCCTTTCAAGAACGCTTCAGCGCAATCAATACCGTGCTTTGTTTTGACGATTTCAGCTCTCGCAAGACAGCTTTCGTCGGTGTTAATCGGAATCAAACTGTCAGTATAACAATCATCGCTCCTCCAATTTTCGTCCAACAAAACTGAAAAAGGACAATATCGTTCAACATGGCTTATAAAGGCAGGATTTCTATCTTCTATTGACAATAACCGGGTGGGAATTCAGGGAGACATAGATATATTCTCTAAAGTAGGCGCTTTATGCGAAAAAAAACTGCTTTCAGTGAGATGGAGCTACTATTCCAAATAAATAAATGCTTGTATACTGGAGCATGAGGTTCATTACGCGAAGAGAACATTGCGCATTGAATATGGATACTCAAACTATCGAATCTGTAGCTAAAACTAACATTGTTGAACCCTGTCTTGCATCATACTGCCCGTACAGTATTTTCATTCTGTCTTTTATTGCAGTGATTCCAAACCGCTTGCATCGCGACCAGAGGTGGTCAAAGTAGTCAAGAAAGCTACTCAAGTAGAAGTAGAAGTAGCGACGAAAAAATCTACTCAAGTACGAGTAGAAGTACTTCTTCCGTGAACAACCTAAAACTACTTGAAGTAGAAGTAGAATTTACTGAATTTAAATCTACTCAAGTAAGTAAGTAGTTTTGAAAACGATCGTAATTTGTTCACATGGATTGTCATAAGGTGCAAATTGAGCTATGCCAAAGGTGCAGAGATTGATTCTTATTGATGCATACCAGGAGGTATCCAATTTTTGACAGCATAAGCATTCGTCCGCATCATGAAAATGATAGTATTGATATGGAAATGTGATACTAATCCTCTGTTTACTCGAACAGCACGTTTTAAAAAAATATCATGGTATGGCGCCCTCCCCATATTATAAGGTCTGTAGATTAGTCGAAGAGCAATACGGAGAAGTTGTATAGGATACGGTGTAAACACTTTGCGCGATTAGTAAACATTAGTAAAAAAATATGGTGGATCGTAAAAATGCCATACTGTGTAGCTTTATTTCCGGAAATTATAGGCATTACCAAACCTGCATGCTTTTGTACTTCAATGTATGTTATCCAGACAGAAGAACTGCTATTAATTAGAACTCAAAGTATATGATGGGAATTGAAAGTGAAATAGAATATAACTACTACTTCTAAAAGCGGAACATGTATTTCATGTCTTTAGTCCAGAAACTTTCGAAGGTAGGTATGCTAAAACTGCTCTAAAACTAAAATAATTCAGAGTCCACTTTTCTAGATTAGGACCAGGGCATGGTATGGTATGGAATGGAATGAGAATCTTCCATACTCCATACCCGCCCAATCGTTCCATACCATACTTGACAATTTTCCATACCATACCAACATTCTTCCATACCATATTTGATACTTTTTCCATACTTTCGCAACTTGACCAACCTCTCCAGTGATATTCTATTTTTGATGCGTGGAAATGTTCCGGCGTATATATTCTGATTATTTTGGATGAGATTATCCATTTAAACTGTCCTGATACACCAATGATATCCCCAGTTTCTTAATACCATATGTCGTCAGCGATGTAGGAACGTATAATGTAGGCCTATACACACGGGATTAATTGGAAATCACAACAGAATCTCACGACATGTAAATCTAGTGTGGTAACGCACTGCTAGCATAACCTCAGTTACAGAATTACATAAAACAAAGGCATTGTCAAATTATAAGGTAGGTTCCCAACCTGTGTAGCCTACTCTTTAAAATTGTTCCTCGAATAAAATTTGATAAGACTTTCTTTTGTAAAGACTTGTTATTGGTGAAAGTTAAGACCCCAAGAATGGAACAGCACGCAATAAAATCAATTAGCAGTGAACTGGTGACCGTACACGCAATGTTGCGCCTCCGTAAAATGGATATGTGAGGTAAACCGACAGAAAAATAGGAAGGGTTTGAAATTTTTCCAAATGTACCAAGGTAGTATCCATTTACATGTGTAAATGTCGAATATATTGCATGGGTCAGATAAACTTACTGGTGCTGACGAACTTATGCGTATGGTAGATATAAGCCACCATAACCTACACTGTCGCACGCTACTAAAACTCGAGTAGTAAGAAATATATGTCCTTTCAGCAATAACGAGTCCGGCTAGGCTATGAATTAGCGATTCCACGATCTCCCAAGACTACATATTCATATACATATGAACTTTTATTTTAACGAATCAGGTGATTTCAATCACACCATTTCGCATACGAATAAAAAACACCCTATATGACTTATGAGGGAGATCGCGTGCCGCTGTCCAATCGATTCTCGCTAATTGGAGGCACTGATAATACGAATTGCTGAATTGCAAATGAGCGAAGAAATATTGGAGATTTATACGATCGGCATTTCATACAGACGTTTAATAAGGTAATAATGTAAAGAATTTGTTTTCCAATTGAGTCTATTCCCCATTGGTTGGAAACACCTGCACTGGGATATATTTTTAAATAAATTGTACATCGCTACAATCATGTTGCGACAGCTAATCAAATGTCTATTTTCTCCGTCAATCTGTGGGTGACACTCGTTAGCTTCATTAGCCAACATCAAGGTGTCCGCTGTCCATTGTATCAGAAATAACCAGATTTCATGAAGTTACCATGCGTGCTGTAGGCCTGCATATCGTAACGTCGCTTCAAGACAAGCTACATATTTTTTGAATTACAATGATGGTTCTGTCAAATAGATATTGCGTGATAATCATCCTCCCAAAGCGCAGAAAATTATTTCCAAGTTCAACAAATTGATAAAAATATTGATGTAACTTCTACATTCTCATAGTCTACGATTTTAGAACTACGTTGGTTATTTACGTAGTGGAAGTTACGATAAGCGAAATGCAATTGTAACGCGACCGCGGTCGAATATCATTCATTTTTATGATATTTGAATCGGCATAATTATCAATAATATTATTTTCATTCATATGCACGGCGCGAAGCTTTGTTGTCTTCAAATAGATATCGACCGGGATGGGTGAGTCATGAATCCCAATTTGAGACATGCACATAGACAGTGAGCGATTTTATGTGGTATGCAATCAATTTGACAAATCGAAAGTATAGGATTATTGTCATGTTCTGGCAAAACTGGCAAAGTATGGAAAAAGTATGGAAGTATGGAAAACACATTCCATACCATACTCGGGAAATTTCCATACCATACCATACTTGCACTCTTCCATATTCCATACCGAAATTTCGTTCCATACCATACCATACTTCCATACCATACCATACCATACCATGCCCTGATTAGGACACGACATGGACTGCTAGATTACGATATGACGAGTAAATACTAGATTGCGAAACATCAGTTTCAAACGTTATGATGAGCCATAATATTATGTACTGTGATGAAATATTTGGGCGAAGGGCGACAATGCGGTGTGAACGCAACCACGCCTAAATTATATTCACCGATACTATTGTGAAATCATACTGGTAACCACGTATCCACTGCGCGCGAAGCGCGACGAAAATTCTGGGCTTTACTCAAATTTTATGAAAATTAAATGTTGATGCTCCGTGAAAACAGCCCCGAAATTCATCAGGCTATCTTCCCGATTGGAGGATTAAACTACTTCTACTTGACAAACTGAAAATAGCGAAAAGTAAGTAAGTAGATCACAAAATATTAAGAAGTAGAAGTACAAGTAGCGAAAATCAGATCTACTTGAGTAAGTACCAGAAGTAGAGGAAAACTACTTGAGTACTTCGAAAAAGTAGAAGTACTTCGTTACTGACCACCTCTGATCGCGACCCACTTTTAATGTTCTCTTGTGCAACTCACCATAAAACATGACCAAACGAATGAAACACAAATTAACGAGAAAAGAAACGATGTCTACTCATGCAATCTACTATTAATGGGAAAGTTGATATTACATATCAAAAATACTAAAAATTTAGGTAGGCCCACACCTACGTTCGACCATCCGACACATAAGACTGCTATCACATCAATTAAATGATTGCTGGCATTCCACATCAATCAACCTCTATGACAGGGGTCACCAACCTTTTTGCAACCGAGTGCTACTTTTGCGTAATGATTGAGGCGGCGGGCTACTATTTACTCCCGCCGTTTACCCGTACCACACTGAATTTCCGCTTTGATATTCATAGCACTGGGCAGGACTGGACATCATGTTATCTGTTTCTATAGCAGTCAGTGCGAAGCCTGACATTGTATGATATCAACTAGTGCACTGTACTCTAGTATTTAACTTGACACTGCAATTCTGAGTTAGTGTTCCAGATGTGCTTTAATTAGGCGTGTTTTGTGTTTGTTTTTGATGAAGTTCATGTCCGAAAAGGCTGATTCACAACGTTAAGTTGAACCATAGACGCTTGCAACCTTGATAGCTGCTGCGCATAGGCTACACCACTGTACTTTTCCGTATCAACATGCACCAAACGCTTGCTGCAGACTGAGGGGGGTCATTTTGCAGTGTTACAATTTCAATCTCCAACTGTTCAGCATCCAGAAATGACAAGATTTCATTATACCGGACAGCAGCAACGATTACAAAAAGTTAGAAACATGGTATATTAGACAGCGTTGAGTGTAACAGAAACAAGCTGTGCCAAAAGATGCAATACGTAATGGATGGGTATACAGATATTGAAAATCTGCTAGTACTTCACGGCTATCTGACTCCGAATAGTAATATTGTTTACTACTTTGGCATTGTCCTGGTCGTCGATCTATCGTAACGGAACCCCCCACCATTTCAAGAAGACCGTAGACGGCATTCCGTCATGTCGGCTTTATAGGCAATGCGCCGTATCTTGAATTTCTGGTGATTCTATCACATACATCTATATATTGCTAATTGTAATTGAAGATATTTTTAAGTGTTTATATATGTAAGTTACATGTTAGTGTGTTTTAAACAAGGAAAGCTGAATCAATCAATCTCTATATATATAAGCTCACTGGTAATAATCTGACGAATATTGGTAAATACTGCTATTCCACCTATTTTTAGAATGGGCTCGCGGGCTACTCATCTAGTCCTCGCGGGCTACCTGGTGCCCGCGGGCACCGGGTTGGTGACCCCTGCTCTATGACATAATCAATGGAAAACTATAAAATTTAGAAACGCTTCGTGACCCACTAATAGTTAGGAATTAGGGTTGCATTTAAAACAAATGGTTGTTTAAAACACTTCGTTTAAAACATGTTTGAAACAGGGTTTTAAACAACGGCCTTCAAAAAATTTTTTTTCAAGTTGTAAAATCCTGCCATTATTATGTAAATACTTTCCAAAAAATGTTGTATGAGCCTACGGTCAATTACCGCCCGATATTGCCGACGTATATGGATATGGGATTGTTGGAACCATTGTGTTCCCTCTAATTTTTGACGAGTCTGCGCACAGTCACCAACTTACTGCTCATACCCTTGGACAACAGTGCGTAAGGACTAAAAAAGGTCATCACTTCGGATTTTTGTGCGCAACTTGGATTTTCTGTGCGCAGAGACAGTGTCAGCACTGCGCATTTGAGCACGTGCGCAGCTTAGACGGAACATAGGTTGGAAGTGTTGGAACCCACAAAATAGTCGGTTCAACAGCTATAGTAAGTAGATATTTCGTCAAATAAGCTATATTTACCCTATATCTTCAATTGTCAATGTCAATTCGCTGGGACGTCCTAATTGAATATTCGTGGCGTCATAGCTTAAAAAAATAATAAAAAACATGTTTTAAGCAAGGTCCTTATTTTAAACATGTTTGTTTTAAATTGATTTTTGTTTTAAATGCAACCCTATTGGGAATGCTTTATTGTGTGTGGTTTATAATATGCACCCGTTGGTGTGACGCAAAACATTTTCATACATAGAGTGCCACATTTTTTCTTGTGTTTTTAACAATCAATAAAATAGAGTAGACGCTGAATTTCGCAGAAAACCATCGTGCCATATCTTTTTCCCTGTTCAAGTGCTCCAAATGTCTTTATATAAAGAGTATTATTCATACCAGTTTTAACGCCAATTTCTTCGTCTCCAGTGGCCCGTTTCTTCCTACTGGGATATTTGCAATAGTTTGAGAAATCGTATTTTGCAGGATACGGTGATCCTTCTGTGACAACTTGGAAGCCTCCTTCCTACACCAATAGAAAGAAACTCATTAACTTCAATCAAAATATATCTCACAAACTGATATTATCGTATTTTAAGTCCAAAGAATCATGCAGTGTAGATGCAGTCGCAGTAATCCAGAGATTTCTAGATCTATCCCCACATTAAACATTGGCTATACACAAGAAGACAGTAGTAATGCCATAAATTTCCACTCAAGTACGAAAGAAGTAAGGCTATCAATTGTCAGAGCATACCAAAACAACTTCCAGGTAGCGATGTAATCTGACACGTCATAGAAGTAGGCTACTCGAGTAAGTTCTTAAAAAGTAAATTGAGACTCGATACAACAGACACTTAGTTGTCAGTAGCATGTCTCATATTTCGAAATTACAATATGCATCATGTTGACTAACACAGAATGATTGATGCCGATGAAAAGATGCAATTATCGAAGTTATAATCAGTTTGGTGATACACGGTCTACATCGGCCATTAGTCATGGCAATTTCCCTCGTGAGCGTGATGAGAATCCATCCAGATACTGCTCTCTACTTTACAAATCTAAAGTATGGTAAGTACCTAATTTTCATTAATAACTGTTGAATCTTGAAGTAAAAGTTGAAGCAGCCTAAAATCGCAAGCACTTGACTAGTTAATAGGCGAACCACTTGAGTACTTAGAAAAGTTCGACGTTACTAAGCCTCTCTGCATACAGCATTGTGGCGATTTTTGTAAATGGTAATTTCGTTCCATGTATAAGTGATACATTGCAGTTATGTCTCGTACTAAAGACTCCTAAATAGAGCTGTAAATGCGAGAGTAACGGGACTCGCCTCAAATACGTGTTGAGCATCTCGACCACCTTCCCTGCTACATCCTTGATCGTATTCGTTCAATCCTTCAAAGACTTTGTGGCGAGTCAATCGGCTGTCGCCGTAGAGGAAATAGGCAGCTCGGTCGACTGCTGACACTCCGATAAGCGCATTCGGAGAACCTGATAAAATAATTGCATTCAATATGACTTGGTGAGGACTGCTAATTTGCAACATTTCGATCACATAGTCTTGTATCGTGATGGCGGGTCCTTATATGTTTTGTGTTGGTAAGCTACGGATGGGAAACGGCGATTTTGTACACGAAAACTTCCACAGTTTACTTAGAGCGTAAGGTGTGGCGACTACACATTAATATTTCCTTAATCAGAAGAGGTTCTTAAAACCCTTGGGACCGCAGGTTCGCAAACTAGTTTAGGGGTGCCGTGAAAGGGCAATGTTGAAATACATTATCCAGGAACTGCAAAATCAGATTATCATCCTTCGGGAATGGCGCCTTGAGTGGGATTGTAACTAACTTGTCTAGTCATCAGTCAGCTTATTGCAGGCCTGGAATAGCCTGAATAAAGATGAGCTTGACGTGATAACCTTTTCTTTTATCATAGTCTTCGGCTCCCGAAATTTTGAGGGTACGGGCAACCGCATAAAAACAGATGGGAACAGAGATATCTGTTTATTAATCGCTTATACTTGAGTCAATGATGACAATGTACCAATATGTACATTTTACATACACCAGGGTTGTTCAGAACATATTTTTTCGGATTCCTGGAATGCACTGATCAAATTGTTAGGTTGGCTGAAAAAAACGGTGTACACCAATTTGGAATTTATTTTTGAACAGCGCCAAGTACGCCCATTCCACATAGTTGAAACGACATAACTATTGTACATATTTCGCTCAGAGCGAAAGACAAGCAATCGTCATTCCACTGCCTGATCGATTGTGTTTAAGATGGATTAAGTTACGATTGCTGCAAGATGTTGCACTTGTAATCATTTGCGATAACCCAACTTTATCAGATCGGTTAATCAAGACACATCAGACGGACTGTGCAGTACGCAACGCAAAACCTGCAATATATCAGAAAATACACTCTACCTTCGTATTTGATATCGACGGAATCTCCAGGGAGAACTTGCTTTGGTACGGACACTTTAATTTCCTGAAAACTGGCGATATGTATACGTTGGTCGAGAGACAGATTACGACTTGTTTACCCGCGCACAAGCGTCCAATACATCAACCCACAGTGAATTCGATACCATCTTATTTTTGTGCAAGTAATACACAAATATCCTGAATGAAGGCACCATCTTGCTTGTGATGGCTATCGTCATGGTGTGGTGACGTGACCTGGCCTCCGGTGTATCCGTACCGGTAGCGACGATTGAACCTCTAGCCGTAATCTGGCGTTCGAAAAATTTAAATCAGCGTCACGGATATACTAACTTTACACAGCAGTATAATATTTGTTACTGAAAAGAATGATTAGATGCTCCATAGAATTTTAACCTTCGAAGAAATTCTTTGCCACCCATCAATACCATAAATATATGGGCATGCAATTACGAGTCAGACCTAATGACCATAAGTATAAATACATCGTATGTATATAGCATTTTCATCAACATGTTTGTCATTCTTTGTTTTAGAGTTTTATTCCATTCAAATATTTTAGTTTGAGCATCACAAGATTGCCATACTATGAATAAAACTAGAGTCGATTCTATTAAGCTGACAGGCTTGTAGGTATGGATATTAGGGATAACGTAACGCGTGATAATAGATTGCTTACCATATACCGAAACTCTGTCGGAGTGATTATATACTTCAACTCAACTTGAAAGGCCTTTTCATTAACACGAGCAATCTTTCTTGTGGCAGACAACTGCAACATGAAATGGTAACACGAAATTGAAGGTAGCAAGGTTAATATACTTGATGGATGTAGAAATAAAAGAACTATCTATTCTAGTATGTAGCTACATTTCGGGTAACGATGAATTTAGATAGGGACTGTTTTTAAGCATCACAATACCATAAATGTAGATAGGGACGGTTTTGTTGCATCACAATACCATAAATAAGTCTTACCAGTAATACACCTTCGTCTGTTGATTCGTACGGCTGCAATTCAAATGTTAGGGAGGCTTCATTTTCATCATCGACGCGGAGAACTCTAGTGCGAAGCTAATTGAAAATCAGTAACGGCATGTTTAACATATTCATGAAAAGAAGCCGAAATGTATGTACATTATAGGTTCGTGGCACTAAATCGCCGTCCGTATTCACATTGTGATTTATTTGTCCATTCTCATCTGATTCCAACTGGACACCTGAAACTCAACAACACATTTAACGTTTATTCTCAACACCATGTGGAAGTTACAAAACACGAAAGTTATAGCGGTACGTAGCAGACCAGCGGTTCTCAGACGCGAGTATACATGTCGGATTACTTACGTTTTTTTCGGACTCGTCTCTCCCTCTCTCTTACACACTCATGTATGATCTAAATTTTCTAAAACACTATAATTCATGTATCGATATCGAGTTATCTTTCCTAGTAGAATAACGACGAGTAAGATCTAATCAGATGTGTCAAACTCATTATAACCGCGGGCAACATTGACATACTACCAGAGGTTGTCAAAGTAGTCACCGTCGCTACTCAAGTAGAAGTAGAAGTAACGCCGGAATTTCTACTCAAGTAGAAGTAGGAGTGGATATTCACAAGAAGTAAGTAAGTAGGTATTCCACGCTTTATTTTGCCTACAAAACTGAAAGCTGTCAAGTAGAAGTAGAAGTAGTCTAAAATCATAACTACTTAAAAAGTAGTATGAGTAGAGAAAATCTACTTCAAGTACTTTAAAAAGTAGAAGTACTTCGTTACTGACCACCTCTGCATACTACTGAGGGCCGTTGGAGGGCCAAATAACATGCAACAGGGTGTTGATAGAATGATAAAAATAAAGAATACCAGTTTCGCTTTAGGATACATTGCAGATAATTTAAATATATGTATATGCATGTTATATATATTTCAATGTAAAGCCAAGGACACATTACAATGTGGTGCGTATGGTGATCAAAAAAGCTGGATGTTTTGAAGCTGATATCCATGTGATAAAAGAGAAAATTTAACATTCGACCACCAAGGCCCTCGTGGGCAGGAAAATGACCTGGTGGGTCACATTGAGCCCATGGGCACAAGCACGAATTTGACACCCCTAAATATATAAAGACTGTGATGTTTAATGTATGCTTGTATGTGTCTCGTGCATCCATGAATGAGCATTCGAACAAGTACAAATGAGTGTCCTGTTTTGCATACCGTCCAGTACTCTTGTTCATAGCGTAAATATGTATCGAAATTAATCGACGGTAATAGCTTAGGGATAATAAGGAAGGTTTTCATTCATTACCTCTACAATTTCTACAGGCATTACCATCACAGCATTCGCCCTCTGCACATGCCGTCCTGCCACATGAGAAGGGTCCTGTGAATTACAAATTGAAATACGGCTTAATTTCGCAATGCGCAGAAAAATTATTAATTGGATTACAACCAACCACTTAGTTGGCTGTGATATTGTATATAAATAATATTTCATAAAAGAAACACAGGATCGCAACTACACTAACGTAACCGTATGCGTAAACGCTCCTCCATCTTTGTCATTATTGAGACAATCTGCTCACATTTGTGACTTGATTTCGGACACCGTATTTCATGATATTTTCATCCCGACTTTTCAGATTTTTTTGTGTGCTTCCAGTGTATTTACACGAGTTTGATCAAGGCCATTGGTACATAGTGAAATAAACACCGATTGACTCATAACTCAGGTAAAATGTGAAATAATGTTATTGCTTACTACTTCTATACAGCTTCACTGAAGTCGGAATGAGCCCAACAAGTGTTTTCTGGCAGTTATCAGGAGTAATGACTGTCACTGCCGCCTATGACCTTCAACCAAGCAGAGTTATGCTTAGTTTTCGTGACCCATAATCTTCTTTGTGACCCCAAATAAGCTGCAACAGACAGTTGAATGAGACATGCACAGGCCACCAACGACTTGGGGATGGGCTTCATTGACGTTTTCCATAAATGAATGGGAAACAATCCAATTGACCAACAAGGTGGTCTATACCGAAATACTGCTGCTTTATTCATATACTCAGGTCTATTTCCCCTACTTCCACTACTTACCTAGAAGGTTATGATGTTGGGCCAGCTTTCGTCACTTCTACTGCACAGGCAACATCAGAACTATAAAATTCATACTTTTTCACTTGACAACGAAAAGGTGTTGGCAACGACACCAACACAAGTTTCGAGGCACCTCACGAGCGGGCCCATAAGAGCCCCAGCCACACCCAGAGGGATCATACCTATGGCATCATGTAACAAAGTCAATATAAGAATGGGTCCGCCCGAAAATGTTTAATTATTATTTAGGGATCCTACCTTTTCCAACACACCACACTCAGCTGTACCGGTAAATATGATTACATGAGCTGAGAGAGGATAAAAAATCGATAGCAATATATAGGCTATGCAATTCCCGACCATTGACCGATTCGAACATGAATTATAGAAATTTGCCACATCAGAGTGTGCGGGTTCGAGTCCGACCAAGGTCGACTTCAGAATTCCGATACCTAAGTGTTGGAGGTTTACCTAGGCTCCTCCTCGCCACCTCATCCGCGTATGCTGTGTCTCACAAAGAGACTAGAGGTGGGCCGTGCTATAAGTCGACAGTTACGGAAAATAATAAACAATATCGGCCTGGTGTAAATGACCATAGTAGTCGACAAACACCATGAACACCACAAACAAACACACAATAACAAACTTCGCAAAATAGCTACTTGCACTTGTACTTGAGAAGAAATTTACTACGAAATTTACAGTTTGCACTGTGCATTGCACTGCCCGTCAGTGCTCACCTGTCAGAGTTATTGACACACTCTTCACTGGACGTTGGGTTACCACATCCACGACATCCGCCTGAAATATAATATAGATTCCTTGCAACGCTGTTGTTGTCATAGTAGTAGCCTGAGTGGTCCCGTACATACCGTGCATGCGTCGAAGATTGAATTACGCGATTGGAAATGGGATATTGTGTTTTTTTTAATTCTAGAATCATTGTAATCCACCGACCTTGATTTCAAACGATACTCCCGGTGTGTAGTATTTCGACATTCTCTCAATTTTAATGAGGAAGGGAGAGCTTGCAAATCCAAGGGGTCTTGATCTTGCAGATTGGATGGTACCATCAGCGGAATCTTGATGAAACATAATATATAAAGATCTGTGGTCACAGATAGCGGTCAACCTGACCTTTTGAAAAAAGCGTTGCCAGTGCCAAGCCCAGTTATCCATATTTCGAGGCAATAACGTTACAGAGGCATTGTTCAAAATTGCTTGGAATATCGCTAAAGCTAAGAAGTCTGGTAGACAACGTGGAATTTTAGGAAAGACTGTGTGAACCCGCTGTTTCCGGAATATAGCAACAAGGACAACATCACCTGGCAAATGTCGAAGCTACAGTTGTATGATTCAACCGTGACCAAAAGAGTAATATAGCAATGTCACTCGATCTTTTATTGTAGTTTCGGAAACACGTTGCCTCACAAGCTACTCTCACCTATTGGCCGAGTTCACCTACTCGCCCACAGATATTGCATAGGTAATAATCTGGCAGAATTTTCTCAGAGTAGACACATTTGAAGAGGAAATTCAGAGAAAACGTGGGGTGGGACAGTTGTTCTGCAATGAGGAGCTTTCATCGAGGACCAGCCCAAAACAACAACTTGACAAAGCTGACTTACGCCACTGGAAGATGACTAATTCACACAGAAAACAGTAACTTTCACCTCACGAACGTCGTTCCCTAACGCTTTAAAATGCAAAAAAAATGTACTAAACGTCCGGATATGACTGATAAATACAGTGAGTTTATTATAGCAAACAAATACAAGGTAATAATGTTCTGCGGTCCGCATCCAGATTCGCTGTTAAAATGCGGCCCGTTGAACATGGGAAGTTGAGAAGCCCTGCTTTACGGGAAGATAGTTTTTCAGCAAATACCGTGTCTAGAGGTAAACCCGATATCGATTCTTTATTTGCTGAAATGTGTTGTCAGTTATCTAGCGCAGTTATTGGTTCAGAATAAAAGGAAAGTGATGATCATGATATTTTTTGTTTTATTTGTATAACTTTGAAATCAAATATTATTTCTTGTGTCATAATTATGCTAGTCGCTCGTGTTAGACAGCACAGGGTAGTAATGACGAAAAGTTTTTAAAACGGGGTTGTTAAACTGTGTGTTCTATTTTATCTCGCTACTAAAACCATGCGGCCCGCGCCCTCTGTGGAATTTGAAAAGTGGCCCGCAACCCGTTTCGAGTTGGCGACCCCGGACCCGGATTGAATATCAATAGTAGAATAGTTACTGCATCTTTGACAACTTCGAATTTATCAAGCGTATAGATATGCGTTACTTTTATCAAGGGAATTCGCATAACAACCTGGCGAAGTAGTCCAAGTATCATGGTAACAGAATGCGATTTCGAAAATTGGACATTCATGTTTTCTATCAGCCATTAAAAGTTAGTCATCAAAAGGCTGTATCCAATTTCGAATGCTATCAATCATTTCAAATAACACATTATCTACTTCTACCGAGACAACAATTGGCTTGGTGGCGAAATAGCTACTGTCAGGGCTGAGAACATAAAGTTGTCTTATCCGAAAGGATGCTAATCGTCTGATTGTAACTGTTAATCGTATTGCGAAAAAAGTGGATACAATTTTCACTAGCATTTTCCTGAGTCGCCTGGTGAAACTTTTAATCCAGCATTCTCCTGGATAAGGTAACATTATGATCCCTGCCCCAAGGTGCAGTTGAGTATCATGGTTACCTATTACTTACCAGCAGTTGCATCTCACCTGTAACTGACACATCAATTATCACCGTCGCTCCTTCGTCCTGTAACAATTGGAAACCGCCACCGGTCGTACCAAGGAGGGCATTTAACACTGCAGTGGTCATAATCTTGAAGGTGGTTTTTCCGTCGGAAATCCTCGCCTTTTCAATTGAAAAGAAGTAAAAGTTAATAATGTTGCTGTTTGGCCTTACATCAGCTTGCCGAGGCACCCCCACTCGCCTGACAATGTGACAATTAACTGCATCGGCAATATGCTCTGGTTGGCTTCCAGAGGTGGTCAGTGGCAAATTACTTCGCCTTTTTCAGCCGAATGTAGTTATTACCTTACTTCAGGTAGGGTTGATTTTGAGTTTTTGGAAGCCGTCGTCGTCATCGTGGGTATGGGCAATCTCACCAATGACGGCTTACGGGAAGAGATTTAGTCGTAAAGCAATGGGATTCTTACCTAACCCAATTCCGTTTTAATATATTTGACCTCAAGAATTCCCAATGGATCAACTATAGAAACCATATGCTGCGCCTTAAAATGGCCAGTTTATTTTCTGTTTCAGCTCAACACGATGGAATCATTTTTGACCGCCTTCGGCGCGCGTAACTTATGTAGGTGGTACGCGAGCGCTGCATAAAACCTCGAAATGGTACGTGGAAGGGAAAAGGTTTGGAACCACTGTTTTAAGGTAATTACACAGATTGTTGATTTGATACACTATATCCGCTTCTACTACTTCTGCTACAATTTTTAGGCTGAAGTTTATATTTTTTGCACGTTTGATTTTGAAAAGTACAGAGTACTAGTTTTGAGCGAAATAGCGCTTGAGTTACAATAATTAAATATACATTCGACGATTACACATATAGGTAGTGTAATAAGTCGTTCATTAGTCATGAGGATACGTATTGCAATGTCCAAAGTAATCACTTTCGATTAAGCATGCGGCCACTCGACAAAGTCTAAATTTTTAGACGTTTCGTTTTCCACGTCCAAATAAAGTAGTTGCACTTAGAAATGCATCGGAAATCACTGCTTCTACTTGTACGTGACTAAATATTTACGACGCCACTTTGACTAGAGTTGCAACGCTGTTATACTTTCTCCACTTCTGACTAATGTGTACTTGACTTAGCCCTCTCCCCGCACACACACACCGAGACAGAGAGAGGGAGAGAGAGATAGAGAGAGAGAGAGAGAGAGAGAGAGCTTGTTATGCGCTATGTATTATTGCTTATTGTCCATATACCTGCTTTCCCTCATCGGGGTATCGAAAAAACGTAACTGTGCCGCTGGGACGCACAAGCTTGGCGGATATATAGTAATTTCCATAGATCTTTTTTCCGTAACTGTACGCCGCTGTGATAACCCCCGAGATCTCCTCTGCGACCAGCTCCCGTTTGACCAGAATGATAGGCCGATCGGTTTCGACGCGAACATTGAAAGTTGGTAGAACTGAAACGAGGAAAAGTCGTGTTTTTGCTATATTGGTACTGGTCTTGATAAATCACTAACTGTGAAGGAAGCAGGCATTCTAATCCACCTAAGTGCGACTCGAACCCACAGTTCAGTGATGCTGGGAAAGATAACGTCGCTTCTACAGGTTAGAATTGAGCCAAATTTTGTTGTGCCACCCACAAAATGAATGAATCGAAAACGAATGATCGTGCAAACTGCGCTGTTTAGGGAGTCATCTCGGCATGCCGTCATTGGAGACGGCTTGAACATCAACCCCAATCGAATATTTTCCCATGTCTCATGTTATCTCACAATGATGTACGTTATGGAACTGGTGAAGTTCTCAATCAATTCATATCTTGAAATTTAGGTATTTTATCGAAGGACAAGACTTCAACATCATGCATTTTGTAATTAAGTATAAAGTTTATTGATGTCTGGCTAACCGGCAGGAAAGTCGTCGCGCATCACCGGGCACCGGTCCGTGGACCGGCGTTTGAGAAGCACTGCTCTAGAGATGCACAGGACCTATGGTTGATGCCCGCTACTGCTGTCTCTTTTCCAAGTAAAAATTGGTACTGATGATAATAATAAGACTCACCATATGGCCTCACGTCAAAGTGGCGCTTCGACCATTTCACCACTTTCTGTAACATACACAACATGATCGGCTTCGAGTTCGATATTGCACATATTTACTCCCACCTGTTCCGCGTACCTGGCTTCTACTGACCAAATACCGTGCACGGGAAACTCGGGTAGTGAGAAACTGTCTTCGATGAATCTTTCCTTCCTATTCATTGTGTAATTTCTTTCCCTGACGCCAATGTCATCTTTTGGAATCTGAAAATTTACATCAACTCTACCGCTATACATTTGAATCCGCCGGCCGCTTACAGATGATATGGCGGGTAATGATAGCCAGGTCAGGTGCCTCGCGCTATCTTTACGAGTCGCATTAAATTTTATGTAAAGAGTATTTTTTTTTGTAAAAAGAATCCCTAAGCCATATTTACTGCACATTTACTGTTTCTACTAAACGCCGTTTTCAGATTGCTTATTCATTTCTTCCACAATGAACAATCGATCCTGCTAATTGCATTTCTCATGAGATATATCTATGAAAATGGAAGTGGTATTACCAATAACCTGAGTGGCGAATATGTTCGTTTTCTTCACAACAGTTATTTGAAATCCTGCTTAACGAAAGTATGTCCCTGCATTTCATAAATTGTACGTACATCAATATATTCATAATGTTTACGTATATGCGCTATTCGTTTCTTTACCATGCTAAAATCAACTATTGGTCAGGTTATCCGGGGACAGTTAGAATGGGGTTTCTGTGATTTAAATCAGGTGTGCAAAACCCAGTATTGGGATCAAGTCACTACCTTCGAGTCACGAGTCATTTCGAGTCATTGCACATTTTGACTCGAGTCAAGTCGAGTCGAGTCAAGTCACGAGTTAAGTCACAATTCAGGTCAAGTTGCCTTTTTTGCTAGTTGCCTGAAATACAGATTGAGTGATCATTGATTCTGAACCAATGAACGAACATAGCGTTCAATGTACTGTACACTCAAGAAGGCGCTGTATCGCTCACAAATACGTGGAACTGCTAAACTACGTAAGTAATTGCATAGCCTTAGTTACCGACCAAAATAGAGAATAGAGAAATGAATTGATAAGATGCAATACATTACCCATTTTCAAATTGATATGATACACTTTGAGCCTGCGCCAATGGTTGAGAACTATATAAACTACATTCGATTTCAATAAAACAATAGGTTTGGCTAAGGTAAGAACAGAGAACAGAAATAGACATTTTGCTATCAAATTTATTCATCATACTAGTTTAGAACATCGTAAGTTATAAGCTTCGATCACTTCGTTTGCGGTCAATTTATTTGTGAGAGAACAATAGAGACTCAGTAAAACGCACGATCATTGAATGATTGGTCATAAATGGTCGCTCTCACGGGTTACACCAGCGTTTCGCGAACAATCCGACCATATGCAAGCTACAGTGATTTTTATCAACACCGATTACTTAATGACTTGAAATTGACTCGTGAATTTTGCTCCGAGTCACGAGTCAATCCTCATTTCTGATACGCCGAGTCAAGTCAAGTCAAGTCATTTTAGCAAAGGGACTCGAGTCAAGTCAAGTCATGCGAAAAAGGTGAATCGAATCTGAATCGAATAAAGTCCTGAGTAGTGTAGTAGATCGGTCGTGAGGTGGGTGGGGCTCTTATTGGTGCGGTCGCATGATAACGCGAAACTCGTGGTGGGATGCTAACGTTTTCAGGTATAGGCTCCGGTCGCATGATAGCGTTACAGAGATAGGGATCGGTCGCATGCTAACGTTTTCGGGTATAGGCGGCGGCGGCATGCTAACGTGAAAACTCGTGGTGGCATGCTAATGTTTTTAGGTATACGTGCGGCGGCATGCCAACGTTCCAGTTATAGGGTGATGAAGTGGTGTTTCGGCTCCTCTCGGTGGCATGATAGCGTTACGGAGATAGGGATCGGTCGCATGCTAACGTTGTGGTATAGACCGCGGCGGCATGGTGTTGAATATGTATCAAGTAAATAGTCATGTGATTGGTCCTTAGTTAATGTGTATATTCCAAATTACGGCGAGTACGACAATGATCAATCGTTATTCTTATGGACGCGGCGATGATTGGTACTTTCGTTTATAGACTGCGGGCGACATGTCGTACTTTCACCAAAAAGGCTGTGAAATAGTTTGCTAAATCTAGGAATCAATTGCATTATAATATTTTGGTAATTAGATTACCACAGAGCCGGCGTAGACGGCGTTTCGAATATCAACAATAACCACGCTCACAAACTAACACTTCAAAAAGGTGTGAAATAGTTTGCAAAACCCCGCGATCGCTGACAAGATAATGTCTCGGATATAACCATCTTTCGCGACTTGGTGTTACAGGCATGCCGATCGCTTCCGCGGTGAAAATTTAGTAAGCAGTTTGTCACAGAACTTGATTTCGCTCGTAAGATTTAATAGGTAACGAATAACAGACCGTCAGTGTCGGTAACTTGAATAGCGACAAATTGTCACTTATTTCCGCTCTAACCCTAATCCTTTGTGAAGTGAACGCTTATTCAAAAAGGTGTGAAATAATTTTAAAATCCTACGACCACTCACAGGATAATGCTTCAGACATAGCGATCGCTCATGATTTGATGAGTTTGTCACAGAGCCGTCGCAGACGGTAATTCGAAAGCCAACAATTTGACACTTTCTGGTGGTCGCAATATGTTTTGACACTTCGGAACGTGGTTGACTTTAGTTGTATGATATGAATCATGCGAATATTCAAGCAATGTGTCAATTTGTCAACTTGAAATGAAACTTACTACACAGCTCAAGTTGATTCGTATCTGAATGTGTTAATTCGGTACAATTCTAATTAATTTGAGAAATCTTTTTAACGTGATCTTTTGATTCGACCGTAACCTGAATATTACTGACGCCGACTTTCAGTCACATTGAATTATTCACACATTCCGCGCCGCTGTTTTCACACATATAGAATCAATACCAACTATAACTCTACAAGAATCAAGAATCACAAGTATGTGCATTATACAGTTATTGTCTTTGTCAACTTGAAATCAAACTCTTAACAAAAACACGCATCTTATCACTTGTCAACTCTATCATGAAAATCCACGAACCTGTATTATTAAGAATGGTATAGTACGGCGTCGGAATCCACTCGCGAGATGTACTAAAGGTAAATTGAGATCACCCAAAACGAAATATTTGGACTTTGACATAGTCTGAATTGAAATATATTGACAAACATGACTACCAACTTTCAACCCATACATATTTAGAGATTATGCGCATGTTGATTTGTAACAAGTAATGAAACCATATAACTCTATTCACGACTGAGTTTTCCGTTTGTCAAATAGAGTTTCAGTAAATAATTTCACTATACTATCACGATATTTTAATGTCTTACTACACACAATAGAATCAATCAATGAAATAGCACCTGTTGTAAATATTTCTTACTTGACAACCACTTGTACATACCGCGATCGAGTTGCGACACGATGAGTTAAATCGGAATATTTCAATCTATTTGTCGAAACCTTGAACAAGCTATCTGGTTATTTTTTCGTTGCAATTGAGTTAACGGAAATAGTATTACGTCTCGACATCTTACCATCTTACCATACTCCAAAGAGCCAAGAAAAAACCTTGTCAAGTAAATCGTTGTAACTCACCCAATCAACTCAAACAGTATCAGTATGAAAACAGCCAAGCATACACGAGTCCATACAATCACTACAATCTAAAATCCATAGCAAGTTCGGTTTTAGGCATATACCGTCAACTCGTCTATTTTGTTTAACTGTGAAAGTCGTTACTATTCCGCAAGACAAAGAAATTACTATGCGGTATATTTTGTAAGACAAAAGTAATTTTTCTCGGTGTCGGCGACTTGAGATTAACATAATATGTTTGAGTATACGAGATTTGAAAGTCTGGCCATCGTAGTAGAGAATTCATTTCTTACAATCGAACGCAGGTGTTATATCGAAAATTATCATGATGTAAACATAAGGATTGTCACATCGATTTGACATATGGGATTTTGTAATGGTCTATCATGACTTGATTACTAATTTATTTGCGTTAATTAGACCCGCCGATGTGGTGAAGGTTATGACAACAACAAACTTTTCAGTGCAATTGTTATTAACATATTAAGTTGTAAAACTATACGTGTCTGAAATGTTCTTGATTGACAAATCATTCCACCTTGGTACAAATCACTCTGGGTATCGCGGATATCAGAAAATACTTTACAAATGTAATCGTTTCAGTTACCAAGACTAAAGATGAAACAACAATTCCGTTTGCTGGTTAACAACCGGTGCAATACTTTATTGTCAGAATCTGTGACGGTGAATTGAAACATACTCATCTTACGAAGTACGAGTAAATCACTTTGGACTCCGGGCGGCGTCATTTAATCCGTGTTAAACTCTGTTCACACTCTCTGTCGAATGTGTGAAATGTAAAACATTACGAGGTTACACTCCAAGGCTTTGATCAACAGAGAAACAATTTTGAATATATTTACTGGATGGATCCTATTCAACCGACCTTGGTTAATACAAAACTCATAACAATAATAAAATCGAAGTATGTGCTACACTGAAATCTAGAAAAATGTGTTTGTATTGTTGTTCATAGTAGTGATATCGATTTGAACCTGCAGAATAATTGTCATCATCTAACCAAACTAATGAAAGTCGTTGTCAATTTGTACGATGTTCACTGAATGCATACTAGAACTATTTGTGCAACACACACGAGCAGAGAAATTGGAAATTTTCCCATTGCCATTCGTCAAAATAAATGTCGTCACTATGCTCAGTCACTAAAAGACCCTATACTTGTATGTGATTGAATCACCAGCAATTAACTCGCTAAATCAAATCGTAAGGTAATTTCACGCACTCATCGGATATTAAACAACGTCGCTTTAGCGGTGTGGGTCGTTTTTTCTAAATACAAATCATATCTGTCCAGTAGAAAACAATTTTCACGCACTTGGGTAATGAAACCAGTGTGCAATATCAATACAAGATATTTTCGTGACACAAAAAATAATCAACTTACTCGATATTCTCGTAAAACGAAACTGTACACAGGTTTCATGTTTTTGGTATGACACGGAATTAATACCGATCGAAGTAATCGTGTTGGAAATGACTTTCATACAAAGACACTCTATGTGGTTAACATTCTCATCGATTCTATTGTGATCAATGTATACTATATGTATTCTGGATTCATTTCGATATGGCTAAACATGCAACCTCGACAGATACGAATTGTCACACACTCAGCTAATATCATACCAAATAGTTATTTACAACAACCAAGACACAGAAAATTTGTTTTGGCCGTTTCGATTTTATTACTGGAGGTACTCATCACTTCGCTTAATACAATCTAGATTTAAACTCCATCGAACCTTTGGTGTCTATCGTTTTGCTGGATACGAATTATGTTAGTCGAACAGTAAACAATTTTCACTGTCTTGGGTTATGAATTCAATGTGTTGGCGGTCATTCATTATATTGTTTGTATCAACTAGTTACTTTGTAGGGTATGAATGAGCACCCCCCCACAACTCTTACAAAAGTACGAAGGATATTTACATCACACAAAGTAGTCGACTTTACTTCATATCCTCACACTACGAAACCAAATGGTTGTTTAGACTCTACAAACTTTTTTACACGAATGGTCACACATCTAAATATTCAAATAACCCAACACACAACTATAGTACTTACAGAAATATCATAGTTCTTGTAACAAAGGTGTTTATCGTAAGTCCTACACAGTCATGATAGCCGTCCGAGTTTGACTTTTAGAAAATATTATATCGATATCGATACATCTTTCAAAAACAAAACCATGGTCACTGCTTGAGAGACCTGCCAATGATATCACAATAATACAGTTACTTCCACAAAAAAGTATGTATTCGACTTACTTTCCACAAATCTAACACGCAAAACAATTTACTTTGCTAACGAAAAGTGCTGAGTCATCATATGATTGTCCTCACAACAATACAACTAAAACATACTATCATACAAAATGGTCGTTATAGTTTGCACCCCAACGGTACATCGTAAAAGTAACAAGTTTCGAGAATCCAGTTATTCAAAAAACGTGAAAGTGTTTCTACGCCAAGTCGTTATGTTGACGAAAGCGTATATTGTAATATCATGATCGATTTGCATTCGTTGGTCACAAACTGTCACTACTCTAAATAATTATTTTTCACTCAAACACAAAAGCATACTTGTCACCATTCGTTTTCATCAAGTACGAGTTCAAGAAACTTACTTACTACGACATGAATTGTTATTTTTATGTTGTGTAAATAGGTAATCGTTATTTTTAGTAACACTTTATCAATGTCATCGAGTTGTGCGAAAAGATTTACAAGTGGTCTTGCGGTTTTAATCGAAGCACACATCATGATCTAATGTAGAGTCGTCTCTATTGTACAACAACTCGGTAATCGAAACGCATGCATTAACATTTGAACAACGATCTTGTTTCGTCGCAACAAAAATATGTTCACTGTCACAATACTCTGCACAAGACGTGCAAATCCTTTTCACCCTCATAATAGTATACCAACGACCCCCGACGACAACGTTTAACAATACCAACGACACTGGAAACACTGAACCCACGACACTTACCCGAGTAAAAATACATTTTCCTTTGGCTACATGACGCTTACTAGAGTAAAAAATATCATTATCACCTGGAGATCCACCGTTACCCGAGCAACAAAACCATTTTCCTTTGGAGATATGTCGTTTACCCAGTGTAACAATACATTTTCACATGGCGATCCATCGTTTACCCAGAGTAACAAAATCATTTTCACTTGGAAATATATTTTTTTCCCTGAGCAACAAACCTTTTTCACTTGGAAATATATTTTGCCCTGAGCAACAACCCATTTTCACTTGGCGGTCCGTCGTTTACCTGAGTAAAAATATCATTTTTCCTTTGGAGATCTGGCGTTTACCTAGTGTAACAATACATTTTCACTTGGCCATCTAGCTTTTCCTAGAGTAACAAAACCATTTTCATTTGGAAATCTGACAAACACACCAAGCAATTTGGTATTTGTTGTATTGGGTGGCAGTTTGAAATAGATTACAACGAACAGTGACGGAAATATACACGGACTACCGGTTTCAGAGTATACCCGCATCAGTCGTATCACATCAATATCATCGGTTACCCACATGCAATATGCTCTTGTACATCGAAATGTATGTTTTGGAAATTGGACAATAGGTTGCGATAGGTCTGTGATGTCCGGGTTCGCGCTTTGGATTGTCCAGAATCAAAATGTCTGAATTAAACACCCCCTCGACTTCACATGGTTGGTACGTGGATAACGGTGTTCGGAAAACGGTTGAATTTATGTTCCCCATCGCGCTAACGATTCCGGGTTGAGTTTTCTCCCGCATGTTTACTATATTGTGTCTTTATTGGTCAATGTATGTCGCTACATTCAGTATTCAGTTTGAAATTGGAAACCGTGAGGAAGTATACGTAACCGGATCCGGATATTCACTCATGACCCAACGAACAATATTCAAGTAAACATGTTACAACCTGTGTTTCCACGAAAAAAATACCAATGCGCCATCCACACATACGTCGCGATTTATCGCGTAAATAGAGGGGGGCTGTAAGACATTGCATGCAATGTGTTGGTATACAAACATCGGGGGAGTAAGCCTTCGATCTACGGACATTATCATAGCCGGTAATTTTGATGCAGATCGGATGTCATCAACACCCCCTTATAACAATACCAATAAGACACATTGCAATGACTCTGAGTTCGCGCTATTACATCGATATTTCGGCACCGTTCACTGATTTACTCGATGGTGTTATCGTGTTGTAGCATTACAAGATAGTCATGGCCCTATCTACGGACATACCACCCAGACCACTGGTGACTGGATACATCGGTCGATATCTATCGTGTTGTCGACACCGAAGTTCTTTGCTGAGACTACAGCGTTTGACCAAGGCGAACTATCGAAGTACGGGTGCTTGAAATGATTGCGATCAGTCTTTCAGTCGCGATGCATGGATGTCGCTACTCCTACATAACGACTCCGGATAAATATTGCGAACAGTGATTCTGCGAAATTCAGACTGATACTGTGATCCAATAAGGTGTGTTTCTGTGGAATGAAGACTACAATAGAACACTACCTCGTGATTTCACACGCAATCATAAAACACACCATCGGATGGGTTTGTACAGTTACGAAATGGTCGTCACCACGAGGTTATTTGAAAATGGTTTTGTTACTCTGGGTAAACGATGGATCGCCATGTGAAAATGTATTGTTACACTGGGTAAACGACATATCTCCAAAGGAAAATGGTTTTGTTGCTCGGGTAACGGTGGATCTCCAGGTGATAATGATATTTTTTACTCTGGTAAGCGTCATGTAGCCAAAGGAAAATGTATTTTTACTCGGGTAAGTGTCGTGGGTTCAGTGTTTCCAGTGTCGTTGGTATTGTTAAACGTTGTCGTCGGTGGTCGTTGGTATACTATTATGAGGGTGAAAAGGATTTGCACGTCTTGTGCAGAGTATTGTGACAGTGAACATATTTTTGTTGCGACGAAACAAGATCGTTGTTCAAATGTTAATGCATGCGTTTCGATTACCGAGTTGTTGTACAATAGAGACGACTCTACATTAGATCATGATGTGTGCTTCGATTAAAACCGCAAGACCACTTGTAAATCTTTTCGCACAACTCGATGACATTGATAAAGTGTTACTAAAAATAACGATTACCTATTTACACAACATAAAAATAACAATTCATGTCGTAGTAAGTAAGTTTCTTGAACTCGTACTTGATGAAAACGAATGGTGACAAGTATGCTTTTGTGTTTGAGTGAAAAATAATTATTTAGAGTAGTGACAGTTTGTGACCAACGAATGCAAATCGATCATGATATTACAATATACGCTTTCGTCAACATAACGACTTGGCGTAGAAACACTTTCACGTTTTTTGAATAACTGGATTCTCGAAACTTGTTACTTTTACGATGTACCGTTGGGGTGCAAACTATAACGACCATTTTGTATGATAGTATGTTTTAGTTGTATTGTTGTGAGGACAATCATATGATGACTCAGCACTTTTCGTTAGCAAAGTAAATTGTTTTGCGTGTTAGATTTGTGGAAAGTAAGTCGAATACATACTTTTTTGTGGAAGTAACTGTATTATTGTGATATCATTGGCAGGTCTCTCAAGCAGTGACCATGGTTTTGTTTTTGAAAGATGTATCGATATCGATATAATATTTTCTAAAAGTCAAACTCGGACGGCTATCATGACTGTGTAGGACTTACGATAAACACCTTTGTTACAAGAACTATGATATTTCTGTAAGTACTATAGTTGTGTGTTGGGTTATTTGAATATTTAGATGTGTGACCATTCGTGTAAAAAAGTTTGTAGAGTCTAAACAACCATTTGGTTTCGTAGTGTGAGGATATGAAGTAAAGTCGACTACTTTGTGTGATGTAAATATCCTTCGTACTTTTGTAAGAGTTGTGGGGGGGTGCTCATTCATACCCTACAAAGTAACTAGTTGATACAAACAATATAATGAATGACCGCCAACACATTGAATTCATAACCCAAGACAGTGAAAATTGTTTACTGTTCGACTAACATAATTCGTATCCAGCAAAACGATAGACACCAAAGGTTCGATGGAGTTTAAATCTAGATTGTATTAAGCGAAGTGATGAGTACCTCCAGTAATAAAATCGAAACGGCCAAAACAAATTTTCTGTGTCTTGGTTGTTGTAAATAACTATTTGGTATGATATTAGCTGAGTGTGTGACAATTCGTATCTGTCGAGGTTGCATGTTTAGCCATATCGAAATGAATCCAGAATACATATAGTATACATTGATCACAATAGAATCGATGAGAATGTTAACCACATAGAGTGTCTTTGTATGAAAGTCATTTCCAACACGATTACTTCGATCGGTATTAATTCCGTGTCATACCAAAAACATGAAACCTGTGTACAGTTTCGTTTTACGAGAATATCGAGTAAGTTGATTATTTTTTGTGTCACGAAAATATCTTGTATTGATATTGCACACTGGTTTCATTACCCAAGTGCGTGAAAATTGTTTTCTACTGGACAGATATGATTTGTATTTAGAAAAAACGACCCACACCGCTAAAGCGACGTTGTTTAATATCCGATGAGTGCGTGAAATTACCTTACGATTTGATTTAGCGAGTTAATTGCTGGTGATTCAATCACATACAAGTATAGGGTCTTTTAGTGACTGAGCATAGTGACGACATTTATTTTGACGAATGGCAATGGGA
Source organism: Botryllus schlosseri (assembly GCF_051294905.1). Taxonomy (NCBI): domain Eukaryota; kingdom Metazoa; phylum Chordata; class Ascidiacea; order Stolidobranchia; family Styelidae; genus Botryllus; species Botryllus schlosseri. The sequence continues at coordinate 27,177,477 of NC_137238.1, forward strand.
AAATTTCCAATTTCTCTGCTCGTGTGTGTTGCACAAATAGTTCTAGTATGCATTCAGTGAACATCGTACAAATTGACAACGACTTTCATTAGTTTGGTTAGATGATGACAATTATTCTGCAGGTTCAAATCGATATCACTACTATGAACAACAATACAAACACATTTTTCTAGATTTCAGTGTAGCACATACTTCGATTTTATTATTGTTATGAGTTTTGTATTAACCAAGGTCGGTTGAATAGGATCCATCCAGTAAATATATTCAAAATTGTTTCTCTGTTGATCAAAGCCTTGGAGTGTAACCTCGTAATGTTTTACATTTCACACATTCGACAGAGAGTGTGAACAGAGTTTAACACGGATTAAATGACGCCGCCCGGAGTCCAAAGTGATTTACTCGTACTTCGTAAGATGAGTATGTTTCAATTCACCGTCACAGATTCTGACAATAAAGTATTGCACCGGTTGTTAACCAGCAAACGGAATTGTTGTTTCATCTTTAGTCTTGGTAACTGAAACGATTACATTTGTAAAGTATTTTCTGATATCCGCGATACCCAGAGTGATTTGTACCAAGGTGGAATGATTTGTCAATCAAGAACATTTCAGACACGTATAGTTTTACAACTTAATATGTTAATAACAATTGCACTGAAAAGTTTGTTGTTGTCATAACCTTCACCACATCAGCGGGTCTAATTAACGCAAATAAATTAGTAATCAAGTCATGATAGACCATTACAAAATCCCATATGTCAAATCGATGTGACAATCCTTATGTTTACATCATGATAATTTTCGATATAACACCTGCGTTCGATTGTAAGAAATGAATTCTCTACTACGATGGCCAGACTTTCAAATCTCGTATACTCAAACATATTATGTTAATCTCAAGTCGCCGACACCGAGAAAAATTACTTTTGTCTTACAAAATATACCGCATAGTAATTTCTTTGTCTTGCGGAATAGTAACGACTTTCACAGTTAAACAAAATAGACGAGTTGACGGTATATGCCTAAAACCGAACTTGCTATGGATTTTAGATTGTAGCGATTGTATGGACTCGTGTATGCTTGGCTGTTTTCATACTGATACTGTTTGAGTTGATTGGGTGAGTTACAACGATTTACTTGACAAGGTTTTTTCTTGGCTCTTTGGAGTATGGTAAGATGGTAAGATGTCGAGACGTAATACTATTTCCGTTAACTCAATTGCAACGAAAAAATAACCAGATAGCTTGTTCAAGGTTTCGACAAATAGATTGAAATATTCCGATTTAACTCATCGTGTCGCAACTCGATCGCGGTATGTACAAGTGGTTGTCAAGTAAGAAATATTTACAACAGGTGCTATTTCATTGATTGATTCTATTGTGTGTAGTAAGACATTAAAATATCGTGATAGTATAGTGAAATTATTTACTGAAACTCTATTTGACAAACGGAAAACTCAGTCGTGAATAGAGTTATATGGTTTCATTACTTGTTACAAATCAACATGCGCATAATCTCTAAATATGTATGGGTTGAAAGTTGGTAGTCATGTTTGTCAATCTATTTCAATTCAGACTATGTCAAAGTCCAAATATTTCATTTTGGGTGATCTCAATTTACCTTTAGTACATCTCGCGAGTGGATTCCGACGCCGTACTATACCATTCTTAATAATACAGGTTCGAGGATTTTCATGATAGAGTTGACAAGTGATAAGATGCGTGTTTTTGTTAAGAGTTTGATTTCAAGTTGACAAAGACAATAACTGTATAATGCACATACTTGTGATTCTTGATTCTTGTAGAGTTATAGTTGGTATTGATTCTATATGTGTGAAAACAGCGGCGCGGAATGTGTGAATAATTCAATGTGACTGAAAGTCGGCGTCAGTAATATTCAGGTTACGGTCGAATCAAAAGATCACGTTAAAAAGATTTCTCAAATTAATTAGAATTGTACCGAATTAACACATTCAGATACGAATCAACTTGAGCTGTGTAGTAAGTTTCATTTCAAGTTGACAAATTGACACATTGCTTGAATATTCGCATGATTCTTATCATACAACTAAAGTCAACCACGTTCCGAAGTGTCAAAACATATTGCGACCACCAGAAAGTGTCAAATTGTTGGCTTTCGAATTACCGTCTGCGACGGCTCTGTGACAAACTCATCAAATCATGAGCGATCGCTATGTCTGAAGCATTATCCTGTGAGTGGTCGTAGGATTTTAAAATTATTTCACACCTTTTTGAATAAGCGTTCACTTCACAAAGGATTAGGGTTAGAGCGGAAATAAGTGACAATTTGTCGCTATTCAAGTTACCGACACTGACGGTCTGTTATTCGTTACCTATTAAATCTTACGAGCGAAATCAAGTTCTGTGACAAACTGCTTACTAAATTTTCACCGCGGAAGCGATCGGCATGCCTGTAACACCAAGTCGCGAAAGATGGTTATATCCGAGACATTATCTTGTCAGCGATCGCGGGGTTTTGCAAACTATTTCACACCTTTTTGAAGTGTTAGTTTGTGAGCGTGGTTATTGTTGATATTCGAAACGCCGTCTACGCCGGCTCTGTGGTAATCTAATTACCCAAATATTATAATGCAATTGATTCCTAGATTTAGCAAACTATTTCACAGCCTTTTTGGTGAAAGTACGACATGTCGCCCGCAGTCTATAAACGAAAGTACCAATCATCGCCGCGTCCATAAGAATAACGATATATCATTGTCGTACTCGCCGTAATTTGGAATATACACATTAACTAAGGACCAATCACATGACTATTTACTTGATACATATTCAACACCATGCCGCCGCGGTCTATACCACAACGTTAGCATGCGACCGATCCCTATCTCCGTAACGCTATCATGCCACCGAGAGGAGCCGAAACACCACTTCATCACCCTATAACTGGAACGTTAGCATGCCGCCGCACGTATACCTAAAAACATTAGCATGCCACCACGAGTTTTCACGTTAGCATGCCGCCGCCGCCTATACCCGAAAACGTTAGCATGCGACCGATCCCTATCTCTGTAACGCTATCATGCGACCGGAGCCTATACCTGAAAACGTTAGCATGCCACCACGAGTTTCGCGTTATCATGCGACCGCACCCATAAGAGCCCCACCCACCTCACAACCGATCTACTACACTACTGTCCTGACTCGATTCAAGTCCTGACTCGAGTCATCCCAACACTGGCAAAACCCCAACATCATGTTTGAGCACGAAATTTGATCCATATGCCTTTCTAAAGTCGCATGGATATTTCATGGCTCGTGTGTGTTTACAGTTTATAGTTCGCGTATAGTTTGACGTGAGCTGAGACACTCCTTCAGTGTATATGAAATTAATGATGATTTTACACCATGCCGCATCAAATGCAATACTGAAAAAATATGATCAGTACATTTCTTATCTCGGGAAAACTTTTTGTTGACAGCGAGTATGGGAAGACAAGTGAAATACAATTCAAACCCATTTGCAATCCGATTGACCTTTCTAGATATTCCATGTTATTTCGCAAAATTGCCTCAGGCAGAGGATTAATGGCAACAGCAGCATAAGGCTACAAGTGTTTATCTTGGAATTTAACTCGGAAATTATCTTGTAATGTTCGTTTTGGCATTTACGTGATCAATTAGAGCGGCTTGGAAATGCGATGAGCGGCGTTGATGTCCTACGTCTGTTGTATTCATTTCTTACTTTAGCAGTTATGTATTTCTCATCGAGACAGAATCACAAATTCGATAACCGACGGTAACATATCTGGAATATTTAATAGGTCATCCAGTAAGTAGTGTCCAGAGGACATGGTCTCGGTGTACCTGGCCTATAGTGAAAAGTTTGTTACGAGACCTTGCTCAAATAAGTATGTGTCATGGCGGGGAAATAGTTACTTCTACTTCTACTTGGGTAGTATCACTGACTTCTATGGTCAGATCTGAGTAAAATACATTCGATAAGACTCGCCCATATAAAAGTACTGTGCAGTCCTGTAAATTAGGCTGTTGCGTTGGTTAGATCACGGTAATCCTTTATGTAAAAATTGATCTATCATTCCACGTGGCCGTTTGCAGGAAAGATGTGACGTCAAGTATACCTGACGACGTATAACAGACATGTGACTGTGCAAGGCCTATTTCAAAATTAGGGAGAGTAAAAGGTGTCTTACGTTCTTTAGATATTCGTCTGATGATGTGCGTTATTGCAACTTACCCTAATTACGACATTGACTTTTCTCTCTCTTTCAGGGGCGTATCCATTCGTGAGCGCTACAATTCTGAATTTGACAATCTCCCGGGGCCTGGAGAGATTGAAGATTAGTTACGTTTTCTCTTCTTCGTGGAAATAGCACACGTAAGTGCAGAATCGGGTTACCTGTAAATGGGCCGGTCAGTTTGTACGTACAAATACCCACTGTTTTCAACCACCCTCATTCTAAGCGTCGTTCGGTGAATGTTTGCATTGTTTTGTGTCACTCTGACGGTGAGATTTGCATACGGTACTATACTGGTTTCCTTCATGTTTTCCGGTTTATCACACTGTAACATGTACATAGGTGGTCAAAGTATCCAACTCCGACACTCAAATAGAAGTAGGAGGAGTAACGTCGAAAATTTCTACTTGAGTTCAAGTGAACGATTTCCGAGACACGTCAAAAGTGCTTCATGCGGATGTAGATATTGGAGGTTTAGAATGTACGATAGTTGCCAGCTTTGAAAATAGATTACATAGATAGATAGCATACTCTTAGTGGTTAATCGGAGTTGACTACCTTTGAAATTTCAGAATCAAAAATACAGAAGCAATCTTAGCGACTAACGCAGAAGAAAAACAGCACTACAAATAAGTGCAAGTTTATGACATAAATTCACCGTTGCACACGGACTAATCTGCACAGTTGGTAAGGCAATCTCACTCATTAAGGTGGCATACCCCTCATATACTACTTTTTGCCTCATAATATCCAAAATTATAAAAGTACTTGTTTTTCGAAATAATTGTTCCAATAAAAGGGGGAGTAGTCTAAAACAAAACCCTTTAACTAAGTAATGCAGCAAACCAAAACCTATTTTGAATACTAAAAATATCGAAAAAATTATCCGTTCTGTCCATTTCTGCACCTTTAATCTACGAAATCAGCATGTTACCAAGTTATTTACGCATGATTTTATTATACCCGATTCAAGAAAGGAAATGGTGGTGAAGGTTGTGACAGAAAATCAATAATGAAAGTAAAATGGAATGAAAATACAGTTAAATGATCATAACATGAATATTCATCGAGCGAAAACAATATCTGATGGTGCCATAGACAGGGTAATATTATGCTACTAGCTCATTGTAGGTATGTAGGAAAACTCACCGTAATCCTCAGCTGAATTGGCTTGTACGGGTCCACATTTTCATGCACAAAATTTTTTACTCCTTCCAACTGAAAAATGTTAGTTTAGTGTAAATAAGGGAAAGGAAACCTCTGATTCGTATTACCAACCAGGACTGAGAAAAAATTGGAAGAACATCTGGGAGTGTTTTCCAGGGTTTTTAAACATATAAATGAACATGAAGAACCCTGATGTGGTCTTCAGTTATTCAATAGATCAGAACTTGATGAGATGTTGCGAGATCTTTGTTGGTAAAAAGAGCAGTATATCAAACCGGAAAATTGCACTTTGCAAAACTTATATATATTTTCTTCTGTACAAATTGGGCATATTACCAAGATGAAAGAGGCGTATGGAGCCGTTAAATCTGTCTTTGAAAAGCTTAACAGCAATATTCATAAGTGCCTCATCTGTGCTGACTTGACACTGATCACTGATCAGTTTTCTGGTCTGTCACCAGTAATCCCTGTTTTTTATGTTTATGGGACAGCCTGGTAAGAATCCAGCATTCTCGCAAGAAACGGTGACCCGAATGAACCAGTCTACAAGTTAGAATATATAATGTAATTAATGAGCTCCTCGTTTCCACATCAAATGAGGGACGGTGAAGCAATTCATCAAAGTACCGAACAAAAAGAGATTTGCTTCAAGTACATCTGCAGACAATTTTGAGGACTCCCAAATGAGAAGCTTAAAGCTGGTAACTTTGATCGACCTCAGCTCAGATTCGGATGCGGATGAAACATTCTAATATAATTTCTTCTATGCTTCAGTTAGTAAAACATTCGTGGGAAATCACAAAACGCCCAACTACAAACAGTTGTTCCAAAATTGTTGTCTGCATGTCGAAAACTTGGAGCAAACATGGTCATTGAAGTTCAATTCCTGTTGAGTCATCTTGATATATTCTCTGCATTACTTTTCATTCAGTGTGCATGCCTCTTATTTACTTCGCCTTTTCTAAGGTGGGTGTCTTATCTTAAAGGCTACTCCAAGTTGTTTCGACACCTCCCTATCTTTTGTATCGCAGTCTTGTGATGTTTTGAAACGATGAAAATATTAATAAACCTGATTGATTGATTGATTAAAGAGCAAGACGAATGGTTGAACCAATACATCAAAACAACAAAATACACATATCTGAGCAGATGGCTGAACATATGATGACATACTATTACCGGAAACTCCTGAGAGATGGCCCACAATGCATCTTATAAAAAACTTTTTTATTTAAAGAATAATTATTCAAATTTTATTCAATGTGAATATTTTGAATTTAGAATAGCCTTAATATGACATACAACTGATTGAATTATTGCACTGGTTAGTATTTTGTGTATGTACTCATGTATAGGATTGGGGTTTATGTGCGTGATATCAGTAACATTTTTCAACAAAGATAAATCTAACACTCCTAATATCTTATGATGTCACGGTATTATGATTTAGAACGATCTTCATTGTTTACAAATAACTAATAATTTGAATTTCTGAGATTTATGACACTAATGCGCTGTTTTTGTATCTAGCGCATAACACTCAAATATATGATATTTGCCTCATGAGTCATCTTGAAAGCTAGAGCCAATTTGAAAAAACAAGGCCATATTCGGAATCAGGGCCTTCCAGAACCCGGTAAACACTCATATTTTGTCAGCCTAAAAATTTGCGTTGACCAGTGTTATAAGTATAATCTTCACTTCATTATAGTTTTATAAGCAAGGCGATATTTACTATTGACACTCGTTTACAGCGAGAAAAAATATCATAATTTTCAACGGATTTTGAGCTGAACAAATGTGGCTTTGTCTTTGCTTTTTGCGTCACAAGACAGATAGTGTGTCGAAAAGTTGAGGAAGCGGCCAACTATATAAATTTCCATCCTTGCTACGACGACAGAGGGAGACTCGGAAGCAATGGTTTGTAGGTTTCACTTGCTAACCTGTGTCGCCCTGTCTCCCTATTCCTATTTTGCAACTTACCCCCTCCCTCTTCCTATACAATGTTAAGCTAAATATTACGATGAATAAAACGTTACTAATACACCGCTATTGCGCTCACCAAAAATAAAAATAAATTCTTCAATCTGGGTACTGTTACTAATATAAATATTAGGAATAAGTTTTGGCTCCGATCAACGTCCGGGCTATTTCTGATATCTATATATATTTCGATGGAAGACTACTACGTTGAAACGTACATACAATACGGTGGCAGCGACTCGGATGGGCCCGTTCGCAGTGGTTACATCATGAAGGCTAAGTACGACGGTCTCTTCAACGCCTTCCCGGATAATTTGCGGTGCGAACAGGTAATGAGCATTTCTGGATAAAATCCTGAAAGGCGAAGCGCTGTCGTTAGCACATAAAGACACGAATTAATTATCATAGTCATGTAAATTTTGCAAACATAATTTCGGACTTATTATTATAGATCAGTCATTGTAGCAGTGTCTCAAAAAGCCCAGTATGATGGTGAGATACGCCAGGAAGAAGTCGGCAGTGAAGAACAAGTCCGGATACATGAAAGAGAGAGAGACTGAAGTTGGGAGCGCGCTAGTGTGGAAGTCGTCAGGAAAGGGTAAAAGCACAGATCCTGAACATTACAAATATCTTTGTCGTGGTGTAGGCTACATGACCTTAATAGACGATAAACACCACTGTTGTATGTGTTAAATAAACAAACAAACAACGCATTTTATCAGCGTATCATTTCATTATTTTACCCACTGTTCGCCCACTACTTGTACGCTATTTCACTAGGAAAGGGCCGTAAAGTCGAAAGTGTGAATGTTCTTTTTATCACATATAAAGATCCCACAGGCCGCCTGATTTTAAAGATGGCGCATGACAATTCGTTCACGGATAGCCGATATGACGACACGATATTCAATAATGTATGCACGGTGAATCGCGTTCTAAAACAATTCGGGTTAATAACTTATCTATATTAATCCTGCATCTTTCAGATTATTGAAAATTACGGCATAGTTAACCATTCCAGTTTGCCACCAAATTGTTGTACGGGGTTGGAGTCGTATGTCCTTATCGCGGCCCCTTCAAACGAAATTAGTTTTAACCAAAAGTCCTGAGTTGAACCTATAGTGATTGCCATACAAGGATGGAATAATGCAAGTTTAATATATATCCTAACATGCAGCACAATGTACAATACGCATCGTAAACTATACAATTGTACATCTAGGAACTTCATATAAAAACCAATTGATACGTTTATCAATAGATTTATACATCTTACGATACACATCTAATACATTTACATAGAGCACCGGTGCACAAAATGACCTGTGTATCAACTGAGTGTTAAAAGAACAAAAACAATAAAATATAATATAATTTTCACACAAAACGAAAACATTGTCAGAATGAAGCAACACAGTTTGTCACAAGCAGTGTATGCACAAATTCAGTGTTGTCAGTCAACAAATTCTGCTGTTGAACGTTATTTCTCCATTCTTGGCAAGCTACTTAGTGAGGACAGACACTTTGCGGTCGAGAATGTAGTAAATTATATTTTGTTGTACTTGAACAAATTTCAATTATTTCTACCATAATACGTCATGTAACTACTGGAATTCTTCATAGGGCCAGATTTCGTTAAAATACTATATTTTTTAGGTATGAATGTGTCAGTTTTCAAGTGAAAAACGATTTTTCGGATACAACTACTTCGCAGGGACAGACAGTTCCAACCAGAAATGAAAATATAGTACGATTTTAACAGTATGTGCGAAAACAACAAATTTGCATCCGTGAGGTCAAAATTGTGATTTCAGAAGAACTGGGTTTTGATTTTGAACCCCAACCCACTGCGTACACCATTGCGCACAACGTGCCACCACAGCAGTCACCAGTTCGACTGCTGATCACGTCTAATTGCCTGCAACCATTGACAGCAAAGACTGGCGTATCCCCACAAATCATATGAAGGAGTAAAGTGTGTCTCTTTGACTCCATAGAATCCCTGAAACTCGCTCGCGGAACTCCTAGTGTTCCGTCGAACACGGCTAAAGAACCACTGCTTTATTCAAATTGCAACAAATAGAACGAGGGGCATCATTGATCATATTGATAAGTTCATATTAATTCCAAAAGCTTAGACCGACACATATTGCTCCAGTAATCAGCAACTAGAATTGCTGCAGAAACTTCGCAGGCATGTATCGTACAAATTGATTCGACATATCAATAATACACGGTTGTTGTCGTTTTTGGTATTCATGGTCTTTCGACTACTATATACGGTCATGTGCACCAGGCCGATATAGCTTACGATTCCTGATTTCCGACTTGTAGCGCGGCCAACATTCATTCTAGGCATTTGTGAGACTTCGCTTACGCGGGTCACATAGCGAGAAGGAACCAATATGAACCTTCAATACCAAGGTCGGACTCGAACTGGCAACGGATTGGTGTTGCAGCTGTCGATCGCACCGCTACGTTATCTCGACACGACAATATACGGTCTTTCAGGTTGTGGTCAGAGGTGGTCAAAGTAGTCAAGAAAGCTACTCAAGTAGAAGTAGAAGTAGCGACGAAAAAATCTACTCAAGTACAAGTAGAAGTACTTCTTTCGTGAGCAACCTAAAACTACTTGAAGTAGAAGTAGAATTGACTGACTTTAAAAGTACTCAAGTAAGTAAGTAGTTGTGAAAACGATCCTGATTGGATGGATTATAAAAAGAAGCAAATTGAGCTATGAGATAGGTGACGAGCTTGATTCATATTGATGCATACCAACAGGTATCCAATTTTCGATAGCATAAGCATTCGTCCACTTCATGGGATGAAAAGGATAGTATTGATAAGGAAATGCGATACTAATCCTCTGTTTTCTCGAACAACACGTTTTGGAAAATAGCATGGTATGGCGCCATCCCCCATATTATAAGGCCCGTAGTTTAGTCGAAGAGCAATATGGAGAAGTTGTATAGGATACGGTGTAAACACTTTGCGCGACTAGTAAACGTTAATAAAAAATATGGTGAACCGTAAAAATGCCATATTGTGTAGCTTTACTTCCAGTAATTAAAGGCATTACTGCACTTGCTTTTATACTTCAACATGTATGTTATTAGAACGAAAGAACTGATATTAATTATAACTCAAAGTATATGATACCGGGAATTGAAAGTGAAATAGAAATATTACTTCTAAAAGTAGAATATGTATTTCATGTTTTTAGTCCAGAAAGTTTCAAAGGTGGTATGCTAAAACAGCTATAAAACTAAAAAAAGTAAAAGTCCACTCTTCCAGATTAGGACACGCCATGTGGACATATATGCTAGATAACAATATGACAAGAAAATGCTAGATTGCGAAACATCAGTTTCAAACGTTATGATGAGCCATATATAGGCCTACTGTGATGAATTGTTTCTTATGCGTGAAGGGCGACAATGTGGTGTGAACGCAACCACGCCAGCACTTCAACTAAATTATATTCACCGATACTTTCGTGAAATCATACTGGTCACCCCGTATCCACTGCGTGCGAAGCGCGACGAAAATTCTGTGCTTTACTAAACTTTTATGAAAATTAAATGTTAATACTTCGTGAAAACAGCTCCGAAATTCCTCAGGCTATCTTCCTGATTGGAAGATTGAACTACTTCTACTTGACAAACTGAAAATAGCGAAAAGTAAGTAAGTAGATCACAAAATATTAGGAAGTAGAAGTAGAAGTAGTTAAAATCAGATCTACTTGAGTAAGTACCAGAAGTAGAGGAAAACTACTTGAGTACTTCGAAAAAGTAGAAGTACTTCGTTACTGACCACCTCTGGTTGTGGTAACTGGGGCATACTCCTGCTCAACTACTTTACAACACCATCGATATGCTGAATTTACTCATTTGTCATCTGAAACACTATCGCTTGCCATTATACGCACACCCCTTTTATTGATGAAATCTAATTTCTCTTGAATCATTTATGATTTGCATTCGCTTCAATCATCAAGTCTTATGGATCAAATTTCGAAAAATCTGACTCGAATCACGTTGTTGAGTCATTTTCGGTAAAAATTGGTTGCCCGTGAATATGCGGTGGGCACACTCATTGCAGCTCGTTGTTTCGAAAAAGTTACAAATATCGAGATGCATTCATTGTTTAGAAATGAAAAGACGCATTTATTTCAACAGCAATATTCCAGGTTACAATCCCCAGGCAAAAAGCTCGAAGTATACACATCATTCAACCATTTGGACTGGAATCTTTCTATCTTCACAATGAAAGGTACTAAGTAGATATGGAAATGTGACCAGTAAATTTTATCTTGTTTTTTGAAAATCAATACTTCTACACTTACTGAACTTTCAACCGTATCAGATTTACCCAAAATCTGCGTAATAGACCATGGTACTCAAGCTCGTCCTCAACATCTACACTATCAACACAACGGATCGTAGGACCGTACCCAACTGTGACTTCCAGAAAGCTTAAAAGCAAAATCGTCCGTTTCATAGTATGCTTCAATGGAATAACCTCCTTCCCAGGTTGATTCTGCTTGATATAACTGATAAAATGACGATGAAATTGAATTAAAAGCAAACGGCAATGTGTTAACGAAGTAAGACTGATTCCAGCTCGCCGCCTGCAGCAATGTAGAGATTGTTTTTGCTGAACACGATTCGTTGTGGTGAATTCCTGAGTGGAATCAACGTAGAATTTACAAACGGACTATATGCCATCGAATAGATGCTTACGGGTAGTCAGATATTTCGATGTAAACACTAACCGTAATTTGAGAGCGGTCGGACATGTCATGTCTTTGAAATCGCCTACTTCTACGTGTAATCGAGCACAAATTTACGCCTTTACTTCCACTTATACTTGAGTGAGTAGCAGCGATAACTATAATTTGACCGGCACAGTACGGTACATATTTCGGAGGAGCTTAGTAATGGAATCTCTAATTTTCAACAGGAGTTGTATTTGAATTATGTAAAACATTAAATACCCTCGCTTTCAATAAATAGTAGGCCTATATGGAAACCGTGAAAATATGTGCATTGTGCGTCTTAGTGTACTTATATAAGTGGCTCTTAACCAGGGATGAGCATCGGACGGATTCGGATAGCATGCGGACCGGATACTGGACAATTTTGTGGCAGTTGGATAGGATTCGGATATTATCACGGATTATTTTTTCGGATATTGTCGGATAGTTGTACCTTTTGAAACGGATATTTTCGGGCAGTTGGTAACAGAAGTCAGTTTCGATTACAAGCCCACAGAAACAAGTCATTAATTCGATTACGAAATACAGGCAGTTGACACCTTTACTGGTCAATGTTGACCTCTCATAATCGTAAAATTCCATGGTAACAATTAGCTTCTACTACTTATTATTATTAGTCTTTTTATTGAAATCATATGGTTTAATGTTTGGTCGTTTTATATGTTCATTGCCTAAAAATCTCTGACCTTTTTCATTTGCTTTCGAACCGCGGTGCAACTTTCATCCGCATACCTACTCCAAACTAGTATCGTTGTCACTTTGAGTTAACCTTCCAATAACTGAAAGTTCAAATTTTGTTTTGGCTCATTCCATTGATATTTTTGTGATTTTCAAGTGCAGAACTGTATCTCAGGTCAGTTGTAGAATTGATATTCTGCGCCAACGTTTTTCGATAAGGATTTTCTGGGTTTTCAGACGGATAGTTTCACAGACACTGAACCTTTTGAAAAATCAGTATCCGCTCAACACATGGTTACTATATAGCACGGGTTCTCAACACGCAGCCCGCAGGCCGCATGCGGCTCGCAGACGCTTATTTTGCGGCCCGCAACATCTTTGATTATGAAAGCAATTACTGATGTGGTATTGTTACAGGTTAATATAGCTACTTTTAACTCTCTCACCGCACTGTGTCTGTTTTATTTATTGATAAGGGCAAGTTTTTGTTGCAGTCCAATCCGTGGAAAGTTGAACTTATTTTTCACAAAAGTTGCACTAAAAAGTTGCATTTATGGACAAGTTCTTTGTAATTATTAGGGTATGAGATTCTCGAATCGATCAGTAACCAAGACACTGTAGTAAAACTCATTGTTGGCGACTTCAATGAAATCAATAGCCTAAAACAATTGACCCAGTGAAAATATAGTTTTTGGTGGTCTAGCCTGAATGTACGTCAAATCAGAAAGGTCCTCAAATTAAAACGACAGTGAAATAATCAAGCGATTAAGTTACATCTAGTGCTAAATATTTCCAATAAAAAGTTACTTGCATGAAAAATCGAAAAAGATGCAGAAAGTTGCACGAAAAAAATGGAGAAAAATAGAACAAAGTTGCAATATAAGACCCCTCCAAACAGCTTAAAACACCATACTGCATAACTTCTGATTATTTAGGAAACTGCCGGAAGCTGTAAAAAAAAGGTGCAAAAACTAACCCTATTGATAACTCATTCTGGTTTCTTGTTACGCTCGAGTTGAAATTCGTATACTGTTTTGAACATCGGTATACGTCTGATTATTATTATTATTATTATTATACAACATACAACAGTGGTGCTTATAGCCCGATTAGGGCTTTGTGCTCCACGACATCACATTTTTATAACACAGTTCAATGTCATTTGTTCGCGCTCATTGCTCGTGCGCCCGCAGTCTTTGCAGCTTCAAGGCTTTTTTCTTCGGATCTTCCTTTACCGTCGACTTATAGCTCGACCCACTGTCGTATCTGGGCTTTTTAAGTCACCGCAATTGCGGTGAGGTCGGCGATGAGGAGCCCGTATAACCTCCGACACATAGAAGTTAGTCCGAACCGGGATTCGAACCACGACCATTGGTGTCGTGACGCTGGTGCTTAACCAACTGCGCCACTCGCTTCCCGGTATACGTCTGATGGATTTTGGTTTAAGAGCCCTCTGGGTAGTACACTTATAAAGAGTGTTACACTCACCACCACGGACTTGTAACAGATCGCGACAATGAAAGGGAAATGAATCCGCGAAAACTGAGTTTTCAACCAAGTGTGGAACAATAAACTAGCTTTCGCAGAGATACATGGAAACCCGATGTGTCATATTTGTCGAAGAAAAGTTGTCGCAACGAAACGAGGAAGTTTAAATCGACATCACTGACAGTTTCATCCGGAGTTGAAAGTAAATATACACCTCATCTTATGGCAAAACGTTACTAGGTAAGTGTCAAATCCAGCAATCCATATTTCAAGGCATTGTTAAAATTGCCGACAACGTTGCTGAGGCGTAGTTTAAAATTGCTTGGAATATTGCTAAAGTCAAGAAGTCAGCTTGAGAAACGTAGATTTGAGAAAACTTCATCAGACTGTGCGAATTCCCTGTTTCCGGAATTTAGTAACAAGGACAACATTACCTGGCAAATCTTGAAGCTACAGTTGTCTGATTGAACCGTGTCCAAATGAGTAACATTAATGTCGGTCGATCTTTTATCGCAGTTTCTGAAACAAGCTGCTGCGCATAGGCTACTTTAGCCTAGCAGCCGACGAATTCACCGACTGTAGGCGGGCACGAATATTGCCTAGCTCATACTATCGATGCATTTTCTTAGAGTTGACATTTCCACAGAGTAAATGCTGGTGTCGGGAAGGGAAGGGGACAGTTATTCAGTAATTACAAGCTTTTATCGAGGACCACCAACAAACATCAACTTGACGAAGCTGACTTTTGTAATTATTGATGGGGCTCCAGCCATGGTGGGAAAGGATAAAAATCGCTTTGATTTACTTACGCCACTGGAATATAAACATATTTACACAAACAACAGCAACTGCAAACTTGCGAACGCTGTTCATTAATGCTTTAGAATGCATAATCAGGTATTAAACGTCCGTATACGACTGGTAATTAAAGTGAATTTATTAGTAGCCTACGATCACATGGTAATGATGTTCTGCGGCCCGTAGCACTTTTTCATGTTAAAATGAGGCCCGCTATACATTGGAAGTTGAGAACCCCTGCTATGTAGTCTCGATGAACTTGGTAGCGTACAGGGCTGTTGTAATCGTTACTGAATATGTATTGGGCATTTAAAATGGAGATGTCGTAGACCTGGGCTGGGCAAAGTACGGCCCGTGACGACATTTTGTGCGGCCCACGAAGGCATCGAGAAATGTAACAGATATATTGATAGAAAGCATAGTACAAATCTGATTACTAGACAGACTTGGCTAAACTTTTTCCTAAGATATTTCACCATGATATTGTTCAAGTTATGTTCTTAATATTGTATTTTTTGATTTTATGGTTGGCGCAGTAGCCCAACTTCGGGTCGAGACCCACGCATCTTGAAATGTTTCGGTTGCTAAACATCCAAGACAATCAAAACGGAAATGAATTGGCTCGGATAACAATTGTGATTTTGGGATGGAACTCCAACTTTCAATGCTGTACTTGGAAAAACCATTCCGTGCGTGTGCTAGGTAGATTCGTCCTCTTTATAAGCAGTTGGTTGTAAATTATTCCTAACTTCGGTTTCAATTCATTCATAATGAGTCCAAATCAATAAAAAAGCGAGAAGTTGAAGATGAATGCTTTGCAATCAATAAAGAATCCTCTGATAGGTAGACCTACTTCTGTTTCGGCGTCTGAGGTAACGCAATATGTATTACTTGTCATAATATGGCATTATTGTAATGAATTCATTGCTGCAATTTGGAACATCACTTGAATCCGAACATCCTAATTATACGTCGAATATATGAAATTATGAGGTGCAAAATAAATCAACCGAACTAATCAAATTTTTGAGGCAACAGTAAATTATGTTGATGTCCTCTTTACAAAAGAACGTGAAGAAGGCAAGTGTACCACAGCAGACATGGGGTGATTACTTCATGAATGCAATCGATTGTGATTACGATTACTTCTGAATGACGCGATTACGATTACGATTACGATTACAGCAAAATCAGGAAGTAGTCGATTACGATTACGATTACATTGGAAATGTAATCACGATTACTCACGATTACATTGAGTTTGCTTCTTAGAAGCTATGTTGGAAGAAATTATATGGAGGCCTAATGAGATAACGAACTCCATTTAAAAAAGATGCGTCATTTGTTTGTTACATCATAATGTATCATTGCCCATTTTCATAGAGGTCAATTTATCGCGCCCAACGATTTGCATTCTTACCAGGGCAATAACTGCCGCACCCCAAATTTCCCAATAAGGGGGAGAGCGAGCTCGAAGGGGACTCAAAAAGTATTTCGTAAACCAACATAAGTTATAGAGTATTTTCGAGAGATCTAATTAACTTGAAAATCCTCTCTAGATCAATGATTGCCAACCGCGGGTCCGAGAGCCGTATGTGGCTCTCAGCTAGCCAACTTGCGGCTCCCCTTGACATTGGAAAATCCAACAAAAATAATAAAAAATCAATCTATAACAAAAAAAATGATATTGAAAAATTTCACCTGCTTTGCTTGGAATCTGGAGTTTATGATTTAGGGTGAAGACCAATTCCTTTGGGGTCGAGTAGCGATTCTCTACTCAGCAACGATTTCGTTACTCAACTCACGTCCAAAAGTATGCTCACACTCAAATGCGTCTGGATCTGCACTCAAATTTAAGTCTGCTCATCACCAGACTTATTCAAGTGCAGGCGATGTTACAACACGTTTTACAACGCTATCTGACCAGCAAACCAATGGATTATTTGACTTGATTGTTAAGTTCAACGGCCGCATTGAATGAATGCGTTTTAACCATGATGAAAATGTTTTCAAGTCCTATTGTAGTTAATGTGGGCACTGACCCTATACTACAGGGGTGGGCAACATACGGCCCGCGGGCCGCATCCGGCCCGCGAAGGGATTTTGTCCGGCCCGCGGACAGTTTTCCGTTTTACATGATAATGTGGCCCGCGGCCCTAGTCTGCCGAGATTTCCCACTACTTGCTTACAACGTCAAATTTTAGTGACTGCATAGAGCATGTTATTATATACGTATATGCGCAGCATGCTAGAGTGGAGCTTACGCGTAGTTTCGTAGAAGCGAGAAGACTTGCATTATCGGCATTTAGGATGTCCTCAACCCTAATGTCGTTTGTGGTAATCATGGTGTTTGTCGACTACAATGGTCAATTACACCAGGCTGATATTTCTTATTTTTCATTCTGTAACCGCCGACTTGTAGCGCGGCACACTTCTAGGCTTTTGTGAGACGAAAACACTGTTTATACCAGGGATCGCCAACTCAAAACGGGTCGCGGGCCACTTTTCAAATTTCGTAGAGGTCGCGGACCGCATGAATTCATTATCGAGATTTCTCAGGCCACACAGTTGAACAACGATGCTATCTCGTCACCTACTCAACCTTAACGAATATATGTGTTGGTAAATTAGGGGTACCGGGGTTATCGAACTCCTTGAAATCTTAATTGAGGATTGCACCGTGTGTTGATTGATCAGATAGAAGCAGACATGGCGGCGCCTGTATGACAATGCTATTCTCAAAGCCACATTGTCTTCGTCATTATCGGCGAGAAATGGCTTTGAAGTGACATTACTGTCGTTAAAATGTATTCATTAAATGCGATTTATACCTTGTATATGTGGAATGTGGATAAATGGGCGAATGTTGTATCGATCCAGCAATCCGGCCCGCCAAGTACTTAATTTTCCTATATCCGGCCCGCCGACTCGAGAAGTTGCCCGCCCCTGCTATACTACTATACCACTGACCCTATATTACTATAGTAATTTACAACTTGAGTTGCTAGACATGCAGTCAGATATAAAGACATGACAATTTGTTTATGAGTCTCACGAAAGTGTTTCTTTTAGTCTACTACGTTTGAGCCACTACAATATCTTTTGATTATATAACAAACCGGAGGTCACGAGTTAAGAACATACACTAAAGTAATTATAACAAGAAACCAGAGGTCATAATTATGAATTAAGTTTCCCCAGCTCTACATGTAGGTAATTGTGTGGCGAGATAGCGCAGTTGTATAATCCACGGCTGCAACACCAATGGGTTGGTTGTCTTACAAAAAGCTTAGAAGTGGGCCGTGCTACAAGTCGGCAGATACGGAATCGAAAATGCATGAAATCGGCCTGGTGTAAATGTCTGTGGTAGTCGACAAACACCATGATTACCTCAAACAAATAAACTCTACAGCAGGGGTTCTCAACTTGGGGGGCGCACCCCCCTTGGGGGTGCGTGAAACATCTGACGGGGGCGCGAAGAAGCGGTCACCTGAAAAAAAATTCGCGCTCCGCGCGATTTACCTCCAATACACACGTGTTTCTCTCTATCTAGACCCAATTTCATATTTTTTTTATTCTCTCATCAACATTCATAACCGAACATACCACCAAACAATCTGTTGGGGTTGCTACCATCCCAGTTGGATTTTGTGATATGACGATAAGGGGGGCGCGAAATTTTTCATTATCATAAAGGGGGGCTTGCCTAAAAAAAGGTTGAGAACCACTGCTCTACAGGTATATCTGACCATCGCTGGCTGAGAGAGGATTAAAAATTAATAGTAATATATTGCAATTACTAAATTTCTTTACGAAATTCAGTCTTCAACTTGAGATTACCACCCTACGGGGGCCAAAGACCAACGTTTGGAGTGGGAGACGAATTGCTGTTTTGGCCCTGGTACCAGCTACAACCCACGCTAACATGATATATAAGCCCATGGCCATGGCGGCAGGTCCCAATGTTGAATAAAGAATTATGAAATAACGATAGGCGCCCGTTTCAAGTAGAGTCATATGAGAATAAGACGAAGCGAACATAAAATTCTGCCTTCAACTTAATATAGATATTGTACTGCTTAATATAGATATTGTACTGCAAGCTGCCGTTACGAGAAATGGCAAAACGGCTCGCTTATGACATATATATCACCAGCTGTTGATTTTTACTGCTTCGTTGTGGAAACCGCAATGTTTTATTTGACGAGTGCAAAATTTCAAATCGTTGTCCGGTGTACGTACGTACTGGATAGGCCTACTGCTCGCCAAGCAGCAACGGTCAAACTGCGTTTAACTAAGCATAAGCATAACCAAACATCAACACGTAAGTTACTATTTTAAACTATAGGCAGAGCGGAGATAAATTATACTGCTGCGAGGTAGTGGCGTGTGGAACGCGTTGATAACCTGATAAACAGCACGGCGGGTGTTCTTACAATCAGACTAATGGACGACGTAGGTACATCGAATATCTATTTATTGTGGATACTTCTTACACAATGATGCGCAAAGCTAAAAGGCTGCTTCTGACGTAATAATGAGCAGTGGCGTTTGAAATTCAGGCGTTTGTGCTGTCACGAACCTGGTATAACATCTTTTCCTTGTTCACGAATGTTCAGTTTATGTCATATAGTCCTTGTACAAATAAAAAGTAATCGTTCTTTCACGGAGAAATCGATTAGATATGGGAAGTAGTCGATTACGATTACGATTACTTCGGAATTTTTTCGAATGTAATCGATTGCGATTACGATTACTTGAAAATGCTGTAATCGTCGTAATCGATTACGATTACTAATCACGATTACCCCATGTGTGACCACAGTAAGCCTTTTGCTGAGATGTATTTAAATGTAACATGCTGGTTGTGATGATGTGGGTTCTGAAGGTTAACCGAAAGCAGAATCAGCATATCCATGAGCCGATCGCTGCTCAAATATTCAAATATCCATCCTGTCCTGAGAATAGGCACAACCCATACTTCCATTTCTAATTTTAACGACTAGATTGATGATGGCCAGCTTATGAAATCTCGTTAATGTTTCTGACTAGAACCCGACCGATTATCGATTCGATATCACATGTTGAAAGAATTATCGGTATTGGCCATTGGAGGTGAAAAAACATCTGCAATTTTTGTGACGACACAACATGGTGGTAGGAAGCCAGAAAACTACAATCCTTGACCGCTAGACAGGAAATATTGCTGTATTTCATACAGCTTACACTTTCAATGCGTCCAGATGTCGCTTTCCTAGTTTATTTCATGTTCGAGTGGGACAATGCTGGCTGTACAGCTGTTGAAATAAACGCTCCGAAGTCTTGAAAATGCGCATTTTGAGGTAGATTCCCGCTTTTTTGAATATCGGCTGAATATATTGGTGTTATCAGTGAAGGTGTTGAATATCGGTTTGATCGGTATCGGTCCAATATCGGTCGGGCTCTATTTCTGACGCATGTGCGTTATCATCAAATCAATGGTTGAAATGTTTTAATCAATATCTATGTAGTATCTCCAATCCTCCATGGTTACCATATAATCATATAAAAGTTTGCGTCTCGGCTTATAATTCAAATTATACTATAATGCGGCCCGCGAATGCATTAATATGTTGGATGCGGCCCGCGAGCTGAAAAGTTTACCCACCCTTGTCGTAGACAGTCGATCAGTAGAAGTGCTTATAAATCAATTGCGGCACACTATATCGTTGCGCAGTTGCTGGTCGAGCGATTGCGGCTCTCGCGTAAGTGCGTCGCTCTAATCTGAGAGAATCAACCTTCGGAAGGATGGCCTGAGGGTAAATTTTCGCTGTTTTCCCATACCAGAGATCGTATTCTCGACTTTGGCCATCTACACGCAATAATTTGCGCAACTTGAGTAAAGGGTTGGCGGTACTGACTTCAATATTGCATTCACGTCAGCATATACTTTACCCTGACGCACCAGTTTTTTAACTGGTTTTCCCGGGAACCAAGGCGTTTGTTCATGGTGTTTGTCGACTAGACTACTATGGTTATTTACATCAGGCCAATTTTCTTCAAGGCCGCATCAAAACTAAGTACCTCTACCGCATTCAGACCCTTGATGATTATCGGGATATGGGACTTTTCTAACAATTGCAGAGATTTGATGATTGACCAAAGAGGGGGGCTTCGACCAGGGGGCGCCGGGCGACCGCCAACCTCGCCCACCCCAAAACCCACCACTGATTAGATGTATATAGTTAGATGTGTATTGCGTTAGAAGTCTGTTTTATGACTTTTCGAAAACATATGGTTAAATTCGGCCTCGATGTGGTGATCACTATCGTCAATTTACTCCTTTGTTATTACTGGATGATTTTCCGAACGTTGTATGCGGTAGGTCTACGTGTAAAACCATTGCGATTCCTTAGCTACTAAAAGCATCGTGTGGAAAGAGGTGTATTCAATTCACAAGGCACGAAATAATCGAAAAGGAACCCCGCAACAACGTGATATCTCTAGGGTAGGGGTCACCAATCCGGTGCCCGCGGGCACCAGGTAGCCCGCGAGGACTAGATGAGTAGCCCGCGAGCCCATTCTAAAAATAGTTGGAATAGCAGCATTTACCAATATTCGTCAGATTATTAACTGTAAGCTTTTAGATATATAGATTGATTGATTCAGCTATTCTTGTTCAAAACACACTAACATGTAACTTACATAAATAAACACTTAAAAATGTCTTCAATTACAATTAGTAATATATAGATGTATGTGATAGAATCACCAGAAGTTCAAGATACAGCGCATTGCCTATACAGGCGACATGACGGAATGCCGTTCACGGTCTTCTTGAAATGGTGGGGGTTTCCGTTACGATAGCTCGACGACCAGGAAAATGCCGAAGTAGTAAACAATAATACTATTCGGAGTCAGATAGCCGTGAAGTACTAGCAGATTTTTAATATCTGTATACCCATTACGTATTGCATCTTTGGGCACAGCTTGTTTCTGTTACACTCAACGCAGTTTAATATGCCATGTTTCTAACTTTCTGTAATCGTTGCTGCTGTCCGGTATAATGAAATCTTGTCATTTCTGGATGCTGAACAGTTGGAGATTGAAATTGTAACACTGCAAAATGACCCCCACCTCAGTCTGCAGCAAACGTTTGGTGCATTGTTGATAGGAAAAGTATAGTGGTGTATGCGCAGCAGCAATTAAGGTTGCAAGCGTCTATGCTTCAACTTATCGTTGTGAATCAGCCTTTTCGGACATGAACTTCATCAAAAATAAACACAAAACACCCTTAATTAATGCACATCTGGAACAGTCACTCAGAATTGCACTGTCAAGTTAAATACCAGAGTATACAGCGCACTAGTTGATATCATACAATGCCAGGCTTCCCACTGACTGCTATAGAAACAGATAACATGATGTCCAGTCATGCCAAGTGCTATGAATATCAAAGCGGAAATTCAGTGTGGTACGGGACGACATTTTAGATTTTTAATAATTTGACAATATATAAGTGTCACATATATCTTATCATGTTATAAAGTGAAAATTCCCTCTTAAATTGTACCGAATGCCTGAAACTATTCACCAAACTTCACTATCACATCAATTGCAAACGCTACCATGCAGTGGAAGATTCACTATTTCGCCACATTTCCAATTCATGATGACAAAACCTGACCCATAGACGATTCGTGATTGAAATTTGTGAGTGGGGCTTGGACGCGACCTTTCTTAGAATTACTCAGACTCGGGCTAACTCGATGGCAAAATGAAAATGACTCGAGTGGACTCGGAATGCCGTGAATTTGTTTGAACCATGGACGGAACAAAATAATCGCGTATCAGGAGAATAGTAATAGATCAGAAGGACGCAGCTTGATATTTCGCTAACTAAACAAGTGGTTATGGCAACCATCAGCAATCTGTTTGTTACATCTTTGGTCGCTCAACCATGTTATTAAGGCCACTTAAAGGTACCGAGTACCGTATTGGTACGCTCCAACGATGTAACAACAATGGGCCGTTCGGCGTTCCGGCATTTCAATCACTAGGACACATTCATTAATATATATATATTGTATTTATGTTTTTTTTCATTTCCTATATTTGAATATATTTTGCCATGATATTAATAGCCTACTTATCAGAAGTATACCCGAATCCTGGACTGGAATTACAATGCTCAACTTAAAAATGTTTTGATATCAGATCAGTCTCGATTATTATCAATCTGATAAATTCGACCTGCAAAATTATAATCCGATAGCTCAGGGGTGGGCAAACTACGGCCCGCGGGCCGCATGCGGCCCTCGACACCGTTCTGTGCGGCCCGCGAGAGTCTAAAGAAACTTATCAAAAATATTGATAAAATGCGTATCAAAAATCGAATTAATCCAGGGACTTGATTAACCTTTTTCTTAGTATATTTCACCATAATAATTCTAAGACAGTGGTTGTCAAACGGAGGGGCGCACCCGCCTTGGGGGTCGTGAAAGCATCTGAAGGTGGCGCGAAGCTGGGCTCAACTGAAATTTTTTTCGCGCTCCGCGCGACTTTTATGTTCAATTTCAATGACATTGATATAATTCGGATCACGAGTGTGATTTCAGATTGACCAGTTCAGTTTTAAATATTTCAGTGGTGTGTGCTTATAATAATGATTCGCGCGTGTCTTAGGTAGATTCGTTCTCTGTATACGTACAATTAGGGTATTTATATTTTGTCTACACATAGTAGAAGCGTGTTTAAAGCTAACATGGTTATGATGCTGTCAGCATTGTGTGCCCTGGAACTGTACCAAAAGTCGAATTGGTAAATCTATGAACAGATCGCTGCTCACAGATTCAGATTTCAATCCTGTGCAAAGAATTGGGACAACCGACAAATTGGTTATTGAGGTCGACCAGCCTATGAAATCTCGCCACTGTTTCTCACGCTTGTCCGATATCATCAAAGTAATGTTTGGTTTGCATTGAATAAGCATATATATTATCTCCATGTCATCACTATATGATATAATCAAATACCAATACTGCGTTTTGGTGTATAGTCCCAATTTTATATAGTGCGGCCCGCGAATGGATTCAGATGTCGAATGCGGCCCGCGAGCTCAAAAGTTTGCCCACCCCTGCGATAGCTTCATACATTTGTCCGCCCATATGGTGTCTATATCTTATAATTAATATATATCAAGTACAACAACAATTCTATTCAAATAGTTATAAATGTGATGATTCTTTCCGCGCCAGGTTTAAATTGATACAAGAGTAAATCACATTTTGACGATGTGTGTTTACTGTCGGTCTGCTGAATCGCCTCACTTTCAACAGGACAATTCATTCCCACCAAATAAGTCCTACTTGGAAAGACATAGAATGCCCCTATAAATGCTGCGGCCCGAGGCGTCGTCAAAACTGGAAAACTGGCCCGAGAGCACATTTGAGTTTGAGACCTCTGCTCTAGGGTGTAGCCTACACTGTACAGGTGTCCTTTTGGCGACAGATAACGGACTGTTGTATCTTGACGAGTGCTCAACTGATGATCAATGTACAATGAGAGCTACCACAACTAAGTATGGGTTTACTTGCCTGACGTAATCCTGGTCTTACTGGAGCCTGGGGTGGATGTTCAGGAAAAGAGCATTGTGAGTGCTCCCACTCGTAATTTACATTAAATATGCGACGTTGCTTCTACATTTACTTGAGTGTGTACGGCGTGCATTGTACGCCAACCAGAGTGACCCCTCTTATGTACCGACTGTTGCATCGGAGAGTGCGTAAGGAAATAGACGACTTTAATTCAGAGCACTCAGTAGAATCAATATAATCCGGACCTGGGCGTTATAGGTTTATATCGTATCCTCGTTCTCGAGTGGTCATAGAATAAAATCCAAGAACGAAAATAGGCCGTGCCCAGGTCGACAGCGAAGAAAATAATAATATTGGATAATCTTGGTGTTGTATAAAATAAAATCAACGAAGCCGATGCACCACGAAAATCCAACACAGCAATCCGTGTAAATGTGTATCTTTGATACTGCCCACCTTAAACTTCAGTAGCATCAGTGACTCTGTTGACAAGCCGCCCGTTTCCTGAAAAGAATGCCCCGAAATGCATATCACTCAGCAGTTTATTTATTTGTCACCCAACTCCTGTAGCTTGTAGGCCTACGATCGATACTAAATTCTCGATCACCGAATTGATACTGAAGTACTGCACTATTACTTGATGTTTACTTAACGATAAGACCACCGTTGTATAAGTATAGCCATGTCATTTAGATTCCTAACGCTGAACTAACAGCTGGCTTTATGATATTATAGCTGCAAGAAGGGTGCTGTCGTCAGAAGTAGCCTATCACTCATGTATTGGCGAGATCTGTGAACGATGCGCTCACTCTCTCGAGCAATAAACCGAATTAGAGACGAGGACGACTTTGGCTACATTTGGTGTTTAGAAAATGGTTTATTTAGGTCAATTAATGAATGATCTTTTTGTGCCTCTCAAATATACATAATGTTTTCGTCATATCGGCCTGTTGCATATGGATTGATTTAAAAGGCAACTATGATCGATAGATGGTCGTCATCCAATTCTAGACCTACACATGGCATTTCAATAAGCTCTCTAATTATATAGTCCTGGATATGCCATGAAGGTCTGCGTTTCAGCGTAAGACTCCTATTGCTCCAGTGACTATGCTTCATTTTTCGTTCTGTAGCGGCCATTCCAAACAATATCACTACCGTGATTCTCATAACAGCGTGTTATATCAGTGCATTTATGTTTGTCTACTTTGATTTGATAAGAATAATAATTACCGCCAATCATCATTTCCTCGTTCGGCATTTTGCAAAACCAAGATGTGGACGCATACCTTTCACGGATATTAGCAAATTGATCCACTATGTCAGGGGTCGCATTTTCAAAATGGGTAGCGGACCACTTTCCGAACTTACTAGACGCCGCGGGCAGCAGAACTGTAATGTCGACACCCAACATTTGGTACGTGATTAGATCTTAATAAATGTGTAAAGGAGGCGAATCAGTGTAGCGTGTTGTTGTCTAACACGCACGGTACACATTGTTAAAAGGTATCCCTGCTTTAACTCAATGCGAATTCAGCAATATGTGTTTTGATTACATTATGATGTAATTTCTGTAGTAGACCCAGCGCCTGATATCTGTCCGTGATTTTCTGCGGCTGGACGCGGCTAGGTCGTTGGTTTGCTGGTGTCAAGACCGCTTGGAGATGCTCTGTCAGTCGCTAGCGTGAGGCAGATTCGTTATGTTGTTTGCAACTTGCTAATTGCTGCCGTAAGGGCGAGGCGTATTCAGTCTCATCGGCGTATAGTCTTTTCAGCACGCTATTAGCAACTTCAAAGCGAATTTGTTGGGCATGATGGTGATATTGAGCGCGGGGGCAGAAATCGTTGTGATATCGATAAAGATTTTTAATATGTGAATTTTCAAGCATTTAGAAATACGATATTCACATGTATTTTTCCGAAATCTGAAACCAGGTCGGGCCGCAAAAATAAAAATAAAAAATAGCTGTCGGGCCTCCTGTTGGTGACCCCTTCACTATACGCAGTCTGTATCATTTTATATGTGTCGCTTATTCATCCAGATATCTGTTGGGCTCAAGTTCTGGATCTAGAATATTATGTCCAATAGCAAGCGTCTGAGACCATCCGCAATTTGCTTTTCGCAACACGACATCGCCAGCCAATTTAGTTATGGGGAATCCGTACATGACGTCATAGATGACATCATTGCACGTACGAAGAGCATTAGTGATTTCTTGCCCATCGAAATCGCGTACACTCGAGATGAATACTACACAGCAAATAACATGAGTTTGTACGCATGCCGGGTTTTGGAATACGAAGGAAAAATTTCGGAGATTGATGCTGTCGTTGTAAGAGTTTTGTTTATTACTTTTTTGGAAAAGGGTAATCAGTAGGGCAAGTTTTTGTTGCAGGTAAATCCGTGGAAAGTTGCATTTATTTTTGACAAAAGTTGCATTTATTTTTTCACAAAAGTTGCAC
Organism: Botryllus schlosseri; assembly: GCF_051294905.1. Taxonomy (NCBI): domain Eukaryota; kingdom Metazoa; phylum Chordata; class Ascidiacea; order Stolidobranchia; family Styelidae; genus Botryllus; species Botryllus schlosseri. The sequence continues at coordinate 27,204,642 of NC_137238.1, forward strand.
TAAAATACCACATTTTGCTCGGTTGACTAAAAAAAAAAGTTCAACTTCCCAGATTGACTAAAAGCGATACTTCGGTGCTGATTTACGGTGTTTCAGTCGAATTTGGCCATGTATTTCACCACAATCGGAAATACTTTCATGTAAAATCGAAAAAGTTGCAAAATGTTGCAAAAAGTTGCATGAAAAAAAAATGGACAAAAGTTGCAAAAAGTTGCACTATAAGATTCCTTCAAACAGCTTAAAACAGCATTCTACATATCTTACGAGTATTTGGGAAGCTGCCGGAAGCTCTAAAAAAAGTTGCAAAAGTTGCAAAAACTTGCCCTAGTAATCAGCAATTCATTCCGATACATTCTCAGCACAAACGCGCATGCAACTCTCCAGTGAACTTAGTGATACCATGAACGATATACCACAACTAATTGGACGCTAAGCCATAAAGTAGAAGGGTCAGCATAGAATCGGATCGACACCATCCATTTTGAGGAGTCATTGAGTTCATAGAGTAAGGTTACCATGCGTCTTCCTTTAGTAGGATTTGTCCTCCTTTTCCAGGTTTCTGAAAATGTCCTCTGAGGACGCCGAAATGTTTTCCTTTTTGGCAATTCGTCCTCCTTTACAGCTTCTAGAGCTAGGATAATTCATAGATTCGGGTGATAATGGCCAAAAATGACACTAAATAGGAAATTCGTGTTTCGAACGAAAGCGACGAAATATTATTATTTTTTAGTCAACACCACTAATCAGAGATGTCACTCCTGGGTTTCTTCACCCAGATCTGGGTTTTTCGAGCATCACCTGGGTTTCTGGGTTTTTGTGCTTGAAATCTGGGTTTTTTTCAACATCATGTTTTTCAGGTCAATTTTACGGCGCAAAATGGATTATTAGATTAGTAAGATCTTCTAATGTCGACGGATTCCACTGTGATTGAAACGGCAGAGTCCAAAGAGACCCATTTACTATTAAAATGAGAGGTCTTGGCGTGATGCGATAGAGCTTCATTAAATACTGACTACTAGGTCGCAGAAAGTCATGTTCACAGGGCAACTCTGATTTAGGACTTGAATGCTACCGGTAGCGGCGTAGCGCTGCAACAAATTCGTTGTGTGTCAGTAAATAGTATGTAACTGCTGTAAAGTATGCAATTTATGCACATGGAAAGACCAATTGTAGCTCTAACTAATTTACCATGATGACATCAGAGTATATTCACTTTCAACAGGGACACTCAAAGAGAGACATTTTGGGCAACCGGGCAAGTTATTCAGAGTGGGAGGGGTTTGTTAAACGCAAATGTACTCCTAATTTCATGATTTGGCAGTTTCTTTTTCGACTAAACATCCCAGATAAAAGTGTTTGTCCCATGTTTAATGAATCGAAAGCTATTTTCAATCTATCTGGTCAGCTCACAGTCACTAGAACTACCCTACAATCATCCTCACGATAGATGGGGCTTAGCATTGTTACTAACATTACGAATATAATACACTACATACCGAATGCCTGGTAGCAATGTGTCGAGAGAAAAACATCATATTTCGATGGATTTGCTCATTCAACTGAGCAACATGCATATTATAGTATGGAAATGAACCGTTGGGATTTAAATATCAACGGCTAAAACTTCTTCTATGTCCATATATCTGTCAGTCACTGTTTTACAGCTATATCATAGAAATTTGAGTGAAATAGAGGATCTGGGTTTTTCTGGGTTTTTTTAACGTCCAAATCCGGGTTTTTCCAAAATATCTCAGTGGCATCTCTGCCACTAATATTAAGTAAAAAGTGTGTAAAACGGGAGTCGAACGAAAGTAATGACCTTTTTCTTTAGTCAATCAACCACAATGTCGGGAAAAATTTACCATTTTTTCCCGATTTTACTCAGGTATTGTAAGTATGAAAATTTTGAAAAGATGCCCTCCTTTCCGGATTCCAAAATATGATAACCCTATCATAGAGTCCTGAAAAGACTTAACCTGTCACGGAATATAAGCTTTCGTACTAGCTTGGGTATATATGACGTGCAAAAATGGTCGAACTTTAATCATCGTTGGAAATCAATAGTTAGTAAAAGTAGCTATTTCCAAGTACGTGAGAAGTAAGTAGCCTATTCGTATTAGTAGGACATAGTTTCGTCAAAAAATAAAATCGTTCAGTAGAAAGGGAGATAGTCTAAAATCCTAACCCCTTGAAGAAGCACAGCAAGTCGGCGAAACTTATTTGAGTATCTAGAAAAAGGGGAAATACTTCGATTCTGACCACTTCTCATGCCATGTAGCTTTCATGACAAATGCGTTTCCACGCTTATGGGGAGTTGTCGAATTAAACAGCTTCACCATAACGCTTTGTCATGAACTAATATTGCATGATTCCGAATGGACACGGGAACGCAATTTTATAATCTTCGGGTATAGAATTTTTCTTAAATCCGATAAGGTATCCGATCAAATTTTAATCTTAAGTACTTCTGACTATGTTTCATTCCAACTCAATTTTGATTAGCTTGGTTTGAATCATTCGATATCACCGTTGACAATTGAATGCAGGTGTAGCTTCCATGGCCACAATTCCTAATATTACCAGATTTTTGCAGCTTTGAGACGACACATAATTGCGATACAATTAGGATAGATTCATAACGGTGCGAATCGGTTTCATTCCATTTTACGGTTACAAGCGTATCACAGAAACGAATAAGATTGGAAAGACATTCAATATGCACAGTGTATTGACCTGCTCCTACACACTGTTATACCAAGCAAATATTGTTTGATTTTCCATCCACAGATCGAGGCCAAGCAATTACGACACAAAATGACCACCAGAAACGCTGGATCGAGCGTCAGCATCCGTGGAGGAGTGGTGCCACGCCCACACAGTATCGATCAGGTTCGAGAACCGAATACTTTGCTATAACACAGACTTACGAATAGTGTTTATTTTTGTGCTTTAGATATTGAATAAAAGACCAAAGAAACGACAAATTGAATCGAGCAACAGTATTGTTTCGGTGAATTGATAATAGTCCTATACACGTAAGATTGTCACTTAAAACATTCGTTGACTCGGAAACTATTTTTACAGAGTTCGACGCGAGATCACAACTCGCATGAACAAGCGTGAGTTCTTTTCCATGTCTATAGTCGAAATTCTTCCTTTTTATATGCCGATTTCTTAACAGTTACCATATTATGCGGACTTCAACAGCCCAGTAATAAACCAGAAGCGCATAAGCCCGACGCTACTCCCGATTTAGACGGGATAATCCAACTTTATAATGCATTACTCGCCGATTCAACTATTCAGCCAAATGAGAAAGTTGACTTTTCTAGTCAACAGTTGCGCATTGTCGTTGTCGCAACCCTGTGCTGCTCGCTTTGTACTTGAAAAGATGATAGGCTGACGTAAACCTACAGCATTTAGATGTTGCCCGTGCCCTGACTGACCATCTGCCATAGTGTAATATTGTCGATTATAAGAATTGTTATCACTAGCATAAATTAGAGATTTTTGCAGGCCGATAACGATACCGATTATCGACACACTCACAAAGCCGATAACCGATGTCATAGTCCGATATTAATATGGAATGAGCAGAGACCCATTTCGCCAAAAATATTATATATTAGGCAGGATGGCACTTGTATATGCCACAGAAAGCTGAAAAACAAACGAGAAAACTGAAATTAAAAAGAAATATTGTTTAATTGTGCACGTTCATTGAAATTTGGGATAACCCAAAAAGCAAAACGTGATACAGAAGTGCAGATCAGTCCCGTAGAGGTAGTTTGTCATGCAAGAAGCATAGTTTCTCTGCATGCTCACCCAGTTAAACTCGTCCTGCAAGGGTAGATCTGTCACATACCGCCGTTTGTGTTGGCGATTTCTTGAGATGGAGAACACGGAGCATTGAATTTCCAATATTTTGGAATTTTGTTATATATAAAATATTGGCCGTGATATCGACTTTCATAGGCCGATATAGATAATCGGGAAAGTTCCAAATGTCGGCCCCGATAATCGACCAGTTCGATGATCGGTCGACCTCTAGCATAACTGCAAACCCAAAATCCGAGCATTTTCCATATCAGTAGAGGTGTAATAGCTGCGGTACCGATTGGAATTCAACGAACATCGTTCAAGACTTTGTCACTCAGGACTATGTATTTGTATACGTATAACGCAAAGCTTATCCCGGGCATAGGAGACGCTGAATCCATATAACAACCTGGCCTAATCAATCTTTAAACAACAGAACGACTGAAAATACCGGAGCAGTATCTGTCGTCAAAACTGTTGGCGCTGTTGCCCTCGCTGCTGGAATCGGATACGCATTATGGACTGGTCAATCTGACAAGGTAGCTAATTCGAAGTATAGTAGCGAAGATTGCCGATGACTCGACGCATACTATATGAGTTAATTCTAATCTCGTCCATCAGTACCGAAACCTGAATAATAGGCTAAGGGTAAGGGCGTGTAGGGTTTTCAGCGCAACTATTGGCGAGCCTAACCCCCAGACCCCTATCATGTGGGTCACACGGTTCACAAACACAAGCATTCTCTCCGAAGCGAATTAGAGCCCGTCAGCACAGACGCAAAGACTTAAAGGGGCACTGCACTCTAAAAATGATGTCGTCTCAAATTGAAGGGCAAAACGAAAGAAAAATTTTGGCCGCAGCCGTTTTCTTCAGAACGCCACCGTAATGGAGCTGTAATGTATTGAGATTTCCACAGATGAATCACGCTCCAGCAGTCACGCAGAGATTGAACTTTATATAGTTGTCAGCCGATGTTATGACGGAAATATGTCGTACACGCCAAGGTGGTTTAGATACCGCGTTCAACGGAAGATGTCCAGTAGGGCTCTTCAAAAATGACTTTTTTTCTCAAATCGTACTGGCTACTTGATAAAATTGTTAGGTTACCTAATTTAAGCCTACACACAAAATGTGGTTCAATTCCAGTCAGTAACCGCTTTGCTACAGGAGAAGACAGTTTCTATTTATTATATAAAAATAAATAATAAAAAATTTGAACATTTTCTGTTCACCCCACGAAAGTGTTAGGCTGTCTATAGATACGATGCTCACCGAATTTGGTTCAATTCCAGCCAGTGGAAGCGGAGTTATTGCCGTCGAAAAATTTGGATTTGAATAAAATAGTATTTACGGTGACCGATTCTTTGTTTATTTATTATAGTTGTGCTCAAAGATTCAATGCATGCCTAAAATTCAAAAGAGCCAACAAGTTCAAATACATATGGACAAGGCAAGGAGTATCCTACTTGAGAAAGGACGACGAAAGCCAAATTTGGACAATCAGAAGTGATGATGATCTGACAAGGTATGGCATCCCCCTAGAATGAACTGTAACCACTAATTCAGCCTTGATCAATAGATAAGAAAATGCCCGTCTTATTTCCATGTGGCTCTTGCCACAAACCATGCAAGTCAAATCAGCCTTGCATTTGCTGTGATATCTGTGACTACTGGACTCATTTGAAGTGCACCAAACTGACGACACCGCAATTCAATCTTATCGGAACTACTGATGAGTATTATTATTGCTGCCAATGCCTAAACTCGGAGTTACCATTTTCATCACTTGACAACATGCAACTAACTAGGGAATTATCTTATGTCAAAAATTTATCTAGCTCTGACCTACCTAAGGGATTCTCTAATTATTATAGTATAGAAGAATTTAATGCTCCTACTGATGATAGCCCTTATATTACTATGCTACATGCTAATGTAAGATCACTTCCTAAAAACAGTGACTTAGTCACTTTGTTAATTTCTGAGTTTTCTAGACATCCTGACATACTAGCCATAAGTGAAACGAGATTATCTACTGTCCTTCCTTTTGACGTCCATATTGATGGATATACATTTATCAATGCAAATTCTCCCACAGTAGTGGGTGGAGTGGGGTTCTATATTAGGAACAATGTCCAATTCCATATCACTTCAGAGTTTGGCCTGAATCTTCAAGGCTGTGAAGACCTGTGGATTGAAATAACTTTGGTGAATAAAAAAAAGAGAGAAAACATCATAATAGGTGCAATCTACAGACACCCTCACCAATCGATGGCTCAATTCATAGATGCAATGGAAAATTGCTCCGAGAAGTTGACCCTACAACAAAAAACTTTTTCCTTGTTGGGAGACTTCAACATAGACCTCCTTAAATCAGATAACAAATATTCTGTGGATCTGTCCAACCTAATATCATGTTTCTCGTGCCTTTCATTAATTAAAGATCCAACTAGAATAACTCATAACTCACAGACACTAATTGACCTCATATTCACCAACAATCAGGTCGAGCACCAATCCGGAATATTAAGAAGCGATATATCTGATCACTTACCAACTTTCTGTAAAATCATGAATGCTTCAGTAGGAGTGAAACACAAAATAGCCTACACTCGTAACTATAGAAATCTCTCGGAGGACAACTTCTCGAATGAACTTTTTGATGCAATAAGTGACCTTGAAGTCGAAAGTAGAACTCAAACTGATGATATAAATAATAACTTTTCATCTCTAATTAATACCATCAACTCCCTAATTGAAAAACATGCACCTCTCCGCAAAAAAACTCGCAGGGAGATGAGATACGCAAATAAACCATGGCTGACCTCTGCAATCCGAATCTCAATAGCGACTCGACGCAAACTCTACAAGAGTCATTTTCTCTCCGGTGTAGATAGCAAAGTGGAACTGTATAAAAATTACACAAATATATTAACCAAATTGAAGAAAAAGTCGAAGAGCAACTATTACAAGGATCAATTTTATAAGAACCAAGGTGATCAAACAAAAACATGGGGGCTCTTTAATAAACTTTTTAAATCAACTGAGCAAAAAAAAATTCCAACTAAAATCAGCATAGGCAACACAACCGTAACATCTGAACTTGACATATGCAAGGCTTTCAACCAATACTTTGCAAATATTGGCAGAAACCTTGCTGACAAACATGTGCCTACCAATAACTACAAGAAATATCTCGATAAACCACAACAGAACTCTATCTTTGTCCAGCCAGTCGTTGAGAATGAAGTCATCGCGATAGTTCACTCATTCAAGAATGATACAGCCACAGGCCCAGATTGTATTCCAGTCTTTATTCTGAAAGAGATCATATATACAATATTACCTATACTCACTAAACTGATCAATAAATGCTTCGAGCTTGGGATCTTCCCTGATATTTTGAAAGTAGCCAGAGTCACGCCTGTTCTGAAGAAAGGCAATCCTAAAGATCTCACCAATTATAGACCAATCTCTATTTTGCCTATTTTTTCTAAAATTATAGAAAAATTAATACTTAAAAGGCTAACTTGCTTCGTTGAGAAATTTAGCATAATATCCAGAAAACAATTTGGTTTCAGAGAGCGTCACTCAACCCAGCATGCAGTTATAGATAGTATAAATAACATCTCTAAAAACCTTTTCAGTAATCTATCCACCATCTGCATCTTTCTAGATCTAAAAAAGGCATTTGATACAGTGGATAGATCAATACTCTTGGAGAAATTATCTCACTATGGAGTTAGGGGTAACATGTATAAGCTACTACAGTCCTATTTATGTAATAGATGGCAATTTGTTAAAAATGGTGAAGTCTCAACAGATAAGCTCGAAATTGAAATGGGTGTACCTCAAGGATCAGTTCTGGGTCCTTTCCTATTTTTAATTTATATTAATGATATAGACAATGTATCGGACTTCACAATTCAACTGTTTGCAGATGATACATCTCTCATGCTCTCATCTTGTAATACGGCTGACCTTGAGTATTCATGTAATGCAAATCTAATAAAAATATATGACTGGATGTGTAGCAATAGACTAACAATAAATACTTCAAAAACACACTGTATGTTCTTTGGTAAAGGTACTCCAAAAGACATAGTACTGAAGCTCAATAATGAAAGACTTACTTTCCAGACGTCTCTATCCTATCTTGGCATAATTATAGATAATAAGCTATCCTGGGGTGATCACATTAATTCAATTTGCATCAAACTATCGAAAGCCATAGGAATCTTAAGAAAAGTTCGTTTCCTATTACCACTTTCCACACGACTAACAATATATCACACACTCTTTCACTCGCACTTGACTTATGGGGTCGTATTGTGGGGTTCAGCTAAAGCCAAATACTTGAATCGGATTAAAAGCCTGTAGAATAAAGCAATTAAATTGACTTGTCTCGCCAATCGCAGATATAGTGTAAACCCTTTATATAGTCGCTTGAACATCTTAAAAGTTGAAGATATTCACTTTTATGAAATAGGTAAGCTCATGCATGGCTACTACAATGAGAGCCTACCAGAAATCTTCCTAGACTATTTCACTCATATCACCAGTCACCATTCACACAATACCCGAGGCTCTTCTATGAATCTATTCTTACCCCGAGAACATCCTAAGACTATCAGTTTCCAAGGTCCTCGTATATGGAACTCCATTCCACCCCATATTAAAGATAAACCACTCCATATCTTTAAACAAGTGTTTCACGAATATCTTGTAGGAAAATATGAACATTCTTAATAAATGTGTCAATCAGCGTCTCTTTGCCTAGTTTGTGTTCCTGTAGCCAGTGCAATTGTTTTATCTCGTCTATTCAGGTTACCTACTGTGATCCCACTTATTTTTTCATCTGTTTCTGATACATTGCGTATATGTTATATTTTTTGCTTGCAAATGTGTTATATTATGTGATAAGTTTCATATTACAACCATCCTTTCAGGCTGTAGCTGACTTGATGATCTCCCGATCCCTTCGCTACAGCCTGGTTCTGAATTATATATACTTTCCTTTGTATTTATCTATACCATGTGTATTATCAATGTTCATGGACCGAATAAATTCTCTCTCTCTCTCACCGTAAATACTATTTTATTCAAATCCAAATTGTTCGACGGCAATAACTCCGCTTCCACTGATTGGAATTGAACCAAATTTGGTGAGCATCGTTTCTATAGACAGCCTAACACTTTCATGGGGTGAACAGAAATTTTTTAAATTTTTTATTATTTATTTTTACATAATAAATGGAAACTTTCTTCTCCTGTAGCAAAGCGGTTACTGGCTGGAATTGAACCAAATTTTGTGTGTAGGCTTAAATTAGGTAACCTAACAATTTTATCAAGTAGCCGGTACGATTTGAGAAAAAAAGTCATTTTTGAAGAGCCCTAATGTCCAGTCACGAGATTTATGTCAAAATCGTACCTAGTGTATTCTATTTCCTTCATAACATCGGCTGACAACTATATAAAGTTCGATCTCTGCGTGACTGCTGAAGCGTGATGCATCTGTGGAAATTTCAATACATGACAGCTCGATAACGGTGACGTTCTGAAAAAATCGACTGCGGCCAAAATTTTTCGTTCGTTTTGCTCATCAATTTGAGACCACATCATTTTTAGAGTGCAGTGTTCCTTTAATTTTTTTCTGTCGGCCTACAACACTTAAGTCACGCGAATCGTGAATGCTGCTTCTATATATTACCATTTATTTGTATCCTCCGTCACCCCGGGTGATCAAATTTACTGATAGAGCTTCTCGTAGTTGTGACTGCGTAAATGTAGCGCAAGCCGTTAATAATCGTAAAGAAATCGCCCTGTTCATGCATGAGGTACTCACCGATAAGATTCGGGCGGGCCTATTGTTGTTAATTACTTTATTGGAGCATGGTAATATTTCGTGACGTCCGGTAAAGACTGTCGCTTTTCAAGTTACATTGGTATCATTGAAACGTCACTCAACTAAAAGAAAAATCGAATTCGTTCCTGAAACGCACGCGATTGCAGATTCGCATTTCTTCTATTTTACTCTGAGGGCCACATTTGTCAGATTGCAATGAAAGGACTATTCGGGGTCTACCCAGTCTACCGTTTCGGCTCCACGAGTTAAGTTTTCCTCCAGCGTGAGGTGTTTTGGGGAGGCCAAGGTTTTGCTGCCGTTGATTTATTCTGCAGTGCAGTTGATGGTGTCGCAATGGCGCCGAAACGTCATATAGGTGTGTTATGGAGCGGAATTCACGACTGGCGCCGAAATGACAGTATCTGATAATCCCACACCAGCAGGTTTCACACCTCAGACTCTCGTATTGCAACAGCATCAAGCGATCATTCTCTCACAATTGCGTAGAAGGCTAGAATACATTCGGATACTTACATTTAATTTTTTTTAAATATTAGCCATCTGCCCAAATTGAAGCTTGAAACCTTTTGAGACTAAATAGCACGAAGCGCGAAAAATATCCTAATTGAATAAATGATGATTTGCGAAATAATTTTCTTTGAACACTTTGAATACCTCTTACCATATAGCAACAGTCCTGAAGACGAATTGTATTTTTCTTTTCTTTCTCGAATATCACATCTCTAATCAAGCTACTTTATGCAGTTTAAACGTCGGCATATCTTACCACAGTTGATGAATAAAGAACATATGGCGCCATCATCGATCCGATTTTCACAAAATGACATCTCTCCGAGATTGACTCGTGGAGACTCGTTACATGGAATCATAGATGAGATCAAATCCGGCAAAAGGAGAATTATGGACTTTTTGCCCATGCAAGTGGCAAATGTTGGAGGAAAATGCTGCACCGAAAACAACAGAACGCTGTATATATGTCGAGTACTGGAGTTTGAAAAAGTGATATCGACAGTTGAAGTGGAAAACGTAAGTAGCCTATAGCCTACCGCAATAGTGTAAATATGTGGTTTATATCGTGTAAAAATAGAACCAAATATCTTGAAGGAACTATTTATTGCCATTTTAAAATGTTCAGTATGTCACGGTTAGAAAATTACAGTGCTCAATGACCTTAAACATTGGTCTTGATGCATGAACACCATGATGCGAGGTCAACAATCATCAATCCAAGTAAGCTCACGAACGATCCTTATATCGAACTGAAAAAATGGAGATATGAGCTCAGTATAGTCTACGGAAATATGTAATCAAACAATATTTCGTGTTATCTAACAAATATGTCCCATCCGCGATCCACAGATCCCTCCGCATCGAATACAGTGGCGTATGACGACGGAAAACGAAGGTATAGGCGTTCGCATTCGCGGAGGAGTAACGCCGCGCCCTCACAGCATCGCTCAGGTTGGGAAATCTTCCGTCGTTGCTCAGTTTCGCATTTTACGTATCGCCTATATAGAAAGATGAAGTTTATATAAGCCTTATATACACTGCATCCTCTTATATATGTTCAATGCAACTGTTTGAAGTCTATTGCAGCGGTCGATGTAACGACTTGTTGCAAGACACGCTGGTGTAGTTCTTGATTGGAGTCAACACTACAGCTACAGTTCCCGTTGTACGCACCATTCGACTGACTAATGACCGCTCCGAGTTCTATTGCAATCCTGATCACATACCCAGATCGAAGGATATTTCTTTATTAGCACAGAACAGCCAAATAGTATTAATTAGTGGCCAGAAACTTGTAGATTTACCAGGATCAAATCATACTGCAATATATTAAGAAATTAGAAAGTACAAAGTGAAATTAATCTAATTGTTTTTGTGTATATACGATACTGCGACTGAAGCGCGAGCACGTCCGCTACACTCGGCGTTCACTCAAAGCATGTGCTTCGCAGATTAATTTGTCAATAAGATTAAGGTCGGGAGAAACGAGGTTCGGTGCAGGGGTGCGTGAGAAGATTTTTGGCACTCTGCTGGGACAGCTGGGACATCTATGTAGACAAGTAAATGTACTCAACCGCTGGATTTACAGTGCTGGCGTATATGTCCATTGTGCGTGGGATATTTAAACATATCACATATAAACAATCGTGTAGAAATTAGATCTCATCTGTTTTCCCGCGAGGGGCGAATACAGAAAAATTAGCAAAGCCCATGGGCCGCACATCGGACTGACATGTTGAAACTTGGCTACTTTCTGGGCCTCGAACTTCCATCAGTCAGTTTACCTAATATGTTTGGCGCATTTTGATAGATGCTGGAGGATCACAGCCTAGAAGTTGGAGTGATTTGGAGGCTTAAACTCTAAACCCCCTGTACACTCGAATCCTAATTACCCTTATTTTGCCATAAACACAGTGAATCTATTTTAATTAACATAACGCTGACGCTTGTTTCAGCTGCCCTGATTCTATTTCGCATCTCTTCAGACTTAGTATCGGATTTTAAAATTTGCTCAACTCATGTTTTGACACTGCAGTCGAGCAGAACTGTGCCGAAGGCTAATGTATGGATCGTATTTTCAATATCCGCTGCGATTCAATAAATACCGAGTCGCGGCCGCAGTTTTCCCACTAGCCGTACTTTGAACATCCCTAATGAGATCGCGGGACGTGAAATGGTATTATACGGTTGCCAGTATGCATCATTCAATATATCGATGCATGCACTAATGTCGTAACTGCGGTGTTAAAGTATTTGATAAGAGTTTTATTCATGTATGTTTTCAGTAATTTTATGAAATGATATCTAGATCCGAGAGCGAAGTCACGAACGAGGCATGGACTTCTGGGGAGCTGCATCGGTAATTAAATTTTGCAATTATTGTCTACCCGGATTCATGGCTGTTGTTTCCCTATTATTTTTAAGAATCAAGTACCAGAGATGAGCCGTTACGATCAGACGTGAGTACTAGCGGTAACAAATATCTATGATTTGAGTAGTGTATTCAGAGATGATCCTTGCTTACTGAAATTACACGCTCATTTCCACTAAGAGTTGATTTAATAACTAGAACTAAAATATATTTCACTGTGGCGGCCTGGAACATCGATTGATCGCATCGCAGCATACGAAACATGTTTGTCGTGCAAATCTACGGACCTTGGTTAAAAAGACATACCAAACAGTACCAAATGATATTTAATGTGATGTAGAACTGGCATTGTCTTTTAAGTTTCCACGTGATTCATACTGTTGTGGCGTCATGATGAGTGATGCTGGAATACTCCACTCGAAGACTAATACTCGATTCAGAATCGAATCTCTCATGTATATGTCATAATCCACATATCTATTTTATGTCGGTCTCTTGTTATAGTTGATATAATCACTTGATGTTTCGTAAACATCTTAACGACAGTGTTGGATACCCATGGATTTATAATTGGTAATTCCTATATCATTAAACCTTCATTCGGAACTCAGTAGGTCTTTACCCAAGAAACAAACTGATTGCTGATTGTTCGCAGGTAGTTATCCACGAAACAGTCGATTTCATTAGGGTGAAGCTATTGGTGGCATTTATAAGGGATTGTGTGAACGTGAGGTTCGCGTTCGCGTTCTGTGTCTGCACCTCATAAATTTAGAGGTTTCCGTTCACAAACGAACCTTGGTAGGTTCTGCCTTCTGCACTGTGAACCTTTTTCATATATTACAATTTTCACTTCATTATAATATCTTTAGTTGAAATTTATTGCATTTCAACTACGGGCCACTAGATGCATGGCGCTGGCAGCATAAAAAAAATCACCACTAAAGATCATGCACCTTGACAATATCAAAGATTTTACTTGCTTTACTACAAAAGTTTGCTCGAATATTCAGTGACACTCTGCTGTGAGCTTGGCCCGCAATCACCGAACACCAAGAGCACTACATGTAGGTAGTAAGCCAGTGATGCTTACTTATTCAACCAATCAATGAAATGGATATCGTTGTCTGATGAACAAAATCTAGCAGACGTACGGGGTCAATCTTGACTTCATATGTTTATTGTATCATAAAACTAAATACGTGCTATTGGGGTGATAGCTACTGCTGTATAACTTGTTTTACACTCTGCTCAATATCAACGTAGCAATATTCAGACGCCGAATACATTGCCCGTTCTGTCCTAGACCGTTAAGGCGTAAGCTTATCTTCCCTTGTAAGTACTTGTCAAAATTGTTGGCAACGCGACGGAAGAGTGTGGTTTTATGGGATTATTATATCATGTGATTGCCCCAGCTCATACATTTGGCGACGTTATCTTTTTACTTGCTTCACCTACCTTTGTGGTAATGGATTTTCGGCTCTCGTTCATATAAAATCGAACGTGCGCATTTTCAAGACACGAACGAATTTAACTTGATTAGCTGCAAAATTTGCTTCGAAATAATGAAAGTCTCCACAATTTTCACATATTGTATGATACTATTTCCATGAAAAGTCAAATTCTTGCGTTTTATCACTATAGCCTACTGTTACTATTTGCTCACTATACGACACCACATTGTTGCACGATAATTGATCTAAATTAGAACAAATACTTATTTGGGGGTCTGCGGGGTCCGCAACGGCTCAAAACGGGTCCGCGAAGACGAAAAAGTTGAGAACCACTGGAATAGACTAATTATTCGGTGACACTTATTGAGCGCATGTTATGGGCAGACATTCAAACACATGTACAACGAGGACGAGGAAGTTTTAAGCGCATGTCACAGTAACACGAAGTACAATTATTTGGGGAAGAAATTGCCTTGTATGATTATTTACACTGATTGTGCCCGTTCTAGAAATCCTACAAAATGTGACTCTGACATGACGAACATAACATCTATCGGGATGCCAATAAAATTATAACAACATAAAAAGTCTACGCGACAATGTAGTGACTGTGCAATGAACAAATGAAATTTTTGCTGGGAGTAGGAGGGAGTTAGGGGAGCACTTGATACCTGGTTTGCGGCTCAGGGGGCATTGTGTAAAAAAAAGTTAAGGAAACACCGCTTTAGAAGATTAGAGGATCTGAGCTATGTGCAGTGCATGTGTCAAGTATCAGTCGCTTTTTCCTAATTGTCTCAAATGTAACGAAGATGGTGTTATCATTATAGGGATGTTGGTAACAACGGGATGGGAACTGCTGCAACTGTTGGTGCTATGGGACTTGCTGCTGGAATTAGCTATCTGCTGTGGGGAAATAGGTACACTGATATGTTGATTAAATGTTGACGTACCTTAGTGATTGAAGCACTAGTCTCGGAGTCTACAAGCCCTTGTTCAAATCACATCGGTGATCGACAGCTGTCGCCGGAACTGTCAACACACTTCGTCAGGCCCAACATATTCTACTTTAATATCTGTAGTGAAATTTTTACCTGTAGTAATCTGTTTCTCAGTGAGTTATCGATTTATCTTACAGAGATAACCGCTGAAAACAAGTTCACGAAGATCACGAGTCTGGATCGGATGGCTAATGCATAATTGTATATAATCCTACTTGGTGATGATCCCATACTGTGGAATGCTTTTTTCGCATATTGTATGAAACTTTTAATCAATTTAATTCTTAATCAACCGTGTCAGTTTTTCTCTGATATTATTTTCCGATGAATTCAAGGATAACATCTTGACTTTCAACTGGGATAAAAACAATATCGTACCAGATTGCAAATGTTCAACGAGATTAGTTCAATTATATTATTTTACCCTTATATTCCAACCTAATTCCGCGTAAAATATAATCTATATTGATGCCACTTTGCGATATTTACCATATAGTCACTCCGTCGTGCACAGTTAATGTAGTATAGTGGCATTCATACTCAACTTCCATTTGTTACCCGGAACGGGTTCACGAGAGATAGCTCTAAAGCGGCTGTCAAAATTCGACGGGTGCCGCGATGAAATGATTACGAGAAATGTCGTCAAGAAGCTGTCGAATGCCCAACGAACTAGTATAGCAAACCAACTTTCTAGCACACCAGAGGCCAGTGTTTAGGAAAGGAGGTGGTGGGATTTGCGCGAAAAGGGAAGATTTCAAATAGCAGGTAATATCATTTAGATATGGCATTTAATGATATTTTTCTAGGTCAGGGGTGGCCGCCCTGCGGCCGCAGTTAGTAAAAATTGTGCGGCCGTCTACATATAATTAAATTAGCGTGTATTGGGGCCGTCAACATGCAGTTTGTATTAAGACAAGATAGAGTAATGGTGAAGCGTCTGGTTTCTTGATCGGTAGTTCGAAAATTTAAATTGAAATATTGTCAGGCTCCTGACTTTGACGAGAAATAACCCGCAACATCTAAAATCTGCATTGTTCAGAACAATCAGATGAACGCAAAACAATAACCGTACCAATGACCCGTTGCGGCTCTCTGGATTGTTCGAATACTGTCGATATTTAAGACTTGAAGGGCGAATTCCGGGTGGTTCAGCGCCTCATCATATTTTTATTTTCGGAATCGGTGCAACACACCAACAGTGGCTTTCGATCAAGGCCAGAGTCAGTAAATTCTTCGCTTTAGAGCAGGGGTGAAGCGCGCCCCCCTCGGGGGGGGGGGGTGTGAAACATCTGGAGGGGGCGCGAAGATGTGGTCATCCGAAAAAAAAATACGCGATTTGCCTCCAATACACTCGTGTTTCCCTCTATATAGACCCAATATCATATTTTTTATTCTCTCATCAGCATTCATATCCGACCATACCACCAAACAATCTGTTGGGGTTGCTAGCATCCCAGTTGGATTTTGTGATATGACGATTAGGGGGGCGCGAAATTTTCATTATCAAAAAGGGGGGCGTGTCTAAAAAAAGGTTGAGAACCACTGCTCTAGAGTCTAGCTAAACAATGACTTTTGCATTGCCAGAAATCCTACAGTCGCTGTCGCAAAACAATTCTGATTACAGGAACGAAACAGCTAAAATCGGTCGTTATACATTGGGCTGTTGCTTTGCTATACGCTGCATATGTTGTGACGTCATTGATGCTATTCATAAATTCGACATTATTGCTTAATAATGCTCTATTTATTTAATTCAACTCTGCTTTTATTTCCTTTATCGTGCCGGTAGCTCGTTGATAAGTGGCACGCGAGAAGTGTGAGTTTCAATAAACGTTTCTCTTTATCATGAACGTACTTTTGAAAGCAATATACGATTTATTGAGCGAGGCAGTATCGTAGAAACTTTACTGGTATAGTGCATAGCTTATTCATCTTCGGGTATTCCAATATTGCGGCCTGCGGCGCCTACCAAGTTCTAAAAGTGGTCTTTTACCATTTTGATTCAACTGGTGACGCCTGGCGTGTATGGCTCTCCTGTCCTGTCGTGTCTGATTCTGTTTCTGAAGATAACATACATTTGATTCGTGTTGCAGTTACGTCAGATATATTTGCTGTTCTAAGAAATGCATATGTGTGCTATGTTAGCTTTGTAATCTCATGGGACAAATCTATCCTTGTGTACTATCATTATTACATCGTACTCGTTTATGTGGATCCATATTGCGATGGCTGCTTCCGACTTTCGAGTTCACTTTGCGTATATCCTAAGGGTATGTTTTGTTTGTATACGATATGTTGAAGCATTTTCGTTGTGCAAGTACTGTACCTTAATGAAGCTACGCAGCACCATCAGCAGCTCTCTCGAGAAATCCAAATGATAGCAATGTCCGGGCATGTACAAATGGTATTTAATGTTTTGTGAGTGGTGGGTGTATGATTCTACCAGCGTATCTAAGCGCAAGCAAGTGCTTCAATATTGACCCGCAGATAGAGTTACCATATTTTGGAAATGTGAAAAGAGGACACTTTTTAAAAATTTTCAGACTTGCAATATCGGAGGAAAATCCTGGAAAATAGCAAATTAGTTGCACTTCATGGTCGGTTCACTAAAAAAAAGGTCAACTTACTGGCTCAGGTTCCAAAATACAGGTTTTTCTTTCACATTGTCAGTTGGCTGACTAAAAATAGGTCAAGTTTCCGGCTCAGCTCCCGAAATAGCCTCCGGAGCGTTCCTTCAGTACTGATTTACCGTCTCTCAGTCGAAATTTGCCCTATGTTTCACCAAAATCCCCAAAAAGAGGACAGAATCTCAAAAAAGAGGACATTTGTGCGTCCTCCGAGGACACTTCCAAAAAAGAGGACGAATTCTGTTGAAGAGGATGTATGGTTACCCTACCCGGAGACGACCTAAGGGCCTTGCTGTCACAAGGGCGAAGACAAACCTCGGGAATTGGTTTCAGTACGTTGATAGCTAGCAGGGCTAACGAAATCTGGTCACGGCCTGTAGTGGAATTTCCAATTTTACGATCATATATAACCTATATGAAAATGCATTGTGCCTGAATTTTCATCGAATTACGTGCAGCATATCATCAGATTGTCGGATGCCCGTATCCCGTGTGATACAGTATATAATTCAATTCAACTCCATTTAATCATGCCTAAATTTGTTTCAAGAAGACAACAACATGATAGATAGATGCAGTTCCGAAGACCAGTTGCTTGTCTCATTTTTTTTCGACATTTCCATTCAGAAATTGAACCAATTTTGCCTTGATCGGCAGGCCTACATATCGTACTATACAGCCGATGAATATGGCACAAATGGCACCATCTTCGATCCGCTTTTCCCAAAGAGACATCTGTCCAAATTTTACTCGAGGAGATTCTGTACATGGGGTGATAGATGCTATCATAGCTGGGAGACTGAGCATTCACGACTTTTTGCCCATTAATGTGGCAGTTCATAACGACGAACACTACACTGAAAACAACAGAACGCTGTATGTATGTCGGGTACTGGAGTATGAAGGAAAGATATCAAGAGTTAAAGTTAATTTCGTAAGTATATTGCCTACTACATTAGGGTAGAACTGGGGTTTTGTCTAAATTGATGCATCGTCCCGATGATTTGAAGTCAATTTCGATCCGGCCCAATAATTCCATGAAAATTATCACTCTTTATTTGTAAATTGGAGTTATGAACTCGATACGCTTTGATACTATGCAATCTAACAATATTTCGTGGAACTTATGAAACTACTATCCTCGATCCACAGATCAATGTGAATAAAATATGGCATCGCAAGTCGACCACAAACGAGGGCCAAAGTGTTTGCATTCGCGGAGGAGTAAGGCCTCGCCTTCACAGCATTGAACAGGTTTGAAGCATCTATTCTTCAGTCCCATATATATACTGTAAAAATTATATAAAAGTCTATGTGGACAAGTCAATTCACTTCACCGCTGATGTGAATCCTGGACAGCGGCCGGGTGATCGGTATGCTTAGGATATCTAGGCCGCATTAAAAGGATACGATATGTCTAGGTTCAGTATAAAACATGTCAAAGGAAAGGACGTACTTTATCTTTGTCCTGGATGTTTTTGCGGCATATACACCGACCCATGCCATGATATACATACACACGATCCGTGCATATGCATACCACAAGCGCATGATGTGCATATGCCGCTCGACAGGGAAGGTGTCATATGGAGAAAGTCATTCAGAAATTGGATAAGGGGTGTCAAAGTTTCTCTCGGAAGAGTTGGACAATAGACACAGACAAATTAGCAAGGTCCGTTGGCCGCACATTGGAACTGACCTGTTGAAATATGGTTACTTCCTGTAACTCAAATTCCCCTCAATCAGTTAGGCCTACTCCGTTGCGTATTTTGTCTTGGCATTATGTTAGTGATGTAGGAAAATCACAGCCTCCGATGCTGAAGTGGGTAAAAGGCCTAAGCCCGTAGGTGAAAGTGCTCAGTGTGAAATAGTTTGATTAACCTAACCCTGACGCTAGTATACTTTTATCGATTAGAATTTCTTGCCCTCACAATTTTCATTCTAGCTTCAACTGATGCTAATACGATGGTATCTTAGCGAAGGGATGGCGACAGATTCAAATCACGAAATTACGAAATTTAAGATAAGAGATAATTGATTCCCACTTCAACTATAGGACGATCGGATTATAATAAAAAATGAACACTAAATTATGCTGCAACGAATAATGCTTCTCATAGTTTAAGACTCGTAAATCCTATTCATAAAGGCAACGGTCACCGGCCCAACCTTGGCCATACCGAATAGATGCAAGAATCACCTTAGCCATGCCCGCATCTAATAAGTTCGCCTCGCTTTTGCCCCATTCTATCACAAGGGAACGGGCTAGGTCCCAAGTAGGCTTGATAGCAGCGAACTGCTCATCCGGTTCGGTCTGGGAGCTTCGGCCTCAGGAATTATAGGCAGGGTCGCACCTCCCAGAAGATGCCACCGATCTCCGGTTTATCCCACCGTCCGCTTCGGATTTCGTGGGCGTGACACCTCTCTCTCGAGGCTGATACACATACATATACGGTATACACAGTAACACAGATATTGCCATTGACCACTCCTAGTACCGTCAAAAATAGCCCTTCAAGTTATACACACGATCTAGATCAGCAACCTCGGAGTTTTGATCATTTTATATGGACATTAGGGTTGTCCAAAATTTGGAAAATCTTACAAATCCTCCGTTGTAATGTCTTATTCTATAGATTATTGATAAAAAAACGACACTGAGCCAGAAAGAAGCTCACATGAAGGCCGTTAAGATTTCGTGGAAAGCGTTTGAAAGTAGCTGCCGTAGAATGGGCGTGCCACCGACCATAGAACGGCGAGAAGACTAGCAATCACGAAACCACGGCTCTTGATTGGCTAATCGGCTATGCCTCAATGACCACGACAGCAGCAGCTTGCTGTGTAGGTGATCAAGGAGTCTGCTACCGGCGGCGATTCTGAAAGCCCATTGTATGTAGGTTGACAGATAATGATTTAGGATTGATTCAGGGTATGCTGAGGTACGAAATACATGATGAACAAACAACAGCTGCTTCACAAAAACGTCTAAAGCATGACCGCTTTATTATGAAGGGAACCGCCGTAGCCTGCATGCCTTGTTTTCAACGAGAGAAAGCATAGGCGCTTATGCAAGTAGCGACGGATTCCTAGTTTCAGAAAGATATCCTTATTGAATACAAAGATAAAGCTTAACAATGACACTACAACTTGTGTGATCTTATTGGGCTCGGGTTGTAGTGCATAGTTGAAGTTTTGAAAGCTCTAAGGATCGGCTGAATAAGCGGGTTATGCTTGGCACTTGTCAGATGCTTGCATCAAAATGTATTCACTTGCAAGTGTTGTCAAAGTCCTTGATGATGACGAAGAAAAGAGGTGTAAAAGTAAGCACATACTATGCTGGACATGATATGGCAAAGTCCTTAATGTCGCGCAGAAAAGGGGTGTAAAAGTAGGCACAGACAATGCTGCATAGTGTATAGCACCCAGCATAGTTTGTACATCATATCAAGCATAGTCTGTGCTTGCATTTAAACATCGTTTCTGCGGCATCATTAGGGACTTTGTAAACACTTACAAGTGAATTCAATTTGCTGTAAACATCTGACAAGTGCCAAGCCTAAGCGACGTTTGATTCAGCCGATCCCTAGAGCATTGAAAACTTCAATTATGTACTGCAACCTGAGCCCAATAAGATCACACAAATTGTAGTGTCATTGTTAAGCTTTATCTTTGTATTCAATAATGATATAGCCTTTCTGAAAGTAGGAATTTGTCGCTATCTGCATAAGCGCCTATGCTTTCCCTCGTTGAAAACAAGGCATATAG
Organism: Botryllus schlosseri; assembly: GCF_051294905.1. Classification (NCBI taxonomy): domain Eukaryota; kingdom Metazoa; phylum Chordata; class Ascidiacea; order Stolidobranchia; family Styelidae; genus Botryllus; species Botryllus schlosseri. The sequence goes on from NC_137238.1 coordinate 27,226,049, forward strand.
GCTACGGTGGTTTCCTTCACTATAAAGCGGTCACGCTTTAGACGTTTTTGTGAAGCAGCTGTTGTTGTTCATCATGTATTTCGTACCTCAACATACCCTGAATCAATCATAAATCATTATCTGTCAACCTACATGCAATGCGCTTTCAGAATCGCCGCCGGTAGCAGACTCCTTGATCACGTACACAGCAAGCTGCTGCTGTCGTGGTCATTGAGGCATAGCCGATTAGCCAACCAAGAGCCGTGGTTTCGTGATTGCTAGTCTTCTCGACGTTCTATGGTCGTTGGCACGCCCATTCTTCGGAAGCTACTTTAAAACGCTTTGCACGAAATCTTAACGGTCTTCCTGTGAGCTTCTTTCAGGCTCAGTGTCGTTTTTTATCAATAATCTATAGAATAAGACATTACAACGGAGGATTCGTAAGATTTTCCAAATTATGGACAACCCTAATGGACATCGGCATATTTTATCTGACTGGTTGATAGTTCTAATATTTAATCTCTGTTAGGAGCATTTGTCCGGTATTCATTCTCTATAGCAGGGGTCACCAACCTTTTGGAAACCAAGAGCTACTTCTTGGGTACTGATTAATGCGATGGGCTACCAGTTACTCCCGTCGTTTATCCGCGTACAGTTGGATTTTATATATTTTTTCCCCTAGACCAGTGTTTCTCTAACCGATGGCGTGGCGTGATTGCTTCTGAAGGGGCGCGAAGCTGCGGTTAACTGAAAATTCTTTTCGAGCTCCGCGCGCGAGCTCCAATTCATGGTTATTGCGATATTCATATACCGAATTCCATATTTGAGAATCCTCTCATCAACGGTCATAACCTTCCATGCCATGAAGCTATCCGTTGGGATTGCTGGCAATCTGGTTGCATTTTGTGATATCAAAATAAGGGGGCGCGCAATTTTTCACTATCATAAATGGGGGCGTGTCCAAAAAAGTTTGATAAGCAGTGACTTAGACATTCAGAGCACTGGGCAGGGCTCCGGCCCCTTGCAAAGAATAGATAACTCTCACTGACAGAGGCTCATACCAGCGTCTCGGGGCTCAGTTGCATTGCCGCACTGCGCACCGAAGCGCCAATCTCCGCGCCGAGACCGGGTAATATTAATAGATTCCCGTTAAGCCTTCACGTGGTCGAAGACGAGCAACTCCCCGATCGAAAAATGCGTTCGTATGCTCCTTAGGGCCGACTGATCCATGTTCAACGGCTGTTCAATGTTCATATGAAACCCTGCTCCCCTTCGACTTTCAAATCTTACATTTCAATATTTGCCGTTACCGGTACCGGTAGCCCGCGGGCACCGCGTTGTTAACCCCTGCTCTATTGCCAATAGTACTGGGGCAACCAACCCGTGGCCTGCATGTGCGTCATACCTACCTACATCTAAGTCCCACACATTGCATATAACTAGAGAGTGAATCATCGCAACGGTGGTCGACGGTGTTGGGCGATTCTAGAACTATACGGTTCTTTCAAAATTACCAATACTGCTTGATTCATTTCTGTAAATTATTTATATTCATAAAAATATGGGGTTTGGCAGGTACGGCCCCGCACTTTCCTTCCCTCTACCCTGCCCGAGTATTACCCGAGCCAGTTGAAACTTTCCAGAGAAACCAATGTTGGGCCAAACTTATCCTCACATCAACAGCAATTTGTGAAATACAAAGCTCGTCTCATCCCCATGCCATGCCGTAACCGCTTTTGTGAGAGCCTCGCTTATTGACTATTGTATAGAACACAGTGACGTTGGTTATGTACAATTGTACTTACTCTCCACAGGGTATCGTGCGAGGCACGAAGAAATTGCCTTTGTGCAAGAAATTCAGCGAATACTACATTCATATTAAGAGATCGCTCTGGTGCGTTCGCGATCCCCATCGGTATCCTTCATGACTATGACTTTGTGAACCCCTGCGGTATAGCAACACCCACAACAACTAATAACTATCGGTGGTCATTCAGCAGTTACTAGAGATGGTGTGAACCTCTGGAAGGTTCAGGTTCGTGTGAACGCGAACCTTTTTGAAAGGTTCTGTGTGAACGCGAACGTGAACCTCATGACGTCACGTGACGTCATATTGCTAATTCCAACCCCATCTTTCAATGAAGTAATAGCCTATATTAATGTACAGTTGAACACGATACCTATAGCGACGACTCGGGCCACATAATGACACAATGCTGAAGTACATATTGGCGTTTTAAACGTCGCTAAATGTATAAACTGAGGCAATCAAATGATATATAGTCGGGGGAGATAGTGTAGTCGGGGCAGATAGTGTAGTGGTTTGGCGCCCACCAATCTGACGGACCGGGTTCGATTGCCGTCGCAGGTTTATCTGGGCTCCTCTTCCCCCGCCGTTGCCGTTCTTACGGCGACAAAAAAGCCCAGTAAAAGGGCCGCGGCTTCAAAAAAGATCAACACCGAAAAGAACTGTGACATCGGGTATTCTAGGCCGAGGTGGATGTTAGAGTAAATAATCGCTACCGATGCGTGTCGTTCGACATCCTCCTACCTGTTCATGACATCGCATTGTGTCTTATCGCATTGTACATTGTGTGTGACGTGTTCTGATGAAAAATATAACCCAACGATGTTATGTTATAATAATCCCATAAAATCAATATCTTCCGTCGCTTTGCCAGGGATTATAAGCATACGACTGAACGGTCTAGGCCAGACCGTGCAATGTACTCGGCGTCTGTTACATTGATATTGAGCAGAGTGTAAAACAGGTTTCTATACTTGCCCCCCGATATTGCCCCATTAACAGGTTATACAATAGCCAACACCTCAATCGCACGGATTTGGTTTTAATGATATTAAACAGCATATGAAGTCAAGATTGACCCCATACGCCTGCTTAATATTTTACATCAGAAAACGATATCAATTTCATTGATTGGTTGAATAAGCATCATTCGCTGACTACATGTATGTGCAGTGATTCCCAACCGCGGCCCTGAGGGCCGCATGCGGCCCGCAGATAGCCTTCTTGCGGCCCCCACAAAATATTAAGAAATCGGGTATTGACAAAAAATAAAATTTTACATTTATGAAATGCACGTACTTGGCTTGGAGTCTGGAGTTTTTAATTAGGATTGCAGGATAGTCGTAAGTAGACTGCTAACGTTACGTCGCTGCTGTTTCACTGCAATGTGCCCTAACTTTCCAGTTGATATAGGTATAGACAGGACCATAACTGCGGCACGACACACCCTCCAATTGAGGGGGGCGAGCTCGAAGGGGGCTCAAAATTATTTCGCGAATAAGCATAAAGCTGCCAAATATCTTGACTTTTGGGTATTCATCCCCCTCAAAAAATATATTTATCGAAATGGTCGTATCGGCGTGTGCCATTACCGCGCCACGACGCACCAAGACATATTCAGTTTTACGCCATGTAACTTGCGACTCCAAGAAGTGTGTCAGAATGATTGGCAGCAAGAAAACCTTGGCCGAAAAGGACTTCCCTTACGCTGACCGAAGCTTCGTTATATATACAAAATAATGTCTTGGCAATCTGAACCACACGAGACACATATCATGCCGCATGGACAAATTATATTTCAGTGAAGAAATACCAATTTGAAATAGTTTGCGCCTCTTAATTTAGTATTATACGTTTGGGCTATTCTATATTTTTTGATAGAGCAGACAGGAGGTTACGAAATAACATCATGTTACGGGGTCATACCAACGGGCTCTGCAGTGTCCAAGACACCTCACTTAGCTCTACCGGTAAATATGATTACGTGAGCAGCGAGGACAAGAAACTGATAGCAATATATATGCAATTCCCATTAATATTGACCGATTTTATCATAAATTATCGAAAATTTCGCGACTCGCGCTGGCTCACTTAACGATGCAGATAATTTCGTGGTAAAAGCGAACAAGGTGATAGGGGTAGGTTTTTCACCCTATGGGAGCCCAAGACCAAAGTTTTTTGGGGGGAGGGGGGCTCACGAAGTGCTCTTTCGTTCCTGCCAACGGCTATACGCCCGGAGATATTTAATTATTATTGAGGGGTCCTACCTTTTCAAACACACCTCCCTCGGCTCTACCTGTAAAACTGATTACCTGAGCAGAGAGAGGATAAAAATTGATAGCAATATACATGCGATTCCCGATCATACTGACCGATTCAATTATGAATTACTGAAAATTTTCGCGCCTCGCGCGTTTAGGCAATGAAAGCTGACTCGCTAAACGGCCCCGAAAGCAGCGTAATTGGTAGTCCTACAGCTCACGACCGAAGCGTCCGAATAATTTGAAAGCTACTGTCGTACTGATTCTAAAAATACGAATTGAAATCTCGCCAGGGCAATAAAACTGCTCCGAAATTGCCACCAAAGGTCGATTGTTCTGAACAATGGGAGCGCAGCAACACAAAGACCATAACAATGGCCAATGGCTTCGAGCGATTGATCGGAACAATGCCAATTTTCATGTTTTGATGACTATTTTGGGTCCGTTTCATTGCCCTGGTATTCGTGCGGCCCCGACCGTACTCTGAAATTCTAAATTTGGCCCTGACACCGGAAAAGGTTGGGAACCACTGATGTAGTGTATTTCGTTTGTGATGCGGTGTGATTGTGGAAAGCCAGATATTTCAAGCAAACTTTTGTAACAAAGCAATTAAAATTTTTGAGATTGCCAAGGTACATGCTCGTTTATTGTTGCTTTTTTATGCTTCCAGCGCCGTGCATAGAATGTCCCGCAGTTGAAATGCAATAAATTTGAAGTGAAAACTGTATTATATGAAAAGGTTCACAGTGCAGAACCTACCAAGGTTCTGTTGTGAACGCGAACCTCTAAATTTCCGAGGTTCACACACAGAACGCGAACGTGAACCTCACGTTCACACCATCCCTAGTAGTTACGTGGTACGCGACGTTATAAAATACAAATTAGTGGTACGTGCTCGGAAAAGGTTTAGGAAACACCGTATGTAGCAATACAATGAGTAGTGTAGTACACAATTTCAATGTTTCTATTGCCAGTAACTTGATACAACGCTTTTTTGTGATAGTTGTATGGTTTATGTCATAGTCTTCGAGACATACATGAAATATTCCATTACGATTACTTCGAATGTAATCGACTCCGATTACGTGAAAATGCTGTAATCCTATATCTGTATATCCGCTATCGCTATGCACTAGTGCAGTGGTTCTCAACCGCCGGTCCGCGGACCGGTGCCGGTCCGCGACGACTTTTCTGCCGGTCCGCGAGGTATATTTAGATTTTATACCTCAATTTGAAGATACAAGATGTTGAAGGCTTGCATTGGTAAAATAAATAAAATGTAAAAATTTTAACTGATGCAGAACTTCGTGAGGTAAGATTAGGCCCGGAAACATGCTCGATTTTGACTCAAAGTTCAAGCTATCTCCGCTGATGACATCTGAACGACTCGCTAAGTAAGACCTGACTCGCTAAACCGCGCAATCCGTACGATCATTCGTTCTCGATTCATTCATTTTGTGGGTGGCCAGGTAACGCTGTAACCAGGCGTTTTCGTGCGGCGCATTGTACTCGTAGTAGGCTACGTCTGGTATAGTAGTGGGAAATGAGCAAGATAGCTCGACAAGATGCTTCGTCCTACTCCAAAACGCTTCATCTCTGGATAATGTCAGAGAGAAGAATATTTTTCCAGTTTGCCCGGTCGGTTAATGCATGGCCGTTGGCTCGAAATTATCCATGTTTATCAGGGCACGTCAATTTTACCTCGACTCAGCAGTCAGCCCTCAGCAGACACTACCGTAAAATCAAATGAATACCATCATAAACATATTTAATTACGAACAAAACCCTCAAAATCTCACTCTCTAGAATAGGGATGGCCAACCTGCGGAAGTAGAAGGAAATTTGTGCGGCCGTGGACACGTAATTCAATTAGCATGTGTTGGAGGCCGTAGACATGAAAATTGAATTTACGAATTGTCTTGCGAACTTTCAAGATATTTTATTTAATCTGGAAATTTTCTTCGCCTAGTCGCGATTCAATGCGACTTCATTTTTCGATTTTAATATAGTCGTAGCGCCCGTTGCAATCTGAGCCCCACAGTACAGATGCGGAGGGAAATGATGCACACCATATAAAAATAACAATTTGGAATCGTGCGCTCGTCAGGAAAGAAATTTCTTTCTGGTACATTCGGGAGATTCCAATATCTTTCCACTATACCGGCAATCCTGATGGGAGGTCAAGAGCTAACAACTCGGCCCAAACTGACTATACTAACAAATGGCTCACCGGAAGATGCATCATCTGCTCTAAATTTTCGAAAACACTCCCTCCATCAACTCTAACGATGAATCTGATCACTTTGGTTGCGTAAGAATAAATAATTATAATAGTAGTATGTGAAACTACGAATATTAATCACGAAATTCGTTTGTGAATCTGAAAAAATTTTCGCGAATGACGCGACCATAGCCGATCCCAGTTGTTATTCATAACATTACCACTAAGTAGCGATTTCGATGAGTAGGCCTATAGTAAGACGATATGTAAAAGTAAATTAGTCCGGAGTTCACCAGAAATGAACATTGACATGCACAGTTTAAAATGGGTATGGTGTCCAGTTAGTTCATTGCGACTATGTCCTGGAATGCGACCGTAGGCCGTATAACTAATCGAAATGAGGCCGTGAATAGCCAAAATGTAGGCCACCCCTGCTCTAGTACCATATTTCTAGAATAACGACTGGATACATTACATTTAGGGTCGATTTCAATTTGTTACGGTCCACCGGTCCGCCAAATATCTTTTGAAATTTTACCGGTCCGCGAGGTGAAAAAGGTTGAGAACCACTGCACTAGTGGGGCAATGTCTGAGTGAACTGATATCAGTCGAGTGTCATCCATGGATTTTTTGCAGTAATTTAATTAAATGATATCTAGATTCGTGGGCACGTTCAAGAACGAGGCATGGACTTCTGGGGAGCTGTGACGGTAAATTTAATTTTGCAAATTATCGTGCATCCGAATACATGTTTTTTTTCAAATATTTTCAAGGATGCAGTGCCGGAAAGGATCCATCGCGATCAGAGGTGAGTTCTGGCGGTGAAAGAATCAGCGTGAATTGATTTGTAATCATTATTCAGTCCATACACTGTAAAAGTCCTCACGCACCTTTCCATTCTATGACAGTCTCTTGGTTTTAGTAATAATTACGTACATGACCGTATTAAACATTCAGGGACTCATAATTCTATCAATGAACCTTTTCGTAACTCAAAATGCTTTGATATAAAGTCAGCGGCTCGTTCAAAGTAATTGGGATTAGCATTCTGGTTAGTTGATGTTAAAGTCGGAGCTGGATTTAAACATTCGTAGTTTCGACACCTGATAGTTTGTTTGACTGTCTCGCTGGATGAAAAACGGCAATCGTGCATGTGATGACTTATAACATGTGACTTTACACTTCAAAACGATCCCTAAGCCCAACCCTAACCCCGCAATTCATCATTACTCCAACGCTAACCCGAAGCTCAACCCAAATCCTAAATGCACCCTGAATTAAACCCTGGTCCCACCCGCGCTCTAACTCAATGCTCAAGTGTCGTATGCCCGAATGCGGCATACTCATTATCATATGTTTACGTTGCCGTAGCCATGATACACGCTGCTTTGACGTTCGGTATTTTGTACGCGAGCAATTTGTTTGATTTGTGGTATTCATGGTGTTTGTCGACTACTATGGCCATTTAAACCAGGCTGATATTCTTCTTATTTTCCGTAACTGCCGACTTAAAGCACTGCCCACTTCTAGGCTTTTTGTAAGACAACGCTGACGCGGATGAGGTGGCGAGGAGGAGCCTAGGTAAACCTCCAACACTTAGGTATCGGAATTCGGAAGTCGACCTCGGTCGGACTCGAACCCGCACCCATTGGTGTTGCAGCCGCGGATTATATCACTGCGCTATAAGAAGAATATCGGCCTGGTGTAAATGACCATAGTAGGCTAGTCGACAATCACCATGAATACCCCAAAACAAACAACAAACATGGGCTGCAAGAGATGTCAGTAACCTCAGATCGTATGCCGCTATGCACTGCACAGTCTATTGTCGCTAATTTGCATCACTAATAACAAAATCCTGAATTACAAATGTATGGCGAAATATTGGACATAAAATCGGCATTTTAAGACAAAAGGGTTTGATTTCAACATGGAAGCTGTTTCTACCCTGGCTGGCTACGTCACTTCATTTATGTGCATTGCGGTATTTATTAACGTCGGGTAGGAAGTACCGATTCAAGAAGTCTGAGCTATCAAAGCGGTTTGCTCAAAAATCACTAAAAGACAAATGACAGGCTGAACACATGTTTGCTGCATACTTTCCAACACCAAACGGAACCATTGGTCTGTTGCCGACGGCTAAATGAATATGAGAAATATCTGCTTATGACATCACAATCAAGCGGTGTACAGTATTACACTTGAGATAACATCGTACTTTATTGCTCATTAACCTGTGCGTCAACCTGTACTGACCCATAAACCTGCCTTTGTGATAGCTAGCCATCGGCTCATTGTAATTCGGATCTGGTACACCCCTGTACACCCCATCCCAGTGGTACACCCTTTGCAAATTCTGGTACACCCTAGGGCAGGGGTTCTCAACCCGCGGCCCGCGGGCCGCATGCGGCCCGCAGACGGTTATTTTGTGGCCCGCGTCATCTTTCATTATAAACGCAATTTCTACTGGTACTATATTGTTACATATTAATTTAGCTACTTAGCTTTCTTATCGCGCCGTCTCTGTCTCGTTTGATTACTGATTCTTTGATGTATTCTGGTTTCTTGATATATGCTCCAGTGTAGATTGTTATTGTTTTGAATCGGTATTCGGCTGGACTCTAGTTCAAGACAATTCTGTTGTGTGGTACACTTTTAAAGAATGTTTCATTCACCGCGAGCGGTTTGAACAGATACAAGAACAAGAAAGGGGAAATTAAACAGCGGGAACTGGGTTTGTAAGTCTGCGTGGAACAGTTAATTTGCTTTCTCAGATATAAATGGAAAACTCGATTTGACATATTTGTCGGAGATCAGTTGTCGTAATGAAGTGTAGAAGCTTAAAATTATACCTCGACACTTTCTTCTGAAGTTATACGAATCGCCTGATGTTAGAAAAACATTGCTAGATAGGTGTCAAGCCCACCAATCCATATTCCGAGGCATTGTTAAAATTGTCGACGATGTTACAGACGCATGGTTCAAAATTGCTTGGAATATCGCTAAATCCATGTAATTTGCCAGAGAAGGTGTCATTTCAATAAAACTTAAACATACTGTGCGAATATTCGCTGCTTCCAGACTTTAACAGCAAGGGCAACATCACCTGACAAATGTTGAAGCTACAGTTGTCTGATTGAACCGTAACTAAAACAGTAACAGCACTGTCAGTCGATCTTTCATCGCATGTTCTGAAATACGTTGCCGCGTAAACAACTTTAGTATAGCATCGGACGAATCCACTGACTCCACAGACACTGCAAAGCTATAATTAGCTGAGTGATTTTTATCAGAGTAGAAATGCTGGCATGGCATACGCTGGGAGGGCCGAGCGAAAAACATCAACTTAACAAAGCTGACTCCTATCTGTACGACTATTAGTTCAGGGCTCCAGCCATGGAAGGAAAGGAGTAGAGTTGATTGATTTGTTCAGAAATGACCCGAACGCCAGACTTCTTCTCATATCACTGAGAGCTCAATGTGATAATGGCCTTTGTAACGAAAAAGTTACCGTAATTATATACTTGCTCGCTCAAGTATTGAAACAGAGAGTTCGGTTCTCTAGTGGAAGGGTTTGAAGATGGATATACCAACTTGGCAACTGATACAATACACGATCAATGTCGGGTTATACTTGCGCCGCTGGAAGATAATATTCTCACAGAAAACAACAACTGAAAACTTACGAACACTGCTTTAGAATGCATAAAAATGTACCATGCGACCGTATACGACTGGTAAATAGGCTACAGTAGCCTAGATTGACTAGTAGCCCACAAATACATGGAAATAATGTTGTGCGGCCCGCAACGTCATTTGCTGTTAAAATGCGGCCCGTTATACAAGGGAAGTTGAGAACCCCTGCCCTAGGGTGTACGACAACCCTGGTTGAAGAGCACTGTTGTACAGTACAGTGCCCGTCACAGCATCTGTCGCTTTTGCTTCCAACGTATCAGAAATGACGAAGATGGCAATCATTACAGGGATGTTGGTAACGGAGGGATGGGAGCTGCTGCAGCAACTGTTGGTGCGATTGGACTTGCTGCCGGTATTGGCTATCTGCTGTGGGGGAACAGGTAAATTGATATATCTCAAAGTTATAAGATATTCAAAAAGTGAAAACCCGGGCTGCCAACGTAGCTCAGTGATTATTGCACTATAGTCTCGTAATCTGCAGGCCCGGATTCGAATCTCTTCAGCGGTTGCCGCCTTAAACTTGGGCCATTTGCGAGCAAATCCATTCCAGCAGTGCCGACTCCAAGCTTGTGAAATGAATACCATTGGATGCTGGAAGGATATCCGGCCTATAAACTCAAGCCAAGCTATACATCAGGAACGAGCAGACCTGCTTCATGCGCGAGCCGCATACCAAAAATCTTAGCGTTAAAAGAGCCACAGCACAAAAATAGGAATTTATAACGTCACAGTGACATCTATCGATTGAAGTTTACTACGCAAATCTACTCCCTAAATCGGCGTTCGTTGGGTAACTCGTGTTTGGTTTCGTAATGAGGTTTCAAAGGTACTGTTCCATTTTCCTGATCATACTTTCTTTTTGCAATGATCGCTCGACGACATTTTCATGGCCAACTCGGCAATTATTACCAGCCTTATCAATAAAAACGGGAGTGCCGTATTACCCCGGAAATGATTGTGAACTGCGCAGCCGTGAATAATTATCGAGTTCATTGCTGAACACAATTATTTATCATTGATTTATGACCACTGACCAGGCCCGATATCCTTCAATTTTATTCCGTAGCTGTAGACTTTTACCACAGCCCACTTCTAGGATTTTTATAAGACCGCGTTGATGAGATGGCGACAAGGAGCCTGAATAAACTTCCAACGATTAGGTGGGAATTCTAGAGTCTACCTCGGTTGGAATCAAACCCGCAACCCATTGGTGTCGCAGCTGTGGAACGTACCACTACGCTATCTCGCCACACATACCCCTAAATTTTACAAGTCTTGCGTAATCCATGAGGAAAGAAACAGCCACGAAAACAACACCCATATCGTTAATACGCCTTAAAATGCATTATTTTTTAATCGGATTAAACCTCTCTAGCAAAATGGCGAAGCGCATGTGCAATCATTAAATGAGCCGCAATCAAAGACCGAAAGAGGCGCAAGCACCTCGCGAGCTGCCGTTGCCCGCCACTGCCATGCGTTGAATTAGTGCGGTGTGACGAACTGAAATGAAAAAGAACTAAAAGATGAATTCAAATCCTACTTTTAAACACGCATTCAATCCGTATCATTCGCAAAGTATATACCTACATACAGGGCTGTGGAGTCGGAGTCGGAGTCGGTGGAGTCGGAGTCGGAGTCTGGGTAATTTTCGCTTGATGGAGTCGGAGTCGGAGTCGTGAAAACTATAATACCTGGAGTCGGAGTCGGTGGGAAAGTACTGACTGGAGTCGGAGTCGGAGTTTGTGAGAATGACCCTGACTTCGACTCCGACTCCGACTCCAACTTCTCTATCATGAAAACATTTGCTTTCAAAGAATTTTCAATATAATTTTTATGTACCACTTATCACTGTTATTAATAACCATACAGATCACGTGCGGCAAGCCCATGGCACGCAGGCCAAATTTGGCACACGAGAAGGTTAGGTGTGGCCTGTGAGGTAATTCTCGAAATTATTTATGACATCAGGTACAATTGCAAGGCCAACCAAAATTTGATTAGCATGACCGCGAAATTTGATGATGACTAAAGCAACAGTTCTGACGCATTGACGTATCCAGGGGCCAGCCACATTTATCCCAGATCTTCGTATATGACCATAAAGTAGAATGTTTCATAGCTGATTTATTTGACTTGAAATTTTTCTCTGTACTTCGCGTGATTCATTGTCACTAGATTTCTTGCATTCATTAGGCCTATTTGAGCCCCCTTCTGAAAATTATAAATACATATTATTTACAGAATTGAGTCTAACTATATTCGCAAAAAGGAGATACGGCTTCGCTTGTGCACTCGCAGCGAGATCGTCGACAAAACATTTGCACAAAATGATGAAGGCATGTTCACTGATACCGTCGATTTTGCTATGTCTAAACATCGAATAATTCTGTCCTTGCCAAATGAGCCCAGTGGTATACAAATGCGACCCAATGTATGTTAGCAACATATTTATTGATATAATTCAGACATTATATTGCAAAAAATTTCGCGCTTCGCGCGACAAGGGCCTGATTGTGCACTACACAGTTGCATGACATATTATCAATTTTAGAGCGTATAACTATTGTTTGCAATGTTACCTAATTCGGTTTGCTCATATCGGACGACTAAAACAAGGTTATCAACATTCCAGTTGCCCGCGCAATGGTTCGTAAATCTCATGTGTCCCTTTGGCCGACAAAGTTGCCCACCCCTGATATTGATAAAATTAGACATTACTTACTACATTAATTACAACTCGGTTGCACAGGGGAAGAAAATCGCAAAATGCGTTTTCGCGATGCAGTCGAAATTGATGCAATTCTTGGAATTATACCATGATACTGTGACAGAGCAAATTCATCGGCTGGTTTTGTAGAATTGTAAAAATGATGTAAATATGACTAAACGATGCTTCCCGCTTGACAAAATGAAAAATATTTGTAGTGTAGCTTAGCTGTTTGCGTCGAACAAATGATTAAGAAAGACTGCAAGTCCCAATCCTTGAATACTTGATTAAGTACGTGTGGACTAGAAATAGGCTATGGTCTTTGACTACTTAACTAAATTCCATTTATGACCAATGTCTATTAGTAGTTAGAGTGTGTGTGCTTGTAATCAGGATAGTGTGCAATGACAAAATTAGTAAGTTCAATCTCTTTTATTAGTTGCTACCTCATACACAAGAGCTACACTTGGATTTTTTATCTACATTTTATCATACATTATTGGATATCTGCCATATTTGAATGATTCATACATTTCAGGATATTAGAGAGTCCACGTTATAAAAACTTGAAAAGGGAAGGATATTAAGCAAATCTTTCTTTCATGTTAATTGCATAGTGGATAATTCGAGCTGTTCCACAATGAAACAATTTAGCATGCCACCGTTATTCATATGTTTGAATATGTTTAATGGTTGTATGATAGTCATTCAACCGACAATGTGGCATATCATTTTCGAAGTAAATTGGTAATATTGCTGGAGTCGGAGTCGGAGTCGGGAGTCGGAGTCGGTACGTTTAAAGACCCAGGAGTCGGAGTCGGAGTCGGAGTCGGTACGTTCGAAGACTCAGGAGTCGGAGTCGGAGTCGGTATATTGAAAATGTGTGGAGTCGGAGTCGGAGCCGGAGTCGGAGTCGGTGGTCAAATTTACCGACTCCACAGCCCTGCCTACATATAACATCGATCCGTAGATTCTGGTGCAACGTTAGCCATTTTAAAAGGTCATTTGTTCAATTCTGCTTGTGATATTTTTAATTCTCTTTCAATCCACGCGGAAATACTTATATTTCTAAAAGTAGACACGGAGGCTCCATTATATTCTCTGCATTAAATGACACATGCTGCTTTCTGGATGCCCAAATAAGTTTGGCGAATTATACATACACATTTCGTCGGTCCCACCACATTCTACTTCTATATCTACAGTGACATTTTCATCCGTTGCAATCTTTTTCACGGCGAACAATCCATTTTTTTTTACAGGGACAGGCGTTAGTACAAGTGTGTGCAGATCCCCCTACGCTTCCGGACAGGAGGGCTAATGTATATCGATCTGCTTTGCGATAATCCCGTACAGTGAAATGCTTTTTCGCATACTGCAAAATCGCTTCAATCAATTTTGTTCTTGTTCAATTGTGTCTGTTCGTTTTTCTCTTTATGATATTATTTTCCCGACGAGTTCAAACATGACGGCTTTGTTTTCAAATGGGATATAGGCAGGGTTACCATATTTTGGAAATCCGAAACGAGAACACTTTTTCAAAATTTTCAGATTGAGGACACCGGAGTAAAATCCGGAAAAATTGTGACTATGTGGTTGGTTGACTAAAGAATTAGAAAGGTCAACTTGCCGGCTCAGCTCACGAAATAGCGGCCGGGCGCTTCTTCGGTGCTGATTTACTGTATCTGAGTCGAATTTTACACTATATTTAACCAAAAATCTCAAAGAGGACATTTGGGCGTCCTCCGAGGACACTTTCAAAAAAGCAAAAAAAAAAGAGGACAAATCCTCTTGAAAGAGGACGTATGGTAACCCAAGATCAGGGGTGGCCAACCTTTTACGGCCGCATTTCAAGTAGTCCTGTAGCGTACGGCCGCATTCCAGGACATAGTTCGTATTGAATAAACTGGACGCCAATTACCCAATTCAAACTGTCCATGGCAATTTTCGGTGAGCTCCAGGCCAACATATCTATTCATGTTGGCTTACTATAGGCTACGCACAGAAATCGTGAGTGGTCATGTTATGAATAGATTCTTGGTTTCGCGAAAATTTCTAAGATTTACTAATGAATTTTTTCATTAATATTCGTAGTTTCGCATATTACTATCTAACATTTATCCTATCTCAGCCTATGTGATCAGATTCCCCGGTATTGTTGACGGAGGATGTGTTTTCGAAAATTTAGGGCAAGTTATAAATGATGATGTATCTACGGCACGACCAATACAAAGTCACTTTGTTGCATGCTGTTATTACTTGACCTGTCATCAGGATTGGTCACATATTGGAAAGATATCGAAATCACCCTAACGCACCATAGCAACAAATTTCTTTCGTGAGGACACGATTCCAAGTTGGTATTTTTATGTGGGGCGCATCATTTTCCGTTGCTGTTCACATCTGTACTGTGGTGCTCAGGTTGCAAAGGGCGCTACCGCTACTACATTAAAATCGAAAAATGAAATCGTGTTGAATCGCGCGCAGCGCAAAGAAAATTTCAAGGTTGAATAAAATCTCTTAAAAATTTGAGAGTAAATTTAAATTTCATGTCGACAGCCGCTAACACATACTAATTGAAATACGTGTCCACGGCCGCACAAATGTCCTTCTACGGCCGCAGGTTGCCCCCCTGCCCTAGATATAGGGAATATTGTGACCTATATAAAACGCCAAACAAAGTTAGGTCAATTATATTATTACACCATTATCCACGATCCTAATTTCTTATATACTATTAAATCGATGGGTTATTGTGATATTGATCATAGGTCACTCCGTTTTGCACTATTGTTGAGGTCTAGTGACATTCATATCTATCTGTCAATTGTCTGCCAGAATAGGTCCACGTGAGATTGCTCAACAGTGGCCAACATAAATACACGTAGCATAGTCGATAATTTTAATGAGCTCTCAACAGGGATGTCATTTGGTATAATCAAGGGTGCCGCGAGGAAGTGATGTTTTACAAACCTGCAGACTAATACTTTGTTAAGCTCGAACTCGTTGGCTGCAGATTATATATATTTAGCACCCGGTGGGGAGTCACTGGAATTCAGCGCTGAACAAACTGGATGCATTGCTGTGACACAAAAAAGAGTGCATTGTATCACTCCTGCGATCATCCGGAAACTTTTCGATTTTCGTGATACGACTTTGCAAGGATACCGGTACCTTATCTAGAATGACATTGGCATTTCTGAAGAAAAAAAACAGTATTCCGGAAATGACGGCCTGAATATACTTTCAGATCAGGATTCCTATACAGCAGCATGAAGTCCTCTCTGGCTTTGTCCTTATAATTGCTCGCCATGTTAAGTTATTATGTGTCTTGATCTATAGTTAATTATATGAGTTTCTCTCACCAACACCAAATTTATTTTTCCTTACACTCATGTAGCATGAATGTTAAAGACATTAAGCTAGGGGTTCCGTATGTTCTCTTCTAGGAGGATATGTTCTCTTTTTTCAATAAACGTCAAGTGCCCTCCGAGGACGCCCAAGCGTCATCTTGTCTCGCGTGTTGTCAACAAGAGATTTAAATCTAAGATTAAAAAGGGTCAACCCGGCACGTGGAAACCGGGTTTTCCCGGCCTTTCGGAGATGTGTTGAATAAAAGAAAAATTAACACTCCTGTGATCCGAGTTATGTGTATAAATTTCCAGTTTTTACGTCTGTTATTGTAACATCTTGGCCTGTAACGACTAAACTTCCCGCCAAAAAGGTGTTATCTTTTGGAGTACACAAAAGACGGCAGGCCTAATCAGAAGAGTGAAAATTAAGGGCACAAGCGATGTTATTGGGAACATGCAAGGATATTGCGACAGGCACGCATCAGTGTTATTTGTGATAATATGCAGTTTCATTTTAAAGCAATAAGATACACACGTTCAAGTTTGACAGAAAAATCGTACAAGACTGAACATTCATCAAGAGCATTGCAAAAGCCTGTTCATCGTATATCATTGTAATACATATATATATATTATATTTACCTTACCTGCTTACCCTGACTGAACGTTATTGCGCTAACATAATTTGCTCTGGAATTTTACTTGTAATATCGCACTATTCAGGTTGTAAGGAATGTAAAAACACATTATCGACATGACGAGCTGATTTTACGGTGCGGTGACAAATTTAGTCATTCCTGATAAAGTCTCAAATCATGGCTCTCCCGGTACCAAATTGTTCTTGGGCTCTTAAGTTTATCTCATTAACCCAAAAGACTTAGTGCGATAGGGTTATCATATTTTGTGCCTAAAATTCCGAAAACTCTATAGCGCCTGATAGAGGGTTATACAATGAGGTATGATGAACAGTGAACACATTGTATGTCAATATGGCGTCACATCAGCCAAGATTTGCCTATCAACTGTATACGGAAGTGGTCCTTGGTCCTGAATTGGGCTATCTCCGATGGGAGTTCGGCTGATTGCTACGGTAGGCGACAAATTTCTTCACGGGCTGGATGAAATCGCCCTGCTATTAATAATATTCGTTCTTCCATATATTAATGTAAAATGCACTAGCAGGTTGCATATTTGGTGGTATCCAACATTTTATAGTCGCGAATCCAATTCCAATTTAAAAATGTTTGATGGCCTAGTTCAAAACGTTATAAGCTGATTTCTAGGGCGATTTTCTTTACCGAAAATCGGAAGATTTTGATCTAAAAAATCAACATTTTGTCACAGTTGTTCGGCCTGAAAATAATTTTTGACTTGAAAACGGACAAATTTCAAATTTTTGCACGAAACAAATTTATTTCTACGAAATCTGGACCTATGAAGAGTTTCGGTAGTTACATCAAGCATTATGGTAGCAATATTAAAAAAAAATATGACAACGAAAGACTTCACGACATTCTCGGGTAGAAAGTGTCGGTCCTTACTATGTAGCTTGCCAAGGATGGAGAAAGAACGTCCGACAGCAGCAGCTGTTGACTGACAACACCAGAGGTGGTCAGTAACGAAGTACTTCTACTTTTTCGAAGTACTCAAGTAGTTTTCCTCTACTTCTGGTACTTACTCAAGTAGATCCAGTTTTCGCTACTTCTACTTCTACTTCTGAATATTTTGTGATCTACTTACTTACTTTTCGCTATTTTCAGTTTGTCAAGTAGAAGTAGTTCAATCTTCCAACCAGGAAGATAGCCTGAGGAATTTCGGAGCTGTTTTCACGGAGTATTAACAATTGATTTTCATAAAAGTTTAGTAAAGCGCAGTGGATACGGAGTGACCAGTATGATTTCACGAAAGTATCGGTGAATATAATTTAGGTGGAAGGTTGGCGTGGTTCCGTTCACACCACATTGTCGCCCCTCGCCCATTTGAAATAATTATTCAAAGTGTAATGGCTCATCATAACGTTTGAATCTGATGTTTCGCAATCTAGCATTTTCTTGTCATATCGTAATCTAGCATATATGTCCAATTGTCCATGGTGTGTCCTAATCTGGAAGAGTGGACTTTTATTTTCTTTTTTAGTTTTAAGAGCTTCTTGGAGGTACAGAACTTCAATATACAATTAAATAGTATATTCATATTGAAATGAACCCGAATATTTTCGGCTGACACTCGTCAGGGGTAATCGTCAGCAACTAGTAGAGAATTGGAAAGAACATTGTATATCAACAATCGTATCACAAAATATGACGTCACCAGCATGAAAGAGAGAGCGTTCAATGTACTATTTTTAGGTGATACACGAACTCCTTTTGTTGACAGAGTTTTGGTTGGTGTATTTTGATAAAAGTTGATTCCAAGGCACACAAATGGAATTGTGAATTGTGGAATTGTGAGCCATCAAAGCATTGCGATCCAACCCTGAAATTCACATCACCAAACCAGACAAAGGATCCGGTGTTGTCATTCTGAACAAAGCTGACTACATTTCGAAAATGGAATCAATATTGCATGACAAAACCAAATTTATCTCGCTTGGTTCGGTTTCGGAATTTGATAATACACCTAAAATTGAAAGACGACTGACCAACCGTTTGCTGACATTGAAGAAAAACGGTGTCCTAACGGCAGAAACATACAGCGCCATCAGACCGACGGGATCGCAAAGACCACGCATGTACGGACTGCCAAAAACTCACAAAGACAATGTCCCAGTGAGACCTATACTTTCCATGATCGGGTCTGCTCACCATCAGCTGGCAAAATGGCTTATTGACATTTTGGAACCGGTTCGGGAATTGTACGGCACGGAATGTGTTCGCGATTCGTTCACGTTCGCTGGTGAAATACGAAACCTGGATTTGCCGAATCCAGACGTGTTTCTGAGCTCATTTGATATCTCTAGTCTTTTTACGAATGTTCCGCTGCATGAGACTATTGATATTTGTGCCAACGCGCTGTACGGTGGTAAGTTACCGCCACCATCAATCCCGCGTAACGTCTTTGTTGAACTTTTACAAGCGGCAACTTGCTGCGTGGAATTTAGCTTTAACGAGGTCATGTTTCGCCAAATAGACGGCTTAGCCATGGGCAGTCCCCTGGGACCCATTTTGGCCAACATTTTCGTAGGGTATTACGAGGGCGAGCTTCTGTCCCAGCGTGAGTCCGCCAAACCACTATTGTACCGCCGATACGTAGATGATACATTTGTTATTTTCAGGAATGAATCGGAGTGTGACCAATTTCTCATTCGCTTAAACTCGCTTCACCCGGCCTTGCAATTCACAATAGAAAAAGAACGCAATAACTCATTATCATTTCTGGACGTATTAGTTGAAAAGCGCAATACCAACAAATTTGAAACGTCTGTTTTCAGAAAACCGACATTCACAGGCCAATACCTTCGCTGGAATTCATTTAGTCCTCGGCGCAGAAAAATTAACCTCATAGGCACACTCGTGCATAGAGCGTTGATGATATGTTCGGGTAACAAACTGAGTTTAGAACTTGACTACATCCGAAAAATCTTACTTGATAATGGTTACCCTGAACACGTCATCAGCCGCGGCATGGAGAGGAAATTAACGCAATTCAACGCAGAAAAACGAACAGAGCCCACCGCACGAACAATAAAAGATGTTTATATCCATCTACCTTGGATTGGCCCCATTTCCACCCGCTTTGAAAAACAATTGATTTCTGCTGTCGGTAAATGTTACGATACAGTCAAAACCAATGTGATTTTTACAACAACACAACTGCTCCCTTCAACACGCAAAGACGTGCTTCCTGCACTTCAACAAAGTAATGTAGTGTACGAATATAGGTGCCACTGTGATTGTGGCTACGTGGGAAGAACGTCAAGACGTCTGCAGGACCGCATAAACCAACATGTCCCCAGATTTATCAGAACACGTGCGTCACGCGATGTGAAAAGCTCACCCTTAACTCATCCACTTAAGATTGATGCTGATCGATCAAAGGCAATTAATTCTGCCATCGGCAAACATTTGTTGGATAATCCGATTTGTGCGAATAATTATCGAGACGACCGATTTCGAATCGTAGGTCGAGGCCGTTCACAATTCCATTTGTGTGCCTTGGAATCAACTTTTATCAAAATACACCAACCAAAACTCTGTCAACAAAAGGAGTTCGTGTATCACCTAAAAATAGTACATTGAACGCTCTCTCTTTCATGCTGGTGACGTCATATTTTGTGATACGATTGTTGATATACAATGTTCTTTCCAATTCTCTACTAGTTGCTGACGATTACCCCTGACGAGTGTCAGCCGAAAATATTCGGGTTCATTTCAATATGAATATACTATTTAATTTTTTAGTTTTAGAGCTGTTTTAGCATACCACCTTTGAAAATCTCAGGACTAAAAACATAAAATACATATTCTGCTTTTAGAAGTAGTATTTATATATGTAACTTTCAATTCCCAGTATCATATACTTTGAGTTATAATTAATATCAGTTCTGTTGTCCGGATAGCATACATGTTGAAGTATAAAAGTAAGTGCAGTAATGCCTTTAATTTCTGGAAATAAAGCTACACAGTATGGCATTTTTACGGCCCACCATATTTTTTATTACCGTTTACTAATAGCGCAAAGTGTTTACACCGTATCCTATACAGCTTCTCCGTATTGCTCTTCGACTAAACTATGGGCCTTATAATAAGGGGGATGGCGCCATCCCATGTTATTTTTCAAAACGTGCTTTTCGAGAAAACAGAGGATTAGCATCGCATTTCATTATCAATACTATCATTTTCATCCCATGATGTGGACGAATGCTTATGTTATCGAAAATTGGATACCTGTGGGTATGCATCAATCTGAATCAAGCTCGTCACCTATCACATAGCTCAATTTGCACCTTTTTATAATCCATCCAATCAGAATCGTTTTCACAACTACTTACTTACTTGAGTACTTTTAAAGTCAGTCAATTCTACTTCTACTTCAAGTAGTTTTAGGTTGCTTGTGAAAGAAGTACTTCTACTTGTACTTGAGTAGATTTTTTCGTCGCTACTTCTACTTCTACTTGAGTAGCTTTCTTGACTACTTTGACCACCTCTGGACAACACTGAAGCTGTGTGTACAGTACACTGCTGGTGACAAACCGTGCTGCTTCATTCTGGCAATGGTGTCTGCATCACAATCTTCCACCATGCGCTTCTTGATATAAGAACCATGCAATGCATACGCAGTCTTGCCTCAGTGGGAATATTGCGGTACGTTGTGCATAACATCATGCCAACCTATTTGATTATTAGACCGTTTATGATTCACAATGAGCAGACGATGGTCCGTCCAACACGGTAGGCCTATAAACAGGGTTGCCATCAACATGGACCCAAAAATAAGGACAGTCGAAAAATTATATTAGCATTAAAAGCGTTTTTGTACATATACGTTCTATTTAAACCAGTCGTGGCATATCACATTCCAGAAACTACTTGCTACAGCAACTCCTTGTTAGTATAAAGTGCTTCGTGGACCTCGCGACCACTTAGGTCTAGGTTTACCTTTACTCAGGGCTGAAACGGCACTTCGTCAACCCCCCCCCCAAAAAAAAGAGACACGTTGGTCTTGCTCCCCTCCCTCATGGGGTGATAAACCAAACCTCTTCACCTCGTTGTGATTAGAGGCGTCAACCAGTATGAGAAAAGGCTATACATCAAGTTAGACAAAATCACTTTTTGATCGTGGAGCAAGAACTCCAGTAACAGTGCTTGTAGTCTAAGTTCTGGCCGAAGCAAACTTCTTTGCGATGTTGGAATGGGGAAATATTGCTTTGAACAGTTTCGATGTGCAATCGTTGGTGCGGAATGATTGCTGGTGTTTGCAGTATGGAATGCCCAGATACCCTCAGCAGCAGCAGCGTTGTAGTCTGTGGTCGTTGGTGCTGATGGACCAGCGAAAAGATTATTCATCGACTGGCTCGAATTGATCAAGATGACACAGTTCTTGTGTCAATAGGAGTTGAAATACCGGCCTTTCCTATGGTATCCAGCTCCAGGTTAATGTCGCAATTGCAGATATAGCGATGTATGAAGCACTTGGATCAATAGGAGTTGAAATACCGGTCTTTCATATGGTCTCTAGGTACAGGTCGATGTCGCAATTGCAGATATTGCAATGTATGAAGCACTTGCCCTTCAAGCGTCGTTTGATACCTTCAAATTCTCTCTCATAATCGTCACGATAACGTTTTATGCCTGCTCAGATTTAGCCTTATTAGTACCTAACACTATATGTACAATATAATTGAGATAAATCTATGAATGACTTATGGCTTTACTTATTAACCCAAGTATCAACGCCTTTTTTCAGTACGCAATAAATGCTGCCTTCCCTACAGCTCATTCTGCTTTGGACTAAACAGCAGAAACCTGGTACTGCTGTTTACTGCTAAAATGACGTCCGCTGCGATAGGTTGATGCAGCCGAAACTGCTACACCACTCACTGCCCTAGCTAAGCTATTGCACCACTTCGAAGTCAAATCAAGTGGTGCGTACGCCACGGGAGTTCTTTTCAATGATGATGTCATAAAATCTCGACGCAAAGGCATAATTTTATAATATTATGCAACACAGATACCAGAGGGAAATGATCGAAGTTCTGTAATAGTTGAAAATAAGAAAAAATAAGGACGCAAGTCGAAAATAAGGACATTTCTTAGAAATAAGGACATTTGAGTTTTCTAAGACGTGGCCCTTCAAAATAAGGACAAATCTTAGAAATAAGGACGGTATGGCAACCCTGCCTATAAAGTATAGGCTACAAGATGTAAAATGCTAAGTTCACCGGTAGTGAAAACATCTATGATACAAACGAAATGCAGGTTGCAAAACCATTTTTACTTTGTTACCAATTTTGACAAATTGTTGACCTCACGTTAAAATTTTATCAAAATTTAAACTTTTCCTGCAATGATAAAAAAATCGCCCAGTTTGGCCATGCAGGCTTGCTCACTGCCTATTTGAAAGCTGCTTATATCTCCGCGATCCCAATAATAAAGGGAATCGGACTCAGGTTTAGAACTACGGACTTCGTAACATCCAAACTGCCTGAACCCATTCTAGGAATATACCGTTTTCTTATAATTGCGATTACAATTAGACTTATGTCAGTAAATGATGGTTGTTTCAATTCTTTTTGATTGCAACTTTTGCGAGGGCGCTGGCCGTCATATTAAAATTAATATATGTCACACTAAACCGCGCACAACGCGAAGGAAAAATTCACGGAAAGATTTTCATCCTACTCCAAGCCTTCAGAATTCCTGATAGTTAGGCATATTTTAGAATTTACTCCCCGACGCAGTTTAAACAGTGAAATTCGGGATATGTGCGGGATCTATTGGAATTCAATCCACAAGATTCTATGAGATCGTGATTTCATAATTTGCTCCATCGTCATGAATGTCTTTGGAATGGCACAGCGAACTTTTGAAACAATTCATATGAATCAGAACCCAGGGCTGTAATGACTTGAGACATGACTCGACTCTCGTCCGTCTCGCGTCGGGATTTTTTGGTGAGAGAGAGTTTATATAGAGTAAGACTTACATTCAAAAATAAAATACAGGTTGCAGCGATACGATCCTTAGGAATCATCTGGTGGAGAACAAAATCGTCTTTCAATACGAGTCTGGCGTGAAGAATAAATTAAAAACAGGTAGAACAGTGGCAAGTTGAAACAACAACAGAGTAACAGGCAGCAATAAAAGAAGTAACGAAAGAATAAGAAGTAACGAAACTCGCATCTTTTCCATATTTAAGAGTTTGAGTCAATTTGTGTATATTGACTCGTTTTGTACTCGAGTCATTGCGCATAATTCGACCAAGTCATATGACTCGAGAGTCGGGCGGCCAACATAGGCATTTCGTTGTAACTTCGAAGAATAGAAAGCGACCACATTATTGGTATTTTTTCTATTATTACAGGTAATAGTAAAATAGGGCCAGAAACTGTGTAAAGCAGTGGTTCTCAACCTTTTTTTAGACACGCCCCCTTCATGATAGTGAAAAATTTCGCGCCCCCCCCCCCCCCCCCTTGTCGTCATATCACAAAATCCAACCGGGATGCTGGCAATCCCAACAGATTGTTTGATGGCATGGAAGGTTATGAATGTTGATGAGAGAATTCAAAAATATTAAATTAGATCTACATATAGTGAAACACGCGTGAATTGGAGGTATATCGCGCAAAAATCGGCCTTTTTTCAGCTGACCGCTTTTCGCGCCCCCCTTAGGATGCTTACACGCCCCTCCCCCGCCCCCAAGTGGGGCGCGCCCCCCAGGTTGAGAACCACTGGTGTAAAGTGAGGCATATTGCTATGTTATGACTCCGATGCATTCAATATCCCCAAAATATCGCCGTGAAAATGTGGGTTGAACAGGACTTGAACTTGAAATGAACAGTGAACACGGGATTGATTCGATGGTGAATTAAAAGGACTCGTGTCAAAACTGTAAATGTTCATTTACCAATTGGCGTGTCAAACATTTTTAGTTTTGTCATTTTTATCATTTCAAGCAAGTAATTCTAACAACCGCTTTTTTGACGGGGGCAACGGCATCGGTTACGCCTGTGGTTCTCAAAGTATGGGTCGCGAAAGGTATAAATTCTGGTCGTTACCGCACCAGAGCATTATTTATTGTATGTAATATTTGCTTAATTTATTGCAAAATAAACCATTCGCTCAAACATCGATCTGCTGTCGTTGCTTTTGTAGTTTCTGAATCCACTCGGTACGGTGCAGTCACGATGGTATGGCTTGATCATGAAAAATATGCCCAACCCTGTATGTACCCGTGAATCGGAAGGTTTATGTATAATTGTATGTCTATAGACCTACAATCCTTGCAATCCGAGCCCCATCGTGCAAATGCGAACCCCAGAGGAAAATTTTGCGCCACGTACATAACTACCAATTTGGAATCGTGTTCTTGTCATGAATGAAGGTTTTTCTGTTGCGCTTGGGCAATTCTGACAATCTTGATCCGTGGTCAACAAATCACGACGTGTAACAAGCTGATTAAAGCAACCCGAAGATGAATCATCATTAGTTTTGTGCCCAAGCAAATTTCGTCAGGACACCCCCTTCATCAGCTCTAACGGTAAATCTAAATCGGAAAACATAAATATGCAATATGTGCAGCTACTAATATTACCGACGAAATTCATTCATTAAGTTCAGAAATTTTCGCTCTCCACGCGACTAGACTGCGGTTGCACATTAGTTTTCATACCAATAATACGCGCGATTTCGGTGCGTGTAATGAAGCTACAGGAACATTCTGCTTCTACAATTACAATGCAGTGTATGCTCGAAACTCCACAAGACCTGTCCCTGGTGCAAAGTCCCCTGTAGCCGATTTAATATGTATATTTGTCGTCCATATGGGTCATTGCGGCTGTCCGCTGTAATGATGCCGTACGCTATCTCTGCAATCGAAATGCGGTCGTGAATAACAGAAAGTTTGAACACCCCTGTTTAGCTAGCCAAAAGGAGCATACATTTGGAAAGAACTTATAGTCTTATACCTTACAATTTTGACACAAAAATGAAGAATTTGGTGCCTCCCGGTGTACCTGCCCTTATAATCCTTAAGTCATTTCCTCCCTAAAAACTACAAAACTCCGCCCGAGTGAGAAATCCCCCTCTAATTTGAAACCCATCTCGTCGGTGATGGTCGGTCTTAATAACGCATACTTTATTTCTTTTTCCAGTATTTAGGTAGGTTCTTTTACGTAGAGTAATTATTACTTGTTTCTACGCCAGTTTCATCCACCAACTCAATAGCTCTCTAGGCTTTCGTTTTTTTTCTAATGAGTCATTTGAAAAGCCAGGCTTTCATATATAAATTCGACTTATAGTTCATTTGGCATATTTGCATAGCCATAGCTCTTCAGCTTGACTACAAAATGTGTGGTTACATCTATCTATTTGACTAGCATCCGTACTTTGAACCAGGATTGAGCAATGAGCAAATGGTAATCCTATCACATGCGAATGTGAATCATTACCGACCATATCGACGTTAGACTGTATGTCGTGCTGTAACACAACGCACTTGCACACAGCTGCGCACTGCAGTTGATAATTGTCAGGCAGGTGCACAATGTATGCAGCTCAGCTCGTGTGCAGCTGTATAGTATTTAATCCGACGTATCCCATTGACTTGCACGTGCCAAAAGGCACACTAAATTTGGAGATGTGAATTTTATTTCATTTTAACTGCGTATCGGAAAATCACTAGCTTAATTGCATCTTTCATAGAGCTGATAAAGTCATACGAATTTATCACGATCTTTGAGATCTTATATCAATTGTTCCAAATTTAGACTTATGTAACTGCATATGTTATGAGCTGGTTCAACTTTGGAATTTCCGCCCTGACGCAGTTTGAACAATGGTGTAATTCCCGACATGCGCGGGATCTGTCGGAATTCAACCCACAAGATTCTATGAGAACGTTATTTCATATTTTGCTGCATCGTCATGAATGACATTTTTCAAATGGCACAGCGAACCTTTGAAACAGTTCACAAGAATCAGAACCCAGGACTGTAATGACTTGAGACATAGCATGACATGACATGACTCGACTCTCGTCCGTCTCGATTCTCTGTTTTAAATTACCAGAGGTTTCGTCTTCGATACCCGCCTGGATCCCCAGAAGAATCCAGCCGCTGGCAAGCAAACCAAGATATAGTTCATTCTGATGGAGCCATGACACTACTATAGAGGAATGTATTTGCAGCACATTTGCATAGAGGAATGTATTTGCAGCACATTTGCACTAACTTCATTGTCGTAATTTATTCACAACCAAGAAAAGCACGAGCAGCCCTAAAATATTAGCTTGGGACACGAACATCTGACGAGAACTAATTCAACAAACAAATACCGTTTGTCTTTTTTTCTCTACTCCTGCCCGTAAAAAATCTTTCCGGAGTGGTCGTCATTCATCAGATACGCTTTTTGTTATTGGAAAGATGCCACACATTTGTGCACAATTAACAGATATATGAATGGATTTTCTAATTACCAAATAAATCAATCAATCATCGAACAGAATTATTAGTCAACGAGTTTTATTGAGCGCAGGTCAATGAATTCGTCGGTGATAGGCGATAACTGATTGCTTGTTATATAACTTGTTAGTTTGCGATATTGCCAATTTAACAAAATATCATCGCAAAATTATGACCAGTTATTCGTTACTCGTTACCAGGCTACTACCAATATGTATGTATTCACGGATTGCATAGGCACGGATCGTATAGTGCAGTGGTTCTTAACCTATTTTCCTCCAGCGCCCCCTTTCAAAAACTGCCTTGGTCTGGCGCCCCCTATATTTTATCGACTGTAGAAAAAATGGGTAAGTGGTCGAAGTCCGGTAGGTCTTGTCGGGTTGGGACTTTACTATTGGAAATATTTCGCGCATGAGGACCACTCGAGTAATTAACGATATAATACTTGTATATGTGCTATATTCGGGATCAAATCAAGGTTGTTATTTATAACAACCATCGGGTAGGCCTACCGGCTCATGCCATCTGGTTTGAGCCCGATCTACACATCCCGATTTCACCTCTGCGATTGGCAATACGGGGAAGTTCATTGTATTGGTCTTTGTTTTATTGCTTTGTGTTAATAGTAAATCAACTGAAAATGTGGCAGAGATCTTTTCTCACATTTAATTTAGTACTGCACCCAGCTTTTAACTTTAAGATGAATGTACTCCAAACAAAGTAAGTAAACCATATTATATAACGGTCATGTGCGTTGTGGTCGTGGGTCACAAAACTAAACAGTATCATCCTTTTTGATACGATCAAGAAATAATATGACGAATTAATTTTGTAGCTCACAAATTTTGTTAATCATTTCGGCCGGAAAGCTTCAAAGCATCTTTGATGTACAAAGGGCACCGGTACAGCAATACCTCTTCGATTTCAACACGATGGGCGCTGCAATACGTATATAGTTCGAAACATTTTGTGGAAAATAAGCCGAGCTAGCGTGGCGGGGTTCATATTACACGAATTATAATAAACAACTGCATCCATTGAAATAGTGCATGCGTAAATTTCGCGTGGGGCGCGACGAAAAATGTCGAGATTTGACAGATTTTGTCGAATGTTTATTTGTAGTGAGAACTCTGGGATATATAGAGCTATTGTTCTACTATATAATCATATGCGTCTACTACACCATATACCGCGATGCCATTTTTATTCAGCGCCCCCCATATCGCCCCCTTTAAAATCCAAATCGCCCCTTGGGGGCGCTGGAGCCAAGGTTAAGAACTACTGGTCTAGTGTGTATGCATATCCATGGGTCAGTGATTATGCCACAAAAACAACAAGGACAAGAATATACAACGTCCTTTTCCTACTCCTATTCTTCTGAGAGGGAAAACAGTTCGCACCACTCAAGCACTTCCGGTATACACTGAGTACCATAATTGGAAAGGTGATGTAGCAACCTAAAAGAGCCCTAAGCGCCAATGTACCCCGTGTGTGCCACAAAAAATTAACTGTAGTCGGGTTAGTGGTTTGTGGGGACGCTTGTAACCTGGTTCGTTGCTCAACGAGGCGTCTGTAAAACTAGTTTGGCAATACTGATTTAAGTGAGCCAATCTGGTTTAACATTTGCAATAGGGTATGTTATTGCCTTTATACCACATGAAAGTCAAACACTTATCTTTGAATTCCCAGAAACAATTTCGTCAATTAGTGAAAAACAGTCAAAAACTACAATGAACAAGAACAAAAATGGAAAAGATTGAATAATATGCGAAAAAAAATTATACGGGACAATTACTAATTGGGTTCATATAAATAGGTCTCTCCTCCGAGGCACTTTGGCTGAATTGTGTGGTATGTTGCCTGCATTGTCCACTACCGGTTTAGGCCGCCTATCTGTAAAAAAGGATAGCATGCTGAGAATCAGACTGTAGCGGGAGTAGATATCTCTGCAGTTTTACAGTATAAAATAGTAGCGACGAAGTGTTTATCTAGATCGGTGGATTCAAAACTGCACCCCGATACCCAACCGGAGTCTTTAGAGCAGTTCAAGTGGATCCTCAACAAGAATTGTTTTAATGATAATAATTACATATTAAAGGTTTATCGAATAAGGCTTGCATTATTATTATTCGTTATTAGTTTGCGAACGTTTCAAACATGATAATAGTCCTATTATGCTGTAGCCTACTGTCCTGTGATAACGAACTTGAAGAAGATGAATATATTATTGAAGTGATGAAAAGACATTCGTCCATCCTCGGTGATGAAATGCCTCATTTGTTTACTCATCCTAATACCCCACTTCCACTCAAGCTGGAAGATTTTCGGTCCGATTTTATCGGAATTCGGGAAGAGATTATTGACACGATTAGCAAGTGGAACAAAACTTCTTCACCGACAAATGTGCTGCAGTGACTTTTCGATAGAAACTGAACTGTCACATCCAATCTTTCCAAGATGGCTTTGAATGTTTTCGGTATTTTTCTAGCCACATATGAGACTGAGGCAGTCTTCTCCACTCGACTCGGCTGAAAAGCACA
The DNA here is from genome assembly GCF_051294905.1 of Botryllus schlosseri. Taxonomy (NCBI): domain Eukaryota; kingdom Metazoa; phylum Chordata; class Ascidiacea; order Stolidobranchia; family Styelidae; genus Botryllus; species Botryllus schlosseri. Next base: position 27,255,732 of record NC_137238.1, read on the forward strand.
CGCCGAAACCGAATGGATGTATTATATGAGAATAGATTTTCGCCACTCAAAACGAAACCGATCATCGATTAATCAAATGATGCAAAACAAGTGCTCTTATCCCATAAAACATTTTAGGTATTTGATACTTTGTGCAATTTTTTTTATTTGTTTTGTTTTTGCAATTACCCTACAACATTCATGAATGGATATAGGCAACGAAATATCAAAATAGTTGCTTCAGTCTATCAAGCAAATCTTCTGGAAAAGTTCGGTAAAAGCTGATCTAGAATTCCTCAAGAATAAACATAAAACAAATCAGCAGCAAATAATGTCATTTAGTACCACAAATGTAATGGAGCCTTCGCCCTCATTCGGTTATTCCAAGGTTGGTACTGTGGATCAGCGATCTGCATAGTGTATAGTTTAACAAGACTGGTGTGCCGGACACTCTTCCTGTCACAATGAAGCCATTTTCCCGGGTATTAGACCGGCGCCAGAATTCGACAATGACTGGAACCACCGATGCGATTAGAATCCAGACGGACCGGCAGATTTCGATACTGGTGCCCTATAATAACTGAGCAACTACGACAGTCTGGGATCTCAACCTTGGAATAAGTTAACAAATTTCTTAACCAAATGGCCCTCTTAATTTTTTCACGAGTCTGCGCGCACTCTCCAACTCACAGCGATATCCCTTGGACAACAGTGCGTAACGACTAAAAATAAGGTCATCACTTCGACTGTTTTGTGCACGGCAAATAATTTTCTGGGCGCGGCAAAGATATTCTGTGCGCGGCGACTTTGTCAGCAGTGCGCGCAGCTTAGAAGGAACATTGTTCGCCACATATCAGTTTATACCTTTAAATCATATCAGATGATGCCCAAATCCAAAGACAGCCACAGACAGCAACTAATAGTCCAATCACACCAACAATGTCTGCAATAATTCTGCACCGTATCTGTAAATATAACATTATTTTCGATACTTTTGAGACAATGAAGTCAAAAAACGACTGAGACATAACACAGGCAATATACGTATAGCAAACACCCTCTCCTGTGGGTATTAGATATGTAGGCTACGGGTCATGGCTTAGCAGGATCCGGATCCAATCCTGTTCGATAGAATGGAATCCTGATCCATTCCGGATCCTGTTTCCGTCTCGAACGATAAAATCAGGATCCAAGAATATCCTACGCAAAGTTGATGAGTATCTATTGCCCTGTAACAGTTTGTGATTTCATGATAGTCATGCGAGTCCTTCAGATCAGCGGCTTTTAACCTAACCGGACCGGTAAAACATCAAAATAAATGCTGCGAAACAGCGAACCTACAATATTCAAAATTACCAATATTTCAATTACGACAGATGTATGGAAGTACAAAACTTCATTCAATGCTGCCTCTGATATTAGACGTGTTATACGTGGTACCATTGCAGATTCTACAATGCGAAGTACTATTAAAAATCATGAACTTGACTTTAAATGTTCGGTTTCTTTTGAAAGAAACGCGAGTTCGGTATTTGCTTGCCTCTATTTTACTGCGGAATTATACAGTAGGGTTGTTCAAAAAAAATTTTTTTTTCCAAATCTCACTCGCCTGATGACTAAATCGTCAGGTTGTCCAAGAAAACGATGCACACCAAATTTGACTCAATTCCAACCACTAAAGGCCGTGCAATCTTGAATTGAAATTTTTAATTTAATAATAAAAATTAAAAAAAAATTCTCAAATTTTTTGTCAACCCCATAAAATTGTTGAGCTGTCTTCAAAGACATGCATGCAAATTTGAGTCAATTCCGACTTGTAGAAGCGGAGTTCGCGTTTTTCGTTGATAATTGTCGGATTATCCTTGATCCGGGGATTATCAACGAAAAACCCAAATAAATCCGCATATTGAATAGGCTACTTTAAACAGTTTCCTACGGCAGGCAGCAATATGACTAATATTAGGATGAGGGATATTAGGCTCACCAACCTTTACAACGCTGTGCGGGCGCGGTGTTACTCCTCCACGAATGCGAACGCTAGTCCCCTTGTTATCCGTCGACATGCGATGCCATATCTGATTCTGATTGATCTGTGGATTGAGGATCGAATAAAGTGTTTCGGAGACAGCGCTAAATATTGTTGGACATCGAATTTCCTGAGTGTATAGGAGTACATAACTCCAGATTTACAATTAAACATAGCGACTTTTTCTTGCATTGGGTGCATGGATCAAAATTGACATTGCACTTTGGTATTGATGCATCAAGACAAATATTTTAAAATGTTGGAGCAGACAGGTTAACTATCGGCAATGTACCGTAATCGTTCAGAATGTCAATAAAAAGTTTCGTTAAGATACTCACTGTTAAATAATTCTCAACAACCTAATTCGTTATTTGATGGGAATGTTCAAGGGATGTCCATTGTGGTACTTTACAATGATAAGAATAACACTGGTCAAGACAATATTTTAGGCAGGCAAGGTAAAAGTGATTTTGGCAGTTCTGAAGGGCACTGATTCCGAATATGACATTAGTTTTTCTCAAATTGGCTTTATTTTTTAGGATAATCCATGGGGCTATTTTGACTAAAATCTCATATTTCTGCGGTATGCTGGGTTAGATAAAAAAATCGGCATAAAACGCCGAATACGAGAGCGGGTGATGTGAGTCCGTAATGATAGTATTTAGTACTATCTTCGTGCCCCGTGCTCATCGAACCATTATTACGAAAATATGATGATTGCTCAGAGAAAGAAAGCAGAGAGTCAATTTGACGTCATTATTCTCCGCGTGTCGCAGGCTCAGATGCGCTGATGGACTGTGTGCCTGCCACTCCACACGCTTTCGAACCGGACTTTTGATTACGTAAAGATTATAGTGCGTGAATATTCACTCACTGCAGGTGCTGCGAGACAAAGTTATTGTAAAAGATACGATTAGTGGTGCCCCGCGAGTAGGGCTGAGCACAATGATTCGAGTAATAATTTCAATGATTCGAGTCGAGTAGTAATAGACGATTTTTTTGAGTACGTAAATTATACTTTCCTAGCAACTGAAAGTTAATTTATGAACGAAAATTATAGTTTTGATACTATTTTCCACTGATGAAGCCTTGAAACATTGATTGGCCGTGTCGCACCATAAGAGACATGGTACAAAGCTACGAACGTTACTGGAAATAACACAATTCCGAAGTCATGATCATCCAACAACATTTATTTCGAGAAGTGCAATGAAATCGGTATGGTCGAAAAAACACCAAAGTATCTTTAATGTAATTGATAACAGGCATTTTGTTCTTCGTGGTGGCATAGAAGGTAAATATTTGAACTTTGACATAGTACATTATATTGTGACGTCATAATGAGTGATACTCGAATACTCGATTCGACTCGAAGCATTTTACGTGATTCAGAATCGAATCACTCAGGTGCTCGATTTTGCCCAGCCCTACCCGCGAGTCAAATAAGTTTTACCAATTGCATTAGGGAGCCACTGCACTTCTATATCCTATCAGATTTATTTGAATTATCCCACGTCAGAAAAAATACCAATTAATTACGATTTACATCTGCGCTCATCCGGATTTACATCCGCACAACGCTTGTCATCCGTACTGCAGTTTTTTTATCCGCACAAGCACTGACACTGGCCTAGAAGATGGGCATTGCTACAAGTCGGAAGTCACGGAAACATGATTAAAAAAAGTTGAAAAGTGTCGACCAGTGTAATTTACGCATGTGCATTTCCAGGACACTTCCAAAAATATATTTATTCGTGCAGTAATGTCAGGCTCATCATCATCATCAAGCTCATGACAATGAAATGATGTTTGAAAATGTAAATAGATATAGTTTGATGATCTAGTACTAATTCATATTTTTCTGCTCAATTGGAAGCATGTATTATCAGAGGCGATCAAAGTAGCAAATAGAATATTCAAATAGAAGTAGGTGTAACGACATAAATTTCTTTCCAATTACAAGAAGAAGTAGCGATTTCGGATACACGTCCAAATTACTTCAAATCGAAGTGGCAAATGAAGTTCTAAAACGTAAGTGAGCCCAATGCAGAGGAAAACCTAGTTCTATACTAAAGTAGTAGGATTGAATAGTATATTCATATTGAAATAAACCCGAATATTTTCGGCTGACACTCGTCAGGGGTAATCGTCAGCAACTAGTAGAGAATTGGATAGAACATTGTATATCAACAATCGTATCGCAAAATATGACGTCACCAGCATGAAATTTCGTGAATGAGAGAGCGTTCAATATACTATTTTTAGGTGGTACACGAATTTCTTTAGTTGAAAGAGTTTTGGTTGGTGTATTTTGATAAAAGTCGACTCCAAAGCACACAAATGGAATTGTGAACGGCCTCTTCCAGCGATTCGAAATCGGCCGTCTCGATAATTATTTACACAAATCGAATTATCTAACAGATGTTTGCCGATGGCAGAATTAATGGCCTTTGATCGATCAGCATCAATCTTAAGCGGATGAGTTAAGGGTGCACGTGTTCTGATGAATCTGGGGACATGTTGATGGTTTACGCGTTCCTGTAGACGTTTTGACGTTCTTCCAACGTAGCCACAATCACAGTGGCACTTGTATTCGTACACTACATGACTTTGTTGAAGTGCAGAGAGAACGTCTTTGCGTGTTGCAGGGGGCAGTTGTGTTGTTGTAAAAATCACATTGGTTTTGACTGTGTCGTAACACTTACTGACCGCAGAAATCAATTGTTTTTCAAAGCGGGTGAAAATGGGGCCAATCCAAAGTATGGATATAAACATCTTTTACTGTTCGTTCGGTGGGCTCTGTTGATTTTTCTGCGTTGAATTGCGTTAATTTCCGCTCTATGCCGCGGCTGATGACGTGTTCAGGGTAACCGTTATCAAGTAAGATTTTTTTGATGTTGTCAAGTCCTAAACCCAGTTTGTTACCCGAACATATCATCAACGCTTTATGCACGAGGGTGCCTATAAGGTTAATTTTTCTGCGTCGAGGACTAAATGAATTCCAGCGAAGGTATTGGCCTGTGAATGTCGGTTTCCTGAAGACAGACGTTTCAAATTTGTTGGTATTGCGCTTTTCGACTAAAACGTCCAGAAATGACAATGAGTTATTGCGTTCTTTTTTCATTGTGAATTGCAAGGCCGGGTGAAGCGAGTTTAAGCGAATGAGAAATTGATCAAACTCCGACTCATTCCTGAATATGACAAAAGTATCATCTACATAACGGCGGTACAATAGTGGTTTGACGGACTCACGCTGGGAGAGAAGTAGTAGGCTATAGCAGTGCTTTTCAACTGGGGTTTTCGTACACCCTAGGGTGTACCAAAATTTTAAAAGGGTATACCACTCACATTGGGTGTACAGTGGTGTACCAGATCCGAATTAAAATGGACCGATGACTATATAGCTATCACAATAAACAGGCAACTGTATGCTTCAGAGCATCAATATGTTGACCGGGCGTGTATTATCGTAAATATGTTGATATCACATGTACGAGCTTGTAAGCTTTATTCCTTATGGTGTATCATAAGCATATGTTTGTGCAATGTGCACATCACTAAAAAGTTGGTATGGACTTTTTGATTCCTTTTGGAGTAGAAACGGATGGAGATGACATGTGTTCGCTTGCAACATCCGTCTATAATGATGCTTGAGGAAACCACTGGCACGGTTCAGAAATATTGAATTTGTACTTTCTGTAAGCTCCTTATAAATAGCGCAGTGTACATCATTACATGGGCGTAGCCAGGGTGTCTCGAGGGGGTCTAGTTTGAGAACCACTGTGCTAGCTGGTGATCCGGATCCTCGAGCCCTGATTAGTATTTAGCAACTCAAATACGTTGCAGCATTGTTCATCCTTATTTCAACAGGCCAGCACCTGCAGACATACGGTCGCATGCAGTCGTTAAACAATATTTATGCAAAACATATTAATTAAATTAGAGCGTGTTTTGGCGTCGCTTATATGAAATTTGAATTAACGAATAGGTTCTCAAATCTTTGCGAGATTTTAAACTTGAAAATTTTATTCACGCTTGCGCGATTCAGGGCACCAGGATTTTTTGTATTTTATATATAGTGTAATCTGAGTCCCACCGAACAAATGCAAACCATAAAGGAAAAGGATGCACCCCATAAAGAAATACCAAGGCGGATTCGTATGCGTGTATGCCTACACTCTCTCCACGAGCTCCATCGCTTAATCAATCTCGTGTGCCAGTAATATATGAAACTACCCAATACCTATATTATAGATGAAATAAATTTTCCACATGTAAATGTTTTCAGCACACGCGCGACTACTGCTACAAATAAAAACTTCTATACGCAAGGTGTACCTCAAGAAATGGGTGATGGCGCAGAACACCACAAGCGCTCTCCGCGATGTGAAGTTGCCAGTAGCCAATTTAACATGAGTATATGCAGGGCCGAAACGGCACTTCGTCAGCCCCCCTAAAAAACGTTGGTCTTGGGCCCCCATAGCGTCATAAACCAAACAGTAGACCCCTCATCACGGTCTACGTTTTATAACCGCTACTTTGTCAGCGAAATTATACACGTTAGATGGGCTAGTTTATAGCGTAAGATCGCGAGAGGCGTGAAATTTTTTATAATTCGTGATTGAATCCGTCAATAATATCAGAAATTGCATACGTATTGTTATAAATTTTGTTATTCTTTCTCTGTGTCCAGGTAATCAGATTTACTTTAAGATTTACAATCAAAGTGAAATGTTTTGGAAAATGTAGGGTCCGTAGATAAAAATAATTCGGGCGTTCCCCTTGGTCCCCTCAGGGTTTTCAGTCAGCACAAGTGCGGTCCTTTTTGGCAAATGTTTTCTCGCTGCCGATCATTCTGACACACTTCTAGGATCGCATTTTGTTGCATGGCTTAAACTTCATATGTCTTGGAGCGTCGTGGCGCGGTAATGGCCAACACCGAAATGCCCATTGCTATTATTAATCTTGCATATTTTTTCTTGGGGAAGGCTACCCAAAAACCAAGAAATTTGACATTAAATCGAGCGTAGGGCGATAATTTATGTTTTTTCAAGAAATAATTTTGGGACCCCTTCGAGCTCCTTCCCCCCCACCAATCGACGGGTTCGGGGTGCGACGGTTAAAGTCCTGATTATATGACGTCCAGATGGGCCATTAAGACTCTACGGCGGAATGCGGAAGTATGCTATGTAAGGAATCGAAGCACGGCAGTGAATAACAAGGAGGTTGAACACCCTTGGTCTCTAGAGGCTTACTATACGGTATCAATGAGTTATGCGGTCGGGGGTGTACCATTTTCAAGTAAACCTCAAAAGGGTGTACCACGGCGAAAAAGGTTGAAGAGCACTGGGCTATATACTTACGAATTGAACTTCGATCCTCGATATCTCTCCTTTATACTCCAGTACCCGACATACATACAGTGTTCTGTTGTTTTTGGTGTAATACTTTCCATCGCATACTGCCACTTTAATGGGCAAAAAGCAACGAATACTCAGTCGGCCAGCTATGATCCCATCTATCACCCAATGCACAGATTCCCCGTAAGTAAAATCTGAGCTGATGGTATTTTGCGAAAATCGGATGGAAGACGGTGCTATTTTTGACATATTTATGTACTGCGATACGGTCCTGGTAACTGAAAGAAAATATCGAAGAAACTGAGACAATTGGTTTTCCTGACAGGTGTGATATATATGTTGTTTCCTTGAATTAAATTAGGTCAATTAAATCGAATTGAATCAAATTATTGAAGTTAAACATGAAAGTTATTAGTCCTAAATAAGGTTGTCGCATGGAATGTCGTACTGCCTTGGATAAAACTTACCGCACGATGCATATACAGTATACACAAGTATATATACTAGAATTGTCTCAAATTTAGAAAATTTATAAAATTCTGCGATTAAAAAAAGATGGAGAGGGATGGAGAAAGGGAGAGAGAGAGAGAGAGAGAGAGAGGTGTAAATAGACAGAGACTGAGAGAAAATACGAAAATACGAATTCATTTCGTAGGAGTAATTATTAGGGATGGTGTGAATCTCTGAAAGGTTCAGGTTGGTATGAGCTTGAACCTTTTTGAAAGGTTCTGTGTGAACGCGAACCTGAACCTCATGACGTCACATGGCGTCATATTGCTAATTCCCACCCTACATTTCAGTGAAGTGGTATATATTAATGCACTAGATACCTAGCGACGACTCGGGTTACATAATGTCACAGTGCTGAAGTACATACTGACTTTTTAAGCATCGTCAAATGTATCAACTGGAGCAGTCAAATGATATAATAATCCCATAAAATCAATATCCTCCGTCGCTTTTCCAACAATTTCGACGAAAACTTGCACTTGTAAGCCTACGCCTAACGGTTTAGGCCAGACCAGACAATTTATTCGGTGCCTGAGTGTTGCTACGTTGATGTTGAGCATAGTGTAAAACAGGTTTTACCCCATTAACAAGTTATACAGCAGTAGCTAACACCCTAATCGTACGGATTTGTTTTTTATGATACAATAAACGTATGAAATCAAGATGTAGCGTATTTTGCTCTCGATGCTGTGTGATTGAGGGTCAAGCTCACACCCGAGAGCGTGCTTTTGTAACAAAGCAGGTAAAAATTTTGAGATTGTCGAAGTGCATGCTTGTTCAATGTTGATGTTTTTTATGCTGCCAGTGCCAGCGCCATTCATAGAGTGGCACGCATAGTCGAAAGGCAATAAAGTTCAGCCAAATATGCTATGATGAAGATAAAATTGTAATATATGAAAAAGGTTCCCAGTGCAGAACCTACCAAGGTTCGTTTGTGAACGTGAACCTCTCAATTTCCGAGGTTCACACACAGAACGCGAACGTGAACCTCACGTTCACACCATCCCTAGTAATTATACAACCATATTCATGCTATCTTGAATGCTTTTACGAAAGGCAGTGGCTATTCGTCCGGTACCGGACGAATAATTTCTCTGGCTATTCGTACGGCACTGTGTGACGTAAGCCCGTTACTATGGAGACTGTATGCGTTTTTGACAGGTCCCGGTTGTGTAATGTGTATTATTTATCCGCATTCCTGGTTACTGTTTTGTATGCTTATAAATGGATTTCCGAGGGAATATTTACGTCCTTCTAATAATTGCAAGTTGCTGTCGTGAAAATACCAAAACATGACGCCCAACTCTACCTTTACAAGAGATGTTTACTTTAGGCTTACCATACGTCCTCTTTTAAGAGGATTTGTCCTCTTTTTTTACTTTTTTGAAAGTGTCCTCGGAGGACGCCCTTTTGTCCTCTTTTTTGAGATTTTGTCCTCTTTTTTAGGATTTAGAGCAGATTTAGAGCAAATTGCGAGTGATATGCCATATATTAGCACAGACGTGAAGCTCCGACGGGTGAAAAACGGTGAATTTAGCTCTGAGCGAAAAGATGGCCTTTTTTTTTTTTTTTTTTTTTAGTTAACCAGTCACAAAGTGGGAAAAATTAACCGGTTTTTGAGAATTCTACTCCGGTTTTGAAAGTTGGAAATTTATGAAAAAGTGTCCTCTTTTTAGATTTCCAAAATATGGTAAGCCTAGTTTACTTACGCTTGATGAAGTAAGAACACGAAGGATATTGATTTGTATGCTCATAATTGGAGCTCTGATGGAATGTTTGCGCCATACGAAGAGTTCAAAGTGCTGTCGTTAAATAACCAGATGCGGTCAGGACACGAAAGATTCGCAGAAATGCTTGCTGCTTCCACGGCTCCGCCTAATTCTGACCTCATGCAAACGTCGTAGACCTAACCAATGATACGTGAATTTGTACAACTAAGACGGAATTTTCACCTCTGCTGTACTACGATACAAACGATACAAACGAAATGCAGAGGTCAACAAATGTTTGACTTTGTAAACAATTTTGACAAATTTTGACCTAACGCTACAATTTTGACCTAATTTTGACTATTTTTGTTATGTCAAAAAAAATTGCCCTACTGATTAGTAATAATCAGCCAGTCGAGGCAACCTCGCTTACGACGTCGATTTCGACACGCTTGTGCTGAGAAACACCATGCATCTTCTCTCTCGACCAGACGAGCAAATTCACGTTCTCCTATTACTTAATATGTATTTGCGCCCATATTCGTTTACAAAATAATTCTTCCGTGATAGTCTCTTCAATTGGAGGTTTGGAGCGCGAAATAGGACAGTGTGTTTGTGTAGCCTATGCCTGCGAATTGAAAGTCATTCCTGCGCAAAATGCGCATTGTGCATATCAGAGTTGGATCAATTACATTATTTCAGTTCAATTACAATTACAATTACAATTACTTTCATGAATGTTTCAATTACATTACAATTACAATTACTCCATGCTAAAAATATCAAATTACAATTACAATTACAATTACTCCTTGCATGCTTCAATTACATTACAATTACAATTACAATTGCTGCTGTTGAATATGTAATTGAATAATCATAAATTCAACCGTGTTCCTTGACAACCGTAGCGTCGTATTTAACAACAATTCAAGTCTAGTTCAGATTGTGTAGTAATAAATGCGTTTATGTGCGTACATAGTATGCTATGTAAGATGTCCTTGTGACGTAATATAAGCGTGTTTTGTATGCTCGGTAATTATGGCTCACGTAATTGGAAATGTAAAATATTATTTACCTAATTTCCTATGGGTTAGGATTAAGGATAGGGTGCAGTATGTCGTTGAAAAAGTATTATAATATATATGCACGTGTTGGATTTGCGTATATAGTATATAGTTAAAGAAGTAATATTATTTTTATCGAGGGGCGTAGGAATTAGGATGAGGAGTAAAAACAAAACCGTGGTTTGTCAGATAAGACGTTATATAATATCCAGTGGTCTGGTTAGTTAGCCAGACGAAATAACGATGCAGCATCGTGATCTGAAATCGTATTGTAGATTGCCAACCCACGGATAGATGCGCAAGATGTGAGTCACGGATGAATGCACCGATAAACGTACTGCAGAGCCGGCTAAAACCAGCAAACTTTGTAGTCCTAGAGCTGGCGATCCATGCGTCCAAATTTGATGCATCTGGTCTTTATCGTAAGCTATTGATGTACTAATTCCGAAAATACATAATGTAATAAAATCTCGTCAGGGCAATGTAACTGCTCCAAAATAGCCGTTTAAGGCAGACTGTTCTGAAAAGTGAGAGCGCTGCAGCAGCATGACCACAACAATTACCAATTACGCCTAGCGATTGTTCAGAACAATGCCGATTCCCAGACTTTCACGACTATTTTGGGATGGTACCATTGCCTGGAAATATACTTTTATTGCGGAATCAGTGCGACACTAGCTTTCGATTAGGGCCATACATATCAAATTTCGACGCTTGGATCGCCAGCTATGGGAATATCAATTCTGCTGCTTTTAGCCGGCTCAGCAGTTCGCTTCTCGTCGTATTCAATCGTGAGTCACGTGTTGCGAATCCATCCGTTGGTTAGTAATCTAAAAATTGTATACAATGGCAGCGGAGGCCAGCATAGCGGTAAAATAAAAATAAAAACTTCGCCCGCAAGGGCGCAGTCAAGGGCTTCCGCGAATGGATCCACCAAATTCCTTGTCGACATTTAAAGAGAATGCATTATAGGTCAATTATTTTATGTTGTGCTTGTCAGGTCTCAATAGCAATTTAATGTAATTGAAATTGTAATTGATCAAAATTTTTGTCAAATTACAATTCCAATTACAATTACACAAAATAAAAATGCTTCAATTACAATTACATTACAATTACATTGAAAAATGTAATAATTACATTCAATTACAATTACAAATTACAATTGATCCAACTCTGGTGCATATTAATTACTCTAACTTGATTTTGCCAACTTTTATCGGGAAATGCAACAATGCAGCTCAAACGTCGTTATAATGAGCAAACAATTGTCGCGATGTCAGACTCGGAACCCCATTGTGCTGTACGTAAATTGAGGAATTACTGATTAGATGCGTGCTTTCTCGTTCGCTACCATCTGTAGGTTACTAATTCGAGTCTGCTTTATACACTCGAATTCCCTAGGTGTCGCTTGCCAGTGTTTGAGTTGTTATTAAAACCTCGCATTGTGCATAGGGCTGGGCAAAATGATTCGAGTACTCGAATCTGAATCGAGTAGTAATTTTAATGATTCGAGTCGAGTAGTAGAAGACGATTTTTTCGAGTACTGAAATTATACGGTCCTCGCCACTGAAAGATAATTTACTGACGAGAATTATAGTTTTGATACTATTTTCCACTGAGGAAGCCGTGAAACCTTGATTGGCCGTGTTTGAGCATACCAGGCACAGTTTAAAGCTACGAACGTTACTGGAAATACCACATTTCCGAAGTCATTATCATCCAACAAAATTGTCAAGAAGTGCAATGAAATCGGTATGGTCGAAAAAATACCTAAGTATCTTTAATGTGATGGATAACAGGCATTACGTTCTTGTGTAGGCATAAAAGGTTCCTATTTGGACTTCGACATAGTACATCCTGTTGTGACGTCATAATGAGTGATACTCGATTACTCGACTCGACTCGAAGCACATTACGTGATTCAGAATCGAATCACTCAGGTACTCGATTTTGCCCAGCCCTATGTGCAGTGCACAGCGTTGAATTACTCAACACGAGATTCTCGGTAGCGCAAATTCTGAATGTATTCGATTAGATTGAACGGGAACCTTCTATGTTCCAATACACATCATTGCTGGACGGACTCTGTCGAGCGCAACCATATCGCGGATAGAATTTCAAACCTTAGGGATTTGTATTTCTATTGATAAGATCGCGCCATGCGCCCATATCGCTCTTACTGCTTTGTTTTGGGGCATTCATGGTGTCTGTCGACTACTATGGTCATTTACACCAGGCCGATATTCTTCTTATTTTCCGTAACTGCCGACTTATAGCAGTTATAGACTTATAGGCTTTTGTAAGAAACCGCTGACGCGGATGAGGCGATCGAGGAGGAGCCCAGGCAAACCTCCAACACTTATGTATCGGAGGTCGACCTCGGTCGGACTCGAACCCGCACCCATTGGTGTTGCAACTGCGGATTATACCACTGCGCTATCTCTTACTGCAATAACACGTGTATAATTGAAAGCGCACCATTTTACGATCAAATTCGACTGGCTGATCGGGGCCTACGTAGGCCGTATATGCCCCGGGCTGATATTAACCAGCGCCTTGTCGGCAGGGCATGGTATGGTATGGTATGGTATGGTATGGAACGAGAATTTTCCATACTCAATACTTGCCGTACTCTCTCCATACCATACTTGCGATTTTCCATACCATACCGACATTGTTCCATACCATACTTGATACATATTCCATACTTTCAAATATTTAAATATCATAAGTTTATTTTTCATTTTCTAGCACCTATATTATTGATATTTCGGATGTCATTATTGCTTAAACTAAACTAGCCACGATGCGAATCTAATTCCTGGTAATAGTTTTACAGAGTCTGTTCAGGTGAGGTTTAGTCCACGGTGGTGAGGTGCTGTGTAAGTCTACTCTCTACAGCTTCCGCGAACAAAATGAGATAGTCAGCAGATTGTTATCTAGGACTGTCCATAAAAGGGACGGGTAACATACTGCCCGCGGGCCAGATGCGGCCAACGACGAGATTTTGTCCGGCCCGCAGACAGTTTCCCGTCTCACATGATAATGTGGCCCGCGGCCCCCGCAGTCAGCCGAGATTCCCCACCACTTGCTTAAACGTAAAATTTTAGTGACTGCGTATGTAATTATATAGTGGTGCGCACTGCGCAGCGTGCGAGGGTGGAGCTTACGCGTAAGTTCGTCGAAGCAAGAAGACTTGCAATATCGGCATTTATGATGTACTCAACTCTAATGAATTGATATATATCTTGGGAAATTTTGGGTACCGGACTTATGAAACGATTTGAAATCTTAATTAAGGATTGCACCGTGAGTTAGTTGATCAGAGAGAAGCAGACTTGGCGGCGCCTGAATGACAATGCTGTTCTCAAATTCAAATCCACATTGTATTGTCATTATCGGCGAGAAATGGCTTTGAAGTGACATTGCTGTCGATGAAATACATTCATTAAATACGATTTATTCCTTGTATATATGCGCGAATAATGTATCCATTCATCAATCCGGCTTGCCAAGTACTTAATTTTCCTATATCCGGCCTACCGACTGGAGAAGTTGCCCACCCCTGCTCCATAAGAATATCATCGCATTTCCGGTACATTGGCATGATGTACATGCAAGTTTGAAGTAAATACTCGCAAAATAATTTATAATATAGGCGCACCCATAAAATATCCCAGCTCAAGGCGATCAATACTGCAGCGATCTGCGTGATTATTAGTACAGCATTTGGTTGGGGTTAGCGTGGCGAGAATTTCGAACCAGGGATTTCTGTTTCAGACTATGTCTACCCTACTCCCTAATTTATGATCCTAATGCGAGAGCGTTTGAAATATGACCAATAAGATATCTCGGTATGCAAATAGTATAATTATTATAGTATAATAAATAGTACAATTATCAATCGAATTGAGCAATTAGTACGTTGCATCATGATTGCCTGTGAGCTGGCGTCACTCAAGGAATGAGGTATAGTTGGATATGCCTACATTACCAATTATTGCGTCACATGATAGACTATGCTCGGAGACGTCGTGTCTAGACTCAATGGAATATCAGATTAACATTACTCTTGTCATTATTATATAACAAAATCAAGTAAATCCAAGTGCTCCTAAAACCGTTGCACAAGCGCGTATTTGTACCTACGCAGCGTTCAATAGTTCACGTTCACACATAACAAAAGCGATCGTATTCCGTAAGCAGCGATCAACGTACGCTTCATGAAGCTTGCACAGATCACAATAAAATGTATAAAACATCAAAGTATGGAAGTATGGAAATGTCGTTCCATACCATAGATTAAAATCTTCCATTCCATACCACACTTGCATTCTTCCATATTCCATACAAAAATATCGATCCATACCATACCATACTTCCATACTTCCATACTTCCATACTTCCATACCATACCATACCATACCATACTTCCATACCATACCATACCATACCATACCATGCCGTGCTTGTAGGCATTAAAACCTCAGATGCGTAGCCAAGGAGTTTCTCATTTATAGCTACAAATCCCGTTCTTTCGAAATGCCAATTCACTAATTCGTATAATCGATGCTGCGTAGGTGCAAATTAGCTAGAATCCTTTGTATGCGAAATGGGTCATCGATATCTCATATGAACTATCGTCGGTATTTTGATTTAGCACGTCCGCAGGATTAGCGCACCCTGAAATTGTAATTATTGCAGGTTTGCGGCATGTTTGCAATTTCGCTATCAGCGCAACCTTGCCGGCCGATTGTACGGTCCGATAAAATTGATCAATACTATGTATTTCGCACAGTGTACTGATACTTATTTCAGCAATCTATCGTTATGAAATGTCATAATTCGACCGCATTGCGTAGATTTCATCACGCGCTCTGAGAAACACCATCTCCTATCGCGATTTGACGACCAAATATACGTTCACGTTCTACAAATTAAAATGCAATATTTGCATCGATGAGGGTCGTCAGCCGCGTTTAAAATATTTTGTGAACCATTTTTGTCATAAATATTCTCTGAACGCAAAGTTGAACAGTGTTTTATTTTGTGTGCCTGGTACAGTTGGAATTTATTCCAGGGACCGTAATATTAATCCAATTATGATTAGCGAACGTAAATCGGGAAATGCAGCAAGGTAGTCTAATTCGATGTTTTAAGCAGCAACCAATTGTCGCGATGCAAACTACTCAATACTAAGTAAAAACCCATTATGTTGGCGGCAAGAGATAATTACTGATTGGCCGCACGCGTTTGTAATCATACTTCTTGTCCGTCTTTCGTGTTCCAGAATTGTTGCGCCGTATATGTTACTGCTCTTGCTCAGTCCAGCGATGAATGTCGAGCGTTCTGCAATCAATAACCTAATTTTGCAATGATCTCAGCGGTAGATCGCGTCGCGTGCACAGACGGATCTCGCTAATTGGTCACGGCCGCGCGTAACACTGATAATACGACATGTTGAATTGCAACTGAATATTAGCATCAGACTGGTAATTTCGAAAGGACGGGGTTTTGCGTTTCAAAAGGAGAGGGATTCGACTTTCGACACCCCCTGGCTACGCGCCTGCCGCCACCCCATGCAAAAATAAAAGTCGGCCCCTATGATCTGACCTATGCATTATTCAGTGTCATTTATTCATTGGTGCATCAGGGCTGTTTAAATGGATTATTTCATGCGAAATAATTATAATATAAACGCCGGAGCTTTCCACACATCAAAAATAGAATATCGCTTGAGAGGTTGGACAAATTGCGAAAGTATGGAAAAAGTATCAAATATGGAATGAAAGAATGTTGCTATGGTATGGAAAATTGTGAAGTATGGTATGGAACGATAGGGGCGGTAACGAGTATGGAAATTTCCTATTCCATTCACTACCGACACCATGCCCTGGTTGATTGATCAGAGTGAAACAGTCATGGTGGTGCCTGTATGACAACCTTGTTCTCAAATCCACATTGTCTTCGTCCTTGTTGGCGAGAAATGGCTTTGAAGTTACATTGCTGTCATTAAAATACATTCATTAAATGCGAATAATATATCGATTCAGCGATCCGGCCCGCCAATTACGTAATTGTCTTATATCCGGCCCGCCGACTGGAGAAGTTGCACGGCCTTGCTGTGCAATATACATTGCATGTATTGTACCAAACCAACTGAAATTGCGATGTCAGAATATCCAATCCAGTGATGCAATTAATTCATATGACTCTTATATTATGTACAATGATTCCCAGGCCGGACATTTTAAACCGAGTCCAAAGATTAATGCGTTCCACTAAACCCTCAGTCGATTACGATTCGTTGCAGTGGTGCAGTATACCTTCACCAGATGTTTCTAATAGTTTGCAGATATGGCTCTTTTTATCTAACAATAATACGACCTGCCGAAGTACAGTAAATCTGTACATCAATTGCACTTCATTCCTAGTTTATTGCACATCCCTTTCAACGGCATACGACATATGACCCTGTCGGAGTGCTTGGTTACTTCAACATTACCTTTCAGTTATTATAATACTCCAAATTATTTTAGTTGCTGTTAGCCGTAGGTTTTTATAACCAATGGGAAAAGCCGCCGTTTGTCCCTCCCGTTTTCTACTTGCAAATTCTGACTCCATACGTGCCCATACGTCTCATCGGAGTCGGATGAAAATGTTTATGAATATAGTTTTAGCGTTTAACATAACAAATATAGCTAAACTTACATTAATTCTAAAATTTTCTAAATAGCTTTGTGGTCCGCCTCTAAGGCTCCTGTGGCCCACCATGGGCCATAGCCCACCCTTTGAGAACGCCTGGCCTAGGCTGAAAATCAATGTTCGATGCATATGACATGAGAGTCTGTCCAAGATTTGGAAAATTCATAGAATGCTGCATTTTAAAAGCTCATTTCTGCGACTATTGATAGAACAACATCGTTGAGCCTACATGAAGCTGACCGGAAAGTCGTAGATATTTCGCGCGAGAATCTGAAAATAACCACCGGATAGTGGGCGGTCAATCACGAGCCACCGATCCTGATTGGTTGGAAACTGTACTAAAAAACTCGTAATTGGCTGACAAACTGATTTTGTCATCGTTAACATATTGATTATTTTTTGTTGTGTTGCGTTGAGTTGGTTTCTAGCTATGCGGTGTTGGGATGACACGAGCCACGACTTGACTCGGGTCACTTTGGAAAAATGACTCGACTTGATATGACTCGGCACTTCAAAAATTTGGTTTGACTCGTGACTCGGGGCAATATTTACGAGTCAACTTCAATTCACGAAGCAAACGGTGTCGATTAAATCAATGTATGTTGTATATGTTCGGATTGTTCGCGGTACGCCGGTGTCACATGTGAGATAGCAACCAGTCATTCACTAATTGTACGTTTTACTGATCCCCCAATGTTACATGACAAATATATCGACCGCAAACGAAGTAATCCCAGTTCACATTGTCGTAGTTGTAGTAGATTATTCTAATAGCAACGTATATGTTTCTTAGACGGCTCAATGCTTACATTGCACAGTGTTCACATTTACCAAGCCTGTTGCATGATTTAATTCGAACGAATATAGTATATATGCGTTTTTATTCTCACGGATGTGTAGATGGGTAGTGTATTGTGCCATATCAATTTGTGTCAACTTAAGGAGGCTTAGTATTCGATTTTATTCAAGATGAATGGCCAGTTTGTTCCGTCTTTCACACAGCTAGCAAAATTTAATGACTTTGAGTCTTTGAATCATCCCCTCATACTCAAAACTTCCAATTGACTTGAATTGTGACTTGAATCTCTCTAGTTGCTGCATTTGTATAGAAGCGTTGATATGTAGACTATTGCACATGTGCTACTGACTAATTATGATATGAGAAGTACATGCGCACCACACAAACTCATAAAATCTTAAAAGCTCCAGGTTTTAAATGGGCACTGTACTCTAAAAATTATGTGGTCTCAAATTGAAGGGCAAAACGAAATAAAAATTTTGGCCGCAGCCATTTTCTTCAGAACGCCACCGTAACGGAGCTGCAATTTATTGAAATTTCGATAGCAGCTTCACGCTCCAGCAGTCACGCAGAGATCGAACTTTATATTGTCGTAATCTCAATTATATCAATCACAAACAGAGCAAAATATATGTAGTCGGACTTCAACAATGCAACATTGATGTGGCACTTGATACTGCTTGCTTTGTGAAAGGTTTTAACATCTGTTAACTAGTAGTCAACTAATAGACAGCATACCATCGAAGCTACAAGGAACCATGGCGTTAACATTGTATTATCAGAAATTCTCACTAGCCCTTTCGGTGTCCGGTCAATACCGAGAATGCTTTTACCGAGAATGCTATTCCCGAGAAGGACGATACCGAGAATGGACATTACCGAGAATGGACAA
The DNA here is from genome assembly GCF_051294905.1 of Botryllus schlosseri. NCBI lineage: Eukaryota > Metazoa > Chordata > Ascidiacea > Stolidobranchia > Styelidae > Botryllus > Botryllus schlosseri. The sequence continues at coordinate 27,274,782 of NC_137238.1, forward strand.
TGCCGAGAATGGACATTACCGAGAATGGACACCACCGAGAATGGCCATTACCGAGAATGCAATATATGCAATGCAGGCATATGTTAGGCATATGAAAAGGTCGCGTGTGTGCATCACGGCATTGCCACATTCGGTATCGATTCTCAGGTATAAATTTCTCGACAACTTCCGTTACGCTAAGCTAGATTCTTGGCATTGACCATTCTCGGTAATGTCGGTTCTCGGTAATGTCCATTCTCTGTAATGTCCGTTCTCGGTAATGTACATTCTCGGTGATAGCATTCTCGGTAATGTCCATCTCGGTAATAGCATTCTCGGTAATAGTATGGAACCAGCCCTTTCACTGCGACGCCTATCATAAAATTCGCACTCCTGTCGAATCGAATAACTCTGATCAAACTTTCGATCTGGTGCAGAAGGCTACAGTAGCCTAGCACCAATAAAAACCCATACCAACAATAACAAGTAGTCAGCTGAACTAACAAAAATAATATTTTCTTAATGGGCGCCACCTAGAATCCGCCCTCGAAGTCTGAATAATCAGCATTGTTCAGAACAATCGGGTAACCGCAACACAATGGCGATAACAATGACCCGTTGCGACTCTCCGATTGCTCGAACAATGCCGATTTTCAATACTTGGAGGACGGATTTTAGGGGAATCAGTGCCTGATCATATTTTAATTTATATTTTTTGAGATCGGTGCAACAGCAGCTTTCGATCAAGACCAGATTCACTAATTTCTGCACTCGGGAAGATAGCTTTTGGATTGCCAGAAATCCTACAGTCGCTTGCGCAAAACAATTCTCCACTCCAGCCTCAACGAAGCGGAACGAAGCTGCAAAATCGTTCATTACCGTTCCATGATTGTTCTAGTGCAGTGGTTCTTAACCTTTTTTCCTCAAGCGCCCCCTTTCAAAGATTATCGTGCTCCAGCGCCCCCCCCACTTCATATTGTAAGGAATGTAATAAAGACAATGAGTAAGAGGGAGGGCACTTTGTCAGCCCCATAAAAACGATTGCCTTGCGCACCCATAGCGTGATAAACCGAACTTCTGAGGGCTTCGCCCCCACGAACCACATATCGTGATTTCGATGGTCAGCAAAGTTTGTGTGGCCTGGTCGCCCTAGGTACCAAAAATTTATATAATTCATGAATGAATAGGTGGTAGTTACATATATAAGTCGCTATAAACTTTTTATCCTCTCAGCCCACGTAATCATATTTACCAGTAGCACTGAGTGAGCTGTTGTATAGGAAAATAAAGGGCACGTAATTAATAATTAAACCTATTCGGGCGTGCCCGCAGGTACAATTATTCGTTACCAGGGCCGTAACAGCACTTCGTCAGCCCCCCCCCAAACAAAAACGTTAGTCCTGGCCCCCATCGGGTGATAAACCAAGCTTCCGGGGGACTTCACTCCAAGACCCCCATTAGGCTGTCCTCTATTTGCCTATAGCCTATTGGGTATCTACATTGGGTGTGCATTTACTGAGGCAGCTATTCTCGCCTAGTCGCGCGAAGCGCGAAAAATTTCACTAATAATGATTGAATTGGTCAATATCATCGGGAATTGCATGTAAATTGAGATTAATTTTTAACCTCTCTCTGCTCACGTAAACACATTTACCGGTAGAGCTGAGTGGGGTGCAATGTTCCGTCTAAGCTGCGCACGTGCGCAGTGCTGACACGGTCTCTGCGCACAGAAAATATACGTTGCGCACAACAAATCCGAAGTTACCTTTTTTTAGTCGTTACGCACTGTTGTCCAGGGGTCAGCGCAGTGAGTTGTTGAGTGTGCGCAGACTCATCAAAACTTAAAGCGAACATTGTGAGGTTTCTTGGAAACTGTAGGGCCCGCTACTAATAATTAAACATATTCGGGCGGGCGAACCCGTTGGTATGACTTTGTTGCATGATGTTATTTCGTGACCCCCTGTCTGCAATATCAAAAAATATAGAATCGCTCAACGGGGATATCGCCCAACAGGAATATCCCTGTCGCCCAATCGTACTAAACTAAAAGACGCACACGATTTCAGATTGGTATTTCTTCACTGACATAAATTTTTTCCCTGACAGATGGAATCCGTCTTCTGGGGTTCAGATTGCCAAGACAGGAACATTCGGTGTCAGTCATTTAGGCACCCATGGACAATTTAACAATGTATTTTGAAGGCAATATGTAACGAAGTTTTCGGTGTTAATTTGCTCTTAATACTCATTAAGGATATGTCCTATCACCACATCATCTACTGCGAAGACATTTTTCTCCAGCGCCACCCATATCGCCCCCTGAGCGTTTCCGCCCCCCTTCAAAATCGCCAGCGCCCCCTGGGGGGCGCCAGGGGCAAGGTTAAGAACCACTGTTCTAGTGCAAAGGTATTTGCGCCTGCCCACATTGGAAAGCGTAATCGAAACAGGGTAACTCCCTACCAAGATCATCGTGTCGCTAGTCGCTACCAGAGATGAGCATTAGGGTTGTTCAGATTTGAAAAATTGTCAGGAAACTTCGATGCTTGTGACCAAAATGATGGTTTAGTACATATAAACACTTTTATGAGCAATTTTGGTCATCTTTATCGTGATCTTCTATCCCCGAAAACCCCCCCAAAGATCCATGGGCAATTTTCCTTACTACTGGATATGTAATGTTGACAACGACACCGATTTATAGCTTTTGTGACGTTACCAGTTGAAAACGGCCGTTTAGAGATAATATATTGCAATAACGTAGCCATGTTTTCAAAATTGTACTTGAATGCAGTCCTATTAAGGCCACGTGCATATCGATTTCACTCTGCACAACCTGTCTATCCATGCTCATGGGAATCATGTATTGGTTGCACCATTGACATCGGCTTGATTTGGATCGTAAATTGAAGAAGCACCGTTGGGTTGCAATTCGTGAACAAATACTGATGTTCCCAGCTAGTTTTCCGACATAACGTATTATTCAAAGGTATGTAACGTCAGTAATACTTTTCTCAACTTCAAATCCTATGTAAAATACCAAGTTATATGGATGATTTATATTGATTTGAATACTTTCACCACCCTCATTGTACTTCAAGAGACGAAATTAGGTCCATGTTTAGTCCAGTTCCATAGTAAAGCATATAACAACAAAACAGTTTTGGATCGAATTATCTTAATCGCCCCCAGTCTTCAAAATGAAGTGGAAATGCTCCATCGCGATTCGTCCCACTAATTCCACGAAAATTATCTCTCTTTATTTGTAAAAATTGGAGTTACGAAGTCAATACGCTTTGAAACCATGCAATCCAACAACATTGCGTGAAACTACCAAATATATTCTATCCTCGATCAACAGATCAATGAGAATAGAATATGGCATCGTCTGACGACCAGAAACGAAGGCAAAAGTGTTCGCATTCGCGGAGGAGTAATGTTCCGCCCGCACATCGTTGAACAGGTTTTGAAGCATCTATTCTTCATTCCCATATATATAGCCTACTGTAAAACTTATACAGAAGTCCATGTCGACAAGGAAATTTACTCCTGGATAGCGGTATCTACTGGGTGATTGGGGTAGCCTACGTATGGCGTCTGGACCTCATAAAAAGGAAACGTTGCGTCTGGGTTGGGTATACAAAACCTGTCATATGGAAACAGTCATTCAGGGTTAGGATCAGGGACGTCCAAGTTTTTCTCGGGAGAGTTGGAAACAGAAAAATTAGCAAGTTCCAAGGTCGCCCATTGGAACTGACCTGTTGACATATGGTTACTTTCTGTAATTCGAATTCCCTCAATCAGTTACTACGTTGCGTATTTATTCTTGGCACTGTGTTATCTATTGAAGTAGGAAGATCGCAGCCTCCGATATTGAAGTGGGTAAAAGGCCTAATCCCATAGGTGAGAGCATTGGACTGTACCGTATACAGGAATTGAGTGTGTGTGTTTCAATCAGGTCCCAACCAACATTTTTTCTGCCCCTTTTCGCCCCCAAAAAAGCACTGATCTTGGGCTACCATGGGGTAATCGATGTAACTTCTGGGGTACTTACTATATGCATTCGGTTGTTACATTTGATGAATGAATTCTGTCAATAATATTGATTCTTCCATATATTAGGCTACCATAAAATGCACCAGCAGGTCGCACATCCGGTTATTTCCAACCTTTCACGGTCACGATCTCATTTCCAACTTGAAAATGTTCCGTGTCCGCCAGCTCAAAACTTGATAAGCTGATAACTAAAAAAATTCAGCTTGCCCAAACTTACTCATGTCCTATGAAGCTGATTACGTCCAACATCATCGCAAATGAGCCCAAGATTTGAAACCACTGTCTTTGACTGAAGCATCCATAATCGGCCTTAACCAACTCCAATAATATACCGTTAGCTTATAATTGCGATTACAATTAGACTTATTTTAGTAAATGATGGTTATATATATTAATTTCTGATTGCATTTTTGGTGAGGATGGTGCCTGGTGCCAATACTAATATCAATATGCGTTGTATTAACCCGCGCGCAGCGCGACGAAGAATGTTGAATAGCATAAATCTGCTTGAAAATAATATTGTTTATGTTGATTTACGGAAAACATTTGAGCCGACTTCAAGCTTTCAAAATTCCGGACATTTAGGCATATTTTAGAAATTCCTCCCGGACGTTATTTCAGTAAATTACGTTATTTTGATTCTTTGTGGTTGCAACTTTTGCGAGGGCGCTGGTCGCCATAATAAAATAAATATGTGTCACATTAATTCATTTTGAATGAACTTGAAAAAGTAGGATAAATCATTTTGAAATGATATTTTTCATGTTGATTTACCAAAAGATTTTCATCCTACTCCAAGCCTTCAAATTTCCTGATAGTTAGCCAAATTTTAGAATTTCCTCCCCGACGCCGCGTAAACAGCGAAATTCGGGCTATGTGGGGATCTATTGGATTTCAACCCACAAGATTCTATGAGATCTTGATCTCATAATTTGCTCCATCGTCATGAATGTATTTGGAATGGCGCAGCGAACTTTTGAAACAATTCATATGAATCAGAACCCAGGGCTGTAATGACTTGAGACATGACTCGACTCTCGTCTGTCTCGTGTCGGGATTTTTTGGTGAGAGGGAGAGTTTATATTGAGTAAAAGTTACATTCAAAAATAAAATAAACGTTGCAACGATACGATCCTTAGGAATCATCTGGTGGAGTACAAAATCGTCTTTGAATACGAATCTGGCGTGAAGAATAAATTAAAAACAGGTAGAACAGTGGCAAGTTGAAACAACAACAGAGTAACAGGCAGCAATAAAAGAAGTAACGAAAGAATGAGAAGTATAAAAGAAGTAACGAAAGAATGAGAAGTATAAAAGAAGTAACGAAAGAATGAGAAGTAACGAAACTCACGTCTTTTCCATATTTAAGAGTTTGAGTCAATTCGTGTATTGAATCGTCTTGTACTCGAGTCATTGCGCATGATTCGACCAAGTCATATGACTCGAGAGCAATGTTCCCTCTAATTTTTCAAGAGTCTGCGCAAACACGCCAACTCACTGAGCAGGCCCTCGAACAATAGTGCGCAACCACTCTCCAATAGGGTGATAAAACTAACTACTGGGGGGCTTCGCCCCCCAGACCCCCCTAGGGCTTTAGGCTTTTCCGGTACTTATCATCTACATTGGGTGTCCATTTAGTAGCAGCGTCCCCAAAACGCACGAAGCGCGAAAAATTTATATAATTCATGATTGGCTCGGCCAATATGATCGGGAATTGCATATATCGCTATCAATGTTTATCCTCTCCCTGCTCACATAATCAGATTTACCGGTACAGCTGATCCAGTGAGGGGTGTTGTAATAGATATGCCCTCTAAATAATAATAAAACATCTTCGGACGTACCCGTTGATATAATGAATTCGTTACGTAATGCTATTTCGTGACCCCCTATCTGCTATATGTCAAAAGATGTTGAAATCGCCAAAACATACTAAAGTAAAAGACGTACACGATTTCAAATTGGTATTTCTTAACTGGAAAATAATGTTATCTTGATATGGCATTTGTCTTCTTGTGGGACTCGGATCGCCAGGACAGGAACATTCGGCGCCAGCCATTTAGGCGCCTATGGACATGGACAATTACACATATATTTGTATATATCGAAGTTTTCGGTCAGCAACGGGGCAGTCTTTTTCGCCCAAGGTTTTTTCGGTGCTGATCGTTCTGGCGCTCTTCTTGGAGTCGCATGTTACATATAGCCTTTAACTTCATACGTCTTGGCGCGTCATGGTGCGGTAATGGCCGACGCTCAACTGCCCATTTCTATAAATCATGCATAATTTGTTGGGAAAGGGTACCCTATAATCAGATATCTGACAATAATAAAACGCGCGTTGCGCGAGAAAAAAATTCCTGAAAAATTGCAAAAAAAATACACCATGATTTATATTAATTCTCGAAATAATTTTGGACCCCTTCGAGCTCGGCCCCTCCAATTGGGGGGTTTGGGTGCGAAAGTTACGGTCCTGAGTAAATCTTACTCAATGTTCGTGCTACGCGGAGAAGACTATTCGTTAGTTTCTCGGAGATTACCTTCGAGCTAGCCCATTATTATTATTTATAACTTTGTTAAACCATGTTATTTCACCATTCCCAGAAAAAAATGCGCTATTGAAATGATATCAGTATCGCTCACGCGTACGAGGCCATACTGAAAAAAATATATTCCGTGAGGTGCACGTGATTGTGAATACTTATTTCTTCACGGGGCGCATAATAGTTACCTTTGTGGGGCGCACTTGTACCTCGATTTCAGACTTCAGTGATAACACTATTTGGCCCTGACAATGTTCCATCTTAATTTTCACGAATCTGCGCGCCTGCGTGGTCCATTGGACAACAGTGCGCAACAACTATTAAAAAAAAAACATAATTTGTGATTTTTTGTGCGCAGCGTAGATTTTCTGTGCGCAGACAGCGTTTCAGCACTGCGCATTTGCGCACGTGCGCAGCTTAGAGGGAACACTGCTCGAGAGTCGGGCGACCAACATAGGCATTTCATTGTAACTTCAAAGAATAGTAAACTACCACATTATTGGGATTCGGTCTATCAGTACTTGTAATTGTAAAATACGGCCAGAAACTGTGTAAAGTAAGGCAAATTACCAGTTCACTCATAGCTGCCGCACAGACATCGGACAATCACTGAATCAATGCAATTGATTGTGATGACCTGAAACGCGCGATTACAGCTATCATTACATGAAAGACCCGAACTTGTCGATTAAGATTACATCGAATATTAATCACGATTTTGATTCCTTGAACTTGACTCTTGAACATATATCCGAAGACAACATAGCTAGGACAGGACACAATGTTTCGAGTGCTTGAATCTGAATCGCGTATTGATTTTAATCATTCGATTCGAGGAGTGAGATATGATTATTTCCGAGTACTGGAATTATTCACTAAGATTTGATATATCAACAGAAATTACTGTTTCGATACTATATTTTGATACTATTATATTTACTGTGGAACCATAGAAACTCTCCTCTTCCCCCGCCGTTGCCGTTCCTACGGCGACAAAAAGCCCAGAAAAATACCCGAAGAAAGAATGCACTCACGAGAAATAGAAATGATCTAGTAGAAAGGGCTGCGGCTTCAAAAACATCAACATAGAAAAGAACTGTGACATCGGGCACTCTAGGCCGAGGTGGATGTTAGAGTAAAGGATCGCTATTGATGCGTGTCGTTCGACATCCTTCTATCTGTTCAAGACATCGCATTGTACATTGTGTGTGACATGTACAGAAGAAAAATATAACCCAACGATATGTTATGTTAAGAATATGTGGTGGTCACCTTGTGCGCGGTTGTACAAGGCGCATTCAATCGGAAATCGCTATCCGTAGATTCAGATTTTCGTTAGGCAACAATGCATTTTTTAATTACCAAATCGATCAATCAATCAACGAACAGAATTATTGGTCAACGAATTTGATTGAACGGAGGTCAATGAATTCATCAGTGATAGCCGATAACCGATTGCTTGCAATATAACTCGATAATATGTGATATTGCTAATTTACATGTCGAGCCAATTTACCAGAATTTCTTCGCAAAATTACGAACTGTTAATATTCGTTACTCGTTACCAGGCTGCTAGCAATATGCATGTAGGCTACTTGTACTATCAGTGTACAAATACATGAAGCGTGTGTATGTGTATCATGACATGAGCCAGCGTACTGTATATCCCGCAAAATCGCCAATGTCAAATATATACAACGCATTTTTCCTATTCCTATTCCTCTAAGGGGTAAACAGTTTGGGGCACTCAAGCACTTCGTGTACACTGAGTAGCCTTCAGCCTACTACAATTGGAAAGCTGATGTAGCAACCTAATACAGCCCCCGACCACAAGGCAGTACTGTGTGCCATAAACAAAACAACTGTAGGCGGGTTATGGGTTTTGGTGGGACGTTTGATACCTGGTTCGTTGCCCAGGGTGACGTTTGTAAAAATAGTTTGGCAACACCGATATAAGTGAGCCAATCTGGTTTAATATTTGCAATTGGGTATGTTATTGCCTTTGCACCACATGAAAGTCAAACATATATCTTTGAATTCCCAGAAACAAATCGTCATTTAGAGAAAAACATACAAAAACTACAATGAATAAGAACAAAATTAATGGAAATGGGACAGTTACAAATTAGGTTAATATCATTAATTCTGACTACCGGGGCACTTTCGCTGAATTGTGCGGTATGTAGTCAGCATTGTCCGCTACCGGTTTTATGCCGCTTATCTGTAAAAAAGGATAGCACGCTGAGAAACAGATTGTAGCGGGAGTCGATTTCTCTGCAGTTGTAAAGTAGACATTAGTAGCCCTGACGAAGTGTTTATCCAGATCAGTGGATTCCAAACTGTGGTCCGAGGTCCAACTGGGGTCTTTAGAGTAGTTTAAGTGGATCCTCAATGAGAATTATTTTAATGATCATAATTCGATAATATCGGTTTATCGAGTAAGGCTTGCTTTATTATTATTCGTCTTTAGTTTGCGAATGTCTCAAACATGATAGTTGCACTATTTTGCTGTATTGTGCTGTGATAACGAACATGAAGAAAATGAATATATTATTCGAATCCCGACCCTCAGATTCCGATACCAGTGCTCTGATCACTAAACAACTGCGACTTTCTAGCAAGGACCTTAATCTTGGAATAAGTTAACGAACTTCGCAACATATCAGGTTACCTTCACACTATGGTAGGTGATAGCCAAATCCAAAGACAGCCACAGACAGCAACAAATAGTCCAATCACACCAACAATGTCTGTAATAACTCTGCAACATATCTATAAAGATAACACAATTTTCGTTACTTTTGAAACAATTAAGTCAAGTGGCATAGCACATGCAATGCGCATGGCAAAACTTATCGTATGCATATATGGGGATTGTGGTGCTTAGCAACCATGGCCTTCTTCACTAAATGAGTTTTGTAACCCTGTTCGCGTGCAAACTCGTTCTAAACTATAAGTCTCAGCGGCGGCTCGTCACAAGATCGGATAGTGGGGAATGGATGAAAAACTCCGCAACAATAGTAACGCGAAATAATTCCGGTCGAATTGTCGTCACAGCGGCGTGTTCTAACATAAAATGTGACTTCATGGGGGTGATACAAGTCCTTCAGATCAGTGGCTTTCAACCCAACACCAAAATAAATGATGCGGAGTGGCGAAACTTCAATATTCAAAATTAACAACAATTGGAATTACGATTAGTGGTTGCCATATTTTTATGGCTCAAATTCTGAACACTCTTTAGCGTCTACTAGCGGGTTTTACAATGATGTATTACGACATTGTGAGTCAATATGACGACACACTAGGGAATTTGGCCTATCGACTGTATACAGTTGTGGAGTGTAACATAAGTTCTGAATTGGGCCATCAGCAATCTCTAATGTGAGTTCTAGTGATAGCTTGGGTCTGCGACAGATTTCTTCACGGGCCGGATGAAATCGTCTTATGGTCCGTACGTCCGTCGGTCGTGTGTTTGACAGCCCTGATATACCGCTCGGTCGGAGCAGTTATCTGTTTGTGTGTTGTAACCAGGCTCGAAACAACATTTTTCAACCCGCTTCCGCCCAAAAAAGCACTGATCTTATGTCCCATGTGGGATAACCGATACAACTTCTTGGGGGCTTACTATATGTCTCTGGTTGTAAAATTTTCTGAATGAATTCTTTCAATAATATTGGTTCTTCCATATATTAGCCTACTATAAAATGACTCACTCACGGCCTATTTTGGAGGCTTATAACGTCCAACATCTTCGCGATCCCAGAATAAAAGCAAACAGCCCCAGATTTAGAACAACTGTCTTTGAAGCATCCAAACGGCCTTAACCAACTCTAGGAATAGCCTATACCGCTATCTTATATTTGCGATTACAATTAGACTTATTTCAGTGATTGATATTTATTTTTCTTTGTTTTTGATTGCATTTGTGCGAGGGCGGTGCTTGGTCCCCATATTAATATGAATGTACGCTCCACTAAATCGCGTCGAGCGCGAGGAAAAATTTCGAATAACATACATCTGCTTGGAAATAATATTGTTTATGTTGATTTACAAAAATTCCTGACATTTAGGCATATTTTAAAATTTCCTCCCTGACGCAGTTTTTACGGTGAAATTCCGGACATGTCCGAGATATTCCGGACGTATGGCAACCCATACGACAAATGCATGCATCTAAAAATTCAATTAATGCTACCTTTTGATATTAGACGTGTTATGCGTGGTTCTATTGAAGTTACTACAAGACGAAGTACTGTTAAATCCATTAACGTGAGTTTGATGAATCGGTTTCATTTGAAAGAATGCGAGTTTGGTATTTGCTTGCCTCTGCTCTACTGCTGAATTGAACTGTCGAATTTTAACGAAATTTAACTAAACGCGTCTTTGTAAAGTATTAGGTTCAAGTCACAAACAAGTCATATTGATTTATTGCACATTTTGACTCGAGTCAAATGAATTCCCTGGATTTTTGAAGTTGACTAGAATCAAGTCAAGTCGACTTTCTAAGTTCGAGCCAGGGTTTAATGCATTGGATTTGGCGAGATGATTGAAGTACAGTTTGAGTCACTATTTAATCCGAATCGAGTAACGAATATGGAGTTAACTATGATGGCTAAAGTGTGTGGTATCGCTCGGACATACATAGAGCTAATATACGTAGGTAAACTGTATCGCCTGGGTCTGTAATGAGGCCTAAATAGCGGAAAGAATAGGCAACTTTGAACAGTTTCCTATGACACTTGCAACATTCTGACGAATTAAGGATGGAGAATATTAGAATCCCCAACCTGATTGACGCTGTGTGGGCGCGGTGTTTCTCCTCGGCGAATGCGAACGCTTGACCCCTCGTTATCCGTGGTCATGCGCCACTGTAATTGATTTGGTCGGATCTGTGATCAAGGATGGAATGTTTCGGAGATAACAGCAAATAATGCAGGACTTAGTATTTTAAGAGTGCATAGGAGTACATAACTAAAAGTTCAAAATTAAAGATATAGCGACTTTTTCTTGGATTGTGCAGCGATTTTATCGGTAATGTGACACGCTAAATTAAAGTTTAACCTTCCTAAATGTAGCGTTTACGAAGGAGTAAACCACCATATACTTGGCATATGCTATTACATTGCCAAGTAAAGTTACTTGCCTCATCGACATTAACTTCAATGAAATTCTGTTTCTCTACTGCAGCGGTGATGACTCATGAGTAGGGCAAGTTTTTGCAACTTTTGCAACTTTTTATACAGCTTGCGGCAGCTTCCTAAATACTCGTAAGATATGTAGATGGCTGTTTCAAGCTGTTTGAAGGAATCTTATAGTGCAACTTTTTGCGAATTTTGTCCATTTTTTTCATGCAACATTTTGCAACATTTTGCAACTTTGTCGATTTTTCATGAAAGTAGTATCGATTCTAGTGAAATACACGGCCAAATTCAACTGAAACACCGTAAATCAGCACCGAAGTAAGGATTTTACGGGTATTTCGGGAGCTGAGCCGGAAAATTGACCTTTTATTTTTAGTCAATCTGGGAACTTGACCTTTTATTTTAGTCAACCGAGCAAAATGTGGTCAAAATGCAACTTCTACAACTTTTTTCAAAAATAAATGCAACTTTCCACGGATTTAACTGCAACAAAAACTTGCCCTACTGATGAGAGTTACTACATAGGTAGCCAACTCAAATCTTGGCTTATTTCTACCAGAACATGTGTCATCGGCTTTTTATGAGGGCTATTTTATTGGCGCTATTGGAATTTTGTTTTTTTGCTTATGTACCTTGATAATTAGGCTGTAGTTTATGGAACTATACGGTAAAGTCATATCCAGACATTGGTTAATCGTGATTAGTAATCGTAATTTTGAAGTAATCGTAATCGTGATCGATTTTTTTGTGAAAGAACGGTTACTTTTTATGCGTAAAATTACTATGACAGAAACTGAACATACGCGAACGAGGAAGAGTGCTATATTATACCACGTTATTGATAGCAGAAAAGTCGGAATTTCAAATGCCACTGCTCATTATTACGTCACAGATATAAGTTTTGCTCGTCATGACGAGCGATCCACACATAGAGAACATATACTTGATGTACAGGTATAGTAGAATGATTGTGAGAACCATACCATCATGCCGTATATCAGGCTATCCATACACTCCAGGCGCCACTACCTCGCAGCATGCTAATAAACAATAACCACTTAGCCTAGTTTCAAATAGTAACGTTTGCGTTTGTATTGAACTTTTCTTACGTTTAGTTAGCGCAGTTTGAACGTTGCTGCTTGGCGAGGAGAAGGACAAAGATTTAAAATTTTGTATTGGTCAATTGAAAAATTACGATTTCCACATCTAAGAATTACTAATCAACGGCTGCTGAATTAAATCATAATCGAGCTGTTCTTTGCCGTTACTAGTAAATGCAGCTCTCAATATCTGTATTAAATGGACTCTAGGCAATAGGCATTCGTATGTCCATTGTTCAACTGCGAGAATTCATTTGAGCATTGGTGTGTTGTGGCGCGGTAATGGCTGGCACCAAAATGCCTATTTCTATCTATCATGCATATTTTTGTTGAGCAGCAAGATAGATATAGCGACATTAAATCTTAAAGCGCGAATAATATTTTCAAGTTAATTAAATATCTCAAAAACACTCTATATTTTTTGTTGCTTTACGAAATAACTTTGAGCCCCCTTCGAGCTCGCCCTCGAGTGTGGCAGTTACGGCCCTGGCAAGAATGAAAATCGTCAGCTCTGTAGTTGGGCAATGGGTATATTGTGACGTAACAAGTAAATGACGTCATATTTAAAAAGAAAATGGTTCCATCATCAGGCCTTTTCATCGCAATTGTTATATTGTCTCCTAATATGTCTCAAAGAGAGCGCTTCAAAGAAGCAAAATGAATGTAATCGTGAGTAACCGTGATTACTTTTCCCTGTAATCGTAATCGTAATAGACTACTTTCCTATTTGGCTGTAATCGTAATAGTAATCGCTTGAATCAGAAGTGGTCGTAATCGCAATCGATTACATTCAAGAAGTAATTTCCCCATGTCTGGTCGTATCCAGTACGGTCAAAATGTGTCGAGCCTTCTGATCTATCCCTCCACTGCTGGTTGGGAGCAGTGATCAAGGTTTTTCAAGCATGTGCAATTTGCATGAAGAACAGATTTTGTGGAAGCCAGTGGTTCGGAATCATTTTTCGGCATGCCCCCCTTAATGATAGTGCACCATTTTCCGACCCCTTATCGTCATGTCAAAAAATATTTAAAAGAGCAACCAAAATATTTGTTATTTCAACGCATAGTTTGATGGCATGGAAGATTATGACTGTTGAGAGAATTAAAATCGAACAATACAGAGAGCAATAGTCACGAGCAGGTGGTAAATCAAGTGGAGCGCGAAACAATCTTCAGTTGAGTAATTTGTCGAAAATAACCGTGTGCAATGGTATAGCACGTAGCATGAGATATTTTGATGAGTTTGGTGTCTAATCCCTTCTATTGCCCCAGTTAACCCAGCTTCGCCCCCCCTCAGATGCATTCACGTCCTCGGTTTGAGAACCACCGTAGCCTACTGGACTTACTGTTAACCATAATTTACCCTCGCCATCGCATCTATGTAAGCGGTGTCTCATAAAAACCAAAAAGTGCGCCGTGCTGCAAGTCGGCAGCTACGATATAAAAATGAAGAAAATTGGTCTGGTGTAAATGACCATAATAGTCGACAAACACCACGAATACCACAAATAACAAAAAACCTTGTGTCTTTCCAAAACATTCCATGAATAGATTTACTCCTGAAGTGAAGTTCATAATCATCAAGTCAAGCTCATGACAATGAAATGACGTTTGAAAATGTTGATATATAGTTTGTTGTGTTTTGTCTCCCAACTCGGTACATTATATTTTACCGTTATTAGCATACTAATTGATGAATTATTAACATATCTCAACATTATATTAAAGGGGCACTCCATACATGCAGATAATTCAAAAGGGTACGCCGTTTAAAAAAGGTTTGAAAACCCCTGATCTAGAGTATGAGTCAAGCCATATATCCGCTCGTCTTGGCCAGAGGTGATGATAGTAGTCAGCGTTGATATTGAAGTAAAACCAATTCCATATTTTCTAGTCAATTGGAAGCAGATATCATCAGATGCGATCAAAGTAACAAGGGTTCGTGCTTAGGTATAAGTAAAAGTAACAACGAAAATTTCTACTCAATTATAAGTAGAACTATCGATTTCGAATACACGTTAAAACTACTTCACATCGAAATAGTAAATGATGTAATGAAAGGTACATACGCCCAGTGTATACTAAAACCCAGTTCTACACTAGAGCAGTAGGCTATACTTACGAATTGAACTTCGACGTTCGAAATCACTCCTTCATACTGCAGTACCCGACACACATACAGCGTTCTGTTGTTTTCGGTGTAGAACCTTCCGTCGTAGCATATTGCCACTTTAATCGGCAAAAAGTTTTGAATGCTCAGTCGGCCAGCTATGATTTCATCTATCACCCAATGTACAGAATCTCCATCAGTAAAAGTTGGGCTGATATTATTTTGCGAAAATCGGATCGAAGACGGCGCGAATTCTAACATATTTATGCACTGCAGTACGATATACAGACCTTGGCCACTGTACAATTTCTGAATGGAAAGATCGAACAGAGTGAGACAAACAATGCGTTTTCGCGACAGGTGTGGTATATATGTTGTTTAATCGAATTAAAATGAGTCAATTATAGTAGTCACAAATCAGCTATAGCATATGTAATTATGTACTGTCTTGGCTGACAATCCTCGTTCGATGCATATGACATAAGGGGCTGTCCAAGAATTGGAAAATTTGTAAAATTCTGCATTTTAAAAGCTCAACTGTAAATATTGATAGAATAACATCGTTAACATCGTTAACATCGATAGAATAACATGAAGCTAACAGGAAAGTCGTTGACATTTCGCGCGAGAATTCGCAAGTAACCATCGGATAGTGGGCGGGCAATCACGAACCACGTATCGCCGTCGATCGTTCTGGCACACTTCTCGTAGTCGCATGTTACACGGCCTAGAACTTCATTTATTTCGGCGCAGTGTTGACCGACGCCGAAATGCTCATTTCATTAAATCATGCGGGTTTTTTTTGGAGTACGGGTACCCAATAATCGAGATATGTCGCAACATTAAATCGTACGTAGCGCGAAAAAAAAAACTTTGTATAAGTTGCATAAATTTTCAAAAAAAAAATTTCTAGGCAGAACATCTGAGAGCCGTTTCTGGGGTTTTTGAGGTTGCTGATTACGAATGTCACATTAGTTTTGTCAGATTGCCTCTTTGTCAGAAGATATTTATACCTCTAAAAAGCCCCAAAATTACTGTATTTACCCTTAAATAATTCACTTGGTAGGAAGAAAATGGTAGATTTTTCTAATTTTATACTGGGCATAAATACCTATGATTGACTATGAAGAACCCTCATGTCATTGTCAGTCATTCTATCAATATTAACATGACATGATGCGAAATATTTGTTTATCAAAAAAGCAGTTTGTCAAGCCAAAAAATTGTACTTTTGCACAACGGAAATACGTATTCTCCTGTATCAATTGGTAATTCTACCAAGATTAAAGAGGAGTATAAAGCTGTTAAATTTGTCCTTGAAAGGCTTAACTACAATACTCATATACGTCTCATTTCTTTTGACTGGTAAATGGATAATTATCCGCTGAGTCAACAAAGTGTGTATACCTAGTAATCCTATCCAACGAGAAGCTTAAATCTGTTATCTGGTATATTCGAATACCGATGAAAGATTCCAATTTCACATTAGAAAGGAGTTCACTGCATGTAATTTCTCCTAAGATGTCGTAAATAAAACTTTTTAGGTGATGAAAAAGACCCCAACTACAACAGTTGGTCCGAAAATTCGTATCTGCATATCGAAAATTTGAGCACAACCATGAGCATAAAAGCTCACTTCCTGTTCAGTCATCTTGATATATTTCCTGATCATCTTGTTGATTAGCAAGGGGAGGGGTTCTACCAAGACATCAGAACAACAAAAGTAAGATATCAGGGCAGATGAGATGAGCAATTGAACATATTATGTCAGACCATTGCCGGAACCTTTCGAGAAACTGCACGAAATAGCTTACAGGCGAAAATCGTACAAAAAACAATTGTAATTCAAATATATTAATAATTTTATATTACAACAGATTATTTCAAATTTACAATAGGTGGTTGACATAAAACTGATTGAATTAATGCCACGTTATTTGAGTAATTAGGTAAATACTTATATACATGAACGGAGTTTAGTTATGTACATAATATCCGTGAAAGTCTTTAACTATGATAAATCTATTACCCCTAAATATAGTGCTGTTGCTGTATTTTGATTTCAAAGAGTCTTCTGTGTGTAAAAATAACGAGTAGATTGAATTTATAAACTTTATAGTACGACTGAGCCGATTTTTTATCTAGTCATTGCCGCGAAAATGGGAGATTTTGGTCAAAATAGCCCCATGGGTTATCTCCACAACAAGAGCTAATTTGAAAAAACTAAGGTCATATTCGGAATCAGTGCCCTCCAGAACCCCCCAAACCACTCTTACTTTGTCTGCCTAAAAATATGTGTTGACCAGTGTAATATATACTCATTCACGAAATAATTTTCGGCGCCATTCGGGCTCGCCTCCCAATGGGGGTTTGGGGTGCGGCAGTTACGGTCCTGCAAAAATAGTATTCGTTCTATTCACATCATTCAAAAGAGTTGATTAAAGGTTAGCATAATGTGAGCAGTCTATAGAACAGAGACAGATTACATTGCAATTCGTTTATGATAACGTAAGCTGTAAGTTCTAATCACTTCGTTTGCGAGCAATGGAGGCTCAGTGAAACGCAGTAAATCCGTTTGTCCCACATATCACACGAGCGTATCGCGAACAATCAAAGCATTAGACAAGATACAATAACCGATTTCTTGATGATTTGAAATTGACTCGTAAATTTTGCTCCGAGTCACAAGTCAATCCACATTTTTGAAACGCCGAGTCAAGTCATTTTTGCAAATTACTCGAGTCACGTTTTGTCATACGAGAAAGTTGGCTCGAGTCATCCCAACACTGATATGTGTACGCTGCTCTAGAAACTAACCACTGCATAACAGTTATTTCGCAAAAACAGGGCGGGCCTATTTTTATTTTGAGGTTGTTTTATTCGGTGAGCCGTTCAATCTCCCTGTGTCCACACCATATAGGACACGATGGACATAGTGTCCTAAAGTGGTGTGGACGCAAGCAAATCGTACGGATCACCGCGATTGGAATACGTCATTCTCACCATTAGCCTAGTTTGCCGAGCGTTAAATTTATAAAGCGGGTATAAATCGAAAGCTGCTTCGGTACTGATTACGAAAATATAAATTTTAGTCTGCTCTGGGTCCTGGAAACCCCGAGAAAAATCAGCGTCGAATTTTGCATTGTGACTTAGTTTCGCAATGTGACGCAACAACTTCGCCAGGAATAGGGATGTCGCAGTGCAGGAGGGAGTGAGGGGTAGTGCAGCGATAGTGAGAGTGTGTGAATGATCAATCGCTTGCGCAACAATAGGCAATATGCTTGTGGTTTGCACTGCTACCCACTTGCTTCATGCGACATTGTTATTCCAGACGGCATGGTTGCGTCACCATGTCAAACATCGCCACAATGCAAGATTTGATGCTGATTTTACGGTATTCCAGGACTACTGTAGGACACTATGGTGGGGCAGTGTCGCAGATACTTTGCTACTATAGCGCATAGAATACCCTTGTTTGGTTATCGCAATACTGCGGCCCGCCGCACTCAACAAGTTGTAAAAATGGTCCTCCATCTATTTTCAGTAAACTGGTGACCTGGCCTACATTAAACTGAATAAGTAATCGTGCATTGCACTCCTGTCTCAGTTTTTCTGAAGCTTAAATAGGCCTACATTGGATTCGTGTTGGAGTTACGTGGGATATGTTTGCTGTTCCAACAAAGGCATAGCCAAGTTATTAGCTGTTAAGTCTGTTGTTACGCTTGGTTAGCGCAACCAAATAGTGATCGTATGCGGACGTTAGGCAATGTTTGTGCGAAGTCATTTGCGGCTGCCAACATTAGACAGCGTTACCGAAACAGGGTAATTCCCTACCAAGATCATTGTGTCGCTGCCTGCGAAGCCAATGACTCTCTGCTTCGCCAGAGTTGGGCCGTTGTATACGTAATATTTATCGCGAGATATCATGCTTGTACTGTGCAGGTTTTTGTGACAGTTACTTTTGTTCTGTGACTGGACAGTATGTATCGCGCGGCGAATATTCGATAGGAGTCGTATGCAAGATATTTCAGTGATCTTATCTGTGATGATGCCATAAACATTCTGAAATATGTCACAGAAGAGTCGGCAATTCCGGCAGGCTGTGGTATTCATTTTGGAGATTACCAGTGGAAAGCTATTCCTGCTTGCTCGAGTGCTGTTTTCGATATTCTCATTTCTCTGCTCTATTCCAGCCGTTCTCAATATATTGAAAGACCGGTAATATATCAAGACAAATTTTGCGGACCGGTGAACCTTAGCCTACAACAAATCATTAACCGATAAGTACCTGCGACGAATGCATGTAACTCAAAAGCAAATATCGTAAATTTCAAACTAATCAGAAAGCTGCCGCTGTCTTTTAGTGTTACTTGTGTTATGCGGAATTCTATTCAACTTTCTTCATAGTGAAGTCGCGTTAATGATGACTATAGAAACTATATTCGAATTCAATTTCAATAGAACAAGAGGTTTGGTTAAGGTAAGCACAGAGAACAGAAATATACATTTTGCTATTAAATGACTTTACTATACTATAGTTTACGACAACGTAAGCTGTAAGCTTCGATCACGTCGTTTGCGGTCAATTTATTTGTGAGAGATCAATGGAGGCTCAGTAAAACGCACGATCATTGAATGATTGATCGCTCTCACGGGTTATACCAACGTTTCGCGAACAATACGAACATATGCAAGTTACTGTGATTTTTACCGACCCCTGTTACTTGGTGATTTGAAATTGACTCGTGAATTTTGCTCCGAGTCACGAGTCAATCCGCGTTTCTGATACGTCAAGTCAAGTCATTTAAGCAAAGTGACTCGAGTCAAGTCAAGTCATACGAAAAAGGTGACTAGAGTCAAACTCGGATGCATAAAGAGTTCATGCGATGGATCTTAGGTAGCCAACGTCATAATGTTGCAAGTAAACTGCTTAAATGTAATCTACGTCTCGAGTTAGTGTTTTTAACGGGACTTCACTCTGAAGTAAGTTGAATAGAATCACACATAACACGAGAAACACCAATGTAGAAAACCGTTTTCTAAATTTCAATATTAACTGGAAACTTGATGATTCATTTCCCTACTTAATGGACGAGCATCCAACTTCTCGTATTTTGCAATGCACATACTAAACTACATATAATATATTTGGTGGACCGACAGGAAAGTCGGCACGGACGGGTAGAGATCCGCTAACAGGCGGTTGAGAATCACTTCTTTATGTGGTGTTACCCGGGTAGGGTTACCATATTTTGGAATCGTGAAAAGGAGACACTTTTATCAAATCATGAAAGTTAATTTACCGAAATTGAAAACAGCTGAAATTAAAATATTTACTGGAAATCTGGTTGTGTTGACTATAAAACAAAAATAAAAGGTCATCACTTTGACTCGACTTCCAAACTACCACCTTTTTATCGAAATTTCTCTGGTGTTGACTAAAAATAAATACGGTCATCACTTCGACTCGACTCCCGAACGACCCGCTCGAATGACTGTGTTATGACGTTTTTCAGTTGCCCGGTCCATTTAAGAAAAAATCATGGTAACCCTATACCTGAGTGTTCTCGATTTTAGAATATTTCGGCAACATTCAGAATCTGAGTCGACTAGGAATTGTTTCCTCATGAATAGATTTGTAATATGCATATCATTGGCCATCGTCAACGCATACATTGTATTCCGGTTTTGATCGGTGGCGAGCAAGACTATAAGCGGAGAATGTGAAACGTAGTCCAAATCATAGGTACACTGCGAGTGGCTTTTTCGGATATTTGAAATTTCCATGGTATGCCACCATTCGCGCGGTGTTCAGGTATTCCATCGACATTACTACGTAGCGAGATAACGTAGTGGTATATCCACAGCTGCAACACCAATGAATTACGGGTTGGAGTCCGACCAAGGTCGACTCCAGAATTCCTATCTAAGTGTTGAAGGTTTATCTAGGCTCGTCCTCGCTATCATCCGTGTAACCGGTGTCTCGTAAAAAGCCTAGAGTGGGCCGTGCTACAAGTCGGCAGTTACGGAGTAAAAGTGGAGAGAATTGGTCTGTTGTAAATGACCATAGTAGTCGACAAACACCATGGATACCACAAACAATATCGACATTACTCTACGCCTTGTTGTTTTCGAGTCCCCGTGCTGTTACCTGGAAGGAGAAATATCATGAATGTGTCATGATGAAGTTTATACACTTTTCCTGTGGACTTGACTGGCTATTAAAGAATTGAGAGCGTTATCCAGCTACATTCGTATGTCTTGTCTGAGAGGATGACTGTATTATCTTTTTATAAACCTTATTCAACTACAAGTTACAACAATAGATAGTTAGGCCCTAAACTTTAGGCTTAACTGCAGGCCCTGTGTTCTATGTTTAATTTGTAATCTCATGGGACAATTCTAATAATATATCCTTGTGTACTATCAATATTACATCGCACTCGCTTATGTGGATCTATATTTCGATGGCTTCTACCGACTTTCGATCTCAACTTGCGTAGATCCTCTGGGTATATTTTGTTTGCACATCAACGCGCGGACTGTATAGGATATGCTGAAGCGTTTTGTGTGGTACAATGTACTGTACCTTAATGAAGCTACGGAACAGATTCAGCAGTGCTCTCGAGAAATCCAAATGATAACAATGTCAGGGAATGTAAAAATGGTATTTAATGTCTCGTGAGTGGTGGATTAATGATTCTACCAGCCTATCTAAGCGCAAGCAAGTGCTTCCGATACCGACCCGGAGACGAATGATGCTTATTCACACATAAATCAAATTGATAAAAGAATACATCGTTGTCTAATGCAGAAATCTAGCCGGCGTACGGGATCCATCTTGATTTGATATGTTTATTGTATCATTAAAACCAAATCCGTGCGATTGGGGTGTTGGCTAACCTGTTTATGGGGTAATATAGGTATATAAACCCGTTTTACACTGTGCTCACAATCAATGTAGCGTTAGTCAGATGCCGGATACGTTGTCCGGACAGGTCTAGACCGTTAAGGCGTAAGCTTATATTCCATTGCAAGTCATCGTCAAAATTGTTTGCAAAGCGATGGAAGATATTGATTTTATAGGATTATTATTGCATTTGCTTACTCCAGTTCATGCATTTGGTGACGCTTAAAAAGTCAGCATGTGCTTCAACATTGGGTCATAATGTGGCCTGAGTTTTCGCTAGGTATCGTGTACATTAGTGTATCAACCTCGCTGAAATGTATGGTTGGAATTAGTAATATGACGTCACGTGACGTCATAGTTTCGTGTTTACACAGAACCTTTCAAAAAGGTTCGCGTTGACACGAGTCTGAACCGTTCAGGGGATCGCACCATTCCTAATATTTATATGTGAATGCGTTGTGCTCTAATTTTCATCGAATTAGGTGCATCATATCATTAGATTGCCGTATCCCGTGTGGTACAGTACATAATTCAATTCAACCGGATTCAATCGCCTCAATTTAATTTAAGAAGACAACATGATAGATAGATGCAGTTCCGAAGACGAATTGCTGCACTGAAAAAAAAATTTACCTCGATTTACCGCGAAATGTCTGGAAGCAGGGTGGCCAGCCACTTGGCAGTAATATAACATTACCGTCACTCAATGTAAATTTAACTTACACCCGTCCGGTAATCTAACTTTACATGCCAGACTGTAATGTTACAGTCACCTCTGGTATATTCAATCTACATTTTCTTCAAATGTAATTTTACCTCTTACCTACCTACCCACCTATAACCCTACATGCTGTCCTTGTAAATCAGATTACATGCCAGCTTGTAAATTCACGTCTCAGCCTACATCCATACCTATCCAAAGCAACGCGATGCCAAAATACCGCAAAAGTCTCTTCACGCTCTCAAGACGACATTAGGACAACTGTATATTCATTCATGATTCACGATGAAAAAGTATTGCTGCTGGAGGTATAATTCTTGTTTAGGAGGCATGCAAATATAGCACGAGTGATCCCAAGAAAAGGTGAATTAATT
Organism: Botryllus schlosseri; assembly: GCF_051294905.1. Taxonomy (NCBI): domain Eukaryota; kingdom Metazoa; phylum Chordata; class Ascidiacea; order Stolidobranchia; family Styelidae; genus Botryllus; species Botryllus schlosseri. The sequence continues at coordinate 27,297,710 of NC_137238.1, forward strand.
CCAACGCCGGATAAACTTCCAATTGTTTCTTTTTCTCGTCTTCATTCCTTCTGTGTGACTAGTATCTTGCAGTTCCACTAAAAATAATTCATGCGTAAGTCGCTATACTAAGCCAGGTTGCTAACCTAGACATGACTTATAAAGACCAAGACAAATAGGCTAACAAAAATATAACAAGTTTTGAAGTACCGGTACTGGTACATTGTGAGTTGACGACTCCTCATTTGACATGATATAGCAGAGATTCATGACTTAAATGATCAATGTATTGAAAGAAAAGATGCCTCATTTGATGCGGCATGTGAGCCAAACATATCGAGCAGTGGATGAAAACATATCTAAGCTATGACCCGATAAATGTCAATAACAAGCTAACAGTTTCAACTACTCCGCGGCAGAGTATGTGGTGTCGCAGGTCATTATACAAGTCGACCAATATCCCAAAATAGAGAATGGGGCGGCTGAAATATTTAAATCATGAAACCAAAGTCATCCGGGTGGTGTGTACAGTCGTAGATATTCACGGTAACTAATACTATACAGTAGGCTACTGTACCTTTTGCGATGCGCATCCCATTCATCAGTCCTGGGAGTCTTCAACGAAAGTCTCTACTTTCTTCAATCACAAGTCACAAGCTTCGCACCGTTAGCATTTGCATGCTCAAAGCTCAATATTAATGGCCGACCAGTCGGCTACTCGGCTCGACACGCAGACGACTTTGAAATAAGTGATATTCATCCGCTCACATATGCCACCAATAATATTTACTGTCCACGTTATAATGTTCAATCCAGGTTGGTTTTTCATACAGAAACAACTATCAACACCTATAGTCCCTTTCTTTTGCATCTAATTTCGTATATATTGATATTTATTGATCCGCGTGTGGTTCCCTACTTACTTACCTAACCGGACGCTATTTGTGATGTCACAGTTGATTGTTGGATGTTTACTACGAATCTCAGAAAAACCCGCAACGCGCAACCTAAGGTAACCTATTATAGGTCGCCGTGTCCGCCATTAAGAAATGGTCAACTGGGCCTGCTGTGCTGATATTTCTAGTTTCAGGAATAAGATTATATATCCTAAACTGATTTTTGTAACTCATTAGCTCTATCTGTTACAACAAATCTAACCGCCGAGACCGACCGTGTAGCCATAGCCTTAATATAATGTCTATGGTGTAACTACATTGTCAGCTGCTTCTTGCACCCAACTATGCACTATACCGAAATTGGTACTAGAGGGTCAACCAGTTCCGTGTGACCTAATCCTGTCTCGCGAACGAGGTTGAATCAGGTCAAATCGCAACGAGAATGATATCACAGTGACATGCACTTCCACGTATCCACTGGTTGCTGGGGCTTGGAAGCTAATCAATTTTGCCAATAGCTTGGTAAAATGCCGTAGCGAGTAACTGTCAGTAACCTTGCGAAGAAATTCTGGTAACTTGACTTAGCAGCTAAATTAATGTAATATTACATATCAAAATGAAAAATGACAAGCTACACGCTGCTATTGGCTGCGACCGGTAATTCGTTGTAAAATTTACAGAAATTTCTTTGTAAATCTACCAGATTTTTTTGTGTGTGGTCTCATTTTGTTCCATATTTTTATTCAGAAATTGAGCTACTTTCGCCTTGATCCGTATATATCGTACTATACAGCCGACAAACATGGCACAAATGGCACCATCTTCGATCCGATTTTCCCAAAGAGACATCGGTCCGACTTTTACTCGAGGAGATTCGGTGCATGGGGTGATAGACGCTATCATAGCTGGGAGACTGAGCATTCACGACTTTTTGCCCATTAATGTGGCAGTTCATAACGACGAATACTACACTGAAAACAACAGAACGCTGTATGTATGTCGGGTACTGGAGTATGAAGGAGAGATATCAAGAGTTGAAGTTAAAATCGTAAGTATAGAGCTTAATACTGTAGGGCAGAACTAGGGTTTCGTATAAATTGATGCACCGTCCCGATGATGTGATGTCAGTTGTGATCCGACCAACTAATTCCACGAAAATTATCTCTCTTTATTTGTAAAATTGGATTTATGAACTCAATACGCTTAGAAAATATGAAATCCAGCGATATTTCGTGAAACTACGAAACTTATTCTATGCTCGATCCACAGATCAATGGGAACCAAATATGGCATCGCCTGTCGACCACAAACGAGGGCAGAAGTGTTCGAATTCGCGGAGGAGTAATGCCTCGCCCTCACAGCGTTCAACAGGTTTGGAAGCATCTAGTCTTCATTCCCATATATGTTCTGTAAATCTTATGTAGAAGTCTATGTGAACAAGTATATTTACTTCACCGCTGATGTGAATCCTGGTTAGCGGCATCTACCGGGTGATTGGTATGCTTAGGATATCTGGACCGCATTAAAAGGATACGGTATGTCTGGGTTGGCTACAAATCATGTCATATGGAGACAGTCATTCAGGAATTGGATCAGGGGTGTCCAAGTTTCTCTCGGAAGAGTTGGGCACAGAAAAATTAGCAAGGTCCATATGCTGCACATTGGAACTGATCTGTTCAAATGTGGTTACTTTCTGTAACTCGCATTCCCCTCAATCAGTTACTGTTACTACGTTGCGTATTTTTCTTGGCACTGTGTTATCTATTGCAGTGGGAAGATCGCAGCTTCCGATGCTGAAGTCATGGGTAAAAGGCCTAAGACCGTAGGAGAAAGCAGTGTGAATTACCTTCATTAACCTAACAGTGGCGTTAGTTTTGCTCCCTGTGATTCAATTTCCCTAGGCTTCTGCTGACTTGGAGACACAGTGTTGAAAGTGCAATGCTGAGCGGAAATCTTCTTATGTATAGGTCGCATTGGCGTATGTTTTCAAAAACGGCTATGATCCAATAAATACATGCTGTTGGCCCACTGGACGTTGTTGTGGGAAGTGTATCGGTATTATTCTTGAACCGTGCATGATTTATTAGGTCGGTTTATGCACCAAACATGGGTGGAATACTATTTCAATGCGATCGAATGCGATTACTTCCGACTCGCGGGATTATGATCACAGCATAATCTCACAGCATAGTCATTAAGCTTACGATTATATGAAACAGTAACCCCGATTATTTGCGATAATATTTATTTTCCTCTCTTAAACATTTAGACTTGATTGAAAATTCGAAAACAATATACCGATTTCAATGAGACTGCAACATTTCAGAGCAAATTTTTGAAAGTTGTTAAGTCATTTGCTGATTACGTCATATTAAATCAATTGTATATCTTTGTCTCTGAGACTTTCTCACCCCGAACAATATCCAGTCTAGCTTCAACCGATGCTAATACCAGGGTATGTAAGCGAATGGCTGGCGACAGATTCAAATCACGAAATAATTGGTTTCGACTTCAATTAGGACGATCGGGTTATAATAAAAAATGAACACTAAATTATGTTATAACGAATTTTGCTTCTCATAGTTTAAGACACGTACAGCCTACCTACAATTCACATACAGGGATATTGCGAGCGGCCACTCGCAGTAACGTCAATAATAGACCTTCAAATTATACATACGATTTATATCAACAACCGCTGAGTTTTGATCATTTGATATGGAGCTCGGCATATTTTATTTGACTGGTAGATCGTTCAAATATTTTATCTGTTAGGGGCATTTGTCCGGCATGCATTCTTTATAGCCAATAGCAGCAACACTCAAACTGCCTTCACTCGGCAATCAAAACCTACTATAGTAATAACATAAGGACTAGGGCGTTCGTATTTCTGTTCTTAATGTTGATGCGGCATACTCTACGATTGGGATCATCTCGACATGCATTATTACTAGGGCAAGTTTTTGCAACTTTTGCAACTTTTGTCTATATTTTTCATGCAACTTTTTTCTGCAACTTTTATCAAGTATTGCGCAAAATATGCTATAAAACTGTAATAAAGACTAAATTAATGGATTTCAAGTGACAATGCGGTCCACCATAGGCGCCGGACGCGGGTATACTGGGTATGCCGTGTTTACCTATAAATTTTGTTCGGGTATGCGGCATACCCACCATTCCGTTAGTCATGAAACTCTCTGAACTAACTGGTAAATTGTGCGATTCGGAAATAAGCAAAGTAATTTATTGACGTGCTACTGCTTACGTGAGCAAATTATCAACACATTGATGAAACGTGAGTAATTAGAAGACGCGACGCGACACGGCAAGACCGGAAGCTCGATACCAAATATGTTGATTTCTACACGCGCGAAATGTTGTAATTGTGGAAATGACCCGACCAGACATCAGTCCAGAACTGTATGCCAAATTGTTAAATTGCCAAGCAACTTCATGCTCTGTGGAACGACGTTTCAGCATACTACGCAAACTGTTCGCAAACGATCATCATTTCTCCCCCGACAATATCTGGAAATATTTGAAACTATATGTAAATAGATCGCTTGATTAATTCACTGTCGTTCAAATTTGAAAGTCTTTTCCTGTTTCTCGGACGCCCGATCGATGCGATCGAAAATGATATTTTCACTGCGTCACCTTTTCCAGGAAGCCCTGGATCATGTTTGCAGACCTAGGGAGGTGGTTTGGGTGTGATATTTGATTTGGGGGGAGTATCGATTATTTCGATATTTTCTTGCTGCTTTCATGTAGGTTTCAAACCATATGTAAATAAAAATGTAACCATGATCGATTGAATAGCGAAGGAAGAAACGGAACAAGCAGAGACCATGCAGATTTTAAACTGCTGGAACCTTTCGAGTATATCTCGTACCCTCATGATTTCAAAAAAAATGTATAAATGCAACTTCTGCAACTTTTGTTAAAATTTAAAAAATAAATGCAACTTTCTCAGGTTTTTAGTGCAACAAAAACTTGCCCTAATTATTACATAAAGTTTCATTCAAAGCATATTGGTGATCTTTCTACTAGCTACCGGTATCTGTTGATCACCAGATGTAGTTTTCTCAGTCTACTATGTCAAATATCTACCAACTATACACGACTGTGTGCGAAGAATGCGTTTCTTTCGAAGCAGTCAATGGCATGACTAATACTTGTGATGCAGTGGTTGTCAAACTGCGATACGCGTGCCACTAGTGGTGCGTGACAGCTTTTCAAGTGGTACAAGTAGAGTTCGGCGGTTATTGAATGTATATTTTATGTGAATTTGTTGCCATTTACAGTAGTTAAGACAACTTCAAAAACATGATGTAAGAATTACTTCAGTTATGCAACAATTACAGGTTGGTATTATTGAACAGCAGATTGACAACAGAGAAAACCAAGCAACTCAATTCCTGAGCTTGGCTAAATATAGACCACCGCCACGGCCTGAATCACCACTATAGTATAGGCAGGCTGAATTTTAACAACGTCGAAACGAAAGTATAATCCAAAATACCTAAAGCATGGATTCATAGCAATTTATTACGGATAATAATGTTGGCCACAATGTGTTGTTTGTATGAGAACCATTTCAATGGGCCCGTAAAGCACAGCTTATTTGAACGGCACCGTGATACTAACCACGCCGAAAAGAAAAATAGAGATCCGGCCAGAATATGGGACTGTGAGCAAGGGCTTTCCTATCTTAATGGGCATTGAGTCCAAATTGAGTAGTGTTTCTTGCTATTCATTGGTGTTATGGTACAACGTTGGTTCTTGAACGTTTTATATGGCGACCAAAATCTGAGGGGCTCAGATTGCAAGCACTGGACTGTTCTGTTTCGACCATTTCAACGACGGGACATATCAATATCGAAGGCTTTTGCCAACCAGTGACGATCATTTTTGGCCACGGTTTTAGCACCACCGATCTTTCCGGCACCGCTATTTGCCCAGCTGCGTGTTGGCAGAACATTGATGTCGCGACGCGGAAGGGGTCCGCCCCAAAATACCTGCATCTAATAGTCTCGCACGTTGCACTCCCCTAGACTAAATCATCGCAACGATCTTCGACGGCGTTAGGCGATACTATAGGAATATACCGATCTCTCAAAATCGCGAACACAGTGAGCAGCGTTACCATGCAAAAACGTCAATGGAATCACTATAAACATCTAATATCAAAAAGGCATCATTTAATATAGCCAAATATCTTTTTTGAAGAAGGCATCAATTAAGTTGTTTGCATTTGTCTTGATAAATTTAGGGTGGGTTTTGAATTTTGAAGGTTCACCGGTCCGCAACATTTTTTTCGCAGTTTTACCGGCCCGCGCAGTCAAAAGGTTGGGAACCACTGGACTATAGTACTGAACACATTGATGTTGGAGATGTACATTGCACGCTATCCACAGTATATCGCGCGAGGCGCGTAGAACTACCTTGGTGCAAGATATTCAGCGAATATAACATACATATTGAAAGATCGTTCTGGTGCGTTCGTGACTCTAATCGGCCCCCTTTGCGACCCATAATTTAAGAACGCCTGTGGTATAGCAATACCGCCAACGACTATAGTAAATATCGGTGGTCATGCAGTAGCTAACGTGGTACACGGCGTCATAAAATATAACTTGATGGTACGCCTTCCGAAAATTTTTAAGAAGCACTGTTGTAATGTAATAATGAGTATGGAGTAGTGTACAATGTCAACGTTTCTATTGCCAATAATTTGATACAACGCTTTTCATGTCATAGTTATATAGTTTATGTCATGGTCTTCATGAAATTTAAAAATTCTGTAATTGTCCTTTTCCAAAGAAATCGATTGGATATGTGAAATAATCGATTGAAAACAACGTTATATGCAATATATGAAATATATATATATGAAATATTCGATTACAATTACTTCGAATCTAATCGACTCCATCTACGCGGAAATTTCGTAATCCCACAGTCACATATATGCTATGAGCTAATGGGGTAGTAGCTGAGTCAATTTATATCACTGGAGTGTCATTCATGGATGATTTTAGTAATTTAATCAAACGACATCTAGATCCGAGGGCCCGTACAAGAGCGAGACATGGACTGCTGGCGACCTGTAGCGGTAACATTAATTTTGCAAATAATCGTGCGCCTAAATACATGTTATTTTTAAATATTTTCAAGGATCCAGTGCCGGAAAGGAGCCATTCTGATCAGAGGTGAGTGATAGCGGTAAAACGAATATCATCCTAAAGTGATTAACAATCTCTATTCATACATTACACAGTCAAAGTCATCACGCACCTATCTATGGCATGAAATGTCTCTTGGTTTTAAATGTAATTACGCAATGTTTCGTAAACAAATACTTGACAGTGTTTCATTCGGGGATTCATAATTAGTAATACCTATAAATGAACCTTTTTTTCCGTAACTCAAAATGCTTTGGCGTAAAGACAGCGTCTCATTCAAAATAATTGGGGTTGGCGTTTTGCTTAGGTACAGTAAAATTCAGAGGTGGATTTAAACATTCTCAGTTTTGACACTTGATAGTTTATCTGATTAACTCGCTGGCGGAAAAACAGCAATTGGGCATGTGACGCTTCAACATGTTACTTTACACTTCAATACCGGCCCCCTAGCCCATAATTCACCATTACTTTAACGATAACCCGAAGCTCAGCCGGAAGCTCAACCGGAATCCTAAGTCAACCCTAAATTAAACCCTTGTCTCACCCTCACCCTAACTTTGAACTCAATGCTCAAGTGTCGTGTGCCCGAATGCTGCATTCCAATTGGTCGTATGTTTACGTTGCCGTTATCATGACACACGCAGCGTTGACATTCGCTATTTCGGACGCGAGCCGCTGATGAAATATTTCGAGTTTGGAAGATGAGACTGTATGTGTTGTGTACAGTAGGGGTCTTCAGAAATGACTTTTTTCTTAAATCGTATTGGCTACTTGATAAAATTGTTAGGTTACCTAATTTAAGCTTACACATTAAATTTGGTTCAATTCCAGCCAGTAGCCGCATTGCTACAGAATAAGAAAGTTTCTATTTATTATATAAAAATAACTAACAGAAATAGTAAAAATAAATAACAGAAAAAGTATTTACGGTGGGCACCACTAAAATGGATAATTAAAGAATTGGTCACCGTGAATACTATTTTATTCATAATCCAAATTTTTCGACTGCAATAGCTCCGCTTTCACTGGTTGAAATTGAACCAAATTTGTTGAACATCGTTTCTACTTTCTATAGACAACTTAACACTTTCATGGAGTGAACAGAAAATTTGAAATTTTTTTGTTATTTATTTTTACATAATAAATAGAAACTTTCTTCTCCAGTAGCAATGCGGCTACTGGTTGGAATTGAACAAATTTTGGTGTGTAGGCCTAAATTAGGTAACATGTGTGAAGCCTTGGTCACTTTTTCCTCGAACGTGTCAAAAATAACGAAGATGCCGTTATCATTACAGGGATGTTGGTAACAGCGGGATGGGAACTGCTGCTGCTGTTGGTGCTGTTGGACTCGCTGCTGGTATTGGATATCTGTTGTGGGGGAGCAGGTAACTTGACCTGTTGCGTAGTTAATTGAGATATTTCAACCGTGAAATCCCAGTTTGTCGACGTTTCTCAGTGGTTATTGAACTATAAAGTCGTAATCTGCAGGCCCAGATTCAAACCTCATTGAAGGCTGCCGCCACCTCGAGCCATTCGCTAGCAAATCAATTCGCTTTTCAACCACGAAAATACTTATATTTAGAAGTAGCCATCAAGACTTCATTATCTTCTCCTTTGTAAATGACATATGCTGCTATCTGGATGCCCGAATACGTTTGGCAAATTACATCTACAGCTCTTATCATATCTGCTGTGACATTTCCAGCCGCTGCAATCTGTTTCACAGCAAACTATTCCTTTTTTACAGGGATAAGCGCTAAATGCAAGTGTGTGCAGATCTCCCAAAGCGTCCGGACAGGAAGGCCCATGTATATATATCTGCTTGGTGATGATTCCGTACTGTGGATTGCTTTTTGCATAATGTATAATCATTTCAATCGGTTTTGTTCTTATTCAAATGTGTCTGTTTTTTTTTCTCTGAATGATATCATTTTCCCGATGAGTTCAAAGATGACGGCTTGGTTTTCAAATGGCATATATATAGCAATATGGTACCCTATTGCAAATGTCTTACGAGATTTGTTGAATTAAATTATTATACGGTTCTATTCCATCCTAATTCCACGTAAAATATATATTGATGCGATATTGCAGTATTTGTCATATATAGTCACTCCGTCGTGCACAGTTCATGTGGTCTAGTGACATTCATATTTAGATTTCAGTTGTTTCCCGGATTGGGCTCACGTGAGATAGCTATACAGCGGCCGCCAAAATTAGACCTCGCCTATAGTCCTCGATACCAATCTTTTATAATATCCATCGATGGGTGATTGCGATATTGACCACATGGTCACTGTCACTCCGTTTTGCACTATTGATGAAATCTTGGGGCATTCATATGCAACTTTTAGTTGTCTCCCTGAATAGGTCCCCGTGAGATATCTCTACAGCGGCCAACAAAATACAACTAGCCCAGTCGATAATTTTATTGAGCTCTCAACCGGGATGTCATTTGGTATGATCAAGGGTGCCACGACAAAACGAGGTTTTGCAAGACAGCAGCATAATACTTTGTTAAGCTTGAGCTCGTTAGCTGCATATTATATGTATTTAGAACCCGGTGAAGTTGCAGTCTCTAGGGAGGCACCGGAATACAGCGTTGAACAAACTGGATACATTGTCGTGACACAATTAAGAGTGCATTGTATCGCTGACCTGTGGTAATCCGAAAACTCGTAATATACTTTGGAAGGATACCCGTGCCTTGTCTAGAATGATAGTGGCCTTTCCGGACTCCTAAATTCCCTCTTTTTTCGCATGTTGTCCTGTTTTTCTTTGCTGTCAATAGAGGAGATTGAAAAGGGTCAACCCGGAACAACTCGCTAGTGGATCCTCGATTTTTCCAGCCTTTCCGCGACCATTTGGCACACCACCAAACTTGAAGCCTAGTAAAAGTGTCCTCTTCTGGGGTTAAAAAGTAGGCCAAAATATGAAAACTGTGCAGAGAAATCAAGGTACAAACGTTGTTGCTGTTGGGAACATGCAAAGATATTGCGACAGTCACGCATCACCCGAACCGTTTCTGCATTTGAAGGCAAGATACATACACGTTCACGTTTCACGGAAAGATATGCACGCAGAGCATATCTATATTATGGTATAATTGTAATATTTATATTATATTTACGGTTTGAATATATATGGCTCTGCCTTACCAGCGTACCCTGACCGAACGTTATTGTGCTAACCAACTTCCAGAGCGTTTCGCGCATCCCAGTATCGTTGAATTTCTGCAGACTCGGTTGCATGTAAATCTAAAAGTTCAAAGATTTTGCCCAAAAAGGGAATTAAAATTGTTGCTTTCCTTTCAATAAGACTTTAACATAAAATTATTGGAACAGATAAGATTGTCGACTTGGGTTATGGTGTTGTTGTTGTTTATATTAACGCATATAATTGGCGCTTGCAACTCGTGGTTATTTGCGCCCACACAGTAAATTTCATAATCGCATAATGGCATGTCTTCATGAACTTCAATCTTTTTTTTTCGGCTCATTTGCTGCCTCCTTTCACGAGTTCGGCTCTCTCTTCGTCTGGGCTTTTCAATGTGCTGTATTACAGCGGGATCGGCGATGAGGAGCCCAGATAAACCTCCGACACATCGAAACATGGCAGAGCCGAGACTCGAACCATCAACCATCGAGGTCGTGACTACAGTGTTTAACCAACTGCGCCACTCGCTTCCGTCGACTTGGTTAACAACTTAAATTGTATACCCACAATTGAATTGTTTAAACCTCATAAAGTTAATCCATATTGTCGAGAACTATAGTTTTCCCTTTGGTTGGGTTCCACGGGGCGAACAATGTGGAAAACTACCTTTTTCGAATTTTGCTTGGAATATCGCACGTTTCCGGTTATGAAGAATATCACGACACGTCTCCGTTACCGCCACGCGCTGGGACGAAATCACGAGCTCATAGTCCGGTGCAGTCCGGTCATTTTCTTGAACGTGGAAAATTACTCGACTTAAGTCAATGATGTATTGACCCGACTTGTACTCGAGTCATTGCGCATGACTCGATCAAGTCATATGGCTCGGGAGTCAGGCGGCAAATATAATAAGCATTTCGTTGTAACTTCGAAGAATAGTAAGCTTCCACACTATTGGTATCTCGCTTATCAGTACTGGTATTTGTAAAGTAGGGCCAGAAACTATATGAAGTGAGGAAAATGACTAGGTTATGAATACGAGGTATTCAATATCACTCAAACAAAACTGTGTAAAAGTAAGCTGAACAGGACATGTACTCGGACTTCAGTCTCAACACTGTGAGTAGGCCTCGAACTTTTGAATCATGACTTGAACTAGGAATTGAATCGGTGCTGAATTAAAATGACTGGAGTCGAAACTATAAAATTAGAATTTATTTGTGACCCTGTGACTTGATTACAAGTCTGTCATAAACTTTTAGGGGTTTGCATCAGCCCCACCATCTATATTGTCATTCAAGTCCGTTATGGCAGGTATTCCCTAAGTGTGCGACGTGGCACATTGGTATACCGCCACAGATTCGCAGGTGTGCCGCGAATCTTTTTCTAGTTTTGCAGAAAAGCTTCATAGTTCTTTAAAAAGCGGCGTGCTACTTTGAAGCGTTCCAACTGATTCATAAGCAGGCCGTGTTATTTTTGGCATTTCAGGAGCCAGATGCCAAAATTGCCAAAAATAAAAATTTGAAAATGCCAAAAATAAGCAATTTTTGGCATATGCCAAAAATAACACGGCCTGCCAAACAGTGTATTTCGTTCATGGTGTTGTGTTAACAGGACAGCGTTACAAGCGAGAAGAGCGTTTGTGAAAGGCAGGTTTCTTAATCTGGGTTCAGCCCACCCATTAGGGGTGAAAGAATGGTGTCCTAAATGGTGAGGGCACAGCGAGATTGAACGGCTGACTGCATTTGGTTTACGTCATACTTTCCATTTGTCCAAGGGCAATTTTACGACCATTTTTGACCGGCTTGTCGAGCGCTAAATTTGATAAAACGGGTATCAATGAGAAGCTGCCGCAGTACTGATTATTAAATTATAAATTATATTCTGCTCATGGAACTGGAGCCCCCAAAGTCAACCACGATTTTTGCATTGTGATCGAGTTGAACATTGTGGCGCAACAAACTGTCTGGCTATTTCTGAGCGGCATGGTCTCGTTTTGCCAGACAGTCTTGTTGCGCCAATGTTCTTAAACAAGCTAACCTTCCCAGGACTCTTCCATGCGAGTTGGTAATATTAAAGCCACCTGAAGTGACAAAAGTCCTCCGAAAATATATCGGTAGACTGAAGGAGAAATGATAGTCGGGCTACTAAATAGAATGTGTTGAGATAGACAACACAGGAAACTCCTGGAAAAGGATCGGGAAGAAAATTCTTTCCGCGATGAGATCGATGGCACTGGCGAAGTGATCTCTTTTCATGATGCATGGAAGCCGGTTCGGCCCTCCAAAGATTTTGAAGCTCTGAAAACCTTTTGTGGATGACTGGCAACATTCTTTCCCTCAACGGCTTCTTTTGAAGCCGATATTTCCCAAATTCGCTGGGCGAGAAATGAATTTAGGAGAAACTTAGCTGACCTGAGCTTGGAAGCACTGTTACAGTGCAAACGATTTAAACCAGTGGTTCTTAACCTTTTTTCTTCCAGCGCCCCCTTTCAAAAATTATCGTGCTCCGGCGCCCCCCAACTTCATATTGTAAGGAATGTAATAAAGACAATGAGTAAGACGGAGGGCCGTAACAGCACTTCGTGAACCCCCCTAAAACGATTGCCTTGCGCACCCATAGCGTGATAAACTGAACCTCTGAGGGCTTCGCCCCAACGAACCCATATCGTGATTTTGATGGTCAGCAAAGCTTGTGTGGCCTGGTCGCCCTAGGTACCAAAATTTTCTATAATGCATGAATGAATAGGTGGTAATTACATACATAAGTTGCTATAAACTTTTTATCCTCTCAGTCCACGTAATCAGATTTACCAGCAGCACTGAGTGAGCTGTTGTATAGGAAAATGAAGGGCACGTAATTAATAATTAAACATATTCGGGCGTGCCTGCAGGTACAATTATTCGTTACCAGGGCCGTAACAGCACTTCGTCAGCCCCCCCCAACAAAAAACGTTTTTCCAGGGCCCCCATCGGGTGATAAACCAAACTTCCGGGGGACTTCACTCCCAGACCCCCATTAGGCTGTCCTCTATTTGTTGATAGCCAAAAAGGTTTCTACATTGGCTATCCATTTACTGAGGCAGCTATTTTCGCCTAGTCGCGCCAAGCGCGAAAAATTTCACTAATTAATGATTAAATTGTTCAATCATATCGGGAATTGCATGCAAATTGAGATCAATTTTTATCCTTTCTCTGCTCACGTAAACACATTTACCGGTAGAGCTGAGTGAGGTGCAATAGTTCCCTATAAGCTGCTGACACGGTCTCTGCGCACAGAAAATCTACGTTGCGCACAGCAAATCCGAAGTTATGACCTTTTTTTTAGTCGTTACGCACTGTTGTCCAAGGGTCAGCGCAGTGAGTTGTTGAGTGTGCGCAGACTCATCAAAACTTAAAGCGCGAGGTTTCTTGGAAACTGTAGGGCCCGTTACTAATAATTAAACATATTCGGGCGGGCGAACCCGTTGGTATGACTTCGTTGCATGATGTTATTTCATGACCCCCTGCCTGCAATATCAAAAAATATAGAATCGCTCAACTGGGATATCGCCCAACAGGAATATCCCTGTCGCCCAATCGTACTAAACTACAAGACGCACACGATTTCAGATTGGTATTTCTTCACTGGCATATAATTTTTCCCTGCCAGATGGAATTCGTCTTCTAGGGTTCAGATTGCCAAGACAGGCACATTCAGTGTCACTCATTTGAGCGCCCATGGACAATTAAACCTATATGTATTTTGAAGGCTATACACTGTTAGAAAAATCCGTAAATTTACACCTTTTTGAGCAGTAAACGAGTTTACATACGTGGACGTAAGAAAATTTACTGTTCTTTACGCTGTATTCAATTACGGACATGAGATCGTAACCCGATTCACGGAAACAATCCGTAAATTATTTCATTTGTCACATGTATGGGTGGGCATTTCTTGTGGTCAAGAAAAAAGATTTTGATAAAATTGTAATTCCATATACAGTAGGGTTACACAAACGCGTAGAGAGCTTCTTGGAGGTACAGAACTTCAATATACAATTAAATAGTATATTCATATTGAAATGAACCCGAATATTTTCGGCTGACACTCGTCAGGGGTAATCGTCAGCAACTAGTAGAGAATTGGAAAGAACATTGTATATCAACAATCGTATCACAAAATATGACGTCACCAGCATGAAATTTCGAATGAGAGAGCGTTCAATGTACTATTTTTAGGTGATACACGAACTCCTTTTGTTGACAGAGTTTTGGTTGGTGTATTTTGATAAAAGTTGATTCCAAGGCACACAAATGGAATTGTGAACGGCCTCGACCTACGATTCGAAATCGGTCGTCTCGATAATTATTCGCACAAATCGGATTATCCAACAGATGTTTGCCGATGGCAGAATTAATGGCTTTTGATTGATCAGCATCAATCTTGAGTGGATGAGTTAAGGGTGAGCTTTTCACATCGCGCGACGCACGTGTTCTGATAAATCTGGGGACATGTCGGTTTATGCGGTCCTGCAGACGTCTTGACGTTCTTCCCACGTAGCCACAATCACAGTGGCACCTATATTCGTACACTACATTACTTTGTTGAAGTGCAGGAAGCACGTCTTTGCGTGTTGAAGGGAGCAGTTGTGTTGTTGTAAAAATCACATTGGTTTTGACTGTATCGTAACATTTACCGACAGCAGAAATCAATTGTTTTTCAAAGCGGGTGGAAATGGGGCCAATCCAAGGTAGATGGATATAAACATCTTTTATTGTTCGCGCGGTGGGCTCTGTTCGTTTTTCTGCGTTGAATTGCGTTAATTTCCTCTCCATGCCGCGGCTGATGACGTGTTCAGGGTAACCGTTATCAAGTAAGATTTTTCGGATGTAGTCAAGTTCTAAACTCAGTTTGTTACCCGAACATATCATCAGCGCTCTATGCACGAGTGTGCCTATGAGGTTAATTTTTCTGCGCCGAGGACTAAATGAATTCCAGCGAAGGTATTGGCCTGTGAATGTCGGTTTTCTGAAAACAGACGTTTCAAATTTGTTGGTATTGCGCTTTTCAACTAATACGTCCAGAAATGATAATGAGTTATTGCGTTCTTTTTCTATTGTGAATTGCAAGGCCGGGTGAAGCGAGTTTAAGCGAATGAGAAATTGGTCACACTCCGATTCATTCCTGAAAATGACAAATGTATCATCTACGTATCGGCGGTACAATAGTGGTTTGGCGGACTCACGCTGGGACAGAAGCTCGCCCTCGTAATACCCTACGAAAATGTTGGCCAAAATAGGTCCCAGGGGACTACCCATGGCTAAGCCGTCTATTTGGCGAAACATGACCTCGTTAAAGCTAAATTCCACCGAGCAGGTTGCCGCTTGTAAAAGTTCCACAAAGACGTTACGCGGGATTGATGGTGGCGGTAACTTACCACCGTACAGCGCGTTGGCACAAATATCAATAGTCTCATGCAGCGGAACGTTCGTAAAAAGACTAGAGATATCAAATGAGCTCAGAAACACGTCTGGATTCGGCAAATCCAGGTTTCGTATTTCACCAGCGAACGTGAACGAATCGCGAACACATTCCGTGCCGTACAATTCCCGAACCGGTTCCAAAATGTCAATAAGCCATTTTGCCAGCTGATGGTGAGCAGACCCGATCATGGAAAGTATAGGTCTCACTGGGACATTGTCTTTGTGAGTTTTTGGCAGTCCGTACATGCGTGGTCTTTGCGATCCCGTCGGTCTGATGGCGCTGTATGTTTCTGCCGTTAGGACACCGTTTTTCTTCAATGTCAGCAAACGGTTGGTCAGTCGTCTTTCAATTTTAGGTGTATTATCAAATTCCGAAACCGAACCAAGCGAGATAAATTTGGTTTTGTCATGCAATATTGATTCCATTTTCGAAATGTAGTCAGCTTTGTTCAGAATGACAACACCGGATCCTTTGTCTGGTTTGGTGATGTGAATTTCAGGGTTGGATCGCAATGCTTTGATGGCTAGGAAACACTCTTTGTTCATCAGGAAGTCCGCCTTGTCGACCGGGCATCCACAATACGAATGCGCCAAATCTGATAACCGAGCTTTGAGAGCAGGTATACCCTCGTCTGATTTAGGTTCGTGGTGTTTTAATTGGCCGAGGAGAACTTCAAATTCCGCAAATACCTCCTCATTCTTGACAGTGGTAGGCGGCAGGCAAAAATTGAGCCCATGGGATAAAACAAATTCTTCAATCGGGCTTAGCTTATGATCTGATAAGTTGAGTATATTCTTCTTGCTTGGACTTGCATTACTACCGAATCGCTGGCTAACTAAGCGGTTAATGCCACGTTCGTTCCTTGTTGAATTCTGCTTTTCTTTGATAGTATCTATCGATGCCAAATAACGGCAGAAGCGAAATAAGTCGAAAAACGACAGGATTGAACGTACTTCCTTCTGCAGCGATCGACAAACACGGCGGAGAGTAGTAACCAACTTCTCATTCTTCCCAATCTCGTCACGCGTAGAGTGCTACGATCTTGCCAGTACACGGTTTTAGCAGGGCGTGTCAGAGATTGCTGAAAATCAGCATATTGAAAATAGGCATTTAATAGAAATAGGAATTTAATATCGCAACAATCAATAGGTTCATATTGACATAATTTCAGTAGACCAGCCGTTCCAACACCAAGTAGGCTTCAGAATAGAATGTAATGTGGGACATCGATTTTAAGGCTTATCGTCATCTTCAACTTTAATAACAACAGGAACTATTCAGGCGGGAAGCCAGCGATAGTCCTTTTGTTCAAAATCTCTGGGGCCCGTTTGGAATCTCGGTACGTTTTGCCTGATATATCAGGGGAGAATTGAAGATTCCTCTGTGAGCACAGGCGATTTTGGTGTGAGACAATCTCGTTTCCTGTGAGACACTGACAATTTTGCTGTGAGACAATCTCGGTCCCTGTGAGACACCAAGGATTTTCCTGCCAGAAAATCACTATTGCCAATAAGAAATACATAGGCCACCCGCACAATAGTGATTTTCTCGCAGGAAAATCCTCCCTATCACTTTTTGTCGAGAGTGATCTTCAAGAAAAACTTTGGAGAGAATAGCGTGGGTAATACAAGCAGTAAGCAGTGAGCAAGAGCCTCCCTGTCAGGTGAGCACGGGACGCCAATTTATGAGGAACATTGTGAGCAGTGAGAAAGGCACCCGGCAAGCCGTCAGGTGAGCACCTGCCACCGATTCCAAACGGGCTGGGGATTAGCGATGAAGATTGAGGTTAGGAATCACCAGGGTGGAAACAGCGGTTGTTTTCAGCAAAAGGTTGCGCGTGTGACAGAAGGGTTTCTTTCCCAGAATAAGGCACTAAATGGAAGGTTGCTCGTGACGATTGGAGTATTCGCCAAGGGCCGGGTTGGTAGGGCCGGGTTCTCCAAGGGCCGGGTTCTCTGGTAATCAAAAACGGAGAAGTTTTAGTTCACGCAGCTCAAGTACTGTACCGCGAATTTAGTATTGGGCGTTTGTTAGCCTGAGCCCTGGGATTGAAACGAAACTCATGCTTCTGGCGCGGTATATTTGGTGGCATTCCACAAACAAACGGAAGCGGATTTGATATGCCCTGTGAGAATATGTGGAATGAAACTCCCGTCAACGTCGGCTGTTTTCACACTTGAAAGGCCATATTGGATCTGGAATTACAGTTGAATGTCCATTTTGCAACGGTTTTAAAAGGTATGCTGTGGTTTCGTCGTTTTCGAGCCACGTTAGCTGAAATCCTACCGTTACTGAACACCATCAGAATATGGTTCTGCTTACTAATAGTACTGAAAATGCATTGAATAGTTCAATTGCTGACGACCGGGTGCTTGATACCAATGCTGTGAAATGTAAACGGAGCTATGAATCGGGGAATTATTATATCGCCTGTGGTGTTCACATCGGCAGTCGTCACAATTCACTTGCGAGGCAGCTATATAATAGCTAGTGGAAAATGAACGGCGAAAGAATAAATCAAAGGACCAGAATATGAACAATTCAAATGTTAATAAAATAAAAAAGAATGATGTGCAAGTCTACGGCTGCATTAATTGGTCACCCCCTATACTAATAATCTGAAAGAATTAGAAATGGACCAGCAATGGCTGCTCGAAGAAATCAGAAAAACCGTACGAGAGCGTATGGAAGAGTGAGATCATTGATGGCAACAACTTATCGGCTGAAGCGATCAATAATCAGTGGTATCCGCAATCAGGATTAAGTGGCTCATCCTGTTTGAAGATCAGTATATGGTTGCGCTTGCGCATTATTCCAAGCTTACTGGTAGGGTTGATGTAAAGGAACACACCATTCGCATGATGGACGGTAACTGCTGCTTCATTCAAAAGTAAGTATAAATAGCTATCCTTATATTTTGATATAGATAATGCTTAGTAACTTCATATCTCGATCGTGATAACATAGTCTGTCGCCGAGAAAAGCTCCTCAAAATTAGCTGCGTTTCAATATTGAGTTGTGAATGTTTGCAGACAACTATCTTCACTTCACTGTTATATATTTTATAAAAGGTGCCCGTTCTCTTTGCAGGGCGTTGAAAAACGTGAAGTCCCTGAAGGTTGTCACCACGATGGAAAGAGTTTCGACAATATGCGAAATGCTTCAATCACAATCATATACGACCACTAGTCTATTGGCATGCTGGAGTTATATTCTGGCGAATGGTAAGCAAAAAGCCTTTTTTTAGATGTTAGCCTATACCAGGATTTGTGCGTTAATTTCCCTTGTGTGCCTTCTTGTCCACCATTCCTCAATTCATGAAAGGACATTCCTCATTCAAAACTTGAAATGTTGTTCAGGACTTCGAAAATATTCTACGTCCAGTAACCTTGGTAGCTTTTGTACTATAGCAGGGGTCGCCAACTCAAAACGGGTCGCGGGCCACTTTTCAAATTTCGTAGCGGCCGCGGGCCGCATAAATTCAATATCGATATAAAGGGGGCAACCACGTTTTAAAACTCTACGTCAGTACAACGCTGTTCTACCTAACACAAGCAATGGGTATAGTGACCACAAAAAAGTAATATTTTATTAAAGGAATAAAAATACAACAAAGTGTCACTGTCATCAATTTCATTTTATTTTAAGCTGCGAGCTGTGCACAATGCCTAGAAACGCTTTTTGGGACTAGCGAGATACGTAACTAGCTGAAATACCATCCCCACTTGAAGCTCAATCTTGTGGGTAAGCCCTAAGCCAGTGGTTCTCAAACATTTTTTGATATGTCCCCCTATATGATACTGAAAAATTTCGCGCCGCCTTATCGTCATATCAGAAAATGCATCCATAATGCTGGCTATCCGAACGGATAGTTTGATAGTATGGAAGGTTATTGATGTTGACGAGAGAATTCTATAATATGAATTCCGGGTTATACACAGAGCACTAGCTTTAACTATGAATTCCAGGAAAATCGCGCCGAGCGCGAAAAGTTTTTTGGTTGAACGCAGCTCCACGGCCCCTTCAGATGCTTTCACGCCCCAATATGGGGGACGTACCCTCAGTTTTAGAACCACTTCCCTAAGCAGTTTTCTATAGGCGTCTCGGTATTGGAAGTGTTTGGGCCATTGCACGTCAATTTCAGAATTTCAAAATGTTTTCTTAGCTTTTTTCCAAAATCTCAAATCATGTCGCGGGCCGCAAAATATGACCTGGCGGGCCGCGTGTTGGTGACCCCTGTACTAAAGGCTATGTATCGTATACTTTGATATATGCTACAATCAATGTTTCAAAGCTTCAACAATAAAAATTAGTATCGAAACTATAATTCTCGTTGATAAATCAACTTTCAGCGGAGGGACGCGTATACTTTCAGTACACGAAAAAATGTCTTCTACTCGACTCAAATCATTAGAATTAATACTTGATTAAGATTCGAGTAGTCGAATCAATGTGCCTTGCTCCAGCAATCGAACAAGTCCAAGTAATGTTGATGAAGGTGTGCTGTACTGCTGTAATAACTAATAATCCATATCTGTTTTCAGGAAAGTGTTCAAGAAGACTTTGTGGAGGAGGCTCCATATCATCCGTTCTTGATCGCAATTGGTAAGTTATTGTTTAGATTGCAATGCAATAGTTTTGGAAGTGACATTTTATGCTTATGATTACATCAACACGTTAGCGACACGCGTTACATAATTTTAGGAATTAGCGTCGAAAGTTGGTGTAGCCAGTTGGCCAAATCTACATGAGTAGTGAGCACTCATATTAAGGAGGAATTATTTACCATCACAGGCGCCGACTTTTATTTTTTTACGAGGTGACAAAGTCATGTGACGTCATAATTTTTCCTTATCGATGACGTCACTGTCGCCCGGAAACGCACTTCACTACATGCCGCTGGGGTACATGCAGTGTTAATTCTATTTTGCCCTGCCCATCACCAAGTAGTCGAGTTATTAGATGGAGTCTTGAAACGGTACGATCATTCGAAAGTGTAACTGCGCTGCCAGTCCGTCCGACGGAATGCATCGAACTGAGAATTTGGTAACTTTATTTGATAACTTTATGACTTGAAATTGACTCGTGAATTAGGCCCCGAGTCACGAGTCAATTCAACTTTCTGATACGTCAAGTCGTTTTAGTAAATTGACACGAGTCAAGTCGAATCGTACGAAAAAGGTGACTCGAGTCAAGTCATGACTCGATTCATTCACTGGTTTACCATAAACACCTCTAATTTGGATAATTTATTAGGATGCTGATGTGACTATAATACCCGTGCATTTTTAGGCTCGACTGTCCACTCTACAGAAAAGTTTCCGGTAACCGCCGAAAAATCAATCATTTATTCGACGGAATCCTTCTACTCTGCAGTAGCTTATTTCTTCGTCTGCTTCTATGTCTTAAATATGGAGTACCCAGAAGAAGCAACAGCAAAGGTTCATGCAAAGGTGAGCTATGAGCGAGAGTGAGACCACAATTAAAACAGATTATACTGAATTTATTTGATAATAATTATGCACCTAGACTCCCCGAAACAGTGCTGATCTCGACTATGCCTACCTTGAGTACCTTCCATGCTTTACAAGACGACAATTTATATCTTTAATTCTTGTCCCAAGCAGTCTCTGATGCTACTCGAGTAGAAGTAATCAATTACCTAATTGGTGCATCCCATAACCACTAAAATACTTGTTTAGAAGTGCTTCGTAGTGCTTCGCCAACCCGAGGGCCCCGTGAGAGTGACCACCCATGGTGTAATTTTCTAAATTGGCCAACCCTGGTCAAAGTAAATCAGGGATGGCCAAACCGTGGCCCGCGAGAAGAATTTTTGAGTGGCCCGCGAAGTAATTCTCGAAGTTAGTTATAATTTCAAAAAATATATTACCCAGGTGATTTATTGTGAACTTGCAAGGCCAACCAAAAATTGATCAGCCTGACTGTGAAATACAGGATGTTGCAAGGCCAACCAAAAATTGATCAGCCTGACTGTGAAATACAGGATGTTGATGACTAAAATATCA
Source organism: Botryllus schlosseri (assembly GCF_051294905.1). Lineage (NCBI taxonomy): Eukaryota > Metazoa > Chordata > Ascidiacea > Stolidobranchia > Styelidae > Botryllus > Botryllus schlosseri. The sequence goes on from NC_137238.1 coordinate 27,319,418, forward strand.
ATATAATCAATCCAGTTATTGCCAAGCCAAATGAGCCCAGCGCGATATCGAGATGACCCACAATATTTCAAGTGCCATTATTATTGACCGAAGTCCGAATTCATTCATTACCTTGAGAAATTTTTGCGCTTGCCGCGACTATGTACTCCGTATTTTAATAACACAATTGTTATCGATTTTGATGCGCTTTTATCTAAGTGTCGTTTTCACCGTTACCTCATCCGGTTCGCTCTTCATTAGACGACTACTGAATGGTCATCAATATTGACGTGGCCTGTGCAATGGTTCGTAAATCTTATGCGGCCCTTAGGCTGAAAAGCTTGGCCACCCCTGTTATAAATCGTGCAGGCTGAAAAGCTTGGCCAACCCTGTTATAAATCGTGCTAGAATACACCATTACTCACAGCTGGCAATCTTTGATTCTATTTCCTAGTTAGTAATATCTATTTCATTTACAGGTACAGGAGCAAGGCTCAAAAGTCATCTAAAAGAAGACAAACTGACGTTCACCCTAAAGTGATCAAGTTTGCAGAGTTGCTGAAAAAAGCTCCATGAATACATCAATAAATGCTTCGACGCTGCAATTGATGATTAGTGTGTGCTGTCTGGGCTCGTGGCCAGGTCTTGGGGTCGAGGAAATTGTCTGTGGATTTACCAGCGAATCAGGCAAAATATTATGCTGTGATTCCGTATTGCGCCAAAGAGTCGTATTTAGTTTTACAAATTGGCAGTAAATTTACTAGCAAACAGTATTAATCCTACTGCTATTAGCCGTAATTTCATTTACCTTCTGAAAGCAGTTTTTAGTTTCACAATAGGCAGTTAATTTACTAGCAAACCAGTAATACATCTTACTGCTTTTGCAGTAAATTTACTAGCAAGCAAGTAATAAATCTTACTGCTGTAACACCGTAATTTGATTGACTTTCTGGAAGCAGTAATTACATTTCCATATGGCAGTAAAACTGCTGCCTGCTATTTGAGCAGTAAATTTACTGGGTTTTTTTTAACAGTGTATGTAACGAAGTTTTCGGTGTTAATTTGATCTGAATACTCATTAAGGATATGTCCTATCACCACATCATCTACTGCGAAGCCATTTTTCTCCAGCGCCCCCCATACCGCCCCCCTGAGCCCAGCGCCCCCCATATCGCCCACTGAGCGCTTCCGCCCCCCTTCATAATCGCCAGCGCCCCCTGGGGGGCGCTGTGGGCAAGGTTAAGAACCACTGATTTAAACGATTTAAACGTGTTTGTTAGGCATTTCTTTCTCTTTTTTTGCTTATTGGCACCGATTACGATGGATATTGCACATTTTGTGGTTTCGTTTGATATTATTAACCTATGAAATCGTTAGGTTTTTTCTTCTTCTTATTGTTTGTTGGCATTGATTATACGTGGATGCTGCACATTATGTGGTGTCTTTTGACAGACTAGCCCAAATAAAGCGTTTTTGTGACTAATTCGAGGCTGAAACTATCTATTTAGAGGACGATGCCAAAACTGCCAAAAATAAAAATAAAAAAATGCCAAAAATAAGTTATTTTTGGCAGTTTTGGCATATGCCAAAAATAACACGGACTGTTCATAAGTGATTTGATAAATAAGCAGATGTGACGGATACAATGGAACCAATCATGGCATTGTCGATGAGTGCGGTAACTGCTGTGTCATAATTGGGCTGCTATGTGTCGGAGAAGGTCTTTAATTCGGTTTACTCGCCTAATGAATCAGCTCATAAACGAAAAATGCGCCGCTGTCTGGAATTCAACTCGCGTTGCAATATAATTTCTTAGGATTTGTTGTTCACAACTTTAGATGGGTAGTTAATTTACGAAAACGCTGTCTTCACAAAAATGGATTAGTTATGACCCTCTCCTTATAAATCATTTACCATGGGTGCGAAAACAATCAGGATTTTATTGTCATGTGCATTGCCCATTTCCGGGACTATGAAAACATAGCTTTTTTTGTTTTGGCTGAATGTAAACAAGAGAGAGACTGCTTGGAATGGAGGTCGAAATACGGGTATGTATGACAACAATGCAACCTCATTTCAGTCGCCTATACTACTATAAATTAGCATGTCCATCGCATTACGGAGTCACAGTATGCGGTAGTCGACACTGGACCAGTCTAGCTCCAGTCGCGACGCATTCCGAATTAACAAGGCTAATTATGCACCACTGCAACATAAAATTCCGTTTCAAATTGGTTTTATAGATTGTGACTTGAATGAAATAAAGTATCGTAAGTTATGGTTCACAGATATCGGCTCTCTATCCATGCTCATTGTGTCGGGGCACATAATAGTGGAAGATTTCTAAACAGTGATACTTATGGTTGAATATTCATTATTTCAAACAATGGGTCAAAAGACGAACATGTATATTGCAATGTCACAGAAACATATGCACGTGCGCATTACATTACAACGTGAGAGAAAGGGGAATCTTGCTGCTTCTACCGATTGGGAGGTTGTCACAGCGGATCCGTGCGACGTGCCCGTTGTCTGCACAATAATTCGGCTGAAGTTTTACGATTGATGCCTTTCCTCCTGCAGCCGTAATCATTTACTCGGGCTTGGTATCGGCATTGATTTGCTTACCAGCGGCCGGCGAGCCCGGGATCTCAGGTATTTATTAATGTGAAAATGCTGCGTTTTTACCTTGTTGATTGGCCCGGCTCATGATTTATGCTGTGAACTAAGCATAAATTCAGAACAGTCGTGTACCTCCTCAAGAAGGCGCAAAAAGACGGTTCCCGTGTATAAAAGCCATTATATCACTGGAATATATCTCCATGAGGAATTATGCATTTGGTTCGATTTCGCCCATTACCATTGGTGTGAAAGCAATATAATTTAATACCAAAGAGAGACGATGGCCTGATTTGCACCCTGGGGTCTAGGCTATGGTGGCGATCTCGTCCACACACCTCTTTTTCAACCCATCTACGAACAGTGCAATAAACTGAGTCGGTAAAATCTCGAACATGGCGATAAGCTGATATGGATTTATTAGTGTCTATGAATGATGCGATTAAGCCAAAGGTATTCCGACACGCAGTTAAAATTAAATCAAGTTCATGGCTCACAATTTTGCACGTATTTCTGCCCGTGCAGGTCAAGCGGGTGCGATTGAATGAAATGGCGTAGCCACGCGACAGCAAGATTGCGTGCGTTACACGTGCGTCTGGCGAGACAATAGTAGGCGATCAGAATTTATCACATGATATGGTGATATGTCACATGCCAGTATCGAAAATTACCGGACTGCGATTTGACATATCTTTTTCGACCCACGACCAGGGATTGCCACAGTCAGGAGCCGGAGCCGGAGAAGGATTTCATTGATTTTTTACCTAGCCGGACTGGATCGGGATTCTGAATTTGCGGTGACGATCGGATTTTAGCCGGATCTTTCTGCTGCAATATGAATAAATTAGCATTGTTGTGGCAGGATTTTCTCGGATTCCGAATTAGGTATTGACCAGCCGAATGTTTTCAGACTCTGAATTTCCAATTGCCAGCCGGATCCGGATAGATTCGGATCCCGAAATTGGGAATTCGATCATTTTGGCTCTCGACTAATGCCACTCATTTTCATCGCTTGTCCGTCTTATGTTATCTTCTGTTATACTTTTAATTCAGTATACGTCTTATTTACATATTCTGCGATAGGATTCGAAAACAGTCTCTACCGCCGTTTTTGAACATTTGTGGACTTGAATTTGAAAATAACTTGCTCTGATATCACGATATTCGGAAGGCATGCACCTTCATTATACAAGCCTGAACTGAGGCTTTCTTACACCACAGATGTGGTCACTTGGTCAGAATCGAAGCACTTTTACTTTTACGCGGTACATACCACAAAAAGGGTTTTCGTGCTACTGATTCAAGGGTTATGTTTTTGCAAAACTACATGACATTAGAATTTGATTTTGTAAAGCAGAAAAGTAATTGTAGGATACGCTAGCGTAAATTTTATGGGCGAAATCTTCAAGACAACTGGACCAACTAGCACTGTTTCACGGTAATTGATTATTTCCATCGAAATCGGCAGCTATTTGTATTGCCACTTGGAATTTTGCGAGAGTCGCAAAGATGCAACCTGCTGTCCAGAAAATAGCCACATGCGATCAGCTGCATGTTAAAAATATGCGATCCCTCGATTAAACCTACTTTTTGAAAATACTTTTGACGTGTCTTGGAAATCGCTCTATTTCTACTCGCAATTGATTAGAATGTCACGGCGTTAGATCTACTTCTACCTGAGTAGCCTCCCCACGCTGGCTACTGTGACCGCCAATGCTCCCTCTAATTTTTGATGAGTCTGCGCACACTCACCAACTTACTGCGCAGACCCTTGGAGAACAGTGCGTAAAGACTAAAAAAAGGTCATCACTTCCGATTTTCTGTGCGCAGAGACCGTGTCAGCACTGCGCATTTGCGCACGTGCGCAGCTTAGATAGAACATTGGTGACCGCCACCGTTACCCGACATTGCATAACAGATAGAGCAGGGCATTTCAAGTGATACATTCCACACACCTACTTCTATAGTGTCGCGAGACGCGTGATCAATACACGTAGTTCAGCAAATGTGCGACAGAGGCATTTCGTTTGACCGCATCCCCTTGACCCGCACGTGCCGCAATGCGCAATAAATTATGTGGCGTGAACTTGATTTCATATTAACTGCGTATCGGAATGTCATTGATTTAATCGCATCAATTATAGATAATAATTTATTTATATCAATTTATGACCATCTCCGAGACATTAACAACTGTTCCGAATTTAGACTTAGACCACTGCATACTTTACGAGCTGAATAAATTTTGAATCCGACAAATTTCACATTTCTCGGGTTCACTTCCCGCTGACTGCCTCCCAAAAAAACAACCACTTTGGAGCAGAATATATACCCGTCCCGAGCTACGATAAGTGGGTCGGGCAGCGGCACGAAGGGCGCCAGGCGTCATACTTCAGTCAGACCATACACCCGAGCACGGGTGTATCTATTCAACAATGCCGACAATCTCGACAACTATTTTACTTGAGTGGCATTGAAAGTGGAATTACAATTAAAGCTACACAATGTTCTCAAAATCCGATTCGAAAATGGAATTAGGTTAGAATTATAATAAGATCATAGAAACATCTGACAAGTTAGATTGGAATTAGATTATCGGCATTTCGTTGTAATTATAGTAAAATTCAGGAAACGGCAAACGTTACGGCTCGCGGGCGGCATTCAACATCGAAGTCCATTTTCGGGCTGCACTATAGTAAATTGAGATGATTAGCCAAAACGCAATATTTATATTTACTTATGTAGTGACCGAGGAAATATGGAGAAAATATATACGTATATTCAAAACAAACTAAATATAGGCGTCAGAAATTTTGACAAGATATTCTATGCTGGTCGTCCTCAAAAACCAATTTGTCGATGAAAGTCGCCCGCACCGATTCTTGCAACAGGATGAAAATTTGAATCTGTGGACAACGATCTGTTCATAGATGTACTGATTTTACTTCTGCGATACCTCCAGGACACACAACGCTGACAACATCATAACAATGTTAATTTAAATAGGTTTCCGGAATATATTGATAATATATATATATATATATATAAAATAGGCTACTTCTACACATATCGAGGACGGATCTACCTAACACATGCGCGAATCGGTTTTTCCAAGCAGAGTATTAAAAATAAATATAGACTTGCTGAAGTCTCCAATTCAAAATCACGCTCGTGAACCGAATTATGTAATTTCTGTTTTGACTTTCTGTGATGTCTAGCATGTGAAACATTTAACAATGAGTGGGCCTTGAGGTCAGGCTATTGTGGTAGCAACAAAAATGAGAAATAAACATCACAGTAAGGCTATAAATTATCATTGTCATGTTGAAATATATGAGGAAAAGTTTAGATTTTTGGTTCGCATTTTATCAAGAATTTTTAAGGGGGTATCGGGGCCCGCACAAAACGGTGTTGATGGACGCATGCGGTCCTCGGGCCGTAGTTTGCCCGTATCTTGTCTAATTGGACAACTGGAATTATTTATTCGTCCAAGTCTGCCTTCAGGATATATTCCATTATTCTACTTGAGTGGTAGACACGTATCCAGGGGGATCGGGGATTGAAAGCCGTCCCTTTTTAGTGCTGCGTGCTGTCCATTGATTAGAATCGACCGTGCACAACGGCAGGTACAGCAAACAGACAAAGAGACTCAAGACTTGGCGTGCGGCCTATTGCAGACGGGATTGTTTAGGCCTGTGGGGGATGTCGTGAGCACAATATTAAAAGGCCCAATTTCTCATACAAATGAATTACAATATCAGCGGGAGCTCGCGTGCCGTTGTGTATAGTCGTGCCGTCGACATTGGCGGCATTGTCAACATTGGCGACATTCGGGACATTGACAAATAGGTACACCCACCAGGCACCGGTCCGCTGTAACAAGTCCGCGGTCGGAAAACGTCGAATGACTCTCTGTTTCTCATATTTGATTACTTGTGCGTTTACGTAACTGTACAATCACAATATGTTTGTCATTCGACCGTTCGTTTCAAATATAGTGTTTCTAATAAGCATTGTCGTTTAAGAATCGTCTACTCGAGTGTTTGTACTGGGGTTGGATTATCCTAATAAGAGTTTACGGGTTAACCGATTAACCGGTTAAAAGAGTATCGTTGCTTATGCGTTTTACACTTTTTAGTAAGTTTCAATACGTCGTATTATCGGTGTTGCGCACGGCCAATTAGCGAGAAGCGTATTGCAAATTAGCGAGATTCAGTGCGCAACTTCACAATGTAAGGCGGCGCGATCTCCCGCTGAGATGATCGTAAAATTAGGTCTTTGATTGCTGCGCGCTCGGTAATCGTCGCTGGCCTGATATATCGCGTTTTCAACAAGCCTAGTTCCGCTGGCTTGAAGAATCGCATCTGTAAAAGGCCCTGTGCAGTATCCTCACTATACCATCGCTGACCTGTACAATCGCAGCTGCATTGGCTTGGTGCGCACAATATTATCGCTGGCCTACACATTCGCATCTTTAATAGGCCTGATACGAAATATATCATAGCTGGCCTAACTATCGCGTTTCGGGCCTAGCATGCGTTGGCTGATATCTGTCGATGGGTTGGAGACAATATGCCGTTGAGTGTATGCTGATTAGCGATTGTGATTAAAGAGTGACATCGCGAAACCGAGTGACATCGAATGTTTGCAAACATGTGCTTGTGCGTGCGTGCATGCGTAATTTACTTTCACTAATACTTAATTCGAAAAAAATCGAAACCCCCTCCCATTTTATTTCAAATCCCCCTTGTTTTCCTGCTGGCTACGCGCCTGGTCACATACTCATAGGGCTCATAGTGTGCGTGTACGCAGATCTACAATAACACTGTGTAATGATTTTATGATCCATTTTTCATGCAAACCTCGTGAAATCGATTGTCTCACTTGGCAGTTGTTATCCGGTTAACCGGTTAGATAAATTCCAAATATGCGGAAAAATCGGTTATTTGGATAGTGAAATTTTTTGATATCCGAACTAACCCTCCAGTTTGTATCTCCTGCAATCTGATATGGTAATGGGAGAAAAGTATCTATATTTCGTCACAACCGGAATAGCTTGATATTTCAGGCAAAATTCTAGAGATTCAATACCATGTTCGATTCTGCCATGTATATCTTAGTTTTATGCTCATATCCATCTTGTAGACACCGTCCTGCAGCGAATGATGAAAAGTTGCTATTAGACAGATTTTATTCAAGTATGATCAGATTACAGTAGCATTTTCCTATTTCATAATGATGTTCCCGGTGCGATCACGCACCTTTGAAACATCTCACCATCTCTAATAAATTGTTAAAACGTCGCACTGTAAAGCCGATGCTCATCATACGACATTAGAAGTGCTCACGCGCTTCAGGTGCACGTCAATTAGACAGATTTAGCAGTCATCTCCTTATCCATATATTATCTCGTAAACAATTTCATATTCTTGCACGAGCAAGGAGTGGTAATTTGGCGATGAAGATTTTATATTCGCCCTGATGTAAAATGGGTTCGCCGTTTGCTGATGGATTGCAATCATGTATAAAAGAAACTCAGCCAGCCGTATTCTAAACACTGCACTACTGGCTGTGTCTCGTTTTTGCATCATGGCAGTTTTTAAAACTGGTGACTGTCATCTTCACTTTGTGTAAGGTAGTGCTTAATTACTTATCATAGAAACATGCTGCAACTTGGGTAGATAATGTGTTGGGGCTGCACATATCATCACAAACCTTGCTAGTACAATCGAATATAGATCTAGTCGCAATGGGAGCTGTGAAGTTAGTAAGTTTACTGGCTACAGTGATGACTGTAGGTACGCAGTGTAAGTTGGGTGGGCGAAGTGGAAAGATTTTAACTTACTTGAGATTTTCATATACTATATTATTAAACATGGATTTGTGCAAACAGATCAGATAGATTAATGCGACGCAATTAATATAAGTGTAGTTTGGCGACTTTTTAGTTAAGAGTTTCAGATTGGGTACCAATGTTCGGAGACAATCCCAATTTGGAAGGGACGCAAGCTTCAAACCCGATATTCATTTTTTCAGACATATTTACTCCGGCTCTACATATACCCGTGCCATAAACCATCAAAAATGGATCTGATCCGGCTGGTATGCTTGTGTGCATTATTAATTCAAGCTACCAATGCATATTTCATGTGTTCCGTTGTGGAGGTAGGAATCGTCGACACATATACTAGAACTTGTCTCGTATGATTTTTGTTTTGTTGTAACAGGTCAGCGAGAATTCTGTCATTGTGCGCTTCAAGACTGACGCTCGCGCAAAAGCTTACGAAGTCTACATTCAGGAGCCGGTAAGAGCTTGGGTGCATGTCTATTGGCTATGTAAACACGGATGCACAATTCTGCGTTCATTTTAGTTGGCTAATCCCTCTTGCGTTATCCATCAATTTGATCTAAACTGGTAAACGATGATATACGCACAATATACCAACTCCCGAATGTGTAGATACAAAATTACGATTCAAACAGATATTGAGATATCCAGTGGACGTAGATTTGTGAAGCAGATTTGTAGAAACTAAACATCTAGTTAGTTGATGGTCAACTAATTACCGGTTTTTTGAGTACTTCTAGTTCTAGTTCTAGTTCCTGATATTGAGAATTGAGTATTTCTAGTTCTAGTTCTAGTTCTAGTTGCATATTTTGAAAATTCAGTGGTTCTAAGTTCTAGTTGCGGATTCTGAAAATCGGGTGGTTCTAATTACAGTTATAGTTGCGAGTTTCAAAAATTGAGTAGGCGGAGAACGGGGACAATTGTAACACTTTTTGGATTTTCTAACATTACGTGTTTTTCTCATGGAAATTTCGTTTCCAAAGTTTTATATAAAGTAGCCAACAACTCGATAGTTAGTACAAAAACTAAAATGGGACTAAATCAACAATCAATCATGGAAATTTTTGGTCGCGAAAATCGCCGCTCAAAAGTTACAATCGCCCCGTACGCCGGGGCAATTGTACCACCCATGCGGGGCAATTATAACAGTGCTATTTATATTTAAAAACAAACGACATGAACAACGAAAACGGGAGCACTAATTGTATTATTCCATTAAACTAAAGAAAGAGAAGTTTGAACGCTTCCAGGGTACGCCCCATCGCATTTTTTGCATCTGAATACAGTATCACCATTCGTGCCTTCTTCATGCGCTCAAAATGTACGAGAAGCACATTCATTCTATCTCCCTACACATATTCGGCCTCTTCTACCAAGGTGCTGTTGTTCAGCGTGCATTATGGGTTGGGCATTCGGTCACTTGCAAAGGTGCGAAACAAGACCCGGCTAAAATATCTGGTTGAATGGGCCGATGATAGTGTAGAAAAACGAGGAAACAACATTATGTGGCGTCAAAGCTAATGACATTATTCGGTTCTGTACAAAATTAAAATAAATTGTTCACACCAAATGACAAAATGCAAGTGGGCCATGGTCAAAGTCAGGGGATGAGGATTCAGTCATGGGCGAGTTCTTAAGTAACCATGGAAGGTCGACACACCAAAAGTCGATCAACATGAGAATGGATGGTAGAATCACGGAAATAACCGAACCCTAAGTTTCACATCGCTACTTTTGTATGTCCTTTCCTCCAAATGATCATGTTGAAATTGGTATGGCAAGGTAGTATCTGTTCTGGTATTGAACTTATGGCTGTTGCAAGATTGGTCTTCAGTAGATATATGGTTATACCAAAATATGAACAAATATATTCAGCATTGAAAAGATATTTTAACGACGCAAAAGTAACAGAGTCTTACGATTGCCCCTGATACGCTCGACCATGATTAGCCTCTTAGTATGGTACCGTCCCGGCGATGCAAGTCCTAGTTTTCCTATCATCACGGCAGACTATTGTAACAATGTTCCATCTACATATATTACGTTGTAACTACTTGAGGTAGCCTACCATCCGTCTGAACAAATTATTCCAGACCAGAAAATATTTACTTAAGGGTCCAAAATTTCGTTTTTTTCAAATTAATCCGGGGTTTCGCATCGTAGCTCAACGCAACTCCAGGTATGTTAGCAGAGATAACTACTGCATGAGCACGCAAAATATCAAGGCGATATCTCCACCCTACTAGCGTTGAGGTCGATTGTTACATTTGTCCCCGGTCTCCCTTAGTTCTAGTTCTAGTTCTAGTTGTGGTCTCTGAAAATCCAGTGGTTTGTATAAGTCTGGTATGAAGGTTTTAGGACGTCTTACACTTTCGGCCAGAGGTGTGCAACGTGCGAACCGCGGGCCAAATTCGGCCCGCAAAGATAATTTGTTTGTCCCGTAAAGAAGCACCAATTTTGAAGACTGTGCGGCCCACGCTATAGCTTTCCAACTGAGTTTGGTCCGATGTGCTCAATTGTATTACTAAACGAGTCAAAAAAGCACTAAAGTCATTGAAATATGCAATGCATATGGCAACTATTGCATATGATTATTTTGACGAAATTTATTCCATAATCAAAAAAAAGTTATTTTACGCCATATGCACGACTTGCCTTCTGGTATTCACGATTGTAGTGCGTAGTTCGTGACCAGATTTTATTTATATGTCTCGCCATCCCCGTTATCAATTCTGAATGAGCTGCGTTGTAGTCGGTGGCGCATAAGACCTTGACATTAGTCCCACTCTAAACGTATCATAATAATAACAATACGACACGATCGCCAAAACGTTGAAGCCCTTGTGAAGCTTCTATGTAGAATGTTTAGATATCACACCGTTCCTCACACTAACTCTGCACTGTCCAAAATTTCGCAGTTCCTCGCGGATAGGCCGTCCGCGTTCCGAACTACTATTCTAAAGGACGATAAAGTGGACAAAGAGTTCATTTACGTTACGTGCCCGGCGGGCTTGCAGGCCGGCACTGAGTACGAGTTTGTGGTGATGGATTCTACCTGGCAGCAAATCGGAGAAATCAAGTTCTTTACAAGTGAGGAGCGACTGTCGTAATCGTGGATGACTTGTTTTATGTTAGATACCTTTCTCCACAGAGTGTCTGTCTGGGCAGTACCCGTGTTTTGGAATGTGGGGTAGAATGACCTGTCTTGAGGAACACCGTCTTTGCGACGACCGACAGGATTGCTTAAGCAACATGGACGAGATGAGAAAGGATGATGGAACTTGGTAAGAATGAGAGAGAGTCATGAAACTAGTCATTACAACCCTGGTTTGAACTTATTTGTAGTGTCATTGTTCATGCTGCAATTGCTGCATTCATCGCGAATATACATATTGCGACCGCTAGACCATGCCTACTTCTTGAAACTACCTACTTGAGTACTTTGTTCTATTTCTACTTGAATTAGTTTTGAAATGAACTGGAAATCGCAATTTCTACTTGTTTTTAGTAAAAATTCAAGCATTACTTCTACTTCTTCTTGAATAGCAACGCCGACTACTACGACCACCTCTTATTAAATTTTATCTCCCAATTAGAACATACAACGTACAAGCATTGTGAATACTCATGTTCATTCGATTGCAATCATCATCTGATATTGGAAAACTCTGATTCATTTCGAAATTGCTGATTTCCGCACCAAAAATAATTCGAATCCGGGATTAGTACTTCCTATCCTTACCCATGACCGATGTCTCTGTTCACCCAAATCTTGTTATAGTTTATCAATACCAATTTTTATGCAGCATCTCAGCGGAGCCGGAAACGCCTACTGCCGAATAAGGAAAAATGAAAAATGAAGATATCCGTCATTCACACTGCACATCAAACAAGAATATGTATATAAATATGTTTCATCACAATGCAGACTTTTACTATCGTGTTCAGAAAGAGCTCTGAAACTTCTGCAACAATTACATTGGTGCCATCACATGTGCTTTTATGCTGTCGTGGTATAGAAGAAAGAGGTCTCAATATCAATCAATATCAGTAATCGTCAGATTATATTTTGATCTCATCAAGACGCACACAATGTACATGCGATAAGACACAATGCGATTTAATGAACAGATAGGAGGATGTCGAACCATCAGTTGCGGTGTCTCAAACTGGTATCCATATCGACCTATCAGTGGTTAATTAGCAATTTTTATCAGTTCAATACACCACGAAATGCGATACAATAAAAATATAGGAAGATATTGAGGCGACTTGGAGTAGTCTATGGAATCAGACACCCACGTTGGCCTAGGCGATGTAAAGAGGAGGCATGCACACTAAATGAATAGTAAAGGAAGATAGTATAAAAAAAAGCGACGAAAAATGGGGGTGGCATGTCATGGAAGGCGAGATCGATAGGTCAGCTCGTGGTCCGGTAATCTTGAGGATGGACTAATATTTATTTATTAGTAATTGCTTGCATTTCGACTTGAATGTATAGACATGCTCGCCAACTGTCGGATGGCCGGCGCGATATTGTTCCACAAGCCACGTCCGGCATATTTGATAGAGCGATGATCTTTTCGGTCGATCATATGATATTTGGACGACGTGGACGCGAGTGTGTTGTACTTGCGCGCTTTTGATTCCGAGGTAAAGAAGTCATTGAAATATTCTGTCCGAAGCCACGCTTCTTTTCCGATGTTTATCTCTTCCGTGGCTCTCTCTTGCTCTTCCCATTCCTTGTGAGTACGTTATTTCATCTGGTATTTTTCTGGGCTTTTTATGTCGCCGTGGGAACAGCGACGCTTGAGGATATGAGCCCAGATAAACTTCCTGGCGCGACATCGAACCCGGGCCGCCGGGGTATAGCAGGCGCTAATCGACACCACTACGCAAACTCCCCGCTACGTGACATACGGTTTCGACACTTTTTCGCAGTCCATATGTTTCATACTTCGAGGGTTATAGTCAGTACCGAAGTAGCATAGGCTACTTATAAATTTTTCGAGTACGCTAATGGTTCTACCTGCTTTCAATACCTACTCAATTAGTTATGTTTTTAGACTTATTCCACTTCTAATTGGGTATGTGTCTACAATCTTCATACACATCGTATCTTTGATTGTAACTTGGACATTTAATTAAAATCGTTTTAATGCTCTTTGAATGACAACGATTTACGTCGTTAGATATCCCATTAGACCAGTGGTTCTAAACCTTTTTCCTCCACCACCCCCTTTCAGAAATTTCTAGGGTCTGGTGCCCCCCATTTTAAGGACTATAGTAAAAAACAATAGGTAAGCGATCGAAGTCTGGTTTCGGATTGGGACTTCAATATTAGCAATATCTCACGCTTGAATTGCGCCCAAGGACCACTCGACTAATTGACGATATAACAATTGTATGAGCTATATTCGGGACCTAATCAAGGTTGTTATAATAACCACCGGGTAAAGCCTACGGGCTCACACCATTTGGCTCGAGCTCGATGTACACATCCCGCATTCACCTCTGCGATTGACAATACGGTGAAATTAATTGTATTAATATACATTTTAATAATATATTCATAATAAAATATATTAAAACCCGAAGCTTTTCGAGCTGACACTTTTCAAGGGCAATCGTCAGCATATGGAGGATTTCAAAAACATGCATCTAGCTACATTGCAAACAACCAATTATGACGTCATAGAAACAAACAACATGAAATACAGGCAAACCGCGAGCGCAGCTAGTGGCCAATTTTTAGATTCACTAAAAATTCCTTCTGCTGACACAAGCGCGGTCGTTGGATTTTAATATAAGTCGATTCCAGTGCAGACAGATGGAAATTAGTGCGGTCTCTGCCTAATATAGAAAATCTTTCATCGCGATAGTTTTTAGCGCAAGTTGCATTCTCAGCCAAATGCTTGCCGATGGCAGAGTTCATAGCCATGGCCTGATTACGTTCTAGTAATCGCAGATCAGTTACGGCTGCGTCTTGGCGAGAGTCCAATGTGCGTGATCTAATAACGCTAGGAACATGTTGTATTAGGTTTTGTTTTATTGCCTTGTGTGACTATTAAATCTACTGACAATTTTGTAGAGTCCACATTAAATTTAGTGCTGAACCAATCTCTTAACTTGTGTGACTATTAAATCTACTGACAATGTTGTAGAGATATCTGTCCACATTAAATTTAGTGCTGAACCAATCTCTTAACTTGAACATGAATGAGGGTCACAACACCAAGTAGTACCATCCTTTATATGATATGATGAAGAAATATTCTGACGATTAATTTTGCAGCTCTCAAACATTGCAGCTCTCAACTAAATTTAGTTAATCATTTTGGCCAAAAAGCTTCAAAGCATCTTTAATGTACAAACGGCATCACTCTCAAGAGTGGTATACAGAGACCTTTCGATTTCAACACTCTGTGCGTTGCAGGATACAATGCCCAGTTCGAGACATTTAGTGAAAATAACCCGAGCTAGTTTTATACGGGAGTGTTATAAAGGAGAATTGACAATCCAAAATTCCGCGCAATTCATTTTACATGGATTAAAATGAATCACTGCATTGGTGGAAAGGTCGTCGGGGTATATTGCGCCGACGCGCGACGAAAAACGTCGTGATTTGGCATTTTTGTCGAATGTTACTTTGCAATGAGAGCTCAGTGATATATAAAACTATTGTTCTACTGCAGGGGTTCTCAACCCGCGGCCCGCAGACGTTTATTTTGCGGCCCGCGACATCTTTCATTAAAACCGCAATTGCTACTGGCACGATGTTATATATTAATTTAGCTACTTGGCTCTCTTATCGCACCGTCTATGTCTCGTTTTGTTACTCATTCTTTAATGTGTTCTGGTTTCTTGATATATGCTCGACTGTAGATTGTTATTGTTTTGAATCGGTATTCCGCTGAACTCTGGTTCAAGAGAATTCCGTTGTGTAGTACACTTTTAAAAGTGTTTAACTCAGATAAAAGAAAAAGGATCGGGAATTAAACGGCGGGAACTGGGTTTGTAACTCTGTGCGGAACAATCAATTTGCTTCCTCAGATATGAATGGAAAACCGATATGACATATTTGTCGAATAACAGTTTTCGTAACGAAGCGTAGAAGCTTCAAATTATACCACGGCACTTTCTTCTGAAGCTATACGTATCGCCTAATGTTGGAAAAAACGTTGCTAGCTAGGTGTCGAGCCCACCAATCTATGTTCCGCGGCATTGTTAAAATCGTCGACGATGTTACAGACGCATGGTTCAAAATTGATTGGAATATCGCTAAACCCATGACATTTGCCAGAAAAAGTGTGATTTCAATAAAACTTTAATATACTGTATGAATATTCGCTGCTTCCGGAACTTAACAGCAAGGACAACATCACTTGACAAATTTTGAAGCTGCAGTTGTCTGATTCAACCGTGACCAGAAGAGTAATAGCAATTTCAGTCGATCTTTCTTCGCATATTCTGAAATATGTTGACGCTTAGATTACTTTAGCCTAGCATCGGACGGATCCTTCGACTCCACAGACATTACATAGCTAATTAATTATCTGGATGCTTTTCATCAGAGTAGAAATGCTGGCAGGGCAAACGCGGGTAGGAGGGACCAGCGAAAAACATCAACTTAACAAAGCTCAATTCTATCTGTATTGGCGCAGGGCTCCTTCCATGGAAGGAGAGGAGTTGGGTTGATTGGTTTGTTCAGAAATGACCCGAACGCCAGACTTGTTCTCATATCACTGGGAGCTCGAAGTGATAATGGCCTCTGTAGCAAAAAAATGACCGTAATTTTCTACTTGCTCGCCCACATATTGAAACGGAGACTTCGGTTCTCTGGTGGACGGGTTTGAAGGTGCATATACCGACTTGGCAACTAATGCAATACACGCTCAATGATGGGATATACTTGCGCCGCTGGAAGATAATATTCTCACAAAACAAAACTGCAAACATACGAACTCTGTCCATTAATGCTTTAGAATGCATAAAATGTACTAAACGCCCGTATACGACTGGTAAATAGGCTTCAGTAGCCTAAATTTAATAGTAGCCCACGAATATACATGGAATTAATGTTCTGCGGCCCGCAGCGTCTTTTGCTGTTAAAGTGCGGCCCGCTATACAAGGGAAGTTGGGAACCCCTGTTCTACTGTATAATCATATGTCCTCGCTACACCATCTACTGCGAGGCCGTTTTTCTTCAGCGCCCCCCCCCCCCATAAGACCCCCTGAGTCCACCCCACCCCCCATATCACCCACTGATTGTTTCCGCCCCCTTCAAAATCGAAATCGTCCCCTGGGGGGCGCTGGAGATAAGGTTAAGAACCACTGCATTAGACAGGCTTGTGCACCAAGAAATCGGCACCAGAGGAATTACACTGCTCTGCAGAAACATTGGTACAAGTAAAGCCATAAATTTCTACCAAATTACGGAATAGAGATCTCCGATACATATTAAAATGATTTCAACTGGGAGTAATAAAATGGAGGTTGAAATAGGTGGTTCGGGGCCTACGATATCGTAGGCCCTTGGTGGCTATTTTCGGAATATCAGGATACATCTTGGTGACTACTGCAAAATGACAAACGACACTACAAATACGTTCACTTTTCGAAAAATATACTCAGTTACCGTGATGCAGGTCCTCCAATCAGATATGATGAAACATATATGACATGCAGATGTCGAATAGACCGCTCCACATGGGTCTGCGCGCCTACACGTCGGCCGTTCTGAAAATTGACAGAATCGGTGCACAGAGAGCGGCGCTCTCTCCAAAGTGACAGATTGAGGGACCAACCTACCGATGTTTATGAAACAATTTGATGTTTTTACTTAGAGATACCGCATTCTTATCTCTAACGAAAGATCTGATGATTAGTCAGACTCAAGAGGGTTAATAATAACACCTGTATCACATTACTGTAACGAAGACCACGGGGCATACCGGGAAAATATTATGTACAGTATCTCCTGGATGTTTCGAATTGTATTTCCCGTAAACAAAGTGGGTCCTTGTTGATGTCTGACTGGACTGATCAGGTATGAGCATTGAGCACATGCTACTTACAATCTACTGAACTATGCATCCTCAAAATTTGGACCATCAATGACGCCTATCCATCTTGTTTTGTACTATTAGAGCATTTCCTGTCCAAAGTTTTACTTACTACGACACCTAATCAGTTCGAACCACCAATGCAGTGAGCCGTGTCTCAAAAATGGAGATAGTGAGAAGCCATCGTAAATCAGGGGTTCTGTTCGTATTGTAGAGTCATTAGTGCTAATTAGTAAGGTAAATAGTAGTAGGGTGGAGATAAAGATCACAAAATGTTTGCTCAGGAAGTGCGTTGTTAGTTCAGTTAGTTAATTATACGCACAACCATTGCCTTATGTTGCTACTAAAACTTGGTGGGTTGAAGATTAAAGTTGTTTTCTGATATCGTATGAACACACTGTGCTCATTCACGAACCCCGATAGTAAATTAAAGGCGATTGTGACCACGTTACGGTGGTGATTCTTCACGGCATATTGAGAATTGAGAATTCTCTTTGAACTTGCAGTTTGCAGCATTCGATAGATGGTAGAGAGTCGAAAATTCAACTCTCTGACCCTTATGTTCATCATGAATGGAAAACGTCATAACGTCTTTCGTCTCTATTTATTTTCGTTCTTATGCTTAGCTGAATATCACGGTCCTATCAGTTAAATACACCACAAGATTTAGATACAATGAAAATATAAGGGGTAAGCAAACATTGCACAGTGAGTTCAACATGGCGTATCTACGGGGTCGTTGTCTCAAACACCGAAACATGAGACCAGCATCGCTATCAACCTAACCTGAGATTCTTTGAACATCGAATCGCGAGATACTCGAGTTTCCTTAATATAAGTGTCTCGAGAATGATGCAGGATCTCTAAAAGTCGACAAAATGTCTCGCAAGTAGAAGTTCGCTTGGCTGAGGAATATAGACATTCTACTTCAGGATATCGAAATAAATATATCATGATGCGTTTTGAAGACAACAGCAACAAGCTTATTTGCTCTCATTACGTGAAATTAACACTGCTGCGAAAAAAAATATCGCCTGAAGTCTGGGGAATATATTTTACTGCATTTTACCTGCTTGTCCATTAATTTTCTCTTGGTGGTCCCGAATTTCAGTGCTGAGGGCTGTATTTATATGCGACGTATGTCACCTTCGTTTTTACGGGGCTCTTTCAATGTGGATCCAGCTTATCAGTGTCATATTCATTTTTCATATATTAGCAATTTCATCATTCAAACTCTATCACAGGCCTTTATCAAGATGTAAACGCGTGAAAAAGTATCATTCTCACTTCAGAAATGCCTGGAACAAGATGTTTGGTGATACCGAAGTGTCGAAATTTGCCACCGTAAATAGTTTCAAGTTCAGAAATGGTCGAAATTTCAATTCAAGATTGCACGGCCTTTACTGGTCAAAATTGAGTGAAATTTAGTGTGTAGCGTTTTTTAGACGACCTGACAATTTTATCACTAAGCGAGTGAAATTTGGAAAAAAGTTGTTGTTTTTTTGGAACAACCCTACTGTACAGAGGTGGTCAAAGTAGTTGAGAAAGCTACTGAACAAAAAGTAAAAGTAGCGACGCTAAAATATACTTAAGTAGGTAAGCAAGCAAGTAAGTAAGTAGTTGTGAGAAGCAGTCGAAAATACGTTCTTATGAGCTGTCAGGAAACTGTGCCATTCCGTGTCAGTAGAGATCTGGGCACAAAGTTTCCACTCATAAGAATTAGACCGCACGCGGGATACAAATGCTAGTTTCACTTCGGAGAAGCGGCTCTTAACTTTTGCGTATCCCAGATCTCCATTTCAGACAATGTCATGGCATTGTGCTCTCCGCCTAATTATAATGGATGGATGTCTTCGACACCCCTGCTGTGGAGTGCGCCACTGCCGAAATGTATACGCATGGGAAATATGACGATAGGCAACGTAAAAGTTAACGAGGATGGGGACACAGACCATCCTCAAGATTACTAGACCACGACTGACCTATCGATCTCGCTTCCCATGACACGCCGCCCTATTTCTTATCGCTTTCCTTTTCTATACTATCTTCTTTACTTTTATTCAGTCTGCATGCCTCCTCTTTACATTGCCTTGGCCAAGGTGGGTGTCTGATTCCATAGACTACTCCAAGTTGCTTCGACATCCTCCTGTCTTTTCATTGTATCGCATTTTTGTGGTGTATTGAACTGATAAAAATTGCTAATAAAGCAATGATGATGATGACATCCAAATATTGATGCCTCACCAGTAGCCAGCAGAGATGAGCGGATTTGAAATTTCTATGTCCTAATCCAATCCAAATCTGAACTTTCAAATCCAAATCCAAATCCTAATCCCTAACTTTTTCATGTTCAAGCCCATGTCCAATCCTAATCCGATTCCAACTGGAAATTCAGAAAAAATACTAATTTATGCAATGGAGGGATTCAAAAAATTTCTTTCACAACCAACGATTCACTTGATTCAAGATAACTAAGTAACCGTTATTACATTAATACCTGATCTGAATAAAGTTTATTGCCATTCGCCACACGACATTTCAATCTCCCAGAAAATAGGTAAATCCAATCCAAATCCTAATCCGTTCTGAAAAAAATGTCTCATCCAAATCCAATCCGAATGTGACAAAATTTCACAAATCCTGTTTTTTCGAAACCTAATCCTAATCCATGCTCATCTCTGGCAGCCAGTACTACTTAGTGAATCGCCTATTGCGATCTATGAATGATAGGCCTACGCAATAATCAAGTATTTGCCGTCCCGGATGTGGGGTATCATAACGGTAACTGGAGATGTGGATTGTAAGTGTCGCATTATCATGTGTGGCCTGCATGTAGCTTCACGTTAGCTAACTGGAATTCGTTCATGTATTGTAGCCTACATAAAGCTGGACATGAAATGTGTACTCGGAACGGCATCGATTCTAATGAGTTTTATTGTAATATTTCATTGCTCTGAGCTGAGATGGTGGTTCAGTTGATCATCTCGGATCTTCCCTAGCAACTCATTTCTTAGGGATGCTTATAGACATTAAAATCAGTAATGAAGGATGAAAATCAGACTATAGACCCGAGCGTTACGAATTCACTCAATGTGGGCAATCGCTAAGCGCTAGATGTCGTACGTGATCCGTGGAATGTTTAGAATTCAGTCCGTAATTCTTTTCCGGCCACTTCGCATTTGTAATATGTAGATTTTTTCGCAGTCAACCGTGCACGGAGGATGCTTCTCGGTATGCAGCGAGACGGCTTCGAGAGCTGCGTCGTTTAACAAGCAATAACAATTAAGGCTTCTTGATTGGCGGCTGTGCGTTGAAACCCTTGTCAGTACAGACGGCCGACCATATATTTGTTGTAAAACTGGTAGCCACCGCTCCCCGGTAAGCCCTTCACACACCGGGATTGCGTGGAGGGCAAAAGTGGTCCTGCTGTAATGTATACGCATGGGAAATATGAAGATAGGCTGCGTAAAAGTTTAGGAAGATGGGCATTTGATTTCGTAAAGGTAGGCTATGCCTATGGCAGGGTCGGGCAACTTCTCCAGTCGGCGGGCCGTATATGGGAAAATGTAGTAGGGGAGATGCGGTACCGATGGATCAAAAATTGCAAAATGATCTCTGGCCCTCAAATCTTCAACCGAGAATAGCAGATCTTTTGCTGTCTCAACACTTCGATACAAGCTCTACCTATTGCGGACATTCACATGAATATCCGCCTTTTAAAAAAATATTTATGAACGTTTAAAGAGTGTTGCTCGAACGTGTCATCGGTCCCCACCCGGTGGGTCCAAAGGCACACGACCATGGGACCTATGAGACATACGCTCAAAAACTCAAATTTGTTAACTTGTTTTGTTGTGTACTATAAGCTAAGCTACAGCAAGTCAATGAAGAATGTTTCGTCTCGACCTTCAAGAATGAAATAGATTATATCAACTCAAATGTTGGCATAAAATCATGTTTTGATTTACGCTCAAACTTACAAAATTAATGCCACATACATATTACCCGCAAATCGACATTTTGTCTTTCAAATACCTCGTAATAGCGATAAAACACCACAGGTAACTATGATTTACAGCCTATATATATGTAGGCGAGTTTCTGTTGTTAAGTCATTAGTTGGTCTATCTATTTTGCTTGATTTGGCTATGGTACCATAGGTCCCCCACCCCATAAATACTGTAATTGACTTGAAAACAGTCCACTCGAGGATGTTATTGATTCAAAAAATATGTGCCATTATATACACTGATACAAGCCCTATACTTCACATCAAAAATTATGGCGGGTTTGTTAGTCTGAAAGATGATATAGAAAAATGCAAATGTCGATCCAAATTTACTTTACACCCCCTAAAACGTAAATCATTCGTCACATACCCAATACCTCACGCAGGTCGAATTTTTTTTGAGGAAAGATTCTGTCAGCATGTAATTGTAGACAAATTCACGGAGTGTAATCATGGAATTATCATGGAGAATATTTCAAGTATTTTAGGTCCCAGTGATCCAACGAGGGTTCGGATTTTTTCCAAATTTATCAAGATATCAATAGATTGCGGTTGAGTACGTACGTAAAGGTCGATAATGCAAGCCTTTTCGTGTTCACGAATTCGCGCGTAAGCTCCACTCTTGCACTCTAATCACACACACACACACACGCACGCACGCTAAAGAATAACTTACAGTCCAGTGACGTGCGGTGGTGTTCATGGCTGGTGAGGCACGGACCCCCACACATACACACACACACACACACATACACACACAAACAGGCACGCACGTAAAGTACCTGATAAAGAGACACAAAATGTTAATAACAACAGCAGCGGGTATAGAGCTTTTCCTTTGCACGCTTGATAGCCGTTGCAATTCCACATTCTACAATACGTGTAGGACTGGTCGCCATTGTGCTAAATGGGCAAGTTTAGACGGATAATGATTACTATCTCTTCAAGTACCGGTATAAATTATTCGAAGCACATGAAAATAGCATCCTCATTTACATATAATGTTTTCAGAAAAAAATACATTAGATTTTCCGAATTTCGAAAGAAGATGCACCAGGACACTAGGCCAAGTCAAAATACACTAGATTTAGCGGAGAAACACTGGGAGTCGCACATCTGACCACAAACAACGACAACGCAGGCTATGTAAGTATAGCTATCACATACCACAATTAAGGGTTATAGGTATGACAGTCGAACACAGCATAAAGGCCACAAACAACGACAATGCAGCCTATGCAAAGTAGATATCACTTACCACAATTTAACGTAGCTATGGATGGAAAATACATAACAGCTGCATAAGTAAGGGAATGTATTTGCTCCGCATTACGTATTGGCCGTCGCTACTATATAATTCCTACAAGACTGTAGGATTCCGAAATTGATAGCGCGCTTCACTCTGTTGCAATTGTCCAATTGTAAGCGAATAGTGGATGAGGCAGATTAGTTTGTGCCTCACCTGGCTATTGTTTGTCTGCGATGGAATTGTCTGTAATAAAGCCGAATGTCACTTTCCTTGGCAATTTTGGGGGGTTCTGGTGCTCTAACACTGTTAATATTTGGATTTTCGGAATCAGTGTGACGATAGCATTTGATTGACACCAGTTATCATGAATTCCGAGCTATTTATGATCAATTGCATTGTCGCAGGTGAGGCACGACCCACCCGTGCCTCACATGTGGCCTCACCTCTCCTTTCGCGCTGTATTTTTGAATAATAATTATGCAAATTGATGATGGTGGGTGAAAAAATGTTCAAATTTAGTTATTTATGAACATCGATATAAAATGTCAATAAAATCATCGTCTCATCGAGGGCTTTCATAATTTTCACGTACTCATCCAGACGATTGGTGAGGCACTGCCTCACCTGCCTCATTGGACCGCACGTCACTGCTACAGTCACTATATCATTTGAAGTAATAAGCAAATAGTGGGGTATTGCGCGCCATATTTTCATGTACGGCCGGAAACGCTCTGTGGGCCGCTCAAAATCACGTCGCGGGTCGTATGCTGCCCGTCCCTGTTATATAGCCTATTGTAACATTTAGAGGGGCACGTCCAAATACCAGTAGCCTACCACTTGGTGAAGAGCCCATTGTGAACCATAAATAATAGGCCTACGCAATAATCAAGTATTTGCCGTCCTGGATGTGCTGTATCATAACTGTAACTAGAGATGTTGATTGTAGCCTAAGTATCGCATTATCATGTATGGCCTACATGTAGCTTCACGTGAGCTAACTGGAATACCTTCACGTATTGTAGCCTACATAAAACTGGACATGAAATGTGTACGCGGTACGACATCGATTCTACTGAGTTATATTGTAAGATTTCATTGCTCCGAGATGAGAAGGTGGTTCAGTTGATCATCTCGGAACTTTCCAAGCAGCTCATTCTTAGATAGATTATAGATATTGCTTATAGATATTGAAGTAAATAATCAAGGATGAAAAACATACTGG
Source organism: Botryllus schlosseri (assembly GCF_051294905.1). Taxonomy (NCBI): domain Eukaryota; kingdom Metazoa; phylum Chordata; class Ascidiacea; order Stolidobranchia; family Styelidae; genus Botryllus; species Botryllus schlosseri. The sequence continues at coordinate 27,343,409 of NC_137238.1, forward strand.
GAGAGTGGACCCGAGCGTTACAAATGAACTGGATGTCATCAATGGCTAAACGCTAGATGTCGTACGTGATACGTGAATGTTTAGAATTCAATTAGTAATTCTTATCCGGACACTTCGCATTTTGTAATATGTAAGTTCTTGGAAGGTCTCCTGTGTTTCTCGCTTCCTCTCGAGACGATTTTGAGAGCTGAGTCGTTCAGCAAGCAACAAAAAGGCTTCTTGATAGGCGGCTGTTCGTTGAAACCCCCTGTCAGTAGTGCCTACTGACCAAATAATTGCTTGAAAACTGGTAGCCACGCACTTCCCCGCTAAGCCCTTCGCATTGCATGGAGAGGAAAAGTGGCGCTGCTGATTCAAAAATCTCGATGATGCACGCTGCCTTCCTTATTCGAGCTAACTTGAAGATAGACGGTGTGTGCCTGTCACAGTTACGTTTAGAATTGGACTTCGTTACGTCCGATTTCAATATTGTTATTCAACCTCAATTCGAGATGCAAATGTAGAGCTCTGATAACCATCATTCGCAAATGGCACTCTATTACCACATTATTACCAAGCTGAACATCGCACCCATCGAATAGATGTGGTGTCGAATACGAGCCTTTATGTGACTTTGAAAGGTGGAGAAAATACCATAATCTTCGCGTAAATTGTGCCTTGTGCGAATCTGATATAAGTAACCTGCGACTGACTCATATTCTGTCGAAAAAGGTTCGAATGCATGAAATTTCGAGGGAAATTGTTTCCGTGTATTAGCGCCATAGGCGTAGAGAAAATTTTGCAATAGAAAGCTCATGATAAAAAGCAATTTGTTTCAATTAACACAGCATCAAAAACGGAAAAAAAAGACATACTAATGCGCTGTTTTGCACTCTGAAACATGTTTTGCTTGCATCGCGCGGCAGTAGTAGCGTAATAGGGAATAGAGACAAAGTAACTATACGTAGAAAAAATAGCAACATATAATAAGAATTCGGCACGAAACTGTAACGGGAACAAGAAAGGGTGAATTGTTGACGAAGGAAACGCGAGTAATAAAACTGTGATGAAAATCGCCCGGTGCTTCTGTGATCTCACAGTAAGGTCACAGTTTTGGTCACAAACGTAATTTAAACTATCCCCCACAAATTCGGACTCCTTAAGCCGATTTAAGCCTCCGGACTTTATAGTGGCAACGGACGCATCACAAGTTCGTTGCAACCTTGAATTATCAACGCCTGATTCTATCATAAGCAAATGTATCACTCTCCAGAACGGTGTCATTGATTTAATATTTATGTAACAAAAACGGAACAACCTTATAAAAATTACGACAAAACAGCTCAGATATCCGCAGACATGACCGAAAAACTTTCGAAAATAAGGCACTATATATATATCTACTAGTAAGCCAGTTCTCAGCGAAACGCATAGGCTTGGTCTGATGTCTACATGTCCTTCGCAGGGTCAAGCGAAATCGGTCGAAAATCATCAGGAACGTAATTCGATTCGAATCGGTGATGTCACCGTTGCTACGTAGTCCGCAGGAATGGTGGAGCTCTCGCTGGAGCTCAAGTATGCCTTTGCTTTGTACAAGGACAGCGTACTGTTGCATAGTGTCGGGTCCGTGTGCTCTCTTAGTACAAGCCTTCTGGCATCCGGGCGCGCAAGTTACATTGTCTTCCGCCTTGCGATCATTCTTCGAACAACGTTGCCGCGTTTCGAATACTCCAGCTCTGTTCGTATGGTCTTGAGCTGGTTCTTCTCAAATTTGTTCTTGGGCGGTTCCCGTTTGTAGGAGAGGTTGTACAGTTCTGAAAAGGAGATCACCCTGTTAGTTACACAATAATTACGGAGGCAAGAAAAACGAAGGGATAGTCTTCACGGTGTTTAATGATTCCTGTATCCTAAATTCCCACAATGAATTTAAACAAGTCGATATTTACCTGCATCTTTCAGAACGGGCGAGTTTAGCAGAAAATCTTGCAGTTTGGCGTTTTTCTTGTAGACGCACGACTTGTTCTTCCACGTTTCCAATGGGTGTAATATCTCTCCCAGATGACGAATTTTCTGTAGAAGGAAATTGCAAAATTAAAATAACGCGGTATGGGTACAAAAAAACTATCTATCTGCGTTTTCTATTTCACATGCAAAGGTGGTCAGAAAGTAATTTAATATTGTAGGCTAGCCATTAATCTACGGAAGTTGGGGACTCACCTCGAAATTTATGGTGCCGTTAGGCTCTATCGTTGGCGTTGAATGATTGAGAAAATACACGTCCTTGACCATCAGAGTCAAAAATGGCACCAGCACCCCGTCTTCCAAACCGGAAGATATGATTTCGTCGAAAGTGAATCTCTTTTGAGGAGTCGATGACGCCGATGATGACGTCACGGGGGTTGTCTTCGCGGAAGAGTCGTTCTCGCACTCGATGCCCGAGTCCCGGTGCTGTGAAGTCACAGAGGTGACAGACAGTCGCGACGACACGGAGTGTTGCGATGCCGTAGAGTAGCGATGGTTTTCCGGTTCCGGAGACGGCTTCACGAAATCCGACTCTTGGTGGTCGCGCATTGCCGCCCAGCGGGCGTTAAACATTTTCCGATAGCGGCGGAAGTTGTTGCTTGGGTCGAACACGGCCTGTGAGGTAATAATGAGTGTCAAAAGATGTCTTCTAAGATATAGACTATATCATTATCAGCAAAGTGCAAACGAATTCCTATGGATATATCACAATAGTGGAGTGGGTTCTGTTCCAGCGTAAAACGCCAAAGAGGACATGAAAAAGTGGCACACATAAGCAGGACCATGAATGATCGCACCCATGGGATAGATCTATGAGATTGATGTATTAGACTAGTTTTGAACGATTGGAATTGGTATAAAACCAAGATTAGTTATCAGGAAGAGCCGATGGCTTGATTGTCACCCTACTATATATAGTGGAAATTAGGTATCAACGCCTGCTTTCCATCCGTGTATTTACGGTGCAGAAATAAAATATGTGGAATACAATGGGCATCTGTTTTATTACCTGCAATTGCTCAAGTTCGTAGACATCCACTTTGCTCCAAGTACGTTTCAGCCGGGCGACAGCGCCTAGGCTCAGACCGGTCAGGATCGCCATAGCCGAATTGAAATTCGACAGCTGATAGCACGTGGCGGCCGTCCTCGTAAAAAGCGATATCACCTGCCTCCTGTGTTTCGGTTTTCGGCACTGTCATAGAACGGACATAGTGAATATCGGGCATTGGTATGCCGTACAAACGCGGTTTCTTACCAGGCATACTGAAGTGGCCACCAGGTGACTCAAATGGTTGAACCAGCGCACCGACGCGCCCAAGTTACAATTCGCTTCTTCGTCTTTATTGTTGTTGAATACTTGCAGAAATTCTTCGGCTCCCAGATGACTGAGGAGATCCTGAAATGACAAGATATTGACATCAGAATGGCGAAAATGAATACCTTCTACTTAGAGACGTGGTTGGTTCAGCGAATTGATGACTATTTGGTTTTTGCAATGGTGTCATAAGAGTAGCAGTGTATGTACAACCGCATTGAATTTATCATTTATGGATGGTAAGCTGACAAACTTACCATTTCGATGAGGCACAGTTGCTCGGCTACTTTATTTGCATCGCCCGCGTCACTCATGCCAGTAACCATGGCGATCATGGCTTCCTTCGTGTCTTGGAAGTGTTCGTCTCGCGGTAACGTGTCTGATTTCAAGTCAGCGTTGACCGATGTTTTGCCTTCCGAAGACTTATTCAAAGTTTCGAGTACCGATGAACAGTGGTCTTTCAATTCCTGCGAGAATTGGAAAGCAACGGCGTTAAAAACGTAAAAATCTGATCACCGGCAGGTGTCGGTAGCGAGCAGTCTTGAATTCGCAATTACCTGTGAATCGTTCGCAAGGTTATTGATGAGTTCTTTCAGGGTGCCCGAAGTCTCGTTTTTCTTGAAGTCGCCCGGAAAGTCACGCACCCAGATCAGTAGTACTTTCAGCAGGTGTTTGTTGCGGGTTTGAACACTGTTCGGTAAGTTGCTGTCGTCGCTGAGATGCTCGCATATTTGGGATTCGATGTCTGCAACGTGGGATTTTTCAGAGTTAACGAAATGCTCGAAATAATGCAATAAACACCGGATCATCTTTCAGTAAAACGGGAAGTCGCGATTTTTTTCTATCGAGATGTCACATGCCACACACGGAAATAACTTAATGTTGAAACTTACACGCGGAAACATGTCGTCTGAACTGTAACAGTACCACTCAATCAATGGTAGAGAGACGAGACGAATGAAACATCGCTACGATTATACACGCTGCTATCAAAATTTACACGAGGTAGTAATTTGTCTAAAATTTCGCAGTATCATTCAAATCACTCAACCTAACACCTTGATACCGAAGAAGACTTTAACCGCGCTAAGTTAAAATCATGCATTACCTTTCGCTAACTGATCCAGCGAATCTGAAGCGGGCAAGGTCGGGCCTAATAATCTCTTTTGCGCATTGCCGGACTGACCCGAAGTGCCTTCGTCGGATTTGGCTTCGGAATTGTTGTTATTGATGTTACTGCTTTGGTATTCCGAATCAATTTCGTGATCTAATAATCCAGATAAGATCCCAGAGTCACGAGATGCCACGGACCTACGATCCGTGTTGGTGTTTTCTGATGTTTTAAGGGGTTCATGGGATGGGAGGCTTTCGGGTTCTGGGCGCCTGCGGCCTTTTCTCCTCCTTCTGATCGTGTCATCACCCATCGCGATTATATCTTCCGAAATTGGGACTTCGTCTATGTTTGTTTCGGGCAGTTTCTCGAGAATAGCTCCCATGCTGGCGGTGGACGCGTAATTAGACGCGAGCTGGCTCGCGTTAACGCTCGGCGCTTTGTTTAATTTATGCGGGGACGGGAGAGCCCGCAGGGCGGCGGGCGGGGCCGTATTGCGCCGGTTGTCTTCGTCAAAGCCGCTGGCGACTGATCTGTAATCGTCAAAGTCCGAAGGCTTCGCTAAAGTGTCGCTTGATATACCGCTCGTGGATATATTCGGCGACAGGGTTTGAGAGTCAGATAGCTTTGGCAACGGGCGTTTCGGGCCTTGCATCATCACGTTTGCACGAAGCATCTCGACGTACAACGGAGAAGGGTCGTTTTCGAGCATGTTATTTGTGCTTTTGCTGACGGTTTTAGGGTTTTGCCGTCTTCTCTGGCATTTTGAACAAGCTGATAAATCCTTTGGCCTGGCGGCCTTTTGATTCTTTCTCAAAAAGCGAGGTCCTGTCTCGGACGATTCCGGGCTTTTAATCCGACACTGTATCTCCTTCAGAAGATTTTCGGGCGTCTGAAACAGCCTGTATCCGAGTAGATAAGAGTATATCGTTTTCTCCTGTAAATATAATGGAGAACACAGTTAAAATACACCCGTTTATGCTAAAATACCACAGCGTTGACTTACATCGGGAGTGCTGATTTCACCGTCCAGAAGATGCCGCAAGAGTGCTTCTTTCGTTTGCCTGTGTTCCATCCCGACAGGCAATAGCGTTTCTGTGAAGAGAATATAAGTTTATCGATTGAATGTATTGCAGTATAATGGCACGCTACGAAACTTTATGACTAGAGACTGTCTGCGTTTACTTAACCTACTATCCCGTAGTAATGTAACGGCTTGGATTACATTGCCTAGCAGTGCGAGCGCCATAATCCTGGCCTTCGCATTGTCATAAATATTTTAAGATTGCAGTATACTGCAGAAAGGCATACGTTTTATTATCTTTCGATCTACTTTTCTCTCTTTATTCGAATGAAAACAAGATAGTTTATTACATGACTGGATATAAGTACATTGCCCCGTATAGACATCTACTAATACAACACTGCTCGTAAATCGTGTAGTTTAGGATACAAAATATCGATGTAAATTGTCGCATACTAATTCGTTTTCGGCAAGGATAACGTGTAACTTGTACCTTTCTACACGCGCAGCGACCAGCGGCAAGGGGAGCATTCCCATTGAATAGCAAGACAACAAAACCGTTTCAACAGTCAAGACTCATTGTCTCCATTAGCAATTTGATTCCGCGGGCACAATGAGGGGCTTACATTTACAGAACGCACGGCTATTCATGTCTTTATCGGACTTTCACAACAGGCGCCTAGCGCAAAAGTCATCAAAGACTGCTAATAACAGGGTTGCAGCAATAGAGGTGCCTGTCAACCTGCGCCGGTGCTATGAACTCGACTAGTATAATTTAGTGTGAAGACCAGACTGCCTATTAATTAATACACAGCTGACTACTCCAAGCAACGATCGCACAAATATCATAATATAATAACCTTGAAATGCTATGCTACCGACTTCTGTGCTCGCCAAATAAACCCTAAGCGCACCTTTACTACCAGCTCATTCGGTATTCAGTAACAGATGTCGCCGCATTTGTAAAGCCTCTTACCTTGATTTTAGAACGGTAAAATTTCCGGGACGTTATATCCAATAGCAAAAAATGAAGTTGCGTATATCCAATAATCCTTGTAGCAGCTGAGCTGTTGTTATCGTAATATTATAAACTGTAAGCAATAAGACACATTGTTATATGATCGACCACCAGCCGAAGCCGTTTTCACGTCCGACGTACTACCCAGTCGAATGTCTGATGGCGCGGCGACTCTTGCATTTAAGCGCCGGCCAACCGCTCACTCTATGCCGCACGATTGCGCTGAATACGTCGCAACTGGTTGTCTGTATCGTGCGTAGTCCATTACTGTGATTTATTTATCAATGCGATGTCCAAAAATACAGTACGAATCCTAATACACAAGGCGCGCTAAATCTGGTTTCGTGTATAGCGTGTCTATTGTATATTTATAACTGGCATATACTTCAATACATAATTGAATAGTATGTCGTCTTGAAATAAATCGGAATATTTTCGGCTGACGGTCAAACGTCTATTGAATACAAAGTTCGTTTTCTCTACTAGATGCTGACGATTACCCCTGACGAGTCTGTTAAATATATTCGGGTATATTTCAGTATGACTATGTTATTCAATTTTATATTGAACTTCTGTACATCTTCCATTCCTATCAGTGCATTACTGCTGTGCTGCATTCTTCGGTTCTGGTGTATATTATATGGCACTGCCTTGCTAATGGTGCTACAACAGCTAACACCTCCGGTAGAAGTATAGCTATTGCTTGCCCGTTGCAGCACACACTAACTGCGCAAAGTCTTTACTGCGATATAAGTGTCGATTTTACACATTAAAATCTATCCGATGCGCACAAATTATCACGCTTAATTCACCTGCCCTGCTTAACGGTAGGCTTCGAATTTTGATTTGAGCCGTTACTACACTTTACTACGATCTTTGGCGTCGAGACGCGGCGTATCCCTCTCTCCTTTTTGTACGGGCTCTCTCGCTCGTCCCGACCCTCTCTCCCAATAATCCCTCGTTCTATCACTCGGCTGCGCGATATTTTATGTAAAAGCGTAATCCGATAAGTCTCGGTGAACGCATAGCTCAACTTGGCGCGATTCTAGCGGTACCGACACTACAAAGTGTACGTTACCTCAGTCTCTGTGCCGCAAATAAGGTGTAACCTGAAATCTTGCACCGAGTTACGCCCTTGGCTAACATCTTATATATTGCCATGCTTCATATCTGGAAGTTATTAAGATACCACATATCGGATACGCAATAATGACTTGCTATATGTTGCTGGGCGCAGACGCGTACTCGCGCGTATACCACCAGCACGTTAAACCCGTTGGATGAACTTTGCATTGATCGTCGGGTTAAATAGCAGTATATGTCACCCGATAAGACTCCATGGTTCAGATTGCCCTGCAACTAGCCTACATGTTTACCAGGGTACATGCGTAGAGTTGGCTGACGTTTTACGACATAACAATCAGACAAAATGGCAATAAAAATAATGATAAATATTATGCGTTTACGGAATGAAATTGATGACAATCCAAATATTCAATCAACGCAACTACGCTCCGACAAGAAAATACGACAAGAACCGATTGGCTTGTGTCAAAGCGCATAAGGAATTCCGAATATCGTGGTGCGTACTGTAGTTCGTGACATCACATCGTTTCTGTAAAGTGTAAACGATATTCGTAGCATAAATGTTGCGTTGCGCGGTGCTGAATAATATTAACATTGAGTATTATCCTTGGAATTGTAAAATCAGTATCATCACCCTCTGAATTTATTTCGGCCTCGACTTTGTTCAGCCTTACCGCGATGGTATGACACATTTAGAATATGACACGTTCAAGTTCTATACAATATCTCGTGCACGTCCCATGTGCGTTACTAATGCAAGTGACTCATGTGTAATCAGCTTGCATTATACAGATTATACAGGAGCAAACACACATTAAGTAGCTGGTACTGCTGCGCTAAGTACACCTGCAGGTAACGACTAGATATTAGCTCACACACACATGCATTGTATTACGGAGCGTTGCAAAAATAGATACACAGGGATATTCAAACATATACGCGATAACGGACTACGTAGATATTTACGTTTACGTGCGATTTAGATATGGATGCCGTCGGAACCATGGTCTGTGATAAAGTGATCCTACAGCAAACAGAGATTTATATACTTGGGGACTGGGGTATATACTTGCCACTTTGGCATTAAATTTGTAAACAACTTCTGAAAATGTATGAAATATTGAAATTCCGTACGCAGAGATGCTTGAATAAATTATGACCGTAACGTGTAACACGTGCGTTAGGCGTGGGGAGTTTATTGTTACATAATAAGACATGGGGATATCGCGAACATTAGTCCTTGACGAGTCCAAATATATCACACTTCACAGTGTCAAGGTTAATTTGTTTTCGTCACTCAAGCATCCAGTGCGGTAAACTTTCCTGATGTCCCATGTACACATGGAATTTAATCTGGCACTTTATATTGGTACAGTAGGTCTACGGGACTGTATAGGGAATCCAAAGCCCCGATACCCGGGGCTATTGCAAAATGAAACCATCCCAACGAAAAAGAGAACCCTTTAGTGAGTAGGTCATGTGGGGGAAAGTATTTGAATTCTCCTACAAATTAAAAGTACCTTTTACTGATCAGTGACCACCTCTGTAATCTTCCTATTTTCATGGCGTTATCATAACTCGAAACCCGTCCAATCTGCAAACGTAGGTCACCTGCATTCTTACAGCATTCGTGTTTTAGGTGAGGAGAATTACCCTTTACAATGTCAAAACGCGCACTTGCATCAAAGCGCATAGGAAATAGATTGTCGTTGATTCCTCGTTCGCGCGGCAATTCGAACGAGAAAAGTAAAGGTTTTGACTCGTGACGCACAAGCGCATGAGTGAGAACAATCCACATAATCGGTACCGAAAATGAGTCTTCGCGCACGTTGCGTTGATACGCAGGCCTTTCTTTGAAAATAAACAACAATATGGCAAATTAATGGAAATGTTGAGAAGACATATAATGTTGACTCGTGACGCATACAGTATTTGCGTCGCGAAAAAGTTACGCAAGTCAACACGTAAAGCTGCAGTGTTTTGCAACGATTTGTCGTGTCGATAATGGTAAGTAATATCTAACATTTTCGTAAATGTTGTCGGCACGCTTCTAGAATGTAGATATGGCACGTTTTATGATTGCGGGACACGGTCCATCGGACGAATGACAGGCCATGGATATCGCTGCGACATCACGACTAGCAATGGGCTGATTCGATTTCAAGTCCAGTTTCCAGAAACCATGGATACTGTAGTTCCGTCCGATTTAAAATATCACGCCGAAACTAGGTTTTGCGTTCATTGCTGACTCTCTCACCCCTAAATACACTCATATATTCTTGCTGTTGTAATCACGCCTCTAATTTTAATTATTACTCCCTTTCGATTTCTTGATTTGATTTCATTTTCTCCAGTTCTTAACAAAATGAGCTGCGATAATCAAAGTAGACTACTTTTAAGCCATTTAAGAACGGTAATTCACCTAACATAAATTAACTCATTAATCAAGTAAGTCCTCCTTGGCATTAAATTTTCACTTGTGAAATATTACCAATTGAATACATAACAGGAAACTCGGTATTTTTTACCGGAAATTCAATCGCACATCCAGTTTCGTCGATGACATTGTTCAGCGAATTTGCACGAGATAATGCACTTTCGAAATATCAGCTGGAATTATTACCGGCCATTCAATTTCGCCATTACAAATGATATTGCCGTGCCAGCATGGGAAGTAAGGTGTGTTGTAGGGTTTTAATATAACTCAATATTCCTTGTCGACTTCAGCTTATACTTTATGCGCGTTCTCGGAAATAGTGCATGCATTGCAAGTCCACTGCACGAGACTTCCCGGAACACCACGCATGCGCAGAACACTTATTACGTCAGGACGTGATTCCACAATATTTCTGTATGACAGGAATGATCAATAGGCGGATGTCGCAGATGTAATCCAATCGATAGATTTGCAATAAACTGACTGGGAATTCGTAAGATACGACACTGTCGCGAGATGGTGAGTAATGCGTGGAAAAATTCTCCCGTTGTTACGTCACGTATGAGCTGAGATATGTCACAATCCGTGTTTGACGCGATCGATTATTGGCTCATAAAATTTTATTGTAATCTCCAACAGGAGTGAAGATCTTGGTTTCCGAAGGACGCCTGGGTTTATTTCTTACGCATATATGTTTCGACTATTCTCATTAATTTCAAGGATGAATGTTGTTACAATTCTTCGATCGACTAGACTAGGAGTACATCGTGTTGATAATTTTATTGGTAAGCATGCCAAAGCTCTTTAGATGCCAGCAATGCTTATGTGGTTTGTAGTAGGCGTTTGCTGACTGATCATGATTTGCCGTTGAAAAGTTCATTTCATGCCATTCCGATGAGGCCCCAGCTATTGATGGAATACGACATATCAAATGCCAAATGCTTTGAGCATTTTCCCAATTGAGCACCCGGGTGATGTTGTGATCCACATCTCCTTGGGTGTGTATGCAGATACTCGGCAGAGTTAAGCAACTTAGTCTTCAAGGACTATCATAGAATGAAGCTGTAAGTTATCTAAATTTGTAACCACAACTAACCAGTGTACCATACACCACCATACTATCATAAGAGGACTATACGACTTATCTTTGGAATGTCTGTACCCAATTGATACAATTTGATCAACGTATGTCGTAATACGTGAACAAACACGCGTACATCGAACATATTTCCAAAAAGAAGATCGAAGTTTTGAACCCCATTGACGTTGTTTAGTGTAATTGCTGGCCCGCCAGCGCTGGTCGAATCTGCGGTTTCGCATCGCGTAGTATTCGATGTCTTGCATTCCATATTTCGGGCAAATTTAAGGAATTAGTGCCATTTAATAACTTTCATATCCTGGTGTTTGTCGCTATAATGAGATAATTGTCCCAAATCTGGCGACATATGAAAGAAATATTTGATTCACCGTGGAGAGTATAATGTTTTAAAGCCAAATGCGGTGTGTTTTCGTATGGAATTTAGCATGGCTGTATTCTGCATCTTGCCCTTACACGGTATTAACGACTTTCAGAAAGATACAAATTTAGAAGTATGCGAATAGTCCTCTTTTGACACAGGCGCAGAGATATTCGTTAATCACCAACGCAGATATGTTCCTAATTTATACAAATAATTGAAATTAGGAATGGGCGAATTCGAATCACAGCCGATTCGTGTAGGGCTAGAATATCCAATAGAAAATTTTCAAATTATTATTTCAGTCGGATTTGGCGCTATTTTCTGATACCGCCTGGACCTGAATACTCAAGTTAAATCTCTATTCCGCCAATTTGGTATTGAATCCCCTGATTAGGGATTCGAGATACTCTCGAAACGCATTCTTTGAATCGATTTCTAATCCCCAATTCGGATTTATTCGATGTCTCATGAAAAATCGAAACAGATTTTATTGGTCAGGACGTAAACACAGGGATATAACACTATACTTGCAACCGAAACTAGACCTCATAAACAGTAGCACTGTTGTAAGAACAGAAATCTGTAATTATCGTTTTGATTGCAGCACACCATATGATTGCCAGGATAACGTTGCTTATGAATACGTGGTCCTCTACACTTCATCGATGCCCGATTTATATTGGTGCGAATAGGTATATACAGCCGTATTATCCCAGGACAGATACGATATAATAATCCTATTAAGGAACAGCTGCGAATGTTCACCGTGCCTGTGACGTTTGATCAGACCCGAGCAGTTGATCAAGGAAGTAATATGTGATCGTGGAGTCTGCATTGACGTTCAAGAATTTCCACTAGTTGTCTTGTTTGCTTGTTCACGACATCAACAAGTATTCACATGACTTTGTTTGGGAGTGCAATGCCGATTAGGACTTCAGATGTTCTCCGCCAAGCAGTTTTAAACTGCTTCGTGTTGCCGAGCCAGCCAAAGTTGGTCTTCCGATAATAATTTTGCGATAGCGTAAGTCGCGCCTGTGGTCAGATAAGAGGAATATTCCGCGATAAAATGTAGCGTATTGCATTTCTGGAATTGTTTTTGACAATATAAGGAGTCAGATGTGAATATCGCTAAACACGTGACTTACCGCGCATATTCATTTTCGAATAATATCATTGTCGGGCCGGACCAAAGTACCGCGTATATGACGAAGTCATGATTTCGGGGGCGAGTTGTTAGATGCGTTATGACTACGTCTCGGACTTTTCTCACGAGCCTTTATGCATTTACACCGTTTTCTGATAGATTTGCACGAGTCCATTCGTAATTTAGTCCAATGGATAATAGGTGGATAGCCTAATGATCTGACATTAGCGGTAAGAAGCGGCTATGTAGCCTATCGTTGTGTCAGTGAAATGATCGCTGGTATCTGTGGCAGTGACGTAGCCAGTAAAAAGGAAAGGCGACAGGGCTAGCTCCAAATAACAGAGTTGGATATTTTGACGTCATTTAGTGTCACTACGTCATGGTGTACATGTACATTCGTTACGTAACGTCATAATTTGAAAATATTCTCCCTTACATCAAATCTTCTCCTCGCTACGACGATACCCACTTGGATTAGGTCTGGATTATCACGCAACTATCATAATTACTGCTCAGGTACAATCATGACTAGTAAACAGGCTCATAACGGCCTGTATAACGACGTTTACCTATGGCAAAAATAGGCGAAAGAGGCCTGAATTTCGTTACAGAACCAGGCGAATTTCTGTTTTCACAGCGAATCATCCGATATTCAATTACTCGAAACGTTCCCGACTGTTAATAACTCGACGAAACCTCACACTAATCGGCAAGCATCGCAGAACCCCGATTTGTCGCTAATTAGGAAAAAAACGAAATCTAACATACATTACACCTCTAACTAGACATCCAATGCATAGCTATAGAATACTAGTGTATCAAACTACTTATGCATCAACAAGAATTTTAAAAGAGCAAAACATTAAGTATGGTTTTCAAACAAAAGATAATGAATACATTGAATATGCACTGCAAATCACTGGGACCAATGCTGTATGAGTCATGTGTGTCTTGATATCCGGCGAACCCCTGAGGTTTATAGAAATCCCGGTTATGTACTACTTGATTGGAGTGACTTCACAATGAAACAAGAGGAGTATACCGTATGGCTTGCATGATATTATTTATCTTCATTTACTCTGTATCTTGGTTTGAGCACTTACACTACCCATACCGATGAGATATTTGCACGAATTTTGTTCACACTTCTCTGCATATCTTGCCCCCTTTAAAGAGTTCACTGGTGTTATTCTGTGTGGAGAAAATGACACCGTACTGTACTTGAATAACGCGGCGTCTTAGTTTTACTATCGTCACTTGTTACCGCTGTGTTTACCGGCTTCGTCTATCAAAACAGCCGATTTTGATCAAATGGTCCTTGACTTCCAAAAAAGCCAACCTAATAGTGATTTAAGACGCGACAAAACAACGTCACGCCCTTCAGCTTGTCCGCGGCGCTTGATTCATCCCGCGTCAAACTCCTCGACCGCCTGTGACGAAACAATGCAATCGAAACGAGCGCGCGAATTCGAGTCAGATTTTCGCGATAGGCCTTGTTTTTCGCGGATCGAAAATTTTTCTCGCATTCATTCGCAAAATAACTATATACAAGACTAGGTGAGATTAAGTGACGTGTGATGGCGAGGTGTTAAATCCGGGGATGAAGCGTGTTTTCACGCCCGGAAGCAATAGTGTTGAAATCGATACTTTGAATTATGCGATCGCTGTCATTTTGCGCGGTTTTGTGCTGTGAAATCATAGACGGTCCTTTCTCCAGTATCTGCCGATACCAGTCGTAAGATATTTTACTGAAGGCACCAGGAGTCTAAAGATAGGTGGGTTTAATATTTTCAAACCTTGTTCCTGGTTTTATAGTCAAATCTTAAGTCCAAATCGTTATCGGCGTTCATTTAGCCCACTCAGTTTGAATACATGGGTAGAAAATAGGTGCATTATTTTAATTTCCAGGATATCGTATATGGTGGAAATTAGATCAGCACCTTCTGGTACCCAATTCTGCTTCCGTGTCCATTCCAATTGGTGAAAACGATTCAAACACACTAATCCCTTTCGGAGATATAACTGAGAAGTACATAGTGGGTTCAGTTATGTTAGGGTTACCATATTTTACAAATCTGAAAAGAGGAAACTTTTTCAACATTTTCAGACTAACAATACCGGAGAGAAATCCGTCTCCGAGGTCAAAAGAGGACGTATGGTAACCCTAGTTATGTATAGTTACAATTAGCGACAGAATGAGGTGCATACACGAAGACAGAGGCCAGTACACCTCTGGAATATATGTGCTCATAAGAATTGGTGGATTTGACTCGTTTTCCCCGTTGGAATGGATGAGAAATCGAAATTTTATACCGGAAAGTCCAGCTTTCACGATTTGCACAGTATACGCTGTTGTGGAAATCGACGAAATACATGATTATCGTTTACAGTGGTTCACGTCCAAATCGAAGTCCATATTCGGCATTGACAGATACTGCTAAGTCTAAATTCCACCTGAGATTTTTGATTGAAGCTGAATTTAGTGTAGGCCATGTATACATTCGAATTATAGATTTCGTACAATTTGAAAAGACTGTACTGTTATGTATATTACTATACGAGATGCAGATGTAATACAATACTACATTAGCCATTAATTGTCCGAAATAGTCCCCAATGCTATGAACTACATTACGAAAGTGTCACAGGCCACCGTCACGCAAACAATTGGACAGTGGGTGCATGATCTGCCATGCCACTATGCTTTCATCTCACTAAGTGATACAAAAACTTAGGTTATATTCAGTTTTTGACATTGGACTAGGCCGTCCCAGAAGCACTGTAAACCCTCAATTAGATTATTCACATTGTCAGGCGTGCGTGTTATTCAATATCTGCCATATACGCCTCCACTTCATGACCAAACATCATGTTAAACAGTGGCTAAAATCGCAATCGCACTTATTTTAACTATGAACACGTTACCCAATGCATCCTGCTGATGCCTCAAAATCCTATTTTCACTGGCAGTTTTCATATCTCCCTTGTCTACACCGTCTCACATCACTGTGTAAACCACCATTGTTGCGACAAATACGTTCCCGCGCTGCGTCACAAAATTTGTGATTCATGATAAAACAAGATGCCGCCATCGCGACTTTGTTGCGCAAACAATACAGACCGTTTACAACTTTTTCCTCAAAATATTTGCTTTTCAGTTGGAACGTCGTTAGTCGGCTGGTCGGATGATTTAAAGTGTCTGTAATGAATTGGTTAAACATTTGTCGGTAGTATTTTTGATTTGTGAGGTAAGACTTGGACATCTTCTGAAACACTCAAAGCAGAATATGTAGATATCTACTTTATCTTGAAATAATATAACTGTGTTTTCGATCGGTCGTGACAAAGTATGTTAACTTTGTGATCGGCTGTTCGATTGCTGCGTAGTGCGTTCTGCCAGTATTTTCATCGTACGTCAGTACTTCACATAGCAAACCGTAAACATCGTAAATATAGTATTCCCCGAATATCGCGTTTATGGATATTGTTAATCTTTTTTCCGGGTAGCCCTCTCGTTTCATCACATTGCGATGCGCTGACGCGTCACAATGTTCGAAATAATTTTAAGCCATTAGTAATATCCTATCGCTAATTGAATTATTAAAGCCGATTTTGGAATATGGAAGTGACTGATCGTTTACATGAACGTTCTCGAGATACGACATACCATACTTTGGAGTCACCTGACCCGATGGAATCAGGGCGATAAGGTCAATGTTATGATGGGTCGCAAGAATTGATAAGACGGAAAACTGCCATCTATAGATTAGTTACCTTGAAACACTTGATTAGGACCATAGTCTTCTGAAAGGGCCTCCTGAATCGACCATTAAAAGTCACATACGTATTGGTGTGACATTGGAACATCGAAAATACAGTGGTGACTGGTAACGAAGTACTTTTACAGGATTATTTCCTAATATTCAAGTACTTTTTGTCTACATGCTGTATAAGCGGCTATACTTCAGTACTGGACTCACCAACATTTTAGAAACCAAGAGCTACTCTTGGATACACTGATTAATGCGAAGAGCTATCAATTATACTTCCGCTGTTTACCTCGACTAGATTAAATTATTTCACTTTGACATTCAGAGCACTGGGCAGGGTTTCAAATTTTACCAAGAAAAGATAACTCTCCAGGAGTCACAACGGCGTTTCCTATAGTTCAATAACGTTGTCGTACTGGGCGCCGAAGCGCTAATCTCCTCGTGGCGGCTCGAGAATGTTACCCAGATTCTCCTTCTTCGCACACCGCGGGGGAATACAGGCTACGCCGCCGATCGGAAACTGCGTTCGCATGTTTCTTTGGGTTGGCTGACCCATGTTCAACTGCTTTTCACATGCGACCCTTCTCCATTTCGACCTCCAGAGCTCCCATTGAGAATATTTGCTACTTCCTCCAAGGGAAACTCACCTGGTCACTTGGGGCGACCTGGTGCCCGCTGGCGCCACGTATGTGACCCCTGCCTTAGACTATTTCACTTGTATGTACGAGTTTCTTTAGACAAAACCAGACACTTTTTACAGTGAAAATAGTTTTGGGATGTGCATGCATCACTGTTATGAGTTCAATTGCTATGACAGCTTGGCGAATATAACGGTAACCAAATATAATTTGTAGTGCATGTCATTGGTCGCTTTGCATTAATCGCGAAGATGCACCCTGGAATTCAGACAGTGTTTACCTGCGATTGACTGCCAACCATTGTGCATATCTGCTCTTTGAAGATAATTGCTTCATCACTTTTTTCATCTTCACTTTTTATTTCTGTATACCTGAAGCAGATGTGAAATGGTTACTTCTACTTGTCATTGAATTCAACTGAGACAGGTTAAGTGCAGCATCTCACTTGTTGCACATTAACCTGACAGTAGTCACTAATTTTTACCGGTCAATGAATCACAGAGTATTTTTTATCTTACACGCAATCACGCATTATGCTATTTTCAGTCCTAGGTATAGATACAGGTGATTCCTTTACTTGGATTGTCTATATCAGGTTGTTATTAGCTGGAAACGGTAACCATGACCCGAATATACCTGCTTTGTTGTACGAGCGGTTCATTATGTACGTCACCCCATAATCGGTAGTTATAGCATTTTAGACGAATGATCGCCTTTATGCGTTTCTATTTCGCTTTGTCACGGCACGCCGCTATCCCATTTCATACACCTCTAATAGTATTTTAGTATCGAAAAAGTATAATACTATGCTTCCGGCATCGCTATCGAACCGCATTTGATACATCATAATGGAATTTTCGCGTCAAGTACGTCATCTTGTATATGGAATGCTGCGGTATTGAAGGCACGAGACAGCAGTTTCGTGATTTATACGGCATAAGCAAGTGGTTAGCCAGTCATTTATGATGCCGGAGAATGGAGTGAAGAGAAACATTGAATTCGAAATAGCTCAATATGAATTATATTCATCTTGAACAATTTGAAAAATTCTGATGCGGAAAATCAAGCAGCCTTCCTTAAATCAAGAAGCAAGGCTGTTCCATGCAATTTATGATGGTACGTGTTAATTGTGGAGAGAGTTCCGAGATTTCTTCATGGATCTCAACTTATGACATAGCACCATACCAGTGCGATGAGAATCCGAGATAATTGTGAGTTCTCCCGTTTAGATCACATTTATGGGCCCTTTGATGTAGGGCTGGTTTTCATTGTAACAGTTCGCCGTTACAGACATATCAGTCGTCATGCGACAGGAATATAGCGTATCCCTCGTAACTTAGTTTGACTTCAGGGAATATTACTCCATCTCCAGGTGCAGCAAGCAATGCCATCTTGTGGAGTAATTTCTCATTTCTTGATTCATGTTTACTCATTCTTTCTACATTGGAGTGGTATAGTTCCCGTAGGATAATTTTTGTCGCGTCACTCGTTATGGTTATTCGACACCACGATCTGAATCTCTAACTTTAAACGATTCGCTTCCACGGTATTTTATAGTCTTACGAAGTCGCGGTCTGATTTACGGTTAAACCTTATGCGGTTGCCCCTCTTATTTGTGGATATAATCCAAATCAAACCCTTTAATGGTTCCCACTAATCCACGACGGGTTACTGCATTGAGGTAATTGCGACGTCTGCATTCGTGATTTTGGAATTGAACCATGCATCTAATGGCTTCTCGGTCGTTTTGCGATCGTTACGATTGTTTTTACGAGGTTGACCATGACTATAATTTGGTCTTCTGCGAACAATGTCATTAGCATCCGATGAATTGGAATAGTTACTTTCTGCCTTGTCATGGCGATTTAGATTTAAAGTACTGCCCATACCGATTTGTATTTAGCATGACATTATCATTAATCTAGCAACAATAAGATCAATTGCCAAGTTCCAAACCATTACCTGCACAGCACACTTGCCAAAATGTATAGGATACGTCGTGTTCCTACGCTATTTTTGTCGTATGAATTTATCCAGCCATCCATTTCCATCAAAGGAATCAAAACTTCGATACTTAATATGTAGTCGTTCAATCGATAATTATTTCAGAATAATGTCTAATTATACCGATCACATGATCTATGTTTAACATGTTCTGATTGATATCGTTACGTAAGACAGATTAGATTGTGATTCGAGGCAATCAAGTGACACCTAATGCCTGGAAAGCGCAGGTTACCGATCTGACTACTGAAGCAGCCAAACTCCACACAGCGATCAATCTCGCTTGGTTCAGAACAGCTATTACATGACATAATAGTTCCAGAAATGAGCATGGTAAACGTCCGCAGTGTCGAGACTAATTCTGAATGTTTGCTGCTTGTATGGCACCTCATCACATTTTGTTTTATGACATTTTGTTCACGCGAATTTGTAGAAGTAATTGAGAATTTTAGGATGGGCTCCCGTTGCCAAAATAAAGTGGGTATTTGGTAATCGTGTGTGCGCAGTACACCTCCGATGCACTTTCCCACACAAATTATGAATACGCGGTTGACGTTGAGTATTCCATAAGCGACTGCCTGTAATTGATTTGAGCAGGTTATGAAGAGAGCCACACAACATAGTTACCAAATTGTTTTCGAAACCTAAAGCACAGCGACCTACTGAAAATAAGTACGAAAATAAAGATTGTAACTCTAGGCCTCATGAACAATAAAATGTTACATGTATCAGTATCATGTACGTGTCATATCATGTAGGCTACAATGTACAACTGTACATGTAAGTCGCCAATCGACCAAAACGTCATTAATTTGCACACATAGCAACCCTATTTGTTTACATTCAAGACAATACTGTTTGCCGGAATTATCCTGTTTTTATAATTAGAGAACAGGTCGGATGGAAGATTAGGGTATCTCGAAAATATCTAAACAGTCGTTAATATAACAAGGTACAGAAACGCAATAGTCCAGCATTCTACGTGAGCATCAGTAATGATACTATATCTACCAAATATTAAGTATATAGAAACTACATTTATAAGTTCCACTGTTTTACTGGTTATATTTACGATAGGTATATCTCCTTTGTGAACATCCGATTTCCGATAATTTATTAAGTCCCGATGACCAACTTACTACAATGATAAAACTTCAAAGATGTATGGTGGATGCTATTTTACAATAGCTCCGCGTTAGGTAGTCGTAGTACCCCAGTACAAGCCATAGATCGTTAGTCACACCTTACCAGTAAATTGATAAATTGCTTCCTATGTATTAGATCACGTCAATCATAACATACATCTTTATCCGACTGTCAACTAATCTTATACACTTCATATCAGGTTAGACCAGTGTATTGACATTATGGAACCTTCTATTTTCTGGTCTGTTGCTTTACAAACACTCTGACGGATATCACAGTATCTTTTCATGGAGTCGCAGTATCTTGTTTACCTCTATACGACAGCCCAGTCATGCTGTCTGTAACTTAACTGTCGATATTGCGAACACAGCAGATCGCTTATCGATGGGTTATTTTACGTTCAGACACACCTTCAACAAAAAGTATTGATGACATGTCTTACGTCATTTTCTGAAATGCCCACCACATGTACTTGTTTTGATAATCCACCCCATGTTGTATGGACAGTGCGCGTGACCAATTAACTGTGTCGCTGATTTAAAGCCACCGCGTGTCGGCCTATGTGGACCAATTAACACGTGCTTTTGTGGAGGGATTACTTCATAGTTCATATGATTGCAGGCCTTGGGAGTTTGCGGCGAGATAGCGTAGTGGTATAATCCACAGCTGAAATGAAAGTAATATTATAAAACACGTAACCCCTTGAACAAGTATTTCGTTACTGACTACTTATGGATCTGACTATAACGCGGCGTAGGATGTAATGGCTTTGTATTAATGATGTATGCCATTGACTCAATGCGATACAAAAGTATTATAAACTCAAATGATAGAGGAACATATATGAGTGCGATTGTACTGTACTCGCCTGAAGACTGCGATATATTCAACCCGTTTTAATATCACTCACACGCTCGATTTCCGTTGAATGTTGGCGAAGTTAATCGTGACAGGTATTTTCGACATAGTACCGAGACGCGTACAACGTGTTTACGTTGTTTGATTCGGAGTTTACAAAGGCAATGGCACGGGGTACACACGTTCATCCACCACAAGCGCAATTACGTCATCTCCCGCCAGTATCGCACGGCTGGGTTTGAACCGGTGCGTCGACAGGCCCCTCTTTACGGGCGGTTCTATTGTGCTTTTGTCCTTGCCGCGAGTTGTTTACGAAATTGAGACTTTCCGCGAAATGGATAGCGCTTGTAGTTACGGCTGGCGACTCCTTCGGATGTCCTCTATATTGGCAGTATCTATGTTAGCGGTTTGTTACTTTTTGTGTAGTCTATTTGTATTTCTCAGGGTTCTATTCTTCGTAAACGACTCCACATTCTTGTTTCACCCATTCCGATCATTACGATGTTTTGTTGGTGATTTAACTATTCCAGTTGAAAGAACCATAAATCGAGATACACAGCCATTAACGTTCTAAGATTGTCTCAAAGATTCCAATTGGTATCTGAGATCTTCTGTACATCTCTGTCTCAGGTAGACCTATATGAGGTCCCTAGCGTTGCATTTAAAACAAATGATCGTTTAAAACATTTTTGTAGTGTTTTAAACAATGGCCTTTCTTTAAAAACAGAAATGGGATTTTTAAGCTGCAAAATTATGCCATAATTCTGTAAATACTTTCCCGAAAACATGTTTTATGAGCCTACGTACGAGTAGCACCCAATATAGCCGACGTATACGATATAAGAGAATTGGAACCCTAAATAGTCTGTTCAAGAGCTATAGTAAGTAAATATTTCGTCGAAGGAGCTATATTTACCCTATATTTCCAATTATCAATGTCGAACCACTATGAAGACACAATTGAATATTCGTTATATCATGGGTTTAAAAAAAATAAAAAAATAAAAATGTGTTTTATACAAGGGCCTTGTTTTAAACAGGTTTGTTTTAAATTTATTTTGGTTTTAAATGCAACCATTGGTGGTCCCGCTTGTCATGCAATGCAGCTTTGTGATATGTTAGATTACAAATTTATGACGGGCATAGCCCACATTCCGTTATTTCTGATAGTAATATATCGGCGTCGACTATTTACGAATATTCCAGAGTATGTAAGTCAGGGTTACCATATTTCAGAAATCTGAAAAGAGGACACTTTTTCAAAATTTTTAGACTTACAATACTGGAGTAAAATCCGAAACAATGGTAAATTTTTCCAGACTTCGTGGTTGGTTGACTAAAAATAAGGTCATTTTTTCCATGACATCGGGTGAAAATCAGGCAAACGGCACTTTTTAGTACAAAACATTGCTTTTAAACCAACTCCGATGGGCTGAAACAAGTCAAATATACCAATTCCCATCGAGATATACCCAAACAGCTGATATTCGTAAACAGAATCCACTACACACCTACGATATCTCTCTTTACAGATTGCTGTACTTGACTCCTTTTCACTAATTGGAATGGGCATGTGAGCAAAATTTGGCACGGGAAAGTGCCGATGACAGATTTCACCAATGATACGCTATGATAGGAATCTGGTACATACCACTCCGTTTCATCCATGTATTAAAGTGTGGTGTTCTGTATTCTATATACAGTCAATTCATGTCGGGATCATATTGTAAAAAAATCGTTTTAATTTCCCCATGCTTTATAAAATGATTTGTGGAAGGAGCCGTTAACGCACGTTATGCGTGTCGATTCCCTTGTTGATCAATAATGGCGACAAAGGAAAATGCGCAATTAGGTCAGCAGCAGGTAATCAGATTGGTTGATAGCCTACAATTTGAGGAAGAAGAAAATGCATAAGGTTAGTAAATTTTGGGATATCTACTTTGCTACGTTACTGCACTAACGTTAGTTGAGTAGACCGGCCTCCGCTTGCCCATTGTCAAACGTGTTTTATGTTACACCGATTATCCTCACTGGGCTACGGTAGGTTTGCAACTATCTGTCATCAATTACTTGTTTGCACGAGTGAATGCATTCGAGTATAGTATTAACGTGAAAACGAGAGGAATCATATCTGACTAAGCGATGTTACTGAGAAGGAGATACTACACAGAAAACGATACACTGAAACGAGAGAAACACTCCGATACTTACCGACACCTGGTATTCTTGCGTCAAAATGAGGATGGTATTACGTCACGCGTAGAAACGCGCGAGAATGTAATTTACAACAACGTGTCAAGTACCATGGAAAGTACTACCACCTAGAGATGGAAGGATTCGATACAAGTGCCAGGGCTTTCAAGTGGACATTTATCACTTGTGGTCGGCAGAGTCTCAAACACTTGTTGCTGAGAAGAATTTCAAGAACACTTGCGTTTGCCACCCAGTTCTAAATTTCAGGTAGAGGAGCACATTGCTGGAATTCTGATTGGCTAAAAACATCTTGAAGTATATTATTAGACCCGGTTATATCCGTAATAGTATTTATTGACTTATACAACGTTTCCACTCTGACAAAACAAAACCGTTGATACGCAATCCAGACTTAGTTGAAACTGAAAGAAACTGAAACATAGACTCTGTCTCGACTGTATGAAAATTTTCCCAACGAAAGTCGCACTTGGGTTTAAAATATCAGCTTACTAACAAAATATCTGACTGGTTTTGCGCAATACAGTAATTATTTCCAGCCAGATATAGCATGACCAATGATAGTATACAATCCGCACTCGACCAATGACCATGGGCTTGTATTTCGACTCGAAATATGAAGGTCCGATTCCGCTGCATTTGGATTGGATCAGGATTTGAATTGGGCAGTGAATGAGAAAACAAATCGAAGATTTTCATGGTACAGTCGAATACATTTGAGTCAACGTTCTAGGTGAACCTTGGATTTAGACTCATTCAATCGCCAAGCACTGAATTACAAGGCTTCAATTTGAATCTGGAATCTCGCGAACTGGATTCGGATTTGGAAATGTCGGAAATACACGCATTTCTGCTGCATTCCAAGTTGTGACGCGAGTATAGAGCGCTATTGCAGACCAACGTTACGTAAGATTTGCAACTTTAATAGACCCTGACATGCATGTAAACTCAAATGCGAAGTGAACTGGGCAAACTCGAATCGGTTCCTATGCTCCCGACGTCGTAACATTCTCATTTACAGAGGTTAATTGCAATCGCAAGGACCTAATAGCGTGACATGGGCTCGGCAACGTGCAGTTATATAATATGAAAAATTGACAAAGCATGAAATTACTGCGAAATTGCTGCGTCATTTAAAATGATCCGTATCGAGTACAACACATAATGCACTCGTCGCGTGACAACTCTACTCTCAATCTGGAAATACCTCATAAATTTGCGTACTACCATGCCGTGTGGATGAGGATGAGGATATTGCTTTCGCGTTATTCACAACGCTTTCCTTGTACTTTACTGACGCATGGCGCGAAATTCGAATTAGGTGTCAATTGAGGTCGTACGGTAGACCATTTGTAGCGGTAAGGCGTGTGTACCTAGCTAGCTACCAAAAGAATTGACACGGCTTTCCTGTACCAACAAATATAGTCACTTCAGAGTGTGTGCTCTGCTTCAAATTTACTCTCGAGACGGGACCACCTTGTTCTTCCTTTTGCTGTATGTAGGCCTACAGCTTGATCACGTTTTACCTGCACCATCATTTATATTGACCAAACATTGTGTCTTTTGTGGATAATACTATCATTCAGTTTGGAATAAGAAAAATGCTTTGACCGGATGGATAGATATGAATTTGAAATTCAAGAAAAATTGAGATGCGAAGTAGTATTTGCGGTTCAATCCGCATATCTTTGCACGAGTATGGTGTGACTTCGTGTTGTTTAGTTCGCTTTAAGTACATTGACGTCGGCAGTTCGCCATCTCATCCGCTACGCTTTATAGCGACCGTTGTAAATTTGAATCACCGATTTGTGTCGATCTTAACGGGGGAGATTTCTGTTTCTCTCCGCCCGACAATTTGTAAATGAAGTCGCAAGCCTTTTGTCTGGTAACAATGTGGTCGTTGGAGGGGTAAGGAGAGTAGTTTTGGTGGAATGAAATAACAAATACGTGTATATTAATAGCCTCCTAGGGTTCACGTCGGATCTAAACATGCAATTGTGGACATATAGGCTTGTGAGCTATTTCCGTGAGGTAAAATTTACCTAGTTGGGTATATAATGTATTTTTGATGGGTAGCGAATTCCGACTAGGACTTCCAAATACTTGCGACCCAGACTGAATATATTTTATGGTCGATCATAACGAGGTATAATATAGTTATACCTCGAGAGGCCAACGATATCGGTATCGTAGGCCCCGTACCACCTACTGCATCTCCATGAAAGATCTATATACCATTAGAACGACGCGCAAAAATTACTTCATGTCTGCATTGAATTCACTAAATCGCCGTGTAGAAGCTAAATTCCGTAATGTATTGAAACCACGTGGTTCTCGTGCACCTTATACGAAGTCCCGAATACCTAGCATCCATGAGAGTGATCGGCGATCGTGTACTACTGTACTGTATACACTGTACCGAGGGCTCTGTTGGCCACGACTTATATTAACCTTTGAGTCTATATAATGTACTTGAAATTGTCATATATTAGTTTCTATGTGTCTATCTTAGAGTATAGTTACTGCGGAACAGTCACAGTCACAACATCCGTAAATGGAAAGAAAAGGAAAAGTTGCAATGGTACTAGCATCAGCGACCGATTGATTGTTCGCAAATCACGTGGCCGAAATGTTTCTCTGACCCCCTACATTGCAATTTAGATACAGGAAGTAATTAACAGCAGAGTCGATTTTACGTGGGCGTTAGTATTGAGATCTCTATGCCTGACGAAGTGAGATACATTATGGTCTTGAAATATCGAATCGTATTTAGAGCCGCTGTGATATTCAATGACTGAATTAGGAATAGGACAACTTTTAGAGTATGAGAACGTTGCAATTTGTAAGGATGCATTCAACGATCAATAACTTTCCCACGCGTCGCCTCGCACTAAACGTAACAACAGAATCAAAGTGCATGCCCGGTGCTGCATTTAATTATGCGGGGAACCTCCATTAGTGTTGTTATTACTCGATTGAAACACTTGGCAACCCCTGTGAATTTACTGGAGAGTAGCGAATCGCCAGGTATCCTAAGACTTAGCTCAAGACGAATTGTTGACTTTCGAATTCCTGGAATACCGAATGAATCCTTAACTACCACTTAATTGCGTGGTAGCATCGCGTCAAAGCAGCGTTTAGCGACACTTGGATGCTTCCTCGTCTATTTACTAGGCTTTCGCAGGCATAATTTATTCGGTTTCGCACAGAATCTTTTACGTAATTTCCTTTCCATCACGACCAATCTTGATTCGATGTCAAGCTTGATTAATAAATGTTGTCTGTCACTCACAAATTTTATCTCTTTATACCCGACGATTATGCGACGATCACGTGAGCTGATATGCAAGTTTAAACAGACATTTGTTTTTCGTTATCTCATAAAAGCATTTTGAAATTCCAGTGAAACATGTTTGCACGATTAATCGGAATATTATTTATCACTCTACCCATTTAGCCATGCCTTACACTGAAAGCAACTGAAGCGTGTGGTTATGATTCAAAAATCGAAATACAGCTGAGGGGATAAGGTGCGTTATTGGGAATCAATATTTCCAGAAGAAATAGTCAGTAACGGACTATTTCTACTTTTTCGAAGTACTGAACTATATTTATCCTCATTGTACTACTCACGCGGGTGTCTATGCTTTTCCACTGTTATTCCACTTCTAAGAAAAGACTTCTTACGTAAAACTGCTACATTTTTATACTTTAAATTTTGAAAAGTGGAACTTAGTTTTGTGTTGAGCTGGCATCACTTTTATTAGTGAAAGAAAGAAGTGAAAGGATCCCTGTGTTGCGTTTACTTAGT
Organism: Botryllus schlosseri; assembly: GCF_051294905.1. Classification (NCBI taxonomy): domain Eukaryota; kingdom Metazoa; phylum Chordata; class Ascidiacea; order Stolidobranchia; family Styelidae; genus Botryllus; species Botryllus schlosseri. The sequence goes on from NC_137238.1 coordinate 27,370,443, forward strand.
ATATTTTCGAAGATTACACCTATTTTAGTGTAATTATAGTGAAATTGCGTAGGTGGCGAAGATGCCCTTTGCAATTTGAGGAATAGTCACCTCCAATTAACTGCTAAGAGACTACGACACCACAAACCACTTTTTGAAACTAATTACTTGAGATGTTTCTAGGCTTTCATATTTCACTTCTACTCGAAGAATGACTTTTCGACACACCAATCCTCTGTTTTAACGATCAGATTTTAGGCGTGACGGCTCGCACGGCTGTGTGCTACTCAACTGACCAAGCCAGTCAGGAATCAAGGGGTTGCAAGTGTAAACGTAGTAAGATGTACTTTGCACTCATGAGAAAAAATAAACAGCCGGTGCGATGGTAGTCACGCTCGAGTAATTGTTATGACTACACGCGTTCATTGTGTGGCGTAGCGCTTTCGCGCGTGAATAATTCGTTTTACTGGGCATTGTGACTGAAGTTTGATCATTCCACATATAATTACGAATTTGCTGCTGTGACTTTACAACAGTGAATACATCATCACCAACTCATATTGTCCACAACTAATTCTAATTCGATTCCCTCCATTTCCTTGCGCATATTATGTCATGTGTAAGACTGTCATGTGTATGTTATGCTCATGGTTGAGTGTGTGTTATGATTCCGTTCATTGTGCTGTCATCAAATCTGATCATTACATGCCAGATGAATTTTATCCATGCCGGAGACCTTTCGATACACTGCTAGGCCCACTTGCTACAGACCAATAGCCGTGTAGTATTTTTGATTGGCCATGTTATGGTTTTCCGTCCTGGTCATGTCAAAGAAATGTCAGAGTAGAATGAAGCTGATAAAATATCCACCCATTAAACCAAAAGAAGTCTGTGGGAAGGCATGGTCATACACGTGTTGGATAATATAATATCTGGCGGTATAGCATGGTCTCATTGCATGACTTAACGGGAAAGGCGATTCACGTGACTTGTATGAGTATGAATTACTTCCCACCTAAGGAAGTTGTCGCATTTGTTTTAAAATGTTGAAAATCGATACCGTGGCTTGTCAAGGACTTGCCTCCATAGCAAAATACAAAACACGAATTGCAGCGATTAGGGGATTAGGAGATGATTACCGGAATTTTGAAACGGATCCAACGACTTGACTGAATTGACGGTGAATTTGCAGTCTCGGAAAATTCTCCTGACTTCAGAAGAACACCCATTGCTACTGTATTTTTTTGGCCTTATTTTCGGAACCATTGGAAATTTCGTGTCTGTTCTGTTGCTTGTTGAGTTTTTAATTCTGCAACACAATAAGACCATTGAACTGCCCGGTGTGGATACGCCTCTATTTTATCGTAAGCCCTCCCAATAGAAGTACTTACCATTTTAAATCTTAATATAAGGAGATTTTCTGCTCTTTACCCACATATGCCGCGCCTGTAGCTGCTATGAAATTTCAAATAAGCCCTACCCAATCTTTATGCGTCTGTACAGTCGACGCTATATGTTTGTTGACTCGGTCGGAGTAAGGCTGCTGGAGTATGCCGGATCAGTTTGACAAGACAATGAAGGTACACATTCGCGTAAGAATAGACTCGCAAAGGTTCGGAATAATCGCAAGCTCAATACAGTTCGCGGCACAATCCAAATGAAAGCGGCAATTACTTGATGCAGCAATTCAATTTTCGGCATGACAAATCCATAAGACACCCTTATTTACAAAATCAATGACAAATAAAATGAGGATCCGAAGTAAGAAGATCTTATATATCAGTTTTGAAGGACAGTAGAAGCCCAATGACTCAAAGTAATACGACTTGAAAACTATCTTGATATACATTCAATATCGGGAATAGCCTATATAGTGTCATTTGGCATTGTTTTTTGCCTAATTGCTTCAAGGGAAGAAAATAAAACGAGATTGCCCGGATTCTCGAAGCGATGTTTCTTGTCATACCAGGCCACAAATTGGTTGTATAAAAATAGAGAGTTGCTTTTGGGAACAAGACGAAATTCGTTATCTACTTCCTTTTTTCTTCGAGTCTCGCCCGTTATTGAGTGATCTGATTTTATGCGATCATTAATTACTCTCCGAGTTAATTCCGCGATTTGATCAGCGAATGGGGTGGCCCAAGGTCATGAAACTTGCTGATCGTTCGACCGCGAATTGTAAATGCGTATTAGCCGTGATGAGCACACTTCAATGCAAACAGCGACATTTAAGAATTGGAGATTATCGACAGAAACAATAATGATGATTTGATTAATGTACGTTGGGAGTATTTGCGTTGATCAATGTGCCACATGGTGTTGTAATAAATCTATAATTTCAAAGCGAAAATCCGATTTCGATATACATTGTGCAGATACACATGTATCTGAGCCTTAATACGTCTTGCATGGTATATCTATCAGTAACGCGTGAGTGATCAGCTCATTTCCACCTATGTATTCAACACCGTGCCACTCCTTAAATACATGCAAACGACATTGTCAATTAAAAGGAATTAATGATCAGCTTCGACCTCAAGGTGATAAAAAGTAATCTTAGGAATGTGCAGTTGGAAATTGCCTCTTGCCCAAAGGCAGGTATATCTTCACAGGACTACACTTGATGAAAATTTAGCAATTACGGATAAAGACGTGTAACTGAAAATGTATAATTGCAAATGCGACAGTGTGTGCTATTCCTGGCTGCAACAATTGTCACGAAAAGTTACGTCACCCTGCCATCAATGTAGGTCAATGTCATTTAGGCAATATATGAAACTGGAAAATATCAAGCATGATTCTCGTTGATTTTCTATGGGCTAGGTTTGTTCATAATCGACAACTTGAATCTGAATATAGATTTTGAGAAATAATTCGAAATAGCAGGTAAACGATTTTACTGTTACTTCTACCAATCAAGTTAGGATAAAGATATGCCCTCGTCTGTATATACATATATATCGCCGAAATAACTGATATCCATAGTGCAAAAAGAAAGTTGTAATTGATACCAGCTTCACCGGAACAAACGCACCGCCGACCATATACCGGCTGTGTTTATCATCAGAAGGTTGTCATTATATGATCGTTATGCTATGATGCAGCTGTTAGCACATTCGCTCGGAAAAGTTCGAAAATGATTAGTTAGAAACACATGGTAACCAATGCGCAGGATTCGCCTGGGCGCAATCAACAATGAATTTGTACTGGGAATGTCTATGATCAACCATATGAAAGTTGTAATTGATGGGAATTTATTATTGGCAACCTGTGGCATCATAATGTCGCACTATCCGGTTTTGTAAAACCGAAATCAAAACTTAAAGAAGTCTAAATATTATAAGATATATTACATTCTTTAGGATGTATGCTACTGCATTGACCTCAGAAATTGGACAATTGCCAGATTGGAGTCGGAAGTCACATGACTTGAAATTTTCTCGCATGGTCGACCGACGCTTCACTCGATTTCAGTGTCTTTTCCCGCGTGAATCGTTGTTGCCATGCTGATTGTAATGGCCATTGCTACATCAATAGATGAGCAATTCGCCACTCGTATACAAGCATTTTGATTGACAATGCAGGATATGACAGAATCTACATCGATCAGAACAGCTGATACTGCGTATCTGGGTGGGAAAACATTCGCGTTTCGTTGGATTTCGTGTCCTTGGGGTTGCTAGTTGCTACTTTCAAATTTTTTCACCACGGCTGTATGTTTGTCTTGCTTTGAAAGTAGGAAATATCGTTCGATTTGAATGCTGATGTGCATTTGTTTTGTCGAGTTTCGATCACTAAATGCAAACATTCTCATTACATATACGCAACTCATATGATACGTTTATCCCTCTTCACTTTCGTATCCGCATGTATCTGCAGGTGTTTGCAACATTGGATTTTGATGCAAAATGCTTTCACTTTACTTAATATTTTTTCTAACTGCAGCTATGTAGCTGGCGATCAATATTTCATGTCTATAGATGCACGAGAATATGAATCTACGAACTGTGGCCGAGTTGCACTGGTGTTTTTGAAATTTCGCTGTCCAGCGAGTCACTGGCTGTTGAAACTCAGTCGAGACAAAGATCTAAATATAGCCGGGAAAACACGATCAACATCGCTCGTTCCCTCTTTTAGGAAAATAGATATCCAAGTATTTGATTTGACATACCCAGTGAATACTCCAAAGCACTCGATTCCCACAATATACCAAAGACCATTCAGGAAATCATTTGAAGTATCTCGTGATGTTTCGATCGGACGCGCGTCCAACTGTGGGATACCGCATCGCAACAATTTAGAATTACCTCGTCCTGACTGTCATATATCAAATTGTTGGTAATTTTGAAGGCCAGCATGGCGAAAGCAATGGATGTTTATTGCAGTAAATTAGCCATACACGACAATTACGACGATTTGGTGCCTGAGTTGGCATTCAAATAAGTTTGGATATATTTTGCTCAAGAATTAGCATTTTCTATAGGGTCGATGGCCTAATTCTACTATCAGCGTACTTCTCTACAGACTACACTACATCATAACTTTACAAAACTTTAAAATACTAAAATGTGTATGTAGGTCAATCTGTAAGTCACAATATAATAAGGGTTAACTATTATCCTCAAACGCATCACGATATTATCAGACATTCGTCGAATTTCTAAATTGTATAACCAGGATCTGACACACCCAGAAACACCCAACAGACGACATTATGAAAGGCGTAGTATGCTTTGCATCACACATTATGAACTCTAACAGTGTATACCACCACCGTATTTCGTTTCTATGATACAAAGTTAATTCGGGACTGAAGAGTACTTGTAACGATACAACAGTGCGTGTTTGTTGATCGCAATTAAGGGCACTTGTGAGATCACGATAGATCACTACAGGGTACCTGTATTAACAATAATGTAAACTAGCTACAATGTAATAGCTATTCATGATGCAATCGTTACTCACATATACCTGCCCAGCTCTTGCGGCCAATTTATCTGGGGTGTTGTCACCCCCGAATGATACCACATTGTTGAACTTGAAGTACTAACATAAATCAATAATAACCAATCATCAGCATACCATATTCATTCAATATAGCTTATACATTCTTGGTATGCTGTCAATCGGTGTTACATACATGCGCGTAGCCAGGATGGAAATTCGACGGAGGGGTACATTTTGAAATAATGAAGCCTCATCACGAATATACGTTGTTGCGTAGTACAAACGAATGACTCCACAATACCCAGGTCTACAACATGCAGGTTCCCTTGGCGTCTTTCGCCCGCCCCTTGTTTATGCACCATGTGATTCAAATACGCAATATTACGCTTGGGTCCGCATTGTAATAGATTGCACGACATGTCATATTAGTCCGCGGAACTTGAGTCAAAGTATTTGTCAGAGATGTAAATGCGAATTCAATAGATGGGAATTTCATTGGTAGGTTTCCACGACACAGCATTTGCCTTGATGATACCAATATAGCACTAGTTACCCAAATATAGATTATACTTGTGGACCGTCACAACTTCAATGTGCGGACTTCGACACTTGAGTCATATCATACAAACGTGGTTGCAGACATCAAAAGCAATCGCTGCTTTTAAGAGAAAGTGGTTTCAGCTTTGGCTACTGCTGTCGTGGTTGAAATTTTGGCTATTTTTATCTAGCATCAGTTTCTTCTAAGTGCCATATAGCTGTGTAATCAAATTTCTATGGTTGTACATTATTTCTGTTGATAACTACATTTACTGAGGCGCTAAACCTTATAAGGCCTTTGAATCGCGACACTGATGTTGGTCATGTATATTAAGTTCATATTATTCGCTTGTGAAAATCTTAGGGTAGCGACTTCACACTCTCGTGTGCAAAGCCTGGGCTTTCGCGGACACTGAGAATCTATATTTCGGCTACTAGGAACCCTGATAAACTTCCAAAACATATAAACTAATCGTGACCAGTAATGTCATATAAAATAGCCGTGACCCGAACCTAGTCCCATAGGTATCGTGACTGCAGCGAGATTAACCAACTGCGCCATTCAATTCTCATACAGTTATGTATAGATGTAGGCTTATTTAATACATGCGTTTCGTATAATGTGATGCGATTTCATTCATAATGTCATCCGCTGCATGACATGACGCGTGCATGTCCGCATAAACAAAAACTTAGTATAACATTGGTATCGTTGAGCACGATCACACGTGGTATGACATATTATCCTCAATACCGAAGACATATGTCCGTACTCAAACCCATATTTTTGCTCAAATCTAGATTGTATATAGGCGATTTTTAATGACATTGCAGTGCAACAGTTATAACAAATATGTATGTAAACTGGGATTGGTAAGTTGTGCATTTGGTTGTATTAAGGCAAGCATCGCTTTGTTGGACGCTGGGCGATGCGAAGCCCTAGTGGTCCAACCTAAATACTATCCATTCACTGTCTCATGAACCCAGGAAGAGTATGGCCGCCAGGCCTTCATATTCCGACCCCGGGGATGCATCCCGTAATTCAAGGCTGTTCTCCCCAGGCACAAGCATGGTGGCGGAGGGATCAGTGGCCGCAGACGCCCCCTCTAAAGCCTGCTTGTGCCGACCGTTTGAAACTTGACGAAACTGACGAAAAAGGTAGAAAACGGAAGCAACCTTATGGGCCCTATTACGGGCGCTTGTGGCACATAGTGCTGCGGTGTAATGCCACAAGGCTCGTCACAAGCGTTACGGGGGGAGGTTTACTGCGGTTCCTCCAGACCCCTAAAAAAGAAAAGTTTATTAACAATGATCTCTTGGGGACAGAGAACTCTCGACAGGCACTTGTGGCTTCATCAATAAATCGGTATTTTCGGTCCTTCGACTCATTGCACATAAACGAATATATTTTACAACTCAATTATGAAAGAGCTTATTATTATTAACAAGTCAGAAATATAAGTATTTGTCTATTGAGATGAACTTAGTTTTGTAACACTTTCATTTTAATCTCCGTCAGTTACCTTTTCTGTATTTTGTCTTAGGATCAATGGGATTTCACTCATTCTGACTTTCGATTCGTAATTTAGATGCTTGACATATGACATGCATATATTCATTGTATGGAATTTTCATGCACTGCACACTGCGCATAATGCGACATACGCACGCACTCTGCGAATTGCTGCAATAAATATGTAATCCAACACAGAAAAATATCAATTCTATCACGTCTGCTACATAATTGCACCTGGGAGCACGCACCAGCCAAAATCATTATGATTTCGGATTGACAAATGTATAAATGGTTCGCGAGAAGGTTTGCATGCTGCCACGCACCGTTTTTAGCTTACTTTGACCGCTGTACTGGCGGCAATTCTACCTGTTATGGATTCGAGCTGTCATTTTACTTTCGAATAGAAACATTTGGTAGTCTGTAATATAACTTAAAATATTCCTAATGTTGAAGCATTATACGTGCTGCAATCCACCCATACGGGTGACTTGGGCGTCGCGGATTGTTTGAAATTGAAATAACATGGTAAGCGATATATACAATATCCTAAACCCATGTCTGAAAATATACGATAATGATATGCGAGCAATGAATGTCATCCCGTGACTCTACCTCTGACCGCTTCAAACTGAATACGAGATTTCGGACGCTATGTTCAAATGTAGGAGTACGTGGCAGAAAACATGAAACAAATGACACTGCGCCAATGAAATACGCGCTAAAATATGTATTTATTCAAATCACCATGTGTTGATACGAGTAATGTTGTGACTTGTGAGGACAAGTCATCAATCCTGAAATATGCTCACCTGGCATGTAGATCAGGGTAGCTAACTACATTTCGGATGATATTTTCGTTAGTGCATAACTCCTAAAACGGATACTGGCTTGACTGGTCCTCTTCCAAAATTTTGCATGCACGCATAGTTTGTAGCATTTTTCTCGGAAGGCATTACCGCGCAGTCTTACAGGAATGGGCCGTGATAGTATTTGAATATTCCAGTGTCAAATTTCGAGAAATGCACGGCTAAATTCAAACAGCGAGTCGTCGGTTCCTTCACGGTCGCGACTAATTTATCAAAGTTTTGGACAGGTTTCATAATCCGTGCGGCTAGCTAATCCGTGATATCGGCAATCTATTCGAACAGCCCAGACGCAATGATCGTTGAGTTCCATTTCGACTGCACGTTTTTCATCCATGCCGATCATATTGCGGCATAAGGTTACGATATGGCATAGTGTAGATGTGATATGGTTTCGGAAATTATAATTACGTATCGACATGAATACTGTTTTCTCGGGCTCTACGATGCACTAACAGACTAACTCAACTTGGAGCGGATGTTATCCGGTCATAAGGCTTCATGGCAAATTGAAATTACGTCAATTGCAATAATCTATTGGCATGACTAGGCGGTTTCTTATTAGAGTTCAATGCTTATTTGCCAAACATTTGTATGCGTATTTCGTTGAATATAGCTGTGACGAAAGATACGCAATGGATTATTTGGTTGTGTTAAGGCCTATTCAAAATGTTTCTTGGGCACGTGCGCACAGGGTGCACTGCTGAAAGGTAATCTGCGAAATGACAGACTAACAACGCCTTTTTTCAGGCAAAATGCCTCGACAAGGCAATTCAGACAGGCTCACATTTTGAGATACCTTGAGAAAACAATATTGTCGGATAATGCTTGGTGATCCGCAAATCATCTGGGATGGGTTCCTCTGCAAACATTTTGGGTTGGCTGAAAAGTTCGTATAGTTAATATAATTCAACGGGATAACTGCTCGCAATTTAGAAATATGTCTACGTTTAGGCTGTATTCAAATGAATTTCTATGATTAGCACGGATATTCCATTTAATGATTTCCCACAGCTATCGAGATGGAAGATTGGAATGTCCGACTATAATATCCTAAAATGTCTGCTTACAAATATGCCACGTTACCTTATTTATAACCTGACTGAAATACTTAAATCCAACAGTAGATCACGGAAATAGCTGACGTTTCCAGGGTGTCTGCCAGAGATGAGCGGATTTGAAATTTCTATGTCCTAATCCATTCCAAATCCGAACCTTCAAATCCAAATCCAAATCCTAATCCATAACTTTTTCATATTCAAGTCCATGTCCAATCCTAATCCGATTCCAACTGGAAATTCAGAAAAAATATTAATTTATGCAATGGAGGGATTCGAAAATTTTCTTTCACAACCAACGATTCACTTGATTCTAGATAACTTAGTAACCATAAGTACATTAATAACTGATCTGAATAAAGTCTGTCGCCATTCGCCACACGACATTTCAATCTCCCCGAAAATAGATAAATCCAATCCAAATCCTAATCCGTTCCGAAAAAAATCTCTAATCCAAATCCAATCCAAATCCGACAAAATTTCACAAATCCTGTTTTTGCAAAACCTAATCCTAATCCATGCTCATCTCTGGTGTCTGCATTATCATATGTTGGAAATAGGCGATAGCCTTTTGCCTTCAACCATTTTTACGTCGCAAATTAGTCTGTGATTGGGACTATAATTCGTCGTATCGGCCTGATCCCTGGTTATGTGTTCCATGTAGGAAAATTTCCAAATAAAGACTGCTGATTGCTCGGATGATCTCAAATACACTTCCACTCAAAATATTTCTAGACGTATTATAATTCCCAAATTATATTCGTTCAATTTTGAAATTAGATAAATGTAGATGAGAGACAAAATGTCATGAACACAAGCCGCACAATATTTTAGACAGCCTTAATATTTTTGTTACGTACTGTTTACTTGAGAAATATTTTGCGCAAGTGTGCTTCTTTTAGTCCCCATTCACGCAATTATTCACCATTACGCTTTTTGATACGGACAATACGAATTCTCATCTGATTCGAATATGAGCGATAGAAATTAGATTCGATACCCTGTGTATTCGCAATCTTGAAATTTGCTGCAGCTCATTGAATGTTCCGTGCCTGTTCTCCATGATTTGAAGTTTGACGAAAGATGTTTCATAATGTTAAAATGTGTTAACATGACTCTCTCGTGACCGACGACAGTTTCTTGGGTTATCAACTGCACTGCGACACCAATATTTCTAACAAACAACATTTCCATCGTACCCCGGTTCATAATCAGTGCTGTATAGACCATTCAATAGCGCCGGATGTTTGAGCACGGGGGAAATATCCTTATGAGCCTGAAAACAAAAGCATGCGTCACGCGCAGGTCAAATGGCAAAACTTGGAGGTATATATACGCGGTGATATTGACTCCGTCGATTCCAGGATCCCTGAACCGAGGAAATTGCCTCATGCGCCACGATACAAAGACTTGAGTGACCCGCAGTTGCACTGACTTGTTGCGGATAGTTCATAAAATGACCCTACCACATTTCCTCATTCCAGATATTCACCACGATGTTCGTTGTTTGTATTATCAGAAAACGAAGTATTGTTTGACACGCAAAGCGGACGGCTATCCTCCGCCTGTAGGTCACTCTGAAGAATCAATTCTGTTATGGGAAAGGGATTTCCCGTTGTATGGTCATTGGGCAATCATGGAAGGAAATCGCGGCGTTTCTATACTCCTCCATTAGTGGTTAATTTCAAGCTTAAACCATGCCACATTTCAGACACATTGTGAAAATATTTACATGAAACGTGCGCATTAGGGATATAGTGTGAGAGAAATCAAATGAACGGTTTCAAAAGATATAGGAAGGCCATAACAATAACCAAAACGGAGATGGATCTTAAGGGATATGTAACATATTACGAGTATCTTAAGATCGCACTGTACGAACTTTATAAAGGCAGCGCGAGGTGTACATGTACACCTGTTGATTGTGATGTCATTGCAAATCTAACTTGATGCGATATTTTGCTTAATTCGTACATTGCGTTGCGGCCGCCAATAGTTTATCAGAGGTTTTCCTCATAATACATCCATGCACCCTTGTATTATAGCGGAATCAATACATATACGACACACTGCTACTTTGCACCGGAGTACTCGCGATACTGACTTCATTAGAATATTAAAAAGACAAATACCGAGTACCGAATCGCCGTTGCGAACTTTCGAATTAAGTTTTATAATCCTACATGAAAAATTATTGGCTTTTGGGTCTCACGTGATCAGGTTAGGTATAGAACAAAGCAAGTCTGCAACTACAGAAATTTGAGTTGAGTTTTGAAAACATCCTACCACTCACGCATTACGGATTCCGTTATGAGGTCATTCATAAAGCAGGAACGCATTTTGTGTACACGAGGAACAAACAAACGAATTATCAAAGCTGTTGTGAGAGACTGAAAGTAAGTGACAGTGTCACACACGTGCGACCGTCATCATCGCTTTCGCGGCATAATTGATGCTGTTGTTCATTCGGATGTAACGACTTGTTTACGTGCAATCCACATCACGCGCACACCGCACAGGTGTGTGGGACCGTTCAAGTTACGCATGAATGACTACAATTGTGGCAAACTCAAAAACAAATTAGGATGCATTTTATGATGAGCAGCACAAGAACGCATGGTGATTTTCGAGCGCAGAATCCTAATGTCTAAAAAAAGTACATACAATGAAGAACAGAACAAACTAAACTATGCGTTTGACAAAATGTTTCTCATACTTTTTAACTCCACGGTACTTGTTTCATGAATGGATATCGTATATTCCATCATTCTGGCGGAAGCGCTATGTGTACATTGTACAATAGGGCTGTTCAAAAATAACTTATTTTCCTTGATCGGTGGATAATCTGAGAATTATCAACGAAAAACTTACATACCTCCGCTTCTACTAATTGGAATGGAGTCAAATTTGTTTTGCATCGTCTTTGAAGACAGCTCTACAATTTCATGGGGTCGACAGAAAAATTTGCTGTTTTTTTAATTTCCCGCAGTTAATCAAAAAAATTTGATCCGGGGAGTCTTTAACTTTTTGGAATTTAGCGTTTTTTAGGGTAACCTGACAATTTAATCAGTGAATGGCTGGAATCCGGGAAAAAAGTTATTTTTGAACAGTCATACTACACACAGTCACCAATCTCACGGATCTTGCGTCTAAACCAGTGGTTCCAAACCTTTTTTTTAGACACGCCCCCCCTTTATGATAGTGAAAAATTTCGCGCCCCCTTATCGTCATATCACAAAATCCAACCGGGATGCTATAGCAACCTCAACAGATTGTTTGATGGCATGCAAGGTTATATGAGTGCTGATGAGAGAGTTAAAAAATATGAAATTCGGTCTATATATTGAGAAACACGCGTGAATTGGCGGTAAATCGCGCGAAGCGCGAAAATATTTTTCAGTTGACCGCTTCTTCGCGCCCACTTTCAGATGCTTTGACGCACCCCCAAGGTGGGCGCGCCCCCCAGGTTGGAAACCACTGATCTAAACAGAGGGTTCTCACCTCACGAAACCATAATCCGCCAAGAACAGCACCCAGAGCGTTAAATGTGCACTGTTCAGAAGCACTGTTCAGAACTATTGTCAGCTGTATGAATTCCCTTGCCACAGGACACAAAGAGCCGAACAGTGATGACCTGCCGGCGCAAAATGTCGATGCCGGGAAAATAATGGGGAGCTACCAGCCATATTGTGAAGACTCAGATGCTGTTTTTGTGACATGGTTATTGCGTCGAATGAATCCTTTACTTTACGCCCAAATTGATTTCGTGCGCCTCCGTTACGTCATTGACGACATTGATTAACTTCATTTCAATACGGGCGTAATCGCGATTGTAAATACATCGTCGGGAAATAGTGTATTTACCGGATTGCCGCCATAGTGTTGGGTAGAAATCTGACCATCGGCTTATTCAAGTATACCACATTTTGCTTTAATGCCCATTCTAATCGGAGAAATCTAGTTAAATACGCCAATCCAGTATTGTAGTGGGTTATGTTTACGTGTAACACATTTTTGCGGCCTTCTCCCTCCCCAGGTGATAAATCTTCATAACAATTGTGACATTTGACTCGTTTTCAATCTTTGTAATAGGCGTGAAAGCAACATACGGTACCTGATTTGCATTCATACATTATGGTGCAAGTCGTCGAAATAAACAACGTTCGTTTACGGCAGTGGTTCTCAACCTTTTTGTCTTCGCGGACCCCTTTTGGGTCGTCACGGACCCCCACGGACCCCCGACGTTTTAGATCAAATTTAGCTCAAAATTCGCACGATCATCATCTGTCTTCTGCAAATGATAACTGCAGGGCTAGTGATAAACAGCAACAAAATGACTTTTCTTCGAAATGACATCCTGTTCATGTAGAAATTGGGTTGACTTTTATTATTTCAAAGCGAATTCTGCAACTGCATTTATTGAAATACGTGGTCATGCCTTGAAAATCCGCACCTTCCATTTGATATGAACGAATGCAGAAAATAACATAGAAACAACAACAACGAACTGCATATATATATATATCGACTTTCAATTAAATAGAAGGGCAAAAGAAAACAGGAAACAAAAGAACATCAAGATAATCAGTTTTGGCCCTTGTTAAGCGCCTCCAGCGTGGGCGGTTGTGGGCGTCTTCGAGCGATAGCCCGAGTTGCGCTATAGTTCGGTCTCTATTGTCGAGCGCCATGTGGTTCTATTCCAACCACCTCTGCGCCATGGCTCCGTCGGAATGTGGTTGATGATGGCAGCGGCTGGTTGATCGTCTTGATACCGCACTAGATGACCGATTAGGAGGAAACGGCGTTCAGCAGCCAGCAAACGGTATGGAACCGTTTTTGTTAGTTTGCGCAGTGCATTGGTGGATAAGTGCTCCGGGTGGTGGATGCCGAGTGCGTAGCGGAGCAGTGCCTCGTAGTTGGCGTTGAGTGTCCTAGCCAGCTTTTCTGTCAGCGTGAGTGCTTATATTCCGCAGAGAAGAACCTGCTCGACAGTGGCTCGTAAAATGCGGGTCTTGAGCTGGGGTGTAGCACTTGAGCGGAAGAGACAATGTAGCCGTCTTGCCGCGCCCAAGGCCTTTGCTCGCCTTGCCTTCAGCGCTTTTCCAGAGTACGCGACGTCAACACCGAGGTACATAAAACTCTTCACATTCTTGAGCCTGACTTCTCCCAGTTGAATTGGTGTCGCGTTCTCCGGCAGAGCTGGTATAGCCACAACCTCAGTCTTCTTGGCATTGATCTGGAAGCCAATAAGAGCGGCGGCGGCCTCTAGTTGGTTGATGAGGCGCTGTGTCGATGCGGTATTCGGGGCAAGCATGGCGAGATCGTCTGCGTAGGCAAGAATACCTACGTGGATAGCCTCGCGAGTCGTACGCGTACGCGTTCATTGCCGTGATTGCCATTCAAAGAAGTCCGAGTTGTCCGGGAAGGCCGTTCGTAGCACGAAGTCAAGGATTATCACGAACAAGAATGGTGCCAATGTGTCACCTTGAAGCACGCCAGCCTAAGTGGTAAAATCTCCGCTTGGACCGTCATCTGTTCGGACTCGCGCTCGTGTGTCAATGTATGGAGGGCCATAGTGGCGTACTTTATCACCTCAGGAATTCCATAGAATCTGGAACTGCAGGTAAATCGCGCAAAGCGCCAAAATATTTTTCAGTTGAGTACATCTATGTTCTCTCCTTCTGATTCTTTCCCGCCTCATAAAGGGGGTGCGCCCCCCAGTTTGAGAACAACAGATTTAGACAAAGAAAGATGGTGACGAATGTAATAATAACGGGTAACGCTTCCGACGAGACAATTAGGCACGATCACACCAATTATGGCACCAAACATTTTTTTTATTGAGCATTTAACATCAAGCCCGTTCATTTCTATCCAGTAGCCAATCTTGAAGTTATCATGGAATAGTGGTTATGTATATCACAGGAGAAATTGGATTTTTGTAAACATATCCAAGTGACAGTGATTGACCTTACCAATGCAACTATTAGTTTTGTACACGATCTCCAACGAAACAGCGAAACATTTGTATCAGTAGGATATTGCCAATTAGCAGCTAAAATGAGTCTGCCCAGCAGGATATTTCATCTTTGGCGGCCATTCAGTTGATGTGAGTTCTACTGCTAATGAAGAAAAACTGCCTCGTGATTTTCCTAATTAAAAAAAAATACAAATTTGGTTAAAAACAATCTTGTAAATTCAGAGGCTTCGCGGACCCCCTGGAAATGCTTCCCGGACCCCCGGTTGAGAACCGCTGGTTTACGGCATATCTTTAGAGCGATCGTGAGATGAGACCAGACCTTGGCTGTCAACCAGTATGAACACGAGGCTGTGATTATCAGAAAGTTTTCCTTTCAGTGTATTGAATGGATATAGCTCGACTCAAAGCCGATATCAGAATCATCAAAGGAATGCTTAATTAGTAACTGCGCTATGTCGGATGTGCAATTTTTTTCACATCGCCTATTTCGCAAGTAATTATCACCGATCGAACTCAGCACGATTCGCAGATGTTTCTGCCTCAACAACGGAATCGGAATAACAGGATAATTTTGTGCGCTTTGACATATATCGGATGGTATAATTTCAGGAAATATATTTACCGCGCTATTTTGGTATGGACCAAATCTTTCAAGTGGCACACACAGGTTTCGGCACTTCAAAACTTGATTGTATGACACCTGCTCGTCATCACTGACAGTTTCTTCGAGAGCGCGGAATTCTGGGCATGCCTCACTAGTTTGAAAAGGGATGTTCTATGTTATTTCTCAACTGAGCGATTCTATGGTAAATGAAAATGCATATCTATGGGGCAGAGTCCGACACAAACTCTTCGATTCTTTCATAAAGCCAACACTCTGGAAAAATCTAATTGCAGTCGAATATGAAACATCATATATATCATCCCACTTTTCCGAATCTAACCGTATCAGGCATCATAGAATTCGTCGGACCGGAGACAAGATACTCGAATAGGACTGTCATTCCACAGATGTGGTATTCGAATCGTCAGATTGGTAACTCGCAATACCTGATCTGGTTTGAATATGGCAATTAGATTATGGAACGTCTGCTTCTAAGATGTACGAATCAGTTATGATTCGAATTGCTTAATCTTGACGACTTCTCAGTCTCTCGGGTCGGAGTTGGTGCTTTTTACAAAAGTAGAGCGTCAGTAACATTGAGAATCTGCATATCTTGGTTGGGGACGGGTGGTGGTGTATATTTTCGATCCGTTTATATGTGCATATGCATATGCATGATATTTCAACATAGTTGACTAATAGTGTCAGCAACTATTTTGGACGATCAGAGTAACTGAACATAAGAACAGTGCATGGTAACTACTCAACAGGTCAACTATTATAATAGTGTTGACTATATGGCACTGTAAAAGCAGGGTATAGTGTGGGGAAAATAACTTACGGACAATAATCCTGTAGCCAGTACAGGTTGGATGAATCGGATAAAGTCAGGCGCATAACCTATCATCTCACAGATTGATACAGCCCACACGCTTTAATAGCAACCCTCATGCACTGAAAACGTGTCTGATTGCGAAAATGCCCTTTTTCGGCCGCGGCCTGCGTGTAATTGCGAACGTGGAACATCGCAAATTCAAATGCGGACGTAACGTCGCCTCAGGCCATCCTCGCCGAGCCGATCGCAAGCTTCGGCAGTGTACATTTGGTGGATTCCTCGGTGCAATTAGTTTCGGTCACAACCATACACACCGCCGCAACCTATCGATAATTACACGTGCTAATTGCTACATGCAAGCCTCAGAAACAAGACTCTGTACCTACTAGTTAGCGCACCGCACATGAAATTACGTTCAAGTCAGGAAGTTTTAGTGGTTATAGGCTAACGCGGTTTCTCGACAACGCGCTAGAGTTTTGGCACCCAATCAACGGAAGTTGGCGACTCAGTGACGACAATTAATTTGGAAAAAGCCACAATTTTGCAAGGGTTACGTCATGGAGAGAGCTGGTTGCTTTCTCCCAATGCAATGCAAATCGATGAAAAAAACGCTCACGTATTATTTGCGTATGACTTCATAGTAGCGTTTACAGCCTCTATGCATCCTGACATAATTACGAGATTCAGTCAAAATCCCTGGCTTTAGCCAGTGCCTCGGCGCTGTTTAGCAGAGATTAAATACACCAGTTCAATTCAAACTGATTGTCGTAATGTCAAGTATGAAAACATCTCTGGCGCCAAGATATTGAGTAGAGGTCAGTGTGCTGAGGTAGGTAACAGTACCTCACTGTAATGGTGAACTTGGTAAATATTTGTTTTACGGATTTGGAACGGTATATCTAGAGCCCAGTGTCTCTTTCTGGTGTATACAAGAGCGGCGTCGCACTGCGAGTGAGTGTCGCTATGAAAATAGTGTATATTGGCACACAGGGCATCTCACAGAATCAGATGAACGAATTCTATCAAACTGTCATGATACATTATTGCTACTTCATGCATGTTTATCATGTACCTGCGCAATTTCCGCACACCTAATACGAGTACTAATGACAATAAACGATATAATCAGTCACTTTGTCGTTGGACAATGTAAAGCAATATACATTTGATTCTACTAATGCTTGTGTATCTATAATTTTTCATCATGATGACAAGGTTCCAAAACACGAGCTTCTGGAGATATGTTGGCTATATTACAACGCCTTTACTCGGCGAATATACACACCATACAGTCCATACATTTTCATTCGAAGAAATAATATTAATCACAAATCATTCGGGGAAGATCCGCCACAGATTCACCCATGTTTTTAGTTCATAAGTGTTTGCGTAAATGTGTATTTCCGAAGGTCGTGGCGGTTATTCTCTCTCTCTCTCTTGCCTTTTTCCCATCTTCGTCTCATTCTCTTCTCCATGTCTCTCTCACTTGTAAATCAATTTCTTCTCTCATTTAGGTCTGCTCTGCTCTGCTCCAGAACAGTCCAAGCACCTGCTGAGCTCAATCAACCAATCATAAAATTCCAGCGATCATACCACAAGTTTATTCGGCAAGTAATGAAACAATATTTAAAAACGAAATATTGAAGTCTCAAGATTTGACTCACAAAATTTTCACAATATTGTATCTCATAAGATAGCAAACGATGCTGGGTGCAATGCAAAATGCTGCACCGAGTCTAGTTACCTATGCTGCTATTGCTGACAATATACCAAGAAATATACGAAAAATTGTGAAAATGCCAAGGACCAAAAAGTTAGAATTCCGCATTAAAAAGATGCTGTAGCATACAGGCCTTTGTAGAGTTAAATTCAAAACTGCTGAATGCACTTTGAGGAGGCTTCAAGTATTTTTTGTAATCACAGTGCCTACCAGCCAAGTAACAGTACGATGTCGGTACATACACTTCCGAGACGCCTATTGATCCCAAAATAGGATATTAAAATGCCTTTTAGATGTGATTTTCTCTGTCCAATTAGTGAATTTAAAATACGAGAACGGCTTAAAATAACAACTCAGTCTAATAATATAATTAATTAAAGGGATGCATAAATTATGAAGAAAGTTAGCTTTTTATGTTTATTTTTTACTGCATCTGAAACCAGAACCTCCGAATTTCGGTAGAAGTATATTGTAGATATCGGATATGGGATTTGTAATAAATTTGAATGGAAATTGCTCTCTAGAGAACATTTACATGACATAATCTAAAGCAGGTGGGTTTGAACATTCTTTCCGAAAAATCAAACATTATTTACTTCTATCGATATATAAATGATTATTATATTCATATTGAAACAATCCAATATTTTCGACTGACGCACGTCAGAAGTAATCGCCAGCAACTAGTACAGAATTGACATGTAGGTGTCTTCCTTAGTCTATGTAGAACACACGATCCCACACGCATACTCAGCGATCCCCACGACATGTTGCGATAACAGGCAATGATAAGATTAAAGCGAAGTACCTGCGATGAACTGAAGCATATTAAAACTATTTTATTTTACGTAGACCCATTTTCCATTTTACTGGACACCAAATAGTTGGACTATTTGATGTAATTCACTGGAGTAGAAAGGATTCTCTATCCGGTATATGCTAAATCCTCGACGAGTAGTGGTGTAGAGTGTTTCATATTTTGATTTTATGTGTGTAGTTTCCCGAGTTGGTACCTTACACACGGGATGGGTTTCACATTCACCATTATATCACACGTTGCATCACGGTACGAAGTGCTACAATAACTATCTTGTAATAACAAGTAAGAGATATATGTATAAACACATACTTGGAAACGGTCGATGACCTTCTCATGCACCTTCATTTTACGATGTTGCTACTTTGTTTTCTGTAATTTTCTCCACTCAAGAACCCTTTGAAACTGGGTGTTAATTATCGATATTTACAAGACAACTCGTGCTCGGCGCGCGATGAAAGGGCCAAACTGGCATCGCGTGGATAGCATCTTCGAGGTTACTTAAAGGTTGTTCTGAGTAGTTGGTCCATTGATTCCAAAGAGTTGTAATTAGTTGCAGGGGCTTAAAAGCGGGTGAAATGTTTTACGACAACGTGCGCTGTCAGGTTACGGTTGTAACAAATGGGAATAATAGATGGATTGGCAAATGATACGGTTTCTAATGTGGGCTACTGCTATGCAACAGAAATACACATAGTGACACTGGGCATAGGGACACTAAAATAGTCATGACATTTTAAAACTATTATATCAATCTATTAAAACCAATCAGGCTATACATTGGCCCCTCGTGGATAAAATATGTGCAATAATGTATGTACTACACAATGCCACTGTGGTACGCTTAAATAAGTTATGAAACGATTAGGGATGTCGGGATGGCCTATATTGAATGACAGACGATTCAATTCGCATTTTAATAGTAACGCCATAATCCAATCAAATCACTATATTTTATTGTATTGTAAAATTATTTAGATAACTTTCGTGCAGTACTTAGGAACACCAGAGGCTTGATAGGATAACGATAGGATACACATGAATGTATTAAAAAGCTTAGTGTTTCAGCACGTGATATGCTTGCACAAGTACGTGAGCAACGTTATTGGGAGCGGTCAGTCGCCGCCGCTATGCCCGCAAGAAAAAGGAGTTATCCGCAATGTGATTGTGAAAGCTGATTCGATCAGAAGTTCTTGACTCGAATCGGGTGGCATCAAAATGGTTCGAATCGATGTCGAATGTGTTTCGTATTGACCATGGCTTATCGTGAAGCCTGAAGTAAACTTATTCCATCTCCGAAAAAACGTGATTTCTGTTAGATTCTGCAAAATACGCATCGTATACTATAAATCTCTTATTTGAATATATTTTCTGAAACAGAGTTATTGTACAAAACATCGAAAATACATCCATGTAAGTTTACGTAGTCAATTCTCAAGAAGCTCGATTGAGAAGACACGGTATTCGAATATGGGGTTAAGGGGTTTAGGCATGAAATCACAAGGATGAAATAGCTCTTTAAATCTTTATGTCGTTAAAAAGTGAATGCAGTGTTGCGAGAATGCTGCAATGTGTGCAATCTTGCGATAAGAGCGATTTGACACCAGATATCGTTTTGACAAATGTTAGCAACGATAGCGTACAGCGTGTGTACTGACTGACATTGGATATACGTGAAACTTTCAAATTGTAATGGCACGCATGAAGAGGATGTAATTCGTCTCAATTTGCATTCTTTCCAGCGACTTACCGGAAGGTTCTCCGCAATTTTCAGTCCAAACTAGCAATTTTGGTACAATGGATGGAATTCGTAATCCCACCATCTTTGTTCGCCGAGATTGTTCGACCTGATAACGTCTCAATTGCTCGTCGGTTCGCGCGAGTATTTGCTTTTGACTGAACGATAAATATGATAAACGGTTTTGCAAGGTCGTATTACGCATGAACTTCTCACGGCCCGGGTCGCAGGTTGAAAGTATTGTGAAACGCCGACTGCGTCGTGATACACAGACACAAGTACAAGGGTCAACTTTGTATGCGTAAGGTGTTACACTTCTACTCTTGGAATTGGGGTTCGTGGAGATAGGAATTATGACAATATTATCAATGATACTTTTGCTGTTGAGGGTGAACACTTGGAAGATGTATTTTCTTGCATAATTAACCCTTATGTTCTTGGCTGAACTCGCCTGACAATGATATCTTGTGAAGTCGATCAACAAAAAACTGATTGATTGTCGTGTTTTCGTTGTCCGGTGATGTACCACATTTCAATTGTTTTGTCGTATTGGTGCAATATTTATATCGTTTGATAGAAGTCCTGCGGCGATACAATACATCAAATATGCTATTACGAATACGTAATTTACCTCAATATCGGGAATTCCTATACACGGGTTGGATTCGTACATACTGGCATTGCGGTAGAATGGAATAAAATGCATTCTCCCGCCAACTTTTTCTTTAAAACTTGCTGCTTTCGTAGTGATTTTTACGTCACAATGTAACCGTCACTCCGGTAGCCTACAGTTCATGAATCTACTTGGACTATAATATCTTTAGGCTTTAAAATTTCATCCACACACGACACACAATGTACAATGCGATGCACAAGACACAATGGGACGTAATGCAGTGGATAGATATAGATGGATGTCGAAACTGCCACCAAATTATGTTATTGACAACACTTCTGTCTCGATATAACCCGGTAATAAGTCGCATATATGTATATTTTGGTTGTCACAGTAGAATACAGAAACAATGTCGTGTAGGTAGTATATTGTTTACTGACATCTTCACATTAAGCACGTCAGATGAAAGCAAACAAGTATCGGTATCTCCCACAAAAGATCGCGGCCCTGTTCCGTAAGTGCGTTTCGATAGTTCACCTGATCTGTACAAACGTTGTAACAGAAACGCGTGGAATATGTATGCCGCGGTAAATGGGTCTCGGCTAACGTAGTTATACGCCCGTTTAAAGATCAAAGCCCAGCACTATTGTATAGTCGCCATTTGTTATTGTAATGGAATTCTAAAGGCCGTTAACCCGTCTAAATTACTTTTAATGTTGTGTTTACTTTTCGGAATATTGACACTCATATTGAAGTACACAGATAACGCTTGTATGGGTAGACTTGCATTAAAAGTTTTAGTATATTGCATTCCAAATTGTAACGATTTAAACGTTATGAAATAATCCACATTCATATACTGAGTATTAGTTTGGGCATATTTTAGCAAGCACCTTCGTGTTTAATCACATATATCTTCATATCATGATATACATGCCAGCATCGATTACTCCAGATTATATATCATATCCGAATACAAGACTACTACAAACTCATTATTCCCCATTAAACATTCATAAAGATATAGGGTATTTCAGATAATTAAAATAGGATCATAGAGAGCTTGAATATGCGTGCGACCAACTATATCATGATTTAACACGTTGTGGCATTATTGTTTGCAGCAGATATGACAGTAAATAAATTGAAGCAAGCGGGGTATATACATATATAACAGTTGAGCAGTGAACAAAGTTGAGCTGACCTAAATGAACCGTGACTCAATTTGATATTAGTGAAATGTTATGTATTTTCTATCAGGGCTATAGTGACCACACTTCACAAATGTCCGTACGCAGCCTGCTGGTTGTCAGACTGCGATTGCTATTTATCACATTGCGTCGATGTCGCACGCACTTGCAGCACTCCGGCGAAACATTTACTCGCTAATACCTTGGAGATTTAGAGTAGCTCGATAACTAGTTTTATGTTAAAACCAGCCGTATTCCCCAGATGCAAAATGCGGCTTTGCTACCAGGAAGAACGATCGCTTACTAACGAAGTGTCTAGATACTGACATGGCGTGCATGCTGATTATATAAGATCCTTGCATCATTTATGAGCGTGAGATGATCTACCGTGTTTTCATTAATATTGAAATACGCCGTGCCGCCCTGGACTCGGACTTTTTTCATGGCTGATTTTGCAAGCTGTGGGCGAATTGTCAAATGAAAATTTATTTATACTTTCAATACTATGAATACACATGGTAGGGGTTACACCCTTCCTTGCCACTGTAATGTGTACCTTCATTGATTTGCTGAAATTATACTGAAAATACGTTATCTTTATTCACAATATTTTCCGCTGAAGTGTATGTAATCGCTAGGTCAAACTATTATGTAAGTCAGTTACAATGAACTGACTCAGTGGTTCTCAAACTTGGATATACGCTGTCTTTTTGGGGTCCGCGATACATTTTTTAGAGACAGCGAGTCACCTTCCAAAAAAATTACACGATCCAGGAATTTTTGAAATTTTAGATTTTTGAAATATAAAAAAATATTTCACGATGTTATTTATGGCTGCGCTGTCAAAAACACAATCAAACACATTCAAGCTGGACGCAAAAATCATCTACATCCGTTACATTGGCACTATAAAATCGAACGTGCTGTTTTCTGTTGATGTTGTAAGGGAAAGCGAGTCATTTAAGAAAAGAGATAAAAGACGGTTACGTGAATTTTTTTGAAAAGAATGTGAACCATTGAAATAACTAATCATCATATCAATCGTCCAAGTGTTAATGTGGTCCGTGGGTTTGAATGCATTCATAGGTAGAAGACAGAGGCATTCCCATTGCAAATGCGGTATTTATGTTACTTTCGCTGTCATTTACGGAAACATAGCACACACGGGAGATGGACATTGCTTTGTTGGCATCTATCATCCCCCGGAATATGTTTGGATTATCGATTGTGAAAGATGTATTACGTCAAGGCAACAATGAAACTATAGCAGAATAATCGCAAGTGACCCGAAATAAAGTAATCATACATTTGTTATTCAATACGGATTTTGTGCTTTGGTTTGAAGGCCCACTTCGTGATTATAGCTTGTGCTTTCGAAACGGGGCAATCCGGGTCAACCTTCAGAATATATTGAAGCGCGTATAACCACAATTCCCGGGCTTAGCTTTCAGCAGAGACGGAAGTGCAATGCATCGTGATCGAAAAGTGAAATCTGGTCTTAAGTAGTGGTCGAAGCTCCGTTATACCTCCAAACAGACGGATTGCGGCCCAGATTAATTTTAAACAATGCGCCAACACCAAAACGTTCCGATGTGACGTTAGGATTGCTTTGGCCACAATCAAACTGATACTCAATACGTTCTGGACATGGCGCGGACAAGATTAAAATATTTTGGGGCGCAATATATAGGCAAATACATGACGACCCAACAATAGCCAACATATTGTGCTATTGAGATTATGTTGTACATATATGAGTGGAAAGTACAAAAGTATCAACAAAACTTCCACCATAGCGTGTCGTGCAAAACAGGCCATCGAAACCTTCTGGTACAATATTTCGCCACGAAATATATCTCGATGATAATTTGTATATTTGCTAGTATTCACGCTTAGAATAGTATAGAAGCAGAGCTTTGTTCCAGAGAATGCTAATTTGCTCTCTACGCACCATAAGGAAAGACACAAGATTTCTATATGCAGTGTATGGCTCTTGTTAGTGCTACCAGCACGTACTGGTCAAGGAAGAATACGTTTCTGACACAGGCAATTCGAGATATGAAACACAATCGCCGCAACTATACGTGACGTAAACAATGGAAAAAAGTAGTAATTAATCTACACTGTCTAGTCGTCATTAACCTGTGGAAGTTTCTCAAAAACTTCCAGTTTTCCGTTAATCACTATTTGATCAAAACGTTCGCTTCACACGTCACTATATCGCATGTATTGGAGCAACGTTGTATGATATTTAATCCAAGTGAACCATGAGCGTGTCCCATTCGCGTCCAAGGCAGGAGGAAATCTCCCCGGAGTTTTCCAAAACGCAATACCAGCCAAGATCAATAATAATTGCTTTCGGGTAGTTTTTTTTACTGATAAGTAACCTCCATTCCATGATAGGACTCACTCCTAGTAGCGTCATCTAAATACCTAGGAGAGGCGTTCAACTTAATCAGCGTTTTTAATCAACTAGAATTGGAATTAACCTCGTTAATCTCTACTCAATTACAAGTAGAAGTAACCAATTCCAAGAAATCCAAACTGATTCAAGAGGAATTAACCTCTTGACATTGAAATTCAAGAAACCAGATTGCAAATGCAGCACGAGGTGTTTAGGTAGGAATTCCAGAATTAGATATCACATTGTGCATAGATACACACAATATTGGCTAACACATAAAATAATGTGGTGTCTTGTTGCACGCCAATGTTTGGGCGTCTGACCTGATCTGAGTGCTTCCGGAATTTGAAGCTTCGTTGGTCTATGGACAACTGAAAATGACCGTTAATGAAAATGTTGGTTTTGTCAGGCATAGCCATGGAAGATAATGCCGTCAGGAGACGGTAACGCATGTTTGAAACCATGTTCCATTAGCAGGCCTACGGCACCACCATCGTAATATTTCCGATCGATTCTGATATGTTTGTAACATTATAGGCTGAAAATCGATAGTAACAGTGAAGTAGTAGCAGTGGGGCAACTCTAAACGGCGGAACGAGCGGACTGCGGAACTAGCGGAACTTGCGATACTAAACAGCGGACCGAGCGGAACTGCGGACCGAGCGGACCGTAGCAAAATAGCTTAATACTAAACGGCGGACCGCGGAACAGCGGAACATGTAATACTAAACGGCGGACCGAGCGGAACTGCGGACCGAGCGGACCATAACAAAATAGCTCAATACTAAACGGCGGACCGCGGAACAGCGGAACATGTAATACTAAACGGCGGACGGAGCGGAACTGCGGACCGGCGGACTATCACAACATTTACAATGTAAACAACGGACCGCGGATCAGGCGCATCTCGTAATTTTCTCAAGTGATCTTTTCCTGGACTTTGTTGAAGCTTATATTTTGTTGAAAATTTTGTCAAGCAATTTTATTTTGTCAAGTAATGTAATTCTTCTACGTCTAGTTATGAGTTACGACACAATTTTACTTTATTCCATGTCGTTTTGTACTTTATATGCTTTGTATTTCTAAAATTTATTAACTTTTGTTGTAATCTGTTGACACCGGACCACAGTGTCAGTTCTATGATAGAACTTCTATTACCAATTTCATCATTTCAAAAGACTACAACACTGCGATACAATGAAAAGATAGGAAGTTGTCGAATGGACTGGGATCAGTTGTAATCAGTTTACACCAGAATACACAGATCAAAGGTACTTCATCTGATGTACCCGTGGGAAAATTAAGTCATTTTCAACTAAGACTGTGAGAACCATAGAAGAAGTTAACCAGCGTAGTATAGCCACTAGCCAGGTGACACCCATAATCTGACATACCTTCAAGCACTGATTTAATGAGCCGTTCGCAGTTTCATTTTACGTTCAGTTCGCATGGCTTAATCTATGAGACAAGCGGGAGAGATAGCGTAGTGGTAACGATAAGCGCCCACCAATCTGAAGGATCTGGTTCGATTCCCGTCGGAGGTTTATCTGGCTCCTCTTCGCCCGCCGTTGACGTTCTTACGGCGACAAAAAAGAGCCTAGAAAAAGACCCAACGAAAGAAAGCACTCACAAGGAATGGGAAGAACTAGTAGAAGTGGCCGCGGCTTAAAAAATATCAACACCGAAAAGAACTGTGACACCGAGCACTCTAGGCCGAGCGAGGTGGATGTTAGAATAAAGGATCGCCACTGATGCGTGTCGTTCGACATCCTCCTATCTGTTCATGACATCGCATTGTGTCTTATCGCATTGTACATTGTGTGTAACTTGTTCAGATGAAAAATATAACCCAATGATATTATATTAAGCATATTCATCTTAGTCTGCTATGACATTGTTCAGTCAGTCCACGATATGCGTTTGTGTAATATCTGTCGTCTGACCCGTCGTTTTAATTGAGAAATCCTTCTGGTATTTGTATAGGAAGTTGTTATAATTAGGTTTTCCCTTACCAAAGTATCGTGTTCGAGCAAAAAACTACTTTCTAGATGGCAGAAAGTAAACAGTTCGTATTTTAACTTTAAATTAATCGGTTAATTTGGATATAGTCCAGAAACGTAACCACTAGAAGAGTGAGCAGATGAAAACCTACTGGCATGTTCCAAAATAAAAAAGTACTTTCCTTATTTAGCTAGATATAGACTAAGAACACCATCACCGACGTGATGGAAACATCTATCGAAAAGAGAGCATCAGAGTTAGCTAGTTACTTTTCATTATAATTACTACTCAAGCAGAAACATAGAAAATTCCCCTCGATCAGAGATAGTCGATATATACCAGGGGCTGCCAACCTGCATCCGTAGAAGGAAATTTGTGCGGCCGTGGACACGTAATTAATTCAATTAGTATGTGTAGGCGGCCGTCGACATGCAATTTGGATTTACGAATTGACTCCCGATTTCTTGAGATATTTTAATAAATCTTAAAATTTTCTTCGCGCTGCGCGCAATTCATGTGACTTAATTCGATTTTCGATTTTAATATAGTAGCGCTCTTTGCAATCAGAACTCCACCACACAGATGCAAACAGCAGAGTAAAATGATTGATGCGCCTCATATAGAAATACCAACTCGGAATCGTGAGATCCTCCCTATACCAACAGTCAAGAAATAACAGCACGCAAAAAAGTGACCAATAACAAATGCGAACAGCAGGGGAAAAGTGCGCCTCATATAGAAATACCAACTCGGAATCGTGTGCTCCTCCCTATTCCGATAATCCTGATGGGAGGTCAAGAAATAACAGAATGCAAAAAAGTGACTAATAACAATTGACCCAGCCGAAAATACATCATCAACATCATTTATAACTTTCCCTAAATTTTCGAAAACACACCTCCATCAACTCTACCTGTGAATCTGATCACATGGACCGAGAAAGGATAAATGTTTGATAGTAATATGTAAAACTACTAATATTAATAATGAAATTCATCAGTGAATCTGAAAAATATTTCGTGCTCCGCGTGACTATGAACGGGCGCATAACATTACCAGGACCACTCGCAGGCTACATGAGTAGTCGAAATGCGGCCGTGAATGGCATGGCCACCCCTGATATATAGGCCTACCACGTCTGTGTAGTGTTAGTAGAGTGCTGCATTGCAACCAGGACATCGTGTCTTGGGGTATGTTTCGAGTGTGTTGGTACTGTGTTGCAACCTGGACATCATGTCTGGGGAATGTTTGTGGTTTGTTCGTACTGTGTTGCAACCAGGACATCATGTCTGGGGTATGTTTGAGGTGTGTTCGTACTGCATTGCAACCTGGACATCAAGTTTGGGGTGTGTTGGTACTATGTTGCCACACTTGAAGACACGCCATAGTTACCCTAGACAAGATGTCCTTATGTTCGGTATGCTCCTTATTGCTCAAAATGAATGGCCAGGAATATCTAAAATTCCCTAGAAAGGCACCCTTTGAGAAATTAGGAGTATTGCGGCATTTGCGAGTTGCGCCTGATCCGTGGTCCGCTGTTTACATTGTGGTCTTTGTAGTAGTCCGCTCGGTCCGCAGTTCCGCTCGGTCCGCCGTTTAGTATCGCAAGTTCCGCAAGTTCCGCGGTCCGCTCGTTCCGCCGTTTAGTATTGAGCTATTTTGTTATGGTCCGCTCGGTCCGCCGTTTAGTATTGCAAGTTCCGCTAGTTCCGCGGTCCGCTCGTTCCGCCGTTTAGTATTGAGCTATTTTGTTATGGTCCGCTCGGTCCGCAGTTCCGCTTGGTCCGCCGTTTAGTATTACATGTTCCGCTGTTCCGCGGTCCGCCGTTTAGAGTTGCCCGTAGCAGTGTCTTGTGTTTTCGATTCGTAGATTGTAAAGACAGGGATGACTAAAGAGCCATCAATGCTAAACAATGTTTCGGGCATAAACCAGCATATTTTCGGCCGACACTACTCGGGGGCAATATAATCAGCAACTAGCAGAGATTCAAAAGAACTTTTTATATTAACAAGACGTTTTATATGTTTGTCTTTCATGTTTTGACGGCATGATAGACGTACACTGTGTATGATAAAACATGATCTCTGCATATGCATACCATGAGTGCATGATGTGCATAGGCCGCTGGACAAGGAAGGTGCGGAAATAGCCTTGTCAGGCTTTCCAAGTCTTGCGCAAACTCTCCATGTTATTGCGGTAATGCTGAGTGTCAAGCGGGAAAGTCATGGATACCAGTGTAATTAATCAGGTAAGTTGGTCTTACCCAGCCGGGAATAAAACCCACGACCTACCTATCAAGAAGCTGGGCGCTCCACCATTACGCTATTTTGTCCTATCACTAAATATATGACGTCACCGGCATGAAAAAAACTAGGTGAACAGATGGCTTGGGTTCAATGTACTATTTTTAGATTTTACACGAACTCCTTCTGTTAGCACAACCTGGGTTGGTGGATTTTGATAAAAATCATAATGGACACGTGACGTCATATCATTGTTAAAAAAAAGACCTTCACAAATTTTCATCCTGGCTATACCTGCGAACTTTGTCTGGAATTTATGAAAATTGTATCAATAATTTCCGGGAGTATCCATTCACCAACAGTTTCGGAGCTAAGTGCAAATGATCACTCACGCTATCGGTGTCTCATTGTATGTTAGCCACGCGTTGCGTGCACTAAAACTTAATATTGTGTGTGAATTTGCATAAGTCGTTATGTATTTCAAGGGCTTCGTAATATACGATCGGCCTATCATACCATTCTGCGCCTTACCAAATATTAGCTAATCTTAGCTAGGTATCGGAGTACGTTTACGCCTTCGCAAACAATACGCGCATGGAGAAATATTCCTATTTTCCATACGTGTGAGGTCTTGCACGGTCCCGATTATATAACTCTAATAATAGATGAAGGTGCGTCCCTATAATCGTGCGGAATATACCCGTATATTGACTTTATCCGACTGTGGCATCGGGGATAATTTTGCGGGCGGCAAAGGAAAATAAACGAATGACATTACGAAGATAAGTATCCCGTACCAACTGTAACGTTATCTTGCATAGATAAATGCACGTGTCATGGCCACGATCGGTCCGTAGAATAATTTCGATTTGAAATATTTACGTTTTTTCTTGTCGTTTGAAAGATGTCTAGGACAACGCGACTGAACTTTCGACTTTTTCCAAACGAAATTTCGCTACGTCAATTCGGACCTTCGACCGCATCCGTTGATCAAAATGTGTATTGGGAAAAACGATTCGCTCGGTTGAGCATCTCCCATCTTTCTCACAAAATTTTGATGATACTCAAGGCTTGGACTAAGATCCCCTTCGCTATGGATATGATTAGCAGGGTTGTAATGACTCGAGTCAGACTCGAGTCACGATTTTTTTTGTGACTCGACTTGACTCGAGTCATTTTCTTGAAATGGTAAAATGACTCGACTCGACTCGAGTCAATATTTGGACTGACTCGACTTGTACTCGAGTCATTACGCATGACTCGACCCAAGTCATTAACTCGGCTTATTTTATATGACTTGAAGATGAAAAAATTTGCGAATCGTAATGGTTGGATCAACGCATCTGACGAATTGTGTTGACATCGATATTTTTCACCACTGCTTTCGTTGCACTCGTCTGATATCAGATATGCCGCCGTAAAAACAAAAGACGTTGGTACATAAACAGTAGCAACTAGCAATGCATTGTACAAAATCATCCAGTGATGAAGAGGTAATAGATCCTCCGCAATCAAAGTACTCAAGAATTTTCAATTATACAAGCAAACAATCGAAGCAAAGTCCACTAGGGCCAATGAGATTGACTCACATGGTCAAGTACTTGGTTGAGACTGATAAGCTCATGTGTAAATTTGAAGGCGATGATTCTTTGCATTTTGGGGCGACTAGAATGGACGAGTATCCAATGCTCTTCAGTGTGGTTCAAAAATGCTTTTCAACTCCTGCATCTAATGCACCAGTGGAACGTGTATCTAGTGTGGATTTATTCTAAGGTCATGCTGCCTTAACATATCTGAGGATCTCCTTTCCACTTTAGTATTTTCGAAGTGTAACTTATTGATTTGATATGCAGTCTGTGAAAACACACAATATCCTCCGTCCATTTGACGTTTTGTTAGGTATATGTGCATTGTGCACGTGAGTAATAATGAATGGATAATGTTGTCTGATGTTTGTACAATTGGGCTGATCAAAATTAACTTCTTTTTTATTCTACTATCTGGCTTAATTATAAAAAGTAGAATCAATGATACGAGAGGAGAAAATTTTGGATTTGAAAATAAATGGAGTATTTTTCGTGAGAAATTCTTTCATATAATATAATTATATACGTCTGCTAGTAGTATAAGTCTACTATTTTATCATATCCAAAATATACCACTCTAATAACTTCGCTTCTTCTAGTTGGAATTGAGCCAAATTTGCTATGAATCATATCTTTACACAATCTAACAATATCATGAGGTAGCCGGTAAAATTCAAAAGTCTGTATTTGTAATTAATCCAAAAAAATATTCTCTTAGCATTGCTTTCTACTGGTTGGAATTGAGCCAAATTTAAGTTCTTTTAGGATATCTAACAATTTTGAAGTAGCCTCCTCTTTGAGATTTTGTCCTCATTTTTGAGAATTTTTGGTAAATTTAGGGCACATTCGACTAAGATACAGTAAATCAGCACTAAAGTAACGTTCCGGCAACTATTTTGGGAGCTGAGCAGGAAAGTTGACTTTTTTTGGTCAACCACCTGATAATGTGAAAGCAAAACTGTACCTCTACATAAACAATAAACATGCATCTGTTGATTCTCTACCAGCTGGTATCTAGACGTGAATTGGTTGGATCTCTATCAGATAGTATGTTGACGTGAATTCGTTAAGTCTCTATAAGCTATTTGTGAGCGGTCGTCGATGTGCTCGTAATAAAAATTGAATGCTTGTATTTGTGATGTATCAGACTGACAAGACAGATATTTGATTTAAAGTTCTAAGATTAGTATAGTTATCATATTGGCGGCCTGTCTCGTCTATCCGTTGCATCGGTAAATAAGGCCAGGAACTGTCCGTTATTTACTAAATAAACATGTGCCAAGACTATGATAGGGACAAAATAAGCATGTTTGGCAAGCAAGAAATTCGATATCACCCAAGCAGGATTGACAACATAAGTTGAACATGACTTCAATACTGTGACTTGGACTCGGACTCGAGTCATAACACTATGACTCGGACTTGACCCTTTAAACGGTGACTTGGACTCGGACTCGACTCGGTGATGAATTGAAAATGACTCGACTCGACTCGAGAGTCAAAACCACAAAAGTAAGATTGACTCGTGACTCGGAACCGTGTGACTTGGTTACAACCCTGATGATTAGGGTTACCATACGTCAGATTGTAGTGATTAAGGGCATAAATAGGAAGTTGGTGGTGAATGAATGAATGAATCGAAACGAATGATCATGCAAATTGCGCGGTTTAACGAGTCAGCTTGTACTGGTCGCTCGTGTGTCGTCGATGGAGGCCGCTTGAACTCTAACTTAAATGTTTCCATGTTTCATATTTCCAGGCCTAATGTTACCTCACGAAGTTCTGAATATGTAGATGTTTTATTCATAAATCATCAATTTACAATCCTGCAATATTTTGCATCTTGAAGATAAGGTATACAATTTTAAAATACCTATCGGACCAGCACCGCTGGATCAGCGGTTCAGAACCACTGTTCTAGCAAGCGTAAAATACTCAGATGTACCCTAATCATGATATATTATTAATGTTTCATATTAGGCAAGCCCCGAAGTCATAATTACAATGAGACCACGTGGCACATGACAATTGGTCATAGTGTTGAAATGTACAATTAAAGGTGGCAAGAGCACTTTTCAACTCCTGTCTACGCCTCTGGCCATTCATATATAAAATGACTTGTGGAATATACCAAATTGTGATTTTGATAGGTTTCGTGACAATGGAGCCAGATATATCTCGATATCCCTGCGATGTTACCCTGCGAAATTACGACCACATTTGTGTATGCTATTTGCAAATGTCTTACTTATTCAGGATCGATAATCAACAAACCCTTTGC
Source organism: Botryllus schlosseri (assembly GCF_051294905.1). Classification (NCBI taxonomy): domain Eukaryota; kingdom Metazoa; phylum Chordata; class Ascidiacea; order Stolidobranchia; family Styelidae; genus Botryllus; species Botryllus schlosseri. The sequence continues at coordinate 27,403,359 of NC_137238.1, forward strand.
AGCATTATCTCATTCCATGAATTAAATAAGTTACGGGGAGCTGTCACTTCATTTTGGCTACATCTTCGCGGTAAATCGCAGTAATTCGACTCCCTCTAATCTTCAAAAGTAACCGATTCTGGTTTTACGGTGATAAATGACTTCATCGGCGTTAATGGCTTACTTATCATGCATGCCAACTTTGAAGTTCCGTTCGTTCTCTATTTGACCGATTAGTAGTTGATATCAGGAGATAAACCAGCACTTACGCACCCAGATGTGGGCTGACATCATTCGGATAGCAGTCAATATCAAAGTATTCGTGGCCGGGCCGTGAACCGTGACTCAAAAAGTTACGATAAGAACACGTATGAACCCCTTGCTAAATATTTAGTTGCTGTACCAAGGCTAGCTCTTCTATACTGACCACCAATGTACTGTTGACCACAAGATGCATCCAAACCCGCGGTCGTGACGGTACTGTACTATAGGTCGTGAATCAGTGGATTTATTGTTTCTATAACGGGTTCCAGATTTCAAGTTCATTCATTCATTCATTCATTCATTCATTCATTCATTCATTCATTCATTCATTCATTCATTCATTCATTCATTCATTCATTCATTCATTCATTCATTCATTCATTCATTCATTCATTCATTCATTCATTCAGTATATTGTCCGAATCCATTTCTTAATCGGTTAATGGCTGAAATTCATTCATGAGTCGCATGGAAATTATAAATTGTAGGAAATTCCATGCTAAGGTCTAAAAAAATAATAAAAATCGAACTTGAGATAAATTGTATTCGAAATCCAGCTAAATATTTTAAATATCGCTTTTCATAGATCCATGGCTATCTCTACGCGCCTACTTTGATTTTGCAATCCAACCAGCCCACGAATTAAGCACCTCGAACACCAATTACTAGGGATGGTGTGAACGTTAGGTTCACGTTCGCGTTCTGTGTGTGAACCTCAGAAGTTTAGAGGTTCACGTTCACAAACGAAACTTTGTAGGTTCTGCACTGTGAACCTTTTTCATTTATTAAAATTTTCACTTCATTATAACATCTTTGGTTGGAATTTATTGCATTTAAACTGCGGGTCACTATATGCATGGCTCTGGCAGCATAAAAAACAACACTAAACGAGCATGGCCATTGAAAATCTCTAAAATTTTGCTCGCACCGGAATCACACAACATCAAGAGCGAAATACACTACATGACAGGTAGTCAACGAATGATGTTTCTTCAACCAATCAATGAAATTGATAACTTTTCCAATTCTTTCATATGAATAGTTTTTTCTTCGGATAAAAACTGCGTGTTTCAATTGTGCATATGATCATCTTAGAATTCCCGATCTAATGTCACCAGAGCAATATATTTCGGTTGCATAATGACATTTGCCCGCAACGGACGATATGACATATATGATAATCATCACACGATAAACAAAAGCGGTGCTAGATATTTCGGAACGTTCTGGTATATTTGCGCGATAGTTCACGCTATTCACGTGTTCACGTCTGCGCCATATTCTATACGTCTTATACATGATGCTAAAAGCAAGCAGGTAATTTATAACTTCGACATATAACACACACGACGCGACAATCACGATTGATACCACGTCCGTGTATCCGTTATGATTTTTGGGACGCAATATCCAAGGAAACAGTAACGGAAATAGCGTGTCAGACTCAAACGTGAAATTCCACCGTAAAATTTAAAGGTTATATGGCAACGCAAGACAGAAAAAGTTATTTACAAAAGGACTTTTTATACACATGAAAGCATTCCTGTAAGTATCATGAAATAAGCGTGTAGGTAAAACGTTTCTCCTAACAGTTTGCAGAATGCTGTGATGTTCAGCCACCAGTGCATACCTATTGTGCAATGACGGTTATATTTGTACGTTTAAGTCCCAGTGGGATAGAGATTATGATACGTTTGCACCGCAGACTCTATCTATAGCTCGCATCTAATGCCGCCTGCTCTTTCATTGTATCTAAATACTCCGGATATTGATCCTTAATCCTTTATTTCGGGATGATTGGCTGTGGAATTTTATACTATACTACAATAACACACGGACAATAACAGAGGATCCGCGTGAGTCGTGTACTATGAAGCCTCGAACAAGAGTGGGTCTTATCTATGAGTTGACAGTGGAGCAAACATAAAAATTAATAACGGCTTCGTGTAAAATGATTATTGATGTCCAAACGTCAGCAATGAAGAAAGATACAAGAACTGCTATTGTGCAGGGTGGTTGGGGCTACGGATTAATCGCAGTGTAGCGTCCCTTTCCTGGTCTGGTTCAATAGTCCGATTCTTTCATATACTGCTGATTTGCACTTTGTGCAGCCACAGACTCCAGTCGTATTATCTTAGTAACATTTAATTAAAAAGCAGCAACTTACTACCGTACTCAGTGCTCACTCCCAACCCAACCAATCTCGTCGACCGACTCCCAAAAGGAAAGCGCGCGGAAAGTTTCACCAAAAATTTTACAACCGGAAAATATCAAGACGTCAAATACTAGGTTTTCACACTACCCCCTCGTATTTTTGATGGAGATTCTCTTAATAGCAATCGAAATCAATATGGTCGAGCGAACGGAGTTTGCAAGAAAGAAACAGCAACAGAAACATACTAAACGAGAGTTAAATGCTTAGGGCATCAAGTAGAAAACGTTAAGTTAACGGGACGACGTCACTGACAAGATTCGAAGTCTGCATTTCCGCGGGAATTATCAGGCGTCTCAACATCTACATTTTAACCTTCGACCTCCGGATCGGATTTCTTCATCAAGGTTGCGCATGGTCAGCCTCACGCAAGTAATGTCGCAAGTTGACGACACGTAAAACCAGGTTTGTTCCACCAACCTTTGGCTGTATTCTCTATTATTACTGGGGTTACTCCGACAACGAAATTTCGTTTCTAAAGTTTGCTCTCCGTCGTACGAGGTTGATCGGTCTTCTCTTCTATTTCTGCATCTGCAGTTTTCTGTGATCTCAATTTCTTTGGTTCTTCTCCCACTGCAGTTTCCGTCTTACTTCGTCTTTTCTCACCCACTTTCTGGGGTTCGACAGCAACACGTTTTTCTACAATCTTGCTACCTCGAGTCTTTCGTTTGGCTGCCACCTCACTCTGGGTAGGTTGGCCTTCAGTTTTCTCAATTTCACCCACCGAGGTAATGGTCCCCGAACTCATACCAGAATCGAGATGATTGGCCGGCCAATCGACAACGGTCACTTTCAACCTCCTGGATTTTGCTCGTTTCCCAATGTACATCGTCGCAGGCGAGTTCACATGATGCGACAAGGATTGCTGCTTCGGAATCGTTCCAACAAATCTACGATCGATTTTGGCAGGTTTCTGACGCTGGACATTTACATTGGCGGGTTTTGTCTTTTTCTTCGCATTCTTCCTGACGACGTCGGACCAGAGCAGGACCCTGCTCTTGCGTCTTTTCAAACTCCCTCTCGGAATGGTCATGATCGCAGAATCGGGGGTGCAACACGGGTTCTCTGCCTTTGTATCGACAGGACTTTCCTTGCTGTCAAAGTTTGCAGCTACAATTTTCATTTCTTCGCTAGAGCCGGTTTTCGGTGTCCGTCGAAATGAGCCTCTTCTCCCCAGCACCGGGGACTCTCCTTCAGACGACGCTCCCTTTACTGGCTGTCCCGTAGGCCTACTTTTGTGCTGTGAATCAGAACTTTCTCTTTTAAACGGAATATTTTTCTCGTATAGCAGTGGAATTTCAACATCATCGTCAATGGTCACCTGGCAGAAAGGTACCCTGTCATGACTGGTGAGTTTCACTTCTTCTCCTGCGACGTCCAGTATTCCGGAAGAGAGATGCATGACACACTCATGACTCTTCAAAAAGTCCATTCCAAGAAGTCCGATTGGTACACCCAAATCCGCTACAACCACCGTCTGTCGAGCCGCCACCAAGCCAACGTTGAGCTCCACCTCCACGGTACCAGAGATGTCCAGTGGGTATCCTCCCACCGCATCGAACGAACGCGTACACGGATTCAGAACGCTACCAATCGATTCTAGAAGTGATTTATCTAGTAATGTCGTACCAGCGCCACTATCCACCATAAACCATATCGATTGAGTATTCACCTCAATTTTAGCATACCAGCTATCTTCCCACTGGATAGCTGAAATCCATGGTCTCAAAAACAGGTCCATTTTCTTTTCATCATCAACAATCGCAGTAGCAGGCGATGAGGACCTCATGCCTGCTGCATCACGTTTTTTGATACAGTGTCGTTCGACATTGTAACACCGAGTGTTGGACAGTCCCTCCTCATGTGCCCTTCTTCATGACAGTTGAAGCAACGGCGAGCTCCTGGCGGTACATTTGGGCATTGCCGGGCCCAATGACCATGCTGCTTACATAACGGACAAGGTTTGGTCGGGGTATTCTATTGTACCAGCTTCAGCAGCAAATCCTTGAGCTCACTCAGAGTATCATCCATCTTGGGAATCGACTCATCCGACGACGAATGACATTCGTTTCTAGTCACAGAAGCGATGCCAGCACGCGGCTTGCCCTCTCTCTTAACAGTATTGTCCATAGCGTCGAGGTAATAGTATTGAGTGGCGAGTGCTATTGCATCTTCTAATGACTTCGGCTGCTGCATGGCAACAAGCTTGCGCATTTCGCTGTCAGCAATCCCTCTAAAAAACTGCGTCTTCAACATCACGTCCCGCCCAGGCAAATCCAGCGATGGAAATGCTTTTGTTGCTAGTAACTTTAAAGCGGCTCCATACTCCATGGGAGTTTCGGCATTGTTTCGTACCCTATTGTCAAACATTGCCCGGTAGGCCATTTCTCCCCCAGTGGGATTGAAGAAATTCTGCATATGCGCCACAACTATCGCATAGTTGTTCCGATCTGACGGTGCTAGTTCAGAGAGCAAGTCAAGAGCTTGCCCTAGCATACAAGTTGCTAATTCGTAGCCCTTTTCATAGTCATCCCATCTGTTATACTCGGCCACCGCTTCAAAATGGCATATATAACTATTCCAAGAGCTAGTTCCGTCAAACGGTTGAGGCCGTTTAGGTCTATAACGACCAGAATTATTGGTCAAATGTTGCTCCATGACTGGGGCTAAATTTCTCGAAGTAGAAATAGCATCACTTACGGCTGACTTTCCTGATGACGGACTGACTGGTTCCAGGAATTTTTCAACAACTGGCTCTGACGAGGTCACAATTTCCTGTTCTTGCTCAACCGACTCACGTTCAGTAGTCGCAGCGGCAGGTTGAGCTGGCAGTGTAGCGCCGGTTACCGTCCGAATAAAAGTCATAATCTCGGCTAGTCCTTGTTCAAGACCATCAATTCTATTACTCAGTCGAGCCTCCGTTTTCAACAGCCTTTCTTCCTGTAGTGCAATCTTTCTGTTTAGATATTCCTTCAATTCCCCCACTGCTCTACTGACGAAGGCAGAATATTGTTCTTCACTTTCCTGATCGTTGGCCTCATACTTCTCAATAGATTCGCGCTTGGTCTTTCTACTTCTGGTTTTTGTCATCCTGTCGGTACCGTAGCGTCGCCGTTATTCCAATAGCACAAATCAGTACAGTATGTCCTGGCGTGCTCACCAAATTTGTAGCGTCCCTTTCCTGGTCTGGTTCAATAGTCCGATTCTTTCATATACTGCTGATTTGCACTTTGTGCAGCCACAGACTCCAGTCGTATTATCTTAGTAACATTTAATTAAAAAGCAGCAACTTACTACCGTACTCAGTGCTCACTCCCAACCCAACCAATCTCGTCGACCGACTCCCAAAAGGAAAGCGCGCGGAAAGTTTCACCAAAAATTTTACAACCGGAAAATATCAAGACGTCAAATACTAGGTTTTCACAGCAGATATATTATCAGTACGGGTCACTCGGGTTCAAAATGCATGTTCTAGTAGCTACAGCTCGTCTGTCTGACGCACACCGTTTAGGAATAATTGAATCAACTTAACACACATCCATTGGCATCTGTGGATTTGCTTATGGATGCAGATATAAGCTATGTCTGTGTGTGCATTGTATGTATTTGCTGAGCAACTATAGGTGCGCCGCAGACATAAAGTCCCTGCATGATAACAGAATACAGGCCTATATATAATGCTCAAACAAACCTTTACGTTCTTCGGTTCTGTCTTGCAATGTGTAACTTAGTAACAGGTGGAACGTGTGCACAGAAGGTGTTAGATTGTATTGGATCAATGGTCTTTGCTATGCCATGTTTGTAGTGGCGAGGTTGAATGTATCGCAATAGTGCATATGTCTCTTCCAGATTCGGTAATGTACGGAATTTCTAATGTAAGGAATTTCCGTTATATCGATATCTAATCACAGATTACCGTTGGCCACATTGGCAACGTCCTATTTGGCCTGGCTTCCGAACTTTTGAACCGGCCATGTCACCTCCACGCAGTCACACATCGCGTGCAGGATGCTTTGAGCGTGAATTACCGATGCTAAGAAACAATTCAATACGCACGTATGCATCGCTCTATTTTTCTGCGAAACTTCACGTCTTCGCGAAATCGTGATTGGTCGAAACTAATATAATTCGCATTGTTCAGAGCGATGCATAGGTAGTAGCCAATCATGCATTATTACATTACTATTTCGATTTGTAAATATCAAGAAATCGTCAATACGAAACAGTTGCTTACGTTGGTACAATCCAGATTTCGTTGTACTTATTATTCATTGTCAATCAACCCAATTTGATTTATTCATCTTAACGAAAGATATTGATAACGATGCATCTAATCAGAGCACGGTTTCTATTATTGCTGAATCATTGTGCGTTTCTCGTGACCGAGTTGTCATAAGTCAAAATGCACTGGCGACTTGCTCAATACTTTTGACAGTTTACGCTCAATAGAATATTCACAACGATTCCGAATTGTTCGCTTTGATGTAAAGATATATATAGTATCAAATCATCGTGGGTCAGAAGACACTCGAGAGACCCGTCTGAGGCATGCTCATGCTCACGCGTTGGTGTAAAATAGTCAACTCATTCGACACTTTGTCATGCGTCGCGTTTAAGAGTTGCGGTCAAACAAGAAATGCTTTGCATGTATACGTAACTATATCTTATGTCATTAGCACAATGTAAGGATAGTATCATTGTCATGATATCTCAGTAATGATTCGCATCTATACCTGCACTACACATCTACCTGCACTGCATAGCTTATTATAGAGACGAAGTCAAACTATGCACGCATGTACCATATATTTATATCTCATAAGTCTATTCAAAGCATATCTCACGATAGAACTCGTCTTAAACCCAACTTCCAATCATGTTCCCCTAGCACGAGAGCCCACAATGACATTCCTTGCTGATTTGAGTCAGCTTAAACATACCAATTAGTATTTCCAGACTTACAGACGAGTGTGCAAAATGTCCGGTTCACAGGGCCCAGATTGCCGACTGATGATAACTGCACGTTTGTGATATTGAATACCACTCCGACTTGACATTAGCAGAATTATTAAAGCTTAATTTTCGGTCGTTAACCCATCAGCCAATCAAATCAAGATTTGCAGACCAAGATTCGCGGGCTTCCTGATTTGAATCGGAATAATACGGTTTGCTGCATTAATGCACCGGGTATGACCATGTTATTTTCAGTATTACTCCAACACATCACAAATTGTATTGCATATAATTACTTGCTCATTAATCGCCAGTTTCACAAGAAGCCTCTACCATCTGCTGGATAGTTTGGTTTGCGAATGGCCGGAAGGAAGTGTGAATGAGGGCTGTATATCACGTAATAAATCGAATTGAAATTGCATTTCTGCCAATTTATGTGTATATAGGCTATTAATAAATATCTGCAATTATATGCATCGAATATATAGATAAAATAAAATATTCTACTCTATTATGTTATATTCAAAATACCATCTCTTATTTTGGTTGCCAAAGTACTTTGGAACGAAGGTTGGAGCTTGGCAAGTATGCTGAACACATAGCATAATGTTCTAATTTAAGAACAGCCGGCATAAAACACGCGAAACAAAAACGTTGCTGCATTCTCTCGCGTTGAAGCCGCTGTGTCTGAAATGTTGTATAATAATTTTAGGCTGAAAATGGTAATAGTGTCGATTACATATGGCCAGTTTGCCACTGCATCACTATTCAACGATGGGCTTTCAGGTTGTTCATCTTTTTGAAAATTGTCGACAAGTGGAATAATAAGAATTTTTTTTCTTACAAACACTTATGTGGTTACTTGATGGACATTCAAAGTTAAATTGACGTATTGCCGTCGTCAAATGTAATCTTCTTTTCACTGTCGGATCTTAACATGCGATGTATACAAGCGAGAAAAATGTCCAGCCATCACGATTAAGGTGCATATGATAAATATGATCCAAATTATAAAATACTCTGTTATCGATTAATTATAAACAACCCGTGACTAGGGAACATAGAAATATGCAATTTAGCGAGTCAAAATGTTCTGAATCCGTTCTTTAATTTTGGTTTACACTAAATACAGCAACATTTCAACTGGTGTCACTACGAAACGTGACATACCTTCCGCTTACCTTGCTTATTCGTATTCGGTCCGTATTCGGTACTAACGTATTCCAGTTCAAACATAATACCCGGTTCAGACATATGGTGAGCATTACGGCTATTTTTTGCACGTTAGCGCCGGTATTATAACACATAAGTAAACATAGTATAGTCAAATTCGGGATTCAATATCGCGACCACCCATCATTGAAGGAATAACGTACGGTCGTTCGTCAACCGTTCCACATATATAAAACAATTGAATAGTATATTCATATTGAAATGAACCCGATATTCAATTGTATATTGAAGTTCTGTACCTGCCAGAAGCTCTTAAAATACATAAAACAGTAAAAGCGGACGCCAAATTATCGTGGGATACCCGACGCAAACACAGGATCGTAGTTTCATTGACGTTAGGCACCGGATCGCATGACCCATAAGGAATGCAGCTCCCGTGCCTGCATGCACAGACAAAATGAAGTAATCTGCCAAAAATCTCGATTCGAAATTCCTATGAATCAACACCGGCGTCCCACTCAAAACGCGAAGTGCAAAAGTTCAAAGGAAGAAGCCTTTGGTTGACGAACCGCAGAATGCCCGCATCCTATAGTGAAAGGGGAAAATATTTGAAGAATGTGACTCTGGAACTGACTGCTGGGTGATTTCGTACAAATTTGTTGTGCCCGATAACATGATGTAATCGATATGCTCTGTGTTTCGCATATTTCAAATTGGCATTTTTCATCACCTTAACCAATATTACGCGCGGACAATCAAGAGTATTCCCTATTACATAGATATTTACCATATGATTGTAGGCAGGTGAAACGTTGCTGGTTTCGTTCTTCCCGATACTAAGCTTTCAAAATTGGACTTATATTTTCCAAATCATAATTACACAGTATGGCGTCACAGCGGAACATTCACACAATAATCTTGTACTGGTCATATGAATAGGGATACATAAATTTAAATCACGTGCGATTCGAATCGGATTTGAGTATAAATACTATCTTAATAACAGAAATAAGATACCTACGCCACTTCGAAATACCCGGCCTGTTGAATGAGTATGTGTAGTGCACACAGTTGCCTTCTATATGAATTGGCGAGTCATTCCTTCAGGTTTAAGGGGCCTCTGAAGTAACTGATTTGAGCTGTCAATCCATACCGCTTTACGTAATGAGAAAAATTAAAATACAATAAGAACGTTCAAAATTTTATCTCGGAACCAAAGTGAAACACATACGTCAGACACGGTGCATGTGTGTAGGTGCTATATCTTCTGCCATAACCTGTGTACATGTACAGTATCATAAAATCTTTTGTTGAAATGAAATCTGAGCAATTTGGCGGATAAATTGTGCGGAAAAGCTATTGGACCAATTGGAAGTCTTTGATATCATCAGGACGAGAGTGCTGTGAAGCTCTGTTGCACATACTGATACATCCGGTTTTACTCTATGTATGCGCTAATATGGGCCACAACAAAGTCCATAACTAATTTCGCTATTATCGTAAATTTGGGCATATGATTCATATACGTAACAGTTGCGAACTCAAGTTAAAACATGTCGTAATGCTAAACCAGTGCTGCCGTTCTATTTTTGTACAACTACGATGGACATCGTGATTTGATTCCTGACATAAGCGGACATGGGCCATTCAAATTATATAGTTCCAAATGAGCTATCGCGACTGTAAGTGTCAGGGAATGAAGTAAAAATTTGCCAACATTTGTAATTTATCGCGGCTACACGGAAGAGCTTTGGATTACTTTTCTGCGGTAAGGTGTGATATTGAAATTTTGGAACTGAATAATTTACGAAACTTAGCATAGCTGATCAGCGTTTCTCCTGCTATTCACTTGTCAACCGCACGTATTGAACCACGCCTTACCAAAAGTCTCTGAATAGGTGTGTGCTTCGTGTACATTTTAGTAATTTCCGGGAATATTAAAGATATCATCATGTTCGGTTTAAACACGTTACCTCTCAGTTCACAGAGCATGAATAGAGAACATGCATGTTCAGTTAAACACCAATTTTTGTAAGACTAAGTGCAGGTTTCATATTGTCCGGAATACTAAACACAATGCCGCTCAGAGTTGTGATTCATGCCAAATTGCTTATTAACATTGCTTTTGCGGGATGTTACATCCATTTATTGTGGCAAATTCAACGAAAGCGGCCATCATCATTCGTAAATGGCTTTCGATACGTGCATGCTAACGGAGATATTTAGAGATTTATAGTTCTGTGTAAGGTTATCGAGCACGACCTTTCCAACTTTAACCGAATTTCACGAATATAATTATTTGATTCAGGAAATCAACGATATATAATTTCTTTTCAATCCTCTACTAGTAGCGGACGATTGCTCACGACGAGTGTCATTAGATTATATTCGGGGTTACTGAAATCTTATGCAATTACGAAATACAACCAGGGCAAAAGCCTTTGCGATACAAATTTGGGCGGTGCGCCAATATATCCACTCATGTGATGTTAGGAGCAATCGTCTATGGAACACCGGTTGATATTTCTCCCGTCTGATATGTTTCCGGCTCAGGGAATCCGTCACCGCACCACGTGCACAGACATGGCCGATCTCTTTAGGCAATTTTCCAACACCTAGCTGGCATTTCCTTGAAATGACGAGAATCCAGAAGGTGAGGATGTGTTCTGTAAGCAAAAGGGCAGGTGAAGGTGATAAAGCCGCAATATGTTGCTGTGATGGATGACGCTTCGGGGTGTTACGCAGCATGAGTGCGCATTCCAATCATCAAGAAGTTTTATCATTTCTTACTTTGTTATTTGAAGAGGGCGTATGAAGTTAATTTGACTATATATCCTAAGAAATGATTACGTCACATTCCATGCAAATGCATTTGTGTTTATGAAATGCATAACTGGATACACGAACATCATGCATGATCTATTGCAGTGATTCCCAACGTGGGCGATATCGCCCCCCAGGGGGCGATTTGGCGTTCTAGCGGGGCGACAATGACGAAGGGGGCGATAGGGGGCCAAAACGGACAAAGGGGGCGACGGGAGGCGAAAATAGCGAAGGGGGCGAAAGGGGGCGATGGCGCGTCAAAACAGCTGACCTATTTTTTTTTCTTTTTAGTCAACCTATGGAGATTTAGTTACAAAAGTGTGTCAAATTAGGCTTCGAGCCGTAAAGTTGACCTTTTTTTAGTCAACCCGCCGGTGGTTACAGTTTGTATGCCCAATTTTCGGTACGCAAAATTTGGGGGGCGATGATCGGTGTTGAGCTTGAAAAGGGGGCAATGGGTCGAAAAAAGTTGGGAATCACTGATCTATTGTATGAGATAGTACCGTGGTGAACAGGTCCCTATACATTGCTATGTCATATACCGTGCGTTACATATTCTGTATTTTGCCTGTATCGCTGTAAATCGGTGGTTCTCAACCGCCCGTCCTAGACGACTTTTCTGCCGGTCCACAAGGTATATTAAAATTTTATACCTTTATTTCGAGATGCAGGATTTGAAGGCTTTTCCATTGATAAAATAAATAGAACATCAGAACATCGCGCGGTAACATTAGTCCTCGAGATATGTTCGATTTTAAGTTCAAACCGTCGCCGGTGACTACATATAAAGCCTATACCAACGACAAGTATACGGGCGGACTAGCTAAATCGCGTAGTTTGCGCGATCATTCGATTTCGGTTCATTCATTTTGTGGATGGACACTGGACAGGTATCGCTGTTACCGGGTATTTGCGTCTATTGGCAGTCGGAAATGAGCGACGTAGCGCGACAGGGTGCTGGCCCGACTCCGAAACGCTTCTTCACACGATTTGGTAGAAGATAAGAGTATTTTTCGAGTTGATGTGATCGGTTAATTCACGGCCTCTCCTCAAAAGGCATAGTAATCGACTTCCAACGGTGGCACGTTTACCAGGGCAACCCAATTTTACCTGACTCAGCAGACACACTACCATAAAATAACATGAATATACCGTCAAGAACATATTTAATTACAAACAAAACATTCGTTTTGTCGCTCTCTCTACTATATACTTGCAAAATAACGGTTCCATACTTTATATTTAGGGTTTGGTTCAATTTTTGAAGATTCACCGGTTCGCTAAACACTTTTTGAAATTTTACCGGTTCGCGAAGTGAAAAAGGTTGAGAACCACGGCTGTAAACCCCATTACTAATACACGCTTTCACATTTAACACACATCGTTGCATATTAGATATACCCTACTTTTGACGTGCTCTCCTTACAAGGTTGTTGCATTGCTGTGTCCGGAGTCGTGCTGTATGCATTTATTCGTAATGATTGCTTTTGCAGATATTTTTACCAGTTCATGGACTCAGAAGTTGAAGGAGTGAGTATTCTAATCCTGCGTATACTGTTAGCGGGAATAGGCAAGAATAGATGTCGGTTTGGATTCTGTGTATATGTCTCTACGATATTCATGTTAATGCCGATGAAATGTCACCTGATTCGGTTTTTGTAGTATCCTCGCCAATGTATATATTTTACCGTACAACTTATTCACTGCTGCCAACATGTCTACGGCGTCAATAAGGACACAGAATTAACATAAAGATATGTTGCGTAACATTTTCGACGATGTAGATGATTTATACTGCGTGTTGGAATTGTGTCTAGTGCGCTATCTCTTTTTTCAACGGTGTTTCCGGTCGGGTGTGTAACGAAAGATTAATCAAGCTACTGGCTGCGAAAATGTGACTGCATTGTGAAATCCCTATAGTTTAAGCATGCACCTTTTATCTTTTGTAACACTGCAGTGTATTTTTAAAACAAGATTCATCGCATCTCCGCGGCATGGCAGTGGTTTCTTATATTTTTGCACGCCTTCTCGTGATAATTCTACTAATATTGCACGGCGTCTTGCACTTGGAATTTCGATTTCTATACAGTGGCCACATACATCCGCAATCGACGAAGATTACATCATTTCATCACTACTGACTCAAAGAACCAGCATGTAAATAATATGTTTCACTTTTCCTAGCAATATCACACTAACAAGGAATATAAAACACGTAATATACAATCTATAAATCAAAAGCGTGTAATGTACATTTAGTAAAGTGGAGTGAACTGAGTTTAGCATCACCCGAGACGTGGTATTATGCATCGTGTAGCCTATATAAGACGTCTGAGGCATGTTGCTCAATCGTGCAGTGTCAATTTTGATTTACTTCTCTGAAACATGATGTCCAAGTATATACTGATCTTTTAACCTCGCGTCAAACTAGACAGGTGAATGGCGTCTATCCATCAAGTCCTGGATAAGTTGCAGCTCGCCAAGTCACGAGGAGTTGCGAAAACCAGACTTGGGCACGTACGTGCTGTCTACCGTATTTAGGTATTTCTTCTATAATTGATATTCAAGAGTCTGGATGGCGAAGTTATCAACACGAAATACTTATTATAAATTTCCTAATCTGTGTCGATTTTTTCAACTTATAGATTGAGTCTACGCTTCTTGTAACCATTGACATATCTACGGCAATGTGTCTAACAATATTATATTCTTTGCGTGTGAGCAATATTTGATGGCATTAAGTTCAATATGTGATATGGGGATTAGAATTAGGTTTTAAAGGGACATTCTTAGAATATTCAGATAGGCACCGAATTCATACAGTATTTCAGTAATTGCATTCGTAGTGCTAAGTTGAATGATTTGAATTGCATCGCTATAGCAATGTAATAACGTGTACTTATAATGTGGTTGATCTGAATAATGTAGTGAATATTGCAATAAACCGAATTGGCTGTGAGTTTTAAGAGCTTTGTATTTGCAATTCCAGCGCCGGTGCAGAATCATTGAATAGCCACAGAGTAAAATTTTTAATACATGGTTGCTCGACATCAAATCCTGCATATTTTAGTCAAACTATAGTCTACGGTGTAGTAATCAGGGCTGCTGTTTACATACAGTGCCGTGTATGAGAAATAATGGCAAAAAAGAGCCTTTGAGGTATTAGAAAAAATATAATAACACAAATAGGGATAATCGTTGTATTTGGGTATATGGACGTCACTCACCGTCGGAGACGATTGGCCTGTCGCTACACCTTAGATCAATGGTTCGCAACTTTGGGTAATTGAATAGTATATTCATATTGAAATGAACCCGAACGTGATACGATTGTTGATATACAATGTTCTTTCCAATTCTCTACTAGTTGCTGAAGATTACCCCTGACGAGTGTAAGCCGAAAATATTCGGGTTTATTTCAATATGAAGATACTATTCAGTTGTAAATTGAAGTTCTGTACCTCCAAGAAGCTCTCCAAACTTTGGGTAATCGTACCACTAGTGGTAGGTGAAGTCATTTCAGGTGGTACGCAGTGCATGCATTTGTTTTTTTAGTATATGATAACAGTTTTCACAAATTAATTTTTCCAATGTAAGGAATATCATTCGAGTCAATTCCACCCCGTCTGGATCAGCTTGTGGAGACGAAACAATTGCAACTGTCGCATTAATATTGCCTGGATAGTGTGTGTTATAAATAATACCCGGGTGAATTAATTCGGGGGCCGCATTTGTTTCGAACTTTTCGGGCCGACGTGTCAATGATCCTATCATTACGAGATAAGTTGAGTTTTTCGTTCATTTATTGGTACGCAAAAACACCATAGAACCACGAGGTTGCACTCGGTAAGAAAAAGGTTGAGAACCACTGTCTTGGATTGACAAGTTCGTTCAACCCCAAACCGCAATTGCTACATCGCCATGTCATATGAACTCTAGTGAAGTACATATCTGATGCATGCTAAGGCGTTCAATGTGCGCCTTCTTTGATGTATGATTCCATCGACACGGATCATCTTTCGCATCGTTTACGACCAATTAACTGGTTATCGCGGATTTTCGCGGAGTTACCGTGAACTATTACGCAAAACAGTACAAGGTAATCATTATTTCCGACCTCAGTTGCACTTTCTCACACTGTGATCCTGGGCGGCGGCAACTATACAGGGAACGTTTATTCACAAAATCGCCAGCAAATTTCCGAATAACGCTAAAGCCACCCGCGTTTGCATAATATCGCCTTTATGATCGGTAAACGCAACACCGCGCCGCAACAGGGACTCCGAGCTCTTGTATTATGACGGGTGATATCCCACCGTTTATCCGCCCTATAATCGGGAATATTACGGTTTTTGGGATTCCTTTGCTCCGCCGGCACATCTGAAAGGGCGACACAAGAGTCACCCTTAACATCGGATTAGAAATTGGCTGGAGTCCGGGCAAAATTTGTTCAGTTGCTGAGTAATTTTCAGGTCACGCGGGCTGTAAATTCCGGTGGATTTGGTGCTGGTTGAGATCCGTGAAAAAATGAATTGCGATTTTTTAGTATAAAAGTTGCCGCGTCACTTCTCTAAATGGCGCGGTCTTCCCATCCTTTACATTTCCGGCAAAATTTATCAGGCTATTTCTGCGCCTCCCTTGTCCAGCATCATATGCGCATATCTGCATATGCATATGCAACGGTCGTGATTATGTGTATCATGCGTCGCTATATGCTATATGAATCTATGTTTATGCCGCAAAAACTTTAAGGACGGAACTATGGATGTTATATTCCTAGTCAAATTGCTAATTATTTACTATTTCTCCGAGGTAGAGGCGATAAGCTAACCGAGTATAAAAAGAATTCGTCTTCATAAACGTCAAATCAAAAGTTGATGAATCATAGAAATTTATTGTGTTGATATAACCGCTGTAACTGCAGAATATACTTTCGTTACGCGCCCTACACAGCACTATTATCATTTGTCAGTCATGTACACTCCAGCAACAACTACAATACCAGACATTTTAACATAAACATTGTAACAGTTCATTATATATTGAATTATTACACGTGTGAATGTTATTTTGTACCCTAGACTATAGGAGCTTTACCGGCGGCTTTTAACACTCGCAAATATAACGAAGTAGGCTCAGACGCTTTATGTTTTACCATCACGTGACTCATGAAACCTATCTATGGTAGGGGCAGTTTTTTGTTTTGTTTTTGTGGTATTCATGGTGTTTGTCGACTACTATGGTCATTTACACCATACCAGACCTATATTCTTCATTTTTTCCGCAACTGCGTACGCGGATGAGGTGGCGAGGAGGAGCCTAGATAAACCTCCAACTACTTACGTATAGGAATGCTGAAATCCACCTCGTTCGGTCTCGAGCCCGCACCCATTGGTGTTGCAGCCGCGGGTTATACCACTGCGCTACCTCGCCACGGCAGTTTTGATTTCTTTTCAACACAATTCCGTACCTAAACAAACTTGTCCAGTTTCCAAGTCCTTTTGTCTGTTGTAATTTCTGGCGTAGATGGTGCATCAATCGCTGTCATGTAGGGGCTTCGCTGAATCAAAATATCAATGTATGTGTATATATACAGAATGGGTCGGCCGATTTTGAAGTGAAATATATATCACGCCGTAAATCGCTTGTTACCGCGACATGTACTCATATCAATCAAGCTATCGACTGAGGGTCCGCTTTTGAAACGGTTGTTTTCGCTATAAAAGTGGCCGCCTTATCCAAATAGAAGCGACAAATATTTTATCTCCTACTCCTCCGTGGCTCAAGTGGCCTCTTCTGCAGAAGTGTGCACTTGCCTCCATACCCCGGGGTTGACCTATTTCGAATAGGTCTCTCGTATATTGAAATAGAGAGTGGCTATATTTGGACGGTTTGTAAATACCAAAAAGATCACAATAAATCCTTCGCGATAGCGTATGAGACATTGCAAAACAGGGTATTGACACTGGACAGCGTTGTAGGCATCTTTATCGTCTCTTTCGGCATAAATGAGGGGAAATATATGTACAATTGTACAGTACACACAATTATTCAATATTAACGAAATTTTACTTGTAGCTCTCAATCGTTTCTTGGATTGCCTCGACCCTTGTATTATAACTCTGCATACTTCACGTGGATTTATTTCTGAATATTGACTTGACTCCTTTCTTATATCGCCTAGGCCAGGTGGGTATCTGATATCTAGACTACTCCAAGTCGTTTCGACACCTTCCTGTCTTTCATTGTATCGCAGTCTTGTGGTGTATTGAAATGATGAAATTACTAGCAATAAATTGAATTGAATTGAATTGGTCAAAGTAAATGTTATCAATGACATATCTTACGTTGTCGTCGCCATGCAATGATACGCAGTTATTTTGCAGAGTGGGTTTTCAGTGCAACTCTCGAATAGACTACATACCGTTTTCAATTCGCATGTGTATTCATCATACCTGCTTGCGGGAATCGGAATCTATAAATCTAGACTCATACGTAGTCTCAAGTACCAATATTAAAAATGCAAACGGTCAAGTGGTATTATAGTCGGCATTGCAAAGGGGTGATCTAATTTTTATTGATTTAATCATTCTAAGATCTAATTGATAGTAATTTCAAACATCAACACACTTCGCTGAATTTGTTCCCAACTATTGGCTACTCGTATACATTGTATTTTAGGATGAGACCGACTTATGCATGATAGTTCATTTCTATTTGTTGTCACCATCAATGCGTTTTACGATGGGTTTCATACCCAAACAGTAGAAGCACTCCGCATACTTATTAGGTGCAGATTTACTGAACCGTAAAGTTCTGGAATGATAAGTTAAGCTAAATGGCACTCTTCACAATGTGTTAGGATCAATTCGTGTACATTGTGCAATGTACATTGTACATACGTGGTAAATGTAAATTACTGACTGAAAGACGTTTGCATAGCGCTATACGCGAATCGCTTTCGAGATTTTAAATCTAAGTTCGTTAGTGACAGTTTGAATGCAAAACGTTAGTCACCAAACACATACTAAATTTTACGACGACGCATACTATCACAGCGGTTGGGCTCAGTAGAATATGTTGTAAATTTTGTAGCTTTTACTTCCAACACTCCATCTTCCGAGTTTGATGATGAAGGATTTATTACAGTTAAATTGAAATCTAATGGTGTGCCAACATGATGAATTGATACAGGAATCTCGTAATCTCGTGATATCCTACAGCATTTTTTTACTTATTCGGGTTCGTTTTCTTATTATTTTCATAGTTTCAAGATACCACAAGATTGCCATGAAATGAAAGATATGAAGGTGTCGACACAACTTGTAGTGATCTTTCGATCAGACACCGACCTTGTAGCTAGAACATTAAAATAAGATGCTCACTGAAAGAAAAGTAGCAGAATATAACATAAAGAGGAAAAGCGATGAAAATAAAGTGACATGGGATGGTACGCAAATTCGATATGTCAGACCATGGACCAGTATTCTCGAGAGCTGTCTTTCGGTAAAATCTGTTTGACCTGACCTTTGACTTGTATATGGACAGGACATGCTCTAAGACTGTCGTATTACAGCCGGTGAGATACTGTTCCACGGTCATGGTCCGTCATTTTATAAAGCGATGCGCTGTCTTGTAATTCCCGTCAAACATATGGTAATTATACGGATGGGATGCGAGTGTGTTGTACTTATGCGCTGTTGATTTCGAATTGAAGAAGTCATTTACTTTTGCGGGACATTGACCACATTGGCAGCCCACTGAAAAAGCGAACCACTTCCCGAACCCTTTCTAGAATGAGAGAAAAGCTTGTTGCTGTCACGTGTAAATGCATATCTGTCCCGTCCAATCAACGAAATAGCGTATTGTGGTAGGGCTTCCAGCTTCTCGATCGATAGGTTGTGGGTTTAACTCCCAGCCGGGTAGGAGCAAGGACGTGCTTGAATAATTTGCAGAAGTGACTATGATGCTGTGTGTAAATAAGGACAATATCCTTTTTAAATCGGCGCTGCACCGATCGCACACTGTTACATCTTTACATAACATTGCTGTCGAATGTAGTCGTGGGGCATATATTGACAGCACCATCACCTTCGCCCAGAGAAGCTATTGCTGCAGGCCGCCTCTACTGTATGAAATGTTCTATAAACGATAATTCAGATCTCAAGGATGACGCGCGGATACTTTGCCAAACAATAAGTGGGATATAATAATAAGTAGGACATAATCCTGCAAGAATACTCCCGAACATGCGTGTTGGTTTAACGTAGCCAAGTGGGCAGGGCAATTCAATTTGCTCTATGCGTTTCAGAGTGATCGAGTATAAGTGTGAAGGAATTCCGCGCACTTCTCGCCCCTGCGATGTTTTATTAGCGACAGTCCTAGATTACGTCGCATCGCGTAAATTCTTTGGGTAATGAAACAGCTGACTCATTTTCCGCTTCAGTTACGCTCCGTTGACTAAGCAATCACCCACTTCACTTGTTTCCGAAATCGGGATGCTCCTGATTGATGGCCCGACGGTTTTGCACACCTCGCAGAGATGGCAGAATACCAAGGTGGATCTGTTTGTCGTGTTGTGATGGATTGATTATCAAGTACGAACGTCGTCTCAATTTCAAACGTAGCTTATCCGCAGGTATTTTCGACGACACTTTAGGCTTAACGAGATATTGAAGTGGCGTATATGCAACGCCTGTGGACTATGAAGAGAGTCATTCCGTATATTATGATACCTAGCGTTATGTAATCACACTTGTTGAGCGAGATGCTCCCTTAAGTCCAGTTACCGATTAAAACTGTCATGTCCCGTGTCCAGTATGCAACAATCGATTTATGACTTAGCCTTGACGCCATCCTGTACAATTCGAACCTAATATAGTATTAGTGGACCAACTATATGTCCTCGTTCGTAAGATTTTGTCCTCTTTTCTCAAGAAGAGTGAATGTTTCGCCGGGGCTCTTTGCAATATCCAAATGCCCTTTTTTATGCATTTCTAGTTAGCTGCCTATACTTTCAACAAGACTTTAAGGCGAGGTTTTGTATTTAAGGCGAGGTTTTGTATTTATTTCCAAGATATTACTGCAGCCACGAAACATGCTGAATTCTGGGTTTTCAGATATCTTTTTTAACAAATTGCCCTATCAGACCCGCCTTCTTGATTGTTATTGTAAACATTGGCCGACGTTCTCTGTAACATCTGTACCTTTTAACATGCGAAGATCTGTCGCATTTATCTGGCGCCATTTCTAACTTCACAGCCCTCTTAGTTAGATCAGCTTTGAGCATCTTGACGGCTGTACAGTGTACAAGTACAGTGTACATGTACACTAGTACAGTGTACATAATTTCAATTATATTTCGTTTAAACCATTTTACCAGCAGGATTGAAAATTATCATTCATTAATAGCAGAAGTAAGGGACCTTAAAGTAATCATGGGTTGAATCTGAAAAGTTATTTGATTTGCCTCTTTTGTGTCTGTGTTGTAACTTTTGCTCGTCATTACCAACGACATGTAAAACATAAATTTAACAATTCCCCTTTCGTTTTGCGTGCCGGCAAATAAATGCCATCTTTTTCGGTACCCAAAATATGGTAGGCCTAAACTATAGTCAGTATCAAGTCACGAACAACCACTATAATTCTGCCATCATCATTGCATTAAATTTGGCACCGAGGTTGCAGCGTTGTACATATAGTCAGCCGAGACGTAGTACAAAGCTGACAAATTATGTGCCCATGATGCGGTTGTTATTACTCTGTTAATTAGCTGAAGCCTGGTTCCGAGTCAAGTGAGTTTGTCCAATGTCCATTGATTACCCTGAAAGCCTTATCGCCTGATTTAAAGCGCTTTTATCCCCGCAATTTAGCATGTAAGTCGATATCACGATGAGTAACCCACCGGGTAACTCTTTACGCCTGATCGATTAACGACATCTATTTTCGCGCTTCATCGGCTATGATTTAAGATTGATGGCTAGGCGGCCTGGTGAGGAGAGGTCTCCGACCAAAGGTGACATCGGCATGCATAATTTAACACTAATGAACCGGGTTATGTCCGATACATTAGCTGGACTCCGGGGAAATGTTTTCAACGAGTAAATACTAACGTCCAGTGCCTGTCGTTTGATGAATAGAAATTTGCAATTATTTAGAGTAGACATTGTCGCGAAAGCTTCGTGCCTTTGGAAAGTGTCGTTTCCTCGTAACAATGCGATTGATATAACAAATAAGAAGTACCCTTGCGACATTTCGAACCATGTATCGTCTTAAGGGCATTGATGGAAAATGACTAAATAGTTATATCGTCGATACCACCCACCGCCACCACTTTCTAACGTAGACCTGTCGGTATGCACCATCGGCGTCTCCATTCAAAGCAACGTAAAGTACAGCTTATTATCTTTCGTATTATAAATAATACATAATTTTTTCGGACTCCCGGCTCGATCCGGATCCGGTTTCGTCTGTCACAGGTAGGGCCATGTCTTGTTTTTTTTCAATTCCACCGATCATTCTTTTCATTATGCCTCGTCAATACGTTGATGCTTGATTTTCATATATGTGGCGAAGATTTCATGCATTACAGAAACACGGTGGAGTGATAACTAAATAAATGAAATTTCGCCTCTACGAGAAACAAAAATGCAGAATAATGTGTTCTTACAAAAATAGTAAGCCGGATCCGATTACGTCTACGAAAATATTTACCAATAATCTTGAATAAAGCATCCATCTTTTTCATGGCTGACTCTTTTCAGGGGTTGCCGTCAGCTACAATACGCAGATTCAAAAGACAACTTTGTTAACAACAATTCCACTCACCCGTTATGACGTCGAGCATGATAAAGTTCGAATTCATGAATATACAAAGTACATACAATATTTCCGGATTATAGTCTGGTTTGAAATTTTGCTCGTTGGTCATTTACGACTTGACACTTTTGCATCATCAACAAAATCGGTCTTAGTGGCTTCTAGTGTATTTTGTGATCAAACATAAAGGAAAATTAATTGAGACAAAATTCCCGCGGTATTTGGAAACAGTGCAATCTTGTTATTTGAGTACTATTTCCATCAAGTAGAAATACTCCGTTGCCAATCGCTTCTGGTATAGTATTGCTTGTAATTCCGAACCGAAGCATTTACAGCGATAAATTCGTTCGGATTACAGTTGAATTATCTACTTGACATATCGCATTTAACGCTCTAAATGTATTTTGATCAATATACGACTCTAAGACCTCAGATTAATCTAAAGCACGTCACAAAAAGACGGTGTATGAAACCTTGTCGAATGGCCTATTTTTCTTTCAAAAACCAGATACTCATCAAACACGATTTCCATAACAGGTGGTAATAATACTCTGATTTTATCATCGTCGGTTTTCAATCATGAGAATAGCGCCTTTTTCAATTCGGATACCGGGGTGGCGTTTGATTAAATCTAGTCGGAATAGCAATTCCCGGTTTTAAAATACTGCGAATTCCTTTGCACAAACTCATGCGGTCATAATTATATCGAGAGTTTGATATCATGTAACGACTAACGTAGCGTTTACGCTACAGTGACATCTCATCAGATTAGAGCAAACAAAGTGTCATGGATTTAGTGATAATGCCTACGCAGTATTGTTTTAATCTCGTTTGATGTTGCTGAGGTACATTGAGATGAGATTGCTTTGTGTTCGGATTGTCTTGCTCTTGCGAAAATAGGAAAAAGAAACTTCAAAACTCGATATACCATCACATGCACGTGTGGCCTGACTGACTGAACTGACTTGCTTGGCCTGAACTGACTTGCTTTAGATAAGATTCATGTTACGGTACGGCCTAAGTGGTTGTATAATATAAATAACACTTAGGTTGGAACATGACCTTTTCCCTAACGCTACCAACATGAAATGACATAATAGCTCTAAAGCAAGGTCATAGCCGACAGGAAGCTGAAAACCCCACAAGTTTTGGGTTCCAGACCAATTTACTTTACACTAATTCTCGATTGTAGTTATTCAGTATTCCCACTACTGACATGAAACTCGACGAGAAAAACAATTAAATCCAGATTTTACGAGACGAGCTCCGAAAAAAAGAGTTTGTACCACCCATTTTAGGATATACTACTTTTACCACCCATTTTAGGATATACTACTTTAAGATTATATACATGTATAGTAACATTCTATGATTTTATCGCTGCATAAATGGTATGTGTATTAATATGGCCTGCACCTATTCGCCATGTTATGCTATATCGGTGGTTCTCAAACTTCTCAAACCGCAACCCAATTTTGAGTTTTAGTGGCATCTCGTGACCCAATCCTCACACGTCAAAAAGTATGCATTTTTAATACTAGTATGCTACGTCCTTAGGGGCATGTATGACATAGAGACCTCGCAGCGACGCAGTGATGTGAAATATTTTCCTCTGCGTGTCGCATTTGTAGTGCATTTTTACTACTATCTACTCAGATTGCAAAGTCGGGACAATTCGCCGAAAATTTAATATCGAATGCTTAGGCCAACCAGCGACGATAAATTTGAGCAGGGTCTTATCGCTGTCAAGCTTTTAGGCACCGGACTTTACCCTATCCGTATATTGGCCAAAACTTCATGGCTTCATGTGTATCGGCGCGGAAGGGACTCGAAATACCGGTGTATCATACTCCCGCAACCGCTCGTTGGACACCCCTGCACTAAAGTTTCCCCGACATGTTTCCCAGAAAAGCCATCTTCGGACAAAACTTACCATGAAAAACTAATTCACAACCAATCACACAAACTAATTTGTGTGATAGAAAGGTCGGCACATTTTCGTGATCAAGTCAGAGAATTTTTTACTTTAAGAATCCATGTGCTATAGCTATATAGCCAGGGTTGCCATCGACATGGACCCAAAAATAAGGACAGTCGAAAAATTATATAGCATTAAAAGCGTTTGTGTACATATATGTTGTATTTATACGAGTCGTTGCATAATCACGTTCCAGAAACAACCTACTCCAACAACTCCCAAGTCCTAGCATAAAATGCTTCATGGACCTCACGACAGCTCATGTCTAAGTTCACCTTCACTCAGGGCCGAAACAACACTTCGTAAGTCCCACCTAAAAACACGTTGGTCTGTACAATGTAATTTAGATAAATTTACCAACGATTTACAGTGTTGGGATCGAGTCACTACCTTCGAGTCACGAGTCATCTCGAGCCATTGCAGATTTTGACTCGAGTCAAGTCAAGTCAAGTCACGAGTCAAGTCACAATTCAAGTCAAATTGAATTTTTGAATTTTGAGTGATGATTCAAAGTCATTACATTTTGCTAGCTGTGTGAAAGACAGAATAATTGATTATTTATCTTGCATCAAATAACGCATATCTAGGTAAATATACATGCAAAAAGACGTTATATCCTTCAGGTACACGTAGAACTGCTAATAAAATACGTGAGTAACTGTGCAGCTCCATGCTACATTCAGTTATTATCAGCCAAAATATAGGACGTAATACGAAATTCGAGAAGTTGAAACAAAATGGTATGGTACAATAGACTACACCCATCTACACATCCTATAACTAACAAACTATATTTGTTCGATTTAAATCATGCTAGAGGGTTGGTAAATGTGAGCACTGCGCAACGTAGCCTAATCATTGAGCCGTCTAAAAAACAGAGACACGTTGCTATGTAGCTTAATCTTCTACTAGTACTACTACTACGACTGTACGACAGCGTATGCTGAGATCGTTTAGTTTGCGGCCAGTTTATTTGTGATCTAGGAGTATCAGCGTAACGTACAATCAGTAAATGACTATGGTTGCTCTCACAAGGGGCAACGGCGAATCTCGAACAATCCGAGCATACACAAGATACAGTGATATTCGACACCGTTTAGCCTACATGATGACTTGAAATTGACTCGTAAATTTTGCCCCGAGTCACGAGTCAATGCACATTTTTGAAGCCCCGAGTCAAGTCCAGTCATTTTTCCAAAGTGACTCGAGTCAAGTCAAGTCATACAAAAAAGTTGACTTGAGTCTGACTCGAGTCAAGTCATGACTCGGGTCATCCCAACACTGATGATTTATAGCTTTACTTTTTAACCCAAGTGTCCAAGTTTTTTTCAGTACGCAATAAATGCTGCCTTCCCTACAGCTTATTCTGCTTTAAACTGACCAGCAGAAACCTGACACTTCTTTTACTGCTAAGATGACGTCCGCTGTGTTAGGTTGGGTACAGCCGAAAGTTCTACATTACTCACTGCCCTAGCTAAGCTATTGCACCACTTCGAAGTCAAATCAAGTGGTGCGTACGCCACGGGAGTTCCTTTCATTCATGATGTCATAAAATCTCGACGCAAGAGCATAATTTTAGAATATTATGCAACACATATACCAGAGAGAAATAATCGAAGTTCTGTAGTTGCTGGAAATAAGACAAAATAAGGACGCAAGTCGAAAATAAGGACATTTCTTAGAAATAAGGACAGTCGAGTTTTCTAAGACGTGACCCTTCAAAATAAGGACAAATCTTAGAAATAAGGACGGTATGGCAACCCTGTATATAGCTATTTGAATACTTTGCCATGAATTGTTGACAAAAAAAGTATGATATTGCTGCACTGCATAAAACAATGACCTGATTAGGTATCTCTTTAAGCACTTATTACAATTCATGTAAGAGCAAATGTATTGAACATGCATCTATAATTCTCGGCACCTAGATTTTTACAGGAATAGTTGAGTTAATATCAATGATTACTTTGATCTCCTCGTATTCAAATGAGATACGAATCGCAAGGTTCAACAATGTTTGGATATACGTCGGTAACGAGATAAACTGCGCCATTAAAACCTTGTAGTTGTCCGCAAACAACTTAAACTTGGGGATTTCAATTGACGTGCCCGTAACACCAAGCAAACACGCGCTAAATATAAATCCCCACATCGACGCGAAACTTCGGTTTCCAATCTATTGTTACGAAACCATAGGTCACAGATTATCACCGCTTTTCGTGACTGGCTTGATCTTGCCGTGACAGGGATTTGGTGTAACACATGAAATCAAACCCTTGAGCTACAATCGGCCGCCTAGAGGCGTTGTGACGCATACATTCGCTGCAGTTGATATATCGGACGAGTGTTAAATACAGTCGTTTTGGTTCCCCGTCACTGCCTTCGCGTAAATGTAAAATTTGAGTTAAGTCATTTAAGCATTTGTCAAGGTACGAGTTAAGTCACGCGACTTTTCAAAATGACTTGAGTCTCGTCGAGTTATCTCAAAGTTTCCAATTTTGAGTCAGTTTTACGTTGCAAAATATTTTCAGCTCGATCTTGTTATAATTCGGCTGCTTAGGTACCAGCCTGCTACCAAAACAGCACGCGATATAGAATTCGGGTTGCAGCACTGCACTTTAATTGATAAAAACGTCCTACCTGCGACCAAGGTGTAACGACATATATAATAACACTGACGAACGAAAGTTATTAACTTATTGATATTTGTGTTCCGATCTGCAATTAACCCGCATTATCACAAGCAATTTAGAGCAATTTTATGAGCGAAATTGTTTTTCGCATGTAATCCTTTTGCCATTCATTTGCTATTAGGTCGCTAATCGGCGAATTGCTGACCGTCACGAACATTGCTGCTATTCATTTTCACTTCCATTCTGCTTATCATATGTAGCAAATATAAACGGCCAGTAAGTACTAAGTACTAAATGACACATCTCGTGTCGATTGCGAGGCTGTGTATCATTTTATTTCGGCATTGCTAATATTAATTACGTACACTGAATCCATTTAATGGCGCAAGCCGAGAATGAAATTTTGCTGATGGAATGCATATTCTCAATATTTCTCTTTTTCACTGGTGTTAATTTCGGTGACAGTTATTGAGCCATTCAATTTGCATGCTTCCTTCATTTGATTTTTTTGTTTAGCAGTGATATTCATATATGTTATCATATAATTAGAAATACTTGTTGTACGGAATAATGATTGATGAAAGCAGAAATAGTCTAATTAATCAGTGTTGCTATTAAGTAGAAGTTGAAGTAACGACATAAATTTCTAGTCAAATACAAGAATAGAAGAAACACTTTGCAGCACATGTCAAAACTACTTGAAGTACAAATGGAGAATGAAATATATTAAGAGTACTCAAGTATGTACATTCAATAAGTAAATTTGGTCGGGGGGCTCTTCCATTTCACTTGATTCTTATGAAAATTTCACTCACAACTGTGATATTAATGATGTTTCGACTACATATAGTTCATTTACACCAGGCCGATACTCGTTGTTTTTTATTCCATATTTACCGATTTGTACCACGGCCCACTTCTAGGCTTTTCATAGGACATCGCCTACGCGGATCACGTGGTGAGGAGGAGGCTAGATGAACATCAAACACTTAGGCACTTGGGCCTCGGTCCGACTCGAGCCCGCAACCCATCGGTGTTACAGCTGTGAATCCTACCACTACGCTATCTCGCCACTGGCCTCTGTGCGTAGCACTTCGAAATGCATGCTAGCATGTCCTTCAGGTTTGTATGGATCTTTGGCCGTGATCAGCACACGCAATTCAGTTAAAGTGGTCGCTGAAATCCGCTAATAATTATTCCTATCCCTTTGATTGCAATCATGTGATCCCATCATATTCGCGAGATCTTGATTTGAACAGATTTTGAATCAATGATTTGTATTACCCGCCTGTGACCCAGTATTTTGAATTGCCAGCTTATTCAGTATACCATTATAGTATCTCTAGAGCGAATAGAGATTGGTATTAGATACCCCTATACCGTTACAAATATTATTTGTTACAATCTCTGATAGAGACAGGATTTGCGGTATTTCACGATACCGCTATCGTAAATGAAATAACCGGCAGTTTCTGTTTTCGCAAATTTTTACAGATACCGAATACCATATCAAAACTTTGTGCAATCCTATAAACATCGCTTTTCAACACCTTTGTTCGTAAACCGGCCCGTAATCCGAATATTTACGCTGCAGTGAATGAAAGGATGCATCTCGATTCCCGATTAGTCATGGGTAAATCGGGCATTGTCACTTGAAAAGGTCAGGGTTAAATTTTAAACCGCTTAAGATCTTCAAAACACACTTACACAGGAGGAAACAAATGCAAACCATTGTATTATATCTTTAAATTTGGAACAGTCCGTTTATATACAAAATCTGGAAATTTAAGTACAATTAAATCTCAATTTCAGTAATAAAACGGCGAAGTTGTACATCTATCACCAAAGTGGTTTAACGTGGTCCAGAATTTCCCAAGATAGTTATTATAAAATGGCGTGGATTTGTGGGATTGTGTAAACTTCCGTCGAGACGATTACTTCGGAAATTACGCCTACTCGACCTTATGCGAATAAGGATTACCAACAATTTAATACGTGAATGTGTCCGTCACTCTTTTACAAGTACCCACCCGTGAATATGATGCTGAAAAATTGCGGTATTGTAAGTGCCGCCTTAGAGAGGCATTAAGCCGCAGTGTTTAGATGAAATTGGCAGAATCTTGATAGATTTTGTGAAATGATGATAGGCTGTAAATAAGACCGTACGAATTCTTGGGAATTATGTCATCTAATCTGCAGCAGAAGTGTCGTTTGAACTGTATAATTCTTATTTCGATTTCCACGATCCAATATAGAAGCGTCAAGCTTGTGTCGCCTTATTTTAGCAGTTAATAGGATGTATAGCTACTTCCAAAATAGCACGATTTATCTTCGCGACTAACGCAAAATTACTATAATGAATCATGAGGGCGATGTTTCCCGCAGTTCTCAGGATAACTTTACACAAAATAGTGGTGCATACGTGTCATAAAATTACCAAGTATTTTTATTCTAAAACACCTGTTCAAGTAGTGTGAAAACATAACCACATTACTAACCTGAGCAATTGGGAAAAACTCATAATTTACGACTCTCAAAAACCACGAATTGCCTCGTTTCTGATCACCTGTTGTGTTCAAGTGTATATCAGACTCGGGTAATATTTAAATCCAATACCTGGCCGCGATGCAATGTCTAAACGAGACTTAACGAGTAGAAATGTTTCATTATTTTCAAATTAGATTCGAACTAGAATTATAGCTACACATCATTTTCCTAACTAGATAAGAATTAGAATAACTGAATTCGCAGTAACTTGGAAATTGAATAAAATTTCGGTCCAGACAGAAATATAACCAGATCGTAAAAACATCAATAACATAAATATACAGCATCCTATATTCATATAAAAACAGGTTTCATTGTCATAAGCATGACAATGGCAAATATCTGTACTCCAAGCTTGGATCGTTTCGCACAATACAGATATCGTGTAGCATTTTCAGGTAAACTAGAAGTTAGATTTCGCAAATTAGATTAGAATTGGATGACCGGCATTTCAATGTAATCACCCTGATTAGAACTATCTAGAATTATCTAGTTGTACAAGTCTAGTCGAATCGGAACTATACGAGACACTCTACCCAGGTGTGCATATCATCAGAACTTTGAAGTCAAAGTATGGCGAACCGTGACCTTGACTCTAAGCTTCGCGAAATCGTATGTATTAAGCAAGTATTATCTGTCGTCTTTACGGCGGGGACGACAATTCACGACTGTTTAGGGTCGCCTCTGCGCCCTCTTCAATCGTACCGTGTTTTGTCGGTATGTCACAGGTCGCGAGCGTTTGTGGTATATCTCCTGGTGTCTGGTGGAATTTCTCGGAACGTCTGACAGTGATGTCGCGTGGGGTGATTTTACAGCAGACGGCGCGTTTGAACCTTGATCGCGTCTTATAATTTTAGACGCCGACGTTGGCAAGGTCAAAGATTACCGAACCTCGCCGATTTCAAATGATACCAGTGTGCCTGAAGACTGTTCAAGACTAATTATCAATGCAGTAATTACTCGGACCCGTGAACATTTATCAGGTCAGAAATCATATATCCGAACATCAATGGAATCGGATGGAACCACTCTTGTCGAGGTCAAGGATGGGAGTTGATTAGCGGTGTCAAAGTTCGGGACAATTTTGAACACAAAGGAGTTGAAGATTTCGAAATTTAATGAGCCTAAACTTCCGTATTTTTTTATAGAAACTTATGCTCATAAAGAGCTGCTTCCATTCTGTAATGGAACCTGCCGAGATTAGCGCCGAGGGTATAATAAAAGAAATATCTCCCACATTTTGAGTGAACAGTTGCATCTTTATGGTATTGAGATCAGCTTCGATGGTACAAGTCATCCATCCCAAATCGGGTTTATTCTACAAAACAAACTGAATCGTAGAATATTTTACCAACAATTGCGTGTGATGTAATTTTCTTAATCGGATATGGCGGACAGCTTCCCGACATTTTGGCGTACGGCACCATGGCATACGGACACATGAGCACGAGCATGGCGATATAGAACATGGTGAAACTTTAGCATGCTTAAAGTTAAGCATATGACACTTGCGCAATTCGCATACCATCCCTGAGCAACGAGCGTAAGACATTTGAGCATGCGATACTTGGGGACTGCATGAAAGTCTATCCAAAGATTTCAGGCAATTTTTGCGAAGTGGGACAATACTTTCAATTACTACTTTCATTTTCTATGAGACGTTTTTGAGCATATTATTCGAAGCTTGACTAGCCACATTTCATAAGCCCAGTATTGCTGTGCTTACGTGTCGTCATGACCAAAAGTCACCGTCGTGCTTAAGTGTCTTTTGCTATTGTTTCGCACGGTGATATGTTCATAGACTCTGGCACGCATATCTCTAGTTTCGAACATCCAATGACACTTCTATACCGTGTCTATGATATTCATATATTGTGATTTGGTCACAATACGGTAGCTAATACGTTCTGCTATTTCAACAGTTGTACCACGCAGATAATAGCACAGGCGTCACCAATATGGTTGAGAAATCGCTTCAAATCCGTTGTGTACGATGGCTAACACACTAGATACCGCATACAAAGCCTAGGGATTAGACTTGAAATCCTAAAGTCAAGCACAGTTGAGCAAATACCACCACGCGCGAAACGTGATCTCGAGTCATGCCGGAGAATCTTCGGACAATATTTGATCAGAAATCCAGCAGAATCGGCGTGATATTTGCGTAAGGTTTGCGTGTATTTCGCGCGTAATCGCGGTACATGTTCGGAGGATAATACGGTGACGTACCTTATTGTTGTTGTGGTCGTCTTGGGGACTATATCACGGCGTCGCATTGGGTTTAGATGCCGCTCTAAGCGTTGGTGGGGTCGAGACCGACGGAGGTAGTCTCCAGAATTCTTATCGAAGTGTTGGAGGTTTATCTAGGCCAGAGGTTCTCAGCCCTTTTTTGGCCGTGGCCCATTTTCCGGTTTAAAAATGTGCTGTGGCCCACCTGATATCTTGGAGTCATAATCCTGTTTAATGCGTGGTCATGGACAGCGCCGATATGCCTATTTCTCTAAAATATACGTATTTTTCTCTAACTGATGAATGATGTATTTAAATCTCGATCTCCCGGGACATGTAATCGCGCGAAGCGCGAAAAAAATTCAATTAAATAAATATCCTCCAACGAACGACCAACGAAATAATATTGGGTCCCTTCGAGCTCCCTCAATTGGGGGTGTGCATGCGGCAGTCACGTCCCTGGTAGATCATAAGCTAAAACTCCTAAGTAGATTATTTTCGTCAGCTGCTCCATTCGCGTCGCGAAACATAATGATCAGATCTCCGCATTGTGTCGTTGGAACTTTAGTGATACTATTGTGGGGAATATTATAATCATTCTGGGCCAGCATCGAACAATTCATTGGTGACTGGGGAGAAATATTTTTCAATATGAATGATGTACTTTGTATGTCTTGTACCAAAACAACTGAAGTTGTGATGTCAGAATATTCAATCCAATGATTCAATCAATTCCTGTGACTCTTTCATTATGTAGCCTACAATGATTTCCAGGCCGGACATTTTAAACCGACTTCAAAGATTAATGCGCTCCGATAAATCCTCGATCCATTATGACTCGTTGCGGTGGTGCAGTATAGGGGAGATGTGGAACCGATGGATCAAAAATCGGAAAATGATCGCTGGCCCTGAAATGTTCAGCCGAAAACAGCAGATCTTTTGCTGGCTCAGCACTTTGATACAAGCTCTACCTATCGCGCACATATACATGAATATCCGTCTTTTCAAAAAATATTTATGGGCGTTCAAAATTTGTTGCTCGAACGTGTCATCGGTCCCCACCCGGTGGGTCCAATGACACACGACCCGGGGACCTATGACACATATACCCTAAAAAACTCAAATGTGACTACTTTTCTTGCTCAGTATTATAATCTAAGCTACAGCAAGCCAAAGAAGAATGTTTGGTCGCAACTGTCAAAAAATTGAATAAATAATAACTCAAATGTTGTCATAAAATCACGTTTCGATTTAGGCTCGGACTTATAAATTTGAGGGTACCTACATATTGTCCCAAAATCGACAGTGTGACTTCCAAATACCTCGTTATAGCGATAAAACATCATATGCAATTATTACATCAAGATTTTCAGTACGTAGACATGTTTCATTTGTTTCATGATTAGTATGCTTGATTATTTTGCTTGATTTGGCTATTGTATCATCGGTCCCCACCCTACGAATTTTATACATGAATCGAAAAAAAGTCCACTCAAGGAAAGTACTGAAAAAATAATAGGTGCCATTATATAGCCTGATACAAGTCCTACACTTCACACTAAAAATGATTGCTGGTTTGTTCGTGTTGAAGGTTACAAAGAAAAATGTATATGTCGATCTAAATTTAGTTTACACCCCCTAAAACAAAAATCTTCTGTGAGAGACCCCATTGCTCGCGCACGTCGAATTTTTTTGTATGTGAGGAAAGATTTTGCCAGCATGCAATTGTAGACAAGTTCACGGAGTGTTATCATGGAATTATCATAGAGAATTTTCAAAGTATTTTCGGTCCCAGTGATCCATCGGTACCACATCTCCCCTACCTCTGCCAGAAGTTGCTAATAATTTGAAATTATGGCTATTTTTAGCCAGCAGTAATACGGCCGGCCTGTACAGTAAATCTGTACATCAATTGCACTTCATTGCGAGTTCATTGCATACCCCTTTCAACGGCATACGACATATCACCCTGCCGGAATACTTGGTTACTTCAGCATTATCTTCCAGTTATTATACGCTTGAAATTATTTTAGTTGCTGTTAGCCGTAGGTTGTCATAGCCAGTAGAAAATGCCACCGTTTCTCCCTAACGTTTTCGATTTGTACATGCTGACTTCATACGTGCCACTACGTCTAATCAGAGTCGGCTGAAAAGCTTTATGTAGCCTATATATAATTAGGTAATACGAATATATTTTTAGCGAATAACATAAGAAATATTACTAAACTTACATGAATTCTGAAATTTTCTAAATAGCTCTGTGGCCCACCTCAAAATGCTCCGTGGCCCACCAGTGGGCCATGGCCCACCCTTTGAGAACCCCTGATCTAGGCTCTCCTCGCCAGCTCATCCGTGTAAACGGTGTCTTGTAAAAGCCTATAGTGGGCCGTGCTACAAGTCGGAAACCACGGAATAAAAATGAACACAATTGGCCATAGTATAAGTCTACAAACATCATGAATAGCATTAACAACATAACAGCTTGGTTGCTGTATTGTGTATATACTTTGAAAATTTGAACTACTATAACATCATTAACGAAATGTACATTTTTAACAAAAAAAATTTCTGGGGAAATACATCATAGTTTTACGGAAACGTGGTCAAAGTATAGTCAATCGTTGGTATTTAACTAGTTGTGGAAGTAAATACTTTAATTTCTGCTCAAGTATAAGTAGTATTAACGACTTCCAAGACTAGTCGAAACCATTTCAAGTGGAAGTAGAAATGAAACTTTGAAAAATACCCAAGGAAGTATTATGAAAAAGTAGATTTGATAGCGGAGTCGCATATTTGGGCTGCGCCTGTTGGCTGCAGCTATTTGTCCCAGTTAGCATGACAATGTGGGGGAACTAGCGTAGCGCAGGCGGCCCGGGTTCAAGTCCAACCGTCGGAGGTTATTCTTGGCCCCTCTTCCCCCCTGGCACTGATGTTACGGCGAAAAAAGAGCGGAGAAAATGACCATATGTAGAACCAAAGAAAGACAAGAGCAAGAAAGAGCAACTGGTCGTTTTTGCATCCTCCTATAACCGTTCATTACATCGCATTGGTGTCTTTTATATCGCGTTGTACATTATGTGAGTGTTGTTGATCAGAAGAAAATATAATATCGGGATTATTCGTTATTATTATTAATTAAACTCACAAAAATGACCCGATGAAGAAACGAAGAAAGACAAGAGAAAGAAAGAACAAATGGCCGTTTCGGCATTCTCCTAACCCAGGGGTGGAAAAACTACGGTCCGCGGGCCGCATTTGGCCCGCAACACCGTTCTGTGCGGCCCGCGAGAGTCTAAAGAAATTTTTAAAAAATATTGATAAAATGCGTACTAAAAATCGAATTAATGCAGGGACTTGATTAACTTTTTCTTAGTATATGTCACCATGATAATTCTAAGACAGTGGTTCTCAAACTGGTGGGCGCGCGCCCTTGGGGGCGTGAAAGCATCTGAAGGGGGCGCGAAGCTGAGCTCGAATGAAAAAAAATCTTGCGCTCTGCGCGACTTACATTCAATTCATAGTTATTGCTCTGTATTTAGTCTGAATCACATGTTTGAAAATCTATTATCCACAGTCGTAACCTTCCATGCCATCAAACTACTCGGGCGCGCGAAATCTTTCACCATCATAGGGGGGGGGGGGTGTCTTAAAAAGTTTGAGAACCACTGATCTAAGCTAAATACCTAATGTCACAGCGGGATTGTTGCAACGAGGTTGATATTATTTGGATCACGAGTGGGATTTCAGATTGGCCACTCCTTTTTTAATTATTTCACTGATGTGCTTATAAAAACGATTCGGGCGTGTCTTAGGTAGATTCGTTGTCTGTATGTGTAGAATTGGGGTGTTTATATTTTATCTACACATAGTAGAAGCGATTAATAATTATTATTTATAATTACACTCACAAAGATGACACACCATAGAATCATACCCAAAAACGGCATCATACTTTACTAATTTCTAATTGTAAAAGTAACCGGTTGGGCCGAAAAAGTATCAAGTGGAACAGGAAGTAGTCTGAAAACGTAAGTACTTGAATAAGTAGTGCAAGTATACTTGTAAACGTATATATAGGCAAACGTACTTGAGTGCTTCAGAAAATTATAAGTACATCGTTACTGACCAACCATGTGAGTTTAACATGCAGACCACCGTTGTCTTCACATGTATTATAGCAGTCGTGTTACCGTTATTCGGCTATGCGTTCCTCTACCGACCCCGCGTCGGCCTTTAAAGAGAGTTACTCGTGGTCAACTTCAAGCGCTGACAATCTGCAGCAACCTTTTTCTATTCAGAATTAACTCATGTGAACGTTGGATTATGTCGCGTTGTTTGTGATTGTGAAATGTATAGTGTCGTCCTGTGACATTCTCCGTCTCACAAGCCATGTATCATATCAACTGTAGTATATTACGCTCGTCTCCATGTCAATCAACCGAGCATCAAACGATAATTGTTTGCGAAATGCCCTGTGCAAATACCAAATTTTGATTGGTTGCCGTAATAACGCAATGGGAATCCGATTATGACGTTTACCTACGTTTGCCTACTTCGTACAGTAATGAAATTTCTTCCGAGTATCAGTCCGAGTTGACAGAATGTTTTGCGCTAGTTGCGATAATATAAGATTGCACTGACGCGAAGGGTGTAAAATAGACGCCCAGGAAATTAATGTTTGTGGAATGATATTTGCTTACGTCTGTGTGTGCGAGAATCGCCCGTACCTGGAATTCCAGCCCGTGTCTTTATCTGAACGCCTGTATTCAAACAAATACGGTGGACGACAACTGATCGCGCTGCGGTTGTAATCTGTTTTGTAGGCATTGCAAGAGCTGGAGTGAGGAATAAGAATCAGTCAATGTAATCATGGCGGATTTGTTAAACTCGTGATCTTTACGGTATCATTATGGGCAGAATTATCTTTCCCAATGCTCAGACTATGGCAAGCCATCGCACTCGTGACCTGAACGTTCTCAGATGTTTTGTTGTCTGGCGTGTCAATAAAAACCATTTTACGATCCTTAGCTTAATGCTGTCGTTCTAGTATAAAGACGGTCACAGTATTTCTATGGTATTTTATCGACTTATATTACGATAGTAATATTTGTTTTGTTTGGCTACATGAGTAGTTATATAGATCGCTCTGGGTGTGCCTTGGCTCTTATGGGTGCACCCGACCGGTGCCGCGAAAACTCGTCCTGAACCGGTGACCCTTTCAGACCCCCCTTCCACCCGACCGGTGCCTTATGAGTATAGGGATCACTCAACCGGTGCCGCGAAAACTCGTCTTGAACCGGTGACCCTTTTCGGTATAGCGATCACTCGACCGGTGCCTCGAAACTCGTCTTGAACCGGTGACCCTTTTCGGTATATGCATCTCTCGACCGGTGTTGAATATGTATCAAGTAAATAGTCATGTGAATGAATCTTTGTTAATGTGTATATCGTGAAAACTCGTGGTCGTGACTCGCCTTTTTTGCTATAGGCGGTGGCGGCGATTCGCCTGTCGTGTATTCTTACGGGTTCTGTGGTGATTCACCATGTGTTCTTATGGGCGCGGTCGTGATTCGTACTTTCAGGTATCTCTCGCGCGGTGTTGAATATGTACGAGTCGCCAACAATAACCGCACAAACGGAAACGTGGCTTGTTGTGAGGATTTACGCAGTGCGTGCGACAGACGGCGATTCGAATATCAACAATAGTCGCGTTCGCAAACTAACACTTCAAAAAGATGTGAAATATTTGTAAAATCCTACGATCGCTCACAAGATACCACTTCCGGCAAATCGATCTATCACTCAATACACAACCGAAGTTGAATTGTAATTGAATGCGTAAATTTATCACCTCGACATCAAAATTCGAAAACAACAACTTGACGCTTTATGTTCTCACTCTAATTTCATGATAAGTGTAATAAGTGCCGAATAACAGATACATCACCGGCGAGACTTGAATACCAACAAATTGTCACTTATTTCTATTCTAGCCGTAATCCTTTGTGAAGTTAACGCTTATTCAAAAAGGTGTGAAATAGTTTGCAAAACCCCGCGATCACTGACGAGATAATGTCTCGGACATACCCATCTTTCACGACTTGGTGTCATAGCCATACCGATCGCTCACGCGGTGAAATTTTAGTAATCAGTTTGTCACAGAACTAGATTTCACTGGTAAGATTTAATAAATACCGACTATCAGAACCATCAGTGTGGGTAACTTGAATAGCAACAAATTGTCACTTATTTCCGACGAGAAATTCACTAAACCGCAGTACATTGTGTGATTTTGAAAACAGATGTTTGCGCTTGCGTTTTGATATGTGCGACCCACTAACTACATCCGTTTTGCGAACACGGCTTGTTGTGAGGATTACGCGCGCGCCCTATATTTCGAATGACCTGTGCGCTGAAGTGCGAAATAGTTTGCTAAATCTAGTAATCAGTCGCAAGGTGTTACTTTAGTAATTAGTTTACCATAGAACCGGCGTAGCCGGTGATTCGAATACCGACAAATTTTCACTTATTTCTGACCCAACCCTAATCCTCTGTGAAGTTGACGCTTATTCAAAAAGGTGTGAAATAATTGTAAAATCCTAATCCGAAACCGATTATTTTGACTTTGGCGTAGTGTGCATTGAAATAGGATTGACAAACATGACTAGCAACTTCCCCACAGTCCCGTTTCGATATTATACACACATTGATTTGAAACAAGTAATGTAACATTACAACTCTATTCCCGATCCAGCTTTCCGTTTGTCAAAGAGACATTTTAACATCTTACCATACTCAAAAGAATTATTCACAACATTAACAAGTGTTTAAAATCTAGTTTTCACTTACTTGGCTATATCAGTACAACTCGCAAACTTGAATTAATTCATCTGGTTGTATTCATAGGACCGATAATTTTTATCCAACTGTAAAGGTCGTTATACTATTCTGTAAGACAGAGTATTTACTAATCGGTGCATATACGATTTGACTTGGGCATATTATATTTTGAGTATACGAGATTTGAGTGTCAGAACAATAACTGAGAATTAAATTATCACAATTGAATCCATATACGACAGCGTGAATTAAATTATCACAATTGAATCCATATACGACAGCGTAAAAGATATTGGGATGTCAGCATCTCTTTACGGTTATAGTTACAACCACATTACCTAATTTACCCGACCAACTCGTCATGATCATTCCCGAAATCAACACAAACATGACTACTGACTTGAGTCAACCACAAAACAGCATCAAGTTTTAAATCCACTTGTAGCTTACGGCTTATTTGAATGCGGGTTATGTTTTGTTGTAATTGAGTGTACGGAAATAGTATTACGTCTCGACATCTCACCATCTTACCATACTCAAAGAGTCAACCACGAAAACATTGTCAAGTAAATCCGTTACCCAACCAAATCAAACAGTATCAGTATGAAAAACAGCCAAACATACACGAATCCATACAATCACTAAAACCTAAAATCCATAACAAGCTTGGTTGTATTCATATCCCTACACATCTTTTTTTATTCAGCTTGAAAAGTCGTTACTATTCTGTAAGATAGAGGAATTACTACGCGGTATATTCTGCAAGACAAACTAATTACTACTCGGTATATTTTGTAAGACAAAAGTAATTACTTCTCAGTGTCGGCGACTTGAGATTAACATAATATGTTTGAGTATACGAGATTTGAAAGTCCGACCAACGTAGTTGAGAATTCATTTCTTACAATCGAACAATGGTGTTATATTCAAAGTTATCATGCTGTGAACATAAGATTGACACATTGATTTGACATATGAGATTTGTAATAGTTGATCATTACTTTATTATTAAATTATTTGCGTTAATTAGACCCGGCGTTATGGTAAATGTTATGACAGCAACAAACTTTTCAGTACCAATGTTATTAACACATTAAGCTGTAAAACTATGTATGTCTGAAATGTTCTTGATAGGAAAATTACTCCACCTTGGTAAAAATCACTCTGCGTATTGCGGATATCAGAAAATATTTCCAGTACCCAAGACTAAAGATGAAACGACAATTTCGTTTGCTGATTAACAACCGGTACAATACTTTATCATCATAATCCGCGGTGAGAATTGAAACACTTTCGCGCATTACCCGGTGTCAAGATATCACACTAGGTGAATTGACATACCGCCGCTTGAATAATACCTAATCCGTTCGCACCATTTCACATACTTTGATCATTACAAAAGTAAATTGTGATATGTTTGTTAGATGCATTCAATTCAACTAGAAGTGTCTGGTACACAACAATCGTAATATCGAAAAAGTACTTGCCACACTGTTATTTGCTAAACGTGTTTTGCATTGTTGTTCATTTGTAGTATTGATTGTTTTTGAACCCCCAAATCATAATTCCCGACATGAAACCAAGCCGCTGAAAGTCGTTACCATCACGAAGATACAATGTGCACGATGATTGTCAAATGTGTCCTACCTGGCCAACAGAAAACAATTTTCACTCACTCGAAATGAAACCAATGTGATGGTCTCCATTCGATATTTTGTTTGTGTCAAATATACTTTGCAATGAACACATTTGCGTGGTTGAGCTTTGCCATCATCAAGCTGTCATTTGTATCGTTTAATTAACCGACATTTAGCGATTGGTGAACATACCGAACGATACACAGTCACTTCGAAATACTCCGTTGATCGTAATTTCCATCATCATAATAATCGAAGTACAATTGCTTCGAATCGCTAGAGTGGTTGAGCTTTACATCATCAGACTGCCATCTGTACATCAAGAATACATCCACCTTGTAACTGGGTCGTTTACCTAACCGAGTTGTATGCACAGTTTGATATTTAGCGATTGCAGAACATACCATTTCGAAATACTGCGTTGATCTCAATTCCTTTGTCGTGATAATCGAAGTATATTTGTTTCGATTTCATAAAAACCAACTTTTCTATGACATGATAAATTTTTGAAAAGTTATACTTAGAAGGTTGGTGCATATCGCGAAAAATAATATACCACCCATATTGATATTGCTACTCCATTGATCGGTATTTTCACGCGAGTCGATTTTCAAATGAGTAAAATTTATTACATGAGTTTCTCCGCTTAATGTAAATGAAAACTCAGTCGTCTTTTAACATCACAAAGACATTGATAAAAAGTAAGCAATCAAACACAACACTTTGTACGACACTAGTTATTGTTCCACACATCTCATTTCATACTAAGTGTATACGAAAGATATTCATGATGCACGAAAATATTCGCTCATGCTACAAACCTATAGAATGATTGGTGGTGCAAGGCCAGCACAATTGTGGTATCCATCCGAGTTTAGTTAACACAAATTTATTACAACAGAGCCACGTAAACTTTCGTGAAAGAAAAGCATACTCACTTTCAGAGGGTTATGTCAATGCCATAGCAGTAAATCAAAAATATTCCTAACCCTTTGCACACCGGTGACAAATCATACAACAAACATTTTTTGTGAGTCGAATTGTTGTTCAGTGTCAAGTCTACCTGTTGAAAAGTGCATTAAAACAACACAGTCACAATTCAATTAAAACCACGAATCTATTTTCATTTCGTCACATACAGAAAAATAAATTTTCTTTCCCCAACACATACTTGTAACCAATCGCTTTCATTAAACACACAACTCCATAAAAGTATTTACTTTCTACAACATAGACATTCCGATGTAGTCAAGAAATATTAAAACGGACACGACACGACTGAATGTAAGGGGATAGAAGTCTATCGCATCGATTTACATGTGGTCTTCGCTACGGTTTCAAAAAACGAATCATCTATTTTGCATTGGTCGAGACCGAGCGAGCCAGTTACATGTATTCGCGGTAATGATTTTTCTTGTCATATGCGAATGATAGGTTTGCTACTCCGACAAATCAAATCAACAAACAACAACAATCTTCTGACGATCATAATAGCAATTTCATTTGCCACCCCTTCGTAATTGTACACGCACGAAAAGTATATTGTACAACTCGGCAACTACGTTTAACAAGACCAATCACACTACCAGCGTTGAACGCAAGATACCTACCCAAGTCAAAAATATCATACGGGTTTGGACAACTGACGTTTACCTGTGTAAAATTATCATTTTCACTTGGCGATCTATCCTTTCCTAGAGTAACAAACCCTTGTCGTTTACAAATCTATTTTTTTTTCCTACAACAAAAAACTATTTTCACTTGGAAAAATACTTTTACCTAGAGTAACTAATCATTTTCTTTTAAAAATATATTTTCTCCCTGGGTAACAAACCCTTTTCGTTTGGAAAACTATCATTTACCTGAGTACCAATACCGTTTTCACTTGGCAGTCCGTCGTTTACCCGGCTAAACATATCA
The DNA here is from genome assembly GCF_051294905.1 of Botryllus schlosseri. NCBI lineage: Eukaryota > Metazoa > Chordata > Ascidiacea > Stolidobranchia > Styelidae > Botryllus > Botryllus schlosseri. Next base: position 27,445,365 of record NC_137238.1, read on the forward strand.
TTTTCACTTGGAAATCTATTTTTTCCCAGAGTAAGAAACCTTTTTCACTTTGAAATCTATTTTTTCCCTGGGTAACAAACCTTTTTCACTTGGAAATATATTTTTCCCCAGGTAACAAACCTTTTTCGCTTGGAAATATATTTTTCCCTGGGTTACAAACCTTTTTCACTTGGTGGTCCGTCATTTACCTGGATAAAAATATCATTTTCCTTTGGGGGATCTGGCGTTTACCCAGTGTAACAATACATTTTCTCTTGGTCATCTAGCTTTTCCTAGAGTAACAAAACCATTTTCATTTTGAAATCTGACAAACACACCTGACAATTTGATATTTTTGTATATTGTTACAACGGATAGCGACAAAATATACACCAACAACAACTCCAATACATTTGTGTAATCGCATATTCACTTGTGCTGATGCAGCCCATCAATATCATCGGTTACCCGCATGCAATATCCTCTTGTACACCGAAATGCATGTTTTGGAAAATTGGACAATAGGCTTCGATAGTTCTGTGATGTCCGGGTTCGTGCTTTGGATTTTCCAGAGTCAAAATGTCTGAATAAAACACCTCCTCGACGATGGTTGGTATGTGGATAACGGGGTTCGGAAGACGGTTGGATTTATGTCACCCATCGCGATAACAATTCCAGGTCGAGTTTTCCCCCCGCATGTTTACTATATTGTGTCTTTATTGGTCAATGTATGTCTCGACATTCAGATTGAAATCGGAAACCCTGATAAAGTATGTAACTGGATCCGGATATCAACTCTGAATCGATAAACCAATGAACAATATTCAAAGTAAACATGTTACATTCCACGAAAAAATACCATCCAGACATACGTCGCGCTTGTTTGCCCACAACAGTATACGCGTAAATGGAGGTGTGTGACATTGCATGCAATGTGTTGGTATACAAACATCGGGGAGTAACCCTTCGATCCACAGACATTATCATAGCCGGTAATTTTGATGCAGATCGAATGTCACCCGATAACAATACCAATAAGCCACATTGCAATGACTCTGAGTCAATCTGAAGCGTGACATACAGACACACAAACACCGAACCGTAACATGGGTTATTCGCACGACGGTGAAAGTGAACTATACAGCATATACCAATAGAGCGTTCACAGTCAAATATGCGAACCATGCACAATCATATACCCAGATTTTTGTTGGATACGTACGAAACCAATAAATCGATACATTTCTGTTCCTTCTACATCAATAATACAAGCGTCATTCCAATGCATCGCTCGAATGTGAGGTTCGTCGGGTGTAAAATCCATGTCAAATAACACCAAAGTGTGCTTTCCGTGTTTTATTATTTCCACCGACGCTTCTTGTATGTGTCGTAACACTATGGTGCGGGGAGTTGAAAAACGGTGGATTGTGAAACGGATTGACATGACCAACTGAATCGACGTCAATAGACTTGTGACGATGTCGTTTCAAAATGCTCCGATATGACGAGACCAACCCCGATCTCTTGTGGTGACGACCGTTTCGAAATGTCACCGGACGAGCTAGACCCTTACGAAAGTGTGTTTCATGATTGCGTGTGAAATCACGAGGTAGTGTTCTATTGTGGTGTACGATTGCAGTCTTCATTCCACAGAAACATACCTTATTGGATCACAATATCAGTCCGACATTTGCACGATATTTATCCGGAGTCGTTATGTGGGAGTAGCGACATCCATTGATCGTGACTGAAAGACTGATTGCAATCATTTCGAGCACCGTACTTCGATAGTTCACCTAGATCAAACGCTGTAGTCTCAGCAGAAAACTTCGGTGTCGACAACACGATGGATATTGACCGATGTATCCAATTGATCTGGGTGGTCCGTCTACAGATAGGATCATGACTATCTTGTAATGTTACAACACGATAACACCATCGAATAAATCAGTGAACGGTGTCGAAATATCGATGTAATAGCGCGGACTCAGAGTCATTGCGATGTGGCTTATTGGTATTGTTATCGGGTGACATTCGATCTGCATCAAAATTACCGGCTATGATAATGTCTGTGGATCGAAGGCTTACTCCCCGATGTTTGTATACCAACACATTGTATGCAATGTCACACACCTCCATTTACGCGTATACTGTTGTGGGCAAACAAGCGCGACGTATGTCTGGATGGTATTTTTTCGTGGAATGTAACATGTTTACTTTGAATATTGTTCATTGGTTTATCGATTCAGAGTTGATATCCGGATCCAGTTACATACTTTATCAGGGTTTCCGATTTCAATCTGAATGTCGAGACATACATTGACCAATAAAGACACAATATAGTAAACATGCGGGGGGAAAACTCGACCTGGAATTGTTATCGCGATGGGTGACATAAATCCAACCGTCTTCCGAACCCCGTTATCCACATACCAACCATCGTCGAGGAGGTGTTTTATTCAGACATTTTGACTCTGGAAAATCCAAAGCACGAACCCGGACATCACAGAACTATCGAAGCCTATTGTCCAATTTTCCAAAACATGCATTTCGGTATACAAGAGGATATTGCATGCGGGTAACCGATGATATTGATGGGCTGCATCAGCACAAGTGAATATGCGATTACACAAATGTATTGGAGTTGTTGTTGGTGTATATTTTGTCGCTATCCGTTGTAACAATATACAAAAATATCAAATTGTCAGGTGTGTTTGTCAGATTTCAAAATGAAAATGGTTTTGTTACTCTAGGAAAAGCTAGATGACCAAGAGAAAATGTATTGTTACACTGGGTAAACGCCAGATCCCCCAAAGGAAAATGATATTTTTATCCAGGTAAATGACGGACCACCAAGTGAAAAAGGTTTGTAACCCAGGGAAAAATATATTTCCAAGCGAAAAAGGTTTGTTACCTGGGGAAAAATATATTTCCAAGTGAAAAAGGTTTGTTACCCAGGGAAAAAATAGATTTCAAAGTGAAAAAGGTTTCTTACTCTGGGAAAAAATAGATTTCCAAGTGAAAATGATATGTTTAGCCGGGTAAACGACGGACTGCCAAGTGAAAACGGTATTGGTACTCAGGTAAATGATAGTTTTCCAAACGAAAAGGGTTTGTTACCCAGGGAGAAAATATATTTTTAAAAGAAAATGATTAGTTACTCTAGGTAAAAGTATTTTTCCAAGTGAAAATAGTTTTTTGTTGTAGGAAAAAAAAAATAGATTTGTAAACGACAAGGGTTTGTTACTCTAGGAAAGGATAGATCGCCAAGTGAAAATGATAATTTTACACAGGTAAACGTCAGTTGTCCAAACCCGTATGATATTTTTGACTTGGGTAGGTATCTTGCGTTCAACGCTGGTAGTGTGATTGGTCTTGTTAAACGTAGTTGCCGAGTTGTACAATATACTTTTCGTGCGTGTACAATTACGAAGGGGTGGCAAATGAAATTGCTATTATGATCGTCAGAAGATTGTTGTTGTTTGTTGATTTGATTTGTCGGAGTAGCAAACCTATCATTCGCATATGACAAGAAAAATCATTACCGCGAATACATGTAACTGGCTCGCTCGGTCTCGACCAATGCAAAATAGATGATTCGTTTTTTGAAACCGTAGCGAAGACCACATGTAAATCGATGCGATAGACTTCTATCCCCTTACATTCAGTCGTGTCGTGTCCGTTTTAATATTTCTTGACTACATCGGAATGTCTATGTTGTAGAAAGTAAATACTTTTATGGAGTTGTGTGTTTAATGAAAGCGATTGGTTACAAGTATGTGTTGGGGAAAGAAAATTTATTTTTCTGTATGTGACGAAATGAAAATAGATTCGTGGTTTTAATTGAATTGTGACTGTGTTGTTTTAATGCACTTTTCAACAGGTAGACTTGACACTGAACAACAATTCGACTCACAAAAAATGTTTGTTGTATGATTTGTCACCGGTGTGCAAAGGGTTAGGAATATTTTTGATTTACTGCTATGGCATTGACATAACCCTCTGAAAGTGAGTATGCTTTTCTTTCACGAAAGTTTACGTGGCTCTGTTGTAATAAATTTGTGTTAACTAAACTCGGATGGATACCACAATTGTGCTGGCCTTGCACCACCAATCATTCTATAGGTTTGTAGCATGAGCGAATATTTTCGTGCATCATGAATATCTTTCGTATACACTTAGTATGAAATGAGATGTGTGGAACAATAACTAGTGTCGTACAAAGTGTTGTGTTTGATTGCTTACTTTTTATCAATGTCTTTGTGATGTTAAAAGACGACTGAGTTTTCATTTACATTAAGCGGAGAAACTCATGTAATAAATTTTACTCATTTGAAAATCGACTCGCGTGAAAATACCGATCAATGGAGTAGCAATATCAATATGGGTGGTATATTATTTTTCGCGATATGCACCAACCTTCTAAGTATAACTTTTCAAAAATTTATCATGTCATAGAAAAGTTGGTTTTTATGAAATCGAAACAAATATACTTCGATTATCACGACAAAGGAATTGAGATCAACGCAGTATTTCGAAATGGTATGTTCTGCAATCGCTAAATATCAAACTGTGCATACAACTCGGTTAGGTAAACGACCCAGTTACAAGGTGGATGTATTCTTGATGTACAGATGGCAGTCTGATGATGTAAAGCTCAACCACTCTAGCGATTCGAAGCAATTGTACTTCGATTATTATGATGATGGAAATTACGATCAACGGAGTATTTCGAAGTGACTGTGTATCGTTCGGTATGTTCACCAATCGCTAAATGTCGGTTAATTAAACGATACAAATGACAGCTTGATGATGGCAAAGCTCAACCACGCAAATGTGTTCATTGCAAAGTATATTTGACACAAACAAAATATCGAATGGAGACCATCACATTGGTTTCATTTCGAGTGAGTGAAAATTGTTTTCTGTTGGCCAGGTAGGACACATTTGACAATCATCGTGCACATTGTATCTTCGTGATGGTAACGACTTTCAGCGGCTTGGTTTCATGTCGGGAATTATGATTTGGGGGTTCAAAAACAATCAATACTACAAATGAACAACAATGCAAAACACGTTTAGCAAATAACAGTGTGGCAAGTACTTTTTCGATATTACGATTGTTGTGTACCAGACACTTCTAGTTGAATTGAATGCATCTAACAAACATATCACAATTTACTTTTGTAATGATCAAAGTATGTGAAATGGTGCGAACGGATTAGGTATTATTCAAGCGGCGGTATGTCAATTCACCTAGTGTGATATCTTGACACCGGGTAATGCGCGAAAGTGTTTCAATTCTCACCGCGGATTATGATGATAAAGTATTGTACCGGTTGTTAATCAGCAAACGAAATTGTCGTTTCATCTTTAGTCTTGGGTACTGGAAATATTTTCTGATATCCGCAATACGCAGAGTGATTTTTACCAAGGTGGAGTAATTTTCCTATCAAGAACATTTCAGACATACATAGTTTTACAGCTTAATGTGTTAATAACATTGGTACTGAAAAGTTTGTTGCTGTCATAACATTTACCATAACGCCGGGTCTAATTAACGCAAATAATTTAATAATAAAGTAATGATCAACTATTACAAATCTCATATGTCAAATCAATGTGTCAATCTTATGTTCACAGCATGATAACTTTGAATATAACACCATTGTTCGATTGTAAGAAATGAATTCTCAACTACGTTGGTCGGACTTTCAAATCTCGTATACTCAAACATATTATGTTAATCTCAAGTCGCCGACACTGAGAAGTAATTACTTTTGTCTTACAAAATATACCGAGTAGTAATTAGTTTGTCTTGCAGAATATACCGCGTAGTAATTCCTCTATCTTACAGAATAGTAACGACTTTTCAAGCTGAATAAAAAAAGATGTGTAGGGATATGAATACAACCAAGCTTGTTATGGATTTTAGGTTTTAGTGATTGTATGGATTCGTGTATGTTTGGCTGTTTTTCATACTGATACTGTTTGATTTGGTTGGGTAACGGATTTACTTGACAATGTTTTCGTGGTTGACTCTTTGAGTATGGTAAGATGGTGAGATGTCGAGACGTAATACTATTTCCGTACACTCAATTACAACAAAACATAACCCGCATTCAAATAAGCCGTAAGCTACAAGTGGATTTAAAACTTGATGCTGTTTTGTGGTTGACTCAAGTCAGTAGTCATGTTTGTGTTGATTTCGGGAATGATCATGACGAGTTGGTCGGGTAAATTAGGTAATGTGGTTGTAACTATAACCGTAAAGAGATGCTGACATCCCAATATCTTTTACGCTGTCGTATATGGATTCAATTGTGATAATTTAATTCACGCTGTCGTATATGGATTCAATTGTGATAATTTAATTCTCAGTTATTGTTCTGACACTCAAATCTCGTATACTCAAAATATAATATGCCCAAGTCAAATCGTATATGCACCGATTAGTAAATACTCTGTCTTACAGAATAGTATAACGACCTTTACAGTTGGATAAAAATTATCGGTCCTATGAATACAACCAGATGAATTAATTCAAGTTTGCGAGTTGTACTGATATAGCCAAGTAAGTGAAAACTAGATTTTAAACACTTGTTAATGTTGTGAATAATTCTTTTGAGTATGGTAAGATGTTAAAATGTCTCTTTGACAAACGGAAAGCTGGATCGGGAATAGAGTTGTAATGTTACATTACTTGTTTCAAATCAATGTGTGTATAATATCGAAACGGGACTGTGGGGAAGTTGCTAGTCATGTTTGTCAATCCTATTTCAATGCACACTACGCCAAAGTCAAAATAATCGGTTTCGGATTAGGATTTTACAATTATTTCACACCTTTTTGAATAAGCGTCAACTTCACAGAGGATTAGGGTTGGGTCAGAAATAAGTGAAAATTTGTCGGTATTCGAATCACCGGCTACGCCGGTTCTATGGTAAACTAATTACTAAAGTAACACCTTGCGACTGATTACTAGATTTAGCAAACTATTTCGCACTTCAGCGCACAGGTCATTCGAAATATAGGGCGCGCGCGTAATCCTCACAACAAGCCGTGTTCGCAAAACGGATGTAGTTAGTGGGTCGCACATATCAAAACGCAAGCGCAAACATCTGTTTTCAAAATCACACAATGTACTGCGGTTTAGTGAATTTCTCGTCGGAAATAAGTGACAATTTGTTGCTATTCAAGTTACCCACACTGATGGTTCTGATAGTCGGTATTTATTAAATCTTACCAGTGAAATCTAGTTCTGTGACAAACTGATTACTAAAATTTCACCGCGTGAGCGATCGGTATGGCTATGACACCAAGTCGTGAAAGATGGGTATGTCCGAGACATTATCTCGTCAGTGATCGCGGGGTTTTGCAAACTATTTCACACCTTTTTGAATAAGCGTTAACTTCACAAAGGATTACGGCTAGAATAGAAATAAGTGACAATTTGTTGGTATTCAAGTCTCGCCGGTGATGTATCTGTTATTCGGCACTTATTACACTTATCATGAAATTAGAGTGAGAACATAAAGCGTCAAGTTGTTGTTTTCGAATTTTGATGTCGAGGTGATAAATTTACGCATTCAATTACAATTCAACTTCGGTTGTGTATTGAGTGATAGATCGATTTGCCGGAAGTGGTATCTTGTGAGCGATCGTAGGATTTTACAAATATTTCACATCTTTTTGAAGTGTTAGTTTGCGAACGCGACTATTGTTGATATTCGAATCGCCGTCTGTCGCACGCACTGCGTAAATCCTCACAACAAGCCACGTTTCCGTTTGTGCGGTTATTGTTGGCGACTCGTACATATTCAACACCGCGCGAGAGATACCTGAAAGTACGAATCACGACCGCGCCCATAAGAACACATGGTGAATCACCACAGAACCCGTAAGAATACACGACAGGCGAATCGCCGCCACCGCCTATAGCAAAAAAGGCGAGTCACGACCACGAGTTTTCACGATATACACATTAACAAAGATTCATTCACATGACTATTTACTTGATACATATTCAACACCGGTCGAGAGATGCATATACCGAAAAGGGTCACCGGTTCAAGACGAGTTTCGAGGCACCGGTCGAGTGATCGCTATACCGAAAAGGGTCACCGGTTCAAGACGAGTTTTCGCGGCACCGGTTGAGTGATCCCTATACTCATAAGGCACCGGTCGGGTGGAAGGGGGGTCTGAAAGGGTCACCGGTTCAGGACGAGTTTTCGCGGCACCGGTCGGGTGCACCCATAAGAGCCAAGGCACACCCAGAGCGATCTATATAACTACTTACATGACCTCAAACCACGGTAAACATTGTTCAATATACGGTTGCAATACAGCCCCATGTGGCGTACGATGATCCTGTTGTTTTGTGGTTTCCTATAACTCAAACGTTTGTTACATCTCAAGTCTTGACATGAGATAACAATTAGACTATAATTAGACAATTATACCATATGAAAATATCCCACCTTCTATCCCCCAGCACAATAACCTATTCAACACAAGCAAGTTTTGAACGGAGTAACCTTGAATAAGGAAACACCTTCGAACACAGTGTCACGTTTACAATATTTTGCTCGGATTAGATGCATCGCGAATAGAATTTGTGCCTGTGTCAGTAGAACTATAAATAACTGGACACAAAGTCTGCAAGCAAACCTAGCATCATCGTTGATATGATAATACTCGGGGTGGGGAACGTGCAATTCGTTTTGAAATTGGGGAATTTTACTGGATTAAGATCGAATTTCGCTTCCTCAACCGGAGTTTGACTTTGGTCACAACAAGGAATTTAGTTGGTTATTTCCATGCGACACGAGAGACAATAGCATAATTTTCAAGTAATAAGAACTTCTGTACTAAGTATCAAATGATATGCTTGATTCGTATAGGCTTCGTGTATGTCAGAAATCAATGCTTTAAATCGAGGTTCGAAAACATTCAATAATAACATCCTATCTAAATACGTAAATCTTTGTCCGCATGTTCGTTTCATTGGTCAGATATCTTCAGATACAGAGCAAATTTGTATAATACATCAAGTATGGTAGGGCTGTTTAAAATATTCCTTTAAAAAATTCACCGGTTCCATGAAATTGCCTGCATAGATTGTCTGATGAATGTTGCAGGATAAATTTGGTTCAATTCCAAACCGTGAAAGCGCGGTCAGTGAAGAAGACAATTTTAGATTTGAAAAAAGAGTGTTACGGTGGTAAATTATATCATTTAACCATGCCGAAAAATTGTTGCTCAGAATGTGGGAGTAACGCTCATTTGCGTGTCTTGATCTCTATAATTCTCTGGAATCGTGGGATATTTCTATACATTTGAAATGAATTCGACACCAATTGTATTGAAGGAAGTAGATTTTATTTTAAAAAATGCATAGCAACTTTGTGATTAGTCAATTCACCATACATACAATACACGCAATACAACGGTGCCGTAAAACCGGATGGTTCCAATTTCTGATGCTGTCGCTAAGATTGTCTTCTCAGTTCTCGCGTTCACCCCATTGAGTGTATTTCCTGGCTTCGTAACCACGGAAATGAATATGTATAAAATGCGATCAAGCCGCGAATACTCCCAATTCATTTCACACATCGGAAAATCATAAACGTTAACGTGTAATGACTTGAAAAGATCGACATGGCGACACTTCCTGGGTTTTGGGAATGGGCCAAATGTTTTCCTTTGATCTCATAGCACAGTGGTCGGGAACCTTTTTTGTCCGAAGAGCCATATTGGCCCCATTTTTTCCATCTCAACTACCAAAGAGCCATACATGTCAATCAACTGTTACGTCACAATTGAGAATTCGTGACGTCATGGTAGCACTAATTCGAACTCACCACATGGGATTCCTCGAGTTCGCAATATTTTCTGTGTAAAAACTGGTATTTATTGTTCGAAAATAAAGCTCGAAACGAGAGGTAAGGCGCGAACGGGCCAAGCCTCATCACTGATAACGCAATTCATCGTAAGTAGCTTAGAATTTATAATAACTGATATTAATCGAATGTGACTGTCACACTATCGAATGTAACTGTCACATTCGATAGTCACACTGATTCCGAAAATCTAAATAATTATCGACTTCTCAATCTTCAAAGTATTCGGCGGTAACATAACGTTGCGCTACTCGCCTACATTTTATCGCCGCTACTACACAGTGCTATACTTACCAATCAAGAACGTGGATAGCTATGACGTTGTTTGTAATTCGAGTTTGTAATTGTGAATGTCACATCCACAACAGTTCATTTCGCGCCGTAGATAAGGAAGACAATGCGTATTTGAAAACTGCGTTTTGAAATGGAAGTCGCCATGTCTGCTATGCTCTTTGATTAGTCAACGTATCGCACCATTCCAGATTTAGAGGCAGGTACATAGAATTGGCGAGTGATATTGGCCGCCGGCGTGACAGTAACTTAAATTTGAAGATTTTGAAAAGAGGGGGTCCTAGTAGGGATGGTGTGAACCTCTGAAAGGTTCAGGTTCGTGTGAACGCGAACCTTTTTGAAAGGTTCTGTGTGAACACGAACGTGAACCTCGTGACGTCACGTGACGTCATATTGCTAATTCCAACCCTATCGTCCAATGAAGTGATAGCCTATATTAATGTACACGATACCTAGCGAAGACTCGGTCCACATAATGCCACAATGCTGAAGTACATATCGGCGTTTTAAACGTCGCTTAATGTATCAACAGCGGTAATCAAAGGATATAATAATTGCGTAAAATCAGTACATTCCGTCGCTTTGCCAACAATTTCGACGAGGACTTACCAAGGAATATAAGCTTACGCCTTAACGGTCTTAGCCAGACCGGACAATGTGTTCGGAGTTCGGAGTTCGGAGTTCGGAGTTCGGAGTATTGGTACATTGATATTGAGCAGAGTGTACAACGGGTTTCAATACTCGCTACGGATACCACAAACAACAACAAGTTATGCAGCAGTAGCAAGCACCTTAATCGCACGGATTTGGTTTTAATGATACAGTAAAGATATGAAGTCAAGGTTGACCCCGTACGCCCGGTCGATTTTTTACATCAGAAGACGATATCAATGTCATTGATTGGTTGAATAAGCATCATTCGCTGACTACGTATATCTCTCGTGATGTTGTGTGATTGCGGGTCAAGCTCACAGCAGATAGTCACTAAATATTCACAAACGGAAAGCTGGTTATTCCGAGAAAATTTTTGCAACAAAGCAACTAAAACTTTTAAGGTTGTCAAGGTGCATGGTGCATGTTCGTTAAGCGTTGATTTTTTATGCTGCCAGCACCATGCATGGAGTGGCCCGCAGTTGAAATGCAATAAATTTGAGCCAAATATCTTATAATGGAGTGAAAATTACAATTTACCAAAAGGTTCACAGTGCAGAACCTACCAAGGTTCTGTTGTGAACACGAACCTCTAAATTTCCGAGGTTTACACACAGAACGCGAACGTGAACCTCACGTTCACACCATCCCTAGGTCCTAGCTCCTAAACCTGAACACGGCATTGTCTTTACCTCTCAAAGACATGTTTATTGTTTATACTGCCACGAGAATAATTATTCTGGCCGTGATAAATATTTATCAACACGTCGCTGCAATATTGATCAATTCAGTACAAAAATAACGATTTGGCAAAGAGCCATATCTTATACCCAAAAGAGCCATAAATGGCTCGCGAGCCATAGGTTCCCGACCACTGTCATAGCAGAACAGCGCCTTCCAGAGCTTGGCGGTGTCGGTTGATTACTTCATTACACCCTTGGCAATTCATTGAAGGCACAGTGAATATATATGGAGCATTATATCGTAGTACCGGTGGATGTTGTTTGTGAGTCACCCTCAAGTGATTGTATGTGACATCGTACTGTTCAATCAAATTGTAAGTTGGTCGTCTTATACCAAGTTGTTGCCATACTTCACAAGCCAGAGGCGGTATTTCTGTTGAACTTAAATTTTTACTACTCAGCAGATACAATATACGGCGGAATGACTTTCCACTGATCAAGGCCTGGCCATGGCATATTACCTAAACTATAGTGGTCGTTATTAGATCGTTAGGCGCTATCGGCCGTAATTTGCAGCCTGGTTTTGGGAGATCCGTTTTTTTTTCGGTTTAGGTATAGTTACTCTTCACAAGCACCTGACTATGCTTATGTATACGCTGTTAACGATTTGCCCATTAGAGATGTTTGCGGTGACAACATTCGTCCCCTATAAGATGCGCATAGTTGCCAAGGGGGTGAGTGGAATGATGTGAAAGGGTTGGTTTCGCAATGAACTGATTTGAATTCTAAATTGCGTGACCCCAACAAGATGCAAGCTTGTAACTTAAAGTCGGTTACACTGCATGGTGTGTGAATCGCATCACCCAGTTGTTATGATATTTTCACTCAGAAATGTGGTTCACATCCGTTTGAACACTGTCTCTTACTTGACAGAATCTGAAATGTAAAAGACAGCTAGTTTTACACCAAATGCTCTCGGCATGAACGAGGTAGTTTAAACTGAAAACATCACCTGTGTAAAAGCGGAAGAAAGCCAGACATATATTTACGTATACTTCTAAAGCGTACAAATATTTCGTTGCTGACCAACTCCTTATAACGTACAGTGCTACTGGCGTAGAAGGCATTTTACTTTCTCGAAAACATTGTATTCAGCTCATTTCCTCAATGCAATTGGAGCTTGTGCAAAGATATACTCTTTATGTAAATTCTATTTTCAATCGTCACAACTCAGTGTATTCGTAGCAGCGTTATGCAGGAGGTAAATAAACTCGTACGGCCCGCGTCAAAGTTATTTTTAGCCCGTCGATGCATTTCGTTACGTATTATCTGAAATTTCATGTATCTGAGTTCATAATGGGTTTGCGGCAATACATGTACGAACGTTCAGTGCCCACATTTTCGTGCTTTATGTAACTCGGCATTTTCGCCGTAAATACTCAACACATTCGCGATATTGCTGGTGTACAATATAAAAATACCAATCAAAGTGCAAAATACAAATCAGTCTATGTATATACTAGTGCATTAATGACCGAGGCGATTTTCCGAATTTACGTAATATAATTTGTAATTTTCCGTCATATAACGTCGCCAAATTTCTTGTTCCAGCGTCGTTCTCATAGGAAACGCGTACTCGACTCTCTCATTAGAGACAAATTGAGGCATTGCGTCAACTCCTTTGGTGCCTTTGAATGTGACGCAGCAGGTGACATAAATTTTAATACTTGTTTGTTTGTTTGTTCGATATGCATGGTGTTTCGACTTCATTGGTCATTTTACACCGGGCCGATACTCTTTAATTTTATATTCCGTATTAACCTACTTGTATTATTATTACTATTATTGATAATAAAAAGGGGAATGGCGCTTTTCGTCTGTTAGGCCAGGTGCGTCACCGACTAGAATGTTGGGTCTGTATGCTAAAATGTTGGCAAGAACCGATTTACAAGTATGTACCACACGATACAACGAACTCTGCAACATGGGATCACATTTCAGGGATGATCAGTAGATTTTCGAGTATTGCAGCAAATTTGAGCTCACGCGCCCTGTCGAATAAAAATTTTCGATGAAAGTCATATCGGTGACATATAGTGAAGCAAAAAATGCTCGACTGTTTCAGGTACTGTACAATGGTCGCATAGATCAGTGTTGCTACATCGAATTTTGTATAAATGCGCTTTCAGGTGGCAATGACCTGAACGAAGCCGAAATATTAATCGCTCGTTGAGCATAGCCGACATGTAGGCTTTTTATAAGACACCCCTTACGCGGATCATGTGGCGAATAGGAGCCTAGATAGACCTCCAACACTTGGGCAGGGATTTTGGAGTTGACCTCAGTCGGACTCGAACCCGCAACCCATTGGTTGACATAGATGCCAATACACCCTAGGGATATATTGTCACATAAAATAATGCGCTTGACGCATTTACATTGGCTGAAATTGGTGTGATTGCGGAATTTGATCCTGGACACCCGACACTCAATTTCTGAATAGGGACTATCTGTCCCTCTGTTCTCTCCCGTCTCTCTCTCTCCTCTCTCCGTCTCTCTCTCAATATATATCTCTCTCCCCAGGCCAAGCTCCACGGCCCGGCACCACTGTGGTGACTAATCTGGGCTTACTGTGGTACAGACCGATGGGTGCACACTAGAGGTCGACCGATTATCGACATGGCCGATTATCGAGGCCGATATTTAGAGCTTTCCGGATTATCGATATCGGCCTATGAAGGCCGGTATCGCGGCCGATATTTTATATTTTAAAAAAATTCAAAAATTTCGGAAATTCAATGCTCCTTGTTCTCAATCTCAAGAAATCGACGACGCAAAGGGCGATATATGACAGGTTTACCCTTGCAGGACGAGTTTAGCTGGGTGAGCAATGAGCATGCAGAGAAACTATGCTTCCTGCATTACAATTTACCTTTTCTGGACTGATCTGCAATTCTGCATCATATTTTGCTTTTTGGGTTATCCCAAATTTTGTCGAATGTGCACAATTAAGCAATAATTATTTTCAATTTCAATTTTCTCGTTTGTTGTTCAGCTTTCTGTGGCATGTACGTACAAGCGTCATCTTGCCTAATATATAATATTTTTGGTGAAATTGTTCTCTGCTCCTTCCATATTATTATCGGCCTATGATATCGGTATCGGCCTTGTGAGTGAGCCGATATATCGGTATCGGTATCGGCATGTAAAAATCAATATCGGTCGACCTCTAGTGCACACTGCACAATAATACTTATAGGTGGACAGAAAGGTCTACTTTTATTTTGTCGCCGTATTCAGGCAGGATCTGATTGTTTGCACTACTTATACAACTTGTCGTGTTTTATAACAGTGGATCCCAGCCGCCGGTTCGTGGCAAGTTTCCTGCCGGTCCGCCAATTTTATATATTAATTTCAAAATGCAAGACGTTGGGTGCTTTTCCATTAATTAGAGATACATGAAACATCAAATGTTAAATTTATTTGGTAGTGTGGAACGTACCTTTTTGTATGTTGTCGCAATTGGCGGTTGATGATCTACTATGGGCGTGTGTTACAATGGTACAAGTGTTAAAAAGTAGCCTACAACTCGGTTTGAACAAATATTTTGTGACAACTGCGGAGACTTTCAAACTCCGACACTGGGGCAGTATAATAGAGGTTATAGCAAATAGCAAAGTCGCATTTCTTTCAAAGGATACTGAATAATCACAATCAAGTTGGTGGTCTTTAGCGAGATTTCGCTATAGCTTCGCCTTCCAGAAACTGCAATAGAACTACGTATGAATATCCTGTATCGAAAACAGATCATTAAATGAAGTTGCCCATATTACATTAACGTTGCATGTATTTGTCGAATTTAGCTTTAGAGTAAATTGGGAAGGTTCTCCGGTCCGCGAGGTCAAAAGTATTGTGAACCACTGATTTAGACTACTTCCGCTTCTACTGGAACATTTTTTCAGGCAAAACAACTTACTTTTCAAAAATTTGGATATTGGAAAGTAGAAAGTAGTTTAGGTTTAAGTTTCCGTGAATTCTGTAAGTAGAATTGTCAGATTCTTCAGACGATACAGCTTGCAATTTCTAAGGTAGCAGCCGCAGCAGCCACTGGTAATAGTATTTAACATCAACTACCATAAATATCTGCATTGCTATGAAAATATATTAGTAACTTAATTGTACAAATGGTACAGATGCTGTGATATTGGTCAAACACAAGATTTGGGACTCGGTATCACAAGATTACTCAATACTCACCGAATCAGTCTTGAATCATATCACGCAATCAGCCTACCTTGTCATTGCTTGTCGAAATTTCTCGTATTGCAGTTTTCTATATTTGGATGTCGTACAACGCTTGACGAGATCATAGTCTCCCATCGAACTGGTTGGTAATCTAATGAGTAATGACTTTGGTTGCCGGAGTGGAATTCTCATTACTGTCCTGCCACTTTGTGAACATCCAAAAATCCGATGACTGGCTCGTAATATCATTGCTTGAGTGTGGAGCAATCAAGGTGTTTCGTAAACCAATTCGATTTCTTTGTGTGCAAAACCGAGAAGATAAACTCAAGTTTATAGATTACAACGAATGCTATCAGATGGTATATGTGGGTAGTGCGAGGTGTTTATGCTCATGCTAATTATTTGGAATTCTAAACATTGCCGGTATGGAAACAATGTCGGGAAGGGGATTTTCCATATTATGGTTAGATGATGAATTGATGAATGCGGATGCGGATGAATTTGAGATGGGCAAGCAACGCGAAGAGCGATTTTTAGGAGCAGGAGAACCTACACAATTGCTATATATATATGACAGTTTCCGTTTTGCTATGACTCCACCCCAACACAACCTTTGTTTAGTTTACTTAGAACAGCTTTACAGACTGAATATGCTTATATAGTAGTGACTGTAGTATGGTTTCTTGGCTATACCCATTAGGCTACGGCAATTCGTCACGTTGTTTGTCATCAAACATGCACTCCCTGGCTTTGCATATCCTATCTCGATGTCGAGTAGACTGCACACAATCTCAATGCAAAGTCATCATCGGTAATATTTGTTTGTGGCCAGTTTTCAGGAATTAGATCAGGGCCAACTCCGTACTTTCGTATTAAAGTGTTGATTCAAGTCTCAATCGCCATGCATTGGTCTTCGCCGTATGGTCAATTTACTTTGTAAGAGAGTTAGTTGCCTTTTGTTGGACGTAG
Source organism: Botryllus schlosseri (assembly GCF_051294905.1). Lineage (NCBI taxonomy): Eukaryota > Metazoa > Chordata > Ascidiacea > Stolidobranchia > Styelidae > Botryllus > Botryllus schlosseri. The sequence goes on from NC_137238.1 coordinate 27,462,085, forward strand.
GAACACTAATTCAAGTTCGCCCCTTTTAACTTTCAAACCATTCGCTAGCAATCGCATTTAACGCGTCGTGATACCGTTCATTTCCGTGCCATGCCTACTAATCATGTTCAATTTCAATTTAATTCACCTAGTATGATCATGATCACACTTACATCCGTAAGTATGTATCATTGCATACGATATACCCTTGAGCAGTGCGATAATTCGGGTCATGGGATAAATTAGGTCTGCGTAGGGCATTTGAGAACTTGTTGCAAGCAACAGGCTGCATCGATACGTGCATTGCAAATATGCGAATTTTTCGTGTGGTCTACACTTACCCAAAACAAAGTGCATGGACTTGGCGCACAAGAACTTTGTTGTGGTAGGCGTCATTGTCACGTTTTTGCCAATAATAATATAAAAATTATTAAAACTAATAAATCCTATCCAGATATACCTGGCAAGCGGTCAATTCGGCATGATCGAAAAATCACATTATTGGGGACCCTGCATATTATACGGATGACCCTGGAAACGCCACTCTAGAATAAATTGCACTTGGACTAAAAAAACAATCATAAATTCTGTAGTTCCGATTTCCCACTTTCAATTATATGCACATCTAAAACAATAATCCTGGCATTCGTCAATTTCTTATTCACCCCGACGCCGTAATCACACATGTCCATTATCCATGCCCATTTATTACATTGGAATAGTAATTTGAAGCCATCGCAATTGTACAAGTTGAATTTAATCTATCCGTTTTTCCAGGGGATTGATTGTGTGTGTGCTTACCTGTTTCACTCAAGAACTGTTATTATACTAATATTGCACTCGCTTGTTACAGCTTCGCGGCCGAAGTATTAGCATCAGCACCATCGATTTAGGCGTTCGTGTACTATTCAAATACTATTTCACGTCTGCTCGATTGCAAATCTTTGACTCCATCATGACAATTTATATTTAAAAATGATAAATGGGAGGTGCTCTGTACAGTGCAGTGCATGCGGGTGTCAAGTTGGCATGCCGACAAACCGTGACACCCCGTAATTTATCCAGTTTCGCGCCTTATTGCGAAGCGGTGATGTTGTTACAGAGTTGTGAGTGGGATCCTATACAAATGCTCAACAGTATACATGAGTGGCAAAGTGCCCGTCGAGGTTTAACCTTGTATAACCACCATATATCAAGTGCCTTGTAATGCTGGAAATTCGGCATAAATCATATCATCAAGTATTTAGTATTTCATACTTTGAAATCATCGGACTTGCTACTGGCGTCCACCCTGTCCGGGGTTAATCCAATGCGACAGTCCTTCAATGTTAAGGGCGTGCTTAGTATATATAAATAGGTGATAATCTAAAGTTAGCGCATCACCTTTATCCTTAGATTCCTATTTACGCGTTATCCTTTTTAAACCATGCCCGCAACAGCTTTTAATGATCGTTTTACGTATGGCAAGCTCTCCCGACAAGAAATATACAGTATCTGGATTATGTTGAATTAAAATGCTACAATAATAACACAATAGATCAAGATTCACATGTCATTATCATTTATTTAATATATACTCCGCAGGCTGAATTGCACCTGCAATTCTCACTGCATATCAACATCACAATTCTTCAGCATGATATAGTGTTATCCATAACGCGTATACAGTATTATCTAAGGGTGTCAGATGGTATGGCTGCCATGTAGACCTATAATGTAGACGCATATAATTTTATATAATCTTCAATGGTCGAATGCAGCTATACATAGGTTTACGATAAGGTTGTGTGTGTGTACTAAAGTCATGACATATATGTCTGGTGCTGAATCATATTTATGAAAAGAAAACGTTAGAATATAACTTCAGTTGTAGCTTATTAGTTTGTCCGTATGTATTGACTGGTGGGCATTTATAGCGACGCATTCTTTCCGGCATATCTAACGCATGCACATTGCACAATTCCTTACTTTTCGGCCACGCCCAGTATAATCTTCCCGATCTCTACACTCTGGTGTCATATGACGCATTACTATTGAAGTGATTAATCCTCGGAAAATAACATTTTCCACCTTTTCTGACTACGAAAAATAATTGTCGTTGTCATGACGAGATGGCATTCTCGCATTAGGCGTGATTCACTTTATCGTCAGTACTTTCAAACTGTAAATAACCTCAAGACCGACGTTACCTTGAGGGTATGAAATGATATTACTACAGATATATGCATTCTATCATGATCACGATGATGGTAGATAATCCTACCGAAAAAAACTGGTGTCGACGACGTCAATTGTGTTGAAAAACAATACTTGGAATTTAGAGATAACACCGGGCAATTTTGGTCGTGGTTGTGCATCGTTCCTAATATGCTTGTGTAATAGTGAACTTATTTCACCCACACTTAAAAATTAAGGTTTTTATCAATGGTATATATCAAGTTTACTTCTATGATTGAGGGAATTAGTTCTACCTGTTACTACATGGATGTAACCGCTATTTTTATGGATTCGTCGCTTGATCGTGCTGTTAAAAACATGCTGCGACCCATCCGCCGAAGCAACTTTTTGAAACTACTTACTGGAATAATTTACAGATCTTTATTTTCTCTTTCTATACTTAGTCATTTTGACATGTCTTGTCACTTGTAATGAAGTAGGAATTCACGGCGTAACCTCGACTTCTAATTGATTACAAAGTATCAAAGTAGGCTATCACCTGTAGTACGCTTGACACACTGGCGGGTTTACTAGCTTACAAGCAATCACCTCATAACCCCGCAATTGTGCTGTTAAAAGTGAATATTGCAACATTTCAACAATACATCACATCCTCCTGTTCCAAGACGGTCAATAAGTCACGATGCTGTGACAATGGAGTCTAATGTTGACAGGCATGGCAGGCGTAGGCCTATTCAACAGATAGGATCGTGTGTTGGAAAACCGTATCCTATGGGCGATGTGAAGCTATCACAAATGCATGTCACAAAATCGCCTCTCTCATTACATACCGCGGTCTTTTCATGCTTGAGCACTTCAATTAACACAAATCCACCACGATCATAAACATTGCTAACGACCGTTGACTCGTTAATTTCGAATGACCTGACAATGAATCTTAGCGCGTTTGATTGATGATATCGTAACGGCAATCTTTGCTTTATTCCATACAATTTTTAATCATATGTACTGTCGCTTGTGGATTAGTTTCGCTATTAGTGAGCAGTCGATGATGTCATATTATGATCGAGCACTTGTGTGTGAAGCGGTGAGATATATCAAGTCCACCTGTGGCTTTGATCGTGTTTGTTCTTTGGCAAGTGAATGGGAAATTATCCCAGCTGAATTGAACCGTGAGTGCCTCGTCGACGTATTGGGTATTACTAATTTAACCGCGCAGAGTCTGTGATGCGGTATGTTGCAAACAAGAAGTGAAATGAGAATTTTCTGTTGTTGTATACTATTTAAAGAGGACTCTTTACTTCTGTGAACAATATTTGATTGTATAGATCACTCCTTATGTAGCATTCACAAAATATTGACCTGCTCCAGTGTCTCTGTCATCCTCAAATGTAACTTTGGTCCTGTGAATTATACTGAAAGCAACTATAAGAAGCTAACAATTTTTTCACGGCATGGTAGTCTTCAAAGGGTAAAAATGCCATCGTGACTCCAACATTGTGCCCATTGAAATCAGAGTTGGTTAATAACCATTATGATTTTAGACTGTTCTTCCACTTCTACTCAACAGATTCATTCTTTTAAGCATACCATGAATGCATGATATGCATATGCCACTGGGCAGGACAGGTGCATATATAACATTGTAAGGCTTTCTAAGTGCTATGGGGAAATCGTGGATGCCAGTGTTACAAATCAGGTCTTCGGTCTGACCCGGCCGGGGATTGTACCCACGACCTACTGATCAATTAGCCGGGCGCTTCACCATAACGCTATCTTGTCGGTAAAAGGCGCTAAGCAATTTGTAAATAATGATGTGCTGGGCTTTTAAGACTGAGGTGCACGCTCACGCTTGATTGAGCCTATGATGTACTATATTATTGCACGAATTGTGGGGATTAAATTTTCATAAGATTTATAGCTGTGTAATTGTGTGTATTGTGAGGCAGTAAATATGTTGTGATGGTGTATTACATAAATTTCCCTTGTGCTCGAGGTCTCTATTTATTATAATCCCACTGCAAAAGGCAAATCGGAGGAAAACAACTTTTATTTCGCTCACAGCATGGTTTCGTAGTCTCACGTACGCCACTTATTTATTATTCCCCAATCGGATTGAACTCTTTACCCTCGCGTGGCCTGTGGAAATACAGTCTTTGTGTAAAATGATTCTATGCTTTTAACGACCTTGTTTTAATGCCGTTATGTTGGCGATATAAGAGTTTCTGGTGTCATGTTTGCGGGTGATAACTTACGCTGCACAGGAGAATAGAACCTGGCAAGGAGGCGCGATTGATTGGCCTTGGGTAAAAATCATTCGCGTCATCAGCTGTATCAGAATATTGATCGATATAAGAAATAATTCTCTCCTGGGGCTGTTAAACTGGGAATCTTTGTTGGCGTTGATAATCTCCAGAAATATTACAAGGCTGCATAGTGGAGGCGTAAGTAAACAGGAAATGCTTCACAAATTCCATATCAATACTCAATGCAGTGACGTGCGACGTAGATAACATAATTTGACAATAATACAGGTTACTTATATCACCGTAATTTGAACGCGCTACTATTGGTTCACCGGTCAACTCCGATACCCAACCTGTAGCCACCAGCGAGGACAGGGTTTTGCGGTAGTATGTGTTTCAAAGTGGTATAAGGTCCAACAAGTTCCAGACCCCATACAAATAAACATATCTCACCTATATTAAGGTGGGATGTCATGGTGGTTGTCTTCGATTCCACCGTTGAACACACCTTCGAAAAGGGCGTAGCTATTCAAGTAGAAGTAGAAGTAACGCCTTAAAGTTCCAGACATTACAAGTACAAGTAGTTAATTTCAAGATATGCCTGAACTATTTCAAATGAAATTAGATAATAGAAGGTCTGTAAATTACTCAAGTAAGTAGTTTCAAAAATGGATTTGGGTTAGAAGTCCATACTTTTAGCAGTTAAGCAGAGCTGGCTAACACAATATGACTACAATGGCATTACAGTTAGTTGCAGTATCAAAAAACTTATTTAATTACTGTGATACATGGGATATTTCACATACTTATTACAAGTATTTCACTTTGTAAATGATTCAAACTTATTTCGAAACTACTTTCTATTTTTAAAAATCCCAAAGTGTAATTAGTGTCGCAAGAAAATGAAATCGGATAAGTATAATTGGGAGTAGTCTTGAAACATAGTCAACTAAGTAAGTAGCACAAACATGTTCAACGCATACTTGAGTATACCCCGTAATACGGAGTCCGTACACGTAATACAAGTAGCCTATACTTCGTCACAAAACACCTCTTGGAATAACGCCTATGAACCTCCTGGATTTTTGTCTGGAACATTCTCCGCTATCGCCGACCTTATCAATAGGCCGCCGGGGTATCGACTCCGACGCTATCGCGACCTAATCTTTGTGATATCATATCACAAGTTCATGATATCACCGCCAAGATTTATATCGGAAATTCTCGGAAGACATTGTTTTGTACGTGCATTATAGTTTTGGTCCGGTGCTTGAAGTCATTTCAAAAGACGCAAGAGCACCTGCGCAAACACAACCGGCTGTTCGGTAAATACACATTTTTCTTTGCGTCGAATATTGTTTGATTTCTACTGAGGAACAGTTTTCGCAGACTCGACTTGATGTATGGACCAACAATAGCGCGGTACTTGCTCTTAAATGACCCAATCAGAAATGACGTGACGACTACGCTTCGGTTTAATTTCACCTATAGATGACAATTCTCACGGTTTCTGATCGAGTCTGATCAAGTCAAATATTTACAGGATCTCGGCATTTTCATTTCGTATTTAAACATATTTGTGTATCGATACGAAACCATCGATGTAGCATATAGTCCACGATGCAGATTGCCATATCATGAAACTCTGATTTTGGTGTTCCAGCGAATATACATCGAGATATTGACCTCATTCACATGAGCTATATTCAGAATAAAAATGAGGAACACGCACAGAATCTTAACAATACGTCATGGCTACACCTTAAGGAAATATACGATCATGATGTCGAAGTGTCCGAAACCAAACGTTGATGAGGAGTGAGTGCCTTCTCTTTCTGTGCTTAAACCGATCATCCTACCATCCCGGTAGTAACCCTCAATAAGTGGCACCCAAGGAAACGGGAAGTCAAGGCATTAATTTCTATAGTGGCATAATTTTTAATGCGCGTGCAATTGGACACTTTTAGTTTTGTCTAGTTATTTCTGATGTTTAGACTATTTATGTCCGTGTACGTACGGGCACATATGACTCCTTTGTTAAAACGATTCATATTTGCATTTAACTCTATAGGCATTGACCATGCTGGTTTTCATCCTATATACCCTGCTGCGGGCGATGAATGGGGGTCAAGGGAAGCGTGCGAGACAAAAACATGGGCAATATGGAGTCGGTCTCAGTGGTACACTACACCCCTCGTAGCTCCGGCATTGGATTAACCGCTCTGTCAACCGCTTGTCACAGGCACAACTGCTTAGCGATCAGGCACAACAAATGCTTGCAACCCTTACGGGAAAGAGAGAGAGAGAGAGAGAGAAATTTTTATTTGTCCACCGTGCAAATTAGTATCACAATGCATTACAAAATTGCAATTGAATGAAATATGATATATATATAACCAACATATAGACGGTAGGCTCGATATAGAGTGACACCGGAGCCAGGCCGGGAGCATCTTGCTACAGAAATCGTTGCACTCCATATTTTAAATTACCTATCAAAGATACAAATGTAGGAAATAAACAGCATAGTGTCATGTTCGAAACATCACGACTAGATTTTGACATCACAGTTTTTGTATGGGTGTAGTAGCCAACCTATTAAAATCTCCTGGCAATGCCTGAAAAACAATGAATGCGCTCTTCTAGTGTAAACTTGAGACAATATCTGACATTATATGAGTATGCGCGAAGTATGCATCAAGTCGCATCAGATCTTATCATTCGTCGGCTACTATGATATTTTGAAGATATGTAATAGACATCATCAAAATCGCTGCCAGCCAGCTATAGTGCCAGAGTATATTCCATCGAAACCGGACTACGACAAAAAGCCTGGTTATTTGGTTATGTCTCAAGTGACCTGAGATTAAGCATCTCTGGTTCCTGAAAATAGTGATTGGAAATTCCGATTCAGTCTCATTGATATATAGTTCATGCCGAAGATAACCGACATCAATTTGTTACCCGACCCTACAAAATTTCACTTGTAATGGGATCGGCCTTTTGACTCGACCGGAAACAACATACCACAAAGTATGCATTATGGGAAATAAATTTTTACAATTTCCGCAACTTAACGCCGGAATTTAGAGTTTCACTAAGATGGTATCGCTGGGTATAAATTCATGTATAGTGTTCAATACGTTATACTATATCTGTGAACATGACGGAACGGTAATGTATCAACAGTGCGGAGAAAGTAGCAGCGTCGATCATCGCATACTATACACAGAAATGCATTATTTCGTAAAATCGCGGTTTGTGGCAACAGTGACGTGATTATGTAGGCTACTAACGTCTGATGAATCGTTCTCACTCTTCCTCAAAATTGAGAGAGACTGATGAGCTAAAATGAGAGAGTTGTGAGATTGCAACTCACTTTCTGAGACTAGAGGACTGAGGACGATAACTTTTTTCTCTCGTAAATATCCTTGTGACTGCACGAGAGTGTAGGTATTTGTCTGGTTGATAGTCTCTATAAACTATAGCAGCCATTGCTAAAGTCGGTACAAGGCATTTTCCTTAACCCATATCTGCAACAAATCGTATTTCTACCATAAGACGCTATTGTCGATTACAGCTATCCTCGGGTCCATGTATGGGTATGATATTGGTGGTAAGCAACAGGTTACTACTATAAACATGTTCTGTTACAGTGCCAAATATTTTTTTAAAAGCATATTGTTCTTCATGTACGTGCTTTACCTGCTTTTTGATCACTCAATTCTCAATCATTATGTGCTGACAAAGTTTAGTAAGTAGAGACAACCAACCAGAATATGATACAACATATAAGAAATCAAAGGTTTCTGCATGTTTTAGTTGGGCGGTTGTACTACTGGTTCATATTAGCGTTGAGACCCCAGGATCCCGGGATTTCAAGAAATCCCGATCCCGGGATTAATCGCAATGATAGCAATAAAATCATCCATGACTCAATCGGGCATGTCAAAGAAAGATCAGTCAAAAAGGAAGACGCAGAATCCTCGGTTCGATGAACTTCCTAACCAGTTAACTGCTGTGGACGTGCTGGCATTTAAACAAATTGCTCCAAAGAGAGCGAGTTCGTCGAGCCTTCAAGGCTGACAGCTATGACTTGCCAAGATGTCACAAACAGTTTCGGGACTTCGTGATCGATCACAGCAAAAAAATCCGCAAGTGTGTGGAAGAAGAGCTTAAGGCAATGTAACGGAATGACGGACGTTTTTCGATCACATTGGACAAATCAACTCCTACACGAAACAGGCGGTACATTAATTTAAACGTTTATTATCCGGGTGGCTTTCGATCGCTGGGTTTCATCCGTATTCACGGGAGCATGTTTTTGCGTCAATATAACAAGGAATAAATGTTGCTTGTGTAGCTTGTATGTGCATTTTGCTACTTTGTTAATCCCGGGAAATCCCGATCCCGGGATTTGAAATTTGATCCCGAAGTCCCAACCCTAGTTCATATGCCTAATATCACTATGTCATAATGGCAGATCTATATTTTATGATGTCAGTTAAACCTCGTTTTGCTTTATATAACTGGCAGAGGTGGTCAAAGTAGTCACCGTCGCTACTCAAGTAGAAGTAGAAGTAACGCCGGAATTTCTACTCAAGTAGAAATAGGAGTGGTGATTCACAAGTAAGTAAGTAAGTAGGTATTCTACGCTTATTTTTGCCTACAAAACTGGAAATTGTCAAGTAGACGTAGAAGTAGTCTAAAATCATAACTACTTAAAAAGTAGTGTGAGTAGGAAAAATCTACTTCAAGTACTTCAAAAAGTAGAAGTACTCCGTTACTGACCACCTCTGATAACTGGAAAAGTGGAAAGTAATGATGCGGAATTACCGCACTAGAATGGATCACCATACTATCATTGTTTCTTATTGAATGTCTTATCTGGTTGTGAAACTATACATTTTCATACTTTAAGGGTACGTTTTCGCTTAGTTAGTCAAGTTTACTTGTCATTTTGTTTCCACACACAGGCGAAACAGCTGCGGTTAGGTCAGCCCACTCTTCACGCCTTTGGAAATAATCAGTAGCATTTCACGTTAAAGAACGCGTGCGTTGTTCAGTTGTATTTTCCGACTATCTTGTATCAAAACCACGGTGTCATCGGTTTTAAATGCTTTACTCATGAATATCGAAGACTCGTTATTTTTTGTTTACATCGCGACATTTTCATGTAAACCCGGATGATATGTTAAATCTTCAGGAATGTACTGCAAAACTGCTTTGACAGGGCGAAATTAACATCAGTGTGTCCGGCATGTCAAGGACATGAGGTAAATTGGTATTGATTTCTTATGCCAATTCCACCAAAATACACATAATAGGCATTCATGTGTGAAATATATACCACCAACGAGTGGATGTAGTTCAACACTCTTACTGTTCATGGTGGCATCATCAATAGGTAGTACACTGCTCACGTAACCGATGTGTTTGATAATCATGTCGTTAGTTTTTGCATTGACTAATTGGTCGCGACAATTGGACCTCCCAAAAATTGAGTTGGACAAAAATATTCCTAGAAACTATTCAACAAGTCAGATATTTGCTCGCTCTCTTCTGTCTATTATTGGCGAGATGTTCCACTTCGAGCTAACAATATGATATTGACAGTGAGGATTTGAACGTGAAAAAATGATAATAGACAATAGAGTGTAATCGAAGGTATAGAGTGCTATAAAATTCTCTAACGTGACTGACAATATCCCAGTTCGGTAATTGTTACATATCAATCCGATTTGCAATTGCCACGTAACGCTTTTCTGGATTGTTCCGCGGCACGTACGCCGCGCGTGCTGCCTCCGTGAAATAACTCCCACCCAACCGCCAACGGCGATTCGGCGTAAATAAACAAAGCCGCGAATAGAAACGGGCCGGCATACCTTTCGCATAAAACTTCATTTATCCATTTATCGGATGTAATCGTCCGATAACGGTAATCCGTTCCTGTTTTCTGTCCCGCGGGAAGGCGAGATATTTCGGGAGATTGCGCTAGGTACGTGCGTCTAGATTCTTGCTACGTGCGGATTAAACCGGTCCGATTCCGCTGATGTGCCGCGAACGTTTCCAGACATGGAGACTTCGTAATGGCTTGGAGACGAGGAGTCATTATTAGGTAAGCGATGGATGATGAATGTTTCGCCATAAAATTTCCAGCTTTTCCAATTCCCCGCGTTGTATTTTATTTCCTCTGCCTATATCTGTTTTACACAAACTGATTTAGCATCATCACAATAGCTTTCTCGAAAAATATGAAAAGCTGTGCACTGTATAAACGAAATCGTGCATTTCACGAATTCCCTGTTCAAATCACGTGACCAGCAGAGGTATACCAAATTTTGCATTGCCCCTCAATATGGCTGAAAACGAGTCTAATACGTCAATTCTCGTGGAGATGTGTCCTAGGGATGAATGGAGTTATCTCTACGTGTACCACCCCTATGAAATCGCAAAAGACATGAGTATACAAAAACATAACCCGCTACACCCCTGGTATACGTAGGAATATGTGTATATTTGACTCGTGTTCGCCAATTGAAAGGGGTTTGAAACCAAAGTTTGGTTCCGGAAAATTCTTGTGGCAGGATTTGGACCCTAAATACACTACGAGAGACATTTGGGTAATACATTGATTTTCCATATTTACAGTGAAGTATGACAAAACGGAAAACGGCATCTAGTGTAAATGTGCGTGTGCACTGTGCATGCGAGCCTATAGCAACCGTCACCAGGCATCTAGATAAGCGAGTTTGCGGTTACTATCGAGATATTAAATCCTGCCAGCTGATTTTTCGGGTGACCTCTAATGACGAAGAATCTATTCCATGCAGTAACTACTTCCTACATAGGAAACCTATAATGTAAATTATAAGTTCTGTTATAAGTTCCACCAACAACGTTCCATAAGATTTCTTTTATATCGATAGATGTGAAAAGAGCCAGGATAACAGGGTAGATGATCTGCATCACAGGGTGACACATCATTCTCTTATTTTCGGTTTATCAGGAGTCGACATGTAGGTATCCTTTTCCACATTATTCTTGATGCTAGCTCCGCAGGTTTCGACCTCGAACTTTAGTTTAAACGTTTGAACGCATCGTGCTCTGTTTATCTACTTATTTCAACAGCATTCATTGTCACGGGCTCTCAGGTCTCACGTGTAAACAGAGGTGCACAAGGTTGTTCAGCCTCATGTTCCGGTTCAAATGCATCGCTGCATACGGTGCGTAGTTTGTTTTCTGAATTTTAAATGCGATAAGGATCAACACTTTCAATCCGACTAATCTCGAATGCATATTTTAACCATCCGCAATTGTGTCTCAGAATAATACTGATATCATATTAAAAACGAAACGTGTTTTGAAAGCAAAGTCCATTTTGAACCAACTCGTATTACTGCATCGCTTATCGCACGCTGCTGCTGCAATTAAATCCTGTTTTCGCTTTCAAGACACGGAAACTGTAAACGCTTTGTGCTGCAGCCTTATCGGTTGATCCGTCGAAATATCCGTGTCTGGTTGCATATTTTCGGGATTATTCTGCACGTGAAGGTGTACATGTGGGCGTTAATCTTCCATTGCCATGGTGACATATCCAAGGACTTGTGCAGAGTTAATCTCAGGTAACGTTCAGATTAACAGGAGACCGTCTGATGCAGCGAAATTTTGCACCGTCTATAATGTGAAAAGGTATCATGCAAAAATTGCATATCCACACCGAGTAAATAAAAATCGTGCTGACTTCTGACTTGCGGTGCAACTCGATCTAGCAGCACTTTTTGGTACAAAACCTCCGATTTTAATGGTTCAAGACCAGTCGAATACATCATGCACTTCCTACGAAGATAGATCCAAGTAATGGAGTGAGTTCTCTGCCCGTGTACCAGCGTGGCCTACTAAAAACCACCAACCCAAGAAAGCGCTAAAACGCGGAACACATAAAATTATTTAATGATATGCCCATGCCCCATAGGGTGTACCCTCATAAAGATTGATCTATTTGATTCATTTTACCCATTTAAATGAGTCATGTGACAGCAAAATGGTGTACCAGAAATGCAATTTAGCTAAGTTGCACCGCACTAGGGTTGCATTAAAAAACAGAAATCAAATAAAAACAAACGTGTTTAAAACGAGGCCCTTGTTTAAAACATGTGTTTCGTTTTTTTTAAGCCACGACGTCACCAATATTCAATTGTGCCGTCATAATGGATTGAAATTGGCAATTGAAAACATATCGTAAATACAGCTCCGTTGACGAAATATCTGTACTGTTGCTGTTGAACCGACTATTTTGATGGTTCCAACAATCCCATATCGATGCAACGTCTGCTATATTGGGTAGTAATGTAATAATGTTTTTTGGAAAGTATTCACACAATTATGGCATACTTTTACAACTTAAAACACACAATATTTATTTCAAAGGCCTTTGTTTAAAACATGTTTTAAAGTAAATAACCATTTATTATAAACGCAACCCTACACCGAACATGTTGGTGTGACTCTGAACATGTACTGCGCTAATTCGTGCACAGCAGTCCATCATGCCATTCAACGTGCAATATTTAACACAATACAATAATATTTCAATACAACAATTCAATTCTTGCGTTGCGATATAGCTGGATCAAGTTTTTGACACATGGGTCGTTTTTTACCCTGGGATAAAGCATCCCTTTTCGTCGCTTGTCCATTTTTAAAGATATGTAAGCCATTTTCATTGACTGTGCACTGTCTAGTGCAGTGGTTCTCAACCGCCGGTCCGCGACGACATTCCTGCCGGTCCGCGAGGTATATTACAATTTTATACTTCAATTTCAAGATGTAATGTTGAAGGTTTTGTCCATTGATAGAATAAATAAAACATCAAAATAATTCAGAAGTTCGTGAGGTGTCATTAGGGCTTGAAACATGTTCGATTTGACTTAAAGATCAAGACATGTTATTTGACGAGCGACAAGTACAGAACAGGTACGAACTGACTCATCGCTAAACAGCGCAGTTTGCGCGATCATTCGTTTTCGATTCATTCATTTTGTGTAGGACCGTAACTTTTCCCAACATTTTTCAATTTATTTTCACGCTTTGCGCGATTTATTGTCACTAAATGTCTTGCGTATTAGGTGCCCTTCTCCGAGATATACGCATGATTTATAGAAAAGGCATTTATGCGTCAGCCATTACCTCGCCACGACCTACCCACCCCTAATGAAGTATAGGCTAACATGGAACTCCGAAGGGTGTGCCAAAAATTCGGCAGCGAGAAAACCGATTCAGTCATTATAATTAGAGCCCGACCGATATTGGATTTTTGAGCCGATACCGATAAGACCGATATCCAGTACCTCCACCGATAACCCCGATATATTCAGCCGATATTCAAAATATATGGAAACTAGCTCAAGGCCCATATTTAACACCTCAGGGCATTTATTTCGACAACTTTACAGCCATTGATATGCTTGAACATGAAAAATATGATCTAGGGATTACAAAAATATATCAAAAGCACCAATCCAGCAGTTGCTGATTACAATTCACGAAGCACAATTTCTCGGCCCTTTCTCCAAGGAGTGAACTTCTGTGGTCTTCCATGAATGATGTATATAGTACTAAACACAGTGAGCAGTCTTTCACTTGGTAACATAGTTAGTGGCACAGCAAGAATTGGAAACCTTTCTTCATTTCGGTTCTACCGCTCTTCGGTTCTACCGCTCCCTTCCAGGAGATCTTTCCTTCAATGGTTTCACCAAATATTGATATTCTTCTGGCAGTGCACCTGGAGCCTTCAGCACATCATCAACAAATAGCCGAAGAGAATGTGCAAAACAACTGAAAATGTCCACGTCCGCAACTGCTCCAACCATCCCCCTTGGGCCTTAACCATGACCATCATTTCAACAATCAATTGATCAATATTTTACGGTCTTTTGTCAGAATTGGCCAATGACATCCTGGAATCAAAAATTTTTGTATCAATTATTGGCTTTACTCCACGTTTGCTTGATTTTCTTGCCCTCTATGCTCGCATATTTCCTGGAGGCCCCGCAGGCCTCAGTCAGACGACTTCATACATTACTGGTATAATCAGCTCTGTTGGTACAGAACCAATAGTGCTATCTTCAGAGAAATGTTTCGACGTGACGCTTTTCTCTATCATCACGAGGGTCAGTCCAGCATGATTGAAGTTCTCATTTCTCTTCTCAATCTTCTGCAGACAACTATCCACCAGCTGCTCTCTGTCTTTGGTGATCGATTACTGCAGGGGGATTCCCACGAAGTCAGTGGGGCATAACGGTGGTTAGTTATCTATAATATTTTTCAGATGGGCACGCCTACTGCCCTGTACGCAGTGTATGCAGCTTGGCCATTTATTTTTATAATTTACCGTTCTCACGTCTTCTATCGACTTCTCGGACTCACTGCCACCATGGTGTGACGTCACGAAAATGGCCGATATCTTTTTACCTTCAATGGCCGATACCGATATTTCTCTCCAAGCGTGATATCGACTCGATATTATCGGCGGGCCGATAATCGGTCGGGCTCTAATTATAATGATCGATAATATTCGGTATTGCCGCGATTAAGCTACATAAACTCTCTGCTTACACCGAGTAGAATGAATGTGCTCACAAGTACAGGTGAAAACATCCACCGAACTGTAGGGTCTGGGGGTGAATCCCCCGGCAGTTTGGCTTATCTCCCTGTGGGGGACCAACACCAACGTTTTTGGGGTGGGTTAACGAAGTGCTTTTGCGGCCCGAATTTTCGGATGGCCGCTATAGTTGCGGCAAGGTGTTTTCCTGCGGCACACATTGTATTCGTAGTTGCCAGAGTAGCGTATGCGTCTGATGGAAGTGGGCAATGAGCAAGGTAGCACGACAATGTGCTTGGTTCAACTTGGTGCTTCGTTCAACTTGGTTCGAGTTGGCGCGGTCGGTTAAACCCACGACCTTTGGCGCGAAAGACTGTAAACGACTCTCGGCGGTAGCACGTTTATCTGGATAAGGCAATTTTACCTCGAGTCAGCAGACTGACTACCATAAAATCACATGGATGCTATCATGAAGATAATTGATTTTACGATCAAAACCCTTTAAATGTCTCTCTCTAGCATCCTATAATTGCAAAAAATCGGTTGCATACTTTACATTTTGGCTTCATTTCAATTTTCGAAGTGCACCGGTCCGCCAGACACTTTTAAAAATTTTACCGGTCCGCGAGGTGAAAAAGGTTGAGAACCACTGGTCTAGTGCATGTCTCTTTAAATTGGTCGCGATGCCTGAGTTTTACTCGACTTACAGTCCTTTTAAACGGTTTATATGATAGTATCATAGGCTTGCAATGAAAGTACATAACCATTGGGGCCAGTCTACGCGGCTTAAAGCTTTAAAAGTTTCAATTTTTGTGCCCTGTGTCTCGCATTGTACATAGAGTACAAATGCCTTTTATTACATACATCAGGCTCCTAATTCTACGTTTTTTCGTGAATCATCTCCTGTCGATGTCATACAATCACCAACATTCGCGGAATGCGCCTATTCGAACAAGTATGCCGTTGTTTGCACATGCCGATTTTACCATCGCTTCTCTGAATTTTATATAGAACATCAAAGGAATTAGTACATGCTTTATTTTGCATTTCATGACATGCCCTTCCGTGCTTGCGTAGGCTATATGGCATTGGTCAGAATATGCAGCTGTGTTACGCACAAGAAAATCCAATTACTCAGCCTTCAACAACGTACAGGGGAAGCACGCAAATGGGGTGTACTGCAAATAAATCAGAAGAGGTTGTCTTTAAAGGTGATAGTAAATCCGCGCTTTTATCAACAACTTCGACTTAGCCATGTTTTCTCAGGGGAAATAGAATCAAGCATATTTCCAGGGATGGCCGAATGGCCGAAACTGCAATCACGTACTTGCACCTTTAGCAGAACACAACCGTCGAGGATTGACAATATGTGATTTGAGATTAGTGAGTTCATAGACACCACGCATTAATATATGTTTATACAATACATCTTGACTTATCTCCACAAGCATTTGCCTTACGCCTTAAGAATACGAGTTCAGTCTGTTGTACACCTGTGTTATTAAGTGACAACCCTCGTAAATATGCGCAAATTAAAAGATATGTACGAATCTACGGTGAGCGATATGATCTCCATGGTCGTAGCTGTGCGTCACAACTTGGGTGGTTAACGGATAGGAAATCAATAAAGATTGTAACGGCTGCAAAATAATTAAAACATTCGTCAGCGATATTCTGATTTCCGTTGCCGATTAACATTCGTGAAGTTTGACAATCCGCGCTTTGAGGCATCGTTTTAAAACGGTGTTAAATACAAATTTTGTAACGTGCACACGATTCTCTGCAGTCCATTTCGAACTTATCCATTGTGTCCACAAATGTGATTCATGAAATCGAGTGCATAGATTTAATAAGATGATTTTAGTGAAATTGAAATAGAAAATTTTTTTAATCAACTGGTGGATTCTTTGCTATTCAAATGGACTTTATCTTCATATGTTGCACACTGCACGCAACCGGATATATTGCAGTATATGCAGTATGAACACAGATTACTATAAACCCAGCCAGAGTTGCCTAATCTAGAATGGCAGGGGCTTCGCATCAATAATCATGCACCAACGTCTGTGACAATACATGTGTTGAATTAAGGTAGTCTTCTAAATGTCGCTTATTTGTGACAATCTATTTTTCGTAATCCCATGCAATCGCATATAGGAGATAACTCCAAACGGAACTGTGAACTAACATTTGATGAGTTGGGATATGTAACAAAAAGTTTATATGCTCGTCGCAACAATCTTAATAACGTTAATGCGAATCTAGTTTCAATGTATAACTTCATATATGCCGTTGAAGATGGGTGTGGTAAACATGATTTGCCTTTATCTTGGCGAGAATTTTGAGCGAATACACATTACCCACAGTTTCGACATAAAAAGGCATGATATCCGCCATTATGCGTATGACACACAATTGTTAAACAATTACCAAATACACGAAAAAGGATGACAGCGTACTGAATCATGTCGGTAAATTCAATGGTATCTCAATTTAGGATATTTGTTACGGAGAATCATATTAAACACTACACCAGTAATGACTAGAAAGCCATAATAAATCCATTCATGACAAAGTATCAACAAGCTATACAGGTTATTGTTTATTGTTTCAGCTTCATGATCGCTGTGTCATTTTTATGATTCCGTATTGAAAAATTGAGAATCATCAACCATTTTACGTGTCGCGTTGTCATAATGGGAGGGCTATATATAGACTATGGTGAGATTGTACCAAACACTGGTTTCGACATTTTGGCAGGGGACATTTGCGGCGATATTACCGTAATATGCAGAAAACTACAGCAACACAAATGTCATGTGTCTCCACTCCATCCTATGTAACAAGATGTGTGCAAAACAGTCAATAGCATTCATCTGCCGGCCGCTATATGATACTGGTATATTAGAGCTCATTATATCAGTTTAAGTTGCTTTCTCGTGTAATAGCGAAAATTAGCAATCTGAATTGTCAAAAATCAATGGCAAGCTTGACTAGGCTCAAGTGGATAATTATCACCCTGATGTTGTAGTATATTGTTGTCGACCATCGCGGTATATCACGAACAATCTCAATCATCATGTTAAACACATAGCAAATGAATTTGCAGGCAAATCTTTGTGATTGAGTTGTGTTATATTGTATTCTTGTGGCTGCAATGATTGGTACAGAGTGCAGTTGAATTGTAATTTTACCAAAATATACGGACGCCCGTACTGTCGGCATCATGCAAAACGCTTATATGATATATAAGACACGGATTGTTGCTGTTCTCTAATGCGTCGGTGGAATTAACCTATTGACTACGTCTGTAGTTGTTGAAATGTCGTTAATGCAGTCACGCCAAATTGTCACACGCCATTATCAAGCGTATTACAGCAGCAACTGCCAGTGTCATGGCGCCAAAGACAAGATAAACGAAATACGCAGCTAATAGCGGCACTGTCGTAACGTTAATATGAGCTTTTTTACGGCCCCAAAGACTGAAATAATATGAAAGCATACTGTAGTAAATTTCTGTATCAAAATTGTATTTTAATATCACAACAACAGACGAAGTTTCCACAAGATCCTGAAACAAAAAGCGCTACGTTGGTGGCGGCATAACGCATTCCCGTGGTGTACTTCGGCAATGACAATACCTAATTAACAGAAACTAGTTAAGCGGATGATCTGATTGCTATTTGCATTATTCCGTGTATTATCTCGAGAATGTACAATCGGCACTGATGATTCGAAGTGATGCTCCAGCTCAATGTCGTGTTCTGATCAAATAGAAGTGCCTATAATGTCTGAGTGGTGCAATAATTGTTAATGTAACGGTTTCGCGTTGACCAAAGACTTTGGGCTATAGTTACTCTTTACGTGGATAAATTTCGATCAAAACTTGTAAGATAATAGTCAACTACCGAGCTGCGACACTTCCTCTGATATACCTGAGTCAAATATTTCCCGGGGAAACAGAACCGACCCGGTATCCGTCGTAACAGGGCCGCGGATTCGGAGTCAGAGTTCCGTTAAATGTGCTTTTGGCGTCACGGAAATTTGGTAACACGCTTTGGAGTTGAG